>NC_070615.1:50435000-52835000 GCF_027172205.1 Podarcis raffonei
ATGGCATGAGTAGTCATGATGACCGGTAGATCCTTATCTGCAAGCCTTCATTTGCCTTCACACCCATTGTAATATACTGCTTGTTATCTTCTGCTGTCTTCTGCCTGTTCTGCTGTTGGGTCAGTCTTTGTCTAGCTCCTCCCCTTTGACCTTATTGCCTTGGGTGACCCTGCTGGGAGTACAAGCTTCACTCACAAGGGTCATAGGGACATGCAAGCCCACTCATCACGACGAGGTGATGATCCAGCGAGTGAGAACCGACAGCTGGGAAACACTGGCCTGCGAGCACTCCAATTGGAGAACAGCCTTTACCAAAAGTGTCATGGGCTTTGAAGATGCTCAAACTCAGGATGAAAGGGAGAAACATGCTAAGAGGAAGGCACACTTGGCAAACCGTGATCAACTCACACCCGGAAACCAATGTCCCCACTGTGGAAGGACATGTGGATCCAGAATTGGCCTCCACAGTCACTTACGGACTCACTGTTAAGTGATCACCAAAGAAGAAGACGAGGAAGAAGAAGAGTTTGGATTTGATATCCTGCTTTATCACTACCTGAAGGAGTCTCAAAGCGGCTAACATTCTCCTTTCCCTTCCTCCCCCACAACAAACACTCTGTGAGGTGAGTGAGGCTGAGAGACTTCATAGAAGTGTGACTGGCCCAAGGTCACCCAGCAGCTGCATGTGGAGGAGCAGAGACGCAAACCCAGTTCACCAGATTATGAGTCCACCGCTCTTAACCACTACACCACACTGGAAGAAGAAGAAGAAGAAGAAGAAGAAGAAGAAGAAGAAGAAGAAGAAGAGGAAGAAGAAGAAGAAGAAGAGGAAGAAGAAGAAGAAGAAGAAGAAGAAGAAGAAGAAGAAGAAGAAGAGAAAGCTCTACTAGGCAGGTCTTTTGGTAAGAAGGGAAAGCTCTTGTTATACTCTTAGTTTGTAGAGATGGAAGAAAAAGCTGCATTGGGAGCCAACTTGGAATGCCTTGGAAGCCACTGCAGCTCCCACCACTCCTGTGACCACTTGGTCACAAACCGCCCCCCACCAGCTGCTATAACTGGGGCCTCTGATTTTTTAGGCAAGAGCCTTCTGCAAGTCCTTACCTTCCAACTCCAAAGCGTCGCAGCCAAAACTGTCATTGTCATCTTCGGTCAGGCTGGAAGTGAGGAAGAAAGATTATTCCGCTCTACCTTTGCTGACTTTCTACACATTTCAGGACTCAGCTAGCAGAAGGAAGTGTGCAGTGGAGAGGAATCTAGCTTTGCTAACTGCTGGAAGTGGCCGATGAAAGGGCCGGAAGATGCCAAGGTCTAAGAGGTTGTCGTTATCACCATCATTCTCATCATCAGTATTATTATTATTATTACTACTACTACTATGAATGTATTTGTATCCTGCCCTTCTCCCAGGTTTGGATTTATTGCAACTTCCAACATTTGAAAACATCATTAGATAATATAAAGTAATAAAATAAACAAGTTAAAAGCAGTAATTGAAATACATCTGGACACATTTAAAACTGACAATTAAAGTATTGTTTGCCCTGACAGAGGGAAGTCAGCAATATGGGCACAGCCCCCCCCCAATCTCTGTCTGTCTGTCTGTCTGTCTGTCTGTCTGTCTGTCTGTCTGTCATGTCACCACCAACCATGCCTTTGATGATGCTGGAACTGAGAGGTGGGATCTTAGCACCCAGGCAGATCTGTATAGGGAGATGTGATCTTTCAGCTAGCCCAGGTTAACACCTGGAGGAGCAGGAGGACATCGGCTGGCTCTTGTAGATTCAGTTCTTCCCTTTGAAACATTGTGGGGGACTGCTGCACACACAGAGAAGGTCTACCCTCATATCCAGGCACTCTCTGCATGTCTGTGGTTTCCTTTATTCCATGACGCAGGCAAAATGTCACCGGTTCACCGGTGGCAACGCTCCCATCTCAGGGAAGAATTTTCAGGGACCTCAGAAGCAGAGGCAAAACAGAGTTGCCCCATTCACCTTGTCAGATGCAATCTAAAGAGTTCTGACAATTTCATGCAAGCTTCCTCCCACCCCCGGGTGTGTATGTGTGTGTCTTTCACTAACTCAGCACCTAGAAGCAGTATCAAAAGACAGCCATGGTCTCAGAGAGGTAGGAGAATGACGTCCTCCGCTGACCGGCACCTGCTCCCAGCTCACTGAGGACCACGCTGGACATGATGCGCAGTTATGCGTATCATTCCCCCAACGATTTAAAAGAAAAGGATGCCTCTGGGGGCTGGAACTGAAAGTGGAAGAGCAGCCAGCAGGGATAGCGAACGCTTTCCACAGGGGCTGCTTTTCCTCTTAAAATTTCACCCCAAGCGGGTGTTTTCCTCCCCAGGGAAACAAAAATGCTAACTTGTCTGCTGTGAGAGGAAAAGCAACCGGGTCCATGAAGAGTTGAGTGCTTGTGGCCACAAACTAGCAACCGCTATTCCCCTCCCTCTGATAACCAACATGATCAAGGGGATGGAGCAAAAAGGTTTTGGTGTTCTGGACTTTTGAGTTCGGACAAAAGGTGAGCGAGGGGTGACGTGATAGAAGCTTATAAAATGATGAAGCGGAAAGAGGAAAGTTTTTAACCCCTTTCCCTCATAATGCTAGAACTATTGGACGTCCGAAGAAGCTTAAATCTCAGGAGGTTCAGGACAGATAAAAGGAATCGCTCCTTCATGAAGCACATCGTTAATCTATGGAACTCACTTCCACAGGAGGCCATGACGGACACCAAACTTTAAAAGAGGATTGAGCAAATTAACCCCCAGTTACAAAGCAAAAGATTGAGAGGGGCTGGGGAGCATCTTGGCAGGCATGTCGGATGGTGCCCCTGGGCACTGTGTTGGAAAGCCCAGCCTAACAGGCACGGCAGCCCTTACCTGTGCGGGGCGTCTTCTTTGCAACGCCGGAGGATGGAGTCGTTTCCTGGGGGCTCTGGGGTTGTGGACATGACACTGGGGTTGCGGTTCCGTAGCGTTTGCTGTATCCCAAAAGGCAAAAGCAAAACATCAACAGGGCAAGCCTATGAACGCCTGCTCAGAGACAAGCCTCAGTGAGTTCGAGGGTATTTACTGGCAGGCAAATGTGACTGCAGCCTAGCTGTAAGCAGGCTCAGTTCAGTTCTGAGGTGTTAAGTTGTGTGTGTGTGTGTGTGTGTGTGTGTGTATATATATATATATATATATATATATATATATATATATACTGAATATTCTCAAACCGCCAAAGCATAGAGATCAACATTGTGCAATTTCCCATTGACCGCTCATGGATTTTCATTACTAGCATCATCATTCAGAACAGATTCTGTAGAATAATAATAATAATAATAATAATAATAATAATAATAATAATTACTTATACCCTGCCCACCTGGCCGGGCCTCCCCAGCCACTCTGGGTGGCTTCGATATTAAAAATACAATAAATGATCAGACATTAAAAACTTCCCTAAACAGGGCTGCCTTCAGATGTCTTCTAAAAGCCAGATAGTTGTTCCTTGACATCTGATGGGAGGGCGTTCCACAGGGCAGGCGCCACCACCGAGAAGGCCCTCTGCCTGGTTCCCTGTAATCTCACTTCTCACAGTGAGGAAACTGCCACAAGGCCCTCAGAGCTGGACCTCAGTGTCTGAGCTGAACGATGGAGTAGAGACGCTCCTTCAGGTATATTATTATTATTATTATTATTATTATTATTATTATTATTAATTATTATTTGGTTTTGCCATGGCAACTCAAAGTGACTTGCAATATTTTAAGCACACAACAAATGTGTACCTCCATTAAAACCCACCCCACTCCAGATTAAAACATACCAACCAAGCAAGAAGGCCGGCCAACCAGCCTGGTTGAAAATGAATGTTTTTGCTAGGCACCTAATGGTATATAATGATGGCACCAGGAGAGCTTCCTGGGGAGAGCATTCCACAAGCAGGGAGCTACCACGAAAAAGGCCTGCCACACTTCCAGATCTCTCGTGGAGGAAGCACATGAAAAAGGGCCTCTGATGACTGTCACAGGATCTGGGTTGGTTCATAGGAGAAGAAGTGGTCCTTAAAGAATTGGAGTCTTGAGCCACAGAAGACTCAAAACCAGCTCTTGAACCCAGTACAGTGGTACCTCGGGTTACAGACACTTCAGGTTACAGACTCTGCTAGCCCAGAAACAGTACCTTGGGTTAAGAACTTTGCTTCAGGATGAGAACAGAAATCGTGCTCTGGCGGCGCGGCGGCAGCAGGCGCCACATTAGCTAAAGTGGTGCTTCAGGCTAAGAACAGTTTCAGGTTAAGAACGGACCTCCGGAACGAATTAAGTACTTAACCTGAGGTACCACTGTACAGTGGTACCTTGGTTTACGAACTTAATCCATTCCAGAGTTAATCCATTCCGGAAGTCCGTTCTTAAACCAAAGCGTTCTTAAACCAAGGCATGCTTTCCCATAGCAGCGGGGGACTCAATTTACAAATGGAACACACCCAACAGGAAGTGGAACATGTTCTGCTTCCAAGGCAAAGTTCACAAACCAAAGCACCTACTTCTGGGTTTGCAGCATTCTTAATCCAAGTTCTTCATAAACTGAGCTGTTCTTAAACCAAGGCACCACTGTACTATCCTTCACCAGATGTACTCCAGCACAGCAAGTGGTTGGAGATGGCAGGAGCTGAAGCTGGGAGGGTACCAGGCTGGGCATCTGAACCCAGGCAGTATAATTCATGTTTTGCTACTCCAACTATAGAGGGAAGACATCCTTTTCATTTACTGGGGCAGCATTTCCTACAAACCACCAGCAAGACACCTTTGTTCTCTGACCAATTCCCTCTGCCACTAACTGCCAACCTGCTGTGCTGCTGATCGCATTGTGCCTAATGGGATGTCTGCCTTAAGAGACAATGGGAAGACATCCGCACACATTCCTGACCCAGCTTTGACTTACAAACATGATGGGCGTTAGGAACTGCAAGGAAACTGAAATGTTTCGCTAAGAATAAAGCATAAAAAGCAATTGCAATGCAGCGAGGTAAGGATCACCGCTTCTCTCCCCCCGCTGCTAAGTTTTAAAACTGAGCAACGAGACAGCGAGAGCCCAGTGAAATAGCTTTAAATAAACATAACCCAGCAGCAGGATGCATTTTAAGAGGAAAGGTTAATAACGTTCTAATATAGAGAATATGTTAAAAGGATTAAGGTTGCTGGCTGGCGAGGCCTCCCTCTTTAGTGGGGGCTGGAATCGTCACCGGCTCAGAAAGGCACATTATAGGGGGAAGGTCACGGAAGCGAGGCCCCCGCAAGCTCCTTACGATTTTGCCAACTTCGCAGCTGCCCACCGAGTTGCTGATGGAAATGGGATTAGAGGAATTGGTGTCCGCGTGGCTGCTGATGCTGGCCTCACCCTTGTCTTCGTCGTGTCCCCGAACTGCTGGGCTCACAAATGACAAAAGCGGAGGAAGTCAGGGAGGATGAGAGAGACGCGAGATATTGGCATTAAGGCCCGCTTCGGTGGAAATAATTCTGTGCAAACAAGATTTCTATCACATGCGATTATTGCTCTCGTTTGGTTCACGGCGGCAGCCCCTACCCCTCGCGGTGCTGCCGTTATTATTTTTCTCTCTTCCGTGGTGCAAAAAATCTCTCTCGCTTCCTGAACTTTTCCCACCACTTTCCTCTCTGTTCCAAAACTTCAGGGCTGGAGGGATGAGTCAAAGCCAGTCTTCTGCAGCCTGGTGTTCACCAGTGGTCACTGGACTCCAACTCCCATCAGCCCCGGCAAGCGTGGCCAATGGCCAGGGCAGATGGAGAATGTAGGACAGCAACATTTGGAGGGTCCCAGGTTGGGAAGGCTGCCCTAAGCAGAAGCATATGCACCTCTTTGGGCGCAGATGTTTCACTTGTGCAGATCCATTTCTTAAAGTGCTCCTTCTCCCACCCTCAAGCAATCAACATGAATTCAAAAACTCCCCCCCCCCAGGACAAATGTTCAGGACAAAAGTAAAGGTAAAGGACCCCTGACAGTTAAGCCCAGTCACAAACAACTCTGGGGTTGCGGCACTCATCTTGCCTTACTGGCCAAGAGAGCCGATGTTTGTCTGCAGACAATTTTTTGGGTCATGTGGCCAGCATGACTAAGCCGCTTCTGGCGAAACCAGAGCAGCGCACAGAAATGCCGTTTACCTTCCCGCCGGAGCAGTACCTATTTATCTACTTGCACTTTGATGTGCTTTCGAACTGCTAGGTTGGCAGGAGCTGGGACAGAGCAACGGGAGCTCACCCTGTCACAGGGATTTGAACTGCTGACCTTCTGATCAGCAAGTCCTAGGCTCTGTGGTTTAGACCACAGTGCTACCCAACTCCCGCTAATGTTTGCTTTATCACACCCTAATACTGGATATACAGGTGGACAGCCATCAGTCTAAAAAGCTACACTAATTCGTCTTATCCAAGTGTTTGTTTAACAGCGGGGGTCTCATTGGGGTTCTCCTCTGGGGAGATCTCCTCTGCTTCTGGGTCTCTGTACTGTGGGCTGGGCTCAACACCTGCCTTGCTTCTGTGTAGGAACGTTTCAGCTCCAGAGTGACAGAAAGCAGACCTGAGTCAATTGCCGGTCTGTTTTAAATGATTCTCAAAAAGTGTTTGCTATCAGGGAGGGATATATATACAGACACACACACACATATATATATACACATTGCAGCTCCTATCTTTTGGGAGAGAGTTTCGTGCTTGCCTGGCTGGAAACGTTAGTTAGAACAAGGGAAACAGCTTGAGCATTAACAGGGAAGACGGACGAGGCAGGGAAGTTCTTTCTCTGACCTTGATAATCCGATGCTCGGCTCAAACCGACAGGGGATTTCGTTCTTGGCAGCTGGAAAAGGACAGAAATGAAACTGAACTCAGGACACAAGCTAGGATTCCTCATAAAAAGAAACACCTTTCAGGCTTTCCCAATGCCAAAGGGCAATTCTATGATTTGGGGAGAAACAGAAATGGGCAGAGAAGCATAAGCGTAGCTCCTGTGCTTTGTGAAACTAACTAAGATTGCGTTCACGTGAATGTAAGAGAACAATATTACATCAGTTCCACAAATGGAGGGTTTATAGAAATTATGAGCATGGTGGGAAAGGGGAGAGAGAATGGCTGTCAGAAGGAAGCTCACACACAGCTATCTCATGGGGAACATGACCACGGGTGGAGGTCGTTGGCTTGCAAATGGATCTAACAAAAAATTCATGAAGGACTGACCGGTGGGCTGTGGGCAGCAGTCAGAGATGAGTCAGACTCTGGGAGCCATGAGACGGGTCAGTGGTCAGAAGCAATGATCAAGGCAGAGCCAAAGAACAACCAATAATGGATGTCTTGAAAAGAGGATTGGACAAATTCATGGAGAGGAAGCCTATTGATGACTTCTAGCCATGATGGCTATGATCTGCCTCCACAGCCAGAGGCAGTGATGCATCCGAATGCCAGTTGCTGGAAACTTCAGGAGGGGAGAGTGCTCTTGTGCTCATGTTCTGCTCCCTGGTTTCCCACAGGCACCTGGTTGGCCACTGTGAGAACAGGATCCTGGACTAGATTCATTGGCCTGAGTCACTAGGGCTCTCCTTAGGTTCTTAATTTCAGGAACATGCAACGCTCAGGATGATCTCTTTGCTCATGCAAGGCTCAACTGGAACAGGACTCCCTCTTTTATACCTTCCTGCCCAGAAGGATCCAATGGCAAGCCTGCATCGTCAGGATCAGTCCAGAAGAATGAGAAGGCTCCTGCCTGCTGTTTTGTGGTTCACCGCTTGGGGCAGCCACATGCAGACCCACCAGTTCCTAACAGCCTATGAATGGATTTAAGCCACAATAAGTAAACAGGACCACCAAAGTTCAAAGGCATTAAACCTGTGATTACTGTTGCCAAGAAACAATGGACAATGGTCTGGAGATGGACTTTACATTTTCATGTTAAGTGGTTTGGAACAAGTGTTTGGAAAGGCAATGCACAAATCTATTAATACTACTGCAATGTGCTCTACGTGGGGTTGCCTTTGAAGGTGACCTGGAAACTACAACTAATCCATAACACCGGTCCTGAAAGACCTACATTGGCTCCCAGTATGTTTCCAAGCACAATTCAAAGTGTTGGTGATGACCTTAAAAGCCCTAAATGGCCACAGTCCAGGATACATGACCCCCAGGATACACCCCCATTGTTCTGCTTCGAGCGCCTTCTGGCGGTTCCCTCACTGCAAGAAGTAAGGTTACAGGGAACCAGGCAGAGGGCCTTCTCAGTGGTGGCACCCACTCTGTGGAATGCCCTCCCATCAGATGTCCAGGAAATAAACAACTATCTGACTTTTAGAAGACATCTGAAGTCAGCCCTGTTTAGGGAAGTTTTTAATGTTTGATGTTTTATCGTGTTTTAATATTCTGTTGGGAGCTGCCTAGAGTGGCTGGGGAAACCCAGCCGGATGGGCTGGGTATAAATAATAAATTATTATTATAAATTATTATTAATACAGTTGTTGTTGGCATCCGTTTGTCTCGAGAGAAAATGGAGTGCAAACTAACAAAGTAAATGAATGCCTTAAACCATGACATTCAAGCCACAGCCCTAAATGAAAACCTCTTGGGTAGGATGTGTGCTAATGAGATCATCAAGGCATGGGGTGTGTGGGTAAAGATCTCCAAACTGGACTAAGCAAGCAGATTATGGTAAATCAGGGAGTCAGCAAACTTTTTCAGCAGGGGGCTGGTCCACTGTCCCTCAGACCTTGTGGGGGGCCAGACTATATTTTGAAGAAGAAAAAATGAATGAATTCCTGTGCCCCACAATTAACCCAGAGATGCATTTTAAATAAAAGCACACATTCTACTCATGTAAAAACACGCTGATTCCCGGACTGTCCGCAGGCCGGACTGAGAAGGTGATTGGGCCAGATCCAGCCCCCGGGTCTTAGTTTGCCTACCCATGTGGTAAATCCTGGCAATGTTTTAAATGGAACCCTAAATCTAAAAAAAGCCCAATTTCCCCCCCATTGTGGCTAAATTTGTCTTAGTAAAACTTTTTGCAGTTTCCCACAGTGGCAGAAGATTCAGTCAATCAAGCAGAATCAAGGACTTCAAGCACGTTTCCCTGTACACTTGAATGAGTAAAAAAGACAAGGTTTAATTTAACTCTGAATTAGGTAGCTAATTTTCCTCTGGATCTTGGCTGTCTTCTCCCTATTATTCTTCCCACCCAATGGGAACTTTTCCATCAGCCTTCTGCTGTCTATCAGCTTTTCCATTTGCGCTGGAGCTTAAAGGATCACTCCAATTTTCCAGCTTTTCTTTCTTCTTCTTTTTTTGCTCTTGCAACTATCAAGAAGCCAGAGAAACACTGTATTCCACAGAATGCAACAGAGGTACGGACTGCATACTCCCAAAATATGGTTCTCCACAGAGTTGGCCCAACTGCACCATACTGACAGCTGTTTGTAGGATTGATCTTGTTGTCTTATAATGGCAATGGCGCCCACCTAAGAAGTGCTGGAAGTGAGTTCTGGTGAGTTCCAGCTGAAAAAAGCCCTGGGTCCTCTATCTGCACTTCCTGTATTCTCCATCCGAAAGGCAGGATATTATCAATACCATGGCATCCATGCTTGCCTACCCAATGTTAGAATTCCTGCTCCATGATTTCAGTCATGGGATTGTTGTCTATCACATGATGTTGTATGTTTTGACTCCACAGAGTGGGAAGTGACGGAAACAGGATGTTTGTGTTACTGTGTTCCGTGAAGTGGCACTATTGTCCTTTGTCCTTTTTCTCTTTGCTGTCTGATGCTAGAGAGAGAGGGAGCCATGTTGCAGTGCTCTGTGTGTGTTTATATGTAAATAAAGTAGATTAGCCAAAATGCGGAGTTGCTGAGGTCTGTTATGCATGATGCACAAACTCTGCGGATCCCTAAGTGTGCCAGTGTCAGTTGGCATCAGTCGCTGTGATGTTCGGGCTGAAGAAAGCTTATGAAGCTCCCAAATGATTGACCAGGAGGGAGAGAACATGTCAGTCGGGCATGTGTCTCTACCAGGCTCCTACTTGAGGGTAGGCTGAGCAACTGACACTCTCAAGATGATTCCCTGCAGAACATGCCCCAGTATTGCCTTCCCCAAGCTGGTGCTCTCCAGATGTTTTGGAGTACCACCAGTTTCAACCAGCCAGCTGGGGCTGTTGGGAATTGTTGTTTGAAACCTTTGCAGAATACTAAGTTGACCAAGGGCATCTTAGAGGTCTTAAATCATGACCTTGGGCCTCTGAGAATTTTGCCTTGTGTTGGAATGTACCTGGATTCCCTTCAGGTTCATCCTTCGGATTCGAGGCTGATTGGGCAGGAAGAACTTGCTGTCATCTGGAGACTCCTCAGAGGTTGAGGAATCGTCTGCCTCCTGGCCGTTGATCCTGGGGCTGGGAGCTCGAGAAATCACAGTGAGGGGCAGATTCCTTGGTAAGCTCTGGAAGCAAACGGAAGGAAGACTTTAGTGACCAGAGAGCTCAATGTGGCTCCCTAATTAGAGCTGCAGTCCTAACCTCACATACCTGGGAGGAAGCTTCTTTGAATTCAGTAGGGCTCAATTCTGTGTAGGCATGGTAGAGTTGCCACCAAGAGACGATTAGGAGACGCTTCCTAATGGTAACAGCTCTGGAAGTGGTGGTCCCAGCAGGCAATGGGATTTAGGCAAAGGCTGGCCACCATCTGGGATGTGGTGGTTGCATCCTGCATCTGCAGCATCTTGTAGTGAGCAGGGAGTTGGAATAATCAACCTCCAAGGTCCCTTCAGCTCTAGGATTCTAGCATTCGAATACTGCACTTCAAAATAATTCACCCAGTGCACTGGTGGGGAGCCTGTGGCCCTCCAGATGTTATTCTACTCCAGCTCCCACCAGCCCCAGATAGTAGAGTCCAAAGGGACCCTGAGTGTCATCTAGTCCAACCTTCTGCAATGAAGGAATCTCATCTAAATCTTCCCTGGTCATCCAACCTCTGCTATTCAAAACCTTCAAGGAAGGAGAGTTCCAAATATATGGACCATGGGCTAATGTCCCAGAGCTGACAAGAAGTTCTAGGATTGCTTCAAGATGTTCCCAGAGCCCTCTCCTAGTCCTGCCCATTTTTCATCAGTGCCACCCTGCTTGGAGGATATTCTGGACCTGGGACCGAGGGAAGGATTCCTGATGGTTGCAGGTGCATGGATGCTGCATTCGCACGTTAGGATTCTCATTGCACACTTAAACAAATATTGGCTGTAAACATACCCCCCGCCAAATTTCAATGTGTGATGTGACACAGAGCAAGAACCTCCGCTGGCTCTACCTGATCAAAGAAGTTGTCCTTAGAGAGACGCCTAAGTTTGCACTCCATGTTAAAGATGCAGGCTTCCTTCCGGACCACCTCAATTCGGAGCTCATCGTTCTTTTCCTCAAGCTCCCGGATCTGCTTCCGGTACTTATCCTTCTCAATCAGGCACTGGGAATACTGGGCTTGCGCCTCATCCCGCGAATGGAATGCCTTTGAAAGCAAAGAGAGTCGGATGAATTTGTTCTTGCACAGACCCCTTCACATGACATGAAATTCATTACGGCCAGAGACCAGCTTGAGAAACACAAATGGAACTACAATCCCAATAGCAAAACATTTAAAACAATATACAATAATGGATTTTAAGTTTAAAAGTGCGAAAGGCATATAAATGCATAAAAACTTTAAGATAGACAACCTTAGAGAAATAACCCAGAGTCACCCATGGATCAGAATTTGGGAATTTTCTTAACAAACTAGATTGAATCGGGGGATGGTCTGCGCCTACAGATCTGTGCACAGAATCTGGCGACAATCCGGGTTGTCTTGTGGTCTTTGAGAATTCGAGAAGATCGAATTTTTGCTTTACTGGGAGGTTAGCAAGCCTCACCAGCAGGGGGTCAATGGTTTCTCTACGTGCCTCAACGTAAAAGGGACATCTAAAAAATATGTGTTCAGGGCTTCCTATATCCCCCAATGGACAGGTCATATGGGACTTTTTTAAAGGATCCTTCCAAGACCGGCAAGGGCAGAGCTGAGCTTCTGGCAAGTGTAAAAGCCCTTCTTGCATTTTTGGATACAAGAAAAGAGAGATATGCTGCTAGTGCAGCTCTCTCTCTCTCGACTTCTACAATTTTGTAGTCGTGGCACCTTAAGCAGTCCTGCTGTCTCTCGGTGCACAGACCCCTTTGTGCAAGAATGCCAACTTCTAGACACACAAAAGCCCAATATTTTTACTCACCTACGTCTCTCCAACAGGTTAAGTGAGAAGCATTGTCACAATTTAAGGGCACATCCCAGCCAGGAAAAACCACTCCAGGGCCAATGGGAGGGGGTGTGGCTTGGGGGGAGAGGGTGTGGCCTGGGCAGAGTCCCAAGGGCCAGCCAAATTAGCTGCTTTTGGCCCCCAGGCCTGAGATTCCCCACCCCATGGTACACAGGATATTTATTTTTTATTTTAATGTTTTCCTATCCTGCCTTTCTCCCAAATTGGGATTCAAGGCAGCTTACAAGATTCTGAGACATCGTTATCAAAGACAAAGCAATAGTTCGTATTAAATTAAAAAACCAAAGTTAAAATGCTTCAAAACACATTTTAAGCCAGTGTTAACATGCAGTTTGCCCTGACAGCAGCCCAGTAGGTCAGAATCATCCACACCTTAAGTTTCCAAAGGCCTGAGCAGGAAGGTCTTAGTCTGCCAGCAGAAGGATGACAGGGAAGGAGCCAGGCTGGCCTTTCTTGGGAGGGAATCCCACAAGCTGGGAGCAGCTACAGAAAAGGCTCCTCTTGGGTCTTGCACCTCAGATGTTGAAGGGACTGAGAGAAGGTGCTTGCCGGAGGATCTTAGCACCCAAAACGTTCGCATAAAGAGATACAATCTTTCAGGTGGCTCAAGACAGATGGGGCTTTATAGGCCAGAACCAAGCACTTTGAATTGAGCCCAGAAGCAGAGGAGGAGCTGGGGAAGTTGCTTTAACAGGTGAATAACATGCTCCCTCTGACCAGCCTCAGTCAGCAGTCTGGCTGCAACACTTTGGACCAGCTGAAAAATCTGAACGCTTTTCAAAGGCAGCCCCACAGAGAGCACATTACAGTAGTCCAACCGGGATGTAACTAAGGCACACGTCACAGTGGGATGCGGCACAGAGCAGTAGTGGGGAGAGCCACTGACTGAACTGACAGTGTCAACAAGGAAAGATAATAATAATAATAATAATAATAATAATAATAATAATAATAATAATTTATTTATACCCCATCCATCTGGCTGAGTTTCCCCAGCCACTCTGAGTGGCTCCCAATCGAATGTTAAAAACAATACAGCATTAAATATTAAAAACTTCCCTAAACAGGGCTGCCTTCAGATGTCTTTTAAAGATAAGATAGCTGCTTATTTCCTTGACATCTGCTGGGAGGGCGTTCCACAGGGCGGGTGCCACTACTGAGAAGGCCTTCTGCCTGGTTCCCTGTAACTTCACTTCTTGCAGGGAGGCAACCACCAGAAGGCCCTCAGAGCTGGACCTCGGTGTCCGGGCTGAACGATGGGGGTGGAGACGCTCCTTCAGGTCTACTGGGCTGAGGCCATTTAGGGCTTTAAAGGTCAGCACCAACACTTTGAATTGTGCTCGGAAACGTACTGGGAGCCAAAGCAGAGGGGGGATGTCAGGGACTGGACTGAACAAGAGGAATGGGAAATGAGCCCTCAGTCTGGATTGGCTCCTCTCAGAAGAGGAGGAGTGGGAAGTTTTGCCCTCTCAGTCTCCAGCAGTTTCAGGAGGAGAGGGAGACAGGGATGATGTACAGCTGAATGAGGAAATGCCTAGTTACGGGATAGTGGAGCAGGAGGAGGGTTAAGCTAGAGAGTAGACAGCAGAGACCTGCCTGGAGAGTGTGGGAGACCCCCCTAGACCAAAGGCTCACAGGTCCCTCCACATTCAAGAACAGAGAATGCGGAGGGATGTGACTCTTGTAGGTTCCCAGGATGTTGTGGGAGATGGAAGAGGAGGGACTCAGAGGAGACATGGATCTTTTGGCTTGCAACCAGATGGCGGAATAAAAAGCCATAAAATATGAACTGTTTGTTCCTCTTGACACTGAGGCCACCATGGGAGGAGAGGATACTTCCATGCCTGACAGGGAGGCATCGTTCCATAAAATGTTTTGCCTTCTTCTTCCCTGAAACAGGAGCTGCAAAAGTTCCTGTCAGAACTCTCTGCTCGACTCTCACTCCGATTCCTTCCCTGACTTCTCTCCCTCCCTCCCCAGCTCTTGTGGTTCCAAGTACCTGGTCTCTCTCCTTCTCCACTTCTTCCAGCTGAATCATCACCGTGTTCATCCGATGCTTGTACATTTCGCAGTCCTTCCCCAGAGTGGAGCATTTCAACTCCAGTTCTTGTTTCTCCTCGAGGTACTACAAAGGAATCAATCAATAAGCACAGGGCACCAAGGCGATCGATGAAGGGCTAGCCTGCTCCAAAGCGGGGAACCCCTGATCTATCTCCGCATGTCAGGGCACCAGGTGGCAGCGAGGCATGAGGGTTTGGGGGGTACTGAGTCCCATGGCCTTGGTATTTCTCTGAAATCTGTTTGCAAGGCCTTGTTGCAGCAGTGCCTCCATTAGAAGAGTTGGTCAAGCAGTAACATAACAATGTTGCTGTTGATGGGGCAGGCTGCATAACTGGGGCATCCTCTGCACAGTGTGTAAAATGAGTATCATATTGCTGGATAACCAACAAGATAAAATGTTATATGCTGCTCGTGGAATAATTAAGCATCTTTTAAAGATGGGACGCTGATGGCGCTGTGGGTTAAACCACAGAGCTTAGGACTTGCTGATCAGAAGGTCAGTGGTTCGAATCCCCGCGACAGGGTGAGCTCCCGTTGTTCAGTCCCAGCTCCTGCCAACCTAGCAGTTTGAAAGCACGTTAAAGTGCAAGTAGATAAATAGGCACTGCTCCAGCGGGAAGGTAAACGGCATTTCTGTGCTCTGCTCTGGTTCTCCAGAAGTGGCTTAGTCATGCTGGCCACATGACCCGGAAGCTGTACGCTGGCTCCCTCGGCCAATAAAGCGAGATGAGCGCCGCAACCCCAGAGTTATCCGTGACTGGACCTAATGGTCAGGGGTCCCTTTACCCTTACTAAAGATGGCAGGCAACTAGCCCGATGGTGTTATGCTCAGGGGCTTAGTGAGGACAGAAAGCCAGGCTGTCAATCCTTTGCCTGCAGCCTAACACAGTAAAACACATTATTTCATGAACAGTGCTAGTGAGGAGGAACAGCACACAGCGGCTGGCTTTGTGCAAAAGAGTTGCCAAGCGAGGGCAATGAAAATTCTTTTCAGCTGACCTACAGTTCTGGTTTTGATGCGAAGGGGGTACACAGGAATGGAAATCTTGCCCTGGCTCTAAGAATGCCATTGGGCACTTTGCTGGATGTGCAACACCTCCTACCCCAAACCACTAGATCTAGATTAAGCTTCCTGCTTCCATTCTTAGCGCCTTTTGCCCCCCCCTCACCTTATCTCGGAGGTCCTCCGCATGGCGGATCTCTTCCTGAAGGTTAAAGATCTTGTTGACCAACTCCTGGCGATCCTCCAGGGCCTCTTTGCGGTCGTGTTCTAGAATATCCAAAATGGCTTTGTCTGAATCCGGCAAGCTGGGTTTCCCAGCCTGAAAGACATTTGTGCAAAAGGCATAGATAGAGGCCAGTGGTGGGTGGAAGGAACAGGGAAAGGGAAAGAAGAGACACGGATCACAGGGAGAAAAAGAAACGTGGATCTTTCCTTAGATTGTAGGCATCTTCAGGAAAACAAACAAAGAAACCCTGGGCTAATCTCACAGGAAAAAGTAAATATTGCTTTTCTGTGCTATATTTTATAACATAGCCTTTGATATATTTTAGCCTGCATCCTATCTGGAGGGCATCTAGAAACACACACTGCCATGATCACAGTCCTTTTAGCACGGATCCCAGTGGGTTCTGCCAAAGCTCTCCCAGCCCCCTTTAATGGATGTACATGACACAAGTGGCACGAATGCGCCATCCTAAGCATTCCTGCATTCTCCAACCCTCCACCCCCTTTCCCAGGGGGTCTCTGTGCACATGCAATCCCAGCGAGAGATGCACATCATGCTCTATGTTCAGAAAGCATAAGCTCCACTCAGCCCAGGTACCTGTCCCTGCCAGCTAAAGCCACTGTCACATCTTTGCCTCTGGGAGGAATGGGTTTTTAAAAAGCTTGCTGGGAGCATGCACCCATGCGCTCCTTTTCTTCAGATTTCAACACGCTCTTCAGGCTAGAAGTAAAATCTCAGCGTGGCAGGCAGAGGAGCAGCTGCTGCTGCTGCGAGATTAAACCTGCTATTAAGCATTATGAGATTTTTGCTTTCTTAAGAAGAAAATTTTACAGGCTGTTTACCAACACATCCATCTTCAGACGCCAGGACAGGTGATTGCAGGGTACATATAATCACAGAGGAGGTGGAGAAAAGCCTGCAGGAGTCTATAATTGAAGAGACACAGGCAGGTGCATTCTCCGAGTTCAGATCCTTGCTCCATCTAGCTCAGTATGGTCAGCACTGACTGGCAGAAATTCTCCAGGGTTTCAGGCAGCAGGTCTCTCCCAGCTCTGCCTGTGGGGTTGCAGCTGGGACCTCTTGGGGTCACAGCAGATGCTCTCCCACTGGACTATGGCTCTAAAGCGTTAGGCTACATCCGGTGGTCACCCTTAGTCAGTGGCGTAGCGTGGGGGGTGCCAGGGGTGCCGGCCGCACCGGGCGCAACATCTGGGGGGGCGCGAGTCCAGAGGGAAGGGACAAGTTCCTTCCTCCGCCGGGCTCCCCGTCGCCACCGCCAGCCTTGCGCCCTAGCGCGCGCGCCGCCCCCCGCCGCCGCTGCGCTCCACTCACTGCTCGCAGGAGGAGCAGCCGCTGCAGCAGCGCCGACGCCGCCACCGACGCCTGGCCGGGCACCGGCAGCCTCCGCACCCCGACGCCGACGCCGACGCCATCCCCTCGGCCCAGCCACAGGCGGCGGCTGCTTCTGCCGACTGGGAGGGAGGAGAGCTCCGAGGGGCCTCGACGCGCCCTGCGCTCCCCAAAACCCGAGAGGAAGCCGGCGGGCGGGCGAGGGTCTCCCGGCGGAAGGGGGCGCCGCTGGCTCCGGCTCTCAGCGCAAGTCTCAGCCGCGGGGGGTGGGGGTGGGCGAGGACGGAGCTCGGCTGGAAGCCCCCGGACCCGGCCGGGAGGAGGAGAGGCGCTCGCCAAGCCCGGATCTGGAGCGCCTCGGAGCGCGGGCTCCACCTACAGCCCAAGGAGAGGAGGGGGCGCGGGGAGGCGCCCGAGGGGAGGGGGCTTCGGCTGCCTCGGCCCGCGGGGGCTCCGCAAATAATAAATTTAATAAATTTCTGCTGAGCCTTTGGGGGGGGTCCTTGGCTCCTTCGCTCGCCCCCAGCCCCAGTGGCATAGCGTGGGGGGGTGCAGGGGGGCCGGCCGCACCGGCCACAACATCTGGGGGGGCGCTCGCACTTGAGTGCTAAAATCCACGGGTTAGGGGGCGCAAATTACTTGCCTTGCCCCGGGTGCTGACAACCCACGCTACGCCACTGCCCTTAGTGTGATAAACAGAGACGGGCAGAAAGCTTCGACTTTTCTTTCTTTCTTTCTCCCTTCCCCATCTTTATTAATAATCTTGCAATACATTACATATATATAGAACATCTCATAAAATAAATTAAATTTTCAATCATATACATAAAAAAGAGAAAAACAAAAACATATACTTATCTTTTCTTACATATTTATAAACCTTAAGCTTTGGCTGTATTCAGCTGTATTTATGCTGCTTTTTATGCGATTATTAACAAAGAGTATTAACCAAAATTATTAACAAAAAGTATCATAAAAGCTTTGGGCTTCCTGTCAATTCCCGTTGTATGATTTTATTCTGATAGTGAATGTACCTACCACCATTTCTCTGTTCTTTATATATTCTCCAATAGATTCTTACAGCAATTTGTACCATCAGTCTTATTTGTCATATATTTCTTTATCCAAGGTCAATCAATAAACAGAGATGGGCAGAAAGCTCTGACTTTTCCAAAACAGGGTTTTTGGAGGGGGCAAAAGATGGGTTCAGTTACTCGCTGCTTCACCTTTCTGGGTTGCCGCCACCCATGTTTTGCAGTGACAGCAGCTCCCCTCTGTGTGGCCTTTCCAAAAGAAGGCTAGCATCATCCGTAAGGGGCTTCTGTAGGACAAACTGTGTCCACCCCACAGAAGGAAATGTGCCATTTCTCCCCCCCCCCCCAAGAATGCTCCTCGGAACAATGACACGGGACGATGATGCGTCATCGCTCACACGGTCAAATTTGGTTAGCTACTCTAAGGGTATTTATGCAGAAGGTTGCGGGATGTGCATTCATTTATTAGATTGATTTAAAATGGCCACCGGGAGTGAGGGCTACATTATTTCTATCCTGGAGGCAGCATGCGGATAAGCCCTCAAATGTGTCCTTTGTCCCTTAGGTTTTAAAACTGGATTGTTAAAAATACAGTGGACGCTCGGGCTGCGAACGTGAACCGTGTAGGATGCACGTTCGCAACCTGCAGCGTTCGCAACCCACATCTGTGCGTCTGCTCATGCGTGGGTTGTGATTCAGCGCTTCTGCGCATGCGCAAAGCGCAATTTAGAGCTCCTGCGCATGGATGACTGCTGAAACCTGGAAATAACCCGTTCTGGTACTTCTGGGTTTCGGCGGGTGCGTAACCTGAAAAACCGCAACCTGAAGCGGCTGTAACCTGAGGTATGACTGTATAAGTTTTTATGGACGTGCATGAATAAGTTCAATATAATGGAACCAAGAGGGGGAGGGAAGTCAACCAAAAAACCCATGGTTTTTGATTTTGTATTGTTCTTGCTTTTATTTTTGTTATTTTTGGAAAATTAATAAAATGTCAACAAACAAAAAAGGTATCTTTTGTCCCACAGAGCGGGGTTTGAAAGCACAAGCAGAGAGGTTCTTAAATTGTGCAGAGCCATTTGAGAAGAGGTTGCTGGATCAGGCCAGTGACCCATCTAGTCCAGTATCCTGCTCTCACCGTGGCCCAACCAGATGCCCATTAAGGGAAACCTGCAAGAAGGATTCGAGGACAAGAGCAACTCTCCACTCCTTCAGTTTCCAGCAACTGGGATTCATAAGCATCGCTGCCTCTGACTGGGGGCAGAGCATAGAAATCATGGCTAGTAGCCATCAATAGCCCTCTCCTCCACATTTCCGGAAAATTACGCTGTGAACAGTCCCTGAAGTCATCCTGCCTGCTGCCGACTAGAACAAATGTTCACTTCGCGACTCTTCCCCCCTCTCCCTTCAGGTGTCCAAAAATAATCTCATAAACTAGGAGTTGAAAGGTACAGATACGTGACAAGCAAAGAATAAAAAGCGTTCGCTTTTTTAAAGTCCCTGACACAGCCGTACACTGCTCTGCTATGAGATCTCAGATCCAAACCCCACAGAACTCTTCATCCTACGCACTTCTTTTTCCCCAAAATTAAGTCCCGCAGAGTTCAAGGGGGACGTGCATATCTCTGTGTAGTTGTTTCTCTACTGCACTCCTGGGCGAGCCAATCTGTCTGGCTCCAATTAATTACAACTTTATTTCTTCACTGCTTTGTTTCCAGCTTGTGATTAAGCTCAAGTTAGTCATGCTGATTAACTGATTAACGCTCTCACTCTTCCAAATTATTAGTTGCAAGGCATCTCCCGGGAAGATGGTAGAAGGGAATATGGGGAGGGTCGTCTCAGATGGAAGGTGGAATGCGCTGAAAATGAATGAGCCAGAGGGTTGCTGGGTTACCCGAGAGGCAGGCTATGCACATGCTTAGGGCACGACTAAAGCAGCTACACCGAAGATGAACATTTAAAAAGAAAAAAAAGAATCTGACATTTGATATTTCCAAAAAAAAAAAAAAAAGCATTGATGTCATCACGGGAAAAATCAGAACCTTGTTAAAGAGTTTCTTACACTCCAACAAAAATTCTTTTCCCATTTTGCTCTTCTCTGCTTATTACTCGCTTATCCCCACCCAAAGCCAGGGGAATCATACTAATGTAGATTGAAATAATGTGAACAAATTGAATCCGGCAATGTGTTGCAGTAAATCTATGTTTTGCTTAATTTTTTATTTTTTAAATTTTATTTTACGGTTTAATAAATAATAATGAGAACAATTTTATTCTTTGTACCCCGCCCATCTGGCTGGGTTGTCCCACCCACTTTGGGTGGCTTCCAACACCTATAAAAACACAAGAAAAGGTCAAACAACTTCCCAGTACAGGGCTGCCTTCAGGTGTCTTCTAAAAGTTGTGTAGTTCTTTACCTCCTTGGCATCTGACAGGGGTGGAGGGGTGTTCCACAGGATGGGTGCCACTGCCAAGAAGGCCCTCTGCCTGGTTCCCTGTGGCTTCACCTTTCACAGTGAGGGAACCGCCAGCAGACCCTCAGAGGTGGAGCTCAGTGTCTGGGCTGAACCACGCCTTGGGCTGGTTAAACAATCTATTGCTTTTTAAATGTGTTTGTGGAAGGGGGCTGTTGGCTGTTGCTGTTGTTATGATAGGTCTTTTGTGTTTTCATTATGTATTTTTATTATGTAAACCACCCTGTGATCTTCAGATGAAGGGCGTTATATAAATTTAATAAAAATAACCAGCCATGAGCCAGAAATTAATCCTTGCTCACCTGAATTATGGACTGTAACTCCTGGATCTTGGTCTTCAACATCTCATTTTCTCGCTCCAGTTCCAGCACTTGTTCCCTCTTTGGCCGGTTTTCAATGTCATTCTTGAGCTTCAGGGACTGGTTTCTCTCGAGCTTACATTCCTCTTCCACTTTGTTCAGCCAGTGCTTCAGCTGGTCAATCTACCAGTGTAGAGTGAATGTGTGTGTGAGAGAGGGAAATAAGCAAAGAAACATCAAATAAACGCTTGTCCCCTAAAACTAGACTCTGTCCTGGTGAATGGTGTGCACAGCCTATGTTTCAAAAGGCGGGACATTGTGAGTGATGGCAAGCCCTGCCTAAAGACATCAGATTCATTCAGCTTTTGGACTTCGGGTTTATTAAAACCCTGAATGTGTCTTCGTTTTATACCATTTTAACTGTTGTCGTTTCTCCCAAAAGAATCCTGGGAACTATAGTTTTGTGAGAGTGCTGGTACTTCTCAGTTGGAGATCACCATGTTTTCTAACAGAACTAGCGTTCCTGTGGGTCCTTTGGGAGAGAATGTGTCAGGGCCGGACTGAGGAGGAACAGTGGGGGCTGCCCCCTTCTCCTGAACTTTCCTGAGAACAGGAAGACAGTATAGATTTAGAACAGTGGTTTGCAGAAGGACATAGTTCAGAGAATGTAGAGGGGGAAAGCTGGGAAATATTGGAAGAGGAAGCAGAAACACTGGGGGAAAGACAGCTGAGAGACCCAGCGTCTTTGGAGAGCATTTTGAGGGGGGTCTCCCCCAGGACTAGATGTGCAGGGAGAGTAGCCAAACAGAAATCTCAGAGACAGAAAGCCCAGGGATGATGTAGGATAAGAGAGATGGGGGGAGGGACTTTACTTGGAGCAACGCCATTATTAGGGAAGCCTGCATTCCTTCGTCATTCTCTGTGAATTATTGAATATATTGCTTGGTAAGAACATTTATAATTTCTCTTATTCTGGGCTGCCACCATGGGAGGGATCTGGTTCCCTGAAGCCTGACGGAATGATTCATAAACCAGTATAAGGGCAGATTTGGTTGGACTCCAGTTCCCATCATCGCTGGCTATGCTGGATGGGGCTGATGGGAGTTGGAGTCCAACAACATCTGGAGGGCTGTAGGTTCTCCATTTCTGTCTGACAAATGGGCAAAGAAGATATTTGCAGTCAGATGTGGAGTCAAAACAGCCCCTCTTCTCTTCCCGAAATGCCTCTCTCACCTCGAGCTGGAGGTCCCGGCTTCTCATCACCGCCATGTTCTTCTCTTCGCTCAGCTGGGCATACCTCATTGCCAGGTTGTAGTTTTCGTCCTTCACCTTGACGAGCTCGTCGTTGTAGTTGTTCCTTTCCTCTTTCATCTTGTTGTACCTCTCCTGGAAGGTCAGCAGCTCCTTTAGGTTGAGCTTCAGCTGCTTCCGCTCATCCTCCATCTGGCGGGATTTGGCCAGGAGCTCGCAGCGCTGAGCATCCTTGGTCTTGACCTGCTGCTGCAGCTTAATGATCTCGTTCATCAGGAAATGGGTGAGGCCTTCATGACCCTCTTCTACTGAAATGGAAAGGAGACGGACACAGGGTACCAGGGCTACGTGGCTTGACAGGGTTACATTTCTGCAAGTGAGTAGCAGAGCATGGATGGAGGTGACGAAGAGAGAACCAGGGTCCCCTGGTCCAAGCAAAACACAAGAATCTAAGAGGAGCCTGCTGGATCAGGCCAGTGGCCCATCTAGTCTAGCATCCTGTACTCACAGTGGCCATCCAGATGCCTATGGGAAACCCACAAACAGGATCCGAGCACAAGAGGTTTCCAGCAACTGGTATTCAGAAGCATTACTGCCTGCGACCATGGAGGCAGAACATGCCCTCTCCTGCATGAATTTGTCTTGTCCTCTTCTAAAGCCATCCAAGTTGGTGGCTATCACCTTAATCTCCCAACACTCAGATAACCTTGGGTTCATTTGGAGAATTAAAGCCCAATGACCCCAGCCTGGGGGGTGCAGGATGCTTGGTGAGAGAAGGACCCTTGGACTGATTCAGAAAGGCAGGCATAGATGTCACTGGACTCCAACTCCCATCAGCCCCAGCCAGCCTGGCCAATGGTCAAGGATGATGGGAGCTGTAGTTGAGAAACATCTGGAGGGACCACCAACCACACAGCTTTCCCACCTGATTGTCCTGCTGCTCTGATCCTTCTCCCCACTTTGCCAGCCTTGGCCCCATCGGTGCTCTGCGTAAGAACCGGGAAAGCTCATGCAGACCCTTTTATTCATGATTTCCCTTGCAATGATTCTGCTTCCCCCACTGAGACCTGGTAAGGCTGGATCTAACTTACCAACAATGGTGGAAAATCGCCGTGTCGGCTCCTTCCCCGTCACCAGTTTGTACAGTTCTGGGTAGTAAAATTCTAGGCTTTCTAGGAAAACCACATAGCCCCTCTCTCCTTTCGTGTGGAGGATGTCCAGCAGCCGACCTAGAGGGAGACCAAGACAGGACATCTGGATGAGACGAGGGAGGAGAACTCTCGTTTCATTAACTTTCCAATATAATTTGAAGAGGGTGTACAAAAAGGGCACAGAAAGTTTGAAATGGCTATCTGCATCTCCTTCTATATCTAAAGCACCTCTCCTAGGTCTCTTAGAGGTCTCCTAGATCTCCCTGTATCTCCTTCTATAGCTAAAGCACCTCTCCTAGGGCTGCTATACATGTGGATTTCAAAGAAGAAATTGGTGTTCGAAAGGCAGTGCTTGTCCTGGATCTTAGGCAAGTCAATTGAAAAATTGTGGGTTTTTTGGTGTCTTTGTAAAAAATAGCTCAACAGCTCTGGGATTTGTCTAAAAAAAGCTCAACAATATGGCAAACCTACCTTTCCCCAACATATGAAATATGGCAAACCTACCTTTCCCCAACTTGCAATTTACAGCTCCCAAAACACTAAATGTCTCTCCCAATGTACCCAGGGACAGCTTTTCACTTACTGTAACCCTACCAGGAACCCTGAATTTGGTACAAATGTTCTGACAGAAGACTGGTGCCATTGTAACATCCGAATCAGCGTAGCTGTGGGCACCTGGCTGTACCTGCTCGGTTGATTTTGGAGAGCAGCATTGGCGAGTTGAGCACTTCGTCCTCATCTTGTTCATCAATGACTTTACACTGGCGCAAGTAAGGGGTCAGCTTGGCTGGGTTGATGTAGCGAGTCAACATGTGGCGATTGCACTCGACGTTCTCCCAGAGGGCATCCACTTCGTCCTTCAGGGTCTCCATACTGAGATCATCCATTTCTGATTCTATTCCCTAGAAAACAATGGTGAGAGGAAGAGGATGGACAGGTCAATGAACAGAATAATTAGGGAAGTTCTGTACCCTGTTGGTAAAAATGCATCAACAGAAGGCGCACATGAATTTTATCAGGAAAGGTTACTCTGAACTAGGGCCGGTGATTTATCTCAGCCTCACTAGCAAGCAAGAGGGCGCATCTTGGCAGGTGTTGCCACATTTTCATCCCAAAAGCCCTCCAAAAATATCCACCATTGCTAGGGTTGCCAGGTCAGGAGCATCCCAGGAGCTGAGATTTCAGGGACCAAACCTGACAGGGGAAGCCCCTGGTGATTTATCCTCTGCACTCCCTCCCATCACTTAGCCTTGGAGATGGAGGTTAATTGGGAGAGAGGAGGCTGGAGTAGGATTTTAATACTGTTGATGATTCTAGAAAGCTTTTGACAAGCCTGGAAATTTTGATGGATTATGATATTTTAAAATTGTTTTTAATATTTTTTTCTACTGTACCAGGAGTAAGGGTCTGTATTTCAGGAGGCAGGTGGGCTGGGGTTTTTTTTTTAGATAGATGTTCTGTCTGTTGGATGTTTTGTATAAAAACACACTTGTCATTTGTCAAACAATAATGACCAATAACAACCCCCCCCCCCAGGCATAGATAACTGATAGCCTTCCCTGAATATCTTACACAACACAGACAAGTGGTGAGAGGTGAAGCGAAGAAAGATTGGTTTGAGGAAACATGTTTTTAATTTTAATTTTCCTTTATTGATAATGATCCAGATTTGTTGGGCCCTCTGCTGCTGTAACATTTCTGGTGTTACATTCATGTGACTAAACTGATTGTTAGTATTATTTTTACAGCTATTCTTAATCCAGTTGGATCCCTTGTAGTGCAAGTTTCCTTCCTTCCTTCCTTCCTTCCTTCCTTCCTTCCTTCCTTCCTTGGGTGAAAGGAAGCTGTCTTCACTTCAAGCAAGGCTGCAAGAAGATATTCAAAAGGCTCCTAACACATTTCAATTTCAACACATTTGCTCTCTGACAATATTCTATATTCTATAGCCTCTGATTTGAGTGCCACTTAAGGTACACGCGACACCTTGCGAAAACTACTCGAGTGTCATGGAAACGTCTCAGCGTCGGTCGCAAACCGCAGGTGTGAAGTCATCAACGTGGCCTGACTCAAAATGAGGGGGGGGGGGGTATGTCATATGCATGTCTTAAAAGAAGATAACCAGAACAGCAAAGGGTTTGCTTGCTTAAGGGCATTTCACACACACACACACACACACACACACACACACACACACACCATGCTTAGCATATAACAGGAGCCTTTATTTGTGGAGCAGCCTTGTCTAATTCAGCTATTGCAGGCATGTCCAACAGGTAGATCGTGATCTACTGGCAGATCACTGGACATCTGTGGTAGATCACTGGTAGATCACTGGCTCCCCCCAAAGAAGCTTGACATCCAAGGCTCCCCTAAAAAAAGCTCAACAACTATGACCTGAACCCCCCAAAAAGGGGGTAGATCACAGCCAGTTTTTAACTCTCTTCCGCCCCCAATTTTTTATTCATTTTATAACACAAATAAACAACATAAACAGAAAAACAAACAATACAAACAAATTCTTGTCTTACCCTTAATTTTTCTAAACATTGTTAGGTGAGCTTCCCCAAATCCCCCCTATCTGATTTTCATTTTACCTCATCTTTAGCAGTTTACATATATCGTAATTTTAAACCATTTTTTTAATCACACTTACTTTTACCATAAAAATCTTCACATTTTATCCCTTACAAGTAATACTATTTTAAAATACACTATCTTCTACTTCTAACCCTATAGCCTATATCCACTTCCAAAGCTATTCTAAGATTTAAATATTAAGATATTTTTTCAAATATTCCTTAAACTTCTTCCAGTCTTCCTCCTCTGTCTCTTCTCTCTGATCTCAGAGTCTCCCAGTCAGTTCGGCAAGTTCCATATAGTCCATCATCTTCATCTGCCATTCTTCGATAGTCAGTTTTTAACTCTCTGAGTAGATCGCCGTCTCTTGGGAGTTGGCCACGCCTGAGCAATTGCATGCCTGTGATTTCAAAGTTCTCCACTGCAGGGATGAGACAGAGCAGAGCAATTTTGCCACCACTGCATCTCTCATAGGGACTAACCTCCTTGCAGATTACGCCAAATGCACATGTGCTTCTGCTTGAACAAATCGGCTTGCAGCTAGAACTCTGGTTTCTTTTTTTCAGGAGCAAAGAGCAACTGCGCTCCATGGAGTGTGTGTCTGTGTGTTGAAGGAGAGGGAGAGCACTCTACACTCCAGGCAGCCATATAGCCCAGGTCAGACCTAATACTTCACTTCGAGAAATATGAAGATGCCCTCCCATCAGATGTCAAAGAAATAAACAACTATCTGATGTTTAGAAGACATCTGAAGGCAGCCCTGTTTAGGGAAGTTTTCAATGACTGATGTTTTAATGTATTTTTAATCTTTTGTTGGAAGCAGCCCAGAGCGGCTGGGGAAACCCAGCCAGATGGGTGGGGTAATAATAATAATAATAATAATAATAATAATAATAAACAAAAAATGCATCAAGAGACCCAAAGAATAGTTGTTGTTTTAAAACTTGGGGTCTCCCAGTTTAAAGACAGAGGAGAACCACAGCTTCTAAGGGCACTCATTGTGAGTGAAGGAATCTGTGGGAGGGCTGCAGTCCTGCTGTTTCACTGCTTAAAAATGAAGGGTTCCTTGTTGGAGGTTGCACATAGTGGGGTAGGAGAGCGGAAAATAATGCCAATATGTTTCACCTCTGGCAACCAATGTGCCCCTTTGGATTTGTATAGCAGATGAGTCTGGAAAGCTGGGGACACAAATTTTCACGGGCCTCTCGCAGCTATGGTGGCTCATTTGCCAGAAGCGATGTTATTTTGCGTTAACTCTAGAAGGGTATACTTGATTCCAATCAAACAAAGCCTCCTAGAGCACAATATACATCAATGAACAATATACGTCGGGATGCCGCATCATACCAGGGTGGAGAACAATAGGCCAAGCAGGGCTGTGCGTGAGAGAAAAGTGTGTCTGAGTTTTGGACGGCACTGGAAGAAGGAGACACAGAGGTGTGTCTTGCTCTGTGCTGGACCCAAGTCTGTGAATTGGGGGCTTCCCTGGAAACCAAATGAAGAAGATCTCTCTTTTTTAAAAAAAAAACCTTTTCAGATATATACATTTCACTGATTTTACAGTCATTTTGACATTTTAAAACTTGACTTCCTTCCCCCTCTTTCTGTGGTTCCTTAAATTTATTTTTAATATCTTCTGCAAATCCAAAGTAACTTAATCTGCTCATTTATTCATCTACTTTAAATATATACTCCTATAAAACTGCAAGTTATTACAATAATCCTGCCAATGTTCTTATTCGCTTACAGTTTGTTTGTAAATATTCCGTAAACCCTTTCCATTCTTTTATAAAAAGTTTGTTATCTTGATTTCTTATTCTTCCGGTAAGTTTCGCAATTTCTGCATATTCCATAGGTTTTTGTATGCATTCCTCCTTTGCTGGGACTTCTTCTTCTTTCCATGTTTGGGCAAGTAGCATTCTTGCCGCTGTAGTCGCATACATGAATAAATTTATATACAATTTAGGTAGTTCTATCCCTATAATTCCCAAGAGAAAGGCTTCTGGGTTTGTTTGTTTTTACAAATGCTATTTTAAACATCCTTTTCATTTCATTGTATATCATTTCCTAATAAGCTTTAACCTTACTACAAGACCACCATATATGATAAAAATAACCTTCTTTCTCTTGGGGTGTGAATGCTTTGAGCACCCCCATCCTAAGCTGAGGTTGTGTAGGTGTGTAAATGAAACCATGTATCCAAATGAAACCATTATCTCCGCTGACTTTCATTCCAAGGAAGCCGAACTCCGGGAAATGACAGCAACCCCTGGAATCTCTTGGTGCTCGGAGATTGGGGTGTGGGCTGTGGGAATGTTCAGGCATGCAGGAGAGGATATATTGCTTGATTATAGCCTTTCCAACTTGTGTTAACAAGTTCACAATTTAGCAGAGTAACATTCCCCTTTTTAAACTCACAGCGGATGCGTTTGCTCAGGCTCACTAAAGCCTCTATAATAACTGTTCTGGTATTTCCTCCTTATTCCCTCATAAAAGATAAGACACAACACAGTTTTCTATAAAAGTACAGTGGTACCTCGCGTTAAGAACTTAATTCATTCTGGAGGTCTGTTCTTAACCTGAAACTGTTCTTAACCTGAAGCACCACTTTAGCTAATGGGGCCTCCTGCTGCTGCTGCACCACCACTGCATGATTTCTATTCTCATCCTGAAGCAAAGTTCTTAACCCGAGGTGTTATTTCTGGGTTAGTGGAGTCTGTAACCTGAGGTATATGTAACCCGAAGCGTATGTAACCCAAGGAACCACTGTATAAAAAGAGTTTACTCACATTCTGTTCACAATCGGATCCTAGAAGGCAGACTTAGCTTAGAAAAGTAACATACACCTGGAAACTACCTCATAAGGAGACAGTCCCTCTGTCCAGCATCTTTGGCTAAGCAGATGTTGCTTCTTTGATGCATGTAGTAAAAAAGAGAGAGATGGCTGCCCTGCCCTGTGCTTTTGTCGGTACCTGCACAAGTGAGGCCACACCCACCTCCAGTCACATGCACAGGAAATCTGTCCCAGCCTAGAAGGAAACAGGAAGTTTACCTGCTGGCTGGATAAACATTCCTCCCCATGTGTAAACATGTTCACTCTAGGAATGTGGTACTTGACTGCTCTTGTGTTTCACATGCCACATGGGCAACGATACAATAGGTAAAGGTAAAGGAAGGACCCTTGGACGATTGAGTCCAGTCAAAGGCAGCTATGGGGTTGCGGCGCTCATCTCGCTTTCAGGCCAAGGGAGCCGGTGTTTGTCCACAGACAGCTTTCTGGGTCACGTGGCCAGCAGGACTAAACCACTTCTGGCGCAACGGAACACCGTGATGGAAACCAGAGCTCACAAAAACACTATTTACCTTCCTGCCACAGCGCTACCTATTTATCTACTTGCACTGGTGTGCTTTTGAACTGCTAGGTTGGCAGGAGCTGGAGCAGAGCAACGGGAGCTCACTCTGTTGCAGGGATTCGAATCGCTGACCTTCTGATCGGCAAGCCCAAGAGGCTCAGTGGTTTAGACCACATTTACTTATGCAACTGAAGCTTTGCGTGGGTGGTGGAAATAAATAAATGGAGAATTGGGGAGTGGGAATGACGGTTGGAAGGTGTCATCCAAGATCTCGCGAGATCTCGTGAAGGCCGCATGAGATCTCATACAACCTTTAAAGAGCCCAGTAGGCAAAGCAGAGGGCTTAAAACTCTTTCTGTGGCAGCAAAACCTAGCAAGGTAAGAGTTTTTGAGCCCCCCACCTTGCTTCTTGTGGGAGCCACCCACAACTTTCCACAGACCTTCCACGACCTGTCCAGTAAGGCAGAGATGGTCAAACGCATGTGAGCAGGGCGGTTGCAGAGGTCTTCCTGGCTTTGCACAAGTGCAGAGCCAGTGCCAGATTTACATATAAGCTAAACAAGCTATAGCTTAGGGCCCCACTCTCTTGGGGCCCCCCAAAAAAATTAAAGGAAAAAAACCATAGTTCCAAAATATAAGATAAAAATAAAATAAAATAAAACCTACATACAGCAACAGTGTTTTGTGTTGTGCAGGCTCCTATGATGTAAGTCATGGGCCCCTCCTGCTAGCCTGCTCCCTAAAATATCACTGGTTTGCTCCTTTCTATATATAGGGTGCCTACATTCTGCATGGACTTGTTGCATGGCAAGATGTGCAAATGGCTTGAGATACCTATAGGTCCATAAATTACCATATAGCATATAGTCAGCACAAAAAAACAGTGGCAATTTGTTGTTGACAAAGGACAGCTGGACATAGAAAGGGCCCCATTACCTTCAATAGCTTAAAGGGTAAAGGGACCCCTGACCATTAGGTCCAGTCGCGGACGACTCTGGGGTTGTGGCGCTCATCTCGCTTTATTGGCTGAGGGAGCCGGTGTACAGCTTCCGGGTCATGTGGCCAGCATGACTAAGCCGCTTCTGGTGAACCAGAGCAGCGCACGGAAACGCCGTTTATCTTCCCGCCAGAGCGGTACCTATTTATCTACTTGCACTTTGATGTGCTTTCGAACTGCTAGGTTGGCAGGAGCAGGGACCGAGCAACAGGAGCTCACCCCATCGCAGGGATTCGAACCGCTGACCTTCTGATCGGCAAGCCCTAGGTTCTGTGGGTTTAACCCACAGCACCACCTGCGTCCCTTCAATAGCTTAGGGCCCCATCAAACCTAAATCCGGCCCTGTGCAGACCCTTGGAGCGTAACCCCTGCATCACTTTGGGGCCTGCTGTATTTAAAAAACAGAAAATGGGGTGGAAAAGCTCCAGTGCAATTGCACCATCGCCTCTCCCACAAGCAGCTCAAGGGCAGCAAAATTAAAAAGGAGAGGGCTGTGGGTCACAGCGAAAACACAACATAAAGGCACGTATGTGGCCACACAGAGTACTACATGGCGGGTTCACGGCCGTGATTTAACAACCAGAAAGCTAAATTGGAGATGTTCCTGTATAGATCTTGGCATGGAATTTAATTCTATTGACTCCACACCTAATAAATATGAATGCTTTATATCATTAACTGGGAGAATTGCCCAAACACATATACCTAAGAGATGCCGGTGAGAATTTGCTCTCGGCCTTATTAAAGAGAACAGCAAAAGTATTTCATATTTCTCTGTAAATTATTTGGAGTTATAGAGCAAAGTTCCGCCTCCACAGGAAACCTCCCCAATGTGGCAAAATGCTAATGAAGCAGACTGATGAAGACAGGAAAAGGGCAGGAAATGATACCACAAGCTAATTTAATACTTTTTTAGTTGTTGTTTTGTGTTTGTTTGTTTTTTATAAAAAAAGAGGGTTTGGGCAGTGATCCGAAACCTTCAATTCTATGCAATGCCACCAGCGAACAGTTTTGCTGCAGTACCCGTCAACTTAATCAACCCACTAAGAGCTTGCTTGCACCCACCCTGGAATATTTATCCACGTCTCACAACTGCTTAGCTTTCCTCAGTTTTGAACTTTGTTAAACAAAGCAGGGAGTAGCTCTGCAGCTGCAGTAGGAGCAGCCCTGGCAGATCAGTTCAAAACTCCATCTAATCCAACATCTTGTTTCACAGGAGAGGTATGAAGGCAATGGTCTTAACTTGCTCGCTCCCAGTGCCAGGTATTTACAGATAGGCTGCCTCTGCCTCTGGAGGTTCCACTTAGGGCTTGTCTTGTGCCTAGAAAGCAGGGGTCAAAAGGGCTTTCTGTATGTGCCGTTCATGGGTCTGAACAGTTTTGCCTTTGCCCTTCCGCTTTCTCTGGAAAACCTGATCTTTAGTGCTGAATCGGAACAAACAGAGATCCACAGAAAACCCAATTGCCGTTTGTTCCAATTTGGTGCTAAACCGTGTGTTTGGTAAATCAACACAGCTACCAAACTTATCCTGGCTCCTGCTGTTTCCTAGTCTTAGGGCAGTCCTCTTGCAAGGTTTCTCTCATGCAGGAGCCTTTCCAAACCCAGAGGATACGGCACAGTGCAGAGCATGCGCTCTGTCAAGCAGATATGGCTCCTTCTATGAGCCTTCCTTCTGCTTAAGGATGTTTTGCATTGCAGCTGCAGGGCAGAAATCCCCCAGGGAAGAACTCCTGTGCAAAACACATGGAATTGTACCGGAGCTGCGCATGAGCAGTGCTGTATTTACGTATAAGCTAAGCAAGCTCTAGCTCAGGGCCCCACTCTCTTGGGGGCCCCAAAAAATTTTAAAGGAAAAAACCTGGATGCACATTTCCAAAATGTAAGATAAAAAACAAATAAAATAAAACCTACATACAGCAACAGTGTTTTGTGTTGTGTAGGCTCCTGTGATGTAATAATGGGCCCGGCCTGCTAGCCTGCTCCTGAAATATCACTGGTTTGCTCCTTTCTATATATAGGGTGCCTACATTCTGCAGGGACTGGTTGTATTTCAGTTCAACAATTACTTTGATAAAATACATATTTTGTTATGTGCAAATGGCTTTAGATACCTATTAGGTCCATAAATTACCATATAGCATATATTCCACACACAAAAACAGCGACAATTTGTTGACGGCAAAGGACAGATGGACATATCAAGGGCCCCATTACCTTCAGTAGCTTAGGGCTGCATCAAACCTAAATCCGGCCCTGCACATGAGTTCCTGTAACATGAGTTCCACAACTTCTGAGTATTTCCATCAGGTGTGCCCAGAAACAACTGGTAACGCATGTCCCCCGTCTCTCCAAAATCAATGATTCATGTTTTTTTAAAAAATAAGAAAGACGTGTACATCACCTTTTAAAAAGGAAAGGAAAGGAAAGAATAAGAATGTTGTCTTATATTCCTGGTTCACCCACTCATGTGCCTAATGAGACTAGATAGATTTGTAGCCTCTGGATTTAGCAAAGATTGACTTACTTCAAAGTAAATGCATTTTCGATCAGGATGTTAGTTACGCTTTTCGAGCTAAACAATAATGTAAGTACACTTTCAGTTTCTAATCTATTTTTAAACAGCGTCAGGCTTTGATTGGAGTTTGGGTGTAGCTTCTTCCATGCTCTGGCGCTACTACATCAAACACAGTTCCTTCTGCACTCCAGTGCTGCTGCACTGAATGGCAAGGGAGAAGGGGAAATGTTGCTAAATAGCAGACTACAGTTGTCCCTTGGTTTTGGAACAGCTTAGGTCCTGAACATTTTGGCTCCCGAACGCCGTAAACCCAGAAATGACTGTTCCAGTTTGCGAAGTATTTTTGGAAGCCGAACATCTGACAGGGCTTCTGCGGCTTCCAGTTGGCTGCAGGAGCTTGCTGCAGCCAATCAGAAGCTGCGCTTTGGTTTTCAAACAATTTGGAAGTCGAATGGACTTCCGGAACGGATTCCGTTCAACTTCCAAGGTACAACTGTACTAGGTCTGAGCTTGCTCTATGTCTCCAGAACTGCCTCACCAGATGTGTGGCCTGGCACAAACTCTCCAGCTAGCTATCTTGGCAGCCAAGTTGTACCTTCAGTACAGCTGCACTGGAGTGCAGAAGGAGCCACATTTAAAATTCAGAAGAAAAACGGAAGGCTCCTGAATATTGGTGAATCAGAATAGTGGATGAAAACATAATAAAGTTTAGGAATTGGTGCATTAGTTGAGTTTGCAGATAGCTCCGGCAGCATATGGAACAGTGGCAGCACTGACCCTCGCTGACAACTTGATAAGTATCTGAAAAATGGAGGTGGTGGCAAACACGGCCTTTGCCAATGTGGACATCTGCTTCCACATTTAACATGTGACACAAGCGTGAACGCACCTAGCAAAATTTGCCAGCCTTGCATCGCTTGTGGTTTTTGCAGAGAGACGTTTTTTAAAAACAAAACATTCAAAAATGGTAGCACTTTTAACAGCAATGGAACAAGAGGAGAAAAGCAGAGGGGGATGATTGACGGTGCAACAGAAAGAGACAAAGGACCAGTTCCCATATGCACCGATTCCATAGCGTAGCTATGTGCAGCATGAAGAAGTCCTTCTTTTTATCTATCCTGACTCTTCCGACATTCACCTTCATTGTCTGCAAGTTCTAGCGTTATGAGCGAGGGAGAAACTTTTCTCTATCTGATTTCCACATGCTTTGCATACTTTTGCAAACTTCTATCATGTTGCCTCTGAGTTCCCTTTTCTCTAAACTATAAAGTCCCAAATGCTTCAGCTTTTCCTCCATCCCCTTGATCTGAATCTTTGCCGACTCTGCAATATCCATTTCGAGGCGAGGCAACTGGAAATGCACCCAGTATTCCAAATGTGGTCACACCGTCACTTGCTTTAGAATAAAATGTCCCTGTCTTCATGTGGAACATTGGAAGGTATGGACTAGGCCCCAGCTTTATTGCTAGAAATCTTACCACTCCCAAATGGAAGTCATCCTCATCATTTATTTACATGATGCCTTCTCACAACAAACTGTGCTCTAGGAAGTAGCGGCACCCAGGGCGGCGCAGCCTGTACGGACTGCACATGCATGGCATCCCAAACGGGATGCCGCTCGCGCATGGCGGCCGTACGAGATACCGCTCATGACAGCGCACGAGAGCAGCAGCCCGTATGGACGCTGCGCAAGCGGCGCCCATACAGACTGCGGGCACCCTCGGCCGCCCTACAGCTGGGGGGAGGCAGGGGCCATCTTGTCACCCCTCCCAGAGTGGCACCCGGGGCGGCCCGCCCCCTCCACCCCCTCCCTACGCCACTGGCTCTAGGCAGCTCACAAAATGGGGGAAGAATGTTACATAATTCACAAGTTACAAAATATAATAAAATCTAAATAATCAACAAGGAAAGCATCTCATCAAGAAATACAGTCGTAGGATACCTTGGTTCTTCAACGGCTTAGTTGCTGAACAAATCGGCTCCCAAACGCCCCAAGCGTTGCAGTTTGTGAATGTTTTTGGGAAGCCAAACGTCCGACGCGGCTTCCGATTGAGTGCAGGAAGCTCCTGCAGCCAATCGGAAGCCACGCCTTGGTTTTCGAACAGTTTCAGGAGTTGAACTGAGTCCCAGAACAGAGTAAGTTTGAGAACCAAGGTACCACTGTAGTTCACAAAACTATATAATTCCCTCCTAATTCATTATAAGAACCATAGCTGTCAACTTTTCCCTTTTCTTACGAGGAATCCTATTCAAAATAAGGGAATTTCCCTTAAAAAAAGGGAAACGTTGACAGCTATGATAAGAACATCAAAAGAGCCTGCAGGATCAGGCCCATTTAGTCCACCATCCTGTTCTCACAGCAGCCAAGCAGATGCCCCAGGGGTAAACCAGCAAGGAGGATATGAACACAAGAGCAATTCGCCCTCCTGTGGCTTCCAGCAGTTTCAGAAACATACTGCAGCAAACACATGATATGTGGAGTGGCCTTGGCTTTAGGGGTGAACCTGAGTTCAACAGAGTGACATCCAGTAATTTGCACTGTATGGTCAATGCAGGTGGGTGCTCATGGGCTCTACACCAGTTCACACATGCAAATCTTAAGAGCATCACTAAGCAGTGTCTGCTCACATGCACACAGGGTTCTTCAAGGGAGGACCTGGACCTGGAGGTGTCTGCAATTGGTCTGTGGGCAACGTTCCCCCCAACTGCTGCTGGCTGGACAGCTGTGGCCCCTTTTTGCGCACCGATGACCTGGCCACTGTCCTCCACGCTCTGGTGACCTCTAGCCTGGTTTATGGCAATGCGCGAGGCTGTCCTGGAAGATGACACGGAAAGTTCCACTGCTTAGATCTGTTTAAGATTTAATATGACTCCTGCTTTAAAACAGCTGTGTTGGTTGCCAGTTCAAGCTGTTGGTTTCTAAAGCCCTAAATGTCTGTTCACTGCTCTCTGAACCTTGGATGGGGCTATGATGCAGCCCCTAAGCCAGGGGTCAGAAAACCTTTTCAGCAGGGGGCCGGTCCACTGTCCCTCAGACCTTGTGGGGGGCCGGACATTTGAAAAAAATGTTTTAAATAACTTTTATTTTAAAAAAGCAGAAGCTTTTTTATTAGGAATTGTAGGTACCGATATCCTGAAGGACCAGAAAAGACTTTTTATGTATGCAGGAAGAGCTGCACAGATCTTACTCGCCTAGAGATGGAAAGAAGACAAAGTCCAGAACAGAGAGGAATGGCAAACCAAGCTGATGGACTATGCCGAAATGGCAAAACTGCCCGGAAAGCTCAGGAACCAAGAGGACAAAAGCTTTAAGAAAGAATGGGGGGAAATATAACTTATTTAGGAGACCACTGTGAGCAGATGGAAACATTAGCAGGATTTCAATAACACTTGTAATGTGACAGTTATTATGGACAATATGGACAGATACAAAATATGGAATATGAAATAATGTGCAGTTGAAAACATTGACATTCCAGCCCCAACTCTGGCATCTTTGTCTCCCTGGTGGTCTCATATGCCTTCAGCTTGACTGAAGGCAGCGCATGCTTTGATTTGAGGATTGACAGGGGTCCATTCAACCTGGCACGCCTTCACGCCAAGACAAAAGTGTGGCAGATCCTTATCCGAGAGATATTGCTTGCAGATGAGGTAGCCTTGAAAGCGCACTCCAAGGAAGATCTACAGAGGCTCATCCTGGGTCAGGAAGCTGCTCAAACTCCTCAAGTCATCACTGGCAATGCTTGAGGTGGTAGACAATTTTGTCCACCTGGGTTCCACCATAACCGGCAACCTCTCCATCGACGCTGAGTTGGACAAGTGGATTTGCAAGGCACCTATGGCAATGGCTCGCCTCTCCAAAAAGGTCTGGGAGGATGTGACGCTAATGACCCAAACCATGATGAAGGTCTACCAGGCTTGTGTATTGAGCGCACTGCTTTAAGGTAGGGAGTCATGGGCAACTCAATGACTTCCGCGTGCGCTGCGTCAGGAAGATTTTGGGCATCACATGGAAGGAGAGAGCCTCAAACAAAGATGTGCTCTCCCAAGTCCACATTCCCAGCATGTTCACACTCCTGTCTCAGCAACGTCTAAGCTGGCTTGGTCATGTCTGCAGAATGGAGGATGGCAGCATCCCCAAGAATGTGCTCTATGGGGAGCTGGCTTCTGGCACCAGGCCAGCTGGCAGACAACTCTGTGTTACAAAGATGTCTGCAGACATGATGTGAATGAAGGCTGGGAGCACCAGCCCTGCCATGCAGGAATTTCTTGCAGATGACTACATGCCTGGAGATAGACAATCAGGCTGTGCATCCATAGCAGTGACCAAAGGAATATTATTATTATTATTATTATTATTATTATTATTATCCCACCCATCTGGCTGGGTTTCTCTAGCCCAGGCATAGGCAAACTCAGCCCTCCAGCTGTTTTGGGACTACAGCTCCCATCATCCCTAGCTAACAGGACCAATGGTCAGGGATGATGGGAATTGTAGTCTCAAAACATCTGGAGGGCCGAGTTTGCCTATGCCTGCCCTAGCCACTCTGGATGGCTCCCAACAGAATTAAAAGCAGAATAAAATATCAAACATTAAAAACTTCCCTAAACAGGGCTGCCTTCAGATGTCTTCTAAAAGTCATACAGTTGTTTGTTTCCTTGACATTGGATGCGAGGGCGTTCCACAGAGTGAGTGCCACTACCAAGAAGACCCTCTGCCTGGTTCCCTGTAACCTCCAGGGAACCGCCAGAAGGCCCTCGGAGCTGGACCTCAGTGTCCGGGCTGAACGATGGAGGTGGAGACGCTCCTTCAGGTACACAGGGCCGAGGGTGTTTAGGGCTTTCTAGGTCAGCACCAACACTATGAATTGTGCTCGGAAATGTACTGAGAGGAATGATCGCTGGGAGGAGCACGGAGAGAAGAAACACTGTGGTGCATCTGCCCCAGCTGCAACTAAACATGTCTCTCCCATGTCGGTCTCTACAGCCACAGCAGGTGCTGCAACCTTCCAGTGGTTTGACTTCACCCGCAAAGATGCACAATTCCCAATGGATGCCAACCTTGAGCAAAAGTAGGCAGAGTCTTGGATGTGATGCTCACCTGTGCACAGTTTCCTCTGTGCAGTGAGCTGTATTCCAGCCACACAGAAGCCAGAGCTTTTTGCACATGCATCTCTCCATTCTCCATCTGTTCAAGGAAGATGTGCTAACAAAGTCCAAGGGCAAATGCCAGCCGGGCAAAAGCCTTTCAGTGTCGTATGGAGAGGTGGGGTCAGGGGGAGATTCCCAAGGGATGGATATATGTGCACAGGTCAGGGAGGGTAGACTTTGATGCCGCTTTGAGGCACATTCCTGCCTCCCTGAGATTCATCCTGCTTGAAACAAGGAGCTTTGAGCATCCAAATGTAAAAGGATGGGGGAAACAGAAAGAATCGGGAATCAGACTCTGTGGGTGGGGTGGGCCAAGGGAGGAGGAATCAAGAGAAAACACAAACACACAAAACGGAGGGTGGAAATAAAAAGAGAACGAGGGTCCTGAGATGGATCTTGGCGTCCTCAGGATTAGTGTTAGCTCAGAGCATGCAAATCAAAGTAATGGCACAATAATTTTAATAATTTACCACAGGAATTTAGTGCATCTATTTAAAGGGATTTCAGAAGTCGCGAGAAAGGAGATGAAAGCTTGGCATTTAATAAAGGCTTTAATCTACACACCCTCCGTGTTGTTACGCATAATGATGAGGGGGGGGGAGGACAATGGTTATGGAGGCAACAGAAGGCAAACGCTTGCAAGGAGCTGGACTTTTTTTGCTGTTTTGAACACTGCATTGGCCTCCAGGACATGCTCTGTTGCCATTTTCCCAGCCCTCTTGCTGAAAAGATGGTCAAACAAAAGCAAGCAGCTGCAGCGCTTGCTTTCTTTCCCTGTCCTGACTTTGGGCCAAATGTCAGGATGGTCAGGTTCATTTTTGGGGCTGATTAGCACCTGACCTTGGTTTTGTGGGAGTGCAACACAGAAAGCGGGATGGATCTATCTGGGGTCTGTGTAATTTTCAAGAGTTTCTTCCTAAGTCCACCCCATCCCCATTTCTGGATCAGAGAATTTCAATTAAAAAAAATAAATCACACAGAATTTTACATTTTTGGCGCACAATTGCATCCTGAAATTTGCAAAAAACGATTGCAACTTTTGAGCTGAGGATTCTTCTTCAAAATTAAGAGGTGTGTAAACTGAAGGGTGACTGTGGCACCATACATTTAAAATGTGTTGTTCCCCACCCAAAGAATCCCGAGAACTGTAGTTTGTTGTGTTGGGAATTGTAGTTCTGTGGGAGTAAACTACAGTTCCCACAATTCTTTGGAGGAGAGCCCTCTGCTTTAAATGTACTCTAAATGCATGTTGCATACACAGCCTGCGTGTGTGTTCTAATCCACCTGTTAGTCCAGGAAGTGCAAATCAGGGGGGGTCACTTTGCAGACCAAATTAAATCCTTAAGTGACACTATAATGTGCAGGTACAGTGGCACCTCTGGTTACAAACTTAATTCATTCTGGAGGTCCGTTCTTAACCTGAAATTGTTCTTAATCTGAGGTGCCACTTTAGCTAATGGGGCCTCCTGCTGCTGCCACCGCGCGATTTCTGTTCTCATCCTGGGGCAAAGTTCTTAAGCGAGGTACTACTTCCGGGTTAGCGGAGTCTGTAACCCGAAGTGTTTGTAACCCGAGGTACAACAGTTCTATATTGGGTTGGACTGAATGTGTGTGTGTATGCATGGATTTTTCTTGGAGGGGCGCGGTTAGAGAGCAGGATAATGCCCGCTGGTTCTATGTCCTATGTACATTCAACAGCATTGTGGAAAGAACCTTAAAAAAGCACAATTGTGCATACAGAGTATAAACTTCATACATCCAGAGGGTCCTTTTTTTGGGGTTATTTATTCCCAACCTCCCCAAGTGGTTTACTTAAAAAAAAAATGGGGGAAAATTATCATGAAAATTCATCAGCATTTTAGTGCAAATTTCTCCAAATGCACACTTTTTTGGGATCACTAGTCCACACATTTTTAAAAGCAATTTCTCCTGATATAATGCATTCTTGCTGAAGTATTCATATATATATATATATATATATATATGCACAACTCCTCCTAATATATGCATTTTTGTAAACATCCTTGGGTTGGAGAACTGCACAGCAAATTTCGCATGAGTGCGAATTTTGAGGGACAGTTGTGTTTCCATTCCCATATTGCTTTGAGAAGCGAATTGGCTAAATTCAGCTTGAACTGAGAACTGGCTCAAATTTCCTTCCACATCCCTCCTCCTCTGCGGAGGACATTGCATGGATGGGGCACCATCAGGGAAGAGGTTCTCCCTCCATGTTCACCACCCACCTAACTTCAGATAACAGAGGAGGGAGCTCAAAAGGTGCCCATCGATTTTGGGCAGTGTCACAAAATAAGTCAGCAAGTGCGTCACAAGACATTCCTGTAGATGCTGAACACCTGTAGGTCCTGCAGAGACCACGATGGGAGGCTGGGTGTTCTCTCATCACCCTTGACCATTGGCCATGCTGGGGTGCTGAGGCTGCTGGGAATTGGAGTCCGACAGCGTCTGGAAGGGCAGCGAAAAGAGGCAGCCTGACTCCTTCTCTAAAGTTTCAGAGATTCTGCAGAAACCCACATAGGAGCTGAGTCAATTTAAGGGCCTACCTTAGAACCTTGCAGGAAGACACCTCGTTGCCGGAGAGCAGTCCAAGAGAAAGGCTTCACTTTTGGAGCTTTTCAAACCAGCACCTTGTTCCGCCGCTCAGCGGCAGAACTGCTCTTGTTTTGTCCCACCATCTTGGCCTCCTTCCTCTTGCTCTGCTTGCACCCCTGAAAGCATCGCTGCTGTGGAACGGTGCAACGTGCTTCCGGAACCAGCCACCCACCCATTGCTGGCCTTTGCAAACCTGGTGCCTATATTTAGCATGGGGGGGCCAGGGGCCAGCCTTGCTTCACCCTTCTTCTCTGTTCAGAGGCAGAGAGAAGCTTGCAGCAATGCAGCGTGGTTCCTCTTACAAGGGGAAAACCAGAAAGGAAGTTTTATCTGGGAGCCAGAAAGCGTCCTCGCCAGCTAGAGAGGGGGGTTTAATGGGGGGGAGCAGCACCTGGAAAATTGACCCCCAGACCATCAACTGCACACCCCCTCCCCCGATATTTGTTTGAGGGGTGCGATGGGGGAGGAATTTGATTCAGTTTGCATTTAAAGGCAAAGCTATCTGTTTCAAAACTACTAAAGCAACACACAAACTGAAGCACGGTCATCATTTGAAATCCACATTTCTCTGAATGCTGCAATGCAGTTTTCTAGGAGCTGTCTACAAAAATACAGAGATTAGGAGAAATCGTACACACCTTAATGAAAGTAGCATAAAAAATTGCATCAGTTTAGGGAAAGCTGCATTGCAAAAATGTGTATCTTAGTCAAAACGGCATGCAAAAATGTGTTTATTAGGCGAAAGTTACACAAAAACACTTGTGAATGTTTGCGAGGATTTTTTTTCATGGCAAATTGCTGCAGAAAAGTGGATAATTTTAGGTTTGGAAAAAATGAGAATCTGAGAGAATGGAAACTGACAAATTCATCCATCCCCACTGAGACAGCAAGAAAGCAAAGTACCGCTGTCTAAATGTTCAGGAATTGGTGCTTGATCATTTGGAGTGCCCTTCATGAAACTCATAAGCTTTGCCTCCATTTTAGCCATATTCACAGAATTGTAGAATCGTAGAATTGTAGTTATGGACAAAGAAGAACCATCCTATCCTCCATAATGAGAAACTGCAAGCATGGATTCGGTGTTATAAGGAAACAAACTAGCCCCGAAACAAAATAATCCAAATTCTGAGCTAAGCAGAGGTGTTGTAGTTCAGGATTGTGGCGGGTGGGGTGGAGGGATTGAAGACCCAATTCTATTTCTGCAGCAGGGTCTCTGTCTCCAGGATCCCTGAACTGGCCAATCAGACTGTAAGGAGAGCCTTTTAGCCACTGAGAAGGTGTGACTGGAGCCAGACACTGAGGATGGGCTCCTAGGATCACTCTGGAGAAGTCACAAAGAACGTCAAGGAGTTGTACTATACAGAATCATAGAATGGTGAAGTCCAACCCCTTGCAATGCAGGAATCTCAGCTGAAGCATTCCATGACTGATGTCCGAGCAAGGGGAGTCCACAATATGTTCCGAAGCTAAGCATTTAGGAACACAAAGTGCTTCAGTTTCTAGAGAACGGTGTGCAGGTTCTCTTACATGCAATGGAACTTCAAGGAAAAGACAACCTAAGTCACTCTGAGATAAGATAGTGGAGCACACCATAATAAATAATAATAATAATAATAATAATAATAATAATAATAATAATTTATTATTTATACCCCGCCCATCTGGCTGAGTTTCCCCAGCCACTCTGGGCGGCTCCCAATCAGTGTTAAAAACAGTACAGCGTTACATATTAAAAACTTCCCTGAACAGGGCTGCCTTAAGATGTCTTCTGAATGTCAGGTAATTATTTATCTCTTTGACATCTGATGGGAGGGCGTTCCACAGGGCAGGTGCCACTACCGAGAAGGCCCTCTGTCTGGTTCCCTGTAGCCTCACTTCTCGCAATGAGGGAACCGCCAAAATCATTTGCCCATGGAAATGCATAGAAAACAGTAGAAAGGGAACACAAAGAGATCTGCACCGATCACTGCAATGTACCCCTTATTATGATTATTGTATAATCTTAGGGGGATGTGTGGCTTCACAGTGGCTGTGAAGGGACTCTGTGCTTCTGAATTTACCACTATGCTACTGGTGCTATGGAAAGCTCAGTTCCTACAAATTAAGCCGACGTCCACATTTTCCTCTTATTTTGCATAATTGATTCTGCCTTTGTACACGGCTGCCATGGACTGGCTGGATGCAGAGAGTGGAGGGGGGAACCATCTGGGGAACCCCCAAAGGAACCCCCAGGGGAAGAAGGCTCCAAGTCAGGGATTGTTGGTGGGATGACGATGTTACGAAAAAGGAGCAATGCAGAAGCAAGTTCCAGGTGGCTGGAATGGTAAACAGGAAGCTGATGTTATTGGATTGTACCGTGGGAACCAGGGACGGTCTATTCAGTGCACTGAGTGCCGGATGTTAGCTCAGAGTGGCAAATGACCCTGTACTGGAAGTACATGGGAGGAGTTATTCTCTCTCTGCAGTCGTGAATCAGAGGGTACAGACGTGTTTTCTCTGTACTGGTGAAAGACAGGAATAAAGACATGTAGATATATTTCTGTCTGTCTTATTCCCCCCCCCTGGCTATGGGAGGGGGAGGAGTGGTGTGTTCTTTTCACGTTTGAAAAGGATCGCCGAAGAGACCTCCCTTGATCTTGCCGGGAGTCGCAGACAGGAGGTCACAAGGATTCAAGCCAGGCACCTGGAGGGTGGCCAAATTCCTCTGGACTAAGATGGCTCTGCTGGCTTGAAATCCGACATCTGGTAGCAGAGGTTACATCTGGTAGCAGTGCCGATGGATAAAAGATCTATGAGAATCTGCAAGAGAGGTGAGAGGTCGATGAATCGTTGCCATCCTCTGCACCTAAGGAGATAATGAAAGCGTCTGCCTGCAGCCAGAAAGCTGAACAGACAGCTGGACACCGAAAGGCAACTGAGCGCCAAAAAGGTATGCTGCATTTCGGGCTAAGGAGAATGAACAGAAAGGTTTAATTCTCTGTTCACGAGAGAGCTGCGTTTGAGAAAAAAAAACAGCTCTGAAAGAAAGGCTTGCATACCAGGAATTCCTGTGGTGAGATAAGGATTCCCGTCTTGAGCAGGTTGCTAGGCAACGTCCGCCAGCACTTGTAAAGTTACTGAATGGCTCAAAAGAGCCTGGGAAGTGTTTTGAATTCTGTGCAGAATGTGCAAGGATTTTGAAAACAGCCCAAAGGTTTGCCTGCCAGTGAAGCAGTAAACACCCAGAAGAGAACTTTTGGTTTTTACTGGCTTGAAAGTGAAAGCAGGCTTGAGAGACAAAGCACAGACTTGAGTTCAGCATGGATGCCAGGAAGGGGGGAGCGTTACTTTGTCCGTCTCCCCTGAGTGCTGTGGTTCTAGATGAACACAGCCGGCATGCTGCACTGGAAGTAAAGCACAGGGGGAGGGAGGAACGGAGTTCTAATTCCCCCACCGATGAGGCTACTGGAAAGGAAGCTGTAGCTTTGAACGTTGTCCAGTGTTACAATTGCGGACAGGCTGGGCATCTTCAGCGGAACTGTAAGAAGCCACGCCAGCCAAAAGGAGCGAAGGGCCGCTCAGCAAAGCCTGAGACGTCAGGCAAAGGTCATACCAAGCCTATGGTGGAACCTGCAAAGGCTTTGATGGCGAAAGGAACCACGCCAGATGTTGGGAACGCGTTTGTAATTGACACTGGATGTACTTTTCATATGTCCCCACACAGAGAACTCTTTTCAACGTTAATGAAGCAAAGCTTCACTGTGAAACAGGCCAACGGTCAGGAGCTGGAAGCGACCGGCGCAGGGACTGTCTATCTTAAGAGTCTGAACTTGACAATAAACAATGTTTACTTGGTTCCTGAATTGAAGTTCAATCTGCTGAGTGTTTCGCAGATTGCAAAGAAAGGACTGAGATTGTCCTACGATGCTGAGAGCTGCAAGATCTACAAAGATGGAGAGTTATTTCTTTCGGCCAGAGAGAAAAATGGACTATATTTGTTGACTTTTGCACAAAGTGATTACATGGAATGTAATTCATCTGTGTCTAACCTAGTTTCTCTTGCAGGTGTGAGCAAGAAGAAGACCGGGGTCAACAGAGCATTTCAGCGGGTGTATGCTGATGTGATTGGTCCTCTAGAACCATCTAGAGGCAATGCAAGATATTATCTTGTGTGTGTGGATCATTTCTCTAACTATGTCTGGGTTTATGTGTTGAGAAAGCCACAGGAAGCCTTGGAGAGGTTTCAGGAGTTTTGTGACAAGGTTAAGAGTATGCATGATGCTAACATTGATTGTCTATTCACAGATGAGAAGCAGATTTTTCTTTTACAGGATTTCCAGAGGTTCCTGCAGAAGGAAGGGATCAGACACAAGATTGCTGTTTTAGCGGAAGCGTGGAACAGGGGTGTCTGTGTACGGGTGAACAGAGAATTGCAAAAGGGGATGAATGCGCAATTGCTTAGTTCACATCTGCCACATGAGTACTGGGCCGAGTCTCTAATGTCGTTCTGTTATACGAAAATGAGAAAGGTTTCAAAAGAGTTGGGAAGTTCTCCTTTTGAGAAACTGTTCCACAGAAAACCTTCTGTTGCCCATTTCAAGGTTTTTGGGTCTCATGTGAGAACAGAAGCTCCAGGTGGAGTAAAGAATGCCAGAGGCATTTTTGTAGGGTATGAAAAGGGTCTCTACAGAGAAATTTTGTCTGAATCTGGTCAGGTGATTCTCACAAAATTTCTAGAGAGTGCTCCTGAACAGGAGAGAGTGATAGTACACACATTTCCCACTGAGGACGATTCAGATGATGATGGTGATTTTACTGATTACAGTGGTACTGAGAGTGATGACACTGATAGCTCGGAGAGCTCAGTTGTCACAGTCATTGAGAGGAAGTCTCACACAATGGATAGGCCTTCACAACTGAAGGATGAACCACTGTTTACCATTGGAACTGGTTCTCCAAAGAGTCCTGAGACTGGACCAGTGAGCAGAGAGGATCAGCACCTCATACGTAGGTCTGAGAGAGTTACAAAGGGTCAACCACCCAAGAGGTACTCAAAAGAGTTTGCTAACTTAGCTGTTGCATGTGTTGCTGTTGTAAACAACCGAGGACAGGTTGGAGCTGTGTCTAAGTCAGAGACAAAGACACAACAGAGAGTTGCTAGCCAAGGTAGTGCAGATGCACTCATTCCTTGGAAACCAGACAACCAGAGAGGTACACTGAGGAAACCAGTGGCGGGGAGTTCCAAGGGTGGAACTGAAACAACAGGGGAGTGTTATGTGTATAACAACTGTTTGTTTTCTTCTCTGGATCACGCTTTGCTTGCCGCAACACGCATTGATTCTTTTGGGGGAGGATGTTACGAAAAAGGAGCAATGCAGAAGCAAGTTCCAGGTGGCTGGAATGGTAAACAGGAAGCTGATGTTATTGGATTGTACCGTGGGAACCAGGGACGGTCTATTCAGTGCACTGAGTGCCGGATGTTAGCTCAGAGTGGCAAATGACCCTGTACTGGAAGTACATGGGAGGAGTTATTCTCTCTCTGCAGTTGTGAATCAGAGGGTACAGACGTGTTTTCTCTGTACTGGTGAAAGACAGGAATAAAGACATGTAGATATATTTCTGTCTGTCTTATTCCCCCCCCCCGGCTATGGGAGGGGGAGGAGTGGTGTGTTCTTTTCACGTTTGAAAAGGATCGCCGAAGAGACCTCCCTTGATCTTTCCGGGAGTCGCAGACAGGAGGTCACAAGGATTCAAGCCGGGCACCTGGAGGGTGGCCAAATTCCTCTGGACTAAGATGGCTCTGCTGGCTTGAAATCCGACAGACGATGAGTGATCAGAGAGAGAAGGCTGGGAGGAGGAGGTGTCGGAAGCTGTGTCCAGGGCAGCTGTCTAGCAGCTCCATTTGGTACGCAGGCTGAGACCCTCCCTGCCCATGGACTGTCTCGCCAGAGTGGTGCATGCTCTAGTTATCTCCCGCTTGGACTACTGCAATGCGCTCAACGTGGGGCTACCTTTGAAGGTGACCTGGAAACTGCAACTAATCCAAAATGTGGCAGCTAGGCTGGTGACTGGGAGTGACTGCTGAGACCATATAACACCGGTCCTGAAAGACCTACACTGGCTCCCAGTAAATTTCCGAGCACAATTCAAAGTGTTGGTGCTGACCTTCAAAGCCCTAAACGGCCTCAACCCAGTATACCTGAAGGAGCATCTCCACCTCCATCATTCAGCCCAGACACTGAGGTCCGAGGGCCTTCTGGCGGTTCCCTCACTGTGAGAAGTGAGGTTACAGATTACCAGGCAGAGGGTCTTCTCAGTAGTGGCGCCTGCCCTGTGCAACACCCTCCCGTCATGTCATGGAAATAAACAACTCTATGACTTTCAGAAGACATCTGAGGGCAGCCCTGTTTAGGGAAGTTTTTAATGTCTGATGTTTTATCGTGTTTTTAATATTCTGTTGGGAGCCGCCCAGAGTGGCTGGGGAGACCGGGACAGATGGGCGGGGTATAAGTAATTATTATTATTATTATTATTATTATTATTATTATTATTATCATCATCATCATCATCATCATCATCTGAAGAGGCAACAGGGTTGAGTGAGCTGGAAGAGGCTGGGGCAGAGAGCAGTCCAGATTCAGAGGCAGAAGCGAATAAGCAGAATGGAGACAGACTGCTGCAGAAGCCGGGGAATCTTCCCTTCCTGCTGTGACCAGCTCTCCTCCCCTGATCTCCCAGAACCAACAGACACATGAAAAGAGCAGAAGAGAGATTGGCTGCGCACAGACAAAGTCTCAGATTGCTTGGAAAGAAACCCTGGAGAGGAGGGGACTGTGGGACCTTCAGTCCTCGCAGCTGCCTCCTTGGGGCAAGAGCTACTGAGAGGAGTTCGTAGGATTACTAGGCCTGCACTATTTTGGTTTCTTTGAATGAAGAAGTAACTTCACTGACACCAGTGGGTTTTTTAATTGCTGACTCCAGATATTGACAATGGTTTTGCATAATTATTTTGGCTTTGCTAATCAGGAGGAAGAGTACACAATGAAGGAGATACCAAGGCGCTGCCTACAACCTCCAGAAATCTTATCCATCTTCTGAGATTACAGCAGATATCACCCACACACTTGTTTGCATATTGTTGCAATCATGAGGTCTAGAAACCTGCCCTTTCCCTGCAAACAGTGCAAGATTCTCAACAGGCTGAATGTCCTGTCCAGTATCAAGTTCTGTAGGGGGGCGTTTTTTGATGCTGTCTTAGAATAGCAATATACGGCTACCCCTAAAAGCCCTCCGTAGAAGCGGCTGATATTGATCTCTTGAGCCACACAGGGTGTTGAGGAAAGCTCGCACGCAACACGACGCTTTTGTGTTTTTGTTTTTGGCTGAAAAATTAACACAGCCCAGAAATGAGGTGGGATTTCCGACAAGCCTTTCCGTCTGTCATTTCTCATTCTGTTTATCTTCCTCATGGAAGCCTTTAAGTTTCTAGCTTTGCACACCCTTAATTGCTGAGTCAGCTGCCACAGCTCAGAGTCGTAAAAATCTATTTTCAAAGGGTCCAATGGTTTTATTTTCCAATCATAAATATGGAATTTAATTAGCAGCTTGCTGCTAATGAAGTCATTGTGGAAGAGAAGATGGGCAGAGGCACTGAAACTTCAAGCATAAAACACAAACAAGAAGTGTCATGTGGACACACTTCTGCAGTAACTGGGTTAACACTTTGGGGTCCTTCTACTTTTCAGTAAAGGCTTCTTTCACTACCATCTTTCATCACATGCACTCCAATTCCTCTGCCTGTGACCAGGGCCAGATTTAGGTTTGATGCGGCCCTCAGCTACTGAAGGTAATGGGGCTCTTTATATGTCCAGCTGTCCTTTGTCAACAACAAATTGTCACTTTTTTTGTGTTGAATACATGCTATATGGTAATTTATGGACCTAACAGGTATCTAAAGCCATTTGCACATAACAAAATATGTATTTTATCAAAGTAATTGTTGAACTGAAATATAATTGAGAAGAAGTATTTGTTTAGTCATTTAGTCATGTCCGACTCTTCGTGACCCCATGGACCAGAGCACACCAGGCACTCCTGTCTTCCACAAGAAGAAATATATTAATAGTGAAATACACACTGCAGGTTCTTTTATTTTATTTTATTGTCATCTTATATTTTGAAAATGTACATCTAGGGTTTTTTTCCCCTTTAATTTTTTGGGGGCCCCCAAGCGAGTGGGGCCCTAAGCTCCAGCTTGTTTGGCTTATATGTAAATCCAGCACTGCCTGTGATCAGTAACAATGTGAGAATTGTCAGTAAGAGACATGCCAGTGTGGGACAGCGTGGTACAGTGGTTAGGGTATCCGAGGGCAATCTGGGAGATGTGGGTGAGGGGAGCAAGACTTTATGCTGGCCATCAGGCAATGGCTTTCCCCACCTGCCTTGGCTGACCCTCAAGTCCTGGGAGCCTTCATAAGGCAACTGTTTCCAGAGGAAGAACTGTGAGGGGAGAGAGACTCTGTTTGCCACTTTGTGTGTGTGTGTGGGGTTTGCTTTCACCTGCGCTGCCCCACCTCCAGCCCCACCTTCAGAAGAGAGCTGCTGCCACGGACATTATGTGTATGTGCATTTTAATGAGCTGAACAGAGTGAAAGATTATGAGGCATGGGAATGTGGGGAGTGTGCATGAATACAACAGTGCTTAGTTTATTTTTTGGCTGCTGTTTTGTTGATGTTGTTAATATTGTTTTATAGATTATGAATGCCGTAGTGCTTTGTTAATGCGATAATGTGGCTTTTGTTGTAATTCTGCTGTTTGGCTTTCTTTTAGTTGTTTTGTTAATGGCATTTTTAGATTGTAATTGTTTTACTGACGATTTGTTAATTAGTCCATATGTTTTATGCCATAGTTGTGAATTACTAGGGGCATGGTGCTGATAACGCCAAGGTTGCAGGTTCGATTTCTGCCTGGGACAGCTGCATATTCCTGCATTGCAGGGGGTTGGACTAGATGACCCTTGGGGCCGCTTCCAATTCTACAATTCTATGATGTTATTGTTATTTATTTTTGTAAGCCGCCTTGCAATTCATTTGAATGCAAAGCACATAGAAATGTGCTGGTTTTAACCTTTAAAGCCCTATGCAGCCTAGGACCCTCGTACCTACGGGACTGCCTCTCCTGGTATGTCCCACAGAGGAACTTACGGTCTTCAAACAAAAACATTTTGGAGGTCCCGGGCCACAGAGAGGTTAGGCCGGCCTCAACCAGAGCCAGGGCTTTTTCGGCCGTGGCCCCGGTCTGGTGGAACGCTCTGTCACAAGAGACTAGGGCCCTGCGGGACTTGACATCTTTCTGCAGGACCTGCAAGACAGAGCTGTTCCACCTGGCCTTTGGCCAAGGCACAGTCTGACACCTTCCTTCGGTAATCCTCATAGAACTCTAGCCCAATGGTTGCCATTAATTTGATTTTGAATTGATTATAGAATGAATTGATTTTAGAATGCTGTGTTACTTTTATTGTTGTTAGCTGCTCTGAGCCCGGCTTCGGCTGGGGAGGGTGGGATATAAATTTATTATTATTATTATTATTATTATTATTATTATTATTATTATTATTAAATATAATAAATCAAGTCCGCACTCAACCATGAAGCATTTCTATCCCATCTTTTTATTCAAGGAGTGCAACGTGGCACACACGGTTCTCCTTCTCCTCCTCACTGAATACACGCAACAACCCTGTGAGGTAGGTTAGGCTGAAAGGCAGTGACAGAACCCCAAGGTCACCCAGTGAGAGCTTCGTGGCCAAGCGGGGGATTTGAACCCTGGTCTGACACACTATAACAACTACACCACGCTAGGCAACCCAAGCCTATCTGTGGTGTTGCAGTGCCAGTTTGATACCAGGGAGTTCGGGGTTCAAATTCCCACTCGGCTGTGAAGCTCACTAGGTGAACTTGGAGCAGGGTTCTTGTGAAGGTGAAATTGGAGGTGGAGGAAAACCTTGTAAGGCATTGTGGACTCCTTGGAGGAAAGGTACGATAAAAATGGCAAGCAGAAATAAATGGTTCTGCTTTCAGGAAACACAGAAGTCTTCGTCCCGGATAAAAAGGCAGCCTTGTTAAAGCAGCCAAAATGGAAAAAGCCATGAAAAGTGAAGATGACCAGCATTTCAGATGGATTTTAAAGGGCCCAAATTATCTGAGTGACCTCGCCGGGGCGCAATCCTGAGCAGTATGTATTGAGGACCTGGGGTGGCTGAACAGCAGTTCTGGTGAATTTCTTTTTCTTTTCTTTCTTTCTTTCTTTCTTTCTTTCTTTCTTTCTTTTACCAGCCAATTGATTTATTGTTTTATTGAAGGTCTTTATATACTGAACTGTGAACTTTTTAAAATGAGGATGCATAAAATTTGAAGCAAGAAATAAAAGCATGCAAAGATACGAACAATGAAAATTCCTCATAAAATGCCCGCGGAAACATGCAAGTCTTTGTGCCTGAAGCTGACAGAGGGCTCCTCCTTGGTCTGGGGAAACTCTTCAAAAATGGCATCCTTTTTACGCCATCTGAAATGGTCAAGTCCACTCTGCAGCCGCCTCCTTCTGCAGGCCCCAGAGGAGGCGGAAGGGAAGCAAAGAGCCACAACCCCCTGCCTTCACCTCTTGGATGGCATAGCAGCAATTCCAGCTGCTGCCCCTTCCACATCTGGGCCCAGATGTGTCTCCATTGTAGAGCATGCCTCTAAGGCAGTGGTGGCCAAACTTGGCCCCCAGCTGCCTTCGGACCACAACTCCCATCATCCCTAGCCAACAGGTCAGGGATGATGGGAATTGCAGTCCCAAAACAGCCGGAGGGACAAGTCCGGCCTCCACTGCTCTAAGGGGACGCCTAGTTCTGGCGAATTTCTGTTGCAATGGTCCCAGCTGCTCTCCTGGGGCTCTGAGGAAGTACGAGCAGTCCCCACCCGTCACTCAACAGGAAACTGGAGGAAGCACAGTGAATGCGGCGAGGTGCTCCTCCATATCTTATCACGTGTGCTTCAAGCTTTGCAGCTGCACCAAGGCTCCTCTGTCCAATCCCACTGCTGGGATCCGGTTGGCTGTGTGTCAACCATAATGGGACTGGATGAAGTTATCAGCAGGACTGGGGTTAATAACAATAACAATGCAAAAATCAGGGAGTAAAGGAGCTGATCACATTGGATTTTATTGCATATGACTCAATGAAGTGTCTCTGGCCAGCTGCTCATACTAAACCTCTGCACAGGCTGATATCTGGATTTTAATTTTCTAATGGGGGGACACCCTGCTTTTCTAGCTGCGGGGATGGAATCTGTTAACCATTAAAGGTAAAGGTAAAGGTACCCCTGACCATTAGGTCCAATCACGGACGACTTGGGGGTTGCACACTCATCTCGCTCTATAAGCCGAGGGAGCCGGCGTTTGTCCACAGACAGCTTCCGGATCATGTGGCCAGCATGACTAAGCCGCTTCTGGCAAACCAGAGCAGCGCACGGAAACGCCGTTTACCTTCCCACCAGAGCGGTACCTATTTATCTACTTGCACTTTGACATGCTTTTGAACTGCTAGGTGGGCAGGAGCAGGGACCGAAAAACGGGAGCTCAACCCGTCACGGGGATTCAAACTGCCGACCTTCTGATTGGCAAGCCCTAGACTCTGTGGTTTTTAGACCACAGCGCCACCCACGTCCCTTCTGTTAGCCCTTACTACAAAGGAATTATTGCATAATTTCAGGTTGTTTTAAAAACCCTGATGTATTCCCTACTGTTTATTTTGTATCCCTGCTCAGGCTGAGTTGCACCCCAACCTCTGTGGCCTCTGCCCACCCACCTGGGTGACTGGGCAAGAGGCAGAAGGGTCCCTCTCAGCCTCCCTGGCATTCTTTAGCATGCAGCTCTATCCCTGCCAATATCTCCCCACTGTTTGCCCGCAGCGAATAGCCTAGTTGCTTTAATACCTAGTTATTTTGCTTTCTTCCAGACATTTGGATTTTGATTCCCTTGTTTTATGCAACCGCCACTGGGTTTCTCTAACTGAGATGGCTTAATTCAGATTCCTCTCCTACCGCAGCAAGGCTGGCAGAAATAATGGATAACTCAGTACAGTATGTGGACGGAAAGATAGAACAGATGACTGCCTGATATGGGGCAATGATGGCTGAAAACTCACAGGAAAGTAATACTTGAAGTCTAGGGAAGGAGGGCTAGGCCAGAAAACCATTAAAACAACAACTACTATTGCTACTATTACTACTACTACTGTTATTACTATTACTCACTTGGTAAAAAAGGTAAAGGTAAATGACCCCTGGATGGTTAAGTCCAGTCAAAGGCGACTATGGGGTTGGGACGCTCATCTCGCTTTCAGGCCGAGGGAGCCGGCATTTGTCCACAGACAGCTTTCTGGGTCATGTGGCCAGCAGGACTAAACCACTTCTGGTGCAACAGAATACCGTGATGGAAACCAGAGTGCATGGAAATGCTGTTTACCTTCCTGCTGCAGCGGTACCTATTTATCTACTTGCACTGGTGTGCTTTTGAACAGCTAGGTTGGCAGAAGCTGGGACAGAGCAACAGGAGCTCACTCCATCATGGGGATTCGAACTGCCGACCTTCTGATCCCAAGAGGTTTAGTCCACAGTGCCATCTGCAGCCCTCACCCACTCTAGAGAGGGGATTAGCAACTGCTGTATTACCCACTGCTGTAAAGGGAAGTGAGGGGCAGGTGTTCTCGTCCCCCTGGGATGGGAGCCCATCTAGGAGAAGGAAAACTCTGATCCTAAACCTTCGCTGCCTCATGGAACATCTTTGGGAGAAGAAAAGGCTCAGGAGTAATTCTGGCCAATCCTGCAGGCCAGCTGGTGCCAAACATCATGCTCTGCTTTCCTTTGGACCCCATCAGTGAGGCCAAGAGGAGCATCTAGTCATCTGGGCAGCCCAGGACCTCCAGGCACACTGTCCAGGCTTCCGCCCGAGGGAGGTCACTTTGGCACGGCAAATGGGTCTGACACAGAGCAAGGCATGTCTCTGTCTCTGCAGCTGCCAGCATCATCCAAACCCACAGATACAACTCTTTCATACACAGCTCTCACTTGGCCCATGCTCTCCATCCTCATATGATGTGGTGTCCTGTAAGAGTGGTGGGAAAAGGACCTGTGCATTTGTCTCCATGGCAACAGAGCAGCCTCTTTGGATACGGTAACTAGCAGAACCCAACTGGCCAGCCAAAGCCATTCATAGAATCATAGAGTTGTCATCTAGTGCAACCCCATTCCCTTAACAAAAGAACTGGTTTGGCTGGCTCAGCAGCCTCTTCTACTAGATTCTAAGCAGGCCTGGAAGGGATCCTCAGGGATCATCCAAACTGACCCCTCCAAAACACGTAACAGTATTTTGTGACTGAACCATTGTTTCCCCAACCTTCAGTTTAATCTGAGATTAAGATGATCACAGGAGCCATGGGGTTCATTCTGCCTTACGAACAAATATTTAACCATCTTTTTTCATATGTTAATGCCTCACGGAGAAAAGTGTTATGTACTGAGTTGAATAGGATCCAAACTGCAGCAGTCTGATTGGTCCTAGAACAATAGGATCCAAAAGGCAGCAGTCTGATTGGTCCTAGAACAATAGGATTCAGAATGCAGCAGTCTGATTGGTCCTAGAACAATGCAGCAGTATGATTGGTTGGCAGGAACCACCCAATCATGCTCCAGATAGAAGTGAATCCACAACCTGATTGGCTTACAGTAGAATTCCAGAACTAGCCAATCATGTGCAGCCCATTGTGTAAATAATGTATATAAAGCAGATACTTTGAGGGGACATTCATTCATTCCTCCTCACCACTATGAGCTGAATAAAGAGCATGAAATCACTTTGCGACTCTGAGTATATTTCAAAAAGGTTACAAGATATGAAGCAGAAGGAAACAAAACCCGCTCATTTACAGCACAAGAACCAGAGGATGCTTCAAAGTTTCCACGTAAGCTCTTCACACTTCCCCTATTTGGGAAGTGGCAAGCCTCGAGTCGGAGAAACACTCTGTAAACCGACACATTCACATCGGCGTCCGAAAATGAGATTGGGTGACAGGCAGGCCATTGACGTGAACACTTGTTTTTTAGAGAGAGAGAGAGAGAGCGCGAGAGAGCGCAGGGGAGATATCCAGGCTGCAAAATGGGGCAGATTAAGATCATCATCTCTAAAGGCAAAGGGAAAAGACCTCTGCAATCTTCTGCATTTCTCCTCTAAGTGAGCCTCAGCAAATTCAGTGGGGCTTAACCTGAGAAAGGGCCTCTCCAGATGTCCTTTTCATTGTTCATCTGTTAATTTTTTATTTTTTTGCTCAGGGCAGTGATAAATGAACCCCCTTTCAATATTATTTGCACCTTCAAAAGCTTTGGGGTGGCCCTACTTCTTTGTTTCCAATCAGTAAATGTCCTGTTGTTGTTGTTGTTGTTGTTGTGCTATAGAGCAAGCACTCCCCTCCAGGTGACAATGACATGGGAGCAGAAAGATGTGAGGATGGTCCAGTATGAATCAGCCATGAATGCACTCTTATTGTGTCAATGGAGCGTTGCAAAAGGCACCCACTCCCTCCTGCTTTCCATAGAATCATCGGATTGTAGATTCGGAAGGGAACCCCAAAGGATTTCTAGTCCAACTAAAGAAATCCCAGCAGATGGCCACATAAACTCTTACCAGCTCCCTAAATGCCAACCAATCCAGCGGCAACAGCAAGGAAGCCAGCTCTCCTAGTGCCAGAGTCCCACGGGGCCCCAGGCGACCTTCTGCCCCATCACCTGCTGTTGCTTTTAAAGCATAAAAGATGTAATCTCCGTGCTAAACCTTCACTCGTTTCCACCGAAACAGCACTAACAGGAAGTACGTGGGAGTGGCTGCACCACCAAGAAGCGAGCTGAAGTCGCCACAAGATCAGGCTGCCCTAGTACGGAATCATCTATCAATTTATTAAATTTGCCAGTTGCTTTACCTTGCCCAAGGCAACTTGCAAACTGTTACGGAAATTACCGGGGGGGGGGGACATCTTTACAGTTGTTAAATGTTACAAATATTATGCATAAAGGTATCCTTTCAACTTGACAGCTCAGGGAAGTTACCTAGCTTTAAAAATCATATAAAATCAACTCCTTTGCCAGTTTCCTTCATTCCACTGCCAATTTGCTTCATTGGCCAAGGACTTGGAAACCACTCGGTCCCCGCCATAGTCCCTCAAGCGGGGGGTCACGTACTCACAAGAAGGTACTCATAGGTGTCAATCGCTGGGCAAAGGCACTCCTCCGGACTTGCCCAGGTGGCAGACTATGAAAACCAAAGTTCTACTGCCCCTTTGTAGTAGGTGCTTAGAATGTACTTCCCAATACATATCCGTATCGCCTGTTGCCCCAACACATTCCTCCTATGTTAATCATGTATAACCCTCCCCTTTTCTGATGTAGCAATGATGTAGCGATGATGCTTAATGAGCTGTATGCTGGGATAAGATAGAAACTTTTAAAAGTCATTGTCACCCCATTCTCAGGGTTCAAAATTCCTCTTTGAACCTGTTGCACAATAAACTTTGGTCTACAGCTATTTGCTCCGGCTGGTGGCTGGACTCCTTCCTTTATTCCGCAGGGACCCGTGGGCTCTGCCCGACCAGCTGGGTGACTGAGCAGCCTCGCACCTAGATTTTTCCGTAACACAACCAAACTGCAACGTCACAAAAAGGCCTATTGATATCAAATGGGTGCCTTCACTTTGCTTTTCCCACTACCTGCTAAAAACATTTTTTTGTTTAGACAAGCCTACCCAAGTGTCTGGAATGCTGGTGTGTTTACAGTTTGTTGCGTATTTTGATATTTTTGACTGTCTAAATTGCTTGATTTTATTGTTTTATTCCTTTCGTAAACCACATTGAGGTTTTTCCCTTTTTTTACAATCAAGCGGAATACAGTGGTACCTCTGGTTATGAACGCTTCAGGCTACGAGCTCCGCTAACCCAGAGGTAGCTGCTCCTGGTTGCGAACTTTTCCCCAGGATGCGAATGGAAATTGCGCGTCAGAGGCACACGCGCAGCGGGAAACCCCATTAGTGAAAGCGCACCTCAGGATAAGAACAGTTTCAGCTTAAGAACGGACCTCCGGAATGAATTAAGTTCATAACCAGAGCTACCACTGTATAAATTTTATGAAATAAGTAAATAAAAAATTGAAACCTATGCGTTCTGAATATTTGCATTTGCGGGGAAGGGAAGCTGCGAAGCAGACATGGATTGCAAGAGATGCTGCGTGCGCAACCTTAAAGTTTTGAGGGTGCACATCCCCCAGAAAACACTCCAATGGTCCCAACGGACCTGGCTGGATGGCCCCTTAACCATCTTCACCTGTTTGCTTTGAAATGCAACATCTTTTCCTTGCCAAACTACAGAGGCTGCTTTGTGTAGCTAGAGAGCATCCTTGCAAGGGCTTCAGGGACGAGGAGGCAAAGCCTCTGCCTGCACAATGGCTGCGTCTGCTTCCTGGGAGCAGCCCTTTGTGAGAACAACAGTTTACAAAAGCTGCTTCTTCCTAATCTTTAGACAATGCTGTGTGTATATTTAACCTTTGCAACAAAAGCATGTCAAACATTTAGGGCCGGGGCGGGTGTGTGTCTCCAGACGCTTTACTCTGGAGTAGTTCCAGCGAAGTCGGCAGGCTGCTTTCAGAGGAATTGGCTGGAGGATTATAGCCTTGGACTGACATTTTCCATAATCTTCTGGTGATAGTTGATACGCTGCTCTTCCGCTGCGCGGCAGGCAGCATAGGGACCTCATTAGAATGGGTTGTGCATCTTTTCTTCCTGCTGAGTCTATCGCACCTCGCCTGCATCCTTTTACAGCAGCGTGAAACTTGAATGTAAGGTTGCCAACTGTCCTACCTTGAGCCCTCAGTGCTGGGGTGCGGGAAACTTCCAGGGGCCACCTATAGATTCCTGCAATGCGTTATACATAGGGCTGCCTCTGAGGACGGTTCGGAAACTTCAGCTGGTGCAGAATTCAGCAGCCTGGTTGCTCACCGGGCCAAGGCGGTTTGAGCATACAATGCCAATTCTGGCCCGACTGCATTGGCTGCCGGTTAGTTCCTGAGCCCAATTCAAAGTGCTGGTTTTGACCTAGTAAAGGTAAAGGGACCCCTGACTATTAGGTCCAGTCTTGACCGACTCTGGGGTTGTGGTGCTCATCTCACTTTATTGGCCGAGGGAGCCGGCATACAGCTTCTGGGTCATGTGGCCAGCATGACTAAGCCGCTTCTGGCGAACCAGAGCAGCGCACGGAAACGCCGTTTACCTTCCCGCCGGAGCGGTACCTATTTATCTACTTGCACTTTGACGTGCTTTCGAACTGCTAGGTTGGCAGGAGCTGAGACCGAGCAATGGGAGCTCATCCCGTTGCGGGGATTCGAACTGCCGACCTTCTGATCGGCAAATCCTAGGCTCTGTGGTTTAACCCACAGCGCCACCTGCGTGCCTTTTGTAGGTTTTGACCTACAAAGCCTTAAACAGCTCAGGAGAGCATTACCTCAAGGACCACCTCTCCCTATAGGAACCGACCCAGACCCTGCAATCATCACCTGCAGCCCTTCTTTGAGCGCCTCCCCCATGAGCGGTCTGAAGAGTGGCAACCTAGGAAGCGGCCTTTTCTGTGGTGGCTCCCCATTTGTGGAATGCTCTCCCAGGAATGCTCGCTTGGTGCCTTCATTACATATCTTTAGGCGCCAGGTGAAAACGTTTCTCTTCAACCAGGTGTCCAGCTGATTAGCATTCTATGGCCTTTGCAATGTGTTTGTGGGAGGGGAGTTATTATTGGTTTGTTATTGTTCTGATTTTTACCACGTATTTTGTGCTTTTCATGAGCCTAGGACTTGCCAATCAGAAGGTCAGCGGTTCGAATCCCTGCGACGGGGTGAGCTCCCGTTGCTCAATCCCTGCTCCTGCCAACCTAGCAGTTTGAAAGCACATCAAAGTGCAAGTAGATAAATAGGTACCGCTCCGGCGGGAAGGTAAACAGCTGCTCTGGTTTGCCAGAAGCGGCTTAGTCATGCTGGCCACATGACCCGGAAGCTGCACGCCGGCTCCCTCGGCCAGTAAAGCGAGATGAGCGCCGCAACCCCAGAGTCAGCCACAACTGGACCTAATGGTCAGGGGTCCCTTTACCTTTTTATATTGTAACTTTATGTTGTGAACCACCCTGACAGCTGAAGAAGAAGAAGAAGAAGAAGAAGAAGAAGAAGAAGAAGAAGAAGAAGGGCTAGAGGCAACAGTTGGCTGAGCAATGAAGGTGACTCTTGTCTTTGTACCAGATGTTGCTGGACATCTGTCAGGAGCTGCATGCTAACTGTGGGCGGGGCCAAAGCCAGAAGTGGGCTGGGCCAGAGCCCCCGAGTGGGTGGAGCTACTCCCATTCACTCTCTGTTTCCCCCCTCTTCCTCTGCTGCAGAGACGCAGTGCTCCTTCCAGCGGTTTGTATAGATTATTTTACGAGGGCGGTTGAAATTTCTCCATGGGGCTGTCTGTAGCCCTAGGGCCACAGGTTGCCGACCCTGCTCTAGTGAAAAGGGGCAAAACCCTGAGCAACTTTTGCAGGGAATCAAAGAGGAGAGAAAGAAGTGGAAAGACATGCTCCCCTGCTTTTTTTACAACTCATTGGCTTCGTGCTACAGGTTCCAATTACGCACCTCTGAGAGCAACCCATTGTAACTCAAAAAGCCCGCAAAGATGTTGGAAAACAGAAAGGCTAGTCTCAAAAAAATGTTCACCTCCATTAAAACTATTGACCCGAGCTGGAGGGGTGGGGAGCGGCCTCTAAGCAGTGGGAATGTTCGCACAGGCAAGTAACTCTCAGGCGTTTCCACACACAAACATGTATCTATGCCTGTGAGCATTCCATCAGCAGAACTGAAAATAAACTACCGAGCTTAAAAAATAATAATGAAAGGAGCAGTGGAGAGAAGGCAGTTTAATAAACCCAAGTCTTCGCAACAGAGGTCAATGCCAAAGTTCCCCACGACTAATAAAACAGCAAAAGGCTGGGAGCTATACAACTTGTTTACATGGTCTGGGGACGCAGAGTTGCTGTCCATCTGATATCCTGATGGAACGTCCTGTTATGGGCTTTGAGGCAGCAGAAAGCGAAGCGAAGGGGAGGCTTTGCGAAGGAGCCTGACCATCAAAACCAGCGAGATTCATTATTCTGGTCTCAAGGATATCAAGAAATGTCTAAACTAAGTCAATCACCTGTTGAGGCTTTCCCACAGCTGAAGACACGGACGCAACATGGGAGCTCCCCACTCTCAAGAGCTTTTGACGTGGATGTTAGCTGCAGCCAGGATTTCGGTAATGGGAAACCATGAAAAAGCATGTCGCTGCCTAAAGGGGAACAGCAATTGGTGCTACCCCAAAAGTCAGGGTGTATAGGACTCAAGGCCACCCAAGTTGTTTGGGGACCCGAGGCATGAAATCCCACAATCATCTCTCCCGTTCTCTGGTAGTAAAAATGCAGCAATAAATTCAACACCTAAGAATTTGCCTTTGACATGGTTGTTGGCTGCAGCTAGGATTTCAATAGCCCAGAATGGGAAAACGGTGAAATATTGGCATTTCTCTGTGTGGTATAAGAACTTACGGACTTTGGCTATTGTGTGTGTGGGGAATCACACATAAACTGTGCGTCTCCAGAGGGGAGGAGGGTCCAGAATGCATTTATGTCATCTGGTGGGACATTATTATGCTTCGGACTTAGATGCTCAACATTCACCATCCACACCAGCTCGGGAAATACGGGTGTCTTGATTTACAATGGTGTGCCCCCATTTATTCACTCCTGTCTCAGCGACATCTATGCAGAATGACCACTGGGAGGAGCACAGAGAGAAGAAATGCCATGATGCATCTGCAGCAGCACAACTGGACGCCTTCATCTGCCCCAGCTGCAACAAAACATGTCTCTCCCATACCTGCGTCTACAGCCACAGCAGGCTCTGCAACCTCCTCTGTGAAGGCGCACCCCTTCATTGTCTCCCGAGACAGACAAATGCTGATCAGTTTCTTTCTCTTACTATTTATTCTTCGCTTGCTTTGTATATAATCATACTAATACTAATACTAATATTAATAATTATTTTTTATTTATATCCCGCCATCCCCAGCTGAAGCCGGACTCAGAGCAGCTAACAACAGTAAAAATAACACAGTTTACATAAAATCATAATCATTTAATTGAAATACAGTGGTCCTCAGGTTAAGTACTTAATTCGTTCTGGAGGTCCGTTCTGAACCTGAAACTGTTCTTAACCTGAAGCACCACTTTAGCTAATGGGGCCTCCTGCTGCCGCCGCGCCGCAGGAGCACAATTTCTGTTCTCATCCTGAAGCAAAGTTCTTAACCTGAAGCACTATTTCTGGGTTAGTGGAGTCTGTAACCTGAAGCATCTGTAACCTGAAGCATCTGTAACCTGAAGTGTATGTAACCTGAGGTACCACTGTACATTCTAAAATCAATTCATTCTAAAATCAATTCAGAGTCAAATTAATGGCAACCATTGGGCAAGAGTTGTATGAGGATTACAAAAGGAGGGGGTAATGTGATGTAACACCCTGCTACTGCACTATTGGGTTGTTAAAACATCATAATAATCCAGCAGGATTCAAGCATGGCATGCTGAGGAATTTGGTAACACAGACTGCAACTGCCCCAGGGAGGCTGCCCAGCAGACAAAAGCAGCCTTCCCCAACCTGGTGCCCTGCAGATATTTCGGGAGCGCAGCTCCCATTAGCCCCAGTCGGCACCATCACCCCTGCTATACACTCACATGGTTCCCCTTGGCTGCAGGTAAGAATAGGGCAGAAATCCCATTCAGATCTACCGAATCGCACAACAAGTGAATCTCCGCCAGAATTTCCACTTCTCCATTTTTATCTTTTGCAATGTGCTTCTCCATCCAGGGCTGTCTTTACCCGGGGGTGCAAGAGGTGCGGGGCACCTGGGCGCCAAATTCTGGGGGGCACTAAGTTCTTAACTATCTACCTGTTATGAAATAATAAATAATTTTGATCAAGCTAGAAAAACAAAATAGTGCTCATTTACCAAAGATGCGCCACGCCAGCGGCGGCACTCATCATTCACAATGGCACACGAAATTAACTCTTACATCAAAATATTATGTTATGCAGCAGAGGGGTCAGCGGCACCTTTGACACCTTTGGGGGTGGCTAAAGTAAAATTGGGGGCACTGGGCGGATCTTTGCACCCCAGCGGCGCATATGCTAAAGACGTCACTGTCTCCAGCCAATCAGTGTGTGCAAAAATCTGCATGTTTGGGTGAGGCATGCATAAAAATGTAAAAAATACCATACGAAAATGCATTCTATTTGGGGGGATTCTTTGCAAAAATGCACATATTGAGAGAAATTTGCACTAAAACGCTGATGAATTTTCACGAGGACTCACAAACTGATGCTGAAATGTGGAGAACGGGAAAATGTGAAACTGAGAGAAGCCAAAATCAACAGATTCCCCAAACTGACAGATTTGGTGGGTGGTTTTAGAGACTTATTTATAGTGACTTATTTATTTAATTCCATTTATTGCCCCCACTTTTCTCCGAGGAGCCCAAGTTGGTGTACATGGTTATTCCCCCTCCTAATTTAATCCCCACAGCAGCCCTGCAATGTACCGTAGGTTAGCAGTAACATCAGCAGTAACATCTAGACCATGGGAGCGTTTCAGCCCTGTTCTTGGGTTTGTTTAAAATCTAAAACAGTTGATCTTGTATTAATTTCTTTGAATTTCTACCATTTAGGTTTTTTAAACCTTTTTGTAAAGGCAATAGTAGAATTTTCACAGCTGAGTTCTCAACTCTTTATTACTGTGCTTGGCTTTCTTTAAGTTGGGCTTCGTCTAAAACTTGCCATTGAGGTTTTCAAACCTTTTTTGTAAAGTCAGTATTAGAAACTTTGCCTTTGAGTTTTCAATCCTTTATTACTGCACTTTGCTTCACCTAGGTCGAGTTAGGATTATAATACTTCAGAATTTTTGAGAGTTTTACCCCCTTTTTTGAATTTTGGTCATTTAAGGTTTATGATTCCTCTATTTCCTTCTGAGGAAACTGAATAGTTCAGTGAAACGAGGTTTGTAGCCGGCATCCCGTTAAGGCTTTGTACAATTCTAGGATTTTCTAATTTTTTCCTTAAACTTTTTGATTTTTATTATTTAGTTTTTTCCATAAGATAATATTTCTAGTTGATTACTTCTAGTTTCAGGGATTTTCATGGTATTTCATTTGTTTTCTGCAATGTAGGTTAGGCTGAGAGAGAGGCAGTTGACTGACTTCCCACGTCACCCTGTGAGCTTCAGGCCCGAGTGTGGGATTCGAACTCTGGACTCTCCCAGGTCCAACCCTGCACTCTAACTATTAAGTGAAAACTCTGTCTTACTAACTGTCTTGCCTTTGAGGGCTCAGCCCCAGAACCTGTTTCCAAGCCCAGCGTGCAGCCTCGAAACGCATGAAGCAACTGCAGAGAGGAGAGTGCCTCTGAGCATTTGCAGGGACTCTCTGTACACAAATGCATCCCGAGGCTTCACAGACTAACTAGCAAGGCTATGTCTTCCCCACAGGCCGGCCGGCATCATCCTTTTCCTCTTTTGCCTGCCATCAAGGGAAGCGAAAGGGAGAGGAAACACGTGGGCGAAACATCGTCGCTGGGGAGGAAGCAGCAGTGAGAGTTCTGCTAGCAAAATAATCACGGCGGGGCCTGCAGTTAAGAGTGCGGCAAACTGTGGGAAGCAGAGAAGAGTGTGTGGGAGGCCAGAAGAAAGAAACAGAGAAGAGGAAGAAGACGAGATTGTGAATGAGTAACATGCAAAGGGACTATTTATAGGGCAAAGTCTGTGTCACACATCCTTTCCCGAAAGGGAAGCACAGCGAGGGAGGGAAAATGTCTCCCCCCCCAGCTGTGTGTCTGAGGATCAAAACATCCTTTCCCCAGTTCACCTTGCCCCAGCTGTGATCTCATTTATTTCTATTAATTTAATAAAAGTGTATGCAGCTTTTCAAGAAAACCTTTTCCCAAGCCACATGCAAGGGAAAGTGCGCAGCTCAGGGGGTTAGAGCATATTCTGGATGGCGGCTAATGGATGGAGGTTGAATCCTGACAAGACAGAAGTACTGTTTTTGGGGGACAGAGGGCGGGCAGGTGTGGAGGACTCCCTGGTCCTGAGTGGGGTAACTGTGCCGCTGAAGGACCAGGTGTGCAGCCTGGGAGTCATTTTGGACTCACAGCTGTCCATGGAGGCACAGGTCAATTCTGTATCCAGGGCAGCTGTCTACCAACTCCACCTGGTACGCAGGCTGAGACCCTACCTGCCCTTGGACAGTCTTGCCAGAGTGGTGCATGCTCTAGTTATCCCCACTTGGACTACTGCAATGCGCTCTACGTGGGGCTACCTTTGAATGTGACCCAGAAACTACAACTAATCCAGAATGAGGCAGCTAGACTGGTGACTGGGGGCGGCTGCTGAGACCACATAACACCGGTCTTGAAAGACCTACATTGGCTCCCAGTACGTTTCCGAGCACAATTCAAAGTGTTGGTGCTGACCTTTAAAGCCCTAAACGGCCTTGGCCCAGTAGACCTGAAGGATCATCTCCACCCCCATCGTTTAGCCTGGACACTGAGGTCCAGTGCCGAGGGACTTCTGGAGGTTCCCTCACTGCGAGAAGCAAAGCTACAGGGAACCAGGCAGAGGGCCTTCTCGGTAGTGGCACCCGCCCTGTGGAATGCCCTCCCAGCTTACAGCATGGGGGTGATCCTACATAGCTCAGTTGGTTAGAGTGTGGTGCTCATAATGCCAAGGATGCAGGTCCAATCCCTGCATGGGACAGCTGCATATTCCTGCATTTCTGGGGGTTGGGCTAGATGATCCTCAAGGGCCCTTCCAACTCTACACTTCTATAATTCTATGATCTATGATCCTACTTGCAGGATGCTGGAAGGCAGAGTCAGCCAGAAGGTAGATCTACAATAGTACAGTGGTACCTCGGGTTACAGACGCTTCAGATCACATATGCTTCAGGTTACATATGCTTCAGGTAACAGACTCCACTAACCCAGAAATAGTACCTTGGGTTAAGAACTTTGCTTCAGGATGAGAAATCGTGCTCCGGCAGCGTGGCGGCAGCAGGAGGCCCCATTAGCTAAAATGGTGCTTCAGGTTAAGAACAGTTTCAGGTTAAGAACGGACCTCCGGAACGAATTAAATTCTTAACCCGAGGCACCACTGTATATGACTCATAAGTGTTTGCCAATGGCAACAGTGGCAACAAAACTCTTTCCTCCCCAAGTCCCAAATATGGCTCCTGAAACAAAGGGTTTTCCCAGACTGATGTTGCTTTCGGAGTGGGGGTCCTACACACACAGACAAAGTCAGGTTGCACAATTATAATTGATTGGGAGGTCTTGTGAAACAAACCCGCTTCCCTAAAAGATCAGACTTTTTTTGGAGTAAGGAAATTGACAGGGAGATGCACTGGTAAGTGCGAGATAACTGTGCTCATTAAATAGCTGGAGCTGCCTATTCATCCTGAAGACAGAATGGTACATATACAGGCCATGTGGAAGTGCCCCAAGAATGCTTGGGGGGGGGGAGTGGATCTCAGTTCTGTAATCTCAGTCCTGATTCTGAAATCGGTGCTAGGAACTCAGATAGGGATATGTTGGGAATTACCTCCTTCACTTGAGCCGCCGTATCTGCCATCACCAACTGCCCTGCACCCACCCAGCCCTGGTGATGGTTGATGGACTTTAGGATTCTAGCAAAATATAGGTCCCGCAAGCCTGAAGCCTGTGCACCCCATTCTGAACAGCAACCATTTAGGCCCAGTCTGCATGCACAGGTGCGAAAGCAGACATGGTGGAATGAATTGCATCGCTGCAGACTGTGGGTGGGGAATGTCATTTCTGAACGCTACATAAAACAAAAACAAAAAACTGACCGTAGAGAGAAAACATCAGCTTCTACTTCTGCCTTTTCCTGCTGCTAATTTTCTACTTGCAGGCTCCCTGCTGTTTTTGTACTATAGCAAATAATTTTCAACAGCCTGATTTCCCACTTTCAGACTGAGGTGGTACAGTCCATGCTGCCACCTCCATTAATTCTAACCTTGGGCTCTCTGTTGCCCATGTAGACCAGACCCAGGGCGCTGCATGCCGGAAGGTGTCATGGGCTTTGAAGACACTCGAACTCAGGACGCAAGGGAGAAACATGCTAAGAGGAAGGCACGCTTGGCAAATCCACACTGCGATCAACTCCTGCCCGGAAACCTATGTCCCCACTGTGGAAGGACGTGTGGATCCAGAATTGGCCTCCACAGTCACTTGCGGACTCACTGTTAAGACCATGTTTATGGAAGACAATCTTACTCGGCTGCTAGGGATAACCAAAGAAAGGTTTTCAAAGAGTGCACCAGGGAACAGGATCAGTGAGAAACTCAGGAATGGTGGCAGAGCTTCCCTGAAAGGAAACTTGCCCACCACTCCTGATTTTCTCTGTGCAACATGAAGCAATGGCTGCGTTGTAGGAAGTGTGCTGCTTTTGTGGTGCGGATGGTGAGGACTAAGAGGCACCCTGCAGCTGTGGTGGACAGACCTCAAGCTTGCGGTGGGATCGTCTTCCTTCCTTTTTACAAGAACTCTCATGGTCTACCAGACAAGAGTCAGATACAAAATGCTGGCTCAGTGTCAGGTACTAGAATGAGCCACGCAATGGGCTAGTCTCAGGGCCGGATTGAGGTTTGATGAGGCCCTAAGCTATTGAAGGTAATGGGGCCCTTTATATGTCCAGCTGTCCTTTGTCAACAACAAATTGTCGCTGGTTTTGTGTGTTGAATATGGTATTTTATGGACCTAATAGGTATCCAAAGCCATTTGCACATAACAAAATATGTATTTTATCTTATATTTTGGAAATGTACGTCCAGTTGTTTTTTTCCTTTACATTTTTGGGGTGCCCCCCCAAAAGAGTGGGGCCCTAAGCTATTGCTTGTTTAACTTATATGTAAATCCGGCACTGGCTGGTCTGCATCTACCAGAACAGATCAACATCTGAATTCTTAAATTATCAGGGTTACTAACCTCAAAGCAGTCTGCGGAGTTGAACAAAGATCTTGCCAAAGACAACCAGGTAATGCTCCTATTTTACAGGGGGCTGAAAAACAGACAATTCTTTGTCTTTGTGCAATATTATTCAATTTTGTTAACATGTTTAGAATCAGAAAGGCTTGCCGATCTACTGCCGATCGCCCAGTGATCTACCCGCTAGACGCCAAATCTGCTTTCTGCCAGCTTCTGCCTTGGAACATGCTCAAGAATGAACCGCAACATTCAGGAATCTCTTGAAAGAGAAAGGTGTCTGGCCCAGAAAGCCTGAAAAGGACAGCCATGAAATGGTCCAGAAATGGAAACAAGAACAAATACCAATGTTGGAGGAGTGGAGAATGAAGCTGATGGACTATGCAGAACTTGATAAACTGACTGGGAAGATCAGATATCTACGAGATCAAAAGTTCATCGAGGACTGGGGAAAATTAGCTGAATACTGGGAATGTATAAGTGATAATGCAATAACGCTAGTGGCATTCATAGAAGCTCTGTAACAGAATAAGAAATATTGTAAAAAGGCAAAATAGAAGTGGGGGGTAGGTATAAAGGCAATAGTAAAATTTGGAAATGTGTAATTAAAGAAGTTTGAATTTGGATGATTGGCAGAGAAGCCGAAGGAAGTCAAAAATGGAAAATTTAACGGAAATTGTAATGTGGATTGAATGTATGGAAAATTAATAAAATATAATTTTTTTAAAAAAAGAAAAGGACAGCCATATGATAGGAAGCAATTCAAACTCTCCAGGCTCGTATGCATACAATCTACAAAAGCCACTTGTCAAATCTGCCTCTTTCCCACCTCCTTTTGCTCCTTCTCTTCCTCTTCCTTGCAGTTGCTGTTCCTTTGGAAGCATCTGGAGTGGCAAGATAGCCTTGCTTGTTTTCCGCCAGGTTGCTGGAGTGCCAAAGGAAGAGGTTAATTTGTGCCATGTCTCAGGTCCCCCGTGCCTGTGCTCAGTGCCAACACTCAACTCCAGAATGCACAAAGTGCCCCTGAGCAGACACAGAGGGAATTTCCCCTTGCAAAGGAACAAATGCAGAGTCATAGATTGTCAGAGTTGGAAGGGACCCTGGCAGCCCAGCCCTTTTGCTCAACGCAGGATCTTGCAGTAACAGCAACCCTGGCAGATGACCCGGTCTAGCCTGTGCTGAAATGCCTCCAGCCAAGGATGCCTATGGAGGCTGGCTGCTCCCACTGCCCAGGATCTCTTAGCAGCAAGAAGCCTCTCCTAACCTTTAGCCAAAACCTTCAGTTTCCATTCTTTGGCCCTCTGAAGCAACAGATAACACGCTTGGCCTGTCCTGCGTGACAAGCCTATCACCCAGATATTTAAAGATCACTGTCGTGATAGACACACCACACATTTGAAGCACATGGCTTCCCACAAATAATCCTGAGAACGGCTCTTTGTGAGGGTGCTGTGAGTGGTAAACTACAGTTCCCGTGGTCTTTGGGGACGAAATCATGCCTCACCTGATTCTTCTCTTCTCTGGGCTTGAACACAGTCAGCTCTTTCAACCGCTCCTTATAGGACTGGTGCACATCAAAAATTAGGGTTCCAAATGATGCTCTGGTATTTCCACACTAGCCCACTTAACAAATTAATTTTTAAGATTGTTAATATTTTTATTTGTGTTGCAATTTTAAATTGTTGTAAGCCCCTCCATGTGGTGCAGGGGCACAAGAAGAGTGGAAGAGAAATGTTATGTATAAATGAATGAATGAATGAATTTTAAAAAACCTCTTACAGATGAATTGAGTCATGCATGTACAAGTCCCGTTGAGTCTGACTCATGAAGACTATTTCAGTTTAGGAGAGACTTGCTGTCGCACCGATGATGGTGATGGTAGACAGATGAATTGTCATCGATCTGCCTCTGTTATGAAGGATAACAGGGCAGATCCCTGCCCCAAAGACCTTACAATCAGGGGAGACAAGGGAGGAAAGGAAGGAAAATGGGAGGAGGATGTAAACCATCCAGAGATTTTGTTACGTGATCATTTTGAAAAATAGATAAACAATAAGCTCTTGCGCCAGCTTTCATAATGGAGGGAACCCTACTTTCAGTTAGATATAGATATGCTTAGTTACATCAGAGAATGGGGACTTGCGGTGCAAGGCTAATCATGCCTATTCAGAAGGAAATCCTATTAAATCCAGTGGGGCTTATTCCCAGGAAAATGGAGTTAGGATTCCTGCCTAAAGCTAGGGGAAACTCTGGGATACCACCACCTCCTCTTCTGTAGTGAGAAGATCTTTCCCACTGTGCCCACTTGAAATGTGAAGGCCAAGTTCTCCAGCTGATGGAGGCAATTTCAGTGATTTCCAGGTGATTTCTGGGTTTGGGGAGGGGAAGAGGAAATCTGCTGTCGGCTGTAGTCAAAGTTCAAATTGGGAGTAATAACTAGGACTGTGGGCGTTTCTCCACCACTTTGATCTGCAGAACCGGCCCTCTTACTGGCACCACATAATATTCCTTCCACATTGGTAATAAATCAATCTTTAATGTAGCAACGGCCCTTTGGAACTCCCTGCCTGACTGTAAATTTTTTTGGCACCTGCTAAAACACCTGCTTTTTGTTTAGATGAGCCTGTCCAGCCAGGTAGCATGCTGACATGTGCTTTTTATCACTGACTTAGAATTTTTAATAGTTGTTTTTAACCGCTTTTGCACATAATTTTATTGCTTTCTTCTTTTTGTAAACCACTTTGAGGGTTTTTTCTTTTTAAATAATCAAGCGATGTATAAATTTTATGAGATAAATGAAATAGACCAATAACTCTCCGCCACTGCCTGCTTCCTGAACGGCACTGCTGGCCTTACTCCGGAGTAGGCAAGCCGCGGTGCCCAGGACTGAGCAAGCGAGAGTGGCCAAAGATTATTTTGCCTATCCTTAACCACGTGCGCCAGGAAGAGAGTCGATGATCGGTCCCATAAAGATAGCATTGGAACCGAGCTTCCCAGCCAGTTTTTACTTCGGTATTGAAAGAGAAACAAAACCTGAAGCAGAATCGGAAGCGAAGCGGATCTTACCGGCTCTGGTGTCTTTTGTCAATTTTCTTCGCGAGCCGGGCTGCCTGCCCAGAGGGCGATCCCGGAGCGCATCCTTGGCGCTTGTTGCTGCTCGGATCCGACGCAAGGCTGTTGCTGGCAGAGGAGCGGAGTCAGCCGCGCTGGGGACGCCCGGCGGAGGGGCGCGGATGAGGCATCGCGCAGAGAGGCCGGGAGGCGGGGTAAGAGGGAAGGAGGGTGTCGGGGGGAAGAGGCAGGAAGCCGAGTTGCAGAAAAACTTTAAAAGAGAAATGCGTGCACACGCGCGCGCAATCACCTTGACAAATTGAGAAGAGCGCTGCAGTCCACGACAGCGCGCTTGGTACGCGGGAAGCGTTGCAACCAGGGCGCGCAAAGCAGGAGCGAAAGCGCTTGGGGGGGGTGTCGGATTTTCCAAGGGGCCACCCTGGGATACCGCCCTCCTCCCCAAATCTTTCTAAGCCTTCTCTATAGTTGACAGGGAGAGGCTGGCTGCTTCTGTGAACCTCATTTATTTTATAAAATTTATACACCGCTTGACTGCAAAAAAGAGAAAACCTAAAAGCGGTTTACAAAAGATAAAACGGTGAAATCATTTTTTTTAAAAAAATCAACACTACTTTAAAACATGCAGAAGTTAAAATACTAAAACAGATTAAAATCACCTAGACTTTCTAAGCATTTTGTCTTGATAGGAATGTGTTTCGAAGGAGCTGAAAAGAGTACAGGGAAGAAGGTGCCTTCTTGATCTCAAAAGGCTCCGAGGGTCATTTTGCTGCGCTCTAAAACATTTGCTAACTCCAGTGCTTTTCTTCTAGGAAAAACAGTGCTGGTTCTGTGTACCTGTGAGTACCCCTAGGAAAAAAGCACCGGCTAACCCTCTTAGTTTTGTGGCATTCCTTCACTTACATTGCCAATGATCACATCTATGCTTGAATCACAGTTGCAATCTAGTCTGTATTTGTCATGCTCACCTTTCCAGCTGCTGGAGGATAATTTTGCTGTCCTCTGAAACAGGCATCCGCAAACTCGGCCCTCCAGATGTTTTGGGACTACAATTCCCATCATCCCTGACCACTGGTCCTGTTAGCTAGGGATGATGGGAGTTGTAGTCCCAAAACATCTGGAGGGCCGAGTTTGCGGATGTCTGCTCTGAAACATCCACAGGCTCTTGTGGTTTTGTGACTCTCCTTCTGTTACATAGCCAACTGCCTCTGTTTTTATGGCAGCTCCAATCTCCCTGCTGTGTTTTTCCTTGCAAGAATGCCATGTGGCCTAAGACTGGGTGTGCGTACTACATTTCCCACCCGCCAAGGCCAAGACAGGCCCCTCTCTGCCGGCACAGCAACAGGGAAGAAGTGGTTTCAAGAGCCAGATTGGCTGTGGGTCCCGTGCCCTTTGAGGCAACCTTTCACAGGGGCCATGAGGAAAGGCCTGAAATGGTAACTTCTGCCTTTCTAGTGGCCCTGGAATTTCTTTTGTGTGGACAGTCCCCCAAACCCTGGGCTGCCCTCTGTATGGAATAACGACTCAAGACAACGTGCTATGGGATTAAAATTGGCCACAACTTTATTATATTTCAGATGTGGGTAGACCTTGGCTCAGGCATTGGGCGTTTATCCCTCCCAGTCCCCCATCAGGGATCTGGGGAGCATCAGGGTTATCCAGTGTGGGGAGGGGATGGGCTGGCTCTGGAGAACATATGTTCAAGGAGAGAGAGCCCACCCCTGTTATGTTGCAGGGGAGAGCAATGACGACCTCTAGGCGTACGACCAAAGTCTCCCCTCAAACAGCCCCTTTAACAGGGAACCCTGGTATTGCTGCCACAAAGAGGAGCGGGGCATGGGTCACCGCTGCACGCCCCCCCCATTCAGGGAAGATAGATTAAAGGATTCCGCCCAAGGCCTGATACCGCCAAAGTTGTGACGTTTTGCTACGGGAAAGGCAAACCTGCCAATGCAGGTGAATTCCTTTCCGGCCCTTCAACAGCGACCTTGACGTAGCAGCGTCCGCATACCTGTGGAGAAAAGAAGTGTTATGTACTGAGTTGAATAAGATCCAAACTGCAGCAGTCTGATTGGTCCTAGAACAATAGGATTCAGAATGCAGCAGTCTGATTGGCCCTGGAACAATGCAGCAGTATGATTGGTTGGCAGGAACTACCCAATCATGCTCCAGATAGAAGTGAATCCACAACCTGATTGGCTTACAGTAGAATTCCGGAATTAGCCAATCATGTGCAGCCCATTGTGTAAATAATGTATATAAAGCAGATACTTTGAGGGGACTTTCATTCATTCCTCCTCACCACTATGAGCTGAATAAAGAGCATGAAATCACTTCGCGACTCTGGGTATATTTCACTGGCGACGAAGGTGGGATCCCGCTGAGCTGACTGCCACACACAGCACCGCAGCACCGCCACCTGCCACACCGCTGCCTCGCACCGTGTTCCAGGCTTCAGCTCCGGGACACAAGGAACTCAGAATGGCAACCGACAACAGCTTCTCGCCATTCAACCCAGCATCTGGAGACTGGGAAGCATACGCCTCCCGTTTCACCTTCCTCCTAGAAGCCAAAGGGGTCACTGACGAAGAAGACGCCAAGAAGAGGGCGATATTCTTCAGCGTCTGCGGAGAGGAGACGTTTGAAATCGCCCGGGCTCTCCTTGCGCCTGAAGACGTCGCTACTGTTCCATACAAAACAATAATGGAACAGCTGAAGGGGCACTTTTCGCCGCAGCCCTCAGTGGTGGCTCGTCGAAATGCCTTCTACGCAAAGCGGCAAGCCCCTGGGGAAACCATAACTGGGTTTGTGACCTCTCTCCGCCAAGCCGCCCGGTTCTGCAACTTCTCAGAGCTGGAGAACATGCTTCGTGACCGCCTCGTCGGTGGCCTGAAGGATGAGAAGCTGCAACAACGCCTCTACGCTAAGAAGGACCTAACGTTCCAGGTCGCTCTGGAGGAGGCCCTGGCAACGGAAGCTGCCGAGAGGTCGACGCAAGAGGCACGGCCGAGCCAGCTGTCCCAACCGAGGGTCCACCACGAAGACCTCACCGACGACTCAGGATCCGACAGGGAGGAGGTGCACCGAGTACAGCAGCGCACTCAAGCAGCCCACATACCACAGCTGCCTCGACGAGAAGGAGGGAACTGCGCAAGCTGTGGAGAAAGTCACGAGAGGAGGACCTGCCGTTTCCGCAACGCAGAGTGCAGGCAGTGCAGAAAATTGGGACACATCGCCCGGGTGTGTCGGGCTCGGCCCACCCGACGCCAGGCATCAGATGACCAATCCAAGAGCCCCAGGTCCCGGGGCCCAACGCACCAAGGCAACTCGACAGAGCTCACGGACTTCCAGGTATACCAGTTGCCCCACCCCAACGTAGAGAAAATTTATGTTGACGTACAGATAGAGGGGGCCCCATGCCGCATGGAGCTTGACACGGGTTCAACTCTATCCATAATCTCGGCAAGGACCTTAAGGAAACTGTGTCCTACTGGGGGTCCCAAACTCAGGCCGGCCCCATTCACCCTCCGGGACTTCCAAAAACATAAGGTCCCCACAATGGGGGTGGGGACCTTCAGGGTGCAATACCGAGGGCGGACGCGGCAACTGGACTTGCTTGTGGTCAAGGGCCCCTACATTAGCTTACTGGGATTGGCATGGTTTGGACCACTGGGGCTAGCCGTCACTGGGGTGAACCACACTAGCTTACAAGTGGACGTGGACGCCATATGCAAGGAATTTCCGGGGGTTTTCGATGGGAAATTGGGACAGTATACGGCCCCCCATTGCTCTACAGCTTGACCCCGCAGTACGACCGGTCAGGCTCAAGGCCCGCCGGGTCCCGTTCGCCCTGAAACCCTGTATAGACGAGGAATTGGACCGGCTCGTGGAGCAAGGAGTCCTGGAGCCGGTGCCTAATGCCCCCTGGGAAACCCCAATCGTCACGCCCGTCAAGCCAAATGGTTCAGTCCGCATCTGCGCAGACTACAAATGTACCATAAACAAGGCCCTCACGGCCCATGCATACCCAGTGCCAGTGGTCAGCCATGTTCTTGCCACCCTGGCTGGGTCGAAAATTTTTGGCAAGCTGGACTTGGCCCAAGCATATCAACAGCTGCCAGTAGATGAGGCCACAGCAGAGGCACAGACGATTGTGACGCACAGAGGAGCATTCAGGGTAAAGCGGCTGCAATTCGGTGTCAGCGTGGCACCAGGCATATTCCAGAATCTAATGGACTCTCTACTTAAAGGGATTCCTGGCGTCACCCCCTTCTTCGATGATGTGTTGATTGCCGGGCCCACACCAGAGGAGTTTGAGGACCGCCTCCGCACCGTTCTGCACCGTTTCCAGACGGCGGGTCTCAAGGTGAAGCGGGAAAAATGTCTACTAGGAGTGCCTCAGGTGGACTTTCTGGGATTTATGGTGGACGCAGAAGGGGTCCACCCGACTGGGGACAAGGTACGGGCCATTTGTGATGCCCCAGCGCCCAAGAACAAGACTGAACTTCAGGCCTTCTTGGGACTATTGAACTTTTACCATTCCTTCCTTCCCCACAAGGCGGCGGTAGCAGAGCCCCTACACAGACTCCTGGACAAGCGGGCCCCTTGGGTGTGGGGCCAGCGCCAGGAGGCCGCATTCCAGGCAGTCAAGGACTTGCTTGTCTCAAACTCGGTCTTGGCACACTTCGACGAGAGGCTGCCGGTGGTGCTAGCATGCGATGCCTCGCCCTATGGAATTGGCGCTGTCCTGGGACACCAACTCCCGGATGGAAGAGAGGTACCGGTGGCATACTTTTCCCAGACACTCAACGCAACCGAGCGGAACTACTCGCAAATCGACAAGGAGGGTCTGGCAATCGTGAAGGGAGTAAAAAAATTCCATGATTTCTTGTACGGGCGGCCCTTCACCGTGGTGACTGACCACAAGCCGTTGCTTGGCTTATTTGCCCCTGAAAAGCAGACCCCCCAAGTGCTGTCTCCTCGCGTCCTCAGGTGGTCAATTTTCCTTGCCAGCTACCAGTATGCACTGATTCACCGTCCGGGGAAGGCGATGGGCCATGCGGATGCCCTCAGCAGGCTACCACTACCGGAAACAGGCCCCGACCCAGCACCTGCACAAGAGGTTATGAGCCTGGAGCTGCTTCCCGACCGCCCCATTCAGGCACAAGAAGTTGCACACCATTCCAAGAAAGATAGGGTCATCTCCCGGGTCCTGGACTGGGTGTGGAGGGGATGGCCCAGCAGCAGCCCCGGGCCAGAATTCGCCGGCTACACAACCCGCAAACATGAACTGTCGGCCCACAAGGGGTGCCTGTTATGGGGAAGCAGGGTCGTTGTTCCCCAGCCCCTCCGCAAAAGGGTCCTCACAGCCCTACACGAGACACACCCAGGGGTAGTAAGAATGAAGGCCCTTGCCAGGAGTTATGTGTGGTGGCCGGGGATCGACGGAGAGATAGAGGCCTGGGTCAAACACTGCCAGGCCTGCCAAGAATCCCGCCCAGATCCCCCAAGGGCCCCAGTCCAGTCCTGGGAGTCCGCCCGAGCACCATGGTCACGCCTGCATGTGGACTTCGCTGGCCCCTTTCAGGGGAAAACATTCTTCATAGTGGTGGACTCCTACACCAAATGGCTGGAAGTCGCACTGGTACCGTCCACTTCTACGTCCGCAGCCATCCGGGTACTACGCAGGCTGTTTGCAACCCACGGGCTCCCTGACACTCTCGTCTCAGACAACGGGACTGCATTTACGTCAGGAGAATTCCAAACCTTCACAGCGCAGAACGCCATCCGCCACATCCGTTCGGCGCCATTCCATCCTGCCACCAATGGCCAAGCAGAACGCATGGTGCGGACCACCAAGGACACCCTTCGCCGCATGACGCAAGGGGATTGGGAGTACCGCCTTGCCACATTCCTGCTAGCACAGCACAGCACAGCACCCCCAGCTCAACGACTGGCCGGAGCCCCGCTGAACTACTAATGGGTCGGCGCCTTGCAATCAGATTGGACCGCCTTCACCCCGATAGAGCTCAGGATGAGGTAGTGGTGGGGGAAGGCAGGAACCCCCGGACCTTCGAGGCCCAGGACCCAGTGTACGCAAAGAATTTTGGGGCAGGCCCAGCATGGGTACCCGCCACAGTCACCAGGGTCACTGGCCCCGTGTCGTACGAGGTGCTAACAGATGGGGGGCAATGCTGGCGCCGCCACTGCGACCAGATACGGCGACGATTCCCGGGAGAAAACCAGGAGGAGGAAAGGTCAGAGGAGTCCCAAGGGAACAGAGGGGCAGTGAGGCCCATAGAGCACGAGGGGCCAGCAGGAGAGGCAGAATCAGTAAATACAGAGAGGACCTGCGAGGCCGAAAGGACACCGGAACCAGAACCACGACTGAGCGAGCCGGTTGCGCCAGACCAAATAGCCCCATCACAGCCAGCATCCTTGGAACACGAGCCAGAACCTGAACCCCGGACCAGGGAAAACCCCAGGCCGCAACGCACATGTAGGCCGCCAGCGTACCTCGAGGACTATGAATGCGACCTCCCGGGCAGGACTGGAACTTAGAGGGGAGGGGTGTTATGTACTGAGTTGAATAGGATCCAAACTGCAGCAGTCTGATTGGTCCTAGAATAATAGGATCCAAAAGGCAGCAGTCTGATTGGTGCTAGAACAATAGGATTCAGAATGCAGCAGTCTGATTGGCCCTGGAACAATGCAGCAGTATGATTGGTTGGCAGGAACTACCCAATCATGCTCCAGATAGAAGTGAATCCACAACCTGATTGGCTTACAGTAGAATTCCGGAATTAGCCAATCATGTGCAGCCCATTGTGTAAATAATGTATATAAAGCAGATACTTTGAGGGGACTTTCATTCATTCCTCCTCACCACTATGAGCTGAATAAAGAGGGTATATTTCAAGAAGTCTGCAAAAGAAGTCTTAACTGAGGGTGGGTAGGGTGGGAGAAGCTCTGGAGCCAACTGCCGATTCCCAGGTAAGATCCTCCCTCTATTGTGTGGGCAGGTGGTCCCTCCCCCTACCTGGCCTGATCACCTTGGCAACGCCTCCCCAGGTGGGATTGGGCAACTGACTGAGGTAGGCGGAGACATCCAGGTATCCCACCTGGAGGGAGGCGAAGCCAAGCCTGTGCTAATGGTGCCGCATAGGGTCCCGGGGGCTGTGCATGACCACGCAAAGGGTGCCCCCATTTAATGTGGGGAGTGGTCATTAAGAACATAAGAAGAGCCTGCTGGATCAGATCTATGTCCAGCATCACAGTGGCCAACCAGTTGCCTGCACAAGAAGACACGGGTGCAGGACTACTCTCCCTGCCTGTAGGTTACAGTACCTGGCATTCAGAAGCATTACTGCTCCCAACAGTTTTTTTTTAAAATAAATCTTTTTATTTGATTTTCAAAAGGAATACAAAGAGAACAAAAAAATAAAAAGAGACAACAAAAGAAGAAACATACAACTAAAATACAGTCCAAAATTCAAATAACGAGATTACTTTAACTCTCTTGACTTCCCCCCCATCACCTCCATGGGCCCTTCTGATTCTATTTTCAACTGCATATCAAACTTCTCCAATTTTTCATCGTCCTAAGGTATCTATACAGTGGTACCTCGGGTTACAGATGCTTCAGGTTGCAGACTCCGTTAACCCAGAAATAGTATCTCGGGGTAAGAACTTTGCTTCAGGATGGGAACAGAAATCACGCAGTGGTGCTGGTGGGAGGCCCCATTAGCTAAAGTGGTACCTCAAGTTAAGAACGGTTTCAGGTTAAGAACGGACCTCCAGAACGAATTAAGTTCTTAACCCGAGGTACCACTGTATAATCAATTACATTACAAGTGTATTTAAAATCCTGCTGCTGTTTTAACATGTTTACAATGATTTTGTATGTACATTATAAACATTCCCCCCCTTTTAAAATTGCTTGTCTTCTTGATTCCTTAGCTTCCCTGTTATTTTTTCCATTTCAGCATAGCCCATTAATTTGGTTTGCTATTCTCTGGTCAGGGCTGTCTCGCCCTTCCATTTCTGGGCTAGTAACATCCGGGTGGCCGTTGTAGCACACATAAACAATTTCCTCTGATCTTTTGGAATTTTGGTACCCATAATTCCTCATAGAAAAGCTTCTGGTTTTTTTAAATAAAGGTTATTTTAAATTTTTTTTTTCCATTTCATTATATATCATTTCCCAGATTTTTTTAGTTACATTACAGTTCCACCACACATGATAAAAGGTACCACTGCCCCCAACAGTTGAGGCAGAGTCAAGCCATTGGTACCCCTCTCCTCCATGAATTTGTCTAATTTTTAAAAGACATTTAGGTGGGTTCTTGCCTCCTGTGGGAGCAAGTTGCATTGTTTAACTATGGGCTTCATGAAGAAGCCCTTTCTTTTATCTGCCGTGAACCTTCCACTCTCCCCATGCTGTGCACAATCTTATAAACCTCTAGCATGTCTCCTTTAACCCATCTTTCCTCTAAACCAAGACGTCCCAAACGTGGCAACCTTTCCTCATAAGTGAGTCGCTCCTTTCCCTTGATCAGTTGGGTTGCCCTTGGCTGAACTCTTTCCAACTCCACAATATCCTTTTGCAAGTTTGCGCGTTGGAGAGGGGCCCTCAAGGCAGTCCAATAATCAGTCCAAAAGGGATTCCAACTGTACTGAAAAGACCTTGTTGAATATTTATAGGGTAGTAGAAAAAAGAAAGAAAGAAAGGAGAACACCAGGAAGAACTTTCTGACAGTTCAGCAGTGGAAGAGTCTCCCATGAGAGGCGGTGGAGTCTCCTTCCTTGGAGGGTTTTCAGTAGAGCTTGGATGTCATGGACTTGAGATTCCTGTGTTGCAGGGGGTTGTTTGTTTATTACATTTATATACCACCTTTCTCTTCCAAGGATCTCAAGGTGGTGTAATGGTTCGCCACATTTCATTCCATCCTCAGAACAACCATGTGAGGTAGGTTAGGCTAAGAGACGATGACTGGCCCAAGGTCAGCCAGTGAGCTTCATAGCTGAGTGGAAATACAAACCCTGCTCTCCCCGGTCCCAGTCTAACACTCTGACCATTATGCCACACTGGCTATGGGCCCGAGATACCTTGCTTCAAATCTCCTGGCTGCAAGCCCATGGGCAAGTCACAATCTCTCAGCCTATCCTACTTTTGAAGTAGGCAGAGGCACCAGCTATTGAAATAGACTTAGTCATGGTTGAGAAGATGTCCCCATAGATGTGTTCTTAAGTCATAAGAAAGCTTTGCAATAGCCATTTCAAAAAACTAGAACTGTATAATACAATGTGAACCAGCCATCAAACACGGGAGCTTAAAACATCAGCCTTGATGTTAGCACTCACTCGGGTCTGGTGACTTCTGTTTCAGTGTATCTGAAGAATTGTGCATGCACACGAAAGCTCATACCAATAACAAACTTAGTTGGTCTCTAAGATGCTACTGGAAGGATTTTTTTTTATTTTGTTTCAAGCCCTCAGGTTCCCTTCCAACTCTGCAGTTCTATGACTGCATGATTCACTCTGAACCTCAACCTTCTCCCCCTCTCAACCAGCATGAGTGGTTTCCTGCTGACAGACATTACCTTAATTTAAATAAGAAATGCAATATATCCCATCCTAGTGGGGAAGACAGTGACCAGGTGAGCTGTGTGTTTGCTCAATCTTTGTGACTGCTGATGGGCAACTTCAAGAACCCTGCAGGTTTCCCCCCCCCCCTCCTCCTCCTCCTCCTCCTCCATTTCTTTAAACTGGACTGAGGCCAGCCAACATTTCAAAGAGAGGCTCACCCTCTGTAAAAGCAGGACACCCAGGGCTCCTCCACAAGGCAGTTTATCTTGTACTCGGTGCTGCTCATCAAAACAGTGTCTCATATTCACATTTAACCCAGATTTATTGTTTCCCTGGAAAATTTGACAGGTAACAAAATCCGTGCAGATACAGGATGGTGTTTTGATGAGGATGGCACTGTGTGGATAGATGCTGCACAAAACTCATATGTATGGGACAGTCTGCCCCGAATCGTATGTATGAGTCTCACTTCATCACACAAAGGTCTAATTGCCAGCTTAATGACTGCAGCAAGACTAAAGGTAAAGGTAAAGGGACCCCTGATCATTAGGTCCAGTCTTGGACGACTCTGGGGTTGCGGCGCTCATCTTGCTTTATTGGCCGAGAGAGCCGGCGTACAGCTTCCGGGTCATGTGGCCAGCATGACTAAGCCACTTCTGGCGAACCAGAGCAGCACACGGAAATGCCGTTTACCTTCCCGCCAGAGTGGTACCTATTTATCTACTTGCACTTCATGCTTTTGAACTGCTGGGTTGGCAGGAGCAGGGACTGAGCAACGGGAGCTCACCCCGTCAAGGGGATTCAAACTGCCGACCTTCTGATCGGCAAGCCCTAGGCTCAGTGGTTTAACCCACAGTGCCACCCGCGTCTTACCATCGCCCAAATATTGGAAAATGTTGAATGCAGAGATGTTTGGGAACTGGCTACCACAACTTTAATGTTGATGGATAAACTAACAACTCATGTTTATGAAAAATGGACAAACATTTTTTATTCAGATTGATACAAATTTATTTCCTACGTGGCAACAAAGGAACATGCATATAGACTACCAATATGGGGATTGATGGTATGACACTTGGGTTTGACAAAGTGATTTGATTTATTAACCCAATTACTTTAAGTTTTTCTATATGTGTATTTCGAGGTGGGGAGCAGATTTATTACTGTTCATAGAACTGTAGAGAGGGAAGGGACACCAGGTTCACCTAGTCCACCCGCTGCAAAACAGGAATCTCTGACAGATGACTCTTCAGTCTCTGTTGGGAAACCTCCAATGAAGGAAAGTCTGCCATCTTCCAAGGAAGTCCATTCCTCTGTCAAACAGCTCTTACCACCAGAAAGCTCTTCCTGATGTTTAGTTGGAATCGCCTTTCCTGTCATTTGAATCCATTGGTTCAGGTCTTGTCCTCCAGAGCAGGAGAAAGCAAGCTTGCTCCATCTTCCATGTAGCAGCCCTTCAGATATTTGAAGATGGCTATTCTATAACAGCAGTCACGAAATTAAAAGATGCCTGCTTCTTGGGAGAAAAGCGATGACAAACCTAGACAGCATCTTGTTGTTAGCCGCCCTGAGCCCAGCTTCGGCTGGGGAGGGCGGGATATAAATAAAATTTATTATTATTATTATTATCTTAAAAAGCAGAGACATCACCTTGCTGACAAAGGTCCGTATAGTTAAAGCTATGGTTTTCCCAGTAGTGATGTATGGAAGTGAGAGCTGGACCATAAAGAAGGCTGATCGCCAAAGAACTGATGCTTTTGAATTATGGTGTTGGAGGAGACTCTTGAGAGTCCCATGGACTGCAAGAAGATCAAACCTCTCCATTCTGAAGGAAATCAGCCCTGAGTGCTCACTGGAAGGACAGATCCTGAAGCTGAGGCTCCAATACTTTGGCCACCTCATGAGAAGAGCAGACTCCCTGGAAAAGACCCTGATGTTGGGAAAGATTGAGGGCACAGGGAGAAGGGGATGACAGAGGATGAGATGGCTGGACAGTGTTCTCGAAGCTACCAACACAAGTTTGACAGTGGAAGACAGGAGTGCCTGGTGTGCTCTGGTCCATGGGGTCACGAAGAGTCGGACACGACTAAATGACTCAACAACAACATTCTATCACCTCTCAGTCTTCTCTTCTCCAGGATAAACATACCCAGCTCCTTTAACTGTTCCTCCTAAAGCTTGGTTTCCAGATGTGGTTTCTTGTTGTATTTGTTAATTCTTGTCTTCCTTTGCTGTGCCAACACTGGAAAAGAGGGGGGAGGACCCACCAAGCTGTGAGCAGCATAAGGTCTGCAGTGAAATGCCAGGGCTGCCCTAAATCAATGTGGAAGGAGGCTGGGTTGCAGCAGACTCCCTCACAGTCATCCCATTTTGGAGAGTCTGATAGCTCTGGGAGGTGCATTCATTTCAGCTCCCAATCTGTTGACTTTTAGACTTCTCTCTCTCCTCCCCAAAGAGCAATTCCACAGCAACCCATGCAAGGAGTGCCCCCCTCCCCTCAAAACTATGGCTGTTTATCAGCATAACAGCCCAGGAAGTCCCTCCAGAGGAGGAATGCACTTCGCAACCTATTGATCTGAGAATAGATCGCTTGCATCCCTCCTGAATGCTGCAGCGCTGAACTCTCCTCTGCAGGCCCAACATCTCCACTGCTCGGAGTGTTTTAGAGCTCAGGAACGCCATCCGTAAATGGTGTCCTCATGTTTTATATATGCAGTGACTCCTCAGAGATCATTAGCGTTAATTATGATAGTAGTCCACGCTCCATTATTTCTCCCCTCTGAGGACTAATTTCCCTATCCAGGGCTGTTATTCTGTTCAGCTGCCCACCTGTGGATTAGTGGCTTCCAGAACAGCTGCCATCCCCAGGCTCCCTCACCAGAGAAGTCCCTCTTCTGTCAAACAGGGAGACATAAGGGGGGGGGTTGTGAGAGAGATCCAAGCAGCATTTCCAGGAGCCCCAAAGCACAGCGCATTTCAGAGACCTTTGCACAGATTTCTATACTGGGAAGGCTGTCAGCACAAAATCTTCTTTTCCGTCTCTTGTGACATCATTCTATCTGAGTCACTGGAACCCAAGTGCAAAATAAGCCAGACCATTAGGCACTCAGTGGGCCGGTTGTAATATTTGATCCATCCTCTGCAATGAACTAGGTTTAAACACCTCTTTGACAGCTCCTTCAAAACATTACTGCCTTTTTGTTTTTGTTTAGTTGTGCAGAGATTTTTGGATGCAACCAATTATCTACATCTAGGGTGCTCAACCCTCAAGATAGCCCCCTTGGCACCTGCCAAGAGGTCTGCTCCTCCCAATGTATATTTCTTAATTGAGGTACTTTTTATTGTTTGGTTGTGGGAGTGTTGCCTGTTTTGGGTGGATGTTCCCTGCTCTTTCTTTAATGTGTTTTATTTAATAATAATAATGATAATAATAATACAGTCATACCTTGGATCTCAAATGCCTTGGCTCCCAAACAAATCAGCTCCCGAACAATCGAAACCCAGAAGCGAGTGTTCTGGTTTTCGAACAAGTTTTGGAAGCCGAACGTCCGATGGGGCTTCCGCGGCTTCCGATTGGCTGCAGGAGCTTCCTGCAGCCAATCCAAAGCAGCGCTTTGGTTTTCGAACGTTTTGGAAGTCGAAATGACTTCCAGAACGGATTCTGTTCGACTTCCAGGGTACAACTGTAATACCCTACCCATCTGACTGGGTTGCCACAGGCACTCTGGGTGGCTTCTGAGCAATAGTGGGTCCAAAGGTCAAGGAGGCAGTTTCTGTACTTGGTGAAGAGGGAAGTGAGGGGCAGGCGGGGCTAGTCCCCCTGGGAAGGGAGCCCATCTAGGAGAAGGAAAACTCTGATCCTAAACCTCCACTTCCTTGCAGGACAAATTTGGGAGAAGAAAAGACTCAGGAGTAAACCCTACACAAATCTGGAGTGGATTCCCTAAGGCGGTTGGATGGCGCCTTGTAGGCCTCCTTCTGGCAACTCCTGCAGCCCAGCTCTACCTTCCTTTGGACCCCATCAGCGAGGCCGAGAGAGGGGTCTTGGGGCAGCCCAGGAGCTCCAGGCTTGCACCCTGGGGTGGTCACTTTGGTGCTGCTAATGCAGCGGTTTAACTTCACCCCAGAGGCACAAGACAGATGGATGCCCACAGCCTCATATTGCCCCTCAGTCCAGGCAGCTTATCAGGAGTGGTTGCAATTATGTGTGAAGCTCACCCATGTAGTGAACCAAGTATTAAGTTGGCAGCTAAATTTTTGGCCTCACACCATCCACCCAAACTGACTATTGGACCCTCCTGGACAAGAAGACTATAAGAGGGCTTCCTATTCTCTTCCCAAAGCTATGATTCAGAGTTCCTTGAGAAGAGTGATTGATGGGAGTTTTTAAAATGTGAAACATTAAAGGCAGAAATTCAGACAATTCCAACTAGAAAGAAAAGTGGGAGCGTGGCCCCAAAAGATGTGCATCCCAATTTTCCTCTGCCTCATGTTGGAAGGTAAATAAATGCATGGTGTCAATGTGGCCTGAGTTACTTCCCTGTAACTTTTCATTGTGGCATTTTAAAATCCATTCTTCCCCAGAACTTTTACAAGAAATGCATTCCGCCTTGGCAACCTCTTTCGCAAAGACCCCATTTTACAGCGGGTGAAAACGATGCCTGCGTAGAGCCAAGCAACTTCTGTCTCCGGGGTCTCCCAAGACATCTGTTGCACAGAAGGAAAGAGAAATCCTGGTTCCCAGGTTTGGACCAAGGCACTTCCCACCTGCTCCCCCAACTCTACTCACCGCCCTGAGAGCGTCTGAGTGAAGCTGCAAAGTGCTCCAGCATCCATCAAGCGCCATGGCTATTCTGTCAAAGAAACCCAGAAGTACCAAGAGCAAGGCAGGGAACCGTTCTTTTCTTTTTCCATCTCTATCCTCCTGCGCCAAAGTTAAGGTTTGAAGCCAATACCTTGGCACTATCTTTTTAAAGGTCAACGATTCTTCTTCTTCTTTTATTAGCAATTAGCTAATTTTTAAATGGAAACAAATTGAGAGGTGGGGAAAAAAATACCTGCACAGATATATCTTCGTAACGGATATATCTCCTCATTGAAGTTGAGCAAGAAAGGTCAGGAGGAAGGGATTTTTTTTTTAAAGAGTTGTACACAGTGGGATAGGCAATGGCGCAGCAAGAATAATCATAATCACCACTGTCATGATTAACATATGGCAATGTATTTATAGTGAGATCTAAACAATAATTTAAGAGAGAGAGAGAGAGAGAAGTGCAGTGCAGGCAGCAGCAGCGATGTGTAGAAAGGGGCAAGCTCCAAGAATGCGGTACTATCTCTGCTTAAGGCACTGGGCGCTTCTGTCAGGGGTGCCTGGTGCCTCTTGGAACTGGTAGGGTGGACGGCAAGGAGCCGAACAGTAGGGGGTGCTAGAGCCAAGGAGACACACACAAGGCCTTTGTGCACCTTGGCTTAACATGAATATGTACCCCTTGTGTTTCCTTAAATTCCTCCTCATCCATACAACGTTTGTTGGGATGTGAATAGATGCTTGGAGAGGATATATTTATTGGCTATTATCCCTCCTTCCTAATGTTTGTGAGGTCAGCAGAGTGCCATACCTTTGCAGGAGGGATGTGGGTGGCGCTGTGGTCTAAACCCCAGAGCCTTGGGCTTGCTGATCAGAAGGTTGGTGGTTTGAATCCACACAACGGGGTGAGCTCCCGTTGCTCTGTCCCAGCTCCTGCCAACCTAGCAGTTCGAAAGCACGTCAAAGTGCAAGTAGATAAAGAGGTACCGCTGTGGCTGGAAGGTAAATGGCGTTTCCATGCACTCTGGCTTCCATCATGGTGTTCTGTTGCGCCTGAAGTGGTTTAGTCATGCTGGCTGCATGACCCAGAAAGCTGTCTGTGGACCAACGCCGACTCCCTCAGTCTGAAAGTGAGATGAGGGCCGCAACTCCATAGTCACCTTTGACTGGACTTAACCGTCCAGGGGTCCTTTACCTTTTTACCTTTACCTTTATGCCTTTGCAGATTCAAAGATGTTTGATAAGCTAGTTTTTTTCTATTTTTAGTTAAGTATTTATTTATTTCTTTACTTGATGGCTACAGCCAGGTATACCACCCTTCATCCGTAGATCTCAGGGCAGTTCACAACATAAAATCACAACATGAAAAATGCAAGATACATAATAAAAATAAGAACAAAAACCAACCAATAACAGCCCTCCCACAACACACTGAAAAGGGCATTGGAAGTCTATCAGCCAAAGGTCTGGTTAAAAGAGGAACATTCTTGCCTGATGCCTAAAGGTGCACAAGGAAGGTGCCAGGCGAACCTCCCTGGGGAGAACATTCTACAAACGGGGAGCCACTGCAGAAAAGGCCCGGTTACATGTTGCCACCCTCTATATATCTTGTGAGGGAGGCACATGAAGAAGGGTCTCGGAGGATGATCTCAGGTCTGGGTAGGTTCATATGGAGAGAGGAGGTCCATGACAAGACAGAAGTACTGTTTTTGAGGGACAGGGGGCGGGTGGGTGTGGAGGACTCCCTGGTCCTGAACGGGGTAACTGTGCCCTGAAGGACCAGGTGCGCAGCCTGGGAGTCATTTTGGACTCACAGCTGTCCATGGAGGCGCAGGTCAATTCTGTATCCAGGGCAGCTGTCTACTAGCTCCATCTGGTACGTAGGCTGAGACCCTATCTGCCTGTGGACTGTCTCACCAGAGTGGTGCATGCTCTAGCTCCCGCTTGGACTACTGCCATGCACTCTATGTGGGGCTACCTTTGAAGGTGACCCGGAAACTACAACTAATCCAGAATGCGGCAGCTAGACTGGTGACTGGGAGCAGCTGCTGAGACCACATAACATCGGTCTTGAAAGATCTACATTGGCTCCCAGTACGTTTCCGAGCACAATTCAAAGTGTTGGTGCTGACCTTGAAAGCCCTAAACGGCCTTGGTCCTGTATACCTGAAGGAGCGTCTCCACCCTCATTGTCCAGCCCGGACACTGAGGTCCAGTGCCGAGGGACTTCTGGCAGTTCCCTCACTGCGAAAAGCCAAGTTACAGGGAATCAGGCAGAGGGCCTTCTCGGTAGTGGCACCCGCCCTGTGGAACACCCTCCCACCAGATGTCAAAGAGAAGAACAACTACCAGACTTTTAGAAGACATCTGAGGGCAGCCCTGTTTAGGGAAGCTTTTAATGTTTAACAGACCACTGCGTTTTAATACTTTGTTGGAAACTGCCCAGAGTGGCTGGGGAAACCCAGTCAGATGGGCGGGGTATAAATAATAAATTATTATTATTATTATTGCAGTCCTGAGGCATTTAAGGCTTTATAGGTCAAAACCAGCATTTTCAATTGGGCCTGTAAACTAACCAGCTCTGTCTCTACTGGGGCACCTAGTTGGCCACTGTTGTTTATTGCATGATATTCCGACTTGTGCTGGCTGGGAATGATGGGAGTTGTAGTGCAAAACATCTGGAACACACCTGGTTGGCCAAGGCAGACTACCCGTTCATTTCTGCGCAGTGCTGCCCTCTGCTGTTAGGTAGGACGGAGGGTGCCCAGATTCCTGGGTTTGGACTTGGAGAACCAGCTGTATTTCTCTTCACCACAAATTTCTTAAAGCTCCAGGAACCATCGCTGGACATAATTCACCTGGAGGTGAATTTGATTTGGAGCCAGCTTTCCAGTTCAGAAAAGGTGTGAATTTTATTTTTCTATAGACACTGTCACTAGCAACAAGCAGTCACAAAAACGAAACTGTGAAAGCAAAAATATGCTGAGCTTTGAAGCAGCTGTTGCAGAATGGATGGGCTTCATCCAATGCCTTTTAAAAGGAAAGTTGATCAAGAGGTTGATGGGAACTTTGAAATGCCACTTCCGACATGTGTGGTCGGCCAGGAGCATCACAGACCCTGAGATTTCTGGGCCCAAACCTGAGATCTAGGAGTGTCCCCTGGTGATGCAATGGAAGTGGTCTTTGGAGAAGGAGGTTAATTGGGAGGGGGGGCAGAGGAGAGCAGATCCACCAGGGTCTCCATGTTATAATTTGCAACCAGCTGCTGCTGGGCTGTAGCTTGCAAGCTGCATGCACAGCCTCCTTTTCCTTCTCCTCCACTCTCACCCACCTGGAGATTCAAATCATTGGAATGGGTCAAACCTGGAAACTTCATGTCAGTCCTAGAAATCTGGCAACCCTGTTTCTGTCCTTCCCTCTGTTATTGAATCATGGTTTATTTAGAAGAGTGGTTCCCAAAGCGGGAGTTACTGCCCCCTGGGAGATGGTGGGATTACACAGGGGTACACTAAGAGGCAAGGGGGTGGCAGGGGGCACTAGCGGTGTAAATGACTATGTGAAAAGCTGGTATCGCTGGATCCAGTTCATCAGTTTTGTTGGATTAATTAAACAGAATAGTTTTAATTGGATTTTGAATAAATGTGCAATTCATCGTTACTGTTTTGAATTTCATTGCGCTGTTCTCTTCCTTCGTGGGTTGTGCAAACTGCTATTCTGAATAATGCTTTTAGGGGTATAGGGCACTGGGGATGAATTTATGAGGGGGCTGATATCTCCCCTTCAAGGCTGGTTTATGGGAATGGGTTTCAACCTCAGAAACAATGAGCTTACAGACAGTTGACTCCCGTTAAGGCTTCAAGGCCAGCGTCACAAGGTAATTGGGTGGAAGAGGTGTTCGAACGCCCATGGTCTAAGTTCCCATCAAAGCTGGATTGGTTGAAGGTCAGCATCTCTTTGGGCTTTTGACAGCTTCTTGTTCCTTTGCACAGCCTGCTGAGATTTAAGTGTAAGCGTTTATGTGAACTAGCTGGGTAAATTAGTGTTTGTTGTTGTCTTACCTTCTGAGCTATATTAATCTCTGTACAGTGGTACTTCGGGTTAAGAACTTAATTCATTCTGGAGGTCTGTTCTTAACCTGAAACTGTTCTTAACCTGAAGCACCACTTTAGCTAATGGGGCCTCCTGCTGCCACTGTGCCACAGGAGCATGATTTCTGTTCTCATCCTGAAGCAAAGTTCTTAACCCGAGGTATTATTTCTGGGTTAGCAGAGTCTGTAACCTGTAGCGTCTGTAACTTGAAACATCTGTAACCTGAGGTACCACTGTAATTATTTGGAGTTTTTCCTCTCTTGTAGAGTTTTGTTTTAGTAAACGTTACAGGTAGGTAGCCATGTTGGTCTGCTGTAGTCGAAACAAAATGAAAGATTCCTTCCAGTAGCACCTTAGAGACCAACTAAGTTTGTTATTGGTATGAGCTGAAGAAGTGTGCATACACACGAAAGCAAACTTAGTTGGTCTCTAAGGTGCTACTGGAAGGAATTTTTAAAATTTGGTTTTAGTAAAGACTGTGTATGATTTCATGAAATTTGGTCTGGTCTGAGTTCCTGAACCCTTTAATTTTGACCACACTTTTTGGAAAAAAGGTCATCCATCACAGGGGCACTTGAAAAAGTCCAGGAGTCACTGATATAGAACATTGTGCCTGGAGGCAAGTTGCTGTCTTCCAGCCTTAGCTTGCCATCTGTAAAATGGGAGTAACAGGACAAGGGTAGCCAGGTGTAGCTCCTCTGCCTTTAATGGCTGGGTAGGAAAATGGATTTTATTTGGTGTGACTCATCAGGGAAGGAACAAGTAAACATGCAAGAGCGCTGTCCTTTCTGTATGTAGCTGCCCTCAATAGGACACACTGATATTCTGGACCTGCAGCAATTCAATGTCCATTTAGTCCCCCCACCCCACCCCCCCAAATTTTTTTTTAAAAAATTGTGCATTTTAGTTTTGGCTGAAAAAACTTTGCTGGAGATTTCCTAGCTCTGGGAGAAAGTGAATGGCTCTTAATCCATCGTGCAGATGTGACCACCCTCTCAATGATTCGTGAAGTTAAATGCAGTAAAGGTCATAGAACATATTCCTGAAAGTTAACTTGCTATATAAACTGAAGGGCTCTGGAAGGACACTAGAAGCTGCAGGCCAGGCTCTCACCCATCAACTTCTAAAGCTTCTTCAAATAAAGTCCTAGAATTTAAGTGAGCTAGGAGGAAAGTGATGTTGGGAGATCACCGTCATAATGTTAGTATATTTGATTGCTTGACGATTTTCTGATGATAAATTATTTGACTTTCATTGGCACTATTTGCTCTCTCTACATTCTGGCGTTCCCATTCTTTTTCAGGAACAAAAGTAAACATCATTTTGGAGAGAGTCTCAGGTTGCTTATAAATAGTGCTCATATTTCACTGATAATTACAGTTATGTGGGATTCAACCTGGATGCAGAATTATACGGCTGCTATTTATTAACCCATAAATGTCAAACCTAGTGTTGAATTTTTTCAAATGGCCCTCTTTGGAACAAAAGCAAAGAGGGTGAGAAATCTACGCATGCCAGTCTGGTGCCATGAAATTAAATGATGCTTTATATGAATAGCACCATTATCCCGCCAGATTCCATTAATCTTTAGCTACTTTGCAAAATTGCAGGCCAATTCTTACAGATCTCAGCTCCAAATGCCTTCAGAAATCTTGAAGGTGGGAGTGGGAAGCGATAGCTAACAGGCACTAGGACCTTGTGGGAACTCGGATTCCTTGTCGGGACCAGGACCTACATGTGGAGGGCAAAAGGTAAAGATTAAGGCAGCAGATAGTCAGGACCTGGGACCTCTCATTGTGGGGATGGGTTCAATCTGTAGCAAGTGGCCTCCGCGTCTTGGTATGTTTCATTCAGAGTATACCACCTGAACCAGGGCTTCTGTGTGAATGGGGTTTCTCAGGTCACCTGTGCAACTTATCAGTGGTGCCTGGACAGTTCTCAAGAAACAGCCATGCAAAAAGCTAGTGGACCAATAAGTTACAAACCCAAGAGACCCTCTTTCTGCCCTGGGCTACTGAGCCAAGCAGGGCTGGATTGCCCAATAGGTAGGCTAAGCATGTACAGAGGGCACCAGAAAAGCAGGGGCATAAAAAAGAGAGAGTTTTTTTTTAAAAAAATTGACTTTTGATTATTATTTTTTAAGCATTTAAATAGCCACCATGGGGAAAATCATAACTTTTTAAGGCTTCCTTACCTATCCTAGCCGAACATACTCTACCCAATCTCCCCCCATTATTCTGCTGTCTTTATTATCTATCCCCCTCCAAACCAGGGGTTGTCCTACTACTGCAGATCAAAACAATGCAAGGAAATCGGATCCTGTCATGTATTGCAACAAATTTGAGGTTTTTAAATTTTTATTTCACAGTTTAGTATTGTTTTGATTTTGAATTGCAGATGGAAGGAGACGCCGTGGCGTTTTTCGTGCTCAGGGCCTCCCAAGGTCTTGATTCAGCCCTGGATCCAAACACTGGGCTTACATTCAGAACACAGAGGTATTGAGCCTCGCTAACCCAACATCCTGAAAAGAGATGAGGCCACAGCTGCCATTCCCTGCTGCTTCTGAGAAAAACAAGATGTGTGGGGTATTTAAAGTGCAGTCAAGCCAACAATTCATGTTTTGCTAGAGAGGCGCATGATAGGAGGTGAAGCTCACAGAGTTTCCCTGTAAGTTTGCTAGAGAGAACTCTGAAAGAGACACTCCCATTGTGCCCTGATCAGGAGAGGGAGTAGCTGTATATTCTCTTACCTGTGAAATAAAAAATTTAAGGTCTTATATATATAATAAATGTTCATTAATGTACCAAGCAAACACGTACATAAATATATAAACCACAAATCTGAAGCGGCACAGGAAAACAGCCATGAAGCCATTTTGACTCCCACACTGACCAAATGATTTCTCTGCAAGGTCAAGGAAAATGGAAAAGCCTCCCTATTGTCTTTTCATTCACAAATCCTGTCTTAAGGGTATCTCTGTGTATGAATGGGGTGAGCCTGTGACCTGGCTCAGGAACTAAGTATTTATCATTACAAAAGACTGGCCAGGCTCCCTGGGGTATCCAATCAAGTAAGCATTAACAGGTAACCTGCCAGACAGGAGGTAAACAACACACTCAGATTTCTGTTGTGTGTATGTGATGTACGTATGATGTGTCTGGGGGGTGGTCTTGAGCTACACCCCTTCTGGCAGGTATGTATGATGTTTCGGGGGGTGGGCTTGGACTCCAGGGCGGGCAATTTAAAATGTCTATATAAGGACGGGCACACCTGGGTTCTGGGTCCTCCTTCTCCTCCTGTGAGTGAAGGGGGCACCCTGTTGCAACAGTTCAATAAAGATCAGGCTTACGAGCTGCTTTGCTTCTCAATATTCTCTGGTTGGCCTCTGTTATTTTCTCCGACCGATGGAGAACCTACAAAGGGCTCTATAAGGGCTCTTGTGTCCCCCATAAGGGAATAAGGACAGGTTTTCGTTTATTACACCTGCAAGGGCACAACCTCTTCATTTTTCCACCTCTTCTGCTTTGCCAGCAATGTGAGAGCATCTGCTAAGTCTGAGCTCCGTGCTACATTTTAGCTAGACTTAAGATTGTCTTTGTAACTGAATTACCATTTTAAGCCTGCCTGAAAAAAAGCTGCTGTATCTGTTCCTCTTCTACAAGTATTATAAGTAAATGTTAATTTTACCTTTTACAAGACTCTTTGTGTGGTTATTATTTAAAGGGACAGAAACAGGGGAAATAGCAGGAAAAGCCAGTCTGCCTTAAAGCATCCTAGATTACTTAGGCTAAAACTGGCCTATCTAAGCTTCCATTTAAGCTGCAAAGGGATCGCACTCTGCTGAATTTACAAACGTGAGAAAAAAAGGATAAATATATCATCTCCTTGCATGTATTTACATCCCAACTGTGATAGGAATTTTGAGGTCTTAGATATATGTTGTTGTTGTTTAGTTGTTTAGTCGTGTCCGACTCTTCGTGACCCCATGGACCAGAGCACGCCAGGCACTCCTGTCTTCCACTGCCTCCCGCAGTTTGGTCAGGCTCATGTTTGTAGCTTCGAGAACACTGTCCAACCATCTCGTCCTCTGTCGTCCCCTTCTCCTTGTGCCCTCCATCTTTCCCAACATCAGGGTCTTTTCCAGGGAGTCTTCTCTTCTCATGAGGTGGCCAAAGTATTGGAGCCTGAACTTCATGATCTGTCCTTCCAGTGAGCACTCAGGGCTGATTTCCTTAAGAATGGATCGGTTTGATCTTCTTGCAGTCCACGGGACTCTCAAGAGTCTCCTCCAGCACCATAATTCAAAAGCATCAATTCTTTGGCGATCAGCCTTCTTTATGGTCCAGCTCTCATTTCCATACATCACTACTGGGAAAACCATGGCTTTAACTATACGGACCTTTGTTGGCAAGGTGCTGTCTCTGCTTTTTAAGATGCTGTCTAGGTTTGCCATCGCCTTTCTCCCAAGGAGCAGGTGTCTTTTAATTTCGTGATTGCTGTCACCATCTGCAGTGATCATGGAGCCCAAGAAAGTAAAATCTCTCACTGCCTCCATTTCTTTCCCTTCTATTTGCCAGGAGGTGATGGGACCAGTGACCATGATCTTAGTTTTTTTGATGTTGAGCTTCAGACCATATTTTGCGCTCTCCTCTTTCACCCTCATTAAAAGGTTCTTTAATTCCTCCTCACTTTCTGCCATCAAGGTTGTGTCATCTGCATATCTGAGGTTGTTGATATTTCTTCTGGCGATCTTAATTCCGGCTTGGGATTCATCCGGCCTAGCCTTTTGCATGATGAATTCTGCATATAAGTTAAATAACCAGGGAGACAATATACAGCCTTGCCGTACTCCTTTCCCAATTTTGAATCAATCAGTTGTTCCATATCCAGTTCTAACTGTAGCTTCTTGTCCCACACAGAGATTTCTCAGGCGACAGATGAGGTGATCAGGCACTCCCATTTCTTTAAGAACTTGCCATAGTTTGCTGTGGTTGACATATATATGTGGTATGTCAAATGTTCATAAGTGTACCAACCAAGCCCGTACATAGATCAGCACAGGAAGACTGACCTGAAACCATTTTGATTCCCAAACTGAGCAAATGTTTTCTCTGCAAGGTCAAAGGAAAATGGAAGAGCCTCCCCATTGTCTTTTCCTTCACAAATCCTGTCTTAAGATATGAATAGGGTGTGAGCCTGACCTGGCTCAGGAACTAAGTATTTATCATTACAAAAGACTGGCCAGGCTCCCCAGGCAATCCAATCAAGTGACCATTAAACAGGTAACCTGGCAGACAGGAGGTAAACCACTCATATTTCTGCTCTAAACACCCTTTTCTGTGATGTAGGTATGATGTGTCTGGAGGGGGGTCTTGAGCTCCAGGGCAGTGAATTTTAAATGTCTATATAAGGCCTTGCGCTCCATTGTTCTGAGTTCCTCCTCCCTCCTGCGTGTGGTGAGTGAGCACCCTGTTGCAACAGTTCAATAAAGATCAGGCTTACTAGCTGCTTTGCTTCTCAATATTCTCTGGTTGGCCTCTGTTATTTTCTCCTACCAATAGGGAACCCAGGTAAGGACTCTATATGGGCTCTTGGATACCCCATAAGGATATAAGGGCAGAACACAACACAAGCCACCCTGGCTTGACCCAGAAAGATGCCAGCCTGCCACCATTTGCGGAGTTGCCAGGAGGAAGAGCTCTGGGCCCGCAAAGAGCAGCTGCTGCAAAATAAGAGGCTGCATTCCTGCTATCGTTGTGTGATATGTATTTTTTATTGCAGGGCCGGTGCCTTCGCTTGCTTTCCACAGGAGGCCACGTTACAACAGCCCGAGATCAGAGGAGGACAGTTGCGCAGAAGTGCAAGCAGGGGAAAGGCAAGTTTGTGAGAGCAACTGTGTTAGCAAGGGAGAGTGAGAAGGAAGAAGGGGAGCTGGGAGCCTCTGAGGCGTCCTCCTTCCCAAACCTAGTCTGAAGTGACAGCTGTGCCCGCTGGCAAAGGGGGCAAGTGCTTGTAGGGGCGGCAACCTGGGATCCCACTCCCCTCCATGTTTCCCCCCCTTTCAGTTCTTTTCTCTCCCCTCTTTTTGTACCGAGTTGAAAAGTGTCATTTCTCATTTTGCTTTTACCGTTGCCAGAGCTGATTACAGCTTGCCCTATATAGTGGCTTGTTGATGCCCTACAGAAAGCAGTTGGCATCTGAAAAGACAATAACTGTGTGGTTTATCGGCCCATTACATAACGCTGTACTGGGAAACAAAAGGAAGGCTGCAGGCTCTGCTGTTTAATGCTTTGCTCAGTGAAAGCCGAATGAATCAGTGCCTACCCTGGGCATCTCCTTTTTGGTTTGGATAAATGATATTTGGGTTTTTTTGTCTTCTACGGAAGCAAAAATGCCAATAGGAAGGCAGGTGTCCGGGTACCTTAAGAGCCAGGGTGGTGCAGAGGTTAGAGCATGAGTAGGCAAACTAAGGCCCGGGGGCTGGATCTGGCCCAATCACCTTCTCAATCCGGCCCATGGATGGTCCGGGAATCAGCCTGTTTTTACATGAGTAGAATGTGTGCTTTTATTTAAAATGCATCTCTGGGTTATTTGTGGGGCATAGGAATTCGTTCTTTTTTTTCTTCAAAATATAGTCCGCCCCCCCAAGGTCTGAGGGACAGTGGACCGGCCCCCCGCTGAAAAAGTTTGCTGACCCCTGGGTTAGAGGGCTGAAATGTGACCTGGGAGGCCTGGGTGTGAATCCCCACTCAGCCATGAAGCTCAGGTGCCAATCACTTCCTCTCACCCTCACATGACTATTGTGGGGATTAAAGGAGGACTCGGACTCTGGTTGGCCATGATGACCCCCCTTGCACACAGTGGAGCTTACTTCCGAGTGAATAGGAAAGCTCTAAAGCATCCTTTTTGGGGAGGTCTGGGGACCAGAACTGTACGCAGTACCAGTCGCATATATCAACCCTGCCTGTTGCAGGCACAGTCGCCTGAAAGCCACCTGCATGGTCAAAACAGAGCCTTTTCTGTGGTGGCCCCAAAATTTAGAGAATGCCCTTCTATGGACGCCTGTGCCTGGGCTTATGTGTTAATTGTTAATAGGTGCTTTTAGTATGCGCTGTTGTTATTTGCTCCAAAGCCTGAGGCACAATGTCAGATAGCAAATAGGCACAATTATTGCCATATTCCTGGGGTGATGTAAATTTAATGCAAATGTCTCCCCCTCTGCCGAAATAAATGGACTCAGCTGGCAATTTTACATTTGGGAGCTTCGCTTCTGGAGACGTGTGCCTGGTGGTGAGTTCCCCCACTCTGGCTTCCTGCCCCCGAGCTCCTTCTCTTCCCCCGTTGCAAAGTCTTGACAGCGGATGGCCAAACTTCTCCTGTCTGCCTTCAACGGCTGCAAAGGCTGAGGCGGGATGGCTGGATGCTGTGAATTAGCAAGTGCTCTAAGTGAACGCGATGAAAAATAAATCAAGGAAGCCGCATTACCAAAATGGGCTTTGTTCATTTGTTTCTGACAAGTGCGGGCTGGGCGTTAATTATTCATCAGGCTTCGCAGTGTACTAGCAAAATGTGCCACAGCGCACTTTGTAAAAGTGATGAAGTCCGGGTAGAAGGAGGCTGCGATAGGATGCCTCTTGCGTGTGGCATCTTTGCAGAGGAAAACAGCCACCACCTGGGGAATATTCATCACCTGGGCCCAGGAAGCTGCCTCACACCAACAAAGATCACTGGCCTTCTGGTCCATTGACTCTGATGGGCTGTGACTCTGGCTGAGGTTCTTCCCTGGCCATTTATTTGGAGATTCCACAAACTGAATTTGGGAGCTTCTATGCGGGTAGCGCTGTGGGTTAAACCACAGAGCCTAGGACTTGCCGATCAGAAGGTCGGCGGTTCAAATCCCCGTGACGGGGTGAGCTCCCGTTGTTCGGTCCCAGCTCCTGCCCATCTAGCAGTTCGAAAGCAGTCTGAAGTGCAAGTAGATAAATAGGTACTGCTCTGGCGGGAAGGTAAATGGTGTTTCCATGCACTGCTCTGGTTTTGCCAGAAATGGCTTAGTCATGCTGGCCACATGACCCGGAAAAACTGTCTGTGGATAAACGCTGGCTGCCTCGGCCTATAGAGTGAGATGAGCGCCGCAACCCCAGAGTCATTCGCGACTAGACTTAACTGTCAGGGGTCCTTTACCTTTACCTTTATGTGCAAAGCACCACTCAGTTTTGGACCTTTCCCAAACTGTTAGTGTGTGTGTGTGCACATACAAAATTTCTAGAGTGTTTATTGAAGGAAAGTGTGAAACATTGCAGTTCCCCTGGACACACCATGAAATCTAGACCATGGGTCAATCCGGCCTGCGGACGGTCAGGGAATCAGCATGTTTTTACATGAGTAGAATGTGTGCTTTTATTTGAAATGCATCTCTGGGTTATTTGTGGGGCCTGCCTGGTGTTTTTACATGAGTAGAATGTGTGCTTTTATTTAAAATGCATCTCTGGGATATTTCTGGGGCATAGGAATTTGTTCATCCCCCCCCCCCAAAAAAATATATAGTCCGGCCCACTACATGGTCTGATGGATAGTAGACTGGCCCATGGCTGAAAAAGGTTGCTGAGCCCTGATCTAGAGGCATGCTTTATTCAAAAACTTTCCAAAACAAGGAGAGTAATGTTGCCAAGCACAGTTATGGCCAGGAATGCTCTCTTGCAAAAAAAGGAGCAGGCAGGAGTGGTGCATCCCGCTTCGCCGTTTGAGACAAACAGAAAATATGCCACCTGCTTTCTACTGCCCGGCCCCCTGTTGCCACCCCACCGCCAAGCCCCACTTACCTGCAAGCACTGGCAGCAGCAACTTCCAGGGAAATCTCGCCAAACGCTTGCAAGATCTCATGTGCACTGTGAGATCTCATGAGATTTGGGTGAGATATCACCAGAAACTGGTGGCACTGCCAATGCCACTTCTCCGCTGGCAGTGGAGGAGGCGAGGTGGGTGGCAGAGATGAAGTGGGCACCGCTGCTTGGGCTTCTGCCACTTGAGGTGGGCACGTCACCCTGCCTCATCAGTGGACTGGGCCTGGCAGCTGGTGAAGCTTGTGAGGGTGATTGCATAAACTCAACTGCAGTGGGTCACATGGAAAGCATCTTAGGCCCTCATACTGACAGCTGGTTTCTCTCAGTGTTTGTGTTGTGGTTCCTTGGGAGTCAGAAAAGAGCTGCTCAGGGAGAAAAGAAGCACGTACAAGAAAATCCAGTGGCCAGCCATGTGCTTCTTGGAAGCCCACAAGCAAAGCTTGGAAGCAATAGCTTTTTTATGTGTCCCTGATGTTCCCCAGCAACTCAGAGGTGTCCTGTCTCTGAAGAAGACATTCCATATCATTGTTTACCAAGTCCTGCTGGCCTTGATGTGTCCTCCATGTAGCTTTGATGGCCACCAACTTGGACAGCCTTAAAAGAGGATCAAATAGATTCATAGAGAAGACTATCAATGGCTACTTGTCATGAAGTCTGTTCTTTGCGTCTGGAGTCAGAAGTGGTAACGCATTCTAAATACTACTTGGTGGAAACTGCAAGAGGGGAGAGTCCTCTTCTGCTCACGTCCTGCATGAAGGTTTTCCATAATGAGAGTCTGGTTGGCCACTGTGAGCATAGGGTGCTTGGTGTGCTGGGCCCGGGGGTAGCCCAAGTAATGCGGTCCAGGTCCGGTCCCAAATCCAAGGGTTCTGAGAGGAGTCAGTCTGACAGGGTGAAGGCAGGACACGAGGCAGGAAACCAGGCAAGGACAAGCAGAGGATCACAGGCAGGTTCTGGCAAACAGCAACGTTGCTCCCGCAACCTGGGGCAGGGTCCGACAGCCTTTTATCTCTGGCGGGGTAACGGCCAGTCCTGATCCCCCGGTGACTCACCTCCCTGTCTCGCCCGAAGGTGAGCACTCCTCCTGCAAGTACTCAGGTCTCTCCTTCTCTCAGACCTCAGTCTCTGCAGCTTGGGAGATGTCAGTGGGTTACTAGACCCAGAGGCCACCTCAGCCTCCCCTGACCCAACCGGTAGTGGAGCAGCTGTAAGTGATGGCCCAGCTGGAGGCAACGAGGTCATCCCCGCATCTGGAGCCAGGGCAGGCTCAGGCCCCTGACTCGGCCCAGCTGGTGCTTGTTGCAGGGAAACCTGTGCAGACTGGGTCTCTTCAGAATCAGGCCCCAGACTAGGTTCAGATGCTGCCTGAGGCAAAGGATCCGGTGCGGACTGAGACTCCTCTGGTTCCGAGTCTGAGCCCAAGTCCCAGGCCATCACACTCGGTTAGATGGTCCATTGGCCTGATCCAGCAGGCTCTTTTTAAGTTCTTCAACAAACGGAAGCTCCTGTTGGCGCAGAATGCAACCACCCAGACACTTGTGGGGGCTATGTTTTCAGAGCCAAGGCCAGTCCTAGACATTCTGCTGTTTGAGGCTAAGGACATGATGGTGTCCTCCCCATTCTGTGTGCAGAAGCTGACTGAATTGCCCGTTGAATTTCATTTCTGACTGGTGGTGATGGGGCAGGGCAGCAGGCTAACTTAGGGAGCATGCGCAGCTCTGTCTAAGTAGCACACATAGCTCTGTCCCCAAGCCTAAATTCGGTCTTGCTCAGATGTGGGGAACCTGTGGTCCTGCAGATCTTGTTGGACTCCAACTCCCACCATTCCTTGCTTTGCTGGTTGGTGTTGGAGGCTGGAGTCAAACAACCTCTGGAGCACCCTGTTTTCACTACCCCATTTGCTCCAGAAACAGATGTTCTAGTCCTCCACACTTGCCTGTTCATTGCAGTGCCAGGGAGATGCTGTGGGGACCCGGGAGAAAGGAATCCTTTTGCTGCAATGGAAACATTTGTTATAGCTGGGTGGAACTGCGTGAGTTCATGTACACATTTGCAAAATGAATTATTGTGCATTTAAATGGATATTGCTCTGTCTCTTTCGACTGGAAGCCCTCCTTACAGTCTTGGCGCCTTTAGTTTTTACGACGGGTTTAAATCAACATTTTTTATAACTCTTTTCTAATTCAGAGGTGTGATTTTTTTTCCGTGGCTGTGCATTTTTAATGTTTTTGAAATGGTTAATGGGTGGAATAAAAAGACAGCCGACATGTCGTTGCATTATCCCCTGCAGATGTAGAGGACGAATTTTTTAGTCAGCTTCCTTCCTTTACACCCCCTCCAGCAATTCCAGATGAATATGAGGACTCTGAACACCTTGGAGCAGGTGAAGGGACACAACCTCAGCCTTGCGCCATCTCAGTTTGCTGGAAATGTTTCTCTGCTTCTTGAACACTGTGGACAGTGAGTCAGGAATCAGAAGTTGGAATACTGGAACATTCAGGGCAGGTACCTCAGGTTAAGTACTTAATTCGTTCTGGAGGTTCGTACTTAACCTGAAATTGTTCTTAACCTGAAGCACCACTTTAGCTAATGGGGCCTCCTTCTGCTGCCGCGCCGCCAGAGCCCGATTTCTGTTCTCATCCTGAAGCAAAGTTCTTAACCTGAAGCACTATTTCTGGGTTAGCGGAGTCTGTAACCTGAAGCGTATGTAACCTGAAGCGTATGTAACCTGAGGTACCACTGTAAAAGAAAGTACTTCTTCACACAGCACTGAGTTAAACTATGGAACTTCCTCCCTCAGGAAGCTAATTTCAATGTCTTCAGAAGATGATTAGACAAATTCATGGAGGAAAGGGCTGTTGATGTCTGCTAGCCAGAAAGGCTCTCTCAAGGCAAATCTAAAAAAATGTAGTATAAACACCGACAATGGGGAAACACTGGCCTGAGCACGCTCCAATTGGAGAACAGCCTTTACCAAAGGTCTCATGGACTTTGAAGACGCTAGAACTCAGGACGCAAGGGAGAAACGTGCTAAGAGGAAGGCACACTTGGCAAACCGTCACCGAGATAAACTCCTGTCTGGAAACCTATGTCCCCACTGTGGAAGGACCTGTGGATCCAGAATTGGCCTCCACAGTCACTTACGGACTCACTGTTAAGACCATGTTCATGGGAGACAATCTTCCTTGACTATGAGGGATCGCCAAAGACTGGCTCCACCTCCATAGCCAGAAGAAGCAATGCTTCTAAACGCCAGCTGCTGAAAACTGCTCTTGCACATGGATTCTGCTCCCTGCTTTCCTCCAGGCATCTGGCTGGCCACTGTGAGAACAGGATGCTGGACTAGATGGGCCAGTGGCCTGATCCAGGAGGCACTTCTTATGTTCTCAAGTCCCTGGTTCAACTCTAGAGCTGCCAGGGCAGGAGCATCCCAGACCTTGAAAGACTGTTGTGAACATGCACATCCGCATCCCTCCAATTCTCACCAGCATCTCCAGGGAGGTTTGGGAGAGGCTCCCTGTCTGAAATTCTGAAGAGCTTTTGCCAGTCACCTGAGTTCAACGGATGCAATGGTCTTGCTCTGTGTAAGGCCTTCTTCCTTACGTAAGCTTTGGAGAATATATGATGGACTTCCTCCCTTTTAAAACTTTTGTTTTGCAAGTTTTATTTGCATGTGTTTGCGCTTTGCGGCCACAATTGTCATGTGTTTCACAGTTACATTTTTCAAGGCAGCTGTGCCAAGCCCTATGAGAGTATAAATATGCATATTCCTCTAGTGATATTGCCAGAGACATTAAAACATGTTGTCAGAGAAGAGAAAAATGCTGTTTCTCTTTGATTTTATTTTTGCATGAAGCAGACTCTGCACTTGGAGACCATTAAAAAAATCCCACAGCCGAACTCCCCTGTTCTTTGTACTCTGGAACTTGTACTTTGGAAGAGGAGTTGACACAAACTGTGCTGGGCAACATGATCATTTAAAAAAGCTAAAGCATGTTGCTAGATCTCATGGTGTGAGACCTGCAACTGTCCTAACATTGCTGAACACTAAGTTCCCACCATCCCTGAGTCATTGGCCTGTGCTGAGGCTGATGGGAGTTGTAGTCCAATAACATACTGAGGGCCATGTGTTCTCCATCCGTGATCTAGATCAGCTCTTCTCAGCTTTGGATCCCCAGATGTTGTTGGACTACAACTCCCATCATCCCTGACCGCTGGTCCTGCTACCTGGGCATGGGGGGAGTTGAAGTTGCACATCAGCTGTGATCACCTGGGCAGCAGACTGAGCGGGCACATGGTTCACCTGGTTGGTCAAAATTCTATTTAAATTATAGTAATTATAAGTTTTCATCTGTACATATAAACAGCGATATGCAAAATTCATGCAAAACAGCACACCCTCCAACATTTCTCTGAGGAAAATAGGGACGTACGATTCCATAATGATAATTTTACTATTTATACCCCACACATTTCACTGGGTTGCCCCAGCCACTCTGGGCAGCTTCCAACATGTATAAATGCAGCTCAAAGGTCAGATAACGCCATACCCTCCAACATTTCTCCAATGAAAATCAGGACATCCTAAGGAAAAGTGGGACATTCTGGGATCAAATCAGAATCCAAGATGGCTTCTCTAAATCAGGGACGTCCCTGGAAAATAGGGACACTTCGAGGGTCTATAACTACATTCTCATTTCCCCTCTTTTTTGGTGATGCCACCCACTCAGATGAGCCCTACTCAGCTTGAAGGGTCACAAGCTACCTGTCTCTTCAGGTAAATCACAGCCCAGTCTACGTGGAAGTAAAATCCACTGGGTTCAAGGTGGCCACTCCTAGAAAAGTCCTTTCGACATCAGGGACACTTCCATACCATGCATTTGAAACTCTGTGACACCATTTTAAACACTCATGGCCTCTCCAAAGAATCCTGGGAGCTGTAGGATTTTTTAGAGGTGCTGAGAGTTGTCCTATTCCTCCCTGGAGCTACAATTCCCCGAGTAGTTTTAGAATAAAATCTCTCCTCCCTGGAACTCTGGGACTTGCAGTTCTGTGGGGGTAACAGGAGCCTCTTAACAAGGCTCAGCACCTTCAACAAACTACAGCTCCCATAATTCTTTGGGGGGAGCCATAACTGTTTAAGGTGGTATCACCCCTCTTGAAATGTACATTTGTGAACATAGCATAAAGCCCACTGAGAGGTGAAGAGCTTCTGTAGCCATGCTGCCTGCTCTTTCAGCTCCAAATATGGCTGGTGTCCTTGTAAATTTATGCAATATCAGGTTATGAGAATTTACTTGCTGGGTAGCTGGGCCTATTTAGTATGCAACCGAGCACTGAAGCTGTTATATTATTTTTCTGAAAACATATATTTTCTAAGTCCCTGGTTTCATCACTCTGTGGCTTGTTTTTCCCCTCCAAAATTTGCCTTATTGAGTTTTAAGCCTCTATAAATAATGCAAGCCAAACATTTAACTAAGACGCAGCTGTAAACACAGATGCACAATGGTTTTAAATTCAGCGAGCTCATTAAGACACAGAGCTTTAATACAACCTCCAGCAAATCGAAGCCTTTTCTCATCCGCACAACTCAGATGTATTTTTCAAAATGACATGCCCAGCGACTCGAGCGCTGACAATCGTGTCACTTTGTTTCTGGGAGGAATCATCTCCTGGTAATAAATTTCCTCATAATACACTTTTTAAAAAGAAAAAGCCTGCAATATTTAGCTGATTAATTGGCTATATTAATTAATTAAAAACCTTCTGATTGACTAAAAACGTGCCCTTAATTAACCAGGCAACACACAGAGATACACACACACATTTATTTATGCCAAGATAAAGGGCTTGAGAAGTCTAAGGCTAATAAGAAGCGGCTGGGTTGGGTCAAATATTCATCTAGTCTGGCATTCTGGCTTCACTGTGGTCAACCAGACGCCTCTGGGATGCCTGCAAGCAGGTAAGGTGGTACCTAACCATCACAAAAGAGGCGCAGGCTCAAATTTAGAAACAATTGCAATTATTTAAATGGAAATACAGTAATCCTCCATCTTAAGTGCTTTTGATTTGTGGAATATGGGCAGGTTGAAATTGAGCAAGGCAAGTCCCAAGCAGGGTGGAGAGCTTAAAAGTTCTTTTTGTGCTGGGTCAGACTGGGCTTACCTGGCACAAAAAAGAGCTACTAAGCTTTCCGCCTTGACTGGGCAGCAAGACCCGCTCATTGTACCAGCTGTGGAAAGCTCTGGGATGCTCTCTGAAATCTCATGGAGTCCACCCAAGTTTCAATATACCTGAAGGAGCGTCTCCACCCCCATCACTCTGCCCAGACACTGAGGTCCAGCTCTGAGGGCCTTCTGGCGGTTCCCTCACTGCGAGAGGCCAAGTTACAGGGAACCAGGTAGAGGGCCTTCTCGGTAGTGGCACCTGCCCTGTGGAACACCCTCCCATCAGATGTCAAAGCGAAGAACAACTACCAGACTTTTAGAAGACATCTGAAGGCAGCCCTGTTTAGGGGCGTTTTGAATATTTGATGTTTTATTGTGTTTTTAATATTCTGTTGGGAGCCTCCCAGAGTGGCTGGGGAAACCTCCCACCCCCATCCCTGTGACGTCCTCTTCTGGTTCTTTAAATATTTGCTTCTCCTGCTTATTTTGTTCTACCTTAATATTGTAATCTTTAAATTAAATATAGTTATAACCTTGTCATTTTTGTTCCACAATTCTTTTCACATTGTATCTTACACTTTGTTCTTTTCCAGTTATCTTAATTTCTGTGTTTGTTCGGTTAGTTGTAAGTGTTTACTCAAACCCTGCTAGTGAGTCCACTTCTTTACAATATTTCTGTAAATACAACATAAACGGTTCCCAATCTTTTTTAAAATCTCTATTGTCCTTGTCTCGAAGTTTTCCTGTTAGCTTCGCCATTTCAGCATATTCCATCAGTTTTTCTTGCCATTCTTCTTTCTTTGGCATCTTGTCATCTTTCCATTTTGGGAATAGTAGTATCCGAGCCGCTGTTGTAGCATACATGAATAATTTCTTCTGCTCTTTTGGCCAGACTTGACCTGTAATGCCTAGCTAGAAAGCTTCTGGTCTTTTAACAAAAGTGTAAGTCCTGATTAATTCAATGGGACTTACTTCCAGGTAAGTGCAGCCTCAGGCACCTATGGTTCACTGACTTTGATTTGTTCAGTCAGGTGACAGCCCTGGGGTGGTTCCCCCCCCCCAGAAATTCTCTTTCCGGCCACTCTCTTCCATAAGCTATTTCTTCTTCTTTTTTTGGCCTTGCTTCTAAAGTGCTGTGGTTAGTGCTTCCATGGTCAATATTTCACAAGGAGAAAAAAGATGGTGCCCACAGCTGTTCGGCTGTTCTCCACTTTCCCATTCCAATGAATAAGTCACAGCTCTGCTCCAGAACAATTGGTTGTTTTACACAAACCTTTGCAACGGTGCCAAAAGAAGTCCCTTTTCCCAATGATTTTTTCAGCAGAAACTGTTCGTTCCTTCATTCCTTGTACTTTCTCTGCCTTTCTCAGTTGTCCTCATCTTGGGTCATCAGTGCTGGGTTAAAGACTAAGCAGGGGCACCAAAAAATGAGATATTTTTAAAAAAGAATTTGTCATTTCATAAAAGAAGCATTTAAGCAGTGATCGTGGAAGAAATGGGGGAAGATTGTAGAGCGGCGTTTAAGTCTAGCAATCTCCCGCTATTTCCTGTTCTCTTTTTATTACTCATCACTACCTAAACGGGGGGGGGGGGGGACCAACTATCAGAGATCAAAATCATATGTGACATAAAATCATATGTGACCATACCCTCTAACACGTTGAGGTGAAAAACCAGGACGTTGTACATGACCTGCATGAGATTGTGGCCCTGAAAAAGTGCTTTCAAACAAGAGCATGGCGCCGAAAAATGAACGTTTGGGGGCACTGCAGGAGATTATGGCCCCAGAAAAGCACTTTTTCGGGGTGAGATTGTGGCGCCCAAAATGGCCGCCGTGCTCTCGCGTGGGAAAAAGGGATGTCTCGGTTTTACAGAGACAGCTGAGTGATATATGACATACATGCATGTCCATCTCAGCATGCATGTAAGCTTTGTGTCATGTTTTTATATTAAAATCATGGTTTAGTATTGTTTTTATTTTGAATTACCCTTGGAGGGGGCATTAAAATCTCATCAGTGCTTAGTGTGAGTGTTTGGAGGCTGTTGGAGGATGGATGGCGGCTAACAGATTGAGGTTGAATCCTGACAAGACAGAAGTACTGTTTTTGGGGGACAGGAGGCGGGCAGGTGTGGAGGATTCCCTGGTCCTGAATGGGGTAACTGTGCCCCTGAAGGACCAGGTGCGCAGCCTGGGAGTCATTTTGGACTCACAGCTGTCCATGGAGGCACAGGTCAAATCTGTATCCAGGGCAGCTGTCTACCAGCTCCATCTGGTACGTGGGCTGAGACCCTATCTGCCTGCAGACTGTCTCTCCAGAGTGGTGCATGCTCTGGTTATCTCCCGCTTGGACTACTGCAATGCGCTCTATGTGGGGCTACCTTTGAAGGTGACCCGGAAACTACAACTAATCCAGAATGCGACAGCTAGACTGGTGACTGGGAGCGGCCACCGAGACCATATAACACCGGTCTACATTGGCTCCCAGTACGTTTCCGAGCACAATTCAAAGTGTTGGTGCTGACCTTGAAAACCCTAAACGGCCTCGGTCCAGTATATCTGAAGGAGCATCTCCTCCCCCATTGTTCTGCCCGGACTCTGAGGTCCAGCTCCGAGGGCCTTCTGGCGGTTCCCTCACTGCGAGAGGCCAAGTTACAGGGAACCAGGCAGAGGGCCTCCTCGGTAGTGGCGCCCGCCCTGTGGAACGCCCTCCCATCAGATGTCAAGGAAATAAACAACTACCAGACTTTTAGAAGACATCTGAAGGCAGCCCTGTTCAGGGAAGTTTTTAATATGTGACATTTTAGTGTATTTTTCATCTTTGTTGGAAGCCGCCCAGAGTGGCTGGGGAAACCCAGCCAGATGGGCAGGGTACAAATAATAAATTATTATTATTATTATTATCAGTAGTAGTAGTAGTAGTAGTAGTAGTAGTAGTAGTATGTCATCATGACACAACTGTGTCCTACTGGCTATACAGAATTGTGAAGACATACGGTGCAGTATCTGAGACCTGATTGGATGAGATTGTCCCAGCTGGAAAGGTGGAAACCGAGCAGTAACCAGAAGAAATACACAATGCCAAGCAGGCAACTTAATGGCCCCGTAAGGAGAGGGGAGAAGATATTAGCGAGGGGTGAGGGAGAGAATAAATTTGCTCAGTTAATATTTTTGCAGAAGCAAACTACATTTTGCTGAAGTCATTTGTTCATACGAAAAAAGAGAGAGAAACCAAGACAGCTTTATTTAACTATTTATTAAATTTATATCGCACCTTTACGTTGCAGTATCACCATCAAATTGATCCACACTCCACGTAAAAATGCCATCACAATAAAATATCAGGAAAGAAAGAATAAAGGCGTTTAAAAGCAGCTATCCAAACTGCTGATCACATGAACTTTTTAAATTATTGTTATTATTTATTTGAAATTTATTTATTTTTATTAAATAGTCAAAGAGTGACTTGATTTTAATGCGGGACCTTTCCAACCCTGCCCCCCCCGAGTCAGCATTCCATGCTCGCTGAGCATGCTCAGTCCTCGTCGAGCTGTTTAATCCTCTGCCCCAACTTTTTCATGTACATTTGCAACCCCCTCCCTGAGCCTCTTCACAGCTTCCTCTTGCGCATGAATCGTGCCATTTCACCTACATGCCTGGAGGAAGAGTTTACTATTAATATACGGGATGGTCCTCAGGGTGAGAGTTAACAGCAGGGCAAAGGCCACCTGATGATCTCATGGCAGAATCAGCATTTGAACCCAGGACTGACACAGCTTTCCTTCTTCTTTTCCTCCCCTGGAGTCATAAGGCCTTTTGAATCAAGGCATGTAGCCTTTGGAAGGTCAAGAGCAGGGCCTAGGAGCAACTTAAATCGAGTCCTCCCTTAAAGAGGGCACGTGTTGCGATGAGACCTGGAAAACAGACACCCTGTGTTGTGGGTGGGTACAATTGGTCAGCCACAACACCCGATTGGTAGGTCCCTCAAAGCTGGGTGCAATCTGGCCAATGGGATGCAGTCCAAATGGTTCGAGCCCATGCACGTGACCCAGAGCTTCCTCTTTCGGTGCGTGCATTCGGAACACCCGCCCACCTCTCCCTACTTTTAGGGCTTTGCGCTTGACCTTGCTATGCCATTGTGTGCCGTCTGTCTTTGGGACAGGGGCACAGCAGGAATTTCCCCCACTTGGCTGATTGGCTGGTGCCATTTGGGTTTCACCTGCCGCGTAGCAAATCGTCACAACTTGTAAGGTTGTGGATAGGCTCTGGTTCAGGTGATAGGGATGGGAGAACGCTCTCGCCATCCCTATGTGAAGGGTATTCCGTTAAAGGAATCCAGGGACTCGGTGGTTTGGTCAACCCCTGAGAGGGGGTTGTGCCCGTGCCTGAGTCCAGGGGGGCATTTGGGTGGCGGAGATAGCCTGTTCCCAGCTTTCCGCTTATCCAGGTGTTCACCCTCGGCTGACCTATGCTGGTGCCCTGGGTCAGCGCTACCTGCAACGGTGCAGGGAGCTAGTCGAACCAGAGCCTATGCAACCACTCACATGCTGTAATCAATAAAGTTGCGGCAAAAATTCTCCCAAAAACCAAACCAAAATTTGAGTCTTGTCTGAATTTATTTAAGGGGGAGGTTTAAAGGTCTGAACTTGCAAAAAGGATTGTTTCTCACATGTCAAAGGCACCCAGTTCACTTCAAAAGGAGAAACAGAACAATTAAATAAATCAGGTGAGACGAGAGCCAGACCCGTCGGCTACACAATCTGAGTTGTAAGAAATGCCAATTAATCAACATGTTCGTGCATCTACAGGCACCCTTCCTCTGCGGTGGTTCTGCTTCTGCAGATATAAAACATTTCATAACTGGCAATGCTCAACAACCTGTTGGGTATAATTGATCTTCTTTTAATTTATTACAATGTTCCTCTGCATCTCCATCCCCCGTTGAACAGAGGGAACAAAGATTTTTCAAACAAATAAAACTAAAACGTAGATTCAATTTATTTTGCCCAGTTGAAGAATCCTTGGGGAGAAGAAGGGAAAGTGGTGGGACTGGGTGGCGGAAATCAATTCTCATTTAGCGAGGGCATCCTGGCAGGCCTGAGAACCACATTACTGCATTACGGTACCTTTTAACATCTCGTTTTATGTGACATACGGCATCATTCCTCCTGCATGATTCTATTACTTTCAGAAATCTGTGTTTAAAGAGCATTAAAGGTCTCGCTTAAACTGACGGAAGTCGGGAGGCTTGAAGCTCAGAGTGACAGGCTGTTTAGCGGGGGCCCCTTGCAGATGCGGTGGGGGGAGAGAGGGACGCCCTCCCCCAGGGGGAAAGAAAACTGGCAAAGTAAAGAGCAATGTGTCAGCAATAAAACAGCTTCGCCTGCCTTTTTGTCAAGCGGCGGCAAACAGCAGTTGTGGAAATAAAGAGCAGCTTCTCCTGCATTGAATGGGACTTCCACGCCTGGAAGAACCAGCGGCAACAGCTATCATTGCAAGACTCAATTTTCAAGCTCTCGTGGGGGCGCAAAGTCCCCAGCAAAACGAACAACAGTTTTGACTCTCCTCTGTGTTTCTCCTGTATCAGGGGGCCGCCTTAGATGGGATTCAGGAACAGAATTTCCAACATTTCAAAATGATTAACTAGCTATGCTTTACCCAAGGATCCTCTGATATTTGGATACCTCAGAGAAGCTGTACTAATAGACAACAGGGAATTAATGTATCATCTATTAACTGCGGCCAGAATTTTTTTTACTGCTGACTAGGGCCTGGGAGGAGGGATGCGGGTGGCGCTGTGGAGCCTAGGACTTGTCGATCGGAAGGTCAGCGGTTCGAATCCCCGTGACGGGGTGAGCTCCCGTTGTTCGGTCCCAGCTCCTGTCAACCTAGCAGTTCGAAAGCACCGCAAAGTGCAAGTAGATAAATAGGGACCACTCCCCGGCGAGAAGGTAAATGGTGTTTCCGTGTGCTGCTCTGGCTTGCCAGAAGCGGCTTAGTCACGCTGGCCACGTGACCCAGAAGCTGTCTACGGACAAGAGCCGGCTCCCGGCCTATAGAGTGAGATGAGCGCGCAACCCCAGAGTCGGTCACGACTGGACCTGATGGTCAGGGGTACCTTTACCTTTGCCTTTTAGGGCCTGGGAGACCAGGGCTCAACTCTCTGCTCAGCCATGGAGCTCACTGGATGACCTCAGGGGCCAGTTACTGCATCTCACAGAATCACAGAACTGGGAGGGGCCCAGGGGTCATCTAGTCCAACCCCCTGCAATGCATGAATCTCAACTAAACCATCCATGATGGACAGCCATCCAACCTCTGTTTAAAACCTCCAAGGAGGGAGAGTCCACAACCTCCTGAGGGACTCCATTCCACTGTTGAACATCTCAGCCTAACCTGCCTCAAAGGGTTGTTGTGAGGATTAAATGAGGGGTGGAGAAAACCATATATATCACTTTGAGTTCCTTGGAGAAACAGGTGGGGTGTGAATACAACACATAAGTCAGGACTAGCCCTACTGTGAGGGGTGTTGTTGGATCACAAGCTTAACACGATTCAACAGTGTGATGCAGCAGCAAAGAGAGAGAGAGAGAGAGAATGCTATTCTAGGCTGCATCCACAGAAGAATAGTGTCCAGATCAAGGGATGTAATGTTAGAATTCCTGCTCCATGATTGCAGTCATGCGATTGTTGTCTATCACATGCCGGTGTATGTTTTGACTCCACGCAGTGGGAAGTGACGGAGACAGGAAGTTTGTGTTCCTGTGTTCCGTGAAGTGGGACTGTTGTCCTTTGTTCTGTTTCTCTTTGCTGTCTGATGCTAGAGAGAGAGGGAGCCATGTTGCAGTGCTCCGTGTGTGTTTATATGTAAATAAAGTAGATTAGCCAAAATGCTGACTTGCTGAGGTCTGTCATGCAAGCTGTGAAGACTCTGCAGATCCCTAAGTGTGCCGGTGTCGGTTGGCATCGGTCGCTGTGATGTTTGGGCTGAAGAAAGTTTATGAAGCTCCCAAATGGTAGACCAGGAGAGAGGGAACATGCCAGTTGGGCATGTGTCTCTGCCAGAGTCCTACTTGAGTGTAGGCTGAACTCCTGACAAGTAATAGTACCACTATTCTGCCTTGGTCAGATGACACCTGGAATACTGTATCCAATTCTGGGTACCACAATTTAAGATGGATGTTGACAAGCTGGGAAGTGTGCAGAGGAGGGCAACCAGGATGATCAAGGGTCTGGAAACCAAGCCTGATGAGGAATGGTTGAAGGAGCTGGGTATGTTTAGCCTGGGGGAAAAGGAGACCGAGAGGAGATATGATAGCCATCTTCAAATATCTCCAGGGCTGTCACATGGAAGATGGAGCAAGCTTGTTTTCTCCTGCTCTGGAGGGTAGGACTTGAACCAATGGATTCAAGTTACAAGAAAGAAGATTCCACCTAAACACCAGGAAGAACTTTCTGGTGGTAAGAGCTGTTTGGCAGTGGGACAGACTCTCTCTAGAGGGAGGGGACTCTCCTTCCTTGGAGGTTTTTAAGCAGGGCTTGGGTGGCCCTCTGCCATGGATGCTTTAGTCTCCTCCCCCATCGTTCTGCCTGGACACTGAGGTCCAGCTCCGAGGGCCTTCTGGCGGTTCCCTCACTGCGAGAGGCCAAGTTACAGGGAACCAGGCAGAGGGCCTTCTTGGTAGTGGCGCCCGCCCTGTGGAACCCCTCCCATCAGATGTCAAAGTGATAAACAACTACCTGGCATTCAGAAGACATCTGAAGGCAGCCCTGTTCAGGGAAGTTTTTAACATGTGACATTTTAGTGTATTTTTCATCTTTGTTGGAAGCCGCCCAGAGTGGCTGGGGAAACCCAGCCAGATGGGCGGGGTACAAATAATAAATTATTATTATTATTATTATTATTTAGCTGAGATTCCTGCATTGCAGGGGGTTGGACTAGATTGACTCTTGGGGTCCCTTCCCGCTCTACGGTTCTGTGATTCTATGATTCTATTCTGAAAGAGCGAGGGGGGTGGGGATAAGGCATGTTTGACAGTATAGCTCAAGGCGTATGTTTAGCTTAAAGATTATGCCAGAATGAAGGCAAATATGACAGACCTAAACGCTTTGACGCTTGACTTTCAGCAGACTGTTCATTACGAAAGGCCAAGAGCTTCTCCATCTCGCAGTGGCACGGAATATTTCCTTTTGTTTTTAAATTGTGGGCTTGCTCGATTTGTTCTCGCCGGCTTTTTAATCCATTTCAAATCATTATTAGCTCTGCGGCCTTGAATTGCTTTTCATTTGGCAATGTTTTTGTAAATCACATGCCTCAGCAGGCTAAACCGGGGCAAAAAAAGCACTTTACGTCGCGTTTGTAACAATATGCAGCTGATTGAAGAATAAATTCCAAGCACGGCAGGATATTATCTCACTCTTGTGCTTTCTAAAATGCTCTTTTGAGAGAGAGCCTTGGAAGAAAAAAAATCTTCAGCCAGACCAGGTTCAAGGCACTTGTATTGATATTGTTCTGGGCTTGTGGCGGGGGTGTTTGTGTAAGGCTGGATGATGTCCTTGAATCCCTTCCAGGTCTGCTAACGAAACCAGTTCCTTTGCTATGGCAATGGCTTTGGCTGGCCAGTTGAGTTCCCTCAAAAGCACCCCCAAAAATGAGCCAGGGTGTAAGAGCTACGACTAAGTGATGGTGCTCTACAGGAATGATGGGAGTGTTGGGAATTTCCCCCCCTCGCCTGCCTAGAATAAAAACAGCCAGAGTTGTTTGAGAGAGCTGGAAGCTGCAAGACGGAGAGATGCTTTGCTCTGTGCTGAGCCTAAGCTGGCCTCAGGGACTTCTCTGGAAGCCTAAAAGTGAAGCAAGATCTGTGGGGGTGTTGATGCTGTGAGCTCCTCCATCCTCTGCTCAGGTTGCATGTATCTGTCTAAATAAACCCATATATCTCAAAGACAACACAGTCTCCATCGCCCTTCATTTCTAGGAAAATGAACCTTGGCTAAGTGCTGGAATTCACGGAGTGTAAAGGTAAAGGGACCCCTGACAATTAAGTCCTGTCACAACGACTCTGGAGTTGCAGCGCTCATCTCGCTTTACAGGCCGAGGGAGCCAGTGTTTGTCCACAGACAGCTTTCTGGGTCATGTGGCCAGCATGACTAAACCACTTCTGGCACAATAGGACACTGTGATGGAAACCAGAGTGCACGGAAACACCATTTACCTTCCCACCACAGCGGTACCTATTTATCTACTTGCACTTGTGTGCTTTTAAACTGCTAGGTTGGCAGGAGCTGGGACAGAGCAACGGGAGCTCACTCCGTCGTGCGGATTTGAACGGCCAACCTTCTGACTGGCAAACCCAAGAGGCTCAGTGGTTTAGACCAAAGCGCCACCAGCGACCCTACTGAAAAGAGTACACTGAAGGCGCTTGATTGGTGACAATAGGCAGGGAGTTCCAGAGTGGAGGTGCTGCCACACTAAAAGACTGAGTTCTTAGAAATAGGAAGTGGGAATTATGCAGCACCTGCTTCTTGGGAAAAAAGCAATGACAAACCTAGACAGCATCTTAAAAAGCAAAGACATCACCTTGCCGGCAAAGGTCTGTATAGTTAAAGCTATGGTTTTCCCAGTAGTGATGTATGGAAGTGAGAGCTGGACCATAAAGAAGGCTGATTGCCGAAGAATTGATGCTTTTGAATTATGGTGCTGGAGGAGACTCTTGAGAGTCCCATGGACGGCAAGAAGATCAAATGTATCCATTCTTAAGGAAATCAGCCCTGAGTGCTCACTGGAAGGACAGATCCTGAAGCTGAGACTCCAATCCTTTGGCCACCTCATGAGAAGAGAAGACTCCCTGGAGAAGACTCTGATGTTGGGAAAGATTGAGGGCACAAGGAGAAGGGGACGACAGAGGACAAGATGGCTGGACAGCATTCTAGAAGCTACAAACATGAATTTGACTAAACTGCGGGAGGCAGTGGAAGACAGGAGTGCCTGGCGTGCTCTGGTCCATGGGGTCATGAAGAGGCGGACACGACTAAACAACTAAACAACAACAGTGACTGTGGCAGTTCTCTCAATTGAAGTGGTCCCAGATCAATCACTGGGTTCATCTAGAACAGAGCTGTTAGCTGTCCCTCATGTTTCAGAAGCCTGAACACTTTCAACCGGAAGCCACACATATCATGTCACCAATCCCATGCTGCATGGCAGTCTTTCTGCAGTCTCAGATGGCGTCCTCACTTTTGCCTTTTCTGGTGTCTCTTGAAGGCTCCCCCCCTCCTGCCGATGAACCTATGAAATTGTTAAAAATGTCCCTTGGTTGTAATGAATACTTGGCATTGGTTTTAAAGCTTTTTTGTCGTTTCACATACACCCCCTAATGTGTTGTTGGGAGGGGGGGTTGAGAGGGCAGCATATAAATACTTTGATAAATAAACTTCCACCCAGGTGAGGCATATTATATAAAAAAGGAAGGGGGGAGGTGTTAAGTGTGATCAGCTGCGTCAATTACAGGGCTGTGATTTCAGCCACAGTGGAGGAGTTTTGACGACATCATAAAACACAGAAATTACAGCCCAATAACTTGAAATTGCTCTTTGCTTTTGTGCGTGTGTGTGTGTGTGTGTGTGTGTGTGTGCATGTAAAAATAATACACAGGGCAGGACCCAGTAAAGTATTGTTCCCTCTGGAGCACACAGCATCCATTTTGGAACGTGCAATTTTGAAAGTGAGTGAAGGAACTGGAGGATAATGCACAGTTCACATCAGTTTAAAATTGTCCTTGCATCTCGTCAGCCACTGTGAGAACAGGATGCTGGACTAGCAGATGGGCCAACTGGCCTGATCCTTTTCTGAAGGCCTCACAATTTACCCCTGAAATTGTGATTAGCCTGTTTTGTTTTGTGCAGCACTGGCTTCCTAAGGGGGTGGAGGGGGATAGCAAATGGTGCTCCCTTCTCCCCCAAAAAGTCAGGGTGTGTAGGACTCAAGGCCTCCCAACCAAGGCAGGAAATCCCACAATCACCTCTCTCCTTCTCTACAAATAAAAATGCAAGAATAGTCAATTCAACACCTAAGAATTTGCTTTTGACATGGGTGCTAGCTGCAGCTAGGATTTCAACAGCCCAGGAATGGAAAACCTTGAACAATCTGCATTTCTCTGTTTGGTGTAAGAACTTAAGGACTTTGGGCTATTGAGGGGGAATAATACAACTGAACTGTGCGTTTCCATGGGGATGTGGGATCCAGAACAGTTTTATGTCAAAGGTAGGAGTATATGTCCTATGTTTTGGACTTAGATGCTCAAAATTCACCAGCTCGGGAAATCTGGATGTCTTATTTTTGTGCCCCGCACTTTCTTTCTCTTATTATTTACCGCTTGTTTGCTTTGTGTATGGTACAATGTAGCACCCTGCTACTGCAGTTTTGGGTTGTTAATCATGTTAATGAATGTACAGGGGGGGAAACCATCAGAATTTGCTGCCTTTTCATGACACCAAAGACTTGCCACTCAAGGTGGCTGCCTTACTCTGCCCAATGATAGAGCCGGCCCTGAGCTGGGTGCTATTTAGGGACCTTGGTTCTTTCTATCGTAGGCTGCTGCACTACCCACTCGTGAAAGGAAGCTTTCCTGTTCCTTCTCGGTGGCCTGTCCCTCACCACTTTCTGCCACCGGTGACACATGATAGCTAAGGAACAGCCAGAATGCAATAGCCTCTCTGTTTCAATATTGAAAACAATGTGACATTTCGAGCCTCCAGTGTAATATCTCCTGCCCAATGACGTGTACTTATTCTCCCTAACTACTAGTTTTGGAGAATGAGATCCACAGACTCCTGACACTTCGGTGTTGCATAGACGATGAGACTGCTGTAATTTTCATGCTGCAATGCATATTTAAGTCCCCCTGGTGGCTAAGGCCAGAAATCTATCTATGTTCGCTGAGGGAAGTGCTTCAAAAGGAAGGGAGAGAACAAGCCCCAGGCAGAATGAGGCCATCTTGCAGGTTGGCAGGGACGTTTGGCATCAGAGATGGCGCTAGAGGGAGTCTATGCCAGGAGCAAATGGCAGGGCAGAGGTAGCAGAACATAGTTCACCTGTGGAACTCACTTCCACAGGAAATAAGAAAGGAGATTCCAACTAAACATCAGGAAGAACTTTCTGACAGTAAGAGCAGTTTGACAGTGGAACGGACTCCCTTGGGAAGTTGTGGACTCTCCTTCACTGCAGGTTTTTAAGCAGAGCTTGGATTGCCACCTGTCATGGATGGTTTAGTTGAGATTCCTGCATTGCAGGGGGTTGGACTAAATGACCTTTGGGTACCTTCCAACTCTACAGTTCTATGATTCTATGGAGGAGAAGGCTATCAGTGCCCATTTGTCACACTGGCTTTGCTCTGCCTCTACAGTCAGAGGCAGTAATTGCTTCTTAATATCACTTGCTAGCAGTTCGAAAGCACTTCCAAGTGCAAGTAGATAAATAGGTACCACTCCAGCAGGAAGGTAAACGGTGTTTCCGTGCGCTGCTCTGGTTTGCCAGAAGCGGCTGAGTCATGCTGGCCACGTGACCCGGAAGCTGTACGCCGGCTTCCTTGGCCAGTAAAGTGAGATGAGCGCCACAACCCCAGAGTCGTCCGCGACTGGACCTAATGGTCAGGGGTCCCTTTACCTTTACCTATCACTTGCTGGAAGCCACAGGAGGGGGGAGTGTTTGTGCACTTGAATCTTGCTTGCAAGCTCCCCATTGGGTCATCTGGTGGGCCACTGTAGGAAAAGGAAGCTGGAGTAGAAGGGCCATTGGCCTGATCCAGCAGGATCTTCTTATGTGGTGGCCTTTCTCCCCACCCCGATGTTGCTGCGCTACCATTGGTCCCAGCAAGCACAGGGAATTATCAAGAACAGTCACAGCCAATATGGAGGGTTGCTGGCCCACCCCTGACCTCCCGGCACCTGAATCACCTCTGCTTATTGGCAGGGAGGAGGTGAGGTGAGACAGGAGGGAGGCTAGAACTGTGCTGGTGGGCCAGTGGGAGGGCCAGGTTGACTCCATTGCACCCACACAGCACCTGTGTTCCTGTCACCTCACCCAGGAAGTGGCAGTGACTCCACTGCTGGGAAGTCAGGTGAAAGCTGTTTGCCTCTCCCTGCTGGCCACTTTGGGTCAGGGATGATGGGATGTGAAGTCCAACAATGTAAAAAAAAAAAAGTGAACAAAATGTGTGTGTCAGGGGACAGTGTGGATTAAGAAAAGCATATGTATTAGTGAAGATAGCATATAAAAAGTGATTGTATTAAGAAACACTAAGTGAAAAAAATGTGAATATTGGGGAGATTTGCAGTCCGAAATACGTATATTGGGAGAAATGCACCCTAAAATGCTGACAAATTTCTTCTTCTTCTCCTTCTCCTTCTCCTTCTCCTTCTCCTTCTCCTTCTTCTTCTTCTTCTTCTTCTTCTTGGAAAGAGATGTGGAAATGCACCAAAGGTTCAAAGAGCAGAGAAACTGACAGGTTTGCCCATCCCTGGACTCTGTGGAAACCTATGCCTCAATAATTTTGTTTGTTTTTAATACTGTGCAAAACCCTCTGCTGCTTTGTTCCTTGAGAGTGCTGGGCTCAGATGGGATGCACTGAAGTTTAAATGAAGAAAGGTTTCCAAAGTGGTTAGAGAATGTGATGCCCTTTCGGGGGGAGGGGAATATATGAATCCCTGTGGACCCATGTGTGTGGGTGAATAGCAAAATAAATTGGCTGGGTGCCTGGATTCAAAACAAAGGACTTGCAAAGAAGAGAGCCCCACTAGCAGAGTATTAAACTCACAAAAGTTAGCAGTACAGTGAAGCTTTACCAGTATAGGTAGTTAGTCCTTTTCTATCCTGTTGACAACACCCCCCTCTTTCTGCCCCTTTTGGAAGGAACAGACCACACAACACTAAGTAAGTTTAAAATGTTTTACTTACAGATTCATAGGTCTGATACATGTGTTGCTCCATACAGCTGCAAGGAGAAATATTATTGGGAAGAAAATACAAAATATAATTTCAAACGCATGCTGTAAGCTTGGAAACAAGACCACACATATCCTTCTTCGCTGGCCACATGATGCAGAGAGAGAGGAGAGGAGCTTCACTTCCTCTCTTTGAAAGCCACCCAACTTGGTGGCCATCACTACATCTTGCAGGAGCAAAGTACTTTCTTTGGTCTGCCCTAAATCTTCCAACACTCAGCACAATTGGATATATTTCAGCCTAGCCTGGGCTGGAGAAGCCTCCAGGTTTTGCTGGCTACCTGAGATATATACTGTATATAAAAAGTAGTTTTCCACGCCCCTGACAGACCACCATGCACAACAATTATGCTATATCAGTCTTACCTGAGCAGACTGGTTCTCAGAAAAGCTGGTCCCATCTCAGAAATCCAGCTGAAGCTTTGTGTTCCTCATCTAAGATGTCCTGCTGTTTTATAGTCCCCAGATAGAAATATGACTTAGAGGGATTTTTGTCAAAATCTTAAAAACTCTGGCTGGTAAATGCAAACATTAAGCCCTTAATTGCCAGTCTGTTCAACTCAATATTTCTACTTATCCTCCCACCACTCCCCAAATTCCCTGGCTACAGCAAATTAACACACTGTTAAGCAAATTGATTTCAGGGGCCCCTAAATACATTCAATTCTATCAATTATTGTCCTCAAGTCTAGCAATATCTCCAACAGACAGTGATGGGAGCGTCAAAATTGGTGGAAACATAGTGTTATGAGTCTCTCTCTATTTTGGCAAGGAATTAGGCTGAATGTCTGGGTTCCCTTCTAATTCTTGGAATAGCCAAGCTAGCTTCCTGGTGAGGTGATAACCTAGGTAAGGGGCCATTAAGGGAACAAAGGAAGGGGCTTTGTGTGAGATGGAAGCTGGTGAGGACAGAGGTTTGAGTGATGTGAGTTAAGAAGCTAGAAGCAAAGTTGCAGGCTGGGAAGCTGGAGAGCGCCAGAACGATGCTTGATTTCTGTTTAAATCCAAGGCTGGGGAAATCCAACCAGATGGGCAGAGTAATAATAATAATAATAATAATAATAATAATAATAATAATAGGGAAGTAAAGCCCTCTTGGGGTGTTTATGTTGTGAACAACCCCCAAGTGTCAGGATTAGAGTCAGGCGTAGGTCAGCAGCTAAAGCAATGAATTTGAGGAAACAAACCAGAGACCAGGGGTCTCAGCAACACTTTCTAGGAGGTCTTGCCTTGATGAAGCAGTTATGAGGACTGAAGGTCCCCACTTTCCCAGGGTCCACTAGGATGCCTCCTCTATAGGGTCTTTCCCACACCGTCTCAGGCTGCGTCTGTGCACAACTTGACTCTGCTCTGCCCATTTCATTTCTCTGCAAGATCTAGGAGACCAGGGGGGGAGAGGAGCTGGTCACAGCAGGAGGGGGTGACTCCCTGGATTATTCAGCAGCCTCTCCCCACTCTGCCCCTTGGGGCCCTATGGTTACCAGATTTTTTTCAATGAATCCGGGGACACTTTTTCTTTGAAGCTGAGTAGCAACAGGGAGTCAGTAGTGGGGCTGGTGGGGCAAAAGACCCTGGGCCCAAGAACACATGCATATTGTGTAAAGGTGCAAAGCCCTTCTTTCACACCCTGTGAAACATAAATGCACAGAGTTTTTAAAAAACTGGGCAACGGCTGGCCGCCCACGACTCCTGAGCCTCCCCGATCAGCCAAAACAAAGGGGGAAGGAGATCTGTACCACCAGATGTCCCCGGTTCCCCTTCGGCAGTGGCAGTGGCAGCGGCAGTTAGCAGCCTGGAGCCAGCCTGGTAGCGCAGATGGCTCTAGCTGGCTTCAGGAGCTGCTCGCTGCTGTGGTGCCCGCCATTTTTCCTCGCCGGAAGTCTGTGTTGCACACAAGACATATCATATGGGGACTTCCGGCGAGGAAAAATGCCTGGTGCCACAGCAGTGAGCAGCTCCTGAAGCCAGCCAGAGCCAACTGCGCTAACAGGCTGGCTCCGGGCTGCTGAGGCTGCCGCTGCCATGTTTCCCAGGGACAGATTTGCAAATCTGGGGACATTCCAGGGACAGAATTTGTCCAGGGACAGATTTGCAAATCCGGGGACCCTGCCCTCCAGCCTCCATTTCAGCCTTAGAGTCTGAGCTGCTCTCTGCCACAGCCTCTCCCTGCTCATTAAACCTTGTCAACTCTTCTGCTTCTGACCTCCTCCTCCAGTCTGGTCCTTCTCCACCACCAATCCCCTGGCTCAGAGCCTTCTTCCCCTGGGGGTTCCCTAGGGAGTTCGTCCGGCTGGTGCCTCCCACCACTCCTTTGCATCCAGCCACGACACATAGAATATATGTAAATAAACCATATAGACACCACCACCTCCTTTTAAAAAAATAAATAAATATTATTTTAGATTTTTATTGATTTTTTAACATATCAGTTCCAACAGTCATACAACATAACTTCTCATCTTATACAATATTTTTAGACTTCCATCAACACCTCTGATGATTTTCCGTTCTTTATCACTTATTATACATTTCTTAATTTCTATATTACATTTAATTGTCCTTAACTAATAATTCTCTTCATGGTCTTTCTTGCAATATTTCAAATAATCCACCTTACAAAACTTCTTGCAGTCCTACTAGCGTAATCTGTTCATCACAATTAATTTAGACACCACCATCTCCATGGTACCTCATTCCAAAGGAAACATGAATCTTGGGTAATCGCCTGGAACCCCTGGAATATCGCACGGCTCAGAGACTGGCTTGGCGTGCGACAATATACATACTTGAGACTTGAAACGGATTTGTTTGAGCATTTTCTCCCCTCCTCCCTGCCCAAATTCATTTCAGCTCTGGTCAGAGGCTGGCTTTCTCAAGCTCTTCCATCATGTTTCAGATTCCACTTTCTCAATGCACCCCCCCCTCACTGCTTTCTTTGGTCCCCCTCTAAAACAGCACTGTCCGGGTGCTGAAATACGAGATTGAAGGCTCCCTGCCGTTTCAGCCTAAGGTCCTTACAAGACCCCCGTTGCCTCTCGACTAAGACCCATGTGGGGCCGCTTTGTTACATGCCTGGATGATCCCGATCATTTCCTGCCAGAGTTTCTAAGTGTTTTTTCATTTCACTGACACGGTCTCCTCTTTCAGCTGCGGAGGCTCTCAGCAGTAAAGAAAGCAGAGAGGGAAGTGAGGAGATGGAAAACTTCTGACGCCCTGTGACAGCTCCTTGGTGCTTATTGATCTCATGGCTACCCTGCCTTGCTGGGGTTCAGCTGGCAGTCCTTTTTCCATCTTTGCACTACAGGCTGATAAATGGGGAGAAGGGCAGCCGTGGCGGCAGGAGGGGGCAGGCGGGGGATGCTCAGATGTCATATGGGTCCTCTGAGAGGAGGATAATCACAGAAGCGACACACAGGGCATTGGAACCCAACGCCTTCCTAAATTGATTTTGGTAAAAAGCATTTTAATATTTCAAAGGGTCCCTCCTAAATGTTTCAAGAGCTTTAAATTAGAAGCGGTAACCAGATGATAAATAAAAGCCATCTGCCTCCAATGAGGAGCCCGGCAGAGTTATTTGTATGTTTATAATTCATTTCCATTTCTCCACCGAGATATTCTCCGGGGGCCGTGATACCCATCTCCAAACGAATCTGAAATACGGAAAGTGGCATTCTTGCTAAATAATCTTCTGATATACCTGCAGGATGCAGGTTATTTTGTTCCCCGCACAAGCATCCAGACAGAGAAGATGAAACGTTAAACATCAATAAATATGCCAGTGTCCAAACAAGTGGAGCATCTATTCCCATGCCAGCATACAGGTACTGTATGTAGTGAGGACAATTTGGGTGTGTGTACAACAAAAAATGGATTTCCGTGGCGGGGGGGCATTTCAGACAAAGAACCCAAGCAGAGCATGGGAACAAGGTCGGCCTAAATTTTTGTTTTGCTCTGCTTCAGAGATGGCTCAGATGTGTAGTTAGGGAGTTCAAAGCAGGTTCACGTTCTATGCTTTTCAGGGCCACCTCCTTGCCAGGCCTGCCATTGAGTGTTCACTTCACTTTCTAAGCAGCCTTGCCTGCCTTGCCAAGGATCAAACGCAAAACTCAGGATCTCTTCTAAAGAAGCATTTGACACCCGCAAAATGGCACTCAGAACTTGATGGCCTCCAGTAAGCACACAATGTTGACAGATTGTGTTGGGATCGGTTACAGTGGGGCCATATTGCATCAAATAGGGGATTCCTTCCCTTGATGTCTGGCTGCGATGCTGCACTCCACTGATTTCATTACTCTTTAGGGGCAGAGTGGGGCTGCAGCCAGAAAGGTTGGGGGGGGGCTGATGGGCAGCTAGCTCTCCAAGAGACAGGGCTCCACTAGCTTTCTGTAAACCACTGTGAGCTTTTGTGCAATAAAATAATAATAAAATAAAATGCATAAACTGTGCTAATGACTGCATGCACTCTAGTTAAACAAGAAGCATCACCGGTATACTCCACAACTATATAAAAGCAGGGATATGAAGACTTGGTGTGAGTCTGATACTGCAATTTAAAGTGTGATTTGTAATATATACTTACCCTTCATAGGCAACTGCACTGCAGTCTTTAAGAGGCTGTGCTTCATTTCTGTTTCTGCATTGTTTTTGACAGAGTAGCTTCACGCGTCTAGCTCCCTGCCACTATACATTTGTAGCACGTAGCTTCCGCCAAAGGGTCCCAGAAACTGTAGTTCACCACTTACAGACCTACAGTTCCCAGCAACCCTTCACAAACGTGACAGTTCCCAGGATCCCTTGGGGGACGCCATGTGCTTTTAATGTGCAGTGTGGAAATGCTCACACAGCAAAGGCAAACTGAGTGGGGAATCGAGACTCTGACATGGGTCTGATTGCATGTAAACAGAAACCTGGAGTGCCACTGGAGCACCATTGTGGAGGAGTCCATTATCCGGGAAGAATGCTCTTGCTCTTAGAATTACTGTAGGCATATAACTGCGAATGGTTCCACAAGGGCTGTTAGGAAACTGCAGTTGCTGGTTTGCATGCTCCAAAATATTCCCAGAGATGATGTACCAACATCTTTGCTGTCATTGTTTATTTAACAGTCGCATGGCTTTGCTCCCTATGGCCGGGAAGCTCTGCGATCCGCCCTTTGTTTCGGAAATTGCTTCGTTGGCATATCCTCAAACCCAGCCAGGTGCCCAGGTGTGCCACCTAACGGGTAGTAGGTCAGCTCAGGAGAGGCACACCTCCCTGGGCACTAGGGCTATGTGGGTGGGCGACTTTGCAGGGCTGCTCTGTTTCTGCAGAAGACTCCTCCAAGTGGCTGGCATTTCATTACTCATTCCAGGGGTCTGAGGTGGAACAATTCCTCTGCGACTCCTTAAAGTGATCCATAAACAAGTATTGTTGAAAGCGACAATGAGATAAGAGCCATAAAGATTTACATTATAATTAGAGATGTTAACAAGCTGCTCAAAATCTCCAGTAGTCAAGTTGTGTTGGTTTTGGGTGGTGACAACATGCCCTCTTCCAATCTCCTTCCTCCCAATTATTCCTCCCATATTTATTAAGCTGCATTTTGTGTTGCAGGGCGACTCAACTTAGCCGATATTATCCGCTTGGCAATGCAGCCCCATCCTCAAGAGGTGTTTGTGGCCCTAAAAGGCGTAATGAAAATATATACATGCTAGAAGTATGGAATAATATTAGCAACCGTGATATAATTCACAGGAAGCACAAGAGAAAAATAATAATTACTTTCAAAAGGGAAAAAAATATCACAGTCCTCATAAAAACGTACACTAATGCACCTAGCTGTCAAACAAAGGGGTTCTTTAAAATGATGGAAGATTCCAAACCACTACGAAGAACTACGTATAAAAATACAGATAGCCATTTATATTGGGCAACATATTTTATGCCGGCGGCTATAGATGGCTTTATAATAATTTTCGGAAGCAGGACTTATATATGCACTTGGAAAGGTTGTGCCCGGATACACAACAAATCAAAATAAGTTGAGAGCGCAGCCAGCTGGGCGCTGGTGGAGAGGACTGCAGTTTGGTGGAGGATGAGAAGAGGGCAGGAACACTGGAAGCTGCCTTCTACTGAGTCAGACCATTGGTCCATCTCACTCAATATTACGCACACTGACTGGCAGCAGCTCTTCAGGGTTTCGGGCTTGGGACAGTCCCAGTCCTACTGGGAGATATTGGGGGGTTGAACTTGGGACCTTTACAAGGCAGATACTCTTATGTCCGAGTTAATCTGCCAGTCAGTGAAGACTGTTGAATCAAGCCAAAAGTCAGAGGAATTGGCCACCCTCCAGGTGCCCGGCTTGAATCCTTGTTGACCTCCCTGTCTGCGACTCCCGGCAAGATCAGGCGAGATCTCAATCGGGGATCCTTCCCAATGTGAGAAGAACACACCATTCCTCCCCCTCCATTCCCAGGGAGGGGAAAGAGACAGACAGAAATGTATTTACATGCCTTTATTTCTGTCCTTCCAGCAGTACAGAGAAACGTGACTGCTCTCTCTCATCACCAACAGCAGAGAGAGAATAACTCCTCCCATGTACTTCCAGTACAGATCATGTGACACTCTGAGCTAACATCCGGTGCTCAGTGCACTGAATAGACTGTCCCTTGTTCCCACGGTACAGTCCCATAACGTCAACATCCTGTTTGGCTTTCCAGCCATCTGGAGCTTGCTGCTGCATTGCTCCTTTTTCGTAACATCCTCCCCCAAAAGAATCAATGTGTGTTGCGGCAAGCAAAGCGTGATCCAGAGAAGAACACAAACAACACTGGATTTGGGACAAAGCAGCTTCCTATGTTCCATTTCATAGATTGCTAAAGGCTTCCTGAACAGCTGGACCTGCAGTTTGGATTGATTGTTGGACCCCTGAATGATAGCTTGTGTTTGGCTGCCGGGAAAGTCTGCCTTGCAAGCAGAAGGTCCCAGGTTCAATCAGTGGTGTAACGTGGGTTGCCAGTGCCCCGGGGCTGTGCAGGAAACGGACGGAATACACATGCGCATTCAACTGCCCAAAAGCATCCACATCACCCAGGAGATCACAGTCATAGAGATAAGAAAAGAAGCGCCGTTCCGTTGCCTGCTGAAGTCACTTCCTGGTTCGCATGGGGAAGCCGTTTTCAACAGAGCCCAGTGACGGAAGTGCAGAGCTATATGGAGGCAGCACTGAGTGTTGAAATTTCCCACCCCTTATGAATTTGCACCCGGAGCAACTGCCCCTGTGTCTGCCCCTTCACTACCCCACTGGGTCCAATCCCCAGTGGCATCTCCAGATAAGGGGTGGGAGATATTCCTGGTCAGTGTAGAAATGATACTGACCTAGATGGAGCAAAGGTCTGAGTCTGTATCAGGCAGTAACTGTGTTCCTATGAATGGGGGTTGTAACAGGGGAAGGGTGTGTGTTGTGTGTGCTCTGCTACCTACATTGATGACATTGCCTGGATTGTTTTGGTACAACCACTGCACAACACCACGTTGGCCTTCAGCGGAAAGGCAGCAGGCAAAATAGACCCGTCCAAAAATATCAGCTGCAGGGGGGAAATGAGGGGAGGGGGCTATGGCCTTTGTTCCCTGCTGGTGGGCTTCCTAGGGGGCGTCTGGCTGGCCATTGTAGGAAGCAAGAAGCAAGGCAAGAGGGACCTTTGATCTGTGCAAAGGGCCTAGGGTTGCCAGGTCAGGAGCATCCCAGACCCTGAGATTTTCGGGCCCAAACCTGAGACGAGGGCTGGATCTAGACACATCAAAGTGAAACGTGTTACAAACTGTGTATGAGAAATTGGGTTAGCAAAAATGGAACTCCACAGTGCCATCTGGTGTCACAGTGTTAGAATGCATAAACAACACACATAAAGCGTTTTTCTTTGCCAATGTAGCTGAATCCCTAGACTCTAGAGCAGCCTTTCTCAACCTGTGGGTCTCCAAATGTTGTTGAACTACAACTCTCATCACCCTTAGCTAGCAAGGCCAGAGCTCAGGGATGATGGGAGTTGTAGTCCAACATCTGGGGACCCACAGGTTGAGAACCGCTGCTCTAGAGGCATCCCCCTGGTGATGTCCTGGAGATGGAGGTTAATTGGGAGAGGAGAGCAGAGCAGAGCAGAAGAGTCGGACCCCCCCCCCAAACATCTAGGCTATCATTTGCAGCCCACTTCTTCTGGGTTGAAGTTTGTAAACTGCATGAACAATTTATACACACACACACACACACACACACACACACACACACACACACACTTAATTAAAGGCATTCCTGCCTACTTAGAGAATCAAGTTCATCCACCTGCCTCTGAAGGGGGCCAGGCAAATCTGGACACTTCAGATCAGGCCTGGATGTCTGCCAGTCTTAAATGGGTCTCTTCCCATGTGCCTTGACTCTATGGCACACTTTTCTCCTTTTCCTTTTGATCTGGCAGTTGGAGCCGGAGAGATCAGGCTCCCTAGATCTCTCCCACTGCCGCTAGGTGCCACTAAGGCTGTTTGTAGCCTCTGAATGAACACCCCCAGCCCATTATTATATAAATCACATGAAAGTGGCAAGCAAATCCCCAGCAGGGGCTGAAATATGCCGGCCGCAGCCAGGAAGGAGAGGTGCAGAGCCTTGCAAACGGTGGTTTGTGTGTTTTCGACATTGCTGCCTCATTAACAGAGCCAGAGTCATTGTCCTGTAGACTCAGAAAGCTGAAGCAACAACAACTGCAGTTTGGCAAGTTATCCCAACCTTCCTTGCAATATAAATGGAAAAGCAAACACCATTTCCCTGCGCTGCCGCCGCCGCCACCTCCTCTTCTGCCGTGCGAAAAATATGTTGCTTCCTTGACAGTTGGGAAATGCATGTCTTACATCTCTTAACTACAGCAGCGGCTGGAGGGGGTGTTGTGGAGAAACCCGCTCCAAAATGCTTCATTTTAGCAAAAAGTGATTTCCACTGCAGGTGTCGGTAATTAACAGGGAATGAGTCAGTTTGATGTCTGCAGATGTAACCTTTCCAACTTCTTATTTAGGCATAAACGTGGATATGAATATGCACAAACTGCCCGCTTTTGCTGATATGGATCTCAGCAGCACCATCTTCTCACATAAATATTTGAAGGAAAATGTTAAAAAAGATTTCCTTTGGGGACAGAACAACATTACCAAAAATTCAGGAGGGGGGTGGAATGTGCACGCACAACTTTTATAAGTGAAAGCTGTTGAAAATCAGATGAGAGAGAGACTTTCTTTTGCCTGTCTCCTCCCAAAACACTCCCATTTCCTATCATTGGATAAATAATTAACCAGCAGCATCCTCTTCCTGAACAGAAGCTAAATACAGAGGGGGAAAGGCAAAGAGAGTTTGGTGATATCTCTTCTGGGCTGTGCAAATGACATTTTTTAAATTTAAAAAACCCACTTTGAATAAGTGTTGGCTAGCTCCGTGTGCTACGGAGGCGGAAAGGGAGACTTGCGAGTTGCACAAAGATAGCACAGTGCACAGAAGTCAGAGATTCTATTTCCTTATCATTTTCAGCAAGTTTGCTAATGCAGAGCAGAATATCAGAGCGACGGAGTTGTCGTATTTTAAAGATAGGTTGGAAGCGCCAAGATCCGCTGTGATATCTCTGTGGGTTGGCATCCATCTTCCTTAGGAGACAAAGGAGGAGTGAAGTCAAACTAGGAGAGTTACAGCGCCTGCTGTGGCTGTAGAGACCGATACGGGAGAGCAGGGTTGGATTTAGGTCTGATGAGGCCCTAAGCTACTGAAGGTAATGGGGCCCTTTATATGTCCAGCTGTTCTTTGTCAACAACAAATTGTCTCTGTTTTTGTGTTGAATATATGCTATATGGTAATTTATGGACCTAATAGGTATCTAAAGCCATTTGCACATAACAAAATATGTGATATTTTAGAGAGCAGGCTAGCAGGCGGGGCCCATGACTTACATCATAGGAGCTGACACAACACAAAACACTGTTGCTGTATGTTGGTTTTATTTTATTTGTTTTTAATCTTATATTTTGGAAATGTACATTCAGTTTTTTTCCTTTATTTTTTTTTGGGGCCCCCAAGGGAGTGGGGCCCTGAGCTATAGCTTGCCTAGCTTATACATAAATACGGCACTGCAGGAGAGACATGTTATCTGGAACAGCCGGGGCAGAGGAAGGCGTACGGTTGTGCTCCTGCAAATGCACCATGGTGTTCCTTCTCTCTGCGCTCCTCCCAGCGGTCATTCCTCCTCTGGTCACTGGTGTGCATGTGCAATCTGACTGCCTGTCTCCCGGCATTGTGGTCATCTGCAAGGGGTTCCCATATGGTGGGGTTGACTCTCAGTAACGTGGCAAAAAGAAGGTGCTGGTGTGGGTGGGCGAACAAAGGATGGAGGGGTTTGGTGGGGGGTGGAGAATGTCAGGAAATGGCCTTTGCTTTATGCATAAGCCAGGAAACTCAGGGGCTCTCTAGATGCTGTTGGACGCTAACTCCAATCATCCCCAATCACTGACCATGCCACGTGGGGCTGATGCACTTTCCCTTCTTCTTGGAGGCATATATGCTTCTGAATGCCTGTCACTGAGAACTCCAGGAAAGTGGTCTTGTGTTCGAACCCTGCTTGCTGGTTTCCCACAGGCATTTGGTCGGCCCCTGCGAGTGTCAGGCTGCGACTCCCAGCCGGTTGCCCAGGAACGTACAAAGACAAGGAAATGTTTCTTACTGTCCAATTTTTATTCAGTATTTACAGAGAGAGGCTGTAGAACCCAGCTTCTCGGATAATGACGTTGTCCCAAGTGAATCTCCACCCCACCCCGTCTCTCCCACTTCCTGCCTCGTCAATCTCATTGTCTCTCCTACGGGTGCTGAGAAGTGCCCTCTGTCTTTGAGCTCTTTGCTCTCCTACTTTCAAGGCTCACCTGGTTCTGGGAGATGGAGGGGAGGGTCTAGGATGCATTCTAAAGACACTGTCTCCACCAGCTGTCGCCTCCCTGGTACTTCCTCTTCCTCCTCTCCCATTATGTCCTCACTTTCCCCTTCATCTGCCTCTGAGCTCCCTCAAACCCCTGTTGTAAATCTAAACTGTCTTTTTCTTCCTCCTCCCTGGAAGGGTCAGGATGGAGAGGAGGTTTCCACCATTCCTCCTCCTGACAGCCAGAAGAGGCTGCTGGGCTAGAGGGACCACAGGCCTGATCCAACAGGCTCTCCTTCTGTTCTTGTGGATTTGTTCTTGAGTTGTTTTCCTGATCCTGCGACTGCTTGAAGGGTCATCCAACAAATCTCACTATCAACTGTATTGCAGGAGGACGTGTCTGCTTTGTTGCATTTGATATCCAAGGACAGTCGGTTTTGCCAGTCCTCTTATGCATATAGCAGAGCCTATGCACAATCCAATCTGCAGTTGTCACACCAATACTCTAGACTTGGAGGGCACCATGAGGCCCCAAGAGGTTCTCCATCCCTGACATATGTTTTGCCTCACAGTCGGAGGCAGCAATGCTCTCCTGTGCTCATGTTCTGCTCCCTGGTTTCCCACAAGCACCTGCTTGGCCCCTGTGAGAACAGGATGCCAGACTAGATGGGCCACAGGCCTGATCTAGCAGTCTACTCTTATATTCTTATCTGTGTCACAGTCTGGTTCACGGGAAATTGAAGTCCCAGGCAGGGGACATCAGGACCGGGGGCAAGATGGCGGGGTGGGAGCAGGAACGGGGGTCCAGAAGCCAGGAGTCAGGAAGCCAAGAGTCTGAGGGTCAGAGAGCTGGGAGTCACGAAGTCAGGGGTCCGAGGATCAAGAAGCAAGGAGTCACAAAGTCAGGGGTCCGAGGATCAAGAAGGAAGGAGTCACGAAGTCAGGGGTCTGAGGATCAAGAAGCAAGGAGTCACGAAGTCAGGGGTCCGAGAATCAAGAAGCCAGGAGTCACGAAGTCAGGGGTCCGAGGATCAAGAAGCCAGGAGTCACGAAGTCAGGGGTCTGAGGATCAAGAAGCCAAGGTTCAAGGATCAGGAAGCAAGAAGCCAAATGCAGTAAGGCAGGAAGTGTGTTGCTGTGGCAAAGAGCCAAAGGAAAATGCTGACCTTATATCCTTTCCCGGCTCTTGCCACCAGGTGCTGTGAGTTACCAAATGGGCCTCACCTGTGCGGCCGCGCCTTGCCTCTTCAGAACAAACTTAGGAAGGCCCCAGTCCTGCAAAGTCCTATTGGTCGCAGGGCCTGGCTCCTGCAGGCACTCCTGACAATCTGGCCCTATGGAGCAATGTGAAGGAGGCTGCTTCATGAGAATTTGGAACATAAGCAATGTCTGAGCGGCTGGTTAGTCTCCTCCTTTTTCTCACTGGTTCCATACACCAAAGACCCCCAAAGCCGCCATACCTGGTGGTGGCTTGCTTGATCGTTTTGTTCCAGTTCAGCTTTTTTCCTGGAGCAAAGTTCTTTGCTAAACTACTCATGCTGCTGGAGTTAGCGTCGCTCACTGCCCACCCGATGCCTGAGCTCAGAAATTGTTTCCAATGAGAAGAAATCCAACGGCCTAGACAAAGCGATGTTTCAGCACACCGACCCACTGAAGCAGCAGTTCCTGGAGCAATTACATACGTCCCTGGGATTTAACCTGAATATTGCAGCTCAATGGTAGAAAAGCTTCTTTTGAGAAGGGGGGAGGAACCCACACAGGCTGCTTCCAAAACTCTTGTCAGCTCAGATTGAGAGGAAGGCAAAAGCAACCCCAAACGGCTGGTGAAAACTCATGGTTGTTGGCTGTAGCACGTTTACATTGCCGTGTTTAAAAAGGGCTTTCCTGGACTTAAACAGTGGAACTCTGTGCCACAGGAGGAAGGGATGGCCTCCAACTTGGATGGCTTTAAAAGAGGATTAGACAAATGCATGGAGGAGGGGAAGGCTATCAATGGCTACACTCGCTCTGCTCTGCTTCCACAGCTGGAAGGTCCCAGGTTCAGGTAAGGTTGGGGAACACCCCTACACAAAACTCCGGAGAACCCTTGCCCCTGCCAGTCAGTGTAGGCAATATTGAGCTTGATGGATCAATGGTATGACTCAATGTAAGGTAGCTTCCTATTTTCTTTTGTTAAAAATATTTGTTTAAAATAATAATAATAATTCTATAACAAGTTCAAATTCAAACAGTAAACATCTGCACCATCATTTAGGATTTCCTGAATCCTTCGACTCCCCTCCGCCCTTCCATGGTTACAATTATCAATCTTTTTTTCAACTGCTTCCCCTATTTTTCTCCATTTTAATAATCATCATCATCATCATCATCATCATCATCAATTTCTACCATAGTTTTCTGTACACTACAAGCATGACTCAAGTCCTGCCAAAGTTTTTAGCTGTTTACAATGTTCTCTTAAATACATTATCATTCCCCCCCCCATTCCTTCTTGAAATTCTTCTCTTCCTGGTTTCTGATTTTACCGGTCAATTTTGCCATTTTGGCGTAGTCCATCATCTTCATCAGAGCTTCCTATTTTCAAATGAACCACACTGACTGTAAAAAACAATAAAGGTCACCTACACCACCTACAAAATTCTGCCCCTTGCTTCAGAGATGGTTTCAAGTTGCCCACGTTGCCTGGGCAATCATTTAGAGCTCTCTCCAGTTTCAAGGCAGGGGGAACTTTCCCAGAAAGACAAGCTGCAGCAAGTGTTGCCTACATAATAAGTAAAGCTCTCAGCTCTCCTCAAGGTGTGGGCCAGGTGTGCAGCTGACTCACACCATCTGCTCAGCGCTGGGTCCTGTTCCATGACATTGTGCAACTGCTGCCACCTGATGACTGGCTCTGTGGGCAGGGCTCCCATCTCTGGTTTCCAGTGCACTCCGGTCTCAAACATCCCCGGCAAAAGTCTAATCCTGTTCAAATGCTCTCGGTGGCTGCAGCTTTGTATTAAACCTCTCGAAACAGTTGGTGCTTCAGCTGAAAACTGGTCTTTTTTGGGTGGGGGATGGTGGCCAATGGCCCATCTTGTCCAGTGTCCTGTTTTCACAGTGGCCCACCAGATGCCTGTGGGAAACTCACAAGGAGAATTTGAGCACAAGAGCGTTCTCCCCTCTTGTGGTTTCCAGCAACCGTGTTCAGAATGTCAGGATCTTGTCCTACACTCCAGTAGGACCCTGGTAGAGACACATAACCGACTGGCATGTTCTCTCCCTCCTGGCCGATCGTTCGGGAGCTTCAAAGGCTTTCTTCTGCCTGAACATCACAGCGACCGATGCCAACAGACATTGGCACACTTAGGGATCCGCAGAGTCTGCACAGTTGCGTAACAGACCTCAGCAACTCAGCATTTTGGCTAATCTACTTTATTTAGATATAAACACACACGGAGCACTGCAACATGGCTCCCTCTCTCTCTGGCATCAGACAGCAAAGAGAAAGAACAAAGGACAATAGTCCCACTTCATGGAACACTGTAACACAAACATCCTGTCTCTGTCACTTCCCACTCTGTGGAGTCAAAACATACACTGTCATGTGATAGACAACAATCCCCTGACTCCAATCACGGAGCAGGAATTCTAACACAGAAGACGGTACCAAAAAAGAGCGACCTCTTAACTATTTCAAGAGGGGCGATATTCTGTTGTCTGTACAATTAAGCTGGCATGTATATGAACTTGCATCTCAGCAAAGGGCTGTAGCTGAGCAGCAGAACACATACTTTGCCTGCAGAAGATCTTCAAAGGAGGGCTTGATAGTATCTCCAGGCAAGGCTGTGGGAAACCTTCTGAAACTCCATGCAGACAGTACTTCGCCAAATGGATCAATATCCTGACTCACTACAAGGCAGGTTCCTGTGGTCCTAATTCAAGGAAGAATTAGACCAGCAAATCCTTTTTTTTCCTTTTTAAGAATGTTTTCTTAAATATCTGTGTCCTCTGGTGGTAGGGCTGCCATACATCTGGGACTTCAAATGCAGAATTGATGTCCGGGGTGAATTTCTGAAAGGCACGTATTGTCTTGGATCTTAGGGTTTAAAAAAGAAGAGGAAGAGGAAGAGGAAGAGGAAGAGGAAGAGGAAGAGGAAGAAGAAGAAGAAGAAGAAGAAGAAGAAGAAGAAGAAGAAGAAGAAGAAGAAACAACTCAATAATTTTGGGGGTTTCCTTAAAAATGCTCAACAATTTTGGTAGTTTCCTATGGCAACCCTATGTGGTGGTGATGGCAAGCTTGTGCTTCCTAAGGACTCCTATTTCCTCCAGATGGGACTGCAACTCCCACAACCCTTGGCAATTTCTCCAAACTGGCAGGAGTTGATGGGAGTTAGAGCCCAATGACACCTGAAGGGCCACAAAATTCAAATGTAAAGGGATGGAAGCATTAGCTGCTGGGAGGGGCCTCAAAGATAACCCTCCGTAGATGCAGGAAGCCCATGACTGTAGCATCCCTGATCCAGGCTCTGTGTAAATCAAAAGACAGTTCAGGCAGGGTGGCTGGCAGGTGGCCACAGGCCCAGGTATGCACAGGTGGCCAAAATACATCATGTGAAAGTGACAGGCAGAGATTGCAACATCTGGGAATCAACGGAGGCAGAAAAAGTGAAGCATTCTTGGCTTCCTTGGGCGGTAAAGCAGGGATAGGGAACTGGCACCTTCAGTTGTTGGGTACAACCTCTCATGAGCTTCAGCCCACACAGACAGTGGGTGGGGATGGAGGGCGTTCTAGACCAAGGGTCAGCAACCTTTTCCAGCTGTGGGACGGTCCACCGTCCCTCAGACCATGTGGTGGGCCGACTATATTTTGAAGGGGGAGAAATGAATGAATTCCTATGCCCCACAAATAACCCAGAGATGCATTTTAAGTAAAAGGGCACATTCTACTCATGTAAAAACACCAGGCAGGCCCCACAAATAACCCAGAGATAAAAGGACACATTCTACTCATGTAAAAACATGCTGATTCCTGGACCATCCGTGGGCCGGATTGAGAAGGTGATTGCACTGCATCCAGCCTCCGGGCCTTAGGTTGCCTACCCCTGTTCTAGACCATGTGCTGGGCCACAGACTCCCCATCCTTGGATTAAGTGGACCTTAGAGTGATCCACTATAGCACCTCTTATGTTCCGAAGGGTTACCTTGCCCCACTGAATGTCTGAAGGTGGACAAACCTCCTTTATGTCCTATGAGAATGTAAGAAGAGACTGCCCATCTAGTCCATCAACACTTTGAATTGTGCTCGGAAGTGTACTGGGAGCCAATGTAGATCCTCTAGAATTGGTGTTATATGGTCCTGGCAGCTGCTCCCAGTCACTAGTCTAGCTGCTGCATTCTGGATCAGTTGTAGTTTCTGAATCACCGCCAAATGTAGCCCCACGTAGAGGGCATTCCAGTAGTCCAAGCAGGAGATAACCAGGGCATGTACCACTCTGGTGAGACAGTGCACAGGCAGGTAGGGTCTCAGTCGGCATACCAGATCCTTAATGGGGATGAGCTTCTTGTTGGGGGGGGGGCTCAGTGGACACCAGTGCACCATCTGCATTGCAGAAGCTTCTCCTTGACTTTCCTCCCCCTTGCTAGCCAAGCTTTAAGGCCAAGCAAACAGTGCACTCAGGAAACAGAAAGGCGACGCATTCCGAGAGACGCACAATTAGCCTTCTCTGGTACTGCCTTCTTGAGGCGGCCCTTAAACTCTCAGAATATTTCAACCAAATCGAGGGATTTGCCCTCCGTCATTATCCCATTACAAAACGTATCAGGTTAATAGCTACTGCTGCCATTTTTCGAAACAGCACTCTGTCATTATGCGTTGTTAGCCATGACAAGCTCAAACCCCCAGCCACGGGCTATCTCTTGACAAAACAACAGCTGCTTCGTTCTGAGCGATGCTTTGATTTGGGCGGAGGTTCCTTCCTTCTCTCGACTCTCCCCCCCTCCATCCACATTTTCTTTGCAAAATTTCAGAGTAATCATGACATTGAAGGTTTGGGTGGGATGAGAGGAAGAAGGGACTGGAAAGGGTTTTTGTAACTGTGTGAGAATCCCTGTTCTTCACGTTGTCTTTCTTCCTTGCAGCTTTTTCCAACAGATGATGAAATGCCCGGGGGAAGCCGAGCAGCCAATAAGCAATTTATTTATGGCAGCAGCAGAAGTGTGGAGCAACCAAATAGAACAAGAAAAGACACACCCTCAATACGAGACGGAGGGGAGATCAGCTGCCCCCACTTTCCCCCAAAGGGCCGTCAGTCCCTTTCCTGCCTTAATAAGTAATGGTGTTTTGCTGTTGCAGAATTCTCTTGCTTGCGTTTTTTAATGTATGTACTTTATTTCTTTTTCTTTGTTCACTAGTTCGGCCTTTTCCGAAAGGCAGAATTTAAACATTTTACATGAGGGTGGCCAATGCCCAGAGGTTGCTGGGCTACACCTCCTTTCTCCTTCTTTTGGGTAAAGTTAACTCCCTGGTTCTTGACTGTTCGCCATGGTTGCTGCGCCTTCACAAAGATTGCAGGGTCAAACGATGGAAATCACTCCCCCAGGAGGAAGTCATGGCCAGCGACTGGGGTGACATCAAAATAGAATTAGACAAATTCATGGAGAAGGCTGTCCATGCCTGTGCCCTGACTTCACACAGTAATGCTACTGAATGCCAGCTCTGGAAACTACAGCTGCAAATAAAACATTTTAAGTGTGCTGTAAAGTGCATTATACAAATGGGACACTAGGTGGTGATGGTGAGCTATTGCAAATTCAATATATTTTTTCAAACCTTTTTAACAAAAACATTTTCACAACTTTTTTAATATGCGTCTAGATTCCACCTGTATTTTGATTTGTTTATTATGTCTACTGTTTCCAGTGTCCCTTAGCACTATTTTCAATTGATGTTTTTTATTGCTTTCTGTAAAGCATGTTAATTATTTTTACATAGAAAGAAGAGCTATATACCTCTTGCTAAAAAGAATTGCCATTTCATCACCCTGTCTCAAATTCCTGCCCCTGTTAGACAGAATGCCTTTCTCGGGGGGAGAAGAAGCGGCAAGGGCATTCATTAGCTACAGAGAACATTCACCTGAGCGGATCAGGTGGAGCAGTCAGAGATGCTAAATGAGGCCTGAGATCCTACAAGCAGGTGGTTTTCAGCAGAGATGGTCTCCAGCTCAGGGAGGAGGGGGCCCAGCCAAGCCTTGGGAGACCTCAGTCTGAGTCTCCAAGCAGCTGATGATCCCAGGGAGACCAGTTACACACCACCAAAAAATAAAAAGGAAACATATCACCAAAAAAGAGGATGCCAATTTGCATGTGCTAATTCATGTAATAATTATAATAATTATTACCATCTACACAAACTTCATCCTAAGGTCCCAGGGCAGGTTACAACAATTGAAACACAATATTTAAAACAGTCCAAAACAACTTAGAATTATAGAAATAAGACGGGCTCTAAAAATATACATCTCAAGCGTCAAAAGCCAGGGTGTGTCTTCCTCATTTGCCAAAAGCTGTACAATGAAAGTGACGGGTGCATCTCTGTGGGGAGGGAGCTGCACAACTTAGGGGCTGCCACAGAGAAGGCCCTGTCCCCCTGGCCACCCCACAAGCCTCTGGGGGCAGAGGAGCTGCTGAAAGGGTCCCCTCCAACAATCTCAGCACCCGAGGGGGTCTGCAGGGAGGGGGGTGCTCTTCAGGTATTTGGGGACCCAGTCGTTTTTTAGGGCTTTGATGTGAGCATCTTCAGTTGGGCTCAGAAACAAATGGGTGACCTGCGCAGCAATCTGATTTAAAATAGGTTATAGGATATCTAAATAGAACCCCGGCCAGCAATCTGGCTGCTCTTTTTAATTGCTTTAGGAATTGGTTTTAAAGTGTAAATGATTTTAGATGCTTTTAACTGTAATTGTTTTGAAATGTTTTAATCTGCTTTACAGTGTTTTCGTTTTCAAATAGCGCATCTGTTTGCTGCTCCGGGCTCCTTGGGGAGGAAAAGCGGGATATAAATTCAGCAAATGAATTTGGTGAATGAATGAATGAATGAATGAAACACGGATGAGGAACCCACAATTCTCCATACGTTGCTGGACTCGCTGCTGGCATTGCTGGCTGCAGAATCCTGCTGGATCAGGCCAATGGGCCATCTAGTCCAGCATTCTGTTCTCACAGTGGCCAACCAGGTACCCCAAAGGGAAAACTGCAAGGCACATGAGCTCTCTGCCCTCCTATGGTCTACAGCAACTGGTATTCAGAAGCATTGTTGCCTCCGACAGTGGGGAGAGAGTATAACAATCATAGCCATCACTGGACAGTGTTCTCAAAGCTTCTAACAAGAGTTTGACCAAACTGCAGGAGGCAGTGGAGGACAGGAGTGCCTGGCGTACTCTGGTCCAGGGGGTCACGAAGAGTCGGACACCACTAAATGACTAAACAACAACTACACCACAGTGATTGAAGCTGAGAAGGTGGCCAGAAGACTCTTTGTTGGGCAGGAGATGCTCTCCAACCTTCTCTGAATGGCCGCAAAGCCACTGAAAAAATGCCCTGCCTCCTATCCAGAGGATGCTCAAGTTCAGGGGTTTTTTGCTTGTAACAATGCATTTCTGAGATGCTTAGTGTATGTATGTATTTATGTATGTATGTATTTATGCATGTATGTATGGAAGTGAGAGCTGGACCATAAAGAAGGCTGGTCACCGAAGAATTGATGCTTTTGAATTCTGGTGGTGGAGGAGACTCTTGAGAGTCCCATGGACTGCAAGAAGACCAAACCTCTCCATTCTGAAGGAAATCATCTCCCTGGAAGGACAGATCCTGAAGCTGAGGCTCCAATACTTTGGCCACCTCATGAGAAGAGAAGACTCCCTGGAAAAAAACCCTGATGTTGGGAAAGATGGAGGGCACAAGGAGAAGGAGACAACAGAGGCCGAGATGGTTGGACAGTGTTCTCGAAGCTACCAGCATGAGTTTGACCAAACTGCGGGAGGCAGTGGAAGACAGAAGTGCCTGGCGTGCTCTGGTCCAGGGGGTCATGAAGAGTCGGACACGACTAAAGGACTAGACAACAACAACAAGAAGGCATCACTAACTTTCTCCTCCTTGAATTGGTCCAACCCTGTTTAAAAGCCACCCAAGTTGATGGCCATTACTGCCTCCTGGGAGAGCCAGTGCCATATTTTAACTATGAATTGCATAAAGAAGCTTTTTTTCTTTTATTCATCCTGTATTTGCTAATAAGTGGGGTCCAGTGACATCTGGAGGGGAGCAGAATCCCCTAATCTTGCTCCAGAGGGACTGAGAATAACCACCCCTGCCAGAAAGAGGCAGGAGAGTCCTATTTCACTCTGGTTCCTGCTGTTTCCAGGAAGGGCAGCCACGGCAAGAAAATGGCTCATGTTCCATGCATATTCCTCTCTTGCCAAAACAGCCTGGTCAGATTACTTCTTGGAGGAAGAAGGACGACGGGGCTGTTTTCTCCTCTCAGTTCCTGTTTTCCTGCTCAAACTTGCCCTCTCTCCGGAGCTGAAAAAGAGAGAAGGGGAAGGGAAATAAAGAGGAGGACCCGTTTTCTCATAGACCTATATCTCATAGAATCATGGAGTTGGAAGGGAACCTGAGGATCATCTAGTCCAACCCCCTGCAATGCAGGAATATGCAGCTGTTACAGGGATCGAACCTGCAACCTTGGCAGCTAAGCCGTTAGCATGAATATGAAATAGCAGTTTGGGGAGGGTGGATCTGAAGAGGACAACAACAAGGGCAAAAGATTACACAACCTCTCTCTGCTTGGCTGACCTCCACTTGGACTAGCAGCTTGCACAGGATAGTTCAGGTTTAAGCAACAAAAAAATTGCAGAACTCTGTACAGAGGCCTCTCTCCCTCTCTCTCTCTCTCACCATCCCATCTTCACCTCCCTCCTCCTCCTCCTCCCCCTCCAAGAGCTTTGGGCTTCTCACTCTCTCTGGCAGCGCATATTAATGAAACGCTTTTTATCCACAGCTAAATGGAGATTTTAAAAAATGTTAATGATTTAATTAGCAAGCTTTGGGGGGGGGAAATAATACTTGTGAAGAGAAAGCGGGTGCGACCATCCTGGGCTCTCAGTGTTGTCTACGTGTCTCTCTCTGGTGTTGCTTTGAAATTGTGTGGAGGGGAGCGACAAAGATTGATCCAAACCATACATTGAATCTAGGGAGTTGTAGTTCTGCAAAGGGGACACACACACGCGCACACACACACACACACCCCTCTGCCCCCTTTGAACTTTCTTTCTTTCTTCCATCTTTCCTAGCTCCCCGGTATCTCTTTGGTGTGCCAGGAACTGGAAGCAGTATCCCAAATGTGACTAGGTTTTTGTTTGCACCCACAAAATAAATGTTAGGACATTGCTGTCCTTTTGAAATGGAGGCGGGGGCAGGGACCCTCATTGCTGCAGTTGACAAGAGGCAGCTGTAGGAGTTCCAGACTCGCAACAGCTAACTATTTCATTACGCAGACATTCTTCACTGTTGGAAAATGTCACTGAGCAAGGATAAAACACCACACCCACCTGAAATATTATCTGAATCAAAACCTTGTCAGCTTGTCCCAGTAATTCTGCAGTACGAAAAACACAATCAGCATTTCCATTATAAACTCTGCTTAATGCAACTGTAAACATACACTCAGGGTGGAGATTTGCAATATAAATCCAAAGCTTGGAAGCAAATTCTCTCTTTAAAAAAACCAAAAACTTTTTGCATATTTTGAGAATAAATCTGGCAGTGTTTGAGGTAGCCAAGAGCAGCGTCAGCCTCCTAGAAGTATCTTTATGAGAAGTATTGGGAGGGAGGCATGTTTTCATGCCCTTAAAATATAATAATCCCACCTAGCAACGTTCTCTGGACATACTGCAAAGTTTCGTACGTTTCCCCTTATTAGAAAACACGTCTCATTTCTTTGAAATGGTGTGACTCGCCGGTCAGGAAATGCATCCTGCTGTACAAATATGTGAGTATACATTCAGCTGTCAGTTTCAAAAATCCTATTATCACCAAGCCAGATTGAAGTGCTCAGGTAGACAGAAGATCTAATGCCATACACAAAGAATACTGTGGGCACAAGGTGTTCTTTAGCCACTTCAGGAAATATGTACAGAGTACATATTGCTATGAGTTTGTGGGTGCCACAAACTCATAGCATAAATTACTTGATCCAGTACAGTGTTAGAATTTTATCCAGGATTGGAGTGTTAAACAGGGTGCCAGACCTTGCTAAAGTGTTATAATATAAGACAGGCTAGCTTCCTCATGAGGTAATTGCCTGAGAAGTGAGTCATTAAGAAAACAAAGGAAAAGTGATGGCCCGTTAAGAAAGCTAAGGACTCATGTGGAAAGCTAAAGGCAGCATGTGGGTGGGGACCCTCCCCAACTCAGAGTCAGTTAGAAGAAAAAGCCAGAGTTTGAAGTAGAGTTGAAAGTGTGTGTGATGTGAACTAGAGGGTTTTTTTTTTTTAAAAAAAGGCTGCAGGCTAGAAAAAGTAGAGAGAACCATGGCTGATTTCTGCTTGAATTCAGGGCTGTGGCTATATGAGAAACAAGACCGTTCTGGGGTGTTAATGCCGTGAACTGCTCCATCGTAGGCTCAGATTGCATATATGTGTAAATAAACCATATATCCTAAAGATAATGCAATTTCTGCGGTGCCTTGTTTCCAAAAGGAAGCATAGATACTGGGTAAGTGCCTGGAACTCCTGGAATTTTGCACAGTTTGGAGACTGGGGTGGCATGCAACACCGGTGTCAGAAGTTGAGATTTTGTGTCCTGGAGGAGGGCCTGTGAGCGAAATGTGCCTGAGCCAAAATGGAGGAAGAAAGAGAAGAAGAAGAAGAAGAAGAAGAAGAAGAAGAAGAAGAGGAAGAAGAGGAGTTTCGACTTGATATCCTGCTTTATCACTACCCGAAGGAGTCCCAAAGCAGCTAACAATCTCCTTTCCCTTCCTCCCCCACAACAAACACTCTGTGAGGTGAGTGAGGCTGAGAGACCTCAGAGAAGTGTGATGAGCCCAAGGTTACCCAGCAGCTGCATGTGGAGGAGCTGGGAAGCAAAGCCGGTTCACCAGATTACGAGTCCACCACTCTTAACCACTACACATTCCTGCAGCAGTTCAGATTGATACTCCAGCAACAGATGGAGTGACAAAGCCAGCTGTTTGACAAAATAAGCCAGCAGCGGATAGAGCAGCAGAATCAATGGTTTAGTGAAATAAAACAGCTGCAAGCAGAGGGAACAAGAAACCTCCGTGGAGAGGAAAGCGTGACTCTGTGCAAGGGGAGGGCCCTGCTACAGGCAGGTAAAAGTGATGCAAGAGCCCAGCTGCATGGCTCCCAGATGGAAGGGGTGGCCAGAGAGATCCAGAATGTGAACGGGCAGCTGAGGAACTTGGATTGCAAGGAGATGTAGTTAGTAGCTGAAGCTAGGGGGGAAGACCATGCATAGGGAGAAGGGCTGGAGCTGAGGATCTGCTGCTGATCGATTCTCTACTTCTTGGGAGCCTGCTGTAGAAATGTGGGCACAGGAGGAAGGTGCCTCAGTGGAGGACAAAGTGCAGGATGGCAGAGAAGAAGAAGAAGAAGAAGAAGAAGAAGAAGAGGAGGAGGAGGAGGAGGAGGAGGAGGAGTTTGGATTTGATAGCCCGCTTTATCACTACCTGAAGGAGTCTCAAAGTGGCTCACATTCTCCTTTCCCTTCCTCCCCCACAACAAACACTCTGTGAGATGAGTGAGGCTGAGAGACTTCAGAGAAGTGTGACTGGCCCAAGGTCACCCAGCAGCTGCATGTGGAGGAGTGGGGAAGCGAACCCGGTTCACCAGATTACGAGTCCACCACACTGGCTCTCCTGCTGTGTGCCAGCAGTTTCAGGGGGAGATATGCAAGGTGTGTGTGCATGAGGAGGTGCATGTGAGCGGGTTTTCCTGGGGGGGGGGGAGTGCTCGTACACAGACCTGTGCCTGGAAAGCATGGGGCAAAAGGTAGATATGGATAAGTCCTACATGTGGGTGAGCCCTAAGAGAGAACATAGACATCCCAAGATGAAGGCTGCACTCAGCAAGTCCTGTTCCCAAGCCACATCAGCATGGTCTCAATTGCAAAGTTGAACCAATCCTTCATTGGTCCATGTTGTTGTTTGAGTGACTTCCCTGTGGGGGTCCTGGGTCAGGAGCATCCCAGACCCTAAACTAGAGGCAGCCCCTGGTGATGTCACTGGGGCTCCCAGTGAAGTCACAGGGGGCAGGGCCTGTGTCCTTAAGCAGGACCCATTAAGCATTAACATCAGTTGCCGAGAGCAGAGGAGTCAAATAAAAAATGACACATGAGCAAATATGTCACTGGTCAGAAATTAAGACAGAAATCTTAGTTAAAGAGGGTGTTCTGGTTGAAGTAAGAGGATTGCTTTCGTCTGCTCAGGGACCCTAGGTAACGAAGATGCTCTCACCCCCCTGGAGATTAAAGCCCTCCCCCTGCCACCAGGAAAGAGGGCAGGGAAACCTGGAGACTTCGTCAGACCTGGGGGCTTGGCAACCTGACTCCCCTTCAAAGAAGGACTTGCTGGGGGAGACGCCTTTGTCTAGGTGACTGGTTCTGTGATATGCAGTCCCACAGTGCAGCAGCTTCACACGGTGAAGATTAAGGACAGGGAAGGAATTCACTCAGCTCACATTTTCGAAATTCACACTTCTCTTTGTTTTGTGACGCAATTCTCCAGGCCCTAAGTGTGCACAAAAATGCATATCTCCATGGAAGTGTGCTATATTAGGGGGAAATTGTATGCAAAAGCCCACAATAAATAGCACACCAAATAGATGTGGAAATGGGGTGAGGTTGGAAAATGAGGATCTGTGAGAAACTAAAAACTGCATATTCACCCATCCTTAATAAAGACAAAGTGTAGTATGTCCTTGGGAAGGTCTCTTGATTCCTGCCAGAATATCTCTGGCAAAGACATTAGGGCGGCGGCAGCAGGCGGCCGGCCGAGTAATAAGGAAATCATCTCTCAAGGGTTTGGAGTGGCTACAAAACAATATATTTAGGCAATACGGACATGTACAAACTGACTTATTATTGTGTATATAATTAAGAGAAGGGAGGAGGCATCAAAAATCACTTCCCCACTAATGGTAAACCGGTTTCTTTTCTTTCTTCAAGGATGCTGATTACTGTTTGTGTTGCTGATTTTGCGGGCTAATATTTTTTTTTATGATTTGTTGCTGAGATTTGTGGCTTTCCTATTTAACAGGATGGGGTAATCCTATTGTACTTGTGATGGTGCCTCAGGCCTAGTTGGCTCCCATGCCCACAAGCAAGGTGTGCGGATGCAGGAATGAGAGTGGCCCATCTCCTCGCTGCTGCAGAAAGCCTCCAGGGAGGAGTCTGGTGCTGAGAAGGGCTCCTGACCTCCAGGAACAAGGGTCTCACCAGGTTTACTCTGAAGTAAGAGTCCTCCTGGGGCTCTGACGCTCCTCTGGAAATGCAAAATATCAGGGTATAAAACCTAACACAGGGCATGAAGGCTGAAATATACTCAGAGGGCAATAGCTCTCTTCCAGTGTGAAGAGCCAGTGTGGTGTAGTGGTTAAGAAAAGTAGACTTGTAATCTGGTGAACCGGGTTCGCTTCCCCGCTCCTCCACATGCAGCTGCTGGGTGACCTTGGGCTAGTCACACTTCTCTCTGAAGTCTCTCAGCCCCACTCACCTCACAGAGTGTTTGTTGTGGGGGAGGAAGGAAAAGGAGATTGTTGGCCGCTTTGAGACTCCTTCGGGTAGTGATAAAGCGGGATATCAAATCCAAACTCTTCTTCTTTTTCCACTGTTGTTCCCGTAAAGATCAGTATTGAGTGTCACATTGCCATGGCGGCTGCACAGAGCTATCTTGGCTAATGAGCCATTGCTGGACCTGAACTCTCCTCTACGAATTAGCCTTATCCTTTTTGAAGGACATCTGAACACAGGGGTGTAGCTAAGGACTTTTGTTAGGGGAGGCAAGCCTTTTGTTGGGAGGGGCAGGCCTTTTGTTAGGGGGTGGGGCAGAACCTCAGTTTGCCATGTCTTTTAAAAATATATATTTAGTAGTTTAGGGAGGGCAGTTACCTCTCCCTGCCCCCCCCCCGGCTACACCATGTCTGAGCAGCAAATCCCACAAATTAAGGATGCACTGCATGAAATAGACCTTTCTTTTGTCTCCCCTGAATCCACGGCCAGACAGTTTTCAGGGACTGACATTTGCCGCAACCGACACTCCTGGAGCAGCAGGCAGAGGTCAAGCACCTGGGACTTAGAGTATATCGGCCCACGTCTTCCTGGGGTGGCAGCTCCCCGTGATATGAGGAGCTGGAGACGCTATAGCGCTGAGCCCAGAGCCCAGGCCTGCAATTCCACACCTGCCCGTATTCACATCCCCGCAAGGGAGAAATGTGTGGCCATAAATCCTGCAAACCTATTCTAACTACTAGCTAGATGTAAAGCACATTAGTGTGTTTGACATTATCCAAGAGTTTCATCCTTGCTAGTGTTCTAAATGCGAAGCACACACAAGAGAGAACAGGTGACACAAATGTTGTTACAAAATGGGGACGGGGGAAAGCGACTCACCCTACTTTCCCCCAAGCAGCAGGGAGTTCCTGAGGTCATTAAAAGCTAGCAGTGAGATAGCACTGGGCACTTGCAGTCTCCTGAGTATCTGTTTGTTTTCAAATGTACAAGCAGAGCATAGTGCAAGGCAGACTCCATCTAGGCTGGTTATTCTGTATGATGTCTCTCAGTGAACTCTTGCAGCCCTTTCCCAGCACTGCATAGCTCAGTTGGCTAGAGTGTGGTGCTGATAACACTAAGGTTGCAGGTTCGATCCCTGTACGGAACACTTACATAATAATAATAATATTTTTTTTTTTTTATACCCCGCCCTTCCCGGTTCAGAAACCCAGGCTCAGGGTGGCTAACAACAAATTTAAAGCACTTAATTGTAATACAGTGGTACCTCGGGTTAAGTACTTAATTCATTCTGGAGGTCCGTTCTTAACCTGAAACTGTTCTTAACCTGAAGCACCACTTTAGTTAATGAGGCTTCCTGCTGCCGCCGCGCCGCCAGAGCACGATTTCTGTTCTCATCCTGAAGCAAAGTTCTTAACCTGAAGCACAATTTCTGGATTAGCAGAGTCTGTAACCTGAAGCGTATGTAACCCGAGGTACCACTGCACAACATAAAAGCAGCATAAAATACAGTATAAAAGCATGAATAACAATAAAATTCAAAGTTCAAAAATCAATTTGAGGGAAATCAATCCAATAGACATTAGATAGTCCCCAGGGCTAGCTGGCTGAATTAGTCCTACTTGGGCCAGCGTGGAGGCCAGAGGAGAATTAGCTGTGGGGTCCCAGAGCGGGTGATCTTCATAAAAAGCAGGGAGGAGGGAAGAGAAGGGAAATAAAAGATCAGGCTAAGTTCAGATTGAAAGCCAGGCGGAATAGTTCTGTCTTACAGGCCCTGCGGAAGGAAGTTAAATCCTCAGGGCCCTGGTCTCATGGGACAGAGCATTCCACCAGGTCGGAGCCATCACTGAGAAGGCCCTGGCCCTGGTGAAGGATAGTCTGACTTCCTTAGGGCCCTGGACCTCTAAACTATGGTTATTCATGGACCTCAAGGTCCTCTGCGGGGCAGACCAGGAGAGGCGGTCCCATAGATATGGGGGCCCTAAGCCACATACAGTATTCCTGCATTGCAGAGGGTTGGGCTAGATGATTCTCAGGGCCTGTTCCAACTCTACAGTTCTGTTATACTGTTATTCTCTCTCATCCCTCGCCCATTCTCTCCCCGCCCCTCTCTCTCATGTGCCTTTCGCTCTGAAGTTCCAACAGAAACTGGCAGTGGGAACATCCTGTACCTTCTGGCAGGAAGGTGGGGAGCAAGCTCCTTGCAGGTGCTCCATCTCTGCCTCCTGAATGAGGCCTCCCTGCCCCATGTTCCTCCTGAGGAGGCAAAGGGGGGCATTCTCTCTGTGACCCTCACAGCCCTGGCCCACGGCAGGAAGCATCCTTTCTGCATCCTTTCAGCTTTGTAGCCCCAGAGACTAATGCTGAGATCACAGAGGCAAAAAATGTATCTTTCAGCTGCAGCAGCATAATAATAACAATTAACAGTAATTTATTGTTTGTACCGCACCCATCTGACTGGGCTGCCCCAGCCACTCTGGGTGGCATCCAGAAAAGGGTGCATTGAATTATGGAGCCCTTGGATAATCCAAGTGAAGTCTGGGTGTGGCTGTGCAGCAGCCTTATCCAAATTGCTTAACGACAACACCATCAGCGCTGAATCTATTGCACTGAGGACAACCCTCATTAACAGCGGATTAAAAATCCATTTTCAATCTGTGATGGATGAAACCTTTAATTGATCAAATCAGTGCAATTGCTTTTTGCAGCCCTAAAAATTAAGGCAGCGGGGTTAGATGCCTGAATCTGAAACTGCAATATTTTACCTTGCCTCTGTCATTAAGCGAGGATCGTTATGGCCGCCCAACACCAGGCATTTTATCCGATACCTGTGATATAACTCATCCTTGGGAATCTTCCATGGAAAAAACTAATTTTGCCGCCACCATTCCTAGATTTATTTGGATATTTTGTAAGCTAGGAGTTGAAAAGACCTTTAAAAGGTCACTTTGTCCTTTAGATGACCTACAGGATGTGCTCTTTCAAAGGAGCGATATGCCATTGGCTTTTATGTTGTGGTAATCAGAATGTCAGCTGGAGTTCCCTCCCTCCTCCCTGCCTCTCCTGACTTTGCTCTGTCAGATTCCTTTCATCTGAAGGCTAAGCAAGTCAGACTGGGACAGGCACTGCCTCCAGCTCCTCAGGTGCTCATTTCCAAGAACAGAAGAAAAGCCCTGCTGGATCAGGACAATGGCCCCTCTAGTCCAGCATCCTGTTCTCACAGTGGCTGAACAAATGCCCCAAAGGATGAGTTGAGCACAAGATCAGGACTCTCCCCTCCTGCGGTTCCCTGCCCGACACCACCAAAGCAAAATGAAATTGAAAGAAGCCATGATTATGGCGGAAAAAATCGGAAAGGCAGGTGCCAGTTTCCTGTTACAGTTTTGATCTTCTAGTGCAAGCGCTTTTTCAATCGGCTCATGCGATGCCTCGCTGGACAATGACTCAAAGGCCACCGTAGGCTCTGTTAACAAGACAAACTCCCTGGTTTTCGCAACTGGAAAGTGCAGAGAACTGTTTTGTGTGTCTAGACCTGGATCTACATTGGCTCCCAGTACATTTCTGAGCACAATTCAAAGTGTTGGTGCTGACTTTGAAAGCCCTAAACGGCCTCGGTCCAAAATACCTGAAGGGGAGCCTCCACCCCCATCGTTTTGCCCGGACATGGAGGTTCATCTCCGAGGGCCTTCTGGCGGTCCTCTCATTGCGAGAAGCCAAGTTACAGGGAACCAGGCAGAGGGCCTTCTCGGTAGTGGCACCCGCCCTATGGAATGCCCTCCCGTCAGATGTCAAAGAGATAAACAACTACCTGACATTTAGAAGACATCTGAAGTTTTTAATGTTTGACATTTTAATGTATTTTTTATCTTTGTTGGACGCCGCCCAGAGTGGCTGGGGAAACCCAGCCAGATGGGCGGGGTATAAATAATAAATTATTATTACTATTATTATTATTATTATTAACCACACAACTACCCCTCATTGATGAATAAAACACACCATTGCACAGATATTAGGTTAATGTTATTGGGCAAATTTTGGCCACAACTTTATTGATTACACAATGTGAGCAGTAATTAGCTTAGGCATTGAATGGACCCGACTATCTGACTCCTGCTCGCTGCGCAAGGAGTCCGGCAAGGGTAAACCACCTGAGGGGGAAGCCTCGTTGATGCAAACCAACTCGAGCTCCCCCAGATGTTCCCGACGGGGTCATGTCATGGCCCTAGCCTTGCTCCGGGCTTCGGACAAGATCCACACCCCCCGATAATAACAATAACAACAACAACAATTTATTATTTATATCCTGCCCATCTTGCTGGGTTTCCCCAGCCACTCTGAGCGGCTTTCAACAGAATATTTAAATACAATAACCTATTAAACATTAAAAGCTTCCCTAAACAGAGCTGCCTTCAGATGTCTTCTAAAAATCTGGTAGTTGTTTTTCTCTTTGACATCTGGTTGGAGGATGTTCCACAGGGAGGGTGCCACTACCGAGAAGGCCCTCTGCCTGGTTCCCTGTAACTTGGCTTCTCGCAGTGAGGGAACCGCCAGAAGGCCCTCGGCACTGGACCTCAGTGTCCGGGCAGAACGATGGGGGTGGAGACGCTCCTTCAGGTATACTGGACCGAGGCTGTTTAATGGAATACCCTTAAGCTTGGAGGGGCAGGTGATGGCCATACTTCCCTGCCCCCATCATAAGGTCAAACAATGCCTAACCGCCACTAGAGACTAAAAGGCTCACCGCCAAATACCCTCACAGCTGTAACCAATGCCTCACGCCTTTGCAATATTGGCCAACCAGATATCATTCCCCCAATCGGAAAGGTGTGCACCATTCTCACGAAATAGGGCCATCTTGCTGAAAACTATGGTGGGGTATGCAATCACCCAGCCACCCATCCTGAGCACCTTCTGTGACATGGAACAATTCAAGCGTTTTTGGGCATGATCTGTGGCCGCTGGGCAATTGCTGCAATGCCACATGCGTCTTTCCAAGAGCAGCCAAGAGGAAGCCCTCCGGCTTGCGCCTCCATTTAAATGGTCCCGGCCACACCCCCACCAGCCAGCGGATTGGCTGGCTGAGTGATGACGCAGCCGGGATCCCCAGGGCAATGCAGGACTTCGTTCCCCGCCCCTGGGGAGAGTGGATGGCCACCTGGTCCACCGCAAATCCTCCCCACAAGGAAGTGGAGTGGACTTGTGTAATCAGACAGGAAAAGGCAGCAAAATCCTCATATCACAGCAAAAGCAAAAAGCTGGGGCTGTGTGTGTGTGGGGTGGAGCAGGTCTCTCTTGCACCCAGGTTCAGTGCCAAGCGAAACTGGAACTGAACTTGAGAAGAAACAAAGCTCTGGCGTCATGTTACTTTCCCTTTAGCCAGCTGGAAAAAAACAAACTTCTCAGTGAAAATAAAATGGAGAATAATCAACCTCTTTCTCTTGTATAGGTTGGTGCTAGAATCTATTGTGTTAGACCTTGTTTACTTCTCAGAGAATGTAGGGCTGGGAATATCTCTCTGAAGCACCATCTTTATTGCCTGCAATCATGCTGCTAATTCCAGCGTGTGTCTTCTGGAGAAAGTGTTGTGTATACCTTTAGTTTAACTCCGTTTTTCAAAAAGTGATAATATTTAATTTTAGTTCAGGGAGACCTAATGGAACATGCAGGATTCAAGCCAGCGCCTGTGCTATAGGTGTTATTTGCTAAAGAATAGCAGAAGGGGGAAAATATACATCTGGTGCGACATTGTTGGAACAGTGGGCCCAATTTAGAAGTATTCTTAGTGGTGCCGTTTCAAAATTACTTTTCTTTTCCAGAGGTAAGCGCTGGAGAAAATTGTTCTGCAAGTTTGCAGCAGAAAACCCACCCCCCACCCCCAGAGCAGTTTTGCATGGTACCATTTTCCAACTATTTTAACTGTTTTGTTGTAAATCGACTTCAGACACATGTAGAAGGCTGTGCATGAATACAGCATTACAGTAGTACCTCGGGCTACGGACGCTTCAGGTTACAGACTCTTCAGGTTACAGACTCTGCTAACCCAGAAATAGTACCTCGGGTTAAGAACTTTGCTTCAGGATGAGAACAGAAATCGTGCTCCGGAGGCACAGCGTCAGCGGGAAGCCCCATTAGCTAAAGTGGTGCTTCAGGTTAAGAACAGTTTCAGGTTAAGAATGGACCTCTGGAACGAATTAAATACTTAACCCGAGGTACCACTGTATGTTCCATGATGAAAGAAAGGTGGACTATAATTGCAAGGAAAATAAAAATATAAATGTTGCTCTTTATTAAAGGTAACGGACCCCTGACAGTTAAGTCCAGTCGTGAACGACTCTGGGGTTGTGGCGCTCATCTCGCTTTACTGGCCAAGGGAGCTGACGTTTGTCTGCAGACAGATTTCCGGGTCATGTGGCCAGCATGACTAAGCCGCTTCTGGCGAAACCAGAGCAGTGCATGGAAACGCCGTTTACCTTCCCGCCAGAGCAGTACCTATTTATCTACTTGCACTTTGATGTGCTTTCGAACTGCTAGCTTGGCAGGAGCAGGGACTGAGCAACGGGAGCTCACCCCGTCGCAGGGATTCGAACCGCCGACTTTCCGATCAGCAAGCCCTAGGCACAGTGGTTTATATTAAAAAGGCAGGTGTGCCCACTTGATGCTTGCAGGTGAGGAGGGCAAGAATGGAAGTCTTGAGAGCTCTGGCAGGAGAAAGGCAATATTGAAATGCAATTAATATTAATAGAGTTTGCAGTTTGCAAACATGACGGGAAGGCTGGCGACTTTATCCCCACCATGTAGAAATCCCTTGCAGATGACCACAGTGCCTGGAGACAATCAGCCGGGTCATGTTTCCACAGCAGTGACCAGAGGACGAATGACAACTGGGATGAAATTGAACCCTGCGTAAGCACAGTCTCTTGGAGATCGGAGTCTCACATTACAGTATTTTATATCTATATTTGGAAGCTAACAAAGGCATTCATATTAACATTCGCCTAAACATCTGGAAAACATGCTAGGCTCCTGGAGCAGCCACTGCTCCCCTCCCAGGTCAGGTGGAAATGGGGGCCAAGTCTTGCAGGAGAAGTGAGGTGGGAACCTAATGCTGGACCTTCTGTTGAATGATGAGCCTCAGCTCCTGGTTTCTACAGTAGCTCCAGGCTCACCTCAAAGTGCGGCCCGTGGCCCAGGTCCGACAACTGTAAATCTAATAATTGTATTTTATTTTATTGCTATGGCTAGCGGCTAATGCAAATAAAGTTTCAGTGTATGTGTGTAATTAAATGAGGGTTGCAGCTGTGTGCTGATAGATTGAGAATATTTGTGTTGCTTTCCTCTCCATTTATCTAAAGTGATGCGCAGTCATAAAAAAGCCAGATGCTGATAAAATTAAGCGATCAAAATGTTCACAACACCAATTACTAAATACAAGCAGTGCAACAGTCAATAAGCAGCAATGAAATCAAACAATAAAACAGCAGAGGGATCCATTAAAAGCCTTGTTAAATAGGAAGGCTTCAACACGGCGCTTATATGTTGTCAGTAAAGGTGCCTCCCATTTGGGGTGGAGTTTAGAGATGTGGTGCCACGAATGAAAAGGCCCTGCTCCTGTTATTATTACTACGTTATTATTTCTGTTTATTTGTATCGTGCATCTTTCCCAAACTGGAACTTGCTGACAAGTGTATAGGACTATAGTGTTATAGGTTACCTACGTGTATATCAAACTTCTTATTGGCATCCATCTGTTTCGAGAGACAATGGAGTGCGCCTCCAGGGGTGAAGTCAAACCACTGTGTTAGCAGCACTGAGGGGACCTCCCCAGGTGAAAGCCTGGACAGTGTGTATGAAGGTAAGCACAACCACCCCGAACTCATCAGCTTGGAGGCTGAAGTGTGTGCAACACTTGTTTTATTTTGTATTAAAGTGCTGCCAATGTTGTTATCAAGGGACACTGGTGGTGCTGTGGGTTAAACCACAGAGCCTAGGACTTGCCGATCAGAAGGTTGGCGGTTCGAATCCCCGCAACGGGGTGAGCTCCCATTGCTCGGTCCCTGCTCCTGCCAACCTAGCAATTTGAAAGCACAAAGTGCAAGTAGATAAATACGTACCGCTCCGGTGGGAAGGTAAATGGCGTTGTTTGCCAGAAGCGGCTTAGTCATGCTGGCCACATGACCTGGAAGCTGTACGCTGGCTCCCTTGGCCAATAAAGTGAGATGAGCACACAACCCCAGAGTCGGTCACGACTAGACCTAATGGTCAGGGGTACCTTTACCTTTACCTTTAATGTTGTTATCACTGTTATGGGCAGGATGTTAATGTTTATATTATTCCCTACCACTGCCATCTCCTCAATTTTATGGTGAGTCTATGTATGTGATTTTCAATGTACAGTGATACCTCGGGTTACATACACTTCAGGTTACAGACGCTTCAGGTTACAGACTCCGCTAACCCAGAAATAGTACCTCAGGTTAAGAACTTTGCTTCAGGATGAGAACAGAAATGTTGTAGATGTAAAGAAGGGGATGGTACATTTTATCATATGTGGTGGGATTGTAAGATTACTTAAAAATTTGTGAAATGATATATAATGAATTGAAAAAAATGTTCCAAATAACCTTTGTGGAAAAACCAGAAGCCTTTTTGTTAGGTATTCTAGGACAAGAAATGCTGAAGAAAAATTGGACATTATTTATGTATGCTACTACAGCAGCAAGAACTTTAATAGCACAAAACTGGAAGTTTGGAGAAACACCATCTAAAGAACAATGGCAAGATAAAATGATGAACTATGCAGAATTGGCAACGTTAATGGACAAATTGCGTGAAAAGGACAATAGTGAATTTGGAAAAGAATGGGAACCTTTTACAACATACTTGCAGAAACAACAACAAAAAATGGACTCGGCAGGATTTAAATAAACATTTACAACTTTATTTACAGAGAACAAGAAATATAATTAGTGATAACAGAACATTATGTATAAACAGCAGAATATAACATTTGATGTAATAAACCTGAAATGGAAACTGGGGGAAATCAACAGGAAGGGGGAAAACTAGAAAATGGATGTTAAATGATGATATTGAATATTTGTTATGAGAAAAGAAAATCAATAAAAATTATTTAAAAAAAGAAAAGAATTGAGGCACCTCTGATCCCCTGTTCAATCCAGAAATGTTTTCGGCATCAGGATTGAGCTCATGTAACCCCAGATTTCACGGCAAATCCCAGCAGCCTAATTTAAAGGGGTGGGGTGGAGGGGATGAGATATCCTTTCTGTTCTTCTTATTGGCAGAGAATTGAGGCTCAGAAACCCAATCTGTTGCAAACCCCAAGCCAGCCTACTGCAGATTGCCCAGGGAGACCTATCCACAGAACCCACGGGGTCTCTAGCAGAGAGACCACAGCACCCTCATCACTGAACCACATCACTCCAGGGTTTTCTAGGGGAATCCACAATGCCTAAACTGCTGTTCTACTGTCAATGCATTTGCTGCACAGCTTGGCCCCTTCAGGTGACTCTTCCTGTGCAGAAAGGTTCCTGAGAGACTGCCTTCTCCTGCCAGTGATAAGAGACTGTACAGAAGCAGGTGAGCAGGTGAGCAAGTTCAAATGACTGCAGAGGCACTTCCCTCCTGAGTTGCGCTGTGTGGGCGAGGGGGGGGGCATGAATTGATCAGGACGCTAATTGCATCCCGTCTTGCCTGCTGCTGTGACCTCTCAATGGGTTATTTGGGTTAATTGCCGGTGTTTTTCTAGCCGTAAAGCTCTGAGTGATGTGGTTTCTTCAGCTCTGCTCTCTGAAAGGCCTTTGCACCCCATTCAGCTTCACTTGAGAGCGCTGAGCTTGTCCCAACGAGAGCTGCAACAGGTCTCCATTTTGCTCACATACGTCCAGGTGGTCATGAATTCCAGATGCTGCCAGACCCAAAATTTACTTTCTGATTCTGCTTGGTTTTTTTTTAAAAGTATATCATTGCTTTTAAAATACAGTGGTACCTCGTGTTACAGACGCTTCAGGTTACAGAGGCTTCAGGTTACAAATTCCGCTAACCCAAAAATAGTACCTCGGGTTAAGAACTTTGTTTCAGGATGAGAACAGAAATCGTGTGCTGGCGGCAGCGGGAGGCCCCATTAGCTAAAGTGGTACCTCAGGTTAAGAACAGTTTCAGGTTAAGTATGGACCTTCAGAACGAATTAAGTTCTTAACCCAGGGACCACTGTATGACAAATGTAAATAAAACACAATGAACCATAACAATAACAGCTTATAAGTCACATCTTGCGGAGGCAGGGGAGTATAACAGAGGCTTTAAGTTGGAAGTGGTACTTGTTCTAAGTTTTTAGTGCATATTAAAGTAAGGTTACCAGATTTTTTTCAATGAATCCGGGGACACTGTTCAACTTCAATAGATTTTGTCTGGAGACTGATTTGTAAATCTGGGAACTGTCCCTGGGAAACGGGGATGTCTGGTAACCTTATATTAAAGTCTCTTGTTCAATCCATCTCTTCCGATGTTTCCATGGGAAGCTAGGCTTGGTTGATGAATGGATGCCAGGTGTTGTAAAAGGGTAAAGGACTCGTTTTACCTCTGGCCGCCCTGACCTGGCAGGTCAATTTCTCAGCCGGAGCAACAGACTACACCTGAGTACCCCACGGGTCTGTTGACAGGCCTGTTGCAGAATGGCAGCACTCAGCACTTTCTAAACGAGCAGCTACCAGCAAAAATGTCAACGTCTCCTGGTGAGATAAATGTTGACTTGATTCATCTATTATTCTTTGAAAGGTTAAGAAAGGAGTTGGATTTATCTTAGTATTACAAACAGATCTCATTTCTGTTAGGGCCGCTAACGAAATCAGGACACTTTATCTCACAGTGCCACCAAAGATGGATGAAAGTTCCCATGGCATTACATTCCCTCCAGCTCGATATATGGGGCACTCTCATGGAGGTGAGATACCATTGGTGTAGATTTTTTTTACTGAATACTCACATATATGGGAGGAAGTAGAGCATGCAAGTTCCCTAGGCCATACTGCCTCCCATTGAACATTTGTTATTTCCCCTCCCAGATCTGGTTCTGATCAGTGCCGGATTTACGTATAAGCTAAACAAGCTATAGCTTAGGATCCCACTCTCTTGCCCTCCCAATATACTTCTTCTTAATTGTATTTCACTATTAATATTGTTGTTGTTGTTCAGTCGTTTAGTCATGTCCGACTCTTCGTGACCCCCTGGACCAGAGCACGCCAGGCCCTCCTGTCTTCCACTGCCTCCCGCAGTTTGCTCAAACTCATGCTGGTAGCTTTGAGAACACTATCCAACCATCTCGTCCTCTGTCGTCCCCTTCTCCTTGTGCCCTCCATCTTTCCCAACATCAGGGTCTTTTCCAGGGAGTCTTCTCTTCTCATGAGCTGGCCAAAGCCTTGGAGCCTCAGCTTCAGGATCTGTCCTTCCAGTGAGCACTCAGGGCTGATTTCCTCCAGAATGGAGAGGTTTGATCTTCTTGCAGTCCATGGGACTCTCAAGAGTCTCCTCCAGCACCATAATTCAAAAGCATCAATTCTTTGGTGATCAGCCTTCTTTATGGTCCAGCTCTCACTTCCATACATCACTACTGGGAAAACCATAGCTTTAACTATACGGACCTTTGTTGGCAAGGTGATGTCTCTGCTTTTTAAGATGCTGTCTAGGTTTGTCATTGCTTTTCTCCCAAGAAGCAGGTGTCTTTTAATTTTGTGACTGCTGTCACCATCTGCAGTGATCATGGAACCCAAGAAAGTAAAATCACCCACTGCCTCCATTTCTCCTCCTTCTATCTGCCAGGAGGTGATGGGACCAGTGGCCATGATCTTTGTTTTTTTGATGTTGAGCTTCAGACCATATTTTGCGCTCTCCTCTTTCACCCTCATTAAAAGGTTCTTTAATTCCTCCTCACTTTCTGCCATCAAGGTTGTGTCATCTGCATATCTGAGGTTGTTGATATTTCTTCCGGCAATCTTAATTCCAGTTTGGAATTCATCCAGCCCAGCCTTTCGCATGATGAATTCTGCATATAAGTTAAATAAGCAGGGAGACAATATACAGCCTTGTCATACTCCTTTCCCAATTTTGAACCAATCAGTTGTTCCATATCCAGTTCTAACTATAGCTTCTTGTCCCACATAGAGATTTCTCTGGAGACAGATGAGGTGATCAGGCACTGTTAATATACTTCTTCTTAATTGTACAGTGGTACCTTGGGGTACAAACACCTTGGGTTACAAACACTTTGGGTTACAGACTCTGCTAACCCGGAAGTTGGAGCAGGAACCGGCAAGCCACTCCAGTATCCCTGCCAAGAAAACTCCATGGACAAAGACAACTCTGGTCCATGTGGTCACGAAGAGTCGGACATGACTGAATGACTAAACAACAACAACAAACCGGAAATAGTACCTTGGGTTAAGAACTTTACCTCAGGATGAGAACAGAAATCGCGCGGCAGCAGCGACATGGCGGCAGCGGGAGGCCCCATTAGCTAAAGTGGTACCTCAAGTTAAGAACGGTTTCAGGTTAAGAACGGACCTCCGGAATGAACTAAGTTCGTAACCAGAGGTACCAACTGTATTTCAGTTCTACAATTGCTTTGATAAAATACATATTTTGTTATGTGCAAGTAGCTTTAGATACCTATGAGGTCCATAAATTACCATATAGCATATATTCACCACAAAAAACAGTGACAATTTGTTGTTCACAAAGGACAGCTGGACATATAAAGGACTCCATTACCTTCAGTAGCTTAGGGCCTCATCAAACCTAAATCCGGCCCTGGTTCTGATTGGTAAAGATGCCTGGTTCCTGGGTTCTGACTTGCTCCAGGGTTTTGCCCATGGCCCACTCCTGACACAGGGCCAGTCACACACTCACTGGGTTGCCAATCCTGCTCTCAACTGTCTTCACTCAAAGAAATTGTCCATTGGCAGACATCAGTGTTGGTGCAATGTGAGCAATGGGCAAAACTGCCACACCTGGTAGCTGTTCTGCTGGGAGCAGGAAATCTCTGGAGACTCTTCTGGGGCTCCTCATCCTCTGCTGACACAGCACACGAGTTGAAGTGCAGTGAACTACCAACCAGCTTGCACAGGTCACCAACAATCAAGAGTTTGTGAGAATGTTGTGGGTAACAGGAGAGGATATATTGATTAATATTATCCTTCCTAACTCGCACAAGCAAGTTTCTTCACTTAGCAGAGTGCATTCCCCTATTACACTGCAGAAAGCTGGTTGCAGTCTCTTGTGTTTGAGGACCAGGACATTCGAAGGAAAAACCAAAATGCTTGATTACAAAGCTATTGTACTACCAACCTTACTGTATGCTTGTGAAACATGGATCACTTATAAACGCCATCTCCAACTCCTTGAAAGATTCCATCAACGGTGTCTCCAAAAATTTTTACATATCACTTGGGAAGACAGGTGAACTAATACCAGTGTACTGGCAGAAGCAAAGATCACCAGTGTTGAAGCAATGATTCTTCAACATCAACTTCATTAGACTGGTCATGTTGTGCAGATGCCTGATGATCGTCTTCCAAAGCAGCTACTCTATTCTGAACTTAAAAATGGAAAGCGTAATGCTGGTGGTCAACAAAAGAGGTTTAAAGACTGTCTCAAGGCAAATCTAAAAAAATGTGGTATAAACACTGACAACTGGGAAACATTGGCCTGTGAGTGCTCCAGTTGGAGAACAGCCTTTACCAAAGGTGTCATGGGCTTTGAAGACACTCAAACTCAGGACTCAAGGGAGAAACATGCTTAGAGGAAGGCACGCTTGGCAAATCCACACCATGATCAACTCCCTCCCAGAAACCAATGTCTCCACTGTGGAAGGACATGTGGATCCAGAATTGACATCCACAGTCTCTTACAGACTCATTGTTAAAACCGTGTTTATGGAAGACAATCTTACTCAGCTACGAGTTTTCGCCAAAGAAGAAGCAGAAGCAGACTCGTGTGATAATAAGCAATTCAATCTGGCTTGCCCAGATTGAGATGTTCCTGGTAAGACCCCTTGAATCCCTCCTAAAAGAATAAAGACACCACAGTCTTATTCATAAGTAACAAAAAGAAGTTTTACTCACGATCAGGCAGAGCACAGTGTGTTCCCTGAAGGCGGGCTTTAGGCTTAAAATTACAAATATGGACAAACAGGTTTACCCCATATAGAAGATAATTTAGGGACTGCTGGCAGTCCAGGTGAAGCAGGAAGTAGACAGTAAGAAAAAGAAGGGAGGTGGCTACCTGACTTGGCCTTTTACCAGGTCTGGAAAGGTCACGTCCACCTACTAGTCACATGCAAAGGAAGGATGCTCCAACCAGATGCAACAGAAAGTTTGACTGGCTGGACCAACATTCCCCCGCATGTCCACTCTAGGCAAACAGGAAATATTGAACTTGACTGCTCCAGAGGATTACATCCCACAGAGTTTAGAAGTTCTTTTGAGGTGAATAACCTGTGGTAGCTCATTCATGCATCCACGGCGTCTTATGGAAGCTACCATGGCTGAGGAGCTGACACAGGTCCGTGTATACTGGCCGTATTCTGCTTGCTTTTAAGGCCCATCCTTTCCCCTGTTTGCCGGTTACACTTCTGCTGGTGGGTGCTGTGCACTTCATTATGTGTTAATTACTAGCGGGATAAAGTTATCACCTTGTTAGGTTGTCAGACAGCATGTTAATTTAATTTAGATGTTTTTTAATTTCACTCCAGATAATTTCGCATTATAACCACCTCTTGTTCTTGACAAATTGTCAGCTCAGCTTTTCTTTTGAAAGAGGAAGCAAAAGACAGCCTGCAGACTCTGTGAGTTAGAGGTGGACCACAGAGCGCTCGCTCTTCTCTGTTCATTTGCCAAGGGGACCACTGAGCCAGGGATGCTGTCCTGGTGCATCATGCGCTGTGGCCCTCCTAGGCCAGGTGGGAAAAGGGTAGCAAGGTCTTCAATGACACACAGCTAAGATGGCCTCTGCAGTGGACTCAGCCTTTGTCGCTGGAGTCAGCCAGCTGTTGTACTGGCTGCAGCTCTGGGATTGCACATGTTTGATAATCCAAAATAAAAAATAAAAATGGAGGGGCGATGCCATCTCCGAGTCTGATGTAGAAACTGGACAAAAGTCCCAGGAAACAGTCGTCAGGTCAGTTAAAAATACAGGAAGCAGCCTTATACAGAGTCAGACCTTTGGTCCATCTAGCTGAGTGCAGGGTCTACATTGGTCGGCAGCGGTTTTCCAGGATTTCACTGAGGGGCTTCTCTCAGCCCGACCTGAAAATGCTGGGGATTGAACTCAAGACTTGTTGCACACAAAGTGAGTGCTCTACACCTCAGCCACACACATTTATGCTGTGGCTGCTGCTGCTGCATCAAAGGAGGCTTACATTTCCAAAGAGGCAAAAGCACATCTTTCCCCATCTAGTGTCTCCATTCATAATGTTATGTACAAAGCTTGGATCCTAGAACAATAGGCAGGTAGGATTCTAGAATGCAACAACTGATTGGCCTGCAGGAAAAGACCGATCAGGCTCCAGGAGGGAAGCAGAATCAGCCAATCAGACGGGACTCATTGTGTAAATAATGTATATAAAAGCCTGAGGTTTGGGGGGCAATTAAATCACTGTTTTACAAGCTGCAATAAACAGCATGAAATCACTACAGGACTCTCAGTATATTTCACATAAATATCGGCTACTATACTGCCATAACAAAGAAGACATAGCAAGCCAGCCTTGATGCTATTTTGGCCATGGACCAGGGAACTCTGGGTTCAGAACTACACTTGATTGAATTTACTGAAATTGAGAATGCTTAAATGCATTGCTGCATGTTTAATTCTGGAATATTCCCCAACAACTCTCGTGTGATTGGTTAACTCTGGTTACATGGGAGGCATCTTATTGCATTCGCCATTTTGTGTGTGACTTGACCTGAATGGCTGCATCTCCATGAACACTGAAGAAGAGACCGTGTTGGATAACTCTCTCTTTAAATGCAGGAGAGGAGTGGTGATGTTTCTGTGTGAATGTACATGGCAGAAAGAAGTGCAAAAGTTGATGTTCTCCAAAGAAGCAGTAAGGAGAAGTCTACTGGAAGGAGAAAGTAGAGACCTCTGAGGAGCAGCTGTATGGCCAAGCTGGGTCATGCGCAGAAGGCTGAGTTCGAGGACTGGAAAGAGAGAAAGATGCAGTTAGTTTGAATGTTTAAGGCACTTTCACCTTCAGCTAAGTAAAACTAAGCCCGTGCTTGGATAAGCATGTGACTGTAAATACTTTGAATATATGTTCTGCAAGTTAAAGCTTTTGAATATTTTATCAAGTGTTTGGACATGGTTTTCATTTCAAGAAAAGAGTCAGCACTGCACGTGATTTGTCTTCCTAGCTGCAACTTGGCTACTCTGCCAACAGACAGGGGACCTTGTATGAACCACACTCCACCTAAACTGCTTCACTGGGTCATCCTCTTGATGGGAAAGAATAGCCCCATAGTCTCTGTCAGTCTGAGCTGATGGTGGGGGAAACAGCAGGATGCAATCATTAGAAGGGATGCGGGTGGCGCTGTGGTCTAAACCACAGAGCCTAGGACTTGCCGATCAGAAGGTCAGCGGTTCAAATCCCCCTGACGGGGTGAGCTCCTGTTGCTCAGTCCCTGCTCCTGCCCACCTAGCAGTTTGAAAGAACGTCAAAGTGCAAGTAGATAAACAGGTACCGCTCCGGCGGGAAGGTAAACGGTGTTTCTGTGCGCTGCTGTGGTTCTCCGGAAGTGGCTTAGTCATGCTGGCCACATGACCTGGAAGCTGTACACCAGCTCCCTCGGCCAATAAAGCAAGATGAGCGCCGCAACCCCAGTCGGCCACGACTGGACCTAATGGTCAGGGGTCCCTTTACCTTTAATCATCAGAAATGAATGGAAGCAGCTTATGCAGATGCTTTGGGTTTCCTGCTGCTTACCTGGCCACCTGGAGAGAGGGGATTGCTCTGTTTGATATCTGGAAGAGAGAGCAGATTACCAGCTTCCTTTCCTGGCAGGGCTTCTGTTAGCACCTCTGGACCAAGTGGAAACTCAGCAGGTGAAACTTGTCCCAGCTCGCTAGAGTGAAAGCCTTTTCCATCATAAATTCCACTTGGTCACATGGCCAGGGCTGCCATATCTAGGCATCCCTGCCCAGGGTTAGGGATAGGCTTAACCCAGGGTTTTGCTGTGGGGAGAAGGAGGTAGTCTCACTAAGGGAGTCTTGCTCAATGCCCCTCCAAAACGTGGAGGCTGCACTGCACTATGCAGACAGAGACAGTGGCGATATGGGTTATTTTGCTTTCTTCAAAGTGTAAGAAGCCAGCCTTGCTGTGTGTGGGCACTCCTGCTCTTTCTGGGCCCTGGGCATCTGTCCCAATGTCCTCTCATAACAGCACCAGGGCAGCCTTCACCAAAGCATCGTTCCAGGGCAGTATTATTAGCAGTTACAGCAGAGATTCATTTTTCAGGGTTGCTAGAATTGAAGAACGTAAGAACGTAAGAAAGAGCCAATAGCCCATCTAGCATCCTGTTCTCACAGTGGCCAACGAAAAGTCTTTGGTAAACCCTCAAGCAGGATTTGAACACAAGACGCGCCCCCCTCCTGCAGTTTCCAGCAACTGGTATTCAGAAGCATTGCTGCTGTGCTGAGCCCAGGGGTAACCCGAGCAACGCGGTCCAGGTCCGGTCCCGAATCCAAGGGTTCTGTGAGGAGTCAGTCCGACAGGGCCAAGGCAGGACACGAGGCAGGAAACCAGGCAGGGTCAAGCACAGGGTCTCAGGCAGGTTCTAGCAAATAGCAATGTTGCTCCTGCAACCTGGGGCAGGGTCCAGCAGCCTTTTATCTTTGCCGGGGTAGCAGCCAGTCCTGATCCCCTGGTGATTCACCTCCCTGTCTCGCCCAAAGGTGAGCACTCCTCCTGCGAGTACTCAGGTCTCTCCTTCTCTCAGACCTCAGTCTCTGCAGCTCGGGAGACGTTGGTGGGTGACTAGACCCAGAGGCCGCCTCAGCCTCCCCTGACCCAACTGGTAGTGGAGCAGCTGTAAGTGATGGCCCAGCTGGAGGCAACGAGGTCATCCCCGCATCTGGAGCCAGGGCAGGATCAGGCCCCTGACTCAGCCCAGCTGGTGTTTGTTCCAGGGGAACCTGTGCAGACTGGGGCTCTTCAGGATCAGGCCCCAGACTTGGTTCCGATGCCGCCTGAGGCAAAGGATCTGGTGCGGACTGAGACTTCTCTGGTTCCGAGTCCTAGCCCCAGTCCCAGGCCATGACAGCTGCCTCTGACTGTGGAAGCAGGGCATAGCTATAATAGCCAGTAGCCATTGATAATCCTCTCCTCCATGAATTTGTCTAATCCTCTTTTAAACCATCTAGATTGGTGGCCATCTCTGCCTCTTGTGGCAGTGAGTTCCACAGTTTAGCTATGTGCTGTCTCTGTCTGCATAGTGCAGTGCAGCCTCCATGCTTTGAAGGACTTTCACTTATCTGTTCTGAACCTTCAAACATTCTGCTACATGGGATGCCCAGAAGTTCTAGCGGGGGGGGGGGACTTTTCTCTGCCCCCTTTGCATAATTCCATAAACTTCTATTTACCAGTTTCCACGAAGCTCACAAGCAGAACTAGGGTTCTAGAATCCAAAGTGCATTTCAGACATTTAGCAAAATCCAGATGGGAAATCCAGTTTTGTTGAACTGCTTCTAGAGGGCGACGTGGCGGTTCCACCCATCCCTAAACTTCCTTGCTTGAGGAACGTTCCTCAGACAAATCATTGGCCAAATGAGCCGCTACACGGAGGAACCTGTGAGCATAGGTTCCGAATCATCCTCAGATGGCAGGTGCTATAAAAATGCAAAGAACTATCCTTATCAATCTCACTGGCAGCTGTGCAAGCTCAGACCATCTGCCACTGTTGTATATTTACATAGAGGCTTGAGGGTGACAAATAGATTTCTCATCTCGTAGGAATAAGTGGTGCTAGCCTGGGTCAGTTTTGGAGCGGAACCGAAGACACTCACATTTTTCGGAACATTTTTGGCAGGGCTGAGAAATGCCTTCCTTGCGTGGTCGCTTTTCCAGCACTCCTTGTGAAATTCCTTTGCCCTAACTTGCCTTGAAGCGTGTAACCAGTGGCCAGATCTGACTAGTTATCTAGCCCTGTGATGTCATCCCATTCACAGCAGGCTCCCTGTTTGCATGGGATCACCTGTGTGTTCAATCCGCCAGAGTGGAGGGTTGCTATTGAAGCATTAACCCACCCCAAAGGGAATCAGTGGTGCTGTGCTCTGATGTTTACCCCTCACGGAGCTACAGCTCCCAGCAACCCTTAATCAACCACGGTGCCTGGAATTGAGAGAGGAAATGTGTTCCAGCAATTGTGTTTCAAAGCTGTAAATGACGCAAGAAGGAAAGAGGGAAGCACTTGCCTAGTTAGGTGTTTCCCAGATAAAATTGTCACCCCATCGAAATTGCTAGTCTCAACAAGAAAAATTAAAGGCAGAGAACATTGGGCATAGTGCTTTGTCACTTCCTCACAAGTGAGTTCTCATTGGTGCCCACACCGATGGGTCTTCCTTAATAAGGCATGTTTCCCTTTGGATCCGTGAGCTTCAAAGCTAAGCTTCCGAGGTCCTGGCTGCGTTAAAATGCAATGCCTTTTAAACTGTTGCTTTTGTTTGCTACTATGGTTTTGTTACATGCCATCCCAATCTCTGCTGAGTGGTAGCAAGATCCCAGGGGTTCTACACACTCACCCAGTGTCTTGTTTCCATTGTGAATTCAAGGCATGGCAAGGGCTATGGCTGTTTTAAGATATATGGTTTATTTTACACTTGTATAGGTATAGGGAGGTCACATATGCAGGTGGCGCTGTGGTCTAAACCACTGTGCCTCTTGGGCTTGCTGATCAGAAGGTCGATGGTTTGAATCCCCGTGATGGGGTGAGCTCCCATTGCTCAGTCCCAGCTCCTGCCAACCTAGCAGTCTGAAAGCACACCAGTACCAGTAGATAAATAGGTACTGTTGCGGTGGGAAGGTAAACAGCATTTCCATGCACTCTGGTTTCTGTCATGGTGTCCCATTGTGCCAGAAGCAGTTTAGTCATGCTGGCCACATGACCTGGAAAGCTGTCTGTGGACAAACGCCAGCTCCCTCAGCCTGAAAGCAAGATGAGCTCCGCACCCCATAGTCACCTTTGACTGGACTTAACCATCCAGGGGTCCTTTACCTTTACCTTACTATGTCTGTACCAGCAGAGTAGAAAAACATATAAACTAGGACAACTTCTGATCTTATCCAGCAAAGCATTTCTTCTGTTCGGGCTGGAGAGAGAGGCCAGTAACTCCCGCAGCTCTCAACTTCCCTCTCCAGAGAGTTGCTGCCCTGAGAAAAATCTCACCTTTCAAATTGCCTTGCATTTGCTCCAGGAACATCAAGTACCAATACAGACCATGGCAAAAGCCATTGCATTAGGTCACAGTCCCCACAACAAATGTGAATGTGGATGGAGAATTGGCTGTGAAGTCCAACGTGTGAGAACAGATCCTGAGACTGTTTGAGCGATGCAAAGTCTGAGCGCCACAACGCACAGAAAGCAAATGGCGACTTCGTTCTCTCCCTCTTATTACAGCTAGGATATTCTTCTGTATTAGTAGTGGAGGCAGATCCACGAGGGGAAAAAAAGAAGAAAAAGAAAAAAGAGCCCACCATAAACCTGGCTTGATTTATCCTTGTAAGTAATCCAAACACGGTTTGTATAATATATCAGAAATGCACTGTATTATGAGAGGGGGGGGGGGCAAGACAGACATTGATCTACAAATCTCAGAAGGCTGAATCACACTATTTAATATTGTGAGCGTTTATCGCTCATAGAAAAGCTGCCTTCCTCAAGAGCTGTACAAACATTAACTAATTAATCCTCATGAATTATGTATTGCCGGGGAGGGGAGGGCTAGTTGCAAAAATAGTAACTCTTGACATCTCATGACATATCAGTGATTTGGATCTCGTTATTCAGCTCCAGATGCCAAGCTGTGGGCAGTCATTAACCTCAGGAAAGTGCATTTATGTAATAGGTTGGTAAGTGAAGACCAGGATCCAGGGACACCATTTCAGTTTTCGGTGGGGAGGGGGTGGGGAGCGGCAATTGCCAACAAGGTTTAAGGGTCCACTCTTGAAAAAACACGTCAGATAAATTTGCAAAACAGCAGCGTATCATTGTGTGCCTTTGCAGGCTGCTCCACCAGCGCAGGTAGACAGGTTATTCCTCCAAGACAACAGCAGTCCAGGAGTCTGGGAACTGCAGAAGTTTCATTTTTCAGCTCTAAGGTGACAAGAGTGCTGGCAGAGTGTGGCAGCTGCCTCAAGTGATGGATGCTAGAGGGTGGGACGAGTGGGTAGGGATGGATGGATAGATCCGTCAATTTCACTTTCTCTCCATTTCTCATTCCTTCCCCCAGTCTTAAAGTTCACTTTGCCACATTTGCCATTAAAAAAAAAGTCCTCATAGAAATAAATCAGCATCTTAGCACTTCTCCTCTGCACATTTTGTCATGCACTTTTGTCTAACATACACAATTTTCCTCAATACAATCCATTTTCATACCTTCACTAAAATATGCATTTTTAGGCTTGCTTTCTCCCTAAAACATGCATTTTTGCACACATGTTCTGGCTGGAGAAATGCATTGCAAGATTTAAACAAGCACACCTTTTAAAGGACAGGTGTTTTGGTTCAGGTATGGTTTTGGTGCCAGGGCTTGAGTCAGGCATAGCTCAGCAACAAAAACAACAAATCAATGAAGTTAAATCTTTACTCAAGGAAACAAACCACAGAGCTCAGGCCTAGTGGTCTCAGCAACGCTTATTAGGAGGTCTTGCCCCAGGGAAGCAGTTGCAAGGACTGAAGGCCCCCACCTTCCTATTCTTCTCTTAGGCTCCCATGGAGTCTCAAACTGTGTCTGTGCACAACTGTGCACACTCTGTTCTGCTCTTTTCATTTCTCTGCGATTCTTGGAGGCCGGGGTTGGTGGGGCGGGAGGGGAGCTGGTTGAAGCAGGAAAGAGAGATTCCCTGGATTCATCAGAAGCCTCTGTCTTGACCCCCTTCCTCTCCAGCCTCTGCTTCAGCCTCAGAGTCTGAGCTGCCCTCTGCCACAGACCTTCCTGCTCACTAAACCCCATCACCCCTCCTGCCACTGACACCTCTATCACTGGGTGTATGGGGTGTTAGGGGAGGGGTATTACCTCTGGTGGGGGACACGTCGTGCTCCTTCTGGGGTAATTAATCCACATTGGTTTCCACCGTGCACTCAGCTCTCACCTGTGGTTTATAGAAGTTGTCAGCATGTGACAGTGGTCACATTTCAGGAACGGCTTCAACTGGCCAGCTAAACCAAGTGAGGGTAGCCAGTGGGTCTCAAACCCTCAGTGAGTTATGAACTTCCCTTTGCATGCAAAGACAGGCTCTGGCAGATGGAGTGGACAAAACCAATAGTGGGTCCAATGGTCAAGAAGGTGGTTTCTGGACATGCTGTCGAGGGAAGTGATGAGCAGGTGGGGCTCGTCCCATCTGAGAGAAGGAAAACTCTGATCCTAAACCTTTCTGCCTTAATTCCTCATCTTCACTGCCCTTTCCTTCAAACCACTTACTCTTCCTTCATTTCCCTCCCTTTTCCATAGCCCATTTTCTACTCTTCACTCTCCTTTCACTTCTTTGTCTCTGGGTGAACTTCCCCCTAACTTCTCTATGCCCTAAAACCTCTTCTCATTCCATCCCTGCCCCTGTGGGAGATTATAATTCCAGCCAAACTGACAATTTCTCATTCCCCTGCAGGAGCTGAACCTCCTTAGTTCACTGAGCGACTGAACGCTCCATGTCGCTGCACCAGGTCAGTCAATTAAGCGTCAAGAGGCTTCGCTGCCACAAGCACAAGGCAACAGAGATTACTTTGCTCTCTTGTACAGACATGTGTAAATATGCGCAGAGCACACAGACATTGAATCCTTGTAAATTTATCTACATGCTTTCCCACCTGCAATGTCAATGGTATGTGATCGCCACTGGAGACTGGATGCAGCCTGCCATTGTATATTTGTTGCAAATTAAGCAGAGTAGTTGACATTGTGTTCAGATCCACCCGAATGCAACTTAATCACGGGGATCTGCAGCCATTGATAAAGTGCCCGAGCTCTGATGACATCAGTACAGCACCTTCCTTTCAAAGGCAGGCTGCTATTCAGCCGTATAAACCTTGTATTATTCTGACTGTACAAAAGGGTGGCAGGCTGTATCTAAACACATATTAACCCACAAGTGGATATTTGAGAATTACCGGTGGTGTTCGTTGAGATAGAGACATATATGATTTCAGGGAGTGAAATAGAAGGTAGTGCTGCGTCTTACTTAAGGCAAACCCATAATAGAAGCTAGACAAAGCCCATCATAGATCAAAGGGCACTTTTCCCTCAGTGCTTTTGAAAGCCCTGGTGTTTCCTTGCAGGGTGTTTGGTTACGGCTAGGTCTTGCTGGTAACACGAGCAAGCCCTTCCCAGAGGGAAGAGTTTGGGTGTGTATGCATGTGTGCATTTTATGGGATATGTTTTCATTTCCCTAAGCAGCACAAAATCACAGCTGGCAAAGAAAAAAAAAAACCCAGAGAGAGAGAGAGAGAGAGAGGGAGAGAGGAGAGCTTGCAAGCTTAGCAAAAGCTTAAAGGGAGCCAATGAGAAAGAATTAGGTCAACAAGGGTTAAAAGAGAGAGAGAGAGAGACCCAGACAATGAAAATTAGAGGAGATAAATGACAATAAGAGGAAGACTGGATTGCATGCTCTGGATTGTGAAACTCTAATCATTTTCAGCTCAGCAAAATCCATACAGTAACTTGCTACTCATATGGACGGAGAGCCTTCCTGAGACATTGCAGTTTTCAGCATTCAAGGGGAATTTGCCAATCAACACCCCGTTTTGCAATGGGAAAAGGCCAAGGAGAAATAATTTGCAGGACCCACTGAAAGTGACCAATCAGCCCTGCATGCGGCTAATTTTAATTCAGGGCCAAGAGCCACCCCCATGGACACTCCCACTCTTTATTACTGATATTAGTAGTATTTTCTATTTGCAAGATACAAACAGCATCCTTGACACAGGCAGCTGGGATGAAGAGAGCCCTTGTGGAAAAGCTGCTGTGTGTACGCGCGTGTTTTAAAGTGGAACTTGAGAACGAGAGTGCAAGATCTTGATTCATTTTTTGTCACACATGGCTAGGAAGCTTTTCGCAGTCATTAGACTGACTTAGCTCTTCAGAAACAATATGATCTTCTAATGGCTCAAGAGGATAGCTCTTGATACATTTCAATAGCTTTCCCCATTTCCCACAACTTAGAGTCAAAACCTGAATCCTTTTGGCCTTGGAAAGGAGTTGTGTCTATTTATCTAATGGGCATAACAGCAGGGCGAGAGTTTTGTTATAATCTTTCCAATCGAAGGAAAGGTATATTTCAGCACAGCAAGAAACAGCCCCTCTTCAGCACCCATGAGAAGCAGGGGTGTGTGTGTATAACACATTGTGCTTGTCAGCTAAGTGGAGTCTTGCCATTTATACCACTCTCAAAGTCTCGCAAGAAGGTGATAGCATAAACAGTGATGCAAGGCGGACTGAGTCACAACACACATTTAGGATTCCAGCTCTGAGGGCCTTCTGGCGGTTCCCTTCCTGAGAGAAGTGAAGCTACAGGGAACCAGGCAGAGGGCCTTCTCGGTAGTGGCGCCCGCCCTGTGGAACGCCCTCCCACCAGATGTCAAGGAAATAAACAATTATCTGACATTTAGAAGACATCTGAAGGCAGCCATGTTTAGGGAAGCTTTTAATGGTTGTTGTTGTTGTTGTTGTTGTTGTTGTTGTTGTTGTTCATACTTTGTTGGGAGCTGCCCAGAGTGGCTGGGGAAAGCCAGCCAGATGGGTGGGATATGTATGTATGTATGTATGTATGTATGTATGTATAAATAAATAGTGCACCTTGAGCTAGACAGTCCACTTTCAGAAGAAAGCTGTGAAATAAGCATGCAGCTTAGCACCACTGCATTGTGCCAGAAGAAATGGACACCTTCTTAAATTCCTTTGTTTTGAGGCCATTGCATGAAATCCAAAATGGCTGTAGCTATGTGGTGCCCGGCCTCTGTAGCCTTCTAGACCCTCTCTCCCCTGTGCCACCATCAGCTCAAGTGAGCAAGCTGCAGTCTTGCCTCTCTCTCTTGTAAAGCCTTAAGGACCCTTCTTGGAACAGTTACAGGAACATACTGTTAGGCACAGCCCAAGCGCTGAGTGGTGTGTGGTTTCAGTGGCTCCGACAGGTACCCTCAGTTGTCTTCTTTTGAACACGGTCACTGTAGGCTTGTGATGTACGGTGTCATTTACACTTCCACTGAGTGCTGGATCTGCCTCTAGAGCAAAAACTCCGAACAGATTTCCAGGGGGATCCCCATCTCTGTGTGGGGGGGCACAGAAAAAGGTAAAGACACAACGGCAGTGAAAGCATAGCAAAGCTCAAGAACATAAGAAGAGCCTGGTGGATCAAGCCGATGGCTTTTCCAACTGTATAATTTTGAGCTGAGGCAACCAGAACTATGAACAATTATGGTTTTAAAAGAGGATTGGACAATTTAATGGGGGAAGAGGGCTATTGATGGTTGCAAATTGTTGGGATACCAGTTAAGTCACGCTCAATACTGCTGGGATCGGATAAGTAGGGCAGGTTAGACATGTGGTTGCATTTTTTGCACCTACGAAGGGATGTCTAGTTCCAGGCTTGTACACAGCACAAATTCATAGAAGAGAAGGTTACCAATATCTACAGCCACAATGGCCATGCTGTGCATCTACGGTTGCAGGCGGCAATGCTTCTTAGAACTGTAGAGTTAGAAGGGACCACGAGGGTCATCTAGTCCAACCCCCTGCAATGCAGGAATCTTCTGCCCAATTTGGGGTTCGAACCCATGTCCCTGAGATCAAGAGTTTCAGGCTCTAAAACTGAGCTATCCCTTGAATAGCTGGAGACCAGTTGCTGGAAACCACAGATGGGGAGAAAGCTCTCGCTTGCAGGTTTCCTATAGGCAACTCTTCAGCCACTGGGAGAACAGGATGCTGGACAAGACAGACAACTGGCCTGATTCAGTAGGATCTGCTTATGTTCTTATAATCAATACTCTGAAGGCATAATAAAAGGATTAGTAAAAGGCTGTACCCCTACTTGATGCCCATTTGTACAGTGGTACCTTGGTTCTCAAACGCCTTGGTTCCTAAACGCCGAAAACTCGGAAGTATGTGTTCCGGTTTTCAAATGTTTTTCAGAAGCTGAACATCCGATGCGGCTGTCAGCTATTGTTTCCAGGGCACCTGCACCAATCAGAAGCTGCACTTTGGTTTTCGAACATTTCGGAAGTCAACCAACTTCCAGAACAGATTAAGTTTGGCGCTTTTGCTTTTGGTATTTATTTTGTGTTTTTGTTGCTTTTTCGGTTAATTTGTTTTTGTCACTGTGTGGAACCCAGCTCAGCTACTGATTGATTGACTGTGTGATGGCAAAAAATGGATAAAAGCTCCCCATCCAAACAATGACTATCATCAGTGCAGGTACAAAAAAACTAATTATGTTTATTATCTACAATAATGCTGTCTTATTTATTTTATATTACAGTACATTGATTACTGCCTTCATTTTATAGATCAATGGTCTCGTTAGATAGTAAAATTCATGTTAAATTGCTGTTTTAGGGTTTGTTTTTAAAAGTCTGGAACAGATTAATCCATTTTGCATTATGTTCTATGGGGAAGTGTGCCTCGGTTTTGGAACACTTTGGTTTTGGAACAGACTTCCAGAACGGATTAAGTTTGAGAACCAAGGGACCACTGTATAGCGACACTTTGACGTGCAAATCTATTACAGTCATACCTCAGGTTACAGCCGCTTCAGATTGCGTTTTTTCAGGTTATGCATCCACCGAGACCTGGGTTACAGTGGTACCTCTGGTTGTGAACGGGATTCGTTCTGGAGGCCTGTTCGCAACATGAAAAGAACGCAACCCGCAGTGGCGCGTTTGCACATGTGCGGGTTGCGATTCACCACTTCTGCGCATGCGCGTGACGTCATTCCGCGCTTCTGTGCATGTGCGAGCGGCGAAACCCGGAAGTAACCCTTTCTGGTACTTCCGGGTTTCCATGGGACGTAACCTGAAAGAGCGTAACATGAAGCTGATGTAACATGAAGTATGACTGTACTTCCAGGTTTCAGTGGTTGTGCATGCACAGAAGTGCCGAACCGCAACCTGCGCGTGCGCAGACACGCCGCTGCGGGTTGCAAACATTGTGGGTTGCGAACGTGCATCCTGCATGGATCACGTTCGTAACCCGAGTGCCCACTGTACAAAGGGTTCTGCTCTATCATTCCAAAAGGAATTTAGCTATTTGCCTGCACCAAGTTATTGAAACTCTTCAAAGGATGGAGCATGCTGCTACTGGTGCGCGAAGCTGATGTGGAGGTTTGTCCTCGGGTTGTTTGGCAGAAGGTAGAAAAATGGACAGCGACTTCGTAGCCACTCTGAGTTAGAAGTCCAGGCAGTTTATTCAAGCCTCTGTGTTTGCTGACACACCAGGCATCAGAGGAATGCAGACGGTCAGGGTTTGGGGGGTTTGTTGATGCTGCAGGTAATGAATATCACCTTCCAAATGTCTTAAAGCAAGTTGCAATGGCGATGGTTATATATATATATATATGTGTGTGTGTGTGTGTGTGTGTGTGTGTGTGTGTGTGTGTATACATATATATATATCTGTGGAAAAAACAGGGCAGCCTCTTTTTCAACTTGCCACAATCCTTCATTTATTTATTACAGGGTGTATGTGTATTTTTAGCTCCCCCCCCATAGCATATATGTGTGAAACTTGGCAGTTTGATTGCAATAGGGTCGTGCCCCTGGGCTGCTGTTTAGATGCTTCGTATGAGACAGAATGCGCGCACACACACACGCACACCCAAAACAAATGTAGTTGCTGGAATAAAAACAGGCTGTTTATCATGCTGTCTGTGTTTATCACCTCCAGTGCACAGCGCAACAGTTTTGCAAAATTGAATAGTATATGCTCCAATTCTCTTTTGGAATGCTGTGATTGGAATGGGTCTGGGGGAGGCATCCCAGCCCTGAACGGAAGCGAATGGAGCTTTGTTCAGCAGGAGAGAGAGGGAGGGGGGAAATCTTGCCTCAAGCATTATGATCTCTCTACGTACTCATATGTTTAAATGCAAGGGCCCATTTATAACCCACTCTGTGAGCAAACTTTCCAAAGGGAACGGCGAAGGTCTCGCCTCCAGGTCTACCTTTCCATTACTACAGGCAGACCTCTATTATTAGCGCCATTTAGCATGGTATGTGAAACTTTTATTATAAAAAACAACCACGGCGACAACTTGTTGCTCCCCTTGGAGAATGGATAGTTTCAAGGGAGTGAAAAGACAAGATATGGAATGAAATATTCTGGACAGAGACGATTGCAAGATAAATCCTGGATAGCAAAGAGAGAGAAATTGCTGGCAAGGTAAAGGGGAGGTTTGGAATGGATTTGAGAACTAAAGCGTCTGATCTATGGGTGTTGTTTTTCAACCTGCAGTTGCCTCTCTGCCCTAAAGTTGGCGCTGGGAAGAAATTATAATAAGTGAAATATATTGGCGGGGGGGGGGGGGGAGAAAGAAGTTATATCTGCAGCAAAATGTTGCAGTGTAGGATGTTCCCTATTCAGGATTCCAGCCACCCTTTTCCATTCCCTCCTTTAGTATCCCAGGCCCATTGAGCGTCTGGGAGGTGTTCCCCAGAGGATTCGCTCCCCCCAATTTTCTGCTATTCTTCTGCAAACTTTGAGGTCTCCCGCTGAGCCTCCTGATATGTATGGATTGTGCCTTATGGCCACATATGGACCAGCACTCAGAGAATTGAGGATGTTATTTGTATATGGCCCCATTTGCACTCTACATTAAGCATCGTCATGCCTCTTTAAACAGTCATGGCTTCCCCCAAAGGATCATGGGAACTGTAGTTTGTTCAAGAGACTGGGAGTTGTTAGAAGGTCCCTATTCCTCCCCCTGAGGTAGCTCAGAGGTAGAGCATCTGGTCTTCAAGCAGAAGGTCCCAGGTTCAAAGCATCTCCAAGTAGGGCTGGGAAAAAACCCTGTCTGGAACCTTGGAGAGCAGCTGCCAGTCTGTGTTGGCAATACTGAGCTAGGTAGACCACTGGTCTGACTTGGTAAGAGGTGGCTTTCTAGGTTGGAATTGGTGGCTTCAATTTTCAGAAGCTCTGAGAAGCCTTGCAAGGGAAGGGTCTCCTAACAACTCTCTTTTTCTTGCTTTGGTTTTGTTTGACTGTAGTGATGTGTGTGTTTCTGATCTCTATCAAATGCTACCTTATTAATTTCCCGAAGGGAAAGGTGGTATACAAATCTCTAAAGAAAAGAAAGCAACAATGTGGTGATGAATCTTGAATACCTCATTCGCACATGCAAATTGTCACTTGATGCTACCGCAAATGCGTCATGTCTATGCCTGTTAGGAAACAAGACCTCAGAAGCTTCAGGATCCGATGCCAGGGTGGAGATATGTTTGCCAAGAATGTCAACCCCTGAGCCTAATTCTGTTTTCTGTTCTTCTGATGCATCCGTTTATGTCTAAAGTCGAGAGTGAAACGATGCCAAGTTGCATGGTAGTCTTTGAGAAAACGTACCAATAAAGGAAATCAAAACGACAGTTTCATCGATGACCTAAATGTCTACGGAAGTGAAAGGAGAGTTCCCCTTGTGAATCCCAGGCAAAACCTCAGATTTTTCTTTTATTTGTGTGTTAATAATGATGACATCTGCTTGAAACACTTCATTTGCAGCATCAGGTGGCCTGACTTCATTAAGAAGCCAATGATGTCATCATAACCAAGAGGGTGGGAGGCTGGGAGGGTGGGTGTGTAGGCGGGGGGAGCAATGCCAGGCAGTAAGTAACTCTGGGATGGATGGAAAAGAGTTCATCAAAGCGTCCAAGTGAGGCAACAGTGACAGTGCACCTGGAATAATTAATTTCTCGAAAATGACTTTGATCACAGGTTAATTTATTTTGGCTGGCATTCACATACATTAGCAGCCATGCTAATGCTGCAGTCAAGCTGAGATTTATTGGGATGAGTTTATTTATATCTTTGGGTGATTTCATTGCAAAGGGATGTGCGTGGGCTTCAGAGGTGAATGTCTGCACCCACTGCTCACTTATTTATTCTAGTGTTTCTTTCCCATCACACTTCTCTCACGGAAACGTAAGTGTCTTACAATAAATAACGCACATCGCTGGGTGAGATCCAGAGATGTCCTCCTTCTGCTCATGGAAAAATCCTTCCAGTCACAGACTCATTCTGCTAATGGAAGGACAGCTTTGGATCCAAGCCAAGGTCGTTTGAAGCTGTCTTCCAGGAAATTCCCTCTGTTCCTTGGAAGATCTTCTAGGGTTCCTCAGTCAGAAGGTCTCAGGGCTGGGCTGCGGGCAACTGTCTGAGGAGAGAAGGAGCCAAGATCCAAGAATCATGGGGATAACCAGGAGGTTGACTGATGAATAAGTCAGAGCCAGAGGGTAAGCCTGAATGACAAAGCCAGCTAGAAGCCAAAAGGCAGGACCATAAAGTAATCAAGAGCTCAGGCAAGGCTCAGCTGACACAAGAAGGGTCCTGTGCCTTGCCTGGGTGGGTTGAGTTATCCCAGGCCCTGAAGGTCCTGCACTGGGAAGCTGCCACCTGCAATTCTGTGATTCACCACATGGATCACACAGATTCAGAAGCTCCTATGGTGGATACTTTCTGGTTGGTTGGTATCCGTCTCTCTCAGGAGACAATGCAGGAGTACACTTTTGCAGGTGAACTCAAACCATTGGAAGTTTGCAGTGCCTGCTGTGGCTGTAGAGACCAATACAGGAGAGACATGTTTTGCTGCAGCCAGGGCAGATGAAGGCGTCCAGTTGTGCTGATGCAGATGCACCACGGCGTTTCTTCTCTCTGCGCTCCTCCCAGCAATCATTCCTCCTCTGGTCACCGCTATGGATGCGTGATCTGACTGTCTATCTCAAGGCACTGCAGTTGTCTGCAAGGGATTCCCACATGGTGGGGTTGGATGTTGCCACCTCCCCTTCTACATACATACAATTCTGTGTCCAGGGCAGCTGTTTATCAGCTCCATCTGGTACACAGGCTGAGACCCTGCCTGTCCACAGACTGTCCCGCCAGAGAGGTGCATGCTCTGGTTATCTCTCGCTTGGACTACTGCAATGCGCTCTATGTGGGGCTACCTTTGAAGGTGACCTGGAAACTACAACTAATCCAGAATGCGGCAGCCAGACTGGTGACTGGGAGCAGCCCCTGAGACCACATAACACCGGTCTTGAAAGACCTACACTGGCTCCCAGTACGTTTCCAAGCACAATTTAAAGTGTTGGTGCTGACCTTCAAAGCCCTAAACGGCCTTGGTTCAGTATATCTGAAGGAGCATCTCCACCCCCATCGTTCTGCCTGGACACTGAGGTCCAGTGCCGAGGGCCTTCTGGCGGTTCCCTTGCTGTGAGAAGCCAAGTTACAGGGAACCAGTCAGAGGGCCTTCTCGGTAGTGGCACCCGCCCTGTGGAACGCCCTCCCACCAGGTGTCAAAGAGAAAAACAGCTACCAGACTTTTAGAAGACATCTGAAGGCAGTCCTGTTTAGGGAAGCTTTTAATGTTTAATAGGTTATTGTATTTTAATATTCTGTTGGGAGCCGCCCATAGTGGCTGGGGAAACCCAGCCAGATGGGCGGGTATAAATAATATATAGATATATATGCTGAAGTTGAGGCGCCAATACCTTGGCCACCTCATGAGAAGAGAAGACTCCCTGGAAAAGACCCTGATGTTGGGAAAGATGGAGGGCACAAAGAGAAGGGGATGACAGAGGACGAGATGGTTGGATAGTGTTCTCGAAGCTACCAGCATGAGTTTGACCAAACTGCAGGAGGCAGTGGAAGACAGGAGTGCCTGGCGTGGTCTGGTCCATGGGGTCACAAAGAATCGGACACGACTAAACAACAAATATATATATATATTGCCACCCTACCTTCCAGGACCTTACGATGACAGAGCCAGTCCTCCCTCCAATTTGTCTTTGCTGCAAACCCTTGAGGTTGCTTAGTGAACTTCATGATTAAGTGAACTGTGGTCTCCTTGATTCTGGTCCTAGTCAGACACTCAGTCCTTTTCTACGCCACACAGACTTCCCACTACTGGCTTTCCCCAGCCAGGGAAGATGTCCATCTAGCTCAATATTGTCTGTCTAGCTCAATATTGTCTAGACAGAATGGCAACAGCTCTCCTGGACGTCATACAGGAATCCATCCTACTTGGAGATGTCAAGGATTGACCTTGGGACCTTCTCTGAGCAAAGCATGTGCTGAGCTACAGGCCTCCCCAGTGGCGTAGCGTGGGTTGTCAGCACCCGGGGCAAGGCAAGTAATTTGCGCCCCCTAACCCAGTAGGGGCAGAGAGCTGCGAGTGCGAGCGCCCCCCCCAGATGTTGCGCCCGGTGCGGCCGGCCCTCCCTGCACCCCCCACGCTACGAAACTGGGCCTCCCTATCAAGTTTGTCTTCAAGGGTCAAAGCCGCCCTGCTTATGAGGAGGACAGAGGAAGCCGCCTCAGGTGGCAAAATACCAAGGGGTGGTGCCCCCAAGGACCCCCAACCCCTGCTGCTAACACTAGAGAAGCAAGGATAAGTGACTGCAGCTTCCAGGTTCTTGAGATATCTTGTGGACCAGAATCTGGAAGCCGCAGCCACAGTTGTGCAATCCCAGTAAGTGAGGCTGTGTTGGCTGTGTTTGTGCAAACCCTCCAAGTGTCCCTATTTTCCAAGGACATCCCTGATTTAGAGAAGCCACCTCTGATTTGATCCTGGAATGTCTCGCTTTTCTTTAGGTCACCCCTATTTTCATTGGAGAAATGTTGGAGGGTATGGAGTTATCTGACCCCCCAAACCATCTGAAGGCAATCCTATATAGGGGAGTCTTTTTAATGTTGAATCTTTTTATATATGTTGGAACCTGCCCAGAGTGGCTGGGGCAACCCAGTAAGACGTGTGGGATATAAATAGTAAAATTATCATTATGGAATGGGACGTCCCTCTTTTCATCCGAGAAATGTTGGAGGGTATGTGTGTGTTACCATCCCATTTCTCCTCTGGCAGCAAAACAAGATGGGATGCTCCTGTGAAGGGTATATGACTTCCTGCAATCCAATTCTTGACTGAACTTCACATTGGTGGAGAGGGTACCCCAGAGCACATCCCAGGTCCTTTGCAATGTCCAAGGCTTTCTCAGCGGTCAAGTTGCTCAGGAAAGGAATCCCTGCAGATGAAAGACCATGTTGTGCCTTGAGGTTCAACAGAACCTATTTTTTTCTATGTGCAAATTGTTTCCATTTGAAGGCCTTTGCGCTCTTCGGCCGATGCCTTTCCTAGCCCCGCCAAGCATTTCTTTCTCTTTCCTGTGTCTTCTACAGTCAGCTTTGTTTGCAATCATTTGTGCGCCTCCAGAGATTTGGATTCCGCATAAGTGAATCAGGAAGCTGACAAAAACAAACAAAATACGAGAGAGAGAGAGAGGGAAGGAGGCATTGGCCAGAGAGAGGGATGCCAGGAGCCCCTTTCAGATGTAAAAAGCGTGGCCATGAAGTGGGTGTGGTTGTGGAATTGCAGTGGCAAACACTCCCCTCCCCGCTTCCCTCCCCATTTCTGCAGAGTCCTGCACATACGTACAGTTATCTTAGTAGAGTTCCTAGCGGCCTGCAGACCGGACGTTCTCAAACTTTTTCAGGTAACTGCTCGCTTGGTTCCATAAACTTGTCCCCAGTATCCCTACCCTATAAAGAGCATTATTCAGAATGCCATGATTTGTGAAGATAAGATAAGATGATAAGAGTCAAAACAGTATCAGCTAACTATTTGTTTAATAATAAATATTAATAACAATAATAACAAGGGACGCGGGTGGCAGAAGGGACGCGGGTAGCGCTGTGGGTACAACCTCAGCGCCTAGGACTTGCCGATCGTTTGGTCGGTGGTTCGAATCCCCGCGGCGGAGTGCGCTCCCATCGTTCGGTCCCAGCGCCTGCCAACCTAGCAGTTCGAAAGCACCCCCAGGTGCAAGTAGATAAATAGGGACCGCTTACCAGCGGGAAGGTAAACGGCGTTCCGTGTGCTGCGCTGGCTCGCCAGATGCAGCTTTGTCACGCTGGCCACGTGACCCGGAAGTGTCTGCGGACAGTGCTGGCTCCCGGCCTATAGAGTGAGATGAGCGCACAACCCTAGAGTCTGGCAAGACTGGCCCGTACGGGCAGGGGTACCTTTACTATTAATAACAATTAATAATAATAAAGCAGGGATGTGGATAGCACTGTGGTCTAAACAACTGAGCCTCTTGGGCTTGCTGATCGGAAGGTTGGCAGTTTGAATCCGCACAATGGGGTGAGCTCCCGTTACTCTGTCTCAGCTTCTGCCAACCTAGCAGTTCAAAAGCACACCAGTGCAAGTAGATAAATAGGTACCGCTGCAGCAGGAAAGTAAACGGCGTTTCCATGTGCTCTGCTTTCCGTCACGGTGTTCCATTGTGCCAGAAACAGTTTAGTCCTGCTGGCCACATGACCCGGAAAGTTCTATGCAGGAATATGCAGCTGTCTCATATAGGAATTGAACCTGCAACCTTGGCATTATAGGACCATGCTATAAGCAACTGAGCCATCCAGGCTGGCTTGATCCAGCAATACCAGCTTTCCAAAGTCAGAAAGGCATTTACACCTCCAGCCCCCCCAATGCCACCCCCTGCCTCTTAGCGCTCCCCAGGTAATCCAATGGACCCCCAGCAGGTGCCACCACCCACTTTGGAAACCAGTGGCATAGAGAGTTCTCTGTTTGTATACCTCCAAGCTTGGAGCTTGCTGCGTACATTGCTGGGGGCGAGGGAGGGGAGAGGTGTTGGCTGTTCAAAGAAAACAAATGTTTTTAAAACCCCTACTAGGCATATCCACCTAGGATCTTTTTCAGCCCAGGCCTAGGAGAAAAGCCCACCCTGCTTGGAGACGGGCACAACTTGATGCCATTTCCATGTAGCATAGAAGAAGCTCTCACTGCCTGGCATCCTTCCCAGAGTCTGAACTTGGAAGCCTCAGGATATCTAATTAGGCGTGGATATGTCACAGAAAGGGGAAACAATGACTCCTCTTTCCCTGGCATGTAAGTGATCTCATATGGCATGTTGTCCCTCACTTTACTCTCAGTTGGATCCCCCTGTGACCTGAAAGTGGGGGAAGGGAGGGGGTTCTTGAAGCTGCCCTTCCAGAGTTATCACCTGGGCAGCAGGAGCGCAGCAGGTCACAGCGACACAGCCTTTCCCAATATGGTGAGGTGCATTGCATCCCTCCCTCCAGGGCCGTCTTAAGCATATCTGACACCGTGGTGCAAAGCTCCCTCTGGCGTGCCCACCCCCCTGTTTCCCAGAGTTTTTTTAGGGAGAACGGCGCTGCCGGCAGGGCTAGAGGGCGGCTCCTCTGGCAGTGAAGAGGTAGAAGCTGGACACGGCAGCTCCCGACTCAGCTGGTCGCTTCGTGCCACGGTGGCCACAGCAGATGGAGGCTCCGGGCACAGCACTGCTTCGGAGTGGCATGGCAGAGGCGGGCGAGGGTGGCGAGGAGACAGGAGGCGCCGAGTCCAGCCTTTACCTCTTCCCTGTCACCCTTCAGAACTTGGCACCCCGCGCCACTAGACTCTGTGGGTAGGACACCCCTGCCTCCTTCTCTCATAACACTAGAACTCATAGATGTCCAACAAAGCAGAATGTCAGAAGATTTGGGACAGGGAGAAGAAAGTACTTTTTCATGCAACACATAGGTAAAGTGTGGGACTCTCTCTTGCAGGAGGCAGTGGCGTAGCGTGGGGGGTGCAGGGGGGGCCGGCCGCACCGGGCGCAACATCTGGGGTTAGGGCAAATCCACGGGTTAGGGGGCGCAAATTACTTGCCTTGCCCCGGGTGCTGACAACCCATGCTACGCCACTGGCAGGAGGCAATGGTGGGTGGCTTTAAAAGAGGATTAGACAAATTCATGGAGAGGGCTATCGATGGCTTCTAGCCATGGTTGTAGAAATGCTTCAGCACACCAGTTGCTGAAAAGAGCAGGATATAGAGCTTGCTCTTGGGTCTGGGTCCTGTTTGTGCACACCCAATGAATGTCCTGCCTAGGGCTTGACTTGGCCAGATTGTGCCCAATCCATATTGTAACCAAGATGATCAAGGATGTGGAAACCAAGCCTTATGAGGAACGTTTGAAGGAGTTGGGTATGTTTAGTGTGGAGAAGAGGAGAGTGAGAGGAGATACGATAGTCATCTTCAAATATCTCAAGGGTTGTCATATGACAGTTACAAGAAGGAAGATTCTGACTAAACAACAGGAAAAACTTTCTGGCAGTAAGAGCTGTTTGACAGTGGAAGAGTCTACCTCAGGAGGTGGTGGACTCTCCTTCCTTGGTGATTTTAAAATAGAGTTTGGATGTTATGATTCCGCATTGCAGGGGATTGGACTAGATCAGTGGTGTCCAAACTTTTTTCAAAGAGGGCCAGATCTGATGAAGTGAAGGGCCGTGAGGGCTGGCCAAAGGGCCAACCAAAGTTGTTGACCTTTTTTTAGGATTGAAGTTGTTGAAGGTTTTTTTACGAAATAAACTGCCACAGGGGCTGGATTAAACTGACTGATGGACCGGATTACGTCCCTGAAACAGACTTTGGACATGCCTGGACTAGATGATCCTTGGAATCTCTTCCAACTATAATTCTATGATTCTCTGAAGGATGATGCATTCCAAAAAGCACCCCCCCCCCGATTTGTGCCCTCCAGAGGTTTTAGACAACAATGGCCCCCACTCTTACTGGCTGGGGCTGATCATATATTTTCGTGAGAAACTGAACAACCCCCTCCTGCTTCCTTTTACCCAACCCGAGGGCAGATTTCAGCTCTAAACAATAATAGCAAAATGTCACACAAGCACTGAAATAGAGTTAGTCCTAAAGTCAATATAAAGGAAAATGTTAACACAACCATATATTACTAGTTGCTGCAGGTACAGCTTGTCCAGCAGAGTCTTTGTTCATGTGCTGGATAAACGGCCATCAGTCCACCATAAAAGTTTTTCGGGGGTTTTTGCATTCTAGTCACACAAAGTGTTTGCATCAGTTTTTCATAAAGTGCTGTCTCCCAAATTACTTGATATCATTTTGGTGCATTTGAACTTTTTGCTTCTTTCCAATATCTGGCTTGCAATATTTTTTGCTGCCATTAATAAGTACAGTGGTACCTCAGGTTAAGTACTTAATTTGTTCCGGAGGTCCATTCTTAACCTGAAACTGTTCTTAACCTGAAGCACCACTTTAGCTAATGGGGCCTCTTGCTGCCGCCGCACCGCTGGAACCCAATTTCTGTTCTTATCCTGAAGCAAAGTTCTTAACCTGAAGCACTATTTCTGGGTTAGCAGAGTGTGTAACCTGAAGTGCATGTAACCTGAAGCGTATGTAACCCGAGGTACCACTATAACCGATTTAAAGCTTCTATAATAACCCTTGGCTGTCTTCACTGAATATAACTAACAATGCTATTGCATGAGATTCCTCTCCTTCCCAGGTTTTCCCAGTACTTTTGTTACTTCTAAAAATACCTTACCCCAGAACTGATAAAATCTGTAGTTCCAAAGAGGCAGTATTGCGTATTTTGGATCTAAGCAATTTTAGAAAAACATTGCAATTTTCTCATTCAGCCCTGTTTGGATGTTCCACTGCATCTTCTTTAAAAAAATATAATTTACTTCCACTCATTAATCAGCTCATGTAGCCTATGCCCAAATGGTATAATTTGCTGGTTTAGGGGTGAAGGAGGGAGGCTAGAATCTCGATTCAAGTGTGGCATTTTTATGCTCGGAATATTTCCAGTTGTTCTCAGTGGAGCTGTGGTCACTACTTAGCATTAACACGGTGCTAGTCATTGTGATGGACAGGATGACCACAGAGCACAGCATGTTGCAGGGATTTTGGGATATGGGAATGCAATATGTTTAAAAGCAACAGCAACAACAAGCCACCCCAAGGAGAACCTGCTGGAGGAGTCCAGGTGACAGGATTCAGCCCTAGCCAGGCTCTGACCCCTGGGGTTTCCTCAGAGAAGTAACAGGACCTCCTGGCAGAATTTCATAGTCAGTGAAGAGCCTCACTTGCCCTAGGAATGAGCTTCATTAAACACGAACCCTGAAATTTGGAATCCCCTCCAAACTAATGCCAAAGTTTTGTACTCATTTTGCACTGGTTTGTACTATGAGCCCAGAAGGAGGAGAAGAAGAAGAAGAGTTTGGATTTGATATCCCGCCTTTCACTCCCTTTAAGGAGTCTCAAAGCAGCTAACATTCTCCTTTCCCTTCCTCCCCCACAACAAACACTCTGTGAGGTGAGTGGGGCTGAGAGACTTCAGAGAAGTGTGACTGGCCCAAGGTCACCCAGCAGCTGCATGTGGAGGAGCGGGGAAGCGAACCCGGTTCACCAGATTACGAGACTACCGCTCTTAACCACTACACCACACTGGCTCTCAGCGTTTTATGCCACCCCCCCGAGCAATTGCTACATTAAACTGGGGGTCACAGTTAACACCCCAAAATCCAACATTGCCTGATTCACTCCAAACTAGTGCCAAATTACTCAACATTTTTTTGTAGTTCTTTATTCCTCCTTCCCCACTGGAATGAAGGCAGGAGTTCTGGTTGGGGACTGTAAGGGGGCTGTTACAAAAGATGGGTGCCACCCTTCAGTATATGCCGAGTGGTAGCAAAATTCCAGGGGGTTTCGGGTGCTCACCCAGGGTCTGTGTTTCTTTGGAGAACTGAGACACGACAGAGACTATTGTAGCTTTAAGAAATGTGGTTTATTCCCTATTTGCACCTTCGGTCTGCATGGGGGGAGTCCACATTCACCCAATCTCCACACGGCTTGCAGGCAGAAAGTCTACTGTTTTTATTTTATTTCAAGCGTTTACACACTGTCTAAAGCATGGGGCTTTAGACCACTAGGTTGGAGGCAGCGGTGGAGCAAGCTGATCGGGCGCCTGGGGCGGCGCACGTGCCCTGTGCCCAGTGGGGCGGGGCGAGCCAGGGCAGGACACTCCATGAGGCCTCCAAGGAGTCTGCCTGCCTCCTCCCACTCAGAAGAAGAGATGAAGATTTAATATCCCGCTTTATCACTACCCAAAGGAGTCTCAAAGCCGCTAACATTCTCCTTTCCCTTCCTCCCCCACAACAAACACTCTGTGAGGTGAGTGAGGCTGAGAGACTTCAGAGAAGTGTGACTAGCCCAAGGTCACCCAGCAGCTGCATGTGGAGGAGCGAACCCGGTTCACCAGATTACGAGTCCACCGCTCTTAACCACTACACCACAATGACTTTCTCAGCCACCCTACAGCTGAGGGGAAGGTGGTGGGTGGACCGTTTGGGGCAGCGTGGGCTTGTGGGCACCCAAGCCACCACGTCACTCCCAGGAGAGACGCATGGCTCGGGCGCACTGCAGGGCCCGTGGTGAGTGCCGCCTGGCATTTTGTCACCCCTCTCAGTGGTGACACCCGGGGCGGCCTGCACCCACAGCACCCCCCTTCCTCCACCCCTGGTTGGAGGAGGCTGAAGCTGACCAAAGTGGTGCAAATGTCTGAGTTGGTGCAAAGCTGTTGCGTGCCTTCTGTGGCTACCTATGGATGGTCCATTTGGAGATGAAATCTGGGCACACTGCTGTGTGGTGTGCGAACTGCTCTTTCATGCTATGCTGCTTTTACAAAAAATGCTTGGGAGTCATCCTTTAGAGGAGACCTGCTCCACACCAGCATTGTCTAGACATTTTGCAAATGAGCATCCTGCAAAAGATAAAGAACAGCTCATTTTTACGGAAAAACAATTTACTAACAAATGAGATCCACAGATCGTGGTTCACACCTTGTACATAACAATTGCTCCAGAACGGGATGCTTATTTGTCTAATGTATTCACCCACCCCGTCAGCATAAAGCTTCTCACCCTTTTCTCCCTGAAGTCCTGCATTATAGATGCTCATGATTTTAAATGGCTTGAACATAATGGGGTTAACATAGCTGAGTGCCAATACATAATAACCTTTTAACTGAGACATGCATAATGAAAGGGGGAGAAAAATGCAATTGAATAATAAAAATAACCCTCCAATTTCAGCAGCAGTTAAGAAACTCTTGTGGACCGGAAATTCTGATCCAAATTACACCCAGGAAACAAGCAAATAAAAAATAAAAAAATTGCAGGGGAGAGGAACAAATATGGAAAGCAATGAATGAAAAGGCAGAGATCCTCATCCAGCTCTCTTAAGGTTGCCTGTATACGCCTGTTGCTGCATTGTTTTGACAAGTGTAAATGCAGCGAGAATATTTTCACAGTGTTATTGGTCTGGTTCACTACACAGAGATTCAGTGCTGTATTTTGGATACATTTAACAGTGGTAAAAAGTAGCAACTTATCGTTATCGTACAGAGCCTCATGTAGCATCAGGCATCATCAATAGCAGACCTACAGTTTGGGGGCCCTGAAGTTTGAACAACCATGGGGGACCATTTGCAACCAGTAATGAGGTCTGGGTAACCCCTGTTACCTTCTTCAATGGGGTAGTTCAATGACAGATCGTTGTTGTCGTTTAGTTATGTCTGACTCTTCGTGCCCCATGGACCAGAGCACGCCAGGCACTCCTGTCTCCCACTGCCTCCCACAGTTTGGTCAAACTCATGCTGGTAGCTTCCAGAACACTGTCCCACCATCTCGTCCTCTGTTGTCCCCTTCTCCTTGTGCCCTCCATCTTTCCCAACATCAGGGTCTTTTCCAGGAAGTCTTCTCTTCTCATGGCCAAAGTATTGGAGCCTCAGCTTCATGATCTGTCCTTCCAGTGAGCACTCAGGGCTGATTTCCTTCAGAATGGATAGGTTAAAACACTGGTGCTGCTGACTCTCATATTTTGGGATCATTGAAACAGATACAGAAAATAATTAATCAATTTGAGCTGTGCAACTCAAATTGGGTCAACTAGACCCATTTTTTTTAAAGCATTGTGGACTAAAGATGTTTCTGGGGCCCCTTCAGGATTAGGGGTCCAGAAGCTTAAGCTTCATCAATTTCATAGTAGATCCGCCCCTGGACTTCACAATGGCCGGCTTCACGTGATCCTATCACGGCTTAATAAGACTCTCTCTTTGACGCTTTCCACATCACAGCAGACATGATGTACTTCTGCCAGACGCTGGCCTTCATCGAGATTGTGAACATGCTGGTCGTTCTGGTCCAGACTCTTCTCATGCCTGTTTTCCTCCAGGTAATCACACTTAGAGAGCCAACAGCCCCTCTCTGGGGACTTCAGGGGCCATATTCCAAACGTGGCAAGGGCAGAAGAAGCAGTGACTTTGTGTCCTGGCTCCCACCCAGGCCAGATGCGGCTCAAATGCCCTTTAGCCCTCTCTCTGCTGGAGCAGAAAGAGGAGGCTTTGGCAGACCCTTCCCCAATTGTGCATCTTAGCTGCTGTTGGTTAGAGAGTGGTGCTGATAAGGCCAAGGCTGCAGCCCTGTGGGTTTGATCCCTTCCAATTCTACAATTCTATGATTCTATAAGTTCCATAGGTTAAGTATGCTCTGTGTGAAGAAGGACTTTTTAAAATCTGTCCTGAATCTTCCAACATTCAGCTCCACTGGACATCCATGGTTCTTTATCTTGTATCACACAGGCAGCATTTATTCACTTAATAACTGCTCTCATTATCAGCTGTTCCATTTACTCACTCTTACCAGGCCTGGAAGCAGCAGAAATGGGATTCGAATATGGAATTTTGTGGGTCATATCTTCATCTCCAAGCCAGCCCACTATATTAGCTGAATTGCATTAAGGGTATAAGGGATGATTCTGAATTCTAAAATTCAGTTATTCTAAATATTGTCCCACAGTTGGTATCTCTATGGATTAAAAACACACACACAACTGGCATATGTTTTAGAGGCCTCCAAACATTTGAGCATCCTTTTCACTTTGCTGGAGTTGTTTGATTAATGCAAACCTCCCATAAACATGTTTTATAATTAAAGTTGTTTTGTCATTAGAGGCAAGCGCCTCTGAGACTTTGCAGATATGACCAATTTCATCTCTAAAGAATGACAGAGGATAAACAGCATATTAAGTAATTTGAAAATCATTTGGCAAAAATACTCCCCAGAACATAATTACAGCATTTGAAATTACATGGCTTGCCCATGCTACTGTTTAGGGGGAGGCAGGGAGCCCAACCCCGTCGAAAGCGCGGCATGCTATCCAATATAAATTATTGACCTGCTCTTGCAAAGTTAATCTAAGGCATGCAATTTGTCTCCGGGCTTTTGATAAGAGAGCAATCATTTAAAACCATGCTGGTCCCCAATAAGTAATACTCAGTGAGCAATTTGATCCATTGATGGCTTCTTTCTAATATGTCCCCTGAGGTACAGTTTCCCTAAATCTATTAGACGTTTACAGTCTTTCTGGATGTGCTGCCTGAGAAAGTCTATCACACTGTATTAACTTGACAAGGTAATGTGCTCCTCACTTCTATTATCATAGCAGGAACTGTGGTTTGACCTTGGAACTACTAACAACACTTTATTATCCCCGATCTTAATGAGGGGTAGTTGCAGAGTCTTTCAATGACATGGGCTTCAAAGGGTCCATTCTTCAAAGGGTTTTTTCTTCTTCTGAGGGAACAAAAGGAGATGTTGCTAGGATGCCATCTTGCTTTGTCCCAATTTTGCCCACCCTCCCCTCTCCCAAACAGTGAACATTTCTCCCTTCACCAAGAAAATACAGGGAGGGGTCATTTCAGCTTGGGTGAAGCTCTGACACATAGGATCATAGAACTGTAGAGTTGGAAGGGATCCTGAGAGTCCTCTAGCCAAATGTAATGCAGGAATCTCAACTAAAGCATACACGACAGGGGCATATCCATTCTACTGTTGAACAACTCTTACCATCAGAAAGTTTTTCTGATGTTTAGTCAGAACCTCCTTTTTTGTAACTTGATGCCATTGGTCCTCTCTTGTAGAGAAGAAGAAAACAAGCTTGCTCAATCTACCATGAGACAGCCCTTGAAATAATAATAATAATAATAATAATAATAATAATAATAATAATAATTTATACCCCGCCCATCTGGCTGGGTTTCCCCAGCCACTCTGGGCGGCATTCCAACCGAATATTAAAAACAATACAGCGCCAGACATTAAAAATTTCCCTAAACAGGGCTGCCTTCAATTGTCTTTTAAAAGTAAAATAGTTGTTTATGGCCTTGACATCAGGTGGGAGGGCGTTCCACAGGGCAGGCGCCACCACCGAGAAGGCCCTCTCCCTGTAACCTCACTTCTCGCAGTGAGGGAACTGTCAGAAGGCCCTCGGAGCTGGAACTCAGTGTCCGGGCTGGACACTGATATGTCCTCTTCTCCAGGCTAAACATACCCAGCTCCCTCACCCGTTCCTCCTCTTTTTCCAGGACTCTTCCTAGGAACTCTGCCCCATGTTAATTAGTGAGAAGGGGGCACAGTTTGGGATTTTATGCCACAGGTCCCAAAATATCTTGGGCTCAGCCTGTATCCGTTAGTCAGTGGGTGTGTAGCTCACCTGGGAAAGGGTTTTGGTTTGGAAATTGTTCTTGGATCGAAGTACCAGCAAGCCCACACAATTCCACCCCCACCCCAGACCTCCAAATTAATTTTGCTTTGCAACACAGGGCAAGATCATTTTTACAAGTTCAATATCTGTCTTGCCGCACCTAAAACTGATGTTTCGAGAGAGAGGTCAGATAAACCAATAAACAAAACATTCCGGATTCTCATCCATCAGTTATACTGTGGTGTTATGCAGAGGGGGAATTTCTGCCTTTTGTCTCTTGATGTATGATGTTTTATACCACAGTAATATTGCAGTAGAATCTTTGCCCTTACTCCTGCGGTGATCAGTTACTACGTTGAATCATAAGTGCTCTAATATTTCCGCTGGCAGTCATAATGGCAAATGTTAGTGGCCATAAAACTCTCCTTCAAGAATCCACTCTTGTTTCTTTTGAGGTATGTATCTCCTGAACACGTAGCTGCACATCATTCCTCTGGTGTGTGTAAAGATCTCAAAAGTGTCAGGAAGAGCAGTAAACTCACCTCTGCATCACCTTATGAGTGCACGTATCACAGCAATTTCCCAGCGTTATAAGAATTTAAGGTCTCAAATATATAAATTAAATGTTCATAAATTTACAAGGCAAACACATACGTAAATATATAAACCACATGTCTGAAAGAGTACAGCAAAATAGTCCTGAAACCATTTTGACTCTCCCAAATTGACTTCAAATATTCCTCTGCAGTTTGGATGGGAATGGGAAAAGCCTCCCCATTGTCTCTGTGCTCACAAATATGACTAGGGTGAGCCTGTGACCTGGATGCAGGAACTAAAGTATTAACCATCACAAAAGAATGGCCAGGCTGCCCAGGTAACCCAATAAGTGACCATTAATAGGATTCTGCTGTAGACCACCCCTTCTGTGATGTATGTATGATGTGTTGAGGGGGTGGTCTTGAGCTACAGGTGGCAATTTCAAAAGTCTATATAAGGGCTTGCACACCATTGTTCTGGGTTCCTCCTCCCTCCTGCATGTGGTGAGTGAGGACCCTGTTGCAGCAGTTTAATAAAGATCAGGCTTACTAGCTGCTTTGCTTCTCAATACAGTGGTACCTTGGGTTACAGACGCTTCAGGTTACAGTCGCTTCAGGTTACAGACTCCGCTAACCTAGAAATATTACTTTGGGTTAAGAACTTTGCTTCAGGATGAGAACAGAAATCGTGCAGTAGCAGCGCAGAGGCAGCAGCAGGAGGCCCCATTAGCTAAAGTGGTGCTTCAGGTTAAGAACAGTTTCAGGTTAAGAACAGACCTCCAGAACGAATTAAGTTCTTAACCCGAGGTACCACTGTATTCTCTGGTTGACCTCTGTTATTTTCTCCTACCAATAGGGAACCCACTATACGGGCTTTTCGATACCCCATAAGGGATAAAGGGCAGATTTTATTTACAACATCAGGAATAAAAGTTATTTGTATATTACTCAGTGTAAATACATTAAGCATACTTAATAATGCGGAAAGGCAGTATGTTTGTATGCATGTAAACTTTTAAAAAGAGGAAGGTTCACAGGGATTCAGGTGCTGGGAATTGCAGGTGGGCAGAGTGCTCTTGTGTTCAGGTCTTGCTTGCAGCCTTCCTAGTGGGGCATCTGGTTGGCCACTATGAGAACAGGGTGCTGGAAGAGATGGGCTACTGGTTTAATCTCTTTCAGTCATAAAGGGTTTTCCTCCATGCAAGTGCTTGCTGCCAAACCCAAATGACCTCTGGTCATCCGAAAATGACCCATCCTCTCTTCAATTCTTACTTCTGCCTCTTTCAAGGATACATCTCGAAGTGTAGGTGGGTTCCCATGAGGCAAGACACAGTCATAACAGCAAGAACCTTTATTGAACAAACAGAACTAGACAACAGGGGCAAAGCAACGTTTCTGAAGGTCTGGGCCACTCCCACTCCCAACGGGATTGGCTGTCTAAACTTCCAAGCTGCGAATCATGACACAGAGTTTAAGGGCCAATGGCAGATGCCCAAATCCTGAAATGTTCTGTGATTGGATATCATGTATCGAATCAGAACACCCTTAGTCGAGACTCAAGCTAAGACAAACATAGACCATGGGATACATAACACAACTATTAACCAGTGGTGGAGCTAGCCACTCGGGCACCTGGAGCAGCACACATGCCGTGCACCTGGGGGTGGGGCGATCCGCCGGGGGGGTGATTGGCACGGCGGTGATCCGCCCAGGAGGGATTTTGTCACCCCCCTCAGGGATGACACCTGGGGCGGACCGCCCCAACCGCCCCCCCTTCCTACGCCCCTGCTATTAACACCTATAAGGCATTGAATTACATTGAACATCATGATGGTAAATATACCTTTTTGATGAAGAGCCTATGGGCATGTATACACACTAATTTGGCTCACCTGTGTGTTGGTTGGGTAGAACACTTGAAATTGCATATATATATATATATATATATATATATATATATATGTATATGTATATATAATAGTTAAGTATAAATATGTGCTGAATGTTCTCCCTTTTCAATGCCCAGGTAGGAAGCAGTTGTTTGGTGGCGTGGATATATTTCCCCACAAATTGCTTTGTGTGGAGATTCAGCTCCCTCCTTCACATGCAATGCTAAGCAGAGATCATAGAGTGAATGAGCCTATGTCAATCAGACTTGAGTGTGCGATGATGTCACTGAGGGGAAATAAGGACAATGGCGTGTAAAGGCCACGTTCCTTCAGTTAGTCCCACAGCTGATCTCACACAACCAGGGATCACACAGCGAAGTGGGTGACATCACAGCATTGCATTGTCAATCACGTTTGGTTCTGTGATGTCATTGTGACAAATTTAAGTCAGTTGAGAAAGCAACAGACGAAGGTAAGCAAGCAGGTGGATGTTTTGTTCGAAATCAGAAAAGGGGGTGTTTTTCAACACTGCCAACAACTTTCTTGAAAAGAAATGTCTTGCTCAGTCCTGGTTTATACATCAGTATATATCTTTGTATGCATCCTCACACCCAGACACTGGTGCTCAAATGGGCCGATTCAGGATTGAGTTTGTGATATATAAAAACATCCCCCATCATGCCCTAAAATGAATCAAACACCATCAATATGCTAAGGTTCTCGAAGCTATTTACTTGGGTTAAAGAAGTCTCAAAAGTACAGAAGAATAAAAAAGGCACTTTGTAAAAATTTAATTACAAGTGAATAGACTGCGTCCCTGAGCATATGGTTTTGGATTTTGCCATCATTCAGGTGCAATTTATTCTTTATTGATATATGCTTGTAAGATGTCCAAGGCATTTTGTGGATCTCTTTCCTTTTGAGAAATGAAATAAAGAGAGCCTTTGAAATTAAAAAACATATATATATGCAGGTTTGTGCTATTGATCTTAAAAGACAGCAAGGAAGAAATTATGCAGCTCGGCTGCGTTTGTCAATTGCCTGAGCTGAAGAGAAGACTGGACAATGCCTTTTAAAGTTTTGCAATATCTGGTTTTACAGAGCACATTTCACCTAGAGATTTTCTCATAAAGTTTAAATTTCAATTTCTCCTTTCACAGACTTTCTTTAACAAATATATATATGTATGCACATGCTCAATTGTGTGTGTGTGTGTCTATATACAGTATAATAAAAGGATACATAAATATTTATGGCTTCCATCTCTGCTTTGCTATAGGCACTTGGAATTGATATGTCTTCCTTTGTTTACTTTAAAATCCCTCAGGTTTTTTTTTAAAAAAAGGCTGCTCTGTGCCAGGAACCTTCTCAGCTGGGCAACTCCAAGGACAAATTGTGGATTATATATATGGCATGTTAGAAAATCACAGCAATCAGTAATTATTCCCATGGGAGCCGCAGAGAAAACATAAAACTCTTATTTTCATCTGGAGAATCTGAGTAGAAAATAACCCACTCTCATAAATGGATGCATTTTGTTTCTGAACCTTCTGCCTATGGATTTTTCTGTTACGATAAAGGAGATAACATGATGTTCTGTTGCTTCCCAGTAATGCGCCCACTGAATGGTATTGCAATGCAAACATGTTGAGAGCAGAGATACAGAACAAGTCCTGAAAATACTTTTTTGCTTCTGACTTTCCAAAGCAGCATAAATCACAAAGGGCAGCCTTTTACACAGTCAGTTTGGTTTTTGTTTTAGTGAGGGCAGGGTACAGGCACTTCAACCCTGCCCTGTAGAAATTCAGTAAAATGGGCCTCCCTAATGTCTTCACCCACAAATACGGTGGAGGCTTTCAAGATCTCCTTGCTCAGTTTCCCAATACAGTAAAGGTAAAAAAGGTAAAGGACCGCTGGACAGGTAAGTCCAATCAAAGGCAACTATGGGGTTGTGGCGCTCATCTCACTTTCAAACTCTGCTGAGTGATAGCAAGATCCCAGGGGTTCCCATCACTCACCCAGGGTTTTGTTTCCATTGTGAATTCAAGGCATGGCAGGGGCTGTAGCTTTTTAAAGATATATGGTTTATTTTACACTTGTATAGGTAAAAGGTAAAGGACCCCTGGACAGTTAAGTCCAGTCAAAGGTGACTATGGGGTTGCAGCACTCATCTCAGTGTCAGGCCGAGGGAGCTGGCGTTTGTCCGCAGACAGCTTTCCAGGTCATGGGGCCAGCATGACTAAACCACTTCAGGCGCAACGGAACACCATGATGGAAGCCAGAGTGCATGGAAACGCCATTTACCTTCCAGCCACAGCAGTACCTGTTTATCTACTTGCACTTTGATGTGCTTTTGAACTGCTAGGTTGGCAGGAGCAGGGACAGAGCAACGGGAGCTCGCCCCATCACAGGGATTTGAACCACCGACCTTCTGATCGGCAAGCCCAAGAGGCTCAATGGTTTAGACCACAGCGCCACCCACATCCCATCCCAATACAATAGGGTATTTGTGTGTGTGTGTGTGTGTGTGCACGCCACTTAGTTTAATGGGATTTTTATGGGCTGCAAACTGGATAAGAAATCCTGAACTATGGGCATTATATACATGCCTTAGATATTGCGTCACTTTCAGGACCCCGTCGACTGCGAACACAGAAAGGAGTTGTGGTGAGGTAGCTGTTTTTATTACAGGGAAGGGAAATGGATATATAGCTGCATTTCCAAGTACTTACATATTAACTACAGAAACAGGAATGAAGCTATTAAGGGAGCTGACCTTGAATTCCAGCTCCACACCCCCTTTTGTCATGAGTGCAGCGCTCACTGGACCTTCGCTAATGGTGCAATAGTCCAGAGGTGCTATTACAGGGCTTTCAAAATGTGGAATGTTTTTAATGGTGTCACTCTTTGCTTTCGAGGATGGATAGAATGCAAAGGACACTGGCCCCCCTTCTCCCCACGTACCTTTAATAGCTGTGTAGAAGAAGGAACCAGCAGCTGCACATGCCAAAAGTCCTTGTTCTGTGCCTTTGTATGATAAAAGGAGCACAAGGCAGCCTGTCATTTTACGAGCTGTTTACAGAGGGCAAAAATGTAAGCAGTAACACCGACCTGGTGTGTTCCAGGTGTTCTGGACCACAACTCCCATCATTCCTGGGACTGGCAGCCAGAAACATCTGGAGGGCACTATAAAACAAGATCATTCACCCATTCATAATTTTATTTGTATGCTGCCTTTCCATAAAAAGAAACATGATCAAAGGAGGTTGCCACAAAGAAAACAGGAATGCATCTCAAAAACCGAAGAGTTTTGTAATAACTTAGTAAAACCACAATGCAACAGCAAACATAACAACATACAAAAAACAAGATTTTAGCACTATAAATCAACAGCACTACAATGAGAACATTACACACCCTGGCAATAGTGAAAATAACAAGGGAGCTTGACAGTTTCACCCTGGTACTGAATACATTCCTCCTCCTAGAGGCTCTGTGTGCTCGTGGTGGGCAGTGGAAAGAGACTGGATCACACCATTAGGAACAGACCCTTTCGCTGGCATGCTTTTGCCTCTCTGGCCTTCCCACATTTTAAACTGACTCCTAGAGAATCTGACTGATTCCTAAATGTTGTAGTAATTTGCAAAGTCCTGAACATCTTAGGTCCAGAGTTCTTTCTGGACTGCCTGTACCCTCCCATCCCAGATCGATCTCTGTGATCACCTGCAGGAGCATCATTAGCCGTTTCCCATATTAGCAAGACTCCCTTGACAAGGGCAAGAAACCCAGCTTTCAGTATCATTGGCCCAGTTCCTGTGGAACACTCTGCCAAGAGAGAGCCAACAGGCAACTTCTCTTCCAACACCTGCTTAAAACTTCTCCTGGTCGGTCAGACTTATGCAGGTAGTTCAGACTACATCTTTCCACAATAGTTATCTGATTCGTGATTTTAACTTTCTTTATATTATTATGTTTATTATTCATTTCGTTTCTGTACCACTTTATATTTTTAAGGGGGGGAAATCTCAAAGGCTTTTTGCAACACATTAAAACATCAAATAAAACAATCCAGAACAAAACATTACTGAAGGAAATCAAATATATAGTCTACGTTCAAAGCAACGTAATTAACAGGAAACGAAAATAAAATGTAAAAAACCTGAAATATTAGTTTTGATATTAATATTTAATACAGTTTTTATTGTATGGTTTTATGTATAATGATTGTAAACTGCGCTGATCTTTTTTTGTGTGAACGGCAGGATATAAATATTTGTATAACAAATGACCAAACAGACAGACAGACAGACAGACAAATGGTTTGAGATCCCCAGAGAATCATCCAAACACCCTTCTTTCTGCAACACCACCTACAGCTGTTGTAGTGGGGAACACTTTGATCCATGGTTGTATAAACTGGCCATAATCAAAATCTCCCTTCAAGGGCACAGGGCACTAAATATCCTGCTTGCTTTTGCGCACACAGAAGCGAGGAGAATCTGGCTGGAAAAACAGTGACTGTGCAGCTGAATTATGGAAGTCAGTTCAGAGAAGGGGCAAGTTGATATACACAGAGAAGGTGCCAAGGAGGACGGTGGCAACAAATAAATTCCTTTGGCTGCTGCTAGAGGATGAGTGGCGATTGGTGCATCCTTACTGCGCCAAACGGCTTGGGAACAAAAACCCACAGACAAGATGTTTTTAAAAAAACAAAAAATAGTAATGGAAATTGAAGTAACAACTGGCCCAGTTACTATTTGGATGTATTAAAGAAACTGCACTAAAAGAGGGCAGGGAATTAATGCCACACCTCTTAGCTGCTGCCGGAATTATTATTTGTTAAAACTGGGGTGAGGGTGGGGGAAGAAGGAGAAAACCATCTACAAAAGAATGGCTAACTGAAGTCTGGGACATAGCATGCACAGTCAAGCTTACACGTATGGTGAGAGCCAGAGAGGTCAGGCCACAAGATAGCATCTTTATTGAGAAATGTCTTTAACATACTGGAATAATAAGGCATAGGATGCAGTGGTGTAGCGTGGGTTGCCAGGGCCTGGGGCCATATACCTGGAGCACACAGGCACATTCAACTGCCTAACGACGTCCACGTCACCCAGGAGACTGCAACCATAGATATAAGAAAAGAAAAGTTGTTCCATTGTCTGGAGACGCCACTTCCTGGTTCTCATGGAGAAGCCGTTTTCAATGGAATCCAGCAACAGAAGTGTGCAGCTCTACTGAGGCAGCACCAGGTGTTGAAATGTTGAGCCCCTAACAAACTTGCACCCAGGGCAACCGCCCCTGTGCCACCCACATACTCTACCACTGACAGGATATTGTAAACCCATTTGTGTTACTCGGAGCATGCAATATTCATTTATTATGTTTGATCTATGGGTTAAACCACAGAACCTAGGGCTTGCCGATCAGAAGGTCGGCGGTTTGAATCCCCATGATGGGGTGAGCTCCCGTTGCTCGGTCCCAGCTCCTGCCAACCTAGCTGTTCAAAAGCACGTCAAAGTGCAAGTAGATAAATAGATACTGCTCCGGCGGGAAGGTAAACGGCGTTTCCGTGTGCTGCTCTGGTTTCCAGAAGCGGCTTAGTCATGCTGGCCACATGACCTGGAAGCTGTCTGCGGACAAACGCCGGCTCCCTCAGCCAATAAAGCGAGATGAGCACCACAACCCCAGAGTCGGCCATGACTGGACTTAATGGTCAGGGGTCCCTTTACCTTTTACCTGTGTTTGATCTTGGTATGGAAATTTGATCCTTTATGGCTAGTTCCGGATATTCCTCCTGACTTTTGCTTTATTTTATTTTGCATCTGTTATTATACATTGTTGTGACAGATAGATAGATATATGATAGATAGATAGATAGATAGATAGATAGATAGATAGATAGATAGATAGATGATAGATAGAGATAGATAGATGATAGATAGATAGATAGATAGATAGATAGATAGATAGATAGATAGATAGATAGATAGATAGATAATGTCAGGATCCCAGAACTTGCAAAAGACAGGTGCCTGGCTGGCATATCACTTCATCTACTCTCATCATCTGTCTTCTTCCTCTCCCTCAAGTCACATCATCTTCTCCAAGGGTTGGTGGAGTTTTTCTTTTGCCACCTGGAGTTATGAAATTTCAACTTGATGTCTGAGCTCGAGCTGTCAGTAACTCTGGAGAACACTTTGAAAGGCAAGCAGATGCACGCACAGAAGATTAGCAAAGTGGCGCGGTAACCGTTAAGATATAAGCAGTGCTTTTATATGTGATAAAGCCGTCTGCCTAAAGCAGCCTTAAAGCAAATTCCGGTGGATTTGAATCTCCGTCTAAATCACCATTAATTAATACCCTTTCCCCATCCTCCTGAATGAAAAAAAATAATTTACAGTTAAGTCAGGCAAGCCTGCACTGTGATCACATTAAACCACTTCCTATGTGTGTTTTGAAACTTACTCTCTCATTTCATGATAGGTTTATTTTACAACAATGGGCAAACTGCAGACAATTACCGTATTAATATGGCAAGGGGGCACTTGGGTTTTTATCTTCTCTCAGTAAAATGTGATTGTTCAGACCCTTATAGTAATTGTTTTCATCCGTCTCTCCATTATCTCTTTATCACCTTGAGCTAAACACGATTTTTTTTAAATAAATAAAAAAGTTATTCTATTATAAACATGCCAGGCCATTCAAAGAAAGGCAGTTAGATAGTAATGGAATCAATGCAATGTTTGTTTTTTCTTTCCCTGCACATTTGTCAACTAAATTAATTACAGCACTTCAAAATAGATTCAAAATGCTTTTTCAGAGTATGTTATCTTTGTATACATTAAATTATTTTCCTTTAAAAAGAAAAAAGAGAAAAATATGGAAGGACCATAGCTCAGTGTGTAGAGAGCACTTGCCTTGAATGTAGAAGGTCTTGTTCGGTTTCTGGTACCTCTAAATGGACCTGGGGAACACTCTGATCCAAATTCCTGGAGAGACACTGCTACTCAGTGTAGACCAGGCATAGGCAAACTCCGGCCCTCCAGATGTTTGGGACTACAATTCCCATCATCCCTAGCTAACAGGACCAGTGGTCAGGGATGATGGGAATAGTAGTCCCAAACATCTGGAGGGCCGGAGTTTGCCTATGGCTGGTGTAGACAGTGGTGGACCTTGGTGTCTCAAATTTCAGTGGCACCCTGTGCAGTGCCAAAATCCGGTGCCCCTCACCCCTTGCCTTTCTGTTGGATGTCATAGTTGCGGCATCTGCTGCGGTGCCCCAGAAGCTCTGTGCCCGGTGCAGTCAAAGAGGCTGCACTCCTTAGAGCAGGCATGTCCGAAGTCTGTCTCAGTGGCTTAACCTGGACGGCTGGACAGTTTAATCCAGCCCCTGTGGCAGTTAAAAATCGTAAAAAAGGTCAACAACTTTGGGGTAAAATCGTAAAAAAAGCTGAACAACTAACAACTTCAATCCTAAAAAAGGTCAACAACTTTGGTCAGCTCTTTGGCCGGCCCTCACAGCCCTTGACTTCATCAAATCTGGCCCTCTTTGAAAAAAGTTTGGACAACGCTGCCTTAGAGCCTAAAGATGCTGAGAACTGAACATGGGACTTCCTGCAAGCAAAACTAGTGACCCACCCCCGAGCTATGCCTGTTTCCTAGCACTGATAGTATCCCCTGCACGGTGGAGGGAAGAGAATGGCTGCAAGCCACCAGGTTGGACCAGGGGCTGGGGGTTTCGAACTGTGGATGTTGAACTGTTGTTGTGGGGGGTGATGAACCCTGAGTGCACTCCAACCCCCCTCCCCAGACCTTGGCACAAAACACTGACTGCGACACGGGCTGATAGGAGCTGGGGTCCAAAATCATCTATGAGGCACTATGTTGGCTACCACTATATTTAATTGTGATTCACAAACAGTTTCAGAATGCAATACATAGCTGCAGGAGGAAAGAGTCATAGGAACATAGGAAGGGGCTTTAAACCAAGTCCTAAACGGCCTTGGCCCAGTATACCTGAAGGAGTGTCTCCACCCCCATTGCTCAGCCCAGACACTGAGGTCCAGTTTTGAGGGCCTTTGGCAGTTCCCTCACTGCGAGAAGCGAAGTTACAAGTAGAAACCAGGCAGAAGGCCTTCTTGGTGGTGGCACCCGCCCTGTAGAACACTCTCCCATCAGATTTCAAGGAAATAAACAACTATCTGACTTTTAGAAGACGTCTGAAGGCATTCCTGTTTAGGGAAGTTTTTAATGTTTGATGTTTTGTTGCTTTTTTATATATTGTGTTGAGAGCCACTCAGAGTGGCTGGGAAAACCCAGCCAGATGGAAGGGGTATCAATAAATTATTATTATTGTTATTATTAGTCAAAGCATTGAACCCTTTAGCTCAGTATCATCCACACTGACAGGTATTGGCTCTCCAGAGTTTCACATGGGGGATGATCATTGAAGATGCTGGAGACTGAACCTGCAACCTTCTAACAACAACAGCAATCTTATTATTTGTACCCCACCCATCCGACTGGGTTGCCCCAGCCACTCTGGGTAGTTTCCAACAAAATATTAAAAACACAATGAAACATCAAACATTAAAAACTTCTCTATACAGGGCTGCCTTCAGATGTCTTCTCAAAGTCAGATAGTTGTTTACTTCCTTGATGTCTGCTGGGAGGGCGTTCCACAGGGCGGGCGCCACCACTGAGAAGGCCCTCTGTCTGGTTCCCTGTAACCTCAATTCTCGTGATGAGGGAGCTGCCAGAAGGCCCTCGGAGCTGGACCTCAGTGTTCAGGCTGAACGATGGGGTGGAGACGCTCCTTCAGGTATACTGGGCTGAGGCAGCTTAGGGCTTTAAAGGTCAGCACCAACTCGGAAATGTACTGGGCGCCAATCTCGTGCCCCATCACTGAGCTATGAGACCTTCCTGTAGTCAGGTGAAAGAAATGAAACGTGAAAGTTTGAAATATTGTATAGATCTTGTAACTCTACTCCCCGTGATTTATGGATGATACCAGCCATTCTTTAGGACGCTCAGGTCACTTGTTCCTGGGGCAGCTTCTGAACCATGAAAAGCTAGTAATTTGGCCTCTCGTCAGAGGAGCCGTTGTTGGTTGTTAGAACAGATGGGGCTTTGAAGGCTGCCGATACTTCTCGCTCGCTCATTCGCTATCTAAATTTGTCTGGAGAAGAATCTTCCACCTGGAGCCTCTAAGAAGTTTTTCAAGTGTCTTAACATTTCAACAATGGCAGAAGTCGTCTTGATGTTTCTGTCTCTTATTCCATGAAACACAGCAGGGCAATATGGCCAGGTCACCGCAAATTGTCCCTTGACATGGAAATGGGATGGGCTTGTGTTAACGCTGGGATAATACACAAGATGGCATAATGGAAAGACTTCACTTATCACGTCCTGGGAAACACAGAGACTCTGTCCTGAGCTACTCATCTGACTTTAGGATGATATTCAAGGCAGCTTTGTTAAAAGCCCTACCAGCCTAGGTCTTAAACCCATAAAAGACATAGAGCAGAAAGTTCAATCCCTCTCTCTCTCTCTGCCTTCAGCCTTAACTGCTGTGCCTTAGCCGGAATCTAGCCACTTTCATACAACCATGTTGAGCTGTAGGCTGAGGCTCTTTACAACTCTGAATATTACAGAATCTATAGATTAAAGTATCTAACTCTCCCTACCACCCTGTAAGCTGGAACTTACTTATTTTTCTGTCACTGATGGCTTTGCATCTGTGGAATAACCTCCCATTCAAGTTCACCTTGCCCCCAGCTTTATATTCCTTTATAAAGATGAAAACTCACCTTTTTAGCAGGCTTTTAGAGGCTGAAGGGTTACATGAAATCTAGGAGAAGATTGACTGGCTGGGAATATTATGCCTCTTGAACAGCTCCTCCCTGGATCCAGAGGTCTTGAACAATTGCCTCCCAATCTCCAAGAGTCCCTTTCTGTGGTGGTGATCAGCCAGCTGCAGGTCTACTTGGAGGAATGATCTAGACCCGTTTCTGTTTGGCTTTTAGTACCAAATCAGCCTTGATCACCTTGACTGATGGCAATAGTGCCCTTCTGGAACAGCGCTGGGGTGGGAGTTGGGGGCTTTGTATTACAATGGTTCTGCTACTACATGCAGGGTCATTATCGGAAAGTAGTACTATGAGTGTTGGGTTAGGACCTAGGAGACCAGGGTTCAAATCCCTACCCAGCCATAATGGCCAACTTGGAAGCCAGTCACTGCCTTTCAGCCTAACCTACCTCACAAGGTTGTTGCAGGGATTAAATGGAGACGGGGAGAAGGGCGAACGCCGTCATGAACTCCTTGGAGAAAAGGTGGGCTATAAACGTGATAATAAACGAATAAATGCTCAGGTTGCATCTACGCGTAAAGAAAACCATATCTCTTAAAGGTACCACAGTCTCCATTGACCTTAATTCTAAGAAAACTGAAACCTGGGAAGGTGTAAGCACCCTGAGTCTCTCCACTGGAGACTGAGATTGGGCACCATTTTGGGTTACATTCCTTCCAACCACTGGGTCAAGGTACTCACTTTGGCTTTTGTTGACTCTCTCACCCAAGTGCACCCATCCTGAATTAATCTTTGGTTTTGCTATTAGAAAGGCTGCTATGTTTCTTTTTAGCTTCTGCACTTGGCCACACCAATCTGTGTGTTTTGCCTAAGACAAGGGGCAATTCTGGCTTATATGTATGGAGCAGCCATTGCTTCTTTATCCCAGAATCCTAGATGTGCCACCTAATATCTGAAGTGGCCTGGGAAGAATGCCTTCAGCCTGCAATCTCCAGCTTGGCTGGAACTGAATCTACAAGCTGATCTCATGGCTAAAACATCCAGTCCGTTTTTAGAATCCTTTTTAAACATAAAACTTTCCTCATCTCCCCGGTCTCCTTCTTTGTGTAACGTTTTCCCTGATGAAGAGTTTTGGAGAGCTCGAAAGTTTCCAATTTCGTGACATTTTGGTTGGCTGTAGTAAAGGTACTGCAAATGCCTTTGACACCTAAGAGATGTGGTATTTTCAGGACTTGTGACTGTCATTCGTTTTATTTGTTTTAATTGAATTTTACATTGTTGTAATCCGCCCTGGGACCTGCTGGTGAAGGCCAGGTAATACATTTGATAATAACAGCACAAACAGTGGATTCTGAATATTATGCTTGTAAATTAAAGTAGTTCACTCCTTCCATTAGAACTGGAATTTATCTATTTTCCTTAATTTGTTTCCTTTATGAAACAGAAAGGGGACCCAAATCCATCATTATCAATAGCGTATTGGAGTCCTTTTAAAACCACTGCAGTTCCATATGGAGTTTTCGATTTCTCTTCTGGTGGATTATTCCCAACAGGCACAAGGCACAGCCTTCCAGAAGAATGGTGAGGTCATGGTTTTAATGCTCCTCAGCAGATTTTAAGCTATGTAATGGGATATTTCTTCCATTCTTTTCCATTCTCTATTACTGATGCAGAAACAGATTTACACCATAAAAGCAGTACAGCTGCCTTTTGACTCCTGGGAATATTCCCTTGTTTAGAAAGTGTCCAGCACCTTCTGAGTGCTTCTAGCACTCAGGATGATTTACAGAGCAATCTTATGCATGCCTACTCAGAAGTAATGCCCATTAAGTTAAATGGAACTTACTCCCAGGCAAGGAAGGATAGGATTGCAGTCTCAGAGAGCTGGAGAACAATCCTCTTTTAAAACCCACCAGCTGCCTACTAACATTGCTGTTGTTTTCAAAAGCTCCCTCTCTAGGGAGAGGAGAGAGTGTGCGTTAAAGGCAGTAATCCAGTCTTCTGGGACAGCCATGTGATTAAGGTAATAGTGTTGTTTGTCCTGGATATGCATTTCAATAGTTGTTTTATATTAAAGTAAAAATCTAAGTTTAGGAATGGACTGCAGGATTCAGTTAGAGAACTCAAGAAGTAAAACTGGGGCTATGCACATATGGGAATAATGCTTGTGATTATGCCAAACACACACACACACACACACACACACACACACACTAATTCAGGACATGTTCATTATTAATAAAGCCTTTCTCAAGGTAAGTTGCAACACTTTCACGATCAGTTAAAATGCTAATGATGCAACTATATGCATGTTGACATAGAAGCGAGTATTCTATGTATTTATGTATTTGCAACCCACACTTTTGTTTAATCCCCCCCCCCCCAGTGGAGTACAACACCTACTATATATTTTGGGAAATGGTTTGTTTGTCTGTCTGTTCTCTGCAGGTTTGGACACCTCTCGTGATATCATCGCCAAACTCAGAGTGAGTTCCCGAGGTGGGGGCAGCTCAGAGGGCAGTTCCTACCATTTCATCCCCACCAGTGCCTCCTATTCACCAAGAGGCTCCTCCAGAGGTGGCATGGGGTGAGGAGCTGCCAAGCAAGTGGTGGATCTGGCCTTCAAGGCATGTGCCACAGCAGTGATGCATTCATTGAAGGCTGGATCTGCTGCCCCTGTGGATCTTGCCGCCTGAGGCAATTGTCTCACCTTGCCTCATGAGTGGGCTGGCCCTGGATGACAGCCTCAACAAGATCTGTCCACTGGGAAGTCCTCTAGAGCATGCAGGAACCCAGCAGGACCTGTAAGAATGGTGCACTATCCAAATCACTGACCCTTGTGGAGAGAGACAGCTGGACTGAGTCCAAACTTCACCAGGAAGTGGTCTAGCCATGACAACAGAATCACAGAGACTCCTCTCTATTTCCAGACCAACCCCTCTCCTCATTTGTAGCAAAGAGGAAGTAAAGGATAAGCCCTGCCTTGTGCAACAGGTTGGTGACAACCTGAGACAGTCTTGTGAGGCATGATAGTGATTTAGGAGTGTGCCAGAAGTCTGATGGTGAGCAGGCAGTGAGTATGAGAGACGAATTCTTTTCCCTCCAGGCCAAGCCCTTCCTCATCTATGGAACTCCTTTGTGGGTGAGATCAGGCAGTCCCCATTCCTAGCCATGTTCAAGCAGAATTTGAGGACATTTACGATACGATAATCTTTATTGTCATTGTCCCATACAGAACAACAAAATTGAAAAAATCTACATCAGACATTCAAAAACCCACAAGCCTGCTATCCCAGCTATCCCAGCCTGGTTAACCCCCTAAAAACTCTGATACCCCATAATTAAATACAATATACTCCGACAGAGACTACCTTACACTGCGTTTAAAACCAAAATCGCATTTGGATAAAAACTGTTTTCCAGGCGGCTAGTCCTAGTCTTTATCACCCTGTACCTTCTTCCAGAAGGCAGAAGCTGAAAGAGATCATTTCCGGGGTGCGCACTATCCTGCGCTATCTCTGCAGCTTTCTTATGACACCTGGAAGCATAGATTTGATCCAAGGTGGGAAGAGTGCACCAAATTATTCTCTCCGCAGTCTTTACATTTATTTGGAAATGTTTTATTTTTTTAATTTGGAAAATAAATTTTGATTTGGAAAATAAAAATGGGAAGGGGAACATTCAGGTTGTTTGAGTTATCGCCCTTGGATATGATCTTATCAGATGTTATGTTGTTAGCTGCCCTAGGAAAGGCAGGATATAAATTTGATTATAAATTCTGTGCCTACTCATTGCATTCAGTGTGGCTTACTTTCAAGTGTGTGTACATAGGATGGGGTTGTACATCACAGTCCAAATACGTATTTTAGTTTTAAACACGCCTAGCAGGATTTTGAAACTTTTTTTTTAAAGCAGACTTTTACACTATATCACAAGATTTTGAACTCCCCCACCCATTTTTCAAAGTCAATTTACCATGCCGGCTGGCAGGATGGTGCTTCAAAAGGGCAGATCCAAAGCTGCTTTGGGTGTGTGGAATGAGTTGTGTGGTTTTGGGGGATCTGATCCAGGAAAAGTGAGAGGAACAGGAGCAGAATGACAATGGCAATAACAGCGCAGTTCAATCAGCAGTTGGCAAACCTGTGAGAAAGGTGGGTCCTTACCTGTCAGCAGAAAACAATCAGAGGTGCTCTTGGCGGAGCCCTCAGGACAGGATGTTTCATAAGATAAATACCAGACTATTGGCTTCTGGAATCTCAGAGCTGAAATTCTCTTCTGCTCAGTAACTCCAAGAATCCTCAAGTTGGTGTTATAGTACAAAATATTATTATTGTTTTATTTAATATAATTTGTACTCTGTCCTTCAGTTTTAAAGTGTTCCCAGGGTCACCGGCGATAAATTGAAAAAAACAAACAAACAAAAACCTATGGAAAAGCCATACAATATTGTTGAAACAAGAGAGCAGTGCCATTTTTAACAGGATTAAAACCAGAGCAAAGGTTTTAAAACAAGGAATGTCGTTGGACTCCATGTTCCACCATCCTCAGCCAGCATTGCTGGGGGTGAGGGTTGATGTGAGTTGTAGCCCAGGAACAACTGGGTGGCCACAGGTTCCCTGCCCTGGTTCAAAAGGTCTTAAAGGCTGATTCAGATTAGAAGATCTTCACCTGAGGTGCTGAAGAGACGTGAGTAGCAAGGGAAAGAACACCTTCCTGAGGAGAGCGTTCCAAAGGCAGGGTGCCATGATTGAAAAGGCCCTGTCCCCAGTTGCCATCTGTCTCACTGCAGAGGATGGGGCACCCAGAGAAAGGTCTCAGAAGATTATATTAATAACAGGGTATGTTTCTGTGTTCACACGCTAGCAAGGTTATGCTTAAAATTCTACAAGGCAGGCTTAAGCAGTATGTGGACCGAGAACTCCCAGAAGTGCAAGCTGGATTTCAAAGGGGCAGAGGAACCAGAGACCAAATTGCAAACATGCGCTGGATTATGGAGAAAGCTAGAGAGTTCCAGAAAGACATCTACTTCTGCTTCATTGACTATGCAAAAGCCTTTGACTGTGTCGACCACAGCAAACTATGGCAAGTTCTTAAAGAAATGGGAGTGCCTGATCATCTCATCTGTCTCCTGATGAATCTCTATGTGGGACAAGAAGCTACAGTTAGAACTGGATATGGAACAACTGATTGGTTCAAAATTGGGAAAGGAGTACGGGTAGGCTGTATATTGTCTCCCTGCTTATTTAACTTATATGCAGAATTCATCATGCGAAAGGCTGGGCTGGATGAATCCCAAGCTGGAATTAAGATCGCCGGAAGAAATATCAACAACCTCAGATATGCAGATGACACAACCTTGATGGCGGAAAGTGAGGAGGAATTAAAGAACCTTTTAATGAGGGTGAAAGAGGAGAGCGCAAAATATGGTCTGAAGCTCAACATCAAAAAAACGAAGATCATGGCCACTGGTTCCATCACCTCCTGGCAAATAGAAGGGGAAGAATTGGAGGCAGTGAGAGATTTTACTTTCTTGGGCTCCTTGATCACTGCAGATGGTGACAGCAGTCACGAAATTAAAAGACGCCTGCTCCTTGGGAGAAAGGCGATGGCAAACCTAGACAGCATTTTAAAAAGCAGAGACATCACCTTGTCAACAAAGGTCCGTATAGTTAAAGCCATGGTTTTCCCAGTAGTAATGTATGGAAGTGAGAGGTGGACCATAAAGAAGGCTGATCGCCGAAGAATTGATGCTTTTGAATTATGGTGCTGGAGAGTCCCATGGACTGCAAGAAGATCAAACGCATCCATTCTTAAGGAAATTAGCCCTGGGTGCTCACTGGAAGGACAGATCATGAAGCTGAGGCTCCAATACTTTGGCCACCTCATGAGGAGAGAAGACTCCCTGGAAAAGAACCTGATGTTGGGAAAGATGGAGGGCACAAGGAGAAGGGGACGACAGAGGACGAGATGGTTGGACAGTGTTCTTGAAGTGACAAACATGAGTCTGACCAAACTGCGGGAGGCAGTGGAAGACAGGAGTGCCTGGCGTGCTCTGGTCCATGGGGTCACGAAGAGTCGGACACGACTAAACGACTAAACAACAACATGTTTCTGTGGTTTGTAACATCAAGGGTAGGGATGGGTGGATTTGTCAGTTTGATTTCTCCCCTTTTCCCATTTTTCAAATCTGAAGTTCAGTTCTCCACATTTGCACATCGGTTTGCAATTAATTAATTTTTTCCTCATCATTTCAGTGCAAATTTCTCCTAAAGTACATGCTTGTATGCAATTTTGCCTAATATACACATATTGGGGGGCGGGACAAAGCCATGATCCCTAGTTTAATTTTTGTGTGCGATCTTCTTTAATATGCACACTTTATGCATTTTCATACACATTACTGGCCAGAGAACTGTATTGCAAAATTTGCAGAAGTGTGAATTTTGGAGGGTGGCTGTGTTCCGGTTTGTGCATTATTTCAGACACTGCAAATTTGTTAGATTTGCCTTTAAATGCAAACTGAGTCAAATTTCTCTCCCATTTCTAGTGAAGTGGTAGCAAACTATATCCTTTACAGTTAACAGGGAACCTGTGACTAATCCCACCTCAGTATTGTATGATTTTCCACTCGGCATAACGGATCAACACTCTGCTCTAAAAATGTCATCCAAAGGAGCAGATTGGTGCTGGTTGGGGAGGTGGGATAATACCACCTGCTAACATAAAATGAATCAAAGAATGGACAGTCAACAAGTGACACAGTTTTTAATTACACAGCTAAAATAAGCAACTGAAGGAAAGTGATTTCTTGGTTGGAAAAACTACTCGCAGGAACGGCCTTGCAATTCACTGTAGCAGGTGGGAGAGTTTTACAAGAATAAGTAGGAGAACATTTGTTGCAAACACGGAACGTTTCCAATCAGTCTGTTTTACAATAGACCTCTCCACGGGAGTTTGATTGGTGGAGAGGGCGAAAAGTTGTACGAGTGGTGGCATTATTCAAAATAATTGCATGAGTCAGTACCAATTAGTCATTTATGACAAATGCATAATTCTGTTTATTTTATTGTGTTTCTTTTAATAAAGAGGCTGTAATAAAGTGCCATTTCACGGGAGGAACTCGAGAAAGACCACAAGATGCTGGACACAAAAATATTCAGCACTAAACTCTACTCCAATGGGAAGACCCAGGACAGAGAACTTCACACAAGTAAACAAAGGGATCCTTTTTACAGTGTCCAGTTGCTGCTATGACAATCTTCAGTGTTTTCCCCATCCTATTTGCCAAATGTTAATACCATGCCTTAAGGACATAAGACGAGCCTGCTGGATCAGGCCAGTACCCCATCTAGTCCAGCATCCTGTTCTCCCAGGGGCCAAGCAGATGCCTTTATTGGGAAACCCGCAAGCAGGACTTGAGCACAAGCACAATTCAAAGTGTTGGTGCTGACCTTGAAAGTCCTAAATGGCCTCAGCCCAGTATCCCTGAAGGAGCATCTCCACCCCCATCGTTCTGCCCGGACACCAAGGTCCACCTCCTAGGGCCTTCTGGTTGTTCCCTCCCTGAGACAAGTGAGGTTACAGGGAACCAGGCAGAGGGCCTTCTCGGTGGTGGCGCCCACCCTGTGGAACGCCCTCCCAGCAGATGTCAAGGAAATAAACAATTATCTGACATATAGAAGACATCTGAAGGCAGCTCTGTTTAGGGAAATTTTTAAAGTTTGGTGTTTTTAATGTGTTTTTAATCTTTTGTTGGAAGCCGCCCAGAGTGGCTGGGGAAGCCCAGCCAGATGGGCGGAGTATAAATAATAAATTATTATCATGATCATTATTAAGACACTCTCCCCTGCTGCCATTTCCAGCAACTAGTATTCAGAAGTATTACTACCTCTGACCATGGGGGTAGAAAATAGCATCATGCTTGGTAGCTACTGAGTCTTTTTTTAAAAAATGTATTTTTTTTTAATTTTCATCAGAAAACAACAACAACAACAACACGGAGACAAGCAAGTTCCTTCACCCATGCAAGAACAAGCAGCTGAAAAGCTTTTGAGGATATCCAAAGTGGAATAAATGATAGATTCCAAATGGCAGAGGACAGAAGCCTCTTAACTTATTCCACAAGTGGGATCCAGGCAGCAAAAACGCCAAAAGGTTTTGCCTTTCTTTTGGCCAGTTTTATATTGAACGTAATTTTTTCTGCAAGCACAATTCTAAACTACATTGGTTAACATTCTTTTCCAGCAGCTGTCTCTGCTGAGAAGTGGAATGGCAGGTGGGAGGGGCAATGGAAGGCCAATTTATATAGCCAAAGGCCTTTACAATGGACAAGAGATAAGAAAATGAGAGCAAAGTATGCCTGGAAGCACCATACAGAGCACCAAGTGAGCACCTTGCTCTCAACAAAACCCAAATGTGGATGGGGGGGGCGGGGAGGGCTTTTGAACCTCTTCTTCTATCCCACATCTCCCAAGCCCCACCCCTCAAACACTGCATCTCGACTGCTGCTGGTCCCTGGGACCGTGACTGCTGGCCTGTAAGGCAAAATAGCATTTGGGGAGCAGGGGATTGACCACATGGACTGTCAGGGAATGGGGTGGTTGACCCATGATGGAGCCAGTTGGGTTAGGGAGTGTGCCCCCCCCCCCCCGCCGTCCAGTGATGTTGTAGATGGGCGTAGTATATCTGAAGGAGTGTCTCCACTCCCATCATTCTACCCAAACATTGAGGTCCAGCGCCGAGGGCCTTCTGGCGGTTCCCTCAAGCCAAGTTACAGGGAACCAGGCAGAGGGCCTTCTCGATAGTGGCACCTGCCCTGTGGAACGCCCTCCCACCAGATGTCAAAGAGAAAAACAATAACTACCAGACTTTTAGAAGACATCTGAAGGCAGCCCTGTTTAGGGAAGCTTTTAATGTTTGATGCATTACGGTATTTTAATATTTTGTTGGAAGCCGCCCAGAGTGGCTGAGGAAGTCCAGCCAGATGGGCAGGGTATAAATAATAAGTTGTTGTTGTTGTTGTTGTTGTTGTTGTTGTTGTTGCATGTGCAGGGAGGAAAATCCATGGAGCAGATCAAGGGGAGGGTTTTCAAATGCCCATCAAGTAACCACAATCAATCTAGATTGAAAACAGCATGTTCTGGAGGAGGATGAACTTCTCTGGATTGATAGAAACTTCGTTTTTGTGCTAGAAATGGTCAGTATCCCTCTGGCGAGAACTTTTTCTTCTCTTTGCTACTTCCACTCACATTGGGGTGTTTGATAAGCTCTTTAGACCTTTGTCTTCATGGTAGTGTAATAACCTTTCACACAATTTCTTGCCTTGTTGTTCCAGACAAGAATATTGCCATAGATCTGGGGTACAAGAGTCTGCTTGTGAATGGTAGAATATAATAAACAGTGGTATTTAGATAATATTTGGGATATGAAGGGGAAATACAAGCTCCAGAACTGTACCTAGACATTCGTACCCTGTTCTAGGCATATTTCCTGCTGAAATCTATGCTCATCGACTTTCTATTTAAAAACGCATAAGCACTTCAGTGTCAAGAGTCACTTCTGGGGGTTTTTTATGCAGTTAACTGCTTTAAGCATTACTTCTCTGTTATATTTTGCCTTTCTACCTAAAGTTAATCAAAACAGAAAGAGTCAGTGTGGTGTAATGGTTAGAGTGTCAGACTAGGACATGGGAGAGACCATGGTTCAAATCCCCACTCGGCCATAAGATCACTCGGTAATTTTGGTCAGTCACTGTCTCTCACCTTAACCTACCTCACAAGGTTGTTGTGAGAATGAAATGGAGAGGGGAGAACCATGTACACCATCTTGAGCTTCTTGGAGAAAATATGGGCTATACATGTAATAATAATAATAATAATAATAATAATAATAATAATTTTATTTATACCCCGCCCTCCCCAGCCAAGGCTAAAATGTTATTTATCAGTCATACACATATACATATACATATAGTCCTACAATGCTACTGGTTTAGTGCTCTTGACTCCTCTCCATATATGGCCGGGATCTAAAGAACTTTTCCACGATTTCTGCATACCCAAAGGAAATTTGGAATGGCAGCTCTCCACTCCACGAAGCAAGCTATTTTTGAAACCTAGAAAAGTTTCAAATGCAGTTTGCAATTTGACATGGACGTCTGCTGTTTGAAGGAATGAAAAGGGGGAAAACTGGGTTGCCAGCAAATCTTTGGACTTACCTAAAATAGCTCCTTGGATCTCAGTCTTTGCATCGAAACCTATGCTCAGTGATTTTTGAAATTTAGATATTGAACCTAAGCACACTTACTGGGAAGCATTTCCCATTGAAAAATCAACGGCACATACTTCTGGGTCAAATTGATTCCGATTAGGCTGTACAACTTTTGAGTGAAAATGCTATTGTCTAGCAACTGGGGAGTCTTGGGTTTCACACAATATCCTTCAGCGGAAAGAGAAAAATCTCTTAACAGTTTCTTAAGGTCAGAACTGCCCATGACAGCAGGATGGCTTTTTTGCTTAAGGTTTTTGGTGGTGGCCAGAAGCGATTTTGTTGGCAGCCTGGCCATCATTAAGGGGCATTGTGAACAAGAATTGGTGGTCCCCCCACCCTCTCCCTCTCTCTCTCTCTCTCTCTCTCTCTCTCTCTCTCTCTCTCTCTCACACACACACACACACACACACACACAGTAGTGAACATTTGGAGAGTATTCTGCAAGATCTGCCTCCCCACCCCAAGGATCGAAAAAGAAAATTATCAGGGGGGCGGAATTCTTCTGAGAAGTTTCAGCTCAGTTCTGGTTTGTATTTCATTTGGATCTTGACTTTCCAATGAGAAAACAGGGTTGACATACATTTCTCCTCTATCTACCTCCACACAACCTTGTGAGATCTGTTAATGAGAGAGAGAGAAAAAGAGGTGGCTCAAGATCACCTTGTGTGCTTCAAAAGCAAGCAGCAGGTTAGAACCCAGATTTTCCTAGTCTAGCACTCTAACCCTGGAGTGGGGAACCTGAGGCACTCTAGCTGCTATTGCACTCCTAATCTCATCATCCCCAACCACTGCCCCTTCCTGGCTGCAGCTGATGGGAGTTGAAGCCCAAGAGAAACCGGAGGTCTTCAGGTTCCTCAAATTTGCTCTAAGCACTGCACCACACCACCACCACCAGATTTCATTACAGTGGTACCTCGGGTTACAGACGCTTCAGGTTACAGACTCCGCTAACCCAGAAATAGTACCTCGGGTTAAGAACTTTGCTTCAGGATGAGAACAGAAATTGTGCTATGGCGGAGCGGCGGCAGCAGGAGGCCCCATTAGCTAAAGTGGTGCTTCAGGTTAAGAACAGTTTCAGGTTAAGTACGGACCTCCGGAATGAATTAAGTACTTAACCAGAGGTACCACTGTATACTGTTTAGCCAAATCCTATGCATTCTGACCCGGAATTAAGTCCAAGTGCATGTTGGCTGAGGCTGATGGGAGTTATACAACTTTTCATTGTAAACAAATTTTGGGATGACTTTAAATGCACCTTTCTTCCCCTTACTAGTGTAGGGACTAAATTGACATATGTCCAGAAGCGAGCACCCAGATAGTCCTTCCTACACTCCCAATTGACCTTGAGAATGGAAAACTAGTTTGCTAGGAGATTTTTTATTTTATTTTTTGCTTGCTCTACTCTTTGTTAGTAGTAATTAAAAACCCAATTAAGGGTGCTTTGCCTTTCCAGCGAAGGTAAATTAAATATTGCCTGCACCTCAAAAACCCTATGATCAAGGTAACTCTTCTCTGCTGCTGTGAATTAACTATTGGTAATTGTGCAGCAGACGCTGTAAATTCAAGCTCTCTCTGGGGATCAACACTCTGTACCACTCGGCTCGATTTGGGTTCTTTCCAAGATAGATAGTTAGGGAAGAGTGTAAAGTACAGAACACAATATATTTTGCATATCTGTATTGTGATAGGAAAGCAGATTACATCCACACACAGACACCGCCCTGGTAACTATCCTTCGAAATCAAGTGAAACGTTTTGCTAGAACTCAGCAAAAATGTTTTTGTCAATGTTTTGCCCATTTCCTAGGGAATCTATTTCAGCGAACACATTTACAAACTGATTGTGTCAGCCACAGAAACTTACCATGTTGCAAAGGATTCTGGGCCACGGGAGCCTCAAGCCCAAGGGTCCAAATGTGGCTCTTTAGGACTCTCTCCCTGGTCCTCAAGACCCATCCTAGGCCACACGCCCTCTCTGCAAGCAAGCATTGCCTCTGCTGCAGCCTCTCCTCAAGTGCTTTTGCCTAGCTAGAGTGTGTCCCGTCGTGATGATGCTTCTTGCTTGCCTGGGGAGAGAAGCTGTTTGTGTGTATTTAGGAACCTCTGATTTCTGCATGGCTGGAATGCAGCTTACTATACAAAAATAGTAAGATCTGGCCCCACCCCATTAGCCAAATTTTAGCAGATGACAGGGAAACCCCATGTCAGTTGCATGGCATCACATGATTGGCAGGTGGATTACCTGGCAACTTGTAAAAATCCCATGCACATGCAAATCCTGCTCTGAAATCAGAGCTTGAACTGAGGGGCTCAAGGAAGACCCTCACTTTGAACAGTGCTTGCTTTAATGCAGTCCTTGCACTCCCAACTAATCACACAAGCTTTATGCTGAGACAGACGATTGGCCCATCTAGTTCATAATCCATCCACATTGACTGGCAATGGCTTCCCAGGGTTTCAGGGAAGGGATCTTGTTATGTACTGAGCTGAATCCTAAAACAATAGGATCCAGAATGCAGCAGTCTAATTGGTCCGCAGGAGCCACCCAATCCAGCTCCAGGTGGAAGTGAATCAGCGACCTGATTGGCCTGCATGAGCAGCCAATCAGGCTCCTGGATGAAGTGAATCCGCAACCTGATCGGCCTACCGGAGCAGCCCGGAATTAGCCAATCACGCGGGGCCCATTGTGTAAATAATGTATATATAGCTAGACGTTTTGGGGAAATTTCATTCATTGCTACTATGAGCTGAATAAGAGCATGAAATTCACTCTCGACTCCGAGTATATTTCAGATCTCTTCCAGCCTTACCTGGAGGAGATGCTGGAGACTGAACCCAAGACCTTCTGCATGAAAAGCATGTGCTTTACCACTCAGCTGCAACCCTTCCCATAGCTTATAGAAGCTATAGCTCACTTTTGCCTCTGATCCTGCTGGTCACTGGCATGTGCCCCCCCACCCCGGGTTCCTCACGAGGCCTTCAGTCTTAAAAAGGTTGTCCACCTCTGTTCTCAGGAGGGATGAGCCGGTCAATATTGATTACTTTCATGTCTTATTTTTCCTTTCCTAAGTTCTGCCTGTTTTGCAAATTTGTTTAAAAGTCTGTATGAAAATCTGCATGCAGTTTTGCCCCCTATATGCATGTTCACAAGCATTTCCCCCCAATAGAAATCAGTTGTTTTCACAAGTATATACATTCTTCCAATAGAATCATAGAATGGCAGAGTAGGAAGGGATCGCAAGGATCATCTAGTCCAACTCCTTGTAATGCAGGAACTACAGCTAAAGAATCTCTTAGAGAGGCAGGTGGCCATCCAATCTCTATATTAAAAAAAAAATCAAAAGAAGGTCCACTGTCGAACAGCTCTTTCCATCACAAAGTTATTCCCAATGTTCAGTTGGAATCTTCTTTCTTATAACTTGGATCCATTCATTTGAATCCTACATTCCAGAGCAGGAAAACACGAGCTTGCGCCATTGTCCATGGGAAAACCCTTTAGATATCTGAAGATGGCTATCATATCTCCTCTCAGTCTCCATTTATCCAGCTAAACATACCCAACTCCCTCGACTGTTCCTCATAAGGCTTGGTTTCTAGACTTAATCATCTCGGTCGCCCTCCTCAGCACACATTCCAGCTTGTCAATGTGCTTTTTGAATTGTGGTGACCAGAACTGTACACAGTATTCCAGGTGTGGTCTGACCAAGGCAGAATAGAGCAGTGCTATTACTTCTCTTGATCAGGACAGTATAATTCTGTGGATGCAGCCTAGAATGGTATGAGCTTTTTTCTTTTCTGCTTTATCATCCTGTTGACTCATGTTAAGCTTGTGGTCTACTATGATCCCTAGATCCTTTTCACAGGTATGCCCATCCTACATTTATGCATCTCATTATAATTTGTGCAGGGCTATCGTGGTGCAGATTAAAAGTAACACCCCACCCCCATCATTTGTTTATTATGTACCTATAGTGATCTGTTTTGTGCTAGCTAGAGTCTGTTTCAACTCTGCACTAAAATGGTTAGTTCCTTTTATCTTTTTGTATGTTTTGATATTTAATTTAAATAAGTAAATGGCCACTATGGGGCCGGGCACTTCATCTTTGAAATAATGTCCTCAAACCAATCCTGTATTCTTCCTTATTGACACATTGGCACCAGCTGAAGCTTCCCTATATTTTGCCATGACCTTTAATGGACTACTCAGCTATGAAAGCGTTCGTGTAGGTGGTTTGGGATTTGAACAGCTTTTGATGTCCTGCCATTTGTTCTTATTATTTCATGTTTGTTGAATTAGTTTAATGACATGCAGGGATGCTATTATTATTATGTATTACCATTGTACCTTGCGCAGGTAGGAGAGCAACTCAAAAGTGTTTCAAACGAATGAATGAAATGAAGATTAAGGATGCGGGAGCCCTGTTGGAATATTTGGCTCTCTTCTGCTTGGCGAAAGATAACAGTCGATGCAATGAAACAAATTGCAGTGCCAAATATAGGAGGGGGGAAGTGGGTTTTTTTGGGTTTTTTTAGTGTAGGTGTAATAAACTGTAAAAGGGCGATGGTCGCAGGCAAGAGGCACCAGCTTGGTGCATTGACAAGAAAAAGTGGGCCCGGAGTGATGGCGAGGCAAAACAGGCGACATCCCCAGGGAGCGCTGGTACCATCTATTCTGCAAGCTTCACGGGCAACTGCGTGCAGAAAGCGTGCCTGCACTCCTTTGATTTAAACGCCTCTCAAAACACTTGGCCCGATCCTCTTAATGCCGTCCATTAATAATACAGTACACACGGAGTGAGACACGCACAAATGAAGAGGAATGGCACGGGACCTGATCGGCACTGCTGAATGAGTTTGCCACAGTACGTACCTTGCCAAGGTATTTAAAACTAAATTTTTGTTTTTATTTTTGAAAAAGAGCCCTGGTGTGTACAAGCAAAAGCACGTTCAGCGAAACAAACTAAGCCAAGCCCGGGCAGACAACAGCAGCGCCTTAAAGCAACGAGGATGGGCGGTGGGGAGGTATTTGCAAAAGCTTCCTCCCCCCCCCCCGCACGGCTTCCTGGCTTTTGTCAAATCCACCCCCGCCCGCATCCCACGCCTCCCCTTCTCTCGCTTGCTGCAAAAATTTAACGGCGGCAGCAAGGATCTGCCAGACACAAAGGCAGGAAACATGCAGCCTGGAGCACCGCTGCAGCCTCCTCCTCCTCCCACGGCTAGTATTTCTATTCTCCCCCCCCCCCGCCCCCGATCCAGGGCGTGTCTCCCCGCTCGCAAATGCTCTCTCTGGCGGCGGCGCCGTCCCTTTCGCTCCTGCTGGCTGCTGCAGAGGCGCTTCCCTCCAATGCCCTGCAGGGGGCGCGCGACTGAGCCAGAAAGCGCGAAGCGGGGGGGGGAGAACGCCGGGTTCAAACCAATCAATCGAAGCGGGCAGGGAGGCGGGGGAAGCTGAGCGCGCGCGCGCCCAGTCGTTAGGCAGACGGGTTTAAAAAAAAGAAAAGGGGGGGGGAAGCGCGCGGCCTTCGGGGCGGGGCGGCTGAGGAGGACACACCCCACACTCCGGGCTCCTCCCCTCACGCGCCTCCTTGGCCAATCGCCGAGCGGGAAGGCGGCGCTCGAGGGCGGTGGGCGGAGCGTTGCGGGAGGTTTTAGCGGCGGGAAAGCGGGCGTCTCTTTATTCTCCCTCTCGCCCGCCAGACTCCGCCAGTCTCTGCGAAGGGGCGCTGAGGCGAGGAGCTGCTCTGCCCGCCTCTCAGCGCCTGTGTGGAGAGCAGGCGGCCGAGAAATAAGAAACAGTAAAAGTATATATAAAGTATGTGGCGAATGTAAAGCCACCCCCTTCGCAGGTTTCCCTGCGCCTGCTATTTTTATTCAGAACAACAGATAGGTACAGAGTATGCGGCGAATGTAAAGTCACCCCTCACAAATGATCGCATTTTAAGATTTTTAAAATTAAGATTTCTGGTTCTCTATCTTAGTCATTGTTATTCAGAACAATGTATGCGGCGAATGTAATGCCATCCAGCACAAATTGTTTCATTTTAGGTTTTTTGTTTTGTTTTTAAGTATATTTTCGTTATATATACACTGCCTCCCTATTTAGGACGCATTTAAGGAAGCTTCCCTTGGGGAAAAGCAAAGTATAAATATTTCTATATTAACATTTTTATTAATGTGTGTGTCTGTAATAATAATCACACCAGACACGCATACATGCTGTCTCCCAGTTCAATACATGATTGAAGGAAGCGTTACTCCCCTCATGAGGGGGAAGATAGTTTTTCTATTTTATATATTCCTATTTATTAGCTGCTGTTGTGTGCATCTGTAATAATTATAACAGACACATACATGCTGCTTCTATTTAGGACACATTTGAAGGAAGCGCTTCTCATGAGAGGGGGAAACAGGCTTTTATTTTATATACTATATTTATTAGCCACCATTATTATTATTATTATTAGTCATAACTGACATACTGTCTCCCAGTTCAGGACACATTTGAAGGAAGTTTTCCTCCCCTCAGGAGGGGGGGAAAGAGAGACATTTCCATGTTACATGTTCCTATATTTTAAGCCATTATTATTATTAATTATAATACATGCTGCTTCCCAATTCAGGACACATTTGAAGGAAGTTTTTCCTCCCCTCATGGAGTAGGATTCCTCTGGCCTTGTTTGCCTGAGGCAGTTGTGTCAGTTTGCCTCATGGGTGGGCCGGCTTTCCGAGGCCCCTTCTGGGAGCAGGTTTCTCAGTCTCCCAGTTCTTGATAGAAACAAGTTCTCTCTCAATCTTCTTGACAGAAAGAAGACCAAAGCTCTCAGAGGAGCATGAATGTTCTCAGAGGAGGCAACTAGGACCATTTCCAAGCACAAAATCCTGCCTTCCTTTCCCCTCCTCAGGGAAGCCTGGCATGGCGGCTATTTTGTCTCCCAGGCTTGTTTATTATCATTTGTGCTATTTTTCCATAAAAAGGGGTACCAGAACTCACCACGAACACCTCCCTTGTTCTCTTATAATGGCAACGTGCCCACCTGAGGGGTGCCAGAACTGAATTCCGGCAAGTTCCGGCTGGGGAAAAACAACAACCCCTGATTATTAAGATTATTATTGGTATGAAAATTTCTACACCGCCCTTCCCTGAAGGATCACAAGGCAGTTTACAATATAAAGACACAAAAATACATAACATAGGAATAAACAAAAACAATACCCCCCTCCCATTTAGAAGGCCATAGACTATTATTATTTGTTTCATGTATTGTATTTGCTTCTCGAAATTTGCAGGCTGTTTGATTGTAAAGATAATCTCTTGTGTATATCCTCACAAGAGCCCTGTGAAGTAGGATAGGGCAATAGGGGACCTCCACCCCACCCTGTCTCAGGGAATGCATTTGAGAGAGGGGTGGGAGCAGGGCTGGTCCAATGCATTTTGGCACTCGAGGCAAACCACAAAATGGTGCCCTCCCCAGCCAGAAGGGAACAAGGGTGGGAGAAGACCAGGACTGCCTCCTATTCACCAAGAGGCTGCTGCATTGGTGGCGGTGGGGCTGCTGAGGAGGAGGTGGATCCGACCTCTGAGGAGTGCATGGATTGGCAGCAGCAGTGTGTGATGCATTCCTTGGAGGCCAGATCTGCTGCCCTGTGGATCCTGCCGCCTGAGGCATTCGCCTCACCTTGCCTCGTGTGTGGGCCGGCCCTGGGTGGGAGGGAAATGCAGGCCAGACAGAGAACAATATGAAAGCTGGGTAAAGCTTACAGGGAAGAGGAGGAGTGATGGGTGGGATGAAGAATAATGATACATTTCAGTGATAATTTTATTGTATGATCTTTTTTTTGTAAACTGCTTTGAGGTTTGCTGTTTTTTCTACAAAGAGTATATGAATTTTATTAAATAGATAACTAAGGGTGGATTTCAGGGGTGGAGAGTGATGGACGGAAAAGTTAAGTGTGAGGACTGCAGGGGTGAGAGAAACAGAAACTGGGGGTTGAAACAATACACTTGAAAGTGAGACCCATTTGGGGTCCGGTTTCTATGGGTCTAATCCAGACGCCCATCTATGGGTCTAGTCTGTGGGGTTTGCTTTTGAGTGAAGCTGCTTAGGACTGCACTGTAGACAAAAGGGGCTGAAAAAGTTATTGGGGGGTGGGTGTTTCACATACAACACACACTGAAATCAATGGACCTGGGAGCAGATCTCACTCAATATTGGGGGGGGGGGGCAGAGAAGAGATGTGTAGACTAAAAAACCCTACACCAAGCCTGCTTGCTCAGCAGCAAGCAAGCCCCCTTTCAGATTCCTGGGGCTTGCACGCAGGTCAAGCATGTGCTTAGGATCGCTGCCTTGGCCGAAGTGGGACGTAGCCACCAATGTGCACAAATCTCCCCCCCCCCCGGCTCGTTTCGGTGCCCCACCTGATATTTGTGCAACTCCCCCCCCCCGGGCAAGTCCCAGAAAGAAAGAAGCGTTGCAGGCAGTCCCGAAAGGGTTAAGCATCCATCTCGTGGCGATGGTCCCAGTTGGGAAGGGGATGCATCTTCGAAGCTCTTTTGAACCCGGGTCTGCTGGCGCTGGGGGTGTCGCGGTGTCGCCTTCCGTCCTCCCTCTCTGAACGGCTCTCCTCTCCCTTCCTTGTGTTTACAGCTTCTGCGTAAGAGAGCGAGCGAGCACAGGAAGATCCCTCCGGGCTTGTGCAACGAGGGACGCCGGGGGTGGCCAGCCAAGCGGAGGATTTCACCTTGTTGCTGCTGCTGCTGCTGCTTCCGTGGGTCTCCTTCCCTGCTCGGCTGGGGGGGCTTCTGCCTTGGGCTGCCTCCGCAGTTGACCCAGAAGTGGGGAGGAGGAGGAGGAAGAGGAGAAGAAGGAGAAGGAAGCCTCCTTGGAGGTGAGCTGTTGCTTCCTCTCCCCGTCTCTCCCTCTCTCCCAGCAACCTCCTCCTGTCTCCTGCGAGGGAAACCTGATCAGATTTCCCCCACCTTCGCTGGAGAGTTCAAGAGAGAGACACCCCCCCCTCCGCTCCCGCCTCCCCCTGGCGTGTAACTGGTTGCAAATCGAGCTGGAAAGAGCAGCGCAGCCAGGCGCGGGCTCAGTTTACCTGCTCGGCTGGGGATCTTACGAGCCTTCGCGACTGCTGTCCAAAGGGGGGGACACGCCGCGATTGCAACTCCGGAGAGGGATGGAGGGATGAAGGAAATCGGATGCGCAAGAACATCCCCGCGGCTCTGCAAGGAGGAGAAGGGAAGGTTCATCGGGACCCAGCCCGACCTGTCAGCGTGGGGCTTCCCCACTTTTTTCCTTTGACTGGAGCGGGGCTGGAGTGACTCTTTGAATCCCACGATCGCTTTTCCTCCCTGCCTCGCTCGAGACTGAAGGACTTGCCCGAGAATTTAGAACTTCAGGAGCGCAGGGTCTTTGCTCCGGAGAGGAGGAGGGGAGGAAGAAGAGGGACGGCGGCGCAGAAACCGTAGCCACGCTTCTTCAGCATCAGGGGGGCGGGCAGTTTCCGTCATCTTGGTGGCTATGGAAGGTGCTCTCTGGATTGTCTGCCGGTGCCTGGCGGAGCTGGACCGCTCTCTTCCTCCCGCCGTGCTCTGATGGCTTTTGCTTTTTGCTAGGGATGTGATGAAGAACCGCGATCTGTTGAGATATTGACGCCAGTAAACTTAATACACACACACTCTCTCTCTCTTTCTGTTTGTGTGTGTGGTGAAGGCATCGGAGGAGTCCAGAGGAACATGTGTTTTGCATTTCTGCCTGCTTGTTTTGGTGCAATCAGTTCCTCCACGAGACACATCGATTGGGGCGGCGATTGCAAGGCAGTCATGCACAGGGAATGCTTTCGCCTGGGGTTTCTATGCAAAGTGGGCGCGAGCCAGGGAGACCACGGCTCCTTCCCGGCGGGGGCTCGGGTCCCCCGAAAACTTCGGGATGGCCGCAGCGGGAGGCCCCCCCGCCAGAACATGGCCTCTCTGGGGGACGGAGTGAGCTTTGGTGGCGGGCCCTCCTCGGATCGTGTGGAGCAAATAGTGATCCGGAGAAGGGGGGCTGGGAACCTTGCTCCGCCGAGGAATAGGTGGCGAGATCGAGTGATGATAAAGTTAAACTTCTGTTTCTTCTTCTGCCGGGGATGGTGGGCGTTTCTCTTCCTTCAGCTCCACATGTTGCAAGCTCTGGCACAAGGTAAGGCTTGCTTTGAGACGCTTTGGGCTTATTGGGATATTCTTGTCTCCCTCCCTTGCAAAAAAGGACGTCAGGCATCCCGCTGCTCTGGGGAACTGGAGTGATAGGTTAGGTATACAGCCCTGGCTTTCTGTTTTTCACACCAGAGACACAACCCTCTCGTTGCAGCCTTTCCCTTCGACAATGGGTTTCGGATCACAAGGGCTGCCTCGACATAAACAGCCATAGGATGTGTCTTGGCATCTTTTCTCCCACGATATCCCTCCTCACTTCCCTCCACCCCACCATTGGTGTAATCCTATCTGAGCCTCTGCTAATCTTCACCCTTTAACTGTTTGGGGATGAATCTGCAATTCAATACTTCCAGGCAATGGAAGAGTTAACTTTTTGGATGAGTGTGTGTGTGTGTGTGTGTGTGTGTGCGCATATATGAAATACATTGAGCTAAGCTGTCAAGAGAAAGGAGGGCCCATAAATCTGCCAGCTAAGGCTAAATCAGGCGTGCTTTAAAAAAATAGAGAGAGAAAATGAATACAGTACCATTGTATGTTTGAGCGCTGTTCATTCAGGTTGCCAACAACATGGATTTAACACAGACAAACGGTGCGATTGATTCGTGTCTCCACATTTCCACATCAAGGACCTTTATAGTCGAACGATGGGGTCATATAGCAGAGGAAAGGAACAACAGGCTTCAGAGATCCAGTGCCAGGCACTTTGGATAGAATAATTGTCAGTGTGAGTGTGTGTGCGAGCGCGTGTGCATTTTAATAGCAGATCTCTGCAAATTCCAAATGTTTCGACGGAGTGAAAAACATAATATATTGCAACGTGGGCTCCGCGTATTGCAGTTGGTTATGCAGAGTGACCTGATGAACAAGCGCTGCTTTCACTTTCGGCGCGTGTGCTGTTGGTGGTTGTTTGTCAAGCTGGGCTGGAGCGGTCTGTTGGGCACCCTGCTGGTCTCTCGTGGGGCTGAGTTAGTGAGAAGCATGTGGAAGTTACTCATGCCGGGGAAAGAGGGCGTTGGATCTGCCCAAGCATTTCCTTGTCATAAGCAGAGCGATTTCTTGGTTATATATCCCCCCCCCCACCTCACACGCGGTGGTCCATTTTTTTCCTATGAGCTCCTTTACAGAAACAAAGAATGGAAACAAGGCAAAGGTTGAAGGTTGTTTTTTTTCTTCCTGCTAGCAATTACATGGCTGACCACGATGCTGCATGCCCCTTTGCAACCGAGAGAATTAATGAGAAGTAAATGGTGTTTGGGGTCCCCCCCTCTGGTAATGAGAGTATTCCTCAAGCTTGACTTTAAGGCAGCCCAGAGAAGTTTTCAGAATATCTTTCCCTCGCCTCCTCCCAGTTTCTGGGGAGTTGTAGAATTACTTAGGGAGGAGCAGCTCGGCGTTCGCTCGAGCGGTAAGAGGAGGGGCTACGCAACTAAGCGTGTTCTTCCAGCCATGCCTTGTCAGCGTTTACTACTTCAGGATGAAGTTTTAATTCTGGTATAAAACGCTCCTTACTAATTGCCTCCAGCCGCATCAGGCTGCCTCTTCCGGCCCATTGTGTATGCTCCCAGTCCCTCCTTTTCCTGAACTGTTTGACAATCAGGGCCTGGAAATCTCTGCAGAATAGTGTTATGTTTATACCAAACCTCTTGTAATCTTTTAGCAAGTTAAACTACACGTTTCCTCCCCCTACTTTGTATACTTTTTCTTTTTGGCTAAATATAATTTTGACCTTTTTCAAGACAAATATTTGAACAGCTATTTAAATTGGATTTCCTGAAGTCTGCAGTGAAGCCAGTTTTACATGCATATGCCTCAATCAATTAAAGTGACCTTTTTAAGAAATATTGTTTTCTGTGGATGAATGGTGAAAGTAACCTTCATCTTGCATCAGAAAGTATGTATATTTGTATGTCAGGTAATATCATAATGAAAGGTTTGTGACTGCATTTAGTGCAAATATTAAGACTGCATGCCTGTGAGCACTTAATTAGAAGTAAGCCCCATTCAACTTAAATGCTTGACCATGCCTAAGAGCCAAAGGCATTATTGATCTTACAGAAGACATTCAAATCTAACTTTTGAGGTCTTCTGTAGTTTTACGAGAAGTGTATTTACTATTTCACTGTCATTTACAGTGTTCAATTAGGAACGTTATGGACGGGGACGGGGGATTACTCATGGTGAAGAAAGTTAAGGCTGCTATTTATGACTTATGCATGTCTTCTTAGAAAGAAGTCCCACTGAGCTCTATGAGACTTACTCTCAGGGAAGTGTGTCTGAAACCCTGGGGAGGCATTGCCAGTCAGTGTAGACAAGCTAGTAAGTTCAGCTTGGTATAAGCTGTTTCCTATGTCTTCTATGAACACTTGGGCAATGTTCAAGGTGTAATGCAATTAATAGCATCATTGCTCAGAAGTAAACCCCAGTTATAGAAGTGTGTGTATGATTGCTAGTAGAACAAAACTGACCTAAAAGCTCTAAGGAGTGGAGATTCAATTGTGTGCTACATTGTGACTGATGTTCAAATGACTCACTGAAGTATGAACACTTCACTGCAGGAAATAAGAAGAAAGTATCTGTGGCCTTGTTATGAAGGATGACTTCTGCAAACCTTTGAAAATTATATTGATTTATAGAGGAGTGCTTTCTTTTTTAGTGTGATGAACTTAACTTGAGGCTTAAATTGTAAGGGATGAAATTTCGCTGTCCTCTGCATTTATTTGTATCTCATCATTTAAAACATTTTTTATTAGAAATGCATATTTTAGAAAAGATGATATACTTTGATCAAAGCTTATCTTGAAAATGAGATGTCTGGAGTTTCTATTGATGCTTCAAATTGATTGATTAGTTGGTCAGGAGCATTTTGTGACAATCCATTTGCATCAGATAAAAATAAGTGAAACAAAATGTAAAATCTTGCTATAAAATATGATTATTGTTAGTAGTGGAAATAATATAATGGCATGCTATAATATTGGCTCTAAGGTCAATAATTGAAAGTAAGTGGATAATTATATACATTTAAGGTGGTTATATTTTTTTCTCTTGGCCTGGTTCCCTCAGCCAGCTGTTCTTTGGCTACTGCCATTCCTAGACCAAACTTGCCACAGGAATACACACTCTGGTAACCTCATATCTCAATGACTGCAATACACTCTACATAGGGCTATCCTTGAAGATGGTACAGAAACTGCAGCTGGTGCGGAATATTGTTCAGGTGCTTAAGCATGAGCTTATATAACATCCATTCTGTGGGAACTGCACTGGCTGCCTGTATTTGTTACTAGGATAAGTTTAAGGCATTAGGGTTGTCTTACAAAACCCCAGATTACCTGGAACCCAGGTACTTGTTGGAGTGCCTTTCCCTTTACCTAGACCTTTGGATATAGTGAAGTATAACAATGACTGTGACTGTGTTTTATGTGGTTCCTGTTGCCATATCATTTTTATTGAGATTATATTGTGAATAATGTACTGTGGTTTTAGGTGAATTATTGTTCACAAGATAGATAGATTGTGTGTGTGTGTGCGCTGGGCTTTCGGATATTCAGGTGAAGGGCAAAAGTATACTTAATAAATAAATATTAACGAGACCAGCCTAGATCCTGAGATTGGCAGAGGACGCATTGGTTTTTGTCCCACTGGTGGGTGTGGCCTGCTATGCCATGACAAGAGACAGGCTTTTGTGTAGTGGTGCCCCTGGCTTTGAAACTTTTTTAGGTGTTGCTTTTAACTGGTTGAGGTCTTTGTTTATTCCTTTGTTACTTTTACTGTAATCGTTTATACTAATGTTTATTAGTATTTTATGGTTTGCTTTGTGATATTGTTTAAATACTCTTGAAACCTGCCCCGGGATTACTTTGCAGTGAAAGATGGTTTATATATGTTGTTACATGATACAATAGATACTTGTACATATGAGTATGCTGCTGGTCTACAGAAAGAGGCTAAGATCTTTCAGTGCATGTATATACTCAGAGGGACTTTTGAATGTTTTTCCTTTCTTTGAGCATCAGAAACCCATGTCATGTTACAAACTACTTTTGAAACATCTCTCTGTTTCAAAAGCAGTTTGCTGCACAATTGCTACATGGCAGCTGCTGTTTTTAAAAACTCATCTCCTGGGTGTGGAAACTAGTCCTGTGGTTCTTTGGGTCTTCATCTATCATAATCTGAATCTGATAACCCATGTTCTGTGCAATGGCAAGTGAAGTCAATCTATGTTAACTTATTATCTATGTTAATTTCTCATTACTTGACATCAGAAAGGCTCTTTGAAATCAGTGGGAGGAAAACTTTTGTCAGAAACAATAAATAGTTATCACCATTGGAAACTAATATTTTGGCTCTCCATTATCAGAAGTCTTAATTTTCACATGTAATATATAGATTTACTATACAGTAAATAAATGAAACAACAACAACAACAACAACAACAACAACAACAACATGCAACAGTCCTTTCCTATTAGTGAGTGTGATTTCAGTTATCCACTGAGTAACGCTTCTCTCAAAATTTTGAACTTGCCTTTCCCTTCTGCACTTACCCTACCTCTTGGTTTTCTTGCTTAACACCAATCTTTTGTTTCACAAGCAAATGGGTGGTGATTTTCTCACAAAGTTGTATGCAGCCTGCTGCAGCATGCAAGGATCTATGGAATGGGATTCTGATTCAACACTGACATTAGAAGCTGACCAAGACAGCTGACCCCTCCCTAAAACCATACACAAAGAACTATCAAGAGAATTAAGCAGCAACCCTTTCTGTGTTTTCCTCTTCCTGAAAATGTATTTTCAAGATAAGTGAAACTGAAGGGCATTCAAAATGAAGGTCATTTCACACACTACAATAGAAAAAGTTACAATAATGTGACAACAGTAATAAAACGTATAGTAGTCAAAACATCTAGGAGGGCACAGAAGCCTGATTTAAAAGAAAAGTTTAACTGGCTGTCTAAATGAAAGCAATGAAGGAGCCATACATATTTCTTAGGTGGTGGGGGCCATTACAGAAGAGGCCCTTTTGCATGTTGTCTGCCACTTACAAATTCCTGAAGAGACAGTGAGAAGGGTCTCTGTGGAAAGTCTCAGTAGAATAACCAGTGCCCAGATTTTTTTTGGGGGGGGGACACCTGGCCCCCCTCAGCTACTATATTCAAGAGGCAACAAGGCAGATACCATTTATTTGATGGGATTCAGGAGGTTGGACATGTGGATTTAACCTACCTCCCCATCCCCATTAGTTCAAGCACTGCTTTTAGCTTAAAACATGACATTACATAACATAACATAATACAGTAGATATTTGTTTCATACAGATATCACAAGTTCAGAATCTCCAGCAGCTGTAGAAAGCAAAAGATCAGTTCTATCTCTTGACAAGATGCCAGTGTATGGTATAGCATTAGGTCACTAGCTATTCTGCCATTATAGCTCCTCCATAAGAAGACTGAAAACCCCAAAGGCAGGTTCAAGTTTGCCTTTATGGAAAAACTTACCAGGTACCAAAGCTTTGAACCAAACATGTTGAAATCTGCCTCTTGTGGAAATCTTAATCAAAATGTAAAAAAAGGAGAGAAGTTGAAAATGAGAACTTATTGTTTAGGATTCACTACTGTCACTTAAAGGATTAATGGATCTAGGTATATATGTTTATTTTGAATTCAAAAGTAACAGTACGGTAAATCTTTTGTTAAAGGTAAAGGTAAAGGGACCCCTGACTATTAGGTCCAGTCGTGACCGACTCTGGGGTTGTGGTGCTCATCTCACTTTATTGGCCGAGGGAGCCGGTGTACAGCTTCCGGATCATGTGGCCAGCATGACTAAGCCGCTTCTGGCGAACCAGAGCAGCGCACGGAAACGCTGTTTACCTTCCCGCCAGAGCGGTACCTATTTATCTACTTGCACTTTGATGTGCTTTCGAACTGCTAGGTTGGCAGGAGCATGGACCGAGCAATGGGAGCTCACCCCATCGCGGGGATTCGAACCACCAACCTTCTGATCAGCAAGTCCTAGGCTCTGTGGTTCAACCCACAGCGCAACCTGCGCTAAAAGGTCACAAATAAGTGTTCAAGTCTTTGTGTTAATTAAATTTCTTCATAAGGCAGTATGTTATGCAAATCAATACTTTTTTAGGTGTGGGAGAGAAAGGGCTGTTGCAAGACAAGATGAAAATTGAAGTCTGTAGCTTGTGATTGTTCTAAAATGGAACAGAGGAAGGCATCACACAGGTTAGGTTGTGCCTGGTTCAAAAAGATCGCGGACTGCAACAGAGACTACAATGGTATATGCTTGTTTTCCGTTTGAAAAATATAAACGCCAGTAGCCATTCATTTATGCATCTAACAAAAATCAGAATGCATTAATGTCATTGTGAAGCAGGCAGCATGGTAGTCTTTATATTATCAGAACTGGAGATCAATGTAGCTGGTGTGCATTTTTTGACCAAAATGGTTAATTATTTCATGGAGATGTTTACTTGTGTATAACTTGATAGGTATGTTGGGACAAAAGGTAGGGATTCACAATAGCTTGCATAAACAGCTGCCCTGGACACAAAATTGACCTGCACCTCCATGGACAGCTGTGAGTCCAGAATGCCTCCCAGGCTGCGCACCTGGTCCTTCAGAGGCACAGTTACCCCATTCAGGACCAGGGCGTCCTCCACACCTGCCCGCCTCCTGTCCCCCAAAAACAGTACTTCTGTCTTGTCAGGATTCAACCTCAATCTGTTAGCCACCATCCATCCTCCAACCGCCTCCAGACACTCACACAGGACCTTCACCGCCTTCACTGGTTCTGATTTGAAAGAGAGGTAGAGCTGAGTATCATCCGCATACTGATGAACACCCAGCCCAAACCCCCTGATGATTTCTCCTGGTGGCTGCATGTAGATATTGAAAAGCATGGGGGAGAGGACAGAACCCTGAGGCACCCCACATGAGAGCCCAGGGGTCTGAACACTCATCCCACCCCCACTTTCTGAACACGGCCCAGGAGGAAGGAGCGGAACCACTGTACAGTATAACAGTGCCCCCAGCTCCCAGCCCCTCAAGACGGTCCAGAAGGATGTTATGGTTGATGGTGTCAAAAGCCGCTGAGAGATCCAGCAGAACTAGGAAACAGCTCTCACCTTTGTCCCTAGCCCGCTGGAGATCATCGACCAGTCTGAACAAGGCAGTTTCAGTCCCATGATGAGGCCTGAATCCTGCCTGGAAGGGACCCAAATGGACCGCTTCTTCCAGGCATGCCTGGAATTGTTCAGCAACCACTCGCTCAATCACCTTGCCCAAGAATGGAAGCTTTGAGACTGGGTGATAGTTGGCCATATTGGCCGCATCTAAAGATGTTTTTTTAAGAAGTGGTTTGATAACCGTCTCTTTCAGCGGGTCTGGGAAGGCTCCCTCACAGACAGAAGCATTCACCACCCTGTGAAGCCCATCACCCAGCCCTTCCTGGCTAGCTTTTATAAGCCAGGATGGGCAAGGATCAAGGAGACAGGTGGTTGGTTTCACTTGTCCAAGCAGCCTGTCCACATCCTCGGAGGTAACAGATTGGAATTGATCCCACGCAACTTGACTAGACAGGACTTTAGCACTCTTCTGCCCCGGCCCTGCTCCCATGGTGGAGTCTACCCCTTCCCAAATCTGAGCGACTTTATCTGCAAAAATTCCAACTAAACATTAGGAAGAACTTTCTGACAGTAAGAGCTGTTTGACAGTGGAACAGAATCCCTTGGGAGGTTGTGGACTTTCCCTCACTGGAGATTTTAAAGCAGATGTTGGATGGCCACCTGTCATGGATGCTTTAGTTGAGAATACTGCATTGTAGGGGGTTGGGCTGGATTACCCTAGGGGTCCCTTCTAACTCTATGATTATGTGATTCTAACAAAGGTGCCAGGCAAGCCTCCTTGGGGAAAGCATTCCACAAAGTGGGGAGTCACTGCATAAAAGGCCTCTTCTCATGTTGCCACCCTCTGGACCTCTTGTGGAGGAGGCACACAAATAAGGTCCTCAGATTATGATTGCAGGGCCTGGATTGGTTCATATGGGGAGAGAGTTCTTAAGGTAATGCAGTCCTGAGCTGTTTAAGGCTTTATTGGTCAAAGCCAGCACTTAGCATTCAGACTGATAAGGCCATAGTTGGTAATTTTATAGTCTGAGCTGTCCCAAACTTTTTTCCTAGGATTATTCAAGATGTGAAATGTTATACACTTACTATGTGGAATGTAATGGAATGACTTCTGTACTGCTGCGGAATACATAGTTTTAGGCCTTAATTTGATAGCGAGATTCTCATGAGTACAGGCCTCTTGCTCTGAACAGAAGGCATACTGTTGTGAAAGACACTGCAAAATTACAGATAGGTTTAGTCATTTGGTGTGTATAAAAAAACCTTACTAGAGTGGTAGATGTAATATACTAATATATTACAATGCATTTTGAACTATCTTTGAAAGGAAATAATAAATTTGCCACTTTCTTAAATGCAGTGAGAATTGTTAGCAGCAAAGAAATACGTTAAGTATTAAAAGGCAACCTAGAAATATCATTTTCTTTGGCACTTACAGCAATAGCTGGTTGATTTTTTTAGGGAGATAAAACCCTTGTGCATAGCTTTAAGCATTTTTTAATGAGAAATAGTACCTTAATATTTAAAGAAAGAGAACTTGTCTGGTTTTCTTAGGTTAAAAGAGATGATAGTGTAATTTTTTATGCCACTTGATCAAATCTATAATTTAAAATTGTATAAGGAGCTGAATGCTTATTTAAAGTGGCACTAATGTCCATTATACTTTGCTAGAATAGGAAAATGGATGCTAGAGGAACATGTTTTTTATGGGACAAAGGGGCTTTTAAGACATGGAATTTATGACCTGGCGGGAATAGCAAATGTGTTAATTTCAACAATTATTCCATAGAAAATAGAAGCAGCATTTGACATATATAGGATGAAGAACTTTGAAATGATGTGCAATTTACAAATAAACTCAAACTTGCTATCCTATAAAAGTCAGACAAGTATGTGTGTGAGATGTCAGTTACTACACAGCAGAAACAAACAGAATAAGCTTTATATTGTCAGATGCGATTTCAGTTTTAAAATAGGGTTAAAGTCATTAAAAGAGAATATATTTTTTAGCATTTATTTGTGGTCCTTCCCAGTCTAAACTGTTTCATCAATGAGGCATATTGGATGGCTAGTTACAGAACTGGAAAATACATATTAACAAGTTGCCATTGACTCTTGGAATAGTCTAATTGAGTCAATTTAGACCCAGCCCTGAGATGACTTTTAACACATAAGAAATGCAACCTCACTCACTCCGACCATGGGAAACTGGATTTAGAGAGGTGCTTGTGTACTTGTGCTGCTGACAATAGCCCAAGGACCACTGGTGCCTTTCTTCCTTGCTGCACAAGCAGCATGCTGGAGAGTAGATGGAAGGGAGAGATCATATATCCCCGCCCCCACACCTGGAGGTTCAAAGTGCTGCTAAGAGTAAAAGTGTGGATATTCTCTAAAGCAAAAACCCAGTGTGCTGGAACTGTGGGCTCCTATGGAGATAATTTACTCATCTCCTTATCATGGCATTTTTCCGGACTTGATAAAGCGGATCAGAATGACTGTTCCATTTTTGCGACTCAGGCTACTCTAGTAATTTTAAACTCACCCTTGTACTTATCTGTAACTTAAAAGGTTACACATCCCCTAAGCAATGATTTATATATACATAAAGAGTTCTTGGGACTGGTCAGTTGCATTCATTCCTAAGGGGATTGTCTAGCCTAACACATGCAGACTAGATTACTGCAGTGTGTTCTACACAGGGCTATATTAGAAAAGTCTTTGGAAACTTCCATTAGTTCAGAATGTTGCAGGAAGGATATTAGTGGATGGCTAACCATCCTGTAAGGGACGCAGGTGGCGCTGTGGGTTAAACCACAGAGCCTAGGACTTGTCGATCGGAAGGTTGGCAGTTCAAATCCCCATGACGGGGTGAGCTCCCATTGCTCGGTCCCTGCTCCTGCCAACCTAGCAGTTCGAAAGCACATCAAAGTGCAAGTAGATCAATAGGTACTGCTCCGGCGGGAAGGTAAACGGCATTTCCGTGCGCTGCTCTGGTTTGCCAGAAGCGGCTTAGTCATGATGGCCATATGACCCGGAAGCTGTACTCCGGCTCCCTCGGCCGATAAAGCGAGATGAGCACCGCAACCCCAGAGTCGGTCACGAGTGGACCTAATAGTCAGGGGTCCCTTTACCTTTTAACCATCTTGTAACATTTGCAGTGGTTAGTATTATGTTTCTGAACACAGTTCAAAATTTTGGTGATTTCCAGTAAAACCCTAATCGGCTTGGTTCCAAGTGTCTTCCCTGTATGCTAGTCTGCCTGTTCTTTTAAAGGCCATTCTGTGTTCCACCTGGAGTGAAAGCATGAATGAGAGGGATAAGAATAGGGCTTTCTTAGTGGCTGCACCAGTATTGTGGAATAGCTTGATATTAAGAGGGTGAACACATATGTTAGTTAAGGGAACAGTAATAATTTTGGAGCCTTTACTTTAAACAGATATTTGATTTTTGATAGCTTTATACAATCTGAAATGTTGTACTTGTTAATACTTAGAAACCATGCGATGTTTATCATCCTGCAATGCATGCAGGGTTCAGGTTATGCTTTAATGCTGCTACCAACCTACTCTACCAAAGGAGTTATTTGTTTTTGTTTTTTTACCCTTTCCCACCTATAACATGGAGATAGGCATCTTACTCTATTTAAGTTCCATAGTGTCTGAACAATGGCACCCTGATCTTAATCTCACTTTGTATACAAGTAATAAAAGTGGACTCTGAAATGCACATAATATGAGTACTAGTGGCATAGATAAAGGTCAGCCATTTTGATAACTGTATAAAAATATGAGATAATGTGATATGATGTGCTACATCAATAACATAGGCACCTTCTGAAGTTTCTGCATAATAGAAATAATGCAACTCTGCAGATTATACACGTGGCCTGGATTTTATTAAACAAAGAATTGGCTTGGAAGAAATGTGAACTTAACTTGATATTAAGGAGTTGTTCTTTTCCTGGACAGCATTCTGTGATTACAGTATGTTTCTTAAAACAGTTATTATTGTTTCTGACAGCTATGTCCCCACCCCCACCCTAAGCTCTGGCCTGAGGCAAATCTGAATAACCTACAAGGCAAAGCACACAATTTTTGGTGTGACCAAATGGGGTGAATATTGTTAGCAGACCTCTAAGAGTATGTTAATGGGTTTTAGAAAGACAGCCAACACAGCATTGTTATGTTCATAATGGTTTGAACAAAACTGAACAATTCTCTTCAAATTATTCAAATATAACAGATTGTTCTTCATGGTTCTAGTTCAGAATATTGTGGCTTTGACAACAAACCATTTTAATACTCTGTATAAGTGCTGCCAACCCATCTGTTAACCGAAGAGACATACAGTATTTGGTGTTTATCCTAGTGTGCATGAACAACTCCTCTCTTAAATTCTGTGGCAAAAGTTTCCAACAAAACAGAGGTAGTCATCATGGTGCCAAGAGATGCTGTTGGACCACAAGTTCCATCTGCCCCAACCAAGATAGATAATTCTCAGAGATAATGGGAATTGTAGTCCAACAGCATCTGGAAGACCTCACAGCAGCTACTATAGAATGTGCCTAGAGGTAAACCATTCTAGAGTGTTCCATGCATCTGATGATACTTGCTGCTAAAAAGGTGCCACAGATTCCCCATCCAATAAGGCATGGTGGAAAGGGAAGATTTTGGAATATATGTCCTTATCTGCTGGTTTTAATAGTTATCATATATGGAGGTGGTTCCTGCTCTCTATTCTATTATTCTCCATTCTGTGAAGTGAATGTCTAATTAACTCAATTCATCCGTTTGTGATTCTGATGGTCTACTGGGTTTTAACAGTGGTTGTCCATGCACTAATATATATTGGCAGGATCTTTTCCCTATCTATTTAGGTTCTGGCAATACAGGTAGCCAGGTTCAAGATAGAATTAGTTCCATCTAGAGGCGGAGCTAGCTGCTCCAGCACCTGGAGTGGCGCACATGCTGTGCACCCACGGGGGTGGGCCTAGCTGCTTGGAGGGGAGGGGCTATCCACCCACGGCGAGCATCCCAGGGGGGTGGCACGGTGATGTCACCCCCTCAGGGATGACACCCAGGGTGGACCACACCCACCGCACCCCCTTCCTCTGCCAGTAGTTCCATCTCTCTGTTTCACACTTTATTGTACATAATACAGTGTGACATCACATTTAATAATAGTTTTTGCTTTTCAATTGTGATGCAGGCATATTTTTTTTTTCTAAAATGCCGGTCAATAAAAAAGTTAACAAGCTCTCCTACACATGCCTCCTCAGATACTGAGTATGCCCATACATACACAAAGTGACTCTCTGAGTACTACAGTAAGCTGTTATATTGTGGTTTATAACATATACGGTATACAAACATACATTTATATATATATACATATATATAACATTTACACATATATACAACCTGAGCCTATGATGGAGTGGTTCATTGCATCAGCACTCTAAGAGGTTAGGATTCAAGCAGAGATCCAATATCATGCTTTGCCTGCTACCTCACTGTAGATAATCAGGTGTGAGATAAACAATCACAGGCTAACTTTCCACACAACTGTGTTTTGACATTTAATTTGGTTGTATTACTGTGGTGGCTTTCCTACATGTTTATGACCCCTTTTAGATGCTGGGACTACAACTCCAGAAACCTCAATGGAAGGGGGAGGAAAGGAGAGTTTATGCAAGTGAGAACCAGTATGGAATTATCGAGTGTGGAGTGGCAAACTCCCGCTTCTCCTCTGCAGGCAATTGTTGCTCGCCACAGATGAAAGGAAGATTACTAGGGTGCTTTATAACTTTATTTATCAGAATTGTTAACCTTTCAAATATTATTGTAGTCACATTGCATGCAATTCAAAGCATCCTTGGTGTAAAGTATGTCAGTCAAAACTAGCATTGTTTCCAATATTTTGAAATGTGACATGGGTTCTAGTTCTTAAATTATGACTTGGTGGGGTTTTTTCTATTCAAAATATCATATTCTTTTACTGTGCTAGGAAAACTTTTTCATATATTTAAAACATTATACCAGACCTCTATGAGCTAAAGTTGAAAGTAGGAGTCTTGTGAAAATTTATTCCTACATCATTATTGTAAAACTTTAATTTGTTTTTCCTCTCTTCTAATTGCAATTGTGAAGTTTCAGGTTTCTCCCTTTTACAGTATATACTGTAACTAACCTCTATAGTAACTGTGATATGTATTTGTCTTCTAGATTTCATTTCCCTAGCTTGTCCGTAGAAAGGCTACAAAATGTAGGTATTTATTCTTCTTTTATAAGACAGCAGTAGTTATTTATATATGAAGCTGTTAAAGGGAATAATGAGTTGTGAATTTTGGTGGCATTTTGCATACAGTGGAAAGTCTGGCTAGGAGCTGTTGTATGCAAACATAGCACAATGCTCTCCTCTTAAATTTAGCTGTTCTCTTTCTTTATCCCCCAGAATACCAGCTGCTTTCAGATAAGTACAGTTTGCTCTTCATAACATGCTATGTATCAGGTTTGCAGAACAATAATGGATTTTCATTAGGTACTGAGAATGTCTCTGCCCATTGCCAGATATTCTGCCATTGTGGAGCTCTTTTGGACACCAAAATCCAAAAGTGGATATTTCAAAGTATTAATACCACAATATGTTGCTGCCTAGTTTGCCTTGAATAATTGCCAATCAGGTGTTTATCTACTTTGAACTGTAAAATATTGCAATTCCTCTCGTTTCTTTTTCCATTGCCCTCCCAATAGAAGCTTCTCTTTTATGCACTGAACTTGGTTGTAGGCATATTAAGTTGCCTAGACAATTAGTTTTCACTGTAACAACACCACAGTTTTAACTTATTTGTTGTTTATGATCTAAACTTCTTGGCTTGAAGTTGTGCTTCTGTTGCAATAATAACACATTATTTTTGTATCTGAGAAGAATGAGTGAATTATTTCCCTAGATAGCATTTCCATTGCTGATGCATATCCTGAATAAAAGACTTATGCAGAGCAGGATCCAGTTTCGCCTCCATCCTCTAGCTGGAAAACAATGTGAAACTTATTTATGTACTGAATTTTATAGGTCTCCATTTAACAAAAAGTTATACAGGTGATTTACAACATAAAATAAAAAGGCTATTATTTTTATAGCAATAACAATAAAATATGATCTATTCTAAACAGTCAATAGCCTAAATGTAGACAGAAAACTGGCTAGTTAGGGCCTCCAACTACACAATCAAGGGGGAATTGTCATTGGAGTGCTTGTTTTTCTCCCTCTGTTTTGGTTTGAGGTGATGAGAAAGCTCACTCACCATCTGAACTTCCTTGCAGTGTAGAATTAACTGGTCACCTCAGAGGAGGGTGAGGAGAATTTTGACTAGTCACCTGGCCATGGGTGCAGCCGGGGGGAGGGCAGTGCTTCCTCTAGATCCAGAATCATTATTGAAAAGTATTGAAAGTACCCAATTATTTGAGGTTCTGCCCCCCCCCCCCGCAGAAGCATGCCCCCCGTAACAACTGTGGCTGCCCCCCTAACAAAAATCCTATGCCCATGCACGTGGGAGGATGAAGAGGATTTGCTTTTCTCCTTTACCTAATTGGCCTGCTTTATTTACTTATCTGTAATGTTGCTAAGGCTGATTTGTGCTGTTTGGGCTAGGTAGGTGATTAATTAGATCACAAACAATGGTGCAGGCTCAGTGAGGAGTGATGGTAAAAACCACTGGGCACCTTAAAGCATCATAGCAGTGAAGACACACTCACCCCAAAGGAAACTCTTACAGTGTGGGGAGGGGGTAGAAATCTGGAAAGAGAGCTACTGGTCATGAGTTTCATGGAGGGGGTGGTTGGACATATGTATAATTCTAATCTGGAAATGACAACCCTTGGCAAATCCAGGGTCATGGGTTCTAGTCTCCCATCAGATGGAGGGAGCCAGGATGCCTGCCTTTGTGCCCTGACAGCCTAGTTACCTGCATAGCTCACTGGCTGAAAACTCCACCCCTCAGGTGAGTTGGCAGTGAGGAGAAGGACAAGTTTCTTTCACTGATCTGATGCTTTGAGAGCAGATGCAGTTGCCGAAACTAGGCTGACAATAAGGCTCTGCCTTTCTTGCTTTGCATCTTAGAATCTGTCAAACAATATGCACTGGCTGTTGAAGGAAGAATATCAGTTCCAGATTTTTCGAGTTAGTTCATAAGCAGTACAACTTTAGTTCGAGTCTTGTATCTTCATTTCAGGGGGTGAGGGCAAAGATGAAAATATATGGTTAGGTACTTGTATTCCCTGATTCATTGGGTTAAGCCCTTTCCCTCAACCTGGATATTCTTTCAGCCTTGAATGGGTATACTTATGTATTTCTTAACTATTTTTATAAAAGTATTGTGTCATAAATGTATAATGAATAACTTAGAAATAATTTGATTACAAATATATGTTTATCATCCACTTGTAAATAGCCTGATGTTCTTTTCAAACTCTGTTGTGAGGATGCCCCCACTTTACTTCAATAGATAGGATAATTTGACATTAATTTTACTTCTCTTTAGTAGAGATCATATTCAATGATCCTAATCCAATATTTGAAATGACATTATTGGGACAGAAGTAGTTAACTTTCTGAAAAACATATGGATGTGTATCTTTTAAAGTGTGGGAATTAAATAAAAGTATATATTCCCAGCCTGCCCACCCCTAGCAGAGCAATACCATGAAGACTGTGATAAGGAAAGAGTCTGTGGCAATAGCAGAAAAAATGCCCCTTCCAAAATACTAAAGGGCTGGCAAGTGGGTGTGGGTGTATATTTTTTCATGTTTTTTCTTTCCCCTCGCTTTCTTTTCTTTCTTTCTTTTTAAAAAACCATTCCTATTGACATACTCATTGAGCTACTTCAAGAGATTTTTGGACACACCTCTTGGATTCCTTGATCCAACTGCTTGGGATAACAAAACCTATTTGGCCAGGTATTAAGAATTTTGTTTTGACTATTTCTATACTTATTGTGTCAAATCTATTGAACTGTATACAAATAGTTTTTGCATATTCTGTCACTGCAATTGAATAACTTCCAGTTGTCAATTGTTTTAGGTGGATAGTGTGCTTGTGTGATGTTTACTTCAGAATCATTGTAGCTTGAAACAAATAGGTCTTGCTGCTTTGGTAAATGATGACACACTCCAACCTTTATTTCCCCATCTGTCAGCTTAGTGCTGGGCAAGATTAGACCATCCAACTGTCAGTCACATTTGAGTACTGAGTTTGTTGTTATCTACAGATATATAATATATAGATCTGCTTTCTATCATCTATTAGCATTAAGGAATGTTTATTAGATCCTGACACATGAAGTTAATAGGTAGTCCCTTTAGTAGAGGAATAAAATAAGTCCCTTTGATTCATTTCATTATTATAAAGCCAAAATGTACATTATTTTTGGCAAAAAAAAAAGCACACGTGAGAATAGAACAAATTAGTCCAGATTTTTTGGCACAACATTTTAAAAGGAAATGTTAATCTGTAAATTAAGTCTGTAGCATCCTTACTAGACATGTATGTGTGTGTGTAGAAAGATGCTTCTTGTCACTTGGGGTCAGCTTAGGGCATGATGCTTGGCATGTCTTGTCATGTGGTTGTTTGAAAGGATGGCCTTCAGGACACAGTGCAGGTTGGGAAATGCTGCTCCAAAGGCAACAGCTTGTATTTGTCCCTCCCCCCAAATGCTTTTCACTTGACCAAACTAGCACTGAGAGAAGTAGCAGGGGATCTGGCTGCAATAGCTTGGAGCAAGGAAAACAAAAATACCCAGTAAGATGCTGAAAATGACATTTGTATCATCCCAAAGTGGGCACTGTGTGTGCTGTTAACAAAGCCTTCCAAGCAAAGATGTCTGTTTTTATAGCATTAACTTTGACAACATACTCCTCTCTCTTTATTTTTCATAGTTTGCTTATCCCCATTTTGTTCCTTTGTTCAAGAATTGCCACTAAGATGCAGCAAGTGATAGTTCTGAACCTTAGAGCTACTGTCATGGATAATTATATTGTTACCACTTGAAAGATAACTGATGCAGAGTTATTGGGGACAAATGTTAGATCCTCTGAGCTACTACTTGAGGTGGTAGCAACACATAGGTTTTGCTATAAGCACTCTGCTGCCATCGTAAGGAGAAGTTTCAGTTACAGGATGACTCTGGCCCCAACCTTTCTCCTAGTCCTTGCCTGGCACTGCTGCCTTTTGCACTAGTTTTTGTATATTTTTGGCTTAGCAGAAAGGAATCTGCAATTGGGTTCCTTTGCACCCTCTTCCAGAGCATCCTACATACAAATGTCAGTAAAAATAAACACAAACTGATAGCGTGAGAGACCATAGAACTTACCTGCAGGGCCAACTATAATACCTTCAGGCAATTGCTGGGGACCATGAATTCTAGCCCACCGCCATTGATGCTGCCCACCTGTCTCCCCTGGTGCATACATATTTGGTGAGAGTAACTGAATTTGGGGATGCTCCCTGGCCTTTTAAATTTCCCTAAATGTTCCGTTTAGGCATTGTGGAAAATTGTAAAAAGAGGGTCCCTGCCCACCATCCACTACAGCTGGTAAGCCTGTCAGGAGGGAATAATGTGCTGAGACTCACAAGATAGCATTTGGCTGGGTGGTCCCTCAGACTTGGAGTTGGCCCAATTAGCCTCAAGTTAAGCAGAATAGAACTTGGTAGTATTTTTCTACTTTCTAGGCACTGGATTGTGTATCGGTTTCAGTGGGCAAAAAAAATTGCTTGCATTAAAACAACTTAAATCAATTGATAGATTTCAGAAACCTGAGATACCAAATAATAGTAAAGAGTAGGTGATTCAAACCTGTCTTGAAACTGATTTCTGTGCTGAAATTCATTTGTTACTATTTTTGTCACTGCTGTTGTTTTTATGTCATGCCCGCTTTGTAAAAAAGAAAAACTTGCGCCTTGGCTTCACTTTCAAAATATTATTGCTACCATTTTATGCTTACAGGTACATATAAGCAATGATATTCCAAATTATTATAGCTTGGATTATATCTGTTTTCAATTCAGTTTCTAATATTGTGATTATTGTATGGAGTGTTTCATACAGCATTGAATTGTAAAGATCTATGTTCATGTTGTACTAAACTGCCCTGAGACCTGTGGGTTTAGGGTGGTATATACATTCAATAAATAATAATAATAATAATAAATGTCAAAATTTGGAATTTGCTAAATATAGTAGTTATAACTTGCCCTGGGGTCTTTGAGTGGAGGGCAGGTAATAAATATTGCCACCATCACCACAACCATCACCAGAAACAGTGTACAAATGCATATACTTCTCTAAGCAGAAAGCTAGTTCTTAATTCCCTCACCCCACCAAAAATGACAGAACCCTCCCAACTCTCACCTAGGAGCTTCCTTTCCTCTCCCAGTCTCTCCCAGTAGGAGGTCTCCACTTCTCTCCCTTCCATCACTTGTCTCACTTTCATTGAGGTGCAGTTCTTGCCCCCTAATCCTCTGTGGTGTCTACTCCTTAAGGCGACCCTCACTGGTGATGGCCCATCACAGGACAATCAGTTGCTTGCAGAATGTCTGCCTTCTCTCTCCCCATGCCAGAGACCACCCTCATGATGTATAGAGTCCAGTTTACCCATCTCTAGATAGCAGCAGCTAATTAACACTGTCCCATGCACCAAACTACAGTGGTACATTGGGTTACAGACGCTTCAGGTTACAGACGCTTTAGGTTAGGTTACAGACTCCGCTAACCCAGAAATAGTGCCTCGGGTTAAGAACTTTGCTTCAGGATGAGAACAGAAATCACGTGGTGGCAGGGCAGCGGGAGGCCCCATTAGCTAAAGTGGTACCTCAGGGTAAGAACAGTTTCAGGTTAAGAACGGACCTCCAGAACGAATTAAGTTCTTAACCCGAGGTACCACTGTATGGAAGAATTCCCCACCCCCCGCTCATGTTAACAATAAATTTACTGTAATGCCAACTTAAGTCTTACATGACAATATTTTTATAACAAATGCTGTGTTCTTTGAAGACATGCCTGCTTTTAATTTTAGTTGTAATATTACTTATTACATTGGGTGGAATCCAATGGTGACTTTCTGCTGAAGAAAAGGACTGTCCACAGATGACAGCAGAACAGGGAAGAAGGCAATTTTTGGCAATTTCTCCCCATTTACAAAACTTCACACCCACCCTCACCCACACCCACCCAGTCTGCTCTGGAGGGTATCCCAACTCTCTAGAGTTGATTTAGAGGGGGTATGGGGTGTTGCCAAGGTGAGGAGGGATTGCCATGGATTGCTTCCCCCCAGTTCTGCTGATGAATCACCTTCCATTTGTGTACAGCTACCTTTGGATACCACCCACTGTATTAATCCAGGTGTTCCAGAATCTAATTTGCCTGCCATTGTTACATTACTAAATTATGGCTTGCTTAAAACCCAGTGAACTCTTATTGTAGTATTAATATTTTAATGTAATAGAAATTCTTAGTATATTTTATAAAGGAGTTCTAAAAGCAAGCTTTTGGCTGTAGCATCTAAGCTCATAATTTTTGTATGGATAATTTAGGTGTAGAGCAAGGCCTACTAATAAGTATTGTTGACGTTATTAGGATTAATCCCATTCCTTAATATATCAATGTGTAATTTTTTTTGCTTTTATTACTGTTGCTCTTACATTTCTTTTACTGATATAAATTCACACCTGAAATAGAGTTACGCCAGTAATTGAGTGTCCAATTGTGGTGAGGACTGTGACGTTGAGTGCATCATGTGTCCTCCTTAAACACCCATTGAACAGATCTGAATGGGTGAAATCGTCATCAAGTCCACTTTAGAGCCCCTGCTTCAGCGTCCAGATTGCCTGCTGACTGTCTCCTAGGTCTCATGAGCTTAGAATCATAGAATTGTAGAGTTGGAAGGGACCCTGAGGGTCATCTACTCCAACCCCTTGCAATCCAGGAATCTCAACAAACATCCAGGACAGAAGGCCAGGCCATCCAACGTTTGCTTAAAAACCTATGAAGAAGAGTCCACAACCTCCTATTCCACTGTCCACAACCTTCTATTCCACTGTCGAACAGCTCTTACCATCAGAAAGATCTTCCTGATATTTAGTCAGACTCTCCTTTATTGTAACTTGAAGCAGGAGAAAACAAACTTGCTCCATCTTCCATGTGACAGCCTTTGAGATATTTGAAGATGGCCATCATAGGCTAAACATACTCAGCTCTCTCAACTGGTCCTCATAAGACTTGGTTTCCAGACACTTACATTATTATATCTGTTAGATCTTTCAATTGTCTGATCCTGTTGATCAGAAGATGTGGGTGATGTGTACTTGGAGATTGCCGTTCTCAAGTAGTTCCATTTGTTAATGGAAGGTTGGTTCCAGATGCTGCTTGTGGATGGGTGATTGGATATTCTCATGTAGAACCCTTCAGTGCTGTTTTAATTCCCTCATTTTGCATATGAAGCTGTTGAATGAGTTTCTGCAGTTTCTAGTGAGATGATCAGAATTCTAATTTAGTTTTTGGTCATTTTGTCTTATGGTCATTTTAACACTTGGGATTTTTTGTCTAAATAATTTATTACACATAATTATCAATGTGTATACTCAGAAGAAAGTCTTATGGAGATCAATTGGGCTTTCTTCAACATAAGTGGGTATATGATTGCATATTTAATCATTTAATGTAGCTACAATAAAACATTATTCTTTTTATATTAGTATGAAGTATTTTTCATCCTGATCTATGCTATTTCATACTTCCTCCCCAAAAGTAGGGTATAGATATAGAAGCTGCAAATCAAAATGCACTTTGCTTCATTCTATTGTACAATCAACATTTTAAACACATATACTCTGAACTAGATTGCTACTCTGGCAAAAATTGCATGCCTTATTAGCAGTGTACCTAACAGTTGACATTTAAGTGTCCATTGGAGCCTCTCATCAAATATAAGGCTGTTAAAAGTGTTGAAGTCTCATCAGTGTCAGAGCAACAGACTGCATATTAGCACACCTGGTGTTAATTACATATGTACATAATCCACAGTATCTATAATGTGGAGCTGACTCTGGGATGGAGTCTCCAATAATGTCCTTTTTGGCCCTGTTGCTGACACACAAGCAGCCACTGATGCTTTTGCTCAGCTGTTTGTTCCATGAAGAAGAAGAAGAGTTTGGATTTGATATCCCGCTTTATCACTACCCGAAGGAGTCTCAAAGCGGCTAACAATCTCCTTCCTCCCCCACAACAAACACTCTGTGAGGTGAGTGAGGCTGAGAGACTTCAGAGAAGCGTGACTGGCCCAAGGTCACCCAGCAGCTGCATGTGGAGGAGCAGGGAATCGAACCCGGTTCACCAGATTACGAGTCTACCGCTCCTAACCACTACACCACACTGGCTCTCGCATGCTAGACTGGGAAAGTGCAGCTTTATGGCACAAGCAAGAGAGACATGGGATTGAGTTGTGTCTCCTCATTGTTCCACTGTGCATCATATAATGGGCCTTTGAGGGACACTGACACCTTATTAGCTGGTGGAGTCTGAAAAAGGACCTGATTAACACAGTCCTTTGCTGGATGTTTCTAGTAAAAAATATAAACACTGGATTATTTATTTTTATGTGGCAGCCCTCATCAGGGTTGATACAGCTGCAGCTAAAACAAAATTCTAGTACTGGACTGGGAACTTTTTTTTAAAAAAAATTGATAATTTCCTTTGATCTAAAATCTGATAAAAAGTGTTGTTTGCAGAAGAAGCAGATTGGTAACCCCTATGCATGCTTATTCAGGTGTAAGTTGTTTGTAATGGCTGTGTGGTTTCTGAGATTTTAGCATGTGGTGTCCTATTATTTTAAATATGTTTTTAGGTAACCTGCTTTGTTGGTATGGGTTCTGTAAATTAATTTAAAATGTCCCATTTAGTTCAAGGGATCTTTGTTCTGAGGTTTTAAAACTTCATAATTGGTGATTTTATCCTGCTATTTGTCATTGACCGCAATAAAATGACTTGACTTTACTCCCAAGTACATGTGTGTAAGACTGTAAGAAAAGTTTGTTATTTGGTCTAAGAATGGGCAACCTGTAGTATGAGATTCAGCATTCCTCTACTGTTCTGTAGCCTTTTGAGAATTTCCATTATTTTCTGTGGTCTAGAACTCTTTCGCTGTTGTATATGAATTCATCCCCTCAACCATATATAACGACAATCAATAACTGTTAACAATAAAAGGACACTTTTAATCTCTTCCCCTTGTGTACAGAGTAGGAGGAAGAGGTTAGCCTTAGTCTTGTATCTGCTCTAGCTTGTAATAAGAAGTCATGCTTTGCTATTTTTTCTGAATTGACTTAATAAGATGACTGGCAAGCACTTGGTACTTGCAATATATTATTAAAACATAATACATTAAAACATATTAAACTGTTTGTAGTTAGCTTTATGCCATTTCTTATTGACTTATGGTGCATGATTTACCGCTGATTTCTTGCTGTGAGCCTTCTAAAAATGCAAGGTTATTGTGGTTATTTTTTGCAGGTTTCTAGCTGGTGGAAATTCAATCTAATACAATACATATATTTACTGTAGTGTGGGATTCCTCTTGCAAGGCATTTTAATATTGATGTAGAACAAGGATACTGCAGTGTGTTGCTGCTATAGAACGAAGCATGTATGCAATTTTTAGCATTTTTTTTAATTGACAAATATTTCCTGGATTTGTATAGGCATTTTCATGAAAGCATAGCATGAAAGAGTTTTACCTGTGAGTTACTTACCTGTGAGTGTATATTTTCCAGCTGTGAATGTCCTGTGGGTTTGCTTATTAGGAATTGCCAGCATTCTTTGGGTAATCAGAATTTTGATGTACACTTTATCTCCCCCAATTTCGCATAACATAGGCTGATAGCTGGCAGTTGTAATAAAGGTTGGTGCACGTTAAAAGTGGTGTAGCAGGCCACATAAGAGGTCCTGGAGAAGCAGTGATATACTGTACCTTTCTTCATTGCCTTCTCTGATTTAAAGTCAAGCTTGACTATTTCAGCAAAGGAAATTGGCTGGTCAAGTTAAAATTAACCTTTGTGCCAATAGGACCCCTTTACAAGCCTTGCCTGAATACCTGCCCTTAAGTAGCACTTATCACCCTCTGATTGAAAAAAGTAGTTGTACTCCTTAGTTGGAGCTACAGATGCAAAGCAAAAAAATGTGTAAAGAATATGTCCTGTAGTAGTCCAGTAGAGGGAGTCTAAATTCATTGAGGAAGCAAGAGAAAAACAGCCCAAGCTGCTTCCACAAGGTAAAAGGAGCAAGTCTAAGAGATTAATAAAGTCTCGTAAGGAATCTTTCTGTTTTATATGAAAACCTCATTTTCCCTCTTTACCTTTTCCCTAGGAATGCTAAGAAACTCAAGAAGCAGCATTTAATTAAAATTTATCTGACAGTCTGTTTATGTTTGTGGTATCCCCTTAATTCACTCTTGAAAAGCTTTCAAAATGTTAGTGTTACAAGAATTCTAAGGAATCAAATATAGAATAATGTTCATAAATGTATAAGGCAAACACACATACCTAAGTATGGTGCCTGAAATAGTAAGGAGAGCAATCCTGAAACCATTTTGACTCCCAAATTGACCTCAAATATTTCTCTACAAGGAGGAAGGAAATGGGAAAAGCTTTCCAATTGTCTTTGAACCGTAGGGGCTTACACTTTCTTGCAAATACAGTCTGGCAAGTACAGTGGTACCTTGGGTTAAGAACTTAATTTGTTCTGGAGGTCTGTTCTTAACCTGAAACTGCTCTTAACCTGAGGTATCACTTTAGCTAATGGGGCCTCCCGCTGCCGCCACTCCACCGTAGCACAATTTCTGTTCTCATCCTGAAGCAAAGTTCTTAACCTGAGGTACTATTTCTGGGTTAGCGGAGTCTGTAACCTGAAGCGTCTGTAACCTGAAGCGTCTGTAACGCGAGGTTCCACTGTATCTGTGAAGCTGAACAAACTCTCAATATGTGCATGAGATTCAGGAAGTAAAGTATTTACCATCTCAAAGGAATGGCCAGGCTACCCAGAACATGCAATCAAGTAAGGCATTATCAGGTATCCTGGCAGACAGGAGAGAAGCAACACTCAAATTTCTACTGAAGACCGCCTTCTTCTGTGATATATGTATGATGTTTTGTGGGGTGGTCTTGGGCTACAAGGGACGCAAGTGGCACTGTGGTCTAAACCACAGAGCCTAGGACTTGCCGATCAGAAGGTCGGCAGTTAGAATCCCCGTGATGGGGTGAGCTGCCATTGCTCAGTCCCTGCTCTTGCCAACCTAGCAGTTCGAAAGCACGTCAAAGAACAAGTAGATAAATAGGTACCGCTCTGGTGGGAAGGTAAACAGTGTTTCTGTGCGCTGCTCTGGTTCGCCGGAAGTGGCTTAGTCATGCTGGCCACATGACCCGGAAACAGTACGCTGGCTCCCTCGGCCAATAAAGCGAGATGCGCGCCATAACCCCAGAGTCGTCTGCGACTGGACCTAATGGTCAGGGGTCCCTTTACCTTTACCTTTACCTTGGGCTACAGGGTGAGCAATTTCAAAAGTCTTTATAGGGGCTTGTGCACCATTGTTCTGGGTCTCTCCTACCTCCATGCAACATAAAAAGATCTGTCTTGTTTTTTATGGCTCTTGCCTCCATCCATTCATCTCTGATCAGTCATGGACTTAGTGGGCTCAGTCCCTTGGGGAGTTGAGCAGCAAAAGCCAGACCCCCTATTTTTTCTATAACATTAGCACCATATTTTTAGATTAAACCCCACTAGATTTTACAAATAAATCTAAATAGATGAATACAACATTTAAGGCCCTTAATATAATTACGGTATATTTCTGCAGCCATTTCAGGAATTGAATTAGTGATATGCAGTGTTACTTCTTCAGTGTTTACAGAATATCCTTGCAAATCAAGGCTACAACTGTTTTAAGTCTTTATCTCTTTCCTTTTCCATGGTTTATAAATGTTCCTTTTAATGCTAGAGAATTGGTGTGGTCCTGTTCTGTAAGCTACGTAATTGGAAGTTCATATGTTGATTTTACTGTTCTGGAGTGCATTCCCCATACACAAACTGTGACCTTGGACTCAATCTTAAGGGACCAACATCTACATATGTTAAATTCTATCACTTCCTCAGCCAGAGCTGTTACCTTTATTAGTTTGGAGTTCTCTTAAGAGCTGATAAAGCTCATGTTTCTTTCACTCTGGGCAAATAATAGAAAGCTTTCCCAATACAATATCTAAGAAAGCTACTTGAATGATTTAACTTCATGAATAAACAGTTGTGACATGTTTGTACCCCAAATAACTAACTTACATGGAATATCTTGTGGCCTAGTGTCAGAAATAGGATCTGTATTCATAGGACTAAGAGACTAGCAACCTGGCATTTCATTTAGTCTTGCTATAATCTCAGTTTCATACTGTTTAACTGCCTTTTAATTGTATTTGAGTAAAGTTGATCCACAAAGCATGTATGAAATTTTAGCTAATCGTTTAAGGTGATGGTCAATATCTTTTCAACTTACTCTTGTGAAGCTTTTCAGTACATGCACATGGAGAACACATGGTTTCTTACAACACAAAATAAATTGTTGAAAAGAAGTCCACCATTCAGCCTCCTATATTGGCCACTCTGATGCCCCTAAAAACTGATAGCCATCTCTTGTCACTTGCCTCTGGCAGAAGCCTAATAGACAATATTGTCTCTGAACATTAGGGTCCTTTTTTTGTATTTCAGCTATTGTTCGTGAATTTATTTATTGATTTTTTAAATCCTTGCATTATTTTTCAGTTGTACTTAGTCAATATAAAGACACCAATACCTTGTTCCAAAGATATTTATTTGCACTAATTAGGTTAAAATTGCATAGAATTCTATATATAACTCAAAGTGCTTCAGAAACTGTCCAGATGGCAGGAGAATCCCATGGTTCATTAATCACTAAACTGGAAGTGGAGAAATAGGTACCTCAAGGAAGAAGTGCCAACATATGTGCGGGCTTTGCATTAGAGTAAATAGCATTTATCTCTATTATATGGAACAATTATATAAATATAAAGCATGTTGGAGAACAGGCAGCAGTGGTGTGTAAGCATTTGCAATGTTTGTAAGATTATAAAAGTACAGAGAGAAAATAATTGTCTAGCACATTCTTTTGGTTTGAAACTAAAGTAATCAAAGAAAACTGGACATTAAAATGTGATGAATCAACAGTGAAGTACTTCATTCTATGGAACAGTCTCCCAAGGACAGTAGAAAAGACTAGAATGATTAATTTAAACCCAGGCTGAAGTTAAGTACAACAGAGAGCAATCCTGCACAAGTTTTAGATTGACAAGGTGACCCAATGGCTCTCCCATCTGTAATTGCTATTCCTTTAGTGACTTAGCCTAAATTAGGTCTGCAATAATCTGTGTGGAAAAGGAGAACTCCAAGCTGGTGCTTCTTGCTGTGAATACACAGAAATACTCTGACAGCATCTTGACAAAAATGTCTGAGGAGGCAGAATGGGACTCTGGTTCTGCAGTTCAAAGCATATCTCCAGAAAAAACTAGTGGCAATGATATATCCAATCAACTTAGAAGAATTTAAATATTTCCATATGAACTGTATCGGAGAGCACTAACAAAAATATTTAGCAAATGGAATGCAATGCTGCACTAATAGTTTATATTTTTCTGCCTAGTTATCCAAAAGTAGTATTTTCTAAATAAATTATTTAATACTCATATTATTATAGGTACCTGTCATTGCATTTACATAATTAATAATTTTTTTGTGCTTGAGTCTCTGTTTCTGCTGGAAGGCACTCAAAGTGTTTGCAAATTAAAAGCATAAATTTATATCAGAATCTCTATAGTGACAATAGTACCTCCTCCTTCCACCATCTGATCAACCACAAAGAGAAGTGATGAGGGTAATCTGGTTTCTCTTTTGAACGTATAATAAACATTTAAGCCATCAGAAAAGACAAAGGAGTAAGCAAAATGATTAAGAGGTTGGAGTAACTGCTTTTTAAGGAAGATTACATTAATCATTTAGAGCAGGGATGGCCTGTCCTGTTTTGATGCTTGAGGTGAACTGGGAAGGTGCTGCCCAACATTGCCTGCTCCCCTTGACACTCCTGTGAAGCCTTGCTTACCAAGGCTGCATGGCTGCAGTTTCTAGTTCCAGGAAGATCTCATGGAAGCCTCTGTGTGATTCAATGGGGCTCTCCCAAGATCTTGCCAAACCCCAGAAGCCATGACAACTGTTCCTCCTTGCTTCTCCGGTAGTGGCGGGGTGAGGAGCATGTCTGTGCAGGTGCCCCTTGGATTTTGTTGCCTCAGATGGGCTGGCGGCAGTTTAGAGACAAGTAAGAAGGCATATGACATAGGTATGTAAATTATGAATGTTGTGCTCGGGAGAAGGTTTTTGCCCTCTCTCAAAAATACTAGAATAGGATTTCCAATGAAGCTGAATTCTGGAAGTTTCAGGACAGACAGAAGGAAAATATTCCTTCACACAGTGCATAGTTTAACTAATGACTTTTTTCCACTAGTGGTAGTGATAGCCACCAAACTGGATGGCTTTAAAAGAGGATCAGACAAGATCATTGAGGATAAGGCCACCAGGGGCTGTTAGCCAAGATGGCTATGCTCCAGCTTCACTGTTGGATGCAGTACGGTAGTAGGGCTGTTGCAACCCACCTTAGATTATTTATTTTATTGCATTTCTATCCCACCTTTTCTGCAAGGAGCTCAAGGTGGCATACATGGTTCTCCCCCTACACATTTAAACCCCACAGCAACCCTGTCAGGTAGATTAGGTTGAGAGGCAGTGACTCACCCAAGGTCACCCAGTGAGCTTCATGACTAAATGGGAATTTGAACACTGGTCTCTGAGCTCCTAGTCTGATAGTATAACCACTACACTATACTCTTGATCTAGATCAGATTGTGACTTGGTAATGAATCACACCCCACCAGTTGAAGACCAATGCCTTAGAGTACATCAACCCATGTGAATATATATAAGACCATCTCAATTAGCTTCATGAACCTGATGATGTTGCCCATTGAATACAAAATTTGGTGTTGTAATAAATTAGACAATGCACCACCAGATCTAGGGATTCCTGTGGATGTGAAGAGTTCTCATGTAGGCAGAAACATTTACCGTTCTGTTCTGTATCAAATAGAGATCTGTTTGCATCTCCATTCCAGTCACTGACAGTTCTCCTGTATGAATTGTGTTTGTGGACTAGTGTTCCATTGGACATAGATTCAAGGCTTTTGTCTTCTCTTAAGATTAGTGTGATCAAATATTTGACTGGAACTGCAGGGTTAGAACAGAGAATCCTTTTTCTATCAGACTCTTCCTATCCAACCATTCCCAGCATAAAAAAATAAAAATAAAAAATCAATTGGCAGTCTGTACACACACAAGGAGTATTTCTTCACACAGCATGTAATTATAGAATCCGTTGCCTCAGGGTGTTGTGATAGCTGTTAGCATATGTGGCTTTTAAAAAGCTTAGACAAATTAATGGAAGATGCTCTGTCAATGGCTATTAACCATAAATAAATAATGGCTGAGAAGACCCCCCCTCCTGGTACATTCTGATTATTCTAATAAACAAAAGACCAGGAGTCCATGAATACAGTCACTGGTGGCTACTAGCAATTTAATTTTGGAGACTAGCAGAGAGATAACTCAGGGTTTATCCACACCTACCTTTTACCCTACACTTCTCAGGCTCGGGTCTCTGTGTTAAAGCTCTGTGTCTGAGCACCATTTTTCCACTCTGGAGCTTTCCTCGTGAAAACCCGCTCTTTAAAGCTGAAGTGCAACGAATGGCAATTCAGGTTTTCTGTGGGTTGCCATTTGCTCCAATTCAGCGTTAAAGAGTGGGTTTTTGCAATGAAAGCTTCAGGGTGAAAAAAAGAGCACTTGAACACAGAGCTTTAAAGCATGGACTCTGCCTGGAAAGTGTGGAAGAAAGATAAGTATGGTTAAACCCACAGTATGTTCTGCCACAGGAATAATGTCTAACAATAGTCTGTGTCTTGTGCTGGGAGGAAATAGCAGGGTAAGAGGCTGAAGGGGAAGTTTTATTACAAACACACATATCCCCCACCCATTCACTGGTCCTGTCAAATCATGATAATCAGGCAATGGTTACAAGCAGGATGGCCTTAGTTTGCATCTGTGAAGCAAGAAACCTGCCTTACTAGATCCTAGGATTAATGTCTGGCTACCAAGTGCAGCAAGATTTGTGGATCTCTGAAACTGAATTTGGTTTTTTCCATGATACCCTGATTGTGCAGTTTCCAGGGACTTCTGATTGATGACGGCTGTTGTAGAAGGAATGTTATGCACTTCTGCTCTGATCTACTGCAAACATTTCATTACCATTTGGAAAAAAAATGCTCAGGAGGCTAACACTGGATTGTCATAAAGCAAATTTTGTGTAAATGGAATTTGGGGCTGTCTGCCTTTTAGCATGGACATTTCAAGACAAATATGCTATTCCAGAAAGTTGGACAAATGTTTCTCTCTCTTCAGTATGGATTGTGCCAACAAGGAGGCAACTAAATAAATGTTAGGTCCTTGAAAGTAAGTAGTGAATTCTTTCTGTCCATCTCATCTTCTGAAAGGTTTGTGTTTTCAAACAACTGAAGAAAGTCCTTCCCTCAAAACCTTTTTAGATGTACAAATGCAAATGTTTACAGATGACTGCAAACTCTTGGCTTTCTACATCTGGGGAAGTCGATGTATTAACAACATGTGGTTGTATAGGTAATGAGGTATGAAAATCAGAGTTTGCCTCTGGTCAAGTTTATGACAACTGCAACGTCAGGAAGATCCTAGCATATAGTTAACAGATGTGGTCCACAGATTTGTGCATAGCTGTCAACTTTTCCCTTTTCTTGCGAGGAATCCTATTCGGAATAAGGGAATTTCTCTTTAAAAAAGTGAAACATTGACAGCTATGGATCTGTGGCAAGAAGTACATATGTACCAGAAGAAATTAATTTATGGTCATTTAAATATTGCAATATTAATATTCTCTAATAACACAGGCAACACCCCATTTGTGCGAGGGTTGCATTCCGAGGCACCGTGTGCATCAGTGGGATGCTCATAAGCCTGCCCTATTCTGCTCCCCCCCCCCTGCAATGGGACTCAGGAGCGGTTGTGCGTGCCTCAAATGTGCGCAGATGGGGAGTTGCCTGTAAGTGTTTAGTTTATATATGCGTTACTGAATTAAAAGCATTGATTGTTGACTGTCAGGAAATAATGTGCAGGAATTACCTCAAATAAGCACACTAATCCAAAGCATGCGTTAGAACAAGAGGAGACTGTCACTTTGCTCCTTCACCGTCACTGCACTGCTGCTGTGCGGAGCAAAACCATAGTTAGGCTTAGGAGGTTCTCCAAATCTAGGCTCATGGTTTAGCTCTCTCTAGGCTATTATTATCATTGTCATTATTCTCATTATTAAATTTTTTATACCATCCAGGGGTTCCAGATGCTTACCCATGGTTTGACTTCCTTGGAATGAGGGATAGCACTGACTGTGGTGTCTTTAGGTATTATGGTTTATTTGCATACATATATACAACCTGCGCCTATGATGGAGGGGCTCACAGCATTAACACCCCATAAGGTCTTTCTTCTCCCATAGCCACAGCAACGGATTTCAGCCGAAATTAAGCATGTCTCTCCTTCTCTGGCTTCTGCCTGCTTCTAGCCCAGCACACACACCACTCTGGCTTTTGTCTTTCTCACTAACATCCATTTGCCCTCTGGCACAGAGCAGATTCCTTTGTCAGAGTAGGGACCCATGTTGAAGTAAGAGTAGTGAAAATGCAGCTAAGCAGCTCAAGTCATATACATGACCGACACCCTTCTCTGGAAATTAAACCATTGTCTAGACTTTAACATTCAAAAACTTTACTTGCAGAAACTTATAGTTATACAGTCATACAGAACCGTCTTTCCCACAGGGGTTAGTGGTGCATTGTGCCAGGGCGCCGGCCTCTAAGGGGCGCCCCAGCAAGTGGGGGAGCTGTGCGGCTTTGCCGCCGGCCTCCCCTTTCCCTGCACACCCACCAGCTGCACCCTGCCAACCATAAAGCTGGTGGGCATGCAGCTTCCCTCCCAAGACTCCTTGGGAGGAGAGCGATCCCCGCAGAGGCTTAGGGTGGAAGCTGCGCCCCACCAAGCATATGGCTGGCGGGCGCGCAGCTTCCCTCCCAAGCTTCTGTGGGGATTGTTCTCCTCCCAAGGAGGCTTGGGAGGGAAGCTGCACTCTTCTCTTGTGGAGGCTTGGGAGGGGCACAACTTTACTTCCAAGCCCCTGCGAGGTTTGCTCTCCTCCCGAGGAGGCTTGGGAGGGAAGCTGTGCTCTCCTCTCGTGGAGGCTTGGGAGGGGTGCAACTTCCCTCCCAAGCCTCTGCGAGGATCGCTCTCCTCTCGTGGAGGCTTGGGAGGGGCGTAACTTCACTCCTAGGCCTCTGTGGGGATCGCTCTCCTGCAGCAGCATGGGGGAGAGTTGCGCCTTCCCATGACTGGCAGTGCGCAACTACGGCCACCCCAACACTATCCGTAGTAATTTGGGGCGCTGGGCGGATATTTGCACCCCAGCGCTGCATCTGCTAAAGACTTGGCTGTCAGACTTAATCTGTTCCAGGAGTCCGTTCGTTTCCCAGAACCGTTCAACAACCAAGGTGCGGCTTCCGATTGGCTGCAGGAGCTTCCTGCACTCAGTCAGAAGCTTCGGAAGCTGCGTATGCTGTGTTGGACGTTTGGCTTCAGAAAAACGTTTGCAAACCAGAACACTCTACCTTTTAACTGAGATGGGAATTTTGAGAACACTTTTTTCTTTTCTTTTCTTGCAACATTTGTTATATGTCTTACAGAACCTGCTTCTCAAAGATTTGGAATTTAAACATGTTCTGAGGACGATTTAAGTTGAACGTTAAGCTAATTAAATAATTGTGTTGCAAACAAAAATGTAAATTAAAAAAGCATTTGTATTAAGACATTCAGTGAATTTTTCTTCAGGCTGTTAAACCATCATTAGTAACCAAGTTAGAAGCTATTTTACTATGGATTTTCACACTGCTAGCATTTCAAATCACATTATATTTCAGTAGAATAGCCTGCCTACAAATACAGGCCTTGTGAATGCCGTTTGTAATTAAAACATGTTAGAATACATTTCACAGTTTATTGATAGTGAAAATGAGCATCTTCTGTTAACCTATTCTAGGAGGGAATTAGCTAGCATCTTGGACTGGATAGAGCTGTATGAGATGAAAATACATTGGCAAAGCTTCAAGCAGTTTGGAGGCTTTGTTTCTATTATTTTCTAAAGCCCCCATTGGTAGGTGATTTGAAAGCTGTACAAATTTAAAGCAATTAAATAAAATGAGGCCCAATGGCCCAGAAAAGCAGATACACTAATAAACAACAAAATAAATATTCCAACTGTTACAGCTTCAGACCAGCACTTGGGGAAGACAATGTAGATGCAAATAACAAAACCAGACCCACTACTGCCAAAAGGATGATTAACTGTAAGAAGGACCACGCTGGTGATATTTTTATGTTGGCTGCTTATAATTTTCTTTCTCTGCTACCTTATTTCCCCTGCCTTTCATGTGTTTCAATCAAAAGCATATAATGCTCCTACTGGAACTTATCTGCCAACTTTCTTTTTAATATGCCTCAGGCTTCATGTTTCTCAAGGTGGATGGTGTCCAAAAGACCACCTAGTCCAACATTCTACTTCAAAGACAAAATGTAGTCATATCAGATGATACCAAACCAAATGAACCTTTGCAAAGAATTTGCTCACATAAGTACTTTTCGACTTTTCTAATCATGGCAAAGGATGCATGAAAGTGAACCAATTCACAAGTGGGCCACCCGACATACTGTAAATTATATTTGTAGTATTCTTCATTGTATGAGTTTCTTGATAACTCTTACCTAAGTTGTATTTCAACCATTGTGTGCAATAACTTATGCTGATGGTGGTTTTATGCTATATAGTATTTTGGGTTCTTCATGTTTGATCAGTGTATTCTTACATAAAACATGGTAGAAACATCTCCTATTGTTCCATGGAGACATACCCTGTGATTTAAGGAACCAGTCTACTCTTCATCTCAAGACAAGGGAAGTGCAATACCTCAATCAGATTTAACAATAGCTTAGTTTAACACTGCACAAATGCTAACCACAATTGATGATAACCAGGCTCTTTTTTAATTAGGGCAACAAGTCCACTTCAAACACTTGTTTCAATCTCAAGTTAAAACAATTAGGGTTGACCATCATTAGTGTCTATGTAGATGTGTCACTAAAACAATGTGAATTAGCTTCGGAGAGGAGATTTTTAAGGGTGCGTACATTCTTGAGGCTGACCCCTAATTTGAAAACCGTGGAGCAAGTTTGTATCGAGCCAGTTTTACAGCTGTATTTGATTTCTGTGATCTCTAAGAAAGAGGCTTGTCAAGTAAATGCAGAGGAATCTTATGCAAATTTATTCAGAAGTACCGGTAGGTCCCATTGTGTTCAGTGGAGCTAACATATAGAATTTTCCTTCTATATAATGGAGGGCAATAAACTACAGGTGCACAGGGCATTTCAGGGTACTCTGATACATTAGCCTGGAGATGGCAGGAAAAAAGGGGAAAAACCTGTCTGGCACAAGTATTTATTATTATTTATTGAATTTATATACCACCCTATAGCTGGAGGTCTCAGGGAGGTTCACAGAAAAGATCAACGTAAAAACCATAATATATATAATCAAAATAAAAACAACCCAATAACCCCCCACAACCCAATAACACCCTCCAAGTAGGACTTGGGATGTAGTGCTTGCTGAACTGCCCAACCAAGGTTTAGGAATGCTTTGCTAACATCTTAGAAAGACAAAGGAAAAGCCATTATATTGATACTCAGTGTGATATACCTGAACTACTTGTGTTTGGACAACATGCAAAATATAAGCTACTAGTGAAGTTTTTAAATGGGACATCTCCATATAGTCAGAATTTATTTTTTCTTTAATCTTTCTTATGGTTTTTATTCTGCCCTTTAGTGCTGATTGGCATTCCTAGGGCACCTCACATAAAACAATAAAAACTTTTACCTGTGTATTTAAGTTGTTTGCTGCATAAGCAGGAGGAACTTTCCTGCCTCAAAGTTACAAGTCTTCCTGCATGCTGTTATAGAATCACAGATTCATAAAACGGTAAAGTTGGAAGGGATCCCAAGGGTCATCTAGTCCAACCCCTGAGATACAGGAATCTGAACTAAAGCATCCAGGGCAGGTGGCCATCAAACCTCTGCTTAAAAATCTCCAATGCAGGAAAGTCCATCACCGTCTAAGGGAGCTGGTTACAGCGCTTACTGTCAAAAAGTTCTTGCTGATGTTTAGTCAGAATCTCCTTTCTTATAACTTGAATCTATTGGTTTGAGTCCTACCCTCCACAGCAAGAGTAAACAAGCTTACATCATCTTCCATGTGACAACCTATCTGGCTGGGTTGCCTCAGCCATTCTGGGTGGCTACTCATGCATAGTCTTGCTTCATGATTTCCCCTTTCTTCCATATCTTATATATGCCCTTCTTAAATCACAGCTCATCTGTAAGCTCCTTATGCAGCCACAAATGTTTCTTTAGATGCCTCCCACTTTTAACTTTCTTATTACATTTGAACCTTCAGTATTTCACCTTTAAGAAACTCCCATCCATCTTGGATTCCCTTCTTTTTGAGTATTTCTGATCATGGGACCTCTCCCAGTAGTTCCTTAAGCTTGTTGAAATCAGCCTTTTTGAAGTTGAGAGTGCACGCCCCACTATATAAATACCATGTTGTCCCATACTGGATGATGCACAAGTCAAAGGTTTAGAAATTGTTATTTTCAATTATAGGTGGTTAGGCCATTAAAAAAAAAAAGGAATGTAAACATTTCTAATTAAAACCCATCATTTCCTGAAAACTTTGAGTATATAGAAATTTCAGGCAAGAAAGGAGACTTTTCCGCTGCACATGATTTTTTTTTATCTTATTCTATGTCTGCTATTACTGGAAAATTCCAAAGTATTGCATCATCAAACTAAACTTTAAAAGTTAACAAACATTTATGTAACATCTGCAGGAGCTGTACAAAGCAAATCAGCAGTGGGGGTCGTATAAATTCAAATGAAATTGATTAGTCAAGTTATTGTATATGCATTGTAAATTTTAATATTTCCCAGCATATTTCATGGTATTTTGAGTTTTGTAACTGTTCGGTTTGGAGTTTAAAAGTACTTGGTATTGATCCAAGCTGGTTCACATTAGCTTCAGCGACAGAAATTGTGTCAGATCTGTGCTCAGATTGCATTGAACATAGTTGAAAATACCAGCAAGAAAGAATTAGGCAAGATTACAATAGGTGATTCATGGGAGACATGTTGATTCATAGAAGATGTGGTTTGCACTTCAAGTAATTTTAGAAACTAAAGCACAGTACTATTACCTCTGAATAGCTTTCCTTATTTGTCTTCAGATCCATCCATTCTTAATGGACTGTCATTTGAAATCGACCTACAGGTGGAAAGATCATGTTATTTTTCTGATTATTCTGGTTAAAAAGAAATTAAAGGCATGTAATCAAAAGTCATATTACTTATTATTGGGATATTAATAGATTAAGGTGGAAGATGCTTCTTGACATTTACTTTACTGAAACAGTTATTGTTACAGGAAGCTTAAAATATGCAATTTCCTCCAAATGGGCACAAAATTATGTACCCAAGAAAAATTATTTCCCTGAGGCTAATTATACAAATTATTGAAGTCCTAAAAGGTTAATGACTGCAGAGCACTACTGATGCATAGTACAGATTAAATTCCAGTGCCATCTGAATAATTTGCATACCCAGAAGCTTTTACTGGACAAATGGGTGTGACCCAAAGGACAAGTTTCAAAATGGAACTGTTTTTATGTTTGTAATAAAGGTTTTTTGTTTTTCTGTGGTAACATTTAAATTAAGCAGATCTGTTCTAAATCACATTACACCTTCTTAGTTATCTTGTTGGCTGGTTATAGAGTACTCATTGCTACCTGATGGTAAATCTTTCTAGAGACTTTAAAAGAACAGTTTGCTGAAAAGGCATTGCCGTAGTGCAATCAAGTTCTGCGAATAAATGTGTAGAATTTTCTGCTATGTGTAACTATATTGCATGCTTAATGTTGTTTTCAGTTTTGTACTCTGTTGAAGATTCATATCCCAGAGATTCATGAACAATGGATGGGAGCAGTATGCAATCTTTATATGCTTAAAAATGGTACCACCAATTAATGATTCTAAAGCCAGGATCCGAAACATCCCAGAACTAATTCCATATGCCCAGTGGAGTTTTGCACTTGTGATTCTCAGATAGACCCTATTTAATACCCTCTTAGTGGGGCATCACTGAGAACTGCTGTTAGAAAAATCAATAAACCATGTCCTAAATCTCATTGAGTGCACGGAATTAGTTGCATAGTTCTGTACCAGGGTTGTCAATCTTTTGGGGTCCCTGGACATATTTGAAAACCAGAGGAGCTTTGGGCACCATAAACAGATAATAATAATAATAATAATAATAATAATAATAATAATAATAATATAATATTCCACCCATCTGGGTGGGATGCCACTCACAGCCAACCTCATACCACAATCTGCTTTATTGGCTACAATAAAATATTTCTTTCAAGCATGAAGACTAATCTGGTTCTGCATGAGGATTCCCCACTCCCTGTTGCTTACTGAAAATACATTTTTGTACCTATGCACAATGTGGCAAGCCTTACCCAGAGGCGCCAACTTGCACCCAAAATTGATGTATGTGTGCCTGGCTCACGTTGTGCACATGACATCATGCGTGTGTCATGCATCACGTGTGCAACATTGCATTGTTGGGAGGAGGTCGGTTTCAGAGCACAGTGCAGTGCAGCTTTCTCTCTTGTACTCAGGAGGAGCCAGCCACTGAACGACAGTGTTCTTGGCTCGGCACTTGGCTTCCCCTGCTCCTTCAATATTGAGGGGTTGCGCCCCTTGCCATCAGATATTGAGGTGACCGAAGACACCTCTGCCCCTAGGAGTTGTCATACCTGTCCTTAGCACAATGCACCCTCCCCTTCTGGGTGGACAAAATGTGGAGCCCTGTCTGGTCATAGGACCGACCAACAATTATCACAGATGTTATATTTCAGGTATACACCCTGGGAGGAGGGGTAAAATATATACAAAAAACAAAACAAAAACCACACAATTTAATTCACTATAATCTGCTAGCCTTCATTACTTCTGTCTTTACTGTTAGACCGTGGTTAAGAATGGAGACACCCAAGTCTGGATTATACAGTATTTGAAAGCATGAAGAATTTTAAATAGACTTCAAACTTTCCAGAATGTGTTTACAGTCTAATTCTTTTTTAAGCCAAGAGGAGTTAATTCTAAAAAGCCACATATTACATGGAGTTTAGTCTGGGCTATGGAAATGGGGCTGATCTGCTGAAAAGGGTCAAAAACATTACTAAGATGGAGTTCCCACGAGTGAAAGGAAAATATGAAGAAGAGTCGCGGAAGGGACATGGAAGAGACTTGAGGGCCTCAGATATAAGGATACCAGGTTAATGCGCTAGATTAATGGGACAAAAAGGACTGACAAAATCCGGGACCAGGAGAAAGGGACGCTGGGTGAAGATTGGATTGTTTTATCTTTTTTTTCTTTTATCATTAGGACTGTTTTAAAATAATTGATGAATGTTAGAAAAATGTTGAAATGGAACTACTTGGTTCTAGTAAAAATGTTTAAAGAATTAGGTTAATGATATGGTTATGAGAAGTTGGTAAAAATAAGATTTAAGTTTTAAGTTTTAAGGTTTGCTATAAGACAAGATGAAAATAGATTAAGGTAATGTAAGGACAAAATATTATGAACTATGGAAAGGATTTGCTGTGATAATTATTAACCAGGATACAAGAAAGGGGAGGAGGAGGAGGTCAAAGAAAGAAGGTAATGAAAGTTGAAAATTTGAGAAGGATGGATGTATTTTTTCTTTCTATTTTTCTGTTTTGTCTTTTTTTGTTTTTTCATAATTTTAAAAAATCTTTAATAAATATTATGTAAAAAAAAAATCTAAAAAGCCACAAAGACTAAGTCATTTGTAAAATGAAGTTAATAGTCAAAATGTCTTAAAGAGAACAGTGTTTTAATTATGATTGTGAATTTGATACTGAGAAGCCAGTTTATTATCAAAACTAGATATTCTAGTCTATATTTTCTGTAATATAAAGGACTTTTTTACTCTTTTTACATTACTTAAGAATTTATAAAAGAACCTTCCATGTTTGTGTTTCATTCTAATAGGTTGTCAGATTGATAAATCCTTGGTGTTCATTAACTTCATGTTATAATGAAGCATCTAATGTAATGTGTGTGATTCTGTCATTCACAGCTCTATACAGTATTTGGCTCTTTTTTAGCTGCACATAAATGGTACAATTAAACATTTGGTATACCCCTCATTTAGGAAAATTGGTCTTTTAGGGACCTGTGATTCAACAAATTTCTAATTTTCCATTCAAATGGCTTGGCTGGCAAAAGAGGTCTTTTATTTGTCCTTCATACAAATAAAGAAGGCCTAATGTTAATTCTCTTTTATGACGGATGCAATTAGTTCCCAAATATGTAAAACTAATAAACATAATATAATGGGGACAAAAGGGCATACATGTCTAATGAACCTTAAAAAGTGGGCTTCTTGAAATATTCTTTGTGGCATATTATGTATGATAACTTGAACTGGGAAGTTCCAGCCAGTGCACCATGCAATTTCCATGAGTTTACTCAATACAGGGCTTGTTATTTCTGAACACTTGGTCATGAGTTCCTATTCACCTCAGCCAGTTTCTTAATAAGAGACTAAGATGCATTTACAAAGTATTTTACATGAGCCCCTCCTTCTTGGCAAGTTGGATAGATTTTGTTTATCATCTGATGTCAGGGTCTAACCTTGTACCTTTTTACACTTGAAGTAAGAGCCAGAATGCACATGATGGTAGCAGACCCATAATGTCAGGTCCAGTTAAAGGTGCTCACATTGGTTAAAGCTCTAAACAACTTAGACCCGAATATCTGAGAGGGTCTCCATCCTGACAGGCCCTCTGAAGTGTTAAGATGGGCAGAGTATTTTCACTGCTCTCAAAAGTTCACGGGGTGGTGGTCTGGGAGAAGGCATACTCCATGGCAGCCCCTAAATTGGCCTTCCACACAGAGGTGCATCTCTCTATGTGCGCGCGCATGAACACACAGCTTTGACAGAGAAATCTGCTGCTCCTTTGCACAAACCATATTTTTAGCACTAATGTCCTTTTAAACCTTTGCCTCTTGGCTTCTTCTGGTATGTCTTTTGCTAAAAGTGTATTTCAAGCTCTGCAGCTCCTGTTAATTACTTATAACCTTGTGGTTCTCTGACTTTCTTCCCTCCTTCAGTTTTAATTTCTCACCATTGGTTATGTTTCACATGTGGAAAAGAGAAATGCATTTGCAAGCTAATTTGCTTTCATCGCTGTCTTGTACGTCAGCCCCTCCAGTTCTGAACACAGCATTCTTTCAAGTTTGTTGTAAGGCGGCCCGAAGTGGGGCACTTTAACTTATTAGTAAAGAGATATTGTGCATTCCTAGGCTGTGAACCTTACCTTTCAGGTGTGCTTGCCGTGTGCCTCTGTCCCAGGCAGGTAGATCAAAAACTTCCTCACTACATGGATGGCCTTTAACTCATTAAGGATAAGGCTATCAATGGCTCCTAGTCACAGTGTTGAATTATCTTCTTTATCAAAGGCAGTATCCCTCTGAAAACCAGTTTGGGGTACACAAGCCAGAGAGTGGTATTGGGCTCATGGCTTCCCATTGGGACATTTGATTGGTGACTATGGGAAAAGAAAGCTGGATTAAATAGGCCTTTGGTTGGATCCAACAGTGCTCTTCTTTTGCTCTAAAATAATCCTACCTAGATTTAGTTAGTTTATTTACCCTCATCCAGTCAGTAACTGAATCTAAACAGGCACACAGAGACCTAAATGCTAACTTGAATACGATGTAAAGGAGAAATAGAGCCAAGTCATCAGTTTATATTGATGACAGCTGACCCATATAACCTTTCCCATAAGTTTAATATAGATGTTAAATAGAATAGGTGAAAAAGAGAACCCTAGGCTCAGCTAGGGATGGACATTTCTGAAGGTCTTGATGTTGAGCTAATCCTCCCAGATTTTTTCTAATTCTATCTTGCTTTTTGATCATCATTAGAGGCAAGTTAAAATAATGACAAATTTGCTTTTAAAAATGAAAAATCCTCATGTATTATATGCATTATTATACCTATAATATTATATTTATATTATATATGTATACGCTCCAGCTTTCCTAAAATAACATATATAACCATTTTCTTTTTCTAAAGAAACCAAATAATTTTCCTTTACCACCTTTTTTATAATCTTCCTACAACAAAATAAATGATAGCAAAAATCCAAAACTACATTGTGATGAAGCACAGAAGCCACAACAAAAGCAGTACAGAACCTTTCGGACTTTATCCCAAAACAAGAAGTTAGAAATAGCATATCACCAAACCTATTTTGCTATGTATCACAAAAATGAAAATGAAAGTGATAAAAGAGGTGCTAAGGTACATGCAGTTCTAGTGCATTTAGTTATACGTACTGTCATATTTCTCAAGCCTGTAGGGATGCCCTTTTTGAGAATAAAAGTTTATTTTCATTCTCAAAACTATTCAGTGACAACAATTTTGGGCAAAAAAAAAAGTGACTGGGGGTATTGGAGTGATAAATGGTAATGGCTTGTTTATGTGTTGCCACAAACTCTGTACAGTATTAACCATTTCTCTGTACTCATTAAAAGGCACAGCAGCTGCTGGGTGGGGCACAGCAGGTTGATCTGAGACACATGCAATTCCAGAGTATTTTTCAGAGTATTTCCTTAAAAGCTGTGTGTGTGTCAATATCTACCCAATACTTTTTTATAATACTTTCAAGTTAGAGAAAAAAGTATTTTGGATAATGAAAAGTTAAATTGATCTTTTTGGGGAGAAAATGGTAGAAACAAGTGTTCCATCACATTTTAAAAGTGTTTATTTATTTATTGGGCATGGAGGTGTAAGTATAAATAATACATGAATTAAAAAAAACTTACATGGCATGGCTTAATTTCTAAATAGCATAGTCCCCAACTGCCCCCAAAATATCGTGGCCATCACGAAAACCCATCTAACTATATAGACTTCTCACAGTATCATGCAGAATCATGATTTCTGCATTCGGGAAGGGGGGTTAGGGGGAGGAGGAAGAGATAACCTGGCCCCTCATGTTGACACAGCTGGATCTATGGGGAGGGGAGGGGTTACCAGTTGCTACTGCTGTGCTCTTCAGATCTGCTTGTCAGTACCACTTAATGCATCTGACTACGGTGATGGGGGAAGCAGGAGCGGCTTAGCGGGGCCCGGCTTGCACAGGGACCCTTCTGTGGTCATAGAGACTACATTGTTGGAAAGGAAATGCCGCATTATAAACATCCAGTGCTGGTGCCTCCTCTGATGCCCAAGGTGTACAGATGGAAGCCTCATGGTTTTATCACAAATAATCTCATGCACCCACATATAACGAAGACATTTGCCGGTACGGTAACAGCCATTGGGGCAGCTCAGCCAGCCCCACCCTTTCCCTGTATTCCATAAATACAGTATGGGGGAGTGGGAGGACTGATGTAGAATAGAATGTCCCTATTTTCATCTGAGAAATGTTGGAGAGTTTGAAATAGGAGGATTGGGGTCAATGTTGCTTGAAAATCATACTTGGACACTTTTGCATGGAAGCTCTTTCCCTTTCCATAGGTCTGCAAAGAATATTTGATGTTTTTTCAGTGAGGAGACAGTGGCGCTCTGCACATGTGTAATAGCATACTTTCCTAAATAAGTACTGGAAGCTAGCCTGGCATCTTCACTGCATATCTTTAGGCATCAGGCAAAAATATCCCTCTTCTCCCAGGCCATTTGCTAATTAAACAATCTATGGCCTTTCAGAGTGTGTGTGTGTGTGTGTGTGTGTGTGTGTATTGGGGGTGTTGTTTTTGTTTGTTATTATGGTATTTATTTTTGTGGGCAGTTTTTATATTGTAAAGTGTCCTGTGATGTTTGGATGAAGGGTGGTATAAAAATGTGAATAATAACAACAACAACAACAACAACAACAACAACAACAACTAGTAGTAGTAGTCAGCAGCCACCACTGGGTACAAACATTTAATACAACTGAAGAAACATATAGTACTTATAACTAATAAACCTACCACTGAAGACTATTTTGTATAAGTATGTAGAAATAGCTCACACTAGAAATAAAAAGATTACATAAGAAGTAAGAAAGGTTTTCTGGAGCTAGGCTAGACAGGACAATAATGAATGGCTGCCATCTTCTATTCCATACTATTTAGTATGTAGAAAGTCATCATAACTTTCTACATAGGAAATTTACAGTTAAGTTATAGCTAATGTCAGAGCAAAAAGAACTAATTTCCTTAAGGATACTAATTTTGTCATTTGTAATTTTCAAGCAAGTAAACATACAATAGTTGAATAGTTTGTAGCTGTTAATGTAAATCAGCCATTTGAATATTCAAACACTTAAACTGGCTATCTGTAGTATTGGATCTTTTCATTCTTTGTTTGAAGTAATAATTGCACTTCTTTTGCCTGAGGCTCTTAGCTGGATATTGGCAACAGTGAATCTTTTAGTATATTTGAAAATCTACTGATGTTAGGTATATATTTAAGGGACTTAAAAAAAATGCAATACAGTATAGTCCTGTTGAAAATACTTACTGAAAGCAATTCAGTTTTTATATCTTGTTTTTATTTAATAGTGTAACTAGAGAATTCCATCGGAAAACTTGTTTCTTTTTATTATTTTTGTACAGGCTTTTGCCTGTTATTATTTGCTATCTTTGTGTGTCTGTTGTAATCAAAAGTATATAAAAACACGTGCTCCTTAGGTTCTTACTCTGGGATGTCTCCTTTCAGTCCGGTTATCTTTGAACTGATAGACTTTAAAAATGCTCAGAGTTGCTAACTTAACAATTGAAAACTTCAGTCAACAGAATATTTATGGAAAGGGAAGAAACTTGGACAGCCTGATTGAGCTTACTATGCATGTCACCATTTTAAACAGACTTATGCCCCTCAAAATAGCTGTTGGTCAGTTTTCTGGCCGTTTTAGGGAATTTATTCCATGGATTTGTTCAGAATCATGGTTGGGGGTTGCCTGGTTATTCCTGCTCTGCCAGCCAGTCTGAAAGGCAGGCTGACTTCTTCCCTCAGTAACATGGAAGACTTTGGAGAACCTATCAACCTTGGTTGGAGGGAGGAGCCATCTTGAAGGGAGTAATGCTCTCCAGGATCTACTGGAAATAGAAATTGGTTTCAGATTTTATTTTAGGGCACATGCTCTCCTGCTACACAAGCTAGACCTAGTCGGTGAGCCATGAATGATTATGGTAGGATTCAGTTTCAGTACTTGTTTGATACTAATATTGTTGTAACAAAACCATAATGGTTTACCCTAGTGTTACTGAAGAACCTTACACTATTCACAGGGAAATGACACGCTTTTCTTAGTTTGCAAATATGAGGCTGCAAAGTCATGAACATTTTCAGGATAGAATTTTGAGGACTTCTGAGTAAATATGTATGGGACGGAGATGTTAGCTAAATAAAGTGAGTTTCACTCATTATCTCGACTGAGGTTAACAAATGGTTAACCTAGACTGAGATTAACAAATAGTTTCACATATACCAAAAGGTAGAAAAAATGAGTGACTTAAATAACTTACTATAAGCAAAGGGGATACACTACATTTGAAAACATAGCTGATGTCAACATCCTTTTTCAGATAAGCGGTGTGCTTTAAAAGATAAATGTTATGCTAAAATGCTGGGAAACATATCACAAGGTACTCTTCTGAATTCAAAATATGATGCACAAGTGAAACTTTCTACCAGATGGAACCGAATCCATAAACCTCTTGAACTAATTATGTAGGATGTGCAAACAGCTGACAATCTATAAGCCATACACTCATGATTTATGGAATGAATATTCATTAATGCTTGACTTTTAATGAGAACCATTCAATGAGTGTTTTAATTTTGGAGCCTAAACTTCTGTTCAATTTCTCTTGTGGTATTTCAGTTTCTACTTCCTACCATTTTATAATGTTGATCACTTTCATAACAAGTATCTTTTTAAATCCTCTTAGGTGCCGTTTATTCTTTCCCAGCAGTTGATCTTCTTCTTCTTCTTCTTCTTCTTCTTCTTCTTCTTCTTCTTCTTCTTCATCCTCATCGTCATCCTCTTCTTCTTTGCTCTCTCCATCTCCTCCCCAGTGATTTTAACTTTCTTATACCATGCTCCACTTCCAGCTTAAAGTGTGTAAGCAGCCATTTAGAGCCCTGCGGGTATAGGGTGATATAAATTCAATAAATAAAAGAAATATGTAATCAGCATCACCACCATGGACAGTCAATTTGCTTGCAGCAAATCCTACTGGTCAGCAAGGCAGTAGGAGCTGCAACCAATAGTGTAACAAACTCACAGAGTAGTTCTAGATTAAACAAAACAGGTAGGTGGTAACCATGAGAGTGGGAGTGAAAGAGCCACCAGAAGCACCAAGAATTGAGCAGGTAGATGGAAGCAAGGGAACCAGAACTGCAAACAGACACAGTGGCATTGTAGTGACATTTTAAAATATAGAATTGAATATAACACAGATATCTTACAGCAATAGATGTCCTACCAGTGCTCGCCATATTTTAGTGTTACTCAGAGTCTAGTTTGCAGGACACTTTGAATTAAATTTAACTGTCTACATATTTAATGCAGTTGCCCCTCTTGTGGAGGTCAATGAAAAGTTCTTACCAGTGTCAGTGCCTGCCTAAAATATACAAGGAAGATATATTTCACTGAATGTATTCACTGCATGCCTATGGGTTGGTGCATAAGGATCTTATAAATATTATACACCTTGTGTGAAATACTGATAGGGTTGCTGTTTGGTGACCACTAAATCAGTCCTATGTTTCTGAGAGATGGGTCTTAAAGAGAAACAAAAAAGCAGTCTCCTTTTGCTCCTTCAAATGGAAAGTTCCAAGAAAGGCATTTTTCTCTGCAGAAGATGCACGAGTAACTTATCACAGTCAGAAAACTTACAGCTTTGGACTAAAATGGGCTTCACTAGACAGAGTCTTTATGAAAGTGGGTTCACTACTGAGCGTGCTCCAGCATGTGCTATAAGAAGTGGAACTTGGTGCATGGAGGGGACTTTCAATAAGCTGTCCACAGCAGATCAAGAGTATATTAGTGGCTCATTATAGAGACAGACTTTCTAAAGCTCATCTGTTATGACCACAAGATCCTCTGGCTTTAGTTAAGCTTCATGAACCAAAGCTTTGCTTCACAGATGATTGAAAGGATTGCTTCCTTTCTTTGCTCCAATATCAAGTTTTATGTGCAGAATTTTCCCCAGTTGGGCCAGGGGAATCAGTGACTCCAGTTCATTTATCAGGCAAAACAGTCCCTGAGATGTGGTAGGAGCTTTCAGATTGGCATGTGGTAAAAGGAAAAGTAAGAGTAACCTTAGTATCAACCTCCTTAAACCTCTTGAGTTCCAAGCTGAACAAGATGCAGGTATTTTTTCTCCTTTGACACAGAGACAAATTAATTCTGTCCAAGAAGTTAAATATAGATAAATTTCAAGGGAAAAGTTACTTTGAAGCCTGTGAGTACTCAGAAACACATTTAAGATACAGTGGTGCCCCGCAAGACAAACGCCTCGCAAGACGGAAAACCCGCTAGACGAAAGGGTTTTCCGTTTTGGAGGTGCTTCGCAAAACGAATTTCCCTATGGGCTTGCTTCGCAAGACGAAAATGTCTTGCAAGTTCCTGCGGGTTTTTTCCCCTTTCCCCCCCTTTTTCTAAGCAGCTAATCCGCTTATCAGCTGATCAGCTAAGCCGATAAGCCGCTAAAAGCCGCTAAACCGCTAATAGCGCTAATCCGCTAAGCTGTCAATGGGCTTGCTTCGCAAGACGAAAAAACCGCTATACGAAGAGCCTCACGGAACGGATTAATTTCGTCTTGCGAGGCACCACTGTATCACGCTAAGCTGGTTTACTAAATCAATGCCTCCCACTGTAGTGATCCCATTCTCTTCCAAGCAGTGCCTTTGGCTATTAATTCAGATCCTTCAATGCCAACCTCTTCTCATTCTTCAGTATCAACAACGAAGACTGTGAATTTCATCACTACACTTCCACCAAGACCAATGTAACTGCTAGTCACTCAGGGAGTTGCAGACAATATTTGTAGGAATAAATGGAAGTCCTCATAAATGGAAGCCCCCAGCACTCCTATTGCTCTAGTCACAAATACATCATGTACAGTGTGCCAAATGCACAGATTAAAAGGAAAGGGTGGAACCTTTGATGTAAAGAAGCAAAGGTCATTGTGTGGGTCTCCTGCCCTTTTCTTTATAGAGGTGGCCATACCACTTTCACTTTTAAGAGGGGAAAGCATGTTCCCTCTTGTGAATGAAATTGACTAGAAGTAAAACTATTTTAAATGTTATTTAGCTATGATGCATTGCTGCTAGAGAAAGTGGTGCCATTGCTTGTGTTCTGAACTTTTAAAAGGTTGCATATTTTGTGTTTCCTTTTTTCAGTCAACCATATGGGATATGAAGCTGCATAGAGCTTTACAGGGCCTGCAGCTCCTGCCCTGAGCAGAAGACCCCTGGGTCTCTGTGTGGTTCAGAGATGGGACCAATGCTCTTTTTGACCATCATAGGTTGGCCACAGTAAGGGAATTCTGTTTACAAATTTGTATTCTTTTCTCATCAGAAAGATATTTTATATCAGATTTTTATGTTGTCCACCACTAGAAAACTAGAAAAGAAAGAGAGAGGGGCTACAGGCAGATGAGTGACATTGCCACTTGTGATTATTTCTCAGTCAATTTTAGTCTGCACTGGTTTCAGGCTCTTTGGCTTTGGGGATTTATTAACTGAACATCCCCTGAATTTATGCCTTTGGAAGCCCAATCCGACCCCAGTACTGTTGGCCTTTATCTCCAGGGGTATGGCCCCAGAGTGTCTGATGCCTCACCACAGCATGAGTTTACTAAACCAGGTATGGACTGTCAGGTGCCTCTTGGAACACCTGCCTTCATTGCTGCAATAGTCTTGATGACACTTGTTGACTGTGTGGCCCAGAGGATGACAGATTCTGACTTTGGCTTGTAGACCATCCACTCTCATGAATTAGTTGTTGAGTTTCTTTTTTTTTTTTAAAAAAAGTTTTTTATATTAAAGTTTGGGGAAAAAATCCATATGCAAAAGTTAACACCCAATAACAAGCTGTTGGGTTTCCAACAATTCTACTCCTGTAAAGATACCATCCGATTCTAGAGACGCAGGTGGCGCTGTGGTCTAAACCATTGAGCCTCTTGGGCTTGCCGATTGGAAGGTTGGCAGTTCAAATCTGCATGACAGGGTGAGTTCCCGTTGCTCTGTCTCAGCTTCTGCCAACCTAGCAGTTCAAAAGTGTACCAGTGCAAGTAGATAAATAGGTACCACCGTGGCGGGAAGATAAACGGCATTTCCATGTGCTCTGGCTTCCGTCACAGTGTCCAATTGCGCCAGAAGTGGTTTAGTCTTGCTGGCTACATGACCCAGAAAGCTCTCTGTGGACAAACACCAGCTCCCTATGAAGGGACCACGGAAAAGATTATTGGGTTCATATTAGGCCACGTAAATGAGTTTTGGCTTGGCATTGGGTATCACCCATATCATCCAGCCCATCTGCTGGGCAATTACCAGAAGGGTCAAATCTGCGGAAGGGTTGACATGTGACATATATCAAATAGGTACAATCCCGACAGGTTCACCGCATTGGGGAGTGCTATGGTCCTTGGTTCCCATCTCAGTGTACAGACAGAAGCACCTTACGCCAGGATTCCTTTAACGGGATACCCCACCGCCTTGGAGAGGAAGGCAGAAGCTTATATTTCCTCCTCTGACACAGACTAAAGATATTACCCAATGTCATATCCCCCAAAGTTGTAACAATTGCTGTGAGGTAGGCAATAACCCCTAGATGGGCCCAATTAGCCTGAGGGCAAAATTCCTCCCTGTCCTTCAATATGGCAACCGAAGTGATTCATAGCAAGGTTGAATAAGATATAACACACAAGTGAAAGATTGCAACAATGAGTTAGGAGAGAGAGATCTGAAAGGCAACGGTGGTGTCGGTCAAGGAGGCAGGCCTGATTTTAAGGCTGTGGAGCAGGCTTGAATGAAGACTCCTTCAGGAGTCCCAGTCAGCTCTGCCCTACCAAGGTCCCACTTCCGGGACTATCTGCCATTGGCCTAGCACGGAGAGGCCAGATGATGGCAGTGGGACTGTGTTGGGCTGCAACTGTCACACCATTTATAGGTAAGTGAGCAGAGATTTCTTTGTGCCAAATTATAGAATCAGTGCCTAGAAAGCTTCTCAGCATGGACAGTCTTGATACCAAGCAACACACTTGTTATTTAGAGAGCTTCTTGGCTTCAAGCTCTAGCCTTATTAACCAGAGTACCACAGTCTCAGTACCAAGGGGTTTCTCAGTGCAGATGGCATTGATACAAAGTCACAGAATCAGAAACCACATGCCTTCTCATCAGCATTTGAGCACTCTGATGACACTGACTTCCTTTATTCTTGATTTCAAATGCTAGTTAGAGCCCATGTTCATGCTTTCCCAAAAACTAAACTACACGGCATTGGCCTTCAGTAAAAGCAAAAATTTTAGCTACTAGCATCCAGATTTATACCCTAATGGAAAGAATATCAGAAGATTGACCTTCTGAGCAGAGAAATGTTATGACGGGGAAACCCAAATATGAATTGTGGAACAGAATCTTCAGTCAACTTCAGTCATTCCCTTTCACACAACAAACAAGGTTCTGAATGAAGGGAAATTTCTGGCATGCTCTCAACCCTGATGCTACTTTTAACATAAAGGCCATCAAGGACTCTAGCTCTGACAAAGTTGTTCTTATTCTTGCTAGTATTGCTTGCTGCTTTCATAGAATCATAGAGTTGGAAGAGACCACAAGGGCCATCGAGTCCAACCCCCTGCCAAGCAGGAAACACCATCAGAGCACTCCAGACATATGGTTGTCAAGCCTCTGCTTAAAGACCTCCAAAGAAGGTTGAAATTAGGGGTTGCTGAAATTAGGGGTTGCTGAAAAAGTTTAAAACAGGGATGCAGAAAAGGGAGGCATGGGGAAGTCGTTGAAATTAGGCTTAAGAAAAGGAGGTTATGAAATTATACGTGTTTATATGTTTGTCTATGTATTGTGTGTTGTAATGTGTTTTAATTCATGTTGGAAAATCAATAAAAAATTTATTAAAAAAAAAGAAGAAGAAGGAGACTCCACCACACTCCTTGGCAGCAAATTCCACTGTCGAACAGCTCTTACTGTCAGGAAGTTCTTCCTAATGTTTAGGTGGAATCTTCTTTCCTGCAGTTTGGATCCATTGCTCCGTGTCCACTTCTCTGGAGCAGCAGAAAACAACCTTTCTCCCTCCTCTATGTGACATCCTTTTATATATTTGAACATGGCTATCATATCACCCCTTAACCTCCTTTTCTCCAGGCTAAACATGCCCAGCTCCCTTAGCCGTTCCTCATAAGGCATCGTTTCCAGGCCTTTGACCATTTTGGTTGCCCTCCTCTGGACACGTTCCAGTTTGTCAGTGTCCTTCTTGAACTGTGGCGCCCAGAACTGGACACAGTACTCCAGGTGAGGTCTGACCAGAGCAGAATACAGTGGCACTATTACTTCCCTTGATCTAGATGCTATACTCCTATTGATGCAGCCCAGAATTGCATTGGCTTTTTTAGCTGCCGCGTCACACTGTTGGCTCATGTCAAGTTTGTGGTCAACCAAGACTCCTAGATCCTTTTCACATGTAGTGCTCTCAAGCCAGGTGTCACCCATCTTGTATTTGTGCCTCTCATTTTTTTTGCCCAAGTGCAATACTTTACATTTTTCCCTCTTAAAATTCATCTTGTTTGTTTTGGCCCAGTTCTCCAATCTGTCAAGGTCGTTTTGAAGTGTGATCCTGTCCTCTGGGGTATTAGCCACCCCTCCCAGTTTGGTGTCATCTGCAAATTTGATCAGGATGCCCTTGAGTCCATCATCCAAGTCGTTGATAAAGATGTTGAATAAGACCGGGCCCAAGACAGAACCCTGTGGCACCCCACTAGTCACTCTTCTCCAGGATGAAGAGGAACCATTGATGAGCACCCTTTGGGTTCGGTCAGTCAGCCAGTTACAAATCCACTGAGTGGTAGCAAAGTCAAGACCGCATTTTACCAGCTTCTTTACAAGAATATCATGGGGCATCTTGTCAAATGCCTTGCTGAAATCAAGGTAGGCTACATCCACTGCGTTCCCTTCATCTACCAGGCTTGTAATTCTGTCAAAAAACGAGATCAGGTTAGTCTGACATGACTTATTTTTCAGAAATCCATGCTGACTATTGGTGATCACAGCATTCCTTTCTAGGTGCTCACAGACTGTTTGCTTAATGATCTGCTCCAGAATCTTCCCTGGTATTGATGTCAGACTGACTGGGAGGTAATTATTTGGGTCCTCTCTTTTCCCCTTTTTGAAAATAGGGACAACATTTGCCCTCCTCCAGTCTGCCGGGACTTCGCCTGTTCTCCAGGAATTCTCAAAGATGACTGCCAGTGGTTCTGAGATCACATCTGCCAGTTCTTTTAATACTCTTGGATGCAGTTCATCTGGCCCTGGAGACTTGAATACATCTAAACTAGCCAAGTATTCTTGTACTATCTCCTTAGTTATTCTGGGCTGTGTTTCCTCTGCTGAATCATTTGCTCCAAATTCTTCAGGTTGGGCATTGTTTTCTTTATCGGAGAAGACTGAGGCAAAGAAGGCATTGAGGAGTTCAGCCCTTTCTGTGTCCCCTGTTTGCATTTCACCATCTTCTCCTCTGAGTGACCCCACTGTTTCTTTGTTCTTCCTTTTGCTACGAACATACCCATAAAAGCCTTTTTTGTTGCTTTTAACCTCTCTAGCAAGCCTGAGTTCATTCTGTGCTTTAGCTTTTCTGACTTTGTGTCTACACGTGCTGGCTATTTGTTTGAATTCCTCTTTGGTGGTTTCCCCCCTTTTCCATTTTTTGTACACATCCTTTTTTAATCTTAACTCAGTTAAAAGTTCTTTAGATAGCCACCTTGGCTTCTTTAGGCACCTTACATGTTTCCGCCTCATTGGTATTGCCTGAAGTTGTGCTTTTACTATCTCCCTCTTAACAAACTCTCAGCCATCATGAACTCCCTTTCCTTTTAGTATTACTGTCCATGGGATCTCACCCAGCACTTCCCTAAGTTTTATGAAGTCGGCTTTCTTAAAGTCAAGAAATTGAGTCCTAGTATGCTTGGCTGCTCCTTTCCGCTGTATAGTAAACTTCAGAAGAGCATGATCACTCGCGCCTAATGATCCTTCCACTTCTACCCCACTAACCAGGTCATCAACATTGGTTAGGACCAGATCTAAAATGGCTGTTCCTCTTGTTGCTTCTCCCACTTTCTGGACAATGAAGTTGTCTGCAAGGCCAGTGAGGAATCTGTTTGACCTTATGCTCTTGGCTGAGTTTGACATCCAACAAATATCCGAGTAATTGAAGTCCCCCATTACTACTATCTCCCTTCCTTTTGCATGCTTGGCCATCTGTTCCAGGAAGGCATCATCTATGTCCTCCGTTTGGCTTGGGGATCTATAGTAAACTCCCACAATGAGGTCACTGTTATTCTTCTCTCCCTTAATTTTGACCCAAATGCTCTCACTTTGGCTTTGAGGTTCTAAATCTTGGATCTCTTCACAGGTATACACATCCCTGACATATAACACCACTCCTCCTCCTTTCTTGTCTGGTCTGTTTCTCTGAAATAGATTGTATCCCTCCATTATTACATTCCAATCGTGAGACTTATCCCACCAGGTTTCAGTGATGCCTATTATGTCATATTTAGTTTGCTGTACCAAGAGCTCAAGTTCATCTTGTTTATTTCCCATGCTTTGTGCATTAGTGTACAGACATTGAAGTCCATTAATCATTCCCCCGTGTCTCTTATTTAAGGATTTTTTCCTCCCACCACTAGGTCTGCATGCTGTTTGCTCCATTTGGTCTATGACATTTAGATGATCATCTTCATCAATTGATAGACTCCTACCTTCAGGAGCACTGTCTCCCTCCCCCACATTAGTCAGTTTAAAGCCCTCCTGATGAGGTTTCTGAGGTTTCTAATCCTCATCATTAGGGGCCATGACAGTGCTCGTAAAGAAGAACAACTAGTTTGTACTTTGTAAAGAGACTCCCTGATGACTTTGACAACATACTCCTAGTTCAGGCCTAGATACTGAGTTGGAAGAACTAAGGGTTGCAGGGGCCGTGCTGCTTTTTCATACTATTATTGTCAAAACATGTACTTTGAATTCACACAGTTCTCTTCTCTTTGCTGATAATTGCTAGCAAGATTTCTGGACTTGGCTTACACAGTGACAGTGAAGACTGTGAAATGGAACTCCCTTCCTAGGGAAATTTTAACAGTCTCTTCTGCTTTCTGGAGTTAGGTAGACACTTTAACACTTTACTTGGCCTTTGGAAATGCAGTAAGACCTGCACTAACAGTTGAAACTTTCATATTCTCCCTAGTATTTCCCTTGAGCTGCTGTCAGTCTCCTCTGCAAGCAATCTAGCATGATGAGAGGTCCTATCTCCTAGGCTGTTGAAGCTTCTTGGAGATATGCAGCAGAAGTTGTGAACTTCATTGTTTGTTAGATTTAGTTTTGCTCTGTACTTGTGTATTTAGATTATTTGTTTAGTAAATTTGAATTTACTAAGGGCTGCCCCTGTGTAGACTGCTCACCAAATGCTCCTACCTACCACTCCATTGTCAACCCTCTCCCTTTACATTTCACCCAAAGTATCTGTTCCCCTATCCCCTCACAACTTGTCCCAACCCCACTTCCCCATAGCACACCCCAAAATCTCTTCCCCCATCCCCTTACAGCTCCTCCATCCCAGTCCTCCTCCTGCCACTGCTGCAACTGGTGGTGGGAGGGGAATGAAGGGGAGAAAAGTCTTATTCCCCTTTGTCCCGTGCACCTCTGCAGGTTTCCTTCTGGCAGTGGCAGGGGGAGGATGAAGGAGAGGAAATATTTCTTCTCTTCATTCCCCTCCCCGCTGCCAATGCTCATGTCAACAGCAACAAGAGGAGAATGGGAAGGCCTGCTTGCTCACACTGATGGTCTGGTCACTCATGCCACCTCCCTGGCCTGCCGGCCAGCCTAACCTACTCCAATGTCCCTTGTATTCTAACCTTAAGGAATTATTTTGTTGCCTTGGTGGTCCTGGCATTATCCAAGAGTGACAAATTGAAATGGCTATGAATGAACCAATAATACTTTGATTGAAATGATAAGAATAAGAATAATTAATAAAATGCAAAGGTCATAGATCTTTTTGTTAAGACTAGTGTACTTTTTTTTACTCCCTGCCAGACAAATATTATAAAGTCTCTTGAGTTTTCAAAAGTAAGTTGATAACATCACTCATGGGAATATTGTTTGATGGATAAAAATAGAGTGAGAAAATATTAGTTCGCTGCATGGAGGTAGTTTCTGAATTCATTGGCTTGTGGCCTGTGAAAACAATGTTCCTTTTTCATTAGGGATGTATTTAATATGTGCCTCAACGATTAAAGATCATTATCATTCTATATGCATTTTAAATATATATTTGAATAAGGACAATTGTGGTATTACAGCCTGTGATTACATTTAAATTCTGACCCTACACTTTTGGAGGACAAATTGGAGGCTAATGGAGTGTCAGTTGTTTCCTCCCTGTGCAGGTCATTGCTGAAAGATAAAACATCACAGGCATTTTTCTTCTTGGTGCCATGGATGATCTTTGAGCAATTCTGCATCCAGTAAACATACTTCTGTACTTCTTATGAACTAGTCCCTGTAGATGTTGTGTGGAAAGCCCCACATCAGCAGTTGCAGATCCTCTTGCAAACATAAAAAGGTAAAAATGCTGTGGCTGAAGGCTGTAGCTTGAGGCGATAATAGCAGAGTTGGTATGTTTTAATTGTGCTGATTCAGCAGGAACCAAACAACTTCAGTTTATTGATTAAGTAAGCCTGTTTTAAAGACCCAGGTTTAAGGAACATAGTCTTGTTTGTTTTAAAAAAGCAGGGATCTGTTTTCATTGGCAACCTACAAAGGACGTTTATCATCCAAAGCACACTCAGCATAGTAGTTGTGTTTTACATTTTTTAAAATTGTGACATTCTTTAAAAACACCATCTGCAAAATATTTCTGTATGTAGATCATGTATGAATTGATATTTAAATCATTATATAGTATTTAAGGTCCTAGTATATGGGTAGCTATTTAGACACCTAAGTCAACCAAAAAATAAAAAGCATGCTTTTACTTGACATTACATTTCTAAACCATGGGCTCCAAAATGAGAGTACGGTTATTCATTCCAGAGTGTTCAGCAAGGAGGAAAACAATTTTAAACAGTTAATTCAAAGTACAAGTTAGAGGAGAAAAGAGGGGGGTGGGATTGGGTGCAATTTATCTGGTGATTTAACATCTGTCTGATAGCCAAAAAGTCATTTGAAAACAGTAGGAATTCTCTTTGATGCAAGTAACTTAAAAAGAAGACTACAACAGAGTAGAAAACTGTAATTCTTTTGTAAAAATAATAGTTCATGTCACTTGAAAACACAACCATAGTAAAATTTGGCATGGCTGTTGCAGCACCATAGCAACCTCCGCTGGCTTCTGGGTTGGACCAAACTTGTTGAGCCTTTTTTAGGAAATCAAAATTGATGACCTTTTTTTTTTTTAAGGGCACCTGCCAATTCACTGATAATGAATATTTCTCAAGACTCTTTTTTCAATTGTTTCTTAGGTTCGCTTTGTGGTTTTAAGTAGATGTTTAATAAGCTGTAGGAATGCATTAAGAATGTGTTCACAATCATAAAGGCACACTCATCAGAGAGCTGGATGGGTTGTGGCTGTTAAATGTACACTTGGTGGCAAACCTGGACTTCTGTTGTATGACACAGCTCACTTAAGCTGTAGCAGTGAGTGACTGATCCTGGTTCATTACAGCTCCTTTTTGGGCAAGGTGTTTGGGAAGGTAGTGGTGGTCCAACTTCACACATGCTTGGAGGAAGCTGATTACTTGGATCCATCCCAGTCTGGTTTCAGGCCTGGCCATGGCACTGAAACTGCTTTGGTTGCCTGTGGTTGATAGCATTTATTGGGAGAGAGTGAGCCTGCTTGTTTTTCTTGATCTCTCATGGGCTTTCGATACCACAGAGGCGTCTCAGATAGGTGGGGGTTGTGCGCACTGTAATTCAGTGGTTCCACTCCTACCTCTTGGTCTGTTTCCAGAAAATAAGTATGGGAGGTTACTGTTCAGCACCATGGGAGCTGTCCGGTGTATCCCACAGGATTCCATCTTGTACCCAAGGGTGATCCAGCCATTCAGACTACAAGACACAGAACATGTGGGCCACAAACTAAATTAAATTTCTATATCATAAATTAAGGAGTTATTATTTAATATACACAATTAATATAGTTAATTGAGAATACACACACAATTAATAGTTTTAATATTTTTATTTATTAAACAAAATTTAATACACAGACAGATATATGGGGTAGTTTGTCCACTTTTGGTCCACACCTTGCACTCAGCTCTCACCTGTGGCTCCTAGAAGCTGCCAGCATGTGGCAGCAGCCACATCTCAGGAAACGGGTTCAACTGGTTAAACAGATTAAACCAGGTGAATGTGGCTGATGGGTCTCAAACCCTCCGTGAGTTAGGGACTTCCCCTGCATGCGAAGACAGGCTCTGGCAGATGAGACCAATGGTGGGTCCCACATTCAAGAAGGCAGTTTCTGCAAGTACTGTAGAGGGAAGCCTGCAGATGGGGTTCATCCATCTTGGAAGATAGCCCATCTAGAGGAAGGACTTTTCTGATCTTAAACCTCCGCTGCCTTGTGGAATATCTTTGGGAGAAGAAAAGGCTAAGGAATAAACCCTACAGAAATACAGAGTAGAGTCCCTAAGGCAGTTGGATGGTGCTCTTTACACCTCCTTCTGGCAACTCTTGCAGTTTTCCTCAGCACAGCCGAGAGCGGGGTATTGTTGTCTGGGCAGCCCAGGACCTCCATAAACACTGCCTAGGCTTGTGCCCCAGGGAGGTCACTTTGGTCTGCTAATGCAGCAGTTTGACTCATTTTTGTGGAGGTTTGATTTGGTACAAGCCCAGTTGCTATCCTTAGGATAGCAAGACTGTTTTGGTTAAAAAGAAGAGTGATTTGTGAACTTCCTTTGGAAGGAAAAGTCCCACCTCCACTGCCCAAAGCTTTTGGGGGAAAGCTGGGACACATGATAGACACAACATCATTTTGAACTAAATGTGCACACATTTTTTTATCCTTATTATTAAAAATAGAATTACAATGATACTGTGGCTGTCAACTGCTTGGCAGGTATTGGTTTCCAGGGCAAGCACTGGTTGGAGTGCTGGTGCATGTGAACTTTGAGAGACAGCTATGAACTGCCTGCCAATTAGTGTACCCTAAGAAAACTATCTTTGGGGGAACTTCAATATAGAGAGCTGTAAAACAGAATATTGTAGTATGTAGTATACTATAGCCAGACTGCAACATCTAATGATATCCTTCTCTGTCTTTCCTTTGAACATCAGGGTTCCTCCCCTTCCATATGCTGCATCACAAAAGGCTTTTTAAATTCCTCACACTTTCAAGAGCAGTTTGCATGCAAAATAGGTAAGGCTTGAGAAATACAATTCAAAAGCCATCAGGTACATGAAGGTAGTTGGGTGGGTCTTTGGACCTTGGCCTATATGGATCATGATATAATCTCTGTTTGTAGCATCACATACACTGCTTCCTCTTAAAATCATGTTGATGTAAACTGTTTGTGTGTGAGACAGATGATGCAAAACCCTATTCTGTAACCAAAATGATGCCGGTTGTGCTCTTTGTAGTAAGAACACAGAAACTGTGTAGTGTATTAAAACAAAGCCTTGGGTGCAAGGTTCTTTGGGGTGGTATAGATGGTGGAACAATATATTATGATATGCAATCTTTTGAGTAGAATTTCCTCCAGTGTGCATTAGATGGTGAGCAATCTGCTGAGCTTAGGTTTTTTTTAGCTGCTTTTAATGATAATTTAGCACATTAGCTTTTATAACAGATGTAGAATGCTATATTGTTCTGTTGCTAGTATTTTATATTGGGAGAAGCATATACACAAAAATCTAATTGCTCAGTCCAAAAGGAATTTTGCCATCCATTGCAAATCATAATGGAGGTAGATGGTGTTCTATTACTTTTCTAGTAAAGCATTTCATCGTTCATACTTCTGCAGCCTGCAATTCTCAGCTTATCGTTACTGCTTGTAAATATTCAATTCTACAGAATGCTAGATAAAACCTTCAGAGCTTGGGGATATTCATATATCAATTTGTCTATCAACTCTTCAGTAACTAAATTGGGATACAAATCGGTTCAGTATATGAACAGATTGAAGAGGTCTGGTTTTTCTTCTTCTTCACTTCTTCTTAAATTCAAGCCCACATTTATTATCCAATAAAGTGTTCTAATATTACTTTATGTAACTGTGTAGGGGTAAAATTGGTTTTGTCTAAGGAATATTACTTTCTGTTGGAAAAAGGTATGCTCATTTTTCCCAGACAAAAGAAGTCTGGCCATCATAAGTGTTTGTTACAAGTGAAGATAGCTCCTGTGGTGACAGCAAGTGACAGACTTAATAACACTCCTGACTTTAAAGTTACCATTTTTACTTGGTATAGCTCAAGCTTTTGAAAAGTGACAAAGCTCTGGCTCTTTCCTTGATGTAATTTTCAAGAGGAACCTTGACTGCAACCTGTAGTTTGAAAGTTATGCCTCTTTCTTTGTTAGAAATAGATCAGTAGGTTGCAAATGCACACAAATTTTTCTTTTGCTTTGTGCACACTAGTCAAATTACTATCTGAGGGGTAAACCGATTTAGCAGGTGAAGAACATGCTATTGTTAATAGGGATGTTTATGTCCCAGTAATGCTGTGAAGGACTTGAAAAGCATAGTTTGTTAATAGGGAAAATATGCCTTGTGGGCAGAATTCTATTGGTTCTAAAGTTTTGTGCTCTATTGAATACACCAAGAGAACCAAACAAGTATTTCTCCTTGTTATATAAAGCAATCCTTTGAGAAACTGGCTTTTTAAAATATTGCAGAGACACAGGATACCTGTTTTCTTAACAATGGTCAGGTTCCAAAGAGTCCTTTAGATCAGGAATGGACAGAAGGTTGATTTGAATTCTTAGGCGTCCTGACCCCGTGGGATAGGTGGTACAAGAAGACTTGGCCAGTTTGGTCCTGCAGGAATCTCCCACCATTGATCTATTTATTTTAGTCACTGCATATTTGCCTATATGGTTTCTGTGGGCCTTTACATTCCATAGAGTGCAATGAGGGAAATTGCTCACTTAGATCAGAAGACGGTTCAGCTGACTGTGCAAGAATACCAAAATCTTGACCAAAGTATCACTAAAGCCATTGTAACAATACTGGAACCCTAAGAGTGTATTCCTTGAGCAGTGGAACTTATGAACTGTGATATAGCAATACATTTTGCATATAACCAGGAGTTTGGTTGTAAAACTGGTTTGGGTGCATATTTCACATATTCATTTGTTTCCAACATACAATACTATTTTCAAGTGAAATGAGATATTTTTTTAAAGAGTCTTCTAGGGGAGCAAGTCTATTACGCTAATAAAAATGATACTGTGCAAACCTATTAATAAGATGTCATCAGCCACATTCTACATCTGATTGCTTGTTTTATGCAAAATCTTTCCAGATTTTCAACAAAGCAGCAGATGACAAAATTGTTCTCAAATGGTTCTAGAGACTCTGGTACTAAAATACTGTATGGGGCTATGTCTTTACAATTACCATTTAAATAGGAAATTCTGATCCAGGGCATGGTATTTATTCAGAACCTCATTTAACAGGGCAACCCCTTTGGTGAATTTTTTTTCCATGCAAAATGATTGTTCATGCTATTTTTCTTAAGGTTACATTCATCTAGGAAAAGATGGCTGTACCTATGCAAGAGTCAGTCAAAGTCCCAATAAGTAATTTATTTGAAAAGAAATAGATTTAAGAAAACTGAAGGTCTATTTCTTTCTTTCTTTTTTGACTAGGTGTCAGTAGTCTAAGAAATGCGAAATAGAATTGGAGTTTTTTATTTATTTTATTTACATAATTTATATTTTGTACCTTCAACATAGATTTATATTCTCAGGGCAGCTAACAGTCTTCAAAGAAACAAAGAATACAAACAAAAATAACTACCATAGTAATAACTACTACTACTAATAATAATAATATTAAAGCATACAAATTAATTCAGCAAAGTAAACTAAACAGGCAATTTAAACAGATGATAAAATAAAACTAAATGATTGTTCTAAAGAATGCTTACATGATATATTTCTCTTAGCTTTTATTGAATGGAGGAGTTCTAATGTGAGCCCTTCTATATCAATCTTACATATAAAATACTTGATTGTCCAATTACTGCATTTGTGTTTTTCTGTCATTAGCTATATACTTTTATCCAGTGAACAAGTCAGTCATTAAGCAGCAGGTAGCAAAAACGATACATGAAATTTGGGAAGACATTTGTGTGAGTGACATCTTGTGGGTGATGTGACATGAAGCAGGAAAATAGATGCTCAGTCAATATGGTTATGAACTTATTGATCCAGGCTCCTGAACTACACCCTTCTTATTTTAAGCATCTTTACTTAAGAAATACTAGTATCTGTTCCTTAACTACAGTAAGAGCCAATTCATTTTCTTCTTTCTTTGTGAAGCGATTCTAATGATAGTTTCTTTATACCTCACTACTTCATGTCATTCAACCAGAACAGTGTACAACAATTTACTTACGCTTCCTGTTTGACAATAATGGCGTATACTGAACAAATTAGCGCTGGCGATTGTATATTATAATGCAGACATGTGCCTTATATTAGACCTGAGCTGCTGCCATAGAGTTGTAGAATTGGAAGGGACCCTGAGGGTCAATGAAATGTTACCTCTCACTCCCAAAAAGACACCAATGGACTTCTCTCAACAAATCAAACACCAGTCAAAGCCAATGAACTCAGCACAGGGTTTGTAATTTGTGAATCTTTACATATTTATTGGTCATGTCAGAAAAAATGTTCAGCACCAATACCATATTGGCCCAAATATAAGCCGCACTCGAATATAAGCCACACCTTTAAAATTGGAGGGGGGAAAGAAAAAATACCTGAATATAAGCTGCTCCATTTCTCACTGTTCCTGGTTGCGTACTGGGCGGGGGGAGGGGAGCTATGCTGCATTTACCCTTCCTTGCTCTTTCCCTTCCTGGCCTTGGGGGAGAGGACGGGGGACTACGCATGGGGCGGGTTCCACTTTGCTATGCTCCTGGTGCTGTTTGCCCTGTGCTCATGGCTGCATACCGTAAGGTCACAAATATAAGCTGTACTTTAACTTTTCATGGTCAGAATTTGGGGGAAAATGTGAGGCTTATATTCAGGCCAATACAGTATGTTTTCTGAAGACTAATATTAGCCTCATATTTTCAGTTTGCAGGAGTTTGGTTAGCAAAACCCTCCCACGTACCTTAGTAAAAATGTCAGTAATAACAATTTCTAACTAGTAGGTTCAGTTTTAACATGCAACTTAAAAATGGAAATTGTTCACACTCACATGTAGGAAGGAGAAGAAATTGATTTGTAACATTGAAGAGAGGCAACCTGGTTGGTGCTTATCACAGACACAATCTGCCATACTTACATTATGCAGATTAGAGCAATTTGGTAGTTATAGTGAAATGACATACACACAACTAACGAGGAAACTCCTTGTCATAGTTACCATAAAGCCCCCCTCATAGGCATTGTATTCCTGTTGAAGCAACTGAGCAATCCTATACCCACTTCTCTAGAAGTCTCACTGAACTCAGTGATACTTCTGAGTTAGCTATGCGTAGGATCGTGCCATAATTCTCTCTACAGACTTTGAACACTATTGATACAGTATTTGTTCTACATGTCCTCTGTCCATTTAACAATTTACAAGAATTTCTTCATCTCTTGGACTTATCTAAAGTCATTGTAGGCATAAATATTCACATAAAAACCTAAGAAGAGCCTGCTGGATCAGGCCAATGGCCCATCTAGTCCAGCATCCTGTTCTCACAGAGGCCAACTAGGTGCCTGTGGGAAACCAGGGAGCAGAACATGAGCACAAGAGCACTCAGAAGCATTGCTGTATCCAACTGTGGGGGTAGAGCATAGCCATCATGAATTTGTGTAATCTGGGTGACTTTAACATCTGCATGGAGGCTGCTGCTTTACAACCTAGGACTTCATAGCCTCTGTCCCAACCATGGGGTTGTATCAAATGGTCATTGGTTGAACACAATGAGCAGGGCAAACACTTGATGTAAAGCATTCTACTGTAATGGTCAGTCCAGCATGTGGTAAAGTTTGGGATGGTGGTGACAGTTCCTCCCTGCAAGAGTGATGGGCCCATTTGGATAGTCCACCTCACCCAAAGACTAATAGAATCATATCGTTTCCTTAAAATGCAATATGAGTGCAGCATAGTTTGAATGCTTAAGTGTTGCCATTGTTGCTATTATTCTTTAGTATGTGATATCTAACCTACAAGATGAAATAGGAGCAAGCCATTTTTAAGGGATCTTTGCCCTTAGAAAGCCTGGTTTGGCATTTGAGAATAATAAACACATTGAGCCTGTCATTCTCAGTAGCTTTGGCATATTTTGCAGAAGGTTGTGACAAGGTATTTCCAGCAATGCCTCTTTTTTCTGCTTCATTGTCTCATCATTGATGCTGCAACACAGTACATGTTTCACAAGACTCTGCTTTTCTGGATAGGCAGAAGAGGCATTCAAGTAGCAACAGTTAAAAGGAAGGAATTGAATGCTCAGATTCCTGCTTGTCACTTACAGGCCCAATCGTGACCTGACCGCACTGGCTGCCAATTAGTTTTGGGGCCCAATTCAAAGTGCTGGTTTTGACCTATAAAGCCTTAAATGGCTCAGGACCAAGGTACCTCAAAGACTGTCTCTTTGCATATGAACCGACCTGGACCGTGCGATCATCATCTGAGGCCTTTCTTCACATGAGAGGTCTGGAGGATGGCAACATGATAATGGGACTTTTCAGTGGTGGCTCCCCCCTTATGGAATGCTTTTCCCAGGGAGGCTTGCCTGGCACCTTTATTACATGTCTTTAGGCTCCAGGCAAAAACATTCCTCTTCTCCCAAGCCTTTGGCTAATTACAAAAAAATCTATGGCCTTTTAAACTGTGTCTGTATGTGGGGGTCATTGTTATTTTTTGTTATTATGTTATATATTTTTGAGTTTTTATATTATAAACTGCCCTTTGGATGAATTTTTCATTTGGAACTATTAAAGATACTGAGCAGATGTGATATAGTTTTCTAGGAAAATCCTGCTGCTGTGTTAGTTATCATTCATCCCTTTACATTAATTTTTTTGACTATTGAATAGTTTTTGTTTTGTTCTTTCATCCAGAGAATAATCAATACACAAATGCTCACTGGAGATTGAACAAAAGATGGATGTCTTCCAGAAAGAGATTTAATCAAGCAAGATATATATAAGCTAGTGGGGATGGCAGTTTTATCATTCCTTAGCCTTTCTGACTGACAGGTTAGTGCGAGAAAATGACATTACAGCTGAATATCTGTAAAATTTGAGTATTGCTTGATTGAAGACTTTATCAGGATTTAAATTAACCCTTGCTGCGAGTAGCTAAATAAGTCTGCTCTTCTCTCTCAGAGTCATTTTGTTTTGTCATACATACTCAAAACCATATCTATAAACAATCTGTAGGATTAGAGAAAAATAGGTTTAATTTTTTAATTATGTTAACTATGGTATAAAGATAATAAGCCATCTGATCACTGTCTGTTTAAAGGCTAGAATGAAGCTCTGAGTGCAATATCCACTTGGCCATCTAACATTCTAATTATGTGTAGAAGGGAAGCAGTTGTTTAAATCACATTTTGATGTCTCTGAAGAGCATTTGTGCATTCATGGAATGTGTACTGCTCCTCACTGAAACTCCCATGCAGTCACTCTACCAGGAAACCATGTGCTGTGCTGCAGTTTGTCTACTGAGTTTTCTTAACAACAAAAATGAGTGTAGTTTATTGAAACGTTAGCCATGTTTAAAATATTTTTTTTCTGTAATGGCCCCTGCATGCAGACTGAGAAGTTTGTTTTCCAATTACTTGAAAACCAATTTACAGCCATTTCAGTCTTTCTTTACCCTTGCAAAACATTGCATCTTGGTTAAAAATTACATACTGAGTTGGCTGTGGCCTGGTTCACATGCAGCATCAAGCCAGAGTTTAATGTTTTAAACAAACTATGGTTTAAAGCTAGCAAGGAATGTGTTAGTGCATTCTACTCAATAGTGCTTGATTTGTTTCTCCTCTGCTCCTACCCATACCACACTGAGAGGAAAGAAACCAGAGTTTGACTCCTGGGCTTAGCACTGCATGCAGACAAGCACTTATTATTGGTTTCTCCAAAGAAATCATGAGTGGTAAGCCAAGAATAAACATTGACTTCCAATTATGGTTTTTTTTGAGAACTGAACACTGTCTTGTTCATGTTAAACCATAGTTTGTTTAAAACGAGGCTTATTTTAAACTAGCATCATGTGCAAATGAAGCCAGTGTTTGAATTATGAAAGCAAATGCAATGGGGATTTGAATGAAATCCATAAACTCCGCCTTCTGGCCAAATTATGATTTTTCTGTAGCATTCCAAAAACTTTAGCTAAGAAGACGTCACAAAGAAATAAGCGAGGACCTCCTTTGTATCCCGCTCATAATAATTCAAACATACTTTGTTTTCTCTCAGAAACAATCAATTGAAATAGTAAGTGGTTGTACTGTATATTCCTATTCATTGGTTTCTGAGCTGAAATGTTTGGAAGGCATTATACTATATCCTCTAGAAAATGGGCAATGATCATTATTATTACAATTATCTCAACATGGTGAATATAGTCTCCTCCCCCATTTCCTCCTTGCAACAACATTGAGAAAGAGGAGGACAGGCCCAGGGGCATGCAAGGAGGTTTGTGGCGAAGTGGGAATTTGAACCTCGGTCTCTCAGATTCTAGTAAAATCTCTATGCACTAACCCACACTGACTGTACTGTATTCTGAAAGTATTTATATGGTATAAGTGAAATTTTAATGTAAATTTAACTAGCCTGAAGGAGTTTATAACTTCATTGAGCTTTAACACAATATACTTCTTTGGGTGACTATAGAATATGTGGAATTTAAACTTGTGATCTGAGCAAACAAAATGAGGTGAAATAACAAACTGCAATAGTGCTGTTTATGGTGCAGCAAAATAGTGCATAGTGACATTTTATTTCACTTTTCTGGGTGTCGGGTTTGTAGGGAAACTAGCCTCATATAACTATCATGCTTAAATCTAATTAATGCATGAAGGAAGTAAGCTGTCCTGCAAAACTTAACTAGGTCACTCCCCCTCACCTTGGGAGGGAGATCATCAAGCCTGGTTCATCCTGGTCTACCAGAGAAGCTCAACGTGTGAAGAGGTTCTGAGGTGGTTGCTCCAAGTTCAGACCACATGGCTCTAACAAGCCTTTCTTGAGAGTTCCTATACCAATAATTTAGACACTTCATCACTGTGACTAAGCCAAGTTTTCTGACTCATGTATGGCACATGAACCTGACCTTGGAAGAGCTTGTAAATTAACCAAATTTTAACTTACCAATTGTGTGGCCTTTTTCTATGCTAGGGGAAGACGGGAACCAGTACCAGAAGGGCATATTTGGGCATATTTGGGGGGAGCAACGATCTATGGGTACACTTTTGGAACTCACAAGGGCACATATATTAAAGGTCTAACAGTCTATATTTCCATGCTTTACATTGCTGCATATTTTGTGATTTTAAATTTCTGCTGGTGTTCTCACATCAAAGAATACTTTCCCCAAACCTGGATCTTGGCATCAAGGAATTCTCCTTTCATGCCTATTTTTTATTTGACACCATCATGGTTTGCATGCACCCATGGAAGTGTGCAGTATATAAAGTTTGGAGTAGGACTAGGGAGACCTGAATTCACACCACTGCTCAGCAATGTAGCTCACTGAGTCAGTCACAATCTCTGTGTAAACTACTTTACACAGTAGTTACAAGGATAAAATGGGGTGTGGGGACCATGTGTGCTTATTTGAACTTCTTTGTGGAAAGGGATGATATAATGTAGCAAATAGAATAAATAAAAAGTAGCATTTCCTCTCAATACACATGTGCATACTATTCACTTGATCCTATTCCTGAAGTTCATTATTATGATTATTTAGCACTTGTCTGTTTAGTAGGACCCATACCCAATTATTCTCCTTTTACTGGTTATTTCAAAGTAGTTTTCAAATGAAAGTTTTTCAAGAATGCAAAAAAAAATTCTTGTTATCCATTGACCTTTTGCAGATTTGTGTTCCCTGTTCTGCTCTGTGATGACTTATGGATTCACTGAACAGTTTGCTTGAAGGCATTTTTCTTATACTAGCCATTGGCATGAAAAGGCCGCTTTGATCTTCAGAATATTTTAACTAAAAAGATTAAAAGCAAAGCTAGTGGGCATTTATTTTCTGTTGAAAGTGGGAGTTCTTTCTTTGTTCATCTCCTGCTCAGTTTGCTTTAAATAGCATCCCAGCCTCACTATAGACATGAATGGGAAGACCCATGTTGGAAGAAATGTGTCTCCTCTTGTCATGTATAGTTTGCCTTTACTGTTTTAAAGGAAAGTCCATGTAAACACAGGTGCAGAGGTAAGAGACATTTGTAAACAGTTGGTCCAAAGGCCCATAAAATGCAAATGGATTAAAATATAGTGGAAGGTATAATTTGTCATAGCTTTGATGAAATGATCTGTTATGAGGTGCCTCAGATATGTTAGAGGTTTCAAAAAGAAGCATCTACAGTCTGCCCCTTCATTCCTAACTTGACTTCAAAATAGTCAGAAAGGAGCCCTAGATAGTTGCTGTCCTTAATCTTGGTAAAAGCCAATAAAAAGGCAGATCTAAACTTTGAGCAGATTAGATGTTTATACCTAGGGAATGTTGAAGTAGCTGGCCCTTCCAGCTACCAGAATCAATGTCTCTGTCGTTCTCTAGAAAAATTTGCCCACCCACAACATGCAAGCAGAGGCTCTTATTTGTAAGTAAGAAAGAGATTTAGATTGAGGCAAATAGCAGGTTCAGCAGCAGACACAAGGCTTGGGAGTCATGGTTCAGGAGTTCCAGAGAAGGGGGGAAAGTTCAGAACAGGATGGGATCAACAAAGACATTCCAACAAGTTTCCATGTCCTGCCTGTCAAGCTTTTAAAAGCAATGCTTGATGATTAACTCACCTGTGAGATTTACTCACCTTGTGGGAATGTCCAGCCTGCAAATGTGTCCTCTTCCCGGATGGGTGGGTCTTCTTCCTCCTGCAAGGCAGTGCTGGTTCTAGGCAGCAAGATTGCACCCTTCTGTTGGAACTCCTGTTTGTTTCCTTCAGCCTCTGGCTCCACCATTCCTCTTGGCTGCTCAAAGCTCTCCGCGGCCCCCACTGAGGCTCTTCACTCTGCCGGAAATTTGGGGAGAGGTGACAGTGGCATCCCTGCTCCCCTTTTCAGACTGGCTGTAGTTGGTGAGAAAAGAGATTTCCCCCCTCCTCCGACCCAGGTTTCTACCTTGTAGCCCCCTCTCTGTTTCTACCTCCTCCTCTTGCGTCAGAGCCTGACAATTCAAGCCTTATCTCAGCATTGCTGTGAGGCTTATGACAGAATTCACAGCCTGCAGACAATGATCAGAAACAGCCATTGTCCCTATGATTTAATGTAGAAAGGGACTCTATTTGCTGTATAGAAAGCCTACTCTGGTTTGAACTCCAAAGATAAAACATCCATAAAACTGTGGCTTAAATAAATGAAACTACTCTTTAGAATATTATAATTCTGATGGCTTGTTCACATATGAATTATTTTATTTCATCTTAAAACCTTCTCGGCTCCATGGTAGCTGCTCAATATTGTCTCACAATTAATGATTAGGTGCTGACTCTACATTTTCAGAATCATCTGTTTTTCACCTCAGTTGTGAATTCAGAATCTGAATTTGATATTCCAGTGGATGCTTTCTCCATTGTTGAATTCAAAATTAATTTCATATACCCAGACACTCAACCCCCCCCAAAGTCTCACATTTAAACCCAATTCCAAATTTTATGTTGGTCTGTCTATGATTTTAATATGTTCATTAAATTTTTTTGGCTCTAATACATTAATTTTATGGTGAGATTTGGTATTTCGTATTTCCCCTACAACAGTATAACATAATTCTATACTAAAAACATATGATGGCTAATTCATTATAAAGTGACAGAACTTTATATTAATTTTATATTTAAAAGCTTTTATTGTTCTTAGTTCTGGTGATTACACAACACAGCAGTGTTGGCTTTATGTACAAGTAGTTATCAATTATTCAGTCATGAGAAAAATGACTGAGGTCCAAATGTCCTATTAATTCATTTCAGTCTAGAAAATTTCTTATAATTGGCTTGGCAAGAAGAATGAGTGAGATTAGTTGCTAATGAGAAGATAAGTATAGTAATTTCTGCATGATGTAAAACTCTGATTGTCAGTAGGTAGTAATAGGAATTCAGATTATTTTTCATGGGACCTTGCTTCTTTGTGAGAGATCATTAACATTTTCTGATATTGTAAATTGAGTTATTTCACACCTGTACTTTTTTCACTAGGCATTAACCCTCCAGCCACAGATACTGATAAGTTTTGCTAATTAGGGAGTCATTAATGTAGTTAGGGAGATGAGCAATCAATTATGACTCATTCTAATAATCTAAACAAAAACTTAATTGCATAAATTCATCATGTTCTTTGAATCTTTATCAATGTAGCAAAAATGCCCATGCAATTGTGAGCAGCAAATCTTTATCATGTGAAAGTACCAATAGTTTTGTAAAGTGATAGTTTCAGTGACTGTTGAAATTCAATGGTTTTAATAAAAAAGATGCCACTTTTATCCTGTTTTCACTCCAACAATATAGTAGTAGTAGTAAACAAACGAACCATTTTGTTGCATGTCCTTTGTCCTAGCAAGAATGTTTCCATTCAATTTTATAGCCGGTCAAACCATGCTGTGCTCCACAGTCTTCCCACCCCCCCACCCCACAGTTTTCCAATTTTCTTTTTCCCAAGATGACACATACTCAATTGAAACAACATGGCTTATTACCTTTTAACATGGTTGTTGCCGAACTTTCCTCTGTTTTCTGTGCCATAAAAGGTTATCCTTTTGTAGAACTCTATCCAGGTGTTAACTGTTTTGCTCCAGAACACTGACACCAATTTTACAGTAATTGACTTTAATCTCAGAAAGTTCAGTTGCCTCTATGTGGACTTTTCCATCAACTTCTTTTATAATGTTAACATATGAAGTTACAAACAATTGAAAAGCCCTTCTAAGAAGACAAACCAAATTAGGACTATTAAACCTGACAAAAATGCAATGCATCATCTTGGGGAGCAGACTGTATGACAGAAATTGAAGGTAGCTCTGCTTGCCTTCAGAAGCTTATTTATTTGTGACAAATGTAGTCTCAGGCAGAAGTGGAAGTATAAGTCAAGTGAAGTATCTGAAGACAAAGAATATTTTATTAAATATATACTGTAGATAAATAGAAAATAGAAAAAAGTACAGAAGAATAAAGAACATTGCGTTTAGCAGTGCAATCTTAAGCTCACTAAGGAGAAAGACCTCATTGAGCTCATGTGATTTATATCTGCTTAAATATGATTAGGTTTGCAGTGTACATATCCTATGTATTAATGATCAGTTCAAAGTTTTAGGGAAACTACCAGGGAAATCCCTACTCACAGTGAAATGAGCTAACTAATCATATTATTTATTTCAGTTATTAATTTTCTCCCATGAAGCTACTCAAATACAAAAGCCATTACATATATAAAAAATAATTTTAAATCCAATAAGATACTGACAAGGATAACACTTCTTGAAAGAGCAAAGTCTTCAACACTAAAGAGACAATAGAGATTGTGCTTGCCTGATATGTTGTTGTTGTTTAGTTGTTTAGTCGTGTCCGATTCTTCGTGATCCCATGGACCAGAGCATGGACCCCATGGACCAGACCTGATATATAATGGCAGTGAATTCCAAAGGCTAGGTTCCACCACACCAAAGGTCCATTTCTGACACCCTGGTATCTGCAGGATGCTCACTCCTGCAGAACACAGGGAACAATTGCACATAGAATGGCTGAGACTATCTTTCAGGTCTTCTCATTTTCTAGTTAAAAACCACTCCATTTAGTGATTGGTTGGATGTTTGAAATGGAACACTAATATTCTGTATGTCTATTCAGAAGTGAGACTTATTGAATGGAATGGGCCTTATTCCCAGGTGAATGTGTGTAGGGTTGCTTCCTGCACACTGCTTAACTATGAGGTGCATTTGTGGGTATCTTAAGAAGTGGTAGTGGTGACCATGTTATGGAGTGACATCTCAGGATTTATGTGTGAATTAAGACCACATATTCAAAACAGTATTAGGCCTGTAATTATTCGTAAATAGATTCTCAGGTAGCTTGTGTAGTTCCCTAATGATACATGACTTGTATCATTTGTCATGGGAAACAGCCAGAGGAGCCTGAGCGAGCCATCAAAGGAATGTCAGAAGACTGCTGCTGCATCCAGGCGAGGGCCCTGCATTAGTCACCTCATGGGTGCAAAAGTCTGAGGTCCTAATTGCTCTCCCACTGTAAATCCAGAGAGAAAAATCTGCATCTAAATAACACATACTTTATCGGCCTTGAGAATCTCCAATGATTATATTTATTAACTTTGCCTTCTATTGTGTGTGTGAGTATATATATATATATATATATAGCACCTAGATTCCTCAAACCTTTATTAAATGTATCCTGTTATTGCAACTGGTACATACAATCAGCAGAATTAGTGGGTAATGAGGTGGTGTTGCACATTGCACCACTTGAGATTGCAGGACAATTTGCATTTTTAATGTCCCTTCATACGGTGAAAGTATGCATCTGTACTGGAACTATTTTTAAACTATTTTATCTATGGGATTGATTGCAATTGTTTTTTATATGAAACTGTTTTAATTGGTTTTACACTTTTCTTGTTTCATGGTTATAACTGCTTTTATTTGTTTTATAATTGTATATTTTGCTGCTGTAACCTGCCCTGGGACTTTTTGAGTAAAAAAGGGTGTGTGTGGGGGGGGAATCATAACAAACAAATAATTAAATTACTTTTTAAAAGACCCCAACAAAACTTGCCCATAAGTAGAAAAACTGTCTGTAGGTCTAGGCTATCCCTTTTCCTTTCTCCCTGCAGTAGCAGCTTTCTATATGCCAGAACAAATATTCAAAAAAATTGCAAATTTCCAAGGAGTTTGAACTGTCACAGGGTAGAGCAGGGCTGGGGCACCCTTTTCAGCCCAAGGGCTCCATTCCTTTTGGCAACTATCATAGGCCAATGTGCCAGGGATAGGCAGGGCCAGAGGCAAAAGTTAGGGAAGTAATGAATGCACATTTTACTTTTGTATACTCACCATTGGTATAATTAGAAAGCGTTACGGTCCTTGAATGAAATTACAAAATGATTTCAACTGAAGATAACAATGCAGTTTGCTTTTATCCATCAAGAATAAGTAGAAAGTGGCACACGATCTATGTGTAATTTCTCTTACAAGGCAGAAATGTAAACATTTGGAAAGACGTACCCATAGTACTGGGATGTGGGTGGCACTGTGGGTTAAACCACAGAGCCTAGGACTTGTCGATCAGAAGGTCGGCGGTTCGAATCCCTGTGACGGGGTGAGCTCCCGTTGCTCAGTCCCAGCTCCTGCCCACCTAGCAGTTCGAAAGCACGTCAAAGTGCAAGTAGATAAATAGGTACCATTCTGGCGGGAAGGTAAATGGCGTTTCTGTGCGCTGCTCTGGTTCACCAGAAGTGGCTTAGTCATGCTGGCCACATGACCTGGAAGCTGTACGCTGGCTCCCTCGGCCAATAAAGCGAGATGAGCGCCGCAACCCCAGAGTCAGTCACGACTGGACCTAATGGTCAGGGGTCCCTTTACCTTCACTTTACCCATAGTACTGCTGCCTTGGTTGTCTGAAGATTTTATGGGAATGGGATGAGCAGATTTGTGGGATCAATATGTTCAGTTCTGTTGATGAATTCAGGCAGTGAAAAGCTGCATTAGAATAATGCAACTGGGAAGTTCAAATGGGACCTCTAACTAATAAGCACAACCAGCAACTTGTCACACTTATTTGCTGATTGGTGATGTTTATATAAAGGGACATCTGGAGTTTACTAATTAAACAGCTTATAAGTGATAAGTAATAATGATTAATTATCACCTTGACAATCAAAATCATCATCCTTTAGAAACTTTTGTTTACAAATGCAGAGTGCATATATGAAAGCTGTCACCTTGTTAATAATTGAGCTATTTTCCCAGATTTAAAACAGCACCAATAATTTCTGAGAAACAGACCAGTGTTTTTCTCCTCTCAAAAGGGGAATCAGATATCTGGTTCATGCTTGCTTTGTGACAAAACAATAAAAGAGGTAATGGCTCACAGTTGTGGAAACTTTTTCACCCTGAGGGTCACATTCCCTCATGAACAACCTTCTGGGGGCCAGATGCAAAAGCTGGTGGAACAATGTAGGTGACAGAAATCTGCACATACCAGAGGTTTCTATACAAACACATATACCGGTAACTCCATCTCCCAACACATGGCCTCTCCCCAATTTCAAACTCTGCACTCCGCACTCTCACCCTATTCCTCCTCTGACCAGTATCCTGTCTACGTGGGGCTCATTACACCCTTAATGTCTAGTCAGTATATGGGTGTTAATAGTTACATTTCTCAAGAATCTATATTAGCCTATATGCAGGAATACAGATATAATCTACATACAGTGGCCTTGTTTGCATGCCATGGTAAACCAAACTGTAGCTTATCAGGCCCCTGGGAATGTGCTGGCTCCTTTTCCCAGTCCTTTTAGCACAGAACATGGCACACCGTAAGGTAAATTATAGGACAAACCAGATCATGCTTAAGGAGGAGAGTGTCGCCATGTGCCGAAAATCCAAGGACGGAGCGAAGGTGGTATGAGCTCCTCTCTGAGAGCCAGCATGTTTGTGTGGTCTCAGTAAGCCATAATTTGGCTTACTGTGGCATGCAAGCCAGGCCAATGAGAATGGGAAGCTTTCCACAGCTACTAACAGCTGTAGGAGGAATCATTTTGCCCTAGTCTTTCAGCTTTTGTCTGTCTACTCTCCTTGGTATTACTGCATTATCTGTCTTGTACAGACATAGGCAGGTGCACATTTGTTAAAGGACTGAAAGAAAAATCAAAATATTTATTTGAGCTTTTGATGGGATTAATTTGATTGCTTAAAAACAAGGCAGCATTTTTTCCTTCACAAAGTGATGGGGGAAAATTCATAGAACTAAAAAAAGGAAAGTTCATATATCCTATTTCTGTAGGATTATGAAAATATGAAAGCACATTGTCCCTAATGGAAAAATCACTGTGAATCAAATTTTGTAGTCTGTACATTTAGTCTCTCAACCATTTGATCCAGCAATGGTTGAAGACTATACATGTTTGTGGCTGCAGAAATTTATTCCTGGAAATTTCATGGCACTGACTGTTTCAAGATCTATGTAAGAAAGAAGTAGGCAAAGTTAAGTGAACTTGATTTGACTTTACATGCATGCTGAGAGGGGAAGTAGTAGAGCAGACATATACTAAACATTTTTTAATATGGATCCCAGCAAACATTATTTTTTTACATGGATCCCAGTGGCAGGAGAATATAACAAAAGCTAGCCTCCAGACTGGTAAGGTCTACCCATGTTCCCTCTCAGCTTCTTGAGTTCTTCTCAGCAACACATCCACGTCCCTCAGCAGCCATTTAAATTTTGTTGAGTTCAATAGGAAAGTGGGCATAGAATTGCAACCTAAACTGCTGCTGATGTGAATGTTGAGTGCTGAAATACCAAGAGAGCAATAAGGTCTTCCTGCCAGTGTTTCTGATACTGGAATATGAACCATTTTGCTACCATGTAAGCCTGGGTTCCATTTCCTCTGACATTCAGAAATGCATATAGTGCAGCAATACTTAGACACCAGCAAACTGATAAATCTCTGAATGGTTAGTACCAAACTGTCTTATGTTAATTCATTCTGGAGCAATCCAAACCAATTACAGATACAATATGGAAGAGCAAGCTGCCACTGTTCTCAAGAAAGAAGTCTTTTCTAAAGCAGGAAGGTCCATGTCACAATACTGAATAATGGTCATGCTTTTTTCTCCAGATTGTACATAGTACAGTGATCCTGAGATGGCAAAATACATGTTCAGGCATGAGAACCAGTCATTGCCTCCACTGTTTGCAAACTCTAGTGAACTCTGGTAGCAAAGCAGAACATCTCTTGGAGCTCAATACACTAGCAGATGAAGCCTTTGTTTTATCACTTGTCTGCTGCCCTGGGCTTGTTTGGGAGGAAGAGTTTAATATTAATTAAATAAATCAATATAATTTAATAAACAAACAAACCCTGAAATTGTCTGTAGTGGTCCCAGATAGTGGTGTAATAGATTGAATGCTGTCATTGGGAACGTCACAAGCATTTCAAGAATACACTGACAGTTTTCCTGCCCTATATTTTGCAATGCCTAGAGTATGTTTACAAACTAGACATAGTGTGGGATGTCTACATCAAAGGTAGGCAGCAAGCAGAAAGAAAAGAAAAGAGGCAAAAGTGTGGGGTGTCGGTTGATAGAACTGCCTCCTTTGCTTTGATAAAGATAAAACTGATCTGTTCCATCTGTTGACAGAAGATGTTAATTTTTTTAAAAAGGCAAACAAGTGTACAACACCTTGGAGGTTCAAGTACCATGGTCACCAGGCAAACAGTACAACAATTGCATTGAACCATGCTTTCATGAGGAAGCTGTCACAAATACGATGTTGCATGCATCAGGTGCACCACATACCAGTCAGCAAATGTCCAGGAAAGCAGTGGTAGCTGGATTTTATCATCATTGTGTTCAGCTTGTAACACATTTCAGTCACTTTGGTATGGGCAAACACCACCAGCACATGAAATTTCAGCCAGTTTGAACCCAAGGTAAACAAATATGTTAACTGTGTTAATATTCTCCAGGTACAATATGATGTCTTTCTTTGCTGAGAAAGCTAAAAAGCTAGTTTGTGACATATGGAACATATTTCCAGATGTCTCGAACATTTCTTGCAGTAGCCCTGACGAAACCATGGTACTACTTTTAAAAGGATTTTTTGTAGTTCTGCATGGTAGAACCAGTTGATTGTGTGAAGTCAATCAGGCAGGGAAGCCTCTGTTTTCAAGAAGGTCATGATACCTAGAGAATATTCTCTGCCAACACAGGCATCTGTCACATACCACAAAAATGGAAGGTATGTATGGAGGAAAGATTTCAAAGAGATCCAAGGTAACCAAGTCCTGCAAATTGAAGTTGGGGAAGGAAAGGTGGAATCAAGGGCAACCAAAATGGATAACTCTTGGCCAATCTCAGGAGAAGTGCTATGAACTGATACATTAACTTGCATGTAGAGGCCCATGCAAATGCTGCAAGGCCAGCCTTAATTGCACTGCTCTTTGGCACTGTGAAGGAAACTGTTTTCATAAATAATTTGTCTTGAATAATAGGGCAAATACTTTGCAGAGTGAATGTATGACATAAACAGAACAAGTTTCTAGGTTTCCAACTGATTTATGAAATATATACATTACCATGACCATATTCAGTCTCATAATACAATATCAATTTGCATGCACAAACTGTAGAGAAATTTGAATCAGATTGTCTTGCTTTTAATCCCATTGCTTCCTGTCTGTCATAGATAATATGTGTGGAGTGCAAGGTGTCAGCCAGAGGAGGGACTCAGAAACAGTACAGGACCCAGCAACACAAGATAGGAGAAAAGGGCTGTTGTGCACTCAACCACAAGGGAGCAAAGAAGCTACAAAGAGATTGAAGAAGCCAGGATGAAGGGTGGAGCTATTAGGTGGGAAAAGTGAAAAGAGGGAGCAGGGGGAAGATGAAGGAGAGAGGGAAGATGCCCATAGAGAGAGCAGGAGGCTCAGAGAGGAGTGGTACAAATGGCAATACAGTGCTGATGCCACCACCAGTTGGGCTTAGCAGGTTTGATGATTGGGAACAAAGGCTGCTGCAGCAGCAGTAGCCTACAATGGTGAGGTCAACTAAATCAAAAGCAACACATCCAGCCCACATAGCCAAGCATCTTAAGAGAAGGTATTTTGTAAGAGACTAAAGGGAACAGATGAAATCAAACCGGCTGCATTGTTTTGTTGTTGTTGTTGTTTTTTTGTCAAGTGGAAACAGTCCTCTATATTGTGTTGGAACCCCAACCAGACTTTTTCCTGTGCTCTTCACTATGGAACTCTGCTGATCTGGAACTATATGACACCGAGCCATCTCTGGAAAGCCCAGGTGCTGTGACACTGTGCTTGCCAAATGATGAAACAGCTGTTTGAAGTTCTTCTCAAAGTGTTATCAGGGTCATAAAATGAAACCTTAAGGAAGACAAACTAAAATCAAACAGTAGTGCTCCATGTACCAAATGGCTTAATCTTTTTGAGGAAAATGTGACATTTTTTGTGCTTTAAAGGGCTGTAATTCATTCTGTCTTCTGCTGAAATTAAACAAATGCAGCTAGGCATGTGGCACATGTTTTGTGGAAATACTGCACAATGTTTATGGCTCATTGAGAAAGGTTATTTAGTATGAATAAATTCAAATCTCCATCCTGATTAAACATGACAGCATAAATAAGTTAATTTATAAGAATATAGAACATGGTTGGATCAGCTAATATCTTTATTTGACCAATATCTGCTGGTGGTGAGGCATGCTTTCTAGAGCATTTGGTCCAGGTTTGTGAGTCTAGAAATGCTTATTGATCCCATAAATGCTCACGTTATTCTATGTTGCTATGTAGCTATTTTCACAGAAAACCATGAAGGTTCAGCAGTTGATTTCTTGTAATTCAAAGCAATTCTAGATTTGGCAAACATGTTTTCAATATTAACGCTAAGCTTAACCAGTTGTTTACTAGCAAAATAAATCAACTGTGAAAGAAGTAGGTTTGCTTCCACGGGACCAGCTTTATCACTTATCTGAGCCAAGTGGATAATGACTGTGGGCTCCTTGGAGATTATATATCTGTGCTTTGAGATGGAAACAGTGGGATAAGGAAGGTGGGTGCTCTAGGTACAACTTTCAAAATTTATGGCTTGTTAATATGTCACATAAATTGAAGACAATAAACAGTACCCCTTAATTGCAAAAAGTAAAAGCCTGTCACTGGTTATTACTTAGACCAGGCTTGGGGAACCTGTGACTCTCCAGCTCTACAACTTCCATCAGATCCACCCAGCATAGCCAATATTCAGAGATAATGGTAGTTATAGAATAATAGAATTGTAGAGTTGGAAGGGACCCCATAGGTCATTCCTGCAATGCAGGAAACTCAACTAAAGCTTCCATGACAGATGGCCATCCAACATCTGCTTAAAAACGTCCAAGGAAGGAGAGTCCACAACCCCTGAGAGAGTCTGTTCCACTATCAAACCACCAGAAAGTTCTTCCTGAAGTTTAATTGGAATCTCCTTTCTTGTAACTTGAAGCCATTAGTTTGAGTCCTACCCTCCAGAGAGGGAGAAAACAAGTTTGTTCTATCTTCCATGTTACAGACTTAAGATATTTGAAGATGTGATTTGTCTGCCATTACTTGTTTTTGAAAAACCCATGCTGGGTCTTAGTACTCACAACATCCTTTTCTAAGTTCTCATACTGATCATTTAATGATCTGTTCTAGGACCTTTTCTGGTACTGACATCAAGCTGACCTTTCAGTAGCTACCTGGATCATCTCTCCCCCCCCCCTTTTGAAGATGGGGAAAACATTTGCCCACCTCCAGTCTGGAGGGACCTCACCTCTTCTACAAGAATGCTGAAAGGTTATAGATAGTCTATACTTAAAAACATACGAAGGACTACAAGTACCTCATATGTTATTTAGGGTGCAATCCTAATATTGGTTGCTGCCTATCAGGGCAACAACAGTATCCATAGCCCTGCTGAGCCTACCAGCTGGGGCAGAAGGTGGAGGAGCAGACAGATTGCTGAGCTGATACCATCATATGGTGACAGTGGGGCTGGCTTGAGATCTGATGAATCCCAGACTGGCTCAGCCCCTCTTTTTCCTAGAATGCCCCATTTGGGGGCATTTCACCTTATTGTCACCACCAGGGATCCTGTGGGTGTAAGTGGGAATTCTGCACTGGTGAAGAGGCAAAGGTATTACTCTGCAGACTGAGGCTGGAAGTGGATCACCTCTGTCCAATCCAACCCCATCCCAGGCCTGACACAAAAGGGCATTTGGATGCCTCTGCCAGGTGGAAAATCAGATTCAGGAAATGTTATTTTCACTGAAGACTTTTTGAAATCTAGGGGAATTAAACACAGCTTCTTTGGACTAAGCAAATACATTTAAACACAAGAATTAAGACCGGTTGATACAAGCCTATTGCTGTGACTCCTGATCAGTGGCTGGCATTGATGGAAGTTGTAATCCAATAACAGTTGAAGAGCCAAAATACAGTAGATACGTTGTATTTTTTCTATGCACACTATAAATGTTTGTAATTTGCTGTGATTGCGATAAAATTATTCAGAGAGCAGAATTTTGTCAGATTAAAATGCAGTCCAATAGCTTTGTGATAATACAAATGAATGAAATGAAACCTTTCTCTTCAGAATTAGTTAATGAGTGCAATGCCCTCTATATTATATTTTCATACACAAATGTCTGAAGACAATAAAAGCTCTGTAATTTTCTCCTCCTGCTTTTGTAAAATACATCAGAGTACAAATATCTCTCTTTTTTTTGTTCCATGTGAAACACTTTATGCTAATGGAAAAGTTAGTTTCATTGGGTAATCTATTTTATGTAAATTATATGAAGTGTTCCAGTCAAATGATGTTTGAATATTTGCTAAGTGTTTCTGAAGTAAAATATTTATTGGCACTTACACTATTAAACATTGCAGTACTATTAACTACCATATTTCTGGGGTGTGTGGGTGTGTGAAAAGTGGCATTCCCTCCTGTTTGTACCAGCTTTGGGGAGCCAGGAAGTGAAATAATAATATATATACGGCAAAGTTGAATAGCCTAAGCGACAATAAATATTCCTTTAGGGGAAAGTATGTGTTAAAGATTTCAAGCAAATATCCATGACAAATATTGATGTTTAGAGGTGATGAAAGAAAACTAGATGCTCACAAAATCTTTCTTGAAGGTACCTTTGTTTGTTTTATTGTTGTCAGTGGCATTAAAGGCACGTCCAACCTGCTTGTACGTTATTTCCCCCCACAGTGATGTATGATCTACCGTCCATAATAACTCTCTTTTTATGACTATAGAAATCATAGCTGCTTTATGATGAAAGAAATGCCTAATAGTCACTCCTGTTCGAAAGTGGGTTTCTGAAACAGCAGGAGTGAGATGGTTTTTGCAAATTGCAATACAATATTAGATACGGAAGAGTCTGAACTTGTAATGTCTGTCCCCTCCCAGAAATGACATTTAATTATAGTACTAGCTTTCCAGATAGCAGGTACTCAGTATGGTGTATTTTAAGATTATGCAATTTGTGGGAAAGGACATAAAAAGAACTTTTTAAGAAGGGGGTAAAATATATGCACTTTGATGAAGAACCTTTAAAACATGCACTGGCTGTCAGGGCAACAGCTTTGCTTTGGTGTACCTTATTTTCACATGAAAGTTGTTGTTTTTTTAAATCATTTGACAAATACTGTCAAACATGGTAACCCCATCTAATCCCTTCACTGCACATCTTAATCCCTGATGGAGTGTTCTCAAATAGATGGGCTGTGAGGTTAGGGAGTTTTCAGATGTGATGTCTCTGCAGTCGTCTCCCACTGACAGATGCAGTGACCTTATCACACAGACAGCTCTATACAGCGTGACAGCTCAGCCATCTGGCTTGTATTGATCATAATTGATTTAAGGAAACTGATCCTCCAAAGCTAGATGTTGTTAAACCCCACAGCAAAACTTGACATACTTTTTATTTGGAGATTTGGACCCTCAGGGATCTCTACTCCAAACCCTTTGTTTTGTCCAGTTCAGTGGCTTAATTCTTCCATGCATATCATCCCAACTCTGCTAAAACTTTATTATATTAATAGAATGTATCATACATTCTGGGTTAAATAGAAAATGATATAACTAATTAAAACAGAAATGAATTGTAAAAATGGCTGGTTAAAATTACTTTGTTTTTCTACAAGGGTAGTTAAAGGTTTTAGGTTACTCTTCTTTTGAAAGAAGGGAGGAGGTATTCCCTCCTGCAAAATCAACTACTGGTAAATTGGCACTGCCTCCCTTCTGTTGGTAAGAATGTTTTAGGATGTAATTAGGTGATATCACCATTGATGTCTTCTACTAATTTATGAGTAGAGGGCGATGTTTATGTTACAGATTTATTGTAATGTATGATGTTGGTCTGTTGTTTTTGTTTTGCTTTGGTTCTTGTCTGTTTTTTGTAAGTTTTAGCGGTTTTAAATTTGGAGCTTTAAGTACATTATGTTGGTATGGGAAACTGTCGTGTGATGGGCCAATGGCCGTAATAAAGTTCAATACAATACAATAGAGTCTTACAGAACTTGTCTGTGCATCTGTGGTTGACAGAGAGAACTAGTCACCTGACACCACAATGGTACTGGGTGACCCATTTTCCTTTGCTCATGTGATCTGAAATCAAACCATGTGGGCAAAAGAACAAGTGGTTGCAACTGCTGCCATGATCATTACCAAAAGTAAAGGATGTGCTGGCACCATTAATCAGTTGATCCATCACATCTGCAAATTCAACTTATGGCCAGGATACATCTTTATCTATCCCAGATAAAGGGTATGGAAGGTGAGCATGGCATGACCAACCAGTCTTGCAGGTCAAATGGGGAAGCCTGAGTGGCCAGATTGGACCCACAGGCCAGGGGTCCCTCACCATGGCAATATATGGATCTACTGACTTATTTTGGCAGCCTTCTTGGTATTCTGACCCCCCCCCCCAATATTAGAATTAGAATTATTTTCTATCTTAAAAGTATTTTGTCTGAGCAACATTTGGTGCCAAAAAATTCATTCTCATTCTCTCTCTCTTGGGATAGGAAACAAATGTGAACCTGCCCCTTCCCTTCATACCCCAATCTGTGCAGATGAATGTTTTCCCCATGTAGTATCCAGGCTTCCATCTTGCCTTTGCCTTATGCTGTCAGTCAGTAAAACAACTTGTGAACCACACTGATGCTACTACAGACCCTCTGGTGTCCTGCTGCTTCTCTTGCGCAGCAGCTTTTGGTTACCTGTCAGCATGGTAAAGTCTCTAATACCCAAATGTATCCATACAGTTTGGGGGGGGGGGAAGTTCATGCCATGGGATTGACTTGAACAAGGTATATTCCAATGTCTTTTCTGAGGGTTTGTAATAAACCTGGAGCCATTGTTTAACCCAGTCACCTAATCTCTTCTGCAATCTGTTTGCAATAAAGTTTTTTTTTAAAATGATGTCAACATTTTGTTCAGCTGCTTTTATTTGCTGCAGAATAACTATTACCATATTTCACTTCAGACATAATAATAATAATAATAATAATAATAATAATAATAATAATAATAATTTTATTTATATCCCGCCCTCCCCAGCCGAAGCCGGGCTCAGGGCGGCTAACAACAATCAAATAATCCAACAATCAAATAATCCAACATTCTAAAAATATTTCATTATTAAAATTAATTAAAATCAAGTTGATGGCAACCATTAAGCAAAATTCTGTGCAGGTTGCCAGAGGAGGGAGTCAGGCTGCGCCCTGACCAAAGGCCTGGTGGAACAACTCTGTCTTGCAGGCCCTGCGGAAAGATGTCTGGTCCCGCAGGGCCCTAGTCTCTTGTGACAGAGCGTTCCACCAGATTGGAGCCACAGCCAAGAAGGCCCTGGCTCTAATTGAGGCCAGCCTAACCTCTCTGAGGCCTGGGACCTTCAGGATGTTTTTATTTGCAGACCGTAGGTTTCTCTGTGGGGCATACCAGGAGAGGCGGTCCCGTAGGTACGAGGGTCCTAGGCCGTATAGGGCTTTAAAGGTTAAAACCACCACCTTAAACCTGATCCTGTACTCCACCGGGAGCCAGTGCAGGTGGTATAGTACCGGATGAATGTGGTCTTGCAGCGAAGACCCCATAAGGAGTCTCGCCGCGGCATTCTGCACCCGCTGGAGTGGAGGGCAGCCCCACGTAGAGCGAGTTACAATAATCCAGTCTGGAGGTGACCGTCGCATGGATCACAGTGGCTAGGTCAGGGCGAGAGAGATAAGGAACATGAGGAAGGAATTCTGGCCCAGCAATGAAGACATACTCCAATTCAGTTTGTATACATGTGCACATGCTAGAACAATCCCAGAAGCAAAAACAATAGCATGAGTCACAGTAGATGGCAACAAATGGGCAGGGGAATATTTATTGGAAGGGTATGGACTGCTCTGATGCAAATTGTCAAGTTAGGAGGGATTTTCTTCCATATCAGATAGGCTAGTGATTCTTCATTGTTGCTTTTACATTAGTAGCAACTGAATGTTAAATTTTAAAATCATCTGCATCAGTGTATGTATTTGTAGCTGAAACTTCTTAGATATTTCTTTTACAAGTCCACCAAGCATAATAAAATGCCCCTTCATATTTTTCGCACTTCCAGCAAACATTTGGAACACCTTTATACATTCTAAATAATTTAACCATGTTTACTCTTGGCACATGTTAACATCTTGTTCCATCTTTATATCTTTCTTATATGGGCTATTCCGTTAGAAATGTATACATACACCCCAGGCTGAGCTTCAATTAGATGATATTCAGTATATACTGTTGTATGATTCTTCTAATACATTGCATTTCTCTCCATTAAAATGGCAGTTTGTGTAAGGTTAGCTGCATCAGTATCTTCACTTTGCAAACTGTGAATGGGTATAAACCAGAAATATTTATTTTTTTAAAAAAATATTTATTGGCATTTTCAAGAAACACACAACAGACAAAAACAAGAAATAAACAAACCAAAAAAAACACAAAAGTACATAGTATTCAAAACTAAACAAAAAAATGGAAAAAACACATAAAGTTTCTGATACTTCTTATTCTTAACCTTATTTCTCAGACCTCCTCACACCTCCCCTTCTTGTATTCCAATTTAAATTGTCAGTTCAGCAAGTCCTTAACTTATTTCTTTACCTTAACTTAAACATTTGTTCTAACATACTATTGTTTTGCTTTACTTCTTTTTTCCATTTCCTCAATTTATTTTTAACAGCCTTATTTTCAATTAATTTAAAGAGAAAAAAAAACCAGTTTTACCCTATTAAAGTCACACATCAATACTTATACCCCATTAATTATTCTTAAACCTTTTTCCTAAAGTCGACCAAAATTTCCCTTCCACGATTTACCCAATTTCCTTACCATTAACAAAATATAAAAAGCAAATTATCCTTATGTACCCTTTGGGTTCCCAACCTCCACCCACCCTATTCCCGGTTCCAGTCCCCAACCAATATCCATCAGTCTTTATGTTATTTATTTAGCCTGGAGATCTCACGTCCGAGGCCCTTGTATCTCTCTCAGTTCCTTTCTGCCGGTCTCTTTGATAGTCCTTGATGTTAAGCCCCAAGTCTCGGAGGGGCTCCGGCCCAACAGAATCCATGTTGCTTCCAGCCAGTCCTCCATACTTAAAAGCAAAGCCTATGGGGTGCTCCAACTCTTGTTTCAAATTTCTTTCAAATCCAAATGTCTCCAAAGCTCCAGCTTTCACCTTCAACAAATTTGTAATCCTCAGGTCTTCAGATCTCCTCCAAAGGGGATCTCTCCATTTTCCAGACTCCCATTCAGACCAGGCTTTCCACATCCAATTTTTATTATCCTTTTTTATCATCATGTCAGGCCTCATATTGTAACTCTCCTTTAACTCCTGCAAATCTCCTGCTCCTCCTTCATTTTCTTCAAAAACAGCATATTGCTCCATCATATCTACACTTTCAGTTTCATTTATTTGTTCAGTTGAACAGGCTTCCTGTTTCAAGTCCTTATCAAGCTCAAAACTGTTGTTTACTGTCCAGTATAGTAGTGATACCTCTGTAGACAAAGCATTGTATTCATCTTGCAAGTTTCCCAAGAGAACGAGTGCTCTGTCCAATTCTGCTTGGAATTTACATACTCCAACCATTTTTGTGATGTAATGTCCCTATTACCCCTCTAGGGGGATTTTAGATCCTTAATGTTCCTTTCAGCTCAAAACCAAAAGTCCAGTTGTTTTGTATCAGCCCTCCTTATTTTCAACAAGTTATACCAAATAAACCAGCAAAAACAGCAGAAACAATGTTCTCTTTTTCCAGCTGACAACTAGCTGACTAACAGCTCACTTGACAGCTGTCAAAATCTTCAATGCAACAGGCTTTCTCGTAGGACGTTCCCGGGTCTCGGGGGGGTGGTGGTGAAATTTCAGCTCCCAAAATTCTTTTTATCCTCCAGTAAATCTTCTTATAATGTCAAAACCGTGAAGTCAGGATCTTTCGTTGAAAAACAAGAAACAGATTCTCTCGACCTTAGCTGCCCAGTCCTTTGCTTTAAATTGTTTACAAAGGGGGGGGTGGACTTCCTTTTTAGCCCCTTCCCGCTCGTTCCAAATCCAAAATTAGAAATTTTTAAAGTTCCAATCTCCGTATTACTCACGGGTTTATGTTTTGGAGTCCAATCGGTCTTGGAAGAAGTTGGCGCTCTCTGTCAATGGCTTGCGGCTTCACTCCGTAGGCGAGGGAGTACTCTCAGCACCACGCCTCACCCTGCCTCCGTTCCGAAGCCTTTAAAAAGGCTCCGTCGCGGATTGGGGGGGCGCAAATGGTGCCCGCCGAGTCTCTGTGTTCACAGGCATCCACGCCTGTGATTTTAAGGGTCTCTGCTTCGCCGCAGCGGGCAGACCCAGACGCTACGGAGCCGATTCCCTCCGGAGGTCGGAGGGAATCCGCCATTAAACAATGGCACCAACCCGGAAGTCTAAACCAGAAATATTTAAATTACCTGTATATATAATTTGTAGAATCTTAATTGAAGAATTTAGTTAAATAGATGAAGGAGGGGGGAAGGAGAGAGAGAGGAAGAGAGGTGTGCGTGTTTACTATGATTTAGGGATTCATCCAGTGTATTACAAGGAATTAGAGTATTTAGACATTTACAGCTTCTTAACAGATTCAATTTGTGCTGGAGATAATTGAAGTCTTTCCAAAGCTGTGTGCATCCCTAACATGCACAGAAAAGGACAGCTTACCATAACTCTCAGGGGCTCAGTAAAAGGCATGGTTCCTCAAGGATTTTGCAGAATGATATAGAACAATGCAGTCTAGCTGTTCAGAGATCTCATTAGCATTTCACTAGTATAACAAATTGAGGTGATTGTCCTTCCATTTTTTCTCCATGAAATGCAGTACTCTCTGAATTTGTTCTTCTGCCTAATTAATGACCTATGGATTGCAAGGTGTTTGGAAGAGTTATATTGCATGTCTCCAGTCATTCTACACTGCTTTCTTTAAATTTGCAACCACTATCTTCAATAATTCTTCATAATGTCTGGATAGGATTACTATTTTGTTTCCAAATCAGAATTGCGACTGGTAATATGCTTTAGTGGACCAGCTCAACACATATAATTTGTGAGTAGGTTCAGATGATTTCTGATTCTTTTTATAACTTTCAGTTCTTATTGGAGGAAATATTTTCTGTTCCAGGTTCTACCTAGAACTCAGACCTAAGGTCTCCACAGATATGAGCAGGACCCTCCTGCAGATCTCTATATTTCCAATGATCCTGACGAGTCAATAGGTCTGGACTGTGTTCTAGCTTTCAACACTCCCAGCTCCTCCAGAGCTACTGGAGTAGAGGAAATTGTGAACCAAGGAGGAACCTTGGAGCCATCACTAAAGTACCATAAAAAGCAACTTGGAAGGAGGAAGAAGTGCATGGAAACATGTGCTTTGAGCAGAACTTGAGTGAGAGCCAGGAAGGGGCAAAGGCCTTATATAAGTTGCCACTATGATGTGCTTCATTACTGAAGCAACAACTCTTATCTCAGCTCTAGACTTCCTAAGCTTTCTCTTTTGAGACACTAGTTGCCAGGGCCAGCCTAACACATTTTGGCAACTGATCCAATCCACAAAATGGTGCCTCCCCATCTGCCAGGGAAGAAGGGAGTGAAGATCTACATCAGCAACAAGGGAGGGATCAAATCAACTTTACCCGATGGCTGAACTGGGAATCAATGGTGGGTGCAGACCTCAGAGGGCAGCCTCCACCATTTCCTCTGTGGGGGTGGGAGGAGAACAGCAGTGCCTTCTATTTGCCAAGAGGCCACTGTGGAGGCAGCACTGGGGTGGGCTACTGAGGAAGCAGCTGATCCAGCCCCCAAAGAGTGTGCTGCAGCCGCTGCTGGCACTATGTCAGCAGTGGCAGGTGGTGCGTTCCAGATTGGCTGCCTCTGTGGATCCTTCAACCTCAGGTAGTCACCTCACCTTGCCTCATGGGCAGGCCAGCCCTGCTAGTTGCCACAAGGTGTGCCGCTGTTTATTTGTTAAAATTATTCCTATCCTGTTTTTCATTGCAAGCAATTTCAGAGGGGGTTTACAAACTTATGTTACATTTAGCACACACTGTGGGAATTTAGGTGGGCTGTATGGTCCTGTGAGAGGCTGGTCAATGTGATGGGTGAGGAGCAGTGGCGTAGCATGGGTTGTCAGCACCCAGGGCAAGGCAAGTAATTTGCGCCCCCTAACCCGTGGATTTGCCCTAACCCCCAGATGTTGCGCCCGGTGCGGCTGGCCCCCCCTGCACCCCCCACGCTACGCCACTGGTGAGGAGTGAGATGGGTTTCAACCATGGCCAATGCCATATAATATTCCCTTGTGCACAAAACTGAACTCAGGTGCATCAGCTAAAAAAAACAAAGATCTTCTCCTGACAGCAGTGCATAAATAGTAATCAGAAGGACCCTACAGAGAATATGCGTAACAAACAAGGCCATCATTCAAATACTAGCATTGTTATCTATTTGGTGTGTGAGAGAAAATGAAGACCATATCTTGATTTGTAGCTGACCCTTACTGCTCCTGGTGCATTCTTTCAAAACTCATAATATCCTTTTACAAGTATTGTGCTTTAACAGGGTTTGTGCAAATCATGGTGTTGTAAATATGTCCCAGGGGACATCTGTAAACACATCAACAAGTGTCTGCTTTTCTATGGAGATCTGATTACCATGCTGAAATTACAAACAGCATAGACACAGTTACAATAATGGTTACAAGCGCTCTTTGGATCTGAAATTTCATTTTGGAGCAAGAGGTCCCCAAGGGCTGGTTAGATTTATTTAATTACGTTGTACAAGACTTGGGTAATAGTTTTAGATCAAAGTATAAAAATCCACTTCGAGGCAAATTTAAAACATAATTCAAAGTGGTAGATTGCTCAGTTTGTCAGCATTTGCTCTCTGGCAAAATTTATAAAGATAGGTGTGGAACTAAAAGTATACAGATTTCAACCATTTTATTATAGGGGTTAAAAAAATAGAAAATACCACTGATTATTATTTTTCCCACAGCACAAGGTGTTATTGCAATGCTAACAGTGAAACAAAGCAAAACTCTTCCTTGCTACCACAGTCATGTAATATTAACCCTTTTGCAAGCAAGAATGAATCTTGCTATTTATTTTTATTATGGGAAAAGCTATAGCAGATTGATTAAATTATTTATAAATAATTCTGCTTTGCTAAAGATATGCCAGATATTTTATCTTTCATCAGACATGAAATTTATTTCCTGGTTTTATAAATACATATTCTGCTGTGTAAAATTTATGCACTTATTTAGAAATATGCCCCACTGAATACAATGCAATATATTTAAAAACACACATAGGATTGCACTGTTAAGCATACAGAAATTGTTGGCTAAACTACTAAACATCAGTGTAGATTTCAGAAGATCTTAAGTCTGTAGTTTCCGTACATCCTGTTACCTTTTCTCTCTTGTTCTTCCTTATTCAGTTCCCTTTAAAAATTTGCATCGGAATTCTTTTGTTGGCTCAGCAGTGGATTTCTGTCTCTCCCTGGTGCTTGGCAGAACTTGGATTTAGTTGAGGCAGAGGCTGTCTCTCCGCATAGCTCTTGTAAAACTCTGTGACCCATTCAGGAAATAAGTCACCAATAATCTTTTCTACAATACAAAATGGTTGCTTTTGAGCTCAAGTCAAGTGATAATACTGCTGAATTGTGCCTCAAAATGTCAGTCAATACATTTCAGTATATTTTTGAAAAAAATTGCCTTATTGGGAAACCAGGAGAAACACCAAATACTACAGTTCAAATGTATTTTTTAACATAACAAAGCATTACACTTGAGGACAAATAACTGTCAGCTCTAATGTTGAGTGTCCTGTTGAACTGTGTTTTTATATTGTAAACTGCCCTGTGATCCTCGGATGCAGGGTGGTATAGAAATTAAATAAATAAATAAAATACCTCAGATTTTAAATGTGAATATACTTTCTTAAAAGACATAATCACATGAGGGTCTCGTGATTCTGAGTTGAACTGAGCTATTAACAAGATGTCTCCCAACCCTCCAGAGCAGATCTGTGGGAGGTGTGGGGGGAGGGAAAGCCCTGTTACTTTAGTGGGTGACCTTGTGCTGGTTTCAGCCAACAGAACCAGGTAGCTGAATCTGGCCCTGTGTTTGTTTTTTCATGTGGATCTATACCTTCTCCCATAGGAGTCAACTCCTGGGGGGCGTGGAGGCTTTAGCACCCACAATAAAATATTGAAGGGTGCTGGGCCCCCACAAAGTTGATGGGCATTCCCATTCAAATGGTGTGTGTGCACTGCGTCATGTGATCAATTCTGTGGGGCGGGGCTTACCTGGGCCCCCACAATATTTTATTCAAGTTGGCACCCCTGCCTTCCCCTATGCAAGGCAATGGGAGGATCTCCACCGTGTAGCCGAGAATCCATGTAGGGAGAAGCAGAAGCCCACTCACCATCAATTACTTTTAGGGTGACAGGGCACTTCTTGGGGGGGTGACATTTATTTCAGTACAGTCTATTCTGTGCATTTATGCTATTTCCCCCCTGAAGCCTTCCCCTGTGATATCTATTGTATCCATCCCCAAATGGTAAAGTTTGCCATTGTGGAAGAACCACTGTGACCATCATTCTCAAATTTGACATGCTTCGTCCCTTCAGAAGGGGTGACTATGCCTGCAAGTAACAGCTTATTTTGGCAGAAGATGAAAACGTTTTCTGGCAGAAGATGAAACCCCCCTAGAAGTATCTGGCTACAATTTGGCAGGCTTAATCCATTATTGATGAGCCACTATTCCTGAAAATTTCATATGCTTTTGTGAAAAGGTAAGGGAATCCATATTTATTTCCCCCATTATCTAATTTGGTCCCAAATAACAAGGCAATTTGGAAAGACACGGCTCTGAAACAGATCAGGCTGCCTCCCAAAGCTACAGATGCAAGTCAAATCTTGTGGCACATGTATTGTATACCCCTAGTTTTTGCACCTCCTATTGGAAGCAATTCATTTTGAATTAGAGTGAGTTAAGTGAGATATTCATGCAAAACTAAATTGGCTTAGGCTAAATGGATATCTATTACTTTGGGATAGTAAAGGTAAACTCTCATTTGGCCTGCATTTCCACTCACTTTTTGTGATCTCTGTGCTCAGAAACTCCTGAAATCTTTCCAACTGCTTACCTTAAATGAGAATTGCAAAAAGTGAGTTGGTTAGGAAATCTCCCACCTCTGTAAATTAATGGGCATCTCTCTGCTAGCCCATTCCAAACCTACCTATCAGGCACCCCTGTGCATCGGGGCCCAGGAGAAGCACCTTAACAGCAGGAAGAATAATACGACAATTCATTGCTGGAAAACAAAGATGTCTATTCTCCTTTGCAATCCAGTGTCTGTTGTCAAGTTAATAACCTTTCATTTCCAAATAGAGATGTATAAGAATTTCATACTCTGTTTCAAATTCATAATAGGTACATTTTAATATGCCCATCAAAAGTAAATTAGAGTATAAGCAAATATTCAGGTACTGAAATTCTTGCACAGTTTGAATAAGTCCCCATCAAGGAAATGATTGCTTAACAAACTCCAAGAATTTAACTTAATAACACTGATTCAAGGTATTTAATATTTTTTAAAGCTGCAAATTCATTCTGTTTGAAAGGCTAAACTTAAAGAAATCAGAACTTTAAATATTACAATAAATCCATTAAGAGAACTGAGATTATTACTACTGTGTATAAATAACATTGGTACTAAGACAGAAGTATTCATTTTACAGTATGTCTAAAATAAAAGGCCTTGAACATGACAATTATTTTTGTTTACTTAAGTTATTTATACACCTCTAGTGTGCCCAGGGTACCCTGATCTCCCTACTGCCCTGCCCTACTCCCGCTTCATAAGCAGTGTTGACATAGAAGCAGGGTGCTTCTATGGCACTGCCCATCATGCAAGGTGCTCCTGGTCATAACTCAATAATAGACTATCTGTTGCATGCAGAAGATCCCAGGTTTAATCCTCAGCATTTCCAGGCAGATTGGTGAAAGTTTCTTGCCTGAAACGACAGGTGAATTCCTGTCAGTTGATATCAACAATACTGAGCTAGATGGACCGTTGGACTGACTCTGTATAAGGCTGTTTCTTATGTTTCTATGAACTCAAACGTACCATCCTAATAAATATTGCTTCCATGTCATCCTTATTTTTGCCTTGTTGCAATGTCATTGGACTAAGCTGATGCAGTTTTCATTCTTCAGAATTCAACTCCCCAGAGCGTCTCAAAGCTAAAATTCAGGTTGAAGAGCCAACATAACACTCCTGATATCAGTGCATGAACTTGAACATTAAGGCACCCTGTAGCTCACATCCTGCCACTGTAGCTACTATGGTGCATTCTGAGTCAGTGCATTTTGTCCTGGTGCAGGACAATTATGTCTTTTAAGTGTATTTTTAACCCAAAAGAACAAGCACCCGCCTGGCTTTTAAATCAGTCATCATCAAACCTTTATTGGCATCACTTACAAACATTCAGAATAAATAAGCCAATGCGATCTCGTCGCCATTTCAACAGTACAGTCATTTGCCAAAGAGAAGAAGAGGCGGGCAATCTATTTCACCTCTATGGGACTCCAGCAAGGGCAGGGTCCTGTAGCATACTTCAGCGGCAGAAAATCAAATAGAGGAACTTGGCTATTGTCTTGGTGAACTCCTGGTCTCTTCCCTGTAATAAGAAGCGTATAACTTCTGTCTCTGGTTTCCATGTTGGGATACATAGGCGGTCTAAGAATTGTTGGCGGAGATCATCATATATTTTACAATTAAGGGCCATGTGAGCTAGAGTTTCCACCAGGTGGGCATCACATGGGCAGATCCTGTCTCCTTCTGCCATACCTGCAAACCTACCCCAAAGGAGGTTAGAAGGATTACAATTGAACCTAGCCAGCAAAAAAGCCCTTCTTTCTTGCGGGTTAAATTGTAAATAATTGTAAATAATTAAGGTTAAATTCCTGCACCCAGGAGAGTCAAAAATAAAGAGGGGAACATGTTTTTTTCGCAGCTGAGATTAGTTCCTGGCGGTCAATGTCCCACAGCGTAGTTTTTAACATGGCCTTGGTGATTGGAAAAGCCACAGCTTTAAATCAATGGAAGAGAGGCAGTTGCAGAGGAAAGGAATACACCACACCATAGAAAAGGCAGAGCAGGGATTGTAGCAGTTTGCGGTAGCATTGAGAGAAGGATTCATATCCTTAGTATGACTATCGAGATACTTCAACTATGCCCCTATTTTCATTTGCATGATATTAAGTTTTATTACCTGAAAGAACTCTGACAGCAAGTGAATGCTCATGTAACTTGCTATGGAGTTGCTAAGGGTTACAACAAGACGGTCCTCTTATGATGAAGTTCAGCAAAATACTGGTGTTGACGAGCACTTACTCATATAAGCTGCTCTGCTGGGATCAGTAACTTTTCATTTTTCACTACATACTTCACACATGCTTACTAGGTTTTATCTTGAAACTCCTTACCTTGATCACAAATTACCTTTCCACAATTTAGTCAGGGCTCTGTATGTTCCATTGCTTGATTAAAGCAAAGCATTAAACAAAGGAAGCCTGATTTTAGATTTATTCTGTCTCTCATGTATTTGTGAGCTGCTGATCCATAATGATACTTCACTGGCATTAATTTTTATTTTATTATATCTAATGGAGCAGTCTCTTGCCTTGCCAGAAAGAATGGAGCTGAATAGTGTTTATAGGCTATTAATTTTTAAATGCCCTAGCAATTTAAGGTGCCATGCAGATGTCACGGATGCGGTTAATGCCTTTCAGGAAGCCGCTTTTGTGCATTCTCAAGACCACGCACATTTGTTAGATTGACAGTCTTGCAAATCTACCTTCAGGACTGAGTCCAGAGAGTAGCATAGAGAGGCTGTCTTTCAGCTCCTTGGCAGCTACACTGTGGGGTGCTGCAGGGGACTATCTCTGGTGCTACTTAATATCTACATGAAGATGTTGCGAATGGTCCTTAGCAGTTTCAGGGTGAGGTGCCTTCAGTATGCTGATGACACTCCGCTCTACTACTCCATAATATCTGAATCCGGAGAGGCCACACAGTCCCTGGGGCATTGCCTGAGCACAGTGGTGAAATGGAAGGGGGAAAATGAGTTGAGGTTGAACCCCGGCAAGATGGAGGCACTGTGGGTGAGTAGCTCCCATGTCTGAGAAATTGGTCAGTTGCCTGCTCTGGATGGGGTTGCACTCTCCCCGAAGGAGCAGGTTCACAGTTTGGGGGTGCTTCTGGATCCAGTTCTGTCACTGGATGCTTAAGTATCTAGAAGTGTGCAGTTTACTAGCTGCCACTGGTTTGACAACTTCAGCCACTCCTGAAGCAGAAAAGCCTTGCCACAATAGCTCATGTATTACTTACTTCAAGACTGGATTACTGCAGTGCACTTTATGCGGGGCTTCCCTTGCGCTTGACTGGGAGGCTGCAAGTTACTGCAGAATACTATCCCCCTGTCAGCTTATAACACCTGTGCTCAGAGATCAGCACTGGTTGCCAATCTCCTACCAGGCCAGGTTCAAGATGATACTGTTAGTATACAAAGCCCTTCATAACTTGGGATCTGTTACCTCTGAGATCACCTTACCCGACATGTGCCCACTCAACCTCTTCAGTTGGTGAAATTGGTACTAAAGCCCTGGTTTCAGGAGAGCTACTGCCAGCACAGTACAGTTTCACCAGAAAGTATCCCTCCATTCCTAATGGAAGGACCGGAGGGCTCCTGACCTCTAAATGACTTCCTGACCTCTAAATGACTTCCGTTTCATGAGAGTGAAGGTGCAGGTGGGCAGATGTGAAGCTACTTACAAGGAGGTACGGGGAGCTCTCTGCGCTTGGATCTTGCTCTGCTGCCACAATCTGCCCCATAGAAATATGGGGATTGTATCCAAACTCAGAGTAGACAAATTAACATTATTAACTTAGGTCTATTTAATTTTAATCAGTCTATTCTTAGAAAAACTTAGTTGGGATACAAGCTACAGAAGTTGCACTGGACAGAATATATTCTTTCGACCACCTCAACATGCCACCTACTCACGTAACTCCCCCCCCCCCAAGCTAAAAAGCAAGCGTTCGGGCTGCTTAGGCTTCAGACTGTGTTACAGATGTGTGTGTGAGAGAGAGAACGTGCATAGACAGATTTTTCTTTTTCTTTTTTATTTCATTTCATTTTTAATTGGTATACTGTCTTTCTACATTGCCATACACAAGGCAAAACCACAAAATATACAACATAGATCACACATCCTGTAACAATCTAATCCAATGCAAATAAAACACAGTGAAAAAATACGACATGAGAGGTTACAAGAGGTAACTTCAGTTCCCTTGTATGGGGTCTCCAAAATCTGGAGCCAGCCCTAATTATAAACCAGGAATGGTGTAACAGAAAACGATTGACACAAGGGCCTCAAAATGTACTCAATGTTTCATCAAATTTGATTGTTACATAAAAGCAGCTCCAAGTGTTTTTCAGAAGTAAAACTTTTCTGTAACTGCAGAGTCAGGTTGAATTCTTGGCTGGCCTAGGCAAGTGACAAGTGAGCTTTTTGGAGATAGCTAAGTGGTCCTTTGCTGAACAGAGAAGGGAAAGTTTATATGAGGTCTTATTTCTGTCTGATAAGTGCTGTATGTAGCATAATGTAAAACTCTTGACTGAAGGAATTCCTAGGTGTAGTTTCCCTCAGATATGAGATCACAAGAGATTTGTGGTGCCTCTGTCATATTTTGCTTTATTTACAAAATGCAAGCTAGAATTTGTGGACACAAACCGGTGCTCCTATGAGGCAGGTTCAAAGACAGCAATTTGGACATATCCTTCCCAAGGCTGCACCCCAATTAGTGCCGACTCCTGCTAAAAACTCTTATCTCATTCCTTCTCTCTGTTTGTTTTTTTCTGCAGGCTTTCTGGTTTCCACATGCAGGCCTTACACCTAACTCTTCTCCCAAGCTCCATGTAAATTCTAAAGACTAGTTTTTCATTTCTTAAAAGTTCCATAAATATTCCACTTTGAAGCTCAAATTTCTGTTTCTTGACTGATTGCTATTTCTGACTATAAAACGTGCATGGAGGAGCACAAAATAATCTGCCATTAAAATCACAAAATTCAAAAATACCATTGCAACTGTCACATAAATATGTATTATTTTTAGTGTATTTTTTGGAATTAGTTTAAGGGGGGGAACGGTGCCTAACCCTGATTTTATTTTTAACTAGCTTCTGATGAAGAGTATCTCAAATGATGCTGGGAAAAACGTCATTTGCAACTTTTGATGTGAAGACATGTGTTACAAATGAGAATACTGTACCCCAGGAATACAACAAAAGCAACACTGATCAGTCAACCACTCAATGCTCTTCTCTGAAACTGACACTGGAGATAGGATTAGAACGCCTGTAAAACAATGCTTCAAATAGCCATCTTACTAAGTTGTCTCAGAAGGATACCACCGTCAATAGTATCAAAAACTGCTGAAGGATCAAGTAAAAATAACAGGGTTGCGTTTTCCCTGTCCTCTTAATAAAGGTCATCCATCAGGGCGACTGAGGCCAGTTCACTTCAGGAACCAGGCCTCAAACCAGATTGAAATGGGTCAAGATAATCAGTTTCATCCAAGAATACTAGTGTGTACTAAGGTGTTTCATTTGGCCTGTTTTTTCTCCACCACCCTTACAAACTGTTTTGGCTTCTGTTAGATGTAGCCAACAATAATTTGCATTTTGTCTTATATAGCAAACTGGCCAAGTCTAATCTGGGGGGGGGGGGGAATTGGCGCAAGACACCAATGTTTTTGGCACCAGACAGGATGACATGGACTTCCAAGGTCAAGCTTAATCTTGAAAATGCAAGCATTTCTAGGTGAATTGAGTTGGATGGGAAGTCGCGTATGCCCTTTCTATATTTTAAATAAGATCTGGGGAACAAGATGTGCTAGGATTTTTTGTACTTTCTGAACAAAAAAAATTATATAGTTCTGTTTTTAACTTGGTGGATCGTTGGTAGAAGATCAAATTCTTGGCAGTTCTCTCCCCCACCAATAAATTTAAATAGCCTCATTTCAAGATATTGTGATGGCAAAACATATGGAAAGAATAATGAAGCTGCTATTAGGAGCTTTTACCTATATTCATTTTATAATAGAATTTTGATTTACTCCTCAGACATTACCAATAGTTTTAAGCTTTTGTGATATTAAGTCTTCTGCATTTCTCTCATTTAAGCTGTTTTTCTATTATTTCAATTTTCCTCGATAAAAAGGTGTTCCTATAAACATAGTTGACAGTAACTTTATGGGATCAATTTCATTTTTAAATCTCTCTTGAGAGGTACTTAGCATTTTGTAGCATGACTTCTGAAGAATGCATCACCTTAGAAATTCAAGCACCATGTCTATCCATTTTGACTTCCAATAGTTGTAGCTGCCAGAATGCATTTAAGTTCAATTATGTTTGAACTGCGCCAACACTGCAAGATTCTCTAGTGACAGACATTAGGCTGGATACAAGAGCGATAATGATAGTCCTACGAAAAGACAAGGGTGCAACACTGGTGGAATCTGGAAAAGTCAGTACTGCTGTTAAAAATGCATCAAGCAAATTATGCTGCCCTGGGCTCTTTGAGGAGGAAGGGCAGAATATAAATTTAGAAAATGAATAAATGGACCATGTGGAAGAATCATAGAATTGTAGAGTTGGAAGGGACCCCAAGGGTCATCTAGTCCAACCTACTGCAATGAGTGTTTGTATCCTGCTTGTGGGCTTCCCAGAGGCATCTAGCTGGGCACTGCAAGGAACAGGATGCTGGATTACATAGGGATTTGGTCTGATCCAGCTGCAGGGCTCTTCTTAAGAAACCATGAAAATATATAATAAGGGAGGAACAACAGTGACCCTTGACTTGGCTGTAGCCCAGCAGCAAAAAGTGTGAACCACACACATGGTGGCAGCAGAGCCCCATCTTGTTTGGAAAACCCTAGTAAGGAAAGGCGCATGGGGCCAATAGAGCACCTAAGAGCATCTTTTAAATTTGCATTCCAATGCTACCAATGTCAAGTCTGTTCAACGCAATGAAGAATTTGAGTTCCTGTGATCTGTATTGCTTGGAAGGGAAGCAACAATTCAAGAGGTAGAAAATAAATAGCATTGATTTCAAAGGATGAAAAAGAATGAGGAATTGTTTACAAGGAAATTCCTGGGCTCCCCAGGGAACCAGTGGGCTTATCACAGACTTAGCCTTTGAGCATTAGGCAGATGTTGAAATTTTATTTCAATAGATTGGTTGCTAGCCCAAAATAAAATACATCTTCAAAGCTTTCTAATGTAAAAGTACTCAGTTACATGTTAGATCTCAAACCCAGTATTAAACAAAATTGTAGAATTTGTAATCACTCCACTTGGGATCAAAAGAATTACTTTCATTGAACTCAAATATTTATTTGTCCCCTATGGTGCTTTGGTTTTAAGAAAATTTTAAAAATTTGAACAGCAACACCACCTCTCAGATCCCAGTTACTCTTGAAATAATTCAATTCCGAAAGTAATTTGCCATGCACAGTGAAATACAAGCCCATTCATTTTCTTGAGTTATGTGGTTATTCATATCCTGGCCCAATGTGATATTAATTCTTTGTAGTAACTTTAAATAGAGACATCTTTATTTATTTTGCATATTTCATAAAATTTATATACAAACAAACCCCAAAACCGTTAAAGCTGTTTACAAAAAGACATGAAACACCTTTTTGGATATTACTTTAAATTTGATGTTTTTAATTTTGTATTCTGTGTCCTTTTACAATTGTAAGTCACTTTGAGACATTTTATGCAACAACTGGTGAAAAAACGCAGTAAATAATAATAATTTATTAGTGGTGTGTTGAAGGGAAATCTATAAAAAGCTATAATGATATTGTTCAACGAAAAGGGAAATCTGGAATGTGCATGAAACTACCACATCCTTTTTTCTTTTTGAAAATATATTTTATTTATTGTAATAAGGTAAAAGATCCCTGGACGGTTAAGTCCAGTTAAAGGCAACTATGGGGTTGCGTCGCTCATCTCGCTTTCAGGCCAAGAGAGCCGGCGTTTGTCCACAGACAACTTTCCAGGTCATGTGGCCAGCATGACTAAACGGCTTCTGGTGCAACAGAACCATAGCTGTCAACTTTTCCCTTTTCTTCTGAGGAATCCTATTTGGAATAAGGGAATTTCTCTTTAAAAAAGGGAAACGTCGACAGCTATGAACAGAACACCGTGACAGAAACCAGAGTGCATGGAAACACCATTTACCTTCCCGCCACAGCAGTACCTATTTATCTACTTGCACTGGTGTGCTTTAAAACTGCGAGGTAGGCAGGCGCTGGGACAGAGCAATGGAAGTTCACCCCGTTAGCGGATTTGAACTGCCAACCTTCTGATCGGCAAGCCCAAGAGGCTCAGTGCTTTAGACCAAGTCAACAAAGCAAAAACATGCTATCAGAACCTCTTGTGCTTTACCATATCCTTTGCCACTCCAATATATAAAACTATAAAAGTTGGACAGCTAATTAATTGCTCAGTTTCCTACCCCCACCCAGTGATGCAAGTAACAAAAAATTAGAACACATTCCTCGCCCTGGCTTCTATGCTTTTGTTTTCAGAATCTACAGTACAGTTTTAAATTAAAAAAACATTTTCATGTCATGAAGACAGGTAATCTTATTACTACTTGAGCCAGCTGCCATTCATCTCCTTTAGTTTCTAGTATCCCTGATCTGTGTATTTTATGCCAAACCATGTCTGATTGTTGCTTGGGGCCCAGCGTCTGGTAGTAATTCATGGAACCTTTCTGAATATATAAAAGTACATGTCTATACCTACTTAGTATGAATTCCTATTTGGATCTTGCCCTGTATATACTCTCTCCTTTACAGGTAATACAACACTATGTATGTCTACTTGGAGGTAAGTCCCATACTGAGACATGCCCAGTGGCATTGGTAATATCTTAACAAGTATATTCATAATTTTACCTGCATATTGAAAAATGAGTAGCCAAGTGTGAAATCCTTGTGTGCGTGTGTTTGTAGTCAGCCACAATTACATTTAATTAAAACAAGCTTCTTTTGGGGATTATTGACTGTACACAAGAGGAACCTTTATTTATTATGTATTTATTTCAACAACAATTTCTGTACTATTTCTATAGACGTCTCTAAGTGGTATACAATAAGAAAGAAACAAGAAAAACAAATAATAAAGGTAAAATCCGCTAAATTTAGTGGGGGGACGGCGACTTTGAATGCCTGTAATAAAAAGGTCTTCACCATGTGCTCAATGTTCAACAGGGAGGGGATCCGTTTGATCTCATCTGGGAGGGAATTGCACAGAATCTGGCCCACAATAATGACTACATGACTCCTGTTGGATACAAGCCATGCATCTGAAGCATGGAAGATCCCCCAAAGACTTAATGTGATCTGGTAGAACACAGCTTTCTAAACTTTTCATGTAAGTGACATACTTTTTGGAAATGCATCGTTTTGCAACACAGTAATCCAGTAATTTCCCAGCAAACTGGAGGATAAACTAACTTCTTTCTAGCCCTGGGAGGATCATGGGAGTGTTCGCAATGCACACTGCACACTGCAGCCAATACACAAATGTGTTGCAACACACAGTTTGGAAAGCTCTGAGGTAGAGATTTAAGGAATCAGGTGGTGCTTAAGGTATCCTGGAGCTAAGTTCTTAAGGGCCTTCCTAATTACTCGATTTTGGCCTCGTGTCATATAAGCAGTTAATATAATAATTGTTACTGGCTAATAATGTACTTATGGTAACTTTATACAGTACATTTGCTATCAAAATGTTTTTGCTAACACCTCCCAATTACTGGCAAAATATTTTTGCTAAAAGCAGTAAGGAATTTATTGTAACAATGACAAAAAACCCTATTGTATCCATATTATGGAGAGATAATGCTAGTTCTTTGAAACTTCATTTTTTCCAACATGTCAATCGCTTTGACAAAGTTGTGCTTCATATTTCCTGTGGAAGATGCATTACAGCTATGTAAATGACCATATTGTAGCCAGATGCTGCAAGCTATTGAGAATGCATGCAGAAAACACTCTAATGCATTTTGATTTAATGTGTGTTGGTTTAATTGAAAATGTATCTGTTTTGCTGTTAGCCTTCTGAATTGGCTTTTGTCCAGTAAGTGTTTTCTGTAATCATGAAACATGCTAATTTAATCTATTTGCACCTGAAACCAATTTCAGAATTAGCACCTGTTAAGCATTGCCTGAGGATGTTAAGCAAACAAGGTAAAATGCAGCTCATTTGCTTTTTAATGAGCAAATAATAGTATGTTGTTATTTGAATCCACCTTACATCAGTCACAAAGGTTTGTGGTTAAGTGTGTGCTTCCAATGATATGTGTAACTACAGAGAGAGGCCTTAATGTTATAATCCCTTTTCATTATATGTGAATGTAAGCAAATGTAAACAAATGGCAAGCCAGGGAATTCTTCTTAAAACCCAGAACAGTAATACGCAGCTGTAAATATCTGATACTATCAGGTGGCAATAGATAAAAAGAAATTGTATGAGACGCAGAGCCCAGCCAGAGAGGAGTGTAAACTTGCAGTTGTCATTGAAAACAAAACAGCAGGTCTCTCTTTTCGTAATATGCAATAGAATGTGCCTCATAAAGTATGGGGTTTGCTTGCTGCTGGGGGAAGCACATGGAGATTCAGAACACTACAATATTAAACAGGCTACATTCGTTTCAAGGGTTTTAAAGCTGCTATTCAGCCAGAAAGATTCCTAGACCATCTTCAAATACCCCTGCCCTTAGAGTTACAATCTAAAAGATATGACACATAAGGAAAAGGGGTTGAGAGAGAGGAGGAAGAACTTATACTCTGTTATTAAAGGGAAGCTGGGAAGCTCAATATGTATTTGCCATTTTCACAGCAGCCACAAATTTAGTATAATGTTTAGTTTGGTGTATCACATCAAATGCATTAGAATACATACTAGGTTTAATTTAGAAGTTTGTAGGTCTATTCAGCTGTATAATATAGGCACTGATCATCATGCATTGGAGGGATGGGTATATTCCTTCCCTGTACACCTTATAAAAATTGATCCACATTCAACAATCCTGCCATTGGTTTTTTTCTTTTCTTCTCGGAAAGCATGGAGTAGTAATTTTTATGTATTCTCAGTTGTGTTAAAAATTGTGTAAACCAGCTGTGTAAGCCATTTCACCAGTTTCAGAACTAAGAGACACAGGACTGAAATGGGAACTCACAAAAAAAAACACCCCTAAACTTGGGGAAGAGCTTGTGAGATGGTAATGAGAAATTGGAATAAGGTTCTCGGAACATTTCTTTTTAAAAAGAAACATATTTCTAATCCATTTCCCAAAAATGCTCCAAGGTCAGCATCAGGAGCCAACAGAATAAAGTCGGGAAAGGACAAATGAAATGACAGTGAAGATGGAGCCTTGCCTGTCACCAGATCTTCAGAGAGAGAGCCTTACAAACCAGAGTGCTGGGGGCTAGGGGCTAGGAAGAGGGTACCCATCTTGCCTTGCTCATTGGGCATTCTTTTCTGTCTTTCCAACTTATCCTAGCATCATGCCAGAAGGTAAGGAACACTTACCTAGGCAAATGGATGATGCTGTCAGGTGTGCGTGCAGGAGCCAGGCCCTGTGACCAGGACTGGGGCCTTCCTAAGTTTGTTCTGAAGAGGCAAGGTGTGGCCTCACAGGTGAGACCGATTGGTAACTCACAGCACCTGGTGGAAAGAGCTGGGAAGGGATATAAGGTCAGCATTTCCCTTCAGCTCTTTGCCACAGCAACACGTTCTTTGCCTTGCTGTGTTTGGTTCCTTGACTCCTTGCTCCTTTATCCCTTGACTCATGACTCCTTGCTTCTTGAGTCTCAGAGCCCTGCCTTCGTGACACCTTGCTTCTTGATCCTCAGACCCTTGACTTCTTGACTCCCCGCTCTCTGACCCTCGGACTTTTGGCTTCCCAACTCCTGGCTTCTGGACTCCCGTTTTTGCTCCTACCCCACCATCTTGCCCCAGTCCCGACATCCACAGCTGGGACTTCGATTGCCTGTGAACTGGACCATGACAGATGCTTCCCCACCCCCATTGCTGCAGTCAGGAAGATAGCAGATATGCATTTGCCAAGACAATGCAGGGGCACCTTTGTTTCCAGTGCTGTGCACTGCAAATGGGGACAGATGTTGCTGTCCAATTATCTAGATAATTGGGCAACACTCCCTCCCTCCCTCCCCTCTATGAGATATGAGCCATGAAACCAGGGATATGGGTGTTTCTTCATTGCCTAGTCACACCATATTCCACTATATATGCTGGCAAATAGCAAGATCCATCCAATTGCCTGGGCAGGCACCATTTCCTGCCTTCTTACTGGGAGCCACAAGATGCCAAGGAACTGGCTACTTGCTTTTGCTGCCTTGCTGCTTCCGTAACACAGAGGCAGCAAACCTAAGATACATTTTGGGGAGTGTTTGGGAGGGCATTTCATGTCCAGATTCATTGTCTTGCATTCACAGCATTTTACTAGCTGTAGGAAAAAGAAAGCAATTGATGGTGGAGGGGGAGATCTTGCAGAATGGAACTGAGTTGGAGTTTGCAAACAAAGAAGAGGAGGAGATGGCAGGAGAGGGCCAAAAGGAAGGAAGGAGCATAGTAGGAAGGAATGAAAAGCTGTTCATGGCTTTCTTGTGGCAGACAGAGTGAAGAGAAATGAGAGGAAGTTTGAGGGTTATTTATTCATTTCTGAAACAGGTGATGATTGGTGTTCCAAAATGAGAGGGCAGCTGAGCTGTTGGCAGGCACCAGCCTTCTGAGCTCCATCTGGATTATCAGGAGTTCAATAGACCTCACATTTCCAAATTCACTTTGATTGATTTACAGAACAGAAGGGGAATAGTATATGCTTGCACTTTGATTTAAGACCTGTTTTGATATGTGCACATATATGCTTGTCTTTCCTGGCAAAGCAGCTATGATAAAACTAATTGGGACTATGTCCTAAGCTCATACATCCTTTGTCTAAGGTATTGGAACAAATGAATTCTAGCATACGCATTGGCAAAGCTATAGAACAGAAAGTAGACATAAAAAAATAAAAAAGTACCCTTGCTAGTTGGATGGAGAAAATTAAGGCTCCCTGAGGTTTTGCATTAAAAAATGGGAAATTCAAGAAAATATGCTCTCTAATTCAGCTTGAAAAAAGAAGTGAGTTAAAGCTTTCTTCCACATAAGGTTTAGAGAAGCACCTATGTGAACATAGTGAGTGCAGTTTTACTTTCCAGTTTTTTTATTAAGTACCGTCTAGTTTTATTTCCTTTCAAAAGTGTAATGCAGGTATTCTAAATGCCAGCTTGCAACAAATATTCAGGTTCCTTCAGACAATAAGGAGGCAAGACTAATAAGACATTGTGTTACTTAGTGCTGTGCACAGGCACAAGGCGAGTCTCTGCTGTGTGTAACACAAGGCATAAGCAGGTAAAATTGATTTTCAAGAAGTTTAGTAGCAAATATCTGGCTAGACACTCAAAATTCAGAGTCCACGGATAACTTACTGATTTAAGCAACTCATTTCTATTTGTTGCTTAAGCCAAGGAATGAATTTTATTCTATTGCTAGAATTTGATTGGTCTTAATGTCCAAACTTTATGCTCTTTTGATTGTCAGCTGTGTTTGTTCCATGAAATAATGGCAGAGGGAGTAGATGTAGTAGTGACATAAGACATGTGGCTGTGATAAGAATCTGGTGAAATGAATTATCTTGTTTTCTGTTTTGTGACACTTGTTGAGAGACAGCAATGAAGCTACTGTTAGGTTATATTTCAGAATCTGTCTCTCTAACTTTCTCTTTCTGATCAGGTGGAGTGTGATGAGTGACCTCAGATTTGCAAAAAGCTGTGATATAGCACAATTGAAAATGTAACACGCACCCATTCTCCTCCACAGTTTTTGAAGTATGCGACTTAGATTATTAATAGCTTTTTCTCTTAGGAAACTTATTTGTAGTTTTGGGTTACACATCCATCTGGTACAATTTCTGAATTGTCATTCAAATGATGTATCATGCAACAGAAACAGATGACTGTAGGCTCTTGTAAGATGCAGCAGAGAGTTTAAAAAATGAGCAGTAGAAAAGATTGTTTCCTGTAGGCTCAATAGGACACAGAAATTCCTCTGGAGTCAATGTTAAGAGTTTATTAAATGTTGGCTCAGTTTGGACATGCACTCTGGCTGTTACAAAGTACGCATAAACTATGGATGGTGGTGAGTGGAATAGTTTGATATTGTGCTATGGGTAGCATGTTCTGGACTAAGCAAAGGTCTCCGTGTCTGGTTAGAAGTTTAATAGAAATTGTTAACTGAATGAACAAAAAGAAACTTTTGAAATATCTAAGCTTTTAAGAATGACTTAAGTAGAAGTTACCTTTCAGTTTGCCCATATTCATGCTTCATGTGGAATCACTAGTCAAAGATCCATTATGCAGACAAAAAAGATTTGTGACAAATGTATAATAGTGTGTATTGTACAAATGATTAAAGCAGTAGTTTTCAAACACTTCCATCTATTCAACTTTAATAGAGAGCATTAACATGAATCTATGCAAAAAAATTAATTTTTGTACAGCCATAACGCTTATGTGAGCTATACATTCCTGAAGCTGATTAAAACAGAGTATAGCCTTCCTAGGAATTGTATTATACTGTTTTTGTCAAATAGATAATTATTTTACTACTTTAGTTCAAGGGTAAAAGAAAATGTTGAATTTTCATGTTTCCATTCTTACTTTCTACCTCCATTCTGATTCTTTATCTCATCCCATTTTCCTGTGTCATCCCTTTCTTTCTCCCTTATTTTCAGTCCCTCTGTCTTCTTCACTTCTGCTTTTGATTAAGTATTTCATCTTCTCCACACACATACACACTCCCAGCTGTAAAGCTCCTAATGGACGGCAAACATTTAAGAGTTCTTCAGAATGGATTGGCTAATATACCTTAAATGAACTGCAATGATGTATGTAATATTACACTGTATGTGTGTTGCTTGTGCACTGACTTGTGCACTGACTTATAAGACCTACACACACAGTACTAGTAAAGACACACAGAAAACAGAACTAAAATGCAAGCCTAGCCTAAAAAACCAGGGACAAAATGGTGGTGGTGGGGATAAAGAAAGTGACATTGCCTAAGTAACTAATACTGAGAAGAAACTTTTTTGTATAATGATGAAACTGAGATTGATTGGGAAAGGTTGGATAACAAATAGATATAAGGCAGGGTTGGATATTGTGATGGAAACAAAACACAAGATGAGAAAATGCCACCAAATTTGAAGAGACAGAACTCACAAAAGAGTGGAGGTAGAGTAAGCTTGCTGCAGTTTAAGACTTCACCATTCCTTACACTCCCACCCCCCACCTGACACTGTGATTGGAGAAAGTTGGGTGATATTCTAGCCCTGGACTGGAGTGCTCAATAAGCAAAGACCAGTTCCATTCTATGGGAAATTATATTGCAGCCAAAATGAAATGTCATGTTTTGCTAGATAAGCAAAAGCACATGGAGTTCCCCTGTAAATTCCTAGAGAGAGCACTCTGTCATATCCCCTGCTTGCCCTGGTGGGAAAATCAAAAGGAAAATAATCCTTATTACAGTGGTACCTCGGGTTAAAAACTTAATTCGTTCTGGAGGTCCATTCTTAGCTTGATACTGTTCTTAACCTGAGGTACCACTTTAGCTAATGGGGCCTCCCGCTGCTGCCAGTGCATGATTTCTGTTCTCATCCTGAAGCAAAGTTCTTAACCCAAGGTACTATTTCTGGGTTAGCGGAGTCTGTAACCTGAAGCGTATGTAACCTGAAGCATCTGTAATCTGAGGTACCACTGTACTTCCTCCCTGCTCAGAGCTCAGTCTCTTTCTTTGCTATGTAACTAGAGAGAGGATGCTTTTTTTGTGCTTTCCTGAGCACACACTCCATTTTTTAATAATCGTAACCATGTATTTTGTGATCTAGAAGTATATTCTGCCTGCCTTGTCTTTCACTGCTACTTACTGATGAAATAAAGTCTGAATCTTTATGTAAGTAAACAGCATTGTACTGCTTACATTATAAAGCTATTTGTGATTGTTTTGTTTAGAGGGATAAAAAGGGGAAGATCCTGTCCTGGATAATTATGAATAAGGTTAAGCACCCTTGTCCCACCCTTGTCACATTTTATGCTGCAAAAGGGATGGTCAAAGGAAGGATATATAATAAATATTATCCTATCCTGGCCTCCAAATCCATCTAACTCATTCCTTCCCCTCTCCTTCCCTTGGCATTCTCATTATATGGAGCTGTAATTAATACTTGCAACATTTTACAGACTGTATCTCTGCCTTTAGAGAGACGGTTTTTTCCATTCTAGATCAGCACAACCCACTACAAATATATTTATTGGGTCTACCTGCTCTGAAGTGATTTGTAGCTGCCTATATGGATTCAGCACAAATTGTAAACAAATCTGTTTGGGATTTGGACAAATTGGTTGCAGAGCTCTAGTATCCATGTTGGAGTGCAAAATTCACAGTGAGAATCAGTTCTTCGTAAAATGCAGAGGGCTAGTTTCCCCCCCAATTTGCAAACTGTTTCTAGTTCACGAATAAGGATCAGAAATTAATAGGAAAGGAACAGCATACAAAATAAAATGTGAAACAGCGCAAAGCTACTTTTGGCATTAAATATGAAGGTGATGACCTTTTCTAGTTTAATGACTGACAAACCTGAACAGAATAATATCAGAAAGGAATGGGATATATATGTTGCCTTTAATAACTGAAAATTTTTGATCTTTGTGACTTTTCAGACATTTCATGTGATATGGCCACATTGCCTTGGAATTTCAAAACTGTTCTATTATGCTATTTGGGATTTAATTTCTCCATTCTCTCACATAAACTTTTCTGTACCGCATCTTATGCCTACTTCAATTTTCTAAAAAAACCCCAGTACCTTAACTGGTCCTTTCAAAAGAGCTAAGGTGGTGAGCATGATATGGGCACATCAAGCAAAAACACAAACTGATGCTACAATTGCACACATACACCACAAACACTGTGCTCAATATTCCTCCAACTAGGGTCACCAAGTGGGTGGGGGGCACTCTCCTGAAAATTTTCCATGAAGGGGCTAGCCCTCTAAGTTTTGTGCTGGCCATACAGCATGCACACCATGGAGCTTGCTTGTGTCACGTGCACAAGACTTGGGGCATCCGCACAACACATCTGCTTCCTGCATCTGATAATTTTAGCTTTTGAGAATGAAGCTTTCTTTCATCCATTCTGGGTTCTGTTTCTTGGTTATGCTAAGGCAGGCATAGGCAAACTCAGCCCTCCAGATGTTTTTGGACTACAATTCCCATCATCCCTGACGACTGGCCCTGTTAGCTAGGGATGATGGGAGTTGTAGTCCCAAAACATATGGAGGGTCAAGTTTGCCTATGCCTGTGCTAAGGATTCACAGCAGGGCCAACCCACCCATGGGGCAGACTGAGGCAACTACCTCGGGTGGTGGAATCCCAATGGGCAGCACCCACTTGGCCATTCTGGCTGTCCCTGCCACTGCTGCTGGGGAAGTAAGGAGAAGTGGAGACGACAGCTTCCACGTAGATCCTTCACGGCCTCAGTAAGTGAGGCTTTGGCAGAGGGGCAGCAGTGTGGGGGTGGGCAGCATCTTGCTATTTCAACTCAGTCAGTGAAATGAGACGGGCCACTCCTGATTCACAGAGTACTGGGAAATGGACAGAGAGACTGAATTTGAACATTGTGAACTGGCTCCCCTATCCTTGCTTTTTCCTTTAGTGAGCTACATAATATGAAGGCTCCATGTAATGAGAAAAGTATTCAACTGTACCTGTAATGAAGAGCTGTTTGAAACCTTATAAAATCCATAAATGCAAAGTACACTCATGTGTAAGGTCAGTGTAGGCAGGGACAAACAATGCTACCCATAAACTGTTGATTGAAATTTTATGTGACTGCATTCCATTTCTTACCTGATCAGTACTCAAAACTTTATTTGGAGATGGCAGAAAGGAACCTTTGTGCATTCTATAGCATCTCCTCAAGATTTCTTAGGAATGGAAACATACTCCCTCCCAAGGAGCTCTCAAACTTTCCTTTTAAGTGTAGAAAGGGGCTTCTGAGTTCATAGTTCAGACTGCACCTTTTATTAGAAAATATTCAGTTATGATTTAATGGATTAGTGCAGGTCTGGTGATATAATTCTTCATGCCCCGTAGTAATTGAAAGACCTTTCTAATCTGAAGTTGGAGCATGTACTGTGGCATCTAATCCCTCTGGAGAACTCAGAATCATTTGCCAAACTCAGCTAGTCTATTTACTGAAGGGTCTTGGTAAAGCATGTTGAATCTTATCAAGCAAAGATTTTACGCTGTCCATTTCACCCCCTTTCCCAAAATTGCTTCCCTTCCCTCTGCTTCTAGGCCAGCAACGCAGGCAACTCAAAAGTACTTTTGAAGATTTTCTGTTCTTAATTAACAGCATGATTGAAAGTGTAGTGGGGAACGGATAGCATATTACTTAGTAATTTTGTAATAATGTACATTAGGCTTTGCTACAAAGGGAATAATTATGTATTGTATTGGCTTGTATATAAGCTTTTGCTTGCTATGGAGTCAAATTGTTGATACAAAGGAAGTCTCTCTCCCGAACCCACACACACCATCCCATATTGCAGATTTAACCTGCTAGTATTGGGATTTGCATTTGATTTGTTTCTGTAAAGGTAACTGAGGAAGATGAAAAACTTTATACTGATCAGTTGCAATAGGTTCATTAATTATATTATCAGCAATAATAATTTTGTATGAAATGACTTTTTCTTCAGAATGTAAAAAAGGTATGTGTCCCTGAAGAACTGAAGGGCTAGAAAGTTCAGGAATTACTTCAGGGCTCAGAAAAGCTAGAAGACAAAACAAAGGAAAATAGAAATAAAAGAAATCTTTGTAGCTGGCAATTCCACAGCTTCTTAGCCTGATGTCATAGAGTATTCCTTTGTTAAAGCCAAGCACTAAGGATCTAAATGGTTGGATTTGTCTTAGTATTGCAGGGAACCATTATCTAAATTGTTTTACAGCAGGGGTGAGGAACTTGCAGCCCTTCACATGTTTTTGGATTACAGCTCTAACAATCTCTGACCATTGGTTATGGTTGCTGGGGCTTGATAGGTGTTGGGAGTCTAACAACATCTGGATGGCTCAGGTTGACCATGCCTGCTCTAAAGAAGGCATGTGACCACTGGCTATATCAGCTTCTAAGTTCATTCTGCACTCAATTATAAGGTTCTCATTTCAGAAGATTTCTTAGAGATTTCTATTTCCCAAGAGGGAAGACCTGGGAGTATACAAATTTCACTGCTTTTGCAGGTTTCTCTATTGTTTCAGAATCCTCTTTTGACCAAAATGTCTCATAACTGAGGTAAAATGATCCTATGGGGTAAATTGCGGCCTTGTGCCATGTTTTCATGAAAAGATGTATAATACAGAATGGTGGATATTAAAAAACAGCTGACCACTATCACTAACATTTGGGGTTAATAGGATTTACTTGGAGATTCAAAACAATCAATAGTGTGCCTGCTATTCCATAACCAACATTGAATATCTTGTGGTTTCCATCTGGGGAAACAGTAGAAATGTTCCTAGTCATATTTATGTGTATCGAGGGAGATAAAATACTTAGTAAACTCTCAAATTGTTGTGAGCCAGGGGAATAGGAACTTATAATTGTCATGGTTGTGATAACCTTTTCAGATTGAAATCTTGCTTATTTTCCATTTTGTTTGAACTCAGTTTGAGTGTATGCTGATTAGTTAGTGTAACTTATAAATGGATGATTTGTACTTAATGTGAAAAACAAATCTAAAGGCGATACAATTTCTTGAAGGGTTTATATCTTACAGAGCATCAGAGTGTTTTATAAACTTTAAAACTGTATTCTTTTAATAATGCTTTAGTAGGTCCATTAAAATTAAACTTCTAATAATATTGAATTTTGAGGACAATTTTATTACAGTGCCATTTGAATTGTAGAAGTTCAGGTGTCAGGTGGAGTTCTAGATAATATCCAATGACCTTAAACTTTGATGAGTACAGCTGGAGTTGCCAGGTGTTCCTTCTTGGTCATGGACAGGCCAAGACCATGGATAGTTGTACTTAGATCTAGACCTGAAGGTATTGTTCAGTGGGTGCTTGACTAGGCAAAGGCAGAATACCAAGACTCCCAGAATTTAAAATCATACTACCTGCCAGTTGCAGGAATTGGTATTGGTCAGAAGCCCATTTTCCTTCTAATCTGTTCAGGCATCACCAGGTTTATAGTAGCTCACAAAGTTAGACCTCAATATTTCCTGTTCAAACCATGGAGCCGAAGAAACCCCTTGTTGTGGAAGGCTGATCTGTGCTTCAGCACAGTAAAATATAATGCAAGTATTTCAGCTGCAATTGTTGAGGACTTATTTTCAAGCTTTTTTTCTTTTTACTCATCAGCTGTAGAGAGGCAAGTGCCCAAAGGCACCGACAACAGCTTTGTAACATACAAGAAGTGTCGGTTGGGGGACAGTAAAAGAATATGGGGAGAAGATTAAGCTAGAAAGAAGAAACAGGAAAATATCCCCAGAGTGGAATTATCTTTCTATTAACGTAGGTGTTGGTATAAACTAATGAAAATGGATAGAAAGAGATAATTTGGGTAACTATTTGGTTTTTAGACATCAGTTTCATTGGATAGCTCAGTAGTTTCCTAGAGGGGGGAAAAGCGGACTAGTGGATTTATTCCACAACTGCCTTTCACACATGCTGGCAATTCCCATTGATTTGAGAGGACCCTGGGGCAAACTTTACTTACTTGCTTATGGGCTGCAGCATGCAAACTGTTCATAATTAAGTTATATAAAACTTTTATGCCTTTTTCTCCATAGTTCTGAAACCTACTGTGGGTGGGTTTTTTAAAAACACATTTTTCTTGTAGTTTTAAAGAAAAATGTTACTAACAGAAGTTCTTTGATAATAGTTAGAGGTTTTGCCATGGGCATCAGTGAAGCCCGAATTCTCTTTCAGAGTGTACTAAGCCTGGAGCAGTGAGTATTTTCCATTCAGTGCCTGTATTCTAGATTCTATTAGAAAGATGGCAGTTCCACATAGAGCTTGACTTGCCCACTGCTACACCCAGGAACCTCTCTTCTCAAGCTCTGCTGCTTCTTCACCCATAATGTCCACTGTTGTTCTGCATCCTGGAAGAGGAGACATGGGGCAGATCTTGGACTCCTAGCTCCCACCCTTGGAGGAAAGACTTACTCTTGGCTCAGGAAATCCTATGCATTGTATTAAAGAATTTGATGCACAGCACATCAACAGAGTCTAGCTCTCCATGTTCATGGCATTTTTATTTATACAGACTTGTTATAATTTTTATTATACTAACAGTCTGGAGTGCTTTACCAATGTTTCTGACCCCGCTTTCTTTTTGCTTTGATATTTCATAACTGCTTTCCTGTGATTTTGTTTATGCTAAAAATAAAAATAATCTGACTCTGTGCAGGGGAAGACAGAAACTCTATGTGCATAGAATTCTGCCTGCACTTTCTAATTTCATACAACTGCTCATGGAAGCAGCAAAGCAATATTAGCACACATAAACTGCTATCATACCTGGAAGAGACATGCAGAGGGGGGTCTTTTATATCTTGAGAATAAGGCTGAAGTTCCAGAAAAATAACTGAGTGCAAACTTGGAAATGGCCACACACTTTGACAAGTTAGGAGGGGCCAAACTAGGTATTTTAAATGTGTGATTGTATTTAGCAAATTTAGGAATCCCCTCCTTTAAATAACAGCTGTGGGGAGATAAATATGTGCTTGGTGTATAGGAATGGGAGGTTAACCCTCCCCCACAACTGCAGACTCAATGATAATCATCCATCCCTCACCCCCCCAAAAAAAATGTTATTGGTGCAACTGGAAGTTTTATTCATAGAATCAAAGAATTGTAGAGTTGGAAGGGACCCCAAGGGTCATCCAGTCCAAGCCCCTGTAACGCAGGAAACTAAGCTAAAGCATCTATGACAGATGACCATCCAACCTCTGCTTAAAAACCCCCAAGGAAGGAGAATCCACAACCTCCTGAGGAAGACCGTTCCACTGTTGCTCTTACTGTCAGAAAATGTTTCCTGGTGTTTAGTTGGAATCTCCTTTCTTGTAACTTGAAGCAAATAAGAGCTTGAACAAATAAGAGCTTCAGGGTGTCATTGCTTCCAATGTGGACAGCACTTGAGGTGTGGGGGGAGGGGGATGAAACTAAGCAGCAGAACCCACTTGATGAAGCTGCCACTCCGCCTCTGGACATGCCAGGACTGCATGAGTTGGGGGACCCTGGGGCTTCCCAGTCTGTGGAGGATGAGAGGTACCCAGAGCCCAGAGTGTTTTGACAGAGTAGAAGAGTTTGGAGGAGGAGGTCACTGCTTCTCCTGCTTCCAGGAAGAAGCAGTGCCATAAGAGGCAAGAGGAGACTCCCTTGCCCCAGAGATTAGTGCCTTTCTTCAGTCTAGGAATTCTTGCAGGTAGAGGGACTCTCACGAGTAATCAAGTCTTCTCTGACTGCATAAAAGCTCCTTGGGTAGATGGATAACCTTGTTGTAACAACTTCACAGCTCCTGCACAGTCCTGGAACTCTTGTTACTACTCTTGATCTCCTGAAACTTGGCCTTTGTCCTCAAACTGGATTTATTGTTGTCACTCATTTGCCTTGTAAGAGCACCTGGATTAGCTGCTGCTCTTGCCTAGCTACTGTGTTTGTACTGTTAAACAGGTATACTAAAAGTTTAGTACTTTACTTTTAAAGTAATCACCTCTTAGGTGGGAGACAGGACACAGGGATTGTAATGTAGAGATGTCCTGTAGAGACATCTTGGCAAGGCAAGGGGGAGAGGACTGGGACAAGGCTGTGGAATTGGATCCTGGGGTGGAGTCCAGTGGTTGGGAAGGTGTTGATATGTATGTTGGGGAGGGATCAGGCAGGTTATTGAGCTGAGGTCCTGCCTCATTACTATTGGACATCCCAAGAGGAGAGGAGGAGCTGCCTGACCTGTCTTTGGCACTGCTTCCCATCCTAGAAATGCACCCCAGCTCCAGGGAGGTGCCTGAGGATGAGTCAGACAGTGAAGGCACTCTAGCTGTAACTGCTTGAGAGGAAATTTGCGGAAATTAAGAAATCCACCACCAAAGCAAAGAACTCCCTCCCCGAAGGCAGAAGGGGGGGGGGAGAAGACTTTAAAGTGTTTCTCTGCCAATTTTTAAAGAACTGAGTTAAATATCGCTGTTCTTATACCTGGGATCGGACTGCCGGAGGGAAGGTACCGGCTAAGGACTGTTGCTATAAGAAGGTTAAAAAGTATCTTTAATTGACTTTGGTTACTCTCAACTTGAAATATTTATTTTGTTGCATTGTAAAGTTACTTATTGGACATTATTGACTTGGATCCCTTAGAAAGAGAAAAGAACAATTGGAAGGGACTAGGAAAACTTTTGTTTATTTTTAAGAGAATGTGGGACTATTTGGAGAAGTAAAAAATTGACTCTGCGCCCTCTAGAGGATTTACAAATTGTTACAGCAATAAGTGAAGTGTGAAATTTGAGAACTTTTGTTTGACAGTTTAAGAGTGTGGGAATGACCTTGACTAAAAGACTTTGTTATGGCAGATGGTAAAGACAAAGGGGACTTACAAGAAACAACTCTGAGATCTGGCAAACAATATAAAATTGACTCTTTCATGCAGAGAAGGGCTTCTGTATCAGGAGCCTCTGGAACTACAGCTGCTCCAAAGGCAAGAGTGAAAACAATGTCTACAGAAGAATCATTTGCCAAGGTACTGGAGAAGATAAATGACTCTTTGGAGGAACTAAAAAAGCAAGGTGCAGAAACTAAAGCACAAGTGGCTGAAACTAAAATACAAGTTGCTGAAACAAATAAGAAAATTGAAGAAATCTCTGGGAAAATTGATTCAAATACAAAAAGTATAACTGACCTTGGGAATAAAGTGAACTCAAATGCAGAAGCAATTGGGAAAATACTGGAAGAATCATCTACAACAAGAAAGATAGCTGAGGAAGCTAAAGAAATTGCAACTGCTGCTGAAGGAAAATTTCCACCAGTGTTTAAGAAACTAGACGAATATGAACTGGCATTTTCTATGCAGGATATGCAACGCAAGGAGAGGAATTTAAGGATCAGACTTGTGCCGGAAAAGGAAGAAGACAACCTGGTGGACTATCTGACAAAAGAATTTTCTGACTTTTGGAAGCAGGAGCTGGATAAAGAAGCATTTAAGATAGAAAGCGCTTTCAGACTGGGAGCAAGGCAGAGGAAGAATCGACCCAGAGATTGTCTTATAACTCTAAGATCAAAGGAGGAGCGAGACAAAATATTGAACCTGCATTACCAAACAACCCTTCGAATTGAAGATTTTCACATTGAGATCTTCAAAGACATTCCTAAGAGTATCTTGGACGCAAGAGGACACTACAAGGACTTGGTGATACTGCTGAGAAGGAACTACATACCATTCAGGTGGGAGTTCCCCCAAGGCCTGTCTTTTAAATATAAGGGGAAGAAGAGAAGAATAAAGACTGTGAGTGATAAAGACAAGTTCTTGGGAGAACACGAAGAAGACCTACAGAAAGAGACGCATCCAGGACAAGGGCATCCTTCATTAGATACGGATACGGAACCACCGACAAACGAAGAACAAAAATTGGGAGCTGTAGGAGGAAAGAGCAAATAACCCCATCATGGACCTGCAGCTTCTTACCTGGAATTGTAACGGTTTGAACATCCCTAGAAAGAGAAAAAATATATTTCATGCTTTGAAGAAAGACCAATTGGACCTAATTTGTTTACAGGAGACCCATGTGACAAGAGCTCATAGAAAGTTATTAATAAATAAAAGATTGGGACAAGAATTTATTTCTTCAGACAGAGTAAAAAAGAGAGGAGTGGTGATTTATGCAAAGGAGAAGCTGCAACCGAAACAAATTTTTAAAGATGATCAAGGAAGATATTTGGCAATTGAAATTCAATTTCAAGGAGAGAAGTATTTGATAGTGGGAATTTATGCACCAAATGAAGGGAAAGCTGAATTTTTTAAGAAGCTGCATGAGATTTTGATGGATTATATGGATTACAAACTAATCATGATGGGAGACATGAATGGAGTAGTTTCAACAAACATGGATAAAGCACAAAGACAGGTTGTAACAAAAGATGGAAGACTACCAAAGACCTTTTTTGAAATGACTGACAATATGGACTTGATCGATATATGGAGAACAAAACACCCATTAGAAAGAGAGGGAACCTTCTTTTCTGAAGCCAAAATGACATGGACAAGGATCGACCAAATTTGGGTGACTAGCAATATGGCGCAGAACATAAAGAGAGTGGAAATCTGCACAAAAACTTTCTCCGACCATAATGCAGTAAAGATGGTGATGAGGCAAACAACAACTGGCTCCTTTAGATGGAGAATGAATGACACCTTACTTAGAGATGAGGAGATTTGCAAGAAGGCCCAAAAAACTTTGAAAGACTATTTTGAAATTAACCTCAGGACTAAAGTAGAAAAAAGAATAGTATGGGACGCAAGCAAAGCCGTGATGAGAGGGTTTCTGATACAACAAAATACACTGAAGAAAAGAAAACAAAACGAGAGGAAGGAAAAAATCTTGGAAAAGATAAGAGAAGGGGAAAAGAAACTAAGATTGAAGCCAAAATCACAAGAGATTCTAAGAGAAATTAAATTTTATCAAACAAAATATATGGAACTGACGAATCAAGAACTAGAGTGGAAAATTAAGCAAATGAGACAAAAGACTTTTGAATCTGCTGATAAATGTGGCAAGCTACTGGCTTGGCAAATAAAGAAGAGACAAAAACTCAACACGGTAACAAACATAGAAGTGGAAGGAAAGAATATAAGCAACCCAGCTGAAATTAGAAACTGTTTTCAGAACTACTTTAGACAACTTTACACACAAGGGCCGCAAAAAGAAACAGATATACAACAATTCCTCGAGAAAAATGGGCTGAAAAAGATTTTGCAGGAAAGTAAGACAATTTTGAACCAGGAGATAACAGCACAGGAAATAGAAGATGCCATTCAAAATATGACGTTGGGCAAATCACCTGGACCGGATGGACTGACTTCCAAATATTACAAAGTTTTGAAGGAAGGACTTATACAACCTTTGAAGGAAGTCTGTAATGAGATCATGAAGGGGAAAAGGGCACCCGATACGTGGAGAGAGGCCTACATTACACTTATACCAAAGACAGAGACTGAAAAGACCCAACTTAAGAACTACCGACCCATCTCCTTACTAAATGTGGATTACAAAATTTTTGCTGATGTTTTAGCAAAGAGACTGAAAAGAGTTTTGATGGAGGAGATTCATGGGGACCAAGCGGGCTTTCTCCCGAAAAGGCATTTGTCGGACAATGTAAGGAATATAATTGACATTTTGGAGAAGCTGGAAGTGAATATAAACACTAAGGCTGTTTTGATATTTGTGGATGCCGAGAAAGCCTTTGACAACATTTCTTGGAGTTTTATGTTGAAGAACCTCCGGGGGATGGGGGTAGGCCAAGGGTTTGAAAATGGTATAGGTGCAATATATTCTGAACAGAAAGCAAAATTGATTGTAAATAATGTTGTAACAGAAGAGTTTAAGATTGAAAAAGGGACACGACAGGGGTGCCCTATTTCCCCATTACTTTTTATATCGGTCCTTGAGGTTTTGCTTAATATGATTAGGAGGGACCAGTTGGTTAAAGGCATTCAGGTCGGAGTCAAACAATACAAATTGAGAGCATTTGCAGATGACCTGGTACTTACATTACAGGAGCCAGAAGCTAGCACGAAAAGAGTTTTAGAAATAATCCAAGAGTTTGGTCAATTGGCAGGATTTAAATTGAATAAGTTAAAGACTAAGGTATTGGAGAAAAATCTAACACAGATCGAAAAAGAAAGGTTTCAGAATGAGACGGGGTTGTCTGTGGTTAAAAAAGTGAAATATTTGGGGATAAATATGACAGCTAAGAATGTGAATTTATTTAAAGATAACTATGAAAAAACTTGGACAGAAGTGAAAAAGGACTTGGAGATTTGGTCAAATCTTAAGCTTTCCTTGTTAGGTCGAATTGCAGTTATAAAGATGAATGTATTGCCAAGAATGTTGTTTTTGTTTCAAGCATTGCAAATAGTGGATAAAATGGACTGTTTCAAGAAGTGGCAAAAAGACATATCTAAATTTGTCTGGCAGGGCAAAAAGCCCAGAATTAAATTTAAGATATTAACGGACTCAAAGGAAAGAGGGGGGTTTGCCCTGCCAGATTTTAAACTGTATTATGAAGCGGCAGCTTTCTGCTGGCTGAAAGAATGGCTGCTTCTTGAAAACACAGACATTTTGGATTTGGAAGGTTTTAATAATATTTTTGGGTGGCATGCATATTTGTGGTATGACAAGGTTAAAGCACACAAAAGTTTTAAAAACCATATTGTCAGGAAAGCATTATTAAATGTCTGGGTCAGATATAAAGATTTGCTGGAAAGTAAAACTCCAAGGTGGCTGTCGCCAATGGAAGCTAAGGCAGTTAAAAAGTTAAATATGGAGTCTAAGTGGCCAAGATATTGGGAAATTTTGGAAAAGGAAGGGGATAAACTGAGATTGCAGAGTTTTGAGAAATTAAAAGGGAAGGTGAGAGATTGGTTGCACTATCATCAAATAAATGAAGCGTTTAAAGTGGACAGTAAAATTGGCTTTCAGGTGGAAAAATCAAAATTGGAGACAGAACTGCTAGAACCCAGTACTAAGAATTTGTCAAAGATGTATAATTTGCTGCTGAAATGGAATACAGAAGATGAAACGGTTAAATCAGCCATGATTAAATGGGCTCAGGACATTGGTCATAACATTTTGTTTGCTGATTGGGAAAAGTTGTGGACCACCGGGATGAAATTTACGGCATGTAATGCCTTAAGAGAAAATATTATGAAAATGATCTATAGGTGGTACATAACCCCAGTCAAGCTTGCAAAGATTTACCATTTGCCTGACAATAAATGTTGGAAATGTAAAGAAAAGGAAGGTACATTTTTTCACCTTTGGTGGACGTGCCCGAAGATTAAGGCATTCTGGGAAATGATCTATAATGAACTTAAAAAGGTATTTAAATATACTTTCACCAAGAAACCAGAGGCCTTTCTCTTGGGTATTGTTGGCCAGGGGGTGTTAAAGACAGATATAACTTTTTTTATGTATGCTACAACAGCAGCTAGAATACTTATTGCGAAGTACTGGAAGACGAAAGATCTACCCACACTGGAAGAATGGCAGATGAAGGTGATAGACTACATGGGCTTGGCAGAAATGACGAGCAGAATCCGAAACCAGGGAAGAGAAACAGCGCAAGAAGAATGGGAAAAATTCAAGGACTATTTAAAGAAATACCACAAAGTTAATGAAAGTTAGAATGATGATGGACTGAAAGTAAATGGTTACTATTAGTAATGGTTAAGACAAGGAGAATAAGGAAGGTTAGTTTAAACTTAAATTAAAATAAGGGAAGATTTGCTGAGTAATTGATAAGAATTTGGAATACAGAAAAGGGAGGCATGAGGAAGTCGGGGAAGGAAGGTATAAGAAATCAGGATATGAAATGGTACATGTTTTTTGTTTTGTTTTTGTTTCTGTTTTTGTATGTTTATGTATGTTTATGTATGTTATGTTTATATGGAAAACTTTTTGAATAAAAATATTATAAAAAAAAAAAAAGAGGATGAGTCAGACAGTGAACCAGCCTGGAAAAAGAGGTGGGCCAAAGGACTTATTGCTGAGAGGACACTGGGCCATAGGCAAAATCAGATGTTGTGAAGCAATATTACTGGAATAAAGCCTGACATACAGCTGACCAGATATTAGTTGGTGCCTTCTTTGAGCCCTCTGCTAGGTATGGTCCATGGAAAGTATGAAAAATGCCTCCTTTGATGTGCCCCTTCCTCAGGGGCAGAGCACAGTATTCTAATAAAGTCTGTTCAACAATTTTTTTACTCTTTACTGTATTTGAAGTTCTGACCTCAAATATAGTTGTGTTTATACCCTCTGGTATAATACATGGTGCTAGGCTGTTCTGCTTCTTGCATTCACAAGAATTAAATGCAGTTCATTAAACTCTCTTTAGAACGTTAGAAAAGTAAGCTTGGATGAAATGATTATCACAGCAGGACATGTCTCAGGATAAATGAAGAATTTTGATAGCAGCTTTGAACAAAAACATCCTGTAGAACAGCAAGATTAATGTGCCTTTCAACATTGTCTTTAACCAGACGGTCTTAAAATTACTTTTTTTTGTGTGAAGAAAAAATCCGCTTTGGGGTTTGAATGAGAGAGTTTTTAATAGTGTGCAAGTGTTGGATATAGTTTTGAAACTATCATCAACCTGTGGATCAAAATTGCTAACAAGATTCCATGATAGGAAAGCACAAGTAGGAGCTGGAGAATCAGTCATAAAAAGGCTCTTCTTCAGCAGGGAGAAAATATCAAAGAGCATTTTTTTATTCATTCTATGCCCTTTTGCAGGTGTTTTACACATCAATAGGAAAAGGATCTAGCCAACATTATGTATGATCTCTTACCAACCCAGCCATAATTACTATGTCAGTCCTTCCGTTCCAAATCTACAACCAACCAACTTTTAAAATTAAACCTATTTCAAGTCTTATTTAGTGTAAGGCTTGTTCAGGAATGCGCTTCTAAACACACTTTATTTTTCTACAATTTATATGAAACATGCAAAACTTAAATTGGTTGGTTGTATTCAACTAAGTTCTGCTTGGAGTAGACCCATTGAAATTAATAGAACTAAGTTCTAACAAGAATCAAATATGAGTTCAGGACAATGCACACCAGACTGACTTCATTCTGTTAGGAAGTGAGTACCTTTGCCTGAGCATTAGGAAACATTAGCAACTTATGAGTGTGTTCTTATGCAGATTTATTAAGAAGAAAGCCCTGTTGAATGGAGGCATACAACTTCAGTCGGGGCTGAATGTGTTGGAGTACATAGCCTGCTTTACAGCACTTCCCCGTGGTGGATGGTAAACAGCTCAGTAATATCAGATGAACTTTGGATTCAGTGCTATTTAATTTAAACAGCAAACCTGAATAGTGTTTAACCTAGTCCAACTGCCATGCCCGCCTCATGGAAATTATTGTGTCGGGTCATATATTTAGAGTTGGACACTTAGACTCCATCATCTTCCCCAGCTCTTGCTGCACAATCTTATGTAGTCTTTTGTGCAACTAATCTCTCATTGTGTGCAGATAATAAATTTATTGTGGTAAAACTTTTAATAACATTGCATTTATATTAAAAATTTGAAATTATAAATACAAATCACATCTTTGCATTTCAAAAGAAAACAATGCATGATAAAAAACCTTGAATAAGATATTACTTTGTAACAGCTTTATATATTAACATTTTCATCATATGTGAGTGCTGAGCATAAACAATGAAGTTTAAAAGGATTGTTATATCCTGCTTAACTTGGGCCTTGGTATTTGCAGACAATACTGTTACAAAACCATAACAGAAACAGTTTAATTACAATATCGGGCCTGGATTTTAGTTCACAGCTTAAATTTAAAATAATTAAATTGAGAGGGTGAACCAAGTTTCAGGGACCCAGTCAGCAAAACATCAGGTGTACCAGGCCTAGTGAGCCCAGCAACTCTTCTCTGTACTTCTTGTCCCTATGAGGCAGTTGTGCAGAGTGAAGGTCCCTGCCTTCCCACAGCTGCCTAAATCTCTCTCCACACACCCCCCCGCAGGTCCTTCCCAAGCAATCTGAGACTATGCTGATGTGCTTGTCTTTGCTCCTCCCTCTTCATACCTCTTCTGGTCCTAGGAGACCAGGAGGGAGGGGAGCTTGCTGAAACAGGAGCAGGAGACACCCCCCTTAAAACATCTCTGCCACTTGGCCTCCCTTCTCTCCTGCTTCTGCCTTTGCCTCTGATTCTGATTTTGGACTTCACTCCGCCACAAACTTTCCCTGCTCCCCGTGACCTCTTCCTCCCAGGCTTTTCCCTCTCTGCTGCTTCTGAGATCAATTCCACATCTATTTAAATGTGAGTGTGAAACAGCACACTCATACGAAAAAGGCAATAACAGCAGGCAGCTATGCCCTACTATGGCTTTTTGAAGTTTTATGCAGGAGGTGGGGAGCTGGAATGAGAAGATGAGAGGGATGGTAACATATTGGTTTTGTAAGTTACTTGGGCATGTAAGGAAATCCTGGCATACATTTATTACCAAGGTCTATCATTGTATTTTCCCTTCATTGTTTTTTGTGTAGGATTCAAGTATCTTGTACAGCGATATGGTATACTCTCATTCTATGAAGCATTAAAAAAAAATGAAAAAAGTTAAGGCCTAAGGATGAGTGGCAGAATAATGATATAACTTCAGTATAGATATCCATTCCTCCAAGATCCTCTCTCTCTCTCTCTCTCTCTCTCTCTCTCTCTCTCTCTCTCTCTCTGTTTTTTAATCCTCCACCCACCCCGTATTATCTTTTCAACATTTTGGCCACTGATGAAGATTTTTCAGAAATTAATTTATCTTGATTTAATTTTCAGTACAAAGAAAGATACATGCTTATATTGAGATAAGTGGGCAGTGAGAGATTCATAAATGCACTGGTTTATGGCATTATCTTGCATGGTGAGATCTTGCAGAACTTGCATGAGATCTCACTGGAAGAAGCCAACGCCATGCAACCTCAGTTGCTTTAGCCTGCCTCATGGTCAGGCAGGCACTGCTGCAAATACTTACTGTTTTTGTGATTAAATTAATTTCAACAAAAATCATTTCTCAAAACTCGGCCAGTAGTAAATAGGTACACTACTGTTGGGAACTGCCCAGAGTGTCTGGGGCAACCCAGTCAAATGGGCAGAATACAAATAATAAAATTTTTGTTATTGTTATTAGTGGAAGTAGTGATGATCACCAACTTGGATGGCTTTAAAAGAGGATTAGATAAATTCATGGAGAATAAGACTTACAATGGCTTTTAACCAGGATGACTTTGCTTCATCTGCATGATCAAAGGCAGTAATGCTTCTGAATATCAACTGCTGGAAACCACAGAAGGGAGAGTGCCATTGTCACTGAATTCTGCAGGTGTCTGTGACCCACTTCAGAACAGGAAGCTAGATTAGATAGGCCATTGGCCTGATCCTACATACCCTTCTTATGTTCTTATTTGCATAGATTATTAGAGTAGATTATTAGAGTTGCAATATGTACATATATGTGATGTGTATTGAAACACCTATGATGGGAAGATTAAATAAAGAATTTGGATAGGCATTTTCTGTCTGTTCTCTTTGGTTGGTGTGAAATTCTAGGACCTGAACCCTTTCTAGAAAAATCAAAACCGTAAGCGCTTGATTTGTAGTCTGTCTTGAAAAAGAACATAACAATTTCACAACCTTGTTCCCTCATTTTGACTTCATTTTTCTATCCTATTATAGATGACGTTGCACCCTATTTCAAGACAGAGCCAGGCTTGCCCCAGACTCACCTAGAAGGGAACCGCCTTGTGCTTACATGTTTGGCAGAAGGTAGCTGGCCTTTGGAATTCAAATGGCTGCACAATGGCAGGGAAACCACGGCCTTCACCAACGAGTACACGTAAGTGGCTTTTAGAATAGCAATCTATAGATTATATTTTTCAGCTTTGTAATGAGGAAAGATTTTTATTTTTGTATCATTGCATCACAAAAGAACAAAATGGGTAAACATACAATACAGTTAAAACTTAAGACAGTAGAACTATCTTATGGGCTGCCTTTATGATATCTCATAGAATCATAGAATTGTACAGCTCAAAGGGATCCCGAGGATCATCTAGTACAACCCCTGGCAATGCAGTTCCTTTGTTCTAACACATTGTACATACCCTCTAACATTTATCTGATGAAAATAGGGACGTCCCATTCCATAATGATAATTTTACTATTTATACCCTACACATCTTACTCCAGCCATTCTGGGCAGCTTCCAACGTATATAAAACATTAAATATTTTAAAAAAACCTTTCCCTATACAGAAATGCCTTTAGATGGCTCAGGAGTCGGATACCTCCATACCCTCCAACATTTCTCCAATGAAAATAGGGACATCCTAAGGAAAATGGGACATTCCAGGATCAAATCAGAAACTGGGACGGCTGCTCAAAATTAGGGACGTCCCTGGAAAATAGGGACACTTGGAGGATCTGCATTATAGACATTTTTTATCAAAATAGATATTGTTATGAAAACCTATATTGACAGATTACAAATGTTTAAACAACTAAATGCTTGGCAAACAAAAGGTCATTTGTCATTTTACCACTGCCTCCTTCAAGTAGGCAGGGACCACCCCCTCTCGAAGCAGGCATTAATCACCTCCCTGGCCCAGCCAGCTGTCCCATCCCTGCAAGTTTTTATCAGCCAAAAAGGGCAAAGGTCCAGAGTGCAAGTGGTTGCCCTGACTGATCCAAGCACCATGTCTGCATCCTCAAGCCTTACTAACAGAAACTCATCCAACAGGACTAGGCAGTGCTCTGGACACCTTTCGAGGTTCATCTGGTTTAATAGTGGAGTCAAGGTCTCAGCGGTTGCAAGTGAAGAATTGGATGCTGGGCTAGATGAGCCTTTTTTCTGATTCAGCTGAAGGGCTCCTCTTATGTTGTCAGTGTGATTCACTGTGGGGTTCAGTGATGGGTGGGGTAATCTACATGTAGTGATTTGTTCAATGCATCCCATGGCAAACTGCTTGCATTTGAACTTTCTACCAAACATAGTCTGATGGAGATATGCATTTTGCCATATCACTTAATGTCTGAACTGTTTGAGCTTGGTATCTGTGTGGAAACTGTTCGCTGAGAGGTGGCATCGCATAGTGGCTACACGTATCAGCTGTGAGCTAAAATGTCTCTGCTTCAAGCCATGAACTCAACAAGTGGTGTTAGATAAATTTTGCTGTCTCAGGTCAGCCCCATACCTGCCATATAAAATTGTCAAAGCCTATGTTTGTGTAGGAGAGAGGGAGAAATGTCATGCCTGTGTCTTAGCTTGCATAAGAGTGACTCACTGGGCAGAACAAGTATCTCTGGCCCTTTAGCCCTTAGTCCATGCAAAATAAGACTCCATTGCCAACCAGCTGCTGATGGCTGTGATGTGCTTGGAACACTCAGAATGCAGGATTGTTATGTATGGAACTGCAATTTAAATTACTATTTAGAGTAACAACGTCTACTGGCTTGATTAATCACAGAAGAAAGCATGTCTGTGATTTTGATATTGGGTTGATCAATGGTGGTGCTTTACTGCCATCAGCGGCCAAAAAACTGAACAGAAATCCACAACTCTGATGGGACACCAACAATATTTGGGAGGTGTAAAAGAAAGCAGTACAGAAAGGTGGGCTAGGAAAGAGGATCGGAAATAGAACAGGGCTTAGTATGACGATTGTTATACATCCAGCATCTTGCATTACTTAATATTATATTATAATTCTGTAATACAAAAACCAAGTAGTGTATTGTTACATATTGCTACTGAAGGGACATACAGAAGACCTTTCCTTTTAAGTGCTGCCTGCTGCACTTATATATTATACTTTGTTTTTTAAAAATTCCTTAGGTTGCCATGAAAACCATATTTATTTTGTTTAGGGTTTGATTAACTTGTTTTGAATACTTGAAGCATTTGTCTTCTACAGAATGTGCATGGAAAGCTAATCAAAATTTACTATAAAGTTTGAATAAATATATTGCTATGAATATTTCAGCTCTATTATTTATTTCTAATTGCTTTCCAAAAACCAAAATCACTCTGGATGTTTTTGTATTTATATGCAGGGAATTGCATTTATTCATTAAGATGAAATCATTGCAGAAAAAAGTACCGGTATATTTTCTTTTGGTTGAATAACATTGGGCTATATTTGGCCTTAGTCTCATCACGTCAACAAGCTGCATGTTCAAATCCCCCCATATTGCGCACCCCAGATCTTGGTATTTTGTTGTATGGCAAATATTAAGGGCTCTAGAAAAAGATGAAATATCAGTGGGAAAAGGGGGCATCCCCGTCTGGTTACCCTCTGCATGGGGGGGGGGGGAACCTGACAATATGCCATTTGCCTGTATCCTGGACATGGGTGTTATGTACATGGTTTTCACCCAGTGCACATGTTCTTGGAGTATACCACAGAGCCAATGCCCTAGGATAAAGAAAAAGAGCCACTGCACCAAATCAAATTCATTTTCAGCATCCAAGAAGAACAAGTCTAATGGCAATGTGCTAGTACTGTTGAGTGCTACTAGATCAATTACAAGATGGAGCTTATCTACCCTTTGATGGTGTCATATAAATCCAACCTGGTTTGGGTGGATTAGGATGCTCATCACTTCCTGAAGCCTGTCCACTAGAACTGCTACAAGGATTTTGCTGTCAGTGTTGATTAGTGAGATTTAACTCACAGAGTTTGGGTGTTTGCCAGGTTTTGGAATTACAGAATTTGGAATTTGTGTTACGTACAGAGAAGGATGGGAAAGTGAGGATCTTTCCGAAGCTTCCTAGTAAACAGAATGCAGTTTGGGGGTTAATAAGTCAAGATGACACTTGGATCACTCCACAAAAAATCTGTCTGGGCCTGGCACCTTAACAATACTCATTTGCTTCATTATTCTGTTTATTTCCTCTCTTCTCAGGGGTCCTGCAAAGAATGCCCCCTTGATCTGCACCTAACTGTGTGAGTTCTAACTGGGTCATGAATTTGAATATTTCTGTTTCTTTAGTCATAGCATTCCTTTGATATAAGGCAGAGTGCAAGTTAGAAAATAGTTGCATAAGCACTTTTCACAGCTTAAATGTTATTTGTTGCATTTATATCCCATCTTATTCTCCAGGGAGCTCAAGGTGGCAAACATGGTTCTCCCCATCCTATTTAATTCCCACAACAACCCTGATTAGGCTGGGAAGTAGTGACTGGCAAAGTGGGGGTTGAAACCTAGGGTTCCCAGGTCTTAGTCTGACACTCTAAATATTTGGAAAGTTTGCTGCAATGTGAAGCATTGTCTGCATCTTCCCTCCCCTCTATTCTAAGGGGAGCAGCTTGCAGCATGAAGAACAGGAACAAAGTGAATGATACCTTGTGCCTTTAGTAGCTGTGTGACTGGCACAAATTAAACTGGGTAAGACTGTATATTTTAATGGAAATATAATTATGGGGAAAGGGGAAAGCTTCACCTGATGATTGTCTGTCTGTCAAAAATCTTATATGTGGCTCCTGATTTGTTATTGGGCCCTATACCTCAGCACAGCAGTTTATAACACTGAATGCCGAGGATGAACATTTTATAGACTAAAAAGTTCATTTGGCTGAACTACTTCAGTTTCTAAATTAATTTTGCAGGACTGGAAATTACTAAGCATGGCTTGTAGTTTCTCTTTTTAAAAAATGCCAACTGATTGTCAAAAGTAGGGATGGTGGGAAAGTTCATTAAAAGCCAGCTGAAGAGCTATCTCCTTCAAAGCTTGCATGCTTGTACAGAGCTCATGAGCAGTCTTCAATACCAATCTTATGATAAACTTTTCACCCCAAACTTCTTACTCCCCACTGTTCTCAATCTCTGTGCTTAAACTCATAACTCTGCTTGGCACTCTGCCATTGTTTTTGTGCACTCTGTCTTTTATATTTAGGTGATGACCCTGTGCCCTCCATTGGCATTATGCAACAGACATACACAAGCCCCGTTTTTTTTTAAAAAGGCAGATTCTCTCTACTCCTGTCAGCAATCAACAACATGCATTGCCCAAAGCAGAAAAGCTAGGAAATAAACAGTCTTGTATTTCTTATGGGAAGGTGATGTCACACATTTATTTGATTTACAGCAATGCACACTCTTTTCTTCCATTACCCTCCATCTATTACCCATTCAGAGACTTAATCTTATGTTGAATTAGAAATGTTTTGTATTAGTCTGAATGTTCAACATCATCTTAGGAAAATATTCACTTACTAATTAAAAACACTTTGCTTTTAGGCAGTGGGTATTTTTTCAAGGAAAACCAAGGATAATTAAATGCTTATTTTTTGCATTTTTACTACAACAATATACTTCATTTTATTTTATAAATAAAATGAGACGGTGGCCAGATGATTCTAACTGTGCCTTGGCTTTCTTTCCCAGTATATTATGGTAAGGTAAACTAAAAATTAAATTCAGTTGAAAAGTCTTATAGTGCTGGTCATGTAGCTTTGTTTAGACTCTTGTTTGTCTTCCAAATACAGTATTTCTTTGAAATACGAATTTTACTAAAATACTAATTTTATTTTAGTAAATTTAGTAAAAAATATTAGTATTTTTAAATTATAGTAAAACACCCCCCTCCCCACATTTCACAGGATTGGACTAGATGACCCTCGGAGTCCCTCCCAATTCTATTTTATTGTTAAATAAAATATTGTCTGGAGAACTCAGACACATATAATAACAGTTAAAAGATTAAGGATGGATGGGGTTGGTACTTTAGGTAATCCTGTCAAAGAGGAAAGGGGGGAAATAATGTTATTTGTTTAGGTGTCTGTCCCCTGCAGGCAAAGAAAGGATCCTGTGGTGAAATGGCTGGCTGAGGCAAAGAGGACTGGAGGGGGGAATGTAAATAATATGCAGAATTTCAAATGGCGGGTGGGAACGGCAAAGCAAAACTATTTATTTTGTGGAGGGGACATTAACAACATTAAAACAAATGCATATAATATTACAGAATATGCAATACAGAAACAACCTTAAAAAACATGCCATTCTTCTCCATGCCATTCTTGTCTGCCCTGGGAGGAGATGGTTTACGTTAGAGTTGAAATCAGTCATGGCATTTTCAAGCTTGCAGCTCAATGTTTTGGGCTCAACAGACTAAGCTTGACAGCAGAGCCTAGTTCACTGTCGATATACCTGCTATAGGCTGAACCTGTACTGCTAAAGTGAACTAAGAATTGGTACAAACCAAGCCAGCATGACAAGAACCAAGAGCGGTATGAACACAGGCACACAGCAAGCCCCAAGCAAACTCTTGGGCTGGGGTGTTGTTTCAGTTTTTGTTGTGTATGTGTGTCAGTGGGGGTGTTGTTGTTGTTGTTGGGTTTTTTTGGAGTTTTGGAAAGGTGGTTTACAAGTATAAATATGTATATATGGATCAGCTGACATAAGTCAGTTTCATATGTTCATTTTTTAAAAAAAAGTTTTAATCCATATTGGAGGTGCCACTGAAAACTATAAAATGCATTCCAGTCTTTGGGAAGCCAGATTTTGAATTTGGGGACTTAAGACACATCAGCCCTCTTCTAGCCACTGAGCTCTGGAAGAAAAAGGAAAAGAAACGCTAGGAATAATTTCCAGTGTTTTCATTGATATTTTCACTTATTGATGTACTATCCATCTTCTGCCTTAGATTTTCTTAAGCAGCAAGCCTCTTCCAGGCAGCTCCACTCAAAACAAATTGTCCATTTCCCTAAATTGCTTGCTCAGATCTGCAGAAACTTTAAGTGCCCTTCTGGCTTTCAGACAATGAAAATGCCTTTTTCTCTCTTGCATGCAAAATCACTAGAAAACTATTATTGGGAAACACTCTTAACGTTTGAGGATAAACTTAGCATTTAATACCTGGTACACCTTTTATGCAAGTTTCAAAGATACTATGCAACAATGGCAAGAGCTTGGACCAAGAGAATGCTCTGAGACCCAATGATATTCAACATCTACTGTCCAGTTGCAAATATCCACTTTGTGGTCAAGGCACTCGAAAGGGTCATGGAGATGCAACTGCAGGCATTCCTCAAGGAAACTGAATTTTTAGACCAATGATACCCAACTCTATTTCTTGGTAACATCTGAATCAGCAATGAGAGGCCCTGGACTGGTGTCTGGATGCAGTGGTGGGCTGGATGAGAGCTAATAAACTGAGTCTGAAACTGAATCCTGTCAAGAAGGAGGCTCTGTGAGCGAGTAGTTCCTGGATCTGGGAAGTTGGTAAGTTGCCTGCCCTGGATAGAGTTGAAAGAGCAGGTGCATAATTTGGATGCGCTCCTAGATTCAACCCTGTTACTCTAGGTACAGGTGTCCTCAGTGGCTAGGAGTGACTTTTACCAACTTTGATTCCTATGATATCTGCAGCCATTCTTGGAACCAGATAGCTTGACCACAGCTATCTATGCATGGGTAACCTCACACTTGGATTACTGCAATGCACTCTAAGTGAGACTTCCCTTGGGGTTGATCTGCAGGCTGCAGCTGGTGGAGAATGTGGTGGCTAGGTTGTTTGTGGGGGTTAATGCCCACAAGCATATAACACCTTGCTTGTGGTATTTGCACTGGCTGCTAATTTGCTACCGGGCCATGTTCAGGGTGTTGGTACTGACATATAAGTACCTACATAGCTTGTGACCACATTACTTGACAGACTGCCTTATTCCTTATATACCCAATAGATGTCTGTGGGAGATTCTCTCCTGCAAGTTCCAAAGACCACAGAAGCCCACTCTGCAGTAAATCGGAGCAGAGCTTTTTTTAGTGTGGCTGCTCCTGTCCTGTGGAATAGCATCCCTGTCAAGAAATGACAGGTGCCCACTATCTACACTTTTCAGAAACTGTTGAAGCCATTTTTGTTCCAATGGGCTTTCCCAGCTGGGTAAATGGGTCTTTACCATGAGAGTCCTTGAGTTGTCATTCTGTTTTTAATTATTTTATGTGTAAATCACATCAAGATGGTAGTTTAGAAGGTGTTTAATAAATCAGTTAAACTACTACTACTATTACTATGCTATGTTGTAATAAGCTAAAAGGGTAAAGGCCCCTGGGTGGTTAAGTCCAGTCAAGGGCGACTATGGGGTTGTGGTGCACATCTCGCTTTCAGGCCAAGGGAGCCACCGTTTGTCCACAGACAGCTTTCTGGGTTATGGTGCCAGCATGACTAAACTGCTTCTGGCACAAGCCAAACCGTACCTATTTATCTACTTGCACTGGTGTGCTTTTGAACTGCTAGGTTAGCAGAAGCTGCTACAGAGTATCAGGAGCTCACCCCATCGCAGTGATTCAAACCACCAACCTTCCAATCGGCAAGCCCAAGAGGCTCAGTGCTTTAGACCACAGCGCCATCCGCCTGTTGTTATAGCTAAGCAGCACTCAGCATGTCCAATGTCTGAATGGAAGATCTGCCTGAGATCTCTGTGAAAGACACTTCGAGCTTTCCAGGAGCAGAATGTATGTGATTTATTAAAACAGGAAATGTTTTCACGAGCCAAATACTAAGGTGTATTGGGTGAACTGTTTTAGTCTTATGTGCTGCTACTATTGCTACATCTAAATTTAGTTAATTGTTGTTAGGGTTACTGAGAATGTATAAGAACTTATTTGAATACTTTTAAAAGACTATAGAGATATACTCTAAAACATAATGTATAAACTGAGGAATATGCCTTATACAGAGTCAGACCATTGGTCCAACTAGCTCTGTATTGTCTGTATTACGGCAATAAATAAATTCATGAAAGATAAATAAATTTACATAAATAAATAAATATATTTATTTATAAATGTAAATGTATTAACTTTCATAACTTTTGAATTAATTGAGTTGTTTATTGGTGAATACTTTGGGGAAATAAAGAAATTAATTTTTGCTGCATTATTTTGGTGCATTTGCAAATTAATTTAAAATGTTACTGAGCTTGTAATAGATTTTTGTCATGATGTATTTTCTCGATTAACAGAGTGTAATATTACAATAATCAGGATGCGGGCTTCCAAAAAAGAAAAAAGAAAAAAAAGAGTTGAAGTTAAAAAGGGGTGCTTGCAGAGGAACCACCATTATATAATATTTGATTACTTTGGGCTTGTTACTCATCATCTGGGCTTGTGACAATCTCACTGAAATGCACTGCTGTAGTAGATTTATGTGCTCTTCTGATTTTGACTTTTGCAGGGTACAGATTACAGGGTACAGACACTTCTTATGAAGTGTCATAAGAAACCATGAAAATTGGTTTAACCAGAAATCATGGCAAGATGCAAAAAATTAAACACCCGTCCTGGCAATGATGGCTCTGGAGAACTGCCTTCAGCTCTCTGCATCTTACAGAAGGGAGGAAATGCAGATGGGGTAGAGGAAAGCAGAACAGGCAGGATGTGTGTTTGTGGAAGAAGCCTATTGAGAAAAGGAAGGCAGTACTCATTGTGATCATTTTTTCTTAATCACCCGTTATATTTTTTCAGTACTTTTATGAGTTCAGTTGATTGTGCTATACACTTTTTTAAAAAAAGACTTCAAAAGTGGGGATTTTATGTTGCTGAACATCTTCCCCAATATCATCACTTAGTTTTCTGTTTGGCTTCTTGTCAAAACTGGACAGGAAATTTGCTTTCCTGCCTTGTAGATGGAGGAATATTTGAGTGCTAGAGGATGCTCAGATATGTCTCTATAACGCTAGTATGGAATTCAATCTATTTATTAATGGTTCTTTAAGAGGAAGTTAAAGAATTCATCTCAGATTTTCACATATACTTTTACTGTAATTCATCTCAGATTTTCACATATACTTTTTCGTACAGCGTGTTGTAGAATCATGCAAAAAAAGAAAAAAAAAGAATTGAGGACTGATAAATCATGGACAGAGTGAGTGAAGATCTACATCAGGAACAAGGGAGGCAAATAAAGAGCTACACTGGGATCTGTTGACCCTGTGGATCCTGCTGCCTGGGGCTCAAACTGTTTTTGAGAACAGATATCAAAGTCCAAGTACATGTTTTAATTGTGATATCCCTTTCTGTCTTACAGGTACGTTATCCCATCCTTGCAAAGATCTGATGCTGGTTTTTATCAGTGTGTTGTGAGGAACAGAATGGGGGCACTCCTGCAAAGAAAATCAGAAGTTCAAGTGGCATGTATGTATGATTGGCATTTATTTCAAAAATTTCCAAATTTTTGCTCATTTTTGCAGATTACAATGTCATAGTCATTTTCCTGACCATTAGCTCAGGTCAGTTCTGTTGTCTCAGAAAGGAATAAAGTTGTCCCCATTTCATCTCACAGAGCATGCTTAGTATGAGGTGAGTGCTTACCTGGACATTAATTCCATCTTCGAAATATATCAGTTGACAATGCAGACAGTTGTTATGCCTATAGTTTGGCAAGCTAAAGGCCACCAAGGATAAGCCGCCCTTTAATGTGAAGAGGTTAGGAAGCTGCTAAAAATGCACATACAAAGCACCCAAAAGAGAGGTCAGGTTTAAATTCAGCGGAAATTAAATTCAACTGGAAATTAATGGGTTGGTTGACAGTCAACTACTCCAGCAAGACTGCGTGAGCCAACTCATTCAGGGCTGACACATCCAAACCTCTGATTGTAGAAACTGCCAAGCTTGACCTCTGGTTAAATACTTGACTTTTACTTGGGCATAAGTGTTGATTTTCTCAATTATAGATGCCAAGACATGTGCCTTGTAAAATGAGTCTGATCTCATAATCAGCCAGTGCTTTGGGGTTTTTTTATAGCCAATATTCTCTCCAAACTTAAAAAAGTTTCCATCTGAACTCTGAAAAACATGACTGTAGATATAAATTAGTGTACATATTCTAAACTGTGATTCAGTTGTTAGATTTCCTTTAAGATTTTCTAGCAAAAAACCCTATATCAGTATTTCTGTTTCACCTTTCTGCTCATTCAAGGGGCATTCAAGGTGACTCACAAAGTAAATTGTCTTCCCTTCCTCCTCTGGTTTTTCTCCATTTCATTTTCCCACCTAAGCATGACTAGGCAGGGCTGTTTAGGCCAACCTTTTTGGTTGATTAGGCCAAAAACATTTATATCTACTTCTGCTGAAAAGCTCATTGGCTAGATAAGCCAACTTTTCAGAGAGCAGTTGCTGAAGGTTGTACTGGGTAGTTGGGGTTTATACTGTTCAAGGCTCAGATTATTTTGCAGATGGAGGGCATTTGCAAGATAATCTTCATCTTCTGAATTATTTCAGTCCAACCAGTGTTGGAGCTGTCTCCCGCCCTCTCCTGCCTTGTTTCTTTATAACTCAGGACCAAACTTCACATTATGGAGACTAGCAGGATCTTAGCTTAAAATCAGCCCAAACTGGTTGGACTGGAGCAGTGGTATTAAACTCCCTTTCCCTGTGTTGTTTCCTCAATCTAACTATTCCTCTCAGTCACCTGAAGGTGAGAAGGGAGGCCTTACCTTGTCACACACACCCATTGAACCTCAGAACCCCAGGCGGATGAGGGAGTTTGGCCTCAAAGGAGGCCCCAATCTCACCCTCTGAACCACAAAGTCCAAGAAGTGAGTCTCGGGGCTGACCCATAACCTGAAAGGTGACTACAGGGCATCACTAGAATAAACCAATCTTTCTTTTCCCACACCTAAACTGCCCAAAGTGACCAAATCTAGATGAATAACCTATTTAAACAACACAGCAAACCAACAAACACTCTGTCCTGCTATTGAGTATGAAGTAGGTAAATTTTCCCAATCTGCATTTTTGCAATCCAAAATGAGGATTGGGGGGAAATCCTACATGGCCCCCCCTAGTGGTGACCCTGAAGCAATAGGGTGACAGGGAGGGAGAGTGAAAGCTGCTGCAAACTCAGAGGTTGGAGGGAAAGCAGATTGTCCCTTTTAGAGGCTCCAAGCCCTGCCCCCCCCCCCAGGCCACCTTAGGAATGCACCCATTGGTGCCAAGGATTTTCCCACTGTGCCTTGCTTGCAAAGGTGCCCAGCCTTCTAGGCACCATCTAAGCCTTTTGACTGAAGGTTCTTCTTTCTATATTGGAGAACTTTGAAACTGGATTTTTAAAAAAACTTAATCTGTATCAGTAAGTTAGTAAGTTTAGAAATTATGTCCCAAGCAGGGCTGTCTTTGGCAGATGCGGGCCGGGGTGCAAATATCCTCCCAGAGCCCCCAAATTACCACCGATAGTGGGGGGCAAAGCTGTGCACTGCCGCAGAGGCTTGGGAGGGAAGCTGTGTGCCAGCCAGCCATATGGTTAGCAGGGTGCAGCTTCCATCCTAAGCCTCTGTGGGGATCGCTCTCCTCCCTCGGAGGCTTGGGAAGGAAGCTGCACGCCTGCCAGCCATATGGTTGACGGGGCGCAGCTGGCGGGTGTGCAGGGAAAGGGGAGGCCTCTGGCAAAGCCGCACAGCTCCCCCACGTGCTGGGGCGCCCCTGAGAGGCCGAGGCCCTGGCACAATGAACCACTAACCCCTGTGGGAAAGATGGCTCTGGTCCCAAGATCTGGTATTACTGGAGGAGAATATGGAGAGTCCTTCCCATGGAATTGAGGCATCTTCAGTTAACTTCTTCTGTTAGTGGAAAATTTTATCCACCAGTTCCATATCATCATCTGCCTGTGGAGAAGACAAGTAGAAATATCACAAGTAAGATGAAGTTTCACTGTTTGTTTATACTCTACACGTCTCTGTCTGAGACTTTGATTATTGTTCCTCGGGGCACTTAACTGGAAGGTCAGCAACAGTGGCTGTCATTTGATAAATGGCAGGAAGATGAAGTGGGTGAATGGAATTCTTTATTAGACATGACCATTTACAAGGAAGTGATTAAATGGAGAAGATAGGTATCATGAGGGAAAATGTGCTGAATTTATTTTTCCTGCAGTTTAATATTAGCATCAAGAATAATAATGTATAATGCTGTATGAACTGGTCAAGCAGCCACCCACTCTTCTAGCTAGTCATTATTTAATTCCTGTTCTGCAGATATCATGCAACACAGACTGGTTAAAAAAGCTAATGGGACTGTAAAATATTTAAGGTTTAACCAATTTTGGATTTGTGCAGAAACTAATAGTGGGGCTATCTTAGCCATATTTGTTTATTCTTTATTTATATACAATTATATAGAATTTCTGTCCCACCCTTCTATCGCTGGGGGCCTTACAACAACGCTACATGTTCTAAGACATCTTGAGTGAACTGTCAAATTGCCCAATTCTTCCCCACCTCCATTCTGAAGTGTGAATGTTAATCTCACTTAAGCATTACATAGTATGTACATAATGTAATTTAACATAATGTAGCATATTATATGGGACACAGGTGGCGCTGTGGGTAAAACCTCAGCGCCTAGGACTTGCCGATTGCATGGTCGGTGGTTCAAATCCCCGCGGCGGGGTGCGCTCCCGTCGTTCGGTCCCAGCGCCTGCCAACCTAGCAGTTCGAAAGCACCCCCGGGTGCAAGTAGATAAATAGGGACCGCTTACCAGCGGGAAGGTAAACGGCGTTCCGTGTGCTGCGCTGGCTCGCCAGATGCAGCTTGTCATGCTGGCCACGTGACCCGGAAGTGTCTGCGGACAGTGCTGGCTCCCGGCCGATAGAGTGAGATGAGCGCACAACCCTAGAGTCTGGCAAGACTGGCCCGTACGGGCAGGGGTACCTTTACCTTTAGCATATTATATAAAGCAGTAACACCCACATAAATACTTTGAACATTACAGCTACATGTTGCATGCTCATTTTGTTAGAAAAGCACTTTTGGAATCATACCGTTTTCGCCCGAATATAAGCTGCACCTGAATATAAGCTACACCTTTAAAATTGGAGGGGTGGGGAGAAAAAAATGAAAAAAATATCCGAATATAAGCCACTCAATTCCTCACTGCTCCTGGCTGCATTCCGGGGGTGGGGGGGGGAGCTATGCTGTGTTGCTGGCGGCCTTTCCCTTTCCTCGCTCTCTCCCTTCCCAGCCTTGGGGGAGAGGATGGAGAATTATTTGTGGGGCAGGCGCCACTTTGCCCCGCTCCTGGCACTGTTTGCCCCATGCTACTGGCTGCATACCGTAAGGTCACGAATATAAGGCATACTTTATCTTTTCACAGTCAGAATTTGGGAGGAAAGTGAGGCTTATAATCAGGCCAACACAGTACAGTGGTACCTCGGGTTACAGATGCTTCAGGTTACAGACACTTCAGGTTACAGACTCTGCTAACCCAGAAATAGTACCTTGGGTTAAGAACTTTGCTTCAGGATGACAACAGAAATCACGCGGTAGCGGTGCGATGGCAGCAGGAGGCCCCATTAGCTAAAGTGGTACCTCAGGTTAAGAACAGTTTCAGGTTAAGAACGGACCTCCAGAACGAATTGAGTTCTTAACCTGAGGTACCACTGTATATCATCCTAGAATATAATTATTCTCATAGGGTATGATAGAGGAAACCAGTTTCCAGTGTAGACACTAGTTGTGCTAAATCCTCTGATAAGGGAATTGACAGAGAAAACTCGCATTACTCCAGGACTGGAGAGACACTGCCACTGTTCCAAGCGAATCCCTGCCATATCCAGTGTGTGCTCAGTGTGGAGGGGAGGGAAAAACTGCACACAGCAAAAAATATAAAGACAGGAGAAAAATGGCAGCTCTCCTGGCAATACCGCCACAGCCCACCAGCCAGTCACTGTACTGGGAGGGACATCCACAGGCCACCCACACAGAAAGAGTCAATGAATATATAATGGAGATGCTCTCTCCCCAGTACACCTCCTGCACCACAGCAGGCAAAGCACAAAAGGACACCACTGTGCACCCACACCAGCAGCCCCAGTGGGACAGCCAGAAATGAAACAGGCTTCCCTCCAGGCATTTAAACATAAGAACATAATAATAGTCTTGCTGGATCTGGCCAATGGCCCTCCTAGTCCAGCATCCTGTTCTCACAATGGCCAACCAGATGCTTGTGGGAAACGTGCAAGTGGGACTCAAGCTGAGGAGTTTTTCCACCCTCCTGTGGCTTCCAGCAACCGGTAATCTGTTTTTCCTCAAAAACAGTCAGTTCCCAAAGGCCTGTTCATGGAAGGACAGCAAGGGGGGAAGCCAGTCTGACTTCTCTAGGGAAGGAATTCCAAAGCCTGGTAGGACTGAGAGCAGGATGGGTTCATATGAGGGAATAGAGTCTTTCAGACAGCCCGGGCCTAAAGCCATATGGGGCTTTGTAAGTCTTAGCCAGGGATGCGAGTGGTGCTGTGGGTTAAACCACAGAGCCTAGGACTTGCCGATCAGAAGGTTGGCAGTTAAAATCCCCGCGATGGGGTGAGCTCCTGTTGCTCAGTCCCAGCTCCTGCCCACCTAGCAGTTCGAAAGCACGTCAAAGTGCAAGTAGATAAATAGGTACCGCTCCAGTGGGAAGGTAAACAGCATTTCCATGCACTGCTCTGGTTTGCCAGAAGCGGCTTAGTCATGCTGGCCACATGACCCGGAAGCTGTACGCCGGCTCCCTCGGCCAATAAAGCGAGATGAGCGCCGCAACCCCAGAGTTGGTCACGACTGGACCTAATGGTCAGGGGTCCCTTTACCTTTACCTAAGTCATAGCCAGCACTTTGAATTGTGCCTGGAAACAGACTGGTGGCCAGTGGAGAAGTTGTCATGTGTTCCCTGTAACTAGCCCCAGCCAACAATGGCTCTTTGAACCAGCTGAAGTTTCTGAGCACTTTTCAATGGCAGCCCCACATAGAGTGTGTTGCAGTAATCCAAACAGGATGCAATTAAGGTGTGTGTCACTGTGCTTCTAGCTTGCAATGAATTACATTTGAAGTATTTTTCTATACATGTCAAAGTTTAAACTCATAACATTCCTGGAAAAACATCAACAACATTCTTAGGCAACCTTTATGGTGCAGACCATCATTATACCCCTGAAATAATTAGCTGAGTTGTAAATTAATGCAGACAGAGACACATAAGAATTGCTAAACAATTCTTAATTAGAAAATGTCTGAATTGTGAAAGCTAAACTGATCATTTAACAACAGGGTTAATTAGGACTACTTGCATGGTTCAATACTTCTTTTTAAGTAGGTAATCTGATTACAATAGTAAACAAAAGATGCAGACTTTGCGAACTATATGCAGTTAATTATTTTAATCCTAGAAAAATCACACCGGTAATTAAAGCCTCTTTGGAGTAAGACCCTCCTCTCAGGAAGGGAGGGAGTTGATGGGAAGGAAGGGAGTTGATTGGAGTCAGATGAGGTTGGGGTGTGGTTCCAACAGCTCCACTCAAAAACTCCTAGGTTGGAAGAGCCGCTAGAACAATGTCTGTGCACCTGCTCAGTGCCTGTCTTCAGATCTCCTGTCTATGTTGTACCTGCCCATGGACTGCTCTATCCTTGCCTCTTGCCTGACCCTTTGTTGTGCACTCCATTTGCTTGGATTGGTGATGGATACTGCTTTGATTGCTGCTGGCAAGCTCCCTGTTTACTTAGGAGCCAAGCTGGCAATTAAGTTCTTTCTCTAAGTTTCCCCATTTTCAGATGGATGTCTACTGGGGAAAAAGAGAGAGAGAGAATACTTGCGGAATATCTCCACCCCCTTGTTCAGCCTGGACACTGACATCCAGCTGTGAGAGGTTTCCAGTGGTTCCCTCATTGTGAGAAGTGAAGTTGCAGGGAACCTGGCAGAGAGCTTTCTCAGTAGTTGTGCTCATCCTGTGGAACACCCTACCATCAGATGTTAAAGAATTAAACAATGAAATGACTTTTCGTAGAAAGCTGCCCTGTTTCAGGGTGGGGGGGGGAGTTTCATTTTGTCCCTTTATATTTTGTTGGAAGTTTCCCAGAGTGTCTGGGGTAACTCAGTCAAATGGGTGGGATATTATTATTATTATTATTATTATTATTATTATTATTATTATTAGTGTGGTGCCACACCATCTTTCGAAGTGATGAAGCTTGCTTCACATTTTCTCTCTCATTATTTTAGTATTTATTTATAGCCTTCCACATCTACTGTATGTCTCAAGGCTGTGTCCAGGTGGTTGTAGGGTGGCATGACTGGTAGCTGCACTGGTCGCTGCACTGCAGGGGGCACCAAATGCTGTAGAACAGAGCGTGAGAGGTGTGTATTTGAATGTGTGCGCACCAAATTCTAGCCTTACTCAGGGCGCTGAAGTTTGATAGCTCCAAGTCTGTCACTGGCAGTATACAAGATATAATGGAGCAACAAAACAAAAAAAGAAAAAAAAGAAAAGAAAAGTCAAAAATATTTTTTAAAAAAGATGAATTTAAAAACTACAGAAAATAGATACCCATGGCAGAAACTTAGGCACCCGATCCTATTGACGTTAAAATTAATGTCAATAGTTTTTATCACTATTTTCACTATTATTTTTTTTCTCCTTTTAGCTTTTATTTTGCATAGTTGGTTTGATCAGTGCTGATGTTTTATTTTGGCAATGTTTATTTCTGGATAGCATTCTTGTAGTGGAGAGGTGGGATAGATTTCTATTAAAATAAAGATTCTGGTACCCCTTACTTAGGAGACGCGGGTGGCGCTGTGGGTTAAACCACAGAGCCTAGGACTTGCTGATCAGAAGGTCGGAGGTTCGAATCCCTGCGACGGGATGAGCTCCCGTTGCTCGGTCCCTGCTCCTGCACGTCAAAGTACAAGTAGATAAATAGGTACCGCTCCGGCGGGAAGGTAAACGGTGTTTCCGTGCACTGCTCTGGTTCGCCAGAAGCAGCTTAGTCATGCTGGCCACATGACCCGGAAGCTGTACGCTGGCTTCCTCGGCCAGTAAAGCAAGATGAGCGCCGCAACCCCAGAGTTGTCCGCGACTGGACCTAATGGTCAGGGTTACCTTTTTATCCCTTACTTGCCCAAAGTACCCATGAAAGTGCTATCATAGAATTGCAACGTAAAGCTGTTTTGCTTACATGCGGCTTAGGAGTGTTTTTTAATATTGCAAAATTACATTTTAGAAGCTCTTCTGCTGTTAAATGTGTCAATTTTCAATTGGGGGGAAAAGTCAATTGCCTGTCCAAGGAAATGCAAGCATGCCTTAGTGCTGACAGAGACATTTCTTGGGTGTCCTCCTAGAGTCACTGGGCTTTGCCTCATGCCTCGGTACACACCCGCAAACTTGCACTCCTCAGCACTACCCCAAGGTTGTTATCTCTTGCTGCTTAATTATGGCAATGCCAATGACTGCTATAAAACATAATTATTATTCTCTGTGACCCCTTTTAAAAAAATGAGGCCTCATGTAAGATGAAACTTCTGGGTTTCTTAATGTAACTTCTCTTTGCAGACATGGGGAATTTCCAGAATGAGGACCAGAGGAAAACAGTGTCTGAAGGGCAAGCCACAATCCTAAACTTTCCACACATCACAAGCTACCCCAGACCGCAAGTGACTTGGTTTAGAGATGGGCACAAGATTATACCAAGCAGCAGAATGTAAGTTAAAGTAAATTATTGTTTGAAATATGACTAATTGCACTTGATAATGCTGCTTACACGTTAAGCACCCTAATTAAGGTCTGGAGATAATAAAGCAAACTAATGCATCTGTATAGTGGAGATATGTGGGTGTTTTAGGACTGGGTTTAAAACCCTTCAGCAGAATAATTTGTGTGATAATAATATTTTGGCCTCCTCCTGTAGCAGCCTGATCCCTGCTCTTTCTAACCATTGTCTTGGCATGCTTTTAGGAAAGCACACAATTATCCGACTAGCAATGATTTCCGGTATTTGCTTATAAAATGGGGTTTTGCATACTGTGCTGCTGTGCTTGATACTCTTTTCTTTGACAATGAAATGGCAATTAGTTTTTGTTTTCTTTTATACTCTTTTACCCTGCAATGACAGTGTTTTTTTTTTCCTTTGGTCTAATTAGCACATCACCCATTCATAGTGAAACAGTTGCACTCTGATTACCTAAGCATTGTCTCTAGGTGTACCAGTGTTCTCAATTTTGACACATCTAAAATGCCAATCTGATTTTAACTTGAGCTTTACCCTTCTTCCTGTTAATTAGGGTATTTTAAAACATGTTTTAGTCCTCCAGCATTTCCCTTATGTAATTTAGTTAGCAATTAATGGATCATCAAGGCTTTTTGTATGTAGTGGATCAGCAATGTCAGAAGAGCAATGTACAGAAGAGCTGTCCAAGGAATGTTATAGGAGGATTGTGTATGTAATAGCTGACTGTAGCTCCTTGTCTTTTGCCGTTAAGCCCTCTATGACCACCCCCCCTCCTTATCTCTCCACTCTTATATCATGATATGTCTCTGGCAGGGCCAGATTTAGGTTTGATGAGGCCCTAAGCTACTGAAGATAATGGGGGCATTTATATGTCCAGCCGTCCTTTATCAACAACAAATTGTTGCTGTTTTTTGTGTTGAATATATGCTATATGGTAATTTATGGACCTAATAGGTATCTAAATCCATTTGCACATAACAAAATATGTTTTTTACCCAAGTAATTGTTGAACTGAAAAACAATTAAGAAGATGTATATTAATAGTGATTTTTGGGGGCCCCCAAGAGAGTGGGGTCTTAAGCTATAGCTTGTTTAGTTTATACATTAATCCAGCACTGGTCTCTGGCCATTAGCTTCGCCCCTCAGAAGTTTCCTGGCTCCTCCCTAAAAATTGTCATTCATTTCATTAGTTATATGTTGCTTCTCAGGGATGTTCCTTCCCTGAGATACCTCACAACTTATTAAAACAAAGCATAAGATAATACAAATATAAAACTATAATGTAAAACACAGCTAATCTAAAACAGTATTGGAAGAAAATAATAGACTTAAACTCACTCAAAAGCTGGCTGGCTTTCTTTTAAAAATCTGTAGGGTTCTCCTAAAAAGCAGCAGAGAGGAGGCCATATGCATTTCCCTGGCAAAGAGGTTTCAGAAGTGATGGGGTCATGACAGGAAAGGCTCTGTCTCTTGTTCTTACCAGCCTAACAATTTTTGCTGAAGGACCAGAGAACAGGGCCTTAGAAGCCAAGAGTAAGGCTCTGGCAGGTTGATATGAGTGCAGGTGGCCCTGGAGATGGCCTCAAAAGACTCCTCCTCCTGCTGCCCTATAATCTGTGGAAATGCCTCCTGGAACACCTGCATGATACTATGTCTCTTGCTTCAAATCCCTCCCCCAAACCTACTTTTTATTTGAAGCCTTTGGCACAACCCCATCTGTACTGTAACATAACTCCTTGCTACTGAAGCTACTGTGTGTTGTTTCCCTGTTTACCTCTGCCTCTCCTCCATCTTTTGATGGCCCTGTATCAAATTTTCTTGGGACAGGGATCTGCCCTCTTGTTCTCTGTAAAAGTACCATGGACACTAATGGCAATTTATTATTAAAAATACTTTTAATCAGGGAGAACATTCTATCGTGTTAATTTTGTTAAACACAATGAATATTTGGTTACCTTTAATTGTATATTAATAAATGTTATGCCATTGAATATATGGGGGGCAGCTTTGTCAGAACAAAAGACTAAATATCAAGGCAGTGGAATTCAGGATGGGGTTACTAGGGGTTCCGTTGCTTCAGAAATATAAATGTTAGAATTAAAATGTATCAAAATATAGACAGGACTCACTTAATTTACATTTTAATATCTATTTTTGTTATTTTCCAGGCTTGTATGTACCAATGCTCAGATAGTAAGGATGTAGCCTTACTATCACTGATAAATTTGTAAAGTAGACACTATATATTCTGATGTTTAACATTAACATACTAATTTACTTTTTATTTTTTAAATAATCTGTTGAGAGAGAACTCATTATAGTTCCTGACACGTTATCTCATCATTCTTCTTTTGGATATATTTTTGCAAACATTGTTCATTCCTCCTTATTCTTCCTAATGGTTACTATTGACACCTTAAGATGGTTTCTGTTCCTACTAGAGACACCCTGAACTTGTAATAAGTAGAGAAAATAGTCCAATTTCTTATTCTTCTTTGTGGGTCATTAAGTGGGTCATTAAGTTAAGAACTGTCAGTTATTTAGGCTAGGATAGAAAACCATTATGATTCAGTGAAGAGATGAGTTTTCACCTTCCTTCCCTCGTCAAAAGTCAAGAGAGAGAGCCTGCATATATGAAACTGCAGTGACTGAAGAAGGGAGTTTTCTTTAAGGGGGAAGAAAAGCCCCTGGGCAATTTATTTCAGATACTAAGGATTGTAAATTAAATAGTTTCTTAACTCAAAAATGAATAATCATTTTTTAAAAAAACCGTTCAACAATGTATTGATTCAGCTGGCAAATTTTTTTTTAGCTGTGTTTGGCAAGGATTGTTTTTGCTAGCAGTTCATTGCACATTAAATACAGTGTGTAAAACACATGCGCACATAGACCACACTACTCATTGTTACCTCGTCCTTGGCTACATTTCTAGCTGGTTCTTCAAGAGATGAGTCATGCTGTACACTCAAAGATGCTCCATTTTCACTTTGGTTGTGGCTAGGGTAGCCTCTTTAATGCTCTACAGAAATAATATTAAAAACAGTTCAAAAGTGGGATCTTAAAACTGTAAGGTCACATTCTACCATCTGAAGGTGAGACTTTACTTTCTGACGGCTACATTTTCTCTATCCCAGTAATGCTACCAAATTTAGCTTCTGTTTTAATGTGTGTGTTTTTTACTAGTAAATCACTTAAACTCAGAAGAAATGCAATATTTTTCTTTACTCTTGTCCTATACCTAACAATCTGCATGCTTTGCTTAAGGCTAGAAGCTGGTTCAGTAAAGATGAGATTTAAATTTTCAGAAATGGGATCATCCATTGTGTGTTTCTTTCTTCCATTTAAATAAGTGAAACTTTCTTCTGAGTAAACATGAATAGGTCTTACTTGCAATTGTATTTTTATTATTATTTAATATGGAGGAATGGTTATTGAAGTTATTGGAGGCAATGTTGACGTGTTTGATTAGAGAAAAACCATTGTTAATTGTTTTGGACTTTTTGTGGGAAAAGGAAAGGGAAAGAATTTGAGAGATTTGGGTCTGAAGATTGAGAAAATATTGCCTAACAGAAAGTAGAATAGTTGGATGTCATCCTAGAGTGAATGTTTTGAATAATTTCTTTTATGTAACTGACAGTCGGAAAACTAGAAGTCCTTTTAATCTTTTCTTTTCTTCTTTCATTCTTTTCTTTCCTTCTTTCTTCTTCTTTTATTTTTCCTTTGGTGTCCTCTGCTCTGAGCCATTATTGGGGTCCAAGGATTACACTCACACATGGAGGTAATGGATGGATGGAAGGACCCTCAGTGGGAGGAAGGGAAGGAAGACCTCTCAGGGTGAGAGATTGGGAGAAGAAGGGAAAGCTCCCAGGTGAAAGCTGGGAGGGCTCACCACTTTCTGTGTGAGACAAGGGTTAAGAAATACCTTTAAGAGAGGACTCTGTGTTTTCTTTCTCTGTTTTTGTTTTTATTTAGTTTCTTTTATCTTGTATTTTCATGAAAAGGGTTTAACAAAAATCTTATGAAGAAAAAAAGAAAAGAAAAGTTCCAATGTATTTTAACAGCCTTAGGGTGTTTTGACCGATAGCATTTCACATCTAACCTTATGCAATTAAACAACTTTATTGCTTCATGGAGAAAGATGCTTTGCTGATTGGAGTTCCTTGTTCAGACAGTCAACTGAGTCAGCTTCATTAACTCTGAACTCCCAGAATTCGTGATCTTGCCCTGTCCAATACAGCTTTAAAGCATTCAAGCAACGGAGGAGGGTGACCAAGATGATTAAGAGTCTGGAAATCAAGCCTTGAGGAACACTTGAGGGAGTTGCGTATGTTTAGCCTGGAAAAGAGGAGACTGCCAGGAAATATGATGCCATCTTCAAATATCTAAAGGACTGTCACAAGGACTATGGAGCAAGCTTGTTTTCTCCTGCTCTGAAGGGTAGAACTCGAACCAATTGGTTCAAGGTACTAGAAAGGAGATTCTGACTAAACAATCAGAAAGAACTTTCTGAACGGTGAGATCTGTTCAACAATGGAATGATCCCTTCCAACTCTGCAATTCTATGGTTCAATGAAAGTTATTCTGGGAAGCAAAAGCCTCCATGCTGTATTTAGCCAGGTTCCTCTAGCAGCAAAAGAAGAAATGGAATATTCTCAAGAGAGAGCGCACACATTATTGTGGTTTTGAGGGATGGATTGGGGAGGACAAGTTTAGCTCCGTCCCATATCATCTACCAACTGTGGCAAGCTTCTCACATTGCCTAATTATGGGGTCAGCATAGTTGTACTCCATGGGAAAAGAGGTTACCTGTTTATTGAGTCATCCTGATCTTTTCTATTGGTGGTGCATAGCAAACTTGAGCAAACTGGCTTGCAGCTCCCTGGCAATTTGGCTGAAGAGTGAATATTCCACATCAATTCTTTCCCATTAAGGCTGTTCTCCAGGCTCCTGTTAGTTAACATTGAACTTTTGATTGTGAACTTGCCTTAGTACAGCTTATCAGTAGCCTTTGATAAATACCTGTCTTAGCAAAGCTTATCTTTGAGTTCTCCTGTTGTGTATTTCTACAAATATCAGAATATTGTTTTGACTTTTTCTAAATTGTGGAAATCTAGATGCCTTCATTGTCATAGTGCACTGTAAAGTGATAGATATTAGGCTGCTTCTGAACTAATTTATTGGCTTTTGCATTAAACTGTTTTGGAATTTTTTTATTAATTATGCTGCCCAGTGCTTTGGTAGTCATTTCTCATATTTATTAAATAGTTCTTTAATGCATGCTGTGCTTGAAATGCTGCATCTAAAGGCTCCCTTGTGCTTGCTGGATCACTGCTCTGAAGATCGGAAGTGAAGTTATATCTTTTAAAGACTTTATCTAGAAGGTGTCTATAGAGAAGTAGAATGCATGATTTGCTCCCTTCTTAAATCCATCCACAGTAAATATTCTGCACTGCTTCCATCCATTTGGTACTTGCTGATTTCCTTGAGAATTTTCTGATACACCAGCTGTTGTAGACGCCACCCCTGCTCAACTTTGATAGGATGATTTACCATTCTTGTGCCAGGAATGTAGTAATCCAATTTACTAATTTTGATCTCTTCATTACATGTTATCATTTTAAGCTCTTTAAGTTTTTTCAGCATCTTTTGGGTTTGCTTATATGTTTCACTCCTTATATTTATAGACAGAAAAAACTCTCACTAGGTGGTTGCTTTTTTATTTGAGTCGTGCTGCTATTTAAATTAATTTACAGTCTTCAGTATCTGAAAGAAAGTGCCTGGTTATTAGTTTTTTTCTTCAAGAAAATCTTCCTTCTAGCAGTTAATGGAATTATTTTTGGTATAGAACAAGTTCAGTTCAAGTTATTGTTTGATAATCAGTAGCATTTGAGATGTATAACTTACTTTATGACTAGTTTGCTAGGGCAACCAGAAGAACAATTAGTAAAGCATTTTTATCAGATAAGATCTTTTATGTAACTGAACAGATGGCTAAGTTTTTCCTAATTACCTTGCACAGAAAAGGGCAACTGACCATATTAACAAAACTGGAGAAACTGTATATTTTGTGTATAGTTTGTGCTCTGCATTTTAACCTGAATGGGTCTTATGACTGTAATAAAGTTATGGATTGCCGGACAAAAATTATCAGCAAATGTAGCTCATCAAAAGTGACAGAGATATTTCATTCTCCTTGGCTTCTTTGCAAGAACAAGGAAGTCATCAGAATCACCTCAATTGTATTTCTTCTTCAGCTGTATGATGGGTGTCCAAAGGCTGCCCCGTGCTGTCTGGCATAAGGTAAAGGTAAAGGTAAAGGTAAAGGTACTCCTGCCCATATGGGCCAGTCTTGACAGACTCTGGGGTTGTGCGCCCATCTCACTCAAGAGGCCGGGGGCCAGCGCTGTCCGCAGACACTTCCGGGTCACGTGGTCAGCATGACAAGCTGCATCTGGCAAGCCAGCGCAGCACACGGAACGCCGTTTACCTTCCCGCTAGTAAGCGGTCCCTATTTATCTACTTGCACCCGGGGGTGCTTTCGAACTGCTAGGTTGGCAGGCGCTAAGACCGAGCAGCGGGAGCGCACCCTGCCGCGGGGATTCGAACCGCCGACCTTTCGATTGGCAAGCCCTAGGCGCTAAGGCTTTTACCCACAGTGCCACCTGCGTCCCTCCACAGCGCCACCCGCGTCTGTGTCTGTCTGGCATAGGTAAAGGTAAAAGAACCCCTGAGTGTTAGGTCCAGTCGTGGATGACTCTGGGGTTGCAGTGCTCATCTTGCTTTACTGGCCAAGGGAGCCAGCGTACAGCTTCCGGGTCATGTGGCCAGGATGACTAAGCCGCTTCTGGCGAACCAGAGCAGTGCACGGAAATGCCGTTTACTTTCCCGTGCTTTCAAACTGCTAGGTTGGCAGGAGCTCCTCAAGGGCACACTTAGTGTTTCTGTCTGTGCAAAGTCAAGACTTGCAGCAGGGCTTCCTCTGGCTGTCTCACCCTCAAAACCTGTGAGGAATTCTCCAACTCCCAGTGCTAGTCATTCACAACAGTGGCCCAAGCAGTTTCAGTCTTAAAAATCAGGCTAGTAGCCAAATTTCTGCAGGGTTGAAATTATGTTTAAATTTACACAAATTGCTATATTTTAGTTGCATTGTATTTAGATTGCTATAAAGAGCAAACATGTAGCCAGTATTTTTCCATAGGTAGCTGATGTTTTTCGACCCAAGGTTGTGGTAGGCTACCTTGTGGCTGGGTCTTATGTTTGGATCACAAGTTGAATCACAAGACGATGAAAGAACCTGCAACCTGAGTGTCTTTGCTAATGTTTATATGTGCAATCAAGCTGCTTGCATTATACAGACACACAAAGAATTGCATGTAGCAGTTGGTCTTTGGGTGTTGCAGTAGAAGAAAGAGGGAGAAACAATATTTTTATTTTTTTTGTTAGAAAGCTACATTTTAGTAAAATATGTTTAAAGGCTCACACTGGGACTAGTGTAAAAAAGTTTATAAGACTGAAAACAATGTATCTTTTGCCATTTGTAACATTTTAAACCAGGTTTTGCAAGGAAAGAAACTTATTTCTTGTGTTAAAGAAGATTTATTCCTGTGCAAAGGTCACATTAGAGATCTTCCTCTGGTGCAGCAAGTAACATGCAGATCCCATCAACTGTCAAGCTGATTTGCCACATGATCAAGAAGGTTTTCCAAAAATGATAAATGAAGACTAGCCTGCTGTTATTTCTCAGCAGAATCTTAAGGACTTACTTAAGAAGGAATGGGCTGAATCCTTTTGGGCAAGGGACCCACTGAGCACCAAAATCAATGGGCTGGCCAGTCTCTAGCAGGTAGATCTTATTAGTCAGGAAGGGTAAGAATTAAATATACATGTGGTGAGCTGGGCCTTTCCAAGCTACTTGTCCACACACTTCGGAAAGCACATGACCCTGTAGCCATCCTATGCATGTGTAAAATAAAGTAATATTGTAATTAATTTAGAATTGCATAAAACAATATTGCCTGTTTGTGCATTTATCACAGTTGACTGAGCACCTATCTCAAAAGCTCTCTGCCTTTTGGCACTTTACCAGAAATACCAAGACCTATGCAGTGCAGATTCACATGGGCCTCTATGTTTCAACAAAAGTAGTTCAGTGCGTGCTTGTTTTGTAAGTGGCTATTCTTTTTATATTTTTGTGGCTTTTCATAAGCTGCCCTGAGCATCAAATGATAAGGCAGTGTATGGATGCCTAACATAAAACTACAGATTTATGACAGGTGTACATTTGAAGCCATGCTTTCTCTGCAGTAGCAAAGCTGCAAGGAGACTAGCTGCTCATGCAAAATCCAATACAACCTTGATTTGAAAGAGCAAATTATCTTAATTTTATCTTGTCTCATAAAGAGATTAGTATATAATTTTTCCCTTGGGAAATTGTATGTATGTACTAGTGTCAATCTGAGGAAACAAAAACTGCAGGTGCTTATCATAGTAGACAGGAATACATGTTTTAGAAAGTGCCAGGCTTCCACTTAACTATAGGTTCTTTCCATCAAAGTGCATTCCTTTCTCTTCTAGCCAAGAACAGGAGTGTCTTATACCTCTTACACATGTCATCTTATGGTGTCCTATAATTGCTGCAATACACAGATGAAACACCTCCAACTTTCAGATTCTGTTGTCGTGTTAAGCTTGCTTGTGCAATAATATCAGCAGCCTGTCACATGCAGGTGGCTAGATCTTCCCAGGTGAATTATATACAATCTAGGTATTATTGTGTGTTTAAATGCTAGAACTACCATACAGCTCTATCACTGAAGGCTCAAGCAGCTTCAGTTTCTTCAAACTGCCCCCAGGCTTACAATCTAAAAAATGATGCAACACACAAGGGAAAGGGGGCAGGGAAGGAAGGCGAAAATCAAAACCAAAACTCAGGCACCAGTTTCTAAACAGTTGCTCCTATAATGATCAGCTGGCATAGTTGAGGGGCAGGAGGTGCCTGGTGAAGCTGGACCTCCAGCAAATCTGGTGAAATGAGCCCTGCTTCCCAGCTCTCCCACTGCTGGAATTTTGTCAGGGCAGATTTATACAATCACAAACAAAAAAACATTGTATATGTGAGGAGTGTTCACAAGAGTTGGTACAGCTGAACTAATACAAAGCTGTTGACCTCATCCATCGGTGGGGAGCCTAAACAAGGAAATTCCTAGCCTCATATGTCTTTGTAATTGTTCTGTTGAGGTCTTTATTAACATCTTTTCATGCATGTAATGTTGTCAGGCATATGGTGCCCTTTCTTGCTAAGATAGATTGGCAAAGACTGCAATGGAACGCTTAGAACATCATAGCTATAGTCGGTTACCTTCGTATGGCTAGAAAAGGAAGCAAATAAATAAATAAATAAATAAATAAAACTCTGAAAATCACCTGCTAGGGCTTGCAGTTTTTGCTTTGATTATGCAATGGCTCAGCTTAATGTTCTATCTATCCATTTTTCACTTGAAAACAAACACCACTTTATTGTACGTGTGCTGAACCAATACCAGTGCTGCACTTCTCTGCAAATATTAGCCTGCCTTACAGCTTATGCCAGTTGCACATAATTGCATTTCACATATACCAGATAATACTTTAATTAAAATTGTGATAATTAGCATGTATTTTTAATGAACAATAAATTCTGAGATTGCCAAGCCAATGGTGCATTTTCTGAATAATACTGCTGCTTATGGTGGGGGGAGAAAAGAAAATGAAGCTTTTAAATATGCAAGGTTTATTTTTAGAATGTCAGTATTTATCCATACGTACATTAAAACTCCCAGATCTGTATAGGTTGCCTTCTTGAGCTACACAGCTAGAGATATAAAAGCCAACACAATGAAGCTTCCCTCCCATTGTTAGGGTTTAATTTGAGTAAGTCTTACAAACCCTGCCTCCTAAATCATCTCAGTTTGTTATGGCCTCTTCAAATACGCTTTCCACTGCTGGGTGGCTGTTAATGCTTCATTACCTGCCTCATTTCCACCCTGGATGTAGACATAAAAGTTTATCTTGTTGCCAGCAATGGATGTTGATGTGCCATAACTATTCCAACATGCAAAGGGCCTATGTTACACATATGCTCACTGACCTAGAAGTCCTGTATGTGTTGGTTTTAATTTGGTTAAAAAGGAAGAAAAAAATACTAGCTATGGTAAAATTTTGAAAAAGAGAATTCATTGGATATCTAAGATCTAGGTTTGGGGCAAGAACTCTTTGGTGAGAGAGCCCCAGCAGTGACTTAAAATCACAAAACATGTAGCGAAGTAAAGCATGGAAATCTAGGCTTCTAGACCTTTAAAATATCTCCTCCTAAGTTTTTTACTTACAATCTCTTCAAAGGTCAGATTCATGGCTTTTTCTATGCAACAGTAGGAAAAAACAGGCTTAGGTTCCCCAAAAGGTAAATGTTTCTAAATTATTTGTATAGAAACACAAATATGGTTTGCTTAAGCCACACTGTCTAAGCTTGGGGCATCCAGCTTAGACCTCCTTCATGTGGTGAAAGTAAAAAACCAAAGAGTTTGGTTCCTTTCCTCCCAAGGTGAGGGGGTGCAACCTAGCTAATCCCGGTAGGACAGTTTACTCTATGGTCTTAACCTCTTCATGCATTTTTTTTTAGAGTTGAGCATGTTGGTTGTATGAGGCTGATATATCCCACAGTGTGTGAGTAGGATGTTCAGAAAGTATCCTTTTGGGACACATATCTAACAGTGATCTTAGTAATTAAAGTGAGAAGCACATAGTTTAGTACATTTCAAGGAGCGAAAAAGTATATCAGTACTACAGGCCATGACCTCTTCTCTTATAGTTTTTCTATAGATCTCTCTTGATGATCATTGACCTCTCTGCCTTTCCTGCCTTTCTTTATGTACTTTCAGAGACATTTCTTTTGTTGAGTAGCAGTAAGACAAGAGATCAAAAAAGCTAAATCAACAACCAGTGTCCACAACACCACTGCTAGGCAGGCATTTTGTACTATCAGAGCAAATAATCTCTTGGCCTTCCCTGCCTCCCTTCATGTCATTGTGGTGATGTTCAGAGGGCTGGTGCTGGCCACAATGCTATCTTGGCTCTGCACTGACTGTCCCTGTACAACTGGTCATGTTGTGCCAATGCCTGATGATCATCTTCCAAAGCAACTACTCTATTCCAAACTTAAAAATGGAAAGCGCAATGCTGGTGGTCAACGAAAGAGGTTTAAAGACTGTCTCAAGGCAAATCTAAAAAAATGTAATATAAACACTGACAACTGGGAAACACTGGCCTGCGAGCGCTCTAGTTGGAGAACAAAGCCCAAGGTGTAATGGGCTTTGAAGACATTTGAACTCAGGACGCAAGGGAGAAATGTGCTAAGAGGAAGGCACACTTGGCAAATCCACACCATGATCAACTCCCACCTGGAAACCAATGTCCTCACTGTGGAAGGATGTGTGGATCCAGAATTAGCATCCACAGTCACTTACGGACTCACTGTTAAAACTGTGTTTATGGAAGACAATCTTACTCGGCTACGAGTGACTGCCAAAGAAGAAAGAAGAAGAAGAAGAAGAAGAGTTTGTATTTGATATCCCGCTTTATAACTGCCTGAAGGAGTGTCTATGTGGCTAACATTCTCCTTTCCCTTCCTCCCCCACAACAAACACTCGTGAGGTGAGTGGGACTGAGAGACTTCAAGAAGTGTGACTGGCCCAAGGTCACCCAGGAGCTGCATGTGAAGGAGCGGAGACGTGAACCTGGTTCCCCAGATTACGAGTCTTATCGCTCTTAACCACTACACCACACTGGCTCTCAAGACTCTTCCCCCTTTCCAAGAGCTGCAGCTTAATGCTTCTAGAAATCACAAGTAGAAAAAGAAGAAAGTGTGTACCTGGCTACCTATCAATGGAATGTCTTTGGGGCATATTTATATCACAAACGTCTGCCAGTTTTACTCCAGTTGAAGTGTGGTCGCTTCCTCATTGTGGTGAGAAAATAAACCTAGGAAGAACAGCAGGCTTGCTCTTCACTGAGTGTTCATTCTTTTTATTTATTTAAGGCATGAATTGCCTTTTGCATGCATCTCAAGGCCATTTATAAGCATGCCATAAAAGCAGTTAAAAATAGTTGTTAAAGCAGTACGAACTACAACACAAAATGAGTTTAAAAACAATACAGAATGGACACATAAGGCAGAGAGTTTTTCATTGAACTGGAAAAGCTTGCCAAAACAAAATATGTCTTTAAGTGTTACTGGAAAGTGCCGATAGTGGGAGTCTGTCATATCTCTACAGGGATACTGTTCCACAAAAGTCAGGCAACCATATTCATGCTCATATTATTTGCCCGAAACTACAGAGGTTATATGGCAACAACTGTTTGTTCAGCATTCCTCTTGATATGTCTGCTCAGAGGTTATTTTTTATCGCATTTTTCTTTGGATTTATATTCCACTCCTTGTCAATTTTGTGATCCCAGAGTGGGTAACAACAATTTTCTTAAAAAATCTTTAAACAAAATTCAAAATAATCTGCAACAAACACATACAAAGCGGCCAGCAATAATGATCAGAACCTACCCCATCAAAATATGGCTGCAATTACCAAAGCCTTCCCCAACAACGCGATAACAGAAGGTACATCTGACAAAATATCTCCCATTGGCTGCCAATAAAAATGGGGAAAGGAAAAATATTTTAAATTGGTGTCAAAGATGGCCTAAGATGATGCTCACCCTCCATTATACATGTACATCTGGGGATGCCTCCTCTATCTGTGCAAGAAGAGGCTCCAGGAGGAAATGGAAACCAGAGCCCCACCCCCTCACTGGAGCTATACAACATTGCCAGCTAGTGGTTGTTATCCTGCATTTTCCAGGGCATTTTTCCTAATGGGCTCTTTTCATGTTTAAACAAGTGCTGGGATAATCACACTAGAAAGTGTGGGATAACAACCAGATCTTGTGCAAATAGACAGCCTGCCTGGAAGCAACCGGATTCTGAAGTCTGAGTAAATTTGTGTAGCGAGACCAGCTTGATAATTACAGAATCTATTGCCATCTTCTTCTGTATACCCAACAAAAGTGACAGTTCCAGTGCCTGTAAGGCATGTGGTATGATGCAGGGACTCGGTGCATTTTAAGGGTTCCCACCTGCAAAGTAGGTAACAGTTTCTAATTCCCCCTAATACTGATAGCATTGGTGCTGATAACTCTGGACAGTATCCAACTACATAAAGTTCTGCTTGTGCAAGTCCTTTCCACTACTCAGTGGACCTTTCTCCCTCCCTCCCTACCTCCCTTCCTCTCATAATTTGTTTTATTTGATTTTCAAAAATAAAGAAAGAAAAAAAGAGAAAAAAGATAAGCTTACATCAAAAGATCATACAAATTCCGCATGTCAAGATTACGCTGAATCTTCTGACCCCCCCATCCCCTCCATGGGTCCTCTTAATTCTATTTTCAACTGCATAGCAATACTTCTCCGATTTTTCATCTTCCTAAGTTATCTGTACATTAAGTTATCTGTTACATTACAAGTGTATTTAGAATACTGTTAATGCTTTAACCTGTTTGCAATGATTTTGTATATATGTTACAAACTTTCCCCATTCTTTTTAAAATTTCTTGTCTTCTTGGTTCCTGAGCTTCCCAGTTAATTTTGCCATTTCAGCATAGTCCATCAACTTGGTTTGCCATTCTTCTTTGGTCGGGGCTGTCTCTTCCTTCCATCTCTGAGCTGCCCTTCCTCTCTTCTCCATATGCCCCCCAAACATATTTAGGTGTGCAAGAGGAGAACAGTGCTTGCGCTAGTGGAACATTAGTTGGACACATGTTTCCTTCCTTATGTTGTGACAGTGCTTGTTTGAATTTTTTAATTATAACAATAATAGATGTTGTTATTCAGCTAGAAATAAAGAGGAACCACAGAGTGCAGAATGTTGCTTGGCCAGTTACATAACCTATTGCTATGGATTTTTGATGCAAGTTTTTTTTTTTAGAGGACTGCTTTAAAAGCTTTCCTTTTCATGTTTGAAAGCTTTATTCATGATTCAGTAAACAAAACAACAAGCAAACCCTTGCATGCTTGCGATGTGCTTTGGCTTTTGCAGCCTATGAGTATCAGGTCAACTGTGCTGAACAAAACTTAGCTTGTATTTGAAGCATTTGGTCCATGGAAAGGAATGTGAAGCCGACTTTGCATTAATTAGTGCTGGAGAGAAAGGAAGGAACTGGCAGCCTGCCCGTGGCTTATCTATGATCCTTTGCTGTGAGTGGAATCTCTAGCAGTTTTGTGTCTGGCCTTCACCTAACAGATTGCAAATTCATTTAAATAAATTGTAAATGGCCCGCCTGAAATTTCATGGGCCTCTTTGATGTATGTTAGATGTTTGGTTCCTGGTCGCACCAAAACTTTAGGCAACAGGTGTGCAATTAAAAATGGAATTTTTTCTTGGAAAAAAGAAACACACAAGCAAACACACAAACCAATCCAGAAATATCCACAAAGAAACTCATTTCTGATGCATGTTTTAAAATGTTATCTGCATTTGTGAATGTGTCATTACTCAGCAAAATTTGTATGACCTATATTATTTCTTAAAATACAGAAGAGTCTATTGTGGATTTAAAACATTTACATAGGATAAAAAGGTCAACCTCTGAGGAAAAGAATAAGTGGACAGCAGGCCAGCCTGAAACATGGTAACACTCAGGAACCAGTGTGGGAAGCATTTTAATCTTCCAGGACATCCTGTGGCAGACTTTATCCTTGCCAAAAACAGCAGCGATAACATCGAGTTTCAGAGACAGATTCTCACATGAAGTCCCCCAACTGGAATTTGTTAGCAGATCTAATACTGTGGAACATGATGTCCACAAATTGCGGAAATAACTTGCTCAAAACAGAAAGTAATTGTCCTGCAAGTCTTGGTTTATATCACTGCCATTGGTCATTCAAATATTGATAGTGTATTTCGTTATGGTGATGTTGCTTTTTGCTTTGCGTTTGTAAGCTGCTCAGAGATTAGAAATGATAAATACGCTATATATCCACTGATGTTGCTGAGCCTGCCCATCACACGTGTCTGGGAATGGAGTGAATCACATTGAAACACTGCTTGAATTGGATTGTCTATTCAGCTGTGACTGCATATCTAGTAATGCGTGACCTTCTGTCTGCAGCTGGTAAAGCATTTTTTTCTTCTCTGTGAACTCAGGGTTGCCAGACCTGCAGGGCTGACCTGAAGTCTCTGGGTTTGCCTGGTCCCCTGCTGCTGGCAGCGGAAAGACTTGAATCTGCAGATGGGTGAAAGTGCCTTTAAATTTTGTTTATGTTAATAAGGCTGGTTGCTTAAACCCTTCTGGCCAGAAGCAAGTAGGGTAGATTACTGTATTTTTCCATCTATAAGACGGAAATTTAGATTTCAGAAAATGGGGGAAGATGGCCCTGTGTATAAGATGCACATTATTTTGACATTATTTTAAAGGAAAAAAACCTAGTCTTATACATGGAAAAATACGGTAAATATTCCCTACCCAGGCTTCACAAGCAGGTGAGCAAGAAAGGTCCTCTCATTTCAGCTGGACCTGGGAAGACATTCTTTAGCTAAGGCTTCTATCTTAATTTCTAACTAGTGACCTCTTTGCTCATTTGCTAGACTTTGCATTTTTTTATTTCAAGGACATATTCAGAAACTGGTTAATGCTTAATATGTCATACTTAATGATGTCACTGGAGCCCAACCCCAAGGACAGCACCAGGACTACCCCTAAGTCGCAAATTTGGGCTCTGAAATCTCAGGGCCTGGGATGCTCCTGACCTGGCAACCCTAATACTTAGCTGAAACAAACAAACAAACAAAATTCCTTCCAGTAGCACCTTAGAGACCAGCTAAGTTTGTTATTGGTATGAGCTTTCGTGTGCATGCACAATTCTTCAGACAGTGTCTCTCCATCCCCGGAAAAGTAAGGGAGGTTTTAGGATATTGAAGAGGACCAACAGGAAAGGTAGTCTAACTACTTGAAAGAATGAACTCTAAATCTAATTAGACTAAAACTGTAGAGTGGAAAAAGCAATGCACTGTATCTCCAGGGCAAGATGACCAACGTGGCCAGTGCTGCTAGCTTACAAAGCCCAAACTCAGCTCTCTTTCTCTGTCATTCTGTCTCTGTCCCCTTTTCAGTCTGTGACACAAAACTGCAGAATATTGTTCTCTGCTCTCAGCTGGCTCTCCTGCCCCCCCTGCCCCTGCTAGAGGCAACGGGGTGCCCACCATTACCCAGTTATCAGATTGTAGTTTCTCTAACAAAGTATGTGCCTCACAACTTGGCCCACTGACCATAACCCTCAACTGGCCAAACCCCAGATCTTAGAGCAATACATTCACTTCTCATGCAGTGCCAAATGTCATTTTACACCTCATTAGCTATTATGAAGAGAAAGCAGAGGATGCTTGCTTTTCATTGTGAACTGTTTTCATGCATGATTCCTATTGTACACTGCTTCAGTAGTTTTTGGCTATTAAGCGATTTATAAATCTGGAAAATGAAATGATTTGGGGAAGCACATTCAGTGGTATGTATGAAAGAAATGCATACTGGGAACACCTCATCAACATTGTCTCTGATGGATTCTTCTTACTCTCACCTCTGGCTTTTATATCTTATGTATGAAAATGGAAGATGGTTGATCCTACTGAAGTCTGCATTTGATTTTAGAGAAAGAAGCAGCTTATCTTGATTAGTACCAAATGACGCCTGCCGGTGCTCTAAAATCTCTGTTGCTGGCTGCCAGCCGCCATTTATTCTTGTCCTTCTCCTCCTTTAGGACTCCTGCTCTACTAGACACAGAATGTGAGACTTTCTTAATAATGATCACTGGTTCAAAGCACTGATTATTTTAAAACTTCAGGTCACATTTTTGGGCAATCCATCATCTATTGTTCCCATGGAAACAAAAATGGGAGGGAGCATTGAGAAAGCAGAGTTTATTGGGGAGCTTGTAAATTTTAGTTCTGGCAATTGACTAGCTATAGATGCTTTTCTTTCTTTCTCTTTTAGTGTCTGCAGATATTGGAACTAGCCCAATTTTGAATCCCACAACAAATTCATTTTGGAATTACATTAATTAAAAATTGTGAAGCAGACAAAAACCTTTCTTTTACTTTATCCATGGACAATCACTCTCTCTCTCTCTCTCCCCCTCTCTTGTTGGGAAGTTGATGAATACAGGATGATGAATACAGAGGTGTATATTTAAAAATTAATGATTACCAGGTCAGAAACTTTTTCCAGGTTAACCTTTGTCCACTTCTACAATGGTGGCTAATAAATAAATCCCATGCTCTGTGTATCATCAAAATTTGTCACGGAACAATGTAGATTTACACTGGGGAAAGAAAGGCAAACATGATAACAGTATCTGTTCTTGCACCTGTTTCCCATTTCTGTTGTCATTCCTTTGGAGGATAATAGCAAATTCTTGTCCCTCGATGTCTTCTGCATGTGGTTATGACCATGTCATTGAGAATATTAACTCTCCCTGTGTTTGAATGTTTTAGCGGGAAGGGGGACAACTTTCCAAAACAATAACAACTACCAGTTACAGGCAACCCCCCATTTACGCGCATTCAATATGTGCCTGGTGGTGCACCCAAGCATCATGCTGAACCCAGATGTGACCCAAAACATTGCAAAAATGATACAAAAAGGAGTAGAATAGGGTGTGGCAGAATGGGGCATAGTGGAATGGGGTGTTTGCAGGGTTTACAATGGTTTTTCAACTATATTTAAATATATTCAAAAAATGTTATTGATGTGTGAGGTAACAGAGAACATAAACCCCGCATCCATGGTTTGTGTGTGTTTGTGCCTGTATGTGGTACATACTAGTCCCACACCAACATCCTCACAGCTCCTCTGTGGCTCTACATCTCTGCTTTACTCCAACCTCTGTTGTAGTTTAAAACCTCCATTGGAAAACCTGCCATCTCTTTTCTCTACCTTCCCCTGACTTCATGCAAATTCAAGATTGTGTTGTGGCACTACAAATCTAATAGGGCTGCATTTTTATGCAAATAGGAAAAAAATTTCAAATCCAGATATAACATGGACTTACATATTTGTTATTAATATCAACACCCATCCACAGGATGACCTTTGTGAAATCGCTCAGCAATATCATGCCACTTCACAATTTTTATTATTGCTCCTCTAATACTTTCAGGAAGAGAAGTGTGCATGTTTCTGTGCATAGTGCTGATAGAACAATCCTTTTATTGGAGTTGGGAATTGGTAACATTGAAGACGGTAATCTATTGCCAAATAAAGAAAGGGGGAGAAGGATGAGTCTGTAGTTGTGCCAAGAAGGTCTGGTGAGTGGGGTCGGTTCTCCCAAAATACACTCGGAGTCCCTTCCAACTCTACAGTTTTATTATTGTATGAACTATTCAGGCAGCTGCAAAAATATTCCTTTACATCTACAAGTTACCAATTTCATATGTCACTGGCCAGGGTCTGGTGCAGTCTCTGCACTTTTTTTTTTTAATCCCTTGACCATGGAACAAGGAAAGCAATGCCACATGTATCAGGTTGAAATTCTACCAGGCCCTTACACTTGATCACCTGCCTATTCTGTATCCAAGAGCTATGAGGCAGTAATACTGAATCAAGACGAAATTATTTATGCATTCAGGTTTCAGTTGGGCTGCAGTGCTGCACACAGTTAAATATACATCAGTCTTGTTTCGTTGGAGGTTCTGCTGTCTTATAATTGGGACTAGGACTGGAATGCAGAGTGAGCTGAGAAGTTGTATACTTGCCCATCTAAAGTCTGAAGCAACAACATGTCTTGTGGCACCTTAACAACTAACACATCTTGTACTCTAGGATTTGCTTCATCTGGTTTAAGGGCTGGTTGAATTTACTGACAGCTTCCACACATGCACCTCTGAAGGGTGCAGGAATGACAGTGCTTGTAGCCAGACAGCACGACAGCACTTGTATGTGAGGCCTACATGAATGACTGTTGAAAGTTGTGGAACTGGACTGGTTGTGGGACAGCAAAACAATCTCAAAAGTTTGCAGTGGTGCCATATATAGATCCTGGGCGGCTGTGGCCCCATATGGTACCACACAGCACGTAGTGTTTGAGAATGAAGTGGAGATGTAATTTGATTTTTTGTGGGGGTGTCTCATGACCTGTGAATGCCCTAGTGCTGTAAATTTAGAAACAGTTTCTGTACTGTCTTTGAGCAGAGTATGCCCCACTCTTTGTTTAATATCCTGTTTTGATTAGTGACCTTGTAAATAGTGTATTTCTGACATGGTGGTGATTTAGATTTCCATTAACAGAGTAAAACTGATATATCATTGATAATGTAATGGGTTGGTAGTTTGCAAGGAAAATGTTTTTACGGAAGTAAAAAAAAGGCTTAATAGTTTAATGCCTGATAGCTTTTAATCTATAGCTGTCAGTGTTAATTCCATTGTATTTTTTTCCCTTTGAGAAAGGTTCATTGCTCTGAGGTTTTGCTAATCAAGATTCATAAAGGTAAAATATCACTTGTCACCTCCGTGCAGTACATGATAAACCAATTTAATTCTGAAGAAACTCCGTGAGGATTTAGAATAGAGGATGAAAAACCAATATATAGGATGAAGAACTGCATTTTTACCTTTTATAAAAGTATATGGATTTCTCTAATGCAAAGCATCATATCCTTTTTGATAGTGTATAATGGGACACCAAAAGGAACAACTAATGGGTAACTCTAGTTATTGATTAGCATTGAAATATGCTTATGAATTATGAGTCATACAATTATAGAACTGCAGAGTTGGAAGGAACCCCGAGGGTTATCTATTCCAACCTCCTGCAATAAAGGAATCTCAGCTAAAGCATCCTTGAAAAGAATCCTTTAACCTTTGCTTTAACCTCTGCCTAAAAATTCCATTGAAGGAGAACCCACCACCTTCCGAGAGAGTCCATTCACTGTCAAACAGCTTTGACCATCAGAAAGTTAGTCTTTGAAGGTTATGTTATAAGCCTTGTAGCTTTGACTTCTTAATAGGATATTTACTTAATCTTTTCAAATAATTTGCAGTCTGTACTAGGTCTCAGATTTGAATAATCATGGGAGCTAAATATATGTGCTCATTTAATAGACAACACTCTTCTTTTTCATTGTTTATTGAATAAATTTCAGGTAACTGTCAGGTATAGCATTATTATTGGTACAGTGGTACCTCGGGTTAAGTACTTAATTCGTTCCAGAGGTCCGTTCTTAACCTGAAGACCACTTTAGCTAATGGGGCCTCCTGCTGCCGCCGCACCGCCGGAGCACGATTTCTGTTCTCATCCTGAAGCAAAGTTCTTAACCTGAAGCACTATTTTTGAGTTAGCGGAGTCTGTAACCTGAAGTGTATGTAACCTGAAGCGTATGTAACCCGAGGTACCACTGTATTGGTTTTATTCATTACCTTACATCACAAGGTCTCTAAGTGATTAGAGTGAAGTAAATTAGGCTGAGAGGCTGTGACTGACTGGCCCAAGGTCGCCAGTGAGTTTCATGGACAGATGGGGACTAGAATCTGTCTCTCGTGGTCTGGCACCCTAACCACTACACCACAATGGTTTAATTCACGTGATAAACTTTTTTGGTCTGGGGTTCTGATACGTTGTCTGTTGCTTATATGGTACTGTAGATTAGAGCTAGAAAATAAAACACAACTTAATGCAGGAATAATTTTAAAACACTACAGCCAGCCATACGTGCATAGTTACGAACTAGATGACCCTTGTTGTCCCTTTCAGCTCTATAATTCTATGATTCTATAAATAAAGACATACTTTATGCTGGTTTGCAAGTATATATTTACTATTTTATGGAGCAGAAAACAATGGAAATACAAAGAAAATGCACAGAAAATTCACAAAAGGCAACCATTCTGGCCCAGACCAGTGTGATATTTGAGGGCAAATGTAATATATGGACTTCTCAGAATTAGGGATAAGCCATTGATGATAATAGTGTTTCTGCCTTTGCACTGTGCTCCTCCTTCCCCAAACAACTTGGGAGAATTCTTGCTGTGGGCCAGGAAGCATATGTAGCGTAAGCAGAAGCAAGAAAGGCTTGCCATATCCTCCCCACACACATTCAACTGAGGCCTCTCCCAAGCAGATGTCTGTTCCACATGCAGGCAGCAAAAATAAAAATAAAAAATAGGAAAAATTAAAATAAAACAAGAGCAGCAAGAGGGGGATTCCCATGTAGCTTCCTCTACCCCTGCATTTTCAAAAAGTTCATCAAGCAGCTGCTTGTTGATGGTTCCATGCAGCCAGCAGGCAGAAAAATGGCTGGCAGGTGATTCCTACACTTTCCCTCCCAACCCAACATACTTTTTTTTTAACAAAGTCTCTCAAGTAGCTGCCTGCTACAATACAGCTGGCAGGCAGCAAAATAGAGCAGCAAGCAGATGCACCCTGCACATCTTTCTATAACTATATTCCCATAGTAGGCAGGACTTAACCTGCTGAATTTCTGCTTGCCATACAGCAGTTAAAAACTCAAGAATTCTTCCCCCTTCCAGTCCTGAACCAAAGCCTAGGCTACCATCCTATGCCCACTGACCTAGGAGGAAGCCCAATTACCATAAGAGATTTACTTCCAAGTAGATATGCATACCATTGTACTTTCAGTTAATTATACAGTGGATTCTTAACAAGGGCCTGTTTTTTAGCTCCTGCAAAGCAGGATACATGCCTAAGCCTCTTAGCAAAGTTTTCATATTTGTCTTTTGCGGGGTTTTTTTTAAAATATCCACCCACACTTCTTGGGACTACCTGATCTCAGACGAACCCCCCACAGGCAAGCTGCGCCCTTGTTGTTAGAGGGAAAGGAAGGGCAAACTATGAAGAGTTCAAGGACTATGATAAGTCAGAAATAGGAAAAGCACACTAAAGAGGAGGGAAAACAGCTGTTGTTTAGGACCCCAGGGCTTACTTTTTGCTTGGTGTCAAAACACTTATCAATCACAGCTCTGATGTCACTCATTAGAAAGCGCTGACAGGCAGGAGCAGCTAGGCTGACTCATATCACAGAAATTGCTTAGGCTGGTTTTTCTGCATAACTTTAGAGACTTTTAAAAAATGAAACCTCAGAGTCTGGGGCCCCTGCTGGGGTGCCAATGAAAGTCGTTGTCAGTGCCATGGGTCCACAGGAGCTGGGTTGGCAATTCTCGCCTTAGTATTCTGATGCAGTATGACAGTTTTGTTCTTGTTTCTGATATTGGGTGACATCTTAATTTTTACCCCCAACATGGTAGGCAGTGTTATCCCTATCTTGTCTCTACAGTGAGTGAAAAGGTTAATCCTCGCCACAAAACACCTTGCCTCTGCTTCCTGCTGCTTTGTTTATTCTCTGCCTGGTATTTTCACTTAACTATATTGCAGCCAATAACTGCACTCTGAGGGAACTAAAACAAATGTTTGGTTCATTTTTAAATTACATTGTATTGCTTTGTTCTAACTCTCCCTTTAAAATAAACATTGAAGGTAGAATTATTGATGTGTGTTTTTTTTCCTTTTAAAATAGAGTTGCATTTCATTTAGTTCAGATAATTTTAAATGGTCCTTCAGCAAAAGTAAATCAATTTTTGTACCATATAACTTTCAATTACAGTCTTTGGAGTGAAAGAACAGCATGTTTGAAAGAGCTTAAAAAGATCTCAGCAAGATTTTCTTACATAGTCTGCCTGAAATCTGGGAAAGGTTATTATTTTTTTATTCCCAGGGAAAACCCATCTAGTTAGAAAGCCAGGCGTGTGAGTGAGAAAAACAGTTTAAACCCCAGTCACATGCTTTAAATTTAGGTCACATCTTACTAGTTTCTTACACTTTTTTTTCTTTTAGTCCTTCAGTAACAATGTTTAAGGAAATATCGTTGAACAACAACAACAAAGCCGGGGGGGGGGAGTCCTAAATGCTTACGAAACAACTAGTGCTATCCCAGCCTGCAGCTTATGGGCAGGAGTGAATTTGCTCCATGTCCTCCCCGCTTGCAACAAATGAAGATTGAGTGAGAGGTGTCAGCATTGTCAGCACTCATCTGAGAGGATGGGCAAATCAAAGGAAGGTTGTGCATTGTTGTAAGAGAACACTTCCTCTCTTCATCCTTAGCATTTGGTTTATTTAAACCATTTATATTTCACCCTTTAGCCAAGAAAAGACTGCCAGAACAGCTTGCAAAAATCAGTAGGAAAAAGCTGTGGAAAGGAGGAGGAGGAGGAGGAGGAAGGCTAGCAAGCCCTTATGGCTCCAATGAGACAAGTACATAGTTCTGTCTACAGATTTTGTCTGTCTAGGAGAGGACACCCCACCCCAGATCAGATCTGGGAGCAGAGTAGGTGACTATGTCTGGACCAAGCAATCAAGGTGGCTCCTCCGTAGAGTTCTTTCTTCAGACAACTGACTTGATGCCACATTGAATCTCCACAGGAGGAGGCTTAGAGGAGTTGCCCTCAAAGAGTATTTGCTGTTCTGTGTGGCATAACATTCCCCCCCACCCCCACCAATACTCTAGGTTATTTTTCCTACTCAGCTGGTAACATATTCATCTCCTACGATGGCAAAGCCCTGAGCTCCATGGGCACAAAAGCAGAGTCCCTGCAGCTTAGTGATGGAGCACATGCTTTGAATGCAGAAGGTCTTAGGATCAGTCCCTGGCATCTCCAGTTGAAGAGTTGAACACGTGCACAATCTGATGGCAGGTGAAAGGAAAGGAACACTGCTAGTGATATTGATGGACCAGTGCTCTGACTTGGCACAAGGCAGTTCCATACATCCACATGTTTCCTATGCTGTCAGGTAATGCCAGAAAGGGACGCAGGTGGCACTGTGGGTAAAACCTCAGTGCCTAGGATTTGCCGATCGCATGGTCGGCGGTTCGAATCCCCGCAGCGGGGTGTGCTCCTGTTGTTCGGTCCCAGCGCCTGCCAACCTAGCAGTTCGAAAGCACCCCCGGGTGCAAGTAGATAAATAGGGACCGCTTACCAGTGGGAAGGTAAATGGCGTTCCGTGTGCTGTGCTGGCTCGCCAGATGCAGCTTGTCACACTGGCCACATGACCCGGAAGTGTCTGCGGACAGCGCTGGCTCCCAGCCTATAGAGTGAGATGAGCACACAACCCTAGAGTCTGGCAAGACTGGCCCATACAGGCAGGGGTACCTTTACCTTTTTAATGCCAGAAGATCCAAGCCATATAGAAGAAAATGTATGTTTTGGCTTCTTCCACATGGCCTGGAGCTTCTCCTGCCACTGAGCAGCAATGATTCCCATGCCACAAAATTAATGTTGGAAAAGAGCCTTATGCCAGTAAATGGTGCCATCCAAGATACTTGAATAAAATATAAATAACATAAATAGAATAAATATATTTAAAATAATTTCTACATGCAAAACACATGTTATGTTCCAGAGCTGTGACCCCTCTGAGGCATTGTATATATCTGAATAATGGAGACAAACTTTGACGGTACCATTTCAAATGTTATCCTGAACAAATATATTCAATAACATAATAAATATATATATTTTTCTTGAAGCAAAATTTAAAAGGGAGACAAAGCTGGAAATTCTGCTTAAGGTCCTTTCATTACACATTTTTCTTCTTCTTTTTCCTTTTCCTTTCAGTAACAGGAATGGTTAGGAGAGAGCAGGGCTGCATTCCACAAGGGTACATAATATCTTATGACATCCAGCTTAAGGAGAACTCATAACTCATGAATGCCATAGCTGTAAAACAGCTGAGTTAAGGGGCCATTTTTAACCTGAGATAATAAATTGTGCACCAAGACTTCACTTACTGTATTAAAAGGGCACCTTATAGCACTAGACAATGAAGATGTGATGCCACTGTGCATTCAGCTGTGTTAATATAACTCAGGCTGCCTTTATGTGCCATCAAAACACAGTATTTTTCCTTTCCCACAAAAGCATACCTGTAAATGAATGAAAGAAAGAAAGAAAGAAAGTATGCTTTTATAAATCTTATTTAGGAATTAAATGAGAACATACATGTGTGCTCACAAAGTAGAACTAGCATATAATAGGCTGATTTTGACCATAGTGTAAGCATTTTAACTATTCAAATGGAGGGAGTTGGAACACCAGTCTCTTTAGACGTATCCCACTTTCCCCCCCATGGTAGGATTGTCTGCATTTGTGCCTTCGGTATTTCACCTTTAAGAAATTCCCATCCATCTTGGATTCCCTTCTCTTTGAGTGTTTCTGACCATGGGATCTCACCCAGTAGTTCCTTAAGCTTTTTAAATGAGCCTTCTTAAAACCCAGAGTGCTTGTCTGACTTACACTCAGCTTTCCCTTGCCTCTGTATCATGAAAGCCAGGAGGCCATGATCACTTTCTCCCAAGTTTCCCCATACTTTCACTTTGTCGATCAGTTCCTCCCTGTTGGCAAGGGCCAGGTTCCCCTTGTTGCTTCCTCCACCTTCCTGGGAATGAAATTGTCAGTGAGGCAATGGAGGAATTTGCTTGACCTTTCCTTCTTGGCAGAGTTTGAGTTCCAACAGATATTGGAGTAGTTGAAGTCTCCCATGACTACTATATCTCTCCTTTTGAATGTTGGGAAATCTGCTCCAGAAAGGAATCATCCAAGTCTTCGGTCTGGCTTGGAGGTCTCTAGCAGACACACCCAGTAAGGTCACTGTTGTTTCCTTCTCCTACAATTCTCTCTCCTATGATACCATATACTTTCAGTTTGCCTTCCATGCTCCAGGTCCTGTGCCCCTAGACCCTTCAGTTTTCTGCCCAGAGTCTCATAGTCCCTTGCTATATGTTGAAGTCTGTGTCAGGTAGTATCATTTGTACCTACCTGAATCAGAGTAAGGAGTTGTGGTCAGTGGGCTTTATAACACAGGGCAACTTCTCTGCCACATTGTGAATCTTTGCACCTGGAAAGCAGCACATCTCCTGGGACATCCTGTTTGTGCAATTGTGAAAACAAATGCAGTGCAAGCAAACACACACAACACAAGAAACAGAACAGAGGTGTCATGGCAGTCTAATAACAATCAAGTGGACAGGAAAAAAGGATAGAAAGAATAGATAATTATAAAGAGAGAGTTTTAAATTGAAATGAGAGTCATTCACTTAGGTAGCAGGCAGGGTTTGTCTGCTTGCATTCAACATGTGCATTCTGGGGGCTTCACTCTGCAAATCCTTTACGTGAGTCTCATGGAACATACAAGCATTGAAAATGTTCTGGATACAGTTAAAGTGCTCAGCCCTTGTGATCTCTTCATAGTTGTGCTTGAACCATTTGCAGATTTATGTTGCTTTTACACACAACTTTGCATTTATGTAGATGATAGCCTGTGCTAAAAATATTTCTCTATATTTGGGCCACTACTTCTCACTGGAACTTTGAAGCATTTCCTGTTTGTTAATTTCATACTCTCTTCCCTGATGGCAGAGGTATGTTTGCTAGGTGATGCCTTCACAAGTCTTTATCACTACTGGAGATGTGAGCTCATTACATGTTACGTTCTATACAGCAAAAAGTGTCTCTCTCCCATTTTTGTGAAAGTGCTGTATTCAGCAGTAGCAGTCAAGAATGCCGCTGTTAATACCCATTATTCTGTTTCCTTCCACCTGCCATAGTTGTGGGGTTTTTTTTGTATTATTAAACTTGAATATCCCTAAAAACATAGTATTTTTTTTAAAAAATGATGTATTCTCTTTGACAGACTTCCCAAGAGTACCAGAACTAATGGCATAGTCTTTGAAAGCAATCTTTTTTGATAACATAATCTGGAACAGGAGCACATCCTAAAGGAACAGGAGCACATCCTAAAGGAAGCCCAGGCTGGTTTCAGGGCACATAGATCAACTCTAGACCAAGGACTGGTATTGCAACATCTAGTGGAGAAATACACCTCAAAGAAAGGAGGCTCTCTCTATGTAGCCTTTTTAGATTTCAAATCAGCTTTCGATTCGATACCCCGGCATAGACTTTGGGAAAAATTAAATGCCACAAACATCGATAGACGTCTTTTGCTTCTTATCCGTAGACTACATGAAAATACTCGGATCCGTGTTAGATGTGACCGTTATGGGAACCTATCAAAGGAAATCCAAAGTTTCCATGGTGTCAAGCAAGGCTGCGTTCTTGCCCCCATTCTATTCAACTTCTATATAAACTCCTTAGTCGGAAAGATGGAGGAAGCAAGTACTCATTCCCCAAACCTAAACAATATACCAATACCAGTCCTTTTGTACGCAGATGATGCGGCACTTATTTCCTTCTCTTGTGTGGGTCTAAGAAAACTTCTACGAGCTCTTACAGAGTATTGCGAAGCTGAACACCTAATAATAAATTATACTAAATCAAAAATTATGGTGTTCCCCAAGAGAAAACTCCGACATAAATGGAAAATTAATAACCAACCTATTGAGCAAGTAACATCTTTTAGATATCTTGGAATAATTTTTGATGAGAAGGGATCTTGGTGCCATCAGATTAAGAATTCCATTGTCAATGCGCAAAGATCTTTTAGAGCTATCATAAGATTCTTTTACAGAAAAGGAGGTCAATATGTTCCTGCCGCCTCCCAGGTCTTTGTTGCAAAAATACTTCCACAACTGATGTATGGCACCCAGATATTTAATTGTCAAAAACTCAAGTCCCTGGAATCTGTACAAACTAAATTTTACCGCTCCCTACTAGGGTTACCTACCTGTGTCTCCAACACTGCCATTAGGCTGGAGGTAGGTCAACTCCCTATTAATGCCAGGATATGGATCCTGAAGATTCACTTCTGGCTAAAACTCATATTTTTCCCAGTGGGAGTGGCTCCATTGACTTTATTAGACCCGTTCCAGTCTAAATGGAGATTGTCGCTTTATGAAAAATTGAAGGGCCTGGGGCTTTCCCCACAAGAACTTATAGCCGCAGGCTTTGAAAAGGCAAAAATGATGGTGAGCCAGCGAATAGGAGATGTAGAGCTTCAGGACCATATGAGCAAGATAGATAAATATCCAGCTATCCAAGATTATGAAAAAGGGTTTAATTTAACCCCATATTTGCTGGATCTACAAATCGCAAAATATAGGCGGGCGTTTACCCTTACCAGATTTGATGTACTGCCATCTGCCTTACTAAAGGGCAGATACGAGGGCACACCCTATGCCGAACGAGTTTGCCCATGTGGTCTGAAGGAGGTGGAAACGGCTTCACATGTGTTGTTACACTGCGACCTTTACGGGGATATCAGGTCACTGTTTATCTCTCCTATCGTCCAGAAATTTCCAGGTCGATCTGAATCCCAGCGGCTGAAAATCCTACTAGGAGATAAAAACCCAGAAGTAACACTGAAAGTGGCCAAGTTTTCTGCGGCCGCGATCAAGCGGAGGGCATTAGTTGTAAAAAAGTAAAAGATCTGACTCTTGGACAAGCCCCCCCCCTTTCTTTTTAAGTCTACACATATATGGTAGTGCATATATGAGTATATATGTGCGTGTGTGTGGGTGTGTGTGCATATGTGCATTGTTTTTATGTATAATTTTACAACTTTTAATTGACACCATCATTCCCTCGTAAACTACTGTTGTCTTTATGTTGGTTTTTTTTTTTCTTCTGGTCTATGACCGTAATAAACTTATTCATTCATTCATAGTATTTTTTTAAAAAAATGATGTATTCTCTTTGACAGACTTCCCAAGAGTACCAGAACTAATGGCATAGTCTTTGAAAGCAATCTTTTTTGATAACATAATCAGATAAAAAATTGCTTACATTATGACAAGAAGTTTTGGTTGCTTCATGCTCGACATTGTGATGCATCTTGACAGATGTTATTATGGCACACAATTTGCTTTGCAACTATTTTTGCCATGCTACAGCTTATGACAAAGTATAGATTCCCCACCCCCTCCAGTTGTCTCTATGGCATCAGTGGCTCCAGTCCTAATTCCATGGCTCGTTATGGTAACAGTCCCATTAATGTTAAGAACCTGGATGGTAATGGGTTAAAAAAGCAACAAATAACAACATTTATTTACTGTACAGCCGATTTGACAGCAGCATCACACGATTCCCAAGCAACCCTGACATGTACACAGGCCACTGTCATCTTCCACACCAAAGAACATGCAGCATACGTGGGGAGTTGCCAAAGGACCTATTTAATGAAAGCACCCTATGAGATACACATGGCTAAAGCACAGACAGCAAACAAGCAGGAAACATGCATACACTCAGGCAGCTGTGGTAAGCATGGGGCTGATAGCAGGCAGATGACATCCCTCCCTTGTGGTATGACAAGCAGCCCTGCTCCCAACCTCACCTTGGCCACCACTGCACCCATGGGCATAGCCAGGATTTATGTTAGGGGGGCAGAAGCTCAGTTAGTTAAGTATTTTGTTTTATTTACTTGATTTATGGGGCAGTTGCCCCCCCCCCCCGGCTGCATCCACCCTAAGCACCTCCATCACCTCGTGCTGCATTTCAGCCTCTCCAGCTGAGGCAGAATCTCCTAACCAGGCTTTTTATCTTGTACTTATATTCCCCCTCTCTCTCCACATGCCTCTCAAAGTATTTCAGTCATCTCCTTTGTCATGTTTTCCCCCTTCTCATTTCACACGTAAATGGATGGGTCACAGTTTTTCACCCCTCTTCTCTACCTCTTTTGCATGGTGTGGAGATATGAATGTGTATTTGTGTGTTTACGTTTGTGTGAAGGGTAAGGGCCAGAAGGTGGAGCAGCTAGAGCTGCCATATGTCCGTTTCTCCTCCCCTGCCTCTAACCATGCATGCCCCAAACTTACTCTCCTAACTCTCTCTTTTGCATTCCCACATGCTGTGCATGTTTGGGGCTGCTGGTTCAGTCCACACTATTTCTTTATTTAATTTGTGTACTACCGGTACTCTTCATTTGTAGATCTCAGGGCAGTTCACAATATAAAAACACAACATAAAAACACAAAATACATGATAAAAACAAGAACAAAAATCACAAGCCAATCAACACCCCTCCCCCCGAGGCACTCAAGTGGGGACACAGACAGGCATGGATGCCCTTTGGTGGTGAGGACCACCTGAAAGTAGACTGAAGTCCACTGGTGGTCCCTCGCACATATGAACTCATGTGCATTAACTCTGAGGGAATCTCCACACTTTCCAGTGCAGCTCTGATCTGTGTATGTGCAGCTTCTCACAACAAACTTGTTGAGTCTGGACATCATACTCAGTACTTCAAATGTCTGTGTGCAGATGTTTGGGGTTTCTCCTTTTGTCCAGAGTTCCTTCACAAGGGTATACATGTAAAGATGTGTGCATGATTCTGTGCATTGTATTTACTATGGAAAACATCAGCATTAGCATTTTGTGTTTCTTCCCACAAGATATGTGTGGAATTATAGTAAGTTGTTGTTGTTGTAACCCACCTACAAGACTTAGTAAACTAAAAATCTTCATTCCACCATGCTTGGTATAATAGGAGTTGTGGCTCTTCATTGGAATCAATTGTGTGGGGGGGGGGGATGCAGGGCTTAGTCATATGAAATAATTATATAATCTTTGCCTTTTAGTGTTATGGCATATTGGGGGAAATGTTGTCTAGCCAGCTCCAATGCAGAACAATTGTATCGATTTTTTTCTCTTTTTCGCCATGACCTTTTTCTTTTAGTGTAAGAATGAATGTGCTTCAGCTAATATTATTCCCAGTTAGGCTCAAATTCTTGAGAATTCAGAGAACGTGTAAAAAGCTAATTCAGTGCCTGACAGTCAAAACAAGGCATACAACATCAACAGCTTGCATTTCATAATAAATCCTAACTACTAATGATTGTATGCTGAGAATAGTACCAGACTGCAAATATTTCACATACCCTTTCAGTCCCAAGCCAGATTTTATTTACTAGCATGGCATTCTGGTAGTCTAATGACAAGCATGCAGTGCTTTGCTTTCCAGACTGTCCTAATTGCCACTCTGCAAGATGAGTTATGCTGCTCTCAGGCCACTAGGAGTCAGACTGTATAACAAAATTGATTGGAGACTGCTTTTAAAAACCCAGTTCCTTTCTGCACCCTCCTTTGAATCTTATGTCTGAGGGCTCGCCCATACTTCTGCTACAAAGCATGGGCCCAATGAGTTTCCTGCTTGACCAGTGCTTTCTAGCCATGGGTCCGAGCCGCTTTCTCTTTGCCCCATTCCTTTCCCATGGAAACCCCACTATTTAGTCCAAACGTCCATCTGGAGACAACCTGATTGTCATTTGCTCCAATTGACAACAAAGAGAGGTTTTCCCCAGGGAAAAGCATCAGGATGAGATGAAGTGTGGATAAGCCCTGAACTGAAGACTTTTGTTGCCTTTAGAGACAGAGAAGAGTCGCTCAGATCACCAAAGGAGCATGTTCTATGGGTGAACACCTCAGAGTTCGTGTTTGTCTGATCTCATTACAGGGGCTGCCATTACAAGGCCACCTTGCAGTTGCTTTTTGTCCTTCACATGCTGCACACTGCCAGCCATTTCCACCATCACTTATGTGGCCTGGAAAATCAGCACGACACAAGCTACTGTAAGTTGCTAGCCTCAGGTCGAGTCCTAGAGGATCGGTGAAATGCACCGACATTGCTGCCTGCTTCCACTGTCCCCACAATTGCAACCTGGGCCTGCTGGGAAAATGTAGTTCTGTTCAGGGAATGAGCAACCCATGGGACTTTGGAGAAATGTGAATTGCTAGGTTGGTCTTTCTGCTGTGGTATCTGGGAGCTGCGTCCACTTATAGCTAACTGCGGAATGCATCTCTTGGACACACAGATTAGCCAATTTGTTTGTTGCATTCATGCAAATATATCAACAGGACCAAAGTCAATATGCATTAAACAAGCAGATGGACAAATGTAGATTATGGGATTTTATTATTTAGTAATGATGGAAGTTGTAGTCCAACAACTTCTTGAGGACCACAGGTTTCCAACCGTTTGTTTAGAGTGACCTTCATTTAGCCCAAATGCATTTGCTTCCTCAAATGAAACAAATTCTGTGCTGGCTGTGCTCTTTTCATTTCCTTGATGCAGAGAACATACACTTTGCTCTTTTTAAGTAGAGCACAGACTTTATATCTTTGTTTATTTGTTAGAAATGCAGAAACAGATCAATGACAGCAAAGGCAAAATTGCTTGTCCAGTATGAATTCAGAAGTAGGTATGGTATAGATTGAATGGTTTGTTCCTGGTATTTTGTTGTTTTTTTAATTACACTTTAAGAATTTCAAAGAAGCCAACAGAACAGGACCAGAATGACATACTCTGAAACCAAACTCCATATAAATTCTCTCACACTAAAACTAAATTGAGGGGAAGAAATGTTAAAATATATTGCCCTTTAAAACAACATTAATAGCATTTGCAGGCGGTAAGCAAGGTGACACCATAAATGTGAGAGGAAACTCACAGAACTTCAATAAGAGCTTCTTTGGACTCTTATCTGTCCTCTTCTCCACACACCCCCTTCTCTCATTGTATAGACTACCTCCCTCGGTAGATTCTGTGTGAAACTGAATCCTAACATGAGACACAAAAATGAAAGCTGGTTTGCTTTCTTGTATTTATGTTCTCTGATTGGATTGCTCTGATTTGCAATATGTGAAAGGGTAGCAATGACATGCCGTCTGTCCCCCGTCCCCCCTGAAGCCACATCAGTAGCATCTTACCTTTCCGAGGATGGATTGTATAGGAGGGAACATCCTAGGATTAACCTGTCAGAAAGTTACCATTTTTTGTGTAGCATTCCCATCCTTTTTTTGTCCCTGTTTCTTTTGCAGCCCAGTACATACAGATCAGATCTTCCTAACATTTATTTGTCATTGTTAGGGGAGAGGACCATAAGTGGTAGGAGAGCACATGCTTTGGGTGCAAATACTTCAAGGTTTAATTCCCAGTGCATCTCCAGGGAGGACTGGGAAAGACCCTTGCCAAGAACCTGGAGAGCTACTGTCAGCCAGTTTAGAGAGACAATACTGGGCTAGATGAGCCAATAATGGTCTGGCTCAGAGTAAGGCAGCTTCCTGTCTTCCTCTTGTACAGTTGTTCTGTTCCATTTTCATTTTCATATTCATGCGCATGGCTTCTGGGGCCTAAAATGAACAGCAACATAAAATGAGCCTTAATCTAATCTAATCTAATCTGATTCTGTCAGATTTCAGTGTGGGTATGTTTAATTTAAGACAAAGGCGAAGAACCAGTAAACATGTAAGATGTACTCCACTCCTACTCTATCTTGCTCTTGTGATGCACACCAAGATAAAGTACTGTACTGATTTGAAGAGCAAACAATCGCTTTGATGCAAAATCAGGAGATAGCATCAGGCACCTGAAACTTCTTATTCTCTTACAGTGTTAACCTCTCTATGTAAACTTCTATGAGTATGAAAATCTTTAATTTTTTCCCCTGGTGTGACCTTCTGTGCTACAATATCAAAAACTTATTAAAGCAAAATAGATGGAGAATGATGTTAGGAAACCCCAAGCCTCTCAATTAGCTCAAATTTCCAAGTGATGGCTTGAGGACTCATATTGAATGCTAAGGCAGCCTCACTTATAGCTCCCTGTGATCCAGAATAATTGCACATATCATTAGCATTCAATTAACACGAGTTAAATTTCTCTAAGTACTGCTAACTTGGAAGACCCCATTTATTGATGTACTGCAATAGATTCTCCTAATTTGATGGCTACCAATGCTAGACATCTATGCTGCTTTATCTGGCCTGTAGAAATGAAATTTCTACTCCTTGTCTGCCAATTCTCTAATGAATGCAAGATGGGGCATATTTTACCATATTTAGAGTGAGAAGCTCTCATGAAAGTCACAAATGATCTCCTTGAGGTTCTTTGTTCTTAATTTATTTCATCTCTCTGTTGCATTTGGCACTGCTGGCAACCACCTTTATTTCCTCCACCAAACAAATTTCTAGCACTTAGCTATCAGTTTATCTTCTTTCTCTTTCACAGCCTCCCTTGAGGTGCTCCCTGTTTGCTCACAGTGTTTCGTAAGGTCTAGCCCTCTGCCCACTCTGAACTGGGAGTTGCTTGGTGTGACTCAGTTTCCCTGAGCACACACCAAACATTTTACATGTTTCATACATATACCGGTGAATGTGCCAGGTGAGTCATCAGACCCACCTGAAAAGCATTCATTGGACTGGACTCTGGAGCCCACTGTGGATTTCCTATGAGGCAGAGGAAGGCAGCAGCAGCAGGAAACAGATGCTGTTGGGTAAAGAGGAACACTGAGCTATTGGAAGACAGACTTGTGGGCCATGCAACCTATCCTGTGCCCCCGCCCCACCACCAGCTAGCCTGTTGCCCCCCACTGTGCTAGAGGATACTATAGTGGTACCTCGGGTTAAGAACTTAATTCGTTCTAGAGGTCCGTTCTTAGCCTGAAACTGTTCTTAACCTGAAGCACCACTTTAGCAAATGGGGCCTCCTGCTGCTGTCGTGCCGCCGGAGCACAATTTCTGTTCTCAACCTGAAGCAAAGTTCTTAACCCGTGGTACTATTTCTGGGTTGGCAGAGTCTGTAACCTGAAGCATCTGTAACCTGAAGCACCTGTAACCCATGGTACCACTGTATTGCCAGTGCTGAAGTTACGTTAGACTTCTGTAAATGAAATAGACATGAGTGTGTGCCATCTTGTCCTTTTGCTCAGGTAAAATTTGTCATTTTTGGGAAAAGTGATGAGCTGGTGGCAGTGACCCAACTCCATGTTTAATTAGATGAAAAGATGGTCCTCTCCAGTCTGGATTTGGAGCTGAGACATGTGTCAGGTACATGACTAAATCTAGGATGTTCTTGTCCTATAACCTGCCTGGGTGGATCAACTGTATGAGTTCTGCATGTAAACTGCTCCTTGGAAGAAAATCACAAATACCATATTTAATCGAATGTAATGTGCACCTTTTTTGGCCAAATTATGTTGCAATAATTAAGGTGTGCATTAGATCTGCTGGCGCATTTACATTTGCTAGCAATTTTTGTTTGTTTGTTTCAAGATTTTGAAAATTGTGGTGCACATTACATTTAATGGTACATTAAAGGTAAAGGTAAAGGTACCCCTGCCCATATGGGCCAGTCTTGACAGACTCTAGGGTTGTGCGCCCAACTCACTCTATAGGCCGGGGGCCAGCGCTGTCTGAAGACACTTCCGGGTCACGTGGCCAGCGTGACAAGCTGCATCTGGCGAGCCAGCGCAGCACACGGAACGCCGTCTACCTTCCCGCTAGTAAGCGGTCCCTATTTATCTACTTGCACCTGGGGGTGCTTTCGAACTGCTAGGTTGGCAGGCGCTGGGACCGAGCAGCGGGAGCGCACCCCGCTGCGGGGATTCAAACCGCCGACCTTTTGATCGGCAAGCGCTAGGTGCTGAGGCTTTTACCCACAGCGCCACCCGCGTCCCGTAATGGTACATTAGATTCATGTAAATACAGTAATCCCTAATGATTATTATTGTCCTTAGCTTTTTGGCTGCAACAAACAGCAGCAGTTCTGAATCTATAGTGCTAGCAGATCTCAGTGATGGCTCTAGAACAACCCAAAACTATATGAGTTTTCAGCTGTATAAAATCTAATCCAAAATGTCTTCGGTTTCTTTGCTGTTGTATAGCATTTTTTTTTTAATTGCCACAAGTTTTGTCCTTTTTCTTTAGTGGACTAAACTGCACATTTCACATATTTTGTGACTGCTCTGAAATGCTACAGCAAAATGCTTCCATAACTGTACATGAAGAAATGTGAGGTTATAGTATATTAATGACAGTGGGACTCCTTCCAAGTGAAATGTTTAGGAGCTGCTGTTCATTGCTCATGATAAACTGTGGTTTATTATGACATCTGAATCACACAAAATCCTCATGTCTATCATCTTGTAGTTCAGAAGCTCAAAGTAACTTTGCAGCATTAAAAGCTTGACACCTTTTCCAGTGGTTACATTTCTGATTTTTTTCTTTAATTTTTTTTTAAGCAATACATTTGGTTGTGGAAGGATTTCCCTGTCTGTGATATAACACCAGTGGACAATGTCTACTTGTTTCCTTTGTTATACATGCCACCTTTTTATAGACACAGAATAATCAATTTCTGCAGAATGCCAGTCAAGACCAGATCGATTTCACAGGCAGACAGATAATTAAGCTTTGATTAGCAGGCCATGAATGCTTCTTCAGCCTATGATATATAGCAAGGCCATGATCCATTCACTTGAAATCATTATTTCCAAGCTATTATTTGTTCCGATTGACTTTGAAACTACTTGAGAGTAAGGGTTTAAAGGCTAGTGATCTTGTTATGCAATGGGAACAGAAGGGATGCAAATCATATGCTAATTAACATACATTCATCTGCTGAAAAAACTTTTATGATCTTTTCTTTTGATTGGCATTGCTAGCACAGGGCTTTTTTTGTCAACAAAGTAAGTGGTTTGCCTCTGAAAAGGAAAAATAAAAGCACAGGTCCTTTGCTGGTGTTTTTCCCAGACAGTAAATGGTTCCCTTCCTTGAAGGCAACTGATCTTTTCTTTCCTTTCTTTCTTCTAGCCTACATCATAAATAGACAATTGGGAAAGACATATTGCTCAGTGACTGTTTACATGGCAGAAAGAGAATCCACTTACTTTTAGTTTAAAAGGCAGCCTTGTTGCTGCATTGATTTTATCTGACTCCTGTTTGTTTGTGTCGAGTGATCTAATGTTGAATCGGAAGTGCTAAACAGGAAAGACATTCAGTAAGTGCCTTATCTCTTAGTTTGAAATGACAAGAAAGCTGGGGTTTATTTTGAAAACCCCCAAATGCGTTATCCTTTCTGAATTGTCCATTAGAAGTGCCACTGCTTTCTTGGAAGACATGTGAACATTACATTGTAGTAAATGCTGCTGGAAGGGTGGTATATTTACAATGAGAGAGATCCTGTGAATTCTCAAGACCTTTATCAGATGTGATAAATGCCACCTTTTATCTTGTTTCTACTCTGGCAGGGGGGTGGTGTGGAGGGACCTCACCAGAAGAAACTGATAAGGCACTATTATCCTATGATGATGGCTGGACTATCCTGGTCTGCAAATAGGTTTACAGGATCACCACTGAGGAAGTGTTAAAGGTGGTGGGCCAGCCACACACCCCCCGGCACTGCCTGGATGAATTGACCACAAGCCTTGGTGCCATATCCACCACTGCCTCCCCATATTGTGTACCTTATTTATTTTTGTCGGATTTATACCTTGCCTTTCTAGTGGCCTGCTCAAGGCAGCTAATGATCCGAATCAACATGTGGAGGACATTAGTGATGGAAACTTGGAGAGCTGGATTTGCCTTCTCCCTTGGTTACAGTCCTGGGAACAGCTGTGGCAGTGGGGGAAAACCTCACACCTCTTAACTCTGAACAGACATTTGAGGGCTATTTTGCAGTCCTTGGGGGGCTGAATTTGGCCCTTACATCTCCAGTTGCCGAGTCTACTGTACTCACTGAAAATGAATTATATGAGTGAGCGTTTACTCTGTGACTCAGAGCAATTTCTAGTCAACATCAATCACTTCAGTCAGTTTTGTCAGTGCTATAGAAATGGGCCCATGTGGCTTTACTAGGCTGATTCAAAGTGGCTCGATAAACTATAATTTCTCTATATTTTCCATGTACCTTTTAGAAAGTTAACCTACAATAATTCTAGTGCTGTGCAGCTGCTGTACTCACACAATGCATATGCTTATACAAGGAATTTGGAGCCTCTAGGCAGACAGTGGGGGAGTCTGGCAGCAAAGCCAGCTAATTGTCCCCCTTCACCTCTGCCTTGTGGGAAGGAATATCAGGTGCCAGGTCCTGGTCCAGTTGGGCTGGTTGTTTCGGAGTTGACTTTGATTGTATTGTACTTCATGTATCCACTGTTATTTTATAAAAATGTTCAGCCAAATGGCCTAGATGGTGCCTTTGCAAGCCATTGGACAAGCAAGGCAGAGTGGGAAAATCCTTGGCACCAATGGGTGCATTCCTAAGGTGGTATGAGGAGGGGGAACAGGGCTTGGACCCTATATAAGGGACAATCTACTTTTCCTCCAACCTCTTAGTTTGCAGCAGCTCTCGCTCTCCCTCCCTGTCACCCTGTGTGCTTCGGGGTCACCACTAGGGGCCAGGTAGGATTTCCCCCCAATCCGCATTTTGGATTGCAAAATGCAGATTAGGAAAATTTACCTACTTCACACTCAATAGCAGGACAGATTGCTAGTTGGTCTGTTGTGTTGTTTAAATAGGTTCATCTTCTAGATTTGGTCACTTTGGGCAGTTTAGGTGTGGGAAAAGAAATAGTTTGGTTTAGCCTGGTGATGCCCTTTAGGCACCTTTCAGGTGATGGCTCAGCCCTGAGGCTCACTTCTTGGACTCCGCAGTTAAGAGGGTGAGACAGGGGCCTCCTTTGAGGCCAAACTCCCTCATCCACCTGGGGTCCTGAGGTCCTGGGGGTTGATAAGGTAAGGCCTCCCTTCCTCACCTTCAGGGTGTGGCCCAGGAATCGGGGCAGGCTAGGGAGCTGTGCCCTAATTCTTTAGGCAAGGGCAGATTTCCCAGTGGTTATAGTTATACAGTGAAGTTAGTCCCCCCCCCCCAGCCATCCCCCTCTGGTGATTTTAATCTAAGCTCTAAATAAAAGCAGCCCAGTTCAACCCTAGTTTATGTGCCTGCCTATCAGGGCACAAATGTTGTAAGTGCTTTGAGGACTCTAGTAGAGAAGTGGGATATTTGTTGTTGTTGTTGTTTACTCGTTTAGTCATGTCCGGCTCTTTGTGACCCCATGGACCAGAGCATGCCAGGCACTATACATCTACTAAATAGATAAATAATGAAGCACCAGGGGTATATTGACCCTTTTGTGGGCCTGCCCACATGTCAGTGTCTTCTGGACAGTTGTGTTGACTGGAATTATCAGCCAAAGTTACCATGACCCTAAACTATGTGTCCTTTCTATGTTATTAAGATAACTCAAATTACTATAAAACTTCCCACAATTTAGTTGTATGGCAGGTTATTGCCCAAAGATGGAAAGGCACTGCCAATATTACTGTGGAGAAATATTGCTATTTCTGAAAAGGTGACCTACCACCTGAGAGCACTGAAGGGTGAGACAGAGCCTAAGATTTTGGAGCAGTTTGGTGGACTTTCATTGTGCATGTGAATAAACAATCTCTCAGAGGCCTCATGTCAGCTAAATATTAATTTATTTGAATATAGATATAGTATGTTATTGGTCGTTTCTTTGTTTCCTTGCTTTTTTGCAACTTATATTCTTCCTTTTGCAATTTTGCAATTTTTACTATACACCCTCAGCCTGCAAAATGATGGAAGAGTTGGTTTACACATTTTTCCTGGGTTTGTTGTATTACTTTGTTTAAAAGTGCAATAAATAAAGAAAATTAAAAATTAAGAAATGAGTAGGATGATCAAGAAAACCAAACTGAGGAATTTGTGGAATTTGTCTTTGATTTGACTTGCCTTAACAGATGAACATGATAATAATGGTCATGCTATCCCAAGGTACAAAAACCATGATACAGTGGTATCTCAGGTTAAGTACTTAATTCGTTCTGGGGGTCCGTTCTTAACCTGAAACTATTCTTAACCTGAAGCACCACTTTAGCTAATGGGACCTGATGCTGCTGCCGTGCTGCAGGAGCACGATTTCTGTTCTCATCCTGAAGCAAACTTCTTAACCCGAGGTACTATTTCTGGGTTAGCGGAGTCTGTAACCTGAAGCGTATGTAAGCCGAGGTACCACTGTATATTGCAACACTGGCTGAACCTGAAGGTGGGTTCCATTGTACACTTGTGATCTTGAGACCGTTGACAATATAAGATAGTGAGGATCAGTGTTTTAACAGTGCATTCCTATGCATGCTACTCAGAAGGAAGCCCCACTAAATATGTGTGATGGGATTGCAGCCTAAAAGGCTAAAGCCGATTGTCTCCGTACAGACATGCAGCCAAATTAGTTCTCTAGTAGCTGTCCTTCAGGTGATCCTTATTTTCCCATCCACTCTGAAACTAGTCTGGGGGAATAGACCAGTTTGCCGCTACTCAGAGTGCTTACTGTATTGACTGGGACTGTGAAATTGATTGATCATAAATGCTACAGGTTCATTCTGCAATGTGGCATGTATTTAGAATCCAGATGATATAACTGTAAACACAGCTGGTTTTCCAGCTGGCCGAGTACCTCCATTGTTTTCAAAGGAGGTATATTCTCTGGGATTTCCAGCAGGAAATCAGAGAGAGAAAGCACACTTAAAGCTGGAAGATAAGCCACATAGGTTAAGGTTACCAGCTTTTTTTCAATGAATCCGGGGACACTTTTCAACTTCAGTTGAATTCAGTGGATTTTGTCAGGGGACTGACTTCTAAATCTGGGGACTGTCCCCAGGAAACGAGGACGTCTGGTAACCTTAACATAGGTGGCCCTTGGATTCTGGGCTTGCAGCATTCAAACTTGGTGTGAAAATATCATGTATGAACACAATTTGAAGGCACCAGTGATGGGGAGAGGTGTCATTATTGACCATCAAGAGACTGATTAAAGTCTAATTGGTTTCACCTTGTAGTGGTGTAGTGTGGTGTGGTGTAGTGGTTAAGAGCGGTAGTCTCGTAATCTGGGGAACCGGGTTCGCGTCTCCGCTCCTCCACATGCAGCTGCTGGGTGACCTTGGGCCAGTCATACTTCTTTGAAGTCTCTCAGCCCCACTCACCTCACAGAGTGTTTGTTGTGGGGGAGGAAGGGAAAGGAGAATGTTAGCTGCTTTGAGACTCCTTAAAGGGAGTGAAAGGCGGGATATCAAATCCAAACTCTTCTTCTTCTTCTTCTTGTAAGGAACTTGCAGTGTGGGTGGGATATCCTGGAGGGCTCCTCCTGGATGAGCCTCCAATTCTATATTTTAGTTCACACAGTGGCCTTCCCCCCAGCACCTGGTATTTGGAGGTATGCATAGGGTTGCCATATTTCAAATACTGTACTTTTCTGTGTATAAGACTAGGTTTTTAAATTAGAAAATAATGTTTAAAATTGGGGGTCATCTTATACATAGTTATAACCTCCCCCCATTTTCCTAATTTGGAGTCTGTCCCCCCAAGTACACAGAAAAATATGGTAATTGTTGAGCTTTTTTTTTTTTTTTTTTACAAAACACCAAAAAACTATGATTTTTTGATTGACTTGTCTAAGATCCAGGACAAAGCACCACAATTCAGAATCCCCCCCCCCCCCGGGACGTCAATTCCACATAGCTACCAACCATGATGCATAGCTGTCACTGGACCCACCTGATTTAAGCTTTGCTACTCTGTTTTCAATACAGTGGTTTTTCATCATGGTTTGTTTTTTTTAAAAAAAGAAAAGATAAAATGGTACACAAACCAAGGTTGCCTCCAGCTAAATTTTAAACAGCATAGATTGTGGCTTCTTTGTTCTTTCCCCAGTCATCCTCTGCTATGCCGGGCTAAGCCATGGTTTCGCATGTCATGTCTACTGAAACCAGATTCATAGTTTAGGTCTTTCCAGGCTAAACATGACTTTGTGAACAATATTTGTTCTGTAGTTTGGCTCATGGTTTGTCTGGCCCTAGGTAAGCCATGAGTGCAGATTTGTATGACATGTTAAGCCAAACCATGGCTTAGCACAGTGCAACATCAGAGCAACCAGTGAGGAGCAAGGGAACTGTGATCTCCTCTCCCAGAGCCCTCACACTTCCATGCTAAACCATGATTTGGCCTAGCATGCCATGCAAACCATTGCATGCAATTAAATGACTTTTTTAAAAAGAAGAAATATCAACTGAAATTAGGTCCATTTTTAAAAAGGGTGCAATCCTACCACCTTTAGGAACAAATCCCATCAAACTGAATGATACTTACATCTGTGTAGCCGTGTATAGGATTGTGTTGTAATGGATTAGTCTGCCATGAAGTGTTTGTATTTGGTCATATATTTAATAATAAATTTTGCAGGCAAAAAAAGCAGATAGAAAGCAAACATTCTGGAAGATACTAGGGTAAAAAACCTCAAGATATAGTCTCTGAGGATGAGCCAAACTAAGAAAGTGGGTCAGCTTCATAACCAATTATTATAGATATAATGTGTAAGTCACCACAAATACCAAATGAATAAGGTCCACTTGAGTTATTTGTTTCCACGCTATGGAGAGAATAACCCTGCTATTATAGTTGTAGGAAGGAGAGTTCAGCCTCCTGTGGACTGAAATGTCATCCCAATCTGCAATTGGGATCTCAAGGAATAGAGGTATATTGGATACACATTTTTTTTAAACAAAGCAGAAGCATATTGTGTTTCACAGGTCTATCATTTGCCCTCATCTGGATCTTCAGGCCCAGTAATTAGGGGCTAGGATGAAAACATCACCGGTCACATTGTGCAGTTGAGGATGCTGCTATGGATTGCTTTGGCTAAACTGCTGATTTGGTTGTCAGTTGTGGCTTGTTTTCTTTGTATTTATCGTAGTTTTTTAAGGCCCCCCTGCCCACTTCTCCTCTGCATGCTGTTATAGTACGATAGCATAAAATGCAAACTCTCTACACCCTGATGTTCCTTTGATGACAGGCCTGCTTTCATTGCCTTCTATAAGCTGGCATGTCCGTGGTGCTGTTTTTGTACTGCATACAGGGTGTATTTTAATTTGTTCTGTAATTGAGATTCACCTCAGTGTGCATCTTCACAAGGAGAGTTAAGTAGATAAATTTTTCCATCTTTTTGTCAACCTGTCATCCCACTTAGAATGAGATGATAGAAGCCACAGGAATATAAACACTGTCATAATTTCATGTTTCCAAATGAGTCAAGCTAGGGAAGGTGAGGAGGATTCAAATAAAACCTTCCTGATAATTTGCCTTCTGGGATTGCATTACCGTCAAGATCAAATCAGAATATAAGAAGAGAAGGTGAAGTTAAGGGTTGTTGTTTTAAAATATAGTCAACAGCTCTGTAATGTCCACCTTGTCCACACTGCAGGAAATCTGTTTATCTCACTTCCTCCGTTTTCTTAAAAAGAGTTGAAATGATTAGCTATAACCTTGTATATTTTGCTTATACAAGGACAATGCAGATCACAAAAAATAATATGTAGAGGAGGACATATTTGACTTGTTAGCTGTCTGCAGACCCAGGGCTGGATTTAGATTTGATGAGGCCCTGAGCTACTGAAGGTAATGGGGCCCTTTATATAGCAGGCGGGGCCCATGACTTACATCATAGGAGCCTACACAACACAAAACATGGTTGCTGTATGTAGGTTTTATTTTATTTGTTTTTTATCTTACATTTTTGAAATGTACATCGAGGGGTTTTTTCCTTTAAATTTTTTTGGGGCCCCCAAGAGAGTGGGGCCCTAAGCTATAGCTTGTTTATAGTACTCAGGTTAAGTACTTAATTCGTTCCGGAGGTCCGTTCTTAACCTGAAACTGTTCTTAACCTGAAGCACCACTTTAGCTAATGGGGCCTCCCACTGCCACCGCACCGCCGGAGCACAATTTCTTTTCTCATCCTGAAGCAAAGTTCTTAACTTGAGGTACTATTTCTGGGTTAGCAGAGTCTGTAACCTGAAGCGTATGTAACCTGAAGTGTATGTAACCTGAGGTACCAGTGTACGTAAATCCGGCATTGTGCAGACCTGTTCATTTGCTAATATGTGCAATATGGAGGGGTGTATGTTTCAGGTACCCAATTCACACGGGATAGGAACCTGTGTATGTTCTACTGGAAGATTCAAGAGTTAGCAGGGGTTGCAATAATAATGCCGTTACCCCCCCTTTTGTTCTTCTCCTTCCCTATAGGTCCCCTTTCACCTCTTTGCTCCTATATCACCTCTTCCCCCTCTCTTGCACCTGCCAAACCTGGCTTAGCTCCCACTCTCCTTACCTTCCTTTGCTGCCTTCCCTTATGCATGTGTTTATTTATTTAAGATATAGTATGTATTTATGGGCTGCTTTAAAGAGTAAAAACTCTCTCAGTGTGGTTTCTATAAAAACAATGTGTCAGCATGCTTGTTTCAAAGCAAATCCCATCCAAATAAACACAACATATCTTAAAGCAAACATAGTGGCCGATGGAACAGAGACATCCCTAGACAGCGGTGTGCAATAAACATGCTCAAATTCTTCACCTTTCTTGCTGTGGGTGTCTCACACTATTTGACTCCCCCTGCAATTTATCTTTCCCCCTCCCCCGTCACCCTTTATGATGTCATTACACAGCATTGAGATGATGTCGTATTGTATATTATATCCAGTGCAAGTAGTGTTATTCCATTTATAGTGCAGTTTGTGTGGGGTTTTTATTTTCTTTCCATTCTCCACGGAGTGTGAATGCTGACCTTGCAGGTGGGGAGATTGTTTTACAAAAGTGTTTCACTGATGCACAAAGCTTGTGTTCAATTTCTGCCCAAACAGTGGGAAAAGGGGAAGTTATGAAAATTATGACGTGCGTTGTTTTATTTAATTGCATTATATTTTCCCTCTCAAATAATTGATCATAAAAGGAATAATATGAGTGCTCACACCTTCCTTACTTTCCTGTGTGTATAGTATAGTCTGTAAAATGACTCAACCGTAGCTATTTAAACACATTCAAAGTTCTGAAGGGATCATGGAATCATAGAATTGTAGAGTTGGAAGGGATTCCAAGGATCGTCTAGTCCAACTGATTCTCTTCCTCAGCTCCCCCTCCCCAAATTTCTTTCTCCCACAGTTGCAAACCCACAGGGAATCCTTGTCTTCTGCTTCACTGGGGAGAGCCACAGATTTTCCAACTCTCCCTCTCCCTGCATCGTGTTGTAAATGAGCCTTCTTCCCCTTTCCCCATGAAGTTGAAGGATGGAGAACATAGCTGCCATTCACTTTTTCATCTTTCTCCCCGGCTGAAACCCAGACATGCTGGGAGACTGGGAGCCTCAATGGCACCCCCTCCCCGGAGGCTTCACCCGGGGCAGGAACCCTGGCTAGACCCTCCCTAGCTATGGTTCTGCCCCTCCCCAAGCCCCTCCAGCCATACGCTTTGACTTTTTGGACACAGACATCCTTCAAGACCCCTCTAACGGGGTACCTTGATATCACTGCTGCAAGATGAGGGTGAGTCACCACTTCACACTTTCACCAGAAGTTAGACGAAAGAATTCCACCCAAGGCCTAAGTTGCCAAAGTTGTGACTATTGCTATGGGGAATGCAAATACAGCAACCATTAAAACCATAGCAGCAGATATTGGAAGAAAAAACTTTAAGAAAACCAACACTCAAGCAAAGTGGTGAGAGTGGGATGGGTGGGTGATGCTCCCGGCCAAATGTGCTACCAAGGGCAGATTCAGCCAATTTATAAAAGGTGGGAGCGGACCTGAGTGAAGACTGCTGCACTCAGGTGCGCTCCCTAGCCCCCCCACCCAGTATGTCGCGGATTGGTGCAAACTCAAACTTGGCCCAATGGGGGCCCATGATGCTGCATGGTTGGCCTGGGGAAGAAGCTAACAACCACAGCCATGATGGCATTACTTGGGGGCAGCGGAGCCACCATGACGGGCCACAACCACTGCCCACCTTCAACTGGGCAAGCGGCCATTATGTAAACTTTGCTTTTAAATGAAACTTGGATTCTTTTTCCTTACATATTTTCTTGTAAATGGAAATCAGTGATGGCCTGAATATTCACTTTCTTTAGAAAACATTAAACCTTTAAACATATTTTGCACCAATCTGCTCAGCATCTCCTGTGTTTCCAGCCGCTAAATGTCTCTCAGGGGTTCTTGAATCTTTCTCTGTTAGGAGAGCCACCAGATGAGTTCTTGCTCTCAACAGTTGCTCTTGGAGGTTTTCTATTTCATTGAATAGTAGTCAAGGGAGCATGGCAACTCTTAGGAAATGGGCTTCTCTTAACTACATAAATGTCATCTAAAAACAATGAAATAAAGACTGAAGTATTTTTGAATGTTTTATGGTGGGTGGAAAGCTCATAATGCCTCCTCTCTTTGCCACAAACTAAAATATAATATTTTACTGTACAGTAATGTTTTTATTTTTATCCGCTTTGAAGGTCAGCCTTTCAAAATGTGTTCTCTTACTCAGCACTGAATGAACTAAGGTTAAATGCCCTTCTCTTGCATCTTGAATTACAAAGCTTCTGTAACTTATTGAGGAAGCTATTATGGTGAACGAGGTCCATTACATTACATTTTGATTTTTTTTTAATGTAGCTGTTGTAATAATAAGCCCAACAGACACTGTGTGAGTATTAGAGTTCTCTAAGGTAAATGTTTTACAGAGTTTTATATGCAAGCCAGGTCTTGTTTTCTGTTGGACTGAGGTTCACTAATAGTTGGCAAAAGCTTCTCACTGAGAAGTGTGGCTCACTTCTTCCTATGCTGCAGAAGCCAGCACATAATACCGTCAAAGGATACAAGGAAGCCCTTGTTTTTGTACTTGCCCAAAGCACTTTTGAAGGCCACCTGCAGCAGAGATTAGAGCACTCTGCTTCCCAGAGCTTCCTACATCTGCCTGCAGCTTTGAAGATGCATGTTGCTTGGCAGGTACAACCTAGTTCCAACTTATATTGTGTATTCCAACATATTCTCTTTTCAAGTCAGTTTATAGCCCTTAAATCATAGCAACATCAACAAGGAAAATAACTGAGGATTCTTACTTGCGTGAGCAAGGACTCATATGCAGACTGCTCTGGGCTCATTCAACGCATGACAAAATTATTCAAGCTGGAAGCCTTTCTAAGGACGCAAAATAAATGTGCTTCCTTGTACAGGAAATCCTCTAACTAGCTACTTTTAGATAAAGCTGCCTCTTCCAAGACAATTTTTGGTTCAAAAAGATTTGTGCTAGGTGAGCTGCAAGGATGGAAGCAGGGAGGGTAAATGCTGCGCTTAGAGATGTCCCCTAAGCCTAACTCAGTAACAGACTTCCCACATTCTTAAAAGGTTGCCTCCCAGAAGGGACAAGATTTTAAGGCTCTTGTGGAGCACCTTACATCAGGAAATAATGCATTTTAAGTTTTCTTATGTTGTCGTTGAGTGGATGTGTTACTTGCATCCTTCACACTGTTAAACTTTTGTTTTGTTTTGTGATGGTCTGGTGACTAGACACCAGTGACAGATGCTGTGGTGGGGCAGAGGTGTTTACCTGACCTCCCAGCAAATCAGTTGCTGCTACTTACTGGGAGAGGAAGTGGTGAGACGGTGGCAAGGTCGGTGCTGTGTAAATGCATCGGCTGAGCTGATTTAGTGCTCCTGCTAGGCATTTGCACTGTGCCATCCTCCCTGCAAGCTCTCCAATCCCTCTCTCCTTCCTGGTAAGCAGCAGCAGCAGCAGCAGCTCGCTTGCTGAGCAGGTCAGCTAAGTGCTTCCATCATGCTGTTTGCTGCTGCAAATAGCTAGCAATAAACAAATCTGAGCATCCCACATACTTCTCCCACCAGATTGAAATCCAGGCTGGAGAAAGCTCCAGGCTTCCATCCACCCCCACCTTCCATAGCCCCCTCAGCCACCTGTCCACCTCACCTCACCAACCTTTCCCTTACATTCAAGTAAGAAGTAGAGAAGGTTGCAGTAACACTAAAGCAGGGAGAAGGAAGGGTATTATTATTATTATTATTATTATTATTATTATTATTATTATTATTATTCCCTTTTACTCATATGCAGCATTTCAGACCAAAAACGGTGGTCCTTTTCAAAACCTACTCCCATTGCCGTAGTTCTTAAGAAGCCTCCAGTTCCTATCACTCCCAGTCCTGCCACGCTGTAGAATGCAAATCTTCACCCAAGTAATAACATGAAGTTGGTTTTAACAGATTAAGCTGCAGCCTATTTTCCACTGAAATATCTGGTGGCTCCCACCCCTTTCCTACATTGTGGCCACATATGAGTGAGAAAGCCTTGTTTGTACATGGGGATCTCTTGGTAACATACACTTGAGATCTCTGGACAGCAGCCAAAGGGAGGACACTATTCCAATATCCTTCATACTCAGGAACAAATCACAGAAGAAAACTTAGGGTCATCTCCATTTGGCGCTTTAAGATTAACAAGAATAATTATAAAGTTGTTTATCTCAGCCTATAGTCCAATAAAGCTGCCTCCATCATCTAACTTAGTGCTAACATTTAAGGTTTTATGTACAGGGGTCGCCTGGCCTCTAGTCCTGGAGTGGAAGATGCTATTGAATGAGGAAACTACCCAGTTTGTGTTCAATTTACTGGCTCTGTGACTTAATCACATATGTCTTCTGGATCATACGAATGTCATATTTCTGTTACCATAGAATATATATATATATCTATTCTTTTTAATAGGGTTATTAAGGCCCTTCACATTCAGAGAGGCACACTTAATTTGCTTGAGTCATCATTATTCACATACCACTTTAACATTCTGTTAGGCCTGTTCAATTGATGTTTAAGTGAGAGCAATATATCTGGGAGAAAGGTGGTGTGTGTATGTTGAAGCAGCGACCAGCGGTGCTGTAACTCACACTTTGTTACCTTTGTTTCTCCCTGTGTGGTGCACAGGCTAGACCCAGTTACAGTTTCTGGAACATTGGCTGCACAGCAGTAGAAAGGCCCTCAACCTAAAGATATCCAAGTGGGGCTATTAGGCCCAGTGGCATTGAATTCATTCTTTATAACAGGAAATCTGCATCTGTTATTACCTTTTATTGAGCAGAAGGTTTTAAACTATTCCACAGCTCTTGCAAAGGCTTTTTAAAAAAAGCCCCGAACAGACTTAACTAGATGTGAAATGATGTTGAGCTTGTCTTGGGAAGAATCACATGCATACATTATCCATTTCTAAATGAAATGAGTGGTGTATGATGTCTTGAAAGGATAGGAGCATGCCAGAGCACACTACAACTAGGGTATAATATAAGTTGTTGGGTTCTAGCACCTGGGAAGTCTGGGTGCTGGCTGAATCCCAGGCCTCATCTGCACTATACATTTAAAGCAGTATGTTACAACTTTAAACAGCCGTGGCCTCCCTCAGAGAATCTAGGGAACTGTAGTTTGTTAAGGATGCTGAGAGTTGTTTGGAGAACACCCCCCCCCCCGAGCTACAATTCACAAAGTGATTTAACAATCAATTGGTCTTCTGGTGGATTGTAGCTCTGTGAGGGTAGGAGGGGGTCTCTTTTCAAAGCCCTTGACAAACTACAGGCCTCAGAATTCTTTGGGATAAAGCTATGATACTGCTTTAAATTTATAGTACAGATGGTGCCCAAGTGAAGAAAAGAGGAGGAAATTGCAGGTATTTGAATAAGTTGAATAAAATTGAATAAAGGATCCACACATTTTGGAATAATCATTTAGGGGCAATTTTAAGTGCCACTTATCACTATAATGAGAATTGATACTTTAAAAATGTCCTTGGTGAAGGATTACTATGTAATGCATTAGACCTGCATTAAACTTTTATTCAAGCACCTGAAATTTCCCCCTTCTTTTTTCCAGGCTAGTGGTGGCTTCCTGGTTGTTCTGATCATTGTTCTGTCAGTAGAAGTAGATCAGAGGAAGGGCCATGGTCTCAAACTGGCAGGGATCAGATTCCAAAGCAGGCAAGTTTGAAGGTAGCAAGAGGATCAGGAGGGCCAGAAGTATCTACTCAGAACTGGCAGAGGTCAAGATCTAAAACATCATTCAGTAAAAGATAGCAGTAGATAAGTAAATGTTAAGAGAGGAGTTCCTCAGATTAAGACGCATGCTCTGAGACCAACATTTGGTGGATCAGGATTGGCCCTTGGGATCAGCTGACAATGCTCAGGCATGCTAATACAGCAGGCTAGATGGTAATCTCAAAGTACAGAACTTTGCAGCTCAAAAATAATAGCAGCTCAAAAAAAATTGTTGCAATTTTCTAAAGATGTCTGCCATGGACTGCAAAGAGCACCACCCACAACAGTATCTCTTACTGATATTTATTAGTGTTACTATTAGTGCTGTGTTTTGTCCCTGCTTTCCTGGTGTTTGCCCTTGCAGGAGTTGAGATTTGCTACAAATTTGTGATTATAGGTACTTGTACTATTTCCACATTTTGTAATGGGCACTTACTCACCAGTGGCTTGGAGAGTATAGGTGTGTGCATGCACACATATCGTTTAAGTTTGTAACACTTAAATCCAGAAGTAAAGTTCAGAAAGAGCCTGTCAAATGGATATCAATTTTGGCCACAGAAAGGCATGATGGAGTAACAGTTACAAATTAGGCCCAGGAATCTTATGGAAGCAAAAGCAGTAACTAATTAAATAATAATGCCATGTTGGTTTTAGGTAGTGCACATAATTAGCTGCAGACAGCATTGCTTTTGTGAAGTGTGTTTTGTTTATGCTGATAACCCATCATGCATCTAACTACCCCAGTTTAAATTGGTTGATCTTGGAGAGCAGAGTGTTATATCAAAAAAGTACTTTCAGTTCTTCTAGAGAGGCAGATGACAGCCATCTCACAGTGACAGTTTTTTCAGAATGAAATGCCAGGAGCCATGCAAATTCATGTAATAAACTATTTGACATCTATTTCCTGTCTCTTTTTCACATGAAACACACACAGAGAGAGCAAGAGAGAGAGAGAGAGAGAGAGAGAGAGAGAGAGAGAGAGAAACCCAGTTCACATTAAAAATGCAATAGCTATCAATACATCCATTTTAATTTAAACATAAAAATTGATATATTCCACCCAAATGTCTGAATAGGTATTCACACAAAGTTGATGCTAATAAAAATCTGTTAAAACATAGCAGTGAAGTCCTCAGACCATTGCGTAATAGATGGGGGGGGGGTGTTTGTCCTTCCATGTGAGTACAATTCCCTTGGTGACTATAAAAGCTAATAAAACCCACTTTTGTTGTCCTGCCATTAATCCCCATACTACTGGAGTATAATTTAAAAGAGGTTGAGAAGAGGTTGGACAAAAGGTGCAGGGGAAGTATATATTGGGTTTGGCAAGAAGCCTTGGTGCAAAAGGGTCTGGAAGGATTTGGCTGTAGCTAATAGGAGAGGCTTCAGGGGATGAGAGAGAAAGGAGAGAACTTAAGGTTGATTTGGGAGGCAGGAGTTTGAGAAGGAAGCTCATTGTAAAGCCAGATAATTGTGTGTATGTTGTTGCTGTTTGCATCTGTGTGTCTTGAAAGACATTTGAGTATGCCACCAAGGGCAAAGTCAAACCGCTGTGTTTGCAGCACAAGTGATCTTCCCGGGGTGGAAACCTGGGCAGTGTGCATTGAGGACTTGGGCTGCCCAAACATTACCTACCCCTCTCAGCCTTACTGATGTGGTCCAGAGGAAGGCAGAACAAGATGTTTGGCACCAGCTTGGCTGAAGGAGTTGCTGGAAAGAGGCTTACAAGGCACCATCTAACCTTCTTCAGGGCTCCAGATTTGTGTAGAGTTTACTCCTGAGCCTTTTCGTCTCCTGAAGATCCTGAAGGATCAGAGTTTTCCTTCTCCTAGTTGGGCTACCTTCCCAGTTTGATGAGCCAGCCACTCAAAGCCATTCCTGGGGTTTGGCCACTGTTGCATGCTGGCAGCTCATAGGAATTACAGGTGAGAGCTGTGTTGGGTGAGGACCAAAGGTGGAAAAATTACTCCAGAAGGAGCACTGAGGGCATTGTTTATCAATGAACCTGAAAGGGATGTGGAAATGTGCTTTATCTTTAATTACAGAAAGGAATCTGGTTTTAGGTCATGAGAAAGTAAAACCATCCACTTACTCCCTTTGCAATAGGGTGAATTGTGTTTGATTGGAACCTGGATAACTATTAACATCCTGTGATTCAGATGTACTGAAGGATAGATTTTCCCAGGTATGCAGCCATGTCTTTGACGCTGCTGTTGCCCTATTACCAAGAGCCTCACTGACACCAATGCCTAGGATTGAATCTGCCTCCCATGGCATCTATAAGCATGTGGATGCTGGGCCCAGTAGGCTCAGATCAATCCCCGCCCCACAAAACAATTAGTTTAGGGTTGCCATATGTTGAAGAGCAAAAAAGAAGACACATTTGCCGACTTCTACTTTAACTATGGATCGCTACGACAACTCTACCCATGAAAATGAGGATGTGTCCCGGAAAAAGAGAGAACATATGACAACACTACCTTGAGTGTTCTCCCTTTCCCCCATTTAATTGATTAATCAGACTGACTTCCCTCCCTCCCACCTGCTCTATCTTGGAGCCTGACTTTCCCGCCCCCACCCTATTCTCCTTGGATGGCTGACTCAGGAGAATGAGTTAGGTCCAGAGGTAGAATCTGTTGCATGTTGGCACCATCACCAGGTCTTGCATTGTCCCTTGAAGGAGCAACCACAAGTAAGAAAAACTAGTAGCCTGCATCACCACCCAGGCAAAACATCATTCTTGCTGTACTGAGCAGGCTATAAGACAGGACTTACTTCTTAGTAGCCTGACCCAGAAATAATATTTTTCTTTAGATGTATTAGCTTTTGTGCATTATATGCAGATCTAAAGAAGCTTCAGTAATTATCTAAAGTTCATAGAATCAGTTGGCTAGAATTTCTTTAACCAGGTGAGAGCCCTTTTGCAGTTTAATTTCGAACATGTCTGAAGTCAGTATTTGAATTTTGCTGTGCATCATCTCTTCCCACCCAACCCCTGGAATCTCCCCACCCTTATCTGAAGTGGCAGCCTTGCTTGGGATAGGATTTTTTCCAGCTTAGTATTTCGTGTAAGATGCTATTAGTCCAGCAAGTAAATACATTTCCTACGTGAAAAAGATAATTTTGCCCCAAACCAAGTATCTTAAAATAGAAGCAAGTGCTAAAACTAATGGTTCTTCTGGTTTTTTTTTTATTTGCAGCAGTCATAAAAGCTAGTTTACTGCCTTTGCCACCACATGCTGTGCTTGCAGTTTAAGTTCAGTGTCTTTCATTGCTGAAAAAACTTAATGGCATCAGTGACACCATGATCCTGTCACAAGATTTATTATCTTGGAAATGAGAGACAAAACAAAACTTAATGCAGAAGGAAACAAAATGGGTAATGAGAATATTTTATAGACCATAGTTTCATTATTCCACACCTCGTGGCTTAATCAGACAGTTTAATGTAAAAAGAAAAAAAGGTCAAATGAGAAGGACATCTGCCATATGAAATAAGGACACCAAAGAGGTCAGAATATAAAAGGGACATACATGTTAAAGAAGAAAACTGGCAGGGGTCCTTAGGATTAGATGGCTGTTTCTTCTACTTCTATATAAAAAATGAAGTGTGTCAGTCTTCAAACATGCTTCGGAAGCCGAGCAGGAAACATGGCTTCCATTTTGAGTTTTCCATATTGAGGCTTCTGCATTGAGGCTTCCTCTTTCAGTTTTCGGTTTTTGAATGTTTCGGAACACGAACGGACTTCCAGAATGGATTACGTTCAAAAACCGAGGTACCACTATACCTCGTTTTAGGAACACTTTCCACTAAGTAGAAAACCACGATTAGATACAATCCCACACATTTTTTTTATCATGGAGGCTGGTATATTTTACAGTAAAAGGTAATGCAAAGCAGTCTCCAGTTTGCTTAAAGTCTTTGGGGCTGCATGTGTGTGGTTATTTGGAATGTCATAAATTTTCTCTGGAACTCCTTCTTGTGTGTGTCTTGGTTGAGATAGGAGCCAGTCTGCCTACTTCCATTTCTGCCATCAATAAATGCACCAATTGGGGTCATTGCCATGTTCAAGATAATCCCCGTTTATTTTTGGCCTGGCTCTCATCCCTTCCCAGGTTCATAAGAGGAAGTATTTCCCATTGAAAGTTTCTCAGGGAGACAGCAGTTTTAATTAACTTGTCCTTTGTCTTTATTCTTCTTTCCTGAAGAGTGAACTTGTCACTGGCTTCCTACCCTGAAGCTGCAATGTTGTCACAAATGATATTACAAATCTCACACCTCCAGTACAGGACATTATTTATGATTAAGGGTGTCCATTCTAGCATGGAGTTGAACAAGCAACTCCCTCGAAAGACATCTTGGATCTCAGCGAAGCCAATTCTACCTCCAAGTCAGGCTAACCTTACTGTTAAAGAGAGATAGGCAGCCTGCCTCAGTCAGCATATTTGAAGGTACTTATAAGGGTCAGCAAATAGCCAACAACAATTATTAGGTTTGTAGCAGTGGCGCTGTGGGTAAAAGCCTCAGAGCCTAGGGCTTGCCGATCGAAAGGTCGGCGGTTCGAATCCCCGCGGCGGGGTGCGTTCCCATTGCTCGGTCCCAGCACCTGCCAACCTAGCAGTTCGAAAGCACCTCCGAGTGCAAGTAGATAAATAGGGACCGCTTACTAGCGGGAAGGTAAACAGTGTTTCCGTGTGCGGCTCTGGCTCGCCAGAGCAGCGATGTCACGCTGGCCACGTGACCCGGAAGTGTCTCCGGACAGCGCTGGCCCCCGGCCTCTTGAGTGAGATGGGCGCACAACCCTAGAGTCTGTCAAGACTGGCCCATACGGGCAGGGGTACCTTTACCTTTACCTTTAGCAGTGATCGTACAATACATTTTGATGTTGAAGTGGAGCACCATGCCTTTCCCCCAAGCTAAGGTCTCATTGTGCCATGAAGACATTAATTCCTGCATTCATTTATTTCCCCTAAATTCTGTCACCTAAAGATGCCTGCTTCATCTTTCTACATGGCAGCACTTTTTTGAGGTGGTTCACACCAATATGCTGTGCCACCAGCTCTCTCGCCCCTGCGCCACATATTTGTCTGCCACTGCCGCTTCTTCCCACGATGGAGTTACTTTGGCATGATCCTTTTACAATTGTCAGGCAAGTTCCTGGAATGCGCTTTGGTGATTGGGATGGTGGAGGGGATGGGGGGGCATGGTGTGTACCGGCGCCTTCTTGCATAGAAATAATGCACTGCTACATGGTAAGGCATGGGATGAGGGTGGCGCTGTGGGTTAAACCACAGAGCCTAGGACTTGCCGATCAGAAGGTCAGTGGTTCGAATCCCTGCGATGGGGTGAGCTCCCATTGCTCGGTCCCTGCTCCTGCCAACCTAGCAGTTTGAAAGCATGTCAAAGTGCAAATAGATAAATAGGTACTGCTCCAGCAGGAAGGTAAACGACATTTCCGTGCACTGCTCTTGTTCGTCAGAAGCGGCATAGTCAATGCTGGCCACATGACCCGGAAGCTGTATGCCGGCTCCCTCGGCCTGGACCTAATGGTCAGGGGTCCCTTTACCTTTACATGGTAAGGCATTATTTGTACAATGATGATCAGAGTATCTTTTGAAGTTTCTATTCCAGGCAGCCCAATGTCCCGAGCTCCTTCTGCCTCTGAGATGCAGACCCTAGGAATCTACTGTACATCTCTCCAGTTCCCTGATTTGGGATTTGCTGGAAAGTTGAGATAACACAATGTGGCTTATGGAGGCAAATTTAGGATAGCTGGAAAGGGTGGGGTAATGAATTCCTGGAGTATTGGGCTATTCCCTGCTTTCCTTGTTCTTTTTGAAATTTCAGTGATACTCAGACTACAGTTCAGACCTGAACCTATGAATGCCCCTTCAGCAGCAATGTAGGCATCTCGGGAGATGAGAGTTTCATGAACATGACAGCCAGGGTGGTATAGTGACTAGGGTGTCTGGCTTGGACTGGGGAGATCCCTGAAGTACACTGGGTGAAGTTGGCCTATACAGTGGTACCTCGGGTTAAGAACTTAGTTCATTCTGGAGGTCCGTTCTTAACCTGAAACTGTTCTTAACCTGAAGCACCACTTTAGCTAATGGGGCCTCCCGCCGCCACGCCGCTGCCACACAATTTCTGTTCTCATCCTGAAGCAAAGTTCTTAACCTGAAGTACTATTTATGGGTTAGTGGAGTCTGTAACCTGAAGCATCTGTAACCTGAGGTACCACTGTATATGTCTCCCTTCCCTCTCTGCCTTACCTACTTCACAAGGTTGTACTGATGATAACGAGTCATATGCTTCATTCCGAACTCCTTTAACAAAGGGTGGAATAATTTTTTTGTTGCTGTTGTTTTATCATGTAATATGTCTGGGGGCTGGTTGTCAAGTGTGTTCTTGAAATTTAGTCACTTATTTAAAACAGGCCTGAGATCCCCTAAGTACTACAGGAGATTTACAATCTTGTACTTAAAGAAAAATATATAGAGGGGAAAAATCACTCTATTTACTTAATGCAAACAATATATAGCATGCACAAAGAAAAATATTGTGAATGAATGAAGCTATAGGTTTTCTCTACAAAGGGAAAACAAAAACAAAATCACTTGGTGCCCTTAGCCATTTATTGCTTGGAGTCTTTAGTCTGCATAGGGCATTTCTGTTTTCTTTGTACATCATTATTGATGGAGTTTATGAGGCAGTTTACAAGTACCTCATGGTTGAAGGGCTAAAACTGACTTCAGTAACTTACCTCCCACAACACTTATTCTGTGTTGTGTAGGGCTTTAAATTTTTACAATCAATTTACTTAATTAATTTAGTAGCCCAGTTTAACTTCCTTGGTTATGTGTTCCATCAAAATGGCCTTTGTCTTCTTTGGGGGCAATTTTTCTTAGATCAGATATTTATTTACAAGACTTTTTGTTTCTTTTTTGGTGCTGCCCATCTGCTGGGAAGGGATGGTGAAGAGAGCTCCACCCCAGTTGTTGAGAGCACAACTCTTTCTTGAAACCCAGGAAGGAAAGATATGGCCATGCCATGAAGCACACCCAGGGAGCAACTAAGGGCACTACTCCCCGAGTTTCAACTTTTGGGATCCAGTGGGACTGCAGTATGGGCTGATCACATAGAAGCAGAAAACAAAAGGTTCCAGCATGGGATAATAAGAGTAGAACTGTCCAGGAGGGGGGGGGGGACAAAATCTGTTTCACCATGAAGCAAAACCAGCACTATCCATACCTGAAATAATGACTAAACAAAGAGGCAGCTGTTATATTTCATAGGGATAATGTATTGCTAGGGACTTCTCAGCCCCAGTGGCTGTGTTAAAGTTCTCTATGCTTTGGATTACATTACCCTAACTGGGTAAATAGGGACGCGGGTGGCGCTGTGGGTAAAACCTCAGCGCCTAGGACTTACTGATCGCATGGTCGGCGGTTCGAATCCCCGCGGCGGGGTGCGCTCCCGTCGTTCGGTCCCAGCACCTGCCAACCTAGCAGTTCGAAAGCACCCCCGGGTGCAAGTAGATAAATAGGGACCGATTACCAGTGGGGAGGTAAACGGCGTTCCGTGTGCTGCGCTGGCTCGCCAGATGCAGCTTTGTCACGCTGGCCACGTGACCCGGAAGTGTCTGCAGACAGCGCTGGCTCCCGGCCTATAGAGTGAGATGAGCGAACACCCATTAGAAAGAGAGGGAACCTTCTTTTCTGAAGCCAAAATGACATGGACAAGGATCGACCAAATTTGGGTGACTAGCAATATGGCGCAGAACATAAAGAGAGTGGAAATCTGCACAAAAACTTTCTCCGACCATAATGCAGTAAAGATGGTGATGAGGCAAACAACAACTGGCTCCTTTAGATGGAGAATGAATGACACCTTACTTAGAGATGAGGAGATTTGCAAGAAGGCCCAAAAAACTTTGAAAGACTATTTTGAAATTAACCTTAGGACTAAAGTAGAAAAAAGAATAGTATGGGACGCAAGCAAAGCCGTGATGAGAGGGTTTCTGATACAACAAAATACATTGAAGAAAAGAAAACAAAACGAGAGGAAGGAAAATTTTTTGGAAAAGATAAGAGAAGGGGAAAAGAAACTAAGATTGAAGCCAAAATCACAAGAGATTCTAAGAGAAATTAAATTTTATCAAACACAATATATGGAACTGACGAATCAAGAACTAGAGTGGAAAATTAAGCAAATGAGACAAAAGACTTTTGAATCTGCTGATAAATGTGGCAAGCTACTGGCTTGGCAAATAAAGAAGAGACAAAAACTCAACACGGTAACAAACATAGAAGTGGAAGGAAAGAATATAAGCAACCCAGCTGAAATTAGAAACTGCTTTCAGAACTACTTTAGACAACTTTACACACAAGGGCCGCAAAAAGAAACAGATATACAACAATTCCTCGAGAAAAATGGGCTGAAAAAGATTTCGCAGGAAAGTAAGACAATTTTGAACCAGGAGATAACAGCACAGGAAATAGAAGATGCCATTCAAAATATGACGTTGGGCAAATCACCTGGACCGGATGGACTGACTTCCAAATATTACAAAGTTTTGAAGGAAGAGCTTATACAACCTTTGAAGGAAGTCTGCAATGAGATCATGGCGGGGAGGAAGGCACCCGATACGTGGAGAGAGGCCTATATTACACTTATACCAAAGACAGAGACTGAAAAGACCCAACTTAAGAACTACCGACCCATCTCGTTACTAAATGTGGATTATAAAATCTTTGCCGATGTTTTAGCAAAGAGACTGAAAAGGGTTTTGATGGAGGAGATTCATGGAGACCAAGCGGGCTTTCTCCCGAAAAGACATTTGTCGGACAATGTAAGGAATATAATTGACATTTTGGAGAAGTTGGAAGTGAACATAAATACTAAGGCTGTTCTGATACTCGTGGACGCCGAGAAAGCCTTTGACAACATTTCTTGGAGCTTTATGTTGAAGAACCTCCGGGGGATGGGGGTAGGCCAAGGGTTTGGGAATGGTATAGGTGCAATTTATTCTGAACAGAAAGCAAAATTAATTGTAAATAATGTGGTTACAGAAGAGTTCAAGATAGAAAAAGGGACACGACAGGGGTGCCCTATCTCCCCATTACTTTTTATATCGGTCCTGGAGGTTTTGCTTAATATGATTAGGAGGGACCAGTTGGTTAAAGGGATTCAGGTCGGAGCTAAACATTACAAACTGAGAGCATTTGCAGATGACCTAGTACTTACATTGCAAGAGCCAGAAGCTAGTACGAAAAGAGTTTTGGAAATAATCCAAGAGTTTGGTCAATTGGCAGGATTCAAACTGAATAAGTCAAAAACAAAGGTATTGGAGAAAAATCTAACACAGATTGAAAAAGAAAGGTTTCAGAATGAGACGGGGTTGTCTGTGGTTAAAAAAGTGAAATATTTGGGGATAAACATGACAGCTAGGAATGTGAATTTATTTAAAGATAATTATGAAAAAACTTGGACAGAAGTGAAAAAAGACTTGGAGATTTGGTCAAATCTTAAGCTTTCCTTGTTAGGTCGAATTGCAGTTATAAAGATGAATGTATTGCCAAGAATGTTGTTTTTGTTTCAAGCATTGCAAATAATGGATAAAATGGACTGTTTCAAGAAGTGGCAAAAAGACATATCTAAATTTGTCTGGCAGGGCAAAAAGCCCAGAATTAAATTTAAGATATTAACGGACTCAAAGGAAAGAGGGGGGTTTGCCCTGCCAGATTTTAAACTGTACTATGAAGCGGCAGCTTTCTGCTGGCTGAAAGAATGGCTGCTTCTTGAAAACACAGACATTTTGGATTTGGAAGGTTTTAATAATATTTTTGGGTGGCATGCATACTTGTGGTATGACAAGGTTAAAGCACACAAAAGTTTTAAAAACCATATTGTCAGGAAAGCATTATTAAATGTTTGGGTCAGATATAAAGATTTGCTGGAAAATAAAACTCCAAGGTGGCTGTCGCCAATGGAAGCTAAGGCAGTTAAAAAGTTAAACATGGAGTCTAAGTGGCCAAGATATTGGGAAATTTTGGAAAAGGAAGGGGACAAACTGAGATTGCAGAGTTTTGAGAAATTAAAAGGGAAGGTGAGAGATTGGTTGCACTATCATCAAATAAATGAAGCGTTTAAAGTGGACAGTAAAATTGGCTTTCAGGTGGAAAAATCAAAATTGGAGACAGAACTGTTAGAACCCAGTACTAAGAATTTGTCAAAAATGTATAATTTGCTGCTGAAATGGAATACAGAAGATGAAACGGTTAAATCAGCTATGATTAAATGGGCTCAGGACATTGGTCATAATATTTTGTTTGCTGATTGGGAAAAGTTGTGGACCACCGGGATGAAATTTACGGCATGTAATGCCTTAAGAGAAAATATTATGAAAATGATCTATAGGTGGTACATAACCCCAGTCAAGCTTGCAAAGATTTACCATTTGCCTGACAATAAATGTTGGAAATGTAAAGAAAAGGAAGGTACATTTTTTCACCTTTGGTGGACGTGCCCGAAGATTAAGGCATTCTGGGAAATGATCTATAATGAACTTAAAAAGGTATTTAAATATACTTTCACCAAGAAACCAGAGGCCTTTCTCTTGGGTATTGTTGGCCAAGGGGTGTTAAAGACAGATATAACTTTTTTTATGTATGCTACAACAGCAGCTAGAATACTTATTGCGAAGTACTGGAAGACGAAAGATCTACCCACACTGGAAGAATGGCAGATGAAGGTGATAGACTACATGGGTTTGGCAGAAATGACGAGCAGAATCCGAAACCAGGGAAGAGAAACAGCGCAAGAAGAATGGAAAAAATTCAAGGACTATTTAAAGAAATATCACAAAGTTAATGAAAGTTAGAATGATGATGGACTGAAAGTAAATGGTTACTATTAGTAATGGTTAAGACAAGGAGAATAAGGAAGGTTAGCTTAAACTTAAATTAAAATAAGGGAAGATTTGCTGAGTAATTGATAAGAATTTGGAATACAGAAAAGGGAGGCATGAGGAAGTCGGGGAAGGAAGGTATAAGAAATTAGGATATGAAATGGTACATGTTTTTTGTTTTGTTTTTGTTTTTGTTTTTGTATGTTTATGTATGTTTATGTACGTTATGTTTATATGGAAAATTTTCTGAATAAAAATATTATTAAAAAAAAAAAAAATAGAGTGAGATGAGCGCACAACCCTAGAGTCTGGCAAGACTGGCCCGTATGGGCAGGGGTACCTTTACCTTTACCTTTAACTGGGTAAATGTAACAGGAAGGCTTAACTGATTCTCAGAAATGTCACATAGTCCTTATTCAATGCTACATAATACATAAGAATAGGTCCAAATTTGCTTTCTCTTTGAGACACATCCATCTTACGTTCTCCCCACCCCAACAGCTTTTTCAAGGAGCTGAATCAAGGCTTTAATCCTGAGGACCAGCCCTCCTCCATCACCTCCTCCTGTGGCACTTTATAACATGGTTCTCTGGTCCGTTCTTCCTGTCTGTTCCACATGCACACTTGATGGAGAGAGGTTTTTCGTATATCACTAGCTTGAAACATTCAAGGCTTGGCTTACTTGTGGATCTAGCTCAGTATTTCGAGTGTTACCTCATGAGCTAGCTGCTGCAATAAATCATTTAGAAGAACACCTCTTTCAGCTGTTACCAGGGAAGACTGTATTACAAATGTTACTAAGTGTCATTGTGAAGAGCAAGGAGGTATCTGGGGTATCAACTTTTTATATGCATAAAGCTTTATACTTATATTGGACAACCAGGACTGCATAAATAAGCAGCATTGTCTGGAAATTCAATCATTTTCTGGGGCAGAAATGACAAGCATAACTTCGACTTGCAGTGTCACCACCATCATCATTCTGTTTCAAATGTCATCATTTATGTTTTCTGTCAAAAAAAAAAAAAGAAAGAAAGAAAAAAGAACTGCTCCACTACCGGTTTTAGTACAAGGACAATGCAAGACTAAGGAAAATGTTTATTTTAAACTTTTAGTTTTGGTAATTTTTAATAGTTATGTTAGATTGCATACATTTATTTATTTTTTTGCACTCATGTTCCCCCTTGAAATTTGCCCCCACCCCCCGCAAGATACTGCTTGCCCGGAAAATTCAGTACTTGTTTTGGAACATGGGTTTCCGAATAGCCATTGGTAATGCAATACAAGATCTATGTAAGCTGTGCTGAAAGAGATATTTTCTTATTCAAGTGAACTGAAACACACTTGAAGGCAAACACTTACTTTTAAGCAATTGTCTAGCTTTCATATGCTCTGGGGATGTGTATGCTTCACAATTGAATATTGAACTTTATTGTCGTGTTGGATATCAAATGTTGTTTCCTGCAGCCAATTTTATTCTGTTTCTCCTTCTGGATAACTTTCAAAGTACTGTACCAACAAGACATTTAACACATACTGATATTTCCCTCATGACATACGTAAAGTTGCTTAGGCCTCACTACTTCACTCATGGGGTTATCAAAATTAGCAACAGCTAAAATTTCATGCTCCTGCAATATCCTGATCTGTAGAAAACCAGCTAATATTATGCCTTTCAAATGCATGACATAGCAGATAGCACCTCATCAGATGGTAAACAATGTAGCAGGACTGGATTCTTCTTTGGCATAAAATAACACAACACAATCCCCAGATTACAGGAATGGTTATTTCCATGAAATATGAGAGAGAGAGAGAGAGAGAGAGAGAGAGAGAGAGAGAGAGAATTTACAGCATTCTTTTGGACTTACAAAGCTGTTAAGGTGACTTCCGAAAGAAAATAAGCAAAACCCAAATAAAAATGCAATATTTAAAAATTAAAACAGCATTCAAAAGGATCTTAGATGCAAGTTATAGGACAGGAGAACAGGAGAAAAATCTGGTGCTTAAAAGACAACAAATTAAGACGAATGAGCAAGTGAATAAATTTCAAAGGATAAGGAGCGATCGGGGGGCAGCACGGGTAGGAAATAGCGGCAAGAAATTACTTGATATTCTGACCTAAAATTACCAAATTATGCCGAAAATCAGAGATTTCTGCTTCTCATCAGAATGGCCTGCTCCACATTCGGGAGGCTCACTTCACACTTTGAGCACTCTGCAGGGTTGCAGGCTAAATTCTTCTAGCTGGGATCTGGATTCAGGCCATTGTTAATTCATTGCAATTCCTTGGAGGGAAGCTGTGGAACATGTAACAATTCCCCGGCTCCTTTGCCCTCTCCCAAAACATCAGGTTATTCAGGGAGCACTCCAGCTATATCAGCATGACCCGGTTTCCAGGTAACCAAAACGGAAAAAAGAGCCCTTGTCAGCTGTAACAATACACAGTGAGTAACTCCAGGATGGTAAAAGGAAGAGAGGCTCGTTAGACAAGATAGCACCTGTTTCCCTGTGAACAGCAAGTGTTGAAATAATGATGGGATGAGGCAGGGGAATACAACAAGTTCAAAAGTGTGTGTGTGGTGGGTTTTTTTTTAACTTTCAAAGTGAATTGCAGCACAGGAAGCCATCCCAAGTTTCCCCTTTAGAGATCACTGGTTCTGCCTGTTATTTATTTGGTGGCACATTTCTGTGATTTTGTTCCTGTCCCTAATCACTTGTGGCATTTTCAGCAATGGCTAGTTGCAAACATTGATGGTCGCTCTTCTACAAAGTGAACAGATTTCCTATAAAGATAATTTAGCTAACTGTATGTGAAGCTGCATTCAAGGGCCAACAGTGGACAGATGAACCTGGCTCTCACCCAGGGCCCAAACAAACTCACAGCTCTCCCACAAAACTCTCACAGAGAGGAGGTTCCTATGAACTACTGACAGCACCCTAGTTTTTCACTCTAGGTTTGTTTTCTATGGGCAGGCCCAAACTAGAGCTTCCTCAGGTTGCCACTCTCCACATCCAGTTCCAGTTACAGGTTGGTCATGTAAGTAAAAAGAAAAGAAAAGGTACATTATACTAATGTCCATATTGTGACAGAATTGGCATACAGAACTGTCATCCAAAGTAGGGAACGTACAGTTGGGAGCAGGGCCGACCCACTCATGAGGCAAGGTGAGGCAACTGCCTCAGATGGCAGGAAGCACAGTTGCAGCAGATCCCAGTGTAGATCTTGATTCCCTGCTTGTTCCTCAGGTAGCTCTTCCCCCACCCCTTCTTCTTCACTTGTGGTGGTGGTGGGGCACCATTTTGGGGTTCATCTCAGTGGCCAAAATGTCTCACACCAGCCTTGATTGGGAGGGGGAAAGCTGGTTCCATGATTTTGCATGTGGTTAAAATCGTTTGACTGTAATTCTATATTCCACTAGTTTGCATGTTGGAAGGCATTTTTGTTGCACAATTAAGGTACTTGGTATATTTTATGAGGGGTATCACATTCTGAAAGCAGCACAATATTTTGAATATTTTATCCTGGAGGTATATGTGTGCTTTTTCAATTTGGGTTCTTAAGGCAGCTTCAACCTGCCTAGCAAGAACTCTGGATGTTTTTCAGAGGGCTTTATATTTGATTTGACATTCATCCATGGTTGTACCTGACAGAATATCACATTTTTCAAAGACAGATCTAACATTTTGCATTTGAAGACTGGCATTCTGCATCTTACAAAATGTGCTACCTTTAGCGTTCCATGTCTGGGGAACACTAGCACTCTATAACATGATCAGATCTGCCTTCTTACCATTTCATGTAAAATATGCAAACTAATTCTCCATCCATCTCAGTCTGAATGCTCTGTAAATTCATGCTTCAGTAATCAGATCCATTTTAGACATAGTCCAAATATCATTACCTGCAAACAACATGTGCTCCCATTTCTTGAACCTGCTGTAGCTGAAAGATTTATGATTAGTGATTTTAGCTGTAGCATCGGTAGATGAGTAGGGAGGGAATATTTATCTGGGTTCCGTATAGATTTCTTTCCCAAGCACAGTTGATGGGGAAAGGGGTTTGTCTTCTGTATGCATCATATAATTTTCAGCAACAAAACAGATTTTAAAGATTAGATCTTTATTCGCCAGCACAAAATTTGAAAAGCTTCTAGAGTGTTTTGGTCAACATTTTCCATACCTTATTCTAGGGAAGACAGCATAGCAATGTTGGTGTAGTGCAGAGCTTATTTTGTCAGCCCCTGCCCTTCACTTTGCTTAAGGAATTACCACTCAGCTTCTTCTTCTGCACCATCTCAATAATCAGAATGCCCATGCTATTCACTTGTGGATTTGGACTCACAATTCTAGCCATCAGGGATGGAGTGTATCCCACCAGTCTCACCAGCTTGCCCTCTCCCAACCCTCCAAATGCATAATGTGTTAAACATTTGATGTTAGCTGCTCTGAGCCCGATTGTGGCCGGGGAGGGCGGGGTATAAATAAAAATTATCATCACTGATACGATATCTTTATTGTCATTGTCCCATACAGAACAACGAAATTGAAAAATCTACATAAGACATTCAAAACCCAACACGCCTGCTATCCCAGCTATCCCAACCTGGTTAGCCCCCTAAAAACTCTGATACCCCATTTTTAAATATAATATACTCCCATACAGAATATCATACCATCACCATCACCACCACCATCATCTGGGGCCTCAGATAAGGATGGGGAAAGAAATTTAAGGTCCACCTATGTTTCCCTCCTGCTGCTTCTAGTGATTGAGTAAAGATGTAAACCAATGTTTCATCAGCCTCCCAACTCTTTCCACCATATATACTGTTGTAAGCAGCATAGTTTCATGGGAGATGCCTCCCCTCTTCTGAGACCTGGCCTAGAGCTGTGGTTCTGGTCTGAACTCCAGGGATGATGATGATAATGATGGCGATGATGATGATACTAATACTAATACTACTAATACTGATACTAATACTAATACTAATTATTTATTTGTACCCCACCCATCTGACTGGGTTGCCCCAACCAGCATATAGAAAAACATAGTAAAACATTAAACCTTAAAAAGTTTCCCTATACAGGAGTGCGTTCAGATGTTTCCTAAATGTTATATAATTACTCATCTCCTTAACATCTGATGGGAGGGCATTCCACAGGGTGGGTGCCACAACCAATATCCACTACTCTCTAATATCCACCACTTAAGGCAGCTTTCTGACATACTGAAAATACTGAAAATTTTAAATATAATACAGTCTTTATAATATAATACATTCCTTACACATTCTATAAATAATTCAAAAATGGCCATTGCCTTGTGGCAATAATGACCCAGATTATTTTCAGTACCCTTGCAAATGTTGACCTACCACAGCTATTGTAGTTTGCGACTTTCAACCTGCCTTGTCTTGATGATACTGTATTTATACAGAGTATAAATCTCTCTGCACACAATATTATTATTCATAAGTAGGAGAACTTCTCTCTGGATAATAGATGAAACTGAGTGTCTGTGGGGATACAACTTGCCATAGTCTGAAGTCTGCTTTTGCAGGTTGTTAGCACAGAGATTACTGGAAGCATGTCGATTAAAAACCAAGAAAATAAAACCAACTCATAGCAGAATGAAAGATCATATCCCGCAAACCATGCTGGGCAGGTCTTTGACATTTTCTCTCATAGGAGAAATCATCAATACTATCACCTCTGAATGGACAAAGTATGTCCCATTTGAAAACTTCTTATCAGTAAACCAGTTTGTAGAATAAACATATGAAAGCCCTGACTTTGTGAAGGATTTATATTTGAATTGCACCACTGGGGCAAAGGTGGTGTGTGCAGGATAAGAGCCAGTGCAGATATTTTGGCAGAAATGGTCGGTGAGTGTTCCAAGAAATGAACAGTGTGCAGTGTCAGACAGGATTAGCAGTCAAGTATGAATAGTAGGAGCCAAGAGCAGATTGGTAGATGGCAGTGCTGAATCCAGGAAACCCACATTCTGGACAAAGGCTAGAGAAGAAAATGAGTAGATAGGAGCTGAAATGGGAATCGAGACTGGAATTAAGCAAGAAGTTATGACAGTATGAAGTGGAGCTCTTCAGGCAGGTTTGGAAGTAAGTTATTGCCTCCTGAGGGAGTTTCCTCAGACCCTTCAGAGTCACATTGGGGGTAAAGTCTCTTGGCTCCATGGTGATCTTAACATCATTGTTGGTACAGGACTATACAAAGTGTCTAATGCCTTGTTAAGCCTCCTTTGATAGGATCCCTTTTCAGTTGGCGTTACCTGAAGATGTCGACAGAGTTCTTGCAACTCTACATCTTACCACATACTTATTTGATCTCTGTCTCCCTTGTGGTTAATAATATCTAACCAGCAGGAAATGACCAGATGGGTCCAGGGTGTGAGGAATGCATCACTATGAGATGACTTTGTGCCCACTGCTCTGAAAGAGGCATAGTGCAATCTCTCATAAAAACAACAACAAACAATATCCTGCTTTGACTGCTGAAGGCCGCTCCCTGCAAGGCCCTTTCCACCTGGCCTAGGGGCAGGGCCCAGACTCACCCTGCTCAACATAAGAGACTCCTGGGAGGCCAGAGGGACAGTGCCCTGCTGTGAGTGTTGAAGAGCCCAGACTCACTGGGGCAAACTCTGGGGTTGGGGCAAAAATGCTTTTAAATGTTTTTAAATAGTTTTTAATCTGTGGCATTTAAAATTTGGTTTTTCCCCTTTTGTTTTTGCTGTTTTGGGGGTAGGATAAACATTTAGTTGGGGTTGGGGATTATTTTAGTTTTAGTTTAACTGTAAATTGTGTTTCTTATTCTTAGTTTCTACTGTTTTATTGGTTTATTGTATCGTCTGCATAACGTACCGTATTCTGTTCTGATGGGGAGAGGCTCAGGGCTGCCTGAGAGTGGGCCCCAGCCAACAGAATGGCTGGGGTAGGTTCTACAGGGGGAGATGCACTGGGACACCTGATCTCATTGATCACTGGTAGGAGGAGAAGTTACGCTAAGACCAGATCATGTCACTACCGAGGAGGCAGGTTTAGTCATTGTTTGAAGACTATCCCTGCCTCTGGGTCTGATCTTGACTGGAAGGATCCTGGAATCAACAAGGGAGACCCACAAAACCTTAGGATGCTACTGTGCAATGCCAGGTCAATAATTCACAAGACCACTGCCATCCATGACGTGATTGGGGATGGAGGAATTGACCTGGCATGTGTAACGGAGACTTGGATGGACAAGGCAGATGGGCCTGTTCTTGCCACTGCTTGTCCACCAGGTTTCTCTTATGCACAGCAACCCAGGTCATGTGGGTGGCAGGTGGTGGTGGTTGCAGTGATTTTTATGAAGTCATTAGCTTGCACCAGCCATCCTATTGAGAAGACCCAGTTTTCTGAGTGCATGTTCTGGAAGTTGGGCAATAGGGGCAGTAAAGGTAAAGGTACCCCTGACCATTAGATCCAGTCACGGATGACTCTGGGGTTGCAGTGCTCATCTCGCTCTATAGGACGAGGGAGCCAGCGTACAGCTTCTGGGTCATGTGGCCAGCATGACTAAGCTGCTTCTGGTGAACCAGAGCAGCACACAGAAACACCGTTTACCTTCCCACCGGAGTGGTACCTATTTATCTACTTGCACTTGATGTGCTTTTGAACTGCTAGGTTGGCAGGAGCACGGAGCAAGCAATGGGAGCTCCCCCCGTCGCGGGGATTCGAACAACCAACCTTCTGATAGGCAAGTCCAAGGCTCAGTGGTTTAGACCACAGTGCCACCTATGTCCCTTAATAGGGGCAGTACAGGATTCCTTTTGCTGTACCGACCTCCCCACTGCACCAAAGATTCCCTGCCCAAGCTGCTTCAGGTTGTGGTAGATAATAATAATAATAATAATAATAATAATAATAATAATAATAATAATAAACACATTGGATCCTATAGTATGCAATAATTGCTGACCGAGAGCTAATGCACTTTGTCTTGGGAAAGTGATTCAGAAGGTTGTAGCAGAGCAGTTGTAGGCATTGTTGAATGAAATTGATTATCTAGACCAGTGGTTTTGAACTAGTGTGCTGTGGTACCCTGGGGTGCCTTGAATGATGGTCGGGGGTGTCACGGGCAGCACTGGCCTCTGTCCCTCTTGCCTTCCCTCTCTCCACTGATTCTCTCTCATGTCTCTTCTTCTCAAAGGTTTGCACAGCTGTTTGGTGCAGCAGCCCTGGCTACAAGCTCCCCAGGTGAATGGTACCTCTGGGCTGGTCAAGGGATGTTGGTTGCCAGGAGCTGAGGTGGCCTCAGACTAAAGCAAGTGGGTGAGGGATCCCAGCCAGCCATTCCATCAGCTCTTGCTGTTGGGAATGGAGAGACAAGTCCCAAGCCCCTGTGGGGCAGTGTGAGGAGGCACCTTTCTTTGGGGCAGGGAGGTAGCTCAGAGACCAGGGGCGGTGGCATTGGCTACCCAGAGAACCCCCAAGGAGAGGGGAGAGGAGAGGAGGCTGAGGAAACCCACTACAAGGGAAGGTGTTTGAAAAAGAGGAAGAGGCTGCCAGCTCTTCAAGCAAAGGGTGAGATAACTGACCCCCTGAGCCCCACAGGGGTGCCGCAGAAAGAATGTAGTTGGTCAAGGGAGCCATGGACTCAAAAAGGTTGAAAACCTCTAATCTAGATCTATTTCAGTCTAGCTTCAGACCTGCTTCAGGATTACCCAGTTCACATCATTGTTTCTCCCTACAACACACAAATCAGTTGCTTAAGATTACACACATCAAAATAAAATTGCAGGTGTGGAGCTCCCAACCCCTCATTTGGTATCCATAGCATCCTTCTTAACTCTGGCCTTCTGATTTTGTTCTAACAATACAGGGAGACTTTGGAACAGGTATAGGAACTGGAGGGATAGCCATCTTTACTTCTGCATCCTTCCCGGGCCATGTGAGCTGCAACTTGTCCCAGGATCACAACTCCCACTTGACCTCTTGTACCAATGGACCATAATTGTGTGGGGTTTTTTTTAAGCTGTAGAGCTTCCTTAGACAAAATTACACATATGTGTTTCTACTAGGCTGCAGAGAAGTAGCTGTGTGTCATTTCCTAATCATCATTGTGCCTCTGAGGGTGTTGCTATGCACAGCAGTGCCAACTTCTGTTAATTTACTCCTAAACCAGAGATATCATTGAATTCCTGAAGGAGCTGCTTCAGCTCAGGGATTGCATCAGCCGTGTTGTTTATAAAGAGGAACACATTATCTGTAAACAACATTGCTTTTACTTTCCAAATTGCTCTCAATTTACCCAGAATATATATTTGAAATCAATGTAAATATAGGTTGCATCCAACTGAAGTCATACTCAGAGTAGACCCATTGAAATTAATGGACCCAAATTAGTCATGCCCATTAATTTCAATGGGTCTAGTTTGAGTAGAACTTAGATGGATACTACCTAATGTATCTGAGTGTAAGATTGGATCAACTGTTGTCTTAAAACAGGCTTCCTCAACCTCGGCCCTCCAGATGGTTTTGGCCTACAACTCCCATGATCCCTAGCTAGCAGGACTAGTGGTCAGGGATGATGGGAACTGTAGTCTCAAAACTTCTGGAGTGCCGAGGTTGAGGAAGCCTGCCTTAAAATATGCTTGAAAAGAAGACACATTTGTAGAAAGTTTTATGGAATATGTCGTCAAAGTTTTAAGTTAAGAGAGGGGGTCCCTTGCTTTTACGCCTTACGTGGAAGCCTGGGCTTCCCAGAGGCATTTTGCCTAAACAGAATGCACACACACATGCACACAGCTTTATTGTGGCCCACAGACCCCAAATACACAGTACAATAATAGTATCTATTGACTATTGCCTGGTAACTAGAAAGGCTTTTACGTCAACTAAATGGGATGCTGAACTAAACAAGCCGCCATTAGGATCCAACACAGCCTCCTTAGATTATTAACAAAAAAGGAAGAAGTATGCTTTGTTTGTTTTAAACATTTTTTAAAAAATGCAAACGAGGACATTTTGTTTAGAATGTGATTGAAAGAAATATACTTTGAAGTTATATTTCAAATCACACCCTAAACAAAACTGGTGAAACAAAACTGGTGGATACAAAAATTCTGTAACTCAGATTGTATAAGGTTAAAGAGGCCTATGAGGCTCATTATTTCAGTGTATTGCAGTGATTGTATTTGATAGCCAAAACACTGTCTGCGAAACACTATTCAGTTGGGATATTTGCTGACAGCATTAAAAAGTTGCTAAATCGTCTTAGAGCAAGGAATGTGTTAGTTTTGTAGATTTAACATCTTTGACACTTAATAGGATTTGGATTTTCATTTTACCGGCTGCTTTTATTACGTGACACTTTAATTGAATGCCTGAGAGTGAAAAATGAAATTAACAAAGACAGTACTAAATTATTGATGTTTTCCTTTCTTCTTTTCCGACAAAGAGCTCCATGGGTTTCCCTTTCTTGCAGTACGTCCTTCCCTGCATTGATTGATGTGAAAAATAAACATACAATCTGTCTGAGTGTGTACTAGGGAGAAGTTCAAAATAAATTGTCAAAAATTCAGAATACAGTGGTTACAGAGATGACGTTTGCCAAGTTGCCTAATGCTGCAGAAGTCAATTACATTAAAACTGCAGTGATTCAAAAACAGCTTGCAGTAAATCATTGTCCTGAAGTGGGGCAAGGCTTCGAGCAAATATGTTCTTTGTCATTTGATACCATGAATTGCAAATTATGGCTAGCGGTTGTTGAGGGGTGGGGGCAATAATTATACGTCTTGCTTCTTGCATTTATATATAAAAAAACCATGTGGGTTTCTGAAGATCATATTCTAACCTATGGTGGGAATGCCCCATGGCAGACATAGCTGAAAATGAGCCAGTTTGGTAGGAAGTTTTTAAACAGAGGGTTCCATGAGGTGATTGTTTTAATATTTGTTTGATCATAAGGTATATCTCCCATCTGAACAGCTACCTATGTTTGCTTGATTTTGAGACTATGTGTGTGCTCAAAACTGATCTTATCAATTCACTACTTTTTTCTTTATTATAAAAAAATACAGTAATTCTTCAAGGCCCATTAAGGCCTTGGTTTTGACCAGTGGGGCCACAGAGCAGCCATGCTCAGAAATAGATAAGTCTTTCAACAAAACACAGCTAAGGTTGGTGTTTGTACTTCAGGGGTAGGGAATTCAGAAGGCTGGAAGCGCCAACAGAGAAGTCTTTCCACCTGGTTGCTGCAAGATGCACAGGGGATTTGGGATGGGACTTTCATGATCGGAGCAGGCATGAATAGGATTTCAATGTAAGAGGCAGAGCTGTGAAGTAGGAAGTCCCCATTTAAAGATAATGTAATATTATTATGTATATGAAGCACTTGAGCACTCTAATGTGCTCATTGAAGTATGAATATCTCCAGGAGGACAACAGGAAGGAAAATGTGAACATACCAAATGGGATATTTGTGCACCTGTGATTTCTCTTTTAGGTAGCAACCTAAATTTGTCTGAATTCAAGCCCACCGTTTCAACAACAAAAGTATAATTGGGAAGATATTTTACTTCTCTACCAAAAGCTCTCTGCGGCAATCAAACTTTCCTTATTAATTTAACACTTGCATGGGCTTTCCTTTAACATGCTGTAGTGTATGTCTTACTGTCAACTTCTTCCCCATAGAATATCCCCAATGATGGCTCCTTAGTGCTTTGGGGGCTATAATGTTCCAAGAGATGTGCAAGAATCCTTTGCCATCCATTATTCTCTGGCTCTCTTACTGCAGTTGTTAGCTCTAATCAGAAGTAATAGTCCTTTTGGGGAAAAGTTTGCACAGGCATCATTTTTTCCTTACATAAGAGTTTAGTCTCCCATAGCATCGCTATAGTTCAATTGAAAGAGGCAAGCATTTCAAAACTTACCAGGTGGAATTTGCTGAACAATTGAATTATTAATAAACTTTAATTTAACATTATATTAATGGCCTTAGATTATAGCAAAGTTATAAAGAAAATTCTACTGTTATTTAGATCTTAAATTTAGATCTTAAATTGTATCACACTGTTGTGTTTTTGTGTGTTATTTTGCTGCTGCTAAATATTTGTTTAGGCTAAAATCCTGTATACCAGGTGTTCTCAATGTTTCTGCCTCTAGGGATCACTTGAGATAGTCACAAAGTGGTGGCAGATGGAGGCAGAGTTTGGCACAATCAGCTGGCAGTTATTTTGTTGATACCGTTAATGACATCTCTTTCCACTAATATCTGACGCATCTTTGGAAATTTCTTTGCTGCAACATTTTCCTTGTGACAAGGAGTTCCTTAGCTCAGCTTTCCTCAAGTGAAGTAAAATTGTTTTGAAGGTTTTGTGACCCTGCCTTCTCATTTCTGGAACACCTCCTCTGTTTCTTGCCCTTCAATGAAGCTGATATCCCCAGTACCAGGTGTTCCCCTGTTGTCTGTAATATTGTCTCCCTCCCGCTCAGGATTTAGTTTAAAGTCTCTTAGCAAACACATTCTTGTCGACCGTTGTGAGGTGCAACCTATCTCTTGCCAGAATTTCTTCCTCAATGAAGCAGAGACCATGGTCCAAGAAGTCAAACCTTTCCTGATGACACCATCTGCACAGTCAGTAGTTTGTTTCCAGTATTTCCATCTCTCTTCCTAGGGCAAGGAGTGATTAAAAGACCATCTGTGCCCCAAGGCCTTTTGCCTCGCTGTCCAGGGTCTCACAACCCTTTTGCTATATGGTGAAGGCTGGGGCTGGCAGTATCTTGTGTACCCACACGGATCAGAAGGATGGGGTTTTGGCCAGTGAGCTTTATAAAACTTGGCAACTTCTCTGTTACACCCTAAATCTTTGCACCTGGAAGACTGCACAGCTCCTGGGACATCCTGTTACTTCCATACACGGCTGACTCTGTCCTCCTCAGTAGGGAGTCACCTACCACCACCACTCGTGTCCTCCTCCTCTGACAAGTGGCAGGAATCATTCTGTACACTTTCCTTTCCACAGCCATCTTCCATAGGTCATCTAGTCCAACCTTCAAGAGATCTGCAGTGCACAGGTGATTGATTCAGTTGTTGAAGTGCACTTATCATCAGTAAGTTTCTCCTAAAGTTCAACCAAAATCTATGCTCCTGTAACTTCAGCCCAGTACATTCCCTTGGGGATTTGAATGTCCTTCCTCCTCCTCGTCAGTCTTCTCTTCGCCAGACTAAACACCCATTTGCTTCAACCTTTGCTCAAAAGAGTTGCTTTCCATGCTCTTTACAATCTTTATCTTCCTCTGAACCCATTCCACCTTGTCGACCTACTTCCTCACCACTGCAGAATAAAGTGGCGCTATTACTTCCTTTGTCTTGGAAGCAAACATTCTACTAACGCAGACTAAAATCTCTCTAGCCTTTTTCGTAGTTGCAACACAGTGCTGGCTCATGTTCAGCTAGAGATGATCTACAACTCCTAGGTCTGTTTCACGTGCACTTTTGCCAGGCTAGTGTCGCCCATCCTGTGTATTATTTTATATTATTCTTTAAAGCAGAACTTTGCATTTGTCCCTTTTGAATTTCGTTTTGTTAGCTTCCATCCAGTTTCCCATTCTGTCAAGGTCATTTTGAATTCTACAGAAGGAAAGACACACAGTTTAAACCTGGTAGCGTCTCACAGCTTGAAACTGCCATTGGCAGCTAATACCATGTTTGCCCCTTTCAGTTGGATGTATTAAATCTACACAGTCTGTGCTGTTGATAAAATGCTGACTCTTTTACTGGAAAAAATAGGAGAATACATTCATATCTCCCCCCCCCATACTGTTCATACAAACTTGGAAATAAAGACCAATAATGAAAACTACAAAGCTTATCTTATTTGCCTGGGAAGTGCCAGGTACCACTTAAAGGCAGATGCAGGGTAAGTCTTTGAGTATTCAGAGCTTTGCTAAAATTGCTTAATTTCCCTTGTGAAACAAGTTTGAATGCAATCTTTTTAGCAGCTCACGTGAGAGCACAGGAAACTTAATTTGAAGGGCTTTCTCTTGTGAATGCTGAAAACAGGACAGCCACATTTCCTATGGTACTCTGAAGAATGTAAATATTCCTCTTGATAGCAGCTTACACTTCTTGCTTTGATTTTTAGACATTTTATTAAAAGTTGTAGATGCTTGTACAACAACACATAATCATTGTGAGTTCTACGAAGATTGAATGGGGAGTCGCACAAGAGAACTGTTCAATATACAGTGGTACCTTGAGTTACAGACATTTCAGGTTACAGACTCCACTAACCCAGAAATAGTACCTCGGGTTAAGAACTTTACTTCAGGATGAGAACAGAAATCGCATGGTGGCAGCGGGAGGCCCCATTAGCTAAAGTGGTACCTCAGGTTAAGAACAGTTTCAGGTTAAGAACAGACCTCCAGAACGAATTAAGTTCTTAACCTGAGGTACCACTGTAAATGAGTTAGCAATAGTAGAAGGCAAGGGTGGGATTGTTGAGGGTTTCAATGATGACCTGGAGGAGGGGACCCTAAACCTTTACCCATGGGTGTTTGCAGCTGAGGGGTACTAGTGTGATGAATGGCAAGCAGTGCCTGATATGGGCCAGTGGTGCCAATGGACCATACCAACTTGGAGCACACTAGCCATTTAAGAACATATTCCCAAATGCAGCAACCTTTTCTCAAAGGAGAATAGCTCCATCTGCTTTTGGTTGCCCTTTTCTGAAACATTTCCAACTATTCTGAACATCCCAACACACCAAGCATAGTATTGCATGGAAACCCCATTGGCTTATCTCATACATGAAGTGATTTGTGCTCATGAAGGAAATTGATCCCTTCCTCCATGTCCGGTTCCTCCAACACACCTTTAATTTTGTTCATGAGATGGGCTTTAACACAGGTAGACACATACCATTTAACATTTGATTAAACTATACGACATTTCCTTATTCATGGTCTCACACCACTGCTTAACCAATTTGGGTGGCATATTTTCAGTCTCTTTAAAACTATTTGCTGTACACATGGCCCATGCTGTAACTACATGATCTGCATACCTTTCGGGAGGTATCCCTTTTGTAATGTGTTCAGGCCATCTGGGAATGAATTCTGGTTCATGTTCAGGATCATCCTCTTCTAAAGCAGACTGGGAGAAAATGGTCTCACTAGGTCTTTTTTATTGTCTGCTACTGTGTTTAGACACAGTAACACATGTTGATTCACGCTTTGCACAAGAGCTACAGCGCATGTACTGTGCACATATGCATAAACCTGGTATTTTTGAAATCACTTTAAAATTTGCATGCCCAAATATTCTATGATACAAGTGTATACATTCCAGGTGTGTGTGTGTGTATGTGTATTTGATATCCTGGTCTGCACACCTGTGGCAGTTCCAGACACTTTAGGAATATTCAAAACATACGTAGAATCTTTCAAACATCATGTAGTACACAACACTCCTTCTGCCACGAATATTTTACATTCCCCACCAGTAAACTTGACTCCATATCCTTGCTCTGTCAACTTAACTACAGATAGCAGGTTACTATCTAGTTTTGATACAAATAGTGCTTTTACAGTCCCCCCCAAAACATTCCAAATGAACTGACCCTTCAGCTTCAATTTGCAGTTTCACACTGTCAGCAATAGATACTGCCTCCCTTTTAGTCTTAAACATGGACAGAAACACATTCTTATCAAAACACATGTGTTGCAATGCCCCGCTGCCTAAAATCCACTCTTGGCTGCTATTGCTTACTTTTGTAGTCATTGCCTGCTTACGCATTGTCTGCTGAAACTGCTTCCTCTTTGAAATGCCTTCAGCTTGTGTCTTTTGCCCCTGCCCCCTCTTCAGTCCTGTACAGTTGTGTTTCAAATGTGTCTCTGACCTATAGTTGAAGCATCTTCAGACATGAAGAGTTCTAGAATCTGGCTCCCCGTCACGCTTCCTATAGATTCTGGCTATGTCCTGCAGAAAGAAATGTCTTTCCAATTCTGTCTTCTCTCCCACTCCACAAGCAGTCTGCTGGTCACAAATTCCACAGACAGTTCATCCTCTGGCATGGCTTCAATTGTCCTGGTGGTCCCATCCCAGCTCTTATTCATTGATGACAGAATGTTATAGCACTTTGCTATAAATTCCATTCCCCACGGCTCACTTCACTGAAGAGACCTACAATCCTTTGAAGATGCAATGACAGAGAATCTCCAGGAATTAGGCTTGCCCTGTGTAATTTCCATGTCAAATATACTTTGCTGCCAGCTGTTGCACAGAGGTAAAAGTTTTGCAACGCTATCCACATTGCCTTGGCATTGCTTGAGCCTCTAATTATTATCAATTGACTGTCTTCCATTCGCAGTGCAATTGTGGCTTGCACTTACTCATCTTTTAGAGTCCAGTTGTCTACATAACATTTTGTCTTCCAGCTTCTGACCTCTGATAGCTTATAGCTAGGCTCTGTTAGCTGGGTTGCTGGGCCCATGACTTCACAAGATTTTAACAGACTGATTTCAACCGATGCCAATCTGAGCATCACATGGCTTCTCTTCCTCATGGTTGCTGCACAGGAGTAGCGACCACTAGCCATTTACTCCAGCTCATTGGCTACTGCTAATAATAGATAAAGATAAAGATAGATAAAGATAAATTTATTGTCATTGTCCATATATACACAGTATACACAACAACGAAAATCAAACACCCACCCAAAGACCGGGTTCACATACACATTTGCACGTATCTCCAACATTCTCATCCTATTCAGACATAATCTATAAAACATAACATAATCCAGAATATAACATAACCTATTTAAAGGCATAACATAACCTAAAACCTATCTCATTCCTTCCTACTTCCTGCTTGCTATTTCTTGCAACTGGCCCTAAGATCATTATTTAGTGCAATCAGAGCTCTTGGATAGAAACTATTCAGAAGGCGTGTGGTTCGTGTTTTCATTGTCCTATATCTTCTGCCCGAAGGCAACAGTTCAAAGAAGTTGTGAGCAGGATGGGTGGGATCTCTCAGGATATTGTGTGACTTCTTCAAAGTGCGAGACGTGAAGATCTCATCCAGGGTTGGTAGTTGGAGCCCAATAACATTCTGGGCAATTTTAATTATTCTCTGTAAAGCTTTTTTATCCGTTTCAGAGCTGCTCCCATACCACGATAATACACTATAGGTTAAGACACTCTCAATGGTACTGTGATAATAGGACAGAAGTAGGTGCTGAGATAGATTCAGTCCCCTGAGCATTCTCAGGAAATACAACCTCCCCTGCACCTTCCTCACAACCATATTAATATTTGCAGTCCATGAGAGGTCCTCAGAGATATAAATGCCCAGGTATTTAAAACTACCAACCCTCTCCACCTCCTCGCCATTTATGTGCAATGGTAAAAATACACTTTTCTTTCTCCTAAAGTCAATTATGAGTTCTTTGGTTTTTTTGGTGTTAAGCATAAGATTGTTTTCTTTACACCATTGAATTAACCCCTGTACTTCTTTCCTATAAGCAGTCTCATTGTTCTCACTAATGAGCCCCACCACCGTTGTATCATCCGCAAATTTGATGATTGTGTTGGACTTATACAGTGGGGTGCAATCGAATGTGTACAGGGAATAGAGAAAGGGACTTAGCACACATCCCTGAGGGGCTCCTGTGCTTAACACTAGAGTAGAAGAATAGTGAGGTCCCATTCTCACTGTCTGCGGCCTATCAGTCAGGAAATTCCTTACCCACAGACAGATCTTCTGATGTATACCCAAGTTGGTCATTTTAAGAAATAACCTGTCTGGCAGAATTGTATTGAAGGCAGAACTGTAGTCCACAAACAACAGCCTTGCGTAGGTTCCCTGTCGTTCTAGATGACTCAGTACAGTATGGACAGCGATGGAAATAGCATCATCAGTAGATCTGTTTCTTCTGTATGCAAACTGGAACGGGTCTAGAGTGGATGGAAGACCAGCCTTAATATGATCTAGCACCAATCTCTCAAAACATTTCATAACGACAGATGTTAGAGCTATTGGTCTATAGTCATTGAGAGATACCACCACTGACTGCTTGGGGACTGGCACTATAATCGATGTCTTCAGGCAGGTAGGGACAGAACCCTGCAACAGGGATAGGTTAAAAATGTCCGTAAATACCCCAGCTAATTCTGCAGCGCAGTCCCTAATAACCCGTCCCGTAATTCCATCCGGTCCAGCTGCCTTCCTAATGTTAATGCTCCGAAAGGCACGTTGTACGTCAGAGGTCTGTAATAGGTCAAAAATAGGTACGTCAGAGGTCTGTAATAGGAGATATCTCTGTGTCCTTAAGAGGCAAGGTTATAGTATGGACAACTGTTGCATGCATAAGCAAGGTTGTAAAGCACATGCTGTGCTCTGTAGAAGTTCGCCTCCTTATATCTGTGGCATTGATGGTGTCAGCATGCATGCACCATTGCTTCTCAAGTATCGAATTGGTTCTGCTCAGCTGTGTCAGCTAACAGCTAATCAAGATGTTTATTTTACAGTGTTTGCATTTAGCATATTGCTTTATCAAAAGTGTCATTGGGCCAGTACAGACATAAGGCTGCCAATTGTTTAACCAACTGGTTAAGCAATCAAGATCAGACTGCAGGATTATTCCCACCCTCTCCCCTCTGGAATGGGGATTCCCACTGTCGGCCTTGGCTGCAACTGAGTGTTATAATAGCAGCAATGTTAACTGAGGTTAACATATAAGAAATGCTTCAACAATTTATGCCCTTGTTTAGCAACTATTTTTTTTAATTGGACACCATATTTTCAGCTGAGCAAAGGCTGAAGGGCTCTGCCCACTGATCCACCATAGCCAATGCACAGAATAGCTCACTCAGCTTTTTCACTCTTATTTCTTTCTGTACTGGAGTGAGCAGTGGAAGGTCCTGCCCTCTTTTGTTGGCCATGCTGCAGGAGAGGATGAGTAACAAGCCTCAGAAAGAAAGTGGATGGGGGGTGGGACATAATGAGTGGAAGGCTCTGCAAAAGCCGCTCTTGAAGTTCGTAGTAGCTCACCATTAGAAGGAAAATGCCAAGCCTTTTAAAAATTCCTCTCCCACCTCCCAAAATCTCAAAGCCACACACTCTTCCAGAGCAACAACAGACACAATGTGAATCTTTTTCTTTAATAAATAGCTATTTATTTTACTTAATCATTTTGCATTGGGGATTGGGAGGAGAAATGGTGGATGGTTTGTGTATGTGTTGGAACAAACTCTGCAATAATCATTTCCCTGCATTCACCCATTAAGGCTGCAGCCAGTGCTGGGTGAAGCAGGTCAGGTTGACAGAGCCATAGGCAATTCTAGAGTGTTTTCCATAATATTTTCAGGGAAAGTGTGTTTCTCTGCTTCAAACATGCCTTCCCCTAGCTTAATATTAGAATGTTCTAGAATGCAGAATGGAAGAAAATGCTGGTGCTTTTGTTACTTGCTTTTCTGTGAGTTTGTCAATGAAAAGTTTGGGCTCCATGCCTTTCTGGATGTCACTCTGACTGACTTCACATGCTTCCCAAATTTCTGAAAGATATTCTCTCAACTCTCAGAAATAAGAGGCTAAGTGTGATTATTCACTGGTGTGATGCACTCTGCATACAAGCAGGGATTTCAGGACTGAGCCATGCATTGCAAATATGTTCTGTTATGCTCTTGCTCTAGTGAAACAATCATATTTTTTTTGTCTTTAGGTTGGGATACTTTGTTGTTTTTAATTTAGAGAAAAAATGTTTTGAATAATGAAAAATTAAATTGATTTTTCGAGGAGGAAAACTGCATGCATTTTAAAGGCTTTTGTGTGTTTGTTTAGGTTTTTTGGTAATGGATGTATCAGTGTAATTGATGCATTAATTTTAAAAACTTATGTCATGTGGTATGGCTTAATTTCTATCTAAGAGCTATTGTGTGAACCTTGCCTGAAAATCATATTTTGACCTTCTTACATGGAATACAATCCCGTGTCCATTAATCATAATCATAGAATAGTAGAGTTGGAAGGGACCTGGAGGGTCATCTAGTCCAATCCCCTACAGTGCAGGAATCTCAACTAAAACATCCACGACAGATGGCCATCCAACCTCTGCTTAAAAACCTCCAATGAAGGAGAGTCCACAAGCTCTTGAGGGACTTCATTCAAACAGCTCTTACCATCAGAAAGTTCGTCCTGAGGTTTATCTTCTTCCTTGTAACTTGAATCCATTGGATTGACTCCTACCCTCCAGAGCAAGAGAAAACAAGCTTGCTTCATCTACCATTTGACAGCTCTTTAGATATTTGAAGATGGCTGCCATATCTCCTCTCATTCTCCTCTTTTCCAGGCTAAACATACCCAGCTCCACCAACCATTCCTCATATGGCTTGGTTTCCAGATGTGCAGAGAATAACTGATATGAGCAGACAATTGCACTCCACACATATGTAATCACTCACTTTTCTAAATAAGTCCTATTGTGATGAAAATAAAAAAAATAAAAATGGCAGCCCTACCAAGTCAAAATGTTACTAGTTGCTGCTGCTGGTGGTGGTAGGCTACATGCTTTGCAGAAGATTCTTGGTTCCTTTCCTGGCATTTCTAGATAGGGCTCAAAATGTCCCCTGCCTCTGATTCTGGAGAGTAATAGCCAAATGTGTTGACAATGTGCTACCCTCCAGATGTTGTTTTATTATAGCACTCATCAATGAAAGGCAGCATCACTAATGGTCAGTGAGGATTGGAACTGGAGTTCAATTACAACTGGATATCACCATCTTGGCTAGGGTTGCCATATTTCAAAAAGTGAAAAAGTTGTTGAGCTATTTGTCAGGAAATTTGCCAAAATCTTCATTTCCGATATGGGTTGTCATACATCTGGATTTCCCCGGACATTTTTGTGATTCACACCCGGACACTACCCTGGGGTAGACAGTACTTTCTATATTCCAAATGGCTGGTCAAAGAGCCCTTTGTCTAAATCTTGAATCATGCAGGAATACGTAATAGAACATTTGGAGGTCAGTGACTGGTGCCTGATGGCACTAAGAAGATAACAAATTTAGCAGAGAATGGCACAATTTTATTGAATATACATCAAAGAACACTGTAAAAGGTTAAAAACATTAGCAGGATTCGCATAACACTTGTAATTTAAAACAACAAAGGATAAAAATGAAGTAGAACAAATTGGGATAAATTAATTAAATGCAGTTAAAAGAGGAAGAACTTCGGAAGCCAAGGGTGGGGGGAGGGAAGTCCTGGGGTTCAGGGAACCCCATAAAGGTACAGATTTGATTGGTTGTTTGTGTGTGTGTGTGTGTGTGTGTGTGGAGGTCAGTGACTGACTGGGAAGCTACTGGGAGCTGTGTTTCGCCCCCACACTTCCAGTTCCTTATTTAGAGCTTAATTTTTCCCTTTTACTCATGACTTGTGCTGCTTTCCTGATGGACTGGACAAATCTTGTCACCAAACATCACATAGGGGAAATCCAGAAGTGCTCCCTAATTTAAATTGATTGTCTCATTTGGGTGGGTAGCATTCTCCCCCACCCCAGCCTTAGCTCAGTTCTGGGAGTGATCATGTAGATATTGTTGCCCAGCTTTTAATTATGCTATCTAGGAAAAAAAAATTAAGAAGGTAATAGATATGTTTCTATCTTGCTTAAATAAAATTTAATTGAATCCCCCCCATCCATACTAATGGCAGGAATAATAAAATTAAGCTTTTGACACTGACAAAGTTTAGTTAAGAAGCAAAATATATTTATTTGGTTATTTTTAACTGGAAATCAATTCCCCTGTTTAAGTTGATATCCCTGCAGCGAAGCGATAAGGACATTTTTAATGTTTCCCAGCATCTGCCTGTACATTTTAGTGTGTTGCAGGATTAGTGGATAGCTGATGCTGCTGTTACATAAATGTGAGCAAGTAAAGTGAGATCCTCATTACAGAGTGAAGTGGATAATATGAATCAGTAACTGAGGGTGATGGAACTGTATATACTGTCCATTAACTCAGTAATAGCGCCTCGTCTTCTCCAGACGAGAGGATTCACAGGCACCAGCATTTTGCTGTGTTGCACAAGCAAATCCCCAAAGCCTCAGCAGCAGAAATGTCTGCAAGTTGAGAGATAAATATGTGAAGACATATGCAGTGAAGACTATGTTGGAATTACAGGCATTCAGCTCTTGGCATGGCTATTATCAAAGTCCCAGGCAAGGTGAGGAGCATCAGCATTCTGCTCACAGCTCCAGAAAAGGAAGACGTGTTGGTAACTCACGGGCAAAGCTCATGCAGGCAAATGTAGTCTAGGTTTAAACCTGAAGGAAGTTTAAGCATATGTCTTATATTTCCCCAGTACTGAATGTCTAGATTAATGTGGGACAAAGTATGTCATCTAGTTACCAGAGTTTAGTGTTATGTTTTGACTGTGGAGTGGACTCCATGAGATAGCCCCATTAGCTTTTACCACAAAATAATCAAGCCCAGGCAGAGCATTTTGACTAATTTTTGAAGTCTTTACATCTTAAGGAGCAAACATTTTGTTTAGAAAGGGGACAGAGAGGAAGCAGTGGATCCTTATTAAGACAGTGTCCTTCCTCAAGTGCTTTCCTTTATTTTATAGCAGTTCTTGCTCTTCAGTTATATGTGTGTTAAGAATGTCTCTTTCTCATGAATATGTTGAATATGAATATATACAGGGAATATGTTGTTTGGCTGTGTACTTTTAAGTTTTCTGATTCACAAGGCCCTCTGAAGAAAAACGTTCTTTACAGAAAGTATACTATTGGGACCCCATAATAGTCAGGATTGGCAAACCTCTTTCAATCCTACATCATTGCACACATCTTGAAATGGAGATGAGGGCTTATGTAAGTCAGGTGGAGGGATTAACAGGAAATGGAAGAGCCAACAGCATTCTCCCCATCTCCTAACAATTCTTAGGAGATCAGGGACATTACATTTGCACTGGGACATTTATTCATGTAAGCCATGTAGGGACTTTCACCGATGCTGCTGTGGGTTGGCTCAAGATAAAGGAACAGACTTATTTAATCAAGGATAAGCAATATTGAATCCTGCATCATTCAGTCTGGACACTGAGGTCCAGCGCTGGGAGCCTTCTGGCAGTTCCCTCACTGTGAGAAGTGAAGCTACAGGGAACTAGGCAGAGGGCCTTCTCGGTAGTAGCACCCGCCCTGTGGAACGCCCTCCATCAGATGTCAATGACTATCTGACTTTTAGAAGACATCTGAAGGCAGCCCTGTTCAGGGAAATTTTTAATGTTTGATGTTTTATCCTGTTTTTAGTATTCTGTTGGGAGCTGCCCAGAGTGGCTGGGGAAACTCAGCCAGATGAGTGGGGTATAAATTACTACTACTACTACTACTGCTGCTGCTGCTACTGTATTATTATTATTATTATTGGGCATTGCATTGTGAAGTGAGATCTGCAGTGAATTTTTCCATAAGTTCTCCTCAATGAGCAACGAAATAGCTAACTAGGGCTGTGTCCACACTAAGACATTCATGCATATGTGGGTCATTGTTTCTGTCTGTGCCTTTGTGTGCCTTCATTCATACTTTATCCATCGTTGTCAACTTTTCCCTTTTCTTGCGAGGAATCCTATTTGGAATAAGGGAATTTACCTTTAAAAAAGGGAAGCGTTGACAGCTATGACTTTATCCATACTTGCAATGCTTACAAAATCTATTTTTCTGTTTACTGTCCACACCAGTGTGACGTACTTGATGGAATGTATTTGGAGTTGAAGTCAGTATGTTAAATCTTAAAATTTAATTTATTTAGCTGCACTTTTGCTTAGGGGTGATGTCCCATTACCCAGTCATATTCAGAATTGGCCATTATTTAAGTCCATTTCTCTTAGTTGGTCAACCCTGAGTCTGACTAACATTGGATATGACTCTGGGTGTCTATATCTATATGTTTAAGATACATTAATGTGTTTGTGTTAAGGGTTGTATTCAAGACATATTGGATTGATTGACAAACTTCAAAATAACATAAATAAAAGAAGGTTTTGGGGAAGACGCTCTTACTCAGTGAGAAAGATAAATATGCCCATTACAGTATGTGCAAAGTGTGAATTCAGGGGACGTGAATATTGTGATATGCAACATACTCCAATACAAAGGGTTGTTGGGAAACTGCTGTTTAAAACTGAAATACCCGCCCACCCACTGTGTGTAATTCAAGTGCTATTAAAGGAATTGAAAATGAGCAGGGAAGTAGCAGTTGTCTTTTCCCCGCAGTCATAACAGAATGTCTGACAGGCGCACAAAAAGGCATTAGGCAGAAGTAGGGGAAATTAAGCCATAATACTAATAAGACTAATACTTAGACTTGAGATAATTACTCCCCATCCCCTGTTTTCAAGTTATTTGCAAACTTTTAACTGTTTAATGACTGGGACATTTGTTTGGTTGTAAGTTGCTTTGGGTTGCCCAAATAAATAAATAAATAAATAAATAAATAAATAAATAACTACTTCTAAAATAATTCCTAATAGGGTGAAACTAGTTGTGATGCTCAAGACCTGTGAACAGGATCTCCCTTTCTCTATTTTCTTTCTTTCTAATAATAAGCACCAGGGGCCCAGAATGTGAGGCTACAATGTTGGTGGCAGAGGGGCTAATCCTTTTTCCACTGCACCATTTTCCCAGTTAAAACAACCATGTACCAAATGCTCTGCTTTCTATTGCATGTAAAACATGCAATTGCCATTTGGGCCCCTATATGTTCCCCTCGGCATGGCAACTAGGAGGTTTGGGAGGATGAATTTAGAGAAATGGCATGGTGGAAACAGGTAACCCTTGTTTCCCAAGCACTTCAGCCCAGATTTGATTCCCCAGCTGCTATTCAGGGTTTTGTTTTTTAATGTGTGAAATCCCGATCATGAATTTCCTTGAGCACTGTTTTGCAATTGGTGGAAGACTGTTGTGTGTTCTAATTTTTGTATTAACATTTTAATTGTGTAGGTTTTGTAAACCATCCTGGGAATATAACTGGAGGGTGACATAAAAATACCATAAACTGAATCACAAGAGAGGCATTTGATCCTATATCAAAAGCAATAAACATGTTGTTAAAAATGAGAAACATTAAAAATATGCCAATAAAACATTATAAATGTTTATGTTAAGACATCTTCTGTCTTGTTGTTTTCTCTGTGTACCACATCAAGGAGGAGAACCTCCACGATATATAAATCTTCCTGTGTTGGAGAGATAATACACTTAAACCACTGTCCTGACATTGATAAGCACTAGATCCAGATTTGTAATGGTAAGCAGCACCAGTGTTTTCTTCTACAGTGTTAGAATCTAGGAATATTCTTCCTAGGCCATATCCAAAATAACTCATCTTGGGAGAAATGCAAAATCTGGTTTGGGATCAGAAGATTCTTTGTGGTTTCTTAGCACAGACCTCTTTCAGTTAGGAAGCCAGAGAGACTCAAACAAGAAATGCTGATTGCAAAATCATTTTGCCCTTGTTTTTGGGAGAACTGGATCAGAGGAAGGGCATACATACTCCTCTCTCCCCCAAGAGAACATCACTTGATTTTTTAAAAAGGCCTTTGACTCAAACTGAATAGGAAGACTAATAAAACATTGCATTGTGTTTTGGGCTTTTCCATAGAAATAAAATGTGTTCTGGTCTAGTGCCACCAGCATAATCATATGTGATGCCTCCACCTCTGTATGCAAGATGGTAAACCATATATTTGCTTCAGCAGGATAGTAATTATTCTCTGGTTTTCAACTGATTCAAGGGGGTATAGGAAAGAACTTTGGTCGCATAATTACTGAACAGAGCACAACAGGTTTTAAGGTTTGGGGTGTTTTCTTTTCATCTATGGGCTGAAGGACAACATGGCAATATCTCAACTGTTTCCCTGATCCTCCAGCCTCATTTGAATAACATCTATTGCAAGCAGCTCTCATTGTATTCTCATTTTCCATTTGAAAGGGGGAAGCTCTCATGAAGAAGAATGGTGAAATGTGCTAGGCCTGATAGATAAGAGAGCGGAAATTCTCTTGGTACTGTCCTGAAGTCTCCTCAGAGAAGGAACATTGGAAGCAGGACCCCTCCAAAGAGCCCTTGGAGGTGGACATCCCTACCAGAAGATCAGAGGTCCCCATACCAGCTGGCTCGGTTCCTGGCAGGCTCTCAGATTTTCCCTCACCTCTAGAGCAGAGGACATGGTGAGCCATGCAGGAGCTTCAGGGCTACTGCCAAAGTGCCCAGCTACCTGGGTCAATGCCTGGGTGAGAGCCAGGAAGTGATATAGCGTCCCAGTCTGAACTGCTTCATTGCAGAAGCAACAACTTACTTCCAAGCTCCAGTCATTAGTGTTCCTGAGCTGAGGAAATTGGCATCTCCTGAAAATGTCCCCTGCTCAGTGGAGTGTGCAGCAGAAACAGCTCACCAAAAGTGGGGTGCTTCTACTATGCTCTCTTTCCAGCAGGTGGGTTACTGTTGCTTACCAGGAGGGAGAAGTTGGTGCTGTGCAAACTCATTGGAAGGAGTTCTGCCTTGGCTCTGCTGGGACATTTGCATCTCACTGACTTTCCTGTCACCTCACCTCTGCTAGTAAGTAAGAGTGACCCACCTACCAGGAAGAAAGCATAGTGAGTCTGCCCCACCTGGTGTGTTGACTTCTCAGTATTCTAAAGCAGGAATATCCAAGCTTTCTTATTTTCTTTGGGCCACTTATTCTCCAATGTGTTGCCCAGATCACAAACTACTTTCATACTGTCGACATTAACAAATGAAGACCATCGCTTATGACTTGAAAACATTAGATTTATGACTGAACTTTGGAAAGACTTTTCAATCGTAGATGTGAATCAAATTTGGTAGAGGAGCCTCATGCTGTCAGCTGGCAATCCTTGCTTCGAAGGATCTGCTGTTGAATTTATAATCAAGCAAGGAATTGGTCAATACTACATTAGTTCAAACTAAATGCAAGTCAAAGGTGTGGTAAAAGATTAGAGCTCATGGTTCTAAAACAACTATGGTTATGATTATGATCATTATTATTGCATGTTTATTTATACCCCGTCTTTTCTCCTGACAGGCCTGAAGGCAGTTTACAGGGGAAAAACCAAGAATTGCTAAAAACAGAGAAAAATCCATCATTAAAATATAATTAAACATTGATAGAATTAAAACTATATACATATATCAAATCTGTTTCAAACATACCAATAATTCCAATAAAAACAGCATGACACCAGCCCTTTAATTAAAAGTAGTCAATTCCAAAAAAGCCTGCTAGAACAAGAAAGCAGGTCTTTTTACACACGATGGCATGCTTCACTTTTTCGAGCCATTAGGACTACAGAGCCTTGAAACAGTGTATGTCAGAACATGTAGCTCAAAGATAACGAATTCACTTTAGCAACAGCGGTGTGGCTGAATATGGGGATAGAAGCAGCTGTGGGACAGCAAGGTTGGCAGTGCTAAAGCTTTTCTCAATTTATGGACTAAAACTGTTGCTCTGTCATTAAAAATTCATCTCTGTCACTGTCACCTCATTCACCATCTGCTCACCAGGTTACCCTATGACAAAGGGGTGGTGCATTTCATTACTAATTTGCTTTTTGTTCAGCGCAGTATTTTCAAGTGGGCCTGCCACTGGAACAGCGAGGGGGGACCATCAATCACATCCTCAGAGGGCTTAATAAAGCTTTTGACTACTTCCATAGCATAGCATGCTCTGGTGGTGCTATAATATATCTGAAAGCTAGGTGCTATTTTAATAACATGCGAGATAACGGCGAAAATGTCTGTGCCAACAAAGAACGCCATTGCATAGTGAGACAATGAATGATTGTATTTATTTGTATTTGAAAACTGGTCATCAGCCTTCCAAATGGAAATCAGCTCCGTGCCCACCATTAGCACAGACAGTTCCCTTTGCAGACCAGTCATGTGGAAATCTGGATTGTGTAGAAATACTCCTTTTTAATTAAGTAATTTTACCATTCTGCTTTCCAATGACTGCTAGCTCTGTCTACAGAAATTGCCAGACTGGGGAGTTCAACAGGCGGAGGAGTTAAATGAGCTGAATATAAGGTGATATATTAAATAGAATCAATATTGAATATATTGATAGAGCCTGTTTGGCCCCCTAGTGTACACCAGAGTGATGAAGCAAGCTAGGAGGCGGCTCTGCTGCTGAATGGGGCTCAGCTACACTTCCATTTGCCCTGCCCCTTCCCCCAAGGATTAACCTGCATTTAGTGCTGAATCAGAACAAAGGGCAATTGAGTGTTCTGCAAATTGTCGTTTGTTCTGATTTAGTGCTAAAGAGACGGTTTCTTGGGGGCAAATGGTGGGGCAAAGGCAAAATCGCTCAGACCCATGGTTTCTAGGCACTGAACTGTAGCATTTTGGACACACTATGGGATCCTGTTCAGCAAAAGATGGCTATTCTGAAACAATCACTTTTCATGATAAGTAAGAGAAAAAGTGACATGAAAGGTGATGGTTTTTTTTAATCAATCACTTCTTAACAAACAAACAAACAAACAAACAAACGGGGGGGGGGAGTCCACTAATTATTCACTTTGACCATAACTATATACCGGTAACTCCTGGATTTCAAGAACATCTCCACCCCCCTTTTTGGAAACCAAGTTAAGCCTCCCCTCTTCTGTTGTTTGAGAGAGATCTGGTCACAGCCAGAAGTTGTAGAACCCTGTTAATGTCCTAAAACAGAGCTACAATCTTCTGTGTTTATATTTGCAAAATCTTAATACATTCTGGGTTATACCTAGCATATGTTAATGTCTTAAGGTACAAGACACAGCACCCTGGTTGAAGGCAAGCAGGTCTGGGTCTGTTCAGTGCCTGGATTAAAACTATACATGTAATGTTCTTCCTGGGATAAAGTGGTTAGACATTACTTTTTGATTTTAAATTTTTTTTTAGTGCAAACTGGCCCTAGAATCGTGTTCTTTAATAAGTGACACCTGCCCAAGTTTCCTATGTCTACTTCAAGACCAGGTATTATTTATTATTTTGTCATGTCATGTCCAGATGACTCATCTCTTATTTTCATTTTTTCTCTCCCTGTTTTTGGATTATGCTATAAAAGGGTCAATAATTCCTCGTCAATGTCTTTTCCACTAAGGCTGAGGTATAGATTTGAAAATAAGCCCTGTTCTTGTTTTGCACTGATGGATGAATGTCAAATAGTAGCATTGTTGCAAACAACTCTCTAGGTTGACAGTCCCGGTGGAAAAGGGCTGTCATGACAATTTGAGTTCATAATGGATGAGTGCGTGTTTCAGGAAATTTAGAGCAGTCCCATGGTGGGTTCTGAAGGTGAAGATTGAAAATGACAGGACAATCCAGCCAAAGTTAAGCATTATAAAGTCCTCTTGATTTCAGTGGGCATCCCATTGGCATCAGTGAAAAATAAAAATACTTGACTTTGTCTGGATTTTAGCCTATTTTTTAAACTCGGCAAATAGTGGAACAGCAATTAGAAGTATCTCAGCCTGGACTCTTTAAGAAGATGAACATGTGTTTCACTATATCACTGATATTCATAATTACCTGGTTCAGGTAATAATTCACAATTTTGCTTCATAATTACCTGAGGTCACCAAGCTTAATTGTATAATGAATTTATCATATTTTGCCTAGGAAGTTCTTCTCTGGCTTCATATGTAACATTACACTTCTGCTGATTCTGTTAGTAAGACTGATTTGCAGGTCTAGGCACAGAATTTATCAAATATTTGATGAGTGAAACATTTGATTTCTGTCATCAACATAATGAGACTGCATGACAATGAAACTTGGTACCTTCCCTCTGTTTGAGTCACTTCTATTGATTTGTTTATTGCAAACATTTTATTGGTTCTTGTCTCCAATCCAGATTTAAGTATTCCCCTTCCTATTTGTTTTGGCAGGGTGTGGGTGGTTCAGTTTCGAAGTGGCTCTCAGCAGTGGCTGTAGCTGTGAACTACAATTTCCAGGGGACAATGCAACACCATAATCACACATGTCCCACCCTTCCATGTCAAGAGAAAATTCTCGGAAAATAAATGAGTCTTTTGATGAGTGGGGGGCAGGGAGATAGTTTATAATTACTATGCCAGTTCTGAATTAAACAGAGAGTTTGCACATCACTGGGTCCAGTTTTATACATGCAGTGTGAGCCACCCCACCTGCTTTGAAAGGACTTGAAAACCATATCTTAGTATTTTCAAGCATGTGTGAAATGAAAATCTGTGTACAGTTGGGTGTTTTGTAGACATTCAAACATGAAAGGCCTTTGCTGAATCAGAAGCTGAGCTACAGTTTTAAACACAAGAGAATTAAAAAATTAAAACTCACTTTGTCTTTGTTAGAGAGGGATGCTGGACAGCAGAACCACATGACTTTTCAAGTGGTAGCTAACCTGTGCGGTAGGCTTTTTCTAGATTGGATTGCATGTATCATGTACAAATAGCAGCATTTTGAAAAGATCAAGCATTTTCTTATTCGAGTGAGAAGCTGAGGCAATCACCTGGAGAAGAAAATGCTACCTGTAATGGTTCTAGGGGTTGCTCGTGCATAAGCAGGTGTCTATCTCCCCGGCTGGGTGCAAACACCTGGGTGGGTTGCCAAAGTGAACCTTTTCTGTCCGGACAGCCACTCACCCGTGGCTGACTCAATCGCTGGCAGAATCCGTCAGTGGGCATTTCTTAAACTTCTTCCAGCAAAGAAGGTCTTTGACGCCTAGTCTCCTCCTACTCTCTCTGCGCGAAAGCCTTCTGCGCAAGGAGGGCGTAGGCAGCGGAGGACCCCTACTCTCCCCGCTGGTCCCCGGCAAGGAGTCATGGGACCGCCTCGCCGCTTCCCCCATCTGCCCCCCTTCTCCACTGGTGCTACGCTGATTCTCTTCCCCAGAAGACGGGCTGCTTCTCCCGATCCCTGGACGCTCTCTGGAATCCCTCTGGCTTTTGCTCTCTCCCTCCAGCACTGATGGCAGTTCACTGACGTCCACCTCCTCCTCAGGACCCCACCCCCACCCCTGGCGCGATCTTCCGATACATCCTCCTCTCTCTCCTCGACCGACGATGCAGGGAATCCCCCGAAAGAACTGTCATCATCTTCTGAGGATTCAAAACCAGCCTCCCATCCGCTCGGACCTCTTCCAGCTGGTTGAACCTCCCAGTCTGATTCTTCTCCCTCGGACACCTCCTCTCCCTCCTCTTCGGAGGCAGGAAAACCCACAAAGTCCCCTTCGTCGTCTGTGGGTCCAAATTCTTCCTCCCAGAATCTAGCTAATGGTTTGGGCTTACCCGGGAACAAACCATGAAACTCTTCCACTAGATACCCGTCAGTGATTGATTCAGCAGGGACCCAAGTGTTTTCAGACCTTGGTTCTCCCTCCCAGGCTACCAAGTACTCTACCTGGCGACCTCGCCACCTCGAATCGAGTATTTTCGTAGCTTCGTTACAGTGTTTCCTCTCCTCTACCCGCGGGTGGGTGGTAACCCCTCCCTCCTGTCCCGGGAATTCCCACCCCTCCCTGTAATGTGAAAGTAGGGACCTATGGAACACCGGATGTATCTTCATGCTGTCAGGCAACTTGTTTGAATGCCACTGGGTTAACCTGCTGTATTACCTCAAAAGGCCCCAGCCACCTAGGCTGCAACTTCTTGCACCCTCCCTTTAGGGGCAACCCTTGAGATGACAACCACACCCGGTCTCCCACCTGTATGGCCTCCCCCTCCCGACGGTGCCTGTCTGCCTGCCTCTTGTAAACTTCCTTGGCCCGCTCCAAGTTCAGCCTGAGTTGCTGGTGTAAGGCCTCCATTTCCTCCGCAAATTGCTCAGCCACAGGTACACTCCATCCTTCCTCCCCCCGCCCCGGGAAGGCCCTGGGGTGACACCCGTAATTGGCCATGAAAGGGCTCATTCCCGTGGACACATGTTCAGCGTTATTGTATGCAAATTCAGCCAAAGCTAATTTCTCTACCCAATCGTTCTGCCTCTCGCTGACATAGCAGCGTAGGTACTGCTGGAGTATACCGTTCGCTCTTTCGGCCTGTCCATTGGTTTCTGGGTGCCTCGCCGTCGAGAAGCTCACCTCGACCTGCAGCAAGCTCATGAGTCTCCGCCACAACCGGGAGGTAAATTGTTTCCTGCGATCCGAGATTACCCTCAATGGGGTCCCATGCAGTCTAAAAATGTGGTCCACAAACAGTCTGGCTGTCTCCTCTGCCGACACTGCATGCGAGCATGCAAGCTACGAAATGGCACATTTTAGTCAGTAGATCGACCACTACCATGACTGCTGTCTTTCCCCTTGACTTGGGCAGATCTGTCATAAAATCAATGGACACCACCTCCCTGAGCCTTTCCGGTGTAGGTAAGGGTTCCAGTAGCCCTGCTGGGGCAGTTCTTTCCCCCTTTGCCCTCTGGCATTGGTCGCACCCTTTTACATATTCTCGTACGTCTTCCCTCACCTTTGGCCACCAGAACTGGCTGGTGACAAGTAGCATGGTCTTGTGCTGTCTAAAGTGCCCAGCTGTTGGGTTGTCATGGAGCTGTCTAAGTACCTTCCCCCTCAAAGTCTCTCCTGGTACATACAGCGCCCCCTTGTAGTACAGTAGCCCTTCCTTTTCCTCAAACCCCCCATTGCCTTCCTTTCTGTCCCTGAGCTCCCTGATTTTCGTCTGAGCAAACTCATCGTCTCTGGTGAGCCCTGCTAGTTCTCGTTTCCCTACCAACGCTCCCCCACACACCCACCGGTCCTCGGGGAACACGTGCCTGGTCTCCGGTGGCCCCTCCCCTTCCATGTACTCCGGTTTCCTGGAGAGTGCATCTGCCCTCACGTTTTCCCCTCCCGGCACGTATTGTATCTTGAAGAAAAACTTGGCGAATTCCTGGGACCATCTGATCATCTGATCTGTCTCTGGTTGAGCACTCGCGCGGTCCGCCAGTATTCCAAGTTTTTGTGGTCAGTTCGGACCTGGATCTTGTGCCGTGCCCCTATCAAAAGATGTCTCCATTGCCGAAATGCCGCATAGATAGCAAGCAGTTCTCGGTCATACACCGTGTAGTTTTGCTCCGATTTGCTCAGCTTCCTAGAGAAAAAGGCACACGGTCTCCAGTTCTCCCTGGACCCGGGTTGCAAAAGTACCGCTCCAATCACACAGTCGGACGCGTCCGTCTCCAGTCTCATGGGTTACTCCCGATCCACGTGCAGGAGCTGCTCTTCCGAGGTGAACGCCTTCTTCAGGTTTTCAAAGGATTGCTGGGCACCCTCTGTCCATGTGAACTTCTTTTTGCTACTAAGACAATCCGTTATGGGCGCTGTCAAGTGAGCGAAGTTCTTTATGAACTTCCTGTAGAATTTGCTGAAGCCTAGGAACCTCTGCACATCCTTTCTGTTTTTGGGGGCCTTCCATTCCAGCACTGCCTTCACCTTGCCTGGATCCATGGCCAGTCCTTTGTCTGACAACCTGTACCCCAGGAACTCGACCTCCCTGGCGTGGAATTGGCATTTTTCCAGCTTAACCCACAACTGATGCTTCTTCAATCTCTGTAGCACCTGCCTGACATCTCTGACGTGTTGTGTTTCATTCTCCGAATAGATTAAGATGTCATCCAAAAAGGCTATGCAATTCTTGTACAGCAGGGACCCCAACACATGGTGCATGAAGGCTTGAAAGCAGGCAGACCCCGATTGTAATCCAAATGGCATAACTAAATACTCAAAAGCCCCCAGGTGGGTGAACATGGTCGTTTTCCATTCATCCCCCTCCCTTATCCTAATCAGATTGTATGCCCCCCTGAGGTCCAGCTTGGTAAAAATCTTCCCCTGCCTCACACGTGTCAAAATATCGTCAATCCTGGGCATTGGGAAAGTCACAGGTTCTGACACCAGGTTTAGGGCCCTGTAATCCACGACTAATCTGGGCTGATTAGTCTCTTATTTGTCCACAAAGAACACTGGACTGCCCCCCACCGCCTTCGATTCCCTTATGAAACCTCTCTTCAGGTTCTTGTCAATAAACTGCCTCAACTCCTGCATCTCCCGGTCGGACATGGCATACAACTTACCCACCGGTAACTGAGCCCCTGGAAGCAGGTTGATTTGGCAGTCAAATGGCCTGTGGGGGGCAGTCTGTCTGCCTCCCTCTCGCTGAAGACCTCCTTCAGATCTGCATATTGTGGTGGCACCCGCCCTTTTTCCTCCAGGGCCACCCCAGCCACCCTGGCCACAGTCATTCTTGGTTCCTTCCCTCCCAGACAGTGTTCTAAGCAGTAAGCTGACCCAAAGGTGAGCGACCGCTGATGCCATGACACCACTGGGTCGTGTATTGCCAGCCAGCTCATTCCCAGTATTATTGGGGGTCCTGCCAGCGTGGCTACGTGAAAGGCAATGGTTCCCGTGTGCCTGGAAACACTCATCCGCATTGGCGGTGTCTGGTGTGTCACTTCCCCTCCCAGTAGTTCTCTGCCACCAATGGTGGTCACCTGTAAGGGAAAATCTAGTGGCAACAGGTGGAGCTGGTGCTCCAGAGCGAAGTCTCTGCTGAAGAAATTACACGAGCTGCCAGAATCCAACAGCCCCTCCACCTTGACTGGGTGCCCATTTGGGAGTTCTAGCACCACTTCAATGGCTATAGCTGCCTTGGGAGGGTCAGGCTGGGGCACTTCTATTGGTTGCTGGCCTGACTGCTGCCCCTGCTGGTTGGCAGCCAGGCTTTCTCGTTTCCCTGCACCGGCCCTTCCTCCCCCTTCTCGTCGTGGCCTGCAGCCCCCATCATGCCTTGCCAGGCCTTTCGTTGGGACAGACCTTTGCAAAATGTCCTGGCCGCTGGCAGAGGAAACACTTCTTGGTAGTTTTCCACTCCTTCCCCTCCCTTTTCCGGCCTTCACTAGCGTTTGAAACTTCGCGCGCGCACGCTCCGTCAATTTCCATCGGCTCTGCCGCCTGGGAAGGCTCCCTCGGCATCTCAGGAATGCGGTTGCCATGGAAACGTTCCGCCTTTATCTCCCGCTTTTCCTGAGCCCACGCTTCCTGGCGTACACCGATCGCAAGCACAGTCTTTGTGAGTTCATCCATCGACCGTGGGCGGGGCGCTCAGGACAACTCGTCTTTCACCTCGGGGTCCAAACCTGCCTCAAACAGCATTTGTACTGGTTCAGAGTCCAGATCCCACCTGAGCTTATGCACTAACATCGCAAAACGCGACCAGTAGTTTCTGACGGACAGGCTCCCTTGCTTGCACCCCATCAGCTCCCTCCGTGTCATGCTTTGCTCAATCTCGCTGGAGAACATCGTGTCCATTGCCTGATAGAATTTCTTAAGATCTTTCAAAGCATCATTCCCCATTGCCATCAAGGGCCTGATCTATTCGCGCGCCCCATCCTGCAGATGTCCAACAATGTAACCCACCCTCTCCCCGTCATCAGCAAAGTCATTTTTCTGCAATTCCAAAGCGTATTGAATTTCCGTTCGGAAAGCATTGTAATCTTGGGGCTTTCCTCCAAACTTGTGTACCAGCCCCGGGACCTTCCTCCCTATCGGGATGGCTCTGACCTGTGCATCCTGAGCCCGCCTCTCCTCCAGCCGCGCTGACAGGGTAGCAACATGTGCCTCCAGGTCTCGATTCCTCTCGACCAGACCTCGCACCATGGCTTCTTGCTCTGTCTCTCCAGCTGGCCCTGTTTGGCTCATCATGCTGCCTCACCGGGGCTGCGCACAAGCAACGTCAGAGACTGACGGATTGCTGTAATGGTTCTAGGGGTTGCTCGTGCGTAAGCAGGTGTCTATCTCCCCGGCTGGGTGCAAACACCTGGGTGGGTTGCCAAAGTGAACCTTTTCTGTCCGGACAGCCACTCACCCGTGGCTGACTCAATCGCTGGCAGAATCCGTCAGTGGGCATTTCTTAAACTTCTTCCAGCAAAGAAGGTCTTTGACGCCTAGTCTCCTCCTACTCTCTCTGCGCGAAAGCCTTCTGCGCAAGGAGGGCGTGGGCAACGGAGGACCCCTATTCTCCCCGCTGGTCCCAGGCAAGGAGTCATGAGACCGCCTCGCCGCTTCCCCCATCTGCCCCCCTTCCCCACTGGTGCTACGCTGATTCTCTTCCCCAGAAGATGGGCTGCTTTTCCCGATCCCTGGATCCTCTGGCTTTTGCTCTCTTCCTCCGGCACTGATGGCAGTTCCCTGACACTACCGTATCTTGCTTGTATTATTATTATTATTATTATTATTATTATTATTATTATTATTGGCTATCTCTATACCTCATGGTACATCATTCTGCTCTGTGGATATGGAGTGCTCTGGAATATGAGTGTACCTCAAAACCAGACAAACCTAGTTTCCACAAAGAGTATGTCTTTTGCATTGTGGTTGCTCAAACAGTTGTGGGATTGGCGAGTATTAATTTTTCAATAGCGGTCATTTGCCAATGTCCTGGCATCAGGGAAGTGGGTCCTTTTCTGCATTTCTTTGTTTGCCTGTTGTCATGAATGCTGGGACCTTCGGGACCTTCACTTGCCTTGGGGTTTGGTCTGTTGGGCCACACTGCGTGAATGGAGGAGTTAGCTAGGGGCACTCTCAGTTTCTTTGCCTAGCCAGGGACTTCAGTAATAATGTAAAAATCTGCCTTCCAAAATAGTTTGCCTGCCATTACTGATCTTCTCCTTAAATAGCACTTGATAAGCTTCTTCTAACGGTTCCCTAGAATGTATTTAAAAACAAGTGCTTTGTGAAAGTTAGTGTGGCACAAAGCCAAGAAGAGGAGTGAGCAACCTGCTGCCCTCCAGATGTTGGTCTAGAACTCTCACCCTCTCTGACCTTTGGCTATAATGAGCTGGTGGGAGTTGGAGTCCAACAACATCTGGACAGGTTCTCCACCCCAGCCTCAAATATTGAGCATACATTTGTACGTTTCCTTTTCTTTGTTAAAAGCAATGAAACTGCAATTAATAATTACAAAAGAATGACTAGCATATTTTTTTCTGACAGGCTCATGTCAGAAAGACTTTGCCAGAGGATGACAATCCTACAGGGAATCCCTGAGTGATTACATTGTTATTGCCCTGTAATCTCCTCATTTCTTCCTAGACTCGCTGTTTCTGAGTCGCTTAAGTTCTTGCGTAGAAGGATCAGCTCCAGTTAGATGTGATCCAAACTGAAGTTTTTATAAGACACATAGATCCCTCCCCCCCCAGCATTTAATATTGCACAAAAAGCAGCTTGATGTTTGTATTAGCTGTGTGGCAGCACTGTAAAGGGAGCTTTATCTAGGCCTTTTGACAAAATAGAATGCACTTTGGCTCCTAAACAGATGGCTGTGTTGTAAGTATAGACCAAATCAGGTTTTGCCGTGGCTTGGATTTTATTCTGTTATGATACAGTAATCTGGCATTATCTGTTTATCATGCAATCTAGTCACTAAAAAGCTAGCAAATATTTAACTCTCTAGGAGTTGGTGTCTTGGATGAAAAGGGGGAGAAATCAACAAAAATGAAGCCCTGAACTCCCTCTTCTTCAATAATTGAGGTGCAGGAAAGAATCCTCTGACTTTTCTCCTTCTGCATCCATATAAGACCATTGATGGTTGCAGTGGGGAGGAATGATCTTCTCAAGTTCCATAAATGGAAAAATATTGCCTTGTTTTACATATAACCCCTATAAAGCCCAACCCTGGCCATCTTCCTGATAAATAATACCATTTTTCTCTCTCTTAGTAAGCATCTTGAGTTTGGGGAAATTAGGGAGTTTATATGGTGGGTGTTTAAAATGACTGTTCCCCCCATAGTGTTCCTTCACTGCTGCTTTATCCAAACTTCTGCTGTTTAAAGCCACCACTTTTCTTTTCTCAGTGTGGAAACTGTAGCACACAGAGACCCCCCCCCCAGAGGGGCCTTACTTCAACCGCATAGCAAGTAATTTACTACAGACACGAGTTCCTGTCTTTTTCTTCCTGCTTGCTCTTCCTTCTCACACATCTGCCTCCAGGGCTGAAAATGCATCATTGATGCCCCATGCAGACTATTAATCTATATTTTGCTTATCACTGTTTCAACTGGACAGAATTAACTGCTCTAGGTAGACAGGTGCCTTGCCCCCCCCCCCAGTGTTTAACATAGTGACTTTTTCAATAATGTATGTGGGGCCAGGTTACCATCTGGCAGGAAGCAGACATTATTCTCCCTATGATGGCTACTGTTTTCTTTTTCCTCTTAACCTTTCATTTGATTCCAGAGGCTTATGTTTCAGATTATCCTTGGAGGATTAGTTAACCTTCATCTTTGTTAACCTGGAGAGTCAAGATGGTGATATACATTTGCATGTTGATCTTCCGTTAGACATGTTTATGTATTTCTCAAAATTCAACAGTGCATCATACTGTACTCTATTCTTTCTCTGTGCCAATTGTAAAATATTGACAGATTAAAGCCATTATGCCATTTTTGTCTACCTTAAAAAGTTTAACAAGCTAAGCATCCTGGAATCAGACTTTAGGCTAGAAACCCAAGGCACTGGCATAAGTAAAAAATAACAACACTGAAGATGGAAACCGTTTTTCCTCAAGCTTTATGGCCTTCCCCCCACCCCCCAGAAAGAAGCAACTTCACATTTGAAAGTAAAGTTTACTTTTTCAAAGCACTTTCATTTTCATGTGGAAAATAGGAGCCTCCATCCAGAGTGCTGTTCTTGGCTACAATCCCACACCAATTTATTTAAAGTAAGTTCAAAAATCTATATTGAACTTTGAGTAGGATTGTGTTGTTAGGCAAAGCTTTGGACTGAATAGCAAACTTAGTATCTCATCAAATTGCGTTTCACAAAATACTTATGAAATTCTACTAAGTTTAAGAAACAAAACACTACAGTACAGGGCATACAGTTGGTTGTGAGATCCTTTGGAAAGCAACTGGAACTAGAACTATCACCCATGGAGTCTAATGGGGATGCTCGCTTAAGTCTCCCCTATCATATTAAATATAGTTACAGTATTACCTGTTCTCAAAATTACAAGATACTATTGTTCTCAGTGTGTGTAGATTTGTTAAGACTTGCAATTTCACATTCCAGTTTTGAGTGCACTAAGTAATTGAAGAAACTTTCTTCCATCTTAAATTAAGTAATCTCCATTACTGATTTCTACATGTAAGATAATCACCCCAAGGCAATACCATAAATTACTTTTATCTAAATATTATCCTGATTTACGCTACAACCCTATACACACTTAGCTGGGAGTAAGTCTAATGAACGCAGTAGGGATTGAAGACATACTAGATGTATGATATATGTACATACATACTAGACACGGGTGGTGCTGTGGTTTAAACCACTGAATCTAGGACTTGCCGATCAGAAGGTCGGCGGTTCGAATCCCCGCGATGGTGTGAGCTCCCGTTGCTCGGTCCCAGCTCCTGCCAACCTAGCAGTTCAAAAGCACGTCAAAATGCAAGTAGATAAATACAGTAGGTACTGCTCTGGTTTAGCTAGAAGCGGCTTAGTCATGCTGGCCACATGACCTGGAAAAATAGTGTGAGGACGAACGTCAGCTCCCTCAGCCAGTAAAGCGAGATGAGCGCCGCAATCCCAGAGTCATTCATGACTGGACTTAACTATCAGGGGTCCTTTACCTTTACCTTTCTAGATGTATGCTTAATATGAAGCAGGTTTACTGTAGTATCTTGATTTTCCTTAACTGGGGCGGGGTGGGGTGTCGATACTTTCTGTGAAGGCAAAGAAAAGGTTGATCTCTTCACTCCATCCCTGAGACTGGATTGGATTAGCCACCTTTCATGTCTAAGAGCCATTAAAAAAAAAAAATCCCCACCGGTGTCAACATGCTTAGAATTACTCTTTCTGTGGAAGGGCAAATAGATAATTTGTATTTGAATATATTGTATTTAATTTAACTGTGTTCAAATTAAAAGTTTCCCAGTTGGAAACCCCACTCCACTTAAAACATTCTCTGTCTTACTTTCCTGTCTTCCATATATGTAGTGCAGACCCCTTAAAATTAGGGCTTATTAGGTAGAATCATAGAACTGTAGAGTTGGAAGGTACCCCAAAGGTCATCTAGTCAAACCCCCTGAAATGCAGGCATCTTTGAAGTAATGTATCTTGTCCAACAATATAGTCCCTGTCAACTTTTACCTTAATTGCAATCCCAGCGCTCCATTTTTTAAAAGAAAAATCCTTCCTAAACACCCGCTTTCAGAGCTTATCCACTCTTCTTGTTCTGCTCCTTTCCCTGGGGGGGAACCGCAAATGGACGAAAAAGCACTTTGGGTTTTCTCCGGATTGACATTTGCTCTGATTTAGCACTAAAGTGGGTTTTCCCTGTGAAATTAGTGGAGCATGGGTAAACTGCTTGGCCCCTTGCTTTCTAGGCACAGGGCAATGGGAAGCGTGAGCAAGCCCTCTGTGTGGGAGCTTCGCTTATTCCAAAGTCTTTTCTGGGCCACCAATAAGTCACCTTTTGCTGATGCTAACATTGTCCCACTGCCCGCCTTGGCACCTCCTTACCAAAGCCACATCACCACCAACCGCTTAGTTCCTCTCCATCATTCCATGCAAGCAGAGTTACACCTGCCTGGCTGAGAACATGGCATAGGTCTTGGAGATCTGAGAGGGGAGTTATCAATATGGGCACATAGTCTCCAAGCTACAAAATACCACTAAGATTGTGCACATTTATTAAGACTTATAATGGAATGTTCACTCCAAGCAGCAGCAGGAGCCACTTGAGTGCTCTCTTGTGCCTTCTCCAAGTGCTGCCGCCGCCGCTGAACAGGTTGCAGTAGCATTAGCACTATATATGAATGTACTCAAGAGATGAATGCAATCAAGAGATGTACTGAAGAGATGGTTACTACAGCACAGACCATTGCAGCCTCTGAGAGATTGGTTACAACTTAAAGGTAGCATCATTTCTCCCAGAAGTCAAGATAACAAACACAAATCATGCATCGTCCCCATTCTTCCCCTCTGTGGCCTCTGCTTTTTGAAGAAGCGTGCTGGAAAACTCTTTGACAATGATTTGTCCATCAATTGTTATAGATTTTAATTTAAAACTGGAGGTTGATTGCTGAGTAAATGTGGAAAGTCTAGTGTTGCAGGCAAGCGGATGTAAAAGGCTAGAGCAATTTTACAAGGACTGGTTTACAGAAGCATTTCTTACAAGAAAGGGCAAATTTATACTAGACTTTGCTGATTCCTCTGAGAAGATGCCATGCTAAGGGCCCACCCACACTGCCGTTTATCTCGTTATTTCAAGTGATTTCAAGTCATGGGGCTGAGAAGTTTTATTGTTGTTGTTGTTGTTGTTGTTATTATTATTATTATTATTATTATTATTATTATTATTTGCCCCATCACTTTCCCTAGGAAAAACTACTGTTTACTGCTAAATCAGAACAAACATCAATTGGGTTTTCTGTGGATGGAAGTTTGTTCTGATTCAGCAGTAGACTGGGGAATCTAGTTTCTGGAGAAAGCGGTGGGACAGAAACAAACAAATGACCCTCTAGTACCCATGACTTGAAATCATGTGAAATCACAGGACAAACAAAAGTGTGGATGGGCCCTAACTTAGGAGGTGGTACAATTACAGCTGTCAGAAGCAGCTTTGCTCTTCCTTTTCTCTAGAACTTCTTCGAGCTAAGCATGTTAATTAGCTATTTGCTGCAGGTCTTGGTATATGAAGCTTCATAGGCCATACATTTGTATCTCCTGAGATTCTGATGACTTTGATCTATCTCCACACATTCTAACTTCCCCAGAAATGGACATTAGCATTCTCTTAACAGTGACATTTCATAAGGTTACCTCTGAGCTGTAAGTATTTTGCAAGAGGAGTTTGATTGCAGACTGCAAAATTTAAATTTGAGTAATTAAGGACAGTACTCAATTACTTTGGAACAACAAATTCACTTTAAAAGCAACAATAGTTTTTTTGCAGTTAGGAAAGTGATGAGGAAATTGACGGAAAGACATATCACTCCCATGCAATCAAAAATCAGGATGATTGTTCATTGTTGTATAATCTTCCTGGAAGAAAATCAGAAGAAGTGCTCAACAAACAGTGAATATCATATAACCTTAAAATAGGATTTGGACAAGCAAATAAGGATGAATGCTTAAGAAGCAGGTCTGTCTGAAGAAGCCATAGGGTAGCTCTTCCTGTATTGCTGTTGTTGTTGTCTTTGCAAAGAAATAGTATTTATTGGGATGACTGGAGTCAATTGTTTGAATTAAATATTACAGGTTGGTGGTGTCACTAAGAGTCAAACTGCCCAAGATGCAGAAGATCTTTGTTTGCATTTGCCAACATTTAAATACAAAAATCTTTGCCACTGGATCTTTGCCACTGGTGCTCAGGGAGGGGATAACTTTACCTCTGTGCTGTTTTCTTGATCTAAATCATGTCTCTTCCACTCCCACCTGCTATTAGATCCATAGGGATGGAACTTAGATTTAGAAAACAGCAGAAGGAAAAGATTAAACCACCTATTGCACAGCATATCTACTTCAAATCAGAACCCTAGAAGCTGCTTAAAGGTAAAAATACAACCTTTATCTGAATACAGATCTTCAGTGCTTCATGCAGTTTGCTTTAGGTGCTCCTTTTAATCTTTCTATAGCTAGAGTGCAAAGAATTGCAGAACTATGTGTACACTGGGTTGTGTTTTTCAAGCAGCTGCCTTTCATGCTGAATGATGAATTGCTTTTAAAATCAAGGTGAGTTTCAAAAGCAGTTTCTGATATAGCATGGGGTTAAAATAAATATATTCAAAAACCCCACTGTGTATAAACAAGTCATTGCCCATTCCTGAGTGTTCTAGATTCTGGCCTCTGTCAAATTAAAAATCACAAAAAATCCAAAGAAAGAGATATCAATGAACTTCAATGATTTCCAGGCAGTTTGAGAGGGATTTCCTCTGCAAGCCTACCAGATTTGAGAGATATATTTTGCAACTTTAGTCTTCTTGTCCTAATTTAACAAACCCTGTTTTGCCTTTTTCTCCAAATAGAACCATCACACTAGAGAATCAGTTGGTCATTCTTGCGACATCAGCAGTAGATGCTGGGTGCTACTATGTCCAGGCAGTCAATGAAAAAAACGGAGAGAATAAGACAAGCCCATTTATTTACCTGAGTGTGACAGGTGAGTACTGATTTTGAAAAATGTATTCTGAAAAGGATGACATGTGTACCATGGAGAGACATTTCCCCCCACAAAAAAATAGCTTTAGCAGCAATTTTGGAGGTAGCAGTATTACCTACAAAAAAGCAAGACCCTGGAAGGAATTCAGCCTTTCTTTGATTAGCGTATTCTAAGTGTGCATTAAGAAAAGAAGATTCAGTCTTAGGGTTTAAACCTGTCACTTTCCTTGCAGAAATTCATACCAAAAAAGCCACACATTTGGGTGCCCTTTTGAATGAAAACTCTTTAATCAATCAGAATTTTTTAAAGCTGGACTTTTGCATTCTTTTCTTTTGTTTGCATTGAAAAGCTTATGCTATTAGTATTTTTCTATGACAACTTCTTAACTGAAGTGATGACCACATCACACACACTCAGCGCATACATTCAATATCACTCACTTGAAGCATCTAGATGTGGCTTTTATCATAATTTGTGCCCTAAAGGAAGCATTTGCAATGTGCTGTGGGTTTTCCATGGGAAAGGAACAGGGCAAGGGGAAAATCACTCAGATCCATGCGTGGAAAGTGTGGGTCAAGCAGAAAACCCCTTGGACCTGTGCTTCCTTGTCATGGGGCAAGCGGAAGTATGGACAAGCCCTAATATGCTCATGATTGAGGATGCTACTGCACTATGGTATACCTGCCTCCTAGCAGATCCTTGGGTCCTTTAAACCAGTGCAGTTTCATTTTAAACCTTACCTACAGGAGACATAGATAGTGGGTCTGTGTGATTAGAGGTTTGTGCAAACTATGGCTCAGATAACGAGATAATGGGCATCCTGCTGTATGATCTGAATTAGAACATGTGAAGGTGTGATAGCCAAAAAATTACTAGGCAGGGAATCATCCTTGTTATATTCACAGATTCCAAAAGATGATGGATCGAAACAGGCATTTTGTGCCAGTTTTATGTTGTTCAGATGTTGTGAAGCAAGTAAGGCAAAATGAAATTGGTTTCCTTATTAATGGGTTAATATAGGTTTTAAAAGGTGTGTTATAGTGTTAGTATAGTGGACACTTTTCTCCTCCTTTTTTAAAAGTACCTTGTACAAGTGAAACTATTCTCAGCAAAGATCACCAAAAGGAAAGGGTTGCATTAAACAGTTTGTATCACAAAAGAAAAAGAATAGCTTTGAAGGGGTGTTTTTAAATACCTGTTCTAAACAGAAGTCTGTTTATGTTTTCTCTTTGTGAGTTACTGGTATTTTGCTGCTCTTGATTTCATACCATTTCAGATCAACTGCTTCCGTGGTTGGTTTATATCACACACACATTCTGTATTTTTTATGTCCAGCATCTCCTGTTGATTCTTTCTTTTTAGAAAAAAAAGATTAATACATATAATTTAAAAGGTAAAATGCTTGCTTTTTGGTGACCAAAGCATCTACTTGCCTAAGGTCTATTTTCTAAAAATGAATAGTTGAGCAGTCCAGTGATAATCGAGAGCAGTTAGTTAAATATGCAAGTGTTTTGCTAAAGAAACGACAGATTGAACTAGGCCTGCTGGTCAGCCGCATAAGAAATGCAGGGTTGCCATGGAAAAAACAATGCCAAGCAGCGCTTATTGGGACCTTGGGAGTGGAATAAGTGTCATGATCCAGCTGTTCTGTGAGATGGGAGTGAGGTGTAGACTTCTCCGCACATTTTAGAATTGTCTATCTTCACAGATTCTATATAGCTATTTCTGGTTGATGTGCTTTTTAAATGGCATAGGATTTGCAAGCCATACTCATATTTTGGATGCAGAACTGAAGTTAGTTTCATACTAACTTATGCAGCTGCTCCTATTACTGCTTATACCAACCTCCTCATGCCAAAAGGTTGCTATACACAATTTCCCAGACATAGTTGGTAATCGGCCATCGGAAACAGTGTCCAGGCAGATATCGCTTAAATGTCAGGGAAAATCCAGATAGATGGCAATCCATGTGAGCAGTGTCATTTTTGGCAATTTCCCTTAACAATAGCTCAAAAACTTCAATATAAAAGAAATCACAAGCCCATGTTTAGATGACACAATAACCAAAACCATGACTAAACTTCCAATAGTGCAGCAGCAGCAGAATGAGAGGGAGAACCAAGCAAGCATGACCTGCATCTCTGGGAACTTGAGCGTTCATGGTAAACCATGGTTTGGCTCAATGTTAGGGATGAACTAAGCTACTGTCACATAATGAGGAACCAAACCCAGAAAACCTTGCAGCTTTTGGCATAGACTTCTTCTCTTACATTACAAAATGGGTTTGATAATTACGTTCCCCTCCACCTTGCTAAGTTGCCTGAAAAATCTTGAATAAAAGGTGCCGTGTCTCTCATTTTTTCCCCCCTGGCAGCAGAGGAAAAACAGCTATACTTAGAATTTAATGACATTCATTTATAAAGCAGGCTTTAATGGTCTGTATTACATAACCACTAATGCACTCTGCAGCTCATTTTCTGATCTTAATTAACATTTGGGAATAGTCAGTCTGTGGCCATGTGAATAAAACATTTGCAACACACCGTAGGCTACGAAGAATGGCATGGACATATAGCGAAGAAAACAAAATGAAGAGGGGGAAAATAAAAGTGGGATTTGAAGTCCACACAGGTGGTCTTTTGACTAATAGGGGTGGGGGTGGAGAGATAATGATTTAGAGAATAACAGGAGAAACTGAAATCTGAGGCCTTTTTTTTTTGCCAATGAAAAGGTCATAATCTTGAGAAGAACTGCTTTGATGATATTTGAGTACTGGAGTGGCTGAAATGCTTTTAAGGTGTTAACCTATATATTTTTTTAAAGAAAACAATATAATGGTGTGTGCCTTGAGATTGAAACTGAGAAGAAAGGAAACAATAAATGTACTAAACTCAACAGACATGAATAAAGCTGAACAGGATTGCGACCAGGCAGGAATAATAGAATTGTAGAAGTGTAGAGTTGAAAGGGACCCAGAGGTTCATCTAGTCCACCCCCCTGTGAAGCAGGAATCACAACTAAAAAATCCCTGGCTGATGGCCATCTAACCTCTGCTTTGGAAGCTCTAATGAAGCAGAGTCCGCCCCACTGTTGACCAGCTCTTAACAGTGTGTTCATTTCAGTCCATTGAGCCTGCAAAAGAGTGGGCTTTGTCCAGGAGGGGAAAGGAGGGCGGGGGAGAGAAGCAACAACAGGATATCGTGGGCTTGTGTGCATGTGTGCAGGAAGACAAGAACCCCCCTCAAAAAAGCAGTAGAAAATGAAGGCATGTGCAACTGTGGCGCAATGTAGTGGAAAGGGTGCAGAAAGGGGTAGGTAAGAAGAAAGGAAAGTGAAACAGCAAAACAATGTGATGAACAGGATATACTGTGTGTTTTCAGGGATACCTTCTTGAAACAGTGCAGAGTAATGTGTGGCCAGGATTCCAGTCCAAACTTGTGGTGGTACTAATCTGCACAGTGAAAAGCAGAAGGAAACAAGGGATGAACAAAAGTGTGCATAGGCCCCAGATAAATTTACAAGCCAGGGAAAAAAAACAAGACTTGTCACCCAAATCACCCCGTAGGGGATGGACTACAAGGGCACTGGCTCCTGGGGGCTGAGGCACTGTGTCCTCCCCCTAATCTTTTTTTGAGGGGGCTGGGCTTCCTCAATGTTCAGAGGGCCCTGTGTGCAATGTCACATCATGTTGGGTCCCCTCAATCCTCAATCCTGACCCCTCCGATGGACAATTATGTCTAGAGCAAAATTCAGAGCCTGATATGTATCTCTTAACCAATATACAGTATCCCAACTTTAGAAGTGTTAACAATGCGACATTATATCTCTGTGCATCTTCAAACACTTTGTGGAAAGACACAAGAAGTGTAGATTGAGTAAATGGCTGAAAAAGCAAGTTTGCAAAAGGTGAGCATTTGTAAGTGTTTTTGGAAGGTTGGATTCCTGTTGCAACACTAATCATCTGAAACTGCAATTCAGGTCTTTGCTTCTGGAATTCCTTGTTCAAGTTATGAAATATAGAGGTGCCTGTCACTTTAGTAGATGTATTAGTAAATTAGATATTCTCGAGCCCAATTCATAATGTTAGGAGATACAATGTGTTTTGCAGGCTTTGACGTCTTCCCTCCAAGCTTTCAGTGCCAGCTTTGAAAAACGCAAAATAAGATTGATGAAATTTTTAAAAACCTTGCCAGCCTGTGGTTCTGAAGAGTCAAAAGATAATAAAGCCAATTATTATTTAACGAAGATAAATCGTCCTCCCAAGCACTGCAAATGTAAAGGAAGGAACCCATTGTCCTGTTGATAAGATTAAAGTAGTGAGGGGGCTGAAATTTAATTCTTGGTTTGGTTATATTGTAATTAATTTGAAATATAAGGATGTCATGTTGGCCTAGCCAGTTTCCATTTGTAGTAACAAGGTATTTTGTCCCAAGGCATCAGAGGTGCCCAGATTGCATTAAATAGCTCCTTCCTCAATTTTGTCTAGTGATTCAGTTAGCCTTATTTATAATACAAACTCTAGAAGGAGGTAATATTAAGGGTTCTATGGTGCTACATTTAAGTACCCAAAATAATATCCTACAACATTTGTGGTATTTCCCCTTTTATAGGGAAGTTTTTAATATTTGATGTTTTACTGTGTTTTAAATATTTTGTTGGGAGCCACCTAGAGTGGCTGGGGCAACCCAGTCCAATGGGCAGCATACAAATAACAAAAATGTTGTTATTATGGTGCCAACTGCATTCCTATTCATCAGAAATTATACTTACCCAAACATTTTGAATGCCTCCGCCATGTCATTCGAATAAATTAGTCTGAACCATTTATCAAATATATTTATATCCCTTCTCATAAAAAACCTTAATGGGGTGTGGTTAGTGCATGGAGGAAGCAAACCATGACCCTAGTGTTGCCTTATGTCTGAGCCAGGGACTGCGGTTTGTTTTGTTCCAGCAAACTACAGCCAGTAGAACCAGAAGAGAAACCACGGGAGTAAACCAAACCCTAGTCCAGACCTAATGTTAAGCAAGAGGTGATGGTTCACTTCCTCCCTCCCTCCATGAGTGGAGAGATTTTTTTCCTGTGCTGGGGTTTGTGGTTTACCATGATTTGTGTCCACAGCCATTTTGGGCAACATGTACATGGATCTAGAAAGGGCAATCCTAAACAGTAGTGTCACACCAGAAAAGGCCCATTCTTCAGCCTCCCCATCCCAATCTCAATAAGCAAAGGAACCTGAACCCCAGATGATCTCAGGGCACAGGGCAGATTTATGTGTTGTCTATTGTTTAACAGAATGTTTTACCACCCTTTGAAACGCTCGCCTTTTAAGAACCAGTCCCAAGTTGCTGTCCTACTTTAACAATCTCCCCTCTGCTCATTTACTATCCCCCCTCCCTCTGTACAGTCTTCCTTTCATCACCATTGTGAAGATAAACTTATTGTTTGGTGTTTTCAACTGAGGAAGTAAATCTTGCTAAACAATAATTTACCATCAAGGTTTGCTCAAAAGTGGAGGGAATGGCAGGTGAGGAGAAAGGATTTCACTTTGAGGTTTTAATGGGGAGGCAGACTCAGCAGATGTTGAGGCTACAGATGGAGTGTCTGAAACATATTGTTGCATTAATTTTTGATGGGGAATTCCAGCAGCTAAGATGTAGGGAGTGGGAAGAAAACAAAGCAAGGCAGGCCAGATCCTCCGTGGAACAGACTTTGCAATGCCAGGGTCAGGCTTAGACCAGCTGTATCATCCTGTCAAACTGCTTTTAGTTCATGCTGGGTTGCGGGGCTGCAGATTTTGCATTTGCTTAGCCTCCATGGATCAGATTGACAAAAATGAAATTAATGCTCCAATAAGATTGTTTTTTCATGTGAAGAAAAGGTACATAAAAGTTGAGGGGGGAATTGGATTTCTCTGCTGTGACTCAACTTTATACAGCATTGGTTCGCTCAACAAATAGGACGGAAATCTAGCGCAGCCCCAAATCAGAACGCTTTATGAGTTGTGCCATGTTTAAATCTGTCTTGGAAATAATGACATTTCATTTTGCTCACTTTCTTGATAACCTTTAAGATTTCTTCCTGTCAAGCAAAATTCCGGGGGAAATTCTGCATTGACTTGTTCTCTCCACTGCTCTTGTCATGTAGACGAATATCTGCTGTATGCTCCAGCAATCATTCAATATTCTTTTGTCACCCAGAAAGCTAATTTCAAGCAGCTGCACAAGTGTTTAGGAACTGAGCTAGATCTATATGGATACTATTACTAGAAATGCTATCCATAATTCGCTGCCATATTGAAATTTCCCTTGTCACCAAGATCTTTTTTGCTGTTTTCCCCAGTTCCAAAGGGAGTTAATACATGCACAAGATTGGTTTGATTCCTGCCAAATGTATTTGGGCTGACTGCCTCCATGCAACACATTACATACAGTTTGCCATCCATGTATGATGTGTTGAACAAACATGGACACTATTGTTGTATCTCTGTTTTGCAGAATAACATTTACAAATCCCTCCTTTATGGAAGCCAGGGCTGCTGGAGTGGAATCTTTCCAGTATTTTTTACCTTCTGCTGACAAGTTGATTGCCTATTTTTGTGAATTAGTACATGCCTGGAAGAGTACAGTTTGCTTTCAATATCCTACAATGGTTTGTCAGCTGCTTATTGATACTATCTGACGTCGTCAGGCAATAAAGCCCTATACAACTTAGGTCCAGGCTATCTGAAGGACCATAATTCCCTATACAAACCTGCTTGGGCTCTGAGATCTTCAGCAGAGATCTTCTCTTGGTGCTCCCCTACCAGGCATGCTTGGTGGGGATGCAGAATAAGGCCTTCTCAGTGGCTGCTCCCAGACTGGTTCCCTCTTTGTTATCCTTCTGCCAGCAGGTGAAAACAGGTTGACAGAACCGCCCCTTGATTGAAGGCAGGCAGCAACCTTTTGGGAGGTGGTTCTGCAGTTCTGCTCCTGCCTTCTGGTCAAAGTGCAGCCAGTTGACACAAGCTCCCTCTGAGCTTTCAGGTTTTTACCTTTTAAAAAAATATTTTATCTTGTATTTCTAAAGTAGTTTGCTCAATACTTCTTCTTAGACTTTTATTTAATCATTAAGTTTAAAGCTTTCTGCAGCTTATTTCCTTGTTATAGGAGTGTGCTCCCCTACCTACCCACTTCCCATTTTCTCTGCTGTTCTTTAAAAAGAAATCTTAATATTTTCATCATTTTCCTCCCGCTGTAAGTGGTTGGCCAAGGGAGAAAAGGGAATTTCTCCATTACAACAGCAGCTGTAGTGAAGGAGGAATGCAAGGGGAAGCCTGGAGAGACATGCAAGCTACGTCTTTTGGCGCGAAAGCCATTTCTTCCCTTCTGCAAAAAGGAAACCTCTTCATTGAGCTTTTTAAAGCCATTTCTCCAGAAGGAAAGCCTTGCATCTTCACTTAAGAGCAGATTGCATCCACCCCACTCATATATCGATTGGGTGTGCTATATTCCCCTGCTACCCATTCCGATTCAGCATTTGGGATTTCTTTTTAAAAGATTATTCATTTAAATAATAATCAGTCTGGAGAGGCTAGGAGGGCTAAATAACTGGGGGGAAACAGACCACTACCCCCTCCTCTGAAGCAGATCCCAACTGGGAAAAGGAAAAGAGGCAAGCAAAAGGCTTTAAGCACTTTTTCTACTTTCCAATAGCCCCTCTGAATCATTGGATGAGGAAGAATCCTCTCCTCCAGCTACTAATATGGACCAGGGCTCTTCTGGGGCCCTCCCCCTCCAGCTATTATGAATACCTGTCTGAGGATGTGCTTAATCAAATCAAGCAGGCCCTCCTCCATCAGCTTACAGCTGAATTTCTGCCTGTTTTAAAAGCCTCTTCATCATCTCAGACAAGACCTGCCAGCAAGAAAGCACAGACAGTGCCTAAAAGCCCCTCTCTCAACTCTGGGCAACCTAACATACATTCCATGGAATCTGCTTCAGCCAGACTGCAGTCTACAACCAGAACCCAGTCTCCCAATCCCTTTGGGATGTAAAAGGATCTTAATCTAGTAACCCAAGATTGAGCACAATCCCAACAGTCTTGAGTTCTCTGATCCTTTTGCTTTCATGGATCAAGATGAAGATGAATGGAGTAACAACCCACTAACTCCCCAACAACCCTCCCACTGGCTGTTTCAGGATTCTCATTATATTTCTTTCCTGGGTAAAGCCTTCGCTACCTTAGAGCTTAATGATCCCCCTGCAGAGCCATCTCCAATTCCATCTAAAGCTAAAGTGCTAAAGGAACCACAACATTCTGTGCTGGACGTTCCAGTTCCAGCCCCGCTCAAAAAAGTTACCAGGACATAATGAGACTTACCCCTCCAATATAAAAAAGTGATGGTGCTCGCTAATAAGCTATATTACCTAGACTCTGATTTCATGGACTCTCTTAAACTGCCTAGTGTGGATCCAGTTTTTTTCACTGTAGTTTCCAAGGCTCTACTTCCAAGGGAAGGAGACTCCCAGCTGAAGGATCCCAATGAACACTGCCTTGACTATGTCATCCACAGAGCACAGGAAGCCAATGCCTTGCCCATCTGAGCAGCTTGCACAGCTTCAGTGTTTGCTTGTGCATCTTCAATGTGAGTGGATGACCTCTTAGACAACCCTACTCAGGATATGAGTCACCCCGCTAAACCATACTGAATCTACACAGTTCAGCAACATTCATAGTAGATGCTATGATGAATATGCATCTTGTGCCCCGTACCTGATGTAGTGGCCAGACACGCTATGACTTTGACACTGGGAAGCAGATACACAGACCTGTGTTAACTTCTGCATCGCCCCCTATGTGGCTGGTAAACCTTTTGGAGAAGAAGCTCTGAAAGACATTCTAGTTAAATACAGAAATAAATGCAAGATACTGATCATTCATAAGAGAGATGGCAAGAAACCGAACAGGAAAGATTCAGCACATTCCTACAACAATCATTTCAGAACTTTTGGAAACAGGGCTGAACAAACCATGGAACAGACCCCGCTACCCTCCTAGAAGTCAACAAATCACAAAATTCTCCCCCATTCAGAACAAAATCAGCTGCTAACAGCAGCAATGACACTGCCTCACTTCCAGTGTGAGGAAGGCTCCAGCCTTCTACCCAAAATGGACTGCCACAACCTTGGCAAATGGGTGCTGAACACCATTCTCAATGGGTGCATTTGTACTTGCCCCAAATGTAGTTTTTCTATTGCTGGGGAAATGTCAGCAGGCTCCACCCTAGCTAGCCGACTACAGGAATGTTTTCTTGCACATAGTTACTTCTCAAGTGTTTAGTTAGTTACAGTCCTGCTTGGGAGGTAGGATATATCCTCCACCTGCCAGGACCTTCCCAGGCTTATCTTCCTTGGGCTCTGCTTCCCAGGTCACTGGATCCCTCCCCAGTGTCATCTGTCAGCCACTCCTCATCTGTGGTCTGGCCTGGCTCCCCCCTCCCTCACTCCATCTGCATCTAAGACCTACAACACAGAGCAACAAATACTTGGATCCAAATATGCTGTTCTGCATGCAGAAGGCATCTCTTATTCATGGGAGCTCTGTTTAACACCTGACACTAGAACACACTGTTCCCTGTTCTCACGCAGGATAGTTAAACTAGATCCAAAGGTGTTCTTCCACCCATGCAACCTCCTGTGGAAGCCGAAGCAGAAGAACGGCTGTAGAATTCACTTGATAGTGTTGCATAAACTCTTGTGCAAATGTTTTCAGACCAGCACTTGCAGCTGTATCCAACCCATTAATATTTCATCTTACTGAAACAAAAGTTGTTTTGAGGTATTTTGTAATATGGCCTTTCTAAATTTAACTTTTTAAAAATTGCTTTATAGCCTGTGCTGCATTTATATTTGATCTCTCTCTCTCTCTCTCTCTCTCTCTCTCTCTCTCTCTCACACACACACACACACACTATATTTTAGAATCCAATAGCAATTTCATCCTACCTCCTTTATTTATTTCTGACACAAGCAATTAATCTTTCTCTGTCTCTAATCAGTTTTGATGTTACATTCATTGGAGTGATTTGTTTCCTATCTTTGTTGTGCACTGGAATTGATATGTGATGATAAGAGCTTCTTAGAGGACAAAAACAAGGAAAATATAAAATTGAATTTACCTTGCAATCATTATATAAAATGTGACATACATCAATTATGCATGCCAACCAGGGAAATGTAGCCTTGAACAAACTGTGCTGATTTGCCATTAGAATGATACCTGAAAAACTTTTTTCTGTACAAGTATCTAGGTTTACTTGCTTTTCTCTGGACCTTTTCCTATACTGGTGTGAGAAGAAGCACTGGGGGGATTAGCTAATGATAAGAGAGCAGTTATTAATAGGAAAGAATAAGCTAGTGTTAAAACCTGGATGCATGTAAGCCAGTGAGCACAACTGTTTTTAAATGTGACATTTCTTCTTCCTAGGAATGTTATTTCACCATGTTATTTTCCATAGAATATTGTTTTCCTTTAATCTGATGCTTTGAGTCCCATTAATTGAAGATTGCCTTCAGCAACTGTGATATTTCCCTCTTTGTCAATCCTGTAGATGGTATTTATTTCAGATATTCACTCATTTCCCCCCCCCCATTTATACAGTTTAAAATTAGTTACATTAAAAATTGTAAACTCCCCCCTCCATACATGGACATATGAGAATATTCGCAGTATCTTCAGAAACTAATTTTACAAATTATTTTTATTGCTGCTGTTGCTTTATAGTTTCTTTATTAATAACGAACAACAGCCCAGTGATGCCAAGAGCCTGGTAGTGGCTAAGTGGGGTGCATGGGAAACTGGGGGTGGTGATATTGCAATAGCACCATTTTTTAAAAAAAATAGGAAAGTCCTAAGTAGGACTTTTTCTAAGTCTTGTTTATTTTAAAGGAATTGCTTTTGAGTTTAACATGCCCAAGCAGCCAATTGTGTTTTATTCACTTGGGTAGTGTGAAATAATTTGGACAAGGATAAAAGTATTTAAACAAATATAGCCCAGGACACCGCCCCCCTATCTTGCCAAAGGCAAGGTGGTTCTTTTAAAATGAGATTCAGAAGCAATACATAATGCACAAGTGAGTGAGAAGGTTAAAGATTTTATTCAAAAACAGCAAGCAATGTATACATACCAAGCAAGCACTTCAAATCTGCCACTTGGAAGCCCTCAAGAAGCGGCAAAGCAACTCCCCCAGGTAGCTTCATTTTGCATGGCCCTGTGGCCGATCAGTCCATGCACAAGCTTCAAAGAAACTCTGCCCAAACTGTCCCATTTTATAGATCGCCTGTGTGGCTTCCAAGACTGCTATGTGCAGATCATGCATTAGCCACTCCCTCCCAGTGCCTCACTTTCTCAAAACAATGTCCAACATCAAAGAAGTGCCCAGCACTATCCTCCACAACTGATTAAAGCAGCTGTGTGTGTGGCTTCACCTCCTCCTAACGTTCTCAGGACATTGAAAACTGTTCTCACACCATTAAAAAACTTAATAAGAGCGGGGAGGTGGAAGGAACAGAGGCAGGAAAGGTGACTGTGTCAGATCACTAACTCCTCAATACATTTTTGTCTTCCTGATGCATTTCCCATACACCCCCTCTGCTCAGCATCAGCCCAGCAGCAGTAAGCCAACCTTGCTTTTTCTGCTGCCCCTAGAGGTCCCCTTCCCAAATTGCAGGTGAGACTGACCAGCATTTCTTGCTGTGATTGCTTAGCAACAGTCATTAAGTGATTAATCAGAGAATTAGAGAATTGTAGAGCTGGAAGGGACCCTGAGTGTCAACTAGTCCAACTCCCTGCAATGCAGGAATCTCAACTAGATCATCCCTGATAGGTGGCCATCCAACCTTTACTTAAAAGCATCAGTAAGAGTCTACACCAGGGACACGGGTGGCGCTGTGGGTTAAACCACAGAGCCTAGGACTTGCCGATCAGAAGGTCAGAGGTTCGAATCCCCGCAATGGGGTGAGCTCCCGTTGCTCGGTCCCGGCTCCTGCCAACCAGCTTAGTCATGCTGGCCACATGACCCAGAAGCTGGACGCCGGCTCTCTCGGCCAGTAAAGCGAGATGAGCGCCGCAACCCCAGAGTCAGCCACAACTGGACCTAATGGTCAGGGGTCCCTTTACCTTTACCTAAGAGTCCACAACCTCCCAAGGAAGTCTGTTCCACAGCTGAACAGCTCTTACTATCAGAAAGTTCTTCCTGATATTTAGTTGGAATCTCCTTTCTTGTAGCTTGACGCCATTGGTTTGAGTTCTACCCTCCAGAGCAGGAGAAAGCAAGCTTGCTCTATCCACCATGTGACAGTCCTTCAGATATTTGGAGATGGCTTTCATATCTCCTCTCAATCTCCTCTTTCCCAGGCTAAACATACCCAGCTACTTCAGCCGTTCCTCATAAGGCTTCCTTTCCAGACCCTTGATCATCTTGGTTAAGCCTCTTTGGCAATAGTGCTGCCTGGCAAGTGCTGAAACCTTAGAGCTATCTCCATGGTTTGTGCTCTAATTTTCTTCAGGAATGTCTGATTGACTTTTTATTTTTAATGAAAGCTAAGCATCTGGGGGCCCTACTGGCTCAGTGGCCATTACATGTGTAGTCCCTGTATCCCACAGTTGGTAGCTGTGTGTGCAGTTCCCCACAATGTACATCTGTGACCGTAGTTTTTCCTGGATAATGAAAGAAAAAACTTTATTCAAGAGGGGCAAGTGAGCCTCAGCACATGCCTTGCTTCGTATAGACTTCTTTCTGCTAACTAGAAACATTTATTTCAATGAAAACTGACATTTGTGGATGGAGAAAGCAGGATTATAAAATAACTTTGGCTCTGATGAGGCTCTTAATAAAATGACTGCAGTTGCTAGCATAGTTACAAGGCCAAAGTTAAAAGTTAAAAATTCCCAGATAATGGATGGTATTTATTCTATTATTGAACTAGAAATTTCATTAGCGCTCAGTAGCAATGTCCCGCAGTGAGCATTTCCTCGGGTTGTTAGATGCCTGACCACAAATAACCCATAACCCTTTGGGATGTCAGTTTACCCCAACACAGAAAGCCCACCCAAGCAGCAAATGCAACTAAAATTATTTTAAGTCCACATCATGAGGCAGCCTAATTAGACTTACTCTCAAAATCATTTGTCAACTATTGTTTCCTCAGTAAAGCGAACACACATTTTGCTTCCCTTTATACCACTCTAAAACTGCACGGCCATGGAAGGTACATGAACTCTGTTACTTGTTACAAAGATTTCTTTAAAAAAAACCCCAAAATCACCAGTAGTGTTATGCCAATAATATTTTTAGTGATGGGCTTACTGAATGCAACATTAATTCTAGAGGAAACCTAGTCATAAAAGTTGTATTTTTCTTGTGATTGTTTAATTTACCTTTTTTAAAGTGAATATTTTACAGCAGGACTACTAGGGTCTACTGTGTGAAATCAGATGGGAAAATTCAGTCTCCTGGTATTTGTATCAATATATACTCTACAAAGTTCTTCTACTTGGGCTGCATTTAAGTGATCAGACCGGCCAACAGAATTATTATGGTTTGCTTAGGTTAGATCAGGTTTTTTGAGTTTGTCTATCACTTACCACTAAAAAAGTCCCAACAAAGTAAAAACAACACCACAAACCAAATAATAAAACCACAAGCATTGTTAAAAGCAAATTTAACAATAGAGTCATATCAAAAATACATAACTATTTGGATATTTACTGATGGCAGCAAGACTGACCATCATGTCTTTTTAGAAACATTTGGAAAAGGCTGCAGTGGAGATTTGGTATGGGAAAGTATGGTTTCTGTTTAACTTGGAAAAACTAATGCAAAAAGTTCATTTTCACAGATGACAGTCAAAACAGGACTGTGTTATTTGGTTCGGTTTGATCTTAAGAAATACAGTAATGGAGTAGCAGAGGCACTAAAAAAAAACTGGCAAGATTCCACGTTTGTGGAATTCTTAACTTTAAAAAGACAGGACATCTGAGTCTAGCAGGATGGTAACTTTGGAACTCTATGCTGCACCATCATGAGCCTGTGAAAAAAGACAGATTCATTGGTCAGTGTTTCCCCTTTCTTTAACTTACCTTTGCTATAATCTTTGTGTTTCCTGTGCCATTGTTATGATTTGTATAACTATCCTTTTCAAAAAAACTTAATAAGAATTGCATTTTTTTGAAAATATTAGTTGTGCTATCCAAATGCCCAGGAAAACAAAAATGTCATTGCCTGGCATCTATCTGATGATTCCACCAACAGGCTCCTACCAAGGTCTATTCTTTTGTTGCCAATTTCTGACCTCCCATGGCGGTCCCTTAGAAGTGGTATACAAAGAAAGGCTTCATGTGATGATCTCAGGGCTCAGGCAAAGGCAAAGGTGGCCTTTTAGGTATAGGAGTCTTGAAGCCTTAAAGATAAAAACCAGCACTTTGAATTGGGCTAGGAAAGAAATGGACAGTCATTGTAATGGGACTGGAACTGGTGTTATGCATTCAAGTTTTCTTGTTCCAGATAACAAGCTAGCAACTGTGATCTGTGCTAGCCGTGGTTTACAAATCATCTTCATAGGCAGCGCCAAGTACAATGCATTTCAGTAGTCTAACCTGGAGGTTTCCAGAGTTTAGGCAACTGATGTCAGGCTATCCACATCCAGAAGTTGGGTTTCTGTATGCAAGTGGACTTCTTGCAGGGTTGAGCCCTCATTAATAACTATATACATAATGTCTAAAAATGACTTGCTCAGTGTGTGAAACTGGATTCATATCCCGTGTTTTATCCACTATTAACTACTGTAAAGCAAATTTGTTGGGTGGGAAGTGTTTGCATTACCTGCTAAACTTGTCACTTACTTGTTCTTTACATTCTCATTATTTCTTAACAAAGAAGCTCTTTGCAAAACTACAAGGAGGAACTATTTTATGTAAGCTAAATTTTTCATAAAAAGGGATATATGACAAGTAGCTGAGACAGTCATTTTTCAACTATAAACACACATACGTAGTTTTTCTTTTGGCAAATGTTGAAGCATTTTGAACAGTGGAGGAGATGCAGTGTTAGTAAGTTTGCCTCTTAAAGCTTGCCTTTTGTTTTCCCCAGGTGTATATAACAGCTAAAGGGGTGCAATGCCATCCTTATGGAAATGGTTAGCAAACTCCCCCTTGATTACTAATCAATGCAGCAGCAAGTAAAAGCTTTTTGTGTATAGAAAAAAGAATCCATCATTTTGTTGCCCGTCGCCCCCCATGTTGTTTGACTACATCTTCCATCATCCACAGCCAGCAAGGCAAAAATCTGGGATGATAGTAGATTCACAGAATTGTAGAGTTGGAAAGGAATCTCATCTAAAGCATCGCTGACAGATGGCTGTCCAACCTCTGCTTAGGAAGGAGAGTCCACTACCTTGCATGACATTGCCTCTCATCTTCCCCACCTCTTGGCAGACAAGCTGAGTGACAACACTTTGAGAAGTGTCCCGGCTTCTGTAAAGTTCAGCAAGAACCAGGGCGTTCCTGTGACCATGCTTTGAGGAGCACCCTGGTTCCCACTGAGTTTGATGAGAGCTGGGGTGGTGGTGGTGGGAGGAGGCGGCAGTAATTCCTGTTCTACCTCAGGTGGCCAGATTAGATGGGCTACTCCTGCTCCTCAGATTTGCTTTGACTTTTACTTCATCCAAAATCTCAGTAGATTTTGCAGATCACTCTACAAATAATAGACTTGCTTCCAGGATTTTAACACCAACCAGAGTTAATGAGCAGTGTAAATTAGGGATGGTGAACCTGCAGCCCTCCAGATGTTGTTGGAGTCCCAAACTTCTATTAGCTCCCGCCACATAGCTAACAGTCAAGGATGATGGGATTTGTAGTTTAGCAACATCTGCAAGGCCACAGGTTTCCCATCCCTGGGAATTTCTGAATTTCCAAACGCTCTGACTCTGGCAGCAGCTCTCCCTTGACATAGCAGATTTATCCCAGTTATCAGTGTGTGAGTGACAGTCCAGCAGCTACTGCCAGAGGTAATTTGTAGAGAGTGATTAAAATTGCAGATAATCTTTTCCAGGTGATTGGAGACATTAAACTGAGTCTTTAAAAGATAGCTGAAAGGATATGCGAAAGAGACAAAAAGAATATACTATACCCTAAATGTAACAGAACACTGAATTTTTGAGTCAATGTCAAACATGCTTCTCTCTGCTCCCAGTTCTGCAAATAATGGATAAAGCAGCTTCTCCATAGTGTACCTTTTTACGGGACCTAAGGAGGCAATCAAAACCCTATTGGGGCGGAGGGGAGTTTTCATTGGGCAGAGTTGTCCCTCTACCCAGCCCTACCACTCTGCCAGCCTCTACCCACAGAGCCAGCATCTTTCCTTTGACAGAGAGCTCCCCAGTTCACCTGCTGAACATGTGGATGGGATCTCTGCTGGTTGCAGCCCATGCAAAGCCTCTAAATAGGGCCCACTTGACAGCACTGGGCCTGATGGAAGCCCAGTCGCTGCACCAGCTCCAGGCAGGAACAGAGCTTTGTCCGGCTGGGATTTGGATTGCAGTGTAAATGAGGTGCTTGTCGCCCTGTTGCCGCCATTCAGGATTCTGACTGAAACTGGAGACAGATTCTCTTAGGCCCTGAGAGAGACTGCAGTAAAACTGTTACATTTGTATGTATACAGTTTCGTATGTGTGTTGGACTGCATATGCATCAAACCTGACTTTCTTTTTATCTCATGGGAGTCTGAATAACCTGGGCAAAGAATCTGTAAATATTGATAGTGATATAGATCTCCTAAACTGATTATCCCACATAAAAATGAATAAAATGGTTGACTTTTAGATCTGTCTGGCACTCTTTTTAATGAGTCATAAATGCTAATTTTGTTAGGTGGGTCCAACAATTCTCCTATAATATTCACTTTCATGAATTTTTGACCACATCACTTTCATTGAGCTTCAGTAGATAGGTGGCTGTAAATTTCTATTTTACTGTTTTATCTTTTTGTAAACTGCTTTGAGGTGTTTTTGTTTTTATATTTATTTATTTATTTATTTATTTATTTATTTATTTATTACAACCAAGCAGTGTGTAAATTTTATGAAATAAATAATAAATTGTATTTCCCCTACCGCCTAGTTCATGTTCTGGGCCTGATTCTGAAAAACTTCTAGATGGCCATGACACTAGTCTAGAGGTAAATATTATAGTTGGCTGCTGTTGTCTATGATCACTGAAGTTGATTACGCTTGCGGAAGGATCTCTTTTGACCTTGACTCCGGCTGATGCAATCCTGGAGTAAATGGAGTTACATGGGGCACACAGTATGTGAAAATGCAGGGGTGTTGCCAGCTGGCATATATAGTTTTGCATTAAGGCTTATGTATCAGATAAAGGAAGCTCAAAGGGGGTAATGCTGATTATCAATTTCATATTGTGTCTGTACCACCGTCTCCCTCCCATTACATACACATACAAGGTTGTCAGAAACAATGTGCAGAAATCTGTTCGTTTCTTCTGTAAAGAAAATCTTTTTTGCTTTGAAATGAAATGATCATGCAAGATTATTATTAAATATTTGTTGAATTTATAGTCCACCCTTCCTCCCAAAGGAGCCCAGGCTGGCAAAAAACATCAACAGGAAAACAACACAATTAAAAATAAAAACATATAAAAATATGTCAGTGCCTGAGTGATAGCATATAGCTTTATATACATGTACATGTAGGAAAAGCTTGAACATACTGCAAAATAGACATGAGTACCATCTGAAGCTAGCAGCCCCCCCCCCCCCCCGGAATTAAGCAGGAGGAGCAAGGACAAGAAGAAATAGAGGCAGCCTTTGATTAAGCAGTGGACGAGACATCAGATACTGCACTCATTGATGGAGAGAGCTATTTGCACTTCAGAAGCTAATGCAGAGGAATATTATGATGGGATCTGACAGACCTTTTTGGACATTATGGTGTCTGTGGAATTCTTCTCTGGATTATAATGCAGGCTTCATTTTGCCAAGAGAGTCTCATACAATTATACATCTTTGCTACAGATTGGAATGTGGATTTATGCTGTCACTTACGACCAGTCAAATAGCAGAGGTATTTGCTTTTGTTGACAGTGTTTTAAAATGGTATCAGTCAATGGATCTTAAAGCAGCATGTGTCTGGGTCACAGGGAGCAGGTGAGGCAAAGCTCAGAGGCCTTCTATTGCCAAAGTCTTGGGGAGGGGGGAATAATAATAATAATAATAATAATTATTATTATTATTATTATTATTATTATTTATATCCCTCCCATCTAGCTGGGTTTCCACTCTGGGCAGCTCCCAACAGAGTATCAAAAACACAGTAAAACATCAAACATTAAAAACCTCCCTAAACAGGGTTGCCTTCATATGTCTTCTAAAAGTCAGATAAATGTTTATTTCTTTGACATCTGACAGGAGGGCATTGCACAGGGCAGGCGCCACTACCGAGAAGGCCCTCTGCCTGGTTCCCTGTAACCTCACTTCTCGCAGGGAGGGAACTGCCAGAAGGCCCTCGGAGCTGGACCTCAGTGTCAAGGCTGAACGATGGGGGTGGAGATGCTCCTTCAGGTATACTGGGCTGAGGCAGTTTAGGGCTTTCAAGGTCAGTTTTGAATTGTGCTCGGAAACATACTGGGAAGTATGGAATGGATCGTATGCAGTGTCATCATAGTCGAGTGCCCTCTGATCTGATGGTGCTGTCAGCCCACAATAAAACAACTCTTGTTCATGATTTGATCATGGATGAGGTGGGTGACCTGGTGCATCACTGGAACCTGGGCAGGTGAGTTGGGAGGCTTTGCTCACCTGGGTATATAGCACAGCACCAGTAAGAGTGGAAGGATGGGCAAGGGTGTGGCATTATTGGTGAGTGGACTAGAGAGCTCCATCCATATGCAGTGTATCCTCTGAGCACAATCACTGCTTTCATGCAATTCCACATCCTCTGCACTTTAGTATGGTCCCTCATTTGTCTCTCTGTGACTGTAGGAGAAGTTTTGAAAAATTATCCCCAAATGATATTACTTCTATTTTAGAGGACAGACTGCAGCTCAGTGGTAAAGCTCATGTTTTGCCTATTGACATTACTCAGATGCCATCACCATACTCTCTTAGGTACCTTCTGAAAACTTTTCTGTTTTAGAGGGCCTATCCAGACACATTGTTTGGTTACATCTTGATAGCCATTGCATCTTGGGTTTTTAAAAATTCCATTGTGTTTTATAATTTTTATATATTTTAATGGGTTTAAAATCTTTTAAATGTTTTTATTTTATTTTTAATTGTATCTTATTTTATTGTAGATGTGTTTGCCACCCTGGGCTCCTTTGGGAGGAAGGGTGAGAGATTAATGAATAAATAAAATAAATGTTTTGTGCACAAAGGTTCCTGGTTCAATTGTTGTCATCTCCAAGTACAGCTGGGAAAGACTGACCTGGAACCCTGAGAGCCCCTGCCTAGTCAATTTAGAAAATGCAGCTTCTCATTTATTCACTGTAACTTCAGAATTACAGAGATTTATAGATCTGTTGAAATGTAAATATGTAAACTTAATACTGTGGATAATTTGGCACTTTTGCAGAAGCTGTTACAAATATAATTTGTTGATAGGAGCAGATAAAAGTTTTCACTGGAATGCACTTTTCGGTGCTTGTAAAACCGCACTAATAAAACTTTTGATCTGAGAGCTGTTCCTTTAAAATACATGTTTTTATGAAATCGAATGACAAATCTGATTACTGAGTTCAGTAAAAGTAAGATTTTAATGAGCTAGTCATCCTTCTTTTAGAGTGTATGATTTAGCTGGTAATTCATTCCAGTTTCTTGTTGATAATCTTGTAAGCAATTTTGGTGATTTTCAATTTCTAGCTGCAATATTTGCACCTGCTTGATGATGCAGTCTACCACTAGGGTTGGAAGCACAAAACTAATCTGTTATAGATATTAGATTTATCATAAGCAGGTATCTTTAATGGGCCAATATTTTCAAAATATTAATCCCTTGTGAGCTACAATTTATATTAGTAATATTTGTGATTTGCCAATCATATTTTTAATAACTGTCTTCCAAATGCAGCTGGATTAACCTGCAGTGCAAGTTATGTGATTTATAGGCTGGTTTATGACTGATTATTCACAGTACACCAGTAACCCTTTCTGCGCAGACAGCTCTCATTATTCCAGATGGGCTTGAGTAAAATCTGGGCTACAGTGAAATATCTCCATCATTTCACTCTGTTTATAACTGTAAGCTACTATCCGCAGTATGTTTAAATTGATGTACATGAGCTCCTCAAACTTGAGCAGAATGAAGGGAGCCTCACATGGATTGAGGACCCCAAGCTACTTAACACTCTATAATATGCCTGTGTGTCTATGTCCTTTCATAGCATATTGCAAGTTCTGCTGAAAAGCACTCACAAGTGTGTGCTTTTTCACAGTGTGGCATCTTTGACCAGCACCATGCAGTTCCTGTGAACATGATGTTGTATCTAGGGCGGGGGTCTGCAAACTTTTTCAGCAGGGGGCCTGTCCACTGTCCCTCAGACCTTGTGGGGGGGGGGGCTGGACTATATTTTGGGGAAAAAATAAATGAACGAATTCCTATGCCCCACAAATAACCCAGAGATGCATTTTAAATTAAAGGACACATTCTACTCATGTAAAAACACGCTGATTCCCAGACTGTCCACGGGCCGGATTTAGAAGGCGATTGGGCCGGATCCAGCCCCCAGGCCTTAGTTTGCCTACCCATTGACTAGGGATCAGATCCACACCATACATTTAACATCCAAATCACATTTAAAGCACATGGTTTTCTCCAGAGAATACTGGGAATGGTAGTTTGTTAAGGGCAGGCATAGGCAAACTCCGCCCCTCCAGATGTTTGGGACTACAATTCCCATCATCCCTAGCTAACAGGACCAGTGGTCAGGGATGATGGGAATTATAGTCCCAAACATCTGGAGGGCCGGAGTTTGCCTATGCCTGGTTAAGGGTATAGTAGGTCTTTGAGGGGGAGACCGCAGTTCCCACGATTATTTGTAGGGAAAGGGCATCCTGTGTTCTAAATGTGTTCTGAATGCACTTTAAGTGTATGGTGTGTGAATCTGCCCTAGAGGCCTGGGGAGACTAGGTACACGTTCCCATTTAACTCAGCACCCAATGCACTCACACTGCTGGTTTGGGAATGATGTTAGTGACAATCCAGATCTATTCTATTATTTTGTACGGAATACTGTGTTTTTCCCAAACCACCAAATGAGATACCAAATGAGAAAAATAACAACCCAACTGTGTTCTTAGCCAGTAATGTGCACACAACCTAGGTTCAAATATTCATACATTAAGTGCACTAAGAAACTTTAGATCAATCACTCTCAGAGTTGTTTTGAGTGTAAGATTGGGGGGGCAGCAGAGGGCTGAACATAAATATAATGTTTAAGTTTGTGGGGTGCCTGGACTCCCCTTCTAATTCTGGGGTGCCAGACATTGAATTGAGCATGTTAAAATATAAGCCATGTTAGAAAATAAGCCAGGCTGGCTTCCTGATGCAGTCATCGCTTGAAGAGGTGGACCATTAAGAAAGGACTGGGTCAGCTGTCCATTGGCTGGGTTCTCTGAGGTTCCTGTAGGTCAGCTGTGGCCACCTACCCAAGTCACATGATGCTGCATGCATAGCTGCATCAAAGGAGCAGGCGCACCAGAAATCATTATCAACCATCACACCTACTGAATATAAGTGGCTTTACATTGTTGAATGCAAAGCTGTTCTTATTCTCCCCAGACAACTGAGGCTGGCTCCATGGTTGTAGATCACATCCACATGTTCCTTTTCTTTACTTCCAGAAACAATCTGGCTCTCTGCCTCTCCATTGTGTATTTGTGGCAGCTGTATCAGTTTTTCAGTATTTCAACTCGTTTCTGTGTAAAGATCGTAAAGCGATCAAAGGAATAATTATATAGCACTTTGCGTTATGTAGCACAGAGTGAACTAGCAGCACTTGCATCCCTTACGGCTGCAGCTAACAGTTCCAGTGCCCCCTCCTCTTGCCCTTTCTATTTCATGTTGTTTGTTAAGCACAAACCAGAGCCATTTTAAAGTGTCTGTAACACATTTTAAAATTGATTTTGTCACTGGGGACAATGTATGTACGTGGCCAAAGGCCAAACAATTCATTGGAGCATTTGGGACTGTAGATTGTTGGGGTGTGTGTGTGGGTGTGTGTGTGTGTAGCAGTTTGCCTGGGTATACACATTCCTTGTGAGAATAAACATTTGAAATTAGTGAATGAAAGAAGATCAAAACATGAAAGCAAAGCAGACACTTTTAAAATAAATTGCAGTGTGACCCTATGCATAGTCACTTGTTCCATTTTCTTCTATGACACTTATTTTGCTATGTTTTAGTTGTTGTGCAGCCCATTCTGATGAATGAGATGAGGCCTAAAATTGATTTAAGTTGTCTGTAGCTCACCTCATGACCCTTCATGTAATTTCAGAAAGCAGGTGACTCAAAATTAAGGGTGCAGCACTTTGTGATGACTGGCAGGTTTCTTTCTTTTTCTTTCTTTTCTTCTTCTTTTTCTGCAGGGGGGAGTTGGAATATCAGATGGAAGACAGACTTTTCTATTAGAGAAATGGTGCAATGGTATGGATTAAGTGGTCTCAACACTGACAAGAGTGTTATCATTTTCAGACTTGAAGCTGCCATGAGCGAAATGAATCACTGCAGAGGAAAGGGCTGGGGCGGGAGGAGGGCTGCATTAACAAAATACTGTAGAGACATTGACCTCTGCAAGCCCAGGAGTAGGAAAGGGCTTACCTTGCTTTTAGTATGAGAGCTACTCACTGTGATGAGTCTTTAAGAACAACAACGTAAAGGCTTCCTTCTATTTTATCTTTGATCACTACAACAGCTTTAAAATTCAGGATTTTTTCTCTCTGTGTGTGTGCTTTTTAAAGTAACACTGCATAACACTCAATGCAGATGTGATTTGACACACAGAAATAAGTTGAATATGTAGATATATTATTTTTAAGTGATGCAAGTGGGGTTTTTTAAAAAATGAACTCAGCTGGTATGATGATGGTGATGGTGATGATTCCACCCTTCATCACAAGAGCTCAGGGTTGTTCACAGCTAAAAACAAGGTAGAAACACATGTAAATAGTTAAAGCAAAAACAAGACATTTAAAAGGCTATAGAATATTACTCAGCCAAAGGTCTGGTTGAAAAGGAACATTTTCGTCTGGCGCCTAAGGATATATAATGAAGGCACTAGGCAAACTTCCCTGGGGACAGCATTCCACAAATGGGGAACCACTGCAGAAAAGGCCCGTTCTTGCATTGCCACCCTCTAGACCTCATGTGGAGGAGGCGCATGAAGAAGGGTCTCAGATGATGAACACAGAGTCTGGGACAGTTTATATGGAGAGAGGCAGTTCTTAAGGTATTGTGATCCTGAGGGTTTATAGGTCAAAATCAGCAGCCAATTGGCAGCAAGTGCAGGATCGGTATAAGATGCTCAAAGCGTCTTGCCCCAGTGAGCAGCCTGGCTTCCCAAATCTGCACCAGTTGCACCATCTTCAGAGGCAGCCCTACATATAATGTGTTGCAGTAATCCAGCCATGAGGTTATCAGACCCTAGACAACAGAGGTTAGGCTATCCCTGTCCAGGTAGGAGTGCAGCTGAGCCACTAGCCAAAGCTGATGGAAGGCCCTCCATGCCACTGAGGCCACCTGAGCCTCAAGTGACAGCAAAGGATTCAGGAGTAGCCCCAAGTCCAACCCCCTGCAATGCGGAAATATTTTCACCCAATATGGGTCTCAAACCCACAACCCTGAGATTTAGAGTCTTATGCTCTACCAACTGAGCTATTCTATCATGGTTTTAACTGTGGAAAGGTGGTATACAAATAAAATTATGTATGTCTGTGTGTGTGTGTGTGTGTATATATATATATATATATATATATATATATATATATATGCATGCATTTCTTCCTGCCCTAAAAGAGCCCCACAGTTTATAAAAACTTCACTTAAGTACCTCACCACATACTCTTTAGTTATTTGACCCTCACCCTGATTTGCCCATACAAAGACAACAAAAACAAAAATTTAGAAGTTAAAAAGAAGAACATTTTAAAGAAAAAAAATGACAAAAAGGAATGGGAATAGAAAGCAGGAGATCATAAGCAAAAAGCTTTCTGAAAAATAGATATGGTTTCAGGAAATACCTTTTTTCAAAGGTATGAAGATGGGCACATGTCTTTTCAATACAAAGAGGCATGAAGAATCAGGAACCCATCATGGAACAATTGAGGCCCTGACAAAAGAATCACCCTCTACATGAATCATTGGTGGAGGAAGAGGAGTGCGGGGGTAGCACACCGCCCCTGGCAGTGCGATCCCCAGGGTGCCATTGCAGCTGCCCCCCCACCCGCGCTGGGTGCCCCACCCCCGCAGGTGGCTCGCCAGCCCCACCCCCACCTGCTCTCCGCCCCTGGTGCCCGAGCATGAAGCTCCGCCACTGACGTGAATCATCCCAGAAATAAAAAATGCTGGGATGGGAATCAGTGAAGTGGAAGACTGAAAAACCAGCCAAGGATGGAAAAAATCCACCAATCATAGGATAGCATCATCATCTGTCAACGTGACCTGTAAATCCACATGCAAGAGTACCTGGGTGAGACAGGAAATTGAGCACACACAAACATCCATCTTGATGATGACCATTTAAAAAGGGGATTTAGAAGTGTCTACTGGATCCTTAAAGGAAATAAGACATCCATGCACCCATCCAAACAAAGGATTTTCCAGACCAATAAGGAGTTGGTCTGGTTAAGATGACACTCTTACAACAACAACATCTAGCCATTTTCTTTCACACCATATAATTGCACTTTTGACATATTTTATGGTCACAAGACATGGTGTGGGGAAAATATTTGTTCAAAAGTGGGATTCTCTCAAAAGTACCAATTTTTAGAGAAGACACTCATCATTTGAAGTGATAAATGTTTGGGAAGAGAGGGCCATGTATGCTACCAGCAAGGGCTGCTTTGTGAAGGTTATGGAGAGGGCTGGGCTGGGCTAGCCCTTGCCAATCCTCCCCACAGTTGCCTGCTGACATGTTACATGCCTTTGCTCCATCCATGTGCTTAACCCTCTTGTTTATGGGTTGACAGCTGGGGGCAGATGGAATACCAGATTTGACCCATAGCCAGCAAGTTTCTGATTCTATTTTCTATTTCAGTTCCCAGCTTGCTTCCTGCTGCAACTGTTTTTATTGATATGGAAATAAATAAGTAATGGGACAAGTACTTCTACCTTTGCTTTAGGACTATTTCAGTGGCCTGTTGGAGAGGGTGCTTTTGTAGTGGGGCCGCTTAATGCTTGTTTGTCTCTCAGTGAAGATGGCAAGAGAAGTGGGAGCAGGGAGGGGAGAGGTTTGATTAAATGTTTCTTTATGGGTTGCTGTTGTGATCCCAAAGCAATTCTCAGAGATTGATTTGTAAAGCATTCTGAATCAATTAGGGCTTTAATCAGCAAGCAGTAAACTTCAGATGGCCTGTGGACTAATTTTACCACCTCTTATTGACATGAACCTAATTCGGGGGAGGTCAGTTCAAGGGGTGTGATTATCTTTCCTGATTACTAAATTAGAAGAGTTTGTGTGTATTTCATTTACGAGCAGAAGGGGAAATCTCCTTCTAGGGGAAAAAAATCAGGAAGTGGTTGAAGTACTGCTTCTCTTGTTGTTGACTGTAGACATTCAATAAAGTCCGTTTGCAATAAGGAGATAAAACTAACTTTGATGTGCAACATATGCCTCAGTGAAAAATGACTGGTGTTGTGGGTAAGCCATTGGCTAGAGCTTGGTATTGACTTTGCATTGTAACTGTACAAGGCAACTGAGGTCACGTCAGGCTGGATTCTTAAGAGAAATATTGATTGAAAACATTTCTCCTTCCCCTTGGGTTCTCTCCAATTGAGACATCAAGATGAACCAACAACAGCATCAGATTGTTTAATGGAGAAAACACATGATTTTCTTAAGATGCCTGACAGAAAGACCCATAGTCGTCACACTGACTTGAAAGCCAGTCTCCTACACCATGGTGACGGGTTTCTATTGCCACAAAGATATGCAATTAATCATCAAAAGTGTGGTTATATTTTGGAGGTGGGAAACCAGCAAACATGTTTGTTTTAAATCAAGTCTTTTAGAGAAGTCAAATGTGAGCTTTATTTATTTATCTCTATTTATTTAAAAAGTATTTCTATTCTGCCTTCTGCGGTATAAATCCCAATGGTTAAAGGGGAGAAGAAGAAGAAGAATAATCCAGGATCACAAAGAAGCACTAAATCTCAGGATTAAAAAAGGCAATGTTGAAAAAAGGCAGAATGGAACAAAAATATGTCTTCAAGGCACACCTGCTCTTAAAGGACCTTTCATAGTTCCACAGAAAGGGAGCTCCACATCTATAAAGCAAGCAAGAAAAGATGAATTAAACTATTTGAAAATTTTCATCTGTATTGGAATTGTTTGTAGATGTTTTAAATGTTTTATCACTTAGACATGATGGGACCAAGGTGACACTTGGAAGGCCATAGAGAAGACTGCAATAGTCTATGTGAAAGACTAGCAGGGTATGGCTCAGAATGTTTGTTGCTGATAATAGGGAAGAAGGGCCATCCGTGCCTTTGCAGTGGTGTAAAGGAAGAAGCAACACGGTTTGGCAACAAGACTGAATAGAAAGAACAAAGGAGAGGGAGGGGAGTCAGCTACAGAACCAAGTCTACATGCCTGTTGAACAAGGTATATGGTAACAGTCTCAATGGAAAAGAAAAGTATGCAAGTAGAAGAAAGATGTCTTGGGCATGTTGAATTTGAGATAACAATGAAGCATCCAATAAAAATAGCACCGAGGCAAATGGGGACAGCTGGGGAGACAGTGCTGAAGTCTTACGTAACCAGACTGCTTCATGCACCAGTCGTGCTGAACTTAGATGTGAATCAGGAAGGCTTCTGAATCCCATGATGAATTGTTATGGTTATTCATTAACATGTAGCAATCATGGTTTTCAAAATATCTAAACCACCCAGAAAACCTTGATTGTTGAGTGTTATAACGGGCCTTTTCTGTGCTGGCTTCCCATTGTGGAAGGCTCTCTCTAGAGAGGCTTGCCTGGTGCCTTCATTACATATCTTTAGGCACCAGATGAAAACATTACTCTTCAACCAGGCATGTGACTGATTTACGTTCTACGACCTTTTAAATGTGTCTATGGAAGTGAGGTGGTTGGTTTGTTTTGCTTTTGTTTTATTATGCATTTTGTGTTTTATTTTTTGTATTTTTATGTTATAAACTGTCCTGTGATCTTCAGATGAACGGCGGTGTAGAAATTTATTTATTTAATTAATTAATTCTAATACGAAATAAATTAATGGATAAACTTGGCATGCTGCTGATTAACTAAATTTTGATCAGTTTGTAAGGCTGGTAGGGAGGGAGGAATGAATTTTTGCATTTGCTAGAACAGCCGGCTTCCCATGCTAGTGTAAACGATGTTGAGCAGAATTTATTTAGCAGGTCTGTTCCTCATTTTGGATTTTTTATGCAGAGTAAAACAACTTAATTTTGAGGCATAGAGGTGTTTTTGCCGGTATTGTAGTCTAGTTTTGATGTGCTCTATAATTATCTCTGATAGTATCACTTTAGGTTTAAAAGACCTACAATTTCTACTTTGGCTTTTTCATTTCATTATCAGGGCCAGGCATGTTTGCTCAACAGAGAGATAAATATCATCTCCTCCTGGTGGACCATTATTTATTCTTTATATCTTCTTGGAGCCAATCAGAATCATCAAGTTGCATAAAACTCTCTCATAATACCCTCCCTCCTTTTACAACTGTGGTATAATTTTCTGTTTGATTGTTGAGCAGAATGTTAATCCTGGCATATTTATCTGCCACAATGAAGGGCTGCTGCTGCATTCTGCACAAAGTTCAGAATAAATGCTGAGATCTCAAGTGAGTTATAGGTCAGTTGTAATAACTGGAGGGAAATGTAATCAAGTAACCTCAGTATTATTCAGCAATACTGAAACCTTTTATTGTTTGCTAATGAACAGTAAACAAACTTGTCACTAGTCATTGATTCTGGGGGAATGTGGTATATAATTTATTCCAGTAAACAGTAGCATCTCTACCAAAGGGATGTGTCTCTTGATAACACTAGGGTTATTAAATACTGTTGAACAAAATCTTCAGTATAATGAGATTGAAACTGCCTACATAAGGAAACTAAACTTTATTGCAGCAGAGAGAGTGAAGGATGCCTCATCAGTGTTGACTTTCCATCACCAGTGACACCCAATTAAGGGTTCACTATCCTGTTATGAGAGCTAATTTGCATTGCTATTTAGTACATTTCAAGCAGAAAAGCTTTATAAATGGCACATCATGTCCTGGTTTCTGAAAGAAATGTAACCTGGCTAAGGTGGTTTACTTTTCTTTTTAATGCACAGCTTCTCTATGATTGAGACTGCAGTATCGAAGTATTGGTTTCAAAATATTTGACTTTCAATAAGTCCTGAATATGCCATTATCTTCTACATCCATTACTATGGCCGCCTGGCCAGTGTCAGAGGGATGTGCTCACAAAGGGCTGTATTGGCCGGCCGGGCTCCTCCCTGTTCGGGTGGGTGGGCAGGCGGTGCAGTTCGGCCGAGTGAACCCTCCTTGCTCCGCACCTGCCTGGTGGTGAGGGCTAGGCTGAAATGGTGCGTTTTGTTTACCCTCTGCGCTCAACCCCTGGTCCCACCATGCACGTGCCCCGGGCGCCAGCAAAGGATGCAACACCACTGCCATAACACAGTAATGCCAGAGTGAGGTGGCTGAGGAAGGGAGAACAAACACCAGAGAGGGTGGAGGGAGAGCTCCACTGTAATTGACTGCTTCAGTTTGTAATCAGAGAGGATTATTTTATCCATAGAGCAAGTCTCTTATTTCCTGCATTCATTGTAACAGGTATGTACTGTAGCACAAAAGCCCTGGACCAATCTACCTGCAATGTGACAGGTGTCATGCAGTGGCACCTCCATCCAATTGCCCACAAAACACTATGGGAGACATCCCCCCTTTTTTTACTCACCTTAAAACTGTAATGGCTGCCCTTGCAGGAAAACCACTGCGGCTGTCTCTCTGGAATTCGGCAGCATTCATGCCCTCAGAAATGGTGACAAGGTCTGAAAATATTGTCCAATTCTGCCCCTGACATAATTATTTTTAGACATTTCTTTGGTGTTTGAGAGAGAGAGAGAGAGAGAGAGAGAGAGAGAGAGAGAGAGAGAGAGAGAACTTAAAATATGCCCACTACTGTTGGAGCTAGGTTGGGGGAAAATGAATTTGAGTGATGGGGTAGGGGGAAGAAGGGAAGGATAAGGTTTAGCTCCCCTTATTCATGTCCCCCTTTGATGTGAAAATTAAACTTCTTTCAGTCCCACTTTGTACATGTGTGGAGCAGGCAAAAAAGAAGAAACATGACTGCTATTATTGCTTCCAGTTTGGCCATTAGATGCCTTCCTGTGTAATGTCAACAAATCCCAATTAAAATGGTTTCCTTGGAGTTTGGGAGGGTGATACAGGGCAACAGTAAGAAGCTGGATTTGGCTCCTGCCTGTTGTCAATACGCATTGAAATGTTAAGGGTTTTCTGGGTGGAGAATATTGGGTATTTCACAAGGCATCCCAACTGGCAACCATCTTCTTAACATAACATGCTTCAAACAGTAATGGAATATTTATAGTTTTCATATCCAGAAACAATGATATCAAAATTTAAAACTACTTGGACATTTTGCTCCCAATGGCAAAATGCCTATCTGCACATTTACAGCAACAATAAAAAAATCCAATCCATTCAGAATATTCTGTTCACTCTGCAGTATTTTTATTTTAGGCTTTTTAGGAATTGGGCTATTATTCTATGAAGAATGTGACTCTAGACAGAGGACGACACTCTTTCCTCTAACACAGAGGTTTTCAACCTTTTTGGGTCCATGGCTCCATTGACCAATTCCATTCTTTCTGTGGCACCCCTGTGAGACTTAGGAGCCCAGTTATGTCACCCCTTGCTTGTAGAGTCAGAAGCGCCTAACCCCTTATCAAACACCCTCCCTTGTGGAGTGATCCCTCAGCCTCCTCTCTTCTCCCCTCTCCTTGGGAATCTGGGCAGCCTCCTCTGGGTAGCCACAGCTGCTACCCCTGGTCTCTGAGCTGGCCGCCTGCCCCAAGGAGAGCTGCCTCCTCACACTGCCCCAAAGGGGCCTGCAGAGGACTCCCTGACCAGCCCCAGAGGCACCATTTGCCTGCAGAGCTTGTAGCCAGGGCTGCTGCAACAAACATCTGTTCAAGCCTTTGGGAGGCAGAGACATGATAGGGCATCAGAGGAGGGAGAAAAGGAAAGAGAGACAGAGGCTAGTGTTGCCCAGGGCATCCCTGACCCCAGGGTGCCACAGCAGACAGGTTGAAAACCACTGCTCTAACATCCCTGACCCCAGGGTGCCACAGCAGACAGGTTGAAAACCACTGCTCTAACATTTCCAACTCATTTTATAAGGACAGCTCCACCTTTGTCATCCTTCTGCTACTCTGACCTGCCTTTGCTCTCAAAATAACTGGATTGTTGCTGCGTTAGTCTCCCTTATGATTACTTTACAAGTTTCCCAAATAGGCCTTAAGACATTTTTGGGGGAAATTGTAGTTGTAAATAAGATGAGCCAGTCATTTTTGTTATTATTTTGTATTGTTTTTGTGTAGCAGATGTTTTATCATACTTATATGTATTGTTGGACCATGATATCTTACATGACTAGGTGTTACATACATATTTTTATATACAAATAATGGACAAGCCAATGGCCCTATGAACTCCAGGTTTGACTTGACAAAGAGGAGACACTGAAAGCATGGAAATATGTCTCCTCCACTAGGGTTGCATGCTCAATCACAATTCAGCAATAATAGATTCAGCAACTGGAACCAACCAAGCACCACTCAAGAACCCTTAAATGGAATCAGTCTCTGAGTGCATGATGTTCCTCATCTTAACCTGTTCAGCTGAGACACAGCTTGGATCTAGTAGGGCTGTAAAACTTGCTGGTCAGAGCTTGTCTTTGCTGATCTGGGAGTGGAGACTTCAAGGGATCCTGCAAGGCAGATAGATGCTGGCCTTAGTCACTCTTAGCCATTACATAACCATTCACTAAAGGCATAATCAAGTCTCCTTCAGTCAATAGCTTTCAACAACATTATCTTTGTTGTCTGTGGCTAATGTAGCATCTTTCTTCCTGTCTCTCTCTCTCTTCTGTCCTTCCTAAACAAACACTGCCATGCTTGAAGTGCTTCTCCTGCTTGTATAAAAGTTATAGCCTGGGATGGAGCAGAATGGTGCTCTGATTAAAGTGATTAAAACTATATACAGCATGCATAATTAACCTTTGCGCTGGCTGTCATGGGGAGCTGATGCCTTTAACCGATACTGTATCCATCCACGGCAGCCGGCGTATGCTACATGACCAATTTCCACCCCCTTAAGAATTTTAATCACTTGAGATAAAGAGCAGGAGAGAGGGGGAGAGATCAAGGCAGTATTAATCCTCTCAATGGCTTTATAATTTTACCCACTATTCTGCTGCCCGTAATCAAGAAACAGAATGCAGCCTTAATCCTGGATGCCAAGGTCAATCATTCTTGAGCCTTCCTGATATCAAGGATGTCATAATTATGAAAAGATTATTTAATGAACATAATGTTCCTTTTCATAATTTGAGGTGGATAAATGGGTGAATGGATGCATTTCATTCAGGTTGGTCTCTGAAAAGCAACAGGATTGTGTGTGTTGAGCAGAGAAGGCAGGACACTGCCCCTCTTGCTGCCAAGGCTAAGGTGGAGAAAATATTGCTGTAACTCCCTAACAGTTGATCAAGCAGCAGGAGTGACACATTAGCAAAGCTGCACTTGCAAAATGCAGAGGGTACTGTGTCCAGTTCCGGGCACCACAGTTCAAGAAGGACACTGACAAACTGGAACGTGTCCAGAGGAGGGGAACCAAAATGGTCAAAGGCCTGGAAACGATGCCTTATGAGGAACGGCTAAGGGAGCTGGGCATGTTTAGCCTGGAGAAGAGGAGGCTAAGGGGTGATATGATAGCCATGTTCAAATATATAAAAGGATGTTACATAGAGGAGGGAGAAAGGTTGTTTTCTGCTGCTCCAGAGAAGCGGACACGGAGCAATGGATCCAAACTGCAGGAAAGAAGATTCCACCTAAACATTAGGAAGAACTTCCTGACAGTAAGAGCTGTTCGACAGTGGAATTTGCTGCCAAGGAGTGTGGTGGAGTCTCCTCCTTTGGAGGTCTTTAAGCAGAGGCTTGACAACCATATGTCAGGAGTGCTCTGATGGTGTTTCCTGCTTGGCAGGGGGTTGGACTCGATGGCCCTTGTGGTCTCTTCCAACTCTATGATTCTATGATTCTATGTAAGGAAGGCAAAAGGTCACAGCAGACAGGTGAGCAGGGATGGAACATGGCTTAACACAAGGTGCCCTTGGTGAAATCCATTATAGAAACAGGCTAGGTGAGGAGGGTTTTGAAAAACATGGCCTTTTTAAAGGAACATATCTTCTAGAGTTGATGGTTTTGGGTCCAGTGGCGTAGCGTGGGTTGTCAGCACCCGGGGCAAGGCAAGTAATTTGTGCCCCCTAACCCGTGGATTTGCGCCCCCAACCCGTGGATTTGCCCTAACCCCAGATGTTGCGCCCGGTGCGGCCGGCCCCCCCTGCACCCCCCACGCTACGCCACTGTTTGGGTCTCCGGATTCTGGTACCTCAACTCTATCTTCAATTTTAGACCTGAAAATTCCCAGTTCCAGCTGTCTTACAAGACAATGTAAGACTAGTCATTTTCATGGCACATTTTTTGGAAAAGGGAAAGGAAGCTGTAGCCTAGATGCCGTAATAACTGCAGGACAAACTGTAGTGTTAACTATGCCATTTATTTCAGTTCTGCATGAGAGAGAGAGAGAGAGAGGGAGAGAACTGGAGGAAAAAATTCTTCCTTCATGGCTGGGGACATTCCTTCATTGAAACAGGTCAAAACATGTATGCTGTTGAGTTCCGTCGTGCTATATTTATTGATAATAGCCTGTAGAGAGATGAAAGAGTAAATGTAAGGTTTCGGGCTTAGCTATTCAAAGAATAACAGGGGAAGCTATGTGGCCTCAGCTATGCATGCTCATCATTAGCAGCAGGGATGACTTCTGGAAGTAAGTTAATGCAGAAAAGTGCATGTTGGAGTCTTCTTTATCTAGCTCTCTGCATCCACAACTCAATTCCCAGGTACAGTAACTAGTGAGGATGCTCAGCACTTCATAGTAACATTTAGCAGGCTACATGAGCTACTCCCTAATCAAAGGCTTGGGCATGGTGCCCACAGCAATTCTTTAGTGCTATTAAACCTTTAACCTTTAAGACACACTTAATCAATAAAACTGTTCCACTTGTACTGACAAGGGATGCTTTATAAAACTTCTGCTGAAGGCTTTTTTTTAAAAGACAAAAAAATTGACTCTGAGAGAAAAGCTATACCAGTAGCCTTGAAACTAAGACTACAATCCTGTGACCACTTTCCTGGGAGCAAGTCCCACTGACCTCTCAGCCTAACCTACCACACAGGATGGTGTGGGGAGGAGGAGAACTACGTATGCTACCTTGAGCTCATTGGATGAAAGATGGGATAGAAATGCCAGAGATAAACAAACAAACCTAGTTGGACTTACTGCTGAGTAGACATGCATAGGCTTGTAATATAATTGTCATAATAGCCCGTTCATTTGCAGATGGGGTGCTGGTCCTTCAATTCACTCAGTTATGTGTTCCTGCTTTGAAAAGACCCCCAGTGCTTCTCACTCTTGTGCTTCACATTGTCACATGGCTTAGATCTATGTGTACAAGGCACTGTTACATGCCACCCCAATCTCCAAGCAGTGTGAGATTCCTTCAAGTCAAAATGTGAGAGTGCCATGGAGAGTCAAAGCTGTGGGAACAAGAGCTGTTGACATGTCACTGAGTGCACAGCAATCTAGGAAACTGTTGGTCCATCTAGCTCAGTATGGCCCACATTGACTGGCAGAATCCGTCTCCCAGCTCCACCTGGAGATGCTGGGGATTGAGCCTGGGACCTTCTGTACCAAAGGCAGATGTCCTGCTACTGAGCTATGGCCCTTTTGAGTTTGGGGTTCTTTGCACTCCACCATCTTTTGGAAAAAAACCCTCCAGCTGCCCGTGGATCTCACATTTTTGAATAAGTTGGCTTTGACCAGTAGGATGGAATTGAAAACACAAATTGTAGATTTCTATGGTTATAAGATTGTGTTGACCACAAAGATATGGACACTCTCTGAATTTTTGGTGTGGGTTGTGAACACTGAAATAAAAATAGCCCCACATGGTTCATACTGCACATACTTACAAGGTGATTGGAAATCCACCTTGCTTAAAACAAAAATGTGCAGGTTGTTAGATCTCAGGATGCCCTTTTCAAAGAGTTTTCTCAGTATTGAATTTGAAAATTATGATGAAAAACATACTATAGAAGACACTGAATGAGGACTTCAAAAATGCAGGTTTAACTGAAGGTGACCTTGGATGTGGAACTAAAGACTGAAACAAAGAATATGAAGTAAAGGCAAATAACTTATTGAGGGATGACTTATATAACAGAGATACCAGGGGAGCCTATATATAAGATAGACAACAGTAAATAGATGGTCATGGGTGTAGCCAGGACTTTTGTTAGGGAGGGACAGGACTTTTGTTAGGAAGGCAGAACTGACATGATGGGTCACTAAGTTAAGTATTTCTATTGTTTTACTTGATGGGGGAGGCAGCTGCCTCCCTGCCCCCCCCCCTGACTTCACCTATGTAGCTAGTTCTTTTGAATGCTGCTGAAACAATGATGGGGCAGAACATACCACTTTTATTGGCCATGAACAAATGATAGAGGCCTGAACTAGGCTCAGAATGTCAGTATAAGGACAGAAAATTGCAGGGAACTATGTGCTTCAGCTTCAAGTAGCACTAATGATTAAATGTCAACAAAGGAATGATTTTTGAAACCTTTATATCTCAAGGTTGAAATTCATGATGTCCTAGATAAAAGTGAGGAATGATCAGCAAGAGATGATGTCCTTGTAGAGGGTGCACAAGGCTTCCTGCATCATGCAGAGTCACAAGGTGCAAAAGCACGACAGGAAACCAGTATGAGGTTAGTTGGTGTTAAAAGTACAGGTCAAGGCAGAGCAGATGCTTGGAAACGAACCAAGTTCAAAAGCCATGGAGAAGAAAGGTATTGGAGCAGTGGTGAATTATTTCATAGGGAATAAACTCCCAAGTACTGGCATGCAGGGATAGGTTCATCTGTCAATTTCAGTTTCTGTCCACTTCTCAGTCTCCCGGTCTTCCAGTTCAGGTTTCACATTTCCACATCAGTTTGTGAATCATCATCATCATCATTAGAAAGTCCTCATCTATGTTTTAGTGAGGATTTTTCCTAATATACATATCGTATGCAATTTTGCCTTAATATACATTTTTGTAAGCAATTTTCCTAATTCAATGCATTTTTAATGCTATCTTCATGCATATATGCATTGTAATATATATGAATTTCAATGCAAACTTTACCTCCATATAAGCATTTTAATACACATTATTTGGTTAAACCCAGAGTGGTTGAACAATCAATTCCTCTTCACAGGGAATTCTGGGAATTGCAGACCGGTGAGGGGAATAACAATTCTCAGCACCCTTGACAAACTACAGCTCCCAGAATTCTTTGAGGGAATCCATGACTGTTTAAAGTGGCATCATAGTGCTTTAAATATATGGTGTGACTGTGACCACAATTATATTCCTCACCTAATAACTACTGCTATCTTTTGACAGCATGGGTGAGTTGAAAAACTCTCAGCAAATGGAATCACACTTGAACACTTAGCATCCAACACTGCAGTTGGCTACGAGGCTGCCTCTGTGGCCTGGGGGAAGACCATTATTCAGTAGGGATGCTTGAGGAATCTGATCTTCATGATAGCCATATGAACTGCCCTAATCTGCCCATTTCAGATTAATGCACAAATATGAATTTACAGAGCAGTTCTAACCATCATGTCTACTCAGAAATAAGGCCAGTGGAATTCAAGGGGACTTGCACTCAGGAAAGTGGGGTTGGGATTAGAGCCTTAGTTATTTTTAAGCTTTCACGTTTCCCAAATGTCCCAATGCACTTCTTGGCTCAAAAAAAGTATCAAAACACATTCTATGTTTTTATCTTGTATTTTTATGCTGTGAACTGTGCTGAGGCTTACTGATGAAGGGTGGTATGCAAATTTAATAAATAAATAAAATTTCAACCACATATTTTTTTGTTTGTTTATATGTGACATTTAATGCAGATTTATTTCTTTTTCCCCTTTGCAAAGTTAGTATGGAAATGGGACAGAAGAAGTGACCACTAGTGACAGTGTTCATTCATGTTAAATATTATCTGCATGTCCATCCATCTCCCTGCTTCCTCTGGGCTCCTCATTCATTCATGCTTCCTGGTTACTGCCATCTTTATTCAGACAGACTTTTGGCTTGCAGTTTGATCTGACTCTTTGCTGCTTTGTTTCTAACAGGTTTGAACTGACTACTGTTTTATTCTCTGGGGGTTTTCTGCTGTTTTTTAATCAGCTCTTGTTTTCTAAGCATGGTTTTTAAAGGCGGGATATAGATTACTGAATAATAAATAATAAAAAAGGATGTGTAAGCATGAAGAAAACACCAGTCAAGAAAGACCTGAATAAATTGTTGGGCCAACTTTTAGATTGATTTCTGGAATACAAATTATGCACCTGTTAATGGAATTGAATCAACTGGATAATGTTCAATTTGTTCCTGTTCATCTGTCAATTTGCCAGGTGGCCTTTGTCACTCCGCTACCACATCTGTAAATGGAGATGTTAATGATCTACTTCACAGGGTTATTGTGAGGATGCTTGACGTAAAGACTGTAATTGTGCATCAGATGTATTGTAGGAATCATGAATAATAACAATATGACATGGATCACACTTTGAAATCCACTCCATTTCTTCTTGCTTTGATAGCTACACTTGAGGTTGTGGCTTAAAGCTTTTGATTTAACAGTAAGCTCTCATCGCACCTGCCTTATTTTTTAATTTTATTTTGCCATCAAGCATATAATCTGTTTTATTATGTGAACAGAAGTAGATTAATCTGAAGAGAAGCCAGCTCATATTATCTGTTGCTATCTGAAGGATTATGTGGGAAATCTCCCAACGTGATGGAGTTAATGCTTTCTTAGGAAAATGCAGAATGAATACAGCTTTATTAAAAATGGTTTTGACTCAAGCTTACGGAGAGACAAAGCAGCATTAGTAGACACGGTCAAGGCCTTGGATATTTCCTGACAGTTCTGACCAACTGGATGAGTTTTGCCTCTGGCCACATGTGACAGTTGCTCATTAATTCCCAAGAAATGCCTCCGGCCACGGTTGCTGCTGCCGCCGCTGCTAATCTGACTCATTTGCTTTGTTATTAGACAAAACAAAAAGAGAGCAAGCCTGTTCCCATTTACACGCTGAGTCCTTATTTCTCTTGAGAGCCGCAAGTACAATCAATCTGAACATAGTGCCATACAAATCTGGGGATTTTAAAGATAATTGCTTGACATCCCAGTTACCAGCCAGATTCTCACTCTTTCCTCGGTTCCCAGCTAAATTTTTGGGTTATGATGATTAAGGACTACAATCACTGGATAAGCACCCTGCCACAACATAATGGACTCCAGCTACTAAATAAATGTAAGGACAAAGCAGAATTAGTTCTTAAGGTTTTTTTTTAAAAAAAACCTACAGTAAAAGAATATTATTAAACTAAATGGTTTAAACAGCTGGCATCACTTTAGGAGAGGGATGCCCATAGAGGATGGTGAAGGTTATCCATTGGATGTTGTCATTTTGCTGAGACAGGCAATGTTTTCTAACCCCAGACCAGATGGAGGTCAGATTAGCTACCAAGAGGTATAAATAACAAATATGTGAAGGGAAATATTATTGCACATGTAGCTTTCCAAGCCTCCAGTTGCAGTCATTTTCTCTGACCCTCTCTCTCTCTCTATTTTGGTTTCTTTCTTTTCATTTTCTTGTCTTACAAGTATCATCTCCTATGGCCTTTGGCCTGACAGCCCTCTAGTTTATGACCCTGGCTTCAGCGTTGGACTTGGCTGACCTCTGAGTCCATCTTTACCATCCCAGCAGACTCTTCTGCATTTTGCCCTATAGCCTTTCATTCTCTCTTCATTGCCCATCACTTCTCAGCTGAAGTCAGGAGGGCCTGATCCTGCACCAGAATTCCTGAAAAAGGCTTTTGTTCCCCTGCACAATACTGGTCACTGACCTTAATAAAGAGATTGATGCTCATAGCCTATTCCCTTGCATCTCACTGACTTTCTATGAAAGTGATATTTCTAAATGCTTAAAAAGAAACAAACTGTAAGGCAAATCTGAATTGTCATCGTACACTTCTACAGCATCTACAGTATACAAGGTGCTGTGTAATAGACATGATACAATAGCAGAGGGAAACATTAGAAAGCAGGCTGAAGAAAACAGAGGAATGTGAGAAAGAATATAAAAGTTAATAAAAAAAGAGGTATTAAATGAGAGCTAACTTGTCTGTAGGGACACGGGTGGTGCTGTGGTCTAAACCACAGAGCCTAGGATCGGAAGGTCGGCGGTTCGAATCCCCACGACGGGGTGAGCTCCCATTGCTCGGTCCCTGCTCCTGCCAACCTAGCAGTTCGAAAGCACATCAAAGTACAAGTAGATAAATAGGTACCACTCTGGCGGGAAGGTAAATTGTGTTTCCGTGCACTGCTCTGGTTTCGCCAGAAGCAGCTTAGTCATGCTGGCCACATGACCCAGAAAAACTGTCTACGGACAAACGGCGGCTCCCTCGGCCAGTAAAGCAAGATGAGCGCCGCAACCCCAGAGTCATTCATGACTGGACTTAACTGTCAGGGGTCCTTTACCTTTAACTTGTCTGTGCCACGTGCCCCTTACCCAGCCTGCCCCACCCCCACACCATACCTCCCCTTGCCCAGAACCACTGCAATTGAGGTTGCCCCTGCTCTCCCCAGCCCCAGGAACATCTTACATCCCTTAATTTAAAAAAAGCAACAAAATCCCCCTTTTAAAAACAAGGCAAAAGGAGTTAAAACAGTGCTACCATAAAATTGTAGAGTTGGAAGTGACCCCTAGCATCATCTAGTCCAACCCCTGGCAAAGCTGGGATTTCAACTGAAGCATCCATGACAGATTGATATCCAACCTCTACTTAAAAACTTCCAGTGAATGAGAGTTCACCGCCACCTGGGGGAGTGTGTTCCACTGTCAAACAGCTCTTACTGTCAGAAAGTTCTTCCTGATGTTGAGTTGGAATCTCCGTTATTGTAACTTAAAGCCTTTTGTTTGAGTGCTACCCTCCAGAGCAGGAGAAAAAATAGCTTGCTCCAACTTCTATGTCTTTGAGATATTTGAAGATTGCTATCATATCTCCTCTTAGTCTTCTCTTTTCCAGGCTAAATGTTCCCAGCTCCTTCAGCCATTCCTCATAGGGCTTGGTTTCCAGACCATGAATCAATTTCAAATAATTAGAGCAATAATAACAGCAACAACCCTCATCCCCTGCAACACTGCCCTAACCCAAAAGTCTGTTCAGCTGCCTCAGCTTTTGTGGCTGGAATCAGTCAGGGTCCCTCCATCCCACGGCAAGTGGGAAAAGTCTGAAAGGCAGGGAGCGGGTCCCCCAAGACTCACAGCCAAGATGGATCCAAGAAACAGGAGGAAGAAGTGGAGAGATTGGAGAACAAGAATGATATGCTTTAATGCAGTGAAGCGGGTAGGTAGGAATAAGATGCTGAGCATAGAGGTTGAATTTTAGAGATGATAAATCAAACTTTACAGTAATCAAGGCAAGAAATAATTTCACTTTCTCATTAAAATGTTTATCTCTCATCTCTGCATCACAGGAATGGCTCAGGATGGCTAACAGTAATAATAGAAACAATATGCATAAGATAAAATAATAAAACAGGGACCAAAACAAGCAATATAAGAGGAAAGGTGCACAAGATCGGTTGCTGATAATGCAGCACAGCCCTCTGTATGTTTACCAAAAAAGTAAGTTCCATTCATTGAATGAGTTTATTCCCAGGTAAGTGCATATAGGACTGCTGTCTATGGCTGGGGCTTACTTCTGAGTAGACATGTATAGGACTGTACTATTGAGGAAATATAATTTAAAAAGAATATCATACTAGAGGCTGCAGGAATATAGGAAGTGGCCGTATCATGAGTCAGACCATTGGTCCATCTTGCTCTGACTGGCAGGGGCTCTCCAGAGTTCCAGGCAGGAGCCTCTGCCAGCCCCGCCTTGAGATGCTGGAGACAGAACTTGGGAAATTCTGCCTGCAGGGCAGATGCTGTACCACTGAGCTGCATCCCTTCCCCAAATGTAAGTTTGTCCAGAAGCATGAAAACTTTTAACAGTGAAATGGGATGAGGACGAGGGGAAGGGTTTGGAGAGAAAGTGGCATAATCTGAGCTAGCACCGAATCATCCCAGTGAAGAGAGCAGAAAGAGATATGGTAGCCAGAAATTCACAGGGAGATGCAGAATGAGACTGGAGAGGCAGCAAGAGGTGTAGGAAAACAAACACACAACAAAGAGTCTCATCATGATGATCAGGAAGTAAAAAATATCAGATGAAAAGGAAGCAATTCACAGGTAGTAATAAAGCAGTGGGTTTATTGTGCAGAAGCTTTTGTGGATTAAGCACAGAGCATTTGTGTTTTTTTAATAAAGCAGCAAAATTCCAATCACTTTTTTGGTGGACGTGCCCTAGGATTAAGGCTTTCTGGGAAATGATCTATAATGAATTGAAAAAGGTATTTAAATATACCTTTCTGAAGAAACCAGAGGCTTTTCTCCTGGGCATGGTCGGCCAATTGGTGCCAAAGAAGGATAGAACTTTCTTTATGTATGCTACAACAGCAGCAAGAATACTCATTGCAAAGTACTGGAAGACGCAAGATTTACCCACTCTGGAAGAATGGCAGATGAAGATGATTGACTGTATGGTGTTGGCAGAAATGACTGGCATAATCCGTGACCAGGGAGAAGAGTCGGCGGAAGAAGATTGGAAGAAATTCAAGGACTATTTACAGAAATATTGTAAAATTAACGAATGTTGAATGATGTTGGATAGAAATTAAGAGGTTTTTAGCTGTAATGTTGTGAGTGATATGGGAAAAAAAGGGTATAGAATTAGGTTAAAAATTACTGATAAGGATTTGCTGAACTAACAATTTGAATTGGAATACAAGAAGGGGAGGTATGAGGAGGTCAGGGAAATATGTCATGGGAAAATAAGTATTGTGAACTTTATGTGTTTTTACACTTTTTTCCTTTTTTCTTTTTGGATTTCTTTTGTATTAAATTGGAAAACTTTAATAAATATCTTTAAAAAAACCAAAACAAAATTCCAATCACTTTGCCTATCATTTCAAAACAATACAAGCATCACCACAATGGAAATGACTTGGATAAATTAAACATGAAAAGGATGCTTTATTTAGAATGTGGATCTAATTCAGGGAAATCTGTATGCATGGGTACAGGCAGGTGCTGCTATTTATATGCTGCGTGTGCCTCCTAAAAATTCTGGTTGAAACATGTGATATAAGTAAGGCCGTCAGTGCTATGCAGCCATAATTTAAAGAATTTCAGATCAAAGGTAAAAAATGCCAAGAATTTCTTTTAACGGTTTAAGTTTCATGTATCTATTCTGAGATAAGCTGAGTTCAATTTACCTTCTCGGTACACACAGGAAAGTAAATCTACAGTATTCCAGCTAGCATGGATGTGATCTGGAAGCAGAAGTAATGTAAATATGCAACATACGCTTTGAATGTATCTAGCATTATTTCTCTCTCCATCAGAGAATCCTCTTAGAAATAAGGATGTTGGCCATTATCATGCAAAAAATCAGAGTTATCTCACAGAACTCTGGTTTGCTTCTGGCTGCTGTTTTGCCACAAGTCTCTCTTCCTTTTTGAAGATGGTAATGTGTTTTGCTGGATTTGCTGTTTTAGATTAGTTAAACCATGTCGAGTATTACTCTGTGGTAGCAATCGATTTTGTAACTTTTTGCAACTAATGTTTTTAGCTGTTACCATTGAAGGAACCTGACAGAAGTCTTATGAAAGATAAAGTTAAACAGCCCATTAAAAACAGCTTTATTTCTTTTTTCTTTTATTTTCTAAAAAGTTGTTAGTGTGATTGGTGACTGCTATATCAAGAATGGCCCTGGTTGTGACTGAAAGTCAAACTTGAGGGTTTACTGATTCCACGTTGCAATCTGATGCTCACTGCACCTTGCTGCAAACACACCATACATTTAAAGCATATTCTGAGTGCATTCTGATCACATGACTGCCCCCAAAGAAGCCTGGAAACTTAGTCTACCCCCATAGAGCTACAATTCCTTAACAAGCTACAGTTCCCAGGGTACTTTTGGGGGATGATGTGTGCATTAAATGTATGGTGTGTATGCAGCTTGAGTTCTATTCAGATTAGTGGAACTTGCTGGTAAATGTACACAGGATCAGGCCAAATGGTTACAGGAAAGTCTGGCCTGGGTGAAGGGAGAAAACTCTGAGAAATTCATATATTTGAAAAAATACATTGAAGCTGCTGTTTAAGTTTAGATTCAAATGTATTTTGCCCGCCCTAACAATATCCTATGATTCTGAAAGTCATATCTGAGTTGCTCTCCGACTAGCTCACCATTACAACAGTGCAGGGAGTGAACCATGCATGAGCAAAGGAGAAGGACAAAGAGTCTGTAGTCTCTAGCAAAGGGGAAAGAGCACAGGAGAGGTGGACTGAAGGCAGAGACTCAAAATGCCTCTCACTTCAGATCCAGCCCTTCCCAGAGCATGTTTCTCACTCTGAGCTCTCCATGGTGCCAGGACTACCAACCTATCTTGCCTCCTCCTTGGGACCAGGACAGGACTTTGCATCTCAAAAGGGTAGGCATTTGATTATTTCCCCCAGGAGGGGTTGTACTGGGGCGTACATTGCTTAGGTGCAAATGAGGCCAGATTGCTAACTAGCTACTAATTAAGTTTGGTGTTCAGTTCTTAGAAATGTTGGCCACTGTGTCAAGTTAGCTGCTTACTAGCAGATCCCTCCCTCACCCACCAACAGTTCCTTGTGCTAAGCATGCTGCCCCTTCCTTCCAAAGACGCCTTCAGATAAATTTCTGCACTGTCTTCCTCCATCTTCATAAGAAGAAGACTGCCCAGATAAAGAATTTATCTACTTATTTATTCTGGGTTTAACTTGCAGAAGCAGCAACAGCAGTGCAGGGGAGGGAGGCATGGAGGCAAGGAAGGAAGCGAGGAGGGATCATTCAGTTGAAAGGTCATTTCATTTCTATCAGGTTCTCTACCTACCTATCCGATGAAGGAGAAACAAATATTACTAAGATCGCTGTGGCACTCAATTTATCTGCAAAGGCAGGCGGTGTATGATGAGGGAGACCCTTTTTCTTAACAAGGGCAATCTAAGCAATACGTTGAATATATGGAAAAGAAACACACAAGTGCAGAAATGAAATGTTAGAAATAACTTAATGGGAAAAGAAAAGGAGTCAGTGCCTGGGAGATTTACGGATGCAATTCCCTCTACTGTTAATAGAAATTGGTCACCTATATAACCTTTTCCCCAACACTCAGGCACAGACATATAAATGAGGGGAAAGAGCCTGGAGAAATTGGAGTTCTCGGTAAGCTAATAGGACAAGTACAGAACTCCTTTAAAGAAGTTGTTTTAGGGGTGGATAAGGAGGATTTCTCCACTTATCCTGGGTTGCTTGGTGGGTTTTTCTTTCTGTCTACCATGCTGCATCTCCCTCTCCATTTTAGTAAGACCCTAATCAAAGGGTTTGTGGCAGAACATGCTGTCTTTCTCTGTGTGAGAGAGAAGGAGGGAGAGAATCCATATTTAAGGAACCAGGCAGAGGCAGGTAGTGGCAGGTAACTATCTTGAGACAGTCAAGGAAGCTGAACTAAAGATCTTGGAACGACTGCTAGCTGGAGTGATCAATAAGGTAAAAGATGGATCAACAGTGGTCAGCGTTTAGACAAGATGCATTAAACTGCTGCAGATAACTGCAGGCATTGTACATGAAGTGAATTTTCAGATGAGATAGTAGCTGCGTGGCTTTGGGGATCACAGTTTTTTTAGTAAACACCTGTTGAAGTTAACTTGTGGATTTTGGGTGTGTGTACTGTTGCATCTCTTTTGGCACCAGGCAAAAGCACCCCTCTTCTCCCAGGCTTTTGGCTAATTAGCCAATCTATGGCCTTTTAAACCATGTGGGGGTATTATTTTCGATTGTTACTATTTTAGGTATATATTTTTGTGTTTTTGTATTGTAAACTGCTCTGTTATCCTCAGACAATGGACAGTATAGAAATTTAATAGATACATAATTATTAATAATAATATATGTATCAATGTATGCCAGAGTTGAGTTGAATTACAGCCAACCTGGGTAGTGAGAAACACGCTACAGCCAGCTGTGGCTAGTTCTGCCAGGGCTAGAAAGAGGTGCTTGAAAGCTGTTAAATGGAGTAACCATGAAAAACCAGCAGAGTGTGGGTCAGGTGATAACCTTCTGTTGCCCCAAATTACCTCCTGCAAGCCTACACCATTTGCTACCTTTGCTGCTACAATGATTTATTGTTTTAATAAATATGCTCTCTTTCATTTTCCCGTAGAATTGAGGGCTTGTGACTTTTCATTAAGAGGCCAGATTTGCTCCTCAGAGGTGCCTGCCAGAAGTAATGCAGTCTTATTTTGTTCAATGGAGCTTCATAGGTCAGGATTTTCTTTCTGAAAAAAATGGACATGTGCTACATGGGGAAAGTGAGAGGCAAACAACCATAGCAGAGGAATTCCACAGTCAAAATACCTGCACCAAGGCAGATGGCAGATTGCCTACCCATGGAAATGAAAAAGCATTATAAAATGGAGACTTTCCCATCCTTTACAATTTTTTAATGTTTGCCAGTTGGGAGATTCTGCTTTCCCCTCCCCGTCAAATTACCAAATACTTTGAAATGCAGTGGCCAGGTTATTCAATGGGGGATTAAACTCTGGCTTGTCATAAACATGAAATACATGAAATTACTATAGATGCTGGAACTGCAGTTTAAGCAATTCTCTTTGTGCAAGCTAAATCTCCCACAGTGCATATAATTTTATTATGTGCCTTTTTTTCAGACAAGTTCAGAACTTACTCCTGGATGATTATACTTGGAGGGCTAAAGGTTTAGACAAACATGGTGCTTGAGGCAAGTTGAGTGAATGTGTGGGAGGCAAAAAAAGGAGGATGTTCTTGAGTCTTTTCATAGCAAACAAAAGTTAAAGAAACATTCAGCCTACCCAAAATGTAAGAGTGGATACCAAACTAGAGGGATATTTATGCAGGATATGGGAGGTGTTGTTGTTGTTTTTTTTACACAGAAAAGATGCATTTATGTGAGCAAAGTTAAATCCTGATTTCTCCCTAGCCATCCCTCCCTTCGCTCACTGCATTTTTGGTCTCTTGCTTCAAGCACTTTTCATTGCAGTATCAGAGCTGAGCCTGAAGCAGATATAGAAAACACCCCCACACACCCTGCTTTATGTATAATTTTGGCTGACATGTGCATATATGCACACATCTAAGCCACTAAAAAAGCAGAGACATCACCTTGCCAACAACGGTCCATATAGTAAAAGCCATGGTTTCCCCAGTAGTGATGTATGGAAGTGAGAGCTGGACCATAAAGAAGGCTGATCGCCGAAGAATTGATGCTTTTGAATTATGGTGCTGGAGGAGACTCTTGAGAGTCCCATGGACTGCAAGAAGATCAAACCTATCCATTCTGAAGGAAATCAGCCCTGAGTGCTCACTGGAAGGACAGATCCTGAAGCTGAGGCTCCAATACTTTGGCCACCTCATGAGAAGAGAAGACTCCCTGGAAAAGACCCTGATGTTGGGAAAGATGGAGGGCACAAGGAGAAGGGGACGACAGAGGATGAGATGGTTGGACAGTGTTCTCGAAGCTACAAACATGAGTCTGACCAAACTGCGGGAGGCAGTGGAAGACAGAAGTGCCTGGCGTGCTCTGGTCCAGGGGGTCACAAAGAGTCAGACACGACTAAACGACTAAACAACAACAACAACAACAAGCCACTAAAGCAAGCAGGGCAGAATCACTGGCCACACAGCTGAGGAGGGTGTCTCCTCAATGCCTGACAAGTTCTTACTGGGATTTGAGAAGCCATGAATGCTGCAGGGAGGGCATCAAATGTTGGCCTCGCACAGGGTGGCATATTACCAAGCTCCATCCCTGGTGGCACTTCAAACAGTTGTGGCTTCCCTCAAAAAATTCTGGGAGCTGTAGTTTGTCAAGGGTTCTGAGAGTTGTTAGAAAACCTCTATTCCCCTTCCGGAGCTACAGTTCTCGGAGTCGTAGGAGCCATCTCATAGGGGCCATGGGGGTTTCATCCCTCACAATAAAATATTTGAGGGGGCCAGGTGCCCACAAAGTTAATGGGCATTCCCATTCAAATGATGTGTGCACAGTGTGTCATGTGATCGATTACGCGAGGCAGGGCTTACCTGGGCACCCACAGTATTTTATTCAAGTTGGCGCTCCTGCTCAGAATGGTTTAAGAATGAATCCCTTTCACAGAGAACTCTGGGGATTGTCATTTTGGGAGGGGAACAGGGACGTCCCAAAGCTCTCAGCACATTTAACAAACTACAGCTCCCATAATTCTTTGGGGGAAACAATGACTGCTTAAAGTGTCATCATAGTGCTTTAAATATGGGGTGTGGACTTGGCCCTGGTATGGCACTGCAGTTCTCAGTGTTCCTTTCTCTCTTTCTTACTCTCTCCCCACTTTAAATGTGAGTTATGAAAATACAGTGGTACCTTGGGTTACATATGCTTCAGGTTACATACGCTTCAGGTTACAGACTCCGCTAACCCAGAAATAGTGCTTCAGGTTAAGAACTTTGCTTCAGGATGAGAACAGAAATCATGCTCTGGTGGCATGGCGGCAGCAGGAGGCCCCATTAGCTAAAGTGGTGCTTCAGGTTAAGAACAGTTTCAGGTTAAGTACGGACCTCCGGAATGAATTAAGTACTTAACCCAAGGTACCACTGTATGTGCAGCTGGCCCTAAGCACCAAGGATAGGGCAGGCTCTGAATCACGGCACTTCTGCTAGCTGCATTTATCTGTGTCCCTTGGCTCTGGGAAATTGTTTGCGATTCCAGGATCCAGAGAGAGGATGCAAAATGGCTGCCCATTTGATCCCCCAGGGCCATCTTATGTATTTCATAAAATTTATATACTACTTGGTTGTAGAAGAAACCTCAAAGCAGTTTACAAAGAAGTTAAAACAATAAAACTATCTCTAAAAAAATTATAACCATAATTTAAAACATACAAAAAGGTAAAACCGCAGTAGACTAAAACAAATTAAAACTTATACAATCTTTTTAAATATCTGGGTAGGCTTGTGTGTGTGTCCATGTTATCTTTTTGTCTTCTTCAAGCCCAAATAAAGCAAGGTGTTTTAAAGTGTCATGGCTAGGCTACAAAGAGAGCATAGTTTTGTGGATATATGTCCAGCCTAGTGTTTGCAGGTTGTACATATCTGGGGATATGGTGAAAAAAAAAGGTCAAGGCATTTTGGATAAGATACATAACTGCTACTTCTAGAAGAGTGTGGTTTTGCCACTTGATCAGGCTTTCCCCATCATTTTAGGGTTATTTTTAGCTGTTCTTATGGGTTCTATCATATGGCTGAATTATTTCAAATGACCGTACAGAGTAAGAAATATATGAAGTTAGATACCATTGCCATATTGAAGGCTCTGTAATGCAAGATATTTTGCAATCTCTATTGCTGATCACATGGTATTTAGATGCTGAATAGGATATCTATTATTATTATTATTATTTTAATGAAAAGTCAGTTAAAATTATCGTTGGGAAATTGGAAATCCCTGTTAGATGAAGGGATGGTTGTGATATATATATATCTGGTGTCTATGACAGTGGGCAGTAAGAGAAAAATGGGAATGACAGAATATCTTATGAATCAGATGATGAACTAATGGTGACACGGGGCAGCATTAAAAGCAAGAGTAAGCCCAGGTTAGCACCAGTGTTGTATTAATTAGTACCCGAAGAATGAAAAGAAGGCAAAACAATGTGGAGATAAACACACAGAGAAAATGTTGCTATAACCCAGGATTTGGACTCCCCATCCTGAGGAGGAGAGAGGATGCATTCAAAGAGAATCTCAAATCAGGAGGAGAACGTGCTCTCTGAACCAGCATTTGAGATCCCTGCCTCTTCACCTGAAGTATTCTTGATGCCAGCACCTCTCTAGCCTGAAAAGGGTTGTGAATTCTGACTCCAGCTCAGAAGCTATAGTAAATTCATGGTCTTCTCCACGCTGTCTGACACTCATCCGGGTTCAGATTAGCTTCTCAGAGAAAGCTCCAGGCCTATTTAAGGCTCAGTTGGAGTTTGCTGGTTGGTGCGACATTCAAGTCTGCATTGTCTGACTTCCAAGGAAAGCGCCACTTGGAGCTGTCCAGGGTGCTACCCAGCTTGCTTGTTGCCTTTTGAACTTGCTACTTTGCCCTCTACAGTGTCTGACATTCACCTGCTAGAAGCTGATCAGTGCTTGGCCCAGCTCTGCTTCTTGGCTTTGGACAGGTGCTAGCTTCATGGGATCTGGTGGCCCTGGACTCCATGCCCAGCACAATCCTCTGTCTGCCAGCTTGGATCACTGCTGGAAACAAAACAGATGCCTTCATTTACATTACACTGTTCCTCCAAGCTGCCTTAACAGTGTTTTAGCCTTACAACAACCCAGCAGTGCAGGTCATACTGAGCTGCATCAGTGAGCAGAGATTCAAGGTGGGATTTCCCACATCCAAGTTCAATACTCTGAGGTCAACTGATAGTGTTTCCAAGTAGCTTGAGCAGGCCATCCAGTATGCTGGGCAGAACCGACAAACAGTAACATCATTCTGAAAGCAAAGAGTGAGAGGATGCTGGTCTCGCCTTGAAGTTGAGCTGCCTAGATTGAGGGATTCCAGCAGAGCTTTATAGCATCAGGAGGTGTGGGATTGGCAAGATTCCCAAGACCAGGGTGATTCTGTAGCATTCAGGGCAAATTTCCTGCAGACCTGCTCCTTTGGCCTCAGCAGAGCAAAGAGCAGGTATTTGTTATAATAGCTGGAGTGGAAAATGTAATGTTGGTGATGAAGAAAGAATTTCCACCTCCATTTCTAGTCAACAGGAGTTTTTTATGGTTCCTTATGATTCTAAGAAAATCCTAAATTACGAGAGGTTTCTGACATAATCCTATGGCAAAAGACTGGTATATTTATGGATATGGCACCAGGTATACATTTTGAGTATACCTAATATTGCAAGATGGCTTTGTGAATCCTTACACTTTTTGAAAAAGTAGCAGACGCCCATGAATTACTGTTTTACAAGTCTTGCAAGTGACACAAACCCTAGCTTTGATAGCCATTCCCCACTATCACCTGTGAAGAACCTGATTACAAATTTTCTACACAGAATCCTGGCTGTGAACACTCATAGATTAAACAAGACAGCTCTGTTTCTCGTTTTACTTCATCTTTGCTGTTCTGGCTCCTGGGGCCATCAGCGGTACATTCCCAAAGATTTAGTGGAGAAGTGAAAAATTACAGTGCAAGAAGAATCTTAGGAAGACACCTCAAGATGCAGGGTACAGGAAAAGGAGGAGAGGGCAATGTGTGGGCCAATTGCAGGTGATCAACAGCATGCATATTTGAGGGAGCAGGGTGCTTTTGCTAGCCTTGCTTGAAGTCAACCCTACAGGTGGCACATGCAGCCTAGAACCCTGGAGAAGCAGGACCACTGGTCTTATGTAGAGTTTGTACATATATAAATGCTTTAAAATAACTAAGCTGAATGCATGTAGGGGCAGGGGTGCAACCAGTGAGCCTGATTCCACTTCCTGCTCTCTGTGTGCCATAAAGTATAAAATGATTCATTATGAGACTTTTATTCTAAGTTCTAAGCTTTCCTGAAAATTGGGGTTCTGAACTGGGATAACTAAAAGGGTCGTGTTAATACTTACACGACTACAACTGTAGTAGTAGAAGAATGCTACTTGGCACCTTGATACTAGTTTTTCCTGTGTTACTTGTATGCTATTTGGGGGTGTGGAGAGAAGAACCTTGCACAAGCAGTTTTCATCTCAATGAAAATTACAGAAATGTTTACAGGAAAAACAATGGTGGCCTTGTCTGCTTTTTTATTCCTATTCATATATGCAAGATATTATCAGCCTGCTCTAATCATACAAAATGTTTAATTAATATTCTCCCATTCAAACATTTTGAGAAGGTTGTTAATCTATCCGAAAGATGTGGTTTATTCAGTAAAGACTCTTGTGTGATCCTTAAAGTGACACACATAATTGGATTGCAGCATGAGTGGTGCCATGCATTTAAATCATGCTTTCTCCCCTGTTTGAATTTGATCATACAGGTAAGATAGCAGGAGAAGAAGGTTTAGAGAAATTGGATGCCTGCAAAGGATTCTATGCTGTATCTGGCCATCTAGTAGGCACTCAGAGAGCACAATGGTAGTAGTATGCAAAGGGAACATTCATCTATGCAGTTTCAGAGTGAAAACGAATAGTTATTTACATACATAAAAGGAGGAGAATTGACTTTTGAAACAGGACTTTGCTCCTTTGTTTTGAAACGTATATAGTGACATGAAGACTGCCTAAAAGCAAATGCTTTAGGAGGCCAATGCATAGATGGAGGTTTGCAAAGTGTTTGAGGTCCATCTTAGTTAACAGGTCTACTACGACTAGTATTACTAGTATTTCTATACCACTTACTATATTTAAAATATCTCTTAAGTGGTGTACAAAAAGAAGCAACAACAGACAACTGAAACAAAATATTACATCACTAAAAATACTAATATATAAAGATCAGTATCAACTCTATGATTCTATGGTTCATCAATTCTGATAACTTTTCCTTCTGACACACTGCCTCACAGCCTCTGGGTTCTTACTTAGGGTCCAAATAAGTTGTCAGCTCATCCACAAAAGTCTTATTATGAGAAGAGTTCTTGGAAACAGAAGACAACACCGTAGTCTTTCACTCGAGACTCGCTTTTTATGGGCAGGTCCAAGGTGGATGGTATTTCTTCAGGCTGCCCACAGCTGTGTCCCATTGAGATGCACTCTGTACACCCTGTTCCAGGTGCAGCAGGTTTGTTGCGTTTCCCAGATGGTCCAAAGGATGGGGAAAGGGCTCCCCTCCAGTCACAGCCATTTCTTCACCCTCTGTCCTTTCCTCCTCTTCTAGTTCTAGTTGGGACACAGATTTTTTCACTCTCTCTTTCTCTCTCCTTTTATTACATGCTGTGTTTCCTTTGGCTATTTTGGATGTGAAGTCTGATTTCTAGTTTAAAAACTATTTGACAGCACTGTTCAGTAAGTGAGCAGTTATCTTCCTTGCTTTTCTCCTTTCGAAGTGTCGAGCTGGTCTGTGAAAGAGGCATTGGTTGAATTCAATTGCCATGTCACACCATAGTTTAGTGTGACATGAATGGGCCAGAACAAGTTGCAGTGAGCCTCAGGCTCATGTACTCCACTCCACTCCCCACCTTGGCTGTTTCCAAGACAAGATAACATTAGTCACAGTTTCTGGATTCAGGTGATGTGGCAATCCTGTGGTAAGGTAAAAATGTGGCTATTCACCTAAGTGTTTGGTTAAAGCGGTGCCGCTTGCCTGTCTGATGAAGTTATATTTTTGAAAAATTGCCTGTTTTTAAGTTAAGTTGTATTTCAATGAAATATTTTTATTGTATTTTAATGTCCCCCTACCCTGAGATCCTCGGAGCAATGAAGAGTGGAATACAGTGGTACCTCGGGTTACATACGCTTCAGGTTACATACGCTTCAGGTTACATACGCTTCAGGTTACAAACTCTGCTAACCCAGAAATAGTACCTCAGGTTAAGAACTTTGCTTCAGGATGAGAACAGAAATCGTGCTCTGGCGGTGCGGCAGCAGCAGGAGACCCCCATTAGCTAAAGTGGTGCTTCAGGTTAAGAACAGCTTCAGGTTAAGAACGGACCTCCGAAACGCATGAAGTACTTAACTCGTATAAATAATATAAATTTTGTATACAGTTCCCTCACAGTGTGGGGAGGAGAGAGATCTCTTTGGGGCTCTTTCCAGCTCCTTCATGGCCTACTAAACTATCACTTAGTGTGTCTAAATCATAGTTATATCGCCCCTGGTATTTTAAAGTCATGTTTGTCCAGAAATTGGGGCGTTCAAAAGAATTGAGGTTTACACAACACAGACAGTAATACTTCGTCCTACCACTTCCAACTGCTGAAAATGTATTGCTTGAATTATTTTGAATAGGACTCTTTGTCCAACTACCTCAGTATCGTCCACTTTGAGTGGCTGCAGCCTGCAGCCTGCATCTCTCTAGCCAAGATATTACCCATTGACTGTTACCAGAGCCCTTTTAATTAGAGTCCCTCAGGTCCTGGGACATAACTCCTCCTTGCAAAATAGGTAGCAAAAGTATTTTCCATGGATATCTACAAGGCAACATGTTATAATGAACATAGTGATCTGCCCTGAGATTATCTGTAGGCTAGGGTTATCAGATGTCCCCATTTCCCGGGACAGTCCCTGGATTTGTGAACAAGTCCCCGGACAAATTCCATCCCTGGAATGTCCCCGGATTTCATCTAATGTCCCCGGGAAATGCAGCAGCGGCAGTCTCAGCAGCCTGGAGCAGTTGGCTCTGGCTGGCTTCAGGAGCTGCTGGGAAGTCCCCATATGATGGCGGTGCAGGGGCTCTAAGATGCAGCTTCCGGGCTGCCTCCACCTTCCCTGACCCCAGCACATAAGCTGTGAAGGGAGGCTTCACGCCGCCTATCAGAGCAGCCTCCCAACTCCTACTGCCGTGCAAGCAGGAGCGGGGCGGGTATCTCTCAGCTGTGAAGGGAGGCTTCACACTGCCTATCAGAGCTTGCGTGCAAGCAGGAGGGGGCAGGGGGCTGCTCCGATGGGAAGGGAGGCATTCCACTGCCTGAGAGATCCCTGCCCCCTCCTGTTTGCACACAAGTAGGAATGGGATTGGGGCTGCTCCGATGGGAAGGGAGGCATTGCGCTGCCCAAGCCTCACCACCACTGCCACTGCTCTTGGCCCTCCTTCTCTCCCTTCCGTGCCTGACCTACCGCACACTGCTTCCCCACCACCACCACCACCGAAGAACCAATAACTCAGGGGCTGCTCAGGCTCATGGAGAAAGGAGATAGAAGCCTCAGAGGAAGGAGAAACATGGCGGCTGAGGTCAAGGTGGTGGCGGCTGCCCCTCTGCCACCGTGATCACTACAGCATCAACGTCCCAAACGTGTAGTATGTATTTATTTATTTATTTATTTAAAGTCTCTCCATTTTCACTGAAAAAAATCTGGTAACCTTACTGTAGGCCATATCCCACGACCCAGGGACCTTGCAGTGAATGGCTGATGAGTCTGCTGAGGAAGAGGGTCAGGCTAAATCCTTGGCCTTCCTGACTGCAGAAGTTTCCTACATCCCCTCTGTCTCTTTAGCCTTGCAGAAATTAAAGGTCCTTTAACCAGCCAGCCAGCTCCTCCACGGAAGCAGAGCCTATCAAATGCCAGGTTTCTTCAGCCCAAACATATCTCTTGTAGGTGCCTTTGCAGAGCCTCTTGGAGCTCCCCAAGGTCCTGACTGCTCTCTGCTTGGCTCATACTTTGGTCTGGACCCTGCCTTTGTCCACTACGAGCCGCAGAAGTGGACATTTTACAATGAAAGGCAAAATAGTAGTTTTGGAAATAAGTAAGTAAGCAAACATCAAATATGTGGTTGCTTTACTCTAGTACTATTCTGGCATCATTGTGGTTGCTTTTCATTAAGCAGCCCAGACACATGTTCTGTGCTTTCTGGTGAATTTCATTATTTTACTAATCATGTCTATATTAGTAAAAACAGCCATCTGATTAAATTGCAGAACTATGGAAATGAATACATCTAATTCCTTAATCTTAACCTCACCCAAATGTGCATGTACTATGGATTGAGTGTACGCTTCGGCAAGCGAAGGTCTATTACTTTTCTTGTTCGTTAATAGGCTTGCCATCCCCCCTCCCCAGATCCTATTAAAAAATTGCTTTCATCATTTACTTTCTCATGTGTACTGTCTTGCTCTGTTGTGATGGAAAAGATGCTAAATAAAATTGCAAAATTGAGCATGTGTTAAACAATCCATCATTGTGGTAATCACCAGGCAACCTTGCCCCCTCCCAATTCTCTACCCCATTTTCCATGTCTGCAACCCACTCCTATCTAGCAACTTGCTATTAGCTTTGCATGCTGATCAGGTCTCATGCTATGAATACTACTGCTTTCTCAGTGCGCCAGAATATGGGTAGGAGGTTTGGTGGGAGAGACAGAGGCAGCTGCCTGCATGTATGTCTTCATGGGCCCATATTTACATGGATAGCAGTATGACTTATCAGGTCCACGCGAGTGCTACAATATGCACAGGAAGTTGCCTCTTCCAGAACACTTCCTATACTCTCGGTCTGTGCACATTATGTGTAGGAGTATGTGTTTGTACATAGGAAGCTGCCTTGTAGGTAGCCAGATCATTGGTCTACCTCAGGGGTGGCCAACTCCCAAGAGACTGCAATCTACTCACAGAGTTAAAAACTGGCAGTGATCTACCCGCTTTTGGGGGGTTCAGGTCAAAGTTGTTGAGCTTCTTTGGGGGGAGCCAGTGATCTGCCACAGATGTCCAGTGATCTACCGGTAGATCACAATCATGTCTATATTAAATGGGGCAATAGAGGAGGTAATGTGTAAGATTCTCTTTAATTTTCATAAGGCAAGGACATAAACGATGTTCTACTGGGGTTTTTGTGTATCTACCGGTCAAATAAGCAGTTGGCAATGTTTGAAACCGTGCCATAGTAAAAGCTCTCCGAAGGGTGGGATCAGTGATCTCCACCAAGTAGTTGCTGTGCTTTAGTAGTTGGTCAAAATATCTAGGAAAAGAAAGAGAGATTTTCTGTTGTAGAACATTCTTTAAGAGAAACTTTCCTCTCTTTCAACATGGTTTCTTATCGTTCTCATTAAAATCTGTTCAAAACCTTGCTTGATATTTTGTACATTATTATATTAACGTTTTCTCTAATAACACAACCTCTTTGACCCAGCATCAAGCAAGAGACTATATTTCAGATGGTGTTTCTACACACATCACAGTGATTTTAGTAAAAAGTAATTTATAATAATAATAAAAAATACTGCTTGTGTGACTGCATGAAGATTACAGGAGTCTGCAGTGTGTAATAAACTTCCCCTAGTTATATTTCTTCTACAAGATTCCCAAATGGTTCACAGATTTATTAAACTCTTATTCTTATGAAAGATGGAAGGTCTGAAAGAAAATAAAAAGTTGCAATTTTTGTCGCTTTAACTATCAGTTTGCATATTTTATTTTGCTTATTCTCAAGATGCATTTAAAATTTCCTTAATATATTAAAGCTCAGAACTCTGCTTGTATAGGATATGTTATGCTAAAAGAATATGTTGTGATTGCAGTCCAATAATCAAATATCACTATGTCTTTTATTGTAAAAACCCTTCTTTCACTATTTTGCCACCTAGGCTAGGATCAGTTAAATGGGATGTGCAAAGGTACTGCGTGTGCATCCAAATCCCTGTTAATGGACCCTACACCGACAGGACCCAGGGAAATTTTAAATGTGTGGTTTCTGTGTAGATTTGCATTACCATGGTGATATTGCAGTCTGTGTGGATTTGGAAGTGCTATTTTCCAGACCCTGTAATACAAGGTAAATTTACCTAATTTAGCAATCTAGAAAAAATGTGTATGGGTGATGGAATGAAGTGAGGGAGCTAGGCAAGATGCAAGCTGTCAGGTAGTTTAATCCAGCAATTCTGTTTCCTTTATTTATCTCTCTTTAATAAAGATGATGTGTTAAAAGGAGAACTGAGAGATGCTAAATTCTCCATATATATCTCCCCAGAACTAAGGAATGCATATTGATCATTAACAAACATAGTTGGGAAATGGGGGGACAGGGACCTTTCTATCAGTTCTACCGAGACTTTCTTGCCAGGTCCAGAACTGTGTTGGGGCTCCTGTGTCCTTTCAAGAGTTTTAGAGACATGATCATTTCTCTAGGCAAAGTCATCCCCACCAGACCGGTGCTGGGAGAGGTTACATAGTATGGAAGGATACCTTCAGTGGGTCTCTAAAAAAGTAAGGAATCTTTACAAGCTGGCAATATTAGTTAAGATACTGGGGGTGAGGCAGAGTTCAATAAATGTCTGCTATCATTTCTATTTTGAGCTCCAGCTCAGCAGGAGCTTGAAATTTCACTTTTTCACCACCAGCCTGATGTTGGAATACCTGGAGCTATGCCCCATAAAATTTATCCAGGAAGAGTCACTTGCCTTCCAACTTTTCTTAGTTGACCATGTTTGCAACCCCCCTTTTTGGAGATGCCTTGCTGAAATGTTGCTTATATGGCCATTCTTCAGGTTCATCTCTAAGAGTTAAGTCTTTGAGTGGTGGGTGGGTGGATGAATCTTGTCTTTAGCACTAGTGGCATGAGCACCAAAGTGACATGCAACTCACAAGGTACCATTTCACACACAAATCTACTGTGGGATCATTATCCTTTTTCTAGCCTGAAAAGATCTGCCACCAACTTTGATATAAATCAGTGCAGGGAAGGTAAATTAATACAGTGATTTTTGGTATGCAATTAATCTCTGTTTTTGGGTCCCTATTTTTATCTGGGCAAAGTTGGAAGTTATTGAGACAGCAGTTAGGATTTCTTTATGCTTCAGAAATTTTCCTAGTCATTCGATTATTGCTCTGTAGACACCTTACTGTGGCTTCTGTGTGTCACATCCTGCACTCTGCATACATCTGCTGATGCATGAATAGCTGGCAGCTAGTCTTGCCCTGCAGTATTGGCATGGTATTGATAGGCTTTTGGGCCATTTCCATCTTCATGACAATATCTGGAGCAACCTTGTACATCTCTTTTCAATAATCTTCACTCCTTGTTACATTGTACAATCCTGTCCTGTGAGGGTCCCATTCCTTGACCCAGACATAAAAACAAAGTCAATACAACAAAATTAGGTGTTTTCAGAATCTTGTGTTCTTTCAGATTACTTTACTTAAATGTTTGCTCTGCCATAAAATGTAAACGTTATAAATCAATATGAAGTCCTTTTAAAAATCTGCTCATAACTTCTGTAGACTTGCTTCTAATCCACTAAATAGTTTATTTTCTGCCTGTCTTCTTGGTTTGGTTACCTTTGTATTCTTCCACTAGCTTGTTCACAGTAGTAGCATAGACAAGGCTATTATTAGTCAGCCTCCTATCCAGTAACTGGCCAGGCCTGAAGATGGACCAATAGCAGATTACTCTCCATAAAGAACCACGGTTTGACTTAGTATAGAGTTGCCATATTTCAAAAAGTGAAAATCCAGACACAAGAGTTATTGAGCTTTTTTAAAGGAAATTTGCCAAAATCTACACTAACAACATGGGTTGCCATACGTCTGGACATTTAAGCCCAGACACTGTTTACGACAGCCGAATCTATTGGTCCGAGTCTGAGCACTTTGTCCTTTTTTGTCAGTGAATAGTAATCTCAGAAGACATCCTGTTTACCCCTTGGGGTGCATTCAAACCAAGACAATTACAGTGCTTAAAATGGCTTATAACTCCACAACACCAATAAGCACTTACTTGTTTTTAAAAGCCATTTGAAGCACTTGTGTTTTCAAGAGCATCTCCCAAGGTGGTCTTGAGTAAAATGTGTTTTTTTGAAAGAAAAGAAAAGAAAACATAAAGCCTTGTATATTTAGCGTGGCTCCATATTGCACTTGAAATACGCATCCTAAAGGACTGGTGGTCCCAGCAGGCTTGCAGAGCTGAAAGTCAACAGGTTGCCTTCTGTGGCAGGAAGAAGCTGCCTGCATGGTGTTGGTTAGCTGAAGGTGCCCTCTGTTGCTTCTTGAGAAAGCTCCCCCTTTTCCATGCAATGCAATTAAATGTGCTACAGTAACATGGTGCAAATTTGCCCAGGAAGCTCCCTCAGTAGAGCTGTTTATCAATTTGTCTCTTTGCTATGTCTTCATGGATTGGTGACACGGCCAAAAGTGAATGCCAAGTGCAGTGGGTGGGAGTGCTCTCTCTCTCTCTTAACTAAATATCTCAGTCTCTATATATCCCACCCCTAAACCATATTCATTATTTTTAGGCTGTGATTTCAATTAAGCCTCATCTGGCTTTTCCTTCTCACATTCTTGTCTCCTTTCCATCTCGTCTTAATGTAATTAGTGTCCAAGACAGCTCATCTGCTGTAGTTAATGCTTTGAATTAATCTCTCTCTTTCTTCTGCTTCCCTCTATCTCCTTATGTTGTTTTGGCTTGTGGTCCATTCCCTCCCACCCCCCACCCCCAAACCTCTGAAGGCTTCTCAGTTTGTTCCTTGTTTTGAAATATTTTGAGAGATTTCCTGTGACTGACTTCATAGAAGTGAGGGGAGTTTAAAAGGACAGAGCCTATATGGACTCAGATAAGGTGTGAGGGTCTAGCAGAGAGGGAGAGAAAGGGGAAGCATGTCAAGGTGAAGTTATCTTTGTACTTGTGCAACTCGGGTTATCTTAGATCTAAAGAGAAGCTTCTTGTCTGTTTCAGAGCTGCAATCTAATTTCTTTAGCTATTTATAAAAGCAATTTTTAAACAAAACGTAAGCCATGGAATTTGAAAAGCTTGAGCAGCACATGCCTAGCAACCTCTTCCAAGAATAATTTCAGAATGATTTTTAGCTGTGCATTTGTGGTAAGCAAATTGACACAATAAAATGTTACTGCTCCAAAGGAGCTATTACTGTCTATTGAGTAATTAAAAACTAAATAGAACTTTCAGAATCAATTCGTGCAATTCCTGGCCTTGTTTGTTTGTTTCAAGATTTGCAGCCTTTGAGGATTTCTTTTTTGCCTTTTCAAATGAGGTCACCATGAAACAGAATTCAAGACATGTACTACAACAAACAATAAGGTGTTAGGTTGCAATTGGCATTTTCATGTTTGTTCATGTCAATATTTCCATCCTCAGTTACGGTTTCTCTCACTTTTCTAGAATGGTTTCTCCACTGACCTAGGAATGGTGAAACGACCCACATAGTTTTTGGAGACAATGGTATTGCTCTAACAAGCAAACCAAGCTAAGACTGGAATGGGTGTTGAAATTTTAAAATGGTATCAACTTGGGTGGTATTTAAGGGAATTTTACTCAGAAAACTTTCAGTGAGTGTACTTCGAGTAAACTTAATTGAATCCCACACCATGTAATAATCTAGCCCAGTGTTTTCCAACCAGGGGGCATATGGCCCTCTGGGGGCCCCCAGGATATTCTAAGGGGGTCACAGGTGAAAATCATGTAAATAAGGGGCCACAGCATGCGGCTAGGGGGCCACAGAGGGAAGGGAGAAGTGGAGGGAAAATTTCATATATATATTTTTTAATCCTGATTGACTGGCTATCCGCTTGGCCAACCACAAGTGGGTAAGGGGGCAGCCCACCAGGGCATAATGCTCCTTTTTTGCCACATGCATTTTTGTGGCGGGGTCCTGGCTTGTTTCCAGAGGGAGAGGGTGATTGCTGAGCCTCCTGTTTTGACCAGTGAAACCTGCGATCCAGAACCCCCAGGTCAGGTTAGTGTGGTGGTGGGGTGGCAATGGGTAGGACTGGGTGAGCTGGAACTACCTGTTGTTGCTGCCAGTGCTGGGCCCAATGGCAGCCTGGGCCCAACTCTGCAAGGTGCAGGATGAAATCCACTCCAGTGCCTAACTGAGTGGAGTTGTCTGGTGCTGCTGACTTGCATCTAGTAAATAACTTAGTGTCTACTCAGAAGAAAGCTGCACTGAGTTCAGTGGGTCTTACTCCCAGGTAAGGGGGGGGGCTATAGTGTTTTATCTTGGCAGCCAGGGCTGCTTTGGCTGACAGGATCTTTTTGCACCAGGTCAGTGAGGACCACTTGCTTTTGAAAACTCTCCCTTATATACAGAACTCCCTGTGCACCTTTTGGACTCTATCTGTAGGTTTCTCCCTCTGTGTCAAATAACTGGCATCATATAAGTGTTGTTCACTTTTTATAATACATGGAAGATGGATCTCCCTCGGGAGGTTGTGAACTCTCCTTCCTTGGAGGTTTCTAAGCAGAGGTTGGTTGGATGGCCATCTGTCATGGACACTTTAGCGCAGTTTCCTACATTGCAGGGGGTTGCACTAGAAAGATGATTCTATGTTTTTCTGCTTCAACAATATTTCATTATGTTCATATCATTTTATGTAAGTGTATTTTGTATAAATCATTAAAAAAAATTATAGATAAAACATGTTCCATTTACAAACAAAACATTTAAATAGCTACCTTTCTACTGGTAGAAAGTGAGGGGGCACGGGCGTAGCAAAACAACTGCAATGCATTCAGTGCCTCAAACTCCCATGGTTAATAGTACGAAATATCACCAAGAGGTCAAGGACAACCAAAGGTTGCACTCCCCTTGTGTCTCTCCTGATAAAGGCCATCGATCAGGGTGTCCAACTTCCAAAACCAGGCCCGAAACCAGACTAGAATGGATCTAGAAAGTGTGCTGCAACACATAGCAGTGGGTATTTGCAAGGTATTAACAAGCTGTACATCAATAGCCTGTACAAGGATTGGAATAGTAAAAAGTGCCAGAGAGCTGTTTGCTTCTGCATTGTATGCATTGCAGCTATGAGATGTGCATGCAGGCTCCGCAGTTGCAGAGTTTTAAGGCTGTCTTAATCTTTTATATAAATAGCTTAGCTGTAGGTGTTCAGCAACAGTGTTCCAAACAACTTCTTAATTGAGCATTTAACATAAAAGATGAGAGGAATGGAAAGTGCCACCATCAGGAATAGTTTAGAGAAATTGATTTTTAAAAAGTAAAACAAAAAGCTTTTACAACATTAAATCTCTTGTCTTCTTCCTGAATTCTTTCACTGCACCCCCTGTTCATACATTTCTCCTGGGTTGGTTTTTCTTTACTTACTCTTCCTCAACACCTTTTACTCTTCCAAACTGTGCACTGAATGCCTTCAAGAAGAGGAGCAAAAGGAGATAGTTCTTTTTAGAAAATATACTACTGCTATTTCTTTATTATTTGTACCCCACCCATCTGACTTGGTTGCCCCAGCCACTCTGTTTTTATATATGCTGGAAGCTGCCCAAAGTAAAACCTTAAACCTTAAAAAGCTTCCCTATGCAGGACTGCCTTCAGATGTTTCCTAAATGTTAATAATTACTCATCTCCTTAACATCTGATGGGAGGGCATTCCACAGGGTGGGCACCACCACCGAGAAGGCCCTCTGCCTGGTTTCTTGTGGCTTCACTTCTTGCAGTGTGGGAACATCCAGAAGGCCCCTGGTGCTGGATCTCAGTGTCTGGGCTGGACAATGGGGGTGGAGCACTGCTTTCCATGACATTTTAAAAAATGTTCTCTTCATTTGTTTACTCTGTATCAACCTGGCCTTCACTTACAAATACAGGTTAGAAATAACCATTTGATGTGTTGGCATTGCCATGCCCACTCAATGTGACCTAACCATATAAATAAGAAAACTGGACTGAGGTCTCTCCTCCTGATCGTCTGATCCTCCTGAGTAAATTACTGATGTCACTGCTTCAAAAGGCAAATGTGCTGTCCTACTCCTCCTGTGCTAGCCCAGGTGCCAATAATATACCCAAGAAGCAGTGCTTCACCCCACAGATTGCAGTAGTACTTTTTAGGATCAACCAACTGCTCTTTGCTAGTTTGATCCTGGCCAATTGACTCTATTGGCTAATTCCAATATCCTGTTTCCTCTTTGCAATTTTAGCCATCACTTCTATTGTCAACCACAAGATTTTCTGCTCTGGCTATTGTTGCATTTTCTTCATCACAACCAAGAACTCAACAAACGCTTCTGCTTCCTGTTTAGTTGCAATATTGCATTTTTTTAAAGGGGGGGGAATGATCATGAGACTGAAACCCTTCAATATCATTAGAATTTTGTGTCACTGTGAATAATGTGGTAAATCAGTTAAGTTATGATGGGTAATGCAATCATAAATCCCAGGCTGCACGAACTTGCTGGAGGGGAATGGGAGTCTATTAAAACTGTTTCCGTATAGCAATTGCAGGCAGTGATGCATAAACAACCTATTCTATAGCGACCTGTTCATTCCTCAAGTTGTTATTGGCAGGAGGCTCTGCATTTCTGCAGTCATTAAACGAAGCGATTGCTATTAATATCCAGTCTCCAAGGTAAAGGGGTTTATTCCTGAAGCAGATCACCTAATAATGGCAACACACCGTTTCCCTTGACTTGTGCGTGCATTATGTTTTGTTGAGTTGGCCTTTCCCACAGAGCACTTAATGAGCTGGTGAGAACTTTTGAATCTGAAAAATGAAGATGAAGAAGAGGTGGAGGGGAGAGACTGATGTTCTTCTGGGTTGGGAAGTCCAGCAGTCTGGATAGTAGTGTGAAACTAATTCTGGACAAGGTTTCTCTTCCTTTGAAGAACTGTTGGTACACAGCCTGGATGCTGGACTCATTACTACCTGGACAGGTGCAGGAGCAGTAAGGGTTTGAGATGCTTTTCATAAGCGTTGGTATATACAGCAGTTGTGGCCCTATCTTGTGTGGCCAGATCTAGCCTCAGTTTTTGTGGTTGCACACTACCAGCTGCCCACGTATTTGCCTGGCATCACTTGACAGCCTCCCTTCTCCCTGGCATGCATCTCTTTGGAGCTGTCCATTATACTTAAAATGCAGTTTGTTGGTGTGGCAATATCTATAGGTGCTGCCAAATAATATATGAAGACCAGTTTCCTAAACTGTCTGTCATAATCCATTGTGGATTTCTCTCTCCCCCCCCCCGCCCCCGAATGCCTCAGACTAATGTCTTGGTGTGATTCTCTGCCACAGGTGCTACCTAGGCCTATTTATCTAGTTATGCCTGTCTTACCACCCACTGCTTATCTATATCTTATCTTCATTATCACTGCCTGCCTTAATCGGGTTTAAATGGAGTGTACAACGGTGGGAGGGAAGAGTCTAGGCCAGATTATGTTTGAGGGACTTGTGTGGAATTCCTGTTGGGATAAAAGTTGGGAGTTTGGAGTTATTGTTATTCTTGTCTAATTTTCAGATCCACATCTGTTGCATCCAACCTTGCTTTAAAATGTGAGCTGCCCAGAGGGCTTTTTGAAGCCAGGCGGGCAGAACATAAATCTGAAAAAAAACCACCCCGGATAAATATTATGAGCTTTCGTGGAGTTTTTCCTCTATAAACTGTTTTTGTTTTGTTTCTTTTTTATATGAGATCATGGGTCTTTTTCAAACTCACCAAAGGGAGGCTGGATGCCCCTGCCAAGAGGCAGCTTTGTTGTCATCAATGGTTTTTTAATTGCACCAGAAGCTCATAGAACGTCCTCCTGCAGGGCTTTGATAGCTAGTCTGAGACTCCCTGAACTATTAATGAGGAACCTCATCTAAGTATAATTTGGAAAGTTGTGGATTTGTGTTTCTGTAAAGTTTTAGGTATTCTGTATTCAATGCACATGCCCTCTGTGTGTGCAGCAGGTCCTTTACCCCTGGATGCATTCTTGGGTCTGGTGACTCTGCCCAAAGGTGTTGAGGGCTAGAATAAGGCAGAATGAAATGCAGGTTCCTGTTATACACTACTTGGCTCTTTCATTTGGAGTATGCTGTACTGGTACATGGATGTGACAAGCTCATATGTTTCCCTTCTAGTTCCACTTCACAGCAATTTATAGGTTCCAGATGGAATAAAGTTTGGGGGTTTTTTTAGGTCAATGAGGGAAATGGATGCTTTCCACTCTCTGCTGTTGTGTTTCTTAAAATAACGCTGCTGAAGAGGGATCATATTGTAAATGCACGGCCAGTAGTTCTGTATCCAGGGCGAAACCCAATTTGGCTCTCATGGATTAGTTAATGTTTCATTAGGTACTGAATTATCCTTTTGCTGATAATGCTGGAGTACAATGTGCTGATATTGCTGAAATACCTTTGTTGTTGATTATGTTGAGGGTGTCTGGTTGTGTGTGTGTGTTTTTTTAAATGAATTGGATATTTGGTCCATCTGCTCATGTCTTTGAGAAGCAACCAGCTTTCAGTGCTCTGCTTAAAATTTTGTAAGTACCTCTAGGATAATCCCGAGGCTGTGTTTCAACATTTTGTCAAATATGTTATCTCAGCTGCAACATAGCCAGGTCTGAATTTCTGTAGTATTCCTTTCATTTCCCATTGTTATGGGAGCACCTAAAGGAGTTTGATAGCTTTTAGTGAAGTGTTTCATCTGTCTAATAACAGGGAGTGGGGGATAAATTTTAGATGAGCTCTTCTTGTGTGGTTTTATGAAGTGACCTGTCCTGTTTTTAATTTTTGGTTGATATATATAGCAACCTAGATTCCAGTTTTCTGTGTCTATTGCTGTTTCTGCCTTGTATTTCATTTACACACTTTGCCATTTTGTAATGCCATATGGCATCTGCTGTTTTTGAAACCAGTACAAATCCAAGTGATTGTTATGGGCAACACTGAGGGACTTTTCTTACATAACACATATTGTTAGAGTCTTAAGACTCACCATGCCTTAAATACAAACATATGCCACTCTCATTGCTACTTTAAGTATATGACAGTATGTGGCTCTTTCATTGCCCAAGCCCATTTCAGGATCAAACTTGAAAGCCAGATATATATTTTTGTAATTGTGCTTTGGAAGCTGGTGGCTGGCTGGCTGGCTGGTTGTAGAGCTGGACCTGAAATATCTCCCCACCAGCCTCTGGTGCCTTAAGAGCTCATGTGCAGGGACTGCTGCAAAACATGCTATTCTTTCCGTCCTCATACAGAGTAGGGGTGGGTGGGTTTGAGCTCAGGTTCAAGGCTAGCAATTCAGCACGGGAATTTTGACTATGTTGAAGGGCACGCCCACTATTCTCTCTGAACCACTTTCATCTCCTCGGTTATTGTTAGGGAAGAAGAGAGTTCTGGCCCTGCAAGTCCCCACAGGCACCCAACTTGCAAAAGGGCATTTCATGTATTAAGAGATGGGTTCATTCAGCTGACGCATAAGTGAATGAGAAAATACAGAGCTGTCTTGTGTCTGATGCGTAATTGGCTGAAGATGTTCTTCTGTGGGAAAGGAATTAACACCCCCCTCACTGGCAGAAGAAGAGGGGGCGGGGGGAGCATACTGCCCCCGGCACCACGATCCTGGTGGGGTGCCATCGCGGCTGCCCCCCCAGTAGCCATGCCCCTGCAGGCGGCACGCCACGCCCCCAGGATGCGTGCCACACCCCTGCGGGCAGCGCACCATGCCCCTGGGATGCACACCAGCCCCATCCCCGGTGCCGGAGCATGAAGCTCCACCGCTGACCCCCTTCCTAAGCAGCATAGTTAGGATGCTGGCATTACACCATGGGCTGTCTCACCAAGGGAAGCCTCATTCTTTTCTTTTTTCTTTTCTTTCCCTTGGGGAGAGAGAGTGCCTGGTGTGGGCCCATGCGCAGTGGGTTGGAGACCATCAGGGATGGGTAGCTGGAGCAGGAGCAGCAGAGAAAGATACGACACTGTTTTGGGATCAAAATGGTCACAACATTTTATGGATTACAGATGTATGTAGGCTTTGACATTCATTGTATCTTGAATTGGCCAACCCGGTTGCTGGCTGATAGTCCATCAGGGCAGATCCTGTTAGGGGTGCCAACTTGAATAAAATATTGTGGGGGCCCGAGCAAGCCCACCCCACATAATTGATCATGTGACACAGTTCGCACACACCATTTTAATGTGAATGCCCATCAACTTTGTGTGGGCCCGGCCCCCTCAAATATTTTATTGTGGGGGCCAAAGTCCCTAGGAGTTGGCTCCTATGGATCCTGGGGTTAAGGATCTCCTCATGACACAGATCTAAAGGGCAATCCCACCAGGTCACCACGTAGTGTGTTGTATGGCCTGTTGCCCCCCATCAGGGGGTCCTTAGTCAGAGAGTCAGTTATGAGGTAGGGTTGACCAGGGGTATGGTTCCCTTCTATCAGAATGGTCTGTTATCAAGTCCTGCACCTGTAGATAGTCAGATTTGCCTACCATCATCCCATTTGCTGGCATCTGTGCCACCGAATGGGCTTGCACATTTAACTTCCAGATTGTGAGTCAGATGTCAGCTGGTGTCTGTAGCTAGGCTGAAATAAGACTTTGAGAAGAGAGGAAAGACATTGGAACATTATTAGTTTCTCCAATAGCTATGTATGTATGTATGTATGTATGTATGTATGTATGTTTCATCCATTTTTTTCTCATCCACTCATTCTTAGAGATTGGAGTGGAATACCGCTTTAAGCAGAGAAAGTATCTCAATACAGTTAAGTTAAATAAATTATACACAGATGGGAAATTCACTGTTAGTTTTGTATGGCTAGGATTTATATAGTTCTGAAATGAGACGCATTTTTATCAGGTATGATGCTCACTTTGTGCTTGCTAAGACCTGATGTGACTTTTCAGTCTCTCCTTTGGTAATGAATTATTCTCTCTTTAGGAGAAGGAGGAAGGGCTTCATGCATAATTAGATTAGCTGCTTAAAATGTTTAATGTTACTGTGTGGCTCTGTTACACAGGTTTCACATTCCTACAAACAGACCTTTTTATGAAAGGGCAGGGAAAATGCAAGGTGTTTGAAAATAAACTTTGTTTCATTTTATTAATTGCTTTTTTGATTATGTTGGCAATTAGCTATTATCATGCTTCACACTTGAAAGGGGGACAAAATGCTTGCAATTCTTTCCCGCCCCCTCCAGGCCCTTTGATAATGCGCATTAGAGAAACAGTAGTCTAGCTTAAGGACAGGCAAAGCCCTCATGTTTTTAAGAGACTGCAGTTAAGATTCATCTGCTCCTGTGTTGTGTTTCTACAATTTTATTATGAGGCCAAACGAATTCAATAAATTGCCATTTATTTCCCACCACATGACCTGAAAAGAGTTATCAGGAAATTGTATTTTGGTTTTGAGGAAGAGACAAGAGCGATACACATGATTCCTCATAAGCAAATTGGTCCCTTTAGGAAACACAAACTCTCAGCAAATAAATAAGGAAACAGCCATTAAAATATGCACAGATTAATTGCAGTTTATAACAATTAAAATGCTTTAATCTTCAACAAATGATAGTACAGGTCAGTTAAGAGAGAATAATTTTTTTCATTAAAGAGCCCTTAAAGACAAAACCACATCTTAGTTAAATGCATTTAACTTAAGTATACTTTTAAACAGCATCTGCTGCTGCAGGGGCTCTGAACCAGGTTAGGATAGCAGCAAGTTAGGAGGAAGTTCTACTCATTTCTTCCCTGCAGGGCTTTCACTGCCCCCTCCCCTCCTCTTCACCTCCTCTCCATTTTTCTATAGTTTAGTATTTTGTGATGCTAGATTAGTTCCTGTGCTGATGAGAAGCCTCTCATGTGTTTCAAAATCCAGGCAGCTTCCTCACCACCTGTAGCTCCAGCTAGTGAAGTAACAGTGTCCTGTAAGCATTGGCCGCCTGTGCGTGTTGGGGAGATGACAGCGCATGATAATCTTGTGCAGGAGAAACGTGCGGAGCACAGAGTCAGGCCCGCCATGGGGCAAATTATCCTAATTCCAAGGAGAATTTGTAACCAGGCAACAGGCCAAAGCATAGAATAAAAGAATACACACTTAATTACAAAGGACAAAGATTGATTAATATGCAGGTTGTTACAGAAATGAAAGGTTGATTATATAGGCAGTACTTAAACAAGAGGAGCCTTGCAACAAGCAGCAAAAATAAACAATCCACATAAATAGCCCAAATTTCTACAAATTGTTTCCCTATTATACCAGTACTAAAGGTCAGCGCATGAAATTTTTTCAATACACATACAAAGTCCCAAGTAAATTCTATGAACTACCAACTACAGATCATGGGTAAAAATCAGTTTCAGCTACGAGTCTTTCCCAGGTTCAGGTAACTGATCAACAGCTTCTGAGTTTTTTATGATCCTGCCATGAACCAGTAATGAGCACTAGCCTCCCAAGACAATGGTATAATAGGTGCAATTCGTCAAACTTACTACACAATTTTTAAATAATAAATTCCTTCCTAAAATATAATTGTCTTCTTGATAACATGCTATATAATATTGGAATTAGAAATATCAGAACGAAGTCACTTAGGGGTTACCAAATGCACTTCTCTATAAAATAAAAGCCATGCTGAAAATTAGAAGCTATCAGTCACTTGCAAGAATTTGAGAAGGACTCATTGATGAATCATTGTACCAATGATCTATAATTGTTTGGGATTTTGTATATGTTTGAACATTTCTTTCATGTTTGGGATATTGTATCAGTGTAACATAGATACTATTTGTATGATGATGATGAAGATGATGATGAAGAAGAAGATGTCCGGAAAATTCTGGATGTATGGCATCCCTAGTTTTTTTGACCAGGTGGAGTGGAAAAGAAAAAATGAATAAAATGTGAATGCCAGAACAGAACACATATGCATACTAGAATGATCATTTACACATCACCAATGATGAGGAGAGCAATTTGCATAGTATCTGCTTATATGCACCAATGTACAATTAGTAATAATTACCCTAATTTAAACAGGGGGAAAATATATTTCACCATTGTGATCTGGGTGCCTGCTCCATCCACTGTCCAGATGTTGCAAATTATCAACGATAGGTTGATAATCACCCCCCTCTCCTTTCTTAGGGTATTTTCTCTTTGAACCAGATTTGGACTGGGCTGTCCTTCCAACTGGCAACTTCTTTGAACAGAGGACTGGAAAACAGGACATGTGGCTACCCTAATGTATATTCAACAATAGCTATGCTCAAGAACCTTGCCCCAAAACCAAGATTCCTGGCCACACATGCTGTTGTATGCATGCAGGTGCTTTCTTACCACTGAGTGACACCTCCCCTTGCTGTTGTCTTGAGGGAGCAGCTACGCATCACCTATACAATGGACTAGATAGAAAATGCATAGCCCTCATGTGCTCAGCCTCTCACAGTGAGCCATTACACTGCTTAGAGTTTTCAAAGCCAATGGCAAATTTCTTTTTTAAAAGGAGAGGGTGTGTGGCTGGGATGGCTGAAGCTGTAACAGTGGAATACGTACACTTTCAGTGCTGCAGGCTTACAGAGATCCTTCAGATTGAAACTCTGTTTCCAATCACTAAAATCTGGTTTGCTTTCTACTTCTCATTATGGCTTCCTGTAAAATTTCAAACTGCCTGACATAATTTTAATCTGTATCTGAAAGACATTTTTATAGGTATGAGAAGTGGTTCACCCTCCTCCTTGCGGTATCAGTGAGACTGAATCCATCCAGGTATATAAATGAATTTCTATTTTTAAATGAGGTTTGTTTATTCGTTTCAGACTGATGCTTTCAGGGTTTGCCTTTTCTTTTCTTTTCAAAAACAGCTTTCAGAATAGCCACCTCCCCAACCATCAAATGCCAACAATAGTGTTCTTAATTTTATAACAAACCAAGATTAAGCTATTCTGCCAACTATACATGTCAAATCTTAGACCAGAAACAGAAGTTGGTTTTGATCATGTTATTTGAGGTCATGTAAGAATCTGCCTTGTATTCACTGAGCTCTGTGTTCTTTGTACTCCAGGGGAGATATTTTTTGCTTTTTTTCATGAAGTGGTGGTATAGACAATAAATTAGAACACTTTCTTTTTCTTTTTCTTTTTCTGTTTAATTCCCCCCCACACACACACACACACTAAACTGCATTCTTGGCAACCTTGGAACATGTTTGTATATTCTTCTGTGTGTGTGTGTGTGAGAGAGAGAGAGAGAGAGAGAGAGAGAGAGAGAGAGAGAGAATGACAGAGCAGTCCTCACGACATCCATCCCATTATAGTTCAGAATGTGAAGAAGTGAATGAGTTTTGTCATCACCTGGGTGATGAGCATCCAAACAGCACAGTGCTGCTCACATTACTATTTAGACGGTCACATTTCAATCATATGTGTTATACGTTAGTCTGTTCACAACCCAGAAAAAGTTTCTGTCCTTATTAACTTGAATATAACAAAGCTTCTGGTAGACAAAAATGGATATTGCCATGTGTTCTGAACCATTTCCCATAAAACTGACTGGTTGAGGTGGATCTATACTTTTGGCAAAAGCACATGATAAATACCTTTCAAAACAGCAGGGCTACAGACTAGCATCTCTCCCATTCAACAAACATCAGAGAAATACCTCCATGTAGAAAATCAAAATATCAGGGAAAGGAATATGTTAAAACATGTCTTCCTGATGGTGATAGCATTCTACATGCCAGTTCTTTTATGGTAGTTAGGGAACAAATGTGATTTGCCACCTGCAGTCTGAAGCGGAACTGTGCAGAAATGTGGTATCTGAAGAAGTGTGCATGCACACAAAAGCTCATACCAATAACAAACTTAGTTGGTCTCTAAGGTGCTACTGGAAGGGATTTTTTTATTTTGTTTTGACTACGGCAGACCAACACAGCTACCTACCTGTAACTGTGCAGAAAAGTGTTTCCCATGATATTTTACTGAATGTAAAGTGGCTCTAAAGACCCCCGTAATCACCTTTCTCTGCCATCTTTTCTCTCATTTTTTATTTTGTGGAACTGAAAAGCGCCTATCTTTTATCAGACTGAGGAGGTGTTTGGTTTCATTTTAAAACCCATAAGAAAGATCTGGAGATCTTTTGTTGCACTGAAAAGGATTAGTGAATGTTCTAAATTGATAGAATCATTTGTAGAAGAACCATATAGTTAATATGTATCAAAGGTTGGACAGGAATGGCATTAACATCTACAGTTTAAGTCAAGCCTAACAGAGGCCTTGTTTCTGTCTTTTAAACGATGGACACTGTTGATCTATTTCCTTATTTTTAACGTAAGGTTCTGTTTGTTTGCCCTTCTCTTGTGAACCACCAACAGGGTCAGAGTTATAAAACACATCTTGTCAGAAGCTCCCTGTAGCCACAAGCTCCTATTTTGCTACTAGACAGGTGGTCCCCTTCTTTGTTCAGGGAGAGCTATTTCCCTTCCTTACTGCGGGGGGGGGGGGGAGGGAAATGACCTCTATTTTTAATAGAAAGTGGAGAGTCAATACAAGATCCAAGAGAGACTGTGCTTCTGAACCACATTTTATCTGCGAACACTAGATAACGGATCTTGCATCAATGTGAGCAGGAGTACTGGCCAAGGAAGGGGCATCGAACAATTTATTCTTAACAATGCTGATGCTGCCTGCACTACAAAAATCACTTGCAACAAAAAAGACCCTTAGTAATAACTTCCCCCTAGCTTTCCTGACTGACTACGATGCTCGCTGCGTGACTGTACAAGCTGTATGTAAATAGATAAATACAAAAACTCATTCCAGTTTCTAGACGAAAAATGCTGCTTTATTGTGAATTTAGAAAATTAAATGCTTATCCATCTGTGGAATTATTTTTGAATGAATAAGTTTGTATACTTCGTTTGACTGGCCCATTCTCCACTGTTGGGAAGCATTTCTTCCATTTGCTATTATTTTCTTCTTCTGGCAATCAGAGTCTAGCTCTCTACATTTCCCCCCTCCCTGCTGAGTCTTGAGACAATCATATAATATAAAACATCCATAAGATTGATAATCACAAAGTGGAGGGTGGAAGAGAGAGATTTGCTTTTGTTTGGAACAATATCTGTGCTTCAAGGGGTGGGTTTTTTTGTTTTGTGTTGTTATTGTTCCTTTGCCTTATTTCTTTTACACTGAAGAAAGATTTCTAGCTCTGGTTGCAGCACAGTCCTGAGCATAGCTTTTGCAGTTGTACTAGATTTGCATATGAAAGCATTCTATATGTTTCTAGATCTCTTTGACTCGAACAATTCTGTTTTTGTTAAATATGTTTTCTGAGGAAGCTGAGAAGAAAAAATAGCATTTTGGCCTGGTGGGTGGAGAATGTCAACCTAATAGACCCGGGGCCTCAATAACCTCTTTCACAATGTATTATTGTGACAAGCCATTCCATATGCTTGTTCCTGTTAGTTGCCGGAGAACAGCTGAGGGGTACTTTCTTTTCTTTTCACTTCTCCTGTTATGAGAAAAGGCCCAGAAAACAACAGACCTTTGGGAGCCAAGATAGCAATCTGGATCTTGAAACATGTTTCCCATATAACTATATCAATAGAAGGAAACAATAGTTGACCTTGAACCTAAAATGCCGCACTGTGCTGTGTTCCTTGGAGTGAGCAATGATTTCAGAGGCCAACCAAAAGCCACTTAAATTCAGTCTGGCTTTCCAGACATTGTTCTGCAGTAGCTCCTTGGAACAAGTCTAAAAATAAAATTAAGGGAGGAGCTGTAAGATTGCATTTACCATTTGAACACACACACACACACACACACACACACACACACATTCAAGAATGAACAAATAATTTAATGCAAATAGGAATGTGTGAGTGAGCCTTCTTGGAATTGCTCAGTTCCCTCACTGGTCTGCTTCAAATGATGCTCCTTCCTCGTCCCCTCTCCTTCTGTCAGTTTTCTCTCTTGTGTTCCTGATCTTTGCTATTGTAGTCAGATCCACTTGGGAACTCTGCCTTAATACAAAGCTAGGCAGGCACTTGGGCCTTTGATGGAGGGGAAGATGGTTGCAGGGAAATTGAATGAACTCATTGCATCTGTCTTCACTGCAGGAAGTAAATGACAGATCCCTGTGCCTGAGCTAGTTTTCACAGGAAGGAGATATGAGGAACTGAGGTCAATCATGGTGACAGAAGAGAAGGTTCTGGGGCTCGCTGACAGATTAAAAATGTAGAATTCGCCAGGTCCAGATGGCCTCTATCTGAAAGTTCTTTAAAGCATTCAGATGTGAAACTGCTCATCTTCTAACAAAAATATGTAGCTTGTCCCTGAGATCAGCCTTCATAGCAGAGGACTGGAAAGTGGTCGGTATAATGCCAATTTTTTAAAAAGGGACCCAGGAAATTACAGGCCAGTTAAAGTGTGTTTCAAAAAGCTTTTGATAAAGTCCCTCACCCAACAAGGTCCGTCACTTTACACTTGCTTACATAGTGTTGCCATATTTCAAAAAGTAAAAACTAGGACACCCCAAAAGTTGTTGAGCTTTTTTAAAAGGAAGATCCCAGAATTGTTGGCAGCCCTATGCATAACTATCTTGTTGGTTACTGTGAGAATAAGATGCTGAGATGATAGATGATAGATAGATAGATAGATTGATAGATCGATCGATCGATAGATGATAGATAGATAGATCTTTACTCTAACTGGCGTTCTTGCAGAGAGTTGGTCTTGAAGGGAGCTGGACTTTGATTGGCTATTCCAACACAGTGATTCTAATCATTTAGAGTAAAAATCAGTCAGCATCAAAGACACATAGATTCCACAGGAAGATGAATCATCCATATGCATGGATAAATGTATATCGATCAACTAATGTCTACGTGCCTAAGAGTCTCCAGTTTTCTACAGTCCTTGGTGTGAGAGAAAGTTTGTGCCTTTCTTTAGAGAACGGAGGCTGCAATTCTAAGCACCCTCACCCTATGGAGTGAGCTGTTTATATTAGAATGGTGGGCTTGGAATTAAATTCCTCTTTACATTCTGCTTCAATTCTCTGTGGAATTTCATTGCCTCTGCTAATATCCTTTGATTACTGCCAGCTGACATTTTCTGGGCTTGGGCTGTTCTCCCAGATTTGCATGTGAAGTATGTCACAGTTCTTTACTGTTTTCACAGAATCATAGAATTATAGAGTTGGAAGGGACCCCAGGGGTCATCTGGTCCAACCCTCTTCAATACAGGAATATGCAGGTGGCCTGTATGGGAATCAAACACATGACCTTGGCATTATCAGCACCACACTCTAACCAACTGAGCTAACTGGCTTTCTGCAGCTGAAAAAAACTCTGCATTTATTCAAGTTAATTGAGGAAAAGTATGTTCATACAGCAGAAAGGATTGTCACTTCTTTAATCAGGTGCTGCTTCATCAGTCTTGTCCTTTTGTAGTTTCAAGTCACCTCATTTAATGGCTAAGATATATGCAAAATACTAGCCTATTTAAGGGCTAAGATATATGCAAAATATTTTCCCCCTAGAGATATCTGCACCCAGTATTTCCCCAGCACAATTTGCACCCCTACAACTAGTCCGAACATACAAAATCATTAATGTCACACAGTAGGTGTGCTTAGGACCAATGCCCTAAGCGACTAGCCTGTGGCCCTGCATAGGTTGCCTTCCTGCCCTGCTTGTGTGAACAACTGGATGGTCATTGCTGGAAATAACATGCCAGATTAAGTAAACCAGCCTTCCCTAACCTGGGACCCTCCAGATGTTTCTGGAGTGACCAATGATCATGATAGGATGATAGTTGTGGTCCAACAACATATGGACAGCAACAGGTTTCCCACCCCTGGTCTAAAGCTCTGGTTTCCGTCATGGTGTTCTGTTGCGCTTGAAGCTTAATCATGCTGGCCACATGACCTGGAAAGCTGTCTGCGGGCATACGCCGGCTTCCCTGGCCTGAAGCAAGATGAGCGCCACACCCCATAGTCACCTTTGACTGGACTTAATCCATCCAGGTGTCCTTTACCTTACCTTCAACTGGGCACTGTCTGTCAGCTGAAACTGAAGACTGCAGACAAGGGATGGGAGAGGAATCCACCTTTGGGTTCTAAAAGCAGATCATAACTCAAATTGAATAATAGATCCACTAACAGTATCCATAGTCTTGTGCATTCCTTTACAAGGTGATTCAAGGACTGCAGAGCTCCCTCTGTTGTGTGTGTGTGTGTGTGTGTGTACGCATTCTTGTAACTTTTAAAAATAGGTAATCTAGCCACTTTCAGCCTGGAGCAGTTATTGCCACTGTGGGCTTTCAATGATGCTCCATTGCTCTCAGGGGGAATTGAATAGAAAATATTCTTTTCCTTTTATTTTCCTTGAAAAACAAAGCAAAACAGGCAGCTTGATAAGAACAGCACAAGCTCTAGCCACCTGGTTTGGCCCTCTAACTTCCCTATGCTGGAAATGCCTCTGTGGGGGGCTAGAGTGGGAGAAGAGAGCAAGATGGCCAGGGGTCAACAAGCCAACAAGTCAGGAGAATTCAAGGGGCTTTGGGGGTGCAAAGTTTGATGGAACCTTCCGTTGGTTTTTTTAAGAGCAAGTGAGAAGGAAGATCATGATCAACATTCGGGCAGGGAGGCATGGAATTGGATGACTGATTTTTAAAATCCTTATGCCCTGGCCTAAAGAACGGCTGTGATTTTATGCATGTGCTTAGAGTGAGCTAGCCAACTGCTGCGTCCATGTGCCATTGTGCTATGAAATGTTATGCCAGCATCGTGGGCAGGTACATTGTCACAGATGTTCCAGGGATGGGTGTAATCTGATGAGCATACTGACACATGGCTAGACAAAGAAAACATTTTTTTCCAGCTGAGTGTAGAGATCAAAAAGCAGCTGTTGCTTCCCCCGTTATTCCCCCATAGTTAAGCTATTATTGAAGTCGATGCAATTTCTTATGCAATTTCATCCCAAAGTGTCTCCTCGCCCTCAGAATGCCTCTTTGAAACTTCGCTTCCCAGCATCTGCTTTCCTTTGTCACTTTTCATTTTCCTTGGGCCCAATAAGAGCCAAGTGAGAAGGTGTTCCTTGTTGTTTCCCATTCATTTCAAAATGGAGGCATGGAAGAAATCGAGGAGAGAATAGTAGCTCAATTGCTTGCTAGATTACCGTATACAGATATGTGCAAACCTGTCCATGTCCAGAAGTGGTTGTACCTCAGCAGATAAAACCATTAAAGTTTGCATTCTCTTTTCATTGTTTGGTCCTCTTCATCCATTAAGACAGCCTTTGCCCTTTGGATTGCAGCTCCCATTGGTGAAAGTTAGCCTGGCTTTAGGATGCTGGGTCTGGAGGCATCATAGCTGTGGAGACTGGGGCTGATGGAACTTGTAGTCTGAAACATCTGGATCACAAACTCAGACTGATGTCACAAACTCTACATTTTGCAATCCAACACAAAGCAAAGTAAACTCCCAGTCCCACATCTCAAAAAATATAGAGCCAAAAATACTCATTAGGAAGCATTCAGCTCAGCCTTATCAGAAATTGTTTGGGATAGCTTCCCTAAAACAGTTTTTTAAATGGGTAAATAGCTGTTGTGGAAATTTTGGCCCACAGTCCGCTTTGAGCACAAGGAACTTGTTGTATAGGTTTTTTTGCAGGGCGGGATGTTTGTGAAACACCACAATGTTCCATAAATGTCAAGTGTTGTCATGGAAATGCTGAATACAGTATCATTAATGAAAATGCCCAAATGTACAGCTAACAGTGCATCAGGTATGGGACAAAGGATTTTGTCCTTTTCAGCAGAAGTGGACTCTTAAGCATTGCTGCCAGACTTATATGCAAGGCACCTTTCTGATGACCTTGGTATGCGGTCCCACAAAGCCAGCCCATTCCTTCCTCCTGAGAGAATACTACCTTTGATGAAGATTTGTTTCTGGCTTTAGTGTCATAAAAATATATAGCCCTCCTCAGCAGCAGTTCCACTGATCAGATATTTTAAATTCGTTTCCGAAATGCAGGCTGTCACACTGCAGATGCCATCATTAACAGGACAAAATGTTATTTCTCTTGGTGGCTGGGCAAACGTTATAAACTAACTGGCGCCCCCTGGTGGTTGTCTGGGGTACGATATGCTGCCTTATGCTCTTTGAAGGGTTAATTGATAACGTTGGCCAACTGCAGAACTGGCTCCTTTTAACTAATGTTGAATAAGATCACACACCCCTGCCAGCCACATATTTGATATTAAAGCTATTAAAAAATATGAAAAGCTACCTGAGTGTTCTTTAGATAAAATGATCTGTGGCTATATATTTTTTTTTAGTTAAAAGCTCTGACGATGTGTCAGATGGTACATTTCGTTGCTAAAAGAAGCTCCTTGCTGTGCATTGAGGGGAAGGTCAGGTCAGTGACAGAGTCTGAACTCCCAAATTGCTCTTTGAGTACAAAGAGTTGTCAGAAGGCTAGTTCACAGTGGAGAAGAGAAATCGCGCTTGCTTTTGAGCTCAGCAGCCTTGCTGGAACTGGAAGGCTATATAATAATAATAATGTACTAACTTGATTTCCACAACACTGCAATGTTTGAAATTGATTCTGGAATGTTCCTGAAACTAGAGGCTGGCTCCAGTGTGGACAGCCCCCCCCCCCAAGCGTGGGAGAGAAAATTGCTTTACTAAACGTGGAAGAGAAATGCTGCAAGCTGGATTTTGATTCATTTGTTGTTGCTGTTTAGTCGTGTCTGACTCCTCGTGGCCCCATGGACCAAAGCATGCCAGGCACTCCTGTCTTCTTGATTCATTTACACATATGCAGTTCCACTTATCCACTGTCTAGCATGGAGGCTGCAAAAAAGCAAGGAGAGGTAGACACTTGAGAGTAGCAAATCCTTTCCCCCAAACCTTTTTCATTCCTAGAGCTGCCAGCATCTGCCAAGGTTCCTGTATTTTGAAAGTTGATGGGACACCTTCAGACAATCACTTAGCCAGCCAAGCCTTTCCTGGCACGCAGATGCTCCAGTGAGGAATGACCTCCTTGATTTTGTATCTCATTTAGCTATAAAGGTGCAGGATCCCAGCCAGGAGGGGAAAGGAGGATGAACACAACCACTTTTCACCAGAAAATTAGACTGGTTGAGAATGGCTGGTGGGTACCCCCTGTGTACGTCCACCTGAAGAAGCAGGTTGGCTATGGAGGAAAGGTGCCAATATGCACAACCTCTTGAGGAATTGTATTCAGTGCAGGAGTAATATGGCTGAGGGTTTTGCCATCTTACTGCTTCAGAGCACCCTGGAGCAGGGAAGGGAGTATTTAGGGAAAAGGGAAGTGTCCCCTTCTCACTTTCAGACCACATACAACTATTTCTCAGAAGAACCCATGTCTCTGCTTACAATGAGCTAGCACAGATGTTATACAAGCTGTAACAGATGCTTTCTCCTGATGTAAATTAGAATTTGTGTGTAGGCCTATTTATCGATCCCCCCCCTCCAGAATTCTGAAATGGCATGCATGAACCACTGGGGAAACCCTCTCTTCCTGGGAGATTCTCAAACTGCATCTTAGGAAGCTTCCCTAAATGTGATTAAAAGCACACAATGGAAACTTGTCAATGGGAGCTGCCAACTTTTGACTAGCCCTCTTTACCTGTGCATCATATCACAATTTGACATGCTGATTATTCTTTTCTAGGCACAAAGAAGAGAAGGTGATGGGAAAGGCTTGACCTGGTTATATTTTGCAAATTACTGTTCTGTTCTTTATGGTGGTTCCAGCACAAAACTGGGGTTCCATCAGAAGTTCAGTGGTGGATCCTGAATAACTCCCAAGTGAAGCAGGAGCAAATGTTGATTTAGCAAATGCTAAGGCTTTGAAAGGGCCATGGCTCAGCTTGACTGCTAGCTCCTTAGATGTTGGGAGAAGCCAATTCTGTTTAAAAGGGCTTTGTCTGGGACTGGTGCTGAGAGTAATTCCTGCCTGCCCTCCACCTCAGACTACTCCACACTCCTTGGGGAGTCTGATCACATAGCCATGACATCAGGCCAGAAGGAGGGCCAGTTGGCCATTTCACTCTTGCCATAAGGCAGGGGTGGGGAACTTGTGGCTCTTCAGATGTTGCCAAACTTTAATTCCCATTAGTCAAATATGTAAAACTTCCATTTGCATGTAAAACCGCCCTGAGACCTGTGGTTATAGGGTGGTGTCAGGAAGCTGTCAGCAGCTCCTGACAGATTGCCCAGGAAAGTATAAAGACAAGGAAATGTTTCTTACTGTGCTTTTTTATGTCAGTCCTTACAGAGAGAGGCTATAGAACCCAGGCTTTTGGATAATGGCGTTGTCCTGAGTCATCACCTGTCTCTCCCACTTCCTCATTCGTCATTCTCATCATCTCCTCTACGGGTTCTGCTAAGTGCCCTCTCTGCCTTTGAGCTCTTTGCTCTCCTACTTTTAAAACTTGCTGGGTTCTGGGAGATGGAGGGTCTGGAATGTTTTCTAATAACAACAAGTCAGCTGGGTGTTGTTCCAGCTGTCCCATAATTTCCCAGCTTTTCCCCTCATCTGACTCTGAGCTGTGACCTCCCTCAAACCCCTGTTGTAAATCTATACTGTCTTCTTCTTCCTGCTCCCTGGAAGGGTCAGGATCGGGAGGCGGTCTCCACAATTCTTCCCTGACAGGTGGTATATAAATTCCATGCATTCATTCATAAATGAATGAATGTAAATGGCATCGGCTTCATTTCCCATTATTCTTAGATAAGGCTAGAAATAACCCTCATCTGAACCCTGGAGAGCTTGCTGTCAGTCACTGTGGACACTAATGAGCTGGATGTAACAATGGTCTGACTCAGTATAAAGCAGCTTCCAACGTCAGGGATGATGGGAGTTGTAGTACAGCATCATCTGGAGGGTCATTCATTTCCTACCACTGCCTTAAGAGAAATGGAACACAAATTGTCTCTGTCTGCTTTGGAACCCTACTGAGGAATAGCTCAGTCAGTAGAGCATGAGACTCCTGATCTCAGGGTCCTTTTCAACTCTACAATTCTATGATTCTATGACTTTGTGGACAAGGCCACAAGCTTGGTGTTTCAGGATCTAGTGAATTTTTCAGAACAACAAACTGGGCTTGGGTTTAGGTCTTCTGGTTTGTAGCAGCTGTTAGGTATCTTGCCCATGATTCTTTGCAAATAGCTCCGCTCTTCTGTTTCTTTCTTCTTCTGCTTCTAACTCATGAAAGATTTGACGTTGGACTCCCACAAGTGGATTGGGGATCACAATTAGAGAGAAGGGGCTATTGTGGGTACAAATGTGAGCAGTTGGTTGTGCAAAACTGCAAATGACCCTTTTCAGCTACAAGGAAACTGCTAATATGCTGCCTAATTATAAGACCCTTTCAGAAATGTGAAGTATTACATATTGGTTACATGTTTGCTAATAATTATTTCTTCAATTGATGTTCTACGGGCCAATCATGAAGCATTTTGATGAGTTTAATATAATTGAACAAAGCAACATATTATACGCTATTTAGAAGCCTCAGCACATTAGTCCTCCATTAGATAAAAAGCCAGTATTATTCTACTGTTATGGCAAGATTCAAAAGAAATATATTAGGTCTTGATCAGCATCATCTTAACCCCACATGTTCAGAAGCCATTATCAGATTGCTAATTTTGCTAATAGGCTTCTTCCAGGACGTAGCATGAATGAAAATGAAATAAGTGCGAACGCTATTCACCATTGTTCACTTTGCAATTAGTAAGAAGTTAGCAAATGAAGTCCAGCCTATATCTGCCTCATTGCAAGCACAATGAAGTCACCCCAGCTCCCTCGCTTATCTATTTGCAGCACAAAGGGACTCTCTTCCAGAGTGATCTGTTAGAGGTCACCACAATGTCCTCATTTGTTCTTTGGCTTCTTTTGAAGCAGATGAAGAGCAGGGCTGGTGGCATGGCAGGTGGAGGTGGGCATTATTGCCAAATTAGTACCTTGTCTATTGGCCTTTCAGCATATGGCTTTGTTCTAATCTCTCCCCTTGTCTGAAACTCAATGAGGCAATCCTTCCATATTTAAGTCCCATACATTAGAAACGGCGAGTTAGTAAAAGCTTCAGCCTTCAAAAGCAAAAAATAAATGATTCAAAATAACAATAAGCACCTTTCCCCACAAAATATAATGGCAAGTAACACGAAGGCCTTGGGACAAAAATGTCCCCCCAACAAATAAAGGTAAAAATATAGATGCAACTGAAAGAAACAAGCAGCTCATAAAATGTTTTGTTTCACACTTAAAAACCCCCAAAACTTTACATCCCCAGTCTACCCCCTTGTGCAAATTAATGGAAACAAACAATGAATTTAGTAGTTTATTGTACAAAAATGCGAACTGTAGAGGAACTGATTTGGATTCCTTTCTCCTTCAAATCCATATTCAATGAGTCACTTGTCTTGCGGTGATCCTTTTTGCTTTGTCAAAGCAAGTAAGCATCACTTCTAGGAGTTGTTTTCTTTTTACGACTACACGTTCCTTTACATTTAGGAGAAACCGATCCGGTTTCCTGCTTCAACTTGATGACACAGCTGACAGTTGCTAAACTCACACCAACCACTGAAGCAATCTCTTGATACTTCTTAGCTGTGTGTTCGTGCAGAGTTACGATCTTCGTACGTTTCCTAGGTGTCACATCCATCTCGAACCGTGGTCGAATCACATATGGTCAGGTTTCTAAAAGCTGAAATACTGTATCTGCTGATGTAATGATTGCATCATCCCAGTTGAACGACATGGCCCAGGGAGAGAGGGAAAAATAGTGGAAGTGAACAGCTGGCTTCGCAAATGGTGTAAACAGGAACGGTTTGGATTCTTAGATCACGGACTGCAGTTTCTTGAAGATGGACTTCTGGCAAGCGATGGGCTGCACCTCACAAGGGTTGGGAGGAATGTTTTTGCCAAAAATCTCAGAAACCTCATCAGGAGGGCTTTAAACTGAGTAATGTGGGGGAGGGAGACAGTGCTCCTGAAGGTAGGAGTCTATCAATTGATGAAGATGATCATCCAAATGTCATAGACCAAATGGAGCAAACAGCACGCAGACCTAGTGGTGGGAGGAAAAAATCCTTAAATAAGAGACACGGGGGAATGATTAATGGACTTCAATGTCTGTACACTAATGTGCAAAGCATGGGAAATAAACAAGATGAGCTTGAGCTCTTGGTACAGCAAACTAAATATGACATAATAGGCATCACTGAAACCTGGTGGGATAAGTCCCACAATTGGAATGTAATAATGGAGGGAGACAATCTATTTCAGAGAAACAGACCAGACAAGAAAGGAGGAGGAGTGGCGTTATATGTCAGGGATGTGTATACCTGTGAAGAGATCCAAGATTTAGAACCTCAAAGCCAAAGTGAGAGCATTTGGGTCAAAATTAAGGGAGAGAAGAATAACAGTGACCTCATTGTGGGAGTTTACTATAGATCCCCAAGCCAAACGGAGGACATAGATGATGCCTTCCTGGAACAGATGGCCAAGCATGCAAAAGGAAGGGAGATAGTAGTAATGGGGGACTTCAATTACCCGGATATTTGTTGGATGTCAAACTCAGCCAAGAGCATAAGGTCAAACAGATTCCTCACTGGCCTTGCAGACAACTTCATTGTCCAGAAAGTGGGAGAAGCAACAAGAGGAACAGCCATTTTAGATCTGGTCCTAACCAATGTTGATGACCTGGTTAGTGGGGTAGAAGTGGAAGGATTATTAGGCGTAAGTGATCATGCTCTTCTGAAGTTTACTATACAGCGGAAAGGAGCAGCCAAGCATGTTGTTGTTTAGTCGTTTAGTCGTGTCCGACTCTTCGTGACCCCATGGACCAGAGCACGCCAGGCACCTCTGTCCTCCACTACCTCCCGCAGTTTGGTCAAACTCATGCTGGTAACCTCGAAAACACTATCCAACCATCTCGTCCTCTGTCGCCCCCTTCTCCTTGTGCCCGCCATCTTTCCCAGCATCAGTGTCTTCTCCAGGGAGTCTTCTCTTCTCATGAGGTGGCCAAAGTACTGGAGCCTCAGCTTCACGATCTGTCCTTCCAGTGAGCACTCAGGGCTGATTTCCTTAAGAATAGATGCGTTTGATCTTCTTGCAGTCCATGGGACTCTCAAGAGTCTTCTCCAGCACCATAATTCAAAAGCATCAATTCTTCGGCGATCAGCCTTCTTTATGGTCCAGCTCTCACTTCCATACATTACTACTGGGGAAACCATGGCTTTAACTATACGGACCTTTGTTGTCAAGGTGACGTCTCTACTTCTCAAGATGCTATCTAGGCCTGTCATTGCCCTTCTCCCAAGAAGCAGGCGTCTTTTAATTTCGTGGCTGCTGTCACCATCTGCAGTGATCATGGAGCCCAAGAAAGTAGAATCTCTCACTGCCTCCATTTCTTCCTCTTCTATTTGCCAGGAGGTGATGGGACCAGTGGCCATGATCTTCGTTTTTTTGATGTTGAGCTTCAGACCATATTTTGCGCTCTCCTCTTTCACCCTCATTAAAAGGTTCTTTAATTCCTCCTCACTTTCTGCCATCAAGGTTGTGTCATCTGCATATCTGAGGTTGTTGATATTTCTTCCGGCAATCTTAATTCCAGTTTGGGATTCATCCAGCCCAGCTTTTCGCATGATGTATTCTGCATATAAATTAAATAAGCAGGGAGATAAAATACAGCCTTGTCGTACTCCTTTCCCAATTTTGAACCAATCAGTTGTTCCATATCCAGTTCTAACTGTAGCTTCTTGTCCCACATAGAGATTTCTCAGGAGACAGATGAGGTGATCAGGCACTCCCATTTCTTTAAGAACTTGCCATAGTTTGCTGTAGTCGACACAGTCAAAGGCTTTTGCATAGTCAATGAAGCAGAAGTAGATGTCTTTCTGGAACTCTCTAGCTTTCTCTATAATCCAGCGCATGTTTGCAATTTGGTCTCTGGTTCCTCTGCCTCTTCTAAATCCAGCTTGCACTTCTGGGAGTTCTCTATCCACATACTGCTTGAGCCTTCCTTGTAGAATTTTAAGCATAACCTTGCTAGCGTGTGAAATGAGTGCAATTGTGCGGTAGTTGGAACATTCTTTATACCCCAAGCATACTAGGACTCAATTTCTTGACTTTAAGAAAGCCGACTTCATAAAACTTAGGGAAGTGCTGGGTGAGATCCCATGGACAGTAATACTAAAAGGAAAGGGAGTTCATGATGGCTGGGAGTTTGTTAAGAGGGAGATAGTAAAAGCACAACTTCAGGCAATACCAATGAGACGGAAACATGGAAGGTGCCTAAAGAAGCCAGGGTGGCTATCTAAAGAACTTTTAACTGAGTTAAGATTAAAAAAGGATGTGTACAAAAAATGGAAAAGGGGGGAAACCACCAAAGAGGAATTCAAACAAATAGCCAGCATGTGTAGACACAAAGTCAGAAAAGCTAAAGCACAGAATGAACTCAGGCTTGCTAGAGAGGTTAAAAGCAACAAAAAAGGCTTTTATGGATATGTTCGTAGCAAAAGGAAGAACAAAGAAACAGTGGGGTCACTCAGAGGAGAAGATGGTGAAATGCAAACAGGGGACACAGAAAGGGCTGAACTCCTCAATGCCTTCTTTGCCTCAGTCTTCTCTGATAAAGAAAACAATGCCCGACCTGAAGAATTTGGAGCAAATGATTCAGCAGAGGAAACACAGCCCAGAATAACTAAGGAGATAGTACAAGAATACTTGGCTAGTTTACATGTATTCAAGTCTCCAGGGCCAGATGAACTGCATCCTTGGCTGGGGAGGGCGGGGTATAAATAAAAAATTATTCTTATTCTTATTCTTATTATTATCCAAGAGTATTAAAAGAACTGGCAGATGAGATCTCAGAACCACTGGCAGTCATCTTTGAGAATTCCTGGAGAACAGGCGAAGTCCCGGCAGACTGGAGGAGGGCAAATGTTGTCCCTATTTTCAAAAAGGGGAAAAGAGAGGACCCAAATAATTACCGCCCAGTCAGTCTGACATCAATACCAGGGAAGATTCTGGAGCAGATCATTAAGCAAACAGTCTGTGAGCACCTAGAAAGGAATGCTGTGATCACCAATAGTCAGCATGGATTTCTGAAAAATAAGTCATGTCAGACTAACCTGATCTCGTTTTTTGACAGAATTACAAGCCTGGTAGATGAAGGGAACGCAGTGGATGTAGCCTACCTTGATTTCAGCAAGGCATTTGACAAGGTGCCCCATGATATTCTTGTAAAGAAGCTGGTAAAATGCGGTCTTGACTATGCTACCACTCAGTGGATTTGTAACTGGCTGACTGACCGAACCCAAAGGGTGCTCATCAATGGTTCCTCTTCATCCTGGAGAAGAGTAACTAGTGGGGTGCCACAGGGTTCTGTCTTGGGCCCGGTCTTATTCAACATCTTTATCAACGACTTGGATGATGGACTCAAGGGCATCCTGATCAAATTTGCAGATGACACCAAACTGGGAGGGGTGGCTAACACCCCAGAGGACAGGATCACACTTCAAAACGACCTTGACAGATTAGAGAACTGGGCCAAAACAAACAAGATGAATTTTAACAGGGAGAAATGTAAAGTATTGCACTTGGGCAAAAAAAATGAGAGGCACAAATACAAGATGGGTGACACCTGGCTTGAGAGCAGTACATGTGAAAAGGATCTAGGAGTCTTGGTTGACCACAAACTTGACATGAGCCAACAGTGTGACGCGGCAGCTAAAGAAGCCAATGCAATTCTGGGCTGCATCAATAGGAGTATAGCATCTAGATCAAGGGAAGTAATAGTGCCACTGTATTCTGCTCAGGTCAGACCTCACCTGGAGTACTGTGTCCAGTTCTGGGCACCACAGTTCAAGAAGGACACTGACAAACTGGAACGTGTCCAGAGGAGGGCAACCAAAATGGTCAAAGGCCTGGAAACGATGCCTTATGAGGAACGGCTAAGGGAGCTGGGCATGTTTAGCCTGGAGAAGAGGAGGTTAAGGGGTGATATGATAGCCATGTTCAAATATATAAAAGGATGTCACATAGAGGAGGGAGAAAGGTTGTTTTCTGCTGCTCCAGAGAAGCGGACACAGAGCAATGGATCCAAACTACAAGAAAGAAGATTCCACCTAAACATTAGGAAGAACTTCCTGACAGTAAGAGCTGTTCGACAGTGGAATTTGCTGCCAAGGAGTGTGGTGGAGTCTCCTCCTTTGGAGGTCTTTAAGCAGAGGCTTGACAACCATATGTCAGGAGTGCTCTGATTGTGTTTCCTGCTTGGCAGGGGGTTGGACTCGATGGCCTTTGTGGTCTCTTCCAACTCTATGATTCTATGATTCTATGATATACTACGGTGGCCAGACAGGATTCTAAAATCTGATGCAATACAGCAGCTGCTGATGTAATGATTGCATCAGCCAACATAAAAAATTATCAAACTGACTTCCGTGTTTGTTTTGAGTACAGGATTATGATTAAGATAGAAAACATGCTTTGTTTCAATTAATTTGCACAAGGGTGTATGCATATTTAAGTGGAAGCAAAGTTATTTATTTATTTATTTCTAGATTTCTGTGCCACTGCATCATCAAGTAAGATTGCTGCCAAATGAATGTACATAGAATTATGGCCATATTTAAACAAAATAGTATTGTTGTCATTTCCCTTCTGGTCCTTGATGCTGCTTTCTACTGTCTGCAGGATTGATTTCTGTTAGTGGCAGCTGATCTCAGCCAATCAGGGATCACATAAAGAACACAGTGATATTATGTTCCAAATCAGATTTGGCTGATGATCTCATTGGGGGCAAATTGACCAATTGAGCTTGAGTGCTGTGCTTCCTGGATTGGTTACAGGGGTCACTGACTGCTCTCTCCCTCTATTTTTGACATGATCTCTGAAAGACTGCCCAAAGGGCAATATTGTTGACCTTGTGGTAAAGGTTTTGAGAATTGCAAACACCCCGCATATCAGGAACTGGCCCAAGCAGATTGTGCTCTTCTTCCTCTCATTACTGTTGGTCATTTTCCTAGACTGAAGTAGCCAGTGTGCGGCCTACTTGACTACAACTCCCACCATCTGATTATTAGCCATGATTCCTGACAGTGATGGGATTTGGAGACCAACAACATCTGGAGTGCCTTAGACAAATATGGCAAGCATAATCACAGGGCATACCCCATTCTTCATGAGGGTCAGGTTTTGTGGCTATGCCTTTGAACAGATCCTTTCTTGAGCAGTGACATGCTAGTATTCTTTGAGTAAAATCCAAAGAATCCTATAAACCCAAGCTCTGGGGTGAGGGGTTCACACATGCCCAGAGTCTGGGGCAGGGGTTGGACTTGAGTTTGTTGAACATTAAGCCCTCTCACATGAAAATCTAATGTTTAAGCAGTGGGGAGTTTGAAAAGCAGTTTGATAAATAATTTGTGTGTGTGTGTGTGTCTGTTATAACAAACAAATAAACATACCCCACTAGTTGTACCTAGGGACTGATGAACGTACTCTATGGAAAACTTAATTGTTTTGCTATTTACTGAAATCCACTGTATAATATTGACTTAACACTGGTAATTTTCTGAAGATCCCTGCACATGTGCATTAAAGAAGTGCAACTTCAGACCTTGTTATGTCTTCTGCCACCATGGTGTATGTTGCAATGTCATGATTGGTTGGTTTCACATGCACCTGTGAGTACATCCTGCAACCGTTCTGGGATGGAGTCGAAAGGGACAACTGCATTGCGCTAGGTGTGGCAAAGTGACAGGTCACAGCAATCAATATCTGGCCTCACACAAAGGTTGCAGCAATCTAGGCTTAATGAGCATGGGCAGACATGACAAACTAACTTGTCATCAGTCTCAGGATTTTACTGTGATCCTAGTTTTGAGGATAAGGCACAAAAGGTCAGGCTCAAACAGCTATTTGGGTAGAACCAGCGGTGGTGCTGAAAGTCACAATTGGTCTGATCGGTAGTCATATTTGATAGGTTAAAAAACAAAGACTTCAATGCCATTTATGAATTTGCACAATCAATTTTTTTGGGTTGGGGGCAGTTCTTCTCTATTGCTAGTCACATTTTAAACCTTTGTACTACTGAACATCTGAAGAAAAGAACGGAAGTAAATATGCCACAAATATTTTTCATCCTCTGCAGTTTCATGATAGATTTTTCTGCAAGTGACTGAAGGATTTGGAAACTTCCAGTTGCCATTTCCTAATTGCATCATCTTGTAAATGCAGATTTTATAACTGCTAAGCTGCCTTAATGTATAGTGTTTGATGAGCCAGTTTGGATTTTCATTGGTTTAGATGTAGTTTAATTTCCTTTTCCCCTGCAACTCTTTTATTGCAATCCTTATTTTTAGCAATCTTTTATTATACTCTTTTTCATGTAGTGAAAACAATGCAGTGTTTCCCCCAAATGAATAGCTTGAAGCAAAGCAATAACATATTGGTATTTTAATTCACTTATTAAATACATGCATTGAAATTTTTTAAAAGAAACAAGCCTAAGACAGCAGCTTTCCCCCTCCCCTTGCCATCCCCCCCCCCCACCCCCAGCATGCCGAGTTGCATAAGCTAAATTATTTACAGTTTGTAGACTCACAAAAGAGAAGCAGATTTGGGTTATTTACTTTTCTGATAAGAAAAGAGGATTGAAGTTGCTGTGATATGCTGCTTTGTTAATTTCGTATTTGCTCCCTAGTGTATAAAAATCTTTTAAAAGAATTCACTCAAGTGCTTGCAGGCTCTTTTGAAACTGCATGGAAGTAGTAAGATTAAACAAAACATGAAAAGATCTTAAAAATATACGGTAAGTCAGCAAATGTTTGATAAAAATAAAAGTGCTTGGTAGCAGGAAAAACCTCTTTGGAGCTCTGTTTATTTCTTCTCCAAGAAAGGGGCCTCCTCCATGTTGCTTGGGAGCAGCCCTGAGGCCCTCTTGGCTTCCAGTGATATGAAGCTTCAAGTACTAAAATAAAAGGGGTTTGCAAAGTATAAGGAAAGCAGTTTGTTTGTTTTTTAATGACCAAAGAGGCGTTTGCTAATGAAAGGATGGAGATCTACTGCAGAGCAAAAGTGAAATTATTTTTTTTTGCTGTTTATGAAGAATTTCATCAATGAAAGTAGACGTACTTATGTGTGCTTGTAATTGGTCTTTCTTTGTTGCGGAAACACAAAATGACAACCACCCCCATAACCACTTTTTCCAGAGAATAAACATCACTGAGGGTGTCCAAGTTGCAACTATTCTAGAATAAGTACCAAACGATCCATGGGAATGAGAAGCTCTTTTTCATTTATTTAAGCAGACTGACATTGAAGTTTATTATCATGTGTCCAAATACAATGCAGGACAGGCTATTGTGAACATTGTGTTGTTGTTGTTGAGTCGTTTAGTCGTGTCTGACTCTTCGTGACCCCATGGACCAGAGCACGCCAGGCACTCCTGTCTTCCACTGCCTCCCGCAGTTTGGTCAAACTCATAGGAATACAATATATAGTTGCAGCAAGTGGAGAAGAGCCATCTGTGAGACCAAAAGCATCTTGGGTTGGGATGCAGTGATCCCAAGTATGAGAACAGAGGGGTTGCCCATCATGCCCTGGTCCAGTTACATAATACAGTAAAAATCGCAAAATGGCTCTTCATTATTTTTATACACTAGGAAAATATGTGCTTGAGTCAAGATGAATCTGTCTTTGCTTAGGGCATTAACTGTTAAGAGGCACAGAGGAGGCAATGAAACTGGATTATAATAACTCATACTGCATGTGTAATGTAATTAAAGTTACTGTACTAATAACATTTTTAAAAGGCTGTCCCCGTACATCTTCCAAAAACGGACAGATTTTTCAGGGGCAACAACTTGGCTGACCTGGGTAAATACTGACTCTAGTCATGTATGTTTCTCCTGAGCCAGACATACCAAATGTTTATGGCTTTTTTGGTTTCCTCCTTTGTAGGTCCCGACATCTTGTCCTCCACTGCGGCTCCTGTCATCGTAATTCCTCCACGCAATACCAGTGTGGTCGCTGGGAGTAATGAAGCCATCCTGGAATGTGTGGCCAATGGCAGGTAATGTAACAGCCAGGACAGAATGAGAACTCATTTTAAGGAACATGTCGACCCTGAAATAGGAGAGAAGACATCTGTTTAATTCAAAGTGTTAATACGCAGAATTGGTTTCCCCCCCAAGAAGTGTGGAATCGGAACCTAGTGAGTTGAATTGTATTCCTAGTTGCCGCTTCCCTGTGAATTCAGAGGCATTCTTGATCATAATTAGTGCCATCTTCGAAACTGAGTTATAATGAAACTCCCTTCCATACAGCTGAGTCCCGAGAGTAGTGTTTATTTTCACAGTGATGTGCATTATTCCCTGAACTGCAGAAAGGAATAGGCAAGTTAAAATAATAATAATTTTGTCAGTATTATTTATACAGAAGATTAAAGTTGTGCAACTCGTCTTGGTGGACAGGTGTCTACAATGTTAGACATCCGTGCAATTAATCACAGCACTGATAAATATGTTAATTTATATGCTATCCTTATTCATTAAAGATACTACTTATCCCCTTCATCCCAAGGAAGTCTTTGGATATGGAAAGGGAAGCCACAATAGCTGTTCTGCTCTTCAAGTACCTCAATAATGTTAAATGAGTACTAGGGATTTGATGCTTTCTCACCAGTGAATTGAATTTTTTACAATGTGTACAAGGGTGGCAGAAGATCCCTCGCGAGAGATAAAGATCCGAAATGTCCCAAGAGCCAATTGATTGCTTCTTCCTGCAAAAGCGGAGGCATTCTTGATAATAGTTAGAGCCACCGCCAAAATTGAGCTATAATGAAAGTGCCTCCCATACAGCTGTGTCCCTTGAGTAGTGTTTATTTTTAGCATCCTTTGCTTAGGCAAAGCAAATCATTAGCACTTAAAAGTTCCATTGCTGTAACAATTAGCCATGCTTGTTTGATGGCACTCGAGCTGTTCTTCCCCTCCTCTGATGCATGCTTCTGCCTACGACCTCAGAGCGGCATCTAGATTTATTTCTAAGTGTCCCTTGCTCAATGTGCCTGCAATCCTGGAAGAGTTAGGTGAGTCATATGTTCAGTGTGTTATTACTGCAGATAACATAATTCACAGTAATAATTGGTGTGACTTTTACCCTCACAGGCCTACTGAAAAATTAAGCGTAGCCTGGAAGAGGAACGGGATCAAAATAACCAGTGGAGTTAGCAGTTTTGGGAGACGTCTTGCTATTGCCAACCCAACCTCTGCTGACATTGGAATGTACGTCTGTGAGGCACACTTGAGAGGCATCGCTGCCGCTGAGCCAGAGAGAGCAAAGGCTTTTCTGTCTATCCTAGGTAATGCTCCTTTTTCATAACACAAGCCTTGAACTGAAGTACAATAGGAAATAGAAATGGTTATTTTAATATTTCACCGACCTTATAGCTGAACTTCTCCTTGGCAAATGGAACAAAAGGGGTGAAGTAGGGTTATCTTCAAAATTAATTCTTCAGTGTGAATACAAATTCATCAAGGATATTCTTTCCCTTAACAGCAATGTTATATGGAAAACATTGTGAATCTTAAACTGTGATCATGAAACTGGAAGAAGCATAGTATATTAAATAGTTATCAGGCAGCTTACATGTCTTGGTTTCCAGCTGGATGAAGCCCTGTCTAATTGCCAGCTTATTCCTGGCAGAGCACTTAAGAAAGTTGCTCTGTATTACTTTCTACTTGTGAACGCTTATAGAGAAATTTGAAGTTCTGGAGAAGAAATGGTTGTGGTCATAAAGTATCCCCAAGCTACCTTGCAGTCTAGCCACAAGGCCCTCAATTTAACTGGCCATTTCTTAATCCTTCAGGTCTCTATGTGACCTCAACGCTTAAACAGCACCCCCTTCTGAAACTCTTGCTTTTAACTGCATACTGGGTGTTGAAAGAAGAAACTTCCTTGCCTCCAGGCATTATTGCAAGGGAGAAACAAATTTCATGCACTTGCCTCTAAGTCCCCACCCCCCCCAGTCCCACCTCCACTACTTCCCCAGAATGCCCACTTTTAGGGACTTATATAAGATATGTGGGACCTGCATAAGATCCACTGGTCTCAGATCAGCTGGACGTGTGTGTGTGTATTCTCTGAGCATTCGTCCATGTGATCTACCACCTGCACCCTAAAGAAGTTTGGTCCAAGATTTGCTGTTTGGCCATGGTGTCTGCTGTATTGATAGACCACCTATAAGGATTTTGGTCATATCTACCAGCTAGTTGGCCGCTGAAACTGAATGTGTTAGCAAACAGAGCAGACCTGGCACACATTTCTAATTTGTGCTTCCCAACCTGTAAGGTTGCTCAGTTGACAGCTCTTGTGGGTCAGCTGAGAAAGGAGGTGTTGCACAGTCTCTAATGGCAGAGTATTGCACTTTTTATACAACTGGGAATTTTAATCAGCTTGTACTTTTGAACTCTGACAATAATTTGTGGTTTTATTGACCATTCTTCTTAAGGTTGCCACAGTAGTTTTATTTTGTTATTTTAATATTTATTTGAATGAATGAATGAACAAAGGTAACAATCCTATGGCAAGATCCATGAGAATGAGCAGGGTTAGGATCCAGCAGATCTCCACTTAAACCAGGAAGTTTGCAGTGCAGCTGGACTATACCTGCATAAATCCCCATCCTTGACTCAGTTGGAGATATACCAAGGTATCTTCTCCATCCCAGCTCACCTGGGAGCCAGTGGATCTTGGTAGGACCAGAGAGGATGAGACTTAGCCTGGATCCTAAACCTGTTCAGCTCAGTCCTGTGACCTGGCAACCTGGTAAAAGTTAATCTGGCAAGAAAGGTGGTGTACTCACAGTGTTTTAAAGGCTTATTTTCCCTCTGTCAGGCTTAGGCCAGCTCAGCCAGCCGTGGTCCTGCTCCAGAATGCAGAATGGGTCTGGCATACTTTGCTCCATCTTAACTTGATTTAGCACCAGTATAGGATTGCGCCATTAGGATGGATGAGGGAGACATGGGAAGAGAAGGAATGGCTCTCAAAGTGTGCAAGCCACCTCTGCTGCCTGTGAGCAGCTCTGCTGTCAGTTAGTGGCCTTCCCAGCTTCCTTCTTGACACATGATGTGCGCCCTCAATGTACATATGGTGAATTCATACTTTGTTTTATGTATTTGTTCTAAATGTAGCAGATGGCTTTTATTAACTTCAGGCACTTTGGAGCATTTTATGCAAGTCAAGAAGTGCTTCTCATTTTTCCCCTTTGCAAAGTTGTGTTACACTTTTTATTCCTTGTCCTCTTTTTATTTTAGAATGCTTTTTGTGTGAACTTTGATTCTAAGGTTCTTCTTTTGTTTTTTTTCCTGCAGATTATTATCTCCCAGCTTCTTTTCCCTTTTTAAAAGACCAAAAGCCCATTTCTATTATTTATGATTCTGATTTAAGCCCTTTTTTATCCCCACCATTTTATTGTGACTAATTTAATTTTGCTGCTGTCCTGTCAGATCCTGCTTCCTGCACTATTTCAACCCCTGATTCTCCAAGTGAAGATGGTGCTTAAGTAGTTAGAACAGAAAAACCAAACACTAGGGGAAAGATTTTGAGTGTTGCAATGACAACTTTGATTAGAGTTGTCTGCATACTCTTATTTGGGATGTTTTATTTATTTCTCATATCAGTTTTTATAGGGGTACTGGTGAATGAAGTCATGAAAAGAGTTTGCAGTATGAAGAAGCAGGTGAAAAGAAATCAGTAACAAATTGGTTATCAGTTAATTTTATTGCACTTTTCATGCGGCAAGCGACTCTCGTTTGGTTTGTTTACTCCCAGTGTCAGCAGCATTGGGGGATTTATGTATTTGTGGAACATTAGGAGGGGTGTCTAACAGGAAGCTAAAACAACCCAGTAGTGGAATAATTCATGAAAAAAGCTGGCGTTCCAAAATGGAAGAGTGCCATCTCTTAATTAGTCAGGGCACAGCACCAAGGGGAAGGTGCAGGCGAGAATCAAATATGATAAAGAACTCCTATAAAAGGGATCATTCTCTCTGAGCTTTCTTGAAGGTGTTTCTTCTGAAGCCTACATTATTAAATTCTGTTTTAGCAGCACTTAAGGACTCTATTATGCTTGTCCATTTCTGCACATAAAATATTTGTAGAGTACACAAGTAGATAACACCATGCATGTCTTGGCATAAAGAAAACAAAAGGTTTCCTGAGCCTGCTTAGACAAGCACTCCAGAACTGACCGGAAAGTTCATTTGGAGCAGAAATTCTGTCTACCAGGCTTCAGAAAATGGGACCCTGGAAAGGGAGAATTGGCTTCTGGAGAGATAAAAATCTGAACAGGCATAAGAAATTGGAATGAAATGCAGTGTTTTCCAGAGGGGTACTTAATGAAGATATTTTTGTTTTGTGGCTTAAGTAGGTTAAACACAAATGGATTGTACACTAACAAGAGCAATGGGAATATGAAATAATTCATTAAGGAATCTGTAAAGCAGGCGTGGGGAACATTTCCCCCAACAGATTTTGCCGAACTATAATTCCCACAGCTGTGGCAAGCTTAACCAATGGCTAGCATCCCCCTGCCCCTTGCTATAGAGTGATCCTACAGTGCGTTGAAGGCCAAGTGCTGGTAGCTTTTTGAATTGAAGTTTTAAAACAGACAAAGACAAAATACGGATGAATGTGATGTTACAGGGAAGGGGCAATGTGGAATTTGTAAAAGGAAATAATAGTTCTGGAAATATAACATAAAAGCTGAGTAGGCAAGTTTATATCAAATAAACAGAACAGGTTGGATATAATTTTGGTTACTGATATATTATGAATAAATAGGACAGGTTGGGTATGATTCTGCTGGTTATGTGTTACCAAGAAAGGTTGTGATATCCTCATTCCTGGGCTTTTCATAAGCAAGCAAAAGGGCAAAACATAAAGTGGGATGATTCAGCCATACTGTAATTACAAAATGTGGGCATCAAAACAAGGCAGACAGTATATTGGGATTAAATAAGCCAAAGCTTTTTAAAATTTATTAAACTTTTAAAACTTTCAGCAATATAAAAACTTAGCACCAGTGAATGTGAAGAACTGGTGGACACCTGTTTCCATGCCCTGGGGAACAGACTTGGCTTTCTGGCCACAGCTGCCTCAAGTGCTCATAGGTCAATCCTGTGCCAGACCCTCTCAGCAAGCCTGCCCAGCCCTCTGTAGGAATCTACTCCAGCTGCCCAGGCACTGCTATTGGATGCCACCAGTGCCCTTCCTGCAGGAGTTCTGCAACCGTCTCTTTGTAACCTATATTCACATTTTAGGGTCTCTGCCCACTGCCCCCCTCTCTCTAAAGAACTTGTCCTCTGGCATAGGTCAACAATTAGAAATCATTAAATCAATCAGTGAAATCATTCTACCCAGTTGACCCAGAATGCAGCATCCTAGGGAAAGTGGGAAATGTGCCAATCCAATGCTAATCAGGTTAGGGGGGTGTGTGTGTGTGTGTGTGTGTGTGTGTGTGAATCATTGCTCTTCCTCAAAGTGGAGGAGGGTGGGTGGGAAAGAGGTACATATACTATATTTCCTGCTCTCATTGCTCACAGTCTTGTGGTGGCTGGTCATGCTGAATTGTTGCAAGACATCATCTGAGCTCTCGCACATGCTTCTTAGTATCCCAGAAGGTTGTCACTCAGCACCACAAACTGCCACTGGAAGCAAAAAGGCCTCATTCTGATGTAAAGGACAGATGATATGCCCTTCAGCCCAGTATACCTGAAGGAGCGTCTCCACCCCCATCGTTCTGCCCGGACACTGAGGTCCAACGCCGAGGGCCTTCTGGCGGTTCACTCATTGCAAGAAGCAAAGCTACAGAGAACCAGGCAGAGGGCCTTCTTGGTAGTGGCACCCACCCTGTGGAACGCCCTCCCATCAGATGTCAAAGAGATAAACAACTACCTGACATTTAGAAGACATCTGAAGGCAGCCCTGTTCAGGGAAGTTTTTAATGTGTGACATTTTAATGTATTTTTAATCTTTGTTGGAAGCCTCCCAGATGGGCAGGGTACAAATGATAAATAATAATAATAATAATAATAATAATTATTATTATTATTATTATTATTATTATTATATAGTAATATAGACAGGAGTGCCTGGCGTGCTCTGGTCCATAGGGTCACGAAGAGTCGGACACGACTAAACGACTAAACAACAACAAATATTATGATGAGTAGGTCCTGTGTACCGCAGAGCAGTGCAAAATAGAAACGTGATGCTGTTAAACCCATAACAAATTAAAAATGGCTCCAGTTTAAAATTTGCTGGACTATATTTCAGATGGAGAATACTGGCTGTTCCTGTGCAATCATATAAACCAGCATGACTGGAGAAGGCACTGATGCCATTGTTTGCCACCATAGTGGTCGATCAAGATCCACTTCTGTCATGTAAACTCCTAACTTGGATTTTGCAATGCAGACAGTGCTCATATGCTAAATGCCCTTGACTTGAGGGGCCTTAAATCGCACCCCTTTCATTTCAATAGAAAACTAAGGTCCCACTCCGTCACATGAATGCATTTCAGTGCCCTGGTATTCTATCAGTCAGAAATTCCTGCAAAATGCTTCCAATCTGAATATTTAGTGAGTTGCATCCATGATGCATTAAGAAATAAAATGATCGCCCTCATGCTGCTAACACATAGCACAATTTCCCAACTAGTGTGGCAAAGCTTTCTTTGATTTCTTCATACAGTTCTAGCAAAGATAAACTAAGGTGGTTCCAAACTCTGGTTTTATTAGCTGCAGTTGTTATAAATTTTTTAAAGGGTAGTGTGTTCCTGAGCTAGCACAGCAGCAGTTTTGGGGAAGATTTGCTGCAGATTAGATAAGAACATATTTGTTCTGCTACTAGTCATCCAAAGATTAAGTATTGCCATTGCACTCATTTGGAAATGGGACTAATACTTTAAAAACAAAAAACTACCAATGTTTTCCTCGTGTTCTTGGAGGTCCTTTAATATAACAGCTCCAAATAGTTATTTTTATACTGCCGTTTCAGTAAGAGTTTATGAAATCTTGCCACTACATAAAATGAACAATTGTGCTTTAAAGCAGAAGCTGTGGCTGAAAATAAAACTGGACAAAGGGGAAAAGAAAAAAAGCAATGATACAAAGATGTCAGGATAGTCAGGTGGGACAAAGCAGTGTGAGGCCACAACCCCTTGGACGTTGACAAGGTGGAGCAGAGGCAAAAGGCACAGTGGGAAGACTCCAATCCTATCTCTATACAAAGCCCTCAAACATTCCATTCTTATTAAAGGATGCCTGACCTCTCTTCATACTTAATAACATTTTATCAATGTACTCCTTTAACCGAGCAAGGCAGGCTGCAATCCTAGCCCTGGTAAATGTATGTTCCATAGGACTTACTTCTGTGCTGTTGGTTGGAATTTGTATCCAGAACAAAAGGCTAGAGGGCAGAAACAAGAAAGCAAGACAAGAAGGGCAGAAGCGAGGAAGCAAGACAAGGAGAGAGAGAAAGGCAATGCAAGGAATGCAGTCCAATCAAAGATTTGACCCACAATAGGCTATTTCTGCCTTTGGACCTTGGCTTCAAGTTTGTTTTCTCCAGCAGGTCTGATGAAGCAGTTGAGTTGTGGGCTGTCTTTAAATTTGGAGTTGATGACACCAGGCTTCTGAGATCTGAGAGAGGTCTTTGACATTTTCTCTGCAGCAGAAAGATGCTGTCCTGTGACAGTTGCCAATTCACAGTGAGGAATGAATCAACCCTCCTCCCCAGGAGTCATTGTGGGCTGCTGCTGCTGGTGAAGTGTCTTAGCTCCAGGTGCTTCCTCTGTGGTGACTAGGATTCATGTTTTGTAGCTGGGGGAAAATGTGTGTTTGTGTGTGTATAATATCTCCCTTTGGGAACAAATTGAGTCCTAAGGTGGAAGCAAAGGAGCAGCCGTACGCATGCTTTGATGGAGTCTGTGTTAGATCTAAGCAAGATCTAACACAGGCAGCATTTACATTAAGGCAAACAGGATGTGTGTGCGTGCGCAAATATAAAGGATCATAGATCAACACATTTGCTGGATGCAGGTATTGGCTGCAGTTTTGGAGTGAGCAAATCTGGTTTATATATAGAAAGGTGCATTTTGAGGGACAGAGAAATGTAATGAATGGCAGCTATTCCCTTTTACAAATCGTTTGCCAATAAATGAACTTGCAGAAGATGAGTCTGAGTGCAGGTTTCCTCATTAGCTGTGCAGGAGCACCATTTTGTCACAGAATCTGTACAATGGTTTCCTATCTCTGTGCACATTGCTTGATTGTGAAATGTGTTTGGGATGTTTTCTGGAAGCTGAGTGAAAATGGATACCAATCAAATTATTCAAGAAGTTCAAAATTATTTGCCTACTATGTATGGGATGTTAAAGAAAATCTTTGGCAGCTCCCCATAAGTTTCAAAGGATGCTGCTCCCTATATATATTAAGCTTCTGCAAATATTAGAGCTATTTATTTGGCACAATTGTTTCTTTTCCTTTGGATCTTCCTTCTTGACCCCTTAATTCACAGTCCTAAGCACCACTGAATCTGATGGAACAGTCTTCTGAGCAAACATGCTTAAGAAAAACTGATCTGCTTTTCCACATTAGATTATTTTAGGATTCTGTTCCAAAGTAGATCACAAGTATAGCAGGAACCCATCAATACACAATCCCATTCTATAAGCCTAGCTATATAGCAAACACAACTCTATAACAATAGATTCAGTAGGATTCTGCCCCCCCCCCAGTTATTAATATAAATAAGTCTAATGTCAAAAATTCAACAATGGAACATCAACTGTACTAATAATAAATTAAAACGATTTCCAGAGAGCAGCTTAAAACCAATTGAATGTGAATAAAGGCAAACTCTAGGAAAATAATAAAATTGCCATTCACAAAAAGCTGTTATCAATCTCAGCTTTCCACTTAATAAGAAATGTGGAAAAGTTTCAAAAATTACCCACCCATATTGGCAGACAGGCAGTCTTCACTCCTGGCTCTCACCTGACCTTTCTCCACCTTTCACCTGGGGAAGAACAATATTTAATGCCCTCTCACCCACCCCCAAGCCATAAAGGGAGAGGCACAAATGGTTTTATGTCCAACCCATTTTATTTTCACCTGCCTCAGCCCTATCAAAAGTCTGTTCCATGACGTTTCCACATTAATCTGAGGATTTTAATTTTTTATGAAAACCAGCATTTTATACATATGTATGAATGTGAATGTCCCTTTCCCCTCAAATTATAATTTTAAAGTGGATTTCGATACATTTTCTGAGGTAATGACTGTGTCGCAACATTTGGAGATGTGTGAAATCTGACCGAGAGTGACTTCTAAGCCACACACTAGCGTGGGAAGTTTGGATCAGGTCAGTGGAAGTCAAAATTTGCAAAAAAATAGCATCCCTCAGGCATCCCTAGGGGGTCTTCACATGGCATCCACTTTGCATACTGAGAAACAGCAACAGCTTTTTTTTAGCGGGAGCCAGACGTACACTTTGTGTTGCCAATGACCTCATGCTCAGGGATGGCCAACTGGGGTTGACTCCAGCTCCCAAAGCAAGATTATTTGGCCCCTCATGGCCCTAGCAAATTTTAATCTAATAAACCTTTTCTGCTCCTAACCTTCCAGTAATTAAATGTAAATTGTTTGGCCTGATCCCATAAAATGGCTACTATCATCCTGATAGTTTCTGGACCATTTCACCGTCAACATTGCAGGGCATTGCAATTTCACAACATGGCTGATGTGCCGACGCTACACCCTCCTCCTTTGATCTGGATGCTCAAATTCGCCTATTGTGTAATTTCACCGTCATTATTTCATGCCCTTCAAATATGCAGTATGTTCAGATAGGATTGGAATGGCCTTTTGGAACAGTGAATGGCCTAGTTAAAACATCATCGGGGATCATTTCAGTGTGAAATAGATGCCTCCGGGGGGAGGTAATGGGTTATGGTGGCACCTTACTCCATCTTAGGTCACCCAATTGGACTTAGGCTTCGGTGATTAATAACAGACAATCACCACCAACTAACAGCTGTTCCTCTGTTAGTTATGGCAAACGACACAATGATCCCAGTCCCTGTAGATATGCAAACATATTTGGAAAAACTCTGATCACTCCATCTGGCACTCCAGCCGGAAAAGGCTAGTTAGAAAAACACTGCTTTGCTTCAGAAGGGAGGCTGAAGCTGCTCTAATGCACTTTTGTTTCTTTCTTACCTCTCACTCTGACACACTTTGTGCTGGGAAGCTGCAATGCCCTTTGTGGATTACAGTACCCCATAGATTCCTGAAATAATTGTTTTAAGTCTACTGGGGTGGGGACAAGGATCCCAATATGGGCTGCAAGGCAATTTCTCCCAAACTCTGTTCTCCTGCCCCACGTGGGGCAGGAGGGATGCGACTCCACAGGAACAATCAGGAGCATCAAGTGAGCTCCCCATTGTTTCTTTGCAGGGGAGCGATGGTGGGTGGGCTGCACTAGGATGTTTCCCATTAGGGAACTGAGGGAGCTCAGTCAGTGTCAAGCAGCTGATTGATGCCAAAGCAAGCCATTTTGGAAGAAGACTTTTGCACCAATAAGTTGCTTGATAGTATGCCTTCAAAGTGGTTTGCTAAGAGCCCCAGTTTGTGTTCCAATCCAAACTGCACCTGCAAATGGAATTTGAAGGGGCTCACTGTGACCACCACTCAGGTCATTGGTGGTCGCAGTAAGCCTGTTTGAACTTGACACCAGATGTTCTAATGATGTGATTGGCATGTGAATAGTCATACCCAACTGTCAAAGTTGGTCTGCTGGCCAACTCTAGCTCTCTTCTGGAATTCCTGGAAGTCCTGGGCACCAATTCTTCTGAATACCAGTTACTGGGCAACAAGAGGGGAGTGTTATGCTCACACCCTCCCTGTAGGCTTCCCAAAGGAATTTGCTTGGCCATTGAGGGTAAGGAGATGTGGGACTAATAGAGAGGACTTTTTTAATCTGACCCAGCAGGCCTCTTCTGACTTCACATCAAAAGCATGTGCTTTGGCAGAAATTGAAGGATATTGCAGAGTGCTTCAATGCTCAAGGGAGCAGGTTTAGCCAATAGACATCTGATGACAGCTGCCACTTCAGCTGCATGGATTGATTCTGGCTGGTTTGTTATCCTGGAACCAGTCCTGTTGAACATCAGTATGCTGCTGTAAATAGACCTGTTTTCCCTGTGCAGATTCTGTAAATGGATCCTGGATATTTTTGAAGTTAGGTGCCACAAATCCCTTAATGTTTCTCACTTGGTAGCCTGTCACACGTGCAGCAGTGGATTATTCCTTTCTGTCATTTCATCCTTGTTTCTGAAGGAGAACCAATGCAGCGGCAGCAGCTGCTTCTGCACATAGTCCATTCACCTGCCACCTTGAGTGCAAGAGAAATCTAACACCCAGGAATATACGTCTTTATACGTTATTAATTAGTGTTTCTTTTCAAATATTATTTGGTATTTTCCAGCAGCTCAGGACCTACAGTCCTGTGAAACAGAGTTTGAACAAGGATTTTTCACAGAAAAACATCACTCTCAACTGCAGTATTGGGGACCCCAAAGTGATGCTCGCATTTGCCTTACAGTAGTAGCACATTGCTTTATGACAGTGGAGAAACAACAAAATACTGATGATTACACTATCCACAAGTTGGCTTTGGGACTTTCATTTTCTGGAATGCTTTGAGTACATAATAAAGTTCCAGTACTTTACAGAGAACGTGTATTCTCAGAGAACGAGAATGTGTTTTATTCCTTTTGCTAATTTCGGGTTTTCTGTCAATTTTTCTCCATGAGAGCTATTTGCCACACTCTCTTGTACCAAGTTGTTACGGCTGTTCCCTTAAGGTCCTTCCAAAACTTGGTGATGACCATACATGCTGCTGCTATGAGCATTCAATTGGATTAATTAGTGCTTTGTGGTTTTAGAGCCAGTGTGGTGTAGTGGTTAAGAGAGATAGACTCATAATCTGGGGAACCGGATTTGTGTCTCTGCTCCTCCACATGCAGCTGCTGGGTGACCTTGGGCCAGTCACACTTCTCTGAAGTCTCTCAGCCCCACTCACCTCACAGAGTGTTTGTTGTGGGGGAGGAAGGGAAAGGAGAATGTTAGCCGCTTTGAGACTCCTTCGGGTAGTGATAAAGCGGAATATCAAATTCAAATTCAAACTCTTTTAATGTGATTGCATTTTTTTGATATCTTTGTTGGCCACCCAGAGTTCCAGCAGGAAGAAGGGTAGGATAAAAATTCAGTAACAAATATAAATGAAGAGCAGTTTGATCCACCAGGACCATACCTGAGTGACAGGGTGGGCTGCAGTCCTGTTGCTGTCCTGGTGGCAGGGATGCAACTCCACCTGCAAGGAGTGGAGCAAATCTGACAGTAGCCCAGGACTTCTCAAGAAGATGGTGCTGTTTGCAGACCTATATATGGCAGATATGGGTGGAAGGCTCAGACAGAGGTAGCTCAGGCCTTCATGCCTTTGCTGGAGCCAAGGCTGAACAGAAAAAGGAACTGGGTGCTTGTTAAGACAAAGGAAAACAGAATATATGTGGGTTGATGGGGAGAAGACAGAAGCCATGTTTAAGCTTCCCTGGTGTGACAGGAGTAATCTTGGGCTGCTGCAATGCCCTTCTCACATTCCTCTTGCCATTCCATCTGTAGTTTAGTGTACTAAGTGTTTCGCAACCCAGCCAAAACCCACAGGTAACTTCCAGCTCTTGGCATGCTGACATTTCTCTTATCCACCTTATATTGGAACTTGCTAGCTGTGTATCCTTCTAGTGCCCATGTATCCATTTAGCCCCCATGTGTTCCTTGCGCTTTTCAAATACGTGAACAGTCAACTCAGCTGCTTACAGCTCTGTGCTCCTTGTGCCTTGGTACTTTTCTAGATAAGGCATAAAACCTCAGCATTAAGGATCAAGCATGTTCTGTCCACCACAATTTCCCAGTAATGTATAGCTTTAAAGTTTGTTTTTTTCAATAAATATGTCACTTCATGCACTTATATATTGTTTGTGTTAATAACCATCACTTAGCTGCAAAAGATCAATAATGTCCTTACATTGATATTATTAAAAAACAATAAATCATGCAAACAGCTCTGCTTATTGGTTTCACTCTGAAGGCTTAATTTTTCTAGGAAATTCTGCCTCCTGATGTCTCTGTTGAGAAGAAAATGGAAAACCCATACTGAGATATATTTTTAATAAAAAAAATATTAGCAAGTTGCATGTAAAAGTCCACGGGCAGCAGGATCACAAGAGGACAGAAAGTGTTGGGGTTGTTGAGTGTATACACTATGGAAGCTCAGTCACACAGTTAATCTGAGCACAGAAAACAGCCATTTAACAGAGTTGTCTTTACTAGGCCAACACAAACACACACCGCTATACATCACGTACTATTTAGCGGTACAGTGGTACTTCAGTTTAAGAACAGCCCTGTTTATGAACTATTTGATATACGAACTCTGCGAAACCGGAAGTAGTGTTCCGGTTAGCGAACTTTAACTCGGTCTACAAATGGAAGCCAAACGGTGGAAGGGCACTGGCGGCAGGAGGCCTCATTAGGGAAAGCACCTCTCAGTTTAAGAACAGCTTTGGTTTAAGAACAGACTTATAGAATGGATTAAGTTCATAAACCGAGATAACACTGTATTACAAGTAGTTTTCTCTCTCTGAGCCCAGATAAGGTTTTTTGCTGCAAAGTCCTTGCTGTTAAACACCACAGCCGAGTCCTAAGTTGAGTTGCTTGCAAAGGGTTCTCTGAGTTCTGAAGTCTGGCAATTTCCCAATTTCTTCCTCAGATGATCTCTTCAAAAAGTCTTCACTCAATTTCACAGTTCCGACAGCTAGCCTTCAACAGTTCCTGCAATCTCTTACCACAACCCACAAAGTATGCTGTAACCTGAGCCCTTTAATACACTGAGTTACTTGCTAAATATGCCCATTGACAAAGATAAGAGAGTCACAAGATGCCTGCAGGTGCATTGTGGCAGGTGAAGTTGTCTGGTTTTGCTGCTACAGGTGCACCATGGCATTTCTTCTCTCTCCATTCCTCCCAATGGCCATTCTTCCTCCAGTCACTGGTGTGGATACATGACCTGTCTGTCTGTCTCCAGGCTCTGTGATCGTTTGCAAGGGATTCACATATGGCAGGGTTAATGTCACCAGCCTTCATGTCATGTTTGCAGACATCTTTATAACACAGAGTTGGTCTGCCAACTGGCCTGGTGCTGGAAGCCAGCTCCCCATAGAGCACGTCCTTGGGGATCCTGCCATTTTCCATTCAGTGGACATGACCAAACCAGCATAGACATCGCTGAGACAGGAGTGTGAACATGCTGGGAGAGTCTGGGCTTGGGAGAGTACATCTTTGTTTGAGGATCTGTCCTGGCATGTGATGCCCAAAATCTTCCTGACCCAACACATATTTGTTGCTTTGCTTCTTGAGCTACCTTGTTACAATTCTTATTGAACCTGCTGATATAGATTTATCCTCATGTTGTGGTTCTTTATGTCTCAAGCTACATGGCATGGTGTATTAGATATTGAAGCAAGTCCTTGTGTAAAATGTGTTGCTGTAAATAAAACCCTTTATGGACCTCCCGGGATGGCTTGTCTAAGCTGAGAATTAAAATATTCTCTGATTCACGCCTGTAAAATGAAAAGCAGCCCCTGCTCTGATGTTAATTTGCGGTGTAAAACCCTAAATATAAATTGGCAGTTTCTCAGTGCTCTTTGAAATTCATATTCATCATCACATATAATTGTTGAGGTTGTTTTATGAGGCTATCACTTAAAAGAAACCATAAACCCAAAATAGAAGTCAAACTAGGCCATTTGTAACACTGTATTAAATACATTCCTCTTAATCCAGAGGAAGCTTGGGTTTAGGAGCACATCAGTTCCTGCCCTGTAAGAGTTTTTCCATTCATTCGAGTGAAAGGTCTTGAGTGCACATGTGACAAATCATGGCGTTTGAGTCCCTCCATTGAAATTAATGGAATCCCTGTGCACTCTTGAACTTTTTGGTTTTGAACCTGAGCACACGATGAATTCTAGGTTAGGTCAAGTGTTCAAGCTAAATGAATATATTTCCTTACACTATTCTGGTTTATCTTTCTTTAGAGTCACCCTATTTTACTACTGAGCCGGAAAGCCGAATTTTGGCCGAAGTGGAGAAGACTGTGCATATCCGGTGCCAGGCAATGGGTAAGTTGTTTACCTTTGAGCCTCTTTAGTAAACTTTCAATTTTCCATGATAAGAAGCAGGCTGCATCTGAGGAACATGATCTGAAAAGATGAATCATGCTTGTCTGCTGGGCAAATTGCCCCATCTGCTTTTTGTTTGGGCTTCAGTGCCTGACAGGATGCATTCAACAAATGTGGGCAGGTAAAAAGAATTAGCGTCCTGAGCTGAGTGAATTAATGTAAGTGAAACAGTGGCTTAGGGACCCATAAGCTGAGTTGCCGAGAAACAATCAATAATTGCAATAGTTAAAGCTCCTTGTTTCTTAAAATGATGGAGCTTTTACAATAGGAGGAAAATGTCAGCTGCAAAGTCTATTTCTGCAAGCAGTAGAGCAGGCTTCCTGAAACTCGGCCCTCCAGATGTTTTTGGCCTACAACTCCCATGTGGTCAGGGATGATGGGAATTGTAGTCTCAAAAACATCTGGAGGGCTGAGGTTGAGGAAGCCTGCAGTAGAGAATTAACCCATATATACATGATACCTAACCCCCAGGAAGCTGGCAATGACCCATCCTCATGCCTTGCTGCCCCATACCCTGTACATATCTCCATGTGTGGTGGGAATGTTAAAAAACCCAACCTTTCAGGAATTCAATATTCCAATAAATTAATAAAATAACAGGATAACAATTGGAATTCGAACCAAAATTAACTTTATTAAATACATTTCAAGACAACAATCTGGGCTTACATAATAAAGAATTAAAAAGCCATCTATTACAAGTGACGAGCCTCAACATAACCAGATACTGGAAAGGCCTTTTTGGCATCATGATAGGCAATTGGTACAAAATAGTTTGAGAAACATCCTTCCTTGACAAATAACAAATAAACTATGGTTGACACACGGGCAGATCAAGAAGATGGCATTACACCAGTGTGATTGAATTTCATAACGTATGTCATTATTCCAGAAAATGAGCAATTCCAGCATCAACATTTGGCTCAATCTATTTGATCTAAATTAAAATTCAAACCTAAATTACTGTTTTCTCTTTGAACCCCTCCTGCTTTCATCAGTATATCAACACTTTATATTGTTTCATTGTTAACATAAGAGGGGAAATACTTAATCTAAGCACAACCACAAGGGCTCCTGATTAGACATTTAACTATGTGATGTTGAATGCTATCTTTTAACTGTTCTATCCTGTTTCCCCCATTGTTTTTGTTTAAACCAATTCACGAACCAAGAACTAATAATGAACCATATGTTGTTGATATTACTGCAAATTTATTATGCTATGACATGAGAAGACTTGGACTATTTATTTGTATCATTTATTATTCCTTGCTTATAAAACCCAATAAAAAGTTATCCCAATAAAGAGAGAGAAAACGTTGGCTGCAGAAACATTCAAGCGAAATTACACTTCTGTGGCAGCCGTCTTTCATTCAAATTTTAATTAGAAGGTGTGCAAACACCACTAAAAACTTCAAAATATTTATCATTCCACCTAAAGAGATCAACAGTAGTTGCATAGAAGCAGGTTCATATGATGCTTTTTTTAAAAAAAATGTTAGTTGTTGGCATCCTTCTGGGGCACTGTCATCTAAACCACTGAGCTTCTTGGGCTTGCTGATCAGTAGGTCGGCGGTTCGAATCCCCACGACGGGGTGAGCTCCCGTTGCTCTGTCTCAACTCCTGCCAACCTAGCAGTTCGAAAGCACACCAGTCCCAGTAGATAAATAGGTACCACTGCGGATGGAAGGTAAATGGCGTTTCCGTGCACTTTGGTGTCCATCATGGTGTTCCCTTGCACCAGAAGCGGTTTAGTCCTGCTGGCCACATGACCTGGAAAGCTGTCTGTGGACAAATGCCAGCTCTCTTGGCCCGAAAGCGAGATGAGTGCCGCAACCCCATAGTCTCCTGTGACTGGACTTAACAGTCTTGGGGCCCTTTATCTTTTTTTTTTTTTACCTTGAGAGACAATGGAGTGTGCCTCTGGGAGTGAAGTCAAACTGCCTGAGGGCACAAGCCTGGGCAGTGTGTATGAAGGTCCTGAGCTGCCCAGACGACAAGACTCCCCTCTTGACCTCACTGTTGTGGTCCAAAAGAAACCAGAGCAATATATTTAGCACCAGCTTGGCTGCAGGAGTTGCTGGAAGGTGCCATCCAATCCTCTTAGGGACTCCAGATTTGTGTAGGGTTTACTCCTTAGCCTTTTCTTCTCCCAGAGATATTCTGCAAGGCAGCAGAGGTTTAGGATCTTAGTCATCCTTCTCATAGATGGGTTATCTTCCCAGTTTGACAATTCCCATCCGCCCCTCACTTCCCTCTTCACCACATGCAGGAACCTTGAATTTTTTAAATACATAAGTGTAATCTACTGATTAGACCAGGAGTCAAATCCAGAAAGAATTGACTCTGCCACTGAGAACCCACCTGTCCTTGGAAACCTTTGTGCCTCTTCACACATTACATTTCATTTTATTCACTTATTTAGTTATAACATTTGTATAGCGGGTTAAGGCAGTTTGCAGTTGGGTGTATAGCTAAGATATTCCACACACACACACGCCAAACAAGCATACAAACAACAGTCCATTTCCTTTCCTGGGATATTAATTAGCCTGAAGCTCAGCTATTGCCTCCCTCTTGACCCGCCTCATCTGTATTGGCCCCATAGATAGGGAAACCAAGTTGTAAATGTATGAGAAGTTTCTTAGTGCTGATTCCTTATGTACATCTGACCTAGAGTGTCAACCTTGATGGACAGCAGCTCTCAAAAGTCTCATGTGAGGTATTAGCAGCCCTACTTCCTAAGCTATTTTTATCTCGATCCTGATGTGCATCCTGCTGGGAGAACTTTAAAGAACTGGGAGAACTTTAAAGAACTCTTATTAGATTCATCCTGAAAGAGCACACAAATGGACAGACTCAAAGAAAGTGAAAGGCAGAGAGAATTTTCTATTCTCCTCACTCAAGGCAACATTTATTGACCAAAAATGCGCTGGTTGGCTTCATACTTTTGCAAAATAATTGCACCTAATTCTTTCTGTCTTATTGATGATGTTCATTTCATATTTGCTACTGATCCTTTATTTTATGGTCTTTGCTGTTTATGATCTTTTTAAACATCAATGTTTTATTCATATGCTGCTTTCCTACACGATTGTACCCAAAGCAGTTTACAACAAATCAAATTAACAGCAGCAATGGAAAAAAAAACAGAAGAACAATTACCAATATTCATATTGTCAAAAAATCAACATATACAACATATGTTGTAAAGAAGCTGGTAAAATGTTGTAAATTGTTGTAAAGAAGCTGGTAAAATGCGGTCTTGACTATGCTACCACTCAGTGGATTTGTAACTGGCTGACTGACTGAACCCAAAGGGTGCTCATCAATGGTTCCTCTTCATCCTGGAGAAGAGTGACTAGTGGGGTGCCACAGGGTTCTGTCTTGGGCCCGGTCTTATTCAACATCTTTATCAACAACTTGGATGATGGACTCAAGGGCATCCTGATCAAATTTGCAGATGACACCAAACTGGGAGGGGTAGCTAACACCCCAGAGGACAGGATCACACTTCAAAACGACCTTGACAGATTAGAGAACTGGGCCAAAACAAACAAGATGAATTTTAACAGGGAGAAATGTAAAGTATTGCACTTGGGCAAAAAAAATGAGAGGCACAAATACAAGATGGGTGACACCTGGCTTGAGAGCACTACATGTGAAAAGGATCTAGGAGTCTTGGTTGACCACAAACTTGACATGAGCCAACAGTGTGACGCGGCAGCTAAAAAAGCCAATGCAATTCTGGGCTGCATCAATAGGAATATAGCATCTAGATCAAGGGAAGTAATAGTGCCACTGTATTCTGCTCTGGTCAGACCTCACCTGGAGTACTGTGTCCAGTTCTGGGCACCACAGTTCAAGAAGGACACTGACAAACTGGAACGTGTCCAGGGGAGGGCAACCAAAATGGTCAAAGGCCTGGAAACGATGCCTTATGAGGAACGGCTAAGGGAGCTGGGCATGTTTAGCCTGGAGAAGAGGAGGTTAAGGGGTGATATGATAGCCATGTTCAAATATATAAAAGGATGTCACATAGAGGAGGGAGAAAGGTTGTTTTCTGCTGCTCCAGAGAAGCGGACACGGAGCAATGGATCCAAACTACAAGAAAGAAGATTCCACCTAAACATTAGGAAGAACTTCCTGACAGTAAGAGCTGTTTGACAGTGGAATTTGCTGCCAAGGAGTGTGGTGGAGTCTCCTTCTTTGGAGGTCTTTAAGCAGAGGCTTGACAACCATATGTCAGGAGTGCTCTGATGGTGTTTCCTGCTTGGCAGGGGGTTGGACTCGATGGCCCTTGTGGTCTCTTCCAACTCTATGATTCTATGATTCTATGAACATTGTGTAAAAATATAAGCAAACTAACTTAATTTAATAACTTAAAACTAAATGGGAGAGAGAATAAAGCCTAACACAGATTTAAAAATAGTAGAAAAATGTGGCCCTTAAAAGGCAGGAGTTGTGTTGGTGGTGTTTTGAACTGGACAGTCATTAGTCCAAACCCACAAGTTGGGGTCCATTTGAAGAATGCCTTGTGAAATGGAGAAATTTTTGGTCCTGCAAAAGCAGGAGGAGTGCGTATGGACAGAGCGCATTGCTGAGACATAACAGCAGTGCTGGATTTACGTATAAGCTAAACAAGCTATAGCTTAGGGCCCCAAAAAATATAGGAAAAAATCACTGGATGTACATTTCCAAAATATAAGATAAAAAACAAATAAAATAAAACCTACATACAGCAACAGTGTTGTGTGTTGTGTCGGCTCCTATGATGTAAGTAATGGACCCCACCTGCTAGCCTGCTATTCCCTAAAATATCACAGGTTTGCTCATTTCTGTGTATAGGGTGTCTACATTCTGCATGTGCAAATGGCTTTAGATACCTATTAGGTCCATAAATTACCATATTCAACACAAAAAAACAGTGACAATTTGTTGTTGACAAAGGACAGCTGGACATAGAAAGGGCCCCATTACCTTCAGTAGCTTAGGACCTCATCAAACCTAAATCCGGCCCTGCATACCAGTCATAAGAACATAAGAATTCTGCTGGATCAGACCAATGGCCCATCTAGTCCCTTATCCTTTTCTCACAGCAGCCAACCCGATGCCCCAGTGGGAAACGTGCAAGCAGGATCTGAGCATAAAAGCTCTCTCCCCTCCTGTGGTTTCCAGCAACTGGTATTCTGAGACATTGCTGTCTCCAACTATGGAGGCCGAGCATAGCCATTGTGGCAAGTAGCCTTCAATAGCCCTCTCCTCCATGAATTGGTCTAATCTTCTTTTAAAGCCATTCAGGTTGATGACCATGACTACCTACTGTGGAAACGAGTTCCATAGGTTAACACTGTGCTGCATGAAGAAGGACTTTCTTTTACCCACATTGGCTCCCAGTATGTTTCCGAGCACAATTCAAAGTGTTGGTGCTGACCTTGAAAGCCCTAAACGGCCTCGGCCCAGTAGACCTGAAGGAGCGTCTCCTCCCCCATCATTCTGCCTGGACACTGAGGTCCAGCGCTGAGGGCCTTCTGATGGTTCCCTCCCTGCGAGTGGCTCCCACCCTGTGGAACACCCTCCCACCAGATGTCAAAGAGAGGAACAACTACCAGACTTTTAGAAGACATCTGAAGGCAGCCCTCTTTAGGGAAGCTTTAAATGTTTAACAGACCACTGTATTTTAATACTTTGGTGGAAGCCGCCCAGAGTGGCTGGGGAAACCCAGCCAAATGAGTGGGGTATGTATGTATGTATGTATGTATGTATGTATGTATGTATGTATGTATAAATAAATAAATAAATAAATAAATAAATAAAATTATACCTGTCCTAAATCTTCTAACATTCAGCTTAATTGGATTTCCCCAAGTTTCAATATTATAACAGGAGAAAAACTTTTCTCTACACCTTGAATAATTTTGTAATTTTCTACCATGTCATCCCTTTCTCGCCTTTTCACTCAACTATTTTCTTTGCTCGCTCAACAAACAAAGTGGTTTCTTCCATCCTCACCTGTTCTGTGCCCTGTCCAGATGAGTGCTGCATTTCCAGATTTCTCACTACTAAAGCTAACAGCTGTCTGGCCACCGACTTCTTACCCTGTGTATCAGAGAGGACATAAAATGAAGAGGGGTTGTGGGGGTGCCAGCTCAGGTGCTTGAATCACAGCCTGGGACACATCCTGAAGTTGCTCCATGCCCTGGCCATAAACAGGCAGGACGTTTCAATTTGTCACAACTCCTATGGGATTCTTTGGCGCAAAAGCCATTTATTCCATCTTTGTGCGCTGTGAGTGTGGGAGACACAGATTAAATTTGCTCGATACAAATAGATTAACTATAAATAAAATTAAAGCCTGCAATAGACAGCTTTTTACTTCATTGTAAATGGAGTTTCCTTGGGAACAAAGTTCCATTTTCTATTCCTCAGAGACTACTCAAGTTGCAAGCATTTAAAACACAATATATTGGTATATATAACACTAACTGGATTATATGCTGTCAGCAATCAGTAGAGTTCAAATTAAAACTGCACAAATTTGCCTGTGAAGGAAGAAGAGCATACTTACCTGCTACAGAGTCAGACCTTTGGTTCATAAAGCTCAGCATCGCCTCCCTTGACTCGCAGAGGGGCAGGACTTTTCCCCAGCCTTTGCCAGGAGATGCCAGAGGTCTAAGCTGGGCTCTTCTGCACATATGGCTCTTCCCAGCATCATTAAATATTTTTATAAAAAACAAAATCTGCTGACAGATTAGTTGGGGGCAAATGTTTAGATGATCAAAATGTTTTTATATGAACTATCATATTGGTAACGCTAAACTTGCAGCCCTGATAAATACATTAAAAAATGCACGACTACAGATGGACCCTTGGAAAAGTCTTATTTCTCCAATTATATATTATATATATATTTCTTTCTTTCTTTCTTTCTTCTAGGATTGCAATCTTTTTTCTCTCTTCAGTATGCTTTTTATTGATTTTCTTACATGGTAAAAATTATACATTCCAGATAAGATACAGAAGAAACAAAAGATTACCAAATAAACAAATATATATGAATCCTTAAAATTCTAAAGAATATATATTCCTTCTATCCTGGTTAGCCATGATAAGGGACACATAATTTCTTTTAAAAAGAAAATCAGTTCTTTTCTTTTTCTTTTTCTTTTTTAAAAGCCAGCACAGTCATTTTGAAGCTCAGTGTGGCTCTTGACTGCAGCTGCCTCCTCTGGCAGATCCGTTTGCAAGTTCCTGCCGTGCTCTGATGTACCCCTCATCATTTCAGATGCCCCTTGTCTGTTTCACACCTGGTCTAACTAATGGACTCCTTCCCTGGTGTCTGTCTTTCCAAAAAGATCTTTGAAAAGCACCTTCTCTCTAGTTCTGATGGTGTGACTTACCCACCGAAATCACTAGGATCTTTTAAGGCCTCCTGAAATATCGGAAGGAAAATATATAGATTGACTTCTCTATATTCCTTTAAGTACAGTGGGGTTTGGAGCTGATCTGTGGCTTAATTGGAGAAGACAACCTAAGCTTCAGTGAGCGGAGAATGTTGATATTCCTGTCAGGATTCAAAATGTTTAGCCCATTATGCTGTTATGGGGAATAATGCCCAATGCCAGATTTCATTCTATTGCGTTTTCTATAAAATATAATGGAAATGCTGTTACTTAAGCTTCAGACTATTTCCTGTGTCCTCTATTCTGAGTATGATTCCATTTTTGTATCATCTGTTTCCTCATTACTCAGTGATAATTTGTATTGGCCCAGGGGATTTGATGAGATGAATTACATTTCACTGAGAATTCTGACAATCAGACTGTACACGAATTCTGTAAATGGGCCTTTGGTATGAAATTAAAATTGTGTTTGTTTCACAGTGGTACACTGCATCTATTTTGTGTCAAACCACACACATTGCACACAAAAGATGATTCCTGTAGGCTATAAATAGCTTTATTATTCAAGCAAAATGGAAGTTTCAAATGCGATTTCAAGAACTGATTACATCCTTGTACAGAAATATAATTTCATGACCAGTCAACTACCCCCCCCTTTCTTGGGGAATAATGTATCTTTCATTCTCCTCAGAAGAATGAGTATATTAAAAAGAGTAGGTTTTTGTTATTGTATTTGGTTACATAAAAGTATTTTCAGTGGGTTTTGCCTTGAATTTTTTTAATTGCTGTATCTTTATTGCCTTACTAAACACGCACAATAGATCAAGCGATATTTACTTTCAACATGCTTTGAAGGCTTGCTGTTAGAAACATTTAGAATCCTAGGTAATAAAATGTGTTTGTCCTCATTCAGAGATCTCTGCGAAGTCAGATTTTTATGTACAGAGATCGAACATTCTCATAGCAATCTGTCTCACTCAGGAGACAATGGAAGAATATGTCATTGGGGGTGAGGTCAAATTATTGAAGCTTGCAGTGTCTGCTGTGGCTGTAGAAACCGATGCAGGAGAGACATGTTTTGTTCCAGCTGGGGCAGATGAAGGTGTCCGGTTGAGCTGATGGCATTTCTTCTCTCTGCCCTCTTCCCAGCAGTCATTCCTCCTCTGGTCACTGCTATGGCTACATGACCTGACTGCCTGTCTCTAGGCACTGCGGTTGTCTGCAAGGGATTCCCCCAAGGCAGGGCTGATGTTACTAGCCTTCACATAAAGCAATGCAAAGGCCATTTGTTAAGGACAAACACTGCAAATGTATATGAATTGGGGAATCCACTCTGGGTAGAGGCTTATCCCCAGTTCCTCTTGACCTACTGTCCCCACCCTCCACCCCGGGGGGTGGGGAGAGGAGAATTCACTCTTTAGCGTTCAGTTGGACAAAACATCAATTGGAGTTTTCCCCAGCTTTGCATTTGTTTGATCTATCACTAAAGAGTGAGTTTTCCCTTCGACAGGAGCAGTCCAAGGGCAAAACCACTTGGACCCATGCCTAGAAAGTGCAAGAAGTGGAAAATTGCTCAAAGTCGCCCATTCTAGGCATGGCACAAGCGGAACTGTGAGTGAGCCCTCAACGTTAACCTGAAAGATTGACCCAGGTCAAATAAAGCCTAGTTTTGTCCCTGCTTAACACCATAGGCATACCTTATCCTCCCAAACCTTGCTTTGTTGGCTCTTCCTTGGTGAGCACTTATTATTCTTGGCTAGTGAGGTGAGAAAGAGTTTCCCTGATCTGCTGGGAAACTTTGTTCACAGGGCTTTGCCTCACAACTGGACAGGAGTAACGACATGAGAATGGTGAACACCATGAGCACCCCCTTCCCTCTGCAAATCCTCATTGCTCAGAATCACATGTCTTGGGTGGTCCAGGGTCCTTGAGAGTGGCCCTTTTGTGAGCTTTTGGGCTGTGGCATCAACTTCAGTAAAGGGATTTTGTCACTCATTGGGCTGCTAACCTCAGCCTTGGTTTATGCAATATGGGGATTGTTGAGATAATGTATTTGAAAGTGCTTAGAATGCTCCAAAACACTCCCTTCATAAATACTTTTTCTCATTGAGTGCAATAGAATATACTTCCTAGAAAGGATGCATAAGATTCCTGCTTAAGTCTTACCAATTCACTGCCTTGTCTGCCTTTTGACCTTTTCAAGGCTCATTTGATGACACAATTAACCTATTTCCCAAACTGAATCATTTAATCTGAGGCTTTAAAAAAAATGGCATGCAATTTGATTACAGCAAATGAAGGCACACAGTCGCCATGGCATAAATCATTATGGGTAGTTAAGGATTTGTCTGTGTTTTTCAGTTGTATTTCCCCTCTTTTGACAGGATAATGCATGCTTTGTAGCAGTTGCTTTCTGAATAGTGTATTTGTATAGAACTCTGTAATGGGAAATGGGCAATTAGCAGGCGGCAATGCTTTGTGCCTGGGCACACATGAAAAGTTTTCTCTCTTTCCACTACATTTCAGGTGTCCCACTTCCTGTCCTGGTCTGGTACAAGGATGCTGTCCCCATCCACAAACTGCTGAATCCGCGTTACAAGGTTTTGCTCAATGGGAGTCTTCAGATCCAGGGACTGCAGCCTGATGATTCTGGAATCTTCCAGTGCTTTGCAAGGAATGATGCTGGGGAGATGCAGAGTCGTACCTTCCTGGATGTGACTAGTATGTCTGGACCTATGTGGGGGTTGGGCAGGGGAGGCAAAGGAAGGTTTCTGGGGCACAATGCGTTCATCGTTCTAGGGCAGCCCAGTGGTACGGAGTAAAAAGAAAAGAGAAAGAAGTCAAGCTCGCAGGGGAGGGGCTGTCAAGAGAAACCCCAGAGCAGTGCCTGGGGGAGAGAGGGAAGATCCTTTCCTTGAGCAAGCAGAAAAAGCTTACACTGATTGAGCAATTATGTTGTATTCCACCCTAAGGCTTTCTCCAAGCCTCCTGGTGGAACTACAACGCATCCTAGGACAGCCTGCTCCAGCATTGCACCTTTCACAGATAATAATAATAATAATAATAATAATAATAATAATAATAATAATAATAATAATTCGTGTCCCTGGCTTTCCAGACTCATCTGCTATACAAATGCAAAGGGGCACATTGGTTGCCAGAGGTGAAACATATTGGCATTATTTTCCCCTCTCCTACCCCACTATGTGCAACCTCCAACAAGGAACCCTTCATTTTTAAGCAGTGAAACAGCAGGACTGCAGCCCTCCCACAAATTCCTTCACTCACAATGACTGCCCTTAGAAGATGTGGTTCTCCTCTGACTTTAAACTGAGAGACCCCAAGTTTAAAAACAACTATTCTTTGGGTCTCTTGATGCATGTTTTTAGTAATAGTGATAGTAATAATAATAATAGTTTATACATACAGACATACATACATACATACATACATACATACATACCCTGCCCATCTGGCTGGGTTTCCCCAGCAACTCTGGGCAGCTCCTAACAGAATTAAAAGCACAATAAAACATCAAACATTAAGAACTTCCCTAAACAGGGCTGCTTTCAGATGTCTTCTAAAAGTCAGATAGTTGTTTATTTCCTTGACATCTAATGGGAGGGCATTCCACAGGGTGGGCGCCACCACCAAGAAGGCCCTCTGCCTGGAGATGCTAGCTCCATTTCCCATCAGCCCCCTGAGGCAGCACAGCCAATGGTCAGAAATGATGGCAGTCCTGATCCAAAACATTCAGAGGGCTCAGTATCCAGGAGGATTGGTGTACATGATTTCCTGTTCAAATTTGGACCACTGTTTAGCAGAGGCGTAGCTGGGGGCGGGCGGGGGGAGCACAGGGCACCACACCACAGCGGGCAGCACTTACCACATGAACTGCAGTGCGTCTGAGCCATGTGTCTCTCCTGGGAGTGACACGGTGAATCAGCCGTCTGCAGGCTCTGCGCTGCCCGAAACAGCAGCGTGGGGCTTGCGTCCTCCCGCCGTCTCCCCCACAGGGGATTTCTGTGACTTGGAAGAAACACTCTGAGGTCACATGACTAGGAATTTGGACCATGGGACTGGTATTATTCTTGTTTTTAAAAGCTTAAACACAAAGGAACATTTCATGCAGCCCTTTTTCATATTAATAGTTCTGCTGAGAAAAAGTAAGCACAGTATAATGCATTAATGGTGTGTCACAAATGTGAATGAACCAGGAACTGCCAGGTTAATGCCTCCCTGTTCTATATTTTGTTTTTCTTTCTTTGTTCATTTTTTGGGTTGGGGAGAAGTTACATGTGTAGTGAAGGGTTCTGCGCACACCTCCCCTGGGATATAGCAGGCCATCACAGGGTACAATATATTTTAATTCTTTGATTCAGAATAATAATCTTAAAGTAGCAATTTAAGCACTGTAGCCACAGTATTAGATCAGACGCACAAATAATCTTTCCCTGCTGCATGCCCCTGGACAATGTGGTGCCCTCTGGAAGCTTTTGAACTCCAGTTCCATCAGCCTCTGATGGCCTGGTCAATGGTCAAAGGTGATACAAGGCAACATCTAGAGGGCACTTTAGTGATCATTGAGATACAGCAACAAGTGCACAACATATGCATTATTCACACTTTTGTCATAGTTAAGGGCCATTTATTGTGGGAATGATGTGGTTGTCTTCCCACGTTAAGGCAGAGCAGTATTACAGTTATGCAGCCTTTGCAACGTTTAATAAGTGGGTTTAGAAGAACATATGCCAGCACTGTAATCCTGAAGTCATGCCAGAGGGATGCTATTTTTAGTTGTTTATTCATTAATTTATTCCCATACAATAACCTCCCCTCTCTTAAAGGATAGGGATGGCTAATAGGTATTCTAATCTTTCCCCCTTGTTATCATACGTTCCCTTTTTAACCCTCCTTACACTTCTCCCTTCCAAGTCTGTGCCATTTTTTGTTTTGTTTTCACAAACAACAACAAAAAATCCTAACAAGTGTCCACCTTCTTACTCACAGGAAGCTGCCTTACTGTATACCAAGCCAGACCCTTGGTCTATCTTGCAAATGCTGGAGATTGAGCCTGGGACCTTCTGCTTGGGAAGCAGATGCTCTGCCAACTGACAATGGCCCTACTCCTTTTGGTACCACTTGAATGCACAGTTCCATATTTGCCCCACCCATATGCAACCTGAACAAACACAAGCCTATGCTTTTGTAGTTGATGTCAAATGAAGCCACCTTCGCTTCTGTAATGGCATTGCCAAATCTGGTGGCCCCAGACGCTTTCAACTACAAACCCCCATCAGCACCAGCCAGCACAGCTGTACTCCCATAAGTGTCCCTCCCCCCAGTGTTCATCTATGCTGTGATGGGTGCCATGGCCCCAGATATCTGAAGGGTGCCAAGCTGGGGAAGGCTGTTCTAGAATACGTTGAAGTTGATAAGGAAATGAGGCCAGGAGGTCAATTCCACACCCTGACTGACAAGTGGCAGCGTCTAGAACAGGGGTTGGCAAGGTTTATCTTGCCTGGGCTGGATTGGTCCCGCAGAGATCCCTCTGGTGTCTTTGGCGTTGCTGACCCCTGATCTAGAATAATGATTCTGTTCTGCGTGGAAAATGTGAACTTGGCCATTGCCAAAATGGATGAATACCTGGTGGTTGTCTGCTCTGGTGACCTCAACTTCACAAAAGATGGTTTGGTGGGGGAAAGTGGAGACATTCTTGGCTGGAGTTTGATTTAGGCGTGATGGACGGATGCTTGGCTGCAGCATCTCCTTGCACTGAGCTAAGTCGTTAGATCTTTGCTAGGTTTACCTCTGAACACATATGGTACTCACATAAGGTCTGATATCTTTTCTGGGCAAAAGATAATAGGGAGGCTGTTTGATCTTGCATTGGAGATAGAAAGAATGAGGAAATGGGGAGGGGGGCAGAGATACCATAGATGAAAATCAAATGGAGACTTTTTTTGGCTGACATTCAGCTCTGCAAACTCATGTCAGGCTCAAGAAGCTTTTCATCTTATGTAATGGGGTTGAAAGCAAATAGTTTTGTTTATTTCAATTTATCTATCCCCCCCCCCCGAACTTCTTCTTTTTTCTTCTTTTTACTTTACCACAAAGTCCTTTTGCTTCCACTTGTATGGAAACTGCTTGGAATTCATTTTTCATTTATCCAACAGTCCACACTTGGGGAATTCCAAGGAGGTGAATAATGAAAAGCTACTGTCTCTTCTGAAAAAGTTTTCATGTTATTGTCGTCATTCCCCGGTCCATTACTAGTCTGATAAATATGGATACAAAATTCCACAAGTAGTTGAGAGATCTTTCAAAGAACTGATCCTTAGGAACAAAACAAAATTTGATTCCAGATATTGCACCAACGTTTTCACGACTGCCGACAGACACCACCGTTACCGAAGGGATGACAGCGGTTTTAAGATGTGATGTCTCAGGAGCACCAAAGCCTGCCATTGCATGGAAAAGAGGTAAAGCCTTATTATTCTGTTGGGAAATCACTCTAATTGCTGCTGCTCACCAAGAAGAATTAGCATAGCATTAGCGTTTTCATGCACTGCAAATCAGAGAATTGAAGCTGTTCTCACATGGTGTTTTTCAGGCAACCAGGTTTTGGCCAGCGGCTCCATTCAGATCCCCAGGTTCCTCCTCCTCGAATCTGGAGGGCTTCAGATCGCCCCAGTCTTTGCTCGGGATGCTGGTGACTATACCTGCTGTGCAGTCAACTCTGAAGGATTCCTAAACGCTTCCGCTGCTCTCACCGTGTGGAGTAAGGACCATGTTTGTTTTAGAGTTTAATATTAATCAAGGCTTAATCAGTTCTCATTGTGCCCTCAGGAAACCAATTACAACATTTCCATTTCATGGTGTGTATGTGTGGAAGGGAGGGGGTGAATAATTTAATGGAAATTATGTTTGTGGATTTTAGAGCTGATTTGGAGAGATCTACAAGGGAGAGTGTTCATTTGACATCTTTGCATTTCAAAATAGACATTAAGTTTCACCAAAGCCATCCTAATATACACAGCTGGAGATATCTGCAGATTATTTCAGTAATTCATGCACTACGAGGCATGGCTGCTACCTGTACATTCTCATTGTGTCATCCCGATAACGTGCAACTGATACACATATCACGATGTGGTTGTAGGAGAAGCTAATAATCTCCACTGGAAGTTCCCTTCTGAACAGGCTGCGCTGTATAGTATGCACAGGTTGCCAGTTCATTTTAATGTCCTGCTTAAACCTTTTAAATTTGATTTAATTGCATCACACACTGTATGCACAGCAACGAGAATGAAACTGTTATATAACCCAAGGGGTAGAACAGAAAAATCCAGCACTCTCAGACATGGTGCTTAATGGTGTCTGATGTTCACACTTACCATTTGACTCTTGTTCCTTGTACAGAAATCCCTTCTGGCATTATGGTGTATTATTGCTTCTGGAAAATGGGACTTTGCTCCTATTTTCCATTTATCTTCCTTTTCTTGCACCTGGATTCAGCTGATGTGATCTGTGGCTTTTCCCTTTATATGTTGAGGCATTAGGGAGAACTTTTTGTGCCTTGATTACTCGCTGCAGTGACCTCCATTTCCTGGGCATATTTGAATGATGGGGATTTAACAACATTTGGGTAAATGTCATCTCTTATGTGTGTAGAATATTATGGAAAAGTTTGTGTCTTTGGAGCCACTTGATCTGATTCTTCCCGTCTTTCTCCTCATATCCGCAACCAGCTTTGCGTGGATGTGTTGCTTGGGTGCTGTCCAGCCTTTCCACCTATTTTGAAGCTTTTGAAGGCTGTACAAATGAGCTAACACACACCGCTCTATGGTTTAACATGAAACAATCACAGGGATGATTAACAATGTAGCATTTACTCCTTTATGGCCTCCAGTCAAAAAGAGACGGAGTCTAAGAAAACAATGTAGATCTCCCTAGTGGGATTTTTGATCTTGGAAGCCTCCATGCCTTTCCATGTGAAACTGCTTTTTCAATCTCCCTGCCTCCTTTCTAAACAAGGGTTGGAAGTGAATTGAAGCAATCTGAGCTCTTGCCCCCAGCCCAGCCCTCCTCTGCCTCATTTTGGAGATCAGCATTTCTCTTGTGTCCCATGGCCTCCCATCTGATGTGCTCCTTGCACCATTAGACTGGTGAGCTAGAGAGAGAGTCAAAGCTCTGGTGCTGTGGCATCACCCAACTCTATCTGTTGATGGGTGGCCATCCTGACTCGGCCCCAGACACACTGACCAGATGTTTGGAAGCTGTGGCTGGATGGTTATGTGGGAGCCGGTTGAAGCTAAACCCTTCAAAGACAGAGGTCCTTTGGCTGGGACGGGACGATATGGGATTGGGGGGGCAACTCCCATCTCTTGCGGGGGTGCAATTAGTGCCAGCACCGTCCGTTAAGAGTTTGGGTGTAATCTTCGATACCTCCCTCTTTATGGAGGCACAGATTACAGCTATGACAAAGGCGGCATTTTTTCAACTCCGCCAAGCTAAGCAGTTGGCCCCTTATCTCTCTCGCCCTGACCTAGCCATTGTGATCCAAGCGACTGTCACCTCCAGACTGGATTATTGTAACTCGCTCTATGTGGGACTGCCCTTGAGACTGACCCAGAAACTCCAGCGGGTGCAGAATGCCGTGGCGAGACTCCTTATGGGGTCTTCGCTGCGAGATCACATTCATCCAGTACTATACCAGCTGCACTGGCTCCCGGTGGAGTACAGGATCAGGTTTAAGGTGCTGGTTTTAACCTTTAAAGCCCTATACGGCCTAGGACCCTCGTACCTACGGGACCGCCTCTCCTGGTATGCCCCACAGAGGAACCTACGGTCTGCAAATAAAAACATCCTGAAGGTCCCAGGTCTCAGAGAGGTTAGGCTGGCCTCAACTAGAGCCAGGGCTTTCTCGGCTGCGGCTCCAATCTGATGGAGCGCTCTGTCACAAGAGACTAGGGCCCTGCGGGACCTGACATCTTTCCGCAAGGCCTGCAAGACAGAGTTGGTCCACCAGGCCTTTGGTCAGGGTCCAGCCTGACTCCCTCCTCTGGCAACCTGCACAGAATTTTGCTTAACGGTTGCCATTAATTTGATTTTAATTAATTTTTATAATGAAATGTTTTTAGAATGTTGGATTATTTGATTGTTTGATTATTTGATGGTTGTTAGCCGCCCTGAGCCCGGCTTTGGCTGGGGAGGCGGGATATAAATAAAAATTATTATTATTATTATTATTATTATTATTATTAATGCCTGCAAATCAGAACCTTCCAAATAGTGAGGCATTGCATGAGGCACTCTGTTCTGCAGGTCCAGGAGCAGGCTTTAGTTTGATATGGGCCCCAGTGTTGCCAGTGGCGGAGCTTCATGCTCCAGCACCGGTGGCATGGCTGGTGTGCATCCTGGGAGCATGGCGTGCATCCCGGGGGCATGGCGCACTGCCCTCAGGGGTGTGGTGCACGTCCCGGGGTCATGGCGCGCCACCCTCAGGATAGTGGCGCACATCCTGGGGGCGTGGCACCTAGTGGAGGGGGCAGCCATGATGGCACCCCACCAGGATTGTGGTGCCAGGGGCGGTGCACTCCCCCCGCCCCCTCTTCCTCCGCCAGTGAATGTTGCAGGATCCAATTTAACAACCTCCTGTTTGCCAGCCTCAAAGCCAGGAACCTGGTCCATTTCTTCAGCCAGTGTCCTTGTAACCTCTTATTCTGTGCCCTGATCACTGCTGAACTCTGACACCACAGCACACATAGTCACTATTGCTCTTTAAGCCCCAGAATGCACAGCTGCTACCTGAATGACTGATGCAAGCCAATAGTCTGGTCCAGCTAGCTTTTCAACTTTGAGCTCAGCTGATGTTCCACAAACTGCATGTTGCACTTCTCTCTTGCAAAGCATCCTCAAGGGATGCAGTTTGCATAGGAGAAAAGATGCTTCCCCTGTCAGTCATTTCCCCTCTGAAACTTCTTCTCTTCTCTTCACCCCACCAGTATTGTAGACCTGGATTTATTCTGGGTGTGTGTGTGTGTGGTGGAATGAAACCCTGTAACTCCAAGAGATAATTTCCTGGGACATTTTGCTATTCAAAGTAAAAAACACATTAAGAGCCTGTGTAAGTATACAGTCCTTCTCTTCTGAAGGTGGCTAAGACATCAGGAGCCAGCCTTGGTCATATCTGCTTTCTACCCGCTCTTTCCTCTCCCTGGACTGAATTATCTCCTACTGCTGCAATAGCAATTAAAGGAAATATCTTCATCATTAACATCATAAATGCAGCTAGTTTTTCTTAACCCAGGATCTGAAACTCACTTTGAGCTGTTGTTTCAGACTCCACTTACTTGGGAACTGTGGTTTGCATTTACCATGATTAAAAATCACTGTGACCATTTCCCTACACCGTGGTTATGCTGCGAGTAGGAGAGTCAGTCTACAGCCAGGTGGGAGGCTGGCTCCTTAATCATGCTTAAGAGGTGGCTACTTGCCCTAACACATGACAAACACTCTGCTGTAAAATTTACTCTAGGTCTCTTTTTCTAATATTGCTGGGCCCCTGGAATTGGAATCCCGGGGGAAATTAAAGATGGGAAGGGGATGTGATACTGCATTAAACTTTTCCAGTAAACACTGGCTGTGGAGAACTTTGCACTTTCACATATTTGCTAGAGGCAGGGGGATGGAGGAGCAGAAATTTTCTTGTCAGGAATGACAAATGACCTGGCTCGCTGCCTTCAGAGGCCAAACACCCAAGCCAAGATGGAAGTTGGCAATTTTACCTGAACTGTGGGTCGTGTTCTTTTCAGATCGCACTCTTATCGTTCGCCCTCCTGAGGACAGCACTGTTATTAAGGGAACCACCGCGATGCTGCACTGCGAGGCTGCTCATGACCCAAGAATTTCAATCAGGTTGGTGGTGTCTGCACTTGCTTCTGCCGTATATTTGAACTTAATTTTACAAAATGTGGTCACCGTGTTTGGCGAGCTCTTTCCAGGCACCTGGTTTTGTGCTGGTATTCCCAGTGATGGCATCCTCTGGGGTTGCAGGTTGAGCTATTATTCATGTCAAGTCCTTTTTATTTCTCCACTTCAACCTTATATATTATTTACAATGAACTGCGTTCCACTTCATGACTTCAATACAACTACCCATGATTTACTGTCAAGGTTAATACAATATCAATAAAACTGACTTGTCAGAAGCTGATACTTAATGAGAATGAAACCCAAAGTGATTTGAGGGGATTGTAGGAACGTTTGCAGAGAGAGTCTTGAAAATTCCTGAAAGCATCCTTTCTGCTCTTGAACAAAGCGCCAGATCAGCCTTGCAGAAAGTACAATATGTCTTTAAACTGCCAGATTCTACAAGCAAGGAGTCAGAGGAATTCCCTCTCTGCTCCTTTGACAGGATGAGCATGTACACAAATGAAAGACAGGCAAATGAAAAGGGGAAAGGCCAAGGAAGGATGCCACAGTTCCCTTTAGAAAATGTTAAACAACGGCATTTGTGTAAAAGAGAAAGGAAAGACATCAAGTCTTGCATTAAGAAGAGGATGGCATTTTAGAAGCTTTCTCTGCTGTCGCCACCCCCCCCACTCCCCCCGTTAAGGGCTGGTAGGATTATGACTATGAGCTCTGCTATAGATGGTTTAGAATAGCTCTATTCTATTAATCATAACATTGAAATCACTTGTGGGAGAAAAGTATTAAATGGATCATGAATAAAAAATCAGAAAGGTTTAAAGCTAAGTATAATTAGCATTTGTGTAGTGTATTTCAAGCATCAAAGATTCTTACATACAATTCTTCTGTGTTCCTTACAACACCCTTGTATGGCAGGCCAGGGTATATTTTGTGATTCGTATACTAAACGAACCACTACAAATATCCTTCAAATTCACTGTTGTTGTTCTGTTTTGTGTTGTGCAATTTAAATTCAAATATATGCAGGAGGAAGCTGTTGTAGCCCTTGGTTATACATTTTGCCTGCCCACGCACTCGCCTGTAAACTCTGGCCCTAATCCACAGAAAATTGGGCCCAAGTATGCAGGGGCAAAGGCAAGAGGGGAAGAAGACAAGAAATACTGTAGCCTTTCCTGTGACATAGACTCAGTCTAAGAAACGTAGAAAGGAGAAGAAGAGCAATGACAGGTCAGCGGTAGAGAGGCATCCATTAATAGTACATCTACTTGCATTGTGTAAACCTCTTATTGCCTTCTATAGTAAAACGTATTATTTAAATGAAGTAAAACTTGGGCTCTAAGTAGGTTTTCTGACTCTTGAAATATAAAATACAGTGGTACCTCGGGTTAAGTACTTAATTTGTTCCGGAGGTCCGTACCTAACCTGAAACTGTTCTTAACCTGAAGCACCACTTTAGCTAATGGGGCCTCCCGCTGCTGCCGTGCCGCCGGAGCATGATTTCTGTTCTTATCCTGAAGCAAAGTTCTTAACCTGAAGTACTATTTCTGGCTTAGTGGAGTGTGTAACCTGAAGCGTATGTAACCTGAAGCATATGTAACCCGAGGTACCACTGTATCTGATACCTGACAGGTTCTGGGTGTGAAGCCAAGTGGAGGTTCAGGATTAGGTAGGTCTGCAGTGGTACCAACTAGTTTCTGATGGGTCTGAAAGCCTATTTTGGAGTCAAGCACAAAAGTTGTTTATTTGTGTATAGTCTGCAGGTCAACAACAACACACACATCCAGCTAGGGTACTGTATGTCCTTGTCCCCTTGTTTTTCTGGGATCCAAAATCAAACCAAGTACAGCCTGGGTCAGGCTGGCAACCATCACTTCAAACCTGCTTTGTTTAAAAATGAATAAATGGGAAATTTGCCATTGATTTCTAAGGAGTAGGATTGCACCCTTCACCTTGAACTATCGTACATTTTATTAGTCTTGCCGGCCTGTCAGACATTCACTGCATCCAAATGAGCCCTTGGTGAAGGTTGCGAGGGAGCATCTCTGTTCTACATAGTTATTTAGCTCTGTTTTTACCATATAATTTCAGCACTTGATATTTCATCATTTTTAACGAAATAGACAGCTGACTTTAACGGTCTGAAATACTGTGACAATCAGGTATGTTTGGAAGAAGGACAACGTTGTCATAAATCCATCTAGCAGCTCCCGAATCACCATGGAGAAAGATGGCAGCCTCACCATCAGCCAGACGTGGTCCGGAGACATTGGAGACTACACTTGCGAAGTCACATCCTCTGGAGGAAATGATTCCAGGGTGGCCCGCTTGGAAGTGATGTGAGTATTCCAGGGGCAGGCAGCTTTGAATGGAACTGCAAGTGGTTGGCACCTCCCTCTCATTTTACTCCACTCCCTTGCAACTTTTGCTTTGTTATAAGAAACACAGTCAGTTCCTTACTTTAGTACAATTGTCTCCAGTGGTATTTAAGCTCCACACTTATGGTGTTTCCAGATCAGGGAAACTGGCTAGCCCAAAGAGCAGATTATGACGGCTGTGGTTTTCCAGACTCCCTTGTATGAGCCTGCTCAGAACATGCAGTTCCAGGTAATTCATTGGGCTGAGTCCCAGGCACCAGCCATGAGCTTCAAGCCCTGGAGTCCCTGACCGTGGTCTGAATTTGACCAGGTATTTCCTTAGAGAGAGCATTCCCCATAGTAGCCCTACAGTTCTGGGACTCTGCCAACTGGCTTCTGTCACATCACCACAGGCCTTTGGGAAAGATCTGATTCACAACCACACCCAACACCCACCCCATTCTTGCTGGCTTTTACTTGAAGGCTTAAAAAAAATGTTCTGCTTCCTTGTTGGTTTGGAGTTTGTTTTAATTCTGGGCTGGACGTTTGGTTATTTTTTTCTGGCTTTTATTATTTTCCTGGTTTTTCCTTTTTTTCCTTTTTGAGTAATTCATATTTTTGTTTTACACTTGTTTTGTACTGTTTATTTTTATGGAAGCCGCCTTGAGAGAGCTTTTACTCTTCAAGGCAGCATTTAAGCAGGTTTTTTAAAATAATAATGAAATGCTCTGTTGAGACCTATGAAATTGAAAAGGGCCTGCATTGATTGTTCTTTCTTGGCTGAACTGATCCCTAAGCTCTGATGGAAGTAGAATGTGAGTGAGGCAGTCGGTCTTGTTGAGCAAGAGAAGGTGATATTCTAATATGACTGACGCTTAGAGTAAACCTGCGTACTAATATTTTTGGGAAAGCCATCTGTTTCTGCCGTCTGCTTGCACCTAATCTTTTCTTGGAGAAGATGCCTGAGGCTGCTTCTTCAGCCCTGCTGTCTAACGTGCTCATTTCTGAGATTTTGTTACATCCATCTTGGTTTCATTACAGCATCACCTCTTCAGTGCCAAGCCTAGATTGAATTCTGTTCTGAAGCCATCCATTTTTACATCCTCTCCTTTGGTTCTTATCCTGGAGTGCATTTTATGCTGCTGGTAGAAATCCAGGGCTGAGGAGAAAATTCCAAACAGATTGCTACCTCCCGTACTTAATTTGTTGTCTCTTGTGCCTCTTTAGGGACTTTGGTGCAAAGATGGGTCTGGCTTTAAAACTGTGACATTGGAGCCAAAAGGCCTGTGTCTGCTGAGAGCGTTTAACTGTGAAAGGCCTCTCCAGGCCCTTGAACTCTTATCATCCTTTGTAATCTCCATCTTCTGGGCAGGGGCCAACCAGGGTCTAAAGTTGGGGGTTTTACCAGCCTGCTACCTGTGATTATCTTAACTGGAGACACCAGAAATTAAACCTGGGATCTTCTGCAAACCAAGCATGTGTTTTGTCTCTATGCTGAGATTCCTGCCAATGACACCAAACATTCACGGTCAGGGCTCTGGTGGGGTCTTCCTTTCTCTCCCACAGCCCACTTCCTTTCCCATAGTTGCTGTTCTTCCCAAACCTCTCAAATGCGAAACAAGTCAGGTGGCAGGAGTCATTCCATGGTCATACACCCCCCCCCAAAATGTTGTCTCAGAATCATCATCACGGGCAATTTATAGGAGCATCAGAAAGAAGAGACTAGATGCCAGCATCAGGCAAGCAATGCAAACTAAACACAGTTTGAATGTGTCCATTATTAAGTGAGAGTTAATAATAGTGATTCTCACAGATGTATAGTAACGAAACTCCAAATGACACCCTGTTAAAAAACCATCTTGTTGTGGTTTCCATCTCCATATATTCCTTAAATTGCACTGACTGCCTCTTCCCATTTGTACTTTTTATTTTGCATGCTTCATCTAAGTGAGAACAATCGGAAAGAAGTCAGGCAGAAAGCAGATTATCTTTTCCACACAATAGAGAAGGGTGGTTTTTTCTTTCTTTTAGTAATTTCCAGCTTTTCTGGTGAGCTGTTATCCAAGAGAGAAAAATTACTACTATTTCATAATGTACCTGCAATGGGGGAAAACACACACATGTATACACAAACACAAACACATACACAAATCTCTTTCCCCATCAAATGCAGTGCATGTCCCTATATGGAACACAGGTTTGAAGTGGCAAGATCCTCAATTTGGGGGGGGGGGTCAGATCCATAGGCAAATTTAGTGTCATGCAAGTGAAATTGAAATGTCTTCTCCAGAGTACGTTCAAGTTTCTCTCAAATCGTTACTGACAAAAAATTATGAGATATTTTAAGTGCTAATACAGAATGAACATCTATGGAGGGGCTGGAACACAGTGTTAAGAGCACATGCTTGGCATGCAGAAGGCATCAAGTTCAATCCCCAGAATCTGAAGGTGACGTTTGGAAAGTTCCCTGCCTGTAACTGAGAGCAGCTGCCAGTCAGTGCAGATGGATCAATGGTATGATCCTGAAATGCGCTCCGGGTGCAGATTCCTTTGACTTTGATCCTAAATCTGCAGTTAGTGCAGAATGCTGCTGTGGCACAATTGTTGACAGGAGTGAGTGCTTGCCAGCATATAACACCTCTGCTAAGAGAGCTGCTCTAGTGGCCAATCTGCTACCAAACCAGGTTCAAGGTGTTACTATTAGTGCATGAAGCCCTTAATGACTCAGGACAGGTTTACCTGGGAGATCACCTTACCCAAATAGGCTCACTCAAACACTTCAATCTGCAGAACTGGCCCTGTTACAGGAGTCTCAAAACACCTCTTCCACATCTGTCAGAAATCCATCTCCCATGCTTTGGAACTCCCTGCCTCTTGACATCAAACAGGTGCCTTCACTGTACTCCTTTTGGCACCTGCTAATAAACATTTTTGTTTAGGCAAGCCTACCCAGGTTTACATACTTTTTGCGTGTGTTTTGATCTGTGTTTAGCTCATCACTGATTTTTAAAAATCATCTTTTTGTTTTGAGGTTTTTCTTTGTTTTTACAATCAAGTGGTATATACATTTAATGAAATAGATAACATTCCATATAAAGCTGCTTCCTGCAGTGGCACCGTGTGCAGGGTGGGCGGTTCGGCCCAGGTGCCATGTCTGGGGGTGTGTGTGACAAGAACGCACCCCATGGGGTGCTCGCCCTGCCGCCCCTGGGCACAGTGGCACAAGCAGCCATCGCGCCGCCGCAGCCACATGTGGAGGATCCTCCATTCGCGGCTGCAGCCTGAGCACTGTACGGATGGTGGTGGGATGCCTCCGTCACCACTACAGCCGCAAGCGGAGGATCCCACCACTGCCCGTATGACTCTCGGGTGTCGCCAGTGGCAAACCGCTATGTACAACGCATGTGCGGTGTCGCACGCGTGCACTGTGTGTAGCGATACCACATATGCACCGTACATAGGAGTTTGCCACTGGTGACACTGGAGTGCCATACGGATGGCAGCGGGATCTGTCCGCCGGCGGCAGGAGCTGCTTTTGGCAAGCCGTGTCCACCCCCTCCCAGCCTCCCTACCTCCCTGGCTCACCGTAAGCGGCTCCTGCTTTGCCACTTTACAGTGAGCCGGGGAGGGGGACAGACGGACGGACGGGAGCCGTGGCTCCCAAGAGGACGAGCTGCGCAGCTTTACCAGTGCCCCGGCAAAGTGTCATAGCTCCCCCCCTTCTCCTGACGGCTCAGGGTACTTGGGAGTCATGGCAGTGGAGGCACAGAGGCGTAGGAAGGGGGGCCGGACCACCCCAGGTTTCATTCCTGAGGAGATGACATTTGATGCCCACCCACGACTCCCAAGCCTGCCCCGAGCTGTCGATGTGGGGGGATTGACAAAAAAAATTCCTCACTGGGTACCACCTGGACTTGCTACGCCTGTGGCTTCCTGTGCTAGAGGAAGGGTTGCCTGCCGCAAGTCCCAGGTTCAGCTCCTGGCAGCTCCAGATAAGGCTGGGAAGGGCTGCTGCCTGTGATGCAGGAGAGGCGCTGCTGCAAGTCAGTGCAGGCACGGCTGAGCCAAATGGTCCAGTGGCCTCTGGTTCCTCTGCACAAAGGAGACCTGAGGGACGGAGGACGCCTTTCCCCTTTAAAATATCCTCCTGCTGAACCACTTACGGCAAGTCAAACTTCATGGCAGATTTGGCTTAGACAGTCTTTTGTGACCAGGAAGGAAAGCTTTTTCTCTTCTTCTTTTTCAAATTGACAAGGAGGCTTGCTTAATCTCCTTCGCCTTCTTGGTAATCCTCTCTTCAGTCACAGTCTCTCTAATTACCTGCTGTTGGGCTCTTTTTTCCCTGAGAAATCTTTCCAAAAACATGCCTAGTTTATTTCCCTTAGCAAATAGCTTGCTTTTAGCTAATTTTGTAAGATACTCTGTGGGTGTTTGTTGAGTAAATTTCTTCAGCCATCCTCTGGCAGTCACAAACTGTTTCTCAAACATTAGGGTATTTGTGTCTGCTATGTATCGTTTTTTGAATACCTTACCTTTTTTCCTCCAGCCTCACTACAGCAGTGAAACAGTCCTCTCATGTTTATATAGGAAGGCAAATGGGGACTTTGCCAGAGTCCCAGGAGACTGTCACCAACAGTGTACTGTTTTTGATGGTTTAGAGCTTAGACAAGCGCTGAAGCAAAACTGGTGCGTGTGCATTTTGCAAATGTTTTTAGCACACACATGTGTTTGGGCGATTCTTCACACCATGTTGTAAAAGGATGAGGAACTGTTTAAGAGCATGAAGAAGAGTTTGGCTGGGTCAAGCAAATGGTCTTTCTTGTTTCCTAGAGTAGCCAACTAGATGGCTTCTAAAAGCCCACAAGCAAGGCATGAAAGCCAGTTGTTGGTCTCCAGTGGCATAGGTCTCTCAACCTGGAGGTTTCATCATGACTATGACTGGTAAACATTGCTCCATGAATTTGTCCAGTCCTCTTCTACTAGCTAGTGAACATCACCACATTTTGTGGCAGCAGATTCCAGAAATGAATTCTGCTGTTTTTCTCCTTCTCTCATAACGCTTGAACCTGTGGACATCCAATGAAACTGAGAGCTGGAAGATTCAGGACAAATAAAAGAGAGGGTGTCTTCATGCAGCACAGATTTAAACTGCAGAGCTCACTCCCAAAGGAGCAGCGATCACCGCCAATTTGGGTGGCTTTAAAATAGGATTAGACAAATTCACGGGCGAGGATAAGACTATTGGTGGCTGCTAGCCAGGATAGCTGTACTCTGTCTCCACAATTAAGAAAGCCGACTTCATAAAACTTAGGGAAGTGCTGGGTGAGATCCCATGGACAGTAATACTAAAAGGAAAGGGAGTTCATGATGGCTGGGAGTTTGTTAAGAGGGAGATAGTAAAAGCACAACTTCAGGCAATACCAATGAGACGGAAACACGGAAGGTGCCTAAAGAAGCCAGGGTGGCTATCTAAAGAACTTTTAACTGAGTTAAGATTAAAAAAGGATGTGTACAAAAAATGGAAAAGGGGGGAAACCACCAAAGAGGAATTCAAACAAATAGCCAGCACGTGTAGACACAAAGTCAGAAAAGCTAAAGCACAGAATGAACTCAGGCTTGCTAGAGAGGTTAAAAGCAACAAAAAAGGCTTTTATGGGTATGTTCGTAGCAAAAGGAAGAACAAAGAAACAGTGGGGTCACTCAGAGGAGAAGATGGTGAAATGCAAACAGGGGACACAGAAAGGGCTGAACTCCTCAATGCCTTCTTTGCCTCAGTCTTCTCCGATAAAGAAAACAATGCCCGACCTGAAGAATTTGGAGCAAATGATTCAGCAGAGGAAACACAGCCCAGAATAACTAAGGAGATAGTACAAGAATACTTGGCTAGTCTAGATGTATTCAAGTCTCCAGGGCCAGATGAACTGCATCCAAGAGTATTAAAAGAACTGGCAGATGTGATCTCAGAACCACTGGCAGTCATCTTTGAGAATTCCTGGAGAACAGGCGAAGTCCCGGCAGACTGGAGGAGGGCAAATGTTGTCCCTATTTTCAAAAAGGGGAAAAGAGAGGACCCAAATAATTACCGCCCAGTCAGTCTGACATCAATACCAGGGAAGATTCTGGAGCAGATCATTAAGCAAACAGTCTGTGAGCACCTAGAAAGGAATGCTGTGATCACCAATAGTCAGCATGGATATCTGAAAAATAAGTCAAGTCAGACTAACCTGATCTCGTTTTTTGACAGAATTACAAGACTGGTAGATGAAGGGAACGCAGTGGATGTAGCCTACCTTGATTTCAGCAAGGCATTTGACAAGGTGCCCCATGATATTCTTGTAAAGAAGCTGGTAAAATGCGGTCTTGACTATGCTACCACTCAGTGGATTTGTAACTGGCTGACTGACCGAACCCAAAGGGTGCTCATCAATGGTTCCTCTTCATCCTGGAGAAGAGTGACTAGTGGGGTGCCACAGGGTTCTGTCTTGGGCCCGGTCTTATTCAACATCTTTATCAACGACTTGGATGATGGACTCAAGGGCATCCTGATCAAATTTGCAGATGACACCAAACTGGGAGGGGTGGCTAACACCCCAGAGGACAGGATCACACTTCAAAACGACCTTGACAGATTAGAGAACTGGGCCAAAACAAACAAGATGAATTTTAACAGGGAGAAATGTAAAGTATTGCACTTGGGCAAAAAAAAGAGAGGCACAAATACAAGATGGGTGACACCTGGCTTGAGAGCACTACATGTGAAAAGGATCTAGGAGTCTTGGTTGACCACAAACTTGACATGAGCCAACAGTGTGACGCGGCAGCTAAAAAAGCCAATGCAATTCTGGGCTGCATCAATAGGAGTATAGCATCTAGATCAAGGGAAGTAATAGTGCCACTGTATTCTGCTCTGGTCAGACCTCACCTGGAGTACTGTGTCCAGTTCTGGGCACCACAGTTCAAGAAGGACACTGACAAACTGGAACGTGTCCAGAGGAGGGCAACCAAAATGGTCAAAGGCCTGGAAACGATGCCTTATGAGGAACGGCTAAGGGAGCTGGGCATGTTTAGCCTGGAGAAGAGGAGGTTAAGGGGTGATATGATAGCCATGTTCAAATATATAAAAGGATGTCACATAGAGGAGGGAGAAAGGTTGTTTTCTGCTGCTCCAGAGAAGCGGACACAGAGCAATGGATCCAAACTACAAGAAAGAAGATTCCACCTAAACATTAGGAAGAACTTCCTGACAGTAAGAGCTGTTCGACAGTGGAATTTGCTGCCAAGGAGTGTGGTGGAGTCTCCTTCTTTGGAGGTCTTTAAGCAGAGGCTTGACAACCTGTCAGGGAACTGCCATTGGAACGAGAGGAGGAGGAGAGGCTCCACGACGATGCTGGAGAGGGGCCAAGTAGGGAGAGAGGCAGGTCTCCTGTTGGGGAAGAAATTCAGCGCAACACCAGGGATGGAGGGGGGCCAATTGGGGAAGCGGAGAGCAGGCTCAGAGACTCTTCACTGGACACCAGCGGAGAGAGCACAGGTCCTCCGCTACCCACGCCCACCCTGCGCAGAAGGCTTCCGCGCAGGGAGGCTAGGAGGAGACTGGGCGTCAAACAACTTTTATGTTGGAAAAGGTTGAAGAAACGCCCACTGTCGGATTCTGCCAGCGACTGAGCAGCCACGAAGTGAGGGGCTGTCCAGCCAGGAAAGGTTTAACCAGGCCACCTACCCAGGAGTGGCGGCAACTTACGCACGAGCAACCCCATAACCATTACACAACCATATGTCAGGAGTGCTCTGATGGTGTTTCCTGCTTGGCAGGGGGTTGGACTCGATGGCCCTTGTGGTCTCTTCCAACTCTATGATTCTATGATTCTATGATTCAATTGGAAGCAGCAATGCTTCTGAATGTCAATTTCTGGGAAATATAGGGAGAGAGAGTGCTCTTGTGCTCAGGTCCTGTTTTCAGATTCCCCAGAGGAATCTGGTTGGCTACTGTGAGAACAAGTTGCTGGACTAGATGGGTCGTTGATCTGACCCAGCAGGCTCTTCTCATGTTCTTATGTTCTTTCTATCCTGAATCTCCAACAAAGACTGGAGGTGAACGGGCCTTATGAGTCTCATCTCCAGCCCCACCCACTTTGGCCTGAAGCCTGAGGTTATTTGATCGCCTGCATCCTGGTCTGAAGCGGAGCACTGCTTTGCCTTTTGATGGCCTCCCAAATACCCTGCATGGTAGCATGGGAAGCACTCAATTCCTCTGGTGAGTCCAAGTTTGGGGACATCTTCTGTGAAAGACCCAACACAAGGACCAGACCACCAGTTTCAGGAGCCCAGTCCAATTTCCCAGCTGGTCATTCAGCAGCCTCTGACTTAGCAATCATTCCTTCTTGGTTTGTGTGTGCAGCTTTGAGGATTTACCACAATCAACTGGTATATAAATATTGTAAAATAAATAAATTGTTTTGACATAGAAATAGCCCAATATTGATTCCCCCGCCCCCAATCCCACTCTGACATCCAGTTAGTATGCAATAATTCCATGGATGTTTAGAGCAAGGAGATTTTAATTTCTTCCCAATGAAAGATGGACAGAACTGTTCACAATGGTGGTGGTAACTAATTTCTCACCCTCCTCACTCTTAATTTTAGTGTTCTCCTATATGTGACATGGAGTCATTTGTTCAAGAGAGATTAGTAATGGTTAACCTCCACTTTTGTGTACAACGGAGAGACCAATACATTTCCTCGCTCGAGAGGTGCTCTTCAGTTGTAAATGATCCTTTCTGGCAAGAGATGTTTCTTGCATGCTCATTTCCTCTGCCTCCAGGGACTTCTGTATATAAGCATCATCATGTGCTGGCAGTTGTTGAGTTCAGAAGGCAACAGTTCATTGCTCTTATATTTTATGGCCTTAACAAGTTAGTACGGAGGGCTGCTTAGCCCCAAAGACCTGTTATGGTTTGCCCTTGCTAGTGTGAACTCAAGGTGACTGCCTATACTGTACACCTGATACAGGAGACAAAATGAGTTTGCTCCAATATATCAGCTCTAATGAGCACACAGTGTACTAATGAAGAGGGATACAAATTCCACAGTTCAAGAACTTCAAATTGATCGATGCTCCAAAATATCAATATTAAAATTTGCAGGGAGTCTTGCAAGACAATCTGCTCAAATCAAATCCTCAACAGGAACTTGAAGTAACCTAACAGGAATATTAGCTTTTACAGAGTTTCACCAAATGGAGATCAAGCCTGTTTTCTTGATGAGCATAGACAAGCTAGATGTTCAGTGTTTCAGATATCAAGGAGCCTTCTTAAATTTCCACTAAAGGCTAGAATTTGAAACAGGCGGAAACGATTCCCTTCTGTATCAACTGTTTACTTGAGCAAAATGAGAGCAGCCTGGGCTGGTAACTGTAGAGTAGCTTTGAATGGATATCTTTAAAGTGACAGAGAAACAGACCTAGCCAATAAACACATGTACAGTGACAGGCATGTTCATACTTCGTGCTTCTGTAACCACCTGGTGCCTCTGCAAACACCACTTATAGCTGGGATAGTTCAGTTGGTAGAGCCTGTCAGAATCTTTTTCCCAGAGTGGGGCCTGAAGCCATGGCTCCTGAGATCCAGGGGCCATGGTTTCAGGCCCCACACTGGGAAAAAGATTGCTACAGTACATTGCAAGAGGTTGGACTATATGACCCCAATTGGCCCCTTCCCAATCCTCAGCTGTATGATTCTATGGTCTCTCGCTTTGAATCCACAACTGCATCTTTTGCTCTGCATTGGTTACGTACCATTTATTTATCAATTTATTTATTATTTAAATTTATATACTGCCCTTTCCCCAAAGATCTCGGGGCAGTTCACAAGATGAAAAGCACAAAATAAATAGTTAAAGAAAAAAAAGTTCTTACAATTATTAATTAACCTTCTCTTCTCTGTAAGTTCCCAGAGTTAGTTACATATGGAAAAGAATACATTGTAACATTAAAAAAGAAAAAAGAAAAACCCACACTCCAAGATACCATACATTCCTGTTTTGATCAATTTCACCGCTTTCCTGCAGAATCCTGCCAGCACTACAGAATGGCTGGCTTTAACTGGGACGTGACAGATCTCAGTAACATGATCAGTTACAAACAGTATGTGAGACTTACATTGGGTCTCCTCTGAAGCAAGTAGAAAAGGTCCCTTTCCAGCCATTCTATGCAGTGGAACTTTGCTTGCAAGGAACACTTCAATCTCCTGCAAGGGCACCAACTATAGGGGGCTCTGGGTGCCCAATCACCCACAAAAAAATGTTGTGGGTGCTTAGCACCCATACCTCAGGGCCCCCAGCACAACTTTCAAGGTCCCGCGAGGTCTCGGAACCTGGTGCTACCAGAAGTCAGGACCTGGTGCTACCGGAAGTCAGTGCAGACATTGGGCTTCCACTGATGCAAGAATGCCTTCCTTTTGCTTGATGGTGCAGAAAAGCTTCCCTCATGGCTTGGAGTTTGAGAAAAAGCCCTTTCTGTCATAAACTTCCAGCATCTTTTAATGGAGGACAAGCCCATCCATGGCTGCTAGCCACAAGGGCTGTGTTCTCCCACCACGGCTGGAGGCAGAAGGTCTTTGGAGGCCAGTTCTTGAGGATGGCAGGTGGGGGAGAGGGCTGTTGAGCTCAAGTCCCGGTTGCAGGCTGACCACTGTAAGAGCAGATGGCAAAATGGGTCTTTGACCTGATGGAGCAGGGCTCTTACGGCCTTATGTTAGCCCAAGCATAATTTTGTTTTTCAGTTTGAGCTATGCAGCCTGGTGTGGGCTACATAAACTATGGGCCACAGATCAAAGTTAATCCAAAATTAAATTCATTTCTCCTCTCTTCACTTCAACCACAGGAAGGAATCTAAAATTCAGGGCATGCATTTTGCAGCTCTGATTTAAAGCCACATCCCTGGGCTGAAATTGCACTTGTTTATGAATGTGGACTCGTTGTGGTTTTAGACGGTGCTCAGTGTGCAGCAGCTTAATAAATTATGAAAAGAAATGAGTACATTTTTTAATTAAAGAATGTCAAGTACAATTACTGCTTTTTGGTCTGACCAGCCAGGGTCAGCAATAATTGATATTGAGAGAGAACTTCCACTGAGCAGTCCATGACAAATTGCTAGTATGGTTGCTTTTCCCACGCAAGAGATTTGGGCTTCACTTTGATGGGAAATGCCAAGCAGCAAAAGATCCGGGTCGTTTTAGGTATGAGTAGGTCTCACACAAGACATTCAAACAGCTGAGGCAGAGAATGCAAACTCCCTCCCTCAACACCCCTCACCCCAATTATCTGTCTATCTATCTGTTTATTTATACAGTGGTACCTCGGGTTAAGTACTTAATTCGTTCTGGAGGTCCGTTCTTAACCTGAAACTGTTCTTAAGCTGAGGTACCACTTTAGCTAATGGGGCCTCCTGCTGCCGCTGCGCATCTGGAGCACGATTTCTGTTCTCATCCTGAAGCAAAGTTCTTAACCCGAGGTACTATTTCTGGGTTAGCGGAGTCTGTAACCTGAAGCGTATGTAACCCGAGGTACCACTGTACCTGAACGGTGGGATCATTGCCCGCTGATGGCACCCGAAACCTGCTACTGTCTCACTTAAATTCATGATGCAGGCCAAGACAAGCCCCACCATGTGACTGGGAAGAGTGGGCCACTTCAGGTGAGGGGTGCTGGTCTGCCATTAATGGCTAGCAAATGGTTAGTCTTTTGATTTATTATTGGGAGAGAGACAGTGTTGTGCAGCAGTTACAGCATCAGACTGGGATCTGAGAGACGGGGGTTCAAATCCCCACTTGGCCATGAAGCTCACTGGTTGTGACCTTGGGCCACTCACTGCCTCTTAGTCTAGCATACCTCACAGGGTTGTTGTCTGAGGATTCAATGAGGACAGAGAGAAGAACCATGTATGCCACCTTTGGATGAAAATGCAATAAATAAAATAAAATATTTTTATTGCAATCTGAGGAGGGAGGGGGGGAAGTTAGGTAGGATACATGTTTTTGCAAGCAAATTCCAAACTGACATCTCTAGGTAGTGGTTGGGCAAGGGCCCTGGCCAGGAGCTGCCAGCCAGTGTAGACCACACTAAGATAAATGAACTAATAGTCTGATTTGGTAAAAGGCTCCTTTCTCAATTTTGCAGTGGGGGCCATAGATTGGGGGTGGAACACATACTTTGCATGCAGAAGGTTCCTGGTTCAATTCCTGGTGTACCAGGCAGGGCAGAAACAGGCTCCTCTTTGAAATCCTGAACAGCTGCTGCCTGCCAGTGTAGACAGTACTGAACTATATGGACAAATGGACTGACAGCTAAGGCAGCTTCCCCTATTCTGCTTCAGGCACTGGGACTTGTCTTGTACAGCCTTGGCTGGCTGGAACTCACAGCAAGTCTTCCCAGTGCTTTGAGGCAATAAGCAATATGCCTTACCCATCTACTTCCACGTACTTGTGGGTGCTTGCTTTTCATAATTTGTGTGTCTGTTTTTAGATATTGTGTGCTTTACTAAATCCTATGTTTTGTTCATTTTACTTTAGATTTTAAGCATTCCATTTAGCATTCCCAAGTGTTTTTAGCAGGCATTTTTCGCTTGGGTGGTTTAGAAAAGAACAGCACCTCTATTTTGTTAGGGATCTACCAGGCTGAGGCTGCAGCATGAATCTTAAATGGTAGCAACCTAAGAGTACGTACAATAATTTTGACTGGGGACTCTTCATGGATGGTGGCAGTGTCTTCTGCTCGCCCGAGTATGAAAAATTCCACTTTAAATCATCTCTCCTCCCCCCTTTCTCCTCAGGCGTTGGTTTCCTATTCATATGTTTTACAGCTATTCCATTACTAAGAACTCGCTGTAAAAAGAATTTATGGGCCAAGTTGTCTCAATTAAAAAAACAAATTTGAAAACTGGCTTTTTTCCCATGTTAAGTAACAGAGCCATTAGCTATTTAAGTGTCAACCTTAGGAATTTCCACATAAATCACCACTAAGAAACCACACAAAAACTCAGCATTGCTCTGATTATTATTATTATTATTATTATTATTATTATTATTATTATTATTATTATTCACTTTTACGTTAAGCTGATCCATTTTAACATTTAAACATTTGTCTGTGACCTACAGAGTGACAGGTGGACCTCTTCCTTCTTTGCTTTTTGTTTTAATTTGCAACGCCCTCTTCTCCTTGTCTCCCCACCCTGCTTTCCACAGAGAATTGCCTCACCCACCGCAGAACCTCCTGGCCACCTTGAACGCTTCCTTCAGCCGCAGCGTGGTCCTCTCCTGGGTGCGTCCCTTCAATGGAAACAGCCCCGTCCTGCACTACATCGTCGAGCTGTCTGAGAACAGTAAGTGCGACGAAACTGATTTTCACCCATTTATGCGAAGACATTTTATTTGGAGTTGTTATTTTCCTCCCTTCCCCTCCCAGGTTAGGCGTGAGAAATCATGCGAAGCCTGGGTATCTGTTTCTTCTCTTGCAAATGTGCATGCGGATTATTAATAATTTTTAAATAAGAAATTTTATTCTAAAAGAACAACCATTTCCCCTGGCAAATGTTCTGCCCCATTGAGGACTCTAATTGGGAGCTTCCCCCCCCTCCCAGTCACTGCTGCTCTTCAGACCTGTTGCACATGGCATTATCTTTGACTTAAGAAGCCAGGGCAACTGCCTGGATGTTCACTGCTCAGGAGTGCAATTATGTAGCCCTGGTGTAATCCTGATGCTCGGCTTAGGCTTGTTGTCATGGCAGTCACTCTCATAAAATATAATTGAGCTGGCATTTTCTTATCAGGACTCCCATAGTCCCAGAGTCCAGTGGAAGGCCACCTGCCCTTCTTCACTCTCCATGCATCTTCCACTAAGAGCTTTTTCTTCCCTGTCTCCATCTCGTCTCCTCTCTTGAGGAACACACCCTCTCACCACCACTGGTAAGGCTTCTCCTTGGGTCCAGCTCATGCTGGAGAGGCATGAGGTCTGCTGCCTACAACCAAGACATGAGGAAGTGAGGGCTTCTCCCCCTAATTTCCTGCCCCAGAGTCCCACTCCTAGGAGAAGGAAAAGGAGGTGGGGCAGGGGTTAGAGCCGAGAAACTGTGGCTGCCACGTCCCTGATTCAGCAACAGGTTGCGAGATTCAGGTTTGAAACAGGCAGCCTTTATTCATACCTTTGAACCTCCCTGCCTCCTCCTCTGCCCATTTGATCTCCTCTCCCTCCCCCCACACACCAACCATACCACCCTTATTTCTGATGCAGCCTTTGCTTCTCTCTCTTCCTGCCAAATCAAGGTGACTGAGATGGAGAAATGAAGGAGACAGATTCAGTCTAGGAAGAGTGGAGTGTGTGTGTGCATGCAGGCACACACATACATCAGTGGATGCATACTTTATCCATGTCTGTAGGGCTTCAAAGTAAATGGAAAGACTTCATGTTTATTTACATGAATGTTAATTTTTTTTTGGGGGGGAGCTACATCTGGTCTGCTGCCGAGTATCTATTTTAGCCAAGGGCCCTACCTTGTACTTCAATCACTCTGTTGTTTATCTGGCCATGCTCAGCGCGCACACTATGGAATATAAATGCAACCACAATATTCAGGGGCTAGAAAGATGGGCTTTGGCATGCAGTTTTGAGTGGCCTTCTGATGTAATCCAGAATATCAGGCTTTGCAGGAGACTGTCCTGGAAATAGGGATGATACTGTCAACTGGAAAATATAGTAATTCACCTCTAAAAATCTGTAAGAAGCTCAGTCGAGATCTGATAACATCCTACAGAAATTGCTTTGATAATCCTGAAGGGTACGAAGGGATTTTCTGAACTCTCACACGCTGTCAGACAAATCCGTTGATTTTAGCTGATGGCATCGTAATCTACCACAGGCTAGTTCTCTGTGCATAAATTTCACAAAGCTTTTTGTCTGGAAGCGCAGAAACAAAAAGGAGACACAGCCTAGGGAAGTAGAGAGCCATTCCTGTCAGCAATGCTTTTGGGGAGGGGTAATGGAAAGGGATGCCAGGTGGAGTTTGGATTTCAATCCTGGCTGGTCCTGGACTCCTGTGGCAACCCTAGGCAAGTTGTTGTGTCTTGGTTTGTGTTCATCATCTGCAAAGGAAGGAATGGTTCACTGTGTTGTATTTCATACAGGGCAGTTATTGTAAAAATCAGTGGGTTGTTGACCGTGCAAGACTTTCCACCACAGAAATGGTCACTGGCTAGCAGTACAGGGAAACTGATGCTCTCAAAACTACAAACAGAGAGGGCGCACAGGACTGCACTCTAATCCTCTAAACATTGGGATGGATTAATAATGATATGGTCTGCAGTATAGACAACTTTGCTTAACTTCCAGCCTTCATGAATGCCATTCTAGGAGAGAGGCAAGCATCCTCATCCTAAAATCGAGGATCAGCAGGCTCTGAGTCAGCTGCAGTATTTGCCCTGCAGGCTTTATCCTGACAATCGTTTCAAAACCTGCCTCCTCCTCCTACATTTTAGCCTTTGCGTTTTAGCCTCCTGCATTTTAGCCTCTGTGATTCACATGGAATATATGCATCCCATCTAGGACAAGGGGAAAGAGGGTGGAAACGAACAGCCCAAGTAAGCCCTCAAAATGACTGTCCATGGATGGCTATTCAATACAATCGGTAGATAGAGGTGGTAGAACTCTGGATTTTGCCACTTCAAACTGCAAGTGAGGAGCGCCATGTTTTTGCATGCTCCCCCATTCTGTATTTTTATTTTAAAAAACCTCTTTCATCTAGTGAACTAGCTCATCAGTTTATGCTAAGCCTTTCTCATTGACATACTAGTTTTCTATACACATAGATTTTTAAAACATAAGCATTAAGAACTGCAACACCCTAAAGCCTGAAGTGGAAAAGCCCAGAACTTCATCATCTCTGTGAGCTCGGCTAGATTGCTAAAGAAAAAGCGTTTTATATGCGTTTTATATGCGATATAACACTGTGACACCAGATGGCACTGTGGGGTTCCATTTTTGCCCACTCGATTTCTCAATATAAAGGTTACAATGCATTTTTCTTAAGCACTTCTTTGCTGTGTCTAGTTTCAGCCTGTGTCTCATTCTGTGGAGTGTGTGAAATGATTCTTAGCATTTGAAGGGGGGAAACTGCTTAATTCTACTAGTCAAAGGAAGTAGGAAAAGCATCAAATACTCTGTTGTACATGTAGCTCTTCCAAGGAGAAACCAAGGCCCTGCATTGTTTGGTGTTTGGTGTTCCTCATATAAAGACCCCAAGTTTCTAGCTGCCATTCTGCATTTCCCTAATTTCATTTAAATATTAAACCTTTCCTGCTATTAACAGCCCAACTGGTGGTAGGAATATGTAAGCACTTCCTTTCTCATGTGTCTTCAATCACCCGTGAAATGCTACAACACTACGGAAACTGCCTGTGTGTTCGTGTGTAAAAGAAGAGCATGTTTGGCAGCATGCAACCCGAGAGCGGGGTTAATGCTTTCATCTTTTGTTTGCTGGTGTAGATTTCCTGGCCCCTGCTCTATGCTCTAGAGCAGGCTTTGTGTCAGTTTTATGCCAGCATCTTTGTGTGCGGCTATACTTGCTATTACACACACCGTCACTTTTGTCTCTGCATCCAGAAGTTCCTTTGTCCTTTCAGTCAAAAATTGCTTTCAGTGCTTCTGCTTGTTCTTTTGGTGGTACAGGTGCCTTTTCATATATTTTAACTGCTGCTAGTTTTTACATATGCTTCCCCCAAGCTCATTTGCTTATATTTGTAGCTGTTTAACTGTCAGCAGTGGTGCAATATGTGTTATGCATCCTAATCCCAGTTTATGGGAGCCTCTGCATGACTTTTTTCCAGTTGCTAAGGGTGTATTGCAGGCACGATGCTGTAAAGTTTTAATACTGTGAGGGGTTTTCATCAGGAAGCCTAACAGGAACTTGTTTTTATAATGTGTGCCTGTTACCTTGCTGTGTCCTCAATTTGTTCACTGTTTCTGTTGAGGACAGAATGCTTTAATAAGACCAGTAGCACCCGTTGCCCTGGATGTGCAAGTAGCCTGAGATTTCATAACGTTTGCTATTTGTTGCCAAAGAAGGTAGTTTAGCAAGTCCAAATCTCGAAGGACTAATCGCTTGCTGCCTGGACGACTTGACCTGACACAGCGTTTTTCCTTCAGTGCCATTCAGCCAAGAGCTTGTCCGCACTTCTTGTCCTGCTGCCTTCCCCCAGGGAAAACTGCTCTTTAGCATTCCGTCGGAGCAAACAGCAATTCGGGTTTTCTCCGGATTGACATCTGCTCTGATTTAACACTAAGGAGTGAGCTTTCCCTGGGAAAGGAGCATGGAGCAAAGGGGAAACCACTCAGACCCATGGCTAGAAAGTGTGGGTCAAGGGGTCAATCGCTTGGACCAGTGCTTTCTAGACACTGGGCACGTGGAAGTGTGGATGAGCCCTAAGAAAAAGGTAAACATAGTATTAGGGAGACTGTCAGGGCTGGGCGATGGGCAGCAGTTTAGAGCCAGGAGTCCAGAGTCAGCTGTGAGCCTTCAGAAGAGAAGATTAACCAAGGCAGTAGGACCACAGAACAAGCCAGGAGTCATGGCCAAAGAGCAGGGCCAGAAATTGCTGCCATCAACATTATATGCCTCGCTCTGTTGGCATTTTTGCCTCTTCTTCGGTTACAATTGCTTGTTGTTACCGCTTCACCCGCAAGGCAATAAAAGCTGAATGGTCCAGAAAGGTTGATCTGTGCAGGCTGGCCATCCTTTTTTTATTGCTAATACTCACTTTCCAGCTATGCTTCTTCAGCTGCAGGATTTTGACTATTCCTATTCTTTTCCTGTTATCAATTTTCCCCTTCCCCAAATAGATCCAGGAATAAGCTGATTTGACTCTGAAAAAGCGGATTTCTTGAACAACCCATGAGGTTTCCAAAAGGAAGCCTCTCTCCCTGCCCCTCTCCTTTGTCTGACTGTGGTCCTGGCCAGGCTCTAAGCTCTCATGGGGGGGGGGGACTGTTCAGACCTTGAACAGAGCACTTGGCAAAAGCTGGTTGAAGGAACACCATAGGAGGGGTGTTGCCAGTTACTCCATGCCCTGCCCTTGGTAGCCTTATAAGAAGCTGTTGCAAGAGAGAGACTGTGAGCAACATCATAGGAAGGGGGTTTCTCGCACCATGTTGAAACTGTCAGGCTGCCTTGTTATCTTTACTGTTGTCAGAAGGTGGGAAGTTGTTGATTTTGCTATATTTATAGCACTGAAATGTTTTAAAATATTGATATATTTGGCTTTTTTTAACTTTTATTGATAAATGCAATACTTACAAACACAAACCAGAACACTAAACAAACTTATTATACATAGATACATGCACCTCTCAACTTAGATTACAAAAAAGAAAACAAACATACAAACTAAACATACAGACATAAATTTTGACTTCCCTCCACCAATATGTGGCTTCCTTCGTTTCTTCTCTTCTTTTCACTGTGTTATCAATATTATTTTTGACTATCTCATCTTATACCCATTTCTTCTTAATTTTTTACTCTATTTTACTGCTATTTTGTTTTTTATTATGGTATCATGAAATTGTTCCTGGGTCAATTTTAATTGTGACAGTCTTGTGATTTTGAGATATTTCCCAGTTTTCTTTCTTGTAAGCTGCTGTGAACTTTTTGTGGAAAGGCAGCATACAAACAAAATTATGGATGGATGGATGGATGGATGGATGAAAAGTTAAAGTCCAACACTGAAAGGGAGCTTTTGCTTCAGCAAAGTGCAAAAGCCTTCCAAGGCTGACCGGATGAGTCCTGCTCTTGGCCCCAGCCTTCTGCCTGTGCCCTTAAAGTGCCATTCTCTTATTTCATAGCCTTTGGTTTCTGTGATGGGGTATGTGTGATGGGAGTGAGTCTTCCAAATTTCAGGAGTCCAACCAAGCAGCACCCTCTGGCCTTGAAGGATTTGGACTGGGCTGGTGGTGATTGTTTGAAAGGCCTCCCCCCCCCTCCCAGATCATCCTATGGGCTCTCCAGAGCACCATCCCCATTCAGTCAATTTTGAGCGGCAGCAGCAGCACCAAGGAGAGAAATAATGAGGATGGTGAATTTTCTCCCCGCCCCCCTCTGTTGCCCTGCCATGCTTTAGAGCCCATCAGGGACTCCAGAGCAGTGCCCTCTGAGACTGGAAGTCATTCCAAGAGACATCTGCACACTCTACTGATTTTGAAAAAAAGAGTGGGAATGGGGACCCTTCTATGGCCTAGATATTGATCTTAGGCTTTCTGGGGAGGGATTTTAAAAGCACCCCCTCTCCTTTGAATCATAGGATTGTAGAGTTGGAAGGGACCTAGAGGGTCATCTAGTCCAACCCCCTGCAATGCAGGAATCCCACCCAGAGCCATCTCTGAATGGGCTAGAGCCACCAAACTTCTGGTTCACAGCTAGATGCATTGACCCATTGCACCAGAGGAGGACCTTTGAGTTGGCTCTTAAGAACCATTGGAGTTCCTATGCAAGCCAACTTTGGACAAACTCTTGCAACACTCTAAGGCAGTGGTGGCCAAACTTGGCCCTCCAACTGTTTTGGGACCACAGTTCCCATCATCCCAGACCACTGGTCCTGCGAGCTAGGGTTTATGGGAGTTGTAGTCTCAAAACAGCTGGAGGGCCAAGTTTGGCCACCACTGCTCTAAGGCAACCAAAGGAAGAAGCAAAGGTGGCCAGTCATCTAATTCAGGTGGTGAGACATGGAAGATTCTTGGTGGGCACACCTGATCACATGGATAGTTCAGTCAGTAGAACACGAGACTCTTAATATCAGGGTTGTGGGTTTGAACCCCACATAGGGCAAAAAATAATAATCCTGCATTGCTGGGGCTGGACTAGATGACCCTCATGGTCCCTTCCAACTCTACAGTTCTATCATTCTATGACTCCTGTTTCCAGTCAGCAATGTGGATTTCACTTTACATCCTGATGTGACCTACAGATATACCCCAACCAATCTTATTGGGGAATCTTTTTTTTCTCGGGACTTGAATTTCATATCAAATACTGTAGTGTCCATCCACAGTAGGATGTTATGTTTTTGAAAACTGACAACTGAAAATGGGAGCTATTTCAGATAGTGTGAGCTGCAGCAAAAAAAGAGAGAACAAGTACAGCCTGAGAAATGTATTCTAGGGTAGCTTACGCAAAATGAAAGATTAGCACTGTCTGTTCAGTATAATGGAGGCTTATTTAATAGCTTGACCTGTTGTGTCTGTTGTCACTGCAGCGCGGAGCTTCTCTGGGCTCTCTGTGTCAGGCAAGTGACAGTAATCCCCAGAGGAAGGCGAAGGGGGTGTTGACATTTTTATGGAATGTTTCCTATTCTGGGAGGAGGCTGAAAAAGGGCAACCAAATGGATCCAGCATGTGAAACTCTCTTGTCCTTTTTATACAGTGCAAGAAGCCGCTTTGCCATTCAGCTTTCTTCTTTTCCTTAAAGGCTTAAGGGAGGAGCAGCCTTTGAAAAGGTTTAGTTTGATTGTCAAGAGGAGGATTGCTATTTAAATTTTAAAGGTACTCTGCGAACTTGCTCAATCCTTGGCTCCACGAGAAAGCAAATCTTCCCCCTCCAACCACGTTTTTCTGTGCAAAGCAGAGTGCCCAGGAGATGAATAGGGTTCGTTTATATTAGTTTTCTGTTTAATCTCCTCTTCCTGCCAGATCTTTTATCTTCTACCAGGAGAAGAGAAGAAGAATAAATAAAGTATTCTACAGATGCAGCATATAAACAGAGCACAACCCTAAGCTGGTAGAGAGATTAATAGGCTCCATTGTTGAATCAAACTGTTCACTAGATCAAGTGGCTTGGGTTAAGCACGCTCGAGTGGTGTTTACAGTTGAGGTTAATGGATGAAACCAAATTGCTCCATGAAACAGACCGGTGACAATTAGGTCATCTATGGACATTTAGCATTCTAGTTAGAAGGTTGTTGTTGTTGTTGTTGTTGTTGTTCTTCTTCTTCTTCTTCTTCTTCTTCTTCTTCTTCTTCTTCTTCTTCTTCTTCTTCTTCTTCTTCCCCCCCTCCTCCTCCTCCTAGCTATTTATTAGTTTAGCCTCGCCTTAGTTTCTCTTTCCTATTCATTTTTGTTCGTTCTTTAGTCACCACACAACACACATTATTTTTATTCATAAGAGAACAACCGTGAAAGACCAACAAATGGTGGTGAAAGGAGGGGTCTCCGCTATTATTGAGTGGGTGGGGATATGAACATCTTTGCTATATTCCATCTGTGATTCACATAGCATTGGGTCTCATCCAGCAATCAATCAGTAGCTCTCCCACATTTTGCTGCTCAGCACCCATACTTGGAAGTCAAACACACACACACACACACACACACACACACAAAAGTATATTGCAATTTAGCCGTGCTTTAAGTTTTTGATATGCATGTATGAAATGGGCTCTAGGATTTGATACAAAGGCCATGAGGAGAAAATCCATCTTGAGTCCAACATGAAGGCAGACATTGAATTTAATTCCATGAGTAGAACATCCCTAATATGTGGGGTCCATCAAAAATTATGCACACAACTCTCATTTAGCACCAATATGGGGTGGATTTGACATTGATAAGGTGAAGACTCTGACCTGCGTGAGTGTATAAGTATCTGGATTGCACCCAAATAAGTTTTACTCAGAATAGACACACTGAAATTATGGACCTAAACTAGCCACAATCATTAATTTCACTAGGTCTACTCCCAAGCAGGACTAGCGTTGTTTCTTTGATTGTTTCTCTTTTAGCAGCTTTCCAGGGGTGTTTGGAAAACAGCATTTTGGTTCAGTGCTGTGATTTACTAGAGAATAACTTGGTCCAATAAATCCAGATAGCTTTGGTGCACACACATCATTGAATCACAGCTATCACAGATACAGGGAAATCTTTTGTCAGGCCAGCTTTTTTGTTGATGGCTTCCTGCAAGTTTCCAGGCTTCCTTGCACTCTTTTTCAAGTGACAGCCTCCCCTAATATTCCTGGTTCCCACTGTGCCAGAAATTGGACTTTCTCCCCCCCAAAAACCCTGTTACAATAAATATATTTTGAGATGCAGACTTCATAACTCAGCTGGCAGACTATCCTAGTGGAAGTTAACTTGCTCTTGTTCTTGCCAGCAAAGCTCTGAATTAGTGATGCTGGTGTGACGTTTCCCCTGTACAGTTTCTCGTCATTATTGCACAGTCATTGACTTCACCCTAGCAACCACGAAGAGCAGAAATAGAAGACTGTGATGCCTGGATGTGATGCCATTTTCTTTAGATGGAATCTCTGAAGTTGCTTGATTATTGCAGAATGAAACATGAATGAAACATGAAAAGAGCTGGTATTACCTTTTCACAAAATGCTATTTTACGTTTTCAAATCAGTTTAGTGCTGGGGCTCCAGAAGGTAGAGTAATTCCTTGGCCCTTTTTGTGAAGATTCTGGGCGGCCGGGAACATCTCCTGAAAAGGCACTGCTACTGCAGAGAATGTTTGCCTCTTTTCACATCAGCCATTATACCTCTGCCCCCTGCACCCCCAATGTGCCAGTTTTGTGTTTTCATTTTGCCCTTGCTTAGATCTATTCTCTTTCACAATGTGATCTTAGCCAGTCAGGACCATGTGGTGAAAGTGAGGGTGTCAGGGGCAAAACTAGGCTTTATTTCACTTGGGTTAAAAACCCAGTTTAGCATTCCACACATGCATTTGCACACACACACACACACACACACACACACACACACACACGAGGCTGGGAGCCTCAATGGTACCCCTCTGGAGGCTTCACCTGGGACAAAAACCCAGCTAACCCCTCTCCCCCTAGCTATGGCTCTAAGGATGTCACAACAGCATCCATGTGGTCCCAGAATGTGAAGGTAATTGAAGCTTGTTCTTGTCAATATTTCCTGAATAGGAAATTAGTTTCCTTCTGTTTGTGGAGATCCCTGAAATGTCACTGAAAGCCAAGAGTCCCTTCTGATGCTGATGAAAGAAGTTATTTCTTCTTCCCACCTCTCAGGCATTGGCTGTCTCCTCAGAGCAATGCCACCCTCAGATTTAAAGGAGGGCACTTCTCTTTCTCACATGTTTTGCATTTTCATTCCTCTGCAGCAAACTTTCTAATGCCATGCTGGAAATGAAGAAACTCAGTTTGTGAGAAACAGAAATTGTCAGTGAGGCAACTTACATTGGTGGTGAGCAGAAGCTGGTAGATCAGGATCTACTGGCAAATCTCTGGATGATTTGCAGTAGGTCAGCAAGGACTTCTTACTCCCAATTGTTTAGCAATAGCAACAACAAGACAACCTTCACCACCTAAATTAGGTTAGTGAAATGAAGGAAGTTAACAAGGAGTGGTTTTTTGTGTAAAATTATTGTGAGCTCACTCCAAATTCCTAGGCTCTGAATGTGCTCAGTGGCACCCTGTTCTAAAACTGTAATTCTTTCACACCTGGCTCTAGTTGGTAGATCTTGGGGTTTTAGTAAAGAAATACAGTGTGGTACCTTGGTACTCGAAGGGCTTGGCTCCTGAACAAATCAGCTCCTGAACACTGCAAACCTGGAAGTAAGTGTTCCAGTTTGCCAACATTTTTGGAAGCTGAACGTCCGACGCGGTTTCTGCTTGAGTGCAGTAAGCTCCAGCAGCCAATTGCAAGCCACGCCTTGGTTTTTGAACGGTTTCAGGATTTGAATGGACTCCCAGAACAAATTAAGTTCGAGAACCAAGATACCACTGTAAATAAAATTGACAAACCTGAAGTGGGCCCATCCCTGACTATACTATCAACACCATCTTTCTTTGGAGAACATGTTCTCAGAGATGTCTAGGCTAAATAAAATACTCAAAGTATGTCACACACACACACAAACTCTTTGAGGTATGCAGAATCCCCAGGAAAATCTGCATTGAGGCTTGCAGCAGTGAGCTGATTTGGCTGAGAAAGTCACAGTTCTATACCTGCATGAAAGCTGAAAAGGGAGATATTCCAAGCTCAATATGAATTTCATTAGAGGCCTTCAGCCAGAGCTGCTCCTGGGTGTGGCGCTGTGAATGGGCTGCCAAACAGATGGGTTGAGAAATACACAGCCCATCTGTCCTTATCATGCTCATTTCCTCCTTTATTAAAATGTTAATGAATATAGTTTTTATTTATTGTGCGGTGACATGTGCAGCAGCATCCCTTTTCAGTGGAGAAATGCTCAATCTGCTTAACCATGTGGTCTGAGGGGGGAGGCTTCTTCCTCTCTCAGACATAAACTTCTCATCGCAGAAGTTCCTCGCAAAGTTAAGAGAATGACTGTCGAGTCTGAAACAGCTTTCACACCTGGTGGGAATTGGAAAGCAACCAGTTTTTAAAGCGGGTAGGAAATAGAGGATATTTGAAAAGCTCATATAAATCTGTGGTACATCCAAACTTTGAGACCAAGGAATGCATCTTGATAGTCCATTCCAAAAGGCACAGCTGAACTGTTGTTCATCAGTAAATATATATACATATATCTCAGTGATGGCCACCAATTTGGATGGCTTTAAAAGAAGACTGGACAAATTCATGGTAGAGACAGCTATCCATGACTGCTAGAAACAAAGCCTTATAAAAAACGGTTGAGGGATTTCGGGGTGTTAAGTCTGGAGAAGAGGAGACTGAGAGGTGATACAATAGCCATTTTAAACAATCTGAAGGGTTGTCAGGTTGAAGATGAAATATGCCTATTTTCTCCTGCTCCAGAGGGGAAGACTCAAAGCAATGAATTCATATTACAAAAAGGAGATTCCAGCTAAACATTAGGAAGAACTTTCTGACAGTAAGAGCTGTTTCACAGTAGAATGGTCTCCCTCGGGAGGTTGCAGACTTTCCTTCGCTGAAGGTTTGAAAGCAGAGGTTGGATAGTCATCTGTCAGGGATTCTTTGGCTGTGTTTTCTGGGGGTTGGACTAGAAGACCTTTGGTGTCCCTTCCAACTCTACCATTCTATGATTCTTTGATGGCTGTGCTCAAAAGTAGTATGCCTTTCTGAATACCAGTTACTGGAACCCCAACCCCCAGGGTGATGGGAGTGCTCAGGTCTTGCTTCCGAGTTTCCTAAAGGCATCTGGTTGGCCACGATGAGAACAGGATGCTGAACTAGATGGGCCTTTGGCCTGATCCAGCACCCTCTTCTTATATTCTTAAGTTCTTACTATGCATAGTACCTAACAATGTGACATAAGAACAGGTCCTTGCCCACACATGCACCACCTTTCAACGGGATGTTTCCACGATTCAAAGTGGTTGTTTCTTTTCAAAGAACGAATAAAGCAAACGCAGTTACAGCTGGAGGTGAGGGCTAAGGATTCATTCCGAAGACTTCAAGAAGTAGTGGGTCTTTGAGTGAAGATCAGAAGCAAGAGAGAAAGCGGTGGTGTTAAGTTGGCATTCTGAGAATGAAATGACTGTTTTAAGTAACAGTTCTGGGAGCCAGATTATGGGGAAAGATAACAAAAGGAGTTAGTATTGCAGGATGCTTCCCACATAGGGTGAGTGTAAGGGCAGCTTTTCACATTATGTTTTGAAAATGCAAGTGCTCTTCATGACACACTTCCACAGTGAAAATAGTTTAAGTGTTGCTTGATGGGTGCAATCATCTTGTGCTGTTGGCTCTGAGTGCCTTTCTGCAGTTTGTGTGTGCAGAATTTTGGCCTGGTCAGGGTTGCATTGCATGGCTGAGCAAAGGATGGGTGGCCCTGGCTTGGTTCTGGGGATATGTAGTTCTCTGAAAGCAAGAAATCTCTAACAGTAAATTTTCCACACCAACCTGCAATTCAAAGGATTATTTGAGGGAAGCAATTGCAGTTAAACGGCATATCGAACCATTATGGACAAAAATCCACTATGGAAAATCACATAAAGCCATTACTATGGAGAAATACTGAACTTCTGTGCCCCTTTCAGAATTGTGTTGTATGTGAAGGTTATGCACATGAAAGTCTGGTTCTTATATTGCATTTTCAGCTATGTTCAGACATGGGTATAACATGAAGGAGAGAGCTCATATCTTTAAGAGGTAATGTCAGAAAAAGCCTTAAGAAGATTATGGTTCTTCAACTTAGAAAAGACTACAGCTAAAGGGAGGACACGATAAAAGGTATATAAAATAATTACAAGGTGGATTAACAGGTTAATTTTAATTGGATGTTAATCTGTTCCTTTATGAAAATGTGTTCATTGCTGCTGATGGTGTTGCTGTAAACATAGCTGTCCAAGCAAAGAATGAGAGAATGCTATTTTTTTCTGGAGAATAAATTATGTCTCTGCTAATTCAATACAACCCGTTACCTTGATTAAATATCCGGAAAGTATCCCTTTTATTAAGCTGCTTCCGTATTTATTTTAATAAGTTAATCAGTTGATTAATTGGTTGAAAGTGAGACTATTCATTGACTAACAGTCCAACTGTAAGAGCATTTACTTGAAAGCAAGAGCCATTGATTTGAACTGAGCTTGCTTATTCTCAGCAAATAGGGGTGGGGAGAATAGTGGGTGTGAAAAAATGCAAATATTCTCAGAACTGGCATGTTTTCTCCAGATATTTCAGACCCTTCCCATGCCTTTATCTTCATAGTAATCAATGAGGCTAAATAGTTTGAGGCCAAGTGTCCTGGATTAATGGTTCTAGGGACTGAGAAACCTTTGACCAGTTGATAGCCCTAATTTGGAAATTATGAATAGATTTCACTGTTCCATTTTGAATACTTCTATGCAGGGTGCTTTGCTCAGTGTAATGGTGAGGTTGAAATATAAGGCTTGACAAATCCATGCAAGATGGAAATAGCAATGGCAAGTGGAAGAAAGGTGTTCCATAAGGAATGGACTTCTCTGTTGTTGACTTCTTGTGGGTCATCTAGATCTGATTACTTGCTATACTAGTCAAATGCTGATGCCATTATTTTGCTTCCCTCCACCAGACTCTCCATGGAAAGTGCACCTCTCAGACATTGATCCAAAGATGACCAGCATCACTGTGAGCGGCTTAACTCCCGCCCGCACCTACCAATTCAGAGTGTGTGCCGTGAACCGAGTGGGCAAGGGCCAGTACAGCATAGAAACCAGCAGGTACCATGAAACAAAACCCCTCTGTGAACATTAAGTGATCATTGCTCTGGATATAAGTATGCTTGTGAAAACAAGGACCACTATGTTAGATATGATCAACGTATATTGACCTTTCTAGTCATTGTTCCTCTTAAGCCACTGAAAATGTGACCAGAAAACCAAATTTTCAGAAATCAAAATACTGTAATTTAAGTACAAAATATAGCTCCATTGCACATTTTTTTGAGGTGGTTATAAGCATGATGGGGGAGTTTAAAGGTTTTGAGAAGCACACATAGACTGGGTGACCTGAGTGTTCAAGACCATTCCGTTGCTTTCGGAAACTTCACCCCACCTCTCACTTTCTAAACCTTTTGGGCAGATATTATGTTCTTGTAAATTCTTCAAAGCACCCCCAGCCCCTTGCCGAGTGCAAGGAGACTCTCAGGAATGCTGAGACTAGCCATTTAAGTCTTTACTTGTCAAGATGAGCATTGAACGAGTAGGGATCTAGAAAACTTTCCCCTGTGTTTTGGTCAACTGTGCAATGGTTATAACATTTCCTTTGGACATTGATCTGTCCCACAAAACATAAAGGGGGGTGCACTTCCACCTTTGGTTTCCAATGCATTGGTCTTTTGTTGAACCCAAAATTTAGAGGGCTTTGAAATGCAGAGATTTTGAGATAAAGTGTTGGAGTGAGGGAGGTGGGTATATTAAATGGTGGGTGGAGAAATTTGAAGGAAATCATGCATTCTTGGCTGTTGTGTAAATTCATTCAAACGTGCAATCATTTTGAGAGATCATGGCAAGCTGAGTGATTCAGTCAAAATAAAGTTATCCCAGCAGCTGTCTCTCTTGTTGCTTGCTTAATTGGCTTTCTACTATGTTGATTTGTTGCAACTATTTCAACTAGACCTCTGAAAACAACACTATATTGTCTTTAAGTGAAGACATCAGCTAAGGGTCTTTTTGTCATTTTCTTCCATGCCTGACTGCATGTAGATTGATGTTACCTGAAGAACCTCCAAGTGCATCACCCAAAAATATTGTGGCTAGCGGGCGGACCAATCAGTCTATCATGGTTCAGTGGCAACCCCCTCCTGAAAGTGAGCACAATGGGGTTCTCCATGGCTACATCCTACGGTAAGTGAGCTTCACCTGCCCTAAAATGTCTGAAGTCTGTCTAAGCTATGAATAAAAGTGATGCTGAACTATGTCTCATTGTGACATCTGGCAAACAAGAATTTGAAGAAAGTATATTGATGGAGCATCGCCAATTTCACCCCAGTGATTATCTTTAGAGATGATCTACATGTTTATCTGGCTTGGAAACTTCCTGGTTTCATAAAACGTTTCCTCCAAGGACAGGTGAGCTTTGATGTCCCACCCTCACTTCTTGAGCCTGGATCATTTCCTGGACTGGAAAAAAGTTCCTAGCTTCCCTCTATGTCCTCTCTGCCAGCCCCCAAAGCACCCACCAAAGGTTCTACTCCTCCTCCAACAGAAGTCCTACTCTCCCCCTAACACCTCACTGAATAGTTGCAGTACGAGTACATATGTACTATACCAGCTTTTCCCAACCTGGTCTCCTCCAGGCTGGACTCCATCAATTCCAGCCAAAGCGGCCGATGATCAGAGCTGATTGCAGTTATAGTCCAACATCTGGAGGCCACAAGGCTGGGGAAGGTTACCTGCTCACCACGCTGCAGGGACAGTATGGGGTAGCAGCTGATCACCTGGACCCTTCAAGCATGGCTAGTGACCTGGGATGATGGGAGCTGGAATTTAGCAACATCTGGAGGGCCACAGGTTCCCCACACTTGAGCTAGAGTGCTGGATATAGATGGGAGAAACCCTGGACACAAAACTCACTTAGTGACCTTGGGCCTATCGCTACCTCTCAAGATTATGATAAGGATCAAAGGTGGGGACAGTGCTCAGAGTCAGGATAATAAAATAATTATTATTGTCGTTAGACAGGGCAGTTTTTCCTCTAAGGAATGTATTGTTGATTAAGCAGAAACTCTGTTAAAATGGTTTTACAAATCTGGAAGTGCCAGACTCCGATTACCGTAATTGTTCATAGTTCAGCATTTTCAACAGCAATAAGAACACAGGAAGAACCCTGCTGGATCCAACTAGTGACCCACCTAGTCCATCTGGTTCTCACAGTGGCCAGCCACATGCCTGTATGAAACCTGGAAGCAGAATTTGAGCATTCTCCCTAACTGCAATTTCCAGTGGCTCTTATTCAGAAACTTTGCTGCCTCTAACTGTCATCATGGATAGTAGCCTTCTATTTTTGGGTGAAGCCTTCTCTTGACCCTCATGGTACCTTTCCTCATCTTTAGTATACACTCCATTTGAACGTCTCATATTGAGGGGTTTTTTTAAACAACTCCCAAACATTTTCAAGTGATTTGATTCTTTTGAGTTTGCCTTTTTTCTCATTTTGGGGAAAGCTTCCTTTTTCAGAAATCAAATGTGAGCATGTTGGATTTTCTTGGCAATTGACTACAGTATTTACATGCACATTTAATTTGATAGCACTATGGTCACTGCAATGCTAACAGTTCACACCAGATCCTGGTCAACACTCAAGATTAAGTCTGGGGTTGCTGCCCCTTTGGTTGGTTACATGACCAGCTGTTTGAGGGCATAGTCATTTAGGGTATCTGGTGATTTTATTTCTTTGTTGTGACTGGAACACATATGTATCCAATATGTGTGAAGAATAAAGTCACACATTTCTGCAACATTTCCTCTTTCAGATGCTTCCTTAATTTCATTCTTCATCTCAAGATCTCCCTGACCATTTTGATCAGGGAGACAATGGCTCATCCTCAGTACTAAATTACTCTTGGGGCCCAGTATCACCACCCACAACAATTCTATGGAGGTGTCTGTTCCTTTTGCGATTTCTAGCTTGCTGAACTCAATATTCTCTTTGATGTACAGAGGGCCACCACCTCTGGGATGTCCTTCCATGTCCCTCTTATAAAGTTTATATGCAGAGAAAACCATGCCCAACTCGTCACCTCTCTTCCACCAGGTTTCCATTGAGCTCGCTATACCAGGGCTGTCCTGTAAGAGTGCTTCCGTTCTTATGTTCATACGTTCCTGCCTGTAGGCTTATCATAACTCCCAGCAGATGCACACAGGTAATAGGACAGTGATCAGATGACTATTCTAACACTGATTTTACTGGAGCAGTGAATGGTAGCCTCCATTGGCAAACCAATGAGCCATGATCAGCTCATAGGAAATGTCTTGCCAGGGTCTGGGTGCAGGACTGAGAAAACAGTTCCTGAAACAGAAAGTGGGCTGCATCTTGTTGGAGAACTGGGTAGCTCTCATCTAGTCCAGCCCTCCTCTACTAGTTCCCTCCAGGAGCTGATTAGTGAGCCTTGCTTATTTGCTTACAGAATTGAAGCCTTGCTCTTTAACTTCCCAAGCCTGTCCTTGAGAGAGATGCCGCAGGCAAGCATTGTCTGTTACTAGACTAACCTGTCTTGATGAAAGAGCAGGCCCCCCCCCAAGTTTGCTTTCTTTTCTGTTTGCTTTCATTTTTGCTCCAGTGCAGGATGCGAGCTTCTTGTTGGTTTCTGGCAGCATCAGCTGTCAGCAGCGGTCCCCTCCCTCCCCCCATTCCCAGCCGTAGTCTTCACTGAAGCATGCAGTTGGGAGTTGACACACTATAGCTGTAAATTTAAACTTTGAGACTCGCAAGGTGTTGCATGCCTGTCAGGCATAGATGTTGTCAGGCCCAGAAGTAGACCACCTTTCTGTTGTCCAACTCTTCTAACACCTGAAGGTGCACTGAACCTTCCATTGTAATATATGTCAAAGCTCACAGTGAGGAGGGACACAGAAGGATGTGACATTTGCAAACTGGCCATCCCTTGCTCCCTAGCAGAGAGATGCTGCATGCAGAGAACCAGGAATGAGCATTAAGCCAAGAGCACAATCCCAGGGACATCCCATGCTTTGACTGCAAGAGAACAGCAGGATGCACAGAGCATATACCAAATCAGACAGTGGGCCCATCTAAGCCAGTATGGTTTCCTCTAGCTGGCAGCAGCTCCCCAGGCTATGAGACAGGGGTGTTTTGCATCATCTGCAATGGGCTCCTTTTTAAAAACTAGAACTCCCAGGAATCAGCCCATGCTCTACAGCTGAGCTGTGGCTTCTCCACATTCTTCTATACAGCTAGGTTTCCACCTAGATGTGTGGGGGACAATCCAGAGAGAGCCATAACTTTGCATCTGGAGTTTGGATGAATATTCTTCAAGTGTGAATTTGCAAGTGTGACAGGCCACCTTCCCTGTCTTTTGAGGGGGGAGGTATGAAGAAAACAGGGCTGCTGTTCAAATCACAGCTCCCAGATCATGTTTCCTTCCCCCATAACATCTGGGTCAACTTGACCTATGACCCGATCTCATGACAAGGTGGTTTTCCTAATCCTGCCAGTGGAAATTAGCAGTGTTGAGCAGGGAGGGTTGGAGGAGATGCATTTTATCATGACCTCAAGACCTGGGGTCAGTTGAGCCAGACATTACAGAGGGAGTCAATGCAGCTTGACATTGGGTTGTATCCAAATACTCAGTGATACTTAGTGCACACCCACTGAAAACAGCAGGCGTAAGTTAGTCATCCATTATTATTTTTAATGGGTCTACTCTGAGTATGACTTAGATGGATGCAGTCCTGTGTTGTTTGCCCCTGTGCAGCCATCAAAGCCTTGAGCAGGAAAACCTGAGGCAGGCCTGGCTTGTTGCCCAAACCCCTCCCCGCAATTGTGGCTTGTTAATTTAGGGATAAATAGAAGTGCAGGCAATATAACTATTTCCATGTTTGTCGTCTCCCAGAGTCATAATGCCTCATTTGCAAGTCAGACGGCTATTTAGTCTACTTATTTCTGATATGTGGATTAGCATATTCTGAACAGCTATTGTACAGCTTGTTTCCTGAAGGGGAATAGGCAAACATCTCTCCTCCTCCCCCCTCCCTGCCTGCAAGTTCTCAGGCTTCCGAGGATTGTTTGTTTTTGATAATTATTTCCTTTCAATGTGGTTTTTTCCCTCCGCTGAGTGCAAGAACAGGGCTTTGAGGGATTCACCAGATGGCCTTGGCTTTCATGTAGGTCATAACTCCTACATAGAGACATTGATTTGATTTCTTTTCCTCTGCAACTCATATCTTTTTGTTTTAAAGTGAATATATATGTTCCTGTATTTGTTGTATCATATAATCAGAGCTTGAGATTACACACACACACACACACACACACACACACACATATACCGTGTATCAGAAGAAGTGTGCATGCACACGAAAGCTCATACCAAGAACTAACTTAGTTGGTCTTTAAGGTGCTACTGGAAGGAAATTTTTTTTTGTTTGTTTTGACTATGGCAGACCAACACGGCTACCTATCTGTAACTGACACACACACACACACACACACACAGAGAGAGAGAGAGAGAGAGAGAGAGAGAGAGAGAGAGATTTTTTTGGAATGAAAATTCCCATCAGTCTCCGCCAGTACATAAAAATCATTTAGAGGTGTTGTTATTGCTGCTATTGTTTTTATTATATTATATTTTATTTATTATCTGCCCTTCATTCCAAGGTCCTGGGGTCGGTCACAACATGAAAACACAACATTAAAAACAGTTCAAAAAATAGTTCAAAACAACAATAGGATGGGTCCAAGAATTACATACCTCAAGTGTTAAACGCCAGGTAAAGAGGTGCATTTTCAGCATTCTCTGGAAGCTGCATAATGATGGTGCCAAATGACTCCCATGGGGAGGGAGTTGTTGTTTTAGGAAGCTGCATATGAATCTTGTTAAATAAAGTATATGGTCCAGACCAGCTGGAGGGTACCAGGTTGGCAAAGACTGACCTGTAGATTCTATCCTTGTGCCTAAGAACACGAGCAGAGCCTGGTGGATCAGGCCCATGGCCCTTCTAGTACAGCATCCATGCTCACAGTGGCCAACCCAATGCCTGCAGGAACAATGACAAGTTGTTGTAGACTAGTTCTGTCTCCACCAGTTGCACCCCTTCAGGGAGGACCAGGTCTTGACAGCCTTCATGCCTTGGTAACTTCTTATGTGGCAGGAAAGGACCCACAGTTCTGCAGATCCCAGGTTCTGGCATCTCCATTTACAGTATCTGAGGAGGCAGAGTTGGGGAGGACCTGTGTCAGAGACTCTCGAGAACCACCTGCCAGCCCACTGGCCTGGATGGGCAAATGGTCTGAACCAGCATAAGCCAGCTTTATATTGCCTTGTTAATACTGCACAGATTGTAATTATGGGTTTCTAAGCCACCTTCAGTGCCTATGGGTAGAAAGGTATGAATAAATAAATGAATTCAGTGTTGCGAAGTATCAGACTAGGACCAGGAAGACCTAGGTTCAAATTCTGTTCAGCTATGAAGCTTGCCCAACCTGCCTCTAGAGTAGCTGTGAGGCTCAAACCAGATATTCCTTTGGGTCTGGGGCCTTCTAAGGCAATGTTATCTGTCTTTTGGGGATGCAGGTGGCGCTGTGGTCTAAACCACAGAGCCTAGGACTTGCCAGTCAGAAGGTCGGCGGTTCGAATCCCCGCGATGGGGTGAGCTCCTGTTGCTCGGTCCCTGCTCCTGCCAACCTAGCAGTTCGAAAGCACGTCAAAGTGCAAGTAGATAAATAGATACCGCTCTGGCGGGAAGGTAAACTGCATTTCTGTGTGCTGCTCTGGTTCACCAGAAGCGGCTTTGTCATGCTGACCACATCACCCGGAAGCTGTACGCCAGCTCCCTCGCCAATAAAGCGAGATGAGTGCCGCAACCCCAAAGTCGTCCACGACTGGACCTAATGGTCAGGGGTACCTTTACCTTTCATAGAATCATAGAGTTGGAAGAGACCACAAGGGCCATCGAGTCCAACCCCCTGCCAAGCAGGAAACACCATCAGAGCACTCCTGACATATGGTTGTCAAGCCTCTGCTTAAAGACCTCCAAAGAAGGAGACTCCACCACACTCCTTGGCAGCAAATTCCACTGTCAAACAGCTCTTACTGTCAGAAAGTTCTTCCTAATGTTTAGGTGGAATCTTCTTTCTTGTAGTTTGGATCCATTGCTCCGTGTCCGCTTCTCTGGAGCAGCAGAAAACAACCTTTCTCCCTCCTCTATGTGACATCCTTTTATATATTTGAACATGGCTATCATATCACCCCTTAACCTCATCTTCTCCAGGCTAAACATGCCCAGCTCCCTTAGCCGTTCCTCATAAGGCATTGTTTCCAGGCCTTTGACCATTTTGGTTGCCCTCCTCTGGACACGTTCCAGTTTGTCAGTGTCCTTCTTGAACTGTGGCACCCAGAACTGGACACAGTACTCCAGGTGAGGTCTGACCAGAGCAGAATACAGTGGCACTATTACTTCCCTTGATCTAGATGCTATACTCCTATTGATGCAGCCCAGAATTGCATTGGCTTTTTTAGCTGCCGCATCACACTGTTGGCTCATGTCAAGTTTGTGGTCAACCAAGACTCCTTTATCTATATTTTTATCCATCCAGTGAATTCACAAGGCAGCTTGCAGTGAAAGTGAGTGCATGTGGCATTGGACTAAATAGGAATTTTAACAAGACTAAAAAAATATGGTATGCTGTCTACCATGAATTGAGCCTTTGCATGCAGTGGATCATCATTAGAGGAGTGGTAACAGAATGGAGAGCAATTGGCCATGAAGGCAATTTGTGCCTGTTATTAGTTGCATGGATGCTACTAGAGGTGTGCAATGATGACAAGATTCACCTTGTAATTGTACCTGTAATATGTGAAAGCAACCTGATGTAGTTCAGATCCCCTCTGGGTCATTCTAATTTTCTTCTTTTTTGGATCCAAATCTGATCTATTAAATTGGAAATGTTGGCTATAATGGGGAATCTAAAAATGAATGTAAATTCCCATCCTTTCCACACAAGTGTATAAAGTTTGCAGGCAAAGGAACCCCCTCAGAGTGGATTAATGTTGCCAAAATTCAGGCATACCCATTTAGGGGTTTTCATGTGAGGAACCTTTACTTACTTAATTATTTTTTAAAAAAGAAAAAGTCACTAACTTTTAAAAAAAAAACCAGCCAGAAGTAGATGCAGTTTGCAGGCATCTTCTGAGGAGATGAAGCCTGTCAAATTTTAGAAAGATGCATCAGCATTCTCCCACAAGATAAGACTTTGCTATTTGTGGGAAGGAAAATAAAAATGTTTCCTTGCCCAGCTTATTTTGTGAGCAACTGGGGACCTGAAGAAGATTCCTGAGAAAGAGAACTGTGAAAGTTCTGACTATACTCAATGATTTTACTTTCTTTATTTTATTTTTAAAGCCCTGAAAAAAATCATAATTTTTCACCACCACCCTTCATGGAAATTCCTTCCCTTTCCATGAAGAAAAAGAGGGAGAGAGGTATGATTTTAAATTGATTGTTAGAGGAAAAAACAATTGGGAAAGAAGTAGCCCTCTGCCACCTACTGATTTGAGTGGCCTCAGAAAATAATTCCCTTCACTTGAAAGTAAGATGTGTTGAGTGTTGGAAGATTCGGGGCAGATAAAAGAAAGTATTTCCGCATGCAGCGCAGAGTTCAACTATGGAGCTCGCTAAGAGGCAGCGATAGCCACCAACTTGGATGGCTTTCAAAGAGGACTGGACAAATTCATGGAGGAGAGGGCTATTGAAGACTACTAGCCAGGATGGCTGTGCTCTGCCTCTGCAGTTGGGAGGGAGTGATGCTTCTGAATCCCAGTTGCTGGAAACCACAGGGGGAGAGAAAGCTCTGGTGCTCATGTCCTGCTTCCTAGTTTCCCACAAGCAACTGTTCAGCCTCTGTGAGAGCAGGGTGCTGGACCAGATGGGCTAGTGGCCTGATCCATTGGGTTCTTCTTGTGTTCTGTCCATCCAAAGGAAAGATTTTCCCCACCTCTTTATCCCCTCCCCTCGTGAGCTCTGGGTATTTCCACAGAGTGACTCAGGGCACCTGATCCACATTGAGATGCCTTGTTCATGGTGAGATCTGACTCAGATGAGATCACGATCTGTTGCTCAAGGTGCACACAGAGCTGATACGCAAGCCTAGATGTTCCCATTCTTTCCTGCTCAACCCTTTTACTCGCTCTCTGGAAATCTCCAGCAAGCCATTTTCCTCCCCCAATTGTCATTATTTGTGCTATGAATGTGGTTCCACAACGAGAGCCTGATTTGCTCCTTAGCTCCATTTTGGGGCCAAAAGTCTAAGGGATAAACGTTGCTCAAACAGATTTATTGCTGCACTATGACAAAAAAAAGGAAAAATCTGTAAGTGTGTGGTGAGGGGGCATGCAAAGGGAAGTTGAACACTAAATCATCATTTTTATTAGACAAGCTGTAATTTTTCTACAGCCATAAAGCAGGATAAAACACGAGTTTTGCTTAGCCCTAGGCATGTATTCTTGGTGAGATCAGCATATAAATATTGGAGCAGTCAGGCAGGAGTCAGTCTTCCTCTGCTTTTGCTGCTCACTCTGTTACAATAAAGAAACCCTAAGAATATATTATTTATAACTTCCTATCAATAGCATTGTTATTAGCATAAGAAGAGCCTACTGGATCAGGCCAATAGCCCATCTAGTCTAGCATCCTCTTCTCATGGGGCCAACCAGCTGCCTATGGGAAACCAGCAAGCAGGATTCAAGCACTCTCCCCTCCTGTGGCTTCCAGCACCTGGTATTCAGAAGCATTGCTGCCTCTAACTGTGGAGGCACAGCATAGCTTTCATGGCTAGCAGTCATTGATAGCACTCTCCTCCATGGATGTGTCTGATTAGCATTGATATTATTCTTATTATTGAAATTGACATTGTTATTATTATAATACAGAGTTTGGATGTTGTGTGTTATTTCTGCCACCTCTGTTGTATGCCTCAGTTATATCTCTTTCCAGTGAGGCTGGGAAGCTGTCTAGCAGGAGAGATGGGGAAGGTTTGTCATATAATTATTGAGTTGGAAGAGAATCTTAACTAAAGAATCCACGACAGAGGGCCATCCAACCTCTGCTTTAAAACCTCCAAGGAAGAAGAGTCCACCACCTTCTGAGGGAGTCCATTCCACTGCCAAACAGCTCTTACCGTCAGAAAGTTCTTCCTGGTGTTTAGTTGGAATCTTATTTCTTGTAACTTGAAGCCATTGGTTCAAGTCCTACTCTCCAGAGCAGGAGAAAACAAGCTTGCTCCACCTTCCATGTGTCAGCTCTTTAGACATTTGAAGATGGCTATCATATCTCCCCTCAGTCTCCTCTTTTCTCAGATAAACACACACAGCTTCTTCAACCTTTCCTCATAAGAGTTGTTTTCCAGACCCTTGACCATCTTGGTTGCCCTCCTCTACAGACGTTCCAGCTTGTCAATATTTTTCTTAAATGTTGGCGCCCAGAACTGGACACTATATTCCAAGTGTGGTCTGACCAAGGCAGAATAGAGCGTACTAGGTACTATGGCTTCCCTTGATCTGGACACTAGACTTCTGTTGATGCAGTTTTGAAGCAGTAGGGAGAGCTGTCCAGCGCCAGAGTCCCCTGGAACGGTGAGCTGAGCCACATGGTGCATCAGCACCATGGCACCAACTGAGCAAGTTCACATCTGTTCCAGCTGACCTCACCACTTTCCTGGCCTTTATTTCTTTAATCAAATTTAGATGCCCCTTGATTGTAGAAACAAACCATTCTCAAAGCAGTTTACAAGACAAATAAATGTGTTAAACTACTAGTAAAAATAGTATTAAAAAAGCCCCACAAAAACCCAGGTAATTAAAATATTCAACTATTATTTCAAATCAACCAGAAGTTAAAAACTTGATTAAAACACATGCCAACCTTCTAGCATGCCTAAAGAAAATTGTGGGGGGGGGGGCACCAAAAAAAGTACAGCGAAGGCACCAGTCTAATGTCAGTTGGCAGGGAGCTACACAGTATGGGTGCTGCTGCACTCAAAGATTGATTTCTAACAAACCTTGACGTGAGTATGATGTGGCACGTGCAACAGAGCCAGTTGGTCTAGAGCACACAGGAGTGTTGGCTTCCTCTTCCTGAGTAGGGCTTGGGAAAGGGAGATGATTACTACCCCTTCCAGTCCAAGTGTCCACTCAGGCCCACCACTGTTTCTATGATTTTTGGAGGCTCTGGAGGTGAGACCAGCCAGTATTTGTCGGGTGTTCCAAACCAGCAGCCTCCCAAATGGGTAGGACATTTCATATTGCCTGCTTAGAAAGGAAGCTGTTTTGTTAGTCCGTGTATTTGCTTTAATTGAAGTAATTCGGTGCAAATGATCCTCTGTTTATATGCATAGGTATCGCCTGGCTGGCCTCCCTGGAGAGTACCAGTACAAGAACATCACCAGCGCAGAGATCAATTACTGCCTGATAAAGGACTTGATCATCTGGACTCAGTATGAAATCCAGGTTGCATCTTACAATGGAGCTGGCTTGGGAGCCTTCAGCAGGGCAGTCACCGAATATACTTTGCAAGGAGGTGAGTTCTGTCCTGGATCTCCTCTCATTGGTAACTGAAATGGCACTGGTCAATCAGCTTGTTTGCACATGGCAGTCTTTGTCAACCTGGTGCCCTCCATGTTTGGGACTACAACTCCCATCAACCCCGGTTTCATACTGCCATGCTGACTGGAGCAGATGAGAGTTGAGGTCCAACACATCTGGAGGGCACCAGGTTGGTGAAGGGAAGTGTATAGCTTTTAAAGTGTGTCTGTGTAGGAGGGAGATTCTCCTGGAGGGAGGCTGTTTCTGATCCCATTTCCAAGGAGCAAAAGTGAGTTCTGAGTAAAAGGTGATAAGAGGCCTTTTCGTGCACCAAGAAGTAGCATCTGATCAAGTGCTTCTTACCTTTCCCTTTTGTTTCATGCCAAATAGTGCATTTTTTGTTGTTATTTAACCAGCAGAAGTATTTGCACAGCTTGTATCTTCCTACTTTGTATCTGATGTCACACCCAGACGGGTAAAAAGTAGATTAAATATATTCTGTGTTGGACCAACTGTGATAGGCCAAGGAATATAAGCACTTTCAGAACTCTTCAGCAGGCACAATTTGACCTGATTAAGAGCACTGTGAAACTCCAAATGCTTGCGGACCCATGTACCTCTCTTAATTGGGTCATAAATACATTCTCCCCCTACTTTGTTGTGTCTCTTGTCCTTGGGATAATTACAGCAACTGCTAAGTTGTTGTTGTGTGTAGTTTTTTTAAAAGGTGTTCTTGTTCGAGTAGTGCCATTCTAATTATCATTAAAATTTTCTGAAATTATGCTGCTACATTAAAGCCCTGGAGAGCAACAGCTGTATCTCTACCACCCCTATCTGGGGCCAGTGTCTCCCCTTTCATTGTGCATTTTCATGTGGTGACACAATTTGTTGGAGAGGCTAGGGGTGGGCCAAGACATACTGCTTGTCTTGAATCCTGAAGTGGGTCCTAAAATTAGAGGGTTTGGGACGCAGGTGGCGCTGTGGGTTAAACCACAGAGCCTAGGACTTGCTGATCAGAAGGTCGGCGGTTTGAATCCCCGTGACGGGGTGAGGTCCCATTGCTCGGTCCCTGCTCCTGCCAACCTAGCAGTTTGAAAGCATGTCAAAGTGCTAGTAGATAAATAGGTACTGCTCTGGTGGGAAGGTAAATGGCGTTTCCGTGCGCTGCTCTGGTTCGCCAGAAGTGGTTTAGTCATGCTGGCCACATGACCTGGAAGCTGTACGCCGGCTCACTCGGCCAATAAAGCAAGATGAGCGCCGCAACCCCAGAGTCGGCCATGACTGAACCTAATGGTCAGGGGTCCCTTTTACCTAAAGACACAAAGAGGTGTCTATGCACATGGAATGTCAGGGCTGAGTGGTAGGCAGCTGTTAGAAGTCACCAAAGACCAAGAAGGAGGATCCAGGAGCTGAGCTTGGGAGCTGGAGCAGAAGGACCAACCCTGGAGCCACAGACCAAGGAACACACAGAGGCACAGTAGAACCAAGAAGACCTGGTTGCTCAGGCCATTGCCAAACTGAAAGCCTTTTGGAGCTCTTCTGGTCCAGGAGAGCCTGTGGCCAGTTTGGATGGGCAGAACTAGCCCAGAGCTCAGGAAGGTGCCCCAACTGTTGTTCCTATAGCTTGCCATTTGGGGCAAGTGCACATGAGAACTGAAGGCTCTCAGTTATCGTCCCACTGGCTCCCGAAAGTGATCGGAATACTTCCTCCTTGCAGATTTAATGGTTGCCAAAAAAATAGCTGTGTGGCTCCAGCCTTCTGAGCCCTTCTGTCCTCTTCACGTCAAAACACCTTTTAAGCTTCCTAATCATTGCTAAAAGCCTCTTGTGACTGAAAACGAAGCCATTGCTGCTTCCACCGATGCCCCCAAATTGCAGGCCAATGTTGAATTTTGAGCCGTAGTGAGAGTGTCACGGTCTTTGCTTTAGTGGGCTGTAAAAAGCAAGAGAGCTATTAAAACTTCCCATTGGAGACACAGTACATCAGTTACTTCATAATCAGTAAAGTGCATGTTACGGTTTTGCTGACTGGGAATAGGAGAGCAATATTATTACATGATTAAATACAGTTTGCCTTGCGAGAATATTTTTGTTTCTGTGTTTTGGTTAGGGGTGTGAGGTACGTTGAAATGCAACAGCAACTTAATGGGTCAATAAAAGGAACAACTGACTTGCCCAGGCATTTTTTTATGAGTGAAATCGGCTTGAAAGAAACAAGAGAAGCTTCTGATGCTAAGATACTGTACATGGAGGATACACAAATACAGGTGCCTGTGCTCCTGTTGGGTGGTGGCTGGGGTATGTGCCTGCTCTAACTCCTGCCCCTCTAAGTCTTTGGTTCTAATGTGCTACAGCAGAGTAGGGAGTTCAGCAATATAGGATAACCATCAATGACAGCAGCTGCTGACACAGCAATACTGAGTCTTCAGACTCTGCTTCTGGGCACCTGGGAGGCATCTGGCTGGCCCCTGTGGTGTAGTGGTTAAGAGCGGTAGTCACGTAATCTGGGTAACCGGGTTCGCGTCTCCGCTCCTCCACATGCAGCTGCTGGGTGACCTTGGGCCAGTCACACTTCTTTGAAGTCTCTCAGCCCCACTCACCTCACAGAGTGTTTGTTGTGGGGGAGGAAGGGAAAGGAGAATGTTAGCTGCTTTGAAACTCCTGAAGGGGAGTGAAAGGCGGGATATCAAATCCAAACTCTTCTTCTTCTTCTGTTGTAGGCAAGATACTGGGCCAGATGGATTCTTGGTCTGATCCAGCAGGGCTCTTCTTAAGGGTCCCCTCACAACACAAAAACACAGAGCACTGTGTCAAGGTCTAGTCCTATGCACTGCAGGACACACAGAACATGGGTTGAATTAATTATTGTACTACTATTGTACTACTTCCACGAGTTTATTTTTTGTGCCGTCTCTATTTTAAATAATATTAATATTTTTAGTTGGTTAGTAGTTTATATCTCACACTTTCCGCACATTCATGTTTCTGGGCAGCCAAACATTTGAAAACTAAAAACACAGAGCAGCATTAAGCAAAAAGTCAGAAAGAACAGAAACAGCAGAATGAAAGCAGTATGTAAAATACCACTCCACAATAGCTTCAAGCGTATGGACAGCATGGCAAAATGGAAAGTGGCATTAAACTAGGCACCAGTAGAGCTTCTTTTTCAGCCTAAGAGGTGCTGGATTGGGTTTGTGGCGATTGTGGCGAGTGCTCCCCCTAAAACAACTTTGGGTGGGTGCTCACCAAGGTCTACTCCTATGATAACATCAGTAATAGGCAGGCTCGTCTGAAGAGAGGTAGTCCAAGATGTGAATAGCCCACAGACCCTAAAGCTTGTAGGGCTTTAAATGTAAGCAGAAGCACTGTGAGTTGAGCTTGAAAAAGGATCGGGAGCCAGCAAAGTTGTTTGCGCATGATATCCCAGTGTCTGATCTCAGTTAGCAGCTCAGTAGCTGTGCTTTGAACAAACCACAGTTTCCAAGCCATCTTCAAAGGCAGCCTCGTGTACAGTTGTCTAACATATAGGATCTTTGGACTACAGGAAATAGCCATGTGGGGGTGTGTGTGTTACAAGTTTAAATACTACCGGAGAAATATCAGGGGGGGGGGCCCACAATGAAACCAGAAATATATTTTTAAAGTTATAAACTGGGAATGGAAATACAATTAAAATTCCTTAAAAATCAAAGCTCTCCAGACATTTTGAAAGAACCCCAAAACTATCCATAAGGAAGATTAAGTGCAACAGGGAAAGCCAATTAGGGGCAATAATAATTTAACAAATCCCCAGCTGATTTTCAAATAGCTTTGTCTGGAGAAATGTTTCAATATTTAAACAGACATAGGGCTGCATCTCCTAGCATTTCATTCCTGCTGTTTCTATTTAACCACCGGACAATTTCCCCCGATTCAAATAGTCATTAAATTATTAGTGTACCTAATTGGGTTTGCCTGCTATTGATGCAGTCTTCTTTCTTTCTTGCCTATTCAAGACCAACCTGCTAAAATCAAGGCACTTCTCTTGTATTCTTCACTGCCAGCAAGAGCTCTATAGTGTATGAGTTTGTACCTACCATGATGTTCATTTCTTGCATTCATTTTAATCGCATTCTTTTTGTTACCTTTAAGGTTTGACATTCCCTTTCTTTTGACATTTCAGGTTGACCCAGTACCTTAGCCATTTTCCTTGGTGCATTTGTTAATTTCAGGCCTCCAGTCCCTTTCCTTAAACCCCGCAATTGGTGCTAATGTAGCTTGCTTGATATTGTGTGATGTTAGTATCATCATTTATTGACCAGCTGTCTGTAGTCATTTATAAATATATAAATCCTGCGTTGCAAGTTGAAAGCTTTCCATTCTGCATTAGGGGACTGACAGAGAATGGTATTTAGAATGCAAGAGAGCGTAAAAGGCCCTGTGCCATTCTTGGGCAAGGATCTTTGACTATTTGATGGATTGTGGTTGGGTGTAGATTAAAAGCTGGACATTTGTAGTCTATTTTAATGTTAGTGCTTCATAATGTAGACAGATTACTCAGACATGGGCATTGCCATGTGATAATGTGGCCTTTATTGAACTGTGTTTGATTAGGCTTTCCCTTTGAAGTCTTCTCTGTTTGGTGTGGAAAGGGGCCAAAAGAGGAGCAAGCGGCTTGGTCTCAGTCTCATTTGAGAGATTATTAATGTCACAGCCTCAGAGCAAAATGATGGGTTTCCCTTTATTGCTCTGCAGTTGGAGAATGTCCAGGCAATTGCTGCTTGTGACCATTTTTCACTCCCAAATAAAATAAACAGCTCCTAAATCCAGGGTGAGAATTTTAAAAAAACAAAATTTGGCAGGCAGGGGCACTAGAGAAGGAAGCCACATTGTACTATAAAAAGGTGGAAAAATAGAAGATGTTGGCCTTTCCATCTTTCTGGCTTTCTTCTCTGTGCCTGCTAATATTTGTGTTAGAAGCTGAGTAGATGAATGACCAAGGTAGGAGGACTCAAGGCCCATCAAAGAAATGTCCTCCTTCTCCCTGGCTGCTATAATGGTGTCTGTCTGATAAGGAGAGCCCTTCAGGGTCAAACCAAACTGGGACCCCCTTCAGTCCAGCACCCTGTTTCCTATAGAGGCCAGCCAGATGCCTCAAGGTCCAGGAAGTCAAGAAACAGAACATGAAGCCTGTAGCCCTCTTCATTTGCAGTTCCCTACCTCCAAATGGTTGTGTTGCATGTAGCCATCATGACTATTAGCCATGGATAGACTTATCCTCCATAGGTGGTATTCAGCTAAGTTTTACTAATAGTAGACCTACTGAAGTTAATGAAAATGACTGTTAAGCTTGTTAATTTCAATATGTCTACTCTGAGTATAAGCTTAATTGAATCCCACCCCTTAAGTTTATCGAATGCCATTTTAAAGCCATCTGGGTGCCTGCCTCTTACAAGAGCCATTCTGCTTTCAGTTCATCTTCACAGGCAGACAGCTGGGAAGCTGAAGCTGATGCTCATTTGTGTTTCTTTAAAGAAGTTGTCAGGGTGGCTGTACACTTTATTTTTCATGATTCTGATAAAAGCAGTTTCCTACAATCCTACAAGATCAGAATACCATGAGGGAGCATGAAATATCCCAGGAGATCCTGTGAATAAGAATGTGCACTGTAAATTCCTCCAGGTAGACCCTTGGCATCTAGGAGTTCATCAAGGAGTTCAGTTATAAGAAAGTGCAAGGAGAAGACCAGCACACCAAATTCCTTTCACAATCTTAATCATCCATCTCAATTGACTTGTGTAAGCCCTTGAGACAATCCATGCTGGCAAGTAGAAACCCCCACAAATGTACTGCCAAGCACTCAAGACTTGAACACACAGGAAACCACTTCGCACTAGGTCACCCTATTAGGGTATATAGCCCAGTGTTGTGTACTCTGACTGGCAACGGCTTGCCAGGCTCTCAGGTTGGAGAATCTTTTTGACATCTGGTCCCTGGTCCCTGAGAAGGACTGTAGAAATTTAGGCGTCTACCATTCTAAAGGAATAGCCAAGCCATGAAGAGTTCAAGAAGACAGGAACCTGCCAGAAAAATGGCAACTACTGCTGTTCTTAACAGAGCAGTTGTTTAGTGCCAACACAATAATATCACTTAGGTTCTCTTGAGAGACTTTCTGGCACACCATTAAAGCAGAGTAGCCCTGAGATCAGAGGAGCTGACTCTCTGAACCTGAAGAGCCTTTTCAGAGTGGTGTTCAGCACAGCTCTTTGACCTTACATATGTTTGCTATCATTCATTACAACGACTCTTTCCTCCTCTGATGTCCCCTCAGACTTGTGCTTATTTGTTTTTGGCACAAAGAAAACTGTGGCCCACATGCTGTTTTTACTGGTATTTGCATATGCAAAATTAGGATCTCAGATACACTTGTGTGAAAAGTTTATTAGTGGGACATTTCAAATTTACCTAGGAGGGCCCAATGATCTTTTTTTTCTTTTTTTGCCTGTGGTGTTTGGATGACTTTTTCCTCACTATATATTTCTGAAATTTAGAAACCTCTTCTTGATGCAAAAGCAAATTTAGATCTTCATCCATTATTAAAACATGTTTCATTGCTTGAAGTCTAGTTTATACGATAAGAAGAGGGTATTCATATCATTCTTGGAGACTTCTTTCGTGGAGTATTTCCCTGCCTGGGAAAACCTGATAAGAAATGGGACATAGTCGGTGAGTTGTTGAGCTTCTCAAGTACACTGAGACAACTGACATTATGGCATCAACAATGGTCATGTAAATCAACTTCTGTTGTGCCTGATCTTTGGCCATACTGTTGGGAATGGTGTGCAACAACATCTCAAGATCCACCTTTCAGATTCCCCACTCCTGATGCAAACTATTCTTTAAAAAGCTGTTCCTGGTAAGAAGGACAAAGTCCAGAAATTGAACAAATGAGAAGTGCTATGTGGCTTGCAGATCAACATGACCTGGACAGTTTACATGAATGTCCATTTATCCTAAGAGAAAGCGCTCCTAGGGTTGCCTGCTACAACTCCAGAGTGCTGGTCTAAGGAAGCGATCAGTGTTGGTTCAAATGACCATATCTTCCAGTTTCTCTCTGGCTTGGTCTCCAGTAGAATGGTGGATTTTCAGAGCATCCTGGTGGGGGCTGCTTGGAGTAAAACAGTCTACATCCACCTCATCCTGGTTGCTAAATGGCTTGTTGAGAAGTGAATGCTTCCCCCCCCTTAGTAACCCCTTATATAAGATTTCTAAGCCTTCCAAACTTAGTCCACCTTTTCAGTTGGGATTCCCTGGAGGACTGCTGGGAATTCATTGTTTTCCTGAGGGTGCTGTGAAACTTTCATTGCAGAGATCCTCAGTGTTTCTCAAAATAATTGCAGTTCCTAAATTGCTTAGGAGTGGTGAACCATGTGGGTTAAAATTTGTTTGCATTTGTAGTAAAGAAAAGTGTAGAGATGCCCAAAGACTACCTTTCAAATAGCAAGTGCTCTCATTCATTTTTTGAAATGCAGAACCTACATGCTTTAGGGGAGAGGCATGCAGTAATCTGCTGCTCCCATAAACAGATGCACCGGAAAGCACACTTCAGTTATAACTGTGGGTGCACTGCTAAGCTTACAATCCAAATAGTCAAGCAGATTTGCAAATGAGTTTCTGTTGAAAATCTGGGGAATCCATGAAATATATGTGCTTAGAATTGTGGAGTATGTACCACAGTGGTATATTCTAAGCTAGTCCTTAAATAGAAAAATTGAAACCTTGGAAAGTGACAAACCTGAAATCCGAAGAGGCAGCCATGTTTAGAGGTGGAAACTGACAGATTAAGGTGTCAAAACATTATTTGGAGACCTTTCAAGCCTATGCTGAATGCTCATCTTTAAAATTGCTCTTCTTCCTTTCTTCATGTTCACAAGCAGCTAGTCACAGCAGTAATATGTTTGGCCTAAATCCCTTCCCGTTTCCCCCCTACCTTTCTGCCAGAGGCCACTGAATGCCCCTTATTCACAACTGCCTTTCCTGACCTTTTCTGCTAAGAACAGTTTTAGAATGCTACATAATAACTTGTAGGTTGACCAGCTGAGTTCTAATGCATTTCCAGCTAAGTGAACTTTATCAGAAGGAATGTAAAAGGTTGGTTCTGTCACACCAGCTCTGCTATGCAATTTGTGGGGATTCCTCAAACCAATCACAAGAAAGCTGCACACACTTGGGGAAACAAGTTCAGATTTGTTTTGGTTCGGTTTGCCAAACCTGCAGTTGTGATGGGAACAACTGCATTTGTGCAGCACAAAAGGGAAGGACTGGCACTCGCTCCACTCTGAGAAATCCACATAAAATGCAGGATTGCCATCCTTCATTTAAAATGTAACACTGCAACAGCAGAGAACCTGCACAAGCAACGCTGACACCAAACCCTACATATAGTAAGTAAAATAGAAACATTGCCACCTGACCCCACCCCCCCATCTCCCCCCCCCACCTCTTTCCCCCTTTTCTTCCTAATGTCTCAAGAAATGAAACTGATTTGTAATAATGTTACATGGGGGGAAAAACACGAGAGAGAGACATTGCACACTTTTGTAAATCAACAAAATCTTTAATAAAAAAACCAAACAAAATAAATAAAAAAAATGTAACACTGCAACTTTCCATGGAGTTCAAATGGCACTTTTGCTGATAAATCCATTAATATGGATATTTATACTCCTGTACACAAAAGATGCTTATGCACATTAGTCAGTCTTGTTTTATCCATGTATGAAATGCATTCATTGAGATTCAGAAGTTGATTTTTCTCTGAAAGAAATAATTATGCCATAAATTATTATTTCTTGAGCTGCCATTTTTCCACACATGGTTTTATCTCCCCCTCCCCTCCCCCCCTTCTCATGACAGGCATCCTTTAAGCCGCAGTGCTGCTTCTTCTGAGTTCAAAAACATCACCTTCTCACAAAACCAGAACATTTCCCATTTTGAAATAGAGGAAAACAACACTGAGTTTGCCACATTCCTGTAGATGTTGTCAGTAAATACTTTAGTACCTTTGCCTGGGCAGCTTTTTTAGCTTCCAAAAGTAAGGGTAATGAACAGAAACTTTGTTTGCATGTTGCATTCTTTCATGACATTCTGAGTTCCTTTACCACAGTTGGTCCCTAAAGGTAGCTCATCCTCTTCCTCAAAGTGCTTCAGAATTCTCAAAGAAAAAGGTGACGCTCAGAGGTGTGCAGTGTGCAGGCAGCAGGAAAATGCTTAAGAATGACTTCTGTAGGCAAGCTCTGTGGGAAACGCTTTCAGAACCTTCAGTCTAGCATCCGCCAGGAAGTCACTGAGTTTTTCAAAGTGTGAGGCAGGACTCCCCAAGGAGGTAAAACTGCTTACAGTCCCTTCCATAACAGTCTCCCCCTTGTCCAGCAACTGGCATATTTATCACTTCACAAACCCACTCAATGCAATAGAAGTGACCCTACCATAAAGGGATGGTGACAATGGAAAACATCATGTGACAGATGTTGGGGACCATAAATGGCTGTACAACAGAAAACAGATCCTGAATCACAGGAAAGTTGTCATGTGTAAATCCCATTTGAAATGAAATGTTTGTGCTCTTGCTCAGGCCCCACTCAATAGGCACAGGAGAACTTCCCAATATTGTTAGATCTGTTTTAAATATGTTTTTGTGATTTTATTGTTGTATTTTTTATGTGCTTACAAACTGCTTTGGGACTTTTTAGCAGGAAGTGAAAGACAAGTTTAATAAGCTAGTAGATTGTGCCCCTTGTTAACTAAGGCTATGCCCCTATACCCTCTTAACCTAAGAGTAAGTACCACTCCCAAGAACTTGCTTCTAAATTGATTGGGATTGGACTATTCATGGACATTAAAATGTCTTGGACCAGCCCTGTAAGTGGCTTTATGACTTATTTGTCACACGCGCGCGCACACACACACACACACACACACAGAGTTTTATTTTACTGATGATAAATTAAGCAAGACTTTTAGTCTTTTTTAAAACTTACTGCTTCCACCAAGGTCTCTTCTCTAGAAACACACAGTAGTCTGTTATCTTCACCCTTTTCTTTTGCTCCCCTTTTATACTCTATTTACTTTCTTTTCCTGAAAAAGTAATGTACACACACCTCCAGAACCAAGGCGTAGGAAGAGGCAACGGTAGGCTGTAGCTGTTCAGGACCGCGGACAGTTCACTGTAGTTTAGATAGAAACCAAAGGTGTACTGAATACAAAGCAAATGGACAAGATATGAGCTTGCAGTCTTGCCAAATCTTATGTAACCCTGTGGCGAGGTGAATGTCTCCTCAGACTGGGTCCACATCCAGTCCCACGTGGATATTCTCCAGCATGGGAGAGAAGCCACCTTCTGATCTTGGACATGATGTGAAAGCATAGGGGCATATTCAGATGGTTCTGAGAACAAGTTTTTGGCTTCAAAGGATGGGGACAAACCAATCATCTCCTCAAGTGCAGAGGACAGGAGGCATGTTCTTCCTTAGAGCTCCTCTTCCTCCTTTGTGGGAATCTCTATTGGGGTGGTTACTTCATAAACTTTCTCCCTTGGTGTTCCCCAAACCTCTGTGTTGTCCAGTAACGGGGGCCTGAGCTCTAGGGCGTGATATAATTTTCACAATTCTTTGATGATGTCAAGGAATGTTGGGAGTGGGTTTTAGGAAGGATGCCATATGTAAAGCTTTACCATGCACCATCAGAACAATATTATGTCAATTGATCACTGGGGAAAATACTTGAACCCTTCTCCAAAGGCATCCTGAGCAAGATATACTCCACTGGATATGAGAGTAGCACAAAATGTCCTGTGATTCCAGAAAGTCTTGTGATTAATCATACATGCAGTGATTTCAGGAATCAGTTTCAGGTTGTGGAATTAAAGTGATGGATGACTTCTGTTACTGTAGTCTTGTACACACATAACTTATCCTCAATTTAACTGTGCAGATGACCAACAAGGACTGATGCTATCTAGCCAAGAATCTTTTTACCAATTATGGCATCCATATTGTTCACAGTTTTCTTCTTATTCAAGCAGGTTACAGCAGATATGCCTCATCATGGAAAAATTCACATACAAGTTCAATATAAACTTCTCACATTTTAATGAGTGTATTATAGAATAGTTGTTCTCAACTCTCTGTGATTAGAAGAGTTAACAATCCAAGTAAATGGATCAAATTAGGGCATTATCCTCATTTGGGGGCAAAACCTGCCAAGCACTGCTTTGGTCAGCCATCAGTCATTTGCAGCTATAGTTGTTTTATTGCACCCAGAATCCTTATGAACAGGTGAAGTTTAATTTGGGAGTTCTACCGATTGTTTTAAAACTTACTGCTTCTCACTTTTGTTAAGGTGCTTCTTAGTTTATAAATAAAATGCTATAGGAAATATCATTCCAACTGTCCAGTGTACATAACAACACTGATGTAATGCATTAGTTGTTTGAAACTGTGTATTTTAGGCTGCAATCGTATGCAAACATGCTTACATGTGGGTAAGCCTCATTTAACTTAATGAGATGTTTCCAAGTAATCTTGCATAGGGTTGGACAGTTAGTTCCCTAATACAAGAGAGCAAACGTTGTTCTAGGGCCAAATATATACATATACATTTATGTATAATATCCCATTATTAACAAGCATATAAAGGGAAACACAATTCAAGTATGAACATACAAGAAATTTTCTGATTTCCTGAGAGAGGTTGTAGGGTTGCTGTTGGTCTGTGAGAGTTTCTTCTTGAAACTGCAGGTTCCCATTACAGCCATGGATAATTGAGAGAGATGTATTCACCCATCACCATCTGTGCTTCTATCTTAGGTCTTTGGGAAAAACCTCATCTGTAGAATAATAATCCACAAGAACCATTTCATCTCTTCCCCTGCCTGTTGAAGGAATCTCCAAACAGAAAATGAGAAATAACCCAATTAACTTTCTTTTAAAGTCACCACTGACTATCGGAAACATAAATCACAGGTCTCTCTTCAAACCACTGTTATTTGCTTTGAATCATGAGTGGCGGCTAAAGGTTTCTTCTTTTTCACTTCTCTTTTCTTCCATTTCTTCTGCCTGCCTGCAATCAATTTTACTTTGTCGTCTTCCTGACTGGTGTTCCAGTGCCTACAGCTCCTCCACAGAACATCCAAGCAGAAGCAGTGAACTCTACCACCATCCAATTCTTCTGGAACCCTCCTCCACAGCAATTCATCAACGGGATCAATCAGGGATACAAGGTTTGAAATTATTATTATTATTTTAAATTAAATTTATATCCAGCCCTTCATTCAAAGACCACGAGACAGTTTATTTTTCCCCCATAAAATTATAGGTTTATTAAATTGAATGCATTTTAAATTATTTATAAGTAAACTTTATTAATGTTTGGCATGCCAGTCATCACTTACTGTGATGTAGTTCTACAGATATAAGAAACTGGATTGTTATCATTTGTATTTCTGATTGATTGATTGATTGTATTTCTGAATATGCTTGTTGCATATTTGTTGTCTCAAAAGGTATACCTTTGGGTGATTTTTGGCATCATGTTTACCAAGTACCATAGTGGAGACAAGTTCTCCTGTAGATTTCCAGAGTGTGATCCATCTATCTGTCTGTCTAATAATACACACATACATATTTGGTAGAACTTTTAGAGAATTTCCGAGCATTAGTACTCTGTTCTTCAACCCCAAAGGCTTCAATTGCAGCTTATATACAGTTAATTAAACTGTACAGTTAATATCCACAGACATATACTATAAAAGACACAACGAAAAGGGGAAAGGGGCAGGGAGGGAAGAGGAAAAAAGAAAACTCAGGCACCAGTTCTTAAAAGTAAATAGTAATTTGTACAGTGCCCAGCTGGAATGAAACAGTTCAGGGGCAAAAAGTACTTGCTGAAGCTGGTCCTTCTGCAGGGCTGAAGAAATGAAGCCTGCTTCCCATCTCTCCCACTCAGATATCTAAAAACTATAACCACTTGTGATCCAGTGAATGTGATGGTGGCTCAATCTGACAGGCCTGGATTCAAGTACTCATTAGACAATTAAGGATCTAAAAGACTGCATTTACCCCAAAGTCCATGAGACTCTAGATAAGAAGCTGAAGAGCCTTGGGATACAGATGGTTTTTTCATTACTCCTTCCTGCTGAAGCTCATGGCCCAGGAAGAGAGAAGAAAATACTGGAAGTAAACCACTGGCTGTGTGGGTGGTGTCATTAGAAAAGGTTTGGCTTCCTGAACCATGGTCTCTGCTTCCTCGGGGAAGGACTTCTAGCAAGAGATGAGTTGCACCTCACAACAGTTGGCAAGAATGTGTTTGCTAAGAGTCTCGCGAAACTGATCAGAAGATGACAGGGGAACACCTGGTACTGGGGAGAATAGCTTCATTGATGCATAGGAAACTGAGGTGGTGCTTCAGAAACCTGATAAAGGGCAGGAAACTACAAGAAGGAAGCACCTGGAGGGAATGACTCATGATTTCAATTGTCTTTTTACTAATGCACAAAGTATGGAAAACAAGCAAGATGAATTTGAGCTCTTAATGCAGGATGGCAAATATGAACTAATAGGCATTACTGAAACCTAGTGGGTTGAGACTCATGGCAAAAATTAAGGGATATAACCTATTCAAAAGGAATAGACCAAACAGGAAGAAGAAGTAGAATTATATGTAAAGGGTGTGCACACTTGCGAGGAGATCCATGAAATGGAACATGGAAGGCAGACTGAGAGCATATGGATAAAAAAAATGTAGGAGAGGGAAATAATCATTACCTTTCACTCTACAATTCTATGTTTCTATGACCCTGTCTGCAAAATCAGACCTACAACCAAGTCCATGCCCTTCAGAAGTGTGATGCGTAGGACTCTCCCATGCCCATCAAGATTCTTCACTAATAGCTTTTAGGCAAGCTGTAAAAACCTTCATTCCTTTTTATGCCAGCAGTCATTTGGCACTGTATGAGATGCCACTGTTGAATGGGTGGTTTGTTAGGGGTAAATTAACATTTGTTTTTGTTTTATTCTACCCTGCCTTGGGGGAGTCTCAGGATTGAAAGGTGGGATGAAAATAATTTGTAACAAATAAATAAATGACCATCTTGGCAAGTCCTCACCATGATTCAAACATTTCTGCAACGGTGAAGAAATGGTGCAGATCTTACCCACCACACTCACCACAGATTCCTCTACGTGCACTCCATGAAGCCTGTACAAATAGCCACCCTAATTTGCACAATATTCCTCCCTTTTCCCAGAAGGGAAAGATTGTGCCACGTGCATGGAATGTTTTAGATGGCTGGTAGAGATAGAGGAGCAGTGACTGAAGCATCTGGGTTGGGCCATGAGCCTCCAGGATTGGTTCTCCATCCATAAAACGAAAATGAATATGGCTGACTATTAAAATTGTGCTTCCACCATTCAGAGTTGTTCAGGTGTGTGTAAGGGGCTTGGAAAATCGAGATACTCACTACTATAGTATCCAAATCCGTAGCTGCAACATTTATCCTTTAGATGCCAAGGGGTGTGCACCTGAGTAAAAGTCCTGAGAATTGAGACTGGTATGTTATTTCCATTGTGAGTTTTGATTTCTTTTTTCCCCCTAAACATGTGAATCCAGCATTTTCATCTGGCTGTTATCCAAACTTGTTTTTATACCCAATTTGCTTTTAAACTGCAGTTTCCTTTGGAAAAAAAACATATGAAGTGATTCACAGGCTAATTCGCACTTGTCAAGAAGAAGTGATCTCTGTGCTTTCAACTGTCAACTTTCTCTTTCCTTTCCTTTTCTTTAGTTCCTTGAGACGTAAACAGCTGCACAGTTCATATTTCTCTTATAGCTTCTTTAACTGTAATATGGATACTTTGGGGAGGACATTTCCATCGCATTTACTTGTACTGCATAATTTGTGTAATGATTTATACATTACCAGTAGTCAATTTTTTGAGTGTCTGCTTGCCAGGCTGGTTCCACCCATTGCATCTTTTATGTGGCAAATGCACTTGGCTTCGATTAATGGAACTGTGCGGTGCTAAATTCTTTGGAAATGAGGAAGAGTAAAAGCACAGTCACTAACATTTGGACATTTCCATTTTCTTTCATAGCTAGGATTCGAAAAGGAGAAGTGAGGCTCTGGGTTTGTCATTATGTAATGGTTTATTCTCATTTGACACTCACTTGAATCTCAGTGAGTCTTCTGAACATGATGTGACAGTTCCATGCACAGGGCTGGGGGGAAGAGGAGCAAAAGGAGGAGCAACTTGCTTTCTCTTGTGCTGCTAAGTTCTGGCTGCCTAGAGCTTGGGCACATCTGTGATTTTCATCAGCTTGCTGGTTAGGTGCAGCTGAGCATGGCATCCATGCTCTTCCACAAGCAGATACACAATGCTTGCAATGCATAACAGCTCCCTCCTCCTCCTCCTCCTCCTCCTCCCCCTTTTCAGAGCAAGTTTGAATTTCCCCAATCCTGGGGAAGATTCTTGCATTTTCTTCACTTAAGGTGGCAGAGAGAAGAAGGGAGGAATCCAGAGCTTTTGTTTATTTTAAAAGCAAGGGAAATGAGGTCCTTCTTAATGTTTCTCCACTTCCAGCTACTCACTGGAGACTGAAGAAGGGACCCATGTAAGATTGTTACTGTATGATTGTACTGATCATGGCTTGGAGGTTCATTTGTAGGGTCATCTTAAATCATCTTAAATCTTGCCATGAGAGGTCTTTGGAGGTAGGCTGGCTGATTTGTAAAACTGCAGACTGAAGGGTGGGTTAAATTTTGGGCCTTGCCCTTGTGTGGTCCTGCCCAAATTTTTTCCCAGTGTCAGAATACAGGATTGGGAACCATTGTTTTTTTTATTTCTGTGAAAATCTTTGTCCCTGGTCAACCTACATAAAAAACTACTGGCAGGGGGGAACTTCCTTCTGCGATTGCCAGTAGCCAGTGAAACAAATGTGTCCATGCATCAAGCAGTCCCCTTTAGGCTCTGTTAACTGCTCTTGGGGACAATTAGCACAAATTAACAGCAATTAACAGCACTGAGCAGTTGAATAGTGTTGTGCTATAAAAGGTGATCAGGGGAGCAAGGTCTAATAAGCCTTTCAGCGAGTTGGATCATGCTTGCTGTTTGACTTCCGTTCAAGTATCAAGGATCCTACCAAGTGTGCCAAGACACACTCTCAAAGAAATACGATTAAGACTCTCTGCTGGCTTTCTCTCTGGGCAGAGTCAGCCTGAGAGAATTTGCTACCAAAGGTGAAGAATAAGGTGACTTCTTCTCCATTGCGCTTGCAGGAGCTGAGCAGATTGACTGCTGGATGTTGCACCAACAGTGGCAATGGGACTCCATTGCACTGGGGGGCAGCAGTCTAGCTTGGGGAGTGCAGGGCTGGCTGCATGACACATCTAGAGCAGCATCCAACGTCTTGTCTCCCCTTGTTCAGTGCTCCACTGTTGCCTGTTTGATCAGGCAGTGATGCGATGCAATGGCAGTGGCATGGGTCACATAAGCAGTGCATGTACAATGTCTGCTGGAGTGTGTTCCCTGCCCTGGCTGACCCTGCTTCCTAACTTACTCAAGGACCTTTCGCTTTATGCTACCTTGAGGGTAAATATCCAGGCAAGACAGACAGCCCAAGGCAGTAGCAATCAAGCATCTCCACTCCCAAGGTGCCAACTCAGGAGGGGCTCAGGCAGAATGAGCACAGGGACTGCCAGCATCCTTCATCTGAGATGGCTAAATGGTAAGGACATCCCTGTCTCTGGGGTCACTTAGGAACAGGCCTGGCAGTTCCTTTCTTGATGCCTTCCAGCCCCACATAATGCTGCAGTCGGTGTTTGGCTCAGGCTGCTCTCCCTGGCTCTTGAACAGGGGAGCACCACCCCCTCCCCTGTGCAGAAGGGTTTGTTTTAAGGTTCTGTGTTGTGCGTTGAGCAATTTGCACAGGTGCTGGTAATGTGACAGGGTTATGACCGCATCCTGGCAGGGCTCTGAACCCAGACCTGGAGCAGTTTCTGTAAGTCAAATGGAAGAGAGGGAGCAGAGGCTGGAGGCTTAGGTCTACTGAGGGGAATAGTGGAAGATGAATTCAGTGTTCCTGAGCATGACACCCACCAAAACCCTGCCCCTTTTCAACCCTAGACCTTCAGTGTCTCCTAAGGTTGGTGGGCCTGGCCCTCATCTTCCTGGCATGATTGTGGCTCCTTGCAAGCTTCTTTTGAATCTGGTGCATTTTGGGCAAGTGGTATGCCTCCCTTTTCCTAGCCCTTCTGTTCTCTAGCAACTGGCTGATTATTTTCTCGTCCCTTTGATTATTCATTCCTGGAAGCAGGAGGGGGTTCTCTGTCGGCGTTATGTAACTCCTTAACTTTAGCTTAAAGCACTTGTGTTTGCCTCTTTTTTTAAGAATCAGATTTTAGCAGCACAGTTTTAACATTCTCCGTTTATAGCTGGAAGTTATGCACAAGGCTTTCATCAAGCACAGCAACACGGTTAAATTCGTACATTCAGCCAATTGGCAACAATTGTGTTAATAGTAATGTTGTGCTCTTACAAGTGAACTAATGAGGTCCTGGCGGTCCCATGTATTGGACTGTGAGTGGGAACCATCCCTGCTGTGATTTCATGCTTTCTTAATCAATGTTCCCATTTCCAGCTCCTGGCTTGGCCAGTTGATGCGCCAGAAACTGTGACTGCCGTCACCATTACCCCGGACTTTCATGGAGTGCACAGTGGCTACATAACCAACCTGAAGAAATTTACTGCTTACTACACCTCCGTCCTCTGCTTCACCACCCCAGGGGATGGGCCACGGAGCTCGCCACAGCTGCTCAAGACTCATGAAGACAGTAAGTAAAGAGTGACCAATGTCAATGAACAGCTTTTCCACATGATCCCTGGCTGGCTGATGAGCAAATAACCGTAACTTCCTAATTAGGTTGAAACCATTCATCAAACTTACTAAGCAATTCAAAGAACCACTGCAGACTGAAAATGTGTATTTTCACTGGGAGCTGTTCCGTGCTGGAAGGGCTTTATAGCTATGGCACTGAATACCCTTCCAACATGGAACAGCTCCCAGTGAAAACACAGACTTATTTTAATTTCTGGGTAGATAATTTTATTTGTATAAATTAATAATAATACTGGAACATATTAACTAGTTATCTTCCTTAAATTTCCCCCGAAGAACAAACTAGTATTCAATTAACGTTTGTTAATTAATTATTAAATCAGAGCCAGTTCACACTTTGTGGGACAGAAGAGTTTGTGCTTGTCCACTGTGTGTCTCCATGGTGAGACACCATCAAGTTTGGAGATAGAACACATGTGATTAACATGTACAAGGCTTCTGAGCATCTGCAGTTCTATGATTCCGTGATAGCACTGTAACCTTGCAGCATTTGCCAGTGGAAACCTCCTGAGAGAGTGGGATGCAGTCAACTCTTCTAGGGGTACTTATTATTTTATATGTTTTGTTTTAGAGAAACTGGGGGATATATTGGCAGGTAGAACCATGCTGTCCACTGCCACCACACACAAGATTTGCAATCACAGTGTGCATAATTTGCAGATACCCCCTTGTGCAAACTCCAATGAATTCATGTTCATCCATCCACTTGGGAGTATAGTTCCCCACCTGTCAGTTCCCAAAGGAACACCTTGAGCAGCTTGCAATGTGTTTTTCAGACACAAAAAACAAGTAAAACAACAATAGAAACAGAAGCAAAGCATCGGTATATCCACTAGGAAGAAACAGAATTTAAAATTATGAAAGGAAGATCTGGAAAGTGAGGGTAAATAGAAAGTTTTATTTACCTTCTGCCGACAAGAGATTCAGCTTGACTGAGACTGAGGCTCTGTGGGGAGAGTGTTCCTGAGCCGGGGTACTATAACCAAAATGATTCTATGCCCTGTTTCCACCCATCATAAGACTTTGAAGGCCAGGATGTGGGAGGAAGAAGAGGGGGGCCTCTGAGGAAGATGCATTGAGCAGTTTTATGTGGGCAAAAGGGACTCCCAAATCTGCAGGCCTGATGCTTTTGAAAACGCACCGCCACCAGAAGGAATGCCATTTCACCAAACGTGCACCAGCTCTTGACTGTCTCCATCTTGCTAGGATTATGCTTTGCTTAATGGAGGCTGTGCAAGACCAGTTGCTCTTGGTTCTCATTCCCTCCAACAGAGCTTGTGCTGGAGAAGCTCCCTCTAAATTGTGCCCAATCATGCTTATAAAAGCATGATTGCTGGCTGGGCCACAGGTAAAATTTTATTGCTCCCAAGTCATCCTTCTATGTGCATGCATGCTTTTGTCTCGATCTGTTATGATATCCACCTCCACAAGGGAAGGTATTGCCAGAGCAAGATAGAGACACTAAGCCTGGGTTTCTTGAACAGACTGGAAGTTGAGGGAAAGCAAAGCAAGATCAGGACTATGGACAAAGACCAAGGGGCTGGCTCAGGACCATGGTTAGCAGACAGAAAATTCTAGTTGCCTCAACTGTGTCTTAGAGCAGTGGGCAGGTTTTTAGAGTCTCTGCACAGGTAGCTGGGATGGAAAACCTACATAATGAGTGCTGCATCTGGACACAGTCAATGGTCTGGGGGTTTGGGTTTTTTTGCTTACTCTAAGCAGATGGGTTTCAAGCTGCAGGGGCATGTTGAGGAAAAGTTCCTCGGGTTTTTCCTGAACTTTCTTTTTTTTAAAAAAATAATATTTATTACTTTTAAAGATTACAGAAAAGGAAAAGAAAAAGAAAAGAGACAAGAGAGAAAAAAGAAAAAAAGAAAAGAACAATACAATACAATATCTAAGCAATACAAAACACAACCTAAACACATTAAACTAAACTAAACTAAACCCTAACCCACCTTAACCCTAAACAAAACAAAACAATAACCATTTAAAAACATACATCACACCTTTTCCATACTCTATCTTTCATTCCCTTGTTTCCTCGACTTCCTCTCACCTCCCTTTTTGTATTCCACTTCTATTAATTGTTTCAGCAAATCCTTTCCATCTTTCTCTATTTTCTGTCATATTATAAATATCTTAACATATTTTTTATCATTAAAGCTAAAATACTTATATATGCTTAACTCCTTATAACATTTCTGCTAAGGCCATAAAATTTCTTTCCACCATTTTTCTATCATTCATTAATTTTACAGTATTTCTATATATAAACTTTAAATTCTCTAATCTTCTTCCACCATCTCCTCTCCCTGGTTTCGGATTCTGCCAGTCCTTTCCGTCAATTCCGTATAGTCCATCAACCTGGAGATCTTATGTCCGAGGCTCTTAACTCTTTTCCAGGCCCCTTCTGCAGGTCTTCTTCAAATTCTTTAATGCCAAAGAGCAGATCTCCGGAAGACTGCTACCTAACAATGCTTTTATTCCTTCCGGACAGGTCAGCCAAATTTCCATAGTTGAAGCTGAGGTCTATAAGATGTTTCATGACATGTTTCTAAATTTCTCCAAATCCAAAGGCCCCCAGAACTCCAATCTCCTCCAGACCCAAGTCCATGTCCCAAAAGTCAGTTAATCCCTGCATAGAGGGATCTTTCCAACTTTCCTTCTTCCGTCCAAGCCGGGATCCAGTCCTCAAAATCTGGCTTTTTCTAGATTCAATCATAGAAGGCCTCAATTTGTAATCCTCAATTTGCTTCTGTAAGGCTGAGGATCCCACTTGTATTACTTTAGGCTCAACAACCACAGCTTTCTCTTTCTCCTCCACAATCTGTCCCGCCAAAGTAGATTCTTGTACCAAGTCCTGAATTATTTGTGTTGGTGCTCACTTTTTGACTCCAAATAGTCACTTTTTGATCCAAATTGTCAATTTTTAAAGACATGTCATCCGTCTTCTTATGAAGCTGTTCCAGCGAATAGCTTATCTTACATAATACCGTCACAATGGCTTCTCCTGTCAACATTTTGAATGGTCCAAGGTCAATCTCTGGTTCTCACAATTACTTATCTTGCAGCTGGTAATTCCCCAGTTGCACTCCTGTGACAGTTTCAAAGACTCCCTCTAGAGGGAAACAGTCTCCACTTGTATCAATCCTTTCGAACACAATTCAAGCCATAAAAATAGTTTCAATTTCCAGTTACTGTTCCTCCTTTTTAAACGCAGAAGAGGACAATGGAAACAGTATCTTTCTCTTATATAACTAGATGTCAAAAATGTTCTGTTCGCAGTCAATGAACTCTCCCAAAACTTCACTCTTTCTGGCAGCCCTTTTCCAGGTTCGGAGCAGTGGTAATTTGGTTTTTCACTCTCCTGCAGGCTCGCTAAGTCCAAAATTTCCCCCCTCTTCTCTTGCTTCCAAGGGGGGGTTTGTAGTTTTAACCGATGAAAATTTAATCCTTTGCCAAAAGCTTTCAAAGACTTTAGCTTATAACGTCTTTGCTTCAATCTATTTACAAAAGGGGAAGGCGGACTTCCTGTTTACGACCTTCCCCGTTTCGGTGCCAAATTAAGGTATTTAAAGATCCAATTTTCCATTCTACTCACGGGTAGTTGTTTAAAATCCAATTGTCCACAGCAAAAAGTCAGCGCTCTCCGGCAACAGCAATGCGGCTTCACTCCGTGAAAGAAGCAGTCAATTCAAAGCACCGCGCCACTCACCCCACATCGCTCCGGATCCCCAAAACAGGGTTTCCCCACGAGTAGGGGAGGCGCAGAAGGTGCCAGTCAAATCCCAAGTTCACAAGCTTCTCCCGCTTGTGATTTCAGAGGGTCTCCGCCTTCGCCGTGGCGATCAGACCCTGCCTTCCACGGAGCAAGTTCCTCCCGATTGGAGGAGCTCCGCCATTGCCGGAGGCGCCAACCCGGAAGTCTGGGTTTTTCCTGAACTTTCAGGGAGTCTATGGTCCAGTCATCAGAGTCTGATGGCAGAAGTGTCTCCTTGGAGCTCAGGACATGAGATGTGGGTTTCAGTACCAGTAGATTCAAATGGGAAGGACCAGGGAATGGATCTGTCTCCTCTGCCTCACAGCTACTGTTGTAGGAGGATTTGGAACCTGAGGCTCCCTATAGCTATGACAATTTTGTATGTACTTGGCTGTCCCAGTTCAGCACAGCTGGCCCTGAGATACTCAGCACCAGATTCAAAATTTAATCGTGAGACAGCACAGTTCTGTTCCCAACAAAGCTCCATTCAGAACATCTTGGCAACTTACAAATCTTATTTAAAAATAAACAAGGGAAAAAGGCATGCATAGCATGTCAAATTTGCAATGATGTGTATTAGAATTATTATTATTATTTTGTCATTTTCCCTGGCCTAATTTATCAAAGCCTGCAGAGAGAAGAAACATTTTCTTTGGTGTTCAGCACAAGTACTCTTCACTTCAATTCCCTGCTTCCCATCTGAAATCTCACCCCTGCTGCTGTAGAGACAAACCCAGACAATGCAGGAGATACGAACAGCTTCTTGATGTGGTTATTTCCTTTCCCAATGCCTCGAGAATAACCATCTGTTCGCCACTCTTCCTACAAAGACGAATCTTATAGACAGCTTCAGTGCTAAAGAAGTCTGATTCCAAATGCTGACAAATTGGCCATGGGAGAGACTTGTTGGGAAAGATACTTCTATGTTCAAAGAACAGATTTTCTGCCATCAGAACTTGTGCATGCTAGCAGATTGCAGGCTAACCACTGGATATCTGCAAAGCTGCTTAACTACAAATGTGTTTACTTAAATTCAGAATTGCAAAGCAGAAGACAGAACTGTTGCTTTAATTACTTCAGAAATAATCAGATTTTTAAGGCTTCTAAAATTCCATTGACATACATTAAACCAGCACAACTGATCAGGTGGTTGCTAAGTGTGTACATCTAACATGGCTCTAGGCCAGTTGTTCTGTCTCCCCCTCTTCTTCTTTTGCCTGCTCCACAAGAGATTAGTTCTTATCTCCTTTCCTACCATGGCACATAGGAAAGGACCATAGTTCTGCAGGAGATTTCATAGTTCACATGTGGAAACTCCCAGGTTTTGTCCTTGGCAATTAGAATTAGAATTAGAACTGGGAAATATTTCCGCTTGTGATTTTGGCAAGAAAGGGGACTTTAGTTGAAGGACAGAGCACTTGCTTAGCATAGTGGAAATCACAGGTCCAGTTACTAAGCTATTAAAAAAACAAACCTGCTGGCTAGGGATATGAATGGCTTTTATGTGAGCTCCTGGAGACCCACGACCAATCTGAACAGAGAATAGTAGGCCAGATGGACATATAGGCAGTTTCTTGTGTTCTTGCAAGAACTGAATATAAGGACACAAGGAAGGTATTTTGGACCAGGCCTGTGGCCCATCTGGTTCAGCATCTTGTTCTCAAAGTGGCCAACCAGATGCCTGTAGGAAACCGGCAACTTTTATCTGTCTCGAATTCTCCAGCCTTCAGCTTCATTGGATGTCCACAAGTTCTAGTGTTATGAGAGAGGGAGAAAAGCCTTTTTTTCTTTTCATGTTCCCTCTGCCATGCATAATTGTTATGCACTTTCATCATTTCCCTGCTGCCAGTCAGACAAGTAGATAGGACTGGGCTAGATGCACACTCTTCACTGCTTTGTTTCTCCACTCTCTCTCACTTACACGCACAAATACACACACCCAGGATCATTCTAACCCACTTATTCTGCCTACCTGTAGTTCTCTGTGCTTGACTGCTTCTTCCTTCAAGGTAGACTATGGTGCATTAAAGCTCCTGAGTTCATCATCCTGTCCATTTTGGATAGGAAAGGCTTTGTAGCTCACAGTCAGCTCCACGCAGCGGTGAAAGGGAAGCTCTTCTTGTCACTCACTGCAGGAGAATCTGGGCTATGTTTGCTTCCAGAAGAAGAAGAAGAGAATAGCAATTTCCACCTAGCAGTTGCAGGGGACCCAGCTGAGTCCTTTGCTGTAGAGCAACAGGAAGCAAGAAAAGCACCAGTGCTCAGGCCACTGATAGAAAAGTACTGGATATTGACATGACTGAGATGCCTGTAAAGCTCCTTCTGCTATGAAGTGAAAAGTGTAAATATTAACACTGTAATTTTTGTCATGTTGCTAGAGTGTATGAATGGGGGGGCAGAGTTTTCTCTATGCATTTGAGGAAAATCCTCCAGTGCTTCTCCTCCCAAAGCAAATACCAGTTTCAGAAGTGTGATTTCCCTAAAGACTATATTATTTGGTTGGTAGTATATAATGCTTCTGTGTTTGCTCTACCATGCAATGGATCAGACAAAAATTATCACGCCAAATGGAGTCTAATGTATGGGTGAATCACTTATTCTTTGATATATATCTCAGCTCAATTATGTCTGCATTTTTGTAATGACCAGTGGTTTTTCGCAAATAAATTTGACTGACTTGACTTCTTCATCTGGATTTGATGATAATAAGAAACAGAGTTGGATGCCATCCATATATTAATGACACCTCACTCCAGATCTCTGGATGCCCTCACTTAGAAGTTGCATGGATATGTTGAGCAGCAGAAAGACAGAATATAGCCCTCTGGGAACCAATGGCATAAACATCAGGAACCCCAGCAGTAGTCATTCAGCACCATGTCCAAGACTTGGCTGTCAACACAGGAATGCAACAACCATAAGTTGGTGTCCCCACTTTCCATCCCAGACAGTTATTCAGGAGAATACTGTGGATAATGGTACTGAAAACCACTGAGATGTCCAGGAGAATCAGCATGGTCTCACTCCCCCTGTTTTTCTCCAAGATAGAGAGAAACCTCATATGTTCCTGAAGAGGAGTCAATCAACAGATAAGCTCCCCTGCTGGTAGTAGTTACAGGCAACCAGGCACAGCATGAATAAAATTCCCTAGTTGTTGAGACCAGCAAGCCAGCCTGATGTAGAAGTTTTCTTAGGACCAAATGAGTGTGTACTGAGCCACTCTGGCTTATTGATGCAAAAGTCTGCCTGAATTTGACACTCCTATGGCCAGAGTTGGGACATAGTGCATCCATTAATAGAGAATCCTAGATTTGTCTTGGACCAGAAGCTCTCTTTGTGCAATACTTTGATTACTGGAGGCTGAAGAATGAAGTTTCAACAGTGTCCCCTGAATTGCAGGTGTAGAATTGGAAATTGGCTAGCACTAGCCTCTTAGCTATCTTTCTTCTCCATAGCTGGAGAGGAATCAGAGCCTGTGCAAAAGTGAAGAGGAAACAGAATATGAATTGCCAACTGATGTCAGCAGAGCAGGAAGACAGCCCAGTCTGGCAAGGATCCAAGTATTAGAAGCATAGTGAATGCAAAGTGAGCAGAAGCCTCTCTCTTCTCAATAAATCTGTGGAAGTGAGGAGAGCTAGCAGTCCCACAAATCAGTCTCTGTGCCTTCATTGAAGATCAAGATTGAACTAAGACAGCACATTTTTTTGGATGCTAGTTCTATTTTACACTGTTTTCATTGCCCACCAGAGAATACTGTTTTAAGTGCTGTTGAGCTTCAGCTGTAAAGCTTCCTTTAGAAGTTCCGCCCAGTTACACGCATGTGCTGAAGATCCTTGCCTTGTGAGTGGTATTTTGAAAGTGCTTTTTGGGAATGGGCTTTTCTAAGCAGTGGGTGGATATCCTTGACCTCCATGTGCCCTTCACTATTGCAAAGTCCCTGCTCAAATGTTATGTGACACTGCAGACATTTGTTCAGCACCTGCAAAAGACATGGGGGAAAGGTGGTTGGCTTTCTTTATTTTATTATTTTAAAGACTTTGTTATGAAGGTGAAATAACAACCCAGTAAGAAATATGACACGAAATTTATTTTCTTACAAAACAGCAAAACCCACCCTGTCCAAAGGCATGGGACTGAATTACATCAGAGCTTGTTACATTCACACTTATGTCCCTTAAGTTGTTGTATTCCAGTTGTGTGGCAGTTCCAGTTCTGTGCAAGCACAGCAACCAAAGAAAGTCTGTCCTATGCCCTCTTCTTTTGTGCTGTACATAATAAAAGTATGACAAGCCACGAAAAATGTGGTCTTTTCATTTTGTTCCCCTTTCTGTTTTTAGCTTAGTAGTCAGGTTTTTTTTCTATCTATGTTAATTGCCAGACTTCTTTAGACCATGTGGTCAATGCACAGCCTCTAAAAATTCCAATATCTAGCTATTACTGCCTTGGCTGCTAATAAAAGCTGGCCAATAAGATGTTTAAAATGCAGATTCATATTGACCACTAGGTAATGATTAAGTAAAGGCGACTATGCCCTTTGATTATATTTTGTGCAGTCATGCCTCTAATTTCTTTCAACAGTTCCTCTCAGAATGTGGCCACCTTTTCACAGGTCTGCCACATGTGGTGATGTGAGCCCAACACCACACACACACCCCCTCCAACAAGATGGTTTGTTTCCACAAGGGGCAACAGCACATGAGGCTGTTTTTCAGGATTCAGCCTGATCTGATTATATTCAATGAAGAGAAGAGACTTTGAATCAGTGTGGCTAAATCTCTTCCTGCCACTCTCCTTAGCTCTGTGAAAAGAGGATGGGGTAAAATCTTTCATGCAGATGATAATTAGAATGGCCCTTAGCACATTGATTGCTCTGACAGCACTCTCTGCAGGTAGTAGTCCTGGCCTAGGTGCCTGTTTTCTCTCTTTGGCTAAATCAGATCTGAAGTGAACAGAGCCTCTCCTGTTATAACAGATTTCTTTTTCTGATTGCCAGAGCCAGGAGCTGTGGGGCACCTGAGTTTCACCGAGATTCTGGACACTTCGCTCAAGGTCAGCTGGCAAGAACCTGTAGAGAAAAATGGCATCATTACAGGCAAGTATCAGCAAGCAGCCACTTACGAAAAGATGGGGAGGGGAATAGGAGAAAAAGAAAGAAACTCATTGCACTACAGTGATCAATATGGCCAGCTTTTATCGAGAGCTTCTGGCGGAGAATTCAAGCTTGCCGCTACTACTATTTAAAGCTTGAAGAGTCAGCAAAGGTGTGTATTGAGAGTTCATTCGGCAGTTACAACTAGCTCACAGTCATTCATGGCCTCTAAAAAAGTTGTCTGTGGGGCAATTTAGCTCCCCACATCTATTTGAGCTTGTAAAATCTCATGCCTCTCCACCCCTATGACATGCACATGGTAGTTTCTGTTTCTCTGCAACTCAACGAGGTTGGAGAGCCACTGTTTCCAGTTGTCAAGACTTTTTAGGGTTGAATTTATTACAAGGACATCAAAATCCATTAAAATCTTAATCTTCATGTTGGCCCTTGGGTCTGGAAAATGTTAGTTCCCTGTTGACCAAAATTCCATTTATGTATTTCATGTATGATGTGCTCCAAAAGAATGTGTTTTCTTTTGCTGTCAGTGGCAGAGGTTTCACTGGGCCATGCTTCTTTGCTATTTATGCACATGAAACTTGTGACCTTTGGAATGCAAAGACACCCATTGCTTCATTATTGGTAATCCACACAGCAGCGGATCCCACATATTTAGTCAGAGACAGCGTGGGTATTGGACAAAAAGCTTTAAAGAGTTTTAATAACCTTCTGTGCTGCGCGTATTTCTCACATGCATGTGATTTAATTGGGTCTATGTGTATGCCTTGGACCCCACTACCTGAAAGATCGTCTCTCCCATATGGACCTGCCTGGCTGTTAAGATCCTTGAATGAGCACCTTCTCCCAGTCCTAGCAACATTAGAGGCCCAGTTGGTGGTGGCTCAAGAGAGGCAGGGCCTTTTCTGTGGCTACCCTCATACTGTGGAATTCTCTCCCAAGAGAGGCCAGCCTTGTGCCCTCCTTGTTATCCTTCCTCTGGCAGGCTAAGACCTTCCTGTTCAGACAGGCCTTTGAAAACTAAGGTGAAGACGATATTGACCACAGGGCTGCCAGGCCAGGCCAAAATGTATTTTAATGTTGTTGTTTTTAAAAATGTGTTTTGGTGTTTTTTGACTTGGATACTTCCTTCTATGGAAGTTATATGGTCACAAAAAACAATAAAATCTGCTTGCCTGCCTGCCTGCCTGCTTGAAAGTGATCTCAACAATTGCTGGAAGCTTTCAAGCCAAAATGTGGCAACTAGGCAATGAGATCATACCCATGTGCTGAGCTCATGCACCAACCAACTTATGGTATGACCTCATCTCAGAGGTGTGTTATGCCCAAACTTTATTGAGAATTTGATGACAATTAAAGACCCATCTCTATGCCCAAACTTTTGAGAGGGGTGAGGTGAAATGCTGATTGGTGGATTGCTTTTTTCATTCCCCTCTGCCATGTAGACTTATTAAATGTTGCATTTTTTGTTGTGTTTTAGACCGTTAAATGTGGTTATTTGTGGGTTTTAGTGTCAAAAGTATATGTAACAAACCAGTAATGATTTCATCATGGATTCTGCGCCATGTCATTGTGGATGTGTTATGAAACATTTCCTCCTAGAGAAAATCAGGGCTAGTCCATGTGGTTGCTAGAAAACAAAAAGCAGAGCACAAGATGAAACAAGATGGCCCTAGCCAACAGGGATACAAGCAGGTCCTATGGAAGCTTTGAAGCTGGCTTAGTAAGGTGACAGTTCGTTCTATACCTGAATCAAATTATTTTAGGAAAGGGGGAGGAAAGTGAAGATCCCTTTTATTTATGAGGAAATGTAGGCCTAGAGACATGTCAGGCAAGGTTTATAAGGAAGAAAAAGTTCCCCTGTTACGGTGAACATTGCATTTAAGGCAGGGAGATGGGAGGTGGCGAAATCATTCATTTCCCTTGAATGGTTCAGTGGCTTATCCAATGCTGCTTAGAAACCTAAGAGTGCTTAGGAGGCTCCCACTTCATCACTTCAGTGCATGGATGTCATTTGCTGTGACTTGGTTTTTAATTCTAGTGTGCGGAATGAGAGGAAAGCGCAGAGGGCATTAGGAGGGAGCAAGCCAGCTTTGGTAAATTGCCCGTTGCTCTCATTGTAAATTTCAGTATCTTCCTCTCTCCCTCAGCAAACTCTGATTTATGAGGGCCTGGATGCAGACGGACAGTTTGTGATTGGATGTACTGCTCTCTCATACAGAATTTACTCCAGATCAACAGAAAATTATTTCTGAAACTCTTCTGGTCATTAGTTTCAGTTAGGCTGCAGCTTATGTAGAAGGGGCTAATGCCAGAGAACAAGGAATGCTTCTTCTCCTGCCTGAAACTGGAGTCAGATAAAACCCAATTGCCTCTGCCTCTTCAGTTCTTCTAGGATGCTACTCATCTTGCGCAGTTTCTGCCTTTTAAAAGTTAGAAAAAGTCGAAGAGGCAGATGGAAGGAAGAAACTCATAGTTTCTTCTGCAAGTTCAGTTGCTTCTCGCAAGGTTGGGCTCCATGTGTTTTGTTTTTATCTGGTTTGGCTGGACTCCTTTTCAGAAGTAGAACATTTGGTGTGTTGGTGGTGGGGTTTTCTGCCTGCTCAGGGCCAGTTCATTGTGGCAGGGTGACAGGATAAAGCTTTGGCGCTTCAACTGCTGCAGGGCTCATCAGATGGGCAAGCGATGCCTTTGAAGATAACTTTCTTCAAAGGATAAGAGTGCAAAACAAAATATCTTGCCCTCACATAGATTTTGTGGTCACGTGGCAGTAGAGGTTCATGGAAAAATTGAGTGTGCCATACGAAATCCAGCAATTATGTGATGCAAAATAGATAAGACATCCTTTTATTCCATAGATTTGCGTTGGTAAACATGCAGCAATCTTTTTGACCTTCCTGAAAGACACTTTTACTATTAGACATCACTTGAGTTATTCCTTTATATATTTTATGTCTCTACCTCTGAGACTGTTTTCAGATAAAAGATAGTAGATGATGGTGTATCATGTCAAAATCATCATTATTTATCCTTGAAAATACTATCCCATCCAAGTTTGTCATTCAGCAAGTCTGGAAGGGCCAATGTGGTTGTTTCATGACCAAGCTAGTTGCTGGAGAGCTGTCCTCCCTTACGCTGGTGAGCTTGAATCACATCCTATTCACATCCCTTCAGGAGTGTCCTGTACCTTCCTGCCCTGATCCTAATCACCAGGGAAGTTGCAATCAAGCAAACTTTTCCAACCAGCTCTCTCTCAGCTGTCACAAGAAAGGTTCACAAATGTGCTCCAGAGTTAATAAAGTTGTCACCAGGGGTTCAGAGGAGGGAGAGAGGAGAACAAGCAAAATCAGAAGCAAAATTGAGAAAATTGGGTTATAGACAGTCTGGAAAATTCACCGAAGGCAGGCAGAAATGAAAGAGCAAAGGAGTGAAAGGCTTAACAAGCAAGTCTACAATAGAAAAGTGAGGTTGGAGGGTCAGGTGCTGCACAGATAAGGACAATGGCTTTCCTGTACAAGGTTTGAAAAGGCAAGATAATGATCCACCCTGCTTAAAAAAGTGTATGCAAGGGCAGCTGTGGAGATCCCCCCACATATTGTTTTAAAATTCTCAGCATGTTCTTCTGGGTTGAGTAGCATCTCATTTGTAAGGTTTTCTATAAGGTTCATCAGTGACAGTAGCTTTTGCCTAGTACAAGATATCACTTGTGTAAAGATGCACAGGTGTTTTTCCTCTGGTTTGTTGAACTGTTTTAAAAATATTAGTACCAGTAATGTCACCACCATTAAGCGATTGATCTCAAACTCTTACAAGCTTCTACAAACCAGATCTAGTGGTGGATGGACTCCCTGAAGGTATAGAGAATCTAGATGAGTAAACAGCTTCTTTCCTCGAAATCCTCAAAATACAAATAAATAAAAAGGCAGGAAAGAGAGATGTATTTGTAGATTGCCTGCTTTGCAGTTAATAAGGGCAATAGTGGCTTGCTTAATACAAAGTGGGAGAACATCTGCTATGCATGCAGAAGGCCCCAGGCTCAGTCCCTGCTGGCCTCTCCAGGTAAGGCTGGGAGAGAATCCTGCCTGAAATCCTGGAGAGCTGCTGCCTCTCATTGCAGACAATACTGAACTAGATGGGTCAATGGTCTGACACAGTACAGTGGTACCTCGGGTTACATATGCTTCAGGTTACGGCCACTTCAGGCTACAGTCTCCGCTAATCCAGAAATAGTACCTCGGGTTAAGAACTTTGCTTCAGGATGAGAACAGAAATTGTGCTCCAGCAGCGCGGCAGCAGCAGGAGGCCCCATTAGCTAAAGTGGTGCTTCAGGTTAAGAACAGTTTCAGGTTAAGAACGGACCTCTGGAACAAATTAAGTATGTAACCAGAGGTACCACTGTATAAGATTTATGCTGCTCTGTCAAAACATGCAACATGGCCCTGGGCTCAACTGGACTTCCTTTCATGCAGTGCTTTCCAGGTACAGTGGAGCCTTGGTTTTCAAACATAATCGATTGCAGAAGACTATTCGACTTCCAAAACGTTCGAAAACTGAAGATAAATGGGTGGTCAGCAAAATCCATTGAAAAAAAGGAAAAACACGTAGCGGAAGCCTTTCGACTTCCGAAGCGTGTTCAAAAACAGAAGCAATTACTTCTGGGTTTTCGGCGTTCAGGTTCCAAATCATTTGTCAACGGAGACGTTCGAGAACCGAGGTTCCACTGTAAAGGTCTGGGCTTTAAAGCTCAGTATCTGAGTGTTTGGGATTTTTTTCATCCCAGTGCTTTCCCTAAGAAAACCCATGTTTTACTGCTGAATTGGAGCAAATGGCAATCCGCAGAAAAACTGATTGTCTTTTGCTCAGTAAAACACAGGTTTCTGGGGAAAGCACCGCGATCAAAGAACAAAACAAAACAAGCACTCGGAACAAGAGCTTTAAGCATAGACTTGTGCCAAGAAACATAGCACAAAAGGAAGTGTTTGTGAACCCCCTCCTGCCAGCAACTGAAGATGCCACCATAAGCCGGGGACAGAGAAGGAGGGGTGTGTGTCCCTGACATTTGTTTATACCTGTACTATACTTATAATCTGGTTAGGTGCTGCAGGAAATAACCCTCAAACCTGGATGTTGGGGACAAGCACATGTGAACCTGTTGGTTACACATGTGGGAATAGCTACATGTGGGAGGAGCAGAGAAATAAAATGATCCAGAAATAAAATTTCCTGATGCTTGAGGTGGATGTTGAAGAAGCAAGAACTGAGCTGCCACTGAGTCGCCCTTGGGTTGCAAACACAGCTGAGGGCTCTGTCAGCATGTCACTCTCTGAAGCCCCATGGGCAGCAGAATGGGCAGGTGAAGCTCCTTCAGCCCAGGGGGGCAGCAACCTTTGCTTTGTTGCAGTTGACACCAGCTTAATGAGCAAACATTGCTACATAGAAAAGTGCTTTTCTGTTAAAGGAGAGTATCAACACACTGGAGGCTCCTTGGCCAAGTCACTGAGCTGTTCTTTGAACAGATTTTTAAGACTGCACAGGGAACAGGCGTGGAAGACGCCTCTGATAACAGCTGCTTGATTTCTTTGTCCTTTTTTTCCCTTCCCTTTCCAGGCTACCAAATCTCCTGGGAGGTGTACAGCAGGAATGAATCGCGTCTTGCTCGCACTCTTGCTAACACAACCCTTGAGTACAAAATTACAGGCTTGTCATCTCTCACCACTTACACGATAGAGGTAGCGGCAGAGACGTCAAAGGGGACCGGCATGGTCACTTCATCAACCATTTCGTCTGGTGTTCCTCCAGGTTGGTAAAAACAGAAATTGGAACAGCCCCAGAAATATTGTTGTGTGATGGGTATAATTAATTCTTCTTCTATTTTTTTTGAATGCCAAAGGATCACAAGGGCTACTTACAGAAGTAAAGTGAAAAATGGAAATGTAGGAGATATATTTACATTGGTATATCTTTCATATTTGCAATGGTCTGGTGCATGGTTGTCATATAACATGATTCAGGAAAGATTTGGGTGGGAGGTTATACTGGGGCCTTTTCGAGTCCCTGCATTAATGTAGTGCCCTTAACTCTGTGCCATTGCATCTACACCTTCATGAATGCCTTGCACGAGATGGGAAGCAGAGGCTTAGAATCTGGACTCCAGCAAGCTGCCAGGGTTGAGGAGAAGAAAATAGTCTGAGCTGAAATACTCTTACGCTCTCCTACTTCTCAGGGATGATAGCCCATGAGGGGAGTTGAGTGGCAGGTGAGATGAGGAGGCACTCAAACCACTTTTAGTGCCTTGCTATCTACATATAATGACCAGAATTGCATCATTATGCATTTATCATTATTATTTTGTTTCACTGGCAATCCCATTTCTACCAAGGAGTCACTTGCTTTGAGGTATTATCCAAGCTTTGAATGCACATAGAGCTCTATAAGATATAAAGATTCTTTTGATACCCATAGCAGAGAATGGTTCATCTTCAAAAATGTCCTGGTTCAGAGTCAATAGACCTGTTACTATCAATTCTTGGAGAGTGACAATGGGGGAAGGAATTTCGCCTTCATATCCTCTTTGTTGCTCCTTTGGAGGCCAGAGAGAGAAACAGGATGTTGGACCAGGTCGGCTCTTTTGCAATCCAGTAGATCACTTCTGATGTTCAGATCTGCCACTGGAAAATAATAGCCAGATGGGTGGGGCATAAATAATAAAATTGTTGTTGTTGTTGTTGTTGTTGTTGTTGTTGTTGTTGTTGTTGTTGTTGTTGCAGCTGTTCAAGCTGTTGAAATGTTGAGCTGTGTATTTATCCCCTGACTGTCTTCTTTTTCTCCCTCTCTTTCTGTTTGGTGTGTTGCCATATATAGAGCTTCCTGGTGCACCATCCAATTTGGTCATTTCCAACATCAGCCCCCGCTCTGCCACCCTTCAGTTCCGCCCTGGGTACGATGGAAAAACATCCATCTCCAAATGGATAGTGGAAGGCCAGGTATGCAAAATATTTGTGGATGAGGTTTAAGATTTCCATTTTAATTAAGTAATTCTGAGGAACTAAAAATATGATCAACTTTGATTTTTAGCTGCTAGAATATGACCACGAGAGTCTCCTAAAAACAATTTGAAAAGGTTCAAGATTGAAGTTGGTGATTCACCTCGAAAAGATGATGTTGTTTTGTTGCAGCATCAGACTCACAAGAGCGATATCTCATAGGCTGTTGGCTGTGCGTTCCTGAGTGAGGGCTTAGAGCAAATGTACCAAATAAGTATACAGTGGTACCTTGGTTCTCAGACGCCTTGGTACTCAAACAACTTGGAACTCAAACACTGCAAACCCTGAAGTAAGCATTCCGGTTTGCAAACTTTTTTTGGAAGGCGAAAGTGCTCCGCTTTGAGTGTTAAGCTTCCGTATTGAGTGCCACACTTCCGTTTTGAGTGTTACGCTGAGGTCTGTCTGTTTTTGCTATTTATTTTGCATTTTTGTTTTTGCGGCTTTTTTCTTTTGTTTTTCTGACTGTGTGGAATCCAGTTCAGCTACTGATTGATTGATTGTGTGACTGCAGTACATTGTTTATTGCTTTTATTTTATGGATCAATGGTTTCGTTAGATAGTAAAATTCATGTTCAATTGCTGTTTTAGGGGTAGTTTTTAAAAGTCTGGAACAGATTAATCCATTTTGCATTACTTTCTATGGGAAAGTGAACCTTGGTTTTGGAACACTTTGGTTTTGGAACGGACTTCTGGAATGGATTAAGTTTGAGAACCAAGGGACCACTGTAGTTAGCAAGTGAGCTGATGGATCTGCCTGGCTTGCAGGGGAGTCAAGAGATTGGCTTTTCTGCTACAGGGAAGTGGTAACAGGATGCCTGTTAAAAGAGGGGATAGATATTTCTCCACTAAGAAGGAACAGAAATTGCATACAGACAGTGAACAAGGCTGGCCTTCCATTCTATTCAGAGAACAGGGGCAAAGGTGAGAGCATTTACTGTTGCCTTTAAATGCACCGAGTTGATAATCAAGAGTGTGTAAGCTATTAGCTTTCTTCAAAGGGAGAGCAAGGGAGAAATGCTAAGAAATGCATTTAGATGAAAGCTATTTTCAAAAGCATGATCTTCCTGTTTGGCTGTATAAAAATATTTCCATCTTGAGCACTTTATTAAGGTTTGATGCTTATGTCACTATCAGTACATTTGCAATTGTACAGGATCTAAAAATATAAAAATGTGCCTCAGCTCACTGGCCTTGGGAACGGTTATTTGTCTGTCTCTCTCTCTCTCTTTCAATCTCTTTCTTTCTTTCTTTCTTTCTTTCTTTCTTTCTTTTAATGGATTAGGCAAGTTTATGGAAACTAAGTCTGTCAACAGATAACAAATGCAATTTACTGTCCATGTTTTAAAGTCAATGTACCTCTGATTGTGGTGTATATGATAAACAATAGGGGCACCACAATTAGCACCCCACTAGATATTTTTCTTATTATTCATTCCTGATTATTTGTGCCCGTGGTGGTATTGGGGTGGTTCTACAACATCCTGCTTTCAATACTGTCTACACCTGCAAAAGTTTGAGGCTATACTGCTTTGTTTCCAACCTGTGCATGTCCCATAGTTTCCTGCTGAAATCCTGTCACTTTCGATACCTCAGAACTGGTGAAGGAAGATGATGTTCTTTTGTTGTTTAGTCGTTTAGTCGTGTCCGACTCTTCGTGACCCCCTGGACCAGAGCACGCCAGGCACTCCTGTCTTCCACTGCCTCCCGCAGTTTGGTCAGACTCATGTTTGTAGCTTCGAGAACACTGCCAAACCATCTCGTCCTCTGTCGTCCCCTTCTTCTTGTGCCCTCAACATTTTCCAACATCAGGGTCTTTTCCAGGGAGTCTTCTCTTCTCATGAGGTGGCCAAAGTATTGGAGCCTCAGCTTCACGATCTGTCCTTCCAGTGAGCACTCAGGGCTGATTTCCTTAAGAATGGATACGTTTGATCTTCTTGCAGTCCATGGGACTCTCAAGAGTCTCCTCCAGCACCATAATTCAAAAGCATCAATTCTTCAGCCATCAGCCTTCTTTATGGTCCAGCTCTCACTTCCATACATCACTACTGGGAAAACCATGGCTTTTAACTTCACGGACCTTTGTTGGTAAGGTGATGTCTCTGCTTTTAATGATCCTGTCTAGGCTTGCCATCGCCTTTCTCCCAAGGAGCAGGCGTCTTTTAATTTCGTGACTGCTGTCACCATCTGCAGTGATCATGGAGCCCAAGAAAGTAAAATCTCTTACTGCCTCCATTTCTTCCCCTTCTATTTGCCAGGAGGTGATGGGCCCAGTGGCCATGATCTTTGTTTTTTTGATGTTGAGCTTCAGACCATATTTTGTGCTCTCCTCTTTCACCCTCATTAAAAGGTTCTTTAATTCCTCCTCACTTTCTGCCATCAAGGTTGTGTCATCTGCATATCTGGGGTTGTTGACATTTCTTCCGGCGATCTTAATTCCGGCTTGGGATTCATCCAGCCCAGCCTTTCGCATGATGAATTCTGCATATAAGTTAAATAAGCAGGGGGATGTTCTTTAGAAATCCACAACTAATGTTTTTTGTTGCATCTCTGACACCTTATAGAATATACTCACAAAAACCCACCAATCTCTAGTCTAGAGGGACCCTCCATCATGCCTCGTTAGTGAACTTCCCAAGGCATCTAACTGGTTGCTGTTGTCTTTCGCATCAGCCAGTTTTAAATTGGAATGTTGGAATTCTGCAACTGGTTAGAGACTAAGAAATCCTCAAATGTTGTGCTGGGTTTTATGATTTGAGAAGGAAGCCTGTCATGCAAGGAAGAGGAGAGACATCATACCAAGGGATATTATCAGTATTTGTGTGCTAAACTTTGTTAGTTGATGTACAAAAAATGAAAATAAAACAGGCCCTCCCTTTACATTTACCTTCTAAACCAAGATATCCCCCCGCCATTAAGACTCTGTGCCTTTAATGCCTACCTAAAAGGTAAAGGGACCCCTGACAGTTAAGTCCAGTCGCAAACAACTTTGGGGTTGTGGCACTCATCTTGCTTTACTGGCCGAGGGAGCCGGCATTCGTCCGCAGACAGTTTTTCCAGGCCATGTGGCCAGCATGACTAAGCCGCTTCTGGCGAAACCAGAGCAGTGCACGGAAATGCTGTTTACCTTCCCGCCGGAGCGGTACCTATTTATCTACTTGCACTTTGACGTGCTTTCGAACTGCTAGGTTGGCAGGAGCAGGGACCGAGCTACGGGAGCTCACCCCGTCATGGGGATTTAAACCTCCAACCTTCTGAGTGGCAAGCCCAAGGCTCAGTGGTTTAGGCCACAGCACTACCCGCATCCCTGATGCCTACCTAGTAGGATATAATTCAACAGGTGTAGTTTTCTCTATGTGGACACACCACGGTGGAGAAATCTGTGCCTCTCATACTATTGTATTCAAATGGATTATTGTATACTACTTTATTTGACATAAGCTGTTCATTTCAAAGTTACGTTTTTATTGTGACTTTTTCATATTGGATCAGATTGTTGAAAGGTGTGTGATCTTTGTCGTTTCTTCAGCTTGTAAGCCGCCTTGCTTATAATAATATAGAAAGGCGGTATTCAAATTAAAAGTGAAATGAAATACAGTGGTACCTCGGGTTACAGATGCTTCAGGTTACAGACTCTGCTAACCCAGAAGTAGTACCTCTGGTTAAGAACTTTGCTTCAGGATGAGAACAGAAATTGTGCAGTGGTGGCATGGCAGCAGCAGGAGACCCCATTAGCTAAAGTGGTACCTCAGGTTAGGAACAGTTTCAGGTTAAGAACGGACCTCCAGAATGTACATCTTAAAGCTTCTGTGAGGAGAAAGGCAATCCTAATCATACCACAGGTTTGTTCCCCCCCACCACAAAAAAAAAAATACACCCCTGGGCCTTCCTCATCCTTAATCTGTCTGTATGCATTATTTAAGAATTTGCCCATTAGGGGAATAAAAAAATCAATCCAGGATGTGAAACAGCCAGCAAGATTGAAATATGACTTCTCTTCTTTTACTCTTGAGCTGCTTCAGATTTTCATTTTGTTTATTTGTTTGTTTTTGCAGTGCAGTAAAGGAAGTGTTGAAATAGCTGGAAGACTTTCTTGTTGTGAGATACTACATAATAGATATGTGGCAGTCTATAAATAAATTGTAGAGATCTTTGTGAATGTTCAGAAGAAAGAAAGCCACAACAGGAATTGCAGACACGCCTCTATATCTGTAGTCCAGCTCGCTGAGGAGTTTATCTGATCCTCAGTGGAGAAATCTGCTTTTAGATTCTGTTTCATGAGTTTCTATGCTAAACAGGCTGTCTGGGTGTGTGTGCGTTAAATTATAGGCCACAAGGGGGTAGTACAGGATGAATTGCCTTTTACAATATACTTCCAATCACTCATGTGCCTGAGTAATGAAATACTCTAGAGTTTTCTCACCTTAAGTCTTTAAGTGTGCCTCAGAGAAATACTCCTCTCCATTAGCTCCGAACAATGTCCCTCTTTGTTTCTGCTGTGGTGTCCTAGATTTATTTATTTATTTCCAACTGGCCGTTCCTCATTTATTCTCCCGTCAGGCAAACTCTGCTCCTTCCTTCCCACCTACAGATTCCTATAAATAATATTATATGGTACTTTTAAGATTAAATGCTGAATTCCTGAGACTATTCCTTTATACTAACCATTCGTTGGTAGTGAGGTTGCTCCCAGTTGTTTGGTCCCTTTTGAATGATGCATACAGGCATTCCATTTCTTCTTCTTTGGCAATCTCCCGTAGCTGAGTAAGATTGTCTTCCATAAACACAGTTTTAAAAGTGAGTCCGTAAGTGATTGTGGAGGCCAATTCTGGATCCACACGTCCTCCCATGGTGGAGTCAAAGGTTTCCGGGCAGGAGTTGATCATGGTGTGGATTTGCCAAGCGTGCCTTCCTCTTAGCACGTTTCTCCCTTGCGTCCTGAGTTTGAGTGCCTTCAAAGCCCATGACACCTTGGTAAAGGCTGTTCTCCAGTTGGAGTGCTTGCAGGCAAGTGTTTCCCAATTGTTGGTGTTTATACTACATTTTTAAAAATTTGCCTTGAGACAATCTTTAAACCTCTTTTGTTGACCACCAGCATTACGCTTTTCATTTTCTAAGTTCGGAATAGAGTAGTTGCTTTGGAAGACAATAATCAGGCATCCACACAACATGATGTTGATGAATCACTTCTTCGACACGGGTGAACTTTGCTTCTTCCAGTACACTGGCATTAGTTCGCCTGCCTCTCCAAGTGATGTGTAAAAAATTTTGGAGACACCATTGGTGGAATCTTTCAAGGTTTCCATTTAACCTTTACCTCGGCATGTGATTCCTGAACAGTATCCAGGTTCCAGGGCATCATGCTGATGTTGTTCATACCGCAGATCTCAGTCAGCACATAAGCCATGGTTACACTGCAGTGCATTGCTGAAACAACATTCCCTGCATCTCTGGGGATGGTTGTGACACTCACAACATGCAAGGAGGGGAGAGTGCTCTCCTGCTTGGCCACTGCAAGAACTGGATAATGATGGACTAGATAGGCCATTGGCCTGATCTACCAGACTCTTCCTATGTCCATCTTGGCTAGCAGCCATTTACAGTCTTATCCTTCATGAATTTGTCTAATCCTCTTTTAAAGCCATCCAAGTTGGTGGCTCTCACCCTGTGGGAGGGAGTTCATGGCTTAACTAAGCGCTGCATGAAGAAGTACATTCTTTTATCTGTCCTGAACTTTCCATCATTTAGCTTCTCTGGGTGTCTGTGAGTTCTAGTGTTGGAGAGAGGGATAATTATTTTTTCTCTTACGCACTTCTCCATGCCATGTGTAATTTCTCTCACATCACCTCTCCCTCGCCTTTTCATTTTGGTGGCCCTTTTCTGAAACTTTCTGCTTCTTTCCTTCGTTTTCCCAGCTTTTTCATCTTAATGGTTTCTATTCTACATTTTGCTTTAAAAAGCTACTCCGGGTACATTTGTGTTGAGATGTATCATTCTTAAACTGCAGAAATAAGGATTTGTATCAGTGTTTGGATGTCCCATGTAAACCATTCTGAAGACATAAGAACAGTAGCCTGAAATATAATGCCTGCTAATCCGAGCCAATCTTTCTTTATCTGCTGCCTCTGGCTTTTTACAGCTCCAAGTCAATTCCTCCTTCCTTCGCATCTTGCTAACATTTTACTTTGCAAGACTCAGTTTTAGAGTTGGTCTGTTCTTTTGTCATTCTAAATCATGTGTCTGCAGTATACTTGGAAACAGCCTGTGGTTTGCAAATTGAAAGCTTTTACTCTGCATCATTAGACAGAATCAGAGTTGGCATCTGGGTGTTCCTTTAACAATAGCACAAAATTCTTCAGTGTGCTTCTTGTCATAACACTTGCCTGAAGGGCAGTGTGTTTCACCAACAGAAATAGAATTTTCCCAGACTGCAAAATTAAAATGTACTTAATTTTAAAATGCTTCTCTCACATTTCAGAGGCACAGCAGTTCTGGTATTATGAATCTTTCAGGGCTTACTCACCCTTTACATTTTTGTATTCAAATACAGACCCACGGATAGAAAATACACAGAGCTCTTATTGAGCATGAAGACTGTACCTATATTACATTTGTTACACAAATATCCAAAATACCATAGTCAGTAAAATATCTATTGGAACTCAAACTCTGACAAAAATGTAAGATCTAACGAATTCCTCCATTGCCTCACAGACAATTTCATTTTCCACAAGCTGGAAGAACTGGCCCTTGTGAGTTGAGGACCCGCCACCCGGATAAGAGTATAATAAGACACAAAGACACATTATTTTAGGTTAATGGGCAAAATTAGGCCATAATTTTTATTGGTTACAGCATGTGAGTAGTATTGGCTTAGGCACTGGATGAAACAGCAATACAAGACTCCACGGGAGTCATATCAGGATTGACAACCAATGGGAGGAGCTTGTTGATGCAAATACAACTGGAAGCTCCCCCATGATGTCACAGGGGTTGTGCCATGGCCCTAGTCACCAGCAGGGCATCGGACAGGATCCATGACCACCGGATTTCTTTAACGGAATACCAAAAGGAGGAGGGGTAGATGATGGCGCATACCCAATCCTCCAACACGCACACATATTCCAGTGCCTAACTGCCAATACCAGAAAGTTGTGATGAATTGCTACAAGGTAGGCGAAAAAACCAAGAGGCTGGTGTCAATTTGCCAACTGGATAAAAAAAAGTTTTACCAGGCCCCTTGGGCAACCAAGGCAACCAACCGAAGTCCATAGCAAGGTCAATATGAAAAGAAGCTGACCTAAGAGGGAGGGAGGGAGATCCGAAGAAAGCAGGAACAGGCTGGGAGCAGAGCGCTGCTGCAGCTGTTTAAATGTGGCTAGCCCCGCCCACCAGCCAGCTCTATTGGTCAGCTGGAAGGCTTGGCCGCAGAAGCAGAAGCAATCAGGAGCAGAGAGCTGAGTATGCCTCCCTGCCCCACAGCGGGAAGCTGCTCCTGCTCACAAACCCTCCCCTCTGGGTGGAGGAGAGGCCTTGCCAACAGGGAGGAACTGATTGACGAAGGACGAAGTGGAAGTACTAGGAGACATGGGAGGAAGGGATCATGGCCTCCTGGCTTTCATGATGCAGAGGCAAGGGAAAGCTGATTGTAGTCAGACATGCACTCTGGACTTGAAGAAGGCTGATTTAAGAAGCTTAAGGAACTACTGGGTGAGATCCCATGGTCAGAAATATTCAAAGAGAAGGAAGTCCCGGAGGGGTGGGAATTTCTTAAAAGTGAAATATTGAACGCACAAATGCAGACAATTCCAACAAGAAAGAAAAGTGAGATGCATCTAAAAGAACCAGATATGAATGCAGACTTTCAGGGGAAATCTGTAACTTTTCAAGTGCATCCTTGTCTCTCAGTGGCCAGACAGATGCTTCAATAGGAAGCCCACAAGCAGGACCCAAGCACAAGAGCCCTCTCTCCTCCTGTGGTTTCCAGCTCCTGGTACTCAGAAGAAGTGCTGCCTCCAACTGCAGAGGCAGAGCTGAGCCAATTTCTTAGTTTCCTCTATGTACAAAGGAGCTGATTATAAACCTGATGAAGAACTGATGGTCTTTACAGAGTGACTTGGCTCCTTCACTAAGCTTGAAATAGCATTGTACATCAGCCCTGGCTCTGAATGCTCCCCTCCCCCCCAACCCCAGAGCAAGAATACTTTTTCGGCTTTGTTAAGCAGCCTTTTATCAACTGTAAATGTACTCCATTGCCTTTGAGATGACAGATGGCACTTGGAGAGCATAACTTGGATAAGAACCAGGATTCAAGGTTCCCAAGGTGACAGGAAAGTCTTTGCCACTCTGTAGCATTGAAGTTGAAGCCCACTCCAAAAGTTTGGTGGGAGAAACATTATTTGCTGCCTTGGTTTGTTAATAAGTCCTAGGCACGAAGCTGGCACTTGAATCTGGAAACTGATATCACGGCAGACATCTCCAGTGTTACAATCAGTCCATGTTAAGTGAGGGCTCACTTCCATTTGCCCTGCTACTTTCTCCCAGGAAAGCCTTCAGTTCAGTACTGAATCGGAACAAACAGCAATCTGGTTTTCTATTTGTTCTGATTTGGCGCTAAAGAGCGCAGGGCAAAGGCAGAGTAATAGGAATAATGAATTTATTATACTCCACCCATCTGTCTGGGTTACCCTTGTCACTTTATGCGGCTTCCAACAAAATACATGAGAGGGGGTGAACCACATCAAACATTAAACGCTTTCCGAAATAGGGCTGCCTTATAATCTAATAAAATGCTGCAGCAGCCTTTAGTATCAGCTTAGGTAGCTTGTGCCATTAAAAAAAAATAATAATACTAGACAGCCAGGTTTCTAATATATTTCTACCACCCCGCATCCTTCAGGAAGCAGGTGCCTATCAAAATCTTGCCTAAAGCAAACTTCCCCTCCCCAAGCAAATGTGTTGGTTGATCCTTAAGCAAAACTGAATAGGAACCAGTGACATTTCTCAGAAGTGTTGTTATAATCCCATTTGTATGGATATAGATCATCCCTAAGCAATCACCAGATTTTGCCCGAAGCAAAATTTGATGTGAATTTGGAAGTTCCTCTTCTGGCAGAACATCTGAGGAAGTTTGTTGATAGTCAAATGTTTGTCAATAAGACAAACAGCTTGAGCTTAGTCTACTCAGAAGTAAGTCCCATTGATTTCAATGAAGCTGATTCTCAGGCAAGTTGCTACAGGATTGCAGTGGGAACACATTTTTTTCCAGGTTACAAATTTTGGATACAAAAATTTGCAATCCCAATGCACCTACAAAGACCCAGCCACCTGGAGGGAAATGCGATAGTCAGAAATATATATGGCCAGCATCCAGCTGACATGCCTGCTAGTGTTTCTGGATAGGTTTATTTTTTAAAAAAAAATAACAAACAAACACAAACACATACCAAACACAGGATATTGCAAGCTGCTTTTGGAATATTAATTTCAAAAGTAGCTTCCCATGTAGGAAAACATGAAGTCCCTCAAAACCTTTTGGATGCATGGAATCAACCAGGTTCTGCCAGTGACCAGGTGCTTCACCTCTACGCCTTTAAACTGACTAAACAAACTTTCAACAGTATCTGAAAATTTAAAAACAATCATCAAGTACAAAAATAAATACATCAAATGCCCAAATTAGGTGAACTAATTTAATGCCATTGGTAGAGGGCACTTAGTCTGTGACCCTCCAGAGCTTGTTGGACAGCAGCAGCCATCATCACTGGCTGAATCAAGATGGAGTTTACCACATCTGGAGGACAACAGATCAACCACCTATGGCAGCTCCCAGTGTTTTCTTCAAGGCTTCCCCATGAAAACTTCCCAGTGAATCCGTGCTTGTCAAGAAACAGCCAAGCATCTCTGAAGACACAAGATTTACCCACCCTGGAAGAGTGGCAGATGAAGGTGATGGACTATATGGAACTGGCGGAAATGACTGGCAGAATCCGAGACCTGGGAGAAGAGTTGGTGGAAGAAGATTGGAAGAAATTTAAAGACTATCTGCAGAAACACTGTAAAATAAATGAATGTTAAAATGATGTTGGATTGAAAATAAGTGGTATTAGCAACAAAGTTAATAAGAATATGTAAAAATGGATTGATAATGGATGAAAATATAGAGTTATAATATGTTAAGATATAGAGTTAAGATAAATGAAAGAGGGTAAGGATTTGCTGATTTGATTATGTAAATGGGAACACAAAAAGGGGAGGTGTGAGGAGGTCAAGGAAACAAGCTAATGAGTTTAAAGATATAAAAAAAATGGATTTGTTTTTAAATTTTTTCTTACTTACTCGTTTTTTGTATTTTGTATTTTTATTTTTCTCTTTTCTCTTTTCTCTTTTATGTATTTTTGTATGTCTTTTTTAAATTTTTTCCTTTTTGTATGCTTTCTTTTTATTCTGTAAGCCTTTGTTTTTTGTAAAACCTTAATAAATATTCTATTAAAAAAAAAACAGCCAAGCATCTCTCAAACATCATATTAAATTCAAAAATCGATCCTAAATTCTTCATGAGTTGGTTTTTCTTCCTTTCTGCATTTTCTATGTATGGGCATTCTCTCACGTTTTTATACCAATAGGTCTGTTCATTTTTATTCCCTCTCTTGTGACTGCAGAATCCGTTTTTTTTTATTCCTTACCTCATGGCAGGTCAAGATGTTCTTGAATTTGTAATCCCATCATCTTGATTTATAGAAGAGCCATATGACATACTTCTTAAAAGGTCTATTAAAATTTATTAGTGCTAATTTTTCATCTCCCTCAGACTGTACACTTGAACCCAGCATAATAAAGCAAAGCTGAATTTCAAAGCAAAGGCATCTCTTCTTTTAAAAAATAAATCCATGAATTAGGCCATTTATGTTAAAAACTATACAGCTGTATTTAGAGATTGCTATTGTAAAACATGCAACTTGTCGCAAACTCTGGGAAGGGTCCCAAGATTCAGAAGAGAAATGTTGATAAATCTATTAAAGTCTGTTCCAAAGGACATGCAATCATGCCATTTTTGTTTTGGTGTTGAAGTTATCCCAAGCTTTGGGGATGACTTTGTCGGCATATAGTGGCAGCAGTTTCTCTAGTGCTTCTTACGCTAACTGCAACACCTGTTTGCTATCAGTATAATGTTGCGTGCTGGGTTAACATTGGTGGGAATTGCATGACTGGGAAGTTCACCATAGCACTAATGGATATGGTGGGTTCACTGGTGCAGCTGGCATGCAGCATGATTGCTGGCCCCCCACTCCCTGTACACAAACTGGGGCTTAGGCCATGGAGCAACAGCCCCTTTACATAACCCTTTCCTGTATTGAACTGCAAGCTTATTTCGACTCAGCCTGTGCTTAAATGAATTCTGCACAGTATCTAGTCTTTTAAGATGCTCAACACATAACACATATTGCCATTGTGTTGGGAAATACCATGAAATGTGACTGTTGTGCTTAGCCATAGATGCACTTAGTTTAGGACTGCACTGGCAAACTTCTCTACGAGTTTCTCTAGTTCCACGGGTTAAGTCCGATTTTCAATGTCAACGGAGCTATTAGGATTCATCCATTGTATGAGGCGCTCCTCTTGATGTCGTTTTCACTTTAGAGCTTGGTAAATAAAGTGCCCGAGACTCTGACAATTTTATGCTTTTGCCGATCTTTAAATCAAAAACAGCTGAATCGATTTAAGTACTCTTTTGTAAGAGGAAAAAATTGCATCCGGGCTGACAGGCTGTGTACCAAATTTCATCCCAAAGCGATTTCAAATGACTGAGTTATAAACCTCTGTAATGAAAACAGTGACATAGCCTGAACTATTGCTGAACACAGGGTGCCTGGGTAACAATGGAGAAACATTGTGTTCCCATTGAAAGTGACGAGGAGCTGATCACCATTTCTTGCTTGGGAAACATCTCCCACCTTTCATATTACCATTTGTCTTTGGGAAAGAAAAGAGGCGACTCTTACTTTTCATTCTGGTATTTGATTAACTTTGGCTGGAATCATTTTTATTTTAAAATCTTTTAAATCTCAGGGGCTTTCTTATCTTGCACATCCCACCAAAACCCTCACAGACTGCTTATCTTTTCAGTTCTTAGCAGGGTCAGGATATGCTTCAAGGGGTTTGGCAGTAACATGGGGTCTCGGGTCCCATCCATGCTGAGCTTGGTTTTGACTTTGCCACATGCTGTCTCAAATTTGCCTGTACTTGAAAAGTTACAGATTTTCACTGAGAGTCTGCATTCATATCTGAGCTGAGTGACAGGCCATAGTCCCTCTCTCCAAGCCCTTGGTTTTGTGTGACTCCTAGAGAAGTTTTTTTCTATTTCTGCACCAAAACTGATTTCAGCGCCTTGGTATCAGAGAGTTGCCAAAGGGAACTTCACCTCTGTATCAAGTTCATGCCCTAGGGCCACATCAAACTGGTCCAGTTTGCTTCACACCTTCTCACAGGAAAATGTATGAAAGCTGCATGGCCACCACATTCACTGCTTGTGAATATATGTCTTACGTTCTGCCTAACTGTGCTGGGAAGCAACAGCCAGTCTTCCCATCAGATCCTCACTTGGGCATGAAAGCCATATCTGGCTTGCACACTTTTGCCTGTATGGTAGTCAGATGTGTTGCATATTTTGAAGCAGGTCCCAATTCATTAAAATACTTGCAAGTTTCTGAGCCATCAAACCTCTGATCAAAAAGACTCTGATTATGCCAAGTAAAATAATAATAATAATACTTTGGATCATAATACTGTAGAACTTGTTTCTGATGAAGATTGGAGAGCACAAACTATCACTTTTTGTGGAGGAAATGAACAGGAAATGAACAGGAAATGAACAGGAAAATCATCCGCATAAGCCCCAATGGGTTCAATGGCATTTATGCCCAGTTAAGCCTGTATGGCATTGTAGTCTAAACAGATCAACTGCAACCGTGTCATAGGAGTTTATCTTTAAACTTCTTTATTCATTTACAGGAAAAGTTTTGTGCAGCTCGAAAACTTGTATGCTCACCAAGAGAAATGGTTCCAATAAAAAAGTGATATTGACTTCCTTGCATTGCCCTTTCCGTTCTTGTTGGCCATCATGGATATTGCCTCCCTACCAAAGTTGTCTTGACTTTAAACTTTATTCCTTTCCCATCCCATCCTCGTCAAAGAATTGATGATCAAGACAGATTGGAAATGCCGTTCATAAGCCAAGCAGACTGGGGAGAATATATAAGGGTGTTCTCTTGGACATTTACTGCGCCCTTGCAAAACTGTCATGAAAATTTACCAATGCAGACACAAGTGGGCAAGCTGAATTTTTCAAGGTCGATTTACCGTATTGTGAGCACCAATTACTTCAGATTCAAGTGAGGTTTCACACATCTGGTGTAAAAGGAATGTCTTTATAAGTTTTCTTGGGGAGAAAATGCTTTTGGCTTACATGAAACTTCTCATTGATTTTTATAAAGATCTTGATGTAAGGCTGCAGTTATTGAGGCTAAGAAAGCAATGTTCATGCCTTATATTTGATCTTTCTGTGCTTGAAAAATGTCTTAGATATTGTGGGTCTTGCCATAAGCTAAACATTTATTTTCAGGAATGTCCATTTGGCATGAGATTGTGTTAGGAGAATTTTGAGATCACAAACCTCGAATATGAATACTTGCCGAAATGGATGATAGGATTAGGCCTTGCACCTTATACTTCTATACCTTCTTTTTGTTACTTTCTAAATAAGATTTTGTCAGCCTTAGCGGAGAGGTATTTGAAATGCACACAATATTTTTGCCAGATTGGTGCATTGAATCAATTCTGCTTGTAAGCAGGGGTTTAATTGCTTATTACATTTCTATCCCATCCAACATAAGGGCAGTCGGATGAAAGGACCAGGGCTTTATTAGCCTTTAATTAAGGCAATATAGCTCACAGCTGAACTTTGGGGGGTTGTAGGCGAAGTCTGTGGCTAGTGGGCGGGGTACACAAGCAAAGTGTTCCTGCTCCCAATCTCTGGCATCTCCCTGTAGGATTGGGAAGGACCACCCCTTTTGCTTTTGAAACCACGAAGAGCTGCTCCTAATTAGCAGAGAAAATACTGAGCTAGATGGACTGTTGTTCTGACTCATACTGAGGCAGCATCCCATCTATCTTCCTGCTCATGGAATTCCCATGCAACATGGAGTTATGCCTTGGGTTGCTGGGAGAATGAAATATACAGACGGCATAGGGTGAGATGGTAAGATGGTGATGCTCACTTCTGCTGCAGTCCACAAACACCAATGAACCACCCTCCAGATATCTGAGCATCTCCTGGTACAGCTTAGCTATAGAACACTTTGCAGAAGAGCTGGAGAGCCCTTTGCTTCTGTGGGAAGAAAGGAGCTGAGATGCTACCCCTTAAAAAAAAGATGAGGCTTCTCAGAGACCTGGTGGGAAACACCCAGGAGCCCATCCCAAGCCTGTACTAACTCTCCATGTCTATTGGGCAGTGAGTTCCTCCATTGACTGAGAAACCGATTTAACTCTGTTCTGGATTCTTGCTTGCTATTTCTACTGAGAGAAGGCAAAGTGCTCAGTTGCGTTTCCTCCCCCCCCCCCTGTCTCCATTATAAAACAACGTTCAGCAATTTCCAGGCAAGAGAGAGATATAATTATTGTCTCTGGACTGCAGCCATTCTATCGATGGCCTCCCAGGCCCCCAAGCAGGTAGCAGGCCACCTGTCATCCAGCTGGCTTTTCAAGGAGGAATCTTCTCATATGCCAGGCATAACCTGAGTCAGCCGTCCCCTCTGAGACCTTACCAATCATCTTCTTTAATGATTGAAAGCTGTGCTCTGGCTTGAAGACTCACTCGGGACATCCTTTCTTGGTGCTTGCCCATTTGTTGCTCCATGAGTGTAAATTGTTTAAAGAGTAACGTTCAGAAAGCTGCTCACCTCCCCGTTTCCTACTGTAAGCTCCTCACTGCATGGGGCCTTCTCTTTTCTTTTCCTGCTTTTTCATTTCTTTTATATTACTTTGAGAAATACCATGGACACCGATAGTCTATACCACGGACTGGCTGGATGCAGAGGATTGGTGGGAGGCGGCAGCGGGGAAACCCCCAAGGGAGCCCCCTGGGAAGTCAGCTCAGAGCCAGGGGATTGGTGGTGGGATGACAGTGAGTGGCCAGGGGGGAGGAGAGCAGATTGGGAGGAGGAAGAGTCATATGCAGAGGAGGTAACAGGGTTTAGTGAGCAGGAAGAGTCAGGGCAGAGGACAGTTCAGACTCGGAGGCAGAAGAGGGGTCTGGAGAAGTGTGGGGCCAGAACACTGAAGCCCAGGAGTCTCCCCCTCCTGCTGCAGAAGCCAGGCTTCCCCCCTTCCCCTTGGTCTCCCAGGGCACACAGGGAAATGAAGTGGGCTGAAATCAGTTGTTCGCAGGCGTAGTTTGAGACTGCTTGGGAAAGACCCAGGGAAGGAGGAGCATTAGTGGATACTGAGAAGGCAAGGCATTCAGTCCACACTCCTGCCTCCTCCAGGCAACATCTGCAGAGAAGGGTTGCTGGGACCACTAGACCAGAGTGCTTCTGTTTCACTTTGAAGAAAGAGTTAACTTTACTACGTTCTGGATATCTGTTGTTGTTTTTTGCTGCCCCACACCTGACCCGAGCCTTGACAGTCTATTGCGTTGATCTTTGCATTATTCCATTTCTAGCCCAACTTTCTGTCATTTTGTTTTTCTTCACTTATTTATTGAATTTATATACTGCCCTATACTCAGAGGTCTCGGGGTGGTTCGCAGAACAAAATCAAAACATTAAACCACAATATAGCAATACCCACTCACCACCACCACCCCCCGCAAAAAACACACATTTCAAAAGGGCATAGAATGTCAATCAAACCAACCCAAGGCCTGATTAAAAATGAAACGTTTTTGCCTGGCACCTAAAGGTGTATAAGGAAGGCCCCAGGCGTACTTCCCTGGGAAGAGCATTCCACAGGCAGGGAGCCACTGCACAGAAGGCCCCGTTCTCGTGTTGCCACCCTCCAGACCTCTCGAGGAGGAGGCACACAAAAAAGGACATGAAGGGCATTGGGGCTTCCCCACAGCCACTAAGGGCCACTGTGGGGTTGCACTCCTTTGCTGTGATGTTTTCCTGCTCCTGATCTCTGGCGTCCCCAGGTAGGACTGGAACAGAAACCCACCTGTCCCATTTGCTGAGATAGATGGATCAATGGTCTGACTCAGTACAAGGTAGCTTCCCATCTTTCTTTCTCATCATGGATTTCCCAGGTACTTCTTTGATTTTTGTGGATTGCAGTAGGAAGAGCACAGCAAGGAGATGGCCAGCCTTTCATTTTGTCCCCTCCCTGGCAGAAAGAACTGCTCTAGCAGCCATTTGCCCCGGGACTGCAGAGCTGTAGACTCCTAAGGCCTGCAAGTGTCTGTTGTTCCTTCATTCTGTATTACTGCATTCTGTATCATTGCCATCTGTTGCAAGCTACCTCAAGGATCATCTGAATGAAAGGTGGGGTAGAAACCTTTCAATTTAATTAGTTAAGGTGGAGCTTCAGCTAAAGATTGAAATTGTCATGATGACAAGAAAGATGGGCAAAGGGAACCAAAGAGACCTAGACCCAAAACAGCTCTGAGTGGCACTCCTCTTACGAAACCGAATGTGCTCACCACTCTAATTGCCAATGCCTGTCAAATAGGGCTTTCATCAGGGGGATGCCCTACCTGCATCTATAGAAAATGGCTTTCAATTTAGTAGTGGAAATTCAAGCTGCATGTCACTTTCCGGACCCATTTTCTTAACTGTGGGAGGATCGCTGTGGGGTTTTTTTTGCGAATGTGTTGTTGCTGCAATAAGTTGGCGGCAACTGTTTATTGCTGTAAATTCTCTAGCCTGCTGTATCCTTCCCGCTGTTTTAAGACCTCGGCCATTGCTGCCTTCTTTCCCATCTCTTCCTCTTTAAGAGTGCCCAGCCCTCTCCCCTAAAGGTGCCATGGGGGAAGAAATGCTTCAAATCCCTATTAGCGCTCTGACCCTGCTGGCGCAGTTCTTGCAGATGGGCTTTGCTGAGCTGGCTGTTGGCCACTTACAGTGGCTAATTAATACAAAGCGCTGCATAGTCTCCAAGCTGCTTAGCCAGCAGGGATATCTAAAGCTCCTTTGTTCTTCGGCTTTTGTTCCATTTCAGATCTTTGCACAGAAGCATGATCCTCCAATATCCCTGAGCTCTGGAAATGGATGCCAAAAAAAAATTTCACTCTGCAAAGTGCAGGAGGTAGTGTCCAATGTAGATTCCAGACATTGAAGCAAACTCCCGAGTGTTTGAGTTATTTTTTTATTTTTAAAGATTCTAGCTCTCGGAGCTAGAAGCATGTGGGCATTTTTATTTTTTATTTGTTCAATAGGCAAGGATAGGCCCCCTGGATCTACCTACTTTTCTGACCTACCTCTGTTTTTCTGTGAATCCTCTTCTATATTTCCGGTGCTGGAAATGTGGTTTATTGTATACCCAGTGTATTCTAGAAAAATCCTTCTTCCAGGGCACTCAAAACATATGAAGAGTACAAACAGGATAACAAAAAGAAAAGAAAAGAAATTATGCTACCACGAACAAATAAAATGCATGTTTTTGCAAAGTTTACTATGGAAATTTATATGAAATTTGACAGTTTGCAAAATCAGGGGTGGGAGCACGGTTGCACTTATAGCCCAGGGATGGTTTCATAAAATAATGTAATGTGTGAAGAAAATAAGCTAAATGCTAAGAAACCAAAGTCCCTCGTGGACTGGATAATCTTGACATTTAATATGGCTTTGCATGTAGTCATAAAACATTACTGACTCCTTGAGTTTTTGTGAGTTACTCCCTGATGAGAGGTGCCTTGAAGCAGCCCATGGTGGAAGTCAGAACGTTCCATGTTATCCCATTTCTCATAACAAGAAATCAACCTCTGGGTTGGATCTCCACCATCATCATTGATCTTGTGTGGATTATGGATCTTTCTCTGTCTGCAAAAACTGATGCTTGGTTTACTGCTCAAACTACCGCTTGCTGGGCTGGTGGTACCATCAAGCATTGTTACTGATGGCTCCCCTGGGTTGCCTGAAAGCCAGCAGTTCACAAGGGGAGTGTAACCATGAGTTTTGTGTCCTTTTAAAGGAATACTGCAAGGGGCAATGGGATAACGACTTTGCCTGCAAAGGACTGCTTGCTCCTGTGCAAGATGGCCGGTTGGCTGATACCATCTGGAGAGGCCCTTCTCTCAGAGGCCAGGAATCCTCAGTTGGGGTGCCTTGGCTTTGCAGTGTCTTATCCACCTGGCACCCATTTTTAGGAGTTTTGTTTGCCTGAGCCTTCAGGGTCACTTAATTTGTGCTGGGTTCCCCCTCCCTCAGCTGTTCAGTTTGGTGCCCTCTTCCCATTTTTTAGCCAACAATTGTTTTTTGGTTTTGCAATTTGTTTGTACTTGCAACATGCCTTGAAAATGATGGTCAATAGTCTTGATCAGGGAAATGGGAACGGTAGGTCTTTGTTCCCCACTGAAGCGGGCAAAGAGGTCAAGGATTCTAATATCAGTGTGGGGTAATAGAGCATTGGACTAGGACCTGCAAGATATCAGGATTCACTTTGCCATAAAGCTTACTGGGTGAGCCAGTCACACACTCTCAGCCTGACCTACTTACCTAAACTAGTGCTCTCAGTGTTCATGGCACTAAATAGAGGTCCTCACCCCAAAGATCATACAAATTATAATTCAACTCAGGGGAAATAACAGAGGAAGGGGAGGTGATGGGGTAGACAGGGAACCAATGTGTGATTCTCTCCACTGAAAAGAAAAAGGGCATGTCTGACTATATTCCAAGGAACATTTCCCAAGTGTGATGTTGTCTAAATGACGAAGGAAAAAATAACTTCCCACCCTCTCCACAGGTTGGTGTTATAGGAGAGGAAGAGGAATGGATAACTTTGTGTGAAGTGGAGAAAGAATCAGATGCTCAGATGCTGGAGATCCCAAACCTCACGCCGTATACTCATTACAGGTGAGAACAGCAAGTAATTAATTGCTGCGCCAACATGCTACCAAGTGTCAGCAAGGGGCAGCTTCCCAGCCTGCAAGCAGCTGGTGGGAGGAATGATGGAAGAAAATTTACACCTTGAAAGCGTTTGCACTTCAACGACCCCACTTGATGTATTTTAATTGTCACCTTCACGTAGCAAAATAATTAATCAATTTGGCAATGGGAGCAAGGTATGTAAAGTGCACTGCTAAATAGTGCCGTTGAATAACTGAACACATACCTGATGCAGATTTTGTCTAGACTAAAAGTTGCACCAGTTCAATTAAAATTGATCTTGTTTCGTTTGTGGGGAAGCTGGACTGAAATTGGCTGAATGCTCATTATATCACTTTGGCTTGATTCAGTGGCTGAAGTCAGTATAACTTACTTCTCTTTTCTTCTCACCCCAGCCCCATCATTCTACTTAAATGAACTCAGGGGTGCTGCAGAACCAAACAAGACTCCCATCAATGTCAAGTGCCGTCAATAAGAGGGACATCCCACTCCTAATTTAATTTAACAATTCTGCCTGACCTTCTTTGACTATATTTGAAAATTCCACCTCCTTAGCCTGTGAAGCTGCCCCAGAAATGCAGATTTAAGGAGCAATAACTTTTCTGAAGTTATTCTGGGCCTGGTTGGTGCCTGAGAGGCATGATTCCCAGGCTTTGGTAAAAAAAAACACAAGCAAAAGCTTTGGTGCAAAACTGGGGTGGAAACACTTTTAAACTGCTGCTTTGTTTATTGTTGCTGCTTTTTAATCTCTTGTTTACTACCGTATTTTTCGCCCTATAGGACGCACTTTTCCCCCTCCAAAAATGAAGGGGAAATGTGTGTGCGACATATGGAGCAAATGCAGGCTTTCGCTGAAGCCTGGAGAGCGAGAGGGGTCGGTGTGCACCGACCCCTCTCTCTCTCCAGGCTTCAGGCAGCTCTGTGCAACCCTTGGGAGACTCTCCCGAGGGTTGCGCAGAGCTGCCTGCAGTCCCGGGCTTCATGCAGCTCTGTGCAAGCCTAGGGAGCCTGGCGCGAAGTCGCGCCGGTCTCCGAAGGGTTGCGCAGAGCTGCCTGCATTCCGAAGCCTGGGGCGCGCTGAAGAGCGCAACCAGGCTTCGCGCAGCTCTCCGCAAGCCTGGGGAGACCAGGGCGACTTCCCGCCAGGCTCCCTAGGCCTGCGGATAGCAGGCTGTTCTCGGGGCTGGGGTCGGGGGAAGCTCGGGCTTCCCCCGCACGAGACCCGTGCCTGGGGGGGAAATAAAAAAAAATTCTTTATTCCCCTCCAAAAAAAAACCTAGGTGCGTCCTATGGGGCGGTGCGTCCTATGGGGCGAAAAATACGGTATATTTGTTTTTGCCTTAATTTTTGTCCTGGAAATGTCTTTACATCAAAGGGCAGGCTGCACTTTCACCAGGTAGACAGATAAATGCAAATCAAACTCTCCAGCGCATTTACTTTTAAATAACCTCACCATTTCAATACAAAATTATATTATGACGTATTTCAATATAAAATGACATTTGGAAAAAATTACATAGAAGGTTAGCTGCATATTAGCGTGGCACCACAAAAGCAGGCAACCAGTGGCACTTTCATCAGCCTCACTTCCCTTCTCACCTCCTGCCTCTCAGCCACCATTGTTTATTTCACAATAAATGTGTTAGGACTTAAAAGTGCCATGGGCTTTTTTTGTTGTTCCTGATCTAAGAGAGTCTCTGGAAAGTATTTGCAAATGCAATAAGGTTGCTGATAGCATTTCCCTTGTTCGTACTTATTCCTCAACATCAACTTAATGTGTCCCTCTTGACAAGGCATTTCGGTCTAAATAAGTTATATCAAATGGCGAGGAACAAGGGCAAAGGTCTGTAATGTTGCTATTTTAGCAAGTACTCTTCACAATAGAACATTGTTGCCTAAAAGCATTCTGAGATCCTGGAGTGGAGGAGTTTTTAGCAGCTGTGAGTCACATTCCCACAATTCAGAAAATAGGCCTGGTGTATGTTTGACCAGATTCAGTTATTTATATAAGTCATCTGCTGCATTCATATATGCTTCTGATAAAGCTAAGTGTTGGGACAGAAGTGGTGAGAGAGTTCTCCGTAGAGGAAAATGGAGCACTTCTTTGTAAGGAACAAGCGAGCACCAGAAAATAGAAACAGCCTTTCTTTCTGGCTTATTTCATTCCAGCTCGACACCTTTGCTACTTTTACAGTAATGCATATGCATTTCCTTGGCTCTGTAGCCCCAGCCTTTGAGTTGAAGTTGGGTGAAATTTTTCATCATCATAATAGATTGCGTTAACAGCACTTTTGGATGTTTATGAGACCAACTGAATAATGTCACCTGGGAACAGGCATGAAGGAATATGCTGGGGAATAGCTCTGACTGACCTACTTGCTTATCATACTTAAAAGCTGTTCCTGCTTCACTTCCCTGTATCAGATTGCCACACAGGAGCAGGACAGGAGGGTGGGCAGGCAGGGGGACAGCTGCTGGCAATGCTACCTGGGTGCATTGCTTGATGAGAAGTCCATTATACGACACTAGCTAACCCAACGTAAGAGTCTGCTCTGATCCATCCATTACGCTTTTGCAAATTGATCTCCAAACTGAATTTCTTCCCTCACATTCGCCATCCTTTTGAGCCCTCTGAAGCTATTGTGTGACTGTCCATAAGATGATGAAATGAGTCGCGTCTCCCAAATGCCACTTGGGCTTATCAGCTCCATCATCTTGCCAGGTCTTGGCACGGCATTCCTACATGATGAAAAGGTGGGAGGGAATAGAAAGCACTAATTATTGGACTTAGACTGCATCTTTGTCAAATGTGCTTCTTTTGTACTGTGCCCTGTCAGTGTTTGGGAAATTAATGGTGTTGTTTTGCTTAATGCATTTTCCTTTAATGCACTTCCTTAACGAGATCTGAGCAGATAGACTAATGGCATTACACAAGCTCGCACAACCTTTCTTCAATCCCAGTCTTTTAATGCCAGAAAGCCAGTAGTCAGCAGGGACAAGTTGAGCAGCTAACGTGTTAGCACAAGGAAGCCTGAACGGACAGCCTCTCCTGTCTCTTTTGTTATGATGGCCGTATGCACCTCTAATGCCTTTTCTAAAACTGGTGCCATCACAAGGAGGAGTGATTGCTGTCATGATTTGGAACAAATGGGATTGGTTTTGATCCAAGTGTTCATATTTGGAAATCTTGCATCAAAGGCAAGCTATTTGTTCCACATCAATGGTGTTTGGGCAGGGATCATTAGGGAAGTCTTTGGCAATGGACTCATTCCAGAGAAAGTTGCTCAAACGTAAATGGATTTAAGGATACGGTTGCTTCTTTCTGGATTCAACTCGATTTGATAGCCACATTTGCAAAGAGAAGGGAAGCAACCTCTAATTGGTTTAATCAGTGGGTTAACCAACTAAAGCTTTAGGTAATGATGGCCGATTCTAATTGGGGAGAACAAATTTTAATCAGGGAGGCTGAGAGTCAAGCTCACCCTTGTTCATTTTAGATGCTGTTTGTTCTTTGTGTGAAACTGTAATAAAGAATGAAATAATAAAGAATGAAACAGGGAAATATTCAGGTGCTGAGGAGAAACAAACCATGACCTCTGGCTCAGCATGACCTCCCAACTAGGAATCCTGGTTAGTTTTGCTCCAACAAACCATGATCAATAAGCCAAGAACAAACCTTGGCCACAGTTAGTGGCATATTGGGAGTGAAATTTTAGAAACTAAAATTTCTGTAATTACTTGAAAGCCCAAACAAGAAATCTGCCATTTTCTTATATTGCGCTTTCCAATATATATTTTTTGACCTGCTCAGTGGGCTGTCATTATCATTCTTTCAGTTTGAGTTATCTGATCAAAAAGAATCTATTTGCCCCTTGAAAATCTCACAGTTGTAACAGAGCAAGGAACATATGTCACCTGCCATTTTTCTTTGACCAATGCTGCTGTTAGTCACTTTAAAAAAATCAGTTTGATGAACAAGGATTTCCAGAGGTTCTGTTTTCAACCCTGCGTGGCTCTTCTAAATCTTTCTGTACACTTTCTGTTTGTTCCTCTCTGTGTCCTTCAGGTTCAGGATGAGGCAGGTGAATGTGGTCGGGCAAAGTCCGCTCAGCCAGCCGTCGCGTGTCATCCAAACTCTCCAGGCACCACCAGATGTTGCGCCAGGCAGTGTGACTGTGCGCACAGCCAGTGAGACCAGCTTGTGGATCCGCTGGGTGGTAAGTTGATCATAACAAAACAGCGCAGGAGGAGGAACAACATTCAAACTTTTCCCTTAGGCAAGGAGTCCAAAACTCACAAATGACTTTTGCAGAGAAAGCCATTTATTTCCTTTTTCCCAAGCACTGCGGTCATATCTGAAGCTCCACATTTCTGGCTATATGCCAGGATAGGATGTGCTCACTAATGGACCAAACAATAAAAGCATAGCGAGGAATTATAAATGTGATATAATTGGAATAGACCAGATGCTGCCTCTTGTTTGCTTATGTTGATGTGTTTCTGAAGAAATGCCATGAAATTTGGTTCATTGTGTAGCCACTTTCATCCTAAGTTACTGAAATTGCAAAGAGATTTTTTTCCCCTACACAGAAGGAAACAGTGCCAATGTGGAGGTTATATCCATGTGATAGATTGCAGAGCTAAGTGATTAACTCTGGAATCGGGTGATAAATTGCAGGGCCATTGATAAATGAATTTATCATGTGGCTTTGACTGCTGTACCCACCCCTCAGCCTATCTGACTGAAATCCATTCAATTATTCCAATTTCCTCTGCTATTCCACTCCAAACAGCCTTCCCAAGGATATTTCTTCCTGGTTATCTTCTCAGCACCCAGCGGATGCTCCCAGAGGCTCTTATGTAAGACGGGAACTGCTGCAGCTCGTCTGGCAATCAGGAAAACGTTTTGTGCATACGTTTCCTGAATGCTCAGAACCCCTTTGAATTCTCCAAGTCATCAGGGCATTCCTATAACAACAGGGAATAAATGTCTACTCATATTTGGCATCTGGTCTTGGGAGCTTGCTGCTCAAGGGAGAACAAGCTGCAGATCCTGCCAGGTGCACCCAAGCTTTGGGTGTGTGCCGAAAGTAGCTCTTTGGATCCCGGTCAAAGAGGCGGGAAGTTATTGTAAGCAGAGAAGATGGATGAATGGGCAGAGAGCCAGCGAGGCAGGCAAAGATGAAAGGGGCGTATCATGTGACTTTGCAATTAACTGCATTAATATTGTTGCTGGCCATTTGTGCGTCTCTGATAATGGTCCAGAAAGAACTATCAGCTCCGGAGATTTTTACACCCATGAATTAAAGCCTCATTTATGGGCCAATGAGACAAAAAAGAAAGGAGAATATTCTGTGCTTCCTGAGTTGAGGAGCAAAGACAGATCTGCCTATCTGCAACACGCTTGCAAGTTGTGACAATGTTGAGCTGATCCTGTGCAGGGTTGGGATTAAAGGAGTTTTCTGCTCCCCTTCCCATCATTACCCTTCCACCGAAGCGGATATGGACATGACTGATCCAGTCCAGGGCTGGCCACTGCAGCCTTAACATCAAGGCACTAAATCCAAACAGTCACATCTTGGAAGTCAAATGGAATCCGTTCTGGAAGTCCGTTCGACTTCCAAAACATTGGAAAACCCAAACACGGCTTCTGATTGGCTGCAGGAAGCTCCTGCAGCCAATGGGAAGCTGCGGAAGCCCCGTCAGACATTCAGCCTCCAAAATAACATTTGAAAACCGGAACACTCAGTTCTGCATTTCAATCGTCTCGGAGCCGATTTGTTCAGTAGCCAAGGCATTTAAGATCTGAGGTATGACTGTACTGGTGCCAAGTTCAATGTTCACGGTCCACAAGTGAACAAAATATTACAGTGTGACATGTTCCTGTTCAGGTGCCAGCCAGCCAGCTAGGTGTGCCCTGTTCCAGGATATTCCATTTCATCCCACCTCTCCCTCATGTGCTCCTTTTGGGAGGCGAGGGGCAGTGTCCCCCTGTCGATGAACATTCGACATTCTTTGGCCACTGAGCACTCTCAATCCTCATTAGGGTGTTCTTGGGTTTCCCCCCAAGCTCCTGCAAGCCCCCCTAAAAAACCAAAACCTTCCAGATACCTCCCTCGGGATCCACACTTGGAGAATAAAAGGGCTGTTAGTATATGGTGTTTCCTCCTGTTTGTGCCAACTGAAAGATCTGACCCAATGTGGGTGACAAATGTCACAGAAGACCACACCCTGCACTTTTAAACCTCCATCTTGCCCACCACTAACATGCCACCCTTTCCCTCCATGTCCAGCCTCTGCCTGACTCCCAGTACAATGGTAACCCAGAGTCAGTGGGTTACAGGATCAAATACTGGTGTGTGGATGTGCAGCCTCTGATACTGACAAAGGTAATCAATGATCGGTTGGAGAGGGAGCACACCATCGAGGATCTAGAGGAGTGGACAGAATACGAGCTGCAGATCCAAGCTTTCAACGCCATTGGGGCAGGACCCTGGAGCGAGGTGATGCGAGGTCGCACACGGGAGTCAGGTAGGTTGTGTGGGATGACTCTCGGTGATCGCTAAACTCCTAAAATGATATCTGCTTTTCCTTCTGATTTTACACTGGCCTGCTGCTGGCTTGTTTAATGTATTTATATCCTGCCTTTCTCCCAAGCTGGGATTCGTGGCTGTTTCCACTGTTTAAAGACATCGTTATGAAGTACAAAGTAATTAGATGACATGAAAACAATGGTTACAATACATTAAAGCACGCTTAGAACCAGCATTAGAGTACAGTTTGCCCTGACAGAGCCCAGTGGTCAGCACAGTCTGCACTTCAGTTTCTAAAGACCTGTCTGAAAATGAGGGTCTTAGCCTGCTGGCAGAGGGATGGCAAAAAGGGAGCCAGTCTATTCTCCCTTGGAAGGGAATCTCACCATCTGGGAGCAGCCACAGAAAATGCATTCTCTCTGTCTCTTGTGTGACTACTAAGTGTGTTGATGGGACTAAGAGAAGATGCTTATCTGAGGATCTTAGCACCCAGGCAAGTTCATACAGGGAGACATGATCTTTCAGGTAGCCTGGGCCCAATGCAAGCTGACATTGGATTTGTTGTTGTTGTTGTTTAGTCGTTTAGTCGTGTCCGACTCTTCGTGATCCCCTGGACCAGAGCACGCCAGGCACTCCTGTCTTCCACTGCCTCCCGCAGTTTGGTCAAACTCATGCTGGTAGCTTCAAGAACACTGCCCAACCATCTCATCCTCTGTCATCCCCTTCTCCTTGTGCCCTCCATCTTTCCCAACATCAGGGTCTTTTCCAGGGAGTCTTCTCTTCTCATGAGGTGGCCAAAGTATTGGAGCCTCAGCTTCAGGATCTGTCCTTCCAGTGAGCACTCAGGGCTGATTTCTTTAAGAATGGATCGGTTTGATCTTCTTGCAGTCCATGGGACTCTCAAGAGTCTCCTCCAGCACCATAATTCAAAAGCATCAATTCTTCGGCGATCAGCCTTCTTGATAGTCCAGCTCTCACTTCCATACATCACTACTGGGAAAACCATAGCTTTAACTATACGGACCTTTGTTGGCAAGGTGATATCTCTGCTTTTTAAGATGCTGTCTAGGTTTGTCATTGCTTTTCTCCCAAGAAGCTGGCGTCTTTTAATTTCGTGACTGCTGTCACCATCTGCAGTGATCATGAAGCCCAAGAAAGTAAAATCTCTCACTGCCTCCATTTCTTCCCCTTCTATTTGCCAGGAGGTGATGGGACCAGTGGCCATGATCTTAGTTTTTTTGCTGTTGAGCATCAGACCATATTTTGCGCTCTCCTCTTTCACCCTCATTAAAAGGTCCTTTAATTCCTCCTCACTTTCTGCCATCAAGGTTGTGTCATCTGCATATCTGAGGTTGTTGATATTTCTTCCGGCAATCTTAATTCTGGCTTGGGATTCATCCAGCCCAGCCTTTCGCATGATGAATTCTGCATATAAGTTAAATAAGCAGGGAGACAATATGCAGCCTTGTCGTACTCCTTTCCAATTTTGAACCAATCAGTTGTTCCATATCCAGTTCTAACTGTAGCTTCTTGTCCCACATAGAGATTTCTCAGGAGACAGATGAGGTGATCAGGCACTCCCATTTCTTTAAGAACTTGCCATAGTTTGCTGTGGTCAACATTGGATTTATTATTTATTTATTGCATTTCTTTGGATATATATGTATATAAAAGTCTCACAGCAACTTAGCAATATTCTTATGCATTGAGGGCACTTTTACATAAGTCATATGCAGCTCCCTGATGCAGACGCGGCGCTCCGAGGCACAACCTTCCTTCTTGCCCAGGGGGCAATAAGACGGAACCTGGAGTGCAAGAGACTAAGGCACAAAGTTTAGCTTCATATCTCTGCTGTTGAAAGCCATTTGAAAACCTTACTAGAGGTATCAATAATAAATGGAGATTAGACAAATTTGTGGAGGATAAGGCTGCCAATGGCTATGTTTTACCTCCAGTGTCGGAGTCAGTCGGCTTCTGATACCAGTTGCTGGAAATTGCAAGTAGGGAGAGCGCGACTGTGTTCAGCTGCTGCTTGCAGGCTTCCCAGAGGCATCTGATTTATCACTGTGAATCGTGGGCTTTGGTCTGATCCAGCAAAGCTCTTTGAAAACTACACAATACATACAAATTCAGGGGGGGGGGATGTCCTGAAATTTGTAAATGAAACTCCTGCACAGGAGATAGGAATTTTGTGCAGAGGACTGCATGTGAGGGGTGGTTGAGCTGAACTCGTTACCTTGTGGCCATTTTCTTGTGTTCAGCATCATCCCTCTGGGTCCCAGATACATCATTACCTTTGCTTGATGGCCTCAATGGTAAGGAATCCTGACCAGAACAGTGACTCACTCATAGATGCAGTGGGTAGCCTCTTCGGAGGGTGAGTCATTCTGCCTCTTGCCCGCATTGGAGGTGATTGGATCATTCATTCAGTCCCAGTGCAAAGAGACAGCAGAACTCCCTATTCCATTTTTGCTGATTTACTGGGAGGCTGATGAAAAGGAGGCCACCTAGAGCCTCGTAGGAGCCTTTAATTATGAAATCAATTTCTTTCTCATTGCATGCTAGCAGCCCTCTCAAGCTGCAGAGAATTTGCTCAGGGAATGACAGGTACCGACTTCCTCAGCTACTAGTTATTAGAACCTTTGGGCGGCCAGGGAGGGCGGGCACAGAGAAATGGGTTTCAAAATGCATCTATTATTTTGCTTTCTACAACCTCTGCCAGCACATCTCTCAACAGCAAACATTTCACCTCTTGTAATCTGGGAACGTGCTTACTTGGGTGGTCCAGGTTTTGCAAGGAGAAATCTCCACCAGGCAAGGCTCTGGGACTCCTGCCCAGCGGCAGCAAGACGAGGGATAAGCAATGCTCGCTCATTAGCATCTGTGGAAGGTAGTTATTAAGCTGTTATCTAGATAACTTCAAGCAAAGCTCCTCTCTCTCAGCTCCAGCCCACATGCATCCGACGTAATTTACCTTTCTGCTGCGGGTGAATAATTGAGCGGAGTGACCTTTCTTGAATTAAGTATTCAACAGTGAAAGTAAATCACCGTCTTCGCTAACCTGCACAATGAGCAAGGGTTGTGTTTGCAATTTGTCTCCATAATCATAGAGGGGCTGCCCATTGCTACTGCATGGTTAAGGCTGGGTCCCATTTATCACTTTAAACAAGATTTCAGCCTTTTTTCTTGTTATAAACAGCTCAGCATCCCCAAATTTGCATATTTTCATTAGTGCTGGGGTAAGGGTTCAATTAAAGCCAGAGGAGCCGTGGCAGGATGCAGAAGCGAGGGAGAGTTGGTGAGGGTGACAATGACAAATAAGTATGATGCACCAATACCCATTTTACATAATCAGTGCACCGCATGACCCGTTTCAAGCGTCTCTATGGGGTCAGTAGAAAACAGCTAGGTTTATGGGCACGCCAGTCCCCCAACCACTTAAGCAGGAGTTTGCAGAGTTAACCTGATTCAATTGTGCTCAGCGGCTACCATATTTACTTACGCATGCATTCCATAGATTTCAGTGAGATGTGCAGTAACCATATGGCCACTTTGCCATGTGCCAAACTCCACATTCTTAATACATAATTATTATTTTTTTAAAAAACAAATTATGAGCTGATCTTTAGTGTTCAGTCACATCACATGCTTCAAGGAGGCAAGAGCCCATAATCCTAACCCTATCACCCCCACCCCCATTCTGGATTCTGATTGCAAAGACAATCAACGCTATCAAGACAAAACTGTTCCCACAGCACCCAGTTGTCCAGGAGGAACTGGAGCAGCCCATCATTTTTCATGCATATTTGCCAGTCTAAGCAGCGAGAGGCAATAGCTGGTCTTAGAAAGGAGGCGAGTCTCTCTAGATCTGCATCTTCTTCAAAGGAAAGGAGTCTTCTTCATTCAAGAGTGTGTGCCTTGCATACGGGAAGCCCCAGCTTTGATCCCTTCTTCAGTTGAAATAAAATGTGGCTTTTGAAGGGCTGGAAGAATCTCCTTTCCAAAACCCTTAATAACTGCAGTTTGAGGCTTGCCGTTAGTCTCAGGAAAGCTAGATAGGGATATTGCTGCTGTTTTTTACCAGTAAAAGGAAGGTTCTCATTTGAGGGATGGCAGGAGAAGTGGCAGAAAGAAGATAAGCAATTTAGTCACCCAACCCATTCAGGACAGGACTTGGGATTACAGGTAGCTGGATATTTATGTATTATTTTTTAGCAATTTATATCCTGCCCTTTGTACATAGACCTCAGGATGAGTTACAACAGAAAAAAGTAAATTTGCAGGTGCAATCCGGGTAAATATATGGGGTTCCTGCCTTAGGAAAATCAATAATTCCTTTATTCAAAAGGAAAATGTCCTTGCAGGCACCTGGGTTGGCGGTAGCTGAGCTTCAAATATGGCATCTTTGGCAATCACACGTAGCCGAGTAAGATTGTCTTTCATGTCTTAACAGTGAGTCCACTCACTGTGGACGTCCTTCCACAGTGGGGACAAAGGTTTCTGGGCAGGAGTTGATCATGTGAGGCTTTGCCAAGCGTGCCTTCCTCTTAGTGCGTTTCTCCCTTTCGTCCTGAGTATGAGTGTCTTCAAAGTCCATGACACCTTTGGTAAAGGCTGTTCTCCAACTGGAGCGCTCGCAGGCCAGTGATTCCCAATTGTTGATGTTTATACTACATTTTTAAAGATTTTCCTTGGGAGAGTCTTTAAACCTCTTTTGTTGACCACCAGCATTACGCTTTCCATTTTTAAGTTGAAAATAAGAGTAGTTGCTTATCTACTGGTATTAACCTAATTGCCTGCTGCAGTTTATATATGCTACTCTTATTCCAGAGCTTGTGTTTGAGCAAAAGCACACACTTTTGCAACACACTTGAAAGATTGGTGGAACTGCTAGACACATGGCCATATTTTAATGGGCAGCCTTCAAAGCCCTGCTGCCACTACACCTTGAATCAAAAGCTGCAGCTTAGCAGGTTACTAGAAATGGGCAGTTCAGAATATATTGCTGGGGCAAGCAGGGGCAAGGGCACCTGGAAACTGGGAGAGAGTGGTCAAGGAGCAGAGGATAAACACATTTGGCAGGAAAGATGTTAGAGATCATTCAAGTGGGATTTTGAACGGGGAAAAAGAGCAAGCCCCTCTGACTGTGGATTGCCCCCATGCTGCTCACAACAATCGTTAGAGATGTTGCAATGAGGGAAGTCTGTCTTGTCCCCTAGCAAGGCCAAGAGACAAAAATAATATGTGTGGGACTTCCTGAACAACTGTAGGCTCCTGCGCATTTTCTCCTAGCCTACATGCCACAGGAAAGCACAAACTGAGCTGCATCCTGAATATCAGTCTACAAAGCTCTGAACAGCTTGACCCTCGCCTCTGAATGTGGCCGTGATAATCTAATAGCTGACTTTATCAACTATGTAGCTGTGGATATGCGCTATCTGGGGGCCAGTACATATAAGGGCAGCAGGGACACCATGCATCAGAAATGAATTATGGTGTGAAATAGAGGAGGTTTTTTTTATTAAAAAGAAGAAGAAGAAGTACCCATGAAAAGGTTCTGTTCATACAGTGGCGTTCCTATTAACTCTGACTTGAACTATGCCATATTCTAGGACTCCTTCCACTGGAAGAGCAATAGAAGGAGTTAAGAACCAAATAACTTAAAAAGAGCCTGCTGGAATAGGTCCATCTAGTTCAGCATCCTGTTCTCACAATGGCCAACCAGATGCCTGCAACAGAACCTGAATGCAGCAGTTTGATCCCAGATCCCTGTAGATCCCAGCAGCTGGTATTCAGAGGCATACAGCCTGCAATAGCGAAGGTAGAAAATAACCACTGTAGCCTGTAGCCATTGAAGATCTGCAAAGAAGCCAGAAAACTGCAATTTGTGGAGGGTGCTTGGAATTCTCTGTTAGCGTTCACTTGCCTCACCACCCGCTCAGCAGATCACAGTTCTAAGGAGGCAGGGATTGACTAAATCATTAAATCAGTCCAAGTTTGTGGTGTAGATATGTCCCCGAAGCAGCTCCACTATGGCTTTCCAGCAGCAGAGGGCTTGGCCTTACAGAGCTTAATCAGCCTTATGGACAAGGAAGTTTAAATAACTCAAGGTTCTTATGAACCCATAGAGTTAGGCTTTTCACCTTGTACTGAAACACATTTTTGCAAAGGGTAACCTCCTTCTTCTTTGAAAACACGCGCGCGCGCGCACACACACACACACACACACACAGTGATAGTAACCCAGTTAACTTCAAGAGAGCTCATTTGCGAAAACAAAGTACCCATCTTGTGCTTCATCTTTCAAAATAACTATGTGATCAAGAAAAGCGAGTGGCATTGCATTCATCCTGCCACTGACAAATGGTGAAATTGGCCTGGAAGGAACATAGAAATTTGTTTGGGTCATGGGGATCAGGACAGCGATGTCTGTTTTGTGTCAATGAAGCAATCTACAAATAAACCACAGGCAAGGTTGACGTGATAAAAATGCTGGAAACCCCATGAAGAAGTCCTTGCCATAGAGGGAGGGGACAGCTGATATCAGTCGTTCCCCCCCCCCCCATTCAATTTACACAGTTATAATTAACTACTGAATTGACTAAAGCTCATCTGATTAATCAACTAAGGTTTCTTAAGTTGGAAGATAGATTAGGTAGAAAGAGACAGAGAGAGCTTGCGGTTTCTGTGGATTTGTTTACAAACCCAAAAGGACCCAATGTCAGATCTTATCTGCTCATACTAGGACCTCCCCACAATCACCGCCTTTTTGATCATTTAAACAAGTGCCTCAAGTGGCCTTGGCCAAAGCAGAGAGGGAAGAAAAGCCACATTCTCTGCATTGTTGGGGCTTAGACTCCCCCTAGCAGTGATCCTTTATTATACACATCTTTTAAAAAAGAAGATGTGAAGGCCGTCTCAGCCTCTTGTGAACCATCCAGAGTGTTGGTGTTGGGGGATGGAGTGAAAGAGATGCTATGGTTTCTGAACCAGAGAAGAAAGGTATTCATCAAAATAAAGAAATCATTCCCTCCTTGCATGGCAAAATCAAACAAGCGAATATCTGAGCAAGAGCGGCTTGGAAAACGGCTGGTTTTCTTTACACCGAAATCTGGCACACCTCTTTCTCGTGCCCTATGAAGTGATTCATGTGGGAGTAGTGCTTTGTGAAGATCTACGGATAAGGCTGTGGCAGCCGTCCAAAGACATTTGTGGCTCCCGGCAATCTATATTCCTTTAACATAATTATATCCTTGTGGAGGATAAATCTAGGAGAAGATGGAGGGGGGGGAATCCAGCATTGGGAGAAGCAGGGGGAGCGGGGAAGACAAAACTATATTGCCAGCAAAAGCAGAGGAGCTCCATTTCTCATGCCCCAGCTAATTGCTAACAGAGAAACTGCTGTAGTGATAACCTGGAGCCTACAGAAGTAGAGGGTGGAACTTCCTTCTCCTTCCTTCAGAGGAACATGAAAATAGTAGCTATAGACTCAGTGCTGGATGAAAAGAAATGGGGACTGAGGCTTGCCTGGTCAGGAGCATCCGAGACTCTGAGATTTCAGGGCCCAAACCTGAGACATAGGGGGACCTCTCTGGTGATGTCACAGGCCAGAGCTTCTTTGTGCTCCCTTCCCATCAGTGAGATGCTTCTGGGCAGCCCCCAAGCACCCTGGAGGCCAGAGGCCTCTCTCATCCTGGTGAGCTTATCTCACCTTTGATAATCTGCTCCCCTTTCAGCACCACAAGGCAGAGCCCCACAACTGCTTCCGGACTGGCACTAGTGTGGCTTCAGCACTGAGAATAAAGCCTATTTCTCTCTCTTCCAACAATCACCTCAAAAGGCCTTTAGAAGTTCCCTCCCTCCCTCCAATGGTCTCTGAAGCTTGGCAGGTGCGTCGTGCTCTTTGAGAAACTGTGCCCTTTAGACATTAGAGTGTGCATGTGGAGTAGGGGGTGAGGCATAAGAAGCTAAATAAAATTTAAAAATCTCCGTCAAGACCTTTAAAGCACCCTCCAAATCTAATCACGTTAACTGAGTTGGTGTTAGCTTTGCCTAAAGGAGCTTGGGGGGTGGGGGCGGGTCAGAGGAAGTAATGCGGGGGAAATACATTGGATTTATCCCTGTCTGTGTTAGTGACAGTAATTCTGTTGTGACCTTTAAATTGCCAACTTGGTTTTAAAAGGGGAGGGTGTATTTGTTTTGTTCTCTCTCTCTCTTTTTTACAAAATAAAAAAGTCACATACTTACTTAGGCCATGTCACATACTAAGCACTGAGGTCTGTTTGGAATCCCAAAAGCTTAGGTGGCTTTTCAAAAGGGTCAGGCAAGATCCTTGCCCGGCTGAGAACGAAATCATAGAATTGTAGAATCACTGAATTTCTGAGTTGGAATGTACGCAAAGGGTCATCTAGTCCAACACAAAATGCACACACAAAAAAAACCAAGAACAAGAAAAAGCACAAATAACCCCTCACCCCAAATGCATTTTAAAAGCCATAGGATGTTAATCTGCTGAACACCTGGCCAAGAGAAATATTTCTGCCTAGTGCTAAAGACAGGCAATGAAGGTGCCCTCTGGGGAGAGCATTCCACAAGCGGAGCACCACCCATTCTTGCTCTGCCACCTTCCTGACCTCGTGTGGAGGAGGCACACTAAGGTGGGCCTGAAATGATGATAGCAGGGGGAAAGGCGGTTCATATGGGAATGTGTGATGGTGATAGTGAGATGTCGGATGCTAGAAACCGAGGGAGTTTCTGGGAAGAACTTTTGAGTATCTGAGAAACTATGGGGGAGAGCTACTTCCAGAAAGTACATGATGAAGAAAGCACAGTATTTGGGGACACTTCCTTGCAGTGGCTTACTGAAATGGTCCAGGAGAGGGTCCTTGGCTCTGGATCCAGACTATGGATCCTGAGGCTGCTGGTTTTCTTTATTGAAAAAACACATTCTTTTTCTTCATGCTATCCCTATCTGCATCTTGGACAATTACAAGCAGGGATATCCACATTATCTACACAGAAATTGTTCAAGTAAAGAGGAAGAAGCATTTTGATTCAGGATACTAGATTGAATTTTGTTTTTGTTTTTCATTTATTTAAAATATTTTTAATCCATCCCTTTGACCAAAGATTGACCTCTAAGGTGGTTGACAATACTATTGAAAATAATATTAAACACACACACCACTTAGGATACACTTAAAACAACATGATAGGCCCAATAAATTACAGCAGACAACCTTTATTCAGGTGACCTGGAAAGATTAAGTAAGTGGAAGCATTTTTGCCAGCAAGTGAAATACAACAGTGGAAGATCCTGGTTCATGTACCTGGGAATGGTGTTCACATACTGGGTGCCATCACAAGGCTCTGTCCTTGCTACCCTCAGATGGTGAGGGCATCCCCAGCAGGCCCTAGGTGCAGTTCAGCATTCAAAACTCCCATTGTTCTGGGCACGTTTTGCGACAGGGGATTTCATTAACACAAGCAATTTCTGAGCTCTGGGCGCAGTACTGCACCTAACATTTCAGGTTAAAACTGCACAGTGGAGGGAAAGGAATATCTTTTTCTGCCTCCCCACTTACAGCCACACTCCAAAGACTGGAGAAGAGATCTTCTTAAGAATATTAGGCATGGAAAGTAGGGCTTTGTGTTGTTGTTTTTTGCAGTCTTCAGATGAGGACTAGACCACGTGAAAAATGAACATAAGATTTTAGCTGCAGTTCATTCATTTTCAGCTTTGTATTCTTGTTATAAAAAAGCGTGCCTCAACATTCTGTTGTGGCTCCCATAACCTAGGTTTAAGATGCCATTTAGCTCCTAGCTTTCATATCTCAGTTTCTAACACTGGTACAGTTCAATGTGCTCTGTGCCCATAGACCATTGGAGATGACTGGGCAAATCCTAGATGACGAGTGAATGGATTTTATCAGCTTCTAACGTCTGTTAAATCTGGACATTTGCAGTTCCTTCGGCTCCCCCAGAGAACGTGTCGGCTGAAGCTGTGAGTTCCACTCAGATCCTCTTGACCTGGGCGGCTGTCCCTGAACCTGAACAGAACGGGCTCATCCTTGGATACAAGGTAGATCTTCCCAAGCACTGCTGAGTCTTTTCTGCCTTTGGATAAGCAGCGTGTTGTTTTTACTTGATTTTGTTGTTATCTATGTACTAGTAAGTATTGGGGTATTAAAGTCCCGGCAGCTGAACTAAGTGCTGTAAGGTGTATCCCAGAGCTACAATCCCATACATTTCTCCTGTATTTTAGCTGAAAGGTTCCATTCTAAGGAATTTAGGGGTTGCTACTAATGTCAGGCTGAAACACAACGAGCTGAAGAGAATCCTGTGGCACAGCATATTCTGTGCTGCATCAGTTAAGCTATCAGCAGTGAGATCTCCCTACAGATACAAACGAGCAGATTGAAAAGGTTCACTTCGCAGGACAGGTTATCAGTTCGAGTTACTCAGAAGACTGCAGTTTGAACATTGAATGCATACAATACAGCATACATGCGAGTTATTAAAGACTTTACCTTGTCTCTCGTGTACTGTCTAGCTAATACTTTTGATGTCCTGCTAACATGCACCAATGACTAGGAGATGCTATGCTGATTGCTTGTTTATGGATGGCAACTACCATCTACCTGACAAGACTAACCCATTGCTGCGTGTTTGTTGGGGCTGGCAGGGCAGGTGTGTTTGTGTGTGTGTGAGAGAGATACCAATGTTCTTTCTGTGTCTGTCTGGCTACAGAGAAACACTGCAGATTTGGGACTGTAGTCAGCAGAGGAATTTAACCCAGCAGAGAAGTCTTGCTGGGGACTCGAAGGACATGTTGTTTGCTTTTGGGGAAGCTGCTGCTGCTGAACAGCCTAGCATAGTCTGTCCCCATGCAAGCACGCTTCTGACTTTGCAGCTAGAAAGTGGGGCCCACAACAAACACTGCTGAGTGGTGTGTTCTTGTTCAGCCAGCCATGCTGTCCTCATTCCTCCACTCCCTGTCTCTGGTTTTCCCTTCAACAGACACCCAGCACGGCAACACCACTCAGCATGCCTCATGGACCTATTTTTGGTTTTTCCTCCTTCCAAGGTTTTTGTGTGTGTGATGCTCTTTGATACTTCTGCAAATCTTGGTGTTCTCCCAAGCCTGCTGATACCCCCTGATTTGACTACATAGGAAGAGGTTTGCCATTAGTACATAGGTTTGCAAACATATATCCCCAGTTCTCTCTTCTGACAAATAGCAAAGTTACTGGAAACCAGGCAGAGGGCCTTCTCGGTAGTTGCATCTACCCTGCAGAATGCCCTCCCATCAGATGCCAAAGAGATGCACAACTATATTCGTAGACATCTGCCTGTGGTAGGAAGCTTTTGATGTTTGCTGTTTTGTCCTGTGTTTTTCTATTTTGTTGGAAGCCACCCAGCGTAGCTGGGGCAACCCGGTCAGATGAGCAGGGTACAATAACATTGTTGTTGCCATCCCTGTAAAATATTGTTCCTGGAATGCCTTGCTGCTTGTGGGGAGCGAGGTAATTTCCCCTATCCTTTTCATTTCATTCTATATGTATTTATCATACTCTTCTTTCCCCCCCTTCAGATTTTGTTCAAGCCCAAAGATGTGGAAAGCAAATTAAGCAGCCAAGTCGTGAGAGGGAACCACACCCTTTCCATCCTTCTAGCTGGTTTGCGGAAATATGTGCTTTATGAGATTCAGGTTCTGGCATTCACACGCATTGGGGATGGGATCCCCAGCTCCCCTCCAGTCATCGAGAGAACTAAGGACGACGGTAAGTGTATGTGGATCGCTAGAACCTTCTAGCTTTCGGGGGGGTGCATATCATCAGCTAATCACGTGGATTCCATTTTTAATCTCAAAGAACCGGATCCTCCCCTAATGTAAAGAGGCACAGTCCTATTAGTTTCTAGCTGAGAATCTGCTCCCAAAAATTGCAGTCTATTTCCCCCCCTCCTCCCAGTAATTGACAAAAAGATTGTTTCACTCTAAAACCTGATATTTTATAGCCAGTTCCAGCCTGAAGCAAATTTTTACAGCCCAATTATGAACTCCTACAGAAATCCAATCATAGTAATAAAAAAAAAGCTGTGGGATAATGGGACGTGATAAACAAACCTTGCTGTGATTGAATGTGAGCGCGATGTGGTGTTTCCTGTCCCAAGAGTGTGCCTAGACCAACCTTGAACAAAAGAATAATAAAATGACCTTTTGTGAAATTAGTGCATGAACATTGTATTGTTCTACTCGCCGACACTATCTGTAAGCCTGAGAATTCCCGTTTAGGGTTTGACATATTGAAAGGACGAGAGGCTTTCTGGGGTCTGACGGAAGGAATGTATATTCATTAGCCACATGGATGTTCAGGGGACTCATGGCTCTAGGGCTCACCTTCACAGCTTCGGCAGACCAGTTGCCCACTTCTGCTAAGCCTGGATGCTGGGGGCTTGGCTAACTGGAGCAGGGGGTGGGGGAGAATTCAGGCTGGCAGAGGGGAAGCCCCAAGCATTTTTCTGTCTGCTCTTGTTGAATGTTTCTCCCCCTAAAATTCTAACAATATTTCTCTTTTTATCATTATCCATTGGCTTGCTTGCTATCCCATGAGCTTAGAGCAGCTTTACAGCAGCATTTTCCCCCAGTTTTAATAATTCTGTCCCTAAGGAACCCACAATCTGAGAAAAATCAAATGGTTTGAGGAGAAAAGAGGTCAAATGAAAGAAAAATAACATTGTAAATATTATATATATATTTAAAGCGCCACACTGACTAACCAGTCCAAAAAGTCATTCAAAGGACAGCAGTTTTTAAAGGCAGCCAGCAGCTCAATGGCTGCTTGTTGTATGGTTGGGCCCAGGCTACCCGAAAGATCGTTTCCCACTCTATTAACCTGCCTGGCTGGTTTAAGGGTACTCTCATTAAAAGTTTAAGGGTACTCTCATTTTCCTACTCATATTGAAATGCTGCCCCTCAATGAGGCCAAACTTAGATTCACAAAATGTTTAGGGGTATGTGTACCCCTGTGTACCCCCAGAAAAAAGCACTGGTTGTGAGCATTAAACATGCGCTATATAAAGTCACATGAAAGCTCAGATGTAATGTGGAAATCAGCAGTTAGGGATGCATCAGGGAAATGGAATCAACTGCGGTGTGAACACAGCCCAAGTTGGGGCAGGCTGCTCCTTACAGAAGCTAATACCTCTTAGAGTTATGGGCTGGCAGGGGGAGGAGGATAAAGCATGATAATGTCATATATACCGTTCTCTGGCTACAAATCCATTGGATAAACAAATACATGCCCGAACTGCCATGTAATAAGCATCTTGTCCTCTTCCTTCCTGCATTACCTGTTGTCAAATGCTGCTATTTGTTCTTCCATCCCCACACTTCTGACATAAGCCTGCTTGATTCCTTCCTGATCAATTTAATTAAAAGCATCATAGGGGAGAGCAGAGGTGGGATTTCAGCTTAAGGGGGTGAACATCAGTACCTCTGGATTTGCAAATTATCATTAGCTCCCCCTGGTGACCTTGATAGAGGTAATTCAGCGGCCTGCCTGCTGTCTGTGGCAATGCACAACTTCTCCCCCTCTGATGCTTATGGCCAAACAGAGGTTCCCAGATGCCTAGGTGAAATTGGAAGGCAAATTGAGAGTTAGCTACATGGCTGGAGAATATGATTCAGCTTCGGCAACTGTGTAACGACTTAAGAAACCTGCTTAACCTCTCAAGGAAAAATTCAGTATATGAAGCAATATGCTATAACCAGAGTTATGAAATGCCTTTCAGAATCTGATTGGCATACAGACGTCCCATTATATAGGCTCCAGCATGATTGTCCCCTCTGAGGTCAACCCTAGTTTATCAAAACATCATCTTAAATATATTTACCAATGCAATAAAACATATGAAGCTGGTAGCTGCAATATAACAAGAATTGATGGCTAACTTGACCTCAAAAGACAGCAAGCTTTTTATGTTGCATGGGTTTTTTTAAGTCTCTTCTGGTCTAAGACCAGTTTTGCACAAGTCCAAAGCTTTCTCACTTGCCTTAGCTTATCAAGACTCTTGATCCAAAGGCACCAGTTTAGATCCTTTCTCCCTGAGATTCCATACCACGTCATAAAAGAAATTGGGATAAGTTCGTACCTGCCAGGCCCTATCTAATGGCTGTTCTCTTGGTCTTTTTAGCCCCAGGCTCTCCAGTGCGGATGGTGTTCCCCGAGGTGAAGCTGACCTCTGTCCGGATTGTGTGGCAGCCCCCTGAAGAACCCAATGGGATTATTCTTGGTAAGTAAGAGCAAGAGCTGTGCCAAGGGGTGGGAGGACCAAAAGAGGCAGCCATAGAAGCAGCCTGTCAGCGCATGTTTCTGAATCACTTGAAGGTGTACATATATATCAGGAATTATGGAAGCCTGGAAAATGCAGTGATTCACTTGGTACCCCCTCCTGTGGCCTACTCTGCCTTCAACCCATCAAACTAGCTTGTTGTGAATTCTGAGGGTTTGGATGCACTTGTTCTAAAGCCAGGCCAGGGGTCTTAATTCTGTAACTTGCAGAAAGCAAGAAATAGCACAGTGAGGAACTCATAGATGGCATGCATGCTACTGTCCAGGGATCACAAGTGCCCCTTACCCCCCACCCCACTGCACCCACAGCAGGCCGTACCCCCACCCCACTGCACCCACAGTGGGACAGAGAGCTTATCAGAGATGTTCTGCTCAGAGTGTGGACTCTGGGATGCCTTCATGAGATCTTGTGGGTACTCAGATGTTTAGATCTCACGAGAGCATCCAGAACCCACATGCTGAGTGGGACTTGCCCAGTAAGCAAGGCAGAGAGCTTCAAAGTTCTTTCTGCGCTGGGAAAACCTACAGCAAAAAGAGCTTTTAAGCTCTCTGTCTTGCGTTCATTTAATTGGCGCAATTTCAACCAGCTGGCTTTCAGCGGTGCAAGTTTGAAATCACACAAGTTAATTGCACATAAGATACAATCGTGCTGCAATGACAATTTTCATGCTGTGAAATTTCTTCTGCTCTCACAGAGCTCTGTGTGGGAGCAAGGCTCTTCTCAGTTCCCTTCTCAGCATTCCTCCACCACCCCAAATACCTCTGGAATGATGCAGGTGTAGGGCACAAATCTTCTGCTCTTGCCGTAGGCAGTAGAAAGACTACATTTTGAGGATAAAATCGCACATCTCCATGTTGCGTCAAATGCTGCTGCTGTTACGGAACCAGATGAGGTGTCTGACACAGCAACTTGCCTGATTTTGTGGGGTCTCTGTTGATGAGGTGTGAAATGTAGACTTCCTTGACTCCTAGCCATTATGACTAATTTGTTTTTTTTTAATAAGATTTTTATTAAGATTTTTACATTACAAAAAAGAAAAAAGGGAAAAAAAGAAAAAATACAGAATAAAAATTGTTAATAAACCATCAATCTTTCCATCACATTATTTTTCATTTACTTGTTTCTCGGACCTCCTCATACCTCTCTTTTTTGTATTCCAATTCAATTTATTAGCTCAGCAATTTGTTTCCCTCTTTATTCTACCCAAATCTTTATTCTTAAATTGTTGTGATCTTGAAATTTTACTTTTATAAACCCATTTTTTCATATTCTTTTAACCCATTACAGCTAGAAACCACTTAATTTCAATCCAACATTATTCTAAAGTTCATTAATTTTACAGTGTCTCTGTAAATAATCTTTAAATTTCTTCCAGTCTTCTTCCACTGACTCCTCCCCCTGGTCTCGGATCCTGCCGGGCATTTCCGCTAATTCCATGTAATCCATCACCTTCATCTGCCATTCTTCCAGAGTGGGTAGATCTTGTGTCTTCCAATATTTTGCGATAAGTATTCTTGCTGCTGTTGTGGCATACATAAAGAAAGTTCTGTCCTTCTTTAACACTGATTGGTCAACTATGCCCAGAAGAAAGGCCTCTGGTTTCTTCAAGAAGGTATATTTAAATACCTTTTTCAATTCATTATATATCGTCTCCCAGAAAGCCTTAATCCTTGGGCACGTCCATCATAGCTGAAAGAATGTGCCTTCATTTTCTTTACATTTCCAACATTTATTATCGGGCAAATGATAAATTTTTGCAAGCTTGACCGGGGTCATGTACCACCTATAAATCATTTTCATAATATTCTCTCTTAAGGCATTACATGCCGTAAATTTCATACCGGTGTTCCACAACTGTTCCCAGTCAGCGAACATAATATTATGTCCAACATCTTGTGCCCATTTTATCATAGCAGATTTAACCGTTTCATCCTGAGTATTCCATTTCAACAGCAAGTTATACATCCTTGACAAATTCTTAATTTTGGGTTCTAGCAGTTCTGTTTCTAATTTTGATTTTTCCACCTGGAAGCCAATTTTCTTGTCCAGATTATATGCCTCCATTATCTGATAATAATGGAGCCAATCTCGCACTTTGTTCTTTAGTTTCTCAAAACTCTGCAATTTTAATCTATCTCCATCTTGTTCCAAAATTTCCCAATATTTCGGCCATTTAGCCTCCATATTGAGCTTTTTCTGAGCTTTCGCTTCCATCGGTGACAGCCACCTTGGAGTTTTATTTTCCAATAGATCCTTGTACCTTATCCACACATTAAACAATGCTTTCCTAACAATATGGTTTTTAAATGCTTTATGCGCTTTGACCTTATCATCTGCGTGTAATAAAACCCCGGCGTCCAGTCACACTTCCCTGCGTCGCCCTGCTGGAAGCTGACCTGGCCGGAGAGCAGAGTAGCAGCGGTCCTGGGTCCGTGTGAGATAAGGGATAAATCAAGTCCAGAGACAGTTCGGTTCTTATCTCTAGAAGCGTTTATTTACAAGGCAATAAATCCGTCCGAAACTTCCGACATCTCCCTGTGCTTTTCCAAAAGCACACATGCAGCTTCTGTGTCGAGCTGCTCCTCAGTGAGGAGAGAGAGCAAGTCTGGAAGCAGAGAGACGCTGTGCGTCACTGCTCTGCGACGAGCTCCTCCTCCTTTTCCCAGACACAGGACACCACGGAGTTCTGACCCTGTCAGTTCCAAACTCCACACCCCCTCTTGTCCTGCGTCTGGAGACAGTAGCTAACAATGCTTTCCCCATACACAGACCCTCACAGAACTCCTCGTGCTTCTGGAAGGTTAATGGTTTTGTGAAACCATCAGCGAGGTTCTTGGTTGAGGGACAGTATTTCAGAGCAACTAGCCCCTCATGAACGCTCTGACATACATTCTGGAAACGTATGTCCAAATGTTTGGTCCTCGCCTTGAATTGCCCTGTCTCAGCTAATTTAAGGCATGGTTGGTTGTCTTCATGCACCACAACGGGCAGACAATTCTCTCCACAGATTTCCTCGACCAAACACACATAGAACTCCAGTTCTCTGCAAACCTCTGATAGCGCACTGAACTCAGCTTCAGTAGATGACAGCGCTATGAGACTTTGCTTCCGGGACCTCCACCCAATCACTGAGTCCCCAAACTTTACCACTAGGCCTGACACTGATTTGCGGTCCTCAAGGTTAGCCCAATCCGAATCCACCCAGGCGGTGAGCTTGACATCACCCTCAGCTGACATCTTGAGGCAAAAGTCTTTGGTATCTTGCAGGTAGCGTGGCACCCGCTTAACACCATTCCAGGCCTGCACACTAGGACTTGAAGCCTCTCTACTAAGCAGATTGACAGCAAACGCTATGTCTGGTCTGCTCCACTGTGACAGATACAACAGACTACCCAGAGCTGACTGAAAGAGCTCAGTGTTTTCGAACACCACGCGTTCTACTTGCTGACACTCCTTCACGTACCCAGCCTCCATGGGTGATCTGGCACCTGCACAATCAGACATTCTGAACTTCTCAAGCAACTGCTCAATCTTACCTTTCTGGCGAAGCAAAAAGCTTCCATCACTTGCTCTTGTGATCTCTACGCCTAGATAGGACTTGACATCTCCAAGTTGCTTCAGCTTGAACCGTTTTCCAAGCTCCTTAGCAAACTTCTCTACCTGTTCACTTGTCCTTGCCATCAACAAGATGTCATCAACAAACACCTGGGCCACTTGCTGTTGCAAGCCTGAATCTCTAATGTAAAGACAACTGTCTGCAAGAGATCTCTTAAAACCTAGCTCTTCTAAGGCTTCATGTAGGCACATATTCCAATTCCTGGCAGATTGGCGCAATCCATAGATGGATTTGTGCAACCGCCACACGACGCCTGGCTCACTGACTTCAAACCCTGGAGGAGGAAGCATGTACAACTCCTCCTGGAGATCTGAGTTCAGGTAGGCGACATCTACATCAAAATGGTTCACCTTCCAACCTCTCTGTGCTGCTATTGCCAAAAGCATTCTCAAAGTCTCCGCCCTTGAGGTCGGCGAATAGACCTCTGTGAAGTGGACACCCCTCCTCTGTGTGAATCCACGGGCCACTAATCTCGCTTTGTACTGCGGTTCGCCTGCTTCTGTGGGTTTAAGACGGTAAACCCATCTGCAGCCTACAGCTTGCTGGTTAGCCGGCAGCTGTGTGAGTGAGAACACTCCAAGAGACTCCATTGAGTTCATCTCCTTCTGCATCGCCTCATGCCATTTGCTGGCTTCTTCCCGAGGCAACTTCTGAACATCCTCAAAGGATTCAGGTTCACATCTAGCCACACCAACCCAGACACTCGTGGCCTCATACCTTTCAGGTGGTTTCCCTTTGGTTGATCTTGCTGACCTCCTCAGCGTGAATTCTGGAACTGCGCCTGATTCACCTGGATCAACCCTCCTATCCTCTATGTCAGAATCATCCCCCTCTGACCTGCTGCGCCGTTTAGGGCGAACAGCTGGTTCTGCTGGCGAGGATGGTTCACTCCTTGGCTCAGACTTGACAGAGACCTGTGGAGGGGTCCTGGGACTCCCTTTTGGAGAGATACGGAGCCTCTCCCTTGGAGATCCCGGCTCTGGACTCTGTGGCTGTGGACTGTGCACATCAGCAACAGGTTCAGCCTCACCCTCTTCCTCTTCCTCATCTGAGTCTACCAGAACATCCGGATTCCCGTGAAGACGCTTCCACCCACTCTGCTCGCAAAACTCAGCACTGCCGCTAATAAGCAGCTTGGACTGGTTGCCAGTAGGGTATGCAAAGCGCTACGCCTTTGAACCCGGCTCATAGCCCACAAAGATCATCTTCCTGGATCTTGGCTCACCTTTTCTGCGCATGGCCTTTGGAATCAGAACCCAAGCCGTAGACCCAAAGGTGCGCAGAAAATGCACTTTGGGCTGTTTCCCATGAAGCAGAAAATACGGGGTGTCCCCTACACTGGAATTGAACACTCTATTCTGCAGGAAACATGCTGTCCGAAAACTCTCAGCCCAAAAGCGCTGTGGCAGACCCGAGTCTGCCAACATAGCATTCGCTGACTCCTGTAGCGTGCGAAACTTTCTCTCTGCAACCCCATTCTGTTGCGGAGAGTGGGGGGCCGTCAGTCGATGACTGATACCCTTCTGCCTGAAGAACGATTGCAGCGCAGAACCTGTAAACTCCCCCCCACGATCAGATTGAAAGGAAATTACTTTGGTAGAGAACCGTAGCTCTACCGCTGTGATCCAATCCCTGATCAGTGCAGCTGCCTCTGACTTCTGTTGCAGCGCAAATATCCACGAATGTTTTGAAAAATCGTCAACCAGAAGCAGAACCCACTTAGATCCAGCTAACGAAGGTGTCGGCATGGGGCCCGACAAATCTGCATGGACAAGTTCAAAGGGTTTACTGGTTTTCCTCTCAGACCTGGGGTATGAGCATGTTGTGACCTTTGACTGCTTACAGGCTTGACAATCTAGGTATTTGTCACATGCTTTGAACCTGCACCCAATGGTGTTGTCTGTGGCCTTCCTCACATATGACCACCCTACGTGTCCAAACCTCCTGTGCCATAAGTGTATACAATCATGGTGTGGTGGGATATTAGCACACTGCCCTTGGGCGTCTTCAATGGACTCTCCACTAGCCCCATTTTCCACCAGCCCCATTTTCCCACCAGCCCCATCCTCTATGGGCATCTCCACCAGAAAGAGTGTGCCTTTTCTCTGGACACTGTAGACCTTCTTCCCATCCCTGAAAAAGGAACACAAATTGTTAGAAAACAAAACATCGAACCCAGCAGCCATAAGGGCTGGCACACTTAAAAGAGAGTGGGCAAGCTCTGGTACCACAAAAGCTTGCACCCAGTGATCTATGAAAGAACAATACAAATAACCAGATTCAGTCAGTGGTCTTTGAGACCCATCAGCTAATGTAACATAGCGTCCAGTTTTAACTGTCTTGCAGTTCCTCAGGAGCCCAGCAGATGTCACAAGACAATGCGAGGCACCGGAATCGATCACGAGAGATAAAGAGTGTCTCTGGCTGTTTTCCAAAGATGCCGTGGCGTTTCTCGCACTCCCATCGGTTGCCATGGCCACAGCCTTCTCCCGACTGAGGCTTTTGCCTTTTCTCAGAGACGCCATCGCAGCTGTGAGGTGATAAGACGCCTTGTCTTTGTTTTTCTCCTGGCCTGCTGCTTTCCCACGTCTTTGCTGGGAACCGGCCCTGGGAACCTGCTTTGTTGGCATTCCACTCCAGCCGGTGTCCTTGGCAGCCTGGGCCTCTAGCGGATGCTTCCCAGCACTGTTGGACGTCGCCTCAAAGCACAAACAACTTTCGAAGCCTTTCGCTTTCTCAGAGCTCTTGGAATGGCCTGCCTGGCCTGCCCCCCCCCACTGCCTCTTGGGGTGCAGCCTGTGCCCTCTTCCACAGCTCTCAGCTGCTCTCTAGCACAATCACACAGACGTGTCGAAGCAGAGAAACAGCTTCCCGGAACAGCCCCCTCTGGTCTGGCTCCCACTTCGGCCTGACATGCCGTCTTCAGTGCCTGCCACGCGACCCAGGGCTTGCTCCCTTGGCCCTCGGCTTCCTCCCGGCCCTTGGCTCCTGCTGAGCTTTCGCACAGACTCCTCAGCACCTGCCAAGCGGCCTGAGCCGTTTTAACGCCCTCCAGGTGGGGCAACAGCAAAGCGTCCACACTTGCTTTCAGCAGGCAAAGCTCTCTCTGCTCTCTCTCACGCAGCATAGCAGTAGCATGCATGGGTGGGGCCGGCTCCTTCTGGACTGGACTCCAGAGCCCTGTGGCCACAAACCACCCCCTTGCTCCTCTTGACCAGGCCTCCCAGTTGGCCCCATTCAGCCTCTCACCGGGGTAGCTCTCATGGCTCTGCTGTGCCTGTGCAGCAGCCATTCTTCCTCCCCCCCCGGGGCTTCAGCGTACTCACAAGTTTGCCAGCAAGCCGGACTCTCGAAGCAGCCGTTCCTCCTGGCTCTTGGCTCCGCTCTCCGGCATCTCCCTTCTGGCAGGAGATCACTGCAAATCACCGCTGGCAGCCTTCTCCCTTCTCACACTTGTCAGGAAACACGTAACTCCCATAACGTCTGCGTGTAATAAAACCCCGGCGTCCAGTCACACTTCCCTGCGTCGCCCTGCTGGAAGCTGACCTGGCCGGAGAGCAGAGTAGCAGCGGTCCTGGGTCCGTGTGAGATAAGGGATAAATCAAGTCCAGAGACAGTTCGGTTCTTATCTCTAGAAGCGTTTATTTACAAGGCAATAAATCCGTCCGAAACTTCCGACATCTCCCTGTGCTTTTCCAAAAGCACACACGCAGCTTCTGTGTCGAGCTGCTCCTCAGTGAGGAGAGAGAGCAAGTCTGGAAGCAGAGAGACGCTGTGCGTCACTGCTCTGCGACGAGCTCCTCCTCCTTTTCCCAGACACAGGACACCACGGAGTTCTGACCCTGTCAGTTCCAAACTCCACAGATTTGCATGCCATCCAAATACATGCAATACCACAGATTTGCATGCCATCCAAATACATTATTAAAACCTTCCAAATCCAAAATGTCTGTGTTTTCAAGAAGTAGCCATTCTTTCAACCAGCAGAAAGCTGCTGATTCATAATAAAGTTTAAAGTCTGGCAGGGCAAATCCTCCTCTTTCCTTTGCATCCGTTAATATTTTAAATTTTATTCTAGGCTTCTTGCCCTGCCAGACAAATCTTAAAATATTTCTCTGCCACTTCTTGAAACAATCCATCTTGTCCACAATTTGCAATGCCTGAAACAAAAACAGCATTCTCGGCAATACATTCATTTTTATAGCTGCGATACGGCCCAGCAAAGAAAGTTTCAAATTTGACCATAATTCTAGATCTTTTTTCACTTCACCCCAGCATTTTTCATAGTTATCTTTAAATAAGTTCCCATTTTTTGCTGTCATATTGACCCCCAGGTATTTAACTTTCTTGACCACTGTTAAACCTGTCATATTCTGAAACCTCTCTCTCTCGGTTTGTGTTAAGTTTTTCTCTAAAACCTTGGTTTTTAACTTATTCAGTTTAAACCCAGCGACCTGACCAAATTCTTGAATCAGTTCTAAAACCCTTTTAGTACTAGATTCTGGCTCCTGTAAAGTCAATACTAAGTCATCTGCAAATGCTCTCAGTTTGTACTGTCTAGCTCCAACCTGTATACCTTTAACCAACTGGTCCCTTCTGATCATGTTCAGCAAAACCTCTAGAACCGATATAAAAAGCAATGGGGAAATTGGGCAACCTTGTCGTGTCCCTTTTTCTATTTTAAATTCTTCCGTCACCACATTGTTCACAATTAATTTTGCCTTTTGTTCTGAATATATTGCACTTATACCATTTTCAAAACCTTGGCCTACCCCCATACCCTGTAAGTTCTTTTTCATAAAAGTCCAAGAAATATTGTCAAAGGCTTTCTCAGCATCCACAAATATCAAAACTGCCTTAGTGTTTATATTCTCTTGCAATTTCTCTATAATGTTAATCACATTATCAGAAAGATGTCTTCCTGGGAGAAAACCTGCTTGGTCTTTATGTATCTCTTCCACTAACACCTTTTTTAGTCTTTTTGCTAAAATGTCTGCAAAAATTTTATAATCCACATTAAGCAGTGATATGGGATGGTAGTTCTTGAGCTGAGTCTTTTCAGTCTCTGTTTTCGGTACAAGTGTAATATATGCTTCTTTCCACGACTCTGGTGCCATTTTCCCCTGCATTATTTCATTGCAGACTTCTTTCAGAGGTTGCACTAACCATTCCTTTAAAGATCTGTAGTATCTAGAAGTCAGTCCATCCGGTCCTGGAGATTTACCCAGTTGCATGTTCTGAATGGCATCTTCTATCTCCTGTTCAGTTATTTTATAACTCAACATTAATTTATTTTCTTGAGAGATTTTTTGTAGTCCATTTTTCTTCAAAAATCGGTCTAAGTCAATTTCTCTCTGTGGTCCTTGTGTATATAGTTGTTTAAAATACCTCTGGAAACAATTTCTGATCTCCACTGGGTTCTGTATATTCCTTCCTTCCACTTCTAAATTTATAATTGTATTTTGTTTTTGTCTTTTTTTCATTTGCCAAGCCAACAGTTTCCCACATTTGTTAGCTGACTCAAATGTCTTTTGTCTCATTTGTTTAATTTTCCACTCGATCTCTTGGTTCATCATTTTCATAAGTTGCACTTGGTATAGCTTTATTTCTCTCAAAATCTCCTGCGATTTGGGTTTTACTCTCAATTTTTTTTTCACCTTCCTTTATTTTCTCCAATTTTTTTTCCTCCTTCTCATTCTGGATTCTCTTTTTTAATGTATTCTGTTGTATCAAGAACCCTCTCATAACCGCCTTACTAGCATCCCAGATTACTCTTTTTTCCACATCGGTGTTCATATTTATCTCAAAATAGTCTCTCAAGGTTTTTTGGGCCTTCTTTAAAACTTCTTCATCTCTAAATAGGGTGTCATTCATCCTCCATCTGAAGGAACCAGTTGGTATTAGTTTCATCTCCATCTTGACGGTGTTGTGGTCAGAGCAGATTTTTGGGCAGATTTCCACTTTCCTAGTCTTTGGTGCCATTCCTCTAGTTACCCATATTTGGTCAATTCTAGTCCATGTCATTTTGGCTTCAGAAAAGAAGGTTCCCTCCTTAGCCAAGGGGTTCTTTATTCTCCAAATGTCCACTAAATCCAAGTTGTCTGTCATCTCAAAAAAGGTCTTCGGTAGTCTACCATCCTTGGTGACTACCTGTTTTTGTGCCTTGTCCATATATGTAGATACCACTCCGTTCATATCTCCCAGCAGAACTACGTTGTAATCCAAATAGTCCATCAGGATCTCATGCAACTTTTTAAAGAAATCAGATTTCCCCTCATTTGGTGCATAAACACCTACTATCAAAAAATTTTCTCCCTGTATTTGAATTTCAACTGCCACAAATCACTATTATGACTAATTTGAGCTAGTTACCAAGGGAGGTGGGGTGGCCAGATGAGTCTGTGATGTGGTGAATGTATCTTTAAGTGGTGGTGGGACTACCTGGCACCTTGAAGGGAGTCAGTAGTGCAACCAGTTTTAATGAAGTCATCCCAATCCAGACCCTGAAGTACTTGACAACTGGTACCCCGTCACAAATACTCCCTTCAAGGGAAGGGACGTGCTTGAGAGCTTGGTAGCAGTCCAGCTCTAAGCGCTTTTGGAGGAAACTGATGATTTGACCTCTTTCAGTCAAATCAGGCCTGGTTTTGGGACAGAATCAGTTCTGCTTGCCCTGATGCACGAGCTTCTTCAAGGAATTGTGACGTTGTTGGTCTTGCTTGATCTTGGTTCACCACTACAGTAATTTCCTTCCTGGAAATGCACATAATTTTGCCCCTACTCGCATGGAAGCTTCTCACACCGGCTTTAAAAGGTTGCTGAAATTGCAGCTTTAGCATCTTGTGGTTCACCCCTGATACATATTGCACACAATTAACCAATGGACAACATTTGAAAAATGAAAGCTTAAGTCTTTCTGATTAATGTTAAGTCAATAATGCTAGGTACCTCCAAGCAATGCAATTATTTTGCTGTTTGTTTGCTTGCTTGCTTGCCTGTTTAGCAATGTCTGATAAGAGCTGTCTGAGTTCCTCCCTGGGAAATCTAGCAAACCTATTTGTTGTTTGGCATTTTTTGGCTGCCCCATAGTGATATATGATAAGACAATTGCACTTGTCTGACTTTGCCACCTAAGGCTGTCCCCTTAAATGGTGAGCTACTTTATACTTTGTGTCAAATAAAATCTGGAACCACTCATTGCGGACAACAATGTTTCCTCATATGGTGTGTTGCAGCCCCAAATTCTCCCTTGATTATAACAAGGCCCACAAGGTAGTTGGAAGCATCATTAGATATGATCTAAAAGCAGCTCTTTCAGAAACTTTTGGAAAGAAGGAAAGATTCATCACAGGCAGAATCCTGTTGGGTACTCCTGACATTCAAGTTGCTTATTTTATTTTCAAGGGACCTCTGTGCCTTGTGTGCTTATTACCAAATTAAGCCCAGGTACTGAGACACAGGATTCATGTATAAGGAGGAATTCCACCTACTGAAACAATTTGTTCGAAAAACAACTCATAAATACTTATCTTTTGTTCTCTGTCCCTGTTGCACTGCTGAGCAGCTCTGGATGGGGTTTGTGAGGTTGTGAGGTTCTGCTGCGGTGAGATCTTGAGCTATTCTCAAACCGTGAAATTCTTCACTGGTGAGAAGGAATTCTTAGTTAAGTGTGAAACTCAAAAATCCACAGCTTCATTCTCAGGCCAGTGATGAAGGAAAAACAAGCTTGCCCATGGGGTTTCAATGTGAAGGCCAAGGGCAGGTAGCCAGCTTGGTGTCCTCCAGGTTTTGTTAGACTCCCAACTCCCATCAGCCCCATCCAGCATGGCCAATTGACACAGGTGATTGTGGGAGTTGTAGTCTCCCACATCTTGAGGGACCACATTGGTTACCCTTGGCATATGAAACATCGTTGTTCTTTGGGACAGCTTTTGTGGTTCTTCAAATAGGCACATCAAACGGAAAGATTGTTCACTGTATTCATTTGTTGGCATTGTGGAATCCAACATGACTGTGTTAAAAGAGTCATGGTGGTGCAAGGTCAATACAACAGAAGGGTAAAATATGCCTTTGCTTGCCATATCTGGGCACTCTGGTGCCCACCTACTAGTACCTTAATGTTGCTTTCACATGAAGAAATATAAGATGTGAGAAGATCTTCCCCATCATGTTCCTTTAGTGTTTCCCTGGTTTGCTTCACCCTGAGTTTGCTCCTCCTGAATGTCAACTTAACCATTACATTTCTAATATTTTCTTCTGCCCTTGGAATTTGTCCAGTTTCCAGAAGAAGAGTTATAGCTTGTAGGTAGAGCACAATGCTTTGCATACAAGAGATCCTAGGTTCAGTCCAAGCATCTCCTAGCATCAGATCCTAGCATCTCCAGGTGGCATAGTGAAAGTCATCTCTGAAATCCTGAAGACTTGCTACCAAACAGTGGAGGTAGACAGTTTGACTTGATGTAAGCTCCCTAGGTTCATACATAACTTCAGTTTCTTCATTTCACTAGTATCCATTTTTCTACATTGCATCGCCAATAAAGCACTGCAAAATTACACTATTTTAAGTGGTTATATGTGATCACATCAATATTCTTTTTTCTCCTTTATTTTTATGATGAGGACATGCTCTCCCCCACTCTTGATAGAAATGTGCTTAGGTGTTTGGGTTTTTGGTGGAGTTTGACTATTTGTTGTTCATTTTACAATTGTGCCGCTGATTCTGTTCTTCTGCAGAAAAAGATTCCTGCTTCAGTCATGCGCACGATCACCTCAAAGCAGGGTGGTTTTTTTAGCAGAGTTATATCAATCTGCATATGTGCATTTGTAATGCAGCGGAGGGAAAATATATGAATGAGCTGAAAACTGTGAATGAACAGAGTTCTGTACAGAACTGAGAAACTAAAAAATGAAGGCTTTCTGATGTTCCACTTTGGGACCGAGGCCAAGTAATTTTGAAGTCAGGGGAGAAAATAGGATGGAAATATGTTCTGATATATCAGCAAGAAGTATACTGAAGACTTGTCTGTGCTGTACAATTAAATGGATTGACTGTCATGTCTTCTCTCCAAGTAAATCGTGAAGGAGCTAAAGATCTTCCAGTAGAGAATTCTCAGAACACTGGGAGAGAAGCAGAGACAGCAACGCAGGTGTAAAATCAGTACTGTTTTGTATCATGGATCCACATTACATTCTTAACATCAGTGCTTTTTTTCTATAAAAAAATGTTTAGGGCTACTCTCATTTTCCTACTCGTATTGAAATACTGCCTCTCAATGAGGCCAAACTTAGATTCACAAAATGTTTAGGGGTATGTGTACCTCTGCGTCCCCCCAGAAAAAAGCATTGCTTAACATAATTTGAGCTCCAACAGATGTGGAAGTAGCTGAAGTGTCCCATGATTACTACATCTTTTCTTTTTGAATGTTTGGTAATCTACTATAGGAAGGCATTGTCCAAGTCCTCATTCTGGCTTGGTAGTCTATAGCAGATACCCACACTAAGGTCGTGGTTGTTTCCGTCTTCTATCGTTTTTACCCATATACTCTCAATATGCCTTCCATGCTCCAGGTCATAGGTCTATTCACAAGTGTAAACATCCTTTACAGATCCAACTGCTAATCCTCCTACTATTTGGTCTATTCCTTTTAAATAAGTTATACTCCTCAATTTCTACATTCCAGTCTTGAGTCTCATCCCACCAAGTTTCAGCAATGCCTATTAAGCCATTTTTGCCATCCTTTATTAAAAACTTGAATTCATCTTGTTTGTTTCCCATACTCTGTGCATTAGTACAGAGACAATTAAAACCAAGAGTCATTCCCTGTACCTACTTCCTTTTTGTGGTTTCCTGCCTTTAGCAGGTTTCTGGATTACTGCTTCAGTTTCCTATTCATCAATGAAGCTATTATACCCAGCACCAAGTGTTCCCCTGTCATCTGTTATATTCTCTCTCTCCCCCCTCCCCCCACCCTTTCAGGTTTAGTTAAAAGCTCTCCTGATCAGGTTCATGATATGTAATTGCTTGTGGTTGGCTTATAAACCTTGGTTCATTTTAACTATGGCCTGATATTACATGCAGATGCTGTCGCAGATGCTGTCTCTGATGCTCATCAAGCTACAAAGTCACAAGGCAAGAAGATTTGGGAAACAAATCAAACTTTGGAGAAACAAGCCATTGCTTGTTTGATTGCCTGTCAGACAACTCCTGTTTAACATGTAGTTTATGAAATAAACTATGACTTAAACCAGCTGTGGCTAACCAATGCCCTGGACATTTGATCTGCCCCCTCAAAGACCACACTGATTTTGTAGCTGCAGCAATAAATAAATGAATGTAGACACAGCAGTGGGGTATGGCCTCTGCCCAGCCTAACAGTTTAATGGGGGTACATATTGCCTCCTCCCCAGACACCAGGTCAATCACTTGATGAGTCAGGAAGGGATGATAACCCCCTCCAGCTCAGCTGTTCTGTATGGAAAAGCTGAGAGAAGACTCTGTGCCTCTGAAAGCTTAAGCAGGCCTCTTTAAGATGCTCTTGCCTCCAAAAATAACTTTTAATTCAATCTGTTTGCAATGGTCTTGCTGCTGTCATCTTGTAGCCCTGTGAGGATACAAAGGGCTTGGCAATGAATGTTTTTTAATAACTTAGATCAAAACATAACTCAGCCTTTTGGAGATCGGCAGTATGAAAAACCAGGAGGCTCCTAGAGAGAAAAGTTTAAATATTTCACAGTGCCTTCTGGTGAACTCCAACTCTTATTTCCGAGACTGTGAAAGAGGTGCCATGTCCCTTGTATTTTTGATGGAGACCTCTTTTGGACCTCTCCCTCTCCCCACTTTAGACAAAGCATCGCATTGCTACTTCTGGAAATACAGATGTATTTCAAAACGTCAGCTGCAGAACTGGACACAGTCCAAGTTAGAAAATGGGTGTTTTGATCTCATGCTGCATTCATGCCCACCTCCAGCCTTTGAAATGCTAAATGTTAAAAATCCACACTGGAGCAACTTTAACCTTTCAGTATTATGCAGGGTGTTTCCCCCTTCTCTCCTCAAATGCTGCAACAAATTAATAAATGTCTGCATTTTCAGGTATGCATTTCAGCTTCTAGAGGCTGTCGGTGCTGGTTCTGAAGGGCTTTGTATGGTGATGATGAGCATAAAAGCAGCATTAGTATTCCGAGTACAAAGCCACACTCCTGCCTGTTTGCTTTGGGGAAAGAAGCAGGTGCCTTGGAGTGACCTAACATTTAACAGATACATTCAACTGTTGCCTTTTATTTGGTTCAGAAAGCTCCAGCATGCCAAAGTCACTTGCTTTGTACAACAGTCATTAGAAGACCACCTTTGGCACACTTTGTAAAATTCAGGCTTTAAAGAAGGACTCTCAGTAACCTGAAAGAGGCAAGTGTCAGGTTTATATGGGGAGTCACACCCAGACGAGAGTGGCAGGTGTTTGTATAACATGTAATAAATTTGCAGAGCATGCAATCATAAAATGTGGCGAGCAAAGCTGAGTTATTTTTAAAGAACAAAAACAACTTTCAGTTTTGGCTGCAGTCCTATGTGCATTTACCTGGGAGTAAGTACCACTGCATGTGATGGGATGTGCTTCTCAGCAGGATTTTCTTTGCTAGACAAAATAATGGATGACAGGTCTATTAGCAGCTCTTAGCTCTTCAGAGGCAGTTTTCCCTCGAGTAGCTTATGCTGGAGACAAACAAGAGGTCAGTTGGTTGCCCTTGCACCTTCTGCACTTTCCAGAGGCATTGCTGGAATGAGGATGCTGGGATGTTCAGTTCCAGAGAGTGCTTCTTTGGGTCTTATTTATACTGCCATCCTTGGTAGCACAGCCTTTGGGTGTTGCTCACTATTCCTCTTGTCAGTATCTCCTTGATGTGCCCTCTCACCACCCTTGATTCTATGGTGTATTATTGCACCAGCCAGTCACCCTATGTAATCTGCCAGTCAAAAATCCCTTTAAGTTTGATTGTTAAGTGCCCTGTAGTATCTGAATGACTGTCCACTCCGGTCAATCACTAGGGAGGCAGCAGTTTTGGTGAAAGCTTTGCTTATTAAAAATATATCCAGTCTCCATTCCATTCCAAATGCCAGTCATCTCTGTCTCTGCCACTGCTACTTTTCCTGCCATGAGTGAAGTTTGTTGGGGCATTGTGTGAGCAGGCAAAGATGACAATGGAGGATATGATGGGTGCTTGGGATGCCTGCAAATGTTTGGCACACACTTGTTTGGATTGCTGAGCTAATTCCCAATTTTGTGTGGTGGGAGAAAAACTTATTCCAAGTCAACTTGACTTGAGTCTCTGGGGAGCTTGCCATCACTACAAAAGCCCCCTTTTTTCTTCCTATATACAGGGCCATCTTTACCTGGGGGTGAAAAGGGTGCGGGGCACCCAGGCACCAAATTCTGGGGGGCACCAGGCGCCTGCCGCTGAAGCCGCCTAAGCTCTTAACTACCTGTTATGAAATAATAAATAATTTTGACCAAGCTAGAAAAACAAAATACATATATACCTAGGTATTACTGAAATGTTCTCGAAGCTACAAATATGAGTCTGACCAAACTGCAGGAGGCGGTGGAAGACAGGAGTGCCGGGCGTGCTCTGGTCCATGGGGTCACGAAGAGTCGGACACGACTAAACAACAACATTACTGAAATGTATTCCTACTGTTTCACTAAAGTACTTTCGACTTTGTGCACTCATTTATCAAAAACCCACCACACCAGCAGCCGCGCTTGTCATTCACAACAGCACTTTTTAATTTCATCACTTACAGTGCTGGGGTGCTGGGTGGATCTTTGCACCCTGGTGGCACATATGCTAAAGATGGCCCTGCCTATATACATAAAAATGTAAGCCTCCATCAGAGGATTTGCATAAAGGCAGGGCGAGAGGGAGAAAAAGAAAAGGCAGGTTTTAAAATGGTGGTTTTAAACAGCATCAGAAGTTTGAATAAAGAAGGGGTGGAGGGACTCAGAGGAGCTGTGAGGTGATGGGGATTCAGGTGAGGTATAAAAGGAGGGTGAGGGTTGGCAAGGAGGGTAGGAAGTTTGGTGGGGGTAGGCAAGCAACAGGAGCAGTGGGGGCAGCCCCTCGTACTACATAAATGTGAAGTCTGTACTTGGAGCAGAGCATGGATTGAAAAATCAGCTCAAAACAATGGTTGTGCGAAGCAGTCTCCAGACATGGCAATAATGCAGAAGTGAGATCATTCCATGGGAAAATTCTGCAACAAAAAAGAAGCAAAGACTAGGGAAACTGCTTGGGTGAAATCAAATGAGAGAAATCGATAGAGGTAAATGGAAAGTGTTCAAAGAGAAATTAATGTATGCCCTGGGGCTACAGAAGCAACGTAGCAATAAATGCAGCAAGCATTTTAAAGGCCATTAAGACATGAGGAGTAGAAACTCAGTATAAAACAGAATTCAAAAGATTGCTGAACGTAGTAAAGAACATCACAATAAAAAAATAGAGGAATAGACAGCATAGAATGGAGCCTGGATATGTTATGAGGTTGCAACAGCAATACTTTTTCAAGGCATAGAAAGACTCTAATGTTTGGGGAAATAAATGATAATGATGAAAAACTGCCTGGCAAGGAAAGCCCTAGAAATACTTATGCAAGAATTTAGATACTTCCAGTTCTGCTGATTCATATGGGCAGCATCCAGAATTCCAGCTCACTTCTCTCCCTGCCCCAATCTCCTCCTGCTGCCACATTTTCCCTTCCATGCCCTGGAGGTGAGCAGGTGAAGGAAGGGGACAGTGGTGGCTGTTATATTTTGACAATTTTGGGAGTGGGGAAAGAATGCCTAAGAGCAAACCTGGTGAACCAGCCAAACCAATTCTTTGCTAACCTTGGCTGGGCAGTTAAGTACTGCCATTTCCATGTCCAAAGAGGTTGCTCTGTTGCTATAGAGATAAATGGGTGGGCCTTTTCCCACCTCACCTGGCTTGATGCCATGTCATCCTAGGATGGAGAATAATAAGCCAAGGGGTACTGTGTGAGAGGAAGAGTTTTGGCTGATTCTGGTGGCTGGAGAATCAGAGACATGCTTGCTCTGTGTTGAACTGAAAGTGGTGACTTGGAGCTTCCCTGGAAAGGCAAATATGTTTGGTTTTTAATGCTGTGAGCCCCCTCCATCCTATGCTCAGGTTGTGTGTATGTGTAAACAAAACCATATACAGTGGTACCTCGGGTTACATATGCTTCAGGTTACAGACTCCGCTAACCCAGAAATATTACCTCGGGTTAAGAACTTTGCTTCAGGATGAGAACAGAAATCGTGCTCCAGTGGCGCGGCAGCAGGAGGAGGTCCCATTAGCTAAAGTGGTGCTTCAGGTTAAGCACAGTTTCAGGTTAAGAACGGACCTCCGGAACGAATTAAGTACTTAACCCGAAGTACCACTGTATCCTAAAGATACCATAGCCTCCATTGACCTTCATTTCAAGGAAAACGAACCCTGGGAAAGGGCAGGCACCCCTGAAGTCTTTTGCCACTCGGAGTTTGGAGTGGCGTGCGACAATATTGTGAGTTTGGCCCGCGGAGAACATAGAACTTGGCCACACACTGAATCCTTTTATGTGAGATCAGGGACGTCTTCCTGGTGACAACAGTGGGAAAGAATCTCAAGTGGACCCCAGTAGGAATCCCCGTCCCTTACATACAGAGCCATGCGTGTAGAGGGCATGGATGGTGCCGTTTGCTGAGAGAATCCAAGCAGATGCTTATAATCAACCAGCTGAACGAGTGTTTGAGTGCACTAATAGCTGAATATGCCCTTGTATCAATCCTGTACATGCTTGACTTGACATTATAGTTGAAGGGGAACAGAGCAAGGAATGAAACAGATCGAAACAGTTTGCTCTTGATAGCATGTGTACTTACTCTAATAACTTTATGGACTGGGGTTGGTTTCCTCGTAATGTTTTGTGTTTCCCCTTAAGGCTTTTGTTTTGATTCAGTGCTTACTTTAATTTCTTCTCCAACATTTGCACTCCTCGCGGCTTCCTACACATGGCTGTGTCTTTCTCGCTTCCTCTCGCCCCGACCCTTGCTTCCTCCAGCCTATTTTATCCCAGCCGAATCTTGCTGCGCCTTTTGGTTCTGCTTTCTGCATGCGTACAGAAACTGGAAAAGGTCAGAGCGCACCCCTTTGGCACCTCCCTCGATGTGATCTCTTTTCCAAAGCTTTAAAATAGTTAAATAAAGTGCTGTAGCATTTGTTAAATTGGGCCTAGATTTCACATTGTGCCTTGTGAGATACACATACCTGGGCAGGCTACATAACATTTGCAAAGGGTAAAACTAAATAGATTCAAAATTGAGTCTCTCTCTCTCTCTTTCTGGTTGCTATACGAGCTGAGCGTAGTTAATGATCTCTGAAGATTGACTCTTTTTAATGTGAATGCCTAACAGCACCCAGCTGGTACAATGTTCATCTAATGTTCCTGTTAACATGTTGCAGATTCCAAACAGATCAAAGAATGGGATGAATCCTTTTGCTCTTCTCTAGGTCAGCTGCCAATTTCTTACATAGAATGTAGAGCCGGTATTTTTAAATACAAATCATGCTGAAGCAAGAAAATATCCAGGTTTCAGAAGAGGTTTGGGCAGGATCTAAGTTACTTGTGCAATAAATGTGCATTTGTTTAAAATTGGAGCATATCCCTTTCTTATAGATTGGGTGGGTGGGTGTCAGTTGCTCATTCCAGTTTAGTCCCTGTTCTGAACATTAGTGTTTGCTTGGTCTTGGCCTAAAAGGTGGGGCAGGAATTATATAAATAAATAGCAGCAATTTAAACAAAAGCTATATATGATTATGAGTTTGGGGAAGGTCAGTCTGGATGATATCTTTGCATCCCTTCTAGGCCTGTGATTCTGTATCCAGTAAAGGCTAGAATCTAGTAGAGGAGGCTGCAGAGCCTGCCAAACCAGTTCCTTCGTTAAGGTGATGGCTTTGGCTGGCCTGTTGAGTGCCCTCATCTGCATCCCAAAGAATGAGCTGGGTTGCAAGAGCTACAACTAAGTGATGTTGCTCTCCAGGAAAGTGGGGGTTAAGCATTTCCCTCCACTCTCCTTACCTGGCTGGATGCCACATGATTCTTGGTGAAAGAACAATAGCCAGAGTTGTGTGTCTGTGCGTATGTGGAGTGATGCTAGAAGCTGGAGAACAGACACAATCCTAATGGGGAAGCAAAAATCTGCTTCAGTGTTAGTGCTGTGGGCTCCCGCATCCTATGCTCAGGTTGCATATATGCGTAAATAAAACCATATATCCTAAAGACGCCACAGTCTTCATTGACCTTCGTTCCAAGGAAACCAAACTCTGGGAAAAACACTTGGAACCCCTGGAGTCTCTAAGCACTTGGAGATTGGGGTGACGTGTAACAATATAAGGGCAACAGTAGAAACATTTGCACTTCTCTTAAGGGGTTTTTAGTTTTTTTAGTTTTTTATTCTATGAGAGCTACGTTGGGGCTTTTGATCTTTTCATAATTTGTTTTTGGCCATTAAGGGCAGAGTTGTTTATGCATGTTTGAAAATGAACCATATACCCATCTCTGTTTTGATTCTGGTTGTTCTCGCCTCGTAACCCTTCCTGGCTCCCACGCGTGGTTCAGGTGCTCTGGCAAAGCAACAACCCACTTTAGGTCCTTGATTTTACAGAGCCAAGTTTGAAAATCTATATTGCTCTTCTAATCTCTCATCTGTGCATTTCCTAGTTCCAAAATGGGCCTCAGCCACTGGGCTTGCTCTCAACTCTTGTCTGCTGCAATTTGAGTATCAATGAAACATGGTCTTCTCCTCTGGCGCCTCTGAAGCAGCAAAGTATATGAGACGTGACTCACAATGACACTTTGACTGGGGAAACAAAAGAAGCATCCATTTTCTCATTCAGCTGCCACAAATTATCCTCTTTCCTCCAGGGTGGTGGTGGGGAAAGACAATGACATATAGGGAGAGGACTGGATATCTGCAAAAGCATCACTAGCCCCACTGCACACAATTACCACCATCTGTATCCCAATTAAGCTACAAAGCCTGCATGAGAATACATAGTATGGATGAAATTGGCTCTACAAAGTACATTCCAAATCCTCTTTTATTACCTCTCGCCTTGCCTCAGTCATCGATGCTACTCTTCAACAGGAGATGCATGCTGTCCATCCAGCCTTTCCTTTCACTAGCATCTTTCTGCAGTTCTCCATCCATGAAGGATGCTCTCTTGCTTCCACTTCTCCTTTCTTTCATTGCAATTGAAATTTGGCGAATCTCTAAACCGCAGCAGGGATATCAAGTTCCACGGAGGGGATGGGCATCAGTTTCATGTTTCTGCAGAACTCTGGAGTTCAAAGGACAGTCAGAGGGCTAGCAGATGTCTGTCACAGTCAAGACCAGCTGCTTCTGTTTGGGGTTTATTTGGCTGCCGTTCTCCATGCTCCCCACCATGTAACTTGATGGAGCATTTAACTGTTCTCGCTATGAGCAAAACCATCCCTGCCATCCCAGATAGAAATTGATTTTGGAGCTCAACAGCTGGACTGGGTTTGTCATGAGCTGCAGAAGAAAGCGAAGCTGGCATGTTGGCAGGTGTTTGCAGAATGAGCTTGAGCAGTTGGTGCATCCTCCAACGAGTAGCCCATGAGGTGTTGTTGGATGCTACGCTGATGCAGATACTTGGACTCATAGAATGGTAGGATTGTAGAGGTGGAAGGGACTCCAAGGGTCATTGAGTCCAACCCTCCCACAATGTAGGAACCACAGCTAAAGAATCCTTGACAGATGGCCATCCAACCTCTGTTTAAAAACCTCCAGCTTGCTCCATCTCCCATGTGACAGGCCTTATATGTCCTCCCAGTCTCCTTTTATGCAGGCTAAACATAGCTCCTTCAACTATTCCTCCTAAGGCTTAGTTTCCAGACCATCGACCATCTTGGTCGCCCTCCTCTGCATACATTCCAGCTTCTCAATGTCCTCCTTAAACTGGAGAGTCCAGAACTGGAAGCAGGACTCTCAAGGTAATGAGTCCAGTGAGCACTATTGGAAAGGCTTCTACAGAGGCCGGGTAATTTCTTACCCCTCACCTGTCTCCAGCTATTCTCTCATCTCCCTGGGCATCCTCTCATTGGTGTATAATTCAGCCCCCCCCCCCCGAATATAAGCCTGGGTCTGGTAGGCGATTTGAAGATTCCCTGGGATCTTTATATGCACTGCCTTCATCACCATGGTGGACGAAAGCTTGAGTGCTGAGCAAGCAAATAAAATAACCCCCCCCCCATACACACACCACTGCCTGCTTCAGCCACTCTGCTTGATTGTCCCTCAGACTGTGTGATGAGAACTGTGGGTCTTTCTACTGAAAGAACTCTGAAAAAGTACATTGGGCACAAGAATCTTGTCTGTGTTTAGGGCCTCTAAAGGTCTTCGTCTCACCCAGGCACCTGTTATTTGAAGGACTGCTGAGATCCCCTGCTCAGTCCCAGAGCCTTCTCTCTCCTTCTCTGGGGGTTTGAGGTAAGGAGAGGCTGATATATTTCCTCGAGCATCCTTGCCTTGTCAAAATCCGCTCTGTGTGTGTATGTGTCTACCTTTGTTTGGTATCGGTGGCATTTTCACAGCGCATCAATATGCTCGAGGAAGATGAAACTGTTCTCGTATCTCGCTCTTTTAAAGAATGAAATGTGAAACAAATTTCATGGTGGATTATCACTCAGAAGGGCTTTTCCATTCATCACCAAGCCAGTAATTTCCCAGATAATACATTGCATTGGGCGGGCAGTAGGAGGAGGGCGTGTGCGTTCTAAAGCTCAGCTGGTAAACACTAAAAGAAGCAAATTCCATTGTTTTGCATTCAAATAAATAAGTAATTAGGATGTACTAATAGTCTTGGCTCTTTCCCTCTACGAAAAGACTGGGGAAACTAACCTCTCCATGTTCTTCTTGTCATTGTTCTGCGTTCAGGCTATCAAATCGCCTACCGTCTGGCAACCAGCAGCCCAAACAAGTTCACCACTGTTGAAGTTGGCTCCACCGTCAGGCAGTTTGTGGCGACAGATCTCCTCCCTGAGTCAGCATACATCTTCCGAGCATCTGCCAAGACCCGGCAGGGCTGGGGGGAGCCTCTGGAAGCCACAGTCATCACCACGGAAAAGAGAGGTAATGGCAGCAGCTGCGGGGGGGGGGGGAGGCAGTCATGACACTCTGTTTCCTGTAGTTGTCCAATGATCCTCACCAACTCAGGGAACAACCATGGATGCTCCTGCAGGTGATCTCACTGATCAATCTGGGATAGAAGGGTTAAGAGGTTTCAGGAAGTAACCTGGACCTCTGTGGCTCAACCCATTCCATGCACTTAACCTTGCAGGGTTGTCTTTTAGAGGGTCAGCTTATTTGCAAGTAGGTCATGCTGGAGATATACAGTGCCTTTTGTAATAAAACCATTTGTTTGCAAACAATCAGTGAGCAGATGGGGACCAAGCCCCCCTTGCAGGCAATATCGACAGCACATAGCACTATAACATGCCAAATGGAGGGGCAGGGAGGGGTACGTACTTCAAATCCTATATAGCACCAATTAAGTCCGATGGCCCACCAGTTCCTAACCACGTCTGCTGCCACATCTGCTGCAACCTCCAAGCCCTGTGCGATCCTGGTGAAATGCCCTGAAATTTCAGGCATTTACAACTATCTGCATCTGTCAGGCATCTCTGAATGAGCAGTATCCCGTTCTCTTTAAGCCTATCCATGTGAGCATCCCTTTCCTCCCCCACCCCCCCTTCCCCAAATAGACACTCTTCCATAGAATAGAAAGGAGAGTACTCTTGTTCTGGAAAGCATCTTTCCCCGCTCTCCTTCCCTGTCCAAGATAAAGCTAATTTAACAAAACTATGTGAGAGACACTGCTGTGTGCCTAATAGCTGCATCACATAATTTCCTTCTCTCTTGTAGCAATAACAATGGGCCCCATTACTGTTAAGCACTTAGGGTTCTCTGAATACAAGAGCTGCTGTATAAAATACAGCCTTCCCCCCTAATGTATGGCCTTGTGTCCTGCCTACATCACACCCTGCTGAGCAATCAGAGAGAAAAGTAGTTAGGTTCCTAAGAACTGGATGGCGTAAAAACACAAATTGACCGTGCATGTACTAAAATTAGGGGGCAACTACGCGCGAGGTTTGCTGTACAGCTATGCATTTAAGTGCAGGGAGGGTACTTGGAAATAAAACTCATAAGTTTTTACTTCGCACCTCCCCAGCAGTGTCCATATAGAAGCATTTGTGCCCCACTTTTCAGCTAAAAGGGCTCCTAGTAGCTTACTTGCAATAAATTAAAACAAGACAGCCCTGCCCACAGGCTTACCATCTTAAACAAAACGCAACATGCAAGGGGAAAGGGACAGGGAGGGGAGAGGAAGAAAGCAAACTCAGGCGCCACTACTTTAATAGTAGCACTTGTAATGACCAGGTGGCACAGAAACAGTTCAGGGGCAGGGTGTGCCTGAGAGAGCAAGGCTGATGAACGAGCCCTGCTTCTCATCTCTCCCAAGGAGGCAGCTGGGTCGAATAGGTTCTGCCAGGTGACAGCTGAGGGGAGAGTAGGCCTGATGGAGTTGGTCTTTCATTAGAATGGCAAATGGCCTAATATCTAAAGGCAAGCACAGACACGAGATGAGGATGAGCCAGGGAGGCACAGTTGACGGAGGATTTCGGAAATAGGTTTGCAGGATAAACCAGCATCTTTCCATACCGTGCGGTGTAGCTCTCGTTTTACTGTCACATTTGAGCAAAACTGGAAAGGATGTGGGTCACAGTCCTGCCACGCAAAATGGCAACTCTGCATCCAGTCCCTTTTTCTTCTCTCTGTCATGTTTTGTAAGGTGATGACAACATAAAAGCGTTTCTTTCTCCTCCCCTGTTCCATATTCTAGGGTGCTGCTGGGGCTGGGCTGTGCGTATGATGTGACCACATCCTGCCCTGTTTTCCCCTTGCGGGGAGAGAATGAGAAACTGGACGTGGGGTTGGTGTTTCTGACGACAACCCTATGATCAGCATCTCACTTTTTCCACCCTAAAATTGGGGTGGAGCACTTGGGAGTTAGACACTCCAAAATTTAAATTTCATTCACATTGGACTGGGAATTGGGCACCTCTGTAATCCTTTAAGCTCCTTTAGGAACCTATGTGTCAATCGGTTATGTAGAAATACAAAGCATGTCCTGAGCTCCTTATAGCCCAGTGCACTTGTTAAGACCAAAGCAGCCCTGGATTTCTATAATCCTATGGATTTCAGTGTTACAGAGATGCCCTTTAGGCTTTCAATGCAGCCTGCCCAGAGTGGAGCTGCGAGATTCTGCATGGCAATCCCTGCTGCTAACAAGAAATCACTTTTTCTCGCCCTGTTTGAAGGAGGGACAATAGAAAGACTTTGTGCCCTTAAAAAAAACACACAGAGAAGGGGGACTGCAGGTCATGAGCTGAGGATACACTTGGCATTCAGGATCTCCCAGCTTCAGTCCCCTGCATGGACTCTCTGCTTGGTTGGGGGTTATTGTTGGCCTCACCTGCCAGAAATAATTGTTCTTGGGATTGCCTAAACTCCTGTGGGCTGGTACCATTTCCTACTAGCATCTTTGGAGCTTATGGGGCAGTGTAGGAGGTTTTTGAAATCATTACGAAGAAAAGGACTGGAATTTTTGCTTTGCTTCATCTGGAAGTTACAGTGAGTGCAGGATGCTGCAGCAAAATTGCTGACAGGAGTGAGGCGTTGTCAGCATATAACACCTGGGCTCAGAGATCTGCTCCAGTTGCTTAATTGCTTCCGGACCAAATTATATGCTATTAGCATATAAAGTCCTTAACAACCTGGGACCCGTTTACCTACAAGATCACCTCCCCCCATCTGTGCCCACTCAACCTCTTTGATCAGTGGAGTTGGCACTTTTACAGGTGCCACATAATACCCCCACATTATTTCAAAGAACTAGATTATTTAGTGTGGCAGCACCAGCACTTTGGAACTCCTTGCTGATTGATATCAGGCAGGTGCCTTCATGGAATTCTTTTTTTAGACAAGCCTACCCAGAAGCTCAGGATGTGGGTGGCGCTGTGGGTTAAACCACAGAGTCTAGGACTTGCTGATCAGAAGGTTGGTGGCTCGAATCCCCGTGACGGGGTGAGCTCCCGTTGCTCGGTCCCTGCTCCTGCCCACCTAGCAGTTCGAAAGCACATCAAAGTGCAAGTAGATAAATAGGTACTGCTCTGGCGGGAAGGTAAATGGCATTTCCGTGCGCTGCTCTGGTTCGCCAGAAGCGGCTTAGTCATTCTGGCCACATGACCCGGAAGCTGTACGCCGGCTCCCTCAGCCAATAAAGCAAGATGAGCGCCGTAACCGCAGAGTCGGCCACGACTGGACCTAATGGTCAGGGGTCCCTTTACCTTTACCTTTACCCAGAAGTTTAGAAAGTTTGCATGCATTTTAATTTATTTTAGTCTGTTCTATCATGGTTTAATCTTTCTGTATGTTTTAAATTATGGCCGGTTGCAATTTTTTTAGCGATAAATTTTATTGTTTTATCATTTTTGCGAACCAATTTCAGGGTTTTTTTCCTACCATCAAAGAGTATATAAATTTCATGAGGGAGAGAGAGAGAGAGAATGCAAGATGCAGCCCTGCTTCCTGCTTTAAGGTACACATGAGAAGAGAGAATCCAACCCCCCTGGGGGACCAGCAAACATTTGCTTCCTCCAAAAGAATAACCCTGAGCACTTAAGCGCCAACCTTTGTATCGCCCTGTAAGGCTCCCGCCATCAGTGCTGAGGACTCTCTGAAGCTGATGGCTTTCTATTCTTCTGGCATCGTCTGCTGATAGAGGGCTGCTGAGAGGTGCTGAGCCATAGCGCAAACGCTCCCAGGGAGGCAGGGCAAGAGAGGAACTCGGGAGACAAACTCTTCTTTGTAGGAAGTGGCTGGAGGTTCCTGAGCTGCTGTACGTCCCTCTTTGTGGAATCGGGAGCCAATGGGGTGGGATGAAACGAGTTGTTTAGAGGTGAGCCGCCGTGGCTTCGCTGATCAATGCCTGCTTTATTACATGCCACACATTTTAATCAGAATCGATAAGCTCCATGATAAACAATTAAACAATTATTCCTCACTCTATTGAGTTTTTCGGTTGAAATCAATGGGTGCTGCTTTGGAGAGACGGTTGCAGGGTGGGAGTGCTCTAGTATGGCGTTCCTTCATCGTGTGAGAGGGTTAACCGTTCACTGCCTCCAGAGATTTCCCGGCTGGTTGTGAGAGGCTGGCTTATTTAACGCTGGCGCTTCAGAGTGATTAAGTGCAGGGACTCAAGAAGAGTCCCTGCCTGCTTCACTCATTGGGCTTGCCCTAAAATGCTGCGCGGCACTGCAGGGATGTTGGCGCATGTGTGTGCAACACAGCCATGTGTGAAGTGTCCATTTTGCTAGGGGAGGCAAATCTCCTCAGCTTAATGCTATCTATTCCAGGGCAGCTCCCCTCCAGGGATCCTGCAGGACTCCTATACAGTGGCATAGGAAGGGGGTGCTGTGGGGCAGTCCGCCCTGGGTGCCACCACTGAAGGGGGGGTGACAAACTGGAAAAAAAGTAAGTACAGTCATACCTCTTGTTACATTTGCTTCAGGTTAAATCTTTTCAGGTTGTGTCCCGTGGCAACCCAGAAGTACCGGAAAGGGTTACTTCTGAGTTTCGCCGCTTGCGCATGCGCATATGCTCAAAATGATGTTATGCGCAGAAACAGCGAATTGCGACCCACATGCGCGCAGATGCGCAGACACGGGTTGCATTCTGCTCATGTTGCAAACGGGGCTCCGGAACAGATCTTGTTCGCAACCAGAGGTACGACTGTATTTTAAAAATAAACTTACTGAAACTCCTCTCCGAGAAGTGGGTGGGGCTTCCCAGGTCCCGCATGCCACCCTCCTTCCCTTGGGACCTTCACCCCGCCCCCAACCCAGCTGGCCAATCGGCTGCGGGCAGGGCGAAGGCAAGGAAATAGCTGATGCTGCCGAGGCTGACTTCCTGATGCTGCCGAGGCTGACGTCCTTAGCCCCCCTGCCAGCAGCGGTTCGGTTTTTTGGGCTGTGGTGGCAGCCTGCCAAGGAAACAGTGGCCCGTGCATGGAGGCCAAGGCTACAGTGGCCGCCAACAATGGTTGGGTTCCGGGGAGTGCAGGCACCACGGACGACCTCCTGGGCCGCTAAGCCAAAGCTGCTTATGCTCACAATGTTCAGTAAATAACACTTGCGACTGTATCTTATTTTTCCTTCTTTTAACAATTTGAATGTGGGGGGGGGGGTGACATGAAATTTTCTGCACCAGGTACCACCTGACCTTGCTACACCTCTGCTCCCATCGTTCCTGACCATTGGCCATGCTGGCTAGGACTGAGGGGAGCAGTTCAAGAGCACGACATTGACTCCCCAGGGTTTACTCGGAGGGCTGTGGCTCCTTGCTGTCTTGGGCAGTGGATCATTCCCCAAATCTGCTCTTTGGAGTTGCCTGGGAACAAACAAGGGATGTTGCAGATAATTGTAAAGAGGAGTTCATAAAAATGCCCTGTTTGATTACTTGAACATTTCTTTTCCGCCAGGCCTTTGGCTTTAAATTATCTGTGGCCTCCTTGAGTGGGTGGGATGGGGTGGGATGCTTTAACCCTGCCCTTTAAAAATATGAATGTGTTTTATATTTCCCCTTTTTAAAAATATATTTTTGTTGAATTTTATCCATATAACCCAAATAACAAAATAGAACTTCATGAGTCAAACACACAAAAACTGATCTGAACCAAACCAAAGCTGGCACGGGATGTTATATTCATAAGAAGAAATAATAGCTCACATTCTTAGAACACGAGGGGGGAGTGGTGTTAGGGCTGGAATAATGTTGTGATTGGCATAAAAACAGAATGAACATGGTACGGAGAAAAGTTATATTGATCCAGGCTTTCTGTTAGCTGAATCTGGCCTTTTACAAGTGTGGGCGTCTGTTCCTTCCTCTCCATCTCACCTGCATCACCTTTGGCAAACTGGGGCATCACCTCAGCGCTTGCAGAAAACACATTGAACTTGGCAGGGTGTAGGATCTAAGTGCTAGACTGGAGCATGACGCCAGGGGGAGGAGGGAGAATTGGAACAGAGGGCAAGAACCTGGGTGGAAGTATCTATGCAGGATGGAAAATTGGAGCAGAGTTCAATAAGGAAATTTCAGGCTCATGCAGCCTCTGTTCAAGCCATGGCTATGGGCTTTCTCAGGCAAAGTTCTCCACAACCATTTCATCTCAGCCTTGCATTGATTCTACCTGTGGAAGCCACAGGTGTTCTCTGACCTTGGTGACCCTTGTGAAGCCTCCTTTTTGCTTTCACTTTCCTCAAGGCCCAGAGAAGCAAGGGCTGTTCAGCAGGGAGCAGAATTGCCTCTTTTTAAAAATAATTTTTGTTTGATTTTGCAAATTTATATTTGTAAAAATCCAAATATAAATCCATATACAGAGATTCCTCTGAATCTTGCAACTTCCCCCCATCCCCTCCATGGGGTCCCATTTTAACATTTACAACTGCATATTCCTCCATATAACTTTTATATCAGTCCATAATGTCCATGGTATTTGTTAAACTACAAGTGAAATCAAAATCCTGCCAGTGTTTCCATCTGCTTACAGTGGTCTCCTAAATAACTTAGAAATTTTCCCTATTCTTTTATAAAGTTTTTGTCCTCTTGGTTTCTGAGTTTTCCAGTCAGTTTTGCCATTTTGGCATAGTCCCACCAGCTTGGTTTGCCATTTCTCTCTTGTCTTCTTTCCATCTCTGTGCTAGTAACATCCGGGTAGCTGTTGTTCCATACATAAAAAGTATTTTCTGCTCCTTTGGAATGTTGGTGCCTATAATTCCTAATAAAAAAGCTTCTGCTTGTTGTTTTTTTAACAAAGGTTGTTTTAAACATTTTTTTCAATTCATTATATATCATCTCCAAACCTTTCATTACCATACAAGTCTGCCACATATGATAAAAGGTACCTTCTTTTTCTTTACATTTCCAGCAGATATTTGTACTTGTCCTATACATTTTTTGCTAACTTACTGGGAGTCAAATACCACCGGTACATCATTTTCATATAATTTTTTTTCAGTGTACAACATGCCGTATTGCCTCTTTTAGCATTGATGCAACAACATTTTAATGTATTTTTAATCTTTGTTGGAAGCCTCCCAGAGTGGCTGGGGAGACCCAGCCAGATGGGTGGGGTACAAATAATAAATTATTATTATATTATTATTAACATATGGAAGAACAAGTTGGGCTCAGTGTCGCTGCATTCGGGGATCTTCTGTTTATTGCCTACCATCTAAACTTTTTTCTAAGAATAACAACTTTTATATTTCATTCCAGAACGACCGGCTCCTCCCAGTGACCTGAAAGTCCCCCAGTCCGAAGTGACATCCCGAAGTTTGCAGCTACATTGGATTCCTGGGAGCGATGGGTCTTCTCCGGTGCGCTACTTCACGGTGCAAACTAAGGAGCTTCCCAGCGGCGAGTGGCAAACATACTCTTCATCCATCAGCCATGAAGCTACTTCCTGCTCAATTGACAGGTACCACAGAGAAACTCACAGCCAGAAATGGCAGGAGACACAGCACACCTTGACCACAGGTAGCACCTTCTGACCTCGGAGGCCCAGAGAGACTCCTCCATCATTGTAGGAAGGGGGTCAATGGCATTGCTTCAGAATTTGAGGCACATTCAGCACACATGGCTTTCCCCAAATAACCCTGGTAACTGTAGTTACAGAAAGGTAGCCGTGTTGGTCTGCCATAGTCAAAACAAAATTTTTTTTTCTTTCCAGTAGCACCTTAAAGGCCAACTAAGTTAGTTCTTGGTATGAGCTTTCGTGTGCATGCACACTTCTTCAGATACACTTGAAACAGAAGTTGCCAGATCCCTCTATATAGTGAGAAGGTGGGGAGGGGTATTACTCAGAAGGGTGGTGGGAATGGGTGATTGGCAGATAGCTCTGATGAGCCTGTTGACGACTCTTAACGACTGCAATAGGTCTTACAGGAAAAAGCAAGGGGTGAGAAGGTGAAAAATGGCTTTGTCATGTATAATGAGATAAGAATCCAATGTCTTTGTTCAGACCAGGTCTCTCCATGGTTTTAAGTTCTGGAAAGAGAAGCTGCTGAATTGCAACTCATTACCAAACTTAAAACCATGGAGAGACCTGGTCTGAACAAAGACATTGGATTCTTATCTCATTATACATGACAAAGCCATTTTTCACCTTCTCACCCCTTGCTTTTTCCTGTAAGACCTATTGCAGTCGTTAAGAGTCGTCAACAGGCTCATCACACCACCTTCTCACTATATAGAAGGATCTGGCAACTTCTGTTTCAAGTGTATCTGAAGAAGTGTGCATGCACACGAAAGCTCATACCAAGAACTAACTTAGTTGGTCTTTAAGGTGCTACTGGAAAGAAAAAAAAAATTTGTTCTGGTAACTGTAGTTTGCTATTGGTGCTGCAAATGATAGCTTTGTGATGAACTTCAGTTCCTATGATTCTTTCAAGGAAGTCATGTGCATTGAATATACACAGGTATGGTCCATACTTGAAGACCTGACTTGCAAAGAGAGGATCAAGTGGCAACCCTCCATCTAGTTGCTCTAATGCAGGCCTGCTAAAGTGAATGCAGTGGTTCTGGGAGTGAATAGGTTTTGGGTTGTGGCTCTGGGAATTCATCCAGAATAAAGTAATAGGTTATTGATTACGTTTGTACATATGGTTCTAGTCCTGGCACAAATCTGCAGTCCTGTGCCCCTCTTCCAACTCCACCTTGAAATCCCAGGTGCCCTTGAATGGTTTACAAGGACTCTGAGGTGGTGGGTGTGATGGATGGCTATAGGATTGGGCAAATTTACGGAGGAGAGACTAGGCACACTGGGTATTCTCTGCCTCAAGCGTCAGAGGCAGCAATCTATCTGAATACCAGTTGCTGGGAACTACAGGAGGGGAGAGGGCTCTTGTGGTTGGATCCTGCTTAAGGATTTCCCACAGGCATCTGATTGGCCACCGTGAGAACAGGATGCTGGATCAGATAGATGATTGGCCTGATCCATCATTTTGATCTTGCTTTCTTGTTCACATGGAACAGGATGCAGTAAAAGGGACAGAAGCTGGATTCTATGGCACTGTGTTAAGTGGTGTGCAGAGACATTGCTTTCCTTCAGCCTTAGGTTGACTGCAGATATGCAATGTGTAATGCAATAGTCGTGACTGCTCCCCCATCCCAGCCTTAAAGGAAGTGCTACTGATTCTAGTCTACAGCAGTAATATTCTGACAAATCAATGTAGGTGAACAAGTTCCATGCATATTTGTGCTTTGCCTTGGTGGGGGTGTGGTAGCATGATGGCTGCTTGCAAAGATCCACCCTGTTCTCCCTCCAGTCTTGTTTTTTTTTGGGGGGGGGGGAGCAGCAGCCCTCATTCTCAGTTGGACTCCATGTGGAAAGTCTTTATCAGAGGGGAGGGTGAAATTTTAAACCCAGACAAATTGTTTTCCAATTGTTTTAACATGAGATAATTGGTAAACGGCTGGCTTTTTCCCTCCTCCGCCTTCTCCTCCTCCTTTCCTTGCCCAGCCCGTCAGCAATGCAGGAAAACCCAGACCTTTGCAAAGTCCCTTTTTTGCAGCGATAGTTGATATTCATTCCCCTCTGCTGCATTGAGATTCTGTCTCTGTGAGTTCCTTATCTTGTTTTCAGATGAAATGAGGGCAATTTTATCTGTATGGCCATACTGAGGAATAGAGAGATAACATCGCCCTGTTTAAACTGCGTTATCCAGCCTTCATTAGATTGTGCTGGAATTAAAATTCTTGAAGTGATTGCTTGCTGAAGCCACCCTGTACCTACAAGGAGACTTGCCATTTGCTGTTCATAACACACACACACACACACACACACACACACACACACACACACACACACAGAGCCCTCTGAAGGAAATGAGGCTCTTTTGAAAATCTTATTGGCATACCAGCAAAGGAAACTGGCTAATGGGATGCGGATCTTTGGCATCAAATTAGAAACTACCAGCTCACTGCAGTTTGAAAATGTTCAAGTGTGAGGAATTACTTCGTCGGGCAATAATTTTCACCATCAAAATAATGGGCTGCAGGGCACAGGGGTGGTCTGTTTATTGAGCATTGATTCTGATGTGCTTACAGGGCTGTTACATGAAGTCATAGGCACCAATTCTATGGGACAGAGGACATCTCAGCCCCCCCCAAAAAAAACCATATTGGGACAAGAATCTTGAGGTGCTGGGCCTCGCCTGTATTGTTTTACTGGTACTGCTGTTGTGGGTTTGTCATGGGTTTATATTCTTATACAGCCCAATGAATGTTGTGTCATGTACATGCTTCTCTTTCTGTGTGTGTGCAGATTCTGAGATTTGTTTACTACGAGTTTAATGCAAAACGTAGTTTTGGCAAGGGTAAAAAAACAAAACCATATTTGTAGATGTATGAAGAACTGTACTGCATTTGGAGAAGTGGAATGGATGAGCCCAAAGAGGGAGAGATGCACTTGGGCAGAGACAGAGGGAGAGGTGTCTGTGTGATATGTTTGTGGATGAGTGAGTGACTGAGAAAGAGAGAGAGGTATTTGTGTGTTTGTGGTCTGTATGTGTGCAGCAGTGTGTGAGGGAGAGAGAGAGAGAGAGAGAGAGAGAGAGATATGACCAACCTGTATGTTTTCTTCTGGTCTTGGGGAAAGCTCCCTGTTGTTATTAGACTACAACATCCTCATTGTGTATATATTGGGTGTGGGTGGGTGAATATTGTGTGATTTCCACAAGCAGGACCACCAGGACATAGCTGACTTCCCAGGGCAAGTCTGAGGTTGTCCAGGGGAAACAGAAGTGACTATATTCTCATTAGTTTTGTATTGTGCCACACAACCATTTTTTTGATTGGTACACACAGCACTTCCTCAATATTCTCAGTGTATCCACTAGCCCAAAAAAGGTTGGGGACCCCTGTCCTGTTGTGAAAGAATTGATCAAATAGCAGCTATATCCTACGGTCTAACAGGACAGCTGCGCCTTTCCCACTTCCCCGTTCAATCCAACGGAGAAATGCAACTTGCAGACCCACAGGTTGCTCTCCCTCTGCAATTTCCATGATCACAGCAACTCTAGAGCATGCATGTGCATAGCAGCCAGTCTCCCGTCTTCATTTTTCTTTTTCTTCTTCTTCTTACCAAGATCCAAGGAGGGGCAAATGTGTCGCCAGGTTCCGAAGAGCATTTTCCCTGCGGGGGCTGCTCAGAGCAATTTAGCGCACACTGTCCATCACGCCTCTGCTTTATCCCACCACGGTTTGAATATTCCGTCCCTGGTAATCTTATCTGCATTGCTCGTTGGCCCTCCAGGACCAAGCCCAGCAACTGGCTTCAACCGATTAATTAGCTAAGCCTATTACGCGGGACTCTGGACCCAAGCAGACCTTGTTAGCGACTCAAAGGGAGCCTCCCGCTGGCTATGCTGGAAGCTCTGCTGAAGTCACCTCAGCTGGAAGTCAGTCTTTGCATATCTTAAAGTCACTGAGTACACAGAAAGCCTGCAGGGAATCCCCTGTCACTGTCTGTGTTAAATAAGCTGAGTAACACTATTAGTTGGAAACGCAACTGCGATTAAAAAGCAGCACTCCTGGAGCACAGTCTCCTAGATTAGCCAAGATCCTTGTGGCTGGGAGCCCACATCATCTGTTCATCTGTTCTTCCATTTGCTCTGCTTGCCCTTGGATTAATCCACTGTTGTCTCCTGCAAGTGGAGCAAGGGCAGGTGTTATTTGACCATCACCGGGAAAGAAAGGTCATGTTGAGGTGGGTGAGCAGCGCTTGAGAAACAGGAACCCTGCAAAGGGGGTGTTTGGGTTTCAGCTCGTGCCTCTGATCTGGATCAGAAGAGCCTGGCTGCAGCTGGATCAGGCCAAAGGGGGTCCATCCAGTCCAGCATTCTCTTCCACACAGCAGTCAAACCCAAAGAAGGACTGGAGTATGACTGCGGTGCACTCCCCACCTGGAAATGCCAGCAGTGATGTTCCAAGGCATACTGCTTCCGACATAGATAGAACACAGCCATTGTGGCTGTTAGCCATTGATAGCCCTCTCCATGAATTTGCTTCCACTCTCTTGTAAAGCGATCCAAATTGGTGGCCATCCCTGCTTCTCGGTGAAGCAAATCCCACAGTTTAACATGGTGCAATAGCGTGGCTTCAGGAAAAGGAAGACATACTGGGTAATACAAGCTGCGCTTACAATATTTGTTGTGGGGAGAGCTGCTCCAGGCAGCTGTGGATAGCCAGAGAGAAGCATTGATCCCCATTCTGTTAACCCTTTCCCATTTTGCAGACTCAACCCATTTACTTCCTACAAGCTGCGCCTGAAAGCAACCAACGATATTGGTGACAGTGACTTTGGAGCCGAGACGGAAGCAGTCACAACACTGCAGGATGGTAAGGGCGCCCCAGCTGAAAACTGAGCATAGCTGTTTCTCTTTCACAGTAACCCAGGGGATCCATTCCCTAGTGCACTCGGTCCCAGCATTGCACCTCAGGATTAGGGGACAGGAAGATGCATAGGGCTAAAACTCACCGTTTGGGCGCTATTGACAGAGGCAGTAGCACAGTTTAGCCTCCTCAACAGTGAACTGCCCTGCAGTGCCTTCAGATAATGAATCTTGCTGGTTTAAACCCCGTTTGATTGTCTTCCAGGTTCTGTGCTAACGAACCATTATCTTTCCTGAAATTGAATAATTTAACAAGGAACATTAAAAATGAATGTAGAATTGAGCCTATGTTTGGAGAACTTTCTCCAATTGTTTTCACTCCAAATCCACTTTCAGGCTGCAGAAGTGCTAAACGGTTGAATGAGAGGGGGGGGGAGAGTGCATGTCCAGCAAGCACAAACATTTTAGACTGCTAGTTTGTACAGGCAAAAAGCCATTTACAATTGCAAAGTGCTTCTCCCCCCACCCTTTTGTCTCAGATGAGTTTCAGGTGCTTTTTGTTCAATAATAATAAATGGAGTACAGTAATTGTTCAGTGCATGTGTACGGTGATTTGATGTAGACATGAACTTTCCTATTCAAGGCAGTCTTTAAGGTATCAAGGGTTAGGGTAGAGAGGCACATCCACATCCCCAGTGGACAGGCAGAAGGCGAAAGGAAAGTAACTGCCTGATGGTAAGACTGAGGAAAGGCAAGACAAGGTGGTAGCAGACAGGTGCATGAGCCAAAAGGTACACTGATAAACAATCTAGCAGGTCAATAGAGAAACAGGTACACTGGTCCAACAGGAACTTTGTCTTTCTGGGGAGACAAGATGCTCACATTGTGAAGAATCAGGCTGAAATCTGAGGCTCTATAAGCGCAAGTGAAACCACAACGGTTTCTTCAATCGAGTGACATTGCTGAACCAGTGAGCTTCAGGGGATACTACCTTTGGCAAGCTGTCCTGCAGAAACACAGGCAATGGCATGCTTAGGCCCAGTCAGTAGAACCTGGGTGTGTGGGGGGGTGTTTGAGATTCCTGGTGTGTTATTGGGAACAGATCTTGATCTGAGATGAAGATGCATGCCCAGATATTTCTCCAGCATTGCATTGGGAAGAGGGGTATTACAGAAAGCATCGAATGGAGCTGGGTGGAAAACGTGAGCTCACTCCTCTCAAAATCTGTGACTGCACTTCAGATCATGTCCCAACCCCCTTCGTGCCAGGACAGAAGGCTTATACGCACCCTTTGCCTTGCTCTTTCCAGGCAGAGTCTAGCACTTTCATGCCCCATGTCCAGGCTTCCCCCCTCCCTGAGCTTTAGTACTCAGTTGAAGCAAACTCAGTTCAGGTTTTCTGCAGATTGACGCTCACTCTGATTGAGCTTTGAAGAGTGGGTTTTTGCAGGCAAAGCATTGGAGGCTGGGGTAGGTGCTCAGACAGGGAGCTTTCAATTGAAGACTGTGCCTGGAAAGAGCAAAGTGTGGATAATACCAAGCTCTAAATGTGTTCCCACTGCACCTCTACTGTTATCTACCCCTCCCTGCAAAAGAGATAACAGAGGTTGGGGGTGTCTAACTAGAGGATGCTAATGAACCCTGTCTATTAACACCACCAGCCCTTTTTTCCTGCGGAAAGCAGGAGTGGGGACTTGCAAGGAAAAGGGTGCTCTGCTTCACACATTTGGACTTTTGCAATGTTCAAATAGTTTTGGAGGAGGAATTCAGGAGTGCATGGGTTTGCAGATAGGAGGAAGCTTGAGCGGGGTGTGTCCATTGCATCCCCCCCATGTCCAAAGAGCTTCTGGATTGTGGCTGCAATGGGGAGGATACGATTCCTCTTGGACAGCAACTCTGCAGGTGTAAAGACAAGTGACTCCAGTTTGTGTGGCTTTCATGTGTCAAGTTTACTTTGGATCATCTTTGTTTTAAAACCCGCATTGGCTGCAGTGTACATTCGGCGTCTCTTCTGAAAACTCTCTGTTATTCATAAACTCTCCGTTAAGAGCATTCATAAGTGATGCACAAAGTGCGTAATAGCTTAAGAAGCCCCTCTTAGCATAATGCATGAAAAGCAGCATGCATGGGAGCATCCAGTGCTGTTCTCTGGACAGGCAAATCAACTGCAAAGTTGAATGTGCACTGATTCCAAGTTGGAAAAGTTGTTTAAGTAAAGCAGCCCTCACTGAGCATATTGTCAAGAACTCTATAATCTTAGTTTTACCTGAGATGATCATAAAGTGCCTGGCTGTTATAAATCCCCCAACATCAGGGCGAGCTCCTTGGAAAATAAACCATTTGCAATGCAGATGACCCTACAACTATCTTTGGGCTTCCAAGCAGGCTTTGGGCTGGTGTTTCTCCCTGTGTCTCCTGGGAATTGGGTGTAAATGGAGTTTCAAAGGCAGGGGTAGGGTCTGTGGCTCCATATCAGGAGGCAGAAATCCCCAGAGGTGTCCGCAAGCCTTGGGATGTGCTGAAAGTTGGCCTTTGAATCCCATCCTTATCTTTAAGCTGCCACGGTTTGTCTCATCTCTCTCTCTCTTTTGCTGCAGCAGACTAGCGCAGCTGATGTTCTGGGGGTCATTCCCATTATATATCTCTACATAGATAGATATATCCTTCCCAAAGTGCACTTCGGGTTGAGTTTTGGAAAACCCAGGGCCCCCACTGGCCTCTATACAACAGAAATGATTAACTGTAAAAGCTGCTCACCTCCTCAGCAAACTCAGAGGATTTATTTTGCTGAGCAAACCCGCTGCGGCTAGTGGAGCATTTTAGTGTGGAGAGCTGGGAGCGCCTGATAAGCTTCCCCGGCTTTGTCCCTGATACATTCCGTGCATTTGCTGCACAGGTAGGATAGATGCTCAAAGCAGGTTTAGGCAGCTGGGCCTCTCATAGGTGGGGTGGGGGAATGGCGGGAGGGAGGCCCCCACTCGCTCCTTTGCAGCACAGCAGTGCCTCCGTGGCAAGCCAGGCGAGGAAGACCTTCCAGCAACAGAACGCATTCCCTGCTTCCCTGCTTGTTTCTCACTTTAATGCCTGTTTCCTTTATATATCCATATTTAGTTCCAGGCGAACCACCAAATTCTGTGTCTGTGACCCCGCATACCACGTCCTCCGTCCTCGTGCAGTGGAAGGTTAGTAGCATATAAAAGTTGGGGGGGTGTCTTGACCAGAGGAGCACAGAAAAGCAGGCTCTTGGGAAATACACTCGTGGGGGCAGAGAGGAAGTTGCACACCTCTAACCTTCTGAGGAGGGTGCAAGACTGAAAGCCCACAGTCACCCGATGCCCTCCCAAGACCTTGCATGCACACGAACCAGAATTTGCCCTGAGACCACACACTTTGGTTGAGTCTCCCTGCAATTCATCACTATCTATGTTAACAGTGGCTGCTGTCTCACTGATGTCTATTGCGGTGTGGCTTAGCTTGCGCAGAAGACCTTGTTCATGCAGCATTAACACTCTCAGTTACAACATGCTGAACAAATGCAAGGTGTGTTGAATGTTTTCACCCAAGGAGGTGTGTGTAGGCATCAATCAGCAGCTCACCTCCCAGTCAGTCGTATAATGGAAGAAACGGAAATGCAGACAGAGGACCGCGAAAGGCCACGTGTTAGGAATAAAGGCCGATCCTGTTGATAGATTTTGGGTGGATAATACATGTGAAATAGGTGGTAGTTTAGATAATTGCGTGCTTTTTATTTCATGAAAATGTAATGGGATAGTTGCACTCGAGCCACATCGAAAGAACTGAAGGCAATTACATGTCATTACCACGCTTATGTTATTTGGGTGCTCAGCAATTTAGACGCGAGGTAGTTTTCAGATGAAAAAAATGTAAAATAAGCTTAAACTAGCTAAATGCTGAGGAAACACAGTCAAAACAGCAGTTATCATAGGTTACCCAGCACAAGGCAATGTTTTAACATGCTGTTTGGAAATGCACTGAAGCTTCTCAGCTCATTGTTTCGACCCCCGTTGGAATGAATTGAGACTTCTTTGTAGAATGAGGTGATGGTTCTGCAGTTCAAGAGTGATTTCAAAATCCCTTTAGTGTTAAATTTAACTTGGGTGCTTTGTTCTAGTCCATTTCTGGTTTGATCCAATAATTTGTCCAAATTTTGCAGTGTAAACAAATAGCCATTCTCACTCCTCCAGACCTGGCTGGCTGCTACTCATAATCACTTTTACCTGCCTCTGCAGATCCTCTGGGCCTCTCGTAGAGATAGACAGAAAATCCTAAATAATCCATTACCATCAAAAGCTGGGTTTTGTCCATGAAAGTCGGATAAGAGCAGGATGCCCTGACCTTTCAGCAAAGTACCTTTTCCAAGGCAGAAGTATGATTATCAGGGAGGCAGAAAGGAAAGAGCTTCCCTTGCCATTTATCTCTTAGGTCCCTTTGTGCCAGGTATCTAAATAGCTTCTGATTCTGACATAAGATCTGGACTCCAGAGGGAATCCTGCTTGCTTGCCTTTTAATCGGGCTTGATGTGGATCAGGAGGCTTTTATGAGGGACAGGAAAAATAGAAATTGGGGGCGGAGGTACTGTGGAGCCCTCGTTATCAGAAACTTGATTATCAAAAACTACTTGTTAATTGAACTGGCTGCATTTCCCCTACGTAGATTCTGATCAAGGCAGCCCTATGTAAACAGCCCTCATTCTTATTCACATTTTTAATTAACCAAATGTTACGGATGGTCCCCCAGGCTGTTCAAAAAGTTGGCCTCAGGCAGATGACACAAGACTGTATCAAAATATGTTACTTGCAAGAGTCCTTGAGGCCTCGAGATCAACCCCAACCTGGAATTAGGAGAGCAAATACAATATTCAGAGCCCCAGAAGTGATAAGAAGTTATGGGAGTCTGAAATGAGACCATGCTATTTTATTCCAGGGGCTCCAGGTGTTGGAGGAAATAGGAATGTAAAGAATACAAATCTTTTACTTCATATATGCATGTCTGTACTGGAGTCAAACTTAATGCGTTGTGGAAATGGAAGAGACTATTCCTGGCCCACCTTGACTGCACCAAGCATATATTTGGGAGATGAGGCAGATGTGTGCATGAAGAAAGCGATGGATGTGTGGACCCAATTCATCCATCAGTACAGGACCGGTGACTGGGAAGGTGGAGTTGCTGTAATCCATAAGGGTTACATGTCTCTTTTAATGAGTTCCCTGTCGGAGATGCAGCCACGTTGAAGCACGGATACAGCTAGTGTCAAGCAACTGAGCCACAAGAGGGATTCTGCAAGGCTCCCTATTGCCCTGCTGCTTCACAGCCTCCACTACCAAGGTGACAGATGCGATGTTGAGGATCTCTGGGTAGGCTTCAGTTACAAATGCTGACGTCTCCTTAATCAGCACAGCTCAGGATTTCACAGACACCGTGGCAACCATGAGTCTGTCTCAATGTTTGTTAGGCCCAACAGCTGCTGCAGTTCATACATTGGATCCAGTTTTCTCTACTGGACAGGATGAAGTTGATCTTTGGGGAAGAACTCCTTGGTGCCTCTTTATCATTGGCAGTTCTCAGCCTGGTTGAAGTTGGACTTGCTCTTATTTCAAACCTCCTTCACGTGGTTAAAAGCTCGATTGAGATAGTCCACACATACTTCAAACTTAATGGAGCCAGATGGTCTTCTGTTGGCCTTAAGGGAGCATCCAGTTTAGTCTCTGTTATCTTTGTGAGTTCCTGGAACACACATGCTGTTAGCGCAATAGCTCCGCAGAACCCTCTTCCCTGTTTATGAGAAGTCATTTGTCTCCCTGATGACCTACAGAGTTGCAAGGAACTTAGCAGCAGAGACAGTGTCTAGAGCTCAGGTGGATGAAAACTTATGACATTTCTGACTGCACATGGCTCATCCCCAAACATTCAACTGAGTTTTCATGGGTGAGGAAAGAAATGCCCCACCTTAGCCTCTATCCATGTGGGTTGCTGGATGCCCCAGTGGCATGCCGTGATATTACTGCTTAGTACTTTGAGGATAAAATCACTGAGATAATTCATGGCCTGGATTCTGCTTTGGGATCCAGGTCCAAAGCAGAGTCATCATCCAGAGTGTCATCTTGGATGAAAATGAGGACTGATGAGTGCTTGCTTGGCCCTTGTCCTTGGCTGGTGAAGCCTTGTTGAAGGTTATCATTAAATGCATATTGTGTGAGGGAGTAATGCAAGACCTCTATTATCGAAGCCACCACTCAGCCCCTTGACTTGGTGAAATTATGCATTAGTTTCAAACTTTGTATTCCTAGCCAAGGTTGGCAAGTGGGCCATCACTTAACAACTCTGTAAAGTCTCAGACAAACTGGATCCATTTTTGACTTGCGTCTCAGGTTTGGGATGAAAACCACCTTTGTCACTCTTGTTGATGTCCTGTGTTGGCATAGATAAACCCTGCGTGACAACCTTTACCTTCAGGGAGCATGACCCTGGATCTGCCAGTGACCTTTGACTCTTCAGTGGTTCTGCTTCTAACTGATGGGGCGATTTCACAAGAGACTGTTGGTTTTCCCTGGAGAAGTTTGCCATTGGGATCCCATGTGGTCAGGTCAAATTGTATTGCCTCCATGTGGCTCCATCTTGTCCCCCTTGCTTTTCAACATCTACCTGAAACCACTGAGTGGAACTGTTCAGGCAGAGAGGCTCCCATATACGAAGTATTGCAAAGGATGATGGGATGGGATTCTCAAGTCACCTCCCGGACTGTGGCTGCAGGTTGTGTCCCAGCAGCCTTTTAGGTACAGGACAGCTTGCATGTTGCAGTGCCTCTTGCCCCAAGAAACTGCTTGGAGATGCTTGTGGTGTCCTGGATAGTCTCTTTCATGTCCTTTTGACTTTGCAAGGGATGCTCCTTTTGGGTCATGCGGTGAAATATCTTGGGCTAGCACCAGGGCATCTCTACTTCATCTTAAAGCAAGCCTGCATGGATGACTATTTTAACAACCAACATACTGGGCACAAGCCTTACCTAACCTATTTTTCCCTGGGACATTTTGCAGCCTCCAAATGCTGAGAGCCTGAACGGTCTTCTATTGGGATATCGCATTTATTACCGGGAGTTGGAGTATGAAAGCTCGGTCCCAGGACTGGAGTCCAAGGTCATTAAAAACCCTTCAGCTTTACGAGCAGAGCTTACAGGTGAGCAGCCAGTGGGGTGTGTGCCTTCCCCCCACTTTATGCAGTCCAGATATTTACCATTCAGCTCAGTCTCCAGTGGCTTTAGAAGGGGCACTGAAATGTTTGGCATCTGCATCAAGATGGGCAAGTGCTGAAAATGGTTACTGGGGAAAAAACAAGAGGAAGACAGGCACATGCTCTGAAACTCCCTCTGCTAAGTGGCTGGTGGATTTACGGTATCTCCAGTGGGGTCACTCAGGAGGCCTGCTGTCCTTCCTCTCCCACCTTCAGTTATTGCTTCCTGCTTTCTGCTGTTTCCATGTTGTGGCTATCTCGATAGTAAATCAGGTGTTCAGAGCTCCATCAAATTAAAGGCTTTATTGATTGGGAGAGAAGAGCAAAGGGTGGGGGGAGTGGGAGACCCTGAGGCATGCCAGTCAGAGCATTGTCTGCCACGCCGTCAGAGGCGCTGCTCTCTGAGGATGTTGCAGACAGTAATGTGAATAAGTAAATGCATAACATGGAATTTCCAGGGGGGGGGTCTTTCTGTCTCCTTGGTTCACACTCTCTAGCACAAATCCCCTGTGTTCCGGCCCTGGCAGGATCTGGAGGGGGCCTTCTGCCCTAGAGCAGCCTTGCCTGGTGCCTGTTTGTTCCGCGACTCTAAGGACATCTTACGCTTCCTCATATTGCCTGCTTGTTTGATTTCTCTCTGTGGCAAGGAGGCTGAGCAAGCCCTCGTGACTGATGATCTTTCAACACGTTATCTAGAAAGTGATGTGGCTTTTATTGCCTGTCAAGGTGCAGTCCTCAAGCTTAAAGCTGTCTCTGCGTGCAGCGCATCATTTCCTGCTGCCTGTGCTGTACATCATGTGCAATAACTGTTTTCCTTGCCCTCTTAACAACTTTCTGCTTTGCTTACCCTGAATAGCCCAAAGCAGCTTCAAGACAGTGAACAGCAGCTCTGCATTAACGACGTATGAATTAACACGTAAGTGCATGCGGATGTACAGACACACAGAGAGAGAGAGAGAGAGAGAGAGAGAGAGAGAGAGTGCTGCAATACTGGGGAAGAGGCGAGATTCCTGGGGACCTTTTTAGGGGCTTATACCAGGGCCACATTAACACCATACTTTTAATGTGTTGTGATACCACTTCAAACAACCATGCTCACCCAAAGGATTCTGGGTGCTGTAGTTTGTTAAAGGTGATGAGCATTGTTAGGGAGGTTGGTTGTTAAACCACTGTGGGAATTGTCACTCTGGGAGGGAAATAGGGGGTCTCCTAATAGCTCTCATGAATTTTCATGATTTTGTGGCCTGCCTCAGTCCCGTTTTCTTGCACGTTGCCTGGGAAATATTATCACCCTTCCAACAGCAAAAAAACAAACAAACCCCAAAACAAATGCTCTTGTGTATGAACTGGCAGGAGTTTGAAAGTCCGTAAAAATGTCTGTTTCATATAATATATCAGATGGTTTTATTTATTATGCCGGCAAAATTTAAGCAGTAAATCAGATACCATCAGCTGTCTGTCTACCTGAAACCGGCAGGCAACACACTGCTCTCTGACTCAGATACGTGGGCAGAATACTGGTAAATACTTCGGGAAATCTGAAATTAGAAGGGCTCATTATTGAACTCGTGAAACTGTTCCTACGATAATGGTTTGCTGCGACTCTCGGTGATGCCGAAGCTGAAGGGTACCTTGCCAGTTGTGGAGGAACTGATATGCAAATAAAGAGCTTGAGAGCGATGCTTGCACAATTTCGTGACATTTCCAGCCCAGCTGCCTGGCAGTATTTTGCTGGTGGGCTCCCCAGATGCTCCGTGTCCTCTGTAAGATGGGTGGCCTGATTTGAATATGCAAATCATGGCACCGCAAGTATCTGCAGGTCTCTATGACCGAACGGACATGGATGTGATGCTCCTTTCTGCCACGATCTTGCTTATTAAATGTGCTCAGGGCTCCCCCCTCCCCTGCCGCTCCTCTGTGGTCTCCCTCCTATTTTCCTTTTGCCATCCCCTTCCTGCCTCTGTCAATGCTCATTCCTGAGTTTGAGCTCAGAAATGGTTGCCCAGTGGCCAAAGGCAAAGCTGGTGATGTCAAAATCTTTTCTCGGTTTTGTGTGCTCAGCATTCAACCTATGATTGCCTGGGGGAAAGGACGTCTCTACACACACACACACCTCCAAATAAGACGTTTCCAAGCATGCTTCTTGCGCTCTGTCAGTTCCTCTGGACCCAATGCCTCTGGGGAGGAGACCATAATGGCCTCTGCTATGGCTAATGGTATGTGCTGTGGATGCATCTTAAGGATGACTAGCATTTGGTCCTCCTTGCTGCACGTAACATAAGATAAAGGGTTCAACCATGTGCAAACAGCCTCTCAGAATCCACCACTGTTATTTACGGGCAGAGAAACTGCACAAGGCAATGACCATTTCTTGTGGGCGGGGGGGGGGTGGGGAGAAGAGAACTTCAACAGTTTCTCAGCTTCAACACTGAGCTTTGGTCCAAATGCCGGACACTGTAAATTTGTGAGATGAGCTAGGGAGCTCCAAAAGAGAATTCTCACATCTTCACCACACTGTCATTCCCAGTATTCTTTGCGGGGAATGGTTTGAACTGATATGAAAGCAAAATAATGTCTCCTCCTAGAGATCCAACTAGAATATCAGAGTAATATCAGAGCGATTTGATACCTTTCCATTTATTCACCTGTCTTCTGGGCTACTGGGAACTTTTAAGTGGGACATCAAATATGTTTGTAACCCAATTGTTTTACCTTTCCAGAGCTGAAAAAGTACAAGAGATATGAAGTTGTCGTGACAGCATACAATATTGTTGGAGAGAGCCCTGCTAGCACTCCTGTGGAAGTCTTTGTTGGGGAAGCGGGTAAGTAAGCTGGCTGCTAAAATCCTATAATGTAGATCTGACTCTAAGGAAGGAGAACTCTAAGGAAGCCCCTAGTGGAGCTGGTGGCAGCTGGTACCCCAGAGCCAGTATATTTAAATGTGTATGAAAGAAGCACAGAGCAGAGTAGTTTGGTTCTCTGGAAGTAAGATTGGTGGCGTATGAATAATAAAATGATGATGATGATTCTGTAAGCAAAAAGCAAGATGCAGAGATCAGTTTGAAAATGCATGGAGAATTTTTTGAAGTCTCGGGAAAATCCTGGATGGGGAGCAGGCTTTTAGCTCTAGCTCTCTGTCCTTCCCAAGATTAGAAAAAAATATGTAAGGCGGCCATGATTGCAAAATCAATTCTGTAACGTAAGAGAAATCAGGCAAATTCACTCAGCTTGTATAACACAGACCTGCTGCAGGATCCAACTTTTCTTGGTGCAGAATTTGGTTTGCCTGTGAGCAGAATTTTAACTATAATTTAACCCAAAGCGTACATGAAAATATTTTGCGTGTGCGTGATGACGCGGTGCAGGCAGACACAGCCTTTGGCACCCGATGCTGAACGAATGGCATATTTTCCTGAAGATCATTTAGGACCAAGTCCCTTTTCAATGCAGATAAGCTTGGTCAGAGCTGGGAGCAGAAATGCCCCTGCCTTAGATTTGCCGTGCGCTGCCAGCTAAAACAACTGAATCTCATTTCAACCTTCCTCTGCACCTTCCCAGAGATTCATTCCTCCGTGCATTTATGCTCCATTTGGATGGGGTGACTGGGTCTGCCTCTAGTGGTCAGCTGTACAGTCCATGCATTGGGCAGAATGTCTGCTGAGGGGATGGCTCTGTGCAGGTTGCTGCATTCATATAGGTGCCTCTTAACAGATGCTGGATGTGTGAACATTGCAGTGAGTGGGGACCAAATACTCTGCAGAACAGAACGGGAAAACAGGCCAGGATCTCATTACTGTGCTCATTATTCTGTTACACGCTCGTAAAGGGCAGAACTAATGATATGCACTGATACACTTGGAGCAACTCACAGTTTAATGCAATATCCATATACGAACATACAATAAAAGATAAATAAGGCCTATTAAGTCAGTGAAAATAATGTTTGCGGGGCGGGGGGACAACTGTGCTTAAAGTAATATTATTGGGTCAGACACCATCTCTCAGCTTAATCTATAGAGCTGTAGGATAACAACAGTGTGTCTGTGAGTTCCTTGGAGGAAGGGGTTTGATGAGCATTGGATGAATTCATACGTGCCTTCCACAAATGGACTTCAGTGTGTGACTGAGCTCAGGCTAGTGAGGGGAATACAGGGAGTGCAAAGTAGACCCCCTGTAGGCACTGTTTTCAGAAGGGCATAGCGTGCGGAGGGGGTGATTTCGCTAAAATTGGGAGGGCCCCCTGCCTGAGATGAAGCCACTGGCGGAGGAAGAGGAGTGCGGGGGGAGCGCACCGCCCCCGGCAGCGCGATCTGGGTGGGGTACCACTGTGGCTGCCCCCCGCCTGCGCTGGGCGCCATGCCCCTGCAGCAGGCATGCCATGCCCCCAGGACGCGCATCACGCCCCTATGGGTGAAGCGCCACGCCCCTGGGTGGCATGCCAGCCCCGCCCCCGCCTGCTCTCCACCCCCCACCACTGGATGAAGCTTGTAGATTTCATAAAGAGCTTCTCTGCCATTCCCACCATCAATCAAACCGAGACTGGGGCACAATGGATGGTTCACTAAGCAGGATGCAGCCCGCTGCACACCATGCTGGGCTGCCCTTGAAGTTGCTCCGGAAGGTGTACATGATGTCAGGTGCCACTGCATGGAGATGGGATCATGTGTCACTCACCCTTAAAACACTGCACTGGCTGGCTGTGAGCCACTGGGCCCAATTGGAGGTGTCAGTTCTAGGGTCCTGAGCCACTTAGGGTTCTGTACAGAAGTGCTCAACAGAGCCCTTTCCCAATACTGGGGTGAGGAAACCCTTCTCATGGCCCGGCCTGGGGCTGCTTGAGACAGGGCCTTTTTGGTGTCAGCACCCCCTGTGGAATGCCCTCCCTTGGTGGGGGTGCATGCAATTTCTCCACACACTGTCAAACTTTAGGGGTCAATTTATACATGTTTGTCTGCCCAAGCTGAGAGGACTTGAAGTTTGCCCTGGGTCTTAATAGTGATGCTGTAGAACATTAATATTTGAGTTTTGCGGGGGGCGTGTTGTTTGGTTTTGCTTTAATTAAATATTGCATACAATTGCTGTATTTGATCATTGTTCACTGCCCAGGACTCTGTTTAGAGGAAGAAAGGAATAGAAATGAAATGAAATTGGCAGCAGCAGCATTTTGTGGCTATATGGGTGTGTTTGCCAATTTCCCTATTTCAGCCAGGCAGAAAAACCAGGAGTTCCACCCATGCCCTCTAGTCCACCTTGGTGGGCCATATCCCACGGACGGCACAGCACAGCTCCCAAAATTCCGCAATGCAAATTTCATTAGTCCAGACTTTGCCAGCCTGGTGCCCTCTGGGTGCTTCACACTACAATTCCCATCACCCCCAGCCAGCAGGGCCATAGGATGCTGGGTCTGGTGGCTGCTGGAGCCCCAGACATCTGGACACACACACCCCTGGCCAAAGCTGCATTAGGCCATTCGGTCAATGCCGACTCCCTTTCTGCTGCACAAGCTTATTTTTCCTGCTCTGTTCACCCGAATCTGCACTCTGGTCTGCCTTCCTGCGATGGAGGTTCCTTGCGTCAGATTTGACCCGTGCCCCCAGCTAATGCGACTCAATCTACTTTCACCTCCGTTACCCTGGTATTTCATATTTAACATGCAAAGGTTCCATTTCAAATTCCAGAATTATTTTCATTACAGTTTCATTAAATCCGAGATGTCTTGGGCCTTGGACAAGCTATTAGCTCCTTCTGACCTTTTCATTTCAAACATCACAGTAATGTTCTGTTATCTTTCCCTAAAACTCCATAAATTAATCAGGGCAGCTGCGCTCTCTCTGAGCGCTCTGGGGCAGTTCTTGCTATTGAGCTGTCAGTATTATATTCCTGCTGCTGTTCTGTCTTCCACCTGCAAAATATGACATTGGAGTTATAACACAGTGCCTGTTGAGCAACGTATGCTTTTATACAGGGAGGCTACATGATGTTAAGAGGGCATGTGGATGCGAAGGACATCTACCAGGAGCATCTTGGGTGGTATCCTTGGAGGGCTCTATTCTTCAGCTGCTCCTGGTTCTGACCCTCATTGAAATACATCTTCAGCAGCAGAGGCAAATGAAATGTATAATGAGGTTTCTGCTGCAATTCTGTCCAGCCTCGGCCAAGCTCAATGTCAGGCTGCAGAGTCTACTGGGTGTAACATAAGAATAGCCTGCTGGATCAGGCCAATGGCCCAGCATCCTGTTCTCGCTGAGATTAAATGAGGATTGGGGGAACCTGATATGCTACCTTGAGCTCCTTGGAGAAAAGGGTGTGATGTGAATGCAATAAATAAATAAGAAAATAAAACAAAACACTGGAAGTGGGAGCAGTCTAGTTTCTCTCACACACTCTCTCACATATACACACACAAAGTGAAGAATAGTACCTGTGCATTTTGCCCCGTATCTCAGTTTTTAAAAATTTGAGAAGCCTGAGAAGCCTATACTCTTTTTTTTAAAGGAAGGAAGGAAGGAAGGAAGGAAGGAAGGAAGGAAGGAAGGAAAGCTGGGGATCTGGGGCTTATGGTTTATTGCAGGGTGGCAACATCCCATCTGCAGATGCCCATGAATTCTAGAAAGCCGTGGGGACTTTCAGCAAGGACATTGGTGCTCCATCTGCACCCTGCGTCTAGATCCTCCTGTTTCTTTGCACCCCATCCCTCCCGGTGTCTCCCTCGGGTTCCCTGGCGACTCTCCTTGGCCCACAATCCTGCATGCACTTAGGCTGCTCAGATCCCCCTGAAGCCAATGCCAGATCCGGATTTGTCCCCTTGTCAAGCAAGGCTTTGTTCCCATGGTTTCTTCTACACCAGTTCTTGTGAAAAAAGTATTCTGGATTCTGCAGAAAAGCCAAACACAGTTATCATTCCAAAAACTGTGCTGAGGAAGTAGATGCATATACATAGATAATGAAGAGATATCCCTGGCCACAATAAAAACCAAAATAAAGGGAAAGTTCATAATTATATATTTATAAAATCGTCAGAGTTGTTGGGCTTCTTTAAAATAGTATTACAGTTGTCTTCTACTTTGGCTATATGTTTGGATATATTTCCATTTGGTTTTTAAATTTAGGCTGAGGACAGGCTGTCCAACTTTGCATCTTGTGTTAATAGTAACGTACATTATGATTTTTGGAATACAAGAGAGTTGGGCAAAGCAAGAGATAAATGTAAAGACTTGAAGAAGCTGTCTGTGATGTCCTCGGACTCGGAACCAGAGGAGTCTCAGTCCACACCAGATCCTTTGCCTCAGGCAGCATCTGAACCTAGTCTGGGGCCTGATTCTGAAGAGACCCAGTCTGCACAGGTTCCCCTGCAACAAGCACCAGCTGGGCCGAGTCAGGGGCCTGAGCCTGCCCTGGCTCCAGATGCAGGGATGACCTCGTTGCCTCCAGCTGGGCCATCACTTACAGCTGCTCCACTACTGGTTGGGTCAGGAGAGGCTGAGGCGGCCTCTGGGTCTAGTAACCCACCGACATCTCCTGAGCTGCAGAGACTAAGGTCTGAGAGAAGGAGAGACCCGAGTACTCGCAGGAAGAGTGCTCGCCTTCAGGCGAGACAGGGAACTGAGTTGCTGGGGGATCAGGACCAGCCGTTACCCCGTCAGAGATAAAAGGCTCTTGGACCCTGTCCCAGGTTGCAGGAGCAACATTGCTGTTTGCCAGAACCTGCCTGAGATCCTCTGCCTGACCTTGCCTGGTTTCCTGCCTCGTGTCCTGCCTTGGCCCTGTTGGACTGACTCTTCATGGAACCCTTGGATTTGGGACCGGACCTGGACCGCGTTGCTCGGGTTACCCCCGGGCCCAGCACACTGCCATTTCTTCTTCTGCCTTGACCTTCTTTTCCCTTTTGCTTTGGTTTGCATAAATGTTGGGCTGCCTTTGACAGAGTGGCACCAGGGCTCAAGAAGCTAGAGGGGAGCAAGGGCTGGTCAGGGCCACCCTCCTCATCGTGATGAGGTGGTCCACGCCTGCCCCCCCTTGCCCCTTTAGGACCCCAGTATTTTAGGATGACAGCCGCGCAGGCTTCCAGAGAGGGACCAGGCTTAAAGGGTGGGCTAGGGGGAGGGAGACAACTTTTTGAAAACTCCCCATTCTGCAGTCAGAGCAAGTTGAGCTTCCTTATAGAGAAGGTACCCTTAAAACAAAACGTGGGGAAATAATGTCCAAATTGAGACGTATGTCAGATTGGTTTATCTGCTGCCCTTAATTCTCCCTTGGTAAGGCAAAAAATGCATGGAGATAATTTGCTCTGGATTCATACTGCAAGCTGAAGCAGCTGACTGAGCGCCTCATTAGCAGCTCATTAAGCTGTTAATATTACTCATAAGCAGTTCTCCATACACATGGTGAGGCAGCGGCTCCCTGTTTTAACACTTAGCAAAGTAGGGTTGCCATATTTTGCAGAGCAAATAAGAGGGGGTGGCGCTGTGGGTTAAACCACAGAGCCTAGGACTTGCCGATCAGAAGGTTGGCGGTTCAAATCCCTGCGACGGGGTGAGCTCCCGTTGCTCGGTCCCTGCTCCTGCCAACCTAGCAGTTCGAAAGCATGTCAAAGTGCAAGTAGATAAATAGGTACCACTCCGGCAGGAAGGTAAACGGCGTTTCTGTGAGCTGCTCTGGTTCGCCAGAAGCAGCTTAGTCATGCTGGCCACATGACCCGGAAGCTGTACGCCGGCTCCCTCAGCCAATAAAGCAAGATGAGCGCCGCAACCCCAAAGTCGGCCACAACTAGACCTAACGGTCAGGGGTCCCTTTACCTTTTTATGAGGACTCTCATTTTAAATAGCCCTATTACATGTAGGCTATAGAAGCTGTGATATATTGCTGAGGGGGGCAGAAGAAGAGAAGAGGAAAGCAAGTCTTTGACCACCAGTTATGTCTCACCCAAAAAGTATAGCCAGAGACATTTTGGCAAATTTAAAAAAAACACCTGGATGAAAATTTTACCCCTAGAAAAGAGGACGTGTCCTGGAAAAAGAGGACACATGGCAACCCTAAGCAAAGTGACTTGTTTTGTCACATTGGGAGGTTGGGAAGAAGCTTGTGCTCCCTCCATGGCTAAGGGGGGGCAGGGTTTGGGCTGAGCCCCCTCCAGCCGCATTTTCCTTTCCTCCATGTCCTCTTTCTTGCTCCAAAGCTTTTCCTGTGAAAACCTGCTCTTTAAAGCTCAGTCAGAGCAAACAGCTATCTGTGGAAAACCCACGTTGACATTTGCTCTGATTGAGTGCCAAAGATTGGGGTTTTGTGGGGGAAATCTCCAGACGATAAAAATTAAATAAATGCTCAGACGCAGAGCTTTTAAGTGTGAACCTGTACCTTGAAAGAGGGGGGCAAACCGTAGGTGTGGATAAGCTCAGAGATAGCAGATGTCAGAGTTTCACCATCACCTGCCAAATGCACCCTAAGGTCTTGCATTCCTCCTTCGGTTTAGTTTTCAGTTGCATCTTTGGGCTCCCTCCATGAGACGGCCACGAAATCAAAATGCTTTCATTAGAAAGGGCAACAAAGGGAGGGAGACGGGCAGAAAACTAGCAATTTCGAAATGCATGCGCTGCTGCGGTTTAATAGAACAATTGTATGCTAATTTCCCATTGAATCCGCGGGAAGCGCCGGCACGGTAACGGTTTGCAGCGGTCTTAGCTCCCCCTAGTGGTTACTGGAGGTGAGCTCCCATCTCCGCCGAAGGAAATCGACAACGACCAAGAGCAACGCGGCTTCTGATTCTTAAAGGAAAGAAAATAGGCTTGTAAAATCAACAGTAATGTAATGAGAAGGCATAATGTTATTAGGAGCGAAGATGCAGCCTGGCCTCCCTTCTGGTACCTCAAATGCCATTAACTGAGAGAGGCAGGCATTGCACATCTTCTCCAACAGCAGAAATATGGTTCAGCATGTTCTGCCCCAAACATTTTCACTGTGCTTTAAACCCAGGCTGTAAAGTAGCTTATCCTGCCTTTATACACTGAGGGTTTTCGCTGGCTCTTATTGTTAGAATTATTGCTACCTGCACCAGCAATCTATTGTGCTGTTCATATTTTGTTGTAAGCCGCTCAGGGAATGTTTATTCATGGGAAGCTATACAAATCTAATAATGACAAACAACAAATGCTTGATTTTAATTATTTGCTTTATGAATATTTAGCTGTGATTGCTGCCTCGCAGGAGATTGGGCTGGATGACCCAATCCAGTCCCTTCCAGCTCTAGAATTCTACAATTCTATACCCCGCCTTTTGATCAAGTTGTCAGGGTGGCTTACAATAAAATATGTTTAAAGCACATTTTAATAACAAACGGGGGGGGGGGATTTTTAAATCAGCATAAAAAGGAATGTGATGGAACAAAACAGTTATTCGCCAGCCTTAGAAAATAAAAATTAAGAGAGGTTTTTGCTAGATGCTGGAAAGACATAATGAGTGTCCGGTGAACCTCTCTGAAGAGAGTGATTCAAAGCCCATTGAGGACTCAGGAGAGCTCAGGGAAGGGTGATCTCAAGATTCCAGCTGGTATTTATGGAGACAGGCAGAAGTGGCTCACCCTTTGGGGTGGAGCCACAACACTAGGAAACTGGGCAGGCCAAAGTGTGTGTACACACACCAAAGGTGGTTTTAGGGTCGCATGACCAGTGCAGCTGCACTGGGTGCCACACTGCAGGGGTGCCACAGCAATGATATAGGAGTGTGAGAGGCAGGGACACTGAATTTTTGCATCACGCAGGCCGCTGCTGAAATTTGAGAGCCAAAGTCTGCCACTGCATGCACACACACACACACACACACACACACGTCAACTTTCCTTTGGCTTTTTCTCATTTCCAGGAAAGTTAATTAACTTATCCCTCTTTGTTGCATGAAAACCCATAATTCAAAATATCCCCGTCTCTAATGATTTGGGCTCCCTGGGGCAACGATCAGGAGTCGCCTTGTAGAAGTCGCTGGCAAATTACCCTGGAATTTCCTTGTTGTGTAGGTAGGTCACTGCAGTTGTGATCTGACTCTGCCCTCCTTAATCGCTGTCTGATTAATGGCCTTTGATGCCAAAATCTGTTCCCTGAAGAAGAGGGCAGCCGTGTTAAACTGCTCAGGTGAAATGAGTCGCTTAACTAATTGCATTGATTCCAACTGTTCGAGCCCGGTGTAAGCTATGGATAAGTCTCTGTGCACTTAAAAGGACGTTTCCCTATACTATGGGATGCCATCGTTATTCTCGGAAGAATTTGTGGATGTGCTGGATAAGATGGAGGCCCATCTAGTCCACCATTCTGGCAGCAACAGTGGCTAACCAGATTCCCCTGAGAAACCGTGACTAGAGCATGAGGCTGCCCTGAGCATATGTTCCCCAGAATGTTTTCAAACTGATCAAACTCTTTATTAAAAGCCATCTGTTTCCCCCAAGTTGGCAATTTTTATTGTAAGCTCCTCGCAGCAGGAATCTGTACTCTATCAAAGGCTACTTGCCACAATGGCTATGCTCGGCCTCCATAGTTGGAGACAGCAATGTTTCTGAATACCAGTTGCTGGAAAGCACAGGAGGAGAGAGAACTCTTGTGCTTGAATCCTGCTTTTGCTAGTCTCCCATGGACATCTGGTGGCTACTGTTAAGAAGAGGATTCTGGAATAGACGGGCCATTGGCCAGACCCAGCAGGTTCTGCTTATGTTCTTGATAACAATACATTTAAAAGAGTATCCATCACCACCATGCCCTGTTGCAGCAAATTCATTTGGGTAACACAGTCTAGTTTAAATCAGTGCTACTGAAGTGGTGGCCCGCAGACTGGTGCAAGTTTATCAGACATCAGCTGCTGGTCCCCAGTGACTCTCCAAAGGCCCAGGGTTTTTTGGGGGGGGGAGGGCAACTCTTCAGGGGCAAAATATGGTACCAGTTCCTGGCACATTGTGGGAGGGGAATCTTGGTCCACCACATCAGATCGCTTGAGAAGCACCAGTTTAAACGATTCTACTTTCTTGCCCTAAAAACGGGCTACTTTCACCAGCAGCAACCTATAGAAAAATCACCATCACCACCACCATCATCCTTCCTGCTCCTATATGAAAAGTAAACTTGAGTATTTCAGCTCTTTGAGAAATTAGAGGAAAACTGGACTGAAACTCATTTGCAAAAAAAAGGGATGTGGCTGCACAATAGAGGCTCAGTTCTGGGACAATTGCAGAATCAATGAGAGACGTGCTGAAATTCAGCCATCAATTCATCTCACTTTCTTTGAATCATTTACACATTGACTAGCTCTTGACTATCAATCTAGATAGCAAGCTGTAAAAGAGACCTTCTTTCTCTCCTTTGTGTAAATGGCTCTTCATTAGGAGGTGGGGGTCCTTTCTATAAACTGAGGGAGGCTTCATGGATTAGAAAACTCTAAGTACGAATGCTTATTTCTTACAAGCAAGAAAGAAGCATCAGGGTGCCCCAGCAATCTAGTGTCTGCCAAAAGACACACCTACGCAACTTAGCGCACCCAGGGATGGGAGGTGAATTTGTTCAGGTTCCATTTTAGCATGAACTTACCAAATTCACACTGCTCAAAGCAATATGCAAACTGAGGCACAGTTCTCCCTTGCAAAGCTCACCTTTCTCTGAGCCTCACCATGCAGTTCTCCACCTACAGAGTGTGTACAAACATGCATCATAAAAATGAATGTATTAGCGAAAGGTGCATGTAAAAAATGTGTATGCCGGTGAAAATTACAAACAAAATTGCATTATGCTGGGGAAAACAGCTTGCAAAAATGCATACAAGTTTTCATATTGATCTTTCCTTTTTTTTAAAAAAAAAAGGCAAACGTAAGCAGAAATGGGGCAAATTAAATTTTAAGATTGGAAAATGGAGAATCTGAGAGAAGCCAGCATTAACGGATTCTTCTTCTTTGGGAGAAGGCTTGGGGGGGATGTACAGCTTTCCTAGCTAGGCAATTCTGAGAGAGAAAACAGTGGTGATGTGTAGCTGAGAGAAATTTAAAGACAACCCTAACTGTACATTTGTGGAAGGCAGTGAAAAAGAAAAAGAGAGCAGGATCCCAGCCTGCCAAGAGTCATTGATCACCTTCTTCGGAGCCTCTGAAGGAAAAGGTGAGCGTGGCCAAGTGCCTGTTCTCAGCTGAATTTCTCCGTCACCCCAGGTTGACTGTTCCTGCCATCGGCAAGGTGCTTGTGTCCTGTTAGAGATGGGCATTAATCTCTGCCTTTCTCAACTTGAGCCCTTTGCTCTAAACTCTCAGAAAGCTACATTTCGGGGGGGGGGTGTGCAAAAAAAGCTGGTGTGCGGTATGTTCCAGGCATACATCATGTGTCTAGCCTTTGGGAGGCTGACAAGGCAGGGACTGATGAGAAAATGTCAGTGAGGCAGCTTAGGAGAAGATGCCCTCCTCTCCACGTCAGTCTCTCCAGGGGATGGCAGTACCGAATCACTGGCGCATGCCCTTCTGGCTTGCACCCTTTATAAAGACTTGAGGAATGAGATTATCACCCCTCTTTTATTGTCCATTCCGGGTCGCCCAACCACTGCCCCAGTGTCCTTTCTCTTGGCAGATCAAGATGAGCAGGTGACAGCAAAGTTTGCAAGGTTTTTAGCTGGGGCAATCAGAATAAGGTCCACTATTTGACTATTGATTCAAAACCCTAAAATGTATTTTATGCAATTGCCTTTTTAGTTCTATTCTTTGTATATCATAGTGTTGTTTTATTGCTATGGCCAATGGCTGACACAAATAAAGATTCATTCATTCAGACTCTCCAGGGGAATAGCAGATACTGCCTTAGACAAGGTTGGGATTTTTGTCCACCTTCCCTGCATTACCTTCATTCCCTGGCAGAGGTCTTGGGGGTCTTGGGCCCTAAGGGTCTTTTCCCATCACCTCCTTTTTATTTGTTTCTTTTATTTCTTTCATACCATTTATATACTCCACAATTGAAAGAAAATCCCAGCTCAGTCCCAGCCGTCACAGCTTAGTCCTACATGGATTGGAAACGGTCCATGCAATTGCCAGCTCATTTCGATCTGAACTCTAGCCACGTGGAATAGCTGTGCTGGGATAGGGAAGCTAGCATTGTCTTAGTCCATATGGTAGGAACAAATCTGAGGTCCTGGACAGGGCTGTCTTAAGCCTATGCAGCGCCAGGGTGCAAAGATCTGCCCAGTGCCCCCCCCAGTTGCCTAGTCCCAGGCACACAGGAGGGTGGAGCCAGCTGGCTGCCTCAGCATCTCGCTGGCTTGGTCGCCCCCAAACTCAGGGCGCAGAGCCACCCAGAGCAGAAGATCCCGCCACGGCTCTCCGACCGAAGGGCAGACTCTTCCCCAGACTCAACTCTCAGGCTCCGGACTCTCAGCCTGGTGCCCCTGAGAGCCCCGCGCCCAGGTGCCCCGCACCCCTAGCGCCCATGGGTAAGACGGCCATGGTCCTGGGGTGGAGGGATGTGAGGAGGACAGTGGCCAGTGGTCTGAGATGATGGGAGTACAACAAGATCTGTCTGGCTACAGCTGCACGTCTGTTCCCTGCTGAAAAATGTAACCCTGACCTTCATCTACTTAGGTTGCTTCTTTGTGGTCCGTGACAGTGCTCATGTTCCTTCTGCAACAGTTCTAAACTACAGCTGCAGTCTCCTTTTTTGCGTGTGTGTGCAATTTCTAAGTTCTGCATAGATTTGCCCCGTGTCTCCCATTCCACCACGGAGCGCACAGCAGAGGCAACCCCTTTCTGGCACAAGCCTCCTCCTGTGTTTGTGCCTGGGGGTGTGTCTGGGACTGCCAATTGATTTCCTGCCTTTGCACTCTCTGTTCTCTTGGCACTGCTACAAAGCCACGGTTAGCGATTCCTTTATATATGTATAAAAAAAATTTAATTAATTGTACGGTTTGCTCTTTTTCTGCTATTTGCTCTTCCTTTCTCTTGAGTGATTCATCAAGGGGGTTGTGGCTGGAAGGTAAAGCAAATCCTTCTCCAAGTAGCAACCAGATACAAAGGGGAAAAAAGCTGTGCCATATCCCCAAGCAGAAGACGAGAGCATCCCCGAAAATGGCGCCTCTTTGCTTGCCAACAACATCATTTAGGCCCTCGGGGTTCTTTGCTGCACCTGTTACGCTTGATAACCGGCACCTAAAGCCACAGGAAAAATGCCACGCCAAGCCCTGTTTGCATATGTGTGACAGCAAGGGATTAGCAAGGAGCACATAGCTTGGAATTGCCAGTGCCTTTTGGATATGAGAGGCCATTAATTCCTCCATGTCTAACATAGATATGCTTGTACTTCTGGGGTTTCTGCCCCTCCCCACGCCATGATTTAAGCGAATGCTTTGGAGTCCCAAAGGATTTCTTAAGAATTGTTAAGCTGTTGTTGTTTTTGAACACACTGTCAGGTTAGCATAAATGGCTGGTTCTGTACAGAAACGTGCATTTCATTTTCCCAGTACAGTCATACCTTGGGTTACAGATGCTTTAGGTTGCGTTTTTTTTAGGTTACGGACCCACCGAAACCTGGAAGTACCGGAATGTGTTACTTCCGGGTTTCAGGGGTCACGCATGCACAGAAGCCTTAACTCACACTTTGTGCATGTGTAGAAGCGCCGAATTGCAACCCGCGCTTGTGCAGATGCGCCACTGCAGGTTGCGAACGCTGCAGGTTGTGAACGTGCATCCCGCATAGATCATGTTTGCAACCCGAGCATCCACTGTAGATCCACTTGGATGTGGGTTTTCAGCTGGTGCCTTGTGACCCAGAACACAGTCGTGGCCGGGCCCAGATCAGAATTCCAGGAACAAGAGGGTCTGCAGTGCTTCTTTTGGCTTCTGTGGGTTTTTAACAGAGTTTCAGCACCATGAAATATAGGGCACCTTGTGAAATTCTATGGCACTCTGGTGAATTTCATTTCATAGTGATGGCTCTTTGAAATCCAGGACTGGAGGGTCCACTACTGAGGAGCTTCATGGCCAAGTGAGGGATTTGAACTCCCAATTCCTAGTCCTCTTTAATCCACAGAACACCCCTGTGAGGTAGATTGGGCAGAGAGAGGCAGTGACTGGCCTCCAGTGTCACTCAGTGAGCTTCATGGCTGAGTGGGATTTGAACCCTGGTCTCCTAAATCCCAGCCAGACACTTTGGATTTTGCATTTGTATGTTATTCTGTGTGAACCACCTGGGGGGGCACTGTTTGGGCTTAAAGGTGGCATATAAATAAACAAGAACATAACTCTAACCACTAATAGAGTGCAGCGGGTCCATGCCTCACCTCTATAGACATAGCCAGGCCCCAAACACATCCCACCCCCTAGAGCAGGAGCAAAGAACTTAGACATGTCATTAAGCTTTTGCCAGTTTTCTGCCAATTTATCTCTTTGGTCTGTCCCCAGAGTTTATCAGGATCCTAGTGGCACAAATGCATATGGCCCACGAGAGGGACCTTTCGCCACCCTTTTCTCCCCCAGCGCCTGAATAGGACCAGCATGGCGCAGCCATCAACTCACCTGCTGTCTGCAGTTATTTTTCCAGTGAGATCCACAAGAGACTTTTCTAGCTAGAGGGATTCCGTTTATGAAGCAACATTCATTTGCGCTCTCTTGAGCACCAGGCACCTTTGGAAAGGCAGTAGTCGTTAACAGTTGGTGCGGTTTTCTTATATACAGTCAAACCTCGGTTCCCAAACGCCTCCATTTTGGAACATTTCGGCTCCCGAACGTCGAAAACCCAGACATTCGGGTTCCAGTTTTCAAACATTCCTCGGAACCCGAATGTCCGACGCGGCTTCTGATCTTCAAAAAGCCTAGCTGTCAGCCAGTCGGAAGCTGCACCTCAGAATTCGAACGTTTTGGAAGTCAAACGTGCTTCCGGAACAGATTATGTTCAACTTCCGAGGTTCCACGGTATACCGCTTGATTCTAAAAAAACAAAAACAAAAACTCACCTCAAGGCAGTTTACAAAAAAAAGATAATCAGATTATCAGTATGTAAAATTACCAATAATGTAAAACTTTTTTTAAAAAAGTTAAAATAACAATGGACTAAAAACAGATTAGAACTTGCATCTGCTTTGTAAACCTCTGGGTAGGCTTGTCTAACTAAGAATGATTTTAGCAAATGTTGTGTCATTATTCCTGTTGTTGTTATTATTAATAATAATGATAATCAGTTTTAATTAAGCACTAGTCTAATGGCTATTCTCCATTTTGCCTCTTGCTTTTTAATTGTCCTATCTTGCAACTGAGTTGCCAGTGGCAGACCTGCAGTAAGAAACAAAAAACAAAAACAAAAAACCACCCCAAACTGCCATCAACTTTATTTATGTTTTGGATTATTAATGCAGCTCATAAAATTCCTCCAGTTAGTTTTGATTGAATTGTTTCTTCTCCTCCTTTTTTTTTCTTTTTTCTTTGGGGTGTGCGATTCTGTCGTTTAATGGAGCGGTAAATAAGAATTTCTGATAATGAGCCCAAGCATCTGTCACAACAACCTGGCTGTGGTTATTAACATTTCCATTAACGGCAGGGTGGGCAGCGATAATACGGAAGCGGCGCAGTTAGAACAAAATAAATAGTTGGTGTCAGGCTGAGTGGGTGTTAATTACTATTTTATTTCGTAACCCCAGAGAGAAGGAGGGAGCGGAAATATATAAATATATAACGACCACGCAGCTGGCGAAGGTCACTGTCCGTGAAGAAAAAGGCCTCAGGAAGAGCAACTAAGGAGGGTTCTCTCGCCTTCCTTGGGTGGCAAACAGTTTATGGCTTCCATTTGCAGCCTGTTAAATGGGTGGGGAGGGAGGAGGCAGCAACTCTCAAGCACCGTGGGCAGAGGTTATGACAAGACCATCTGCAGGCAGCTTGCTGCTTTCTGGTCTCACTTCGACACCCCGTAAAAGTTAGTTCCTAGCAAAAATGCAAAATAGGCTTAAGTGGGTTTGGAGGAAGCCGCTCAGGCGCCTGGGGTGGCACGCCCAGGGGCAGGGCAAGCCATTCATAGGGGCAGGGCAAGGGAGGGGTGAGACATCCATAGGGGCAGGGTACACTGCGGGGCCTCCGGAGTCTGCCTGCCTCCTCCCACTCAGCTGCCGTACAGCGGGCGGACCGTTTGGGCAGCGTGGAGCCTGTGTGCACCAAAGCCACCGCCTCTCTTCCAGAAGAGACACATGGCTTGGGCGCGCTGCAGGCCCTGCGGTAAGTGCTGCCACATTTTGTGACCCCCCCCAGTGGTGACACCCGGGGCGGCCTGCACCTGTTGGGATGCGTCCGGGGAGACGGGGGCAATTGGCAGGACCCCAGCTGGCTCCAGCCCAGCAGCCGGACAAACTCCAGTTCTCGGAACAGCATCAAAAACTGCGACTCAAGCCTCAGAGACCTTTAGGGACTGAGCACGCAAGCCAGCAGAGATAAGAACTCTTTGCAACAGAAGTAGCGGACAGAGGCATATGTAAGCATATTTATAAGCATTTATTCAGCAGCAGGACAAAGGAAAAACATGTCTGCTTTCCTTCGTGTTCAAGCGAACAGCAGCATAGGCAAAAGCTATACACAACGGAAGTCCCCAGCAGACTGTGCTGGAAGTAAACAGACATGTGACATACAACAACTCCACATGCCTGTTCTAAAGCTGGAACGGAACTATATCCTAACAGCACCCACCGCCCACCCCTTCCTCCACCCCTGCCCGTGCCCTGGTCTGCATAAAGATGTGCTAGCAGGCCATCCCTTGTGCAAGGAGCAAATGCACCCAAGGAGCAGCTGGTCTTACGGATGCCACACAAGTATCCCAAAGCAGCAGGTTTGATATCTAACTCTGGATGAGAATACTGTTTCAGACCAGGGCTGCGTCTGCTGTGATGGAATTCTCCCCCAGGAAATCACATCCCTGTGCACAGAAAGCTAGCAAGTCAACGGAAAAGCCTAGGCTAGGAGTTTTCTCCCTAGCTTTCTAAGTGTGGGGGTTTTCTTTCATTTGGTATGGAAGAACACTTAGTCTCATGCCTCTTAAGTACTTTTCAATATATATATATATATATATATATGAGATAAAACTTTAGGCTTATTGATAAAAAACAGAAAAGCTATTTTAAAATATTCAAAACATGCTTAAAACAACAGTAGCTAAACAGTCATAAAGCACATGTAATGTCTGGATAGGTTTGCAGAAACAATAAGTTTTAAGCAGACCCCGAAACAAGTTCAGTGAAGGCACCTGCCTGATGTCAGTAGGCAGGGAGTTCCAAAGTGTAAGTGCTGCCACATTAAAGGATTTATTTCTTGCAAGTTCAGCGCAAATATTATGTGCCACTTGTAACTATGCCGGTTCAGCAGATCAGCACAGTCGAGTGGGCCCCTGTGGGGTAAGGCGATCATATACGTAAACTGATCCCAAAACATTAATAGCAACACCTTGAACTTGGACCAGTAGCAAAGTGGCGACCAGTGCAGCTCTCTGAGCAGAAGTGTTATGTGCTGGCATGGCCTCACTTCTGTCAGCAATTGTGTTGCAGCATTCTGCACTCGCTTCAAGTTCAAGGGAAGCCCCTCTTGGAGCGCATTGCAGCAATCCTGTCCTGAAGGGTTGGGTGAACTATTGCCTGAAATTGACAAAACACACACAATAAAAACAGAACAGCCAGGCAGCATCCAATCCCCTATTTGTTATCCCTCCCTGTTCAATGCAAGCCCCCAGCAGAAAGTGTTACAGCTCTTTGAGGAGTGTTCGAGGCAAGTGTTCGAGGAGACCTTTGTGCAAAATGAATTCCTCAATTCAGGGGCCGCCCCATGATGCAGACAGCGCTCTCTCTGCATCCTTTAATTCATTCTGAATGCATTGCCTCCTGCTTTTAAAAGCATTCTGCGTGCACTTTTGGTGCAGAATGTGTTTGCTGCTTTCAACACTCTGTTTGTTTAAAGGAGTGGGCAAGGTTTCCAAAGACTTTGTAAGAGGCAAGAGCAGCTTCTGGGGAACACAACTTGTGTGCCTTCTTATTATTATAATTATTATTATTAATTATACCAGCCTATACCCGGAGGTGTCAGGGTGGTTCACAGAATAAAATCACAATCTATAAAATCAAAATAAGAACAATAACGCAATAACTCGCCCCCTCCGCAGCCTGAATCCCCCCTCCCAACTCAAGATGCCAGCTCTGACATTCACTTCTCCTTCTCCTTCTCTGCCCTCTCTGTTCCCCTCTTCTCTCTTCCTCCAGCACCAGCAATGCCGCCCCAGAACATCCAGATAAGTGCCCTCTCCGCAAGCCAGCTAGAAGTTGCCTGGGACCCTCCGCCGGTCGACAGCCAGAATGGGAATATCCAAGGCTACAAGGCAAGTGCTCTGTGTGTGTGTCCACTACTGCAAATCTTCTTCCTATTGTCATTAATATTTCCAGCTTCCATAAGACTTGGGCATGGAGATGGGGGCCGGCTATTCCTCTCTGCTGCAGCCAGGTCACTTCACATGTGCATGACCCTGATGCAAGAAGAGAGGCGCCTGCAACAGGCAGCTTGCAGTGACTTAGAATCACAAAGATCATAAAGAAAGTGCATGAGCAACATGCAGATCCCCAACAACTGGTATCTGACCAACTCGAGCCACGATGATGGATTTAGACTCTCTCCAACAATTAGCTCTGATAAATGGAATTTTTCCTCAATCCCTTTTTTCCTTTTGTGCCTTTTCAGTCGTAAGTCTTTGCACAGGACTTGGAGATTACCATTGCAGTGTGGCACATCTGATCTGGATAATGGCAGAGCAGAGACTGGGGCCAGTTCCTCCTTGTCCAGGAAGGGAGCAGCTGGTATGCCAGCCCCAGCTGGGGGTGGGGTGGGCACAGCGGCATAGCTAGCTGCTCGGGCACCCAGGGCAGTACAAATACCCTGCACTGGAGGGCGGAGCTGTCAGAATTGGGGGGGTCGAAAGGCCAGCTGGCTCGGCCCCAGCTGGAGCATCTCCCTTCAGCCTTGCCGCTACGGAGATCCCTCGACCTCTGCTCCGACGTGATCAGTGACTCAAGCTTGCAGACTTGTGCACACTTTACTCATCAGTGTAAGCTGCACAACAGAAGAGGCTTGAGGCTGTAAACACATACTAAACTACGCATTTATTATACATAAATCAGGACAAAGAAAACATGGCATCTCTCCTTGCCGTCTTCTCGGAGAGAGACTAAAAACAAAAGCGTTACAGAGCGGAAGTTCTGCTCATGCCATCAATCTGTGCTGGAATGTAAACAGACATGTGACACACAACAATCCCATGTCTGCAGCAAAGGGTGGAATGGAATCCCAACAGGGGCAAGCCAGGGCAGAGCATGCTGCACAGAACCTCCACAAAGTCAGCCAGCCCCATGTTGCCGTTTCGGAGCCTGCTGGTGCCCGAGCCACCGCGTCACTCCCCAGGAGAGACGTGTGACTCGGGTGCACTGCAGGCCAGGCCCCATAGTCACCCCCCTCTGTGATAACACCTGGAGCAGCCCACACCCACCGCACCCCCCTTCCTACGCCACCGGGTGGGCACACTCATGGCTGCCACCTGTATATCCATTAGTGGCGCTAGATCTAGGATCATACTCAATATTTCTTCTTTATTTATATTTAATACTATTTATTGCATTTGCATCCCATGTTTCTTTCCTGGGAGCTCAAGGTGGTGTACGTGTTTCTCACCCTACTTATTTAATCCCCACAACATCCCTGTGAGGTAGGTTAGGCTGAGAGAGACCATCACTGGCTTCTAAGGTCACACAGCAAGCTTCACAGCCGAGTGGGGATTTGAACCCAGGTCTCCTAGGTCCTTAATTAATTAATTATTTCCCAACTTTTCCCCCCACACTGAGCTTAAGTTGGCATAAATAGGTCTCTACCCTCAATTTATCCTCACAACACCCCTGTGAGGTCGACTATACGAAGAGGCAGTGACGGGCCCCCAAGGTCATCCAGTGATCGTCACAGGCAAGTGGGGATTCGAACCCAGGCCTCTCCCAGGTCCTAGTCCGATGCTCTAGCCACTTGGCCGTGGCTCTGTTGCAGTTCTGTCGCTTTGAGAGGCCACAAGCAGCCTGCTGCTTGCAAGCCCTGCGACTTGGCTGGCGCTCGTTGCCTGGCTCATTCCCCCCCCCCCCACCTGTGTGTCAGAGCAGCAAATGGAGCGAAGCTGAGCCAATGGAAATGATCTGGCATCGCCTCTTGGCAGGAGCAAGCTACCTGCTATAACAATTTGTGTGCTTTCCGCTTTTGTTTGTGCACAGGCTGTTCTAATCGCTTGGCTCGTAGCACCAAGGCAGAGTCTTGGCTGGGCTCTCGGTCAGGCTCCCAGTTTGTGCAGGAGAGGATCAATTAACTGTTACACCCATTTGTGGCTGTCCCACAGCCAAGGTGGGGTTCCTGCTGGGGTGTCGTTAGGGGGAGAAGAGAGTGTCTGCAGTTTTTCCACCAGGCACTGACAAGGCCACAGATGTGGCATGGTCATGAGACCAGACCTAGGGGTACATCTAAGAGAGCATCCTTGTCTCCATGGCAACCAGGTGCATCCTGAGAAGCACCCAAGCAGGGTGGCTGCGCAGTAGCCCCACCTTGAGTTGCCCCCCCCCCTCACTGATATGCAGAACCCTTGTGGCTAGTAATTCTTCTTCTTCTTTGGCGATCCCTCATAGCCGAGTAAGGTTGTCTTCCATAAACACGGTTTTAACAATGAGTCCGTAAGTGACTGTGGATGCCAATTCTGGACCCACATCCTGAGTTCGAGTGTCTTCAAAGCCCATGACACCTTTGGTAAAGGCTGTTCTCCTTGTGGCTAGTAATAGCCATGGCTGGACCTCTTCTCCTCCACAAATTTGCCTAATCTTATCTTAAAGCTACATCTTGGAAGTTGAATGTTGGAAGATTCAGGACGGCAATTCGCACAGTGCATAGTTGAGCTGTGCCACTCACTCCCACAAGAAGTGATGATAGCCACCAGCTTGGATGGCTTTAAAGGAGCATTGGACAAATTCCCAGAGGAGAGGACTGTGAATGATGACTAGCAATGGTGATTCCACAGTTGGAGGCAGCAAAGCTTCTGAATACCAGTTGCTGGAAACCACAGATGGGAGAGCGCATGTGGTTGGCCACTGTGAGAACAGGAGACTGGACTAGATGGGGGATTGGACTGATCCAGCAGAGCTCTTCTGGTGTTCTTATATTAATTTGCAGCTAGAATTCCATAAATCAGTTACGCCTTTTGCCTGGCCTGAATCTCTTGCTGCTCAGTTTCAATAGATGACCACAATCATTATGGGATGAGAGAGGGAGGAAGACACTTCTCTCCTGCTTTCCACCTTTCCATTTCCTTCAAACTATGTCGAATTTTATTTGCTCCTTACCGGAAGTCCAATGGACACAGCAGAGAGAGAGAAAGAGGTTCAAAAATCATTAATTTATAACATGTTGTGGGGGGTGAGTTAGAGGCAGCAGAGAAACAGATGGCAACTTTAGAGAGGCAGGGTAAAAATCCACATTAAGTAACCCCTTGTCTTCCAATTAGGTTTACTACTGGCAGGAGGAGAGTCAGAATGACACGGAAAAAGTGAAGGTCCTTTTCCACCCGGAGACAAGCATTCGGCTGAAGAACCTCACCAGTTACTCTAAGTACTTGATCTGCATCTCTGCTTTCAACGCAGCAGGCGATGGTCCAAAGAGCAGCCCTGGGCAAGGCAGGACCCACCAGGCGGGTAAGGATGCCACTGCCATGTATGAAGCATGGTGAAGCCGGAACCTCTATTGCATGACCTCCAACTCTGTGTGTTCCCCTCTGGGTTTTAAATAGAAGGCTGCCAAAGCCACACATCCTTGGAATGTCATAACGACCAGACATAAGGATGAAGCCTGCCTCAATAACCCAGGACCTTTTCCAGAATGTCTGACTCCTGCCCTGTCCTCAAAGCCGAATGCTCTCCGATATTACACAGCATTTTGGGGGGCATTTACCCAACTACTTCTGATGTCCCATTGCACATGGGCAATGGGGCATCAGAGGCCTCCTCAAGCTTCCTTTGCCAATCCGCTGCCCACCAGTGGCTAGGACAGATGGGAATTCTCGGTCAATACTTATGGAAGCCACAAGATTGGCAAAGGCTGCCTTAGAGCTATACACCCGTCATTCCAGACACCCATTCTACGTGCAGTGGGGGGTTGAGATCACATTGATCTGACATCCACTCCTAGGACGAGTGGCCTTCATAATTTTTGCACAGATTGAGGCTACACATGTCAAACATGTAGCAGACTGTGCCAGAGCACTTCTGATCAAACCCACCCACAGCCCACAACAACAAACGTTTATACTGCTACAGCTCTGCCTGCATTGTTGTTGTTGTTTAGTCGTTTAGTCATGTCCGCCTCTTCGTGACCCCATGGACCACAGCACGCCAGGCCCTCCTGTCTTCCACTGCCTCCCGCAGTTTGGCCAAACTCATGTTCGTAGCTTTGAAAACACTGTCCAACCATCTCGTCCTCTGTCGTCCCCTTCTCCTTGTGCCCTCCACCTTTCCCAACATCAGGGTCTTTTCCAAGGACTCTTCTCTTTTCATGAGGTGGCTAAAGTACTGGAGCCTCAGCGTGTGCCCGCATAAGGCTAGCTATTTATTATTTATTTATTTATTTATTTATTTATTTATTTATTTATTTATTTATTTTCCTTCCTTCTAAGACAGCAGAGAGGAAATCGGTGGCTCTCCAGATGTCATGAACTCCAACTCCCATCATTCCTGACTATTGGCTTTGTTGATCTAGGGCAGATGGGAGCTGTGGTCCAAGGACTTCAGGAGAGCTGTTGGTTCCCCCCCCCCCCAATGTTCTGAGGCCTCCAAATACAGAAAGGGAGCAAGGTTTTTAGACCTTTAGATGTCAAGCACTGAACAGTCGCAAGGCAGTTTCACTTGGCAAGTGAGATTAATGGATTTTTTTTTATAAAAAAAAGAGGTGGTGCTTTGGGATCTTCTAACTAAAATTACTGCTGCAAAAGGCACTGAAGCAGACTAGACTACAAAGAGGATTCTGCCGTAGGCCACGTTCCCATCTGACATGCCACAGACACGGCCGTGTATGCTGGTTTAGTTCATGTCCATCTTTTATCTACCCCCCAAACCATCTTTGATCCAAACTGAGAAAAAGAACGACCAGTAATGTGTGCGCAGCCGTAGATTATGAGCAATGTCATGGGCTGGAAGGGGAGCTGCCATCTTCCTGCCCCTAAGTGTTTCTGCTGATGTTCATCCGTCTTTCAGCTCCAAGTGTCCCCAGCTTCCTGGCTTTCTCAGAAATCACTTGCTCCACCGTCAACGTGTCTTGGGGGGAACCAGCTGCAGCCAATGGCCTTCTGCAGGGTTACCGGGTGATCTATGAGCCTTTGGCCCCAGTGCAAGGTAAGAGTGCCCAGGAGAGATCAGTGTGCCCAACTGGGGAACACTGCACATTGCAGTTGTGTGTCTGGTCTCCCAATATACAGTACATATCCACCCACCCCTTTGTACATCTCCATTAACTGTGGTTTGCCATGACATCATGGATGGAGAAACATGCATTCAAAAGAGTTGATCCAGCTTTAATTTTTCATTGTATCTCTCTCTGTATTTCTCCCCCCCCCATTTCTAGAGACCCCCAAAGAAGTGGGGCCCACCCGGAGTTCTTTTCTGTTGAGATTTTTTTCTGCTCAGGTGACTTTCACTTGCAGTCCCTGTTTATGGATTCTTGAATGTTTATGGGATGTTGCTTTTAACCTGAGTCACAGATGACAACAAAGAACCCTGCAGCTGTTTTTCACAGCTTGCTCTAAAACAGCTTGAAATGTGCATTATTGGGGGGGGGAGGTCTTCTTCATCTCTAATTTCTCTGATCAGTTAAATAACACCCCCTCCGGAGACATTGGGTGATGTCCAGTGTGATTTTCCTCTGTTGGGCATTTGAACAATAACATGTCTCTGAATTAAAATATTAATTAGAAAGAAAATTTGAACTAGACTTGTTTCTTTTCTTTCTTTCTTTAGATTTAGCCAATAAAAGCTGAGATAAATATCTTTAATATAACTCAGTAATAAACTAAAGAGATGGATGATAGCATGGCAGATGTAATGTGCTCTGAAAAGTTTGATCCAACCAGCTTCTGTCAGATTTTAAATGAACTCTTGCGTTGTCCAAGGAGTTTGGCACTTTTCAGGAAACTTTGAATATAATACAGCAGTCAGGAAGGCAAATGTAATATGGAAAAAAAGCATTTTTCAAGAGATTGAAAATATTTTTTTTAAAGAAACTACTATTATGCCACTCTTAAAATCACCTTTAAAACTCCAGGCAACTGGCCATCTCCGCAGCCCTTCCCCACTGCAGGGAGATGGGACCGATTCAGATGGAAAACTCATTCTGAATTGGACTGAACACAGGTTAGAGCTCAACGTCGAGCCTAGCAAGTGGCGATAGCGACGGTGAAGAGGGCCTTCTTTGCCGCCTGTATTGCCTCTGCAGAAAATAAATGTAGCCTATAGACCTTAAGCTCTCAGGCTTAAAATCTAAAACACTAGAGACATTCCAGAAGGAGAAAAGATGCTTAGACACAAGAATCAAGGCTGTGTGCACACAGCAGTTTAGAATGGATAGAGTGCTTCCTCCTTGAGCACATTTTTCATGTCCCCCACATGGCATTGTCCTCATCCAAGTGGCAACCTGCTCTTTCCACCCATTTATTTCAGATTTTCGCAATCCATGGATACTGCAATTTGCCCAACTGTGGACATACTGAAGCACATTGTGGGGGCAGTTTGATTTGGTTTTTTGACATGAGTGGTGGTGTTTTGCTGGGGGCTGGAACTGAGGGAGGATTGGAAACTACTCACTGAGGAGAGGGGATGGCAGCACGCAGTGTGACTTCATCACACCATTCCCCACCCACTAGAGTGGACGGGACACACATAGACTACATTCACACAACAGTTTATTCCATTTCTCCGATGTTTCCCTGTTAATTTCTCCATTGCCTTTGGGCTTTTGCACGACATAACAGCCACTTTTAGAAAACTATTGGAAAATAGCACATGTCTAGTGCTCATTTCCATGTTCTTTGATTTTTAAAAAATCCTTTTGCAGCCACCTTAACCCAGAAAATCACAGAATTGAAGTGATGAAATCTGGGGTGGTATTCACAAGGGACACACAATAATAGTTTAGCCATCAAAGACCGAGGAAAAGAGGTGGCCATCTAAAGCTATCAAGAGATGGGCACCTGACTCTTCCCTATAGGGAGGGAATTCCACAGCTTTGGAAGTCATTGCAGAGAAGGCTGGTTTCAAGTCATCACCCCCCACACCTTCAATGGCACCCTAAGAAGAACTCTCCTGCTGCAGATCATAACAGCCTGACTGGCACATAGGGAGGAGGTTCTCCTGCAGGTATTTGGGGCCCAAGTCATTTAGGGCTCCAGACACCAAGGTGAGCACCTTGAACTCAGCTCTGAAGCAAAGAGGCAGCCCAAAGAGGCTCCATGCTCGTCCTAACAGATGCCCCAGGCAGCACCCAAGGCTGCAACTCAGTGTGGCAGGTCTTAACATTCTTGCGTTTTCGTATTATCCCTTTATACCCATTCCTCACTGAAAGGCCTGACTCCAACACAGCACCTACCTGTGGGAAATGTTAACACAACTACGTCAGCGGGTTATGCATCTGAATTATTCACAGGCAAATTCAAACAAAGATCCTTGTGGGGGGGGGACTTACCTAGGCTCCATTCACCTTCCTCTTCCACGGGGGTGGGTGGGGGGTTAAATTGAACATGAATAAATTAATCCAGTCTGAAAGGTCAGAAGATTTTCACTCCTGTTGCTTTGCTGTCCATGGATGAGGCATTGGTCAACAGAGGTTTGGCCTGGTGAATTTATTTTCCCCAGGAGTGATTTGAAAGAATGATTGGCCCAGAGGCCCCGGGTGAAGACAAGCTGGGCTGAATGAGCTACTGCTTACAATCCCCTAAACTCACCTCTTTCCTCCATCCTAATGTAATTAGTGAGGTAGTCTCCAGCCTCTTGGTAATTTCCCAATTGCGCTGTAAGATTCCCCCCCCCCTTCTTGGTGCCCACTTATCAAGCTTAAAGTCTAATTACACTTATCTGTGCTGAAAATTGGCCATTATCGCTCCTTAAATTCCCACTAATTGTAAGAAATTCTTCCTTAGCAAATGGCTAGATAATTTTCACTGGTAATCTAGACAGGATAAGCTCCACTGCTCCACTGCCTCCCTCTTTTCTTGTTAATACATTTAACACTCTTGTCTTATTTTTTATTCCCCCCCCCCGCCCCCCATCTGGATGGCTCTGTTCCAGGGGTGAGCAAAGTGGTGACCGTGGGTATCAATGGGAATTGGCAGCGGTGGCTGAAAGTCAGAGACCTCACCAAGGGCATGACCTACTTGTTCCGAGTACAAGCCAAGACCATCACCTATGGGCCAGAGCTGCAAGCCAACATCACAGCTGGGCCAGCAGAGGGTAAGTGAGACACGAGGAACATGCCAAGGCGAGGGAGGCAAGAGGGGGGAGACCGAACAGAGCCCATTGCATTAACGCAGCACCCAGCAGCAAGGAAGGTGTTCAAAAGGCATTTTCAAGCCAGGAGAAAGTTAAGCGGCAAGGCATGATTTCAGACAGTGGCAGTATCCAGGTGTCTCTACATAAGAGGCCTCAGCCCACAGACTAGTTGGGAGGGGACCCTACCGCATGGGTCATTTTCCCCAAACTACACCCAACTGACAATCGGGTCCTCACTTTACTGTGGTTTTTGGATTCATCCCTCCCTTCCCACCAAAAAAACCCTGAATTCCACAACCTGTATAAATTAGGCAAATTTGCATATTTTGCATTAATACTGGGTTATTCTTATTATTTTTGCATATTCTGGCACTGCTACTAACAAAGATGGCAGACCTAAGTAGGACTCTGAATCCCTGCCACTGAAAATTGGGGGGGAAATTAACAAATAAATCCTCCAGCTTTCTGGCTCCTGGCTCCTCAACAGTTATCCTGTGCATTCAATCAAATCTTTGTAGCTGTGAAGGCTTGGAAATGATCTGGCCCCTTTTTCTAAGGGAGTCTGAGTTTCTCAGGAGGCCATTTGGCAGAGATGGGCAGTGGCCTTCATGACGCACCGGTCCAGGCTCCACAGTGCAGTTGTCTTCCCACAGTGAGCACAGGGTTGTTCTGTCTGCTCATGGCATGACCCAGCCTGGGTGGTGCAGAGCCTGTTAATGGGAGAGTCGAGAACAGAGTAGCTGCACCAGGTAACTCTCTTCTCGAAAGAGGCATCTGTTTGCCAGAGGCTTCCTGATTTTTCATCTCTCCAAAGTGACTGGACCACATGGTAGAAATGGATGTTCCTTTCACCCTGCCTCATGCTTGCTCTCTCCACTTCACCCCTCCCTATAGGCTCCCCGGGTTCCCCTCAGCACGTGCTGGTTTCAAAAACAGCCTCTGGACTGACTTTATACTGGACTGAGGGAGTTGCAGGAAGCCGACCCACGACTGGCTACATCATAGAAACCAGACCATCAGGTAGGCCACAGAAATGGAGAAAGAGAGTGTGCAGATCATCTGATCCCTAAAAAACATGGTCTGGGGTGGGGTGGGGGCACGGAAAGTTGGGGAGGGGGTAATATCTTATCACATTTTGACAAGCTCCAAAACATTGACATCTGGATGATTTCTCCTTTCACACTTGACCCCACATGTTCTCTGGGGTGAGATTTAGGGCTTCCCCACCCTGCTTCTTGTGCCACTGCTTTGCCTCAGAGAAAGCCGCTCTTTAGCGTTCAGTCGGAACAACTGGAAATTCAGGTTTTCTCCAGATTGATGTCTGCTCCAATTTAGCACCAAAGAGTGAGTTTCCCTGGGGAAAGGAGCAGGGCAAGGGGGAAACCCCTCAGACCCATGCTTTTCAGCACATGGCAATTGGCAGTGTGGACGAGCCCTCACTTTGGCCTGCCTCCTGCTAGGAGGACGGCACCTTAGCTGCGACCATTTGGAATAGCTCCTCTCCTGGCTTGGAGCCACGATTCCTTCCTGCTCAGGGCAGATTCTCCTGAGTTGCAAGGGAGGCTAAGTGCCAGCCCTGCCTTGCAGGTCTTTAGGTGACATAACCCAGGAAGAAGGAAGCTTGTGGATAAAAGGTTTCTCATTGGCTACCAGCCTTGGTGACTCTGCTCTGTCTCCACAGTTGGAGGCAGCAATGCTTCTGAATGCCAGTGGCTGGAAACCACAGGAGGGGAGCGGGCTTTTGTGCTTGGATCCTGTGTGTGGGTTTCCCATTGAGGCATCTGGTTGGCCACTGCAAAAACAGGATGGTGGACTAGATGGGCCATTGGCGGATCCGGCATGGCTCTTCTTGTGTTCTCCTTGCTCAGTTTTCAATCATTTCAACAAGGTTTGAAAAGGAGAAGGTTCTGCTGCACCAGAGCCCAGGCCACCCATGAGGCGAGGTGAGGCAGTTGCCTCAGGCAGCAGATGTGGCCTCCTCTGCTGCCTCTTCTGCACCTACCTGCCCTCCACCTTCTCCATGCACAGCTATGGTGGTGGGCAGAAATAGAGGCATTTTCTGTTTAGCCCAAAGCGACAAAACGTCCTGGGCTGGGCCTTCCATCATCTGCAAAATCTTGGCAGCTTCCTCTGGCCCTCCTGGGTCATATCCATTGTTCAACGCTGTATCCATTCTCTGTGCCAGACCTGCTGGTATGTCGTGCGTCGTCTCACTTGGAGACAGTTGAGACAGTCCTTCCAGTGAGGTTCTCAGTTACATTAGCACAGCTTTGTGCAGCCTGGACCCACTCCACTGCATCTGCAAACAGACTGGGCGAGGAGTGCATAGGAAGAGAGAGCCCCTCGCTGGGCCTAACAACTGAGTCTCTTAATTCTCCCACAGATTATTTTAATCCCGTTCATGCCGCCATAATAAACAAACGAGGCTGTTTGTGCGCTGGGATTCCTATTCTTCCTTTCAGGCAGAATCTGCAGAGAGCGTGAAATGCGATCCAGGCAAGGGGAGGATAATAATTGGATCTCTGGCTTATTTCACACACGCTTCGGCTTCATTAAAACGTTCTGCATCTCGCTCAGTTTTGCCCCTCCTGCGCTTTTGTGTAGAGTTTCTCTCTTTCCGAGTTCAGAGCTCAGCCGGAGAGAAGAGGCAACGGTTCCCCTCCCTGAGTCACTGCTCTACAACTAACGCTGGAGATTATGCTGCACCTTTGCTGCATCTTTGCTCCTGGACAGCGATGTGTCGCCCTGAGCGGGAGGCAAATGGCTGACCCAGACCAGCTCTCTTTGTGTATAAAACCCCGGGGGGGGGGGGAAGGACCTCTGTGTTTGTGCAACCACAATCAAGGCGTCTTAATAAGCAAATGAAAAGCGTGAGCACTTTGTCAATATTTAAACAACTTACCATTACCTTAGGGTTCCACATCTCAGCTGTCATCTATTATAGGCCTCATTACCCTAAACGTTAAATGCTGCATTCTCTCTTTTTTTCCTCCTCCCAACTGCTGCTGTAGCTCTCAGCCAGGGAACTGAAAATGCACTGCGAAACCATGCTGGGTGTTACCTCCAGTTGCTTCTACCTGACAAGCGTTCAGTGTTTTTCTCACTATCAAAGGGGTCCTTTGCCATACTATTTTTTTTTAAAGAAAGCCCTCAAGCTATGCCTATTTGTTGGTTTGTTTGTTTGAGCTCACCCAACTCCAGAGAATCTGGCTGGGCAAGCATATTTTAAAAGACAGAAAACAAACAGATGAAGGTGTTTTTTTAAAAAACAACCTCAAACTGAGGTCTGATGCCTCCACCAGAAATTTTTCCTGCTACTGATCACCAGCCAGCCAAGTAAGAAAACCTTACAGCTGGGGCAGAAGGGGCAATACAGAAGGGCAGGGCCAGATGCAGCCCCCTGAGAAGTACCAGCCGCTCCTGCCCCAGATTGCTGGACCTGCTCCAACAGCTAGAAGGCGCAGGATCAGAACTGCAAGCAATTCTTTACTGCCAATATCCAGCAGTGAAAGGTGACAGTCTCTGATTGCCAACCCAGAAGTAAGGGAATATCAGAGGATCATAGAATTGTAGAGTTGAAAGGGACTCAAACCCCTGCAGTGCGGGGTATTGTTAGTTGTGACAACAGGACCAAGAGGTATCGATCCATTGTGGAGGTGGCTAAGGAACCCAGCCAGCAGCCTTCCATTCCACCCAATGGGTTGATGACCATGACCTGCTACAGCTTTAAAAAAATGCCCTGGCTTTGGTGAGGCTCCAGTGAAGTAGCAACCAAGAGTGCCTGTTGGCACAACCCCCCTATTTCATTGCTTCCACTTATTCCATCTCGAACGTGGATGCAAACCAGCAAGAGCCAGTCAAATGCAAAGTCTCTGCCTCTCTGCCTCATCCCTGTGCCACAACGGCCACCCCCCCATCCCTGCCTTGTCCCACCCTCTGGCAGCACATCAAGAGTTTGCCAGCCTTCGCTTGGCATCTGGTCTGTGCCATAAACTCAGCCTTTCCTCCTTAAAAACAAATTAACCCCAGTTCTTGTCGGGCCCTTCTGGGGCGGCAGGGGGAGCGACATTTACAGCACAGTCTCTCCGACCCCAAAAAGCAGGGCAGGGAAATCCCTGGTGGTGCGTGTGCAAGAGAGGGCTCTCCAGCTGCCCCCATCTCCTGCTCTAGCCTGGCAGGCATCTGTTAGTGGCCTGCACACCATCAGGTCTAGGAGCCTCTGTGGGTTGACTGGCAGTTTGCTTCAGCCCAGAGCACCTGACTAATTGTCCGTGAAATCGCGCTCTTGTGTCGGGGCCGCGTCTGTTCTAACACCTGCAGCTTGTGCGGCGCCTGCCGCTCACCCCCTCCGAAGGATTAGAAAAGCACACAGTGCAGGAGTGCTTCTGAGGCGCTGGAAAAAGAGTGTGAGAACTCCAGCAGAGCCTGCAGGATCAGGCCGGTGGTCCAACTAATCCAGCACCCTCTTTTCGCCATGGCCAAGCAGATGCCTCAGTGCAAAGCCCACAAACCCACTCTTCCTTCCTATGGTTTCCAGCAACTGGTATTCAGAAGCATCGCTGCCATGGAAGCAGAGCACATCCATCCTGGCCGGTAGCCAGGAGTAGCCTTCTTCCACCCCCAGGAATCTGTCTAATCCTCTTTTAAAGGCATCCAAGCTGGTGGCCATCCTGGGGGGAATGAGTTCCGTCGTTGCGTGAAAAAGTCACTTCTTTTATTCCTCCTGGATCTTCCAAACTCCAGCATCCCTGAACGCCTACAAGTTCTACTGTTAGGAGACAGGGAGGAAAACGCTTCTCCATCCACCCTTCCATGCCGGGCGTCATTTTATGAACTTCTATCATGGAAACGGTAGAGTTGGAAGGGACCACGAGGATCATCTAGTCTGACCCCATGCAATGCAGGAATCTTTCGTCCAACATGGGGCTCAAACCTAGGACCCTGAGATTAAGAGTCTCGTGCTCTGCCGACGGAGCTATTCCATACATTGGCTAGGAATCGAACCCAGGTCAACTGCTTGGAAGGCAGCTATGCTCACCACTATGCCACTAATGCTTGTGTCGCTTCTTGCTCACTTTTCTATAAATGAAAAAGTCCCAAATGCTGCAAGCCTTCTTCACAGGGGAGTTGCTTCACCCCCTCGACCCCTTGGCTGCTCTTTTCTGAATTTTTTTCCAGCTCTGCTTTGTCCTTTCTGTAGTGAGGCCAGGTGGGAGTCATCATTGCCGTCTCTGGCAATGCCTGCGCCTGCTCCAGGATCTGGTAGGAGGTTCAAAGTGTTTTGGCGCAAGATGTGTCTTCCCTTTGACCACCGCCCCCCCACCCCTTCGTAGGCAACTTGGATGGGCTTAGGAAGCAGTGCGGGAATCATAATGACAGGATTCCTTCCCTCTACCCTGCCCCCACCAGGAAGACATTTCCCTTTTAGAGTCTTTACATTTCCCCCTTCTTTTGCAAAAATGTGTGTACAGCCTAAGCAAAGTTAAGGAAAGGACAGGTGTTTCAAAAAGCCCATGGCAAGCCGTCCTCTCATAACCCCACAGCCAGCTGCATTGCATCTCACAATACATTACCCAAAAACTGGGGTGGAGCAGCTGGGCCAGGGACTCTGCGAGAGGCATAGGAAGCGTATTTTCTCCCTGCGTTAATCATAAGCAGCCCTTTATCAGGTTTTTGCATTCTAGGGTTCCCTTATCAAGTCTTGGGGAAGGGGGTGCATTGCTTGCAGCCCACAAGTGATCTCTCTGGAATGAAAAATGCAGCCCAACCTCCAGGTCCTATTAACCAAATGGCCTCCACCCCCCCTCCCCAAATGCGTTGTTTTCTGACACTGAAGCAAACATTTTGAAGGCAGGAGGCTCATTGCAATGGCTTTTGGTTACAGAAAGCCTTACCGCATTGTGATTAGAGTGTTCCCCTTTAGCCTCAAAAGAAAAGCTGGTGTTTTGGGCATCCATCTGTCTCGAGAGGCAATGGAGTGTGCCTCCAGGGGTGAAGTCAAACTGCCGAATTTGCAGAACTGAAGTGGCCTCCCCGCGGTGCAAGCCTGGGCAGTATGGAGGTCCTGGGTTGCCAGACAACAAGACGACCCGCCCCCCTCTCAGCCTCTCTAATGTGGTCCAAAGGAAAGCAGAGCAATATGCTTGCCACCAGTTTGGCAGTCAGAGCCCAACAACATCTGGAGGGCCTAAGACTGAAGAAGGCTGAGTAGCAGGGCTAGGAGAGACTCCTCCCCGAGTCTTTGGGAAGCAGCTCCCATTCAGATTAGACAACACAGTGGGCTAGAGATGTGTCTGCAGTATAAGGCAGGCTGGTGATTCAAAGGAGGAAGAGCTGCTATTCTGCATAAAAAGGAGACGGCCCAAAGCACATCCTTGGCATCTCCAGCTGAAGGGATCTCTGGTGGTGGGAAGCACCATTCTCTGAGGTCCAGGCTACTGAGCTAGAAGGAAGCAGCATATGAGTGGGGATGCTGCCAGTCAGTGAAGACAATGCTGAGCCAGATGGACCAATGGCCTGACTCAGCATGAGGCTTCCTGTGGGTATATAGGCTGCCTGGGACAGAACCAGACTCTTCCAAGTAGGGAAACCTTAGCAGGATGACTCTCTAAATGCTTGTGCACACAGCTCATTTAAGTGGTTTTGAGAGAAACCTGCAAGAATAGCAGCTCCAGGTCAAGGAAAAGGCCAGCTTGCAAGCAGAACTGGTAGATCTTCTCCAGGCAATTGAATTCTCCACCCCCACCTCCATTATGGACCAAGTGGCTGTTGTAATACCCAGGTAACCATGGCAGAAAGCCCTAGTTTAGCAAAAGCAGGTGTTCCCAGTCACTTCACTAATGGGATCCTCCAGTGGGATCTTGCCTTTCTAGAGGGAGGCCACCGCCCAGACAGCCCTCAAATTGAAATTCTCAGTATTTACTAACACAGACAGCCCGTTCTATTACACGGATGTTGTGCAGAATGAAATGAAGCTTTTATTTGTTTTTATGTACTGCAAGCTACCTTCTCGGTTGCTGTGTATCTGCCCTCTGACTTTAAATAAAAGTCTAGGCTTTCCTTATTACATTGTAGGATTATTGTTGTTTTTTGTTGTTGTTTTAAAGGAAATGTCTTATTTCCCCCTGCCTTGCACACAGTTCCTTTATGGACAAAAATCATACGGTTTAGAAACCAGTTTTGTGGGCACTGAATGCCTCTTCTGCATAGTAATTCAAGCAGGTTCAGGAAAGAGCAGCCCAATTGATCAAGGGGATGAAGCAACACCTCTGTGAGGAAAGGTTGCAGCCTTTGAAACTTTTTAGTTTAGAGAAAAGGCAAGCAAGGAGTGATGGGATAGAAGCTTATAAAATTACGCAGGACATGGAGAAAGCGGGAGAGAAAAGTTATTCTCCCTCATAACACTAAAACTCATGGGCATCCGGTGAAGATTCAAGACAGCAGAAAGAAAGTCCTTCTTCATGCAGCACCTAGTTAAACTTTGGAACTCTCTGCCACAGGAGGCAGTTGGCCATCAAATTGGATGGCTTGAAAAGATGATTGGACAGATTCGTGGAGGAGGAGGGGGCTATCAAAAGCTAGCAGGGGCTTTGGCTATGCTTTGCCTCCATAGGCAGTGTTGCTTCTGGAATACCAATGTCTGGAAGCCATGCGGGGAGTGCTCCTGTGCTTGGATCCTGCTTGTGGGTTTCCCACAGGCGCATGGTTGGCCACTGTGAGAGCAGGATGCTGGACTAGATGGGCCATTGAGCTGATCCAACAGGTTCTTCTCCTGTTCTCAGGTTATACTGAAGCAAGAATTCCATAAACCAGTTATGCTTTCATCCCATGAAGCTGAATGTGGGAAGTTTCGTGACAGATTTAAAAGGACTTGTTCATAAAGCATATAGTTGAACCGTGGACCCCACAGGAGGCAGTGATGACCACCCACTTGGATTAGGCAAATTCATGGAGGAGAGGGCTATTGATGGCTACTAGCTTCCCCCATCTCCTCCAACCTGACCCTTCTAGCTGGAGGTGCCAAGGAATGAACCTGGAGTCTTGGCAAATGCAAAGCATGGGCTCCACATCATGTGTTGTGTTCCTTCATCAGTTAGGAACACCTGACGCTGGCATATTTCAGCGTGGAGTTGGAAGGCCACTTGGGTGACTGCACACAATGGGATTTCCTACCCTTGCACATAGGTTATCCTCGTGAACTCTGGGAGTGGAGCTCATCGGTGGTCAGCACTCACGCCATGTTTCTGTGAAAGGTCCAGGAATGTTTCCCCAAACCCCTTTCCTTGCTTCTTTTCTAGATGAAGGGTTGTGGGACCTGTTTGTGAAGGACATTCCCCGTGGCGCCACGTCTTACACGGTCGGCCTGGACAAGCTGAAGCAGGGAGTGAGCTATGAATTCCGGGTGGTGGCTGTGAACGAGTTCGGATACGGAGAACCCAGCGCTCCTTCCACTGCAGTATCAGGTGGGTAAACTGTGCCAGTCCTCACCGGGGACTAGGGCAAGGTCTGGTTATTATGGGTGGTCAACATCTAGCGACTCCTCCCATTGTAGGATTTGGTCATGGAATCACAGAACCACAGAATCAATGGTCTCATTAGATAGTAAAATTCATGTTAAATTGCTGTTTTAGGGGTTGTTTTTAAAAGTCTGCAATGGATGAATTGTGCTCCAGCAGCGCGGCAGCAGCAGGAGGCCCCATTAGCTAAAGTGGAGCTTCAGGTTAAGAACAGCTTCAGGTTAAGAACGGAACTCCGGAACGAATTAAGTACTTAACCCAAGATACAGTGGTACTTAATTCATTCCGGAGGTCCACGCCGCCGGAGCACAATTTCTGTTCTCATCCTGAAGCAAAGTTCTTAACACAAGGTAATATTTCTGGGTTAGTGGAGTCCGTAACCTGAAGCGTATGTAACCCGAGGTACCACTGTACATAGACCTGTGTTTTGCTGGGGGGAAACACAACTTCCTATATCCACCATCATCCGGTGGCCTCCTGCAGGTTTAGAAGCCTTGCTAGACCCAGCATTCAGAGATCTCCCTGTGCTTACTGAAAGTCTCTGTCTGGCTTCAGGGAGGCATTTTTCAGATCACTTCTGCTGCTTCAGCAAAAGCTGAGAAGAAGAAAAAAAACCTTTTTATTTTTTAAATAATAATAAATCTTTTCATGGTTCAAAAGTTTGGTTCCTGAGGGGGGATTCGGATAGTTCTGCAAGCCTCGCACTACTCTCTCTTTTTCTTTTCCCTTAAAAAAGAAAAGAAAAGAAATTTCTCTTGCCATCATTTGCTCCTGGTGTGAGATGCCCAAACACAGTTGAGCAGAAGGAGAATCGAAAGTGGGAGCCAAATGCCCCCATCATCGCAGTTACCTTCACTGCCCCTGCTCTGGGCCTACAGAGCTGAACCCCAACTCTCCCCCCAGAAGGAGAGCAGCTCCTATTTCAGAACCCCACAAGGGCAAGGGTGGGGCAGGGACAGAGGCTCCCCCCCATTCAAAGGGAGGCTTTGTTTATTTACTATTTAATGCATTTATAACCCACATTTCTCCCAAAGTTGGGATTCAAGGCGGCTTCTAACATTTGAAGACATCATTATAAGATACAAAGTAGTACAATGGATTGGTTTAAAACTGTAGTTAAAATACATCAAAGCACAATTTAGTACCAGCATTGAAATCCACTTTGCCCTGAGAGCAGCCCAGTGGCCAGCTTCACCTGCCTCTTAGTTTCCAAAGGCCTGCTGGCATAAGGATGACAGAGAAGGTGCCAATCCCACCATCGCAAAATAGCCACAGAAGAGGCTCTCCCTCTCTCGTGTCACCATCAATGGTGCATCTGATGGGACCGAGAGAAGGTGCTCCCCTGAGAATCTCAGCACCTGCTCAGGTTCATATAGGGAGATGCAATCTTTCCAGTAGCTTGGGCGCAAGTCATACTTTCCAAAGTGCTGCAACTCCTTCCTCTGGGATGGCCCTGTTGCCTCCCAGGGATAGGTGCAACTCCTTGCAAGTAAACAGCATGTTTATGTGAACTCCACTTGAGTGGAACTATTTAACCATCCACTTCCTTGTGATGCCCTAATGCCTGCTTCAGATCGGCCACAGGGGAGAATATCATTTTCTGTTGGGAACTCCAGGAATAAAGGATGCAGAGCACTACAGGCTCCTGCCACTCAAGCCGAGTGTGATTAATTAAACCCGTTCTCAGACTTGCCTGTGGTTTGCCTTGCCACAGCCGAGCTCAGCCAGTGCTGCTTGGATGCTGCTCTGGTCGTTGTCAGATTCGCAGCAGATAATCTTTCTGAGTGGCAGGAGAAATGGGAAATGTGGCTGTCCGCATGCTGCCCGTTATTCATGCTTGTTGTTGCCCAAAGCAGAACCTAAGAGATGTGCAAACTGCCTTTGCAACAGAAACTGGAGCACAGGGAGCGGGAACAAGCAATAATAAAAATAATGGTTCAGATCCTTGTCCATTTTCAAGGGAAACTCTGGCTTCTCCAAAATTGGAAACTTTTGCTATTCACCTTTGATATGCCTGACCTGAGCCATTGTCACCTTTGGAGAAATCTTAATCACAAAATCAATAATGAAAGGAATAGAAGATCTGGATGGGATGAGTTAAGCTGGACAAATGATTAAGATTATTTTGTTCCAAGGTTGATTCCTAAACAGGTTGTTTGTCTTCCCCTCGCCTCCCCACCCTGCCGATCTCCTTGCTTGCAGCTCATACAGAATCCCCTTTCTATGAGGAATGGTGGTTCCTACTCGTGATGGCTCTCTGCAGCCTCATTCTCATCCTGATGGTGGTGTTTGCCCTGATCCTGCATGGCCAGACCAAGAAATACCGGAACTGCAACACAGGTGAGATGGCCTCTCAGTGATTCAGGGCATCCTGCCCTTCTGCCTGTGACTTACAGGCCCCAAAAGAATACTACGTAGTAGAAACAGAGGCTACAATACAGTCGTACCTTGGTTCTCGAACACCTTGGTACTCATGCGTTTTGGCTCCCAAACGCTGCAAACCCAAAAGTGAGTGTTCCAGTTTGCAGGCGCTTTTTGGAAGCTGAATGTCCGACACGGCTTCTGACTGAGTGCAGGAAGCTCCTGCAGCCAAGCAGAAGCCACGCCTTGGTTTTCGAACGTTTTCGGAAGTCGAATGGAATCCATTCGAGAACCAAGGTATGACTGTATAATGAACATAACAACATAACAAAAAAAAATTCTCCCCGTAGAAAGCTGCAGGGAGACAATGCCCTGAACCCTCACCCCGATAATGGATACAAATTTAGAATCAGTTTCCCATGGATAGAGAACTAGTGCATCAGAGAGAAAGGTTCTCACTCAGCCCTTTGTCTGCCATGCTGATCTGCTAGTTGCAGTGAATTTTTAAAACAAGAGAGCTTCAAAAGATGAAATTCCCCCCCACCTGCTGCCTGAAACAGTAGCTCACTTTACCATATGTGTAGGAGACCCTTCCTAACCTGGGTGCTTTCCAAAAATAACCAGGGGCACCTACATAGAGAAAACAAAGGGAGTGTCTTGCCCTGACAATGGCTAAAAGCTTAAAGTGATTTTGAACAACACCGCTGTGATCTCTGCTCTTTCCAAAAATCTCTGCTCTTGCTGAAATGTGCTGTCACCTGAGTGCATGTGGAATTTGTCGTGTGATAAAATGCTGATATCTGTTTGCATCACCATATGCCTGACCATTGTGGGCATTCAGTGGAAAAATATGTTTGTGTCTGGGTTGTCCTGGCTGTGAGGCTCTCTGTTGTCCAGCTGCTGCGGGATTGCATGTCTCTTGGTAACTTTTGTTCCCCATTATGAATTCCTTACCCTTTGGGCTTTTAAAGCACCCTTTGCAATGCCAGCAAAAGTCACCTCTTCTTTTCTCCTTCCTCCTCTCTGTAAACCTGGCCTCTTGGCCTTTTGCAAGGGGTGCTTAAATATGGATTGCTCAGCCCCTGAATCCTGTGTCAGGAACTTCTCAAATCAATTTCCCCCCAATTTTCCTCCTGAGATGTCCAAGTCTTTCCAGCTGCTGCTGCTGCCAGTTGTGTGTGATGCTTCAGCAAGCTGCATAGACCTGTGAAATATGCATTAATTTTAAGAGCCAGGGGTTTCCTGGAACTTCTAGCGTGCAGGTGAAGGAAGTCACTGTGTCCTGGGCTCTGTGGTGCTGCACTGATAATAAAAGATTTGGGGCAAGGCAATGGGAAGAGGGAGTATTAGGGACTGGCTAAGGAAAGCCATCTTTTCTTTTCTGAAGACTCAGCGATTCAATGCTCAAAGAAAGGATTTATATATCCCCCACCTTCCCCCAGTATAAATTCACTTCTAACAAGTGTTAGTAAATCAGGTTTTATTCCCCTGGGATTTGAAATGTATGAATGCCATGGCATTTTACTGAGCTAATGCTATTACAGGCTTCTATGCACAGTGCATAGACAAATCTCTCATCTCCTTCCTTGTGCTCTCCATCTGGAGGATGCACATGAAAAGGCAGCTCCATCCTCCACCTTTCTGCCAAGCCTTAATGCAGCATCACAGCTGAAGTCTGGGATCAAATAGCTGCCTGTTGTAGCAGAGGAGATTTATGGCTGGCCTAGGGGTGGGGTGGGAGGAGAGCATGCTCATTAAATGAGCTTTCTCTCTCTCTCTCTCTCTCTCTCTCTCTCTCTCTCTCTCTCTCTCTCTGTGTGTGTGTCTGTCTGTCTGTCTGTCTGTCTCTCTCTCCTCTCAGAGTCCTGTGGGGTTACACAGCTGGGGCAGCAAGGCCTTTGAGTTGCAGGACACACAACAGATCCTATATATTAGAGAATCGCACTGCTGATGTGCTCAGAGATTGCTATATGTGCTCAGAGGGTCATTGGGCTGGGGAGATCTAGGTTCATATCCCCGCTCAGCTATGGAGGTCGCTGGGCCAGTCGCCATCTCTCAGCCTAACCTATCTCACAGGGCAGTTGTGAGGATAAAGGGAGGGACAGGAGTGTCCTCCAAGTTCCCTCCATGAAGCCGAAATGTATCAATAACAAGTAACTAAATGCAAAGCTAACCCCCCTGCCTTAATGCAGGATGCCCGAGCAGCAGGTGACCCTCTAAGTCAAAGGCAAGTCACCCGCCATGTATGGTGGTCAGCCAGGGGCTAAATAAACATCCTGTTTTTCCTGCCTGCCCTGGTCTGCAAAATGAGAGTGGGGTGGATGGGTTGTTGAGCCACTGGCAGGTGGACTACACTCATCTAAATGGGTTGCCAGCTGTGCAGAGATGCCCTTGGTTTGGGCCTATAGCCCTCTGGCTACTAACCCTTGTGGAATACAAGCACTGAATTCTGTTCTGGATTCTGCATTTTAAAGCCTGAGCAAATTGCACGTTGGGTGTAAGATTTGTTTACCGTTTGGTAAACCCAGAATATATTTCCTCATGCTTCTCTAGCTTCTGGCACTCTTCTTTAAGAGCTGAATTTTTGGAAATGCTATCCTGTCCCTATAGCTCATGATGTGGCCTCTTCTATGAAGATAGTGGAGCAATGATTCTGTTCTCAGTGAGCGCTCTGGGCAGCACTAGAAGCTGGAATATGTCTAGCTCACAACTCACAGGGATGCAACTGTGCAAACCAATACAGCCTTCCTTGTGTGCAAGTAAATTTCTTCGAGCAAACAGACATAGAACTGTGCTGTTGTCCTGGGCAAGCCCACACTTTCTGCTGAATTGGAGCAAATAGCAATCCCAGAAAATGCCCTTGCCACTTGTTCCAATTCAGCAGTTAAACATAGGCTTTCCTGGGGAAAGTGCCAGGACAAATAAAACTAAACAAAAACAAAAACACTTGGGCACAGACCTGGAAAGCCAGGACCTGTGCTTAGAAATGTGGGTGTGGATGAGCCCTTAACCAGGAAAAGAGACAGAGTGCGATGTAGCAGCAAACTAGGTGGTACTGTAGACAGTAGCACTTCAGACCAAAGATGGTGAATACCTTTAAAAATGCTCCCCGCAAATAAACAAACATGAGCACACAAGGGAGAAAAGGTACAGCCCAGCCCACTCCCTCCTGTGCTAGTTTTGTACTTACAGTGAGTTTATGCAAAGGAATATAACCTTTGAATATTACATTCAGGAATGTAACCCTGCATTCTGAAGGGGCGTTGATCCCTTCTGCCACCTCAGGGTGCTATTAAGTCTTCTCATTCTGTTGCATGCAGGCCAGACCTTGGTGCCACTGAGCTGAGTCAAAGGTGTTTCTCAGTAAACATTGGAGGGGCAGGCAGCAGAGCTGTAATCCTAAACATACTTCCTCAGGAATAAATCCCACTGAAATCAATGGAGCTTTACTTTCAATATAACTTGAATGAGATTCGGGGGCTGTGTAACTTGAAAGCCTCTCTTGTGTTCTCAGGGTACACAGGTGAGATGAGCTGTTTAAGCCTGAGAGCACTTAATCTGGCTGTTTGCTTTAAATTTTGCTCCAGGCATCTATGCCTGATGGCGAAACCTGTATGTGATTACAAACCTTGCTTACCGTCAGACCCCCAGAACCCCCTTCAGGGGGAAAAAACCCTTACAAAAGAAGAAATTGCAAATTACTGGTGTTGTCCTAATGAAATGCGACATTGTAGGTCAGGAGTCGCCAACCTTTTTGGACTAGTGCATTTTGGGAGCATTCTGGGAGTCCCAGTCACAAAATGCCTAAATTAGAAAATAATAATGCGAAATTAGAACGATAACCTTATGCTTGCTGTGAGATGTCAACAATGTCCTGCTAGCCCTGGTTACGGAAATATCACGCACAGAGAGATGCACAGATCTTGCTGTCTAATAACAACAGGGAGCAATCCTCAGTGCTGGGGAAAATGTAGCCCCACCTCTCAGAAATTGCCCAACTGCACTGACTGCCTGTCAGTTTTCGGGCCCAATTCAAAGCATTGGTTTTGACCTATAAAGCTGTAAACAGCTCAGGACCGCAATACACCAAGGACCACCTCTCCTCATATTAATCAGCCCAGACCCTGTGATCATCATCTGAGGCTCTTCTTAGTGTGACTCCTCTACAAGAGGTCTGGAGAACATCAACATGAGAACAGGCCTTTTCTGTGGTGGCCCCCATTTGTGGAATGCTTTCCCCAGGGAAGCTCGCCTGGTGCCTTCATATCTTTAGGCACCAAGCAAAAGTGTTACTCTTCACCCAGGACTTTGGCTGTTAAACAATCTATGGGCTTTAAACTATGTTAGTATGTTATGTATTTTTGTGTTTTTATATTGTAAACCACCCTGTGATCCTTGGATGAAGGGCGGTATAGACATTTAATAATTAATCATAATAAGAAAAGGTACCTGCACATTTTGCTCTGTGACTTTCTTTCCAGAAGGGCTAGAGATCTGCTTTTTTAAAAATAAAAAAAAGCTCAAAAGTCTGGGGCACTTCCCCAGGAAGCCCACTGGAAACTTTTAACAGGCAGCATTGCGCCCGTGGGCACCAGGTTGGTGAGCCCTTTTGTAGAAATTATTTGTGAAAACATGGATGAAAAATTGCCTCGTTGGTAGTACTCCAATAATCAGGGAAGCATAGCAAATTCCTGTGACAAACTGTCTTGTCTTCATAGCAAAGACCTTGTTAAATGGAAGTATGATTGTCTGAAAATGCTGGTTCTCTCTCTGTCTTCATGCAGAGCCAGGGCAGGAACTTTGCCTGCGCTCATTCTGTCGCCGTTTGTCCCCAGGAAAAAGTATTTCCAATGTGGAAGAATCTGTCACTCTGGATAATGGGGGGTTTACGGCCCTTGAGCTCAACAGCCGGCACCTCAACGTCAAAAACACTTTCTCCAAGAAGAATGGGACAAGGTAAGGCAGCTCTGAGCCCCACGCGGCCTGGACCCATGGCTCTCAGCATCCGGCCAAGCACAGGCGCTCTGGAGAAGGGCTGCAGGCAGGATGAGACCCTTGCCATCAAAGAGTGTGTTTTATATGCTTATTTATTCCTGTTTGGAACCCACGCCAGACTCAGGACTAGGGGCATATCACTGCATATTTAAAAACGCACACATAAAATATCCCCTTGAAACAAAACATAAATAGGTAAAAACTTACAAACCCTCCAAGTGTCCCTATTTTCCAGGGACAGTTCCAGATTTACAGAAGCCATCCCGGTTTCTGATTTGATTCTGGAATCTCCCGCTTTTCCTTAGGACGTCCCTATTTTCATCGAAGAAATGTTGGAGGGCATGGAGTTATGCGACTCCCAAGTCAAGGACATAAATCACTATACAACCTTTAGAAGACATCTGAAGGCAGCCCTAGATAGGGATGGGTTTTTTTTTAGTGTTTTATTATTATTATTTATATGCTGGAAGCAGCCCAGCATGGTTGGGGCAACCCAGTCAGGTGAATGGGGTATTATTATTATTATTATTATTATTATTATTATTATTATTATTATATTTAGGACATTCCTATTTTCATCGAAAAAATGTTGGGCGGTATGAACTTACACCTGCCAAATCTTTCATCCCTGCCTACACACTTTACACAGCTTAGCCCCTGCCCCTGCAAAAAGAAAAAAAATAATAGACATAACTCTTCTGAAAATCATAGAATCATAGAATCATAGAGTTGGAAGAGACCACAAGGGCCATCGAGTCCAACCCCCTGCCAAGCAGGAAACACCATCAGAGCACTCCTGACATATGGTTGTCAAGCCTCTGCTTAAAGACCGCCAAAGAAGGAGACTCCACCACACTCCTTGGCAGCAAGTTCCACTGTCGAACAGCTCTTACTGTCAGGAAGTTCTTCCTAATGTTTAGGTGGAATCTTCTTTCTTGTAGTTTGGAACCATTGCTCCGCGTCCGCTTCTCTGGAGCAGTAGAAAACAACCTTTCTCCCTCCTCTATGTGACATCCTTTTATATATTTGAACATGGCTATCATATCACCCCTTAACCTCCTCTTCTCCAGGCTAAACATGCCCAGCTCCCTTAGCCATTCCTCATAAGGCATCGTTTCCAGGCCTTTGACCATTTTGGTTGCCCTCCTCTGGACACGTTCCAGTTTGTCAGTGTCCTTCTTGAACTGTGGTGCCCAGAACTGGACACAGTACTCCAGGTGAGGTCTGACCAGAGCAGAATACAGTGGCACTATTACTTCCCTTGATCTAGATGCTATACTACTATTGATGCAGCCCAGAATTGCATTGGCTTTTTTAGCTGCCGCATCACACTGTTGGCTCATGTCAAGTTTGTGGTCAACCAAGACTCCTAGATCCTTTTCATATGTACTGCTCTCAAGCCAGGTGTCACCCATCTTGTATTTGTGCCTCTCATTTTTTTTGCCCAAGTGCAATACTTTACATTTCTCCCTGTTAAAATTCATCTTGTTTGTTTTGGCCCAGTTCTCTAATCTGTCAAGGTCATTTTGAAGTGTGATCCTCTGGGGTGTTAGCCACCCCTCCCAGTTTGGTGTCATCTGCAAATTTGATCAGGATGCCCTTGAGTCCATTATCCAAGTCGTTGATAAAGATGTTGAATAAGACCGGGCCCAAGACAGAACCCTGTGGCACCCCACTAGTCACTCTTCTCCAGGATGAAGAGGAACCATTGATGAGCACCCTTTGGGTTCGGTCAGTCAGCCAGTTACAAATCCACTGAATGGTAGCATAGTCAAGACCGCATTTTACCAGCTTCTTTACAAGAATATCATGGGGCACCTTGTCAAATGCCTTGCTGAAATCAAGGTAGGCTACATCCACTGCGTTCCCTTCATCTACCAGGCTTGTAATTCTGTCAAAAAACGAGATCAGGTTAGTCTGACATGACTTATTTTTCAGAAATCCATGCTGACTATTGGTGATCACAGCATTCCTTTCTAGGTGCTCACAGACTGTTTGCTTAATCATCTGCTCCAGAATCTTCCCTGGTATTGATGTCAGACTGACTGGGCGGTAATTATTTGGGTCCTCTCTTTTCCCCTTTTTGAAAATAGGGACAACATTTGCCCTCCTCCAGTCTGCCGGGACTTCGCCTGTTCTCCAGGAATTCTCAAAGATGACTGCCAGTGGTTCTGAGATCACATCTGCCAGTTCTTTTAATACTCTTGGATGCAGTTCATCTGGCCCTGGAGACTTGAATACATCTAAGATGCTCCATGGGCACAGTAAATTCAACAGTTGTGTTGCAGGCAGCCCTTTTGCTTGAGCATGGATTGGGGTGGGGGAAGCTAGTACAAAACTCAGTTTCCCCCTCGGCAATGAGAAGCTCAGCACCGTCTTTGGGAAGCAAGTTTTCCTTAAGATGAAAGAGCACCAGAGAGATCAATGGTGTCTTCGGAGCAATCTATTAGTTACCAGTGTTTTAGGCTGAGCAAGTATTACAGGCGCGCAGAAGCCAGCCCAGACTGTGCTGGTCCGAAATGAAATCCTAAAGCAACCTCAAAGCCACATCCAAAATGGTTTTCTTCGCACAGACACACATCCTCCCCCCTCAGCCCAGAGAGGCCAGTTTCTGCTCCACCGTGTTGGGTGCAACCTTGATTCTGGGTCCTTGGAGCAGCCAAATGACTGTTGATGTGCCAGTGCCCCTTATTAAGGATTGGGCCATGCTAAGCCTCAAGGAAGGAAGACAGCATGACAACCCACATCATGTAGGCTGAGCTGTCATAAGCATCAAAGTCCCTCTGTCTGCTCTGTGAGTCTGTGGCTGAATTAACCCAGCTGGTCTACCACCCCGATAATTGCATAGAAGGACATGGATCACCATTCTTCCAAATTTGTGATATGGTCATGCAACAGCGCTTGAAAACTTTGGTTATATAACACGCATGTGTTACAGGCAGTGCCGGATTTATGTATAAGCTAAACAAGCTATAGCTTAGGGCCTCACACTCTTAGGGGCCCCCCAAAAATGTAAAGGAAAAAACCCTGGATGTACATTTCTAAAATATAAGATAAAAAAACAAATAAAATAAAACGTACATACAGCAACAGTGTTTTGTGTTGTGCATGGACCTATTAGGTCCATAAATTACCAAATAGCATATATTCAACACAAAAAACAGTGACAATTTGTTGTTGACAAAGGACAGCTGGACATAGAAAGGGCCCCATTACCTTCAGTAGCTGAGGGCCTCATCAAACCTAAATCCAGCCCTGGTTACAGGTTAAGAAGCAATAATACACGTGCTTCTGTTGACTTGCCTCCTTTACCTGTGTCCTTGAATACTTTTTCAATACATTTTTCCCAGTTTCTCCCCACATAACTGGTGGTTGTTTTTTAGGTTTGTATTTGAAATTCCCAAAATACTTTGCTTGTTTGTTTTTTAAATCAACTGCACAAAATGCCCTCAAGTTTCAGCTATGCACACAGAATTAAAAAAAGAAAGAAAGATTCGAGTACATGTGTTCTTCCTGATAGCTGTGATAGCCCATAACCTTTTCCCCCTTTTTCTGCATCCAGATCTCCTCCTCGTCCAAGCCCTGGCGGACTCCACTATTCCGACGAAGACATCTGTAACAAGTACAATGGAGCAGTGCTGACGGAAAGCGTCGCCCTCAGTGAGAAACCGCTGGATGCTTCAGAATCAGAAGTGAGTTTGTTGCCCTGTGGTTGAGGGTTGGCAGGCAAGTTCATAGAATCATAAAATCGTAGAATTGGAAATGACCCTGTGGGTTAGCCAGTCCAGCCCCCTGCAATGCAGGAATCTCAGCTAAAGCACTGCTGACAGATGGCCATCTAACCTCTGTTATGAACTTCCAGTCAAGGAGAGTCCACTCCCTTCTGAGGGAGCACGTTCCACTGTCAAACAGCTCTTAACATCAGAATTATTATTACTTACTTACTTATACCCCACCCATCTGGCTGGGTTGCCACAGCCACTCCCCACAGTCCAACAAAATATAAAAACAGAGCAAAAGTCAGAAAGTTATTCCTCATATTTAGTCAGAATCTCCTTTCCTGTAACTTAATTCATTGGTTTGGGTCCTCCTTCCGGAGCAGGAACAAACAAGCTTGCTCCATCTTCCATTTGACAGCCCTTAAGATATTTGAAGAAGGCTCTCATATCTCCTCTCACTCTCCTCTTTTCCAGGCTAAACATGCCCAATTCCCTCAACCATTCCTCTTCAGGCTTGGTTTCCAGACCCTTGATCATCTTGGTCACCCTCCTCTGCACGCCTTTCAGCTTGTCAATATCCTTCTTAAATTGTGGCGCCCAGAACTGGACACGGTATTCCAGATGTGGTCTGACCAAGGCAGAACACAGTGGAACCATGACTTCCTTTGATCGGAACACTATACTTTTGTTGATGCAGCCTAGAATAGCATTTGCCTTTTTTGCTGCTGAATCACACTAGGGGCCGAGGGGTCCTAGGCTCCCCCCCAATAAAATATCTGAGGGGGCTGGACACCCCCCCAAAAAAAGTTTAATGGGCATTGCCATTCAAAGGATGTGCGTGCACTGTGTTATGTGATCAGTTATAGGAACGGGGCTTATCTCTCCCCCTGAAAAATATTTTATTCAAGTTGGCACCCCTGCCTCCGTAAATTTATCTAACCCTATTTTAAAGCCATCCAAGTTTTTGGCTATCCCTGTGTCCAGTGCGAGGGAGTTCCATAGTTTAGCTATATGCTGCATGAAGAAGGGCTTTCTTTTAACTTTCCTGAATCATTTCATCAGCATCTGTCACGTCTCCACTTACTTGCCTTTTCTCTAAACTAAAAAGTCCCAAATGCTGCAACCTTTCCTCTTGGGGTGCCTCTCCACCCCCTCGAGTATTTGGGGTGACCTTTCCGGAACCTTTTCTAACTCTGCAAGTTATAAGGCGACCAGAACTGGGCACGGTATTCTGCCAACATTCAGCTTTGTGGAGTTCTATCATTATGAGAGAGGGAGGAAAACCAAGCATGATGTTATATGTGTTTGTCCTGGCCCTTCTTTTTTCACCTTTTCTCTGCACTAAAAACCCCAGGCTTGAGAGCTCCAGCTCTCGCCCTTCACTCTGCTAATGTGCCCAAGCAGTTAAGATGGGAAGAGGGAAGATTCCCGCCACCGGCAAGCATGCCAAGCCCTGCTTTGCCTCCTGGGATCTCTCAGTATTCTGAACAGGCTGAGCCAGGCTACTGTCTGCATGGCAAATGTAACAAGTAGCCTGGCTCGGAGACGTGCAGAAATAATTAACTTTCCTTAAAGTACGAGGCTGGTATGTTAAGAAGGCCTGGCACGGGGCTGAGATAACTTGACAAAGGAAACGACTGACTGTTTCCCAAGCACCACATGTCCACAGATCCAAGATAAGTAGCGTCTGTCCTGAGGATGCGAAAAGGCTTGTCGCGCTGCTGGAGTCTCATGCCATCCAAGGAGGTTGGAGGCGGTGGCGGAGGAAGGGGGCGGGGGGCGGGGTCGCCCCAGGTGCCAGCCTGGGGGGGTGACATTGCCGTTGGCGGGTGCCTCCCCATTGGGACGATGCTCACACTTGCAACATGCCATGCCCCCACGTGTGACGTGCCTTGCCCCAGCCGCCCCGGGTACCAAAGCCCCTTCCTCCGTGACTGGTTAGAGGCAGAGAGAGTGGTTGCAAACCTTGACTCTCTTGGACTCAGGTGACCCATGGGGGCCTGGTTTCAAAGCAGAAGTCCTTGAGAAGCTGAAATGGTGGGGTGGGGTGGGTGTCCCAGGCTCCAGAGTGCATGCCCTCCATCAAATTCTCCCTACAATTTGGTTTTGAAAGTGGCAGAACAGAATGCAGGGGCATTTTGGGAAGATTCTGTGGAAACCTTGGGGTATTACCAGAAGCCTTTTTCTTACATTTATATCTTGAGAGCCCACTCCCAGCTCTCTTTCAAGCCTCCCAGATGTTTACCAACATCCGTCCATGCCTAATCTATGGCGGGATTGTCTCAGAAGAAACGAAAGAGAGAAAATACTTGTGAAACAGCACTTAGGAAAAAGCTGTCAAACTCATCCCAGGGTTTTGCCACCTCTTGTGGCTTTTATCCAAATGGTACTGGGTTTGAAATGCAGTGCAGTCTTTGTCTACCCATTATTTGTCTTTTCATTGGGTGAAAGATCCCTGTTTTGAAGGGGGTTGGACTAGATGACCCTCGGGGTCCCTCCCAAATCATACGATTCTATTCTTTGCTTATCAGCAGTGACAGAAGGCCAGGCCTAAGATAGTAGGCGAATTTTAGAAGTGGTGTTTGGAAGGGTCGGTTGTGAACTCAGTTGTAAACTGCACCCCTTCTGTGTGGACAGGCCGTAGCTCAGTGGTGGAGATCTGCCTTGCATGTAGAAGGTCCCAATCCCCAGAATCTCCAAGTAGGGAGGGGGGACCCTGGAAAGTCACTGCTGTCGGTCAATGTCAGCAATACAGAGCAAGATGGACCTGCGGCCTGATTCAGAATCAGGTAGCTTCCGATGTTCCTCTGCTGAAATCCTGACCAAAATCTAGCTGGTCTAATCAGTAAGAGAAAGCAGTGGGCCCTGAAAGAGGACTAGCTTGCCCTTTTATCAAGAAGAATCCTGGAAGAACCTGGTTTGGGCAACGGAGCAGGGAGGCAGATGACAGTCCGCCTTCCTTCTCTGTTGGTTGCCTGCCTTCCTCCTCTCCTTAATTGCCTCTGGCGACCACTGGCTGCTTTGCGTTGCCCTCTGACCAGCCTGCCAGGTAGGCAGCATCCCTCGTTGTGCCATCTCCAGCCGTTCCTGGCGATGTACATACATTATCTTGAGATTATACTCCCAGTGGCTCTGCTCCTCTCCCTTTGACAACCTGGAATTAAACCTGCCATTAGCGGAGCGTGCTGGGCATAAATATGAATGTCGCCATGCCGCTTTTTGTTATTCATGTCAGGAGTTCCATGTGCCGGTTCCTGATAGTGCATAATGACCATCTCCTGCCCGAGGCAACTCCTGCATGCAGGCGCGGCGGACGCAGAGGTCGCCGGAGTCTATCCATTCTCTCGTTACGCTCTCTCCTTGCCCTTGATGTCAAGCATACGGAGCCCAGGGCTTCCTAGTGGAGCCTCGCAGCTGAGGCACAGGCCAGCTTTTGTGGCAGGCGAAATGAGGCCCCCATTTTCCTCCAGAGCTTTGATATCCAATCAGTCTCCACTGGCCCTTTGATGCTTGCTTCTTTCCAGCAGTGTGCACTTGGAGAAAATACTAATGGACAGGCTCAGAGGTGACAGGCTCTTTTGATCATTGTGGAAAAATGGCATTAGCCATATTTGTGTGTGTGTGTGTGTGGTGCATCAATTTTATCTCATTCTATTATCTTTCCTGGTGCCATTTTAGGGTGGTGGCTGTTGTTTTCCTTCAGCTTTTGTTATTCTAAGGCTTCCAAGGAGATGAGCTTTTGCTTACCCGAGGATTTCAACCACTCCATCTTCACGGGGGGAAGATGTTGTGCAGGATGTAGGGGACGAAGCACCTCATTTCTTAGGAGGACTTGGCCAGATGCTCTTCTGTGCGCAGCCGAGCCTATTTAAGCTTGTCAAAGGGCCGTTTCCCTTTGATAAAACTTCCTGTGTACAGGATGCCATCAAATGCCGAGACAGCCAAGGCCAAAATCATCTCGATACATTTTCCCGTTAAATCTTCATCCCCAGGCTTTAAGATGTTGCAGCTGTGCTTGTGATGGAGAGGCGACCTGCTTTCACACACGTCCCTGTGACTGATGCTGTGGTTGCTGCAGCCTGGCTCCGAAGCACACGAGCGGCTCATGCTGTAGATTTGAGCCCTGGATCTATCACTGGCCACTGAAGTGAAACACTCCAGCGCTCAAATCTACAGTACGAGCAGCTCCTATGCTTGGAGGGGCAGGTGTGAGTGGCGGGCGGGGGCTGGATTATGGCAGTAGGGCGGTCCTTAGATACATACACGCTTTCCCCCAACACTGCTTGCTTGGGTCTGCAGAAGAGGCAGCCCTATCAATAGGCAGAGTCCAAAGGCCAATCAAGGGCTCCCCCAAAAATTCCTGTCCAACCCCCCAAATACAGGGAGCTAGCAAAAGCCCATCCTGCTTAGGGAAGGAGGGCACTGCAGTGGAAAGTTAGGGAAGGAGCAGCCTAATATAGCCTTTGCCCCCTCAAACCTAACATGCTCCAATAGCCATGTGAACATCCCCCAGCTCCTGCCACAGGCAATACCACCTGTGTCCTCTTTCCCAGGGGAGCTGGGGTGTAGCAAAGACACCCCCGTTGAAATTTGGAGTGACATCCTCCAAAATCCTGTTTATTCGAGAGCAGGCGAACACATTCCAAAACAGACCTGCACTTGGGGGGTGGAGCATTTGCAAGAGAGACCTGGCAAGCCAAGGCAGTTTAACGCCTCGCCCAATTCTCCTCTACAGAAGCCCCCTTCCCCTTAACCCATTCCCCGTTTAGCCAGGCATGGAGACCAGAGAACACCCGATGGGGTGGGAGGGGGACACCGAGGGTTGCATTTCACAAGAGAACTGGCAGAAGTGAGGAAGCGCCAGCACCCCCTCGCCTGCCTCTTCTCCCTACAACCCCACCCCATGCCTTCCGCAGCCATGGGGTCGAAAACATATATTTGCTGAAGCCGACACATAGTTGTGCCCTGAACTCACACTGACCTCCTGTGACCCTATTTAAGCAGCATGGCTGTTAAGCTGAAAGTTTTGGACACCCTCCAACATAAATAAAGGCTTTTAATGAGGTCAAGCCACTTGCATAAATAATATTTTTTTCCTCCACACTGCTAGAAAAGCCATACAGAGCAAAAAGCTGAGAGACAAGAGAGAGATTGAGTGTGTGTGTGTGTGTTGTGTGTGTGTGTGTGTGTGTGTGTGTGTGTGTGTGAGAGAGAGAGAGAGAGAGAGAGAGAGAGAGAGAGAGAGAGAGAGAGAGAGAGAGCTTGCCCAAATAGGAACGCATGAAGCAGCCTTATAGTGAGTCAGATCATTGGTCCATCTTGCTCACTGCTGTCCACACTGACTGACAGCTGCTCTCCAGGGTTCGAGGCAGGAGTCACTTTCCCATCCCTACCTGCAGGTGCCAGAGATTCAGCAGTCATCTAGTGTCCAAATCAAGAGAACCAATAGTACTACTCCCTTCTGCCTTGGTCAAAACACACCTGGAGTGTTGTGTCCAGTTCTGGGTGCCACAATTTAAGAAGGATATTGACAAGCTGGAAGGTGTGCAGATGATCAAGGGTCTGGGAGGGAGTTGGATCTGCTTAGCCTGGATAAGACTGAGAGGTGATAGAATAGCCACCTCCAGTGCCGGATTTATGTATAAGCTAAACAAGCTATAGTTTAGGGCCCCGCTCTCTTGGAGGCCCCCAAAAAATTTCACTATGAATATACTTCTGCTTAATTGTATTTCAATTCAACAATTACTTTGGTAAAATACTTATTTTGTTATGTGCAAATGGCTTGAGATACCTATTAGGTCCATAAATTACCATATAGCATATATTCGACACGAAAAACAGCAACAATTTGTTGTTGACAAAGGACAGCTGGACATATCAAGGGCCCCATTACCTTCAGGAGCTTAGGGCCTCATCCAACCTAAATCCGGCCCTGGCCACCTCCATCACTTGAAAGACAGAGCAAGTTTGTTTTCTGTAGGAGCCGAACCAATGGATTAAAATTGCAAGGAAAGGAATTTCAACCAAACATTAGGGAGAGCTTCCATTTGACATTGAAACGGACAATCTCAGAAGGTGGTGGACTCTCTTCGCTGGAGGTTTTTAAGCAGAGGTTGGGTGGCCATCGGTCGGGGTGCTTTAGCTGTGATTCCTGAATTTCAGGGGGTTGGACTAGATGACCCTTGGTGTCCTCTGCAGATGTATGGTTCTACAAGCCTGGGACCTTCTGCTCACATCATGACCACTCTGTCCCCAAAGCAGACACACAGGCAGTTGGCTCATGGGCCCCTGTAAGACTCATATAGGTTTCCAGGAGCCACAAGACCCTTTCTTCTTCTGCGACTAACTAGCAGAGAATTTGTTCCTACTGGAACAGAGAGGATGCAGAGCGAGTCAGTCAGAACAGGGAGGCGGACAAAGGCAGGGCGCACTTAGGACTTGGCAGCCCCTTCCCACCCTCCTTGAGACCCCCGACAGAGTTGGGCGTATTTCCACCGCAGTCTTTTGAAAGCTCCTGGATATATGGGGCTGTTCCCTCCGCCGCCAGCTATAAATAAATGCACACAATTCCTTTTCTCCAGCCATTTTCAAAAGAAATTTGACAGCCACAACTGTTTTTAAATTCCATGTAATGCCGGCCTTAGACTAAACTAGCCGGCTAGTCCCTAATTTCTCCCCCTAATAGCGTTTGTTTCTTTCATCTCGCCAATAAAAAAATACTTTAAATTGTCAGGCATTTTCTCTGTTTTGTTGCTTCCCAGGCATCCGCACACCTTTGCTTGTCAATTTCTAATCTAGCGGTGCACCCATTCAGATTCAAGGCCGTTGCCTGGGCAACTGGCCTGCAGATGCGGCAGAGGAGTGGCCTGCCTGCCGCACAGCCGAGGAGACGGCGGCCCTGCAGCATTTCCATTTTGTCAATAGTTTTGAATCATTAAAAATAATATGTCCACTCTAAAGCATAATCCTGCTGGAGGAGCAATTTGTGTAATAATGGGGGGGAGGCGGGGGGAGGAAGAGACTTCAAGAGTCCCCCTGAGTTAAGAGCACCAGGATTGCCTTTCCCAGAACCCACCGAGTTCCAGATGGCGCGCTGGGCAATTGTTAGCTGCGGCTGCATTTAAAACATTCAGACACACCAGGGAAGGCTGGAGACACATCGGCCCTTTTGGATCGCCCCATTGTCTCCTGTGCCAACTGCTGCCCATAACTGGCCACCTCCACAGACCTGGCCACCACCTTCCTCGCTCTGCCTTCCTCCGTGTTTTAGAAGAGGATTGATTTATGTTTCCACTCCTAACATGCCTGGGATCACAGAGGTGGCTGTGACCAAGGGGCCGCTTCCCATAGTGTCTGCAGGTGGACAGGTCACTCAGCTGGTCTTCTGCCATGCCGTGTCCAGAGAAGTCTGTCTGTCTATCTATCTATCTGTCTATCTATCTATCTATCTATCTATCTATCTATCTATCTATCTATCATCTATCTATCTATCTGCTTGCTTGCTTGCTTGCTTGCTTGCTTGCTTGCTTGCTTGCTCGGGTCCATTTTACGCATTATATTTTGCCTTTCTCTAAAGCATCCCAGCGTGCATTTTGAAAGGAGGGTGTGCAGACCCCATGTGCAGCTCAGCTGTACAGGCTCTGCCTCGCAAGCAGAAGGCCCTCAGCATCTCCAGCTAGCAGGGGAGAGACTCCTGGAGAGCCGCTGCCAGTCAGTGTAGACAATACTGAACTAGATGGACCAAGGGTCTGACTCGGTCTAAGGCAGCTTCCTATTCCTGAGAGTTTGGGAGGTGGGAGTAGGCTGAAGGCATGAGTCCCTTCCAGTTCCTGAATCCAAGAGGGATTCAATTGCTAGAATGGCCGGACAAGTTCCTTGGTAATGGTCCCCTTAAGTCTGGGTCATCAAGGTAACAAAGGGAGTGGCTCTGTGCCAGAGGACAAATGGATGGGCCCCTCCTTCAACTGTCTGTTAGTTAGAAAGACAAAAGCCAGAGTCCAGGGGTGTGTGAGCTGGAAGCAGGTTGGGCAGCTGGGAGACAGAGCCATGCTTGAGCTCTGGTGGAATCCAAGGCTGTAGCTGGGGGGGGGGGAGGAAGATGCTCTTGGGGTCCGAATTAAGCTCAGGTTGTAGATATGTGTAAATAAACTGTATATCACAAAGACACCACAGTCTCTGTTGTCCTTCATGCCAAGGAAGCCAAACCCTGGTAAAACAATACCACTCAGAGATGGAGGTGGCATGCAACATTATGTAAAGATGGAAGGGGAGAAGGAAATTGACCCCTCTCATTTCATTTTGTTTCTGCTTGGCTGGATTCCTTATTACCTTGTAAGCCTCCCAGAGGCCCTGGTTGTTGGGCAATATAAAAATAACATACATAAATAATTCTCCTTATTTATATGCCTCCTAATAATGGAAGGTTATTTCTGATGGAGCATAGCAGGATGTGATGGTTTTCCTGAGGTCTTTTTGACACACTGGGGGAGGATGTGTGTTCCCACGGAGTCATTGTCTTCGTATATCAGAAGGTCAACAGGGTAGAGAGAGGAGAGCCTGTCTAAAGAGGAGAAAAGGCAAGGGGTTAATGATAGGTAGCTTTTTAGGTGTGATCTTCGCCCTAGGAGCATTAGTCTGTCCTTGACAACATAAGGTGGTGTTTGAGACCATCTCCCTCTTCTAGTGGTTTTTAATTTTGGAGAGCTTGGAATCTTAAAGGCTGATTTCAAGAGGGAATTCGAGAACGCATTCCCCATGCCATGGGACAATTCAAAGGCCACAACTGCTCACTTATGTCAACATCCTTCATTTCTGAAGTTATTTGTACATCCTCAAGATGGGAAGCCCCCACAAGTTAAGGCACCTCGAAAAATGACAATGATCTCCATCTGGTGCATGTGACTGACTGTCCTTGCAATTTGCTGGAATGTTCTTTGGAATCACTGTTAAGCAAAATCCCCATTTTGCACCCACAATGTCATTTTGGTAAATAGCACCTGCCTCGTATTTTTGACCAGTTCCACGATTAAGGCTTATGCTCAAATAGGTACTAGATTAATAATCTCTTGACTATACTGATTATTGTTATCAGTATCATCATTTTGTGTTAACACATGTAAAATATTGTGGAGCTTTTTTCAATAGACTTCGTATTTTGGATGGTCAAATACTTTTCTTCATTACCTTTCCTAATTAGCCAGCGTGCCTTTCCAAATGTGCAGTTTGCATACCTGCTCTCACTCTGGATTTCCCCTACCTTGTTCCATTCAATCCCCACCCCCCGTGTCTTACCCCCCCCCCCCCAAAAAAAAATTCACATGGATAACATGCAGCTTCTTACCTAAATCCACTGCTGAAAAACAGGACATGGAATTTCTCATTATACGGGCAGCTGCAAAGTGTGAATTGATTTTATGCATTTCAAACTGTATCCTGCAAGGTTTAGGGTTCTCAAATGCATTTTAAGAAACAGCTAAAATACAGAATGTTGCATTTAAAGATAATAAATGAAATCCTTGGACCTTTGAATTTCTCCCGACAGATAAATAGCAATCGCCCTGAGCCAGGGTCAGAACTGGCCTTGCCATAAATTGAAGATGGTTGAGGTGCCTCCCTCCTCCCGGTGGGTTTGGGGGCTGTTAATTGGGTAGGGTGGGCAGCCAGCAGATCTAAGCCACAGGCCAGAATCCTCTGCACAAGAGAAGCTAAACCCTGATTGAGCTGGTATGGAGGGGAGGCTTTTTGTTTATTTGAAAGTATGGCATAGTATATTTTTATTTAAATTGTGTTGTACTCAAGTAAAGAACAAAACAAAAAAACTGTGCATGGGGAAAATGTTCTACATCAGCAACAACAAGGAAGCAGATGAATTTTATCCAATAAAGGAAAGGGGCCAGCAGTCATTGCATGGGGCATGATATAATAAATCTGGGCCAGGCAAGCAAATTGGAAGGGCATGGAAGCAAAATGTTGAAGAGAAATAATCTCTTAGGGTCACCTATAATCAGATCGACTATAGCCAGTCTTGGATGAGGTTGCATTGCCTGTCCCGTAACAAGACCGTTTTCCAAAATAATTGCACAAGTGTGCATTCCCACCATATATTGCTCAATGGACCAGTGGGTGAAAATAGCATCCGTCACTGTCTGTCAGGCTTCGGAGAAACAGCTTCCTCCCACCCCGCCCCCCCTTGTCCGTGCATCAGCAGAACAAAGCAATTAGAGTCCCTTACCAGTTTAAGAATGTTTAATGATCAGAGCAAAAAAACAACACAGCCATTCTTTGAATAAAGGTACCATACTTTCCTCCTACTCCCCCTCCCCAAGTTATCTTCGTCACTTCCCCCTTCTTGCAACCTGATCTCACAACCACTGAACCTTCTGCGTAGCAACCTTATCAGCTCTCCTTCCCTTTGGAGAGAGAGGCTGGACACTATCAAGCGAAGGGGAGTCCGTTATATATCTCTCTCTTCCTGTTCTGCTTCTTCTAGCTGTTCCCCACTTGGCTCTGCCCAGCTGTTGTTTTCCGAACTATGCCCCTCTGCAAACCATTTCTCTAAATCTATGCTGCTCCACTGTTCCTGGGCAGCTTCAGGATCCTGGTCAGGAGCAGGAAGAGGGGAAGGTTCCCACCATTCCTCTTTGGAGCTGTAATCCTCAGTCTGGTCTCTGACACTAACAGACCTTTTCTCTCTTGAAACCTGCAGGCGACAGACTCAGACTACGAGGACGAGTTGCCCAAGCACTCCTTTGTCAACCACTACATGAGCGACCCCACGTACTACAACTCGTGGAAGCGCCAGCCAAAGACCACAAAGCACCCGGCGCCATACCGGTATGAGGAGTGTGTGGCAAGCGAGGCCGAGCCTTACTTCCAGACTGTCATCACGACACAGAGCTCAGGAGGGGTGTACACCCCGACGGGACAGCCTGCGCCAGGCTCACGGACTCCAGTCACCGGCTTCTCCTCCTTCGTCTAACACTTGGGGGGGGGGAGAAGGGAAAGGAGGGGAAATCAGCCACGCCAACTCAGCCGCCAGCTGAGTTTGGGGCAACCGCCAACCCAACCGGATGACTGTATGCGTGGCAGGTGCAGTGAACTGTGGGTAAAAAAAAAAATTCTCTTATCAGGGTAGAATGGATGTACATGTGAATGTCTTCTTCTATTTTTCCCCTCCCAAGACAATCAACTCTTTAAGACATGGAGCTGACCTAGATGAACTTGCTTTGATTTTTCTTTTCCCCTCCTCCTCCTTCTTAAAGAAACCCCATCACACACAATTGATGGCAATTTTAACCACTTTGGAATATGATTTAAGGGGATTTTTTAATTGATAATAAACAAAAATGCTTTTGTAACGCTGCTTTTGGAAGCAGCTTGCGATGTGTTCCTCTCTTTCCCCCACTTTCCTTTCTCAAGCCAAGGAGATGAATTCTGTTCTTGTGGAAACTTGGTGGCCCCATCGCGATGTAATTTGAAGCCGAAACCATCCTGCCTTCTGAACACTCTTCCCTTCTCCTGTTATCTGGGTGAATTAGGAGGTTGGGGGGACTTTTAAGAATGGTTTCTCTCTCACACACACACAGACACTCTTTGCTGCTTCTGCCTTAGAAGCACCAGCCGAATCACTTAGTCTCAATGTCATGTCTTTCCTGTATGCCTGCAAGGTTCACTCCTGGTGGTTTTGTGATCAACCTTCTCTCTCGCCTTCGTTTCTATTCTGTTCCAGTTGAGCTTGTTGTGCTCCTAAAGATATTCCCCTCTCCAGGGTTTCTGTCAGACATGTCAGCTGACAAGCACCAAAAAAGCGTCAGGTCAGCCTCCCCCCCAATCTTGGTGCCATCCAGATGTTTTGGACTACAGTTTCCACCCCTCTGCCTGGGGCAGATGGGAGTTGTGGTCCAATAACATCTGTGCTGCATTAGGTGAAACAGCTGGGGGGAAAGGCCTGACAAGGTGTCCGTTTTGCGCTTATTGTGGGTCTGGGTCCTCCTTTGTTGATTGCATGTGCCAATGTCCTTTGTAAATCTGAAAGAAAAGGAAAAACTGCCAGCAAGAAGAAGAGGGTCTGTGAAATGAATGCAGCATTTGTGAACTCGTGGGGAGAACACGCTAGTTGGACAACACTTCTGTCATTTCTTTAAAAAGCGTCTTTCCATATAAAGGAAACCAACCGACCCCTCCCTCAGTTGCTGGGATGCTGTTCTGCAGCTTTGTAAAAAAAAAAAAAAGAGGGGGGGTACATGTTGTTAACACCAGATTTATTTGATTTTTTTATAAAATGTATATTTTTAATGATTTTTTTTTAAAAAAATACAAAGACACATCAGACTCTACTGGGTGAGGGTTTCTTTGGTGCCTTTTTGTAATGATTCAGCTGAGCGTGCAAGACAAGCAGCCATGAGACCTTGAGGAGTGGAGCTCCGGTGGGTTCAGGAACCACAGCGTTACCAATTGCCTCCTGCCCATTCCCTCCCTGCACTGCTGCCTCTGTGGTCTGCAGCCAAGAGAGCCCCTCCCGTGCGAAAGGCGGCTTTGTTCTTCCCCTTGTTGCAGGCTGCCCCGTCTTTGACCCACACGGGAAGCCACTGGCTCTTTTATGCCAAAGCACATTATGTTCATTGCTGCATATCTGAAAGAGAGGCACTGGTGACGACTGCCCTGGAACAGAAAGGGCTGCTTGCACACAAACAGCATCTTTAGAATTGCTGCTTCCCCGGGTCCCTGCCCCCCAGAACAAGGGCTCAGCCCTAAAAGCTGGCCTTCATCTTTGCCTGTGGTCCTCCTCTCGGGGCTTCCAGCCTTGAAGCTCTTGTTTGCTCTTTGTTCCCAAGCTAAGGAGGCGGGTAGCTGTTGTGTTGCGTTTGTCCTGCCAGTCTCATGAGTCATTCCCATTTGTGTCCAGCCAGGGCAGGGCAGGTTATGCCAAAGCTGCGTTTGCATATCTGGACTGCTTCCGCCTCTGTTTTTTAAATCTCTGGATCAAGCCAAACTTGTATTTAAGTGAAATCAGAGTGGCAGGCGGTGTGTTGCTTTCACCGCAGTTACACAGACTGCGAAGTTGCCGCATTGAACCTCCTGAAGGGTCCCTTGGCACCTCCTGGAGAGAGGCCTCTTTGATCCTGTCCATTGCACTGTAAGAACAAGCAAGGTCACTCTATGTGCTGATCTTGGGTTTGTTTTCTGCTGAAGCAAAAGGGAGGGAAATGATGCACAAAATCGAAATTTCCGGAGCTGAAATGGTCAATGGGCGAATGGCCTTGAGTTCCCTACTGCTTCCATTTCTAGGTTTCAGAACTTGAGTTTCACCTCACAAGGCCTGTGCATGAAACCTCTTGTTTGAATTATGAACCTCAACATTTTATTTTCTCTGAATGCGTTGCAACTGCACATCTTTGACAGCAAGTCCAATTGTTTAGGTCAACATGAGAGTTAGATTCCCAGCAACACCACCTGCTCCTGCTCCTCCAGGCCTTTGAAGCTGAGGTCACTGTTCACATTTCCAGGGAACTCCTCTGTGTCACAGGTACAAAGTGCTACAGAGAGGGGGCTCCCTTCCTCGTAGCTTCCAGGGTTGTGTTCATATAATAAAGGGGGCCAGATGGAATGATATGAAATATGGAAAGAACCAAGAGTGTTGCCATGATTGTTCTCTGCACTTCAACGAGTCTCCAGAGTCTTGCTTTAAATGATTATGCTTGCTTCCATTTTGTGTCTTTGGGGTATAACACAAACCTGGATATAGGTGATTTTATATATTAATAGAAATCGTGCATATTAATAGAAATTATGCAGTGCATTTCCCCATGAAATCCAAGAATTGCAATGGTTTGGTGGTGTTGACTGGCTGATAGAACATTGTTGGGTCTCTTCTACTAAACGGGACCAGTGTGTTGAACTTTTCCTGCAACCTGTAAAAATAAGAATTGCCTTTCATGGATCAGACCAAGGCTCATCTAGTGCACCAACCTGTCTCTTTCATATAGCCAGCCTTATGCACTGGGAAGACAGGTCATGTCTTGTTCTTTGACCCTTGTCTCCAGAGTTAGAAGTATACTGCAGCTGAGTCCCATTTAGTTAGCAAGGCTGAACAACCGACTGCTTTCATTCTGTCTTCTTCCACTCAGGTGTGAGTGCCATAGTGGAAACGCCATCAGCAATACTGAAGAGGGAGGGGTTAGCAGACTCAGGGGAGAAAGAACTAGAGGGGGGGACCCCTAAAGGGAATCCTAAAAATAGCCCAGTGAGGAGCGAATGTGCTCAGTTGCAAAAGAATGCTGACTGACAATTCAGAGAGGGAACGGAATGGAGTATTGTGCCGGAGGGCATGGCTGGCTGGCACACGCCACACTGCAACTTTTTTTGCAGGTTCCACTTGTCTTCTCACCTATTATTGTTTGTTCGATGTCTCACCTGCCCTTTACTGTGAAGCCCCAGGGCTGGTTACTACAGTGTAAAAACACAATATGAGAATCAGGTAAAATAAATTAGGCCTTCTGAGGGATGATTCTCTGAAAGGAGATCTTCTCTGAAAGGAGTCTGGCTTTCAGAAAGCTCCACCCCCCCCGGCTTCTTAATGCATTTGAGGGGATGGTCTTAGACAGCCACCCTAGCCCCCGAAACAAGAATTTATCATGGAAAGAGACTTACAAGAAGAAGAGGAAATCCAGAAAGCCATTCCCTCCTTGCCCATCCATTGGCCTTTCAAATGGGAGACATCAGGGGTGATTCTTATAAGACTCGTTGACACTAACAGAGTAATTTCTGTTCTCCCAATCCACATCCATCTCTGTAATTGTGTTTTTATTGGCTGTGTTTATTTAGTTACAATTGAGTCCAGAGAGGGGAGGGCAATTGAAAAGCACAGAATTGGATATCCTCAAGACACAGGAATTAAATTATACCTCCCTCCCTTCATTATCATGTATTAGGGGCTTGACAAGGCTGGGCTCCCCTATGCAGCCCCCACAGTGGCTATAAAAATGGGATTAATCATGAGAGGGTTGGGGTTTGGGGGGTTTCTCTCTCCTTTTTTTGCTATTTACCATAGATGTGCCATAAATTGCTAGGTCTAGCAAGAAAGCTTTCCTGTATAGCTAAAAGCTTTGGGAATCATAATCTTGTTGAGAACATATCCTTTTAAAATGTTTCCGCAACCTTTCATCTAGAGAGGCCAGGATGCACAAATAGCCTGTTATTTTTGCCTTTCAGCTCGTCCAGATTTGCCTTCCCCTCCCACCATTTTTAGAACACTCAAGAAATTTCCCGCTACTTATAAAATCACCAGCTTCCCTCTCTGACCCGCTCTTTCAACGGAGAGAACAACGAACCCAACAAAAACTTGTATTGAATCAAGGGACGATTGTGCAGCCCACTTGCAGCTTGAGCAGAGCAGGTTTGGTTTCTTCTTTCAGAGTGGGAGTCAGGCAGGTATTGCCTCTCCCTTGATTCGATACTGAAGGTGCCTCTGAGCACATCTTCTTACATGGTTCTCCCACAAGTTACCAGAACTGAGCACTCCTGGTATCTCTTATTTCAGCAGCCCAACTTAGAGGGTGGGGGCTGTTGCTGCTGTGGTAACTGGGAGTCAGACACCCTTGTTGATCGGCTGCAAACACATCACCATGAGTTAACATGAGGCAACCGTGTGATGCTGGAGCAAAAATAGCTAATATAACCCTCAGCTGCATCAACAGAGATAAAGTGTCCAAATCAATAGTACCACTCTACTCTGCCTTGGTCAGACCCCACCTGCAGTCCTGTGTCCAGCTCTGAGTATCCCAGTTTGAGAAGGCTAGTGAGAAGCTGAGGGACGTGGGTGGCGCTGTGGGTTAAACCACAGAGCCTAGGACTTGCTGATCAGAAGGTCAGCGGTTCGAATCCCCACGACGGGGTGAGCTCCTGTTGCTCAGTCCCTGCTCCTGCCAACCTAGCAGTTTGAAAGTATGTCAAAGTTCAAATAGATAAATAGGTGCCACTCCAGTGGGAAGATAAACAGTGTTTCTGTGCGCTGCTCTGGTTCGCCAGAAGCGGCTTAGTCCTGCTGGCCACATGACCCGGAAGCTGTATGCCGGCTCCCTCGGCAAGTAAAGCAAGATGAGCGCCGCAACCCCAGAGTCATCCACAACTGGACCTAATGGTCAGGGGTCCTTTACCTTTACCTTTACTGAGAAGCTGAAACATGTGCACAGAAGAGGAACCAAAATTATCAAAGACCTGGGAACCAAGCCTTATGAGGAATGGTTGAGAGAGTTGGGTGTGTTTAGCCTGGAAAAAAGAAGACTGAGCGGGGATATGAGAGCCCTCTTGAAGTATCTGATGGGTTGTGACATGGAAGATGGAGCAAGCTTGTTTTCTCCTGCTCCAGAGGTAGGACCCGAATCAATGGATTCAAGTTACAAGGAAGGAGATTCTGACTAAATATCAGGAAGAACTTTCTGACAGTAAGAGCTGTTCAACAGTAGATGGTTGTGGGCTCTCCTTCATTAGAGGTTTTTAAGCAGAGGTTGGGTGGCCATCTGCCGTGGATGTTTTAGTTGAAATTTCCGCATTGCAGGGGGTTGGACGAGATGACCTTTGGAGTCCCTTGCAAATTTATAGTTCTATAATTCTATCTAGTTTCTGCCAAGGCATGTGCTCAGTTAGGAGGAGGTGGCTCAAAAGACCTGAGGCTTGCCCAAATACCAGACTTCAGCTGGTCCATGGCACCCTTGTCGAAACAAATCTAAGCAGAAGCAGCACTGCTGGTTTTATTGGGGGTTCCTTTCTCCCCTCCCCAGTTTTTTCTTCAGTAAGAGCAGCAGAAGACAAGGAGAGAGCAGGTGCAAAGGGGAACAGAGCTTTCTTACCTTGAATAACTGCACTGGAGGCAAAGCCATGGTGGCACCTGATGCTTGTTCACCCATGAGAGAAAAAAGATCAGGTGCTTCATTTAAAGACAAGGCAAGTATTGTTCTTGGGTTAGGAAAGAGAGGGGCTTCGGTTCCTATATAGTATGAATGAAAGGGAGTTCCCTGAACAGCATGAGATTGGGGGGGGCACCTGCCTGAGGGAACAGATTGTCCTCACACCAGGCATCATCTGTGGACAAGGCAGAGTTTGTGCAAGGCAGGTGTGCCCAAGATTATGGCCATCCATTGCTTTCCCCAGCAGGCCATCTGACCTTGTTCAGGAAGGCTAAGCAGATAGGTTAGAATCAGGGTCAGCACACTTTTTCAGCAGGGGGCCAGTCCACTGTCCCTCAGACCTTGTGGGGGGCTGGACTATATTTTGGGGGGAAATGAACGAATTCCTATGCCCCACAAATAACCCAGAGATGCATTTTAAATAAAAGGACACATTCTACTTATGTAAAAACACACTGATTCCCGGACCGTCCGTGGGCCGGATTTAGAAGGCGATTGGGCCAGATCCGGCCCCCCAGGCCTTAGTTTGCCTACCCATGGGTTGGCAGTCTGGCAACCAACAGAGCAGGAATCAGGCAGAAGTGGAAGTTGCCTGAATGCCTCCATGACTGCTCTGATTCCCACAAGCAAAATAGCTCCTTTTCACCCCCACCTTCTCCATCACCATTTAATCCGCTGTCTATTGCCATCAGGCAGCTGCCTTCACTGGGCTCTTTCCAGCACCTGCTAAAAACATCTTTGGTTAGACAAGCCTGTGTTTTTAAATTTCTTTTTACTGATTTCAAGTTTTGTATGAATGTTTTAAACACTTGTTCTTAACTCTTTTTACTGATGATTTTAGTGCTTCGGTCTTTTCGTAAACCGCTTTGTTGTTGTTTTTTAACCACCAAGCGGCAGATAGATTTTATGAAAACAAGTAAATTTATATGCCGCCTTTCCACAAAACCTCTCCTCAGATTATGCTCCGGGTGGCTTACAACAAAGGGGACAGAGAGAAATCTCAAAACCAGCAATGCAAGACCAGTTTAATAGCAAGCGTCCTGAAACAGCAAAGCAGCAGCAAATGTAACAGCAGGCGAAAAGGAAGATTTCAGTGCTATAAATGCAACGACATTATGTTTAGCAACATCACGCCTCCTGGCAATAGGGAAAATAACAAGGGGGCTTGTCAGTTTCACCTGGCCCTGGAAACCCACCTCCTGTAAAGATGCTCACAGTCCCTCTTCTGCAACAACTTATTATGAGGCTTTTCTCCACAGGCGGATGCCAAAAACAGCATCATTTTGCCAGCCACAGAGATGGCTGCCAGTGGGATGGGTTCCTTGCTGCTTTGGCCAACAGGAACTTGCCTTCTATTCATAAAAGGGAGAGACTGGCTGCATTCTGGAGCCACAAGGGCATGACTCTGGAAAGGGCATCCTGCCAGCCCACGCTTCTACCCCAAACAACTTCCACCCCAGATACCTCTCATTAGAGAAGAATGACGAGCCTCTCAAAATCTGGAAGTGACAGGGCCCAGGCCCCACTGCAAAGTTCCATCCTAAATCATAATCTTCAAATTCAGCTAAAGAATCTGCATCTGCAAGTTCAGCACCAGCTTCCTCTCTCTCTCTCCCACACACCATATCAAAAGCACCGTTTGCTATCCTATTACGAGCGCAAATGTTGCCCTCCCATGATATTCACCTTCCTGACATGTCACCTATTTCCACCAAGCTCCGCACATTCACTCTCCCCATGGACCGCAGAGCATTTTCACTGGGAGATGTCTGTTGATCTGATGCCTCTGCCGCGTTGCCAAGCAGCAAAGCCCTGGGCCTTGGGTGCAGGATGGAGGACGAGGCAGCAGAGGGCGCTGCTTGGCTTCAGTCGTTCACCTGCAGGCAGCATTGCCAGAATCCTTGCTGCCTATTCAGAACGTAAGAGGTGTCTGCTGGATCAAGCCAAACTAGTCGACTATCTCACAGTGCTCTCACAGTGGCCAACCATATCCCTGTGAGAAACCTGCAAGAGGACCCAAGCACAAGAGCACTCTCCTGTTCTGTAGTTTCCAGCAGCTGGTGTTCAGAAGCATTTCTGTCTGAGACCATAGAGGCAGAGCAGAGCCATTGTGGCTAGTAAAATGTAAAGGGACCCCTGACCGTTAGGTCCAGTCGTGGCTGACTCTGGGGTTGTGGCGCTCATCTCACTTTACTGGCCAAGAGAGCAGACGTTTGTCCACAGACAATTTTTCTGGGTCATGTGGCCAGCAGGACTAAGCCACTTCTGGCGAACCAGAGCAGCGCACGGAAACGCCGTTGACCTTCCCGCCGGAGCGGTACCTATTTATCTACTTGCACTTTGGCATGCTTTCAAACTGCTAGGTTGGCAGGAGCAGGGACTGAGCAACGGGAGCTCACCCCATCACGGGGATTCGAACCGCCAACCTTCTGATCAGCAAGTCCTAGGCTCTGTGGTTTAACCCACGGTACCACCCGCGTCCCGTGCTATTGTGGCTACTAGCCCTAAATAACCCTCCATGACTTTTTCCAAGCCTCTTTTAAAGCCATCGCAGCCTCCTGTGGGAGAACTATGTGCTGCATTGAAAAAGGACTTTCTTTCGTCTGTCCTGAATCGTCCAACGTTCAGATTTGTTCTAGTGTTAATGAGAGAGGGAGGACAACTTGCCCTACCCATTTCCTCTACGCCATAAACTTGCCTTCTCTCTAAACAATAAAGTCCCAAACGTGGCAACCTTTCTGCATAGGTGAGCTGCTCCATCCACTCTGGCCGCCGTTTCTCAACTTTGCAATATCCTGTTTTGAGTTCCAGCGTGGCCTCTCATCTTGGGGTCTCAGGGAGACGTGTGAGAGGAGCAGGAAGTTGTAAAACAGCATGCAACCTGAGAATATCCGTCTTCCCATCGAAAGAGACAGAGAGGTCAGCTCAAGAGGTTAAAAGATACAGGGGCAGTCTGGGAATCTGGAGGTCCCTAACTCTATCTGTCTTGTTAACCCATGGAAGACCTCCCCACTTTGGCAAGCTGAGTTGAGGGACATACCTAGGGTTCCTTGTGTCCTTGGCAAAGAGCTGTATTGGCACCGCCACCCTGAAAAAGTCTCTTTACCACAATAGCCACATTCAAAATCACTACATTTTACAGAAGTACTCAAAGCATCCAGGGTGAGGGCAAGGCGAGCAGGAAAGGTGAAAATATGCACACCTTTGGTCCAGAGTGCAAGACGGGTGGGGAGCTTCTCCTACATTCAATCTCACTGTGACAGCGGCATCCCATCGCCACACACATTTATGTTGCACACTCCATAGTCTCCAGCAGACTACCTTCAAATTGACTTGCCATTTCTCCTAACACTCAGCTCCCAGCTCTTATTTAAACTCAGCACCTTACACAGATAATTGGAGATAGATTTCTGGGGTGATTTTTGCACCCCCAGCCGGTTTTGCCAACCTCTAGGTACACCCCTGTCTGAGTTGCACCCAAACTTCCATGGTAAGCAGGCAATCTGCCTGCACCCAGAGCCTGAAAAGGTAAAATTGGGGGGAGGGGGAGAGAGCATACAGCTTAATTCTGCTGAGTATATAAACTGGTCCTAAGCCTCAGCGGTGGGTGGGTAATATTTGTCCAAAGGGCAGGTGGCTTGTTTACCTGAAGAAAAGAAACTGATTATCTTTCTGTTAATGCCGAATCCGGCACCTCTGGCAAGTCTCACATTAAGATCTAACAAGATTGGTTTCCCCCACCTACCTGGAAATAGTCCGTTGATGCCTCTCTCATTGCTTCCCTCCGGACCTTCAGGCTGCCCTAACATTGCGATGTGTGAAAATTCTGCTATCAGTTATTTCCCAGCCTCTCTCAAACTGTTTCAGGCTGATTTCAGGAAGGTGGGATAAATGGTGTGAAATGGGCAGATTTGCATCAATTTACATGCTCTGGACAGGTGGCACAGCCGGGCAGTTCATTAGCTGAAGGTGAGGGCTTTTAGCCTGCTCAGTTTACAGCAGCAGAGGAAGAGGTTGTGGTGGATAGAAAGATTTGTGTGATTTATGTGGAAACAGGGGGTGATGGGAGCAGGTCTGCAAACACTGGCAACCCCAGCACTTGGCAAGTACAGCCCGGGCCCAGAGATGGTCAAAAGCCCCACTGAGCCAAACCAAATATGGAACACAATCCCTAATTCCCGGGGCAGGAATTGGGAATTTCAAAGCCCAAAGTCCACCTCTGCTCTCACCTTCAGATATCAAACACATATTCTCTGGCCTGTGGTTGAAAGTGAGCAGAGAGGTACCTGTGTGTGAGGTTTAAGAGCAGCACCAGAAGAGGATGCTGTTTTGGGATTTTTCATGCCTACCTTAGGACACACCTTTCTCTCTCTGCTCTGGATTAATAAATGCAATCATACGTGAGTTAAATCATCCGGCCCAAGATAGGATGACAGTGTTAAATGGGTTAAGAGAGGAGTAATATTGTAACGCCAATAAAACTCTCAAGGGAACAGCTTTCCACTTGCAGCACTAGCTTTCAGGTAGCAAAGAAGAAAGAGATAAAAATGAGAAAACAGTATTGTTCAACACTCAGTTTAAACTTTCAACATGCCTGCCTGCTGTCAGCTTAGAGAACAAAACCGATACAGCTTGCCACTTTTAAAAATTAATCTTTCCTTAACAATATCACAGTCAAGCAATCCTTGCTTTAGCTTTGGGCTGGGGAAAGATGGAGAAGTTCCTGAAAATTCAGCCTGTTTTTATTCTACCACCTATTGTTAAATTTTGCTTCAGCTGTTTTATATGGAAACCACCCTTCCCCTCTTCCCTGCTCAGCTCCCAGATTTTGCTTCCAATAAAAATGGGAGCTTTTTTCCTGGAAATTGTATGTGTCTTTGGATGCTTCTATTCTCTCTCTCTCTCTCTTTCTTTCTTTCTTTCTTTCTTTCTTTCTTTCTTTCTTTCATCTCAGAAAGCCTTACCAGCTGCATTCTTGAGTGAACAAAAAATAAAGAAGTAACAGGAAAGAATCCCAGGCTATTTCACTCCTCTTCAAATACACCTCTTAGCCCTTTTCAGGACATTTAGTCATAAAGCGAGCATGTTGTTGGAAAGTTGGGTGCAACACAGCTTGTAGAAAGGGGTTTCCATGGGATTTAAACAGCAAGGGATTGTCAGGTTCCTAGACTATCCCTGTACCTTTAACCTTGCTAGCCTTTAAAGTTTAAACTGATACCTCTTAGGTTGCATCCTGATTGCAGCTTCTGTCTCCTCCTTTGACTTCCTCTGGACCTGCAGACACGAAGCCATCGTGAATATCTCATCTGAAAGCAAAAGGGGCAAGATGAGGGTCTTAATGGAAATTTTTTCAAAGGAGAGTTGCCAGTTGGCACTCCTCAAGGAAGAAATATCAACAACCTCAGATATGCAGATTTCACAACCTTGATGGCAGAAAGTGAGGAGGAATTAAAGAACCTTTTAATGAGGGTGAAAGAAGAGAGCGCAAAATATGGTCTGAAGCTCAACTTCAAAAAAACTAAGATCATGGCCACTGGTCCCATCACCTCCTGGCAAATAGAAGGGGAAGAAATGGAGGCAGTGAGAGATTTTACTTTCTTGGGCTCCATGATCACTACAGATGGTGACAGCAGCCACGAAATTAAAAGACGCCTGCTTCTTGGGAGAAAAGCAGTGACAAACCTAGACAGCATCTTAAAAAGCAGAGATATCACCTTGCCGACAAAGGCCCGTATAGTTAAAGTTATGGTTTTCCCAGTAGTGATGTATGGAAGTGAGAGCTGGACCATAAAGAAGGCCGATCGCCGAAGAATGAATGCTTTTGAATTATGGTGCTGGAGGAGACTCTTGAGAGTCCCATGGACTGCAAGAAGATCCAACCTCTCCATTCTAAAGGAAATCAGCCCTGAGTGCTCACTGGAAGGACAGATCCTGAAGCTGAGGCTCCAATACTTTGGCCACCTCATGAGAAGAGAAGACTCCCTGGAAAAGACTCCGATGTTGGGAAAGATGGAGGGCACAAGGAGAAGGGGACAACAGAGGACGAGATGGTTGGACAGTGTTCTCGAAGCTACTAACATGAGTTTGACCAAACTGTGGGAGGCAGTAGAAGATAGGAGTGCCTGAGCGTGTTCTGGTCCAGGGGGTCATGAAGAGTCAGACACGACTAAAGGACTGAACAACAACAACTCCTCAAAGCAGGCAGGGACATGCGTGGCGCTGTGGGTTAAACCACTGTGCCACTTGGGTTTGCCGATTGAAAGGTCGGTGGTTCGAATCCCCGCGACAGGGTGAGCTCCTGTTGCTTGGTCCCAGCTCCTGCCAACCTAGCAGTTTGAAAGCACACCAGTGCAAGTAGATGAATAGGTACCGCTCTGGCAGGAAGGTACACGGCGTTTCCATTTGCTGCTCTGGCTTCGGCCACATGACCCGGAAATACTGTCTGCGAAAGCAGACGGGCGCCGGCTCCCTCGGCCTGTAAAGCGAGATGAGCACCGCAACCCTAGAGTCGTTCACGACTGGACTAATTGTCAGGGGTACCTTTACTCTTCAAGGCAAAGGGACTGTGCTGCCTCTGAGCTCCCCTCCCTGAGAGTTCTCACATCCATTACATGATAAGAGTAGATTCCATGCAATACCGAAATCCCCCTGCTGAAACCAGAGAGCCAGAAATTGAAGCCTGAGCTCAGAAGACATACACACATACCCTCCAAAGCAAATGAGTCGTGCCCAGAGAGAAGCAGGCCCCGCTCCCTGGCTGCTGGTATAGATCAGCATCACTGCCTTGAAATCGATGGGAAGGCTGCGCCAGCCAAGGTCAGCTGTGGCAGAGCTTTAGCGATGTATAAATGGCAGAGAAGCAGGTTGTCCGCAAGTCTGTGGGCGAGATGAGCAGAGGGAGAGAGAGGAAATAAATCAATGCTCCTTTTTGTTAAGTGAAGAAAGTAACTCCCAAAGGCACAAAGCTTTTTCTGAAAGGCGGGCTGCATTGTGCACACCTCCCACAGGACAAAAGAAGCCAGCTCTTGTCGTGCTGGAGAGGGGCCAGTAACATATTGGGGTGCCACACTCGTGGTGGGTGAGAGGGGTACCCTCCTTGCCTCCTGCACTGGTCAATGGCTACCATTCATTCCCATGGAGGAATGTGAAGCAGTGATTTAGGAAGGGACGGTGTATTGGAGTGAACAGCAGGGGAGGGGAATGGGAGAGCTGCAATGGAGGGAGCCAAGGGGGAGTAGTGTGGACCCCACTCATCACACCAGCCAATTTCCGCCAGGAGTGTCAGCTTGGCCCCACGACCATGGGTGCCCAGGGCTGCGGGTGCCATGCACCGTGCATGGCCCTGGAGCCAAAATTTGTGCATGCCCAGCTCCCTCATGGGGAATTTTGTGGGTGCTTGGGCACCCAGGTCCCCAGGGAGCTGGCACCTATGTTCCTGCACACACACACCCCACAGCAGAAGTCTGCAATGATCTGGGAAGCAGGCGCCACTGTCAGATCCAGCAGTAGGTCCACGATCAAAGTGTCACGGGGTGGCCAAAATCACTCCCTTGGTTTGCCCAGGTAGGGAACTAAAAACACACCCAATATCCAAGCAAGACGGTACCCCTCTTTATGGACTTCACTGCAGTAAAGGACAGTCCCCTGAAGGGATGGGTGCTGCACTGATCACAGGTTTCGCACAGCTTTTTGTACATCCTACTCATTACATAATAACTTTCACGTTGCCCATTCCACTTCAGCTGTGACATGACATCTTCACATACCAGTTAGAGAAACTGTATGAGTTGGCCAGGCCAATACAGGTGGCTCCCCATTTACAATACATGTGATCTATCTGCACACAACCATGCACTGATGTGGCGCCAGGGACCCAAGGGATGCGGGTGGTGCTGTGGCCTAACCCACTGAGCCTCTTGAGCTTGCCAATCGGAAGGTCGGCGGTTCGAATCTGCTTGACTCTGTCCCAGCTCCTGCCAACCCAGCAGTTCGAAAGCACGCCAGTGCAAGTAGATGAATAGGTACCTCTCCAGTGGGAAGGTAAATGGCGTTTCCATGCGCTCTGGTTTCTGTCATGATGTCCCGTTGTGCTAGAAGCGGTTTAGTCCTGCTGGCCACATGATCCGTAAAGCTGTCTGTGGACAAACGCCGGCTCCCTCGGCCTGAAAGTGAGATGAGCGCTGCAACCCCATAGTCGCCTTTGACTGGACTTAACCATCCAGCGGTCCTTTACCTTTTTTTACCTTGCCAGGGACCCAGAAGTCGAACTCAAAAGTGGAGAGCACCCTGGAGCCTGAAGAGGACGTCTTCTTTGGGTGGGTCTTCTCGTGAACCAGGGTGCTTCCCATTTATGTGCACTTCACTGACTTGTGCGGAGGGCCGGAACATAACCCGCACATACCATACAAGCACGGTAAACAGCAGCAAATTGCACCAAAGTTAATCTTTAAACTAATTAGACAGATTCTTCATCATCTCTGTCTCTGATCGGTGAGGAAGGAGCATGCTTTTGAAATCGGCAAAGGCTTCCATATCTCTCCCATAACCATGTTCAAACAAACTAATAATTAGTAAACATTAGGAAATGTGTGCAAAAGAACAAGAATATATTTGTGCATTGAACTTATCTTAAATAATATTAATATCCTTTAATGGCTTTTATTTCTGTTTGTACTTCTTACCTTATTGATGCAATAGCCTCATTGCTCCCACTGTGTCTCTACAATGTACTTGGCACTAAATCAACCATTCCCAGTCCATCGCTGTCCCTGCACACGAGTCACTGCTCCACTCAGCAAACAATGAATATAGCAGCAAGCAGCCACTGACCTTGTCCTAACAGGAGCTTCCACAGTTCATTCTGGGTCAATACTTCTAAATGCTACTTTTCCAGATGTATACTAGTCTGGAGATTTCAGGGTACAGTGGTACCTCGGGTTAAGAACTTAATTCATTCTGGAGGTCCGTTCTTAACCTGAAACTGTTCTTAACCTGAGGTACCACTTTAGCTAATGGGGGCTCCTGCTGCCACTGCTGCACAATTTCTGTTCTCATCCTGAAACAAAGTTCTTAACCTGAGGTACTATTTCTGGGTTAGCGGAGTCTGTAACCTGAAGCGTCTGTAACCTGAAGCATCTGTAACCCGAGGTACCACTGTAATAGAATTTGGGGAGCAATGGCCGGGATAAAGGCACTCCTTTCACAACTTTGTTGTGGACAAATGTCCCTTTGAGTTGGGGTGAATGTAGCCAATGAACACACCGAGCTGGAAAGTCAAATTCAGCCATGGCAGAAGCCAATAGATTGGGTTAGCACCCAAAAAATAATCTGTGCCATTGTGAGGAGCACAAAGCACTTATTCATATAATCCCAGTACATTATTACACATGTAGAGCAGGTGGTCATGATTGCTGTGGGCTACATACACATAACATTAAGCACAGACCTTGAGGTTAGTCTTCCTGTTAGTCTCAGGCTCAGTTCCCAGAGTCCTTTGGTCACTACCCATCACTCACACTTCCTCGACCTGGGCATCGCCTTATTGCCAGGACGTCTTTTGTAATTTGCAGGCCTAATCTAACTAGGGGAGAAGCCGTCATTATGGGGACACTTAGGCCAAGAGGGCTCTCTAGTCCCTTCAAAAGGACAAGTCCAGAGAGAAGCAACTCAGTAAAGCACGTTAAACAACACTGGCTCCCCCTGTCCCAAAAATAAAGGGGAACTGTAGTTTGTTAAGGGCATTAAGTGTTCTTAGGTGACCCCCTTTTCCTGTTGCAGAGATGCAGTTCCCAGAGTGATTGATTGTTAATCCATTTTGGAATCATGGCTCTGCAAGAGGACTAGGGGGGTCTTCAGACTCTCGGCACCTTTAACAAACCACAATTCCCAGGATTCTTTGAGGGAAGCCATGACTGTTTAAAGTGATATGATACATGGGGCCCCAGACAGACAAAAGGGATGGTGGAATTCATCCCAACAAGGTGTAGGGATGTCTTGGAAGGTAGCTTAGACCAGACTTCCTCGACCCTCCAGATGTTCTAAGACTACAGTTCCCAGCATCCCTGACCACTGGTCCTGCTAGCTAAGGATCATGGGAGTTGTAGGCCAAAAACATCTGGAGGGCCAAGGTTGAAGAAGCCTGGCTTAGACAAATCCATAGAGAAGAAAGCTATCCATGCCCACTAGCCACAATGTGGGAGGAAAGATGACTGTTTTCTGGAGATCACAAATGGGGAGAGGAGTGCTGTCCTGCTTGCAGGTTTCCCATTGGGGCATCTGGACTAAATCAGCCTTTGGCAGAGATAGTCTTATGGACATGAGAAGAGGCTGTTGGATCAGGCTGAGGGACCCCATCTGGCCTGTGGGAAGCCAGCAAGCCGGAATCATTCGCAAAGCCCCCTCCCGTCCCATAATCTCCAGCAACTGAAATTCAGAAGCACTGCTGCCTCCAACTACAGGAGGCAGAGCATAGACATTGATAGTCTTCTCCTCCATGAACTTGTCCATGTTGGCAAATGCTCCTGGGGGGATGGCAGACCCCCAGTACCTCCGAGCATCTCCCAGTAGGCACGTCTGTGGAATGGCATGTCCCTTCACTCCAGAGTGCCCCCTGTGACACTTCTCATATGAAAAGTGCACACAAGTCTTCTGGCATCATGCAGCAAGAAGATAGAGACATCTGTAGATCTAAACAGAGAATCCATAATCACGTCTGTGCCCTCCAAACTCTGGCAGAAACAGAATTTGTTGTTGTTGTTTAGTCGTTCAGTCATGTCCGACTCTTTGTGACCCCCTGAACCAGAGCACGCCAGGCACTCCTGTCTTCCACTGCCTCCCGCAGTTTGGTCAAACTCATGCCGGTAGGTTTGAGAACACTGTCCCACCATCTCATCCTCTGTCGTCCCCTTCTCCTTGTGCCCTCCATCTTTCCCAACATCAGGGTCTTTTCCAGGAAGTCTTCTCTTCTCATGAGGTGGCCAAAGTATTAGAGCCTCAGCTTCAGGATCTGTCCTTCCAGTGAGCACTCAGGGCTGATTTCCTTCAGAATGGAGAGGTTTGATCTTCTTGCAGTCCATGGGACTCTCAAGAGTCTCCTCCAGCACCATAATTCAAAAGCAGAAACAGAAAGCATACAGCAAAAGTGAAAGTACAGTGCAATAACACTCTCAAACGGAAGAGATAAGACAGTCTTCCGTTCCCACACTCTTCTCAGACACCTCATGTGATTTATACTAATCACACTAGCCAGCATCGGTTATGTAAAATCTTAACAGTCCAATCCTCTTTTGGTGGATTGGTCATCCCTGCCTCCTGTGGGAGTGAGTTCCATAGTTTAACTATGCATTGCATGGAGAAGGATTTCCTTGTCGACAAACCACAAGACCAGGCTGGCTTCCTCTTTCTCTGGAGATGTTTTCCAGCCCAGCACATACTGTACCACAGCCAGAAGAAGATGCCAGACTTTCACTCCTCTTGCCTCAGCCAGCATCTCTGTCACAAGATCACACTGAGCAGAAAAACTGCACTTTACTCTTCTCAAACAAGGCAGGGAAATTCCCTTCCAGGGTTCAGCCTCTCCCTTCCTTGCCTCAAGCCATTGACTCATGATTACATCATAAACTCAAGCAAGGACAGCTTGAACTCGAAAATGCTTGGCCCTGATTCTGCCTCAACACTTCGTTCATTTTCTATCTTCATAGTCATAAGTATAATAATGTATCTGAAGAGCTTCTATAAAGGAAAAGTAGGCAGATGTTGTCAACTCCAGCTCTAGGCTTAATATGAAGTTACGTCAACAACAACAACAACAACAACAACAACAATTTTATTATTAATACCCCACCCATCTGACTGGGTTTCCCCAGTCACTCTAGGCGGCTTCCTGCATATCTGAAAACATAATAAAACATCAAGCATTAAAAACATCCCAATACAGGGCTGTCTTTTAAAAGTTGTGTAATTCTTTATTTCCTTGGCATCTGATGCCCGATTCCCTGTAACCTCGCTTCTCACAGTGAGGGAACTGCCAGAAGGCCCTTGGAGCTGGACCTCAGTGTCCGGGCTGAGCAATGGGGGTGGAGATGCTCCTTCAGGTATACTGCACCACGGCCATTTAGGGCTTTCAAGGTCAGCATCAACACTTTGAATTGTGCTCAGAAATGTACTGGAAGCCACTGTGGGTCTTTCAGGACCGGTGTTATATGATCTCGGCAGCCACTCCCAGTCCCCAGTCTAGCTGCCGCATTCTGGATTAGTTGCAGTTTCTGGGTCACCTTCAAAGGTAGCCCCACGTACAGCACATGGCCGTAGTCCAAGCGGGAGATAACCAGAGCATGCACCACTCTGGTGAGACAGTCTGGGGGCAGGGAGGGTCTCAACCTGTGTACCAGATGGAGCTGCAAGACAGCTGCCCTGGGCACAGAATTGACCTGCTCCTCCATGAACAGCTGTGAGTCCAAAATGACTCCCAGGCTGCGCACCTGGTCCTTCAGGGGCACAGTTGCCCCATTCAGGACCAGGGAGTCCTCCACACCAGCCCACCCCCTGTCCCCCAAGAACAGTACTTCTGTTTTGTCAGGATTCAACCTCAATCTGTTAGCCGCCATCACTGGTCTATCCATCTCAGCATTACCTTCTCTCCCAAGATCCCACAGGCCTTCCTAGAGAGGCTTCTGGAGAGCAAAGCTGACATTTCCATCATGAAGGACACATCAGTCTCTGTTTTGATTGATTGATTCTATTTCTGCATCTAAACCAGTTAAGAGCTGCCTTTCCAGATTGAATCAAGCCCAGCCTTGTGGCTCTGGGTACTTCCAGATGGGGCTTAATATTGCAAATAGGTATTTGGCAACAGATAGATACATATTATTATAGATTTTGGGGGTCCTCCGTAAACCCTATGAATTAATAAATGGTAAGATTTCAATTATTTTGACATTTAAGAGAAGATTGGAGACCAGCAGAATCCTTTGGCCTGGGGAGACAGATGTTGCCAAGGTGATGGAGTGTGTGTTTGAAGTGACAGGAAAGGGGAGTTTTTTGGTCAGGTGTTCTGGGAGGACGAAGAAGGAAGACTGGGATCCATCTTGGGCAAGCTGGCTGAAGGCTGGCAGAGTGAGATGCCTTGTACTCCAGGGCTGCACTGCTGTGGGGGACAAGCCCCTCTAGAAAGGATCGTGCTGTAAGATCTGGACTCTCTCCATGCAGACTGAATGTGTAATTAAGTGAATAAATCATATTTATTAAAGCAACAACAGTCTCTGCTGTGTTTTCAGGTCCCGAAGGAGTACAGACCTTGGGACTCCCTGGATTCTTGCTACAACTCGGCGGAATGGGGGTGGCACAGCCCTCCTCCCTGGTGGAAAATATATATAATACTCCCGCAATCTGGTTTAGCATAATATCCCCCTACTATCTGGAGCAAAATCAGGATTCTGTTCTTGAAGGGAGGGGCTCTTCATAGAAAGAAAGAAAGAAAAAACCAAGCTGGGAAGCTCCAGCAAAGAGATTGTCTTGTTTTCGAGAAGCAGGTTGACACAAACAGCAGCAATCGTCCTAAAACGACTGCCACGTAGTTTTAACATTATTGATTATTCCTCCTCCTATTTTATATTTTAAGAAAATAATTGGTTAGCACACTCGTTTTTTCTTGCGTTATCTTGCATTTCCACAGGCTTATTATCCTCAAATGACAAAATAATTGCTAGCACTTTAGTCGTCCGTCCCCCCCTTAAATCAATTTGCTTTCAAATTCCAGCTTGGGAAGGGTTGTGCGGCAAAGCTACAGACATCAGCTTCCTCCTCCAAGCATGCATGCTTGTGCGCGCACACACACACACACTCACAAATGCACAGACAAAGAACATACGGTGGCCATGTGTCCTCCATTGCAGAAGGCACTCCTCTTTCTGATGACATCCTCAGTTTGAAGGGCTCTCTGATCCAAGTTGACTTTTTTCAACATTTATTTATAAAAATATTTATATACTCGTAAAAATATTAGAGTAGGTTACAATATTTGTGTATAAAAGCATACAATAGGAACCATATTTTAAACATTAAAACCCGAAATCAACTACAGTAACTAATGTGAAAATATGTATTCTTAACTACTTGCATAAACCTAATGGAACAGGAACGTTTCCCACCAGCGTTTAAAGGTTGGAATGGAAGGTGCCTGGGGAATCTCCAGTTGCAGGGAGTTCCACAGGACTAGGTCAATGTCACTAAAGGCTCTGTTTCTTGTTGCCTTCAAGCAGAGAAATGACCGACGAGGCCCCTGTAGATAATCTCAGTGATCAAGATGGAATACAATAAGGTTACCATATTTCAAAAAGTAAAAACCAGGAAACCCAAAAAAATGTTGAGGTTGTTGTTGTTGTTTTTTAAAAAAGACCCTAAAGTTGTTACGAAAACACACGGTTTCTTGCAGTTGACTTGCCTAAGATCCAGGACAAAGCACCGCCTTTTGAAAATTCCCCCTGGATGTCGATTCCACCTTTGAAATCCCGGTAATGTCCAGGAAAATTCAGATGTATGTTAGCCCTGGAATACAAGGATTCAAGAAAGAACCTTACAGAACCTTGTGGACCGTTGATTATGACATTAATTCATGAGGACTAGTGTCCTTGTCATAAGATGCAAAGTGTTGCCGGCAGGGAGGGGCCTTCCAGATGGGTGCTTATTGTGGGATGGATGCTGCAATGTTTTCTGAGTCTGCATGGCGATGTCTGACATTGGCATCCAAAGGCTAGCCCATATGTTTTCCTCATTTACCCTTTCCAACAAAAAATCCAGTTATTAGCATTAGGCAGGACTTTTGCAATGATGAGATCAGCTCCTGGCTCTCTTGACCCCAGTGCGTTCTGGGGGGTGGGAGCCAGTTGGGGGTGGAGTTGAGCAGGTGGGTGGCATAGCTGGTTGTAGTGACTATGTCTTTTGGTGATGCCTTCTGCCCTTACACCAGCAGCTGGGTCATCACCTCTCGCCTGTGGTTTGTAACTACTTGGTGATATAGCCCCCACTTCTTGGATAAGAGAGCGGTAAAGAGAGATAATAATAATAATAATTTATTATTTGTACCCCACCCATTTGGCTGGGTTTCCCCAGCCACTCTGGGCGGCTTCCAACAAAGATTAAAAATACATTAAAATGTCACACATTAAAAACTTCCCTAAACAGGGCTGCCTTCAGATGTCTTCTAAATGTCAGTTGTTTATTTCCTTGACATCTGATGGGAGGGTATTCCACAGTGGGCGCCACTACCGAGAAGGCCCTCTGCTTGGTTTCCTGTAGCTTTGCTTCTCGTAATGAGGGAACCGCCAGAAAGCCCTCGGCGCTGGACCTCAGCGTCCAGGCTGGATGATGGGGGTGGAGATGCTCCTTCAGGTATACAGGACCAAAGCCATTTAGGGCTTTCAAGGTCAGCTCCAACACTTTGAATTGTGCTTGGAAATGTACTGTGAGCCACTGTAGGTCTTTCAGGACCGGTGTTATATGGTCTCGGCAGCCACTCCCAGTCACTAGTCTAGCTGCCGCATTCTGGATTAATTGCAGTTTCCAAGTCGCCTTCAAAGGTAACCCCATGTAGAGCATATTGTAGTAGTCCAAGCAAGTAGTCCAATATAAAAACAAACAAACCCAACCATCAAAACAAGACAAAACAAAAACCCTGCATCTAACACTTAGGTTACTTGCTATTCAGCCATTTTTTCCGGTCCGGCACATGCTTTCGTTACACCTCTTAAACTGGTTTTCTTTCACTGGCTGCCTTTCCAGCTATGGAATCTGGCCACACAGTTTGTTTAAGAAGCTGGAGATTCCTGGCCCAAGGCCTTTGCCTTTCACCTGGACCTTTCTTGAATACCGGAAAGTGAGTGTTCTGCAGCCAGTCTTGTGACAGTCGCCCTGTGGCAAGCAAGAGTGGGTGACTTTGCGAGTTGATGAAACATCAACTAGGATTTCTGCAATTTGATGTTTTCAGTGCTAAAGAGTGCATTTTCCTGGAAAAAGTGGTGAGGTAAACAGTTGGAGGATGGATGGCGGCTAACAGATTGAGGTTGAATCCTGACAAGACAGAAGTACTGTTTTGGGGGAATAGGGGGCAGCTGAGTTTATTCACTGCTGCTGAATAAACTAAACTTCACCCTGTCATCTACTGCCTTCATAGACTTCTTTATTGATGCTGTCAAAAAAATCAAGAAGGACCGTCAAAAGAATCAGCACCCAGTCAGCATGGCCCCTTCCTGGACATCGCATGTGAAAGGTCAAGTGTGTGATTGACACTCCATTCTGTCCTGCTAACCTTTGCCTCTGTCTCTGTTCCTTTGCAGGACAGAGTTGACTTTCTGCAGCTCATGGTGGACTCCCAGATCTCAGGCAACATCTGCAATGAAACAAGTTCCTATAAAGGAAAATAGACAGGTGGCACCTCCAACAGTGGCTGTGTTTGCAGGTTTCCCACAGGCATCCTGGGGGCTGATGTGAGAACAGGATATTGGGCTAGCTGAGTTCCATTGGTGTGATCCACCAGACTCTGGTTGGGTTTCTAATGATTTATATCCCTCTGTTGAAGGCCACTCCCACCTACAAAGCTGTCCTTCAGTTGGAGTATCTGGACTTAAAGCATATCCAAAGCACATTTTCACTCCTCAAAGAAGACTGGGCACTATCATTCGTCCAACGTTGCTGAGAATCGTAACTCTCTGAGGGGTAAAAACAAACAAACTACAGTGCCTCGATTTTTTTTGTGGGACAAAAAGTGCTTCTAATGTGCTCTCAAGGTGATGTGTGTGCACAACTTATGTGACCTGCTTCCTCAGTTTCCATATTATGCTCAGCAGTGATCTGGAGGAGACGTGGGAGAGAAGGGGAAAGAGCCATTCAGGTGCAGTGGTTAGAGTGCCAGACTAGGACCTGGGAGAGACTGGGGTTCAAATCCCGCCGCACAACCACAATGGAGCTCACTGTATGACCAGCCAATTCTTTCTCAGCCCAGCCTCCCTCACAGGGTTCTTGTGGGGATAAATTGGGGAGGGGGGAAACAAGCCAGTATGAAATGGTTAGAGTGCCGGGCTAGAGGGAAATGGGGGTTCAAATCCCTCCACCTGGCTAAAAGAAAGCTCATTGGCAGACGTTGGGGGTCAGTCGCTGCCTCTCAGCCTAACGTTCCTCACAGGGACGTTGTGAAGATTAAATGAAGAGCAGGAGGTGGGAACAGTGGCGTAGCGTGGGTTGTCAGCACCCGGGGCAAGGCAAGTAATTTGCGCCCCCTAACCCGTGGATTTGCGCCCCCTAACCCGTGGATTTGCGATAACCCCAGATGTTGCGCCCGGTGCGGCCGGGCCCCCCTGCACCCCCCACACTACGCCACTGGGTCGGAATTAAGTTTACACCACCTTGAGCTCCTTGGAGAAAAAGTTAGAATATAAATGCAAAAACACCTTTATCGGAACCCAGACTCCCATCATCCCTAGCTAACAGGACCAGTGGTCAGGGATGATGGGGTTTGTAGTCCCAAAACATCTGGAGGGCCGAGTTCGGGGGTGTCTGCTGTACATGGTGCCAATCGGCTATCATGATGTGACCACCATTTTTCCCCTACCAGAATGTTTGTAATATTTTTTTTTTGTTTTGAAATAAAAGAAAAAAAGGAAAATCCCTCATGAAGGGGCCGGGCACCCACAAATTTCAGTGCCAGGGCCATGCACGCTACATGGCATCCACGACCTCGGGCACACACGGTCGCGAGCTGGCACTCCTGATGCCAACAGTTCCGCTTTGCAGAGACCCTGTCAGTTGCGCCCACGGCGCCTCCTGCTTTGCAAGTTGACGCTCCGGGTTGCTGAGGACCCAGGACGCAACAGGATGTGATGCTGATGCTGCAAAACGAAACTACCCAGCGCAATTTTTTGGGCTGGGAGCCACCAGGAAACAGAGAGAGAGTGTGTGTTACGCAAGGGGGAGAGCCACCACCCGCCTCTCCGGGCTTCACGTGACGTGACGGCCAAGTAAAAGCAAAACTGCGCCTCGGAGGCTGACTCTCGGCAAAAGCAAGCGTCTTCCTCCTCCTCGGCCTCGGGAACGAAAGAGCACAGTTGCTGGTCGTGGCACCCTCCTGGCCGCAGGATGGGCTTCTTCTTCCTGCCCAGCCTTTCCGCGGAAACCTGGGTGCTGCTTCTCGTCTTCTTGGTCCTTCTGGGACTGTGAGTTCAACTCAGAGAACAGGGAGCGCGCACGGGCGGGCGGCGGTTGTTTCTCCGCGATCGGCGGAACCTGCTGCTGCGGGATGCCAGGAAGGAAAGGGCTGGCGAGATGCTCGGGGAAGCGCTGCCTCGCCCGCAGAAGGGCTCCGGGTTTAAGCCCCTGGAGCCTCTCCGGGGAAGACTTGGGCCAGACGCCTTTTCTGAAACCCTGGAGAGCTCCTAGGGCCGCTGAGCGGGGACAGCGCGGAGCTGGACGGAGCAATGGCCTCACTCGGCAGAAGTCGAAATCAGCCCTTTGTTCAGATCCTGAGGACTGGGAACTTGGCTTTTGGAGAGAAAGGCTGTAGTAGTTCAGGCGTAAGGGCACCTGCTTTGCAGGCAGAAGGCCCCAAGGCTCAGTTCCCCGTGGCCTCTCCAGACGGGGCTGGGAGAAAGCCCTGCCTGGAATGCTGCCGGTCAGTGCCGACACTTCTAGACTGTGTGCTCTGACTTTGGTCTGTGGCAACTTCCTGCGTTTCAAAGGTGCCGTTCTGCCAAGCTGCTGTTTGCTGGGAAGGAAGAGGCGAGCAGCTCTGGTACTTTTCCAGGGTCGCTGCAGAGAGCAGAGGGATCTCTCTTCCTCCTCCACATTCAAAACAAAAATTTTTTTTCCTTCCAGTAGCACCTTAAAGACCAACTAAGTTAGTTCTTGGTATGAGCTTTCGTGTGCATGCACACTTCTTCAGATACCTTCCTGAAGAAGTGTGCATGCACACGAAAGCTCATACCAAGAACTAACTTAGTTGGTCTTTAAGGTGCTACTGGAAGGGGGGGGGGATTTTGTTTTGACTATGGCAGACCAACACGGCTACCTATCTGTAACCCTCCTCCACATGTTTACAAAGGGCTCCCCATCTGCACGAGGCAGGCAGCTGTTCTGTAGGAGAAGCTTCTCCCGGCTCTGTGGCAGGGAAAGTGCTACCTGATGAATTTCTGCTGAGTCTGTAGCCTCCAGAGGTCATTCATGTTGGCTCTAATCTAATCTCCGTCCCAGGCTGTGCCTGATGGAGGCGACGCCTGCTGCAGCTCCAAGGTGCAAGGGTCAAAAGTGAGAGTCTGCAAAAGTGGGGCCCCGGACACCCACCCCCAAGCCCTGCCCTGGTGCCACCACAGCCCACCAGCAAGCAACCAGCTTCTTAGGCTAGCAAAATAAATAAATAAATAAAAATGTAAAATCTACAGTGTTCGAAATGCCCGGTGTATTTCGTGACTGGTGTGGGTCCAATTTGAAACCACGTGGAGATTTCTGGACGCCAGGTTGGCAGCTGACATTTCCACCTGGCTGGCCCCTGGCCTCCTTAAGCAGGGCAGCAGAGGAGCTCATTTGTTGCATTGATTTTCCACCTTTTTCTCCAAGGAGTACATGGTTGAGCTCTACTCCTCAGTTAAGCGCTACAACAGCCCTGTGAGGTGGGCTAAGAGGCTGTGACAGGCCCAAGGTCACCCAGTCAGCTTATAGGTATATGGAACTGAAATGTTTAATAAATAATAATAATAATAAATGGTGCTTAGACGTTCTGTTGTGGTGCCTGTAACCTTGGTTTCCAAGTGCTATTTGGCAATTAGCTTATACAGTGGTACCTCGGGTTGCAGACGCTTCATGTTACAGATGCTTCAGGTTACAGACTTTGCTAACCCAGAAATAGTACCTTAAGAACTTTGCTTCAGGATGAGAACAGAAATCACGCGGCAGCAGTGGGAGGCCTCATCAGCTAATGTGGTGCTTCAGGTTAAGAATTGTTTCAGGTTAAGAACAGACCTCCAGAACGAATTAAGTTCTTAACCTGAGGTACCACTGTATTTCTGAGTTTCTAAAACTGGCAATGTAGTCTGGCCAGGAGGTTGAAGGCTCACTCTGCCTCCCCTTTGCCAGGATCATAGGAACATAGGAAAGTACTTAGTCAGATCTACTGGGCCACCTAGCTCAATAGTGTCTGCCCTGACTAACAGCAGTTCTGCAGGATTTTAGGTAGGGCTCTCTCCCAGGCCTCCCTGGAACCAAGGTGCATTTAGAGGAGAGTGTCTAGTTCAGTCACACTGGGCGTCGAGCCTTGGGGACGCTGCAACTATTATTTAGAATGGAAGGCAAGAGGCAGGGGGCGCCCAAATTTGATGTCGCACAGGATGCCTCTGAAATTTGAGGCCTCTTGTGCACAAATCCTGCTTGCAGTTTTGTTCTTCACTGGCTAGCATGGAAGCCAGGTGGGCTGGAAGAAGATGGAGACAGCCACCCGTCCATCCTCGGCCAGGCTGCTCATTCGTTCACCTGCAGGGAATTCCTGGTTGCCTGTGGCTTCTGGGCGAGCGGATAACTGCAAGGCCAGGTGGACTGGAATATATTGTTTTTCAAACCACTTTTCTCATTGACTTATCTCTCACTGCTTGTCTTTCCAGCTATGGGATCTGGCCATACAATTTCTTTAAGAAGCTGGGAATTCCTGGTCCAAGGCCTCTGCCCTTCATCGGGACCTTTCTCGAATACCGGAAAGTGAGTATTCTGCAGCCAGTCTTGTGACAGTTGCCCTGGGAGGTAATCAAAGGATTCGGGGGGGGGGGGAGGGAGAGCAGGTGACTTTGGGTGGGGCAGGGAGTCTGTAACTTGTATGTGACTCCCGATGTTCTGTACTGGTCCTTTTGGAGACAAACGAAAAACTTTTAATACCATGGGACATTTTGAGATTTACCCTCAGAATTGCTTTTTTGAATTGTTTTGTTAAATGTGTGTTGTGATTTTGTGTGTGTGTGTGTGTGAGCAAGTGTAGATGGTTTATCAAATTAAAGTTTTGCAATCACATATCCGACCTTCATCCTAAAAACAAGATTCCATTTCCTCCTGCATCTTCTACAATAACCCAAATCTTTTACATCTCCATTAAATCAAAAATTCACCATTAAACTACAAGTATTACTCCAATCCTATGAACAATTTTAACGGTTTACAATGATTTTTATGATAGATTATAGATTTCCCCTCTTCCTTATTAAAATTTTAGTATTCCTGATTTCTGATTCTTCTGGTCATTTTTTGCCATTTCAACATAATCCATCAACTTAATCTGCCATTCTTCTCTTGTCAGGACTTTATCATCTTTCCATCTCTGGGCCAATAGCATCCACACAGAAATTTTATGTATTAAAAAACTACACCCTTTTACTTTGTGTCAACCAACCTGCACAACATACAAGCTTCCTTCTCTGCCACATTTATGTCCCACCCTTCCTTCAAGTTTTATTTCACCTTGTCCTTAAGGTAGTACCTAGGGAGTACTCAAGGCTAAGCAGGGACTCAAACTCAGGTCTCCGCAACCCAAGACCAGCATTCAGTTCTGGCTGTCCGTGTTGACTATGTCTACATATAGGAGATGATATGGGTGTTTTCAAACAAGCTATTTCCCAAGTGTATTCTAGCAGTCATGTTGTGGTGTGAACAGATGAGGAGGATGAATCATATTCCTGTGGTGTGTTTGGGTGTGTTTGGGCTGCTTCTGAGACAAAGCAAAGTTCTTTACAGCCCCCAAGTCTGCCTTGCCCTTATGACAGCACAGCTACACTGACTGGAGATGCCTGTTTCTCTGACAACTGTTTTTATCTCTGCAGGGGATTCTGGATTTTGACCTGGAGTGTTTTCAGAAGTATGGCAAAATCTGGGGGTGAGTGTCCCGCAAAACAGAACCGGGCGTGTGGGGAGGTTGGTCACTGGAGAGGGCAGGTGTGCCTGTTGCTGCCTGCAAATTGTGGCCCAAGTGGAAAGTGTTCCTTGCTGCTATAGAATAAGAATACAATCCTGTGCTCAGGCAACCCACATTTTGCATACTGTGCCAATGATACAGATTGAGAAGGTGTGCATGATACACTAAGCATAGTTTGCTCCGCAAATATTTTCTGGTAGAATTTATTGTCCAGGTTTTGCTCATCGTCAGAGTAGCATTTGTCACCAACAGCTGGTCATTTTATTCCTCTGGCTCTTGACTTCTGAGGTTTTAACAGGTAATCATTCCAAGTGTTGGCTAAAAGGCAGGGCTGGAGGAAGTGTAGCCCTCCAGGGGCTGCTTGGACTACAAGTCCCATCATCCCTGGCCATCAGGCATGCTGACTATGGCTGATGGGAGCTGGAGTCCAATGACACCTGGAGAGCCACAGGTTTTCCACCATTGCAGCTGGAGGTTAGGTAGAGAGTCCCAATCTGACACCAAAAATGAATCCTGATTACCTGTTAGGGTGGTGGACTCTCCCAGTTGCACAGCCACCTGCTGTGAATGCTGTAGATCTCTGGATTTCCTGCATCTAACGGTGTCAGCCTAGATGGTTTTTAGGAACCAGCTCCAGGGTTCATTGTTCCTAGCTTCTTGCCACAAACCAATTGTTGCAGCCAAGCAAGAATTACAAAGATTCTTCTTCTTCTTCTTTCTGGGCAATTAGAATTTTTGACGGCCGGCAGCCCATGATGGCTATTCTGGATCCTGTCATGATCAAAACCATCCTGGTGAAAGAATTCTACACCCATTTCACCAACCGTCGGGTAGGTATCTGCTGGGGAACTGTCTCTGTCAAGAGAGATGGTGATGGATTTTGAATTCTTTTTAAAACTTAGACAACAGCCTGGATCTCACAGAATGTGACGCCGTGCTTTGCTCAGCCGAACTGTGGCTTGCTCAGGCATCAAAAGTCAGCAGAGCAAATTTACCATGGTTTGGCAAACCCTGATGTCAAGCCATGGTTTGATGTTGGGTTACAAACTGTGGCTTGCTTGAACTATGGTTTGCTGTTTATGTCCAAACCCAACATCCTCCCTTAACGGTGGTGTATTTTGCCACCCCAGGCCAGACGTTTGCCAAGGTATAGAGATGTGAGCTATGAGCATCTAGAAAACAAAACCACTCCCATGACTGAGCAATTCTCAATGGGGCTTTTTCTGAAGGAAGCTCTTTCCCGCGCTGTGACTGTTTTGTGAGAAGTGGGGGGAATTTAAAGGGACCATCCTTTCTGACCAAGCTCTGATCCACTGATAGCTGGCCACCCTACTTGCTAAACCTACTTGCAGTGCTATAATTATCTTTTCAGGGGGGGAATAGTGCTGACCTTTCAAACTACACACTCATATCTGCTTCTCATAAAAGGAAAAGATAAGCTGGCAGAAGTCTGTTGCCCCATTCAAGGTGGCAGGAAAGCATTAAGAAGTTCTTACGTAAAGAGTGCATTTGGCAGGCGTGTGGCAAAGAGATGGGGAAGCCAGCCAGATTCCCCAAAAATATTTTCCTTTCCAGCTTGCACAGTCAGCCAGAGTTCAGGTGATGCAGTGAGGCAGTGCCAATTCTTGGGTGTCATGATGGTTTAGGGAGATATCAAACAGGGGGTGAAGTGTTGGGGTGGAGGATGGGGAACAAACCAAGCTTTGGGGAAGTAAACCATGTTTCCCTCCCCCATCTGTGAGGTGGATCTTGGTTAGTTCAAACAAACCATGGCTTGGCACTTTGTTCAAATGCAGTCAGTCTCTACATTTGTACAAAAAAAGAGAGAGTGTGTTTGGTGGTGACAGCTGCAACTCACTCCCAGTATTGATTTCTTGGACTGCTTAGGACTTTGGTTTGAATGGAGAACTGGACACCTCAATAATCACAGTCCCAGATGAGCAATGGAAGCGGATTCGCACCGTCCTCTCGCCCACCTTCACCAGCGGGAGGCTGAAGGAAGTAAGTCCTCAGATCAACCCATCTCTGATGCCATGTTGCCTAAGAGGAATTTGGGTAGATCACTGCCAGTCTTTAACTCTGTGAGTAGATCGCAGTCTCTTGGGATTTGGCCACCCCTGATTTTATTCCAACTCCCTGCCATGCAGGAATCCTGCCCACGGTCGTAATGAGTTTCCCTGCCCTCCAGAAACTGTTTTCCCACCGCCTTGTCTGCAAGGGAAGTTACGTGTGTTGCAAAGGATTCTGGGTTATGTTTTGGGGGCTGCTTCCAAATGCCAGCTGCTGGAAGCCATGGGAGCAGGGAGCATTCTTGTGTTCGAATCCTGCTTGCCAGATTCCTACAGGCATTTGGTCGGCCACTGTGAGGACCGGATGCTGGACTAGGTGAGCCACTGGCCTGATCCAACAGGCTCTTCTTCTGTTCTGGGGTCCATAATTGTTGACCCTAGGATTGCTAGCCTGGATGGTAAGGAGCAAGGAATGAGAGAGGGCGGGGACCCCTGTCCTCCTCGCTCCCTGAGAGCCCTACCTGCCCTGGGTGTCACCTTCTCAGGGCAGGACCATGAAGGGAGTGAGCAGAACCAGGAGTTGCTGACCATGCCATGGCAGCCAGAGAACTTCAAATCCAGGATTGCTGGAGCTCAAGCCTGAAGGGGGCTCAGGATTGTGATTAGGCCACTCCCTTCGAGGGATTTGGGGGGGGCACTGGAGTGCCTCTTATGTGGGTTGAAATATGTGAGGGTACACCCAAGGATTGAGTGGGGTGAGTTGAACTTTTGACTGATTTGAACAAAATGAACCCAACTTGGGTGAGTGTGATGGCCTGGGACTCAGGCTCAGACTCGGAACCAGAGGAGTCTCGGTCCACACCGGATCCTCTGCCTCAGGCGGCATCTGAACCGAGTCTGGGGCCTGATTCTGAAGAGCCCCAGTCTGCACAGGTTCCCCTGCAACAAGCGCCAGCTGGGCCGAGTCAGGGGCCTGATGCGGGGATGACCTCGTTGCCTCCAGCTGGGCCATCACTTACAGCTGCTCCACTACCGGTTGGGTCAGGGGAGGCTGAGGCGGCCTCTGGGTCTAGTAACCCACCGACGTCTCCGGAGCTTCAGAGACTCAGGTCTGAGAGAAGGAGAGACCTGAGTACTTGCAGGAAGAATGCTTGCCTTCAGGAGAGACAGGGAGGTGAGTCACCGGGGGATCAGGACTGGCTGTTACCTCGTCAGAGATAAAAGGCTGCCGGACCCTGCTGCAGGTTGCGGGAGCAACGTTGCTGCTTCCTGGAACCTTCCTTAGACCCTGTGCCTGACCTAGCCTGGTTTTCTGCCTTGGCCCAGTTGGACTGACTCCTTGTGGAATCCTTGGATTCGGGACCATGTTCCTCGGGTTAACCCCCGGGCACAGCACAGTGAGCTTGAGAATGCACCCCCAGAAGAAAACCTCTCCCGTTCCTTGTGGGTGTCTTCTCCAGGGCCAGTCCCTTGACATTGTGAAGCAGGTTGCAAGTGGCCAATCCAAACTGCTGCTTGTTCTATGGCTCCATTTTAATGGGGTCTCTGCCGCCATTCAAGTTTTTCTCTGCATTTCCAGATGCTCCCCATCATCAACAGATATGGAGGAATGCTGGCAAAGAACGCCCAAAAGAAATCAGACAACGATGAACCCATGGACATGAAAGAGTGAGTTATTTCTTGGGGGGCTTATGGGGGGAAAGGAGCCCATTTTAGAACCGAAATGAATTCCAGGAAACTTCCAGGAGGAATTCTGAGAACAGTCATGCCTCTTGTTACGTTTGCTTCATGATACGTTTTTTCAGGTTGTGTCCCGTGGCGACCCGGAAGTACCGGAAAGGGTTGCTTCCGGGTTTTGCCACTTGCACATGCGCAGACATGCAAAATTATGTCATGCACATGTGCAGAAGCGGCGAATCACGACCCACACATGCGCAGACATGCAGACATGGGTTGCGTTCCTTTCAGGTTGCGAACGGGGCTCCAGAACGGATCCCGTTCGCAACCAGAGGTACCACTGTATTGACACATTTTGCAGAATTACAAGGTTGAGCGTTTTCTGGAGTGTCTCACTGCAGAGTTTAGCAGGAGTTTGATCCCCGTATGGAAAAGCTGCGTGTTCCTGCATTGCAGGTGTCAGGCTATAAGATCATCAGGATCCCTTCCAGCTCTACAGTTCTATGAGTCTTTGGAATACATGATTGAATACGCCTCCCATGTAAAAAACGAAACAAATTTCTATAGGAAAAAAATCTAGAGAAAATAATTCAAAGAAAAAGTTATATATATTCTTAGAATATATAGACACATCGTGGGGAAGTAATGCAAACAAAAAGTTAGCCTCCAGTTCAGCTTGTGCTGTTTTTAGACCCAGGAAGGAATGAGTACGATGATATTGCAGCGGAGCATTGTTCTTTATTTAATTTTTTTAAGTGTATGTTTTGAAATATTAAGTATGTGGTTGCTAAATATGTTTTAATTGACACATTTTACTATGAAAAGAAATCCATGGGAAGTCATAATTGCATTTAACAAACCTATTAAACAGAAACAGCATAATGAAGAAAGTTAATGATGTACGATTTCCCCCCACCAGTATGGAATTTTAAAAATAAACATGTAATTTTTAGATGAAGTCTTGTACAGGCTTGAGATGTATCCAATAAACAGAGCTGACTCACAGGCCATGAAGGCCTGAGCTCATGCAGATCACGTAGCTGAGTTTAAAGTCCTTGCAAGATTCATTGTGTGTTTCTTTCTGCTGAGGGTCTTCTCTGGGAGAACTTCATGTGACCCACAGCCATCACATTTCATGCGTGTTTCTTCACCTCTTCCCTTTCCCACAGTATCTTTGGCGCCTACAGCATGGACGTTGTGACCAGCACCTCCTTCAGCGTTGACATCGATTCCATGAACAACCCCAACGATCCTTTCGTCAAGAACATCAAGAAGTTCCTCAAGTTCAGTTTTCTGAGTCCATTGCTGATTCTGATAGGTAAGAGACACTTGTCTGCTAAAGTGGGCAGGCAGAGAGGTTGGGGAGAGGACCTTTTTCAGCTGGTGCACCGCATACCTTCAGGGGTAGGATTCTGGGGGATCTCTTGCATTTAGTGGGAACAAGGAACCAAGCAATGGTCACAGTAGGCTAAATTCAAGTGATGCAGAAGTCAGGCAAAAGCCAGAAGGCTACTTCGAGAAGCAGGGCTAGGATTTATTGTTGCAGCAGTAAATGCAGAAAACTAATGTGCTTGTATCTTCCTGGATCTAGTTGCACTGGCTCCCGGTAGAGTACAGTGGTACCTCGCAAGACGAATGCCTCGTAAGACGAAAAACTCGCAAGACGAAAGAGTTTTTCGTTTTTAGAGTTGCTTCGCAAGACGAATTTCCCTATGGGCTTGCTTCGCAAGACGAAAACGTCTTGCGAATTTGTTTCCTTTTTCTTAAAACCGGGCACATTGCTTGAAGAGGTGCAGTTCCGTGCTTCGCAAGACGAAAAATTCGCAAGACGAAAAAACTCGCAGAACGAATTAATTTCGTCTTGCGAGGCACCACTGTATAGGGTCAGGTTCAAGGTGCTGGTCTTGACCTTTAAAGCCCTTTGTGGCTTAGGGCGGGGGTATGCCCCGCAGAGGACCTTAAGGTCCATGAATAACCATAGTTTAGAGGTCCTGGACCCTAAGGAAGTCAGACTATCCTCCACCAGGGCCAGGGCCTTTTCAGTGATGGCTCTGACCTGGTGGAATGCTCTGTCCCATGAGACTTGGGCCCTACAGCATTTAACCTCCTTTCTGTAAGACAGAGCTATTCCGCCCGGCCTTTAATTTGAATTCAGCCTGATCTTTTATTTCCCTTCTCTTCCCTACCCCTCCCCTTTTATGAAGATCACCCGCTCTGAGACACCACAGCTAATTCTCCCCTGGCCTCCATGCTGGCCCAAGTAGGACCAATTCAGCCAGCTAGCCCTGGGGATTATCTAATGCTTATTTCCCCTAAACTGATTTCTGAATTTTGAATTTTATTGTTGTTCATGTTCTTATACTGTATTTTATGCTGCTTTTACAATTAAGTGTTCTAAATTTGTTGTTAGCCGCCCTGAGCCCGGTTTTTGAACCAGGAAGGGCGGGGTATAAATAAAAATGTATTATTATTATTATCTATAATGTGTGCTTATAAAGAGTTTAGGTTTGCAGGGCTGAAACTGCATGGAAAGGGTATTTGCACAGATAACTTTGCCATGTGGTTTCCAGGTCTCAGGCTCTCTACCTGAACTGTCCAGGTTTCATCCTCTACCTAAAGATCTCCGGGGAAAGGAGTTCTGTCTCTTGAAGAAGCAAAGAGAGAGGCAACTTTGGTCCATCATATTCCTAGCTTTTCTGTCTCTCAAGAAGAGCTTGGCAAGATTCCATGACTGCGTGTTCTTATTAGACTGCTGCTTCGTTGTATCCTCCCAAAACGCTGTTCTGTTTTTCTCTCTTCCAGTCGTCTTCCCGTTCCTCACACCGCTGCTGAATAAACTAAACTTTACCCTGTCATCTACTGCCTTCCTCGAGTTCTTTACTAATGCTGTCACAAAAATCAAGAAGGACCGTCAAAAGAACCAGCACAAGGTCATTATGGCCCCTTCCTGAACATTGCATGTGAAAGGTCAGGTGTGTGATTGACACTCCGTTCTCTCCTGCTAACCCTTGCCTCTGTCTCTGTTCCCTCGCAGGACAGAGTTGACTTTCTGCAGCTCATGGTGGACTCCCAGATCTCAGGCAACGTCTCCAATGAAACAAGTTCTTATAAAGGTAAATAGACAGGTGGCACCTCCAAACAGTGGCTGTGTTTTGTGCTACGGCTTGAAGGGTGTTTTCTTTGGTCTGACATATCAGGGCTGTACTCCCTGTTTTGGGATTCCACCTTTACAGAGATCCTTGACATTTCTGGCCAACGCCTAGAAAAAGCGAGTGAACTATCTCTGCTGAAGTTCATTCAAGGTGAAAACCTGAATGTTCACTTTAAAACCATTTGTTGTGTATTTCCTGGTAGCAGGGATTGCTAGGTTTCAGAAGGGATTAGAAGTGCCATTGCCTACATGCATACTAACAGAGCAAACCTAAGCACAACCTGGTTTCTCTTTGCCTTGGCTCCAGGGAGGCTAAAAAGGTTATGCAGCCTGAATTGTGCTGGGCTTTGGGAAGCTGCCAAAGGGCGACCCCTAAGGGACCTGACCCTTTGTGATACGCAACTGGATTTAGGAAGACTGCTTGGGAGCTGAGAATACGATGCTTCACACTTTCATCATCATTTTTATTATTATTTGTATGCCGTCTTTCCACAGTTAAAAAAAAATGCTCAAGGCGGCTTACAGCATAATAAGATTTACATGCTGTATTTTTTGCTCTATAAGACGCACGCGGGTGGCGCTGTGGGTTAAACCACAGAGCCTAGGACTTGCTGATCAGAAGGTTGGTGGTTCGAATCCCCACAACGGGGTGAACTCCCGTTGCTCGGTCCCTGCTCCTGCCAACCTAGCAGTTCAAAAACACATCAAAGTGCAAGTAGATAACTAGGTACTGCTCTGACGGGAAGGTAAACGGCGTTTCCGTGCGCTGCTCTGGTTCGCCAGAAGCGGCTTAGTCATGCTGGCCACATGACCCGGAAGCTGTACGCCGGATCCCTTGGCCAATAAAGCGAGATGAGCGTCGCAACCCCAGAGTCAGTCACAACTGGACCTAATGGTCAGGGGTTCCTTTACCTTTACTTTAAGACGCATCAGACCATAAGACGCACCTATGTTTTGGAGGAGGAACACAAGAAAAAAAATATTTTGAAGCCCAGAAGCCAGAACAGCATGAGGGACCTAGCTTCTGGGATAGCCTCTTGCTGTTCTGGCTTCTGGGATAGCTGCACGCAACCTCTCCCAGGCAGCAGGATGAAGGCTCCCCCTGCCCGGAAGAGGCTAAGCTAGAAGCCAGGACAGCAAGCGTGATCACTGCGCACCGATCCCTCTTGCTCTCCTGGCTTCAGCGATAGCTGCACAGCCTGCATTCGCTCCATAGGATGCACACACATTTCCCCTTACCTTTTAGGAGGGGGAAAGTGCATCTTATAGAGCGAAAAATATGGTAATTACAAAAATTATAAACAATAAATAAACCGCATCAAAAAAATGCACAACCAAATGGGAAACAATTTCCACATAAATCAAAATCTAAAACTAAGAATACAGCATTAATATCACAGTTTAAAATGACATAGGTAAAAAATAGCAGCAATTTAAACAAAAAACAAGAACAAAACAAAACGGAGCCCTCTCTGCCCAGCAGCAGCAGTGGCAGCAGTCCTTTATAGAGCCCATCAAGCCCAGGCCAGGTGTTGAGTGGCAGAACTAGGGCCCTCAGGCGCTGAGCAGGGAAGTCCTCCTGGGTAGTAGCCGCAGCAGCAGTCCTTATAGCCTGTCAGGACTATATGTCGTTTAGCTAACTAGTTAGCTAAACAACAACTAGGAGGGATAGTTATAAGACATGGGGGGTGGATGATGGGTGCATATTGTGCCTTTGGGACTGGAGAAGTAGGAGTAGATGTATTTTGAAATGGATTGAAATGAGGCCACAAGTGATTTTGAGACAAGTACCACATCATGAATAGTAAGACTGTTGATCCCACCCCGATTTTTACTGACAGCTTGTTTGTAGAGTTGAGATGAAGTTGTGTTTTCCCTCCTTGTTTGCTTTCTTCTGCAGCTCTGACGGACAGAGAGATTATGGCCCAGGCCATTGTATTTATTTTTGCTGGTTACGAGACCACTAGCACCACTCTCAGCTTCTTGTCCTACTGCCTGGCCACCCACCCAGATGTGCAGCAGAAGCTGCAGGAGGAGATCGATGAGGCTCTTCCCAACCAGGTAAGAGCATCTGTTTTGGTCTCCAAGGATGATGCTCATCAGGTCCGTCTGATGATAAATGCTTTGGCTTGGAGGGACATAGGCAAACATGGAGAAACCTGTCTCCTGGTGGCTCGTGGGACAGCCTCAAAAGCATGGTGGCAGGTGGGAAAGCTGGTGGACTCCAGATCCCATCACCCCAGCCAGCATGGCCAGTGGTGATGGATCATGGGAGTTGTAGTCCAACAACATTTGGAATCCCTTGGGTTCCTCACCTCTGGTCTAGAAGGTTGAGATGCCAGAAGTGGAATGTGGGGGAAACAAAGATGTTGAAGCCATCAGATAGATTTCACTGGCAGTTTTCATCCTAATTGCCAGTAATTGAGCAGGATTGCAGTAGTGTTAATTGACAAGAATGGAGATACTGGAACTGCCACCACGATTTGTGTTGGGCATGCATGGCTGCCATTCTGGACAAAGGTGGACAGGTTCAAGAGGGGGAAACGCATTCTGCCTCTTGGTATAAAGAGATCACAGGTGAACTGGGAAAGCAAAGCAAAGCAAACAAAGCAATAAAATCTGGTGAAATTTATTAAGGGGGCAAATAGGAACTGCAGATCTGAAGGCTGGAGCTTAATATACCTGAATCCTGCCCTTAATAAATATATGTTTGCTAAATAATACTACCTTTCCCAGCGGACTCATCTAAGAAAGCTGTAAAATTAGGGGTCTGGGAGTTCTCGACCAGAAAAAAACAAAGCAAAGTATTTGTGTACAAACCAAATAGTATAAATTTGGGAGGGGGGTTATATTTGTTTATCAAACATGGATTTTATTTTTCATCAGGGCCAGAAATTTGGAGGGATGGAATTCATGGAAAATGGCTGGGCATCAACTGGGTTCTGCTTCCCCTCCCTCCCTTTCAGCCAGGCCAGGCAGTCCGTGGGTGGCACTGGTGGGGAGTGTACCATTATGCCTCATCCAGTAGTTTTTCTAATTCATGGAGGAGGAGAAGGCTACTGCAGTGATCTCAGGCAGGCAATCAAGCCCTGATAAGAATTAATGAGTCTCTGGCAGTTTTATGGCATGTTTATTTACAAATCACATCGAGAGCGCGGTTCCGAGCCTGCCGCTCTTAGCAACAAGTCAGTCACTCTGAGGCTCTGCCCCGTCACAGCACGAAAGGCGCCAAAGTCCAGTCTGTCCTCTATTGTACTTCTGTTGTATTTTAACCCTTTCAGCTCTTCTGGTTTGGTGAGAAGGTGGGTGGGAAACCCCCCCCCATAACAAGAGCCCTCTGAACGCTGTTTCTCTGCTGGTTGCATAGCAACCCCCTTAATGCCGTCTATCTCTTCCCCTCCCCCTGTCTGCGAACTGTCTGTGTCTGGGAACTCTTGGTGAAAGGGGGGGCGAGCTAACCCCCTCCTTCATTCTTTCATCTCCAGAGTCAGACTTTGGCCCTCTCTGTACTGGCAATCCTACATCTCCAGAGCTTGACTCTGTTAGGATATTCCGTTCCACCTTAAAAGGAACAGGCATGATTGTTGTGTGTCACACGCCTGTTTACAGTCTAGCACTGCTTGCTGGGAACTTCCGTTTTGTGTATAGCTTTTGCTTTAGCTGCTTGCTTGGACGTGAAAGGGAGAAGTTATGTTTTTCCTTTGTCCTGAATAAACTGCTTGTAAATATGCTTTACATATGCCTCTTTCTGCCCTTCTGTTGTGAAGAGTTATTTGCTGATTAGAGCGTGCTCCAGCTTCTGAAGAGTTCTGAAGCTGCGGGTCACTGTGCCAAGGACCGGAGATTGCCCAGCTACCGGCCGGTGGGCTGGAGCCAGCTGGGGGCCTGCAAATTGCCCCCGTTTCCTTGGACACATCCCAACAGACTCTTCCCACGCATTCAATTCAGTCATGTCCCTGACAGCTACCAATGGCTACCAGCCATGACGGCTCTTCTCTTCCTCCACAGTCAGAGGCAGCAATGCTTCTGAAAACCAGTTGCAGGAAACCATGAGAAGGAAGACGACTCTTGAGCTCATCATTCTGCTTGTTGCTTTCCCAGGGGCATCTGGTCAGCCACTGTGATGAAGAAGATGATGATGATGATAATTTATTTATACCCCACCCATCTGATACTAGACCAGATGGGCCATTGGCCTTAGGTTCCTGATGTTTTATTTCCCTCTTTTGCAGGCCACTCCCACCTACGAAGCCGTCCTTCAGTTGGAGTATCTGGACATGGTGGTGAACGAAACGCTTCGGCTTTATCCTCCGGGAGGGCGGATCGAAAGGGTCTGCAAAAACACCGTGGAGATCAACGGAGTGACGATCCCCAAAGGAACAGCGATCATGATCCCTGCCTTTGTCTTGCACCGTGACCCGGAACACTGGCCGGAACCGGAGGAGTTCAGACCCGAAAGGTGCGTTTGCAAGGAAGGAGACTCTTCCTTCTCCCAAAAGCAGCTAATAAGAAATCCTGGCGACAGGAGCAGGAAACCCAAGAGCGGGTGTGATTATTACAGCACCTACACAATGCATTTATCATTGTTTGACATCCACTGTCTGCGCTGCCATGCGGGGACTTTTTATAACCTACACCCATAAACTGTGCATGGAATTTAATTAACTGTATTGGGGAAAATGACACCTAGATGGTTCCAGCGACTGAAAGATTGGCCTGGTTTTATACCCAGCGGTTAAAAGAAGAGCTATAGGGCAGCTGGTGCCAAGCCATGAAAATGCTTGCAGAAAATGAAAGCCAAAAATTGATATACTTCTTCCAATGTTTTTGGGGGGAATGATTTAATTCCTATTGATAATGGGAAAATAATTTGTCCATATTTTGCATTTACATCACTGAAAAGGTTTACATGTCCACAACATACTTGCAATACAGAAAAGAAGATTAAATTATATTTTCCTGGTGGTTTCAAATGAGCTGAGCGTGAAAATCTGATTAATAAGCAAGATACAATCCAGATAGAAAGTGCTTAGCTGCCATATCAAAACCTAACTAATAAGTGACATTTAATCCAACCAAAGTGTTTAATTGTGCTATAAGCATCTTTCCCCAACTTTCATCCTTTCTCCCCATTCATCTCTAGTATCTAAGCTGAATTAGTAATATCTTATTATCAAGAAAGAGAATCCTATTTTCATAGCATTTCTTGAATCTCTAATTTCTGCCTTCCTTCATTGCTGCTGGAGCTGAGGCTGCATGTATACCGTGTCTTTGAAGCACATTCGAAGCAGATTCTCCCGTTCAAAGTATTCTGGGTACAGCAGTTTGCTAAGGGCTGCTGGGAACTGCAACTCTTGGAAGGGGAAACTACATTGCCCAGAATTCTTTGCAGGGAAACTGTGTTTCAGAGTGTTTTAAAGCTACAGTATGTATGCAACCTTAGCCACCTCCATTCATTTTGATGGGATCTATTCAAAGGTATGCATAATGACTGGTTACAACCCAGTTGGAGGTTGTACACCACCTCAAGCTTTTTGCAGGAAATGGGCAAGATCAATGTAATAACGAAATATGTTTTCCCTTAAGGAATAAATCGACCCTGGGCAGCGATAGCAGTTTTCAACCAGCAAACTCACAGCTGCAGCAACTGCTTTGAAGAACATGCCTGTTTAACTGGCCCATGGACCCCCACCGCCTGCTCAGGGACTCCTGACCCACGCTCAGTCAGCCCCTGTGCACCGCGCTAAACCATCACAGAGCAGAGCGGGGACTGCCTCCCGCGATGCTGGCCAGCTTCCCATTGGCTGCTGGAAGTTCCTACAGCCAATGGGAAGCTGCGCACAGCTCCGCGCCGGAAGGAGCATCAGAAATAGCATTTGCGCATGTGTGTGCACACGCACTCCGGCCCACCACGGCATCTGCGGGACCGTGTACCAGCCCAAGCCACAAAAACTTTCCTGACCCCTGATCCATAGCTTGGCCAATTAAATTCCCTCCATAATTTGATTCTCAAGCCCCAGATGGGGTCACTTGTCTCGCCCAGCAGTGGAGGAACATTCGGTGTGTTTTGCTTCCAGTATCCTTCCTCACCTCACATGTCTCTCTTTTCCGATCTGGAAACAGGTTCAGTAAAGAGAACAGGGAAGCCATTGACCCGTACGTCTTCCTGCCCTTCGGTGCGGGTCCACGGAACTGCATAGGAATGCGCTTTGCCCTCCTGGTCTTGAAAGTGGCGGTGGTGGTCTTGCTGCAACGATTTTCCTTCCGTCCCTGCAAAGAGACTCCGGTAAGCCGCAGCATTCTGTCCATTTCGCCTTAACGCAAGGCCAACTGCTCTATTAGCACTGAATTGCTTGCTAAAACCAGATGGCGGTGTACATTTTATTTCCCCCTCCACACCTCATTCCTGGGCCAGAGGAATCACACCTGTCTCTGAGCACAGGTGTGATGTGCTGACAAGGTCTCAATCACGCTGCGGCATTCTGCACTCATGGCAGCTTCTGGATAAATCCGTCCCTGAAGTAACCAATTATTATTATATTTATTTTTAGCCTGCTTTTTCCCCCTGACAAGGGCTCAAGGCATTTTGCAGATAAAATAGGAACAGCGAAGAAACATTGGGAGGGGAAACCCAATTTTTTTTTTTTAAAGCATTAATAGAATTAAATCCAGCTATATAAAGATATATTAAAACATACACATAATTACAATAAAAACAGCACAGCCTCTGCCATTTCCTTAAAAAAAGTCAGTTCCCAAATGGCTGTTGGAACAAGAAAGACTTCACATGCTGGCAGAAGGACAGCAAGGAGGGAGCTAGTCTAGCTTCTTGAGGAAAGGAGTCTGAAGTTTGGGAATGTTCAGGGAGGTAGGAGAGGATATATTGTTTATTAATATCCTTCCTAATTTGCACTAGCAAGTTCCTTTACTTAGCAGAGTTTCACATTCCCCTTTTAAATACACAGTGGATAACTGGTTGCAGGCTTGTGTAAGCCTCTCGCTATTAGGTTCCTGGTAAGTTCCCTTAGATCCCTCTTAAAAGAATAAACACACCACAATCTTGTGTAAAGTATATAAAAGTTGTTTACTCACATCAGTTCACAGTTGGATCCCTGAAGGCAGACTTAGTTACAAAGTATATACATGTGGATCTATCCCATATGGGGATAACCCCAGTGTCCTCTGTTGGCTGGAAGCCAACAGAGCATCTCTAGCTAAAAAGCTGCTCCAACAATGGAGGAAGTCAAAAGAGAGAGAGAGTGCAGCGTGCCTTGTCCTTTAGTTACCTGGACAGGTAAGGTCACGCCCACCTCTAGTCACATGCAAAGGATGTATGTCCCAGCCAGGAGGAAACAGGAAGTTTTCGACTGGCTGGACCAAACATTCCCCCGCATGTCCACTCTAGGAAAACAAGGAATGTTGTACTTGACTGCTACTTATGTATCACATCCCACACGAAGTTGCTTGGGAGCAGCCAACCCCAAGAAGGCCCTCTTCTGCGTCCCCACCTGTGAGGGTGGCAGGACCAAGAGAAAGGCCACCCCCAAAGATCTCAGAGCCCAAGTAGATTTGTATGAGGGAGTGCAGTTTTTCAGATCACTTGGACTTAAGCTGTGTAGGGTTCTATATAAGTCATAAGCAGCACTGTTGAATCCATAGAGTTGGAAGGGACCCTCAACATCATCTAGTCCAGCCCCGCCCCCCATGCAGGGATGTGCAGCTGTCCCATAGGAGGATTGAACCTGCAACCGTGGCGTTATCAACATCATGCTCTAACCAACTGAGTTATCCGTTATTCAAAGCTGATGTTCCTGAGCACTTTCGAAAGGCAGCCCCATGTAGAGAGTGTCATGTGTGGAGGAAAACTTAAAATACGTTGCAAAGTTCCCCAAAAATAGACCAGAGGCAATTGTATCTCATCCAGCAGAGCTTTACTGATACTGAAAGCGAATGAGCATCATGGTCACAAATCCAATACTTTCAGGATTGGCACAGTCTGTAAGAAGTCCAGTTGCAGCAGACTTAACTTAAACTTCACAGTAACTTATAATAAGTCTAAACCTTAACACTATAGCATACAGACCACCACACCTGAACAAAGAGATAGAAAGAGAAAGTGAGTGAAACTCAGGCTCCTCCTGGCCTGACTATTATAGTCAGCATGACCTTGACAGAAAGGATAGCAGAACCAGTTTAAACCAGCTGTACTCAGCTTCCCAGGAGTAGGCTAAACATCGGAAACCTTCTGCCTGCTTCTTTCACATAGAAAGAAACCTTCCAGAACACTCTTCAGCTAAGTAGAATAGGAAAGATATCTAGACATCAGATCAATACTTTCTGTACTAAGAAATGCAAACTGACAGAGAGCGTTACCGTAATCCAAACAGGATGCCATTAAGGCCTGTGTCCTTGTGGCCAACTCAGACATCTCGAGGAACGGGCGCAATTCATGCGCTTCTGTGGCCAGGCTTTCCTGGTCCAGCAATGGCCGTAGCGTTTGATACAGCCATATTTGGAATACTGTGTCCAGTTCTGGTTGCCTCGCCTCAGAAAGGAGGTTGGCAAAGGTTTAGAACGGCACCACAGAAATGATCGGGAGGGTGGAGTAAATTTTTGACGAAGAAAGTCTGCAGCAGTTAGGGCTTTTTCGTTTGGAGTAAAGATGAGTTCGAGGCAAGATGATAGAAGTTTTTAAAATTATGCCTGGCATGGAGAAAAGTTTTTCTTCCTCTCTCTTAAGACTAGAACTCGTAGACCATGGGTAGGCGACCTAAGGCCCAGGGGCCGGATCCGGCCCAATCACCTTCTAAATCTGGCCCACAGACGGTCCAGGAATCAGCATGTTTTTACATGAATGTGTCCTTTTATTTAAAATGCATCTCTGGGTTATTTGTGGGGCATAGGAATTTGTTCACCCGCCCTTCAAAATATAGTCTGCCCCCCCCACAAGGTCTGAGGGACAGTGGACCGGCCCCCTGCTGAAAAAGTTTGCTGACCCCTGTCATAGACATTTAATCAAGCTGAGTGCCGGAAGGTTCGGGACAGATAAAGTCCTTGTTTATGCAGCACAGAGTTAAACTGTGGAACTCCCTCCTGCAGTGACGGCCACCATCTTGGATGGCTTTTCACGGAGGAGGAGAAGGCTATTGACAGCTGTTAGGCACAATGGCTATGTCCTGCCTCCAGAGTCAGAGGAAGTGATGCTTCTGAATATGTTGCTGGAAACCAGCAAGATCCTGCATCCTGGTTTCCCACAGGCATCTGAATGGCTGTGGTGAGAACAGGATGCTGTCTGAGATGAGCCCCCATTGGTCTGATTCATCAGGCTCTTCTCATGCAGCATGAGCTGTGCGTAAACTTTGCAGTTACTTCTGCTGAATCTTCCCTGCTCCATCCCACTTACTGCTCATTTTTGCTTTCTTTTGATGACAAAGATCCCCATGGAACTGGACAGCAAAGGGTTCATGAAACCGAAAAAGCCCAACATTCTGAAGCTGGTCCCCAGAGCCGTTGCTTCTCCGGAGGAATAAAGGAAGGGGACACAGCAAAGAGGCAGAGACAGGCGCTACCTCCCTCTTTCCACACTGTGTTGCCTTCACCTCACTGAGGACTAGCGACTTGCATTGACAGAACTGCGCAGAGGAAATTGTGCCTTTTATTTCACAGAGTTTTACTGACCTGATAACTCTCTGTTTACTTAAGCTTATGTGGTAAGCAGCAGTGAAGACTGAAGATGTATGCAATTTTTATGACCTTATCTGTAGATTTTAGAAGTTTGGGGGTTATATATGCTGCTTCTTGGCCAAAGGTCAAGGTTTCATAATTTAAAATCATGGCAAGAAAGAAATTGCAATATGTACTGTAGCAGTAGATGTCAGTGTTTTCAGACCTGAGATCCCATTTTAACCTAAACATGGATTTGCACGACGCATTCCTTAAGGTTATTTTAATCATGTATTTGAATGGTGGCCATGTTGCAGTTGGGACCCACTTTAAATCAGGCTGTGACCTTGTAGTGGATCCCCACCCATCAGTGAAAGGCACCCTCTAGCCTCCTGTGCAACTTTGCTGCCCAGGGCTGAGGTTTGCAATGTTTTGGTAGCGTCCAACTGAGGCACTTTGTGGTTCTCCCACATTTACACCTCTGAGCCAGAAAATCCCCCTCTCCCTTTTCCCCAGCTCCACTCCACTAAATTCCCCATCATCTCCCCTACCTCTGTGACCCAAACAGGAAGACCCATTCCCCACTCCCCAAGGCGAAGCACTGTATTCTGTACTTACCTCCCGTATGTTGCCAAGATCTTTGGGGCAGAGGTCTTCAACTTGGGTGCTCATGCTTTTGGAGGTGAGGGGAGACATCCAGATGACTCTCAGAGACAGGACCTTCTTGGTGTTGGCCCCCTGTGTGTGCAGAACTCTTTCCGTAGATCGATCTGCCAGGCCCCAACACCACTGACCTTTCTGTGCCACCTTAAAACTCCGCTTTTCTCTTAGACGTCAGAGCTTTAGATTTTATTGTTGCACACCTTTGCCAATTTCCAGTGTGGCAGCACATTTTTGAATGTGGATTTTTGGTGATGCATTATGTCTGCTGCTGGACTGTTCAGTTTTCTGTGCCACCCAGAGGCCTTCTATTCATTGATATGCATAGATATACAGTACATATATAACATAAATAAATCTATGGTTTGCAACAGTTCTTTTGGTGCCTGTGGCTGAGCGAAGGATGGATCTTGAGGTCAGTGTGCCCAGGGTGTGTGACATGTGCTGGGTCCCTGAGTGTCAGACTTCGGAGAATTGCTCCCCACCCCCATTGACTGTGTATTAGCGGAACAAAGCAGTTAGAGTCTCTTACTAGTTTAAGAATGTTTAATGATCAAAGCAAAAGAACAACGCAGCCTTTCTCTGAATAAAGGTGCTTCACTCCTACTCCCCCTCCCCAAGTTATCTTCATCACTTCCCCCTTCTTGCAACCTGATCTCGCAAGCACTGAACCTTCTGCGTAGCAACCTTATCAGCTGTCCTTGCCTTTGGAGAGATAGGCTGGACAGTGTCAAGTGAAGCGGAGTCCATTATCTCTCTCTCTCTTCCTGTTCTGCTTCTTCTAGCTGTTCCCCACTCGGCTCTGCCCAGCTGTTGTTTTCCGAACTATGCCCCTCTGCAAACCAATTCTCTAAACCTATAGTGCTCCACTGTTCCTGGGCAGCTTCAGGATCCTGGTCAGGAGCAGGAAGAGGGGAAGGTTCCCACCATTCCTCTTTGGAGCTGTAATCCTCAGTCTGGTCTCTGACACTGAGCATCGCTAGGGGTGCCTTGTGTCTACATGCATAGGGCCGGGTGGCCAGCAGGCAAGCCCCAACTGTGCTGTTTCCATCCATTGGCCCGAGCTCCGATGTAAATCAGTGACCTGGACTTCAAGGGCCAGGGCACACTATTAGCAGAGTGTACTGCGTATACAGAATAGGCATGAGGCTTGTGAAATCATACTATAACTACAGATTTATTCATCATAAATCAGGGCAAAGAAACATGTCATCTCTCTCTCTTTCTAATGTTGTCTCAGAGAGAACGGGAAAAGCAAATGCTATACGCAAATGGAAGTTCCCAGCAAGCTGTGCTGGAATGTAAACAGACATGTGACATGCAAGAATTCCACACGTCTGTTCCTTAAGGTGGAACGGAATTCTCAACACCTTGTGCCCCCCATCGCCTATTTGCTTGCAGTCCCTGGCTGGCTATTATTTTATTGTTGATGTATTGCTTTTCTATTCTGCCTCTTTTTTCTCTCCCTCTTCAGGCCTCTCCTGGTCCTGGGAGAGGGTGGAGCAGGAGAGGTGGGGCAGGCAGAGGTGAAGCAACCTGCTCCAGTACCCGGAGCGGCACTTGTCCCAGGGGTTGTGGTGCGTGCCCCGGGGGGGCTGCCTATCGGGGGTCAGCATGTTGTACCTTTTGAATGGTACCCGGGCGAACTGCCCCCCTCAGAACGCCCCTGGGGGCAGGAGGAGGAGACGTGGATGTCCTTGACCAGGCATAGGCAAACTCAGCCCTCCAGCTGTTTTGGGACTACAATTCCCATCATCCATGACCACTGGTCCTGTTAGCTAGGGATGATGGGAGTTGTAGTCCCAAAACATCTGGAGGGCCGAGTTTGCCTATGCCTGTCCTTGAGTCTCTACCAGCCTGATCGATCTCTCCCTCTCCCGCACCTGCACTTCACTCTCCAATCCTTCAGCTTCTCTTGCCTCTCTCTTCTCCTGGCTTGCACAGGCTCCCCCAGATCACCGATCCCTTCTTCCAGGTTGTTCTCCAACCCACCCTTCTCCCAGTGCCCACTCCTCTGTGTCCAGCCAGTCCCTGACGCACAGTTTGCATGACACACTAAGGAAGATAATAGCACAATAAAATTCAAAACAGCAACAATTAATTGCACATCTAATCAAAATCCAATTAAAACTACTTAGTTTGATTAGGTAATGCAACAAAATGGGTGGAATGGATGCAGTGATGCCAGCTTTCCGAAGGCTGGTAGTCATTTACACTTCCAGCACCTCTCTGCCACCCCTTGCCTTTGAGAACCCGCAGGTAATCCTACCACCCTCAGGGGGCGCCACACCCCACTTTGGGAACCCCAGATGAAGATCAATTAGGTGATCAGTTAGGTGGCCCAGTGGCCTGGCTTGCTGTAGGATATCTTCCTGTGTTCCTAGACTTCCCACCAGGAGATCCAAAGTTGCCTTACATTGTCTGTTTGCTCAGCTCAGCCCCATGAGACCTTTTTGTGAAAGCTCTCCCACAACCAAGCTCAGAATCAGATCACTGATCCCGCCGGATGTGTTGTCAATGGCAACTCTCTTTTCCAAGGCCATATTGCAAATGGGGAATGGTTGGTGCAGACACACTTTTGAAGGTCACCCTGTTCCTCCGTCGTTTGTGTTCATCTGCCACGTGCATGATGTGCGGCACAATCAGAAGGCGTCCCGAATGCTCATGCAGGAATGCCAGCTCTGCAATCATTTCACTGCACAGCTGCAGCAACGATACAGCACAGACCCCTTTCGTGGGATGAGCTGAATCAGCAGAAAAGCTTCTGAAGAAAGGGCTCTTGTTTTCTCCGGGCACAGAAGCAGGGAACAGTTTCTAAGGCATTCAGAGCTGCATCAGAGCATACCAGACCTCATCCTGGCCCCAAATCAGAACTACGCCTTGCAAAAGACATGGGGGTGCTGCTGTGAAAGGCATCTGTGGGTCACATTTTCACGTTTCCTCTGTGATGCGCAGTGATGCATATCACTGTGCTATGTATGGCATCATTAGATGGGAATGGGCTGGGAAACGCATAATGGGAAGTTCCAACACAAAGGTGGCATTATTTTAACCACAGGGGAAAGGCTGCAAAGTTGGCAGAAGTTGTGTTCTTGCCCCTTCAAATGTGGTTTGTAAAATACCCTCCATGCCAATTCATGATCCTACGTTGCAGGGTTGGCCCTAGGCATTTTGCTGATAGACAGCTGGTTTGCTGATGTTCCCTTTGTGGATAGGTGCTCCCTTCGCAATCATCCAGTGCTTGAAGCAGTCAGTCGTGTGTGTGTTTTTCGACTGGAGATTTTAACAGCGGGGTTTAGAGAATGCATCGTTGACCCCAAACAAGCCGGACCCTCCGCCTGATAGCGTCTGTTCTAGCCTGCTTTTCCGTGCCTTGACCTGACAGAAGGCTTCTGAGCAGAGGATCTTTTCTGTCTGAAAAACCAAACGATTAAATGTAACTTCCTGAATGCCCATTTACCCGTCCACTGGGCATTTGTGCAGCTCGATGCTATTTGCCCTCTAGCTCTTCTTTTAACAGCCAGACATAAAACCAGGTCAATGTTTCAACTGCTGAAGCTAGTTTAGCTGTAATTTTTCTCCAACACAGTTAATTAAATTCCAGGCGCAGTTTATGGGCGTACATCATAAAGAGGCCACAAGGCATTACAGACAACGGATGTCAAACAATGATAAATGTGTATTGCCGTACAATCACAACCTCTGTGCGTTTCACATGTGCAATTTCAACATCACGCAGGTGAAGGCCGGCTGGTTGGAATCACACAAAATAAATGCACGGAAGACAAAGAGCTTAAAAGCTCTTTTTGCACAGGGTTTTGCCGGCATGGGAAGGGCTTTTAAGCTCTCAGACTTGTTTACTGGGCTCGCAGTTGCTCTCATGGGATCTCTCCGGAACTCAGGAGGCTCAGTGAGATCTTGTGAGAGCATCTCAGAGCCTGCTAAGCTCTCCAGCCTCCCTAAGAATTGTTATTGTCTTGTTTTCTCTGGGCATAGAAGCGGGGAACAGCTTCTAAGGCATTCAAAACTGCATCAGAGCATACTAGACCTCATCCTGGCCCATCCTGGGCACACAAGCTGGGCACACAAGCACCAAACAGTTTCTAAGGCATTCTTCTTCAGAAAAACAGCTGGCTTGACAGCTGGACATGCAGTGACAGCATAGGTTTCAAGGACATTTCTGGCTGTTAGTGTGAGACTCCCTCCTCCATGCAAGCGCGTAAATTGATAAGTCTGCAGCTGAAGAACAATTGGAGTGTCGCAAATGACCTGTTACTGCGAGAAAGTAAAAAAAGGGGCAAGATGATGGGGCATTTTGGAAGCACATCATTCATTGCTAACAAGGAACAGGGAACAGTCTGCCAACCAAACAGAATCAAAACTCGTGGAGTGGAAGAACTTTTAAGAGAGCAAATATTGTGCCTTGCATTTTTTAAATCATTGATGTCTGACCATGTCTCCTCCCCAGCTTACATCTGGCTATTTCCCCTCAGCGACTCTCCACAGTGCAGAAGCATCTAAAATAATACCAAGTCCCTGGTTCAGTGCTTGCTCTTCAAAGACAGCCCTAGCATTACTTTCTGCCAGAGGGTTTGGATGCAGCGGCAATTCCTTTGATCAGCTTCTTCATTCCTTTGCAAAAATAATAATGAATTTGTGTGGACTAGAGAGGAGGGCTGTCCATTCAGCTGGATCAGGGAGCAACACAGATATGGAAAGCTTAGGAATCTACAAGCCAGAATGGTTCTCCATGGACGGAGGCAGCACTGCCATACCCTTCAACATTCCTCCAGTGAAAACTGGGGTGTCCAGTGCTATTTTTCTAGAAAAAGAGGTGCTGGAACTCACCATGAACACCTCCTTTGTCCTCTTAGAATGGCAAAGGCACCCACCTGAGAGGTGCTGGAACTGAGATTGGGTGAGTTCTGGCTGTAGAAAACCCCTGGGAACGTCCTATTCCATGCCCTCCAACATTGCTCTGATGAAAATAGGGACGTCCGAGGGAAAAGCGGGACATTCTGGGATCAAATCAGAAACTGGGATGGCTTCTGTAAATCTGGGACTGTCCCTGGATTTGAGAGCCAGTGTGGTGTAGTGGTTAAGAGCGGTGGACTCGTAATCTGGGGAACCAGGTTCGCTTCCCCGCTCCTCCACATGCAGCTGCTGGGTGACCTTGGGCTCGTCACACTTCTCTGAAGTCTCTCAGCCCCACTCACCTCACAGAGTGTTTGTTGGGGGGAGGAAGGGAAAGAGAATGTTAGCCGCTTTGAGACTTCGGGTAGTGATAAAACGGGATATCAAATCCAAACTCTTCTTTTTCTCTTCTTCTGGAGAATAGGGGCACTTGAAGAGTCTTTGGTGCTTCTGAAACCCAGTTGCTGCAAACCATAGGAGGAGTAAGAGTTCTCTTGCCCCCAGAAGCTGCTTGCAAGTCTCCCCCAGGCATCTTGGTTTGCCACTGTGAGAACAGAATGCTGGACTAGATGGGCCATAGGCTAAGGTTATCAGATTTTTTTCAATGAAACCGGGGACACTTTAGATAGATAGATAGATAGATGATAGATAGATATAGATAGATAGATAGATAGATAGATAGATAGATAGATAGATGATAGATAGATAGATAGATAGATAGATAGATAGATAGATAGATGATAGATAGAGAGATAGAGAGATAGAGAGATAGATGATAGATAGATAGATAGATAGATAGATAGATAGATAGATGATAGATAGATAGATAGATAGATAGATAGATAGATAGATGATAGATAGATAGATGATAGATAGATAGATAGATAGATGATAGATAGATAGATAGATAGATAGATAGATAGATAGATAGATGATAGATACTACATGTTCGGGATGTTGATGCTGCAGTGATGGCGGTGGCAGAGGGGCAGCCATTGTCTTAACCTCAACCGCCACGTTTCCCCTTACTCCAAAGCTTCTGTCTCCTTTCTCCATGAGCCTGGGCAGCCCCTGAGTTTTTGGTTCTTCGGTGGTGGTGGGGAAGCGGTGCGAGGTGGGTCAGGCATGGAAGGTGGAGAAGGAGAGCCGAGAGCGGCGGCTCGGGCAGCACGATGCCTCCCTTCCCACTGGAGCAGCCCCAATCCCATTCCTACTTGCGTTCAAGCAGGAGGGGGAGGGAGGCTTCACACTGCCTTTCAGAGCAGCCCCATCCCAACTCCTTCTTGCGTCCAAGCAGGAGGGGGCAGGGATCTCTCAGGCAGCGCAATGCCTCCCTTCCCATCAGAGCAGCTCCAATCCTACTCCTACTTGTGTGCAAGCAGGAGGGGGAGGGGATCCCTCAGCTGGGAAGGGAGGCTTCCCGTTGCCTAACTGAGAGATCCCTGCCCCCTCCTGCTTGCACACAAGCTCGGATAGGCAGCATGAAGCCTCCCTTCACAGCTCAGTTGCTGGGGTCAGGGAAGGTGGAGGCAGCCCAGAAGCTGCATCTTAGAGCCCCTGCACCACCATCATATGGGGACTTCTGAGCCGCTCCTGAAGCCAGACAGAGCCAACTGCTCTGAGCTGCTGAGACTGCCGCTGCTGTGTTTCCCGGGGACATTAGATGAAATCCGGGGACATTCTAGGGATGGAATTTGTCAGGGGACTTATTTGCAAATCCGGGGACTGTCCCGGGAAACAGGGACGTCTGGTAACCCTACCATAGGCCTGATCCAGCAGGCTCTTCTTATGAGTAAAACAAAAACCTTTACCCTAACCCAATTCTAACAATCAAATAAATGCACTGAGATGTACAGAGTTGAGCGGAACTGATTTTGTACAGAATATGCATCATGGTAAAACAGGCCTGACCCAGGGGCAGAAGTGAATGAGAGAAGGGGAGGCAGTGGCTGCCTCGAGGCCCCTCTCCTCCCCTGGGCTGCGAATGTGCGAGAGAGCTGTGGAGGCAGTTCCCTCGTGTGGTGGCCCAATGCTGGCAGCTGGCCGCAGCTCCACTCCCGGGTCAGGCCCGACCTGGGGGCAGAAGCAGCAGGCTCCGGTGCATGAGGGCATCGCCCAACAGTGTGCCCTGCCCACCCACCTCCAGCACATGCAAACGCACCCCAACTTGCACCTATCCTGGGCTGCAATAGAAGATGCTAGGCCTTTGCTCCTGGCCCTGCTCCTGCCTCTGATTGTTGTGATAAGAATTTTTGTTAGTTTCCAATTACAACCCAATAATAGCCTCATTATAACAATGCCAAATTATAATAGAATTACCAATACCAATCATTCAGATACCAAATAACACAGTTAAAGTGTGTGTCGTCCCCCCAGGCGTGCTAGAATTGATGGTTTGATGATTTACTTTATTTCTGTATTCCAAAATCTTATTAATTTCAATTACACTCTGGTCAAAATAACAATCCCTTATACAACAACTGCAATATTAATAACTTCTATTCATGTTGACACAATAAATCACTTATAATACTACATGTGAGGCGCTCAAACAATATCCTTGTTCTTCCTGTGTGTGGCAGTTGTTCTGTCCGTGATGTTTCTTCATATTACGTCTATTATGTCTCTCTTTTCCCGGTTGTGGCTGTTCTGCATCCTGCCTTGGGCGGAGCTGATCTCCCATCGTGCTGCCTCTGATTCTTGACTGCTCTCTGCCGCAAACTCTTCCTGCTCACTAAACCCCGTCACCTCTTCCACTTCTGACACCTTCTCCTCCCCCTTCTCCCTCTCACCACATGTCGTAATCCACCACAATCCCCTGGCTCTGAGCCTTCTTCCTTTGGGGGTTCCCCAGCCAGCCCATGACGCCAGCAAATAGTATGGCGCAGTCTGTCTAAAAACTGAAAAATATGCAAATTCAAGGACAAGCCCATGTTACAATGATGTCTCATCAGAATGTGCTTTTCTTTGCATTTGTCTCTTAAAAGAAAAAGATGAAGCAATTTCCTTAGATGTCTCCATGTTGCATCAGACTGGGGTTACCCATCCAACCTCACAACTCTTGCATCACCTGTGAGGACTGTATTGCAGTAAGTTCCATGACCACACTTATTGCAACATGTATTTTAAAAAGAAAGTTCCTACAAATCTCTATACAAAAGGAGAAGAGAAGGCTAGAGTTATTTATTTATTTAAAGGATTATTATTTTTTATGCCTGCAAATCAGCCCAAAAAAATGGGGAGGGGGAGAGCATTCAGGGCAGCCTAGAAGGATTGGTAATAACAGCCCCTGTGTTCTAGCTTGAATAACAAATAAATTTGGCATCTGTGTCTTGTGGGGTATTAGGAAAAGAAGGGGACCTGTAAAGGCAGGATGTGTGTGTAAGTAAATAAAGGTAAGGTAAAGGACTCCTGGATGGTTAAGTCCAGTCAAAAGTGACTATGGGGTGCAGCGCTCATCTCTGATTTCAGGCCAAGGGAGCCAGCGTTTGTCCGCAGACAGCTTTCCGGGTCATGCGGCCAGCATGACTAAACCACTTCTGGCGCAATGGGACACCGTGACAGAAGCCAGAGCGCACGGAAACGCTGTTTACCTTCCCACCACAACGGTACCTGTTTATCTACTTGCACTGTGTGCTTTCAAACTGCTAGGTTGGCAGGAGCCGGGACAGAGCAATGGGAACTCACTCCGTTGAGCAGATTTGAACTGCCAACCTTCTGATCAGCAAGCCGAAGAAGCTCAGTGGTTAGTCCACTGCGCCATCCACTCCACTAAGTACATACAAAAGAATTCACTTGGGAGGGTGACCACAGGCCTGTCTCAGCCTTGTCCAAACTGGTGTCCTCCAAAAGTCGTAGGATTGCAGTGCCCATCATTCCTAGCCACTGGCCATGCTGGATGGAGCTGGTAGGTGGTAAAAGAGGGAGATCCCCGGCCGCAACTGGTTTTCAGAAGCATTGCTGTCTTCAGCTGTGGAGGCAGAGCAAAGCCATCATGGCTGGTAACCATTGATAGTCTTTTCCTCCATGAATTTGTCTGATCTTTTTTCTAAAACCATCTAGTTTAGTGGTCATCAGTCTCCTGGCGAAGTGAGCCCCATCGTTTAACTCTGTGTCATGTGAAGAAGTCCTTCCTTTTATTTGTCCTGAATCTGCAGGGGGTTGGACTAGATGTCCCTCGGGGTCCCTTGCAACTCTACAGTTCTATGATTGATTCGGTGTCCGTGAGTTATGAGAGAGGGAGAAAACCTTTTCTCTTTCCACTTTCTCCATGCTACGGAGGCTCCGTTCAGCCATCCTGGTTAAGAGCTATCGAAGCCCACACATGCTGCTTTTCAAAACAGCCATTCTGCTTTCCTCTGACACGAATCCAGCTGAACTTTGTGCAGCTTGGATCGAGTCTCTGTTGCCTGGATTCTTTCCAAAGCCGAAATAAAAGAAGGTGGAATGAAGGTGAGAATTCTGGAGGGGGGCAAAAGCGAGAAAAGTTTGGAATATGCGGCAGGCACCTCTCTCGTGCAACCGCCACGGCATTGTGGATATCATTTTCAAATTAGATGTTATGCTGCCAAACCATTATTGATCTAATTTTCTCTGCAGAATACTTATTAATGTTATCTTGTTGCCCCTTGATGCATACGGCCTCGTGAGGCTGGAATGGCAGGCTGTAATTGTCCCTTGGCAGGGAATTATTCACATTTCCCTATCTTGAAAAGAATGAGCAGGCATATGTAGTTACACTAATGACTTCGTTTCTGAAGACTTCATGTACTGGGTATGTGGCGCTCTCGACGTATTATGGCTAGATTAACAATCATTCATTTTAAATATCCCATTTAGAAGTGCATGTTTTGCTTACTGAATGCCAAGATCTCGCTCTCTCTCAATTCTTTTCATGCTTCCACCCCCACCGCTGTTGCAAATGTTTTGTAGTTAGTCGGTTTTCTTTTCTTTTGCTATCTCTAGAGCAGGTGCGCAGTCTCAGCATGAATGGAGTAAGTCAATGGTTCATAACTGTCAAGCGTCCCTTATTTGGCGGGACAGTCCCTTATCCCAGCGCCATGTCCCGCTGCTGTCCCTTATTGATGATGTCCCTTAAATAAGCTACTGAAGGTAATGGGGCCCTTTCTATGTCCAGCTGTGCTTTGTCAACAACAAATTGTTGCTGTTTTTTTGTGTTGAATATATGCTATATGGTAATTTATGGACCTAATAGGTATCTAAAGCCATTTGCACACAACAAAAGATGTATTTTATCAAAGTAATTGTTGATTCCTTATTTTGGCTGCTGATCCCTTATTTTCGAGGCTGCTGGTCCCTTATTTTCAAATCTGTAAGTTGACAGCTATGCAATGGTTCCCAAAGTGGGGGGCAGGATTGGGATTACCTAGTGGGGGAGCTAAGAGCCAAGAAGACAGAAGTGGGACATTGGAGGCAGACCACTCCAACCCCTTCCTTCCTTCCTTCCTTCCTTCCTTCCTTCCTTCCTTCCTTCCTTCCTTCCTTCAAATTTTTTAAAAAACCAATTACAAGAATAAAGCATTGTCTTCCATAACAAATGCATGTGCAGATGTTTAGTCTTGTATGCAGTCATCCACGTGGCATCAAAACAGATGTGGAAAATCTTTTGCATGACAGATGAAACACACATCCACAGGGTATACTTCAGAGTAAAGCACTCAGATAATTTGTCCACAGCGGCTGAGACGGAAGGGAGATTACTCTGCCGTTGTTAATAAACGATATAAATTGATACTCTACGGAGTCAAAGCCATCTTTACTATTCCTCTTATCGCCCTCCGATGGTGAGTTAAGCGCATTGTAAGAGCTATATTCCACATATAATGGATGGTGGCTTCTTTCCAATTGGAAGCAACTGTTTGTCTTGCTGCTGTCATGAGAAAGACGACCAACTCTTTACGCTTAACGCTTGGCCTGCAAGTGGTTCTGCACAGGCATTTTGTCCCTTCCAACTCAAAGGGGAATGGACTCTGGCATGGGGCAATCTACCCACAGCCAGAAGAACACAATTTGGGAGGTGAAGGAGCTTCCCCATGTCGTGTGGGTCTGTGGGTGTTTTTTAAAAAAATAAGCAAATCTCCATTATTGTTTTTCTTTGTTGAGATAAGGAAAAACATGCAGGCAATATTCTGACCAAGTGCTCAGCAAGTAATAAGTGAGTGCAAAGGCACTAGCATAATTGAAAAGCACAAGGCATGCAATTTTTCAGTATCATAAAATTACGTTTTATTAATGTTTAATACAATTAAAGCACTTTAAGTGTTATTAGATTACCGGTATTAGGTTCTTGCTGTTCATCACTTGTGTGTGTGTGTGTGTGTGTGTGTGCGCGCGCGTGTGTGTGTGTGTGTGCCAGCAAACACACACACACACACACAACTTAGAATCATAGAATTGTAGAGTTGGCAGGGATCATGAGCGTTGTCTAGTCCACGGGTAGGCAAACTAAGGCCCAGGGGTTGGATCCAGCCCAATCGCCTTCTAAATCCGGCCTGCAGACGGTCCGGGAATCAGTGTGTTTTTACATGAGTAGCTTGTGTCCTTTTATTTAAAATGCATCTCTGGGTTCTTTGTGGAGCATAGGAATCTGTTCATTTTTTTCCCCAAAATATGGTCCGGCCCACCACATGGTCTGAGGGACGGTGGACTGGCCCCCGGCTGGAAAAGGTTGCTGAGCCCTGGACTCTAGTCCAACCCTCTGCAATACAGGGATCTTTCACCCAACTTGGGACTCGAACCCACAACCTTGGGATTAAGAATCTCATATTCTACTGACTGAGCTCCCTTAGGCCCCCTAGGCCACGTTTTGGCATGGCTTGGGGCTCCCTTTCTTACGCTACAATAAATAAGCTGATGGAGAGTATTTGTATTGGGGTGCCTGTAATGGAATTGCACCCCAAACTCATATGTAAGTAAGTAATGTTAGTCAGGGACGCGGGTGGCGCTGTGGGCAAAAGCCTCAGCGCCTAGGGCTTGCCGATCGAAAGGTCGGTGGTTCGAATCCCCGCGGCGGGGTGCGCTCCCGTTGCTCGGTCCCAGCGCCTGCCAACCTAGCAGTTCGAAAGCACCCCCGGGTGCAAGTAGATAAATAGGGACCGCTTACTAGCGGGAAGGTAAACAGTGTTTCCGTGTGCGGCTCTGGCTCGCCAGAGCAGCGATGTCACGCTGGCCACGTGACCCGGAAGTGTCTGCGGACAGCGCTGGCCCCTGGCCTCTTGAGTGAGATGGGCGCAAAACCCTAGAGTCTGTCAAGACTGGCCCGTACGGGCAGGGGTACCTTTACCTTTACCTTCAATGTTAGTCATGAAATAAGAACAGCAGCACGGTGAGGACAAGCGTTTCACAAATTGCATTCTGCAGCCCCATTTCTCTCTGCCAATGCACACATTCAGAACCAAATCACTCACAAATTATCGCTCTGTGTGTGCATGCATGACTAGTGATATGAAATATAGCTGTGCATGATGGATGGAAGGATAGTTTGAGAGGGGGTGGGACTGCTGCCTTGTCTGAGCAGTTAACCCTTTGTAGGAGGGCTCTAAGAGGGGCTACGATGTGAGACCATTTTGATGCTCGCGGGTTTTTGTTTGCATGCTTTAGAGAAGAAAAGCACACTGCATAGGTAAAGGTAAAAGTAAAGGACCCCTGGACAGTTAAGTCTAGTCAAAGGTGACTCTGGGGTTGCGGCACTCATCTCGCTTTCAGGCCGAGGGAGCCGGCGTTTGTCCACAGACGGTTTTCCGGGTCATGTGGCCAGCATGACATTCATCCAGTGCTTTACAAACTGCACCGGCTCCCGGAGGAGTACAGGGTCAGGTTTAAGGTTCTGGTTTTGACCTTTAAAGCCCTATGTGACCTAGGACCCACGTACCTACGGGACCACTTCTGGTATGTCCCACTTTAGGTCCACAAATGACAACACTTTGGAGGTCCCAAGTCGCAAGGTGGTTAGATTGGTCTCAACTAGGGCCAGGGCCTTTTAAGTACTGGCTCTGACTTGGTGGAACGCTCTGTCACAAGAGACCAGGGCCCTGCGGGACTTCACATCTTTCCACAGTGCCTGCAAGACAGAGCTGTTCCGCCTAGCCTTTGGTTTGGACTCAGTCTGACCCTTCTGTTTCCCTCCCCTTATGGTCTTGATTTATCAGCTACTTTTAAAATGAGGCTGCATTTTAAATTGCATTTTAACCTGTATTTTAAATTGGCTCCCCCCCCCATTATGTTTTTATTGTAATTTTACTGTTGTTAGCCGCCCTGAGCCTGGCTCTGGCCAGGGAGGGCAGGGTATAAATAATTTTTTTTAATTTTTTTTATATTATTATTATTATTATTATACCACTACTGGCGCACGGAGGACAGTGATGAGAGCCAGAGCTCATAGAAACTCCGTTTACCTTCCCGCTGCAACGGTACCTATTTATCTACTTGCACTGGCGTGCTTTTGAGCTGCTAGGTTGGCAGGAGCTGGGACAGAGCAATGGGAGCTCACCCCGTTGTGGGGATTCAAACCGCCGACCTTCCAATCAGCAAGCCCAAGAGGCTCAGTGGTTTAGACCACAGCGCCCCAACAACAAACAACACCCCTACGTTGTGAGGCTACCTTATCAATATGTGACTCTTACTTCCCAAATGTCCCTTTGTGCAATGGTTTTTGATGATGTCCTCTTCAAATATCTTCAGGGTTGTCACATGGAAGATGGAGCAAGTTTGTTTTCTCCTGCTCTGGAGGGTAGGACTTGAACTAACGGCTTCAAGTTGCAAGAAAGGAGATTCCGACTAAAGGAAGAACTTTCTGGCAGTAAGAGCTGGAAAGGTCTCCTTCAGAAGGTGGTGGACTCTCCTTCCTTGGAGGTTTCTAAGCAGAGGTTGGATGGCCATCTGTCAGGATGCTTTAGTTGAAATTCCTGCATTGCAGGGGGTTGGACTAGATGACCCCTAGGGTCCCTTCCAACTCTAGGATTCCATGATTCTACATCTGCCAAAGCATCCTGAACAGTTTGCCCATTTTATGACACCTGCAATAAATGTTCCACACAGCTGGCGTTGTTTCTTTACTCTTTATTTTTGTTGGTACAATCTTATTTCTGAAAACACACACACACACAAACACGCACACATACTTGAAGGTTTATCGATTCCAGTTTTGGTGGAAAGTACTAGGACTTTTGAGGAGGAAGGGGGTCAAAATAATCACTCAAAATAAGAGCAGACCCTGATCCCGAGGAGTATTTTTGCATCTTGTTACTGCCTTTCCCCCAGCTGCTTCTTCAACACCACATTTTTTGTTCTTGTTTAGGACTTCTTTCTTCATAAAGCAATCCCAGGAAGTCAAGGACCCACGTAAAGTATTTGATTTCCCTGCATCCTGACATTATTGAAGCAAATGCAGCCGATTAAGAGTGAATGAATTGGCTCCCTGGACCAGTCACACCGGCAATCACAGCCACACTTTCTGAACTGGCCACATGGGTGATGATAGCCAGCTAGACATGTGAGGGCCAGCAGAACTTATTCAGGAAACTGCTGCTTTCAGAGGTGAAAACCTTTGTCACTTTTTTGTCACTGTTAAGTTGCTAGGCTTCCATCGACGCAACCTCAGCCACGTGCTCATGGAGGCACAGTAGAAAATTGTGAAGTATGAAAATTTGAGATGTCCAAGTCATTGCATGGCAAGGGATGGAAGAGTTTGTGCAAATAAAGGCCAAAACACATTTCACCAGAAGACTGGTCCAAACGATCAATACACTGGCCACAGATCTCTCAGCATTGCCGAAGTCATGGGATTCTGCTGGAAAAACTCCACTACTGTGCAGAGCTGGTTCTGGAGACGGCTTGCAAGATGATGGGGTATTTGGGCTTTATCAGTCCTATTGAGACCAATTCCATTGGAATCTGGAACATGAGAGGGAAAAACCGGATTTAGAGGCCAGAAAACAGAAGGGTTTTGAAAAAGGAGGTGCAACAGAGATCTTAAGGATGGTGAAGAGACATGGACTCAGAGATATCGCAAACTCTTCAACTTTCTTCCACTGCATGTTTACGCCCTTATCACAAGAGTGCAATAGTCTAAAAGGAATAATGTGTTTGTCCCCATAGCCAGAGGACTTGCAGCCATAACCTCCCACTCCTAACAATCTCAGCCCATGTGAAATGAACACTGTGCATTTGCAAGCCTATTCAGACACCATTGGAGCTAAGAGGGCTGCTGCCCATGACCAATTAATAGGCATGTTTGTGTAGTTGAGCAGTACGTGGGACAGCATATGATCAGAAAATGGCAGCCTATGGTCCTCTCCATTTTGGACACAGCCCTTGGCTTTTTTTAAAAAAAAAATGGCAGCTCTGCAAATGATTGGGATCGGTTTTGACAACTGGCAAGAGTAATCTGTCCCTTCCTGGCAAAGAGAGAGGGGGAGAAAGAGAAAAAAGGTGGCAACCTGACCCACTTTGGGTTGTGGCTTTGCCCGCCACTGGTTTCAGCTCCACCCACCCTTGACATGTGTCCCCCCCCCCCCGCAACATAGGGACATCTGAAGCTGCCTTTTCCTGAGGTGCCTCTGCCTCTGCATCAGATGTGCAGTTGAAAAGAACCTTCCACATCTGGCTTTCCCTCATTGGGGTGCACCAAAAGGATGAAAGGCATAGATAATAAATATTGAGTGAAATACGACCATATCTCCCATGCCCAGGAAGCACAAGTCTGTGTGGTTTTCCACTTGACCCACGGCATGGGTCCGAGTGGTTTTGCCTTTGCCCCACTGCTTTTCCCTGGAAAACCCACTCTTTAGCACTAAATCAGCACAAGCGGCAGCCCACAGAAAATCTGATTGCCTTTGTTCCGATTCAGTGCTAAAGACTGGGTTTCCCCGAGGGAAAGCCGTGGAGCAAAGGGAGGTGTGGATAAGCCCTCAGTCGGGGTGGAGCACTAAAGGGTTAAGAAGAAATGGCAGCATCTTCTGGAACACTCAGTACCACCTGTGTTGCAGGTGAGGCATAACCTGTTGACACTTCCATATGGTAGAAAAGCTCCATCTGATTCAGGTTGGCTGTCTCCCATGTAAACAGCAGCACAGATCAGTCCCAGGTCCCAGAGCTGGCCCAAGAGTTTTTTCTGCCTGGGGCAAAACCCACCCTCCGCTTGCCACCCCCCATCCACAAATGAAGCCGCCTGGCCTGGCAGCGGACTCTGACTTCAGCACCAGCATGCGGACAGCAGCCCCTGCACTGCACCCAAGCTCAGCAGCCGGGTGGCCAGGTGCACAACCCTCCCTGTCCTTCCCCAGCCTCCCAGGGGCTGCTGCCCAAGGCAGATGCTACCCTCTACCCGACAGTAGGGTTGGTGCCTCACCTTTGTCTCCTTGCAGGGCTTGAAGGTGAAGTTCTGCATCAGGCTAGCAATAGCAGCCTTCACGGTAAGGAGAGCAAACCTCATCCCAAGGCAGTTCCTGGGACCAGCTCCGAATGGCAGGTAAATGTAAGGGTTGATGCTCTCCTTATTCTCTTTGCTGAATCTGTTAGCAGACAGAAGGGAGGAGAAACTGTCGTTTGCAACCGTCTGAGCAGTGAAGGGGCTTAAGAAAAGACCCCATGCATTGCCTGTCAGGTCTCTGGCAGGGCTCAGAATGGGAGTTCTGCAGATCAGGCTCTCATACTGTCCTCCCAGCACCACCAAACCAGAGAGCTGAAATCAGGTACAAGCATTCTGATGCACTCTTCCCTCAAATACATTGTTGTGAGTCTGGGGGCTAAGTCTGCCTGATGCCCGAGCCCCTTCTAATTCCTGGGGTCCTGGATCCAGCAAGGGTTACAAGCTAATGGAGGATTCCCTTGTGGAGCTAGCCAGGCAAGTTCGGTTGTGAGATAGTGGCCACCTAAGTACCACCTATGTTTAGGGAAGTTTTATTGCATTTTTAATATTTTGTTGGAAGCCACCCAGAGTGGCTGGGGAAACACAGCTAGATGATGATGATGATGATGATGATGATGATGATGATGATTTTTATTTATACCCCGCCCTCCCCAGCCAAGACCAGGCTCAGGGCAGCTAACATCAAATATATAATACATTAAAACATAAGATCAAACAATCGGTTGAAATACAGCTTAAAATCAGAATAAAATCAGATGGCAAACCACAAATTATAACTTTAACAATGGGGTTGGGAACATTAAGGGCTCACCAGGCCCAGCTATTTGTGCTGATCTCATATGAGCCGGTGAGAAGGGTTGGAGTGGCCTAACCCTAACCCTCCCTCACCTAGCTGCTAGGGAGAAAGACAAAGGCCAGAGTTGTGTGAGAGGGGGGGTTGTTGCCTCCTCAGAACTAGGAACAAGGATGGAGGTTTGCAACCCATGCCTTCAGAAGCATTTGTTGGTGCAAGGCAAGGATGAGGAAGCTTAAGGTGTGGTCCTTAGGATGTTGGTCTATAGCTCCCATCATCTCTGACTGCTGGCAATGCTGGCTGGGTCTCACATGCTCCCCGTCCTTGATAAAGGAGGAGTAGTTCACCCAATGTGAGGTTAGATCAGTTGCTGTAAACCACAGCAGGGGAGATTTGCTCTTGTGCTCAAATCCTGCTTGTGGGTTTCCCATTGGGGCGTCTGGGAGAACAGGATGCTGGACTAGATGGGAAACTGGCCTTCTCCAGCAGATGCTCTTATCATGTTCTTATGTAACTCAATACTTTCCACAACCACAAACAAGAACCCTTATGCTGTCCCCAAACTCGCACAACCTCTTATGGCTAATGATTATATTTATACCCATCACTTCTACCAAGAAGCTCAGGGCAATGCTCCTGGCGCTCTTCCCTTTCCACCTGTATCCTCACAGCAACCCTGGAAGACCATGGTTGGTCCAAGATCACCCAGCGAGCTTCATGGCCAAGTGGGGATTTCCCCCTGAGTCTTCCCAGTCCTTGCCTTACACACACCCTGACGACTAGAAGCAAAGAGGGGCAGGAAGAGGTGGCTGTTGCATTCAGTACCTTTCGGGTCTAAATTCTTTGGGTTCTGCCCAGTATTCTGGGTCGTAGTGCAAGATACTCGGTGGAATCATAACCGTCATCCCTTTCGGAATGGTGATTCCATTCAACTCCACGTCTTTCTTGCACACTCTTTCGATTCGCCCGCCAACCGGGTACATCCGGAGGATTTCGCTGGTGGCCATGTCAAGGTATTCCATTTGCATGACGGCATCATAGGTGATGGGAGCCTTTTGGAGGGAGGGAGAAAGAGAGGGATGGGAGAGTTATGTTTATAAAGTTGGTCACTGTCTACATTGGGGCCAACACAGAAACTCAGAAGTAGTAAAGTTGGTTCTTTGTTCAAGGAATGTAAAGAAACCCCTAACCATTAGGTCCAGTCGTGACTGACTCTGGGTTGCGGCGCTCATCTCGCTTTATTGGCCAAGGGAGCCGGTGTACAGCTTCCGGGTCATGTGGCCAGCATGACTAAGCCGCTTCTGGCGAACCAGAGCAGCACACGGAAATGCTGTTTACCTTCCCACCTGAGCGGTACCTATTTATCTACCTGCACTTTGACGTGCTTTCGAACTGCTAGGTGGGCAGGAGCTGGGACCGAGCAACGGGAGCTCACCCCGTTGTGGGGATTCGAACCGCCGACCTTCTGACTGGCAAGTCCTAGGCTCTGTGGTTTAACCCACAGCGCCACCTGTGTCCCTTATTCAAGGAAACAGAATACAAACAGAAAAACCTACGGGCAAAGCAGTTGCCAGAACTGACAATCTGTTCCTCCCATTTCCTCCTTGGCTGGATGTTTTCCCAACAGTCTTAAACTCAATCTGGGAGGAGGGTTCTGCACCCTCTGTGCTCTTTGTTCTGCTACATGCAGGGCCCTCTAGGCCCTTAGAAACAAGGGAGGAAGGGAGCTGATTACAGTAGGACCGTCAGGCCCTTACAAATTTGCTGTAACCTCTGTCCCCACCTCCTCCTCAGCTGCCTGTCCTGTGTCCGCAGTGCTTTCTGCCTCTTCTTCTCTCTCACTCAAGCCTTTTGCTTCTTCAGCATCCAACTATTCTGCCCCCCTTTCATCCTCTGGCCTGTCTTCTATGTCCCACTCCCCTGGCTCTGAGCCTTCTCTCCTGAGGCTTCTCTAGGGGGTTCTCCAGCTGGACCCCCACCCCCTCCACTCCTCATTGTCCACCCAGGTAAGTACATTCACTGTTCTCTTTTCAGTGCCTGCTAAAGACATTTTTGTTTAGAGAAGCTGTCCCAGATATGTAGTATGTAGAATGCTACCATTTCCTTTAATCTTTTTTTTCATTTTTAGCTGATTTTATTTTATTTTAAAATGTTTTAAAACAGTTACTTTTAACTGTTTTTACCAATATTTTGTCTTTCTTTTGTAAACTGCTTCTAAGGGTGTGTGTTTTTTTAATTAAAAGGAAGGTAATCAGGTAGTGTATTCATTTCATGAAACAAATAATTAAATTTGGGTACATAATTATTTCTTTTGCCTTTGCGTCGATTGAATGTATGAATATTGGTGCATTGTTTTTCCATTTGTTTCTGAGCCGAGAAACGCATTGCAAAATATGGAGTCCGTGAAACCTCTGTTAGCATGTCACACCTCCGAAGCTGCAGATGAGATTGGTGTAAATCACATGCCTGTCTGGGAAGAGTGTGGGAACGGAAGACAGTCTTATCTCTTCCGCTGTATTAGCTATTGTACTGTACTTTTGCTTTTACTTCTGTCTGTTCTTCTCTCGGAGCTGGAGAGAAAGGCGCCATGAATCCTTTGTCTGTACATAGTGTGCAAATAAATACGTAGATTAGCTCTACAATGTCTCACACTTCTTGGTGTGTTTTGCCAGAAGATTAGTGTGCATATATCATTTGATATATGTCGCTGAAGCACACTGGAGAAGAATGGAAATGCCATTTCCAGAACTGCACATACGGGAGGATGCTCGGAGTTCGGGGGCTGCAGGGGCACCCCAGGACGTTTTCCCAACAACCTCAAATATGGCAGATTGCGTTCCAATCTGCACTAAACAGTCCACGGCCAGGTGAGTTTGCATCAGAATTCACAGGTGCCAAATTCCTCCAACATCCCTAGCACAGAGGCCCTGTATTATACAATGCCACTTTATATCTGCTTTTTTAATAGAAAAAGAGGTCACAGGCAGATGCTGCTTAAGGGATGTGGTTGATGGAAGGGGTTCCTCTACTGCTTGGCCCTGAGCGCTGCTAAATACCTTATTAGGCAGGACAGCATCAATCTCAGCTTGCAGTTTTTGCTGGACATCCGGGTGGGTCGCTAATTCGTATGCCATGTAGCCGAGGATATTGCTGGTGGCCTCGTATCCCGCAAATATGAACACAATGGCTTGTGCCGAAATCTCTTCCTCAGTCAATGCTGTACAGAGAAAGGAAAGAGAAGTTTGGACAGAAGCACAGGCAGATCTACTAGGAAACCAGACTCTCCAAGTGTCCCTATTTTCCAGGGATAGTCCCGGATTTACAGAAGCCGTCCCGGTTTCTGATTTGATTCCGGAATGTCCCACTTTTCCTTAGGACGTCTCTATTGTAATGTTGGAGGGTATGTGAAACTAATGAAGTATATTATTTCGATCCCACCAATAACCTGAAAACTATAATGCATAGGAAATACTTATTCACACCAGTGACTTTGACATGTGAGATAACCCAGCAATTTTAACCCAGATCTGAGATGTAGTAGTTTTTTGGGGGGGTTTAAGCGCTGATCTGTCATGGAAGAACCCCAGTGAAGATGAGAACAGTGGTTACCTAGACTTCATTCCTGGTTGAGAAGGGGTCTCCATGACAGTTCAAGCTTTATGGCCACCCAAAATGTAGGTCCGCCACTGAAAACAGGATGGCTTAAAATGGGATGGGCTCACCTGCTTCTATGCCTGTCCCTAGGCAAGGCTGGAGGGTGGAATCGCATAATGAATTCCTGGTACTGTTAATTAATGTTCATAGAAAACATCAAAGGAAACATGGGTTCCTGCCAAGGTTGCAAAATCTGCTTTTTCAGAATATATATTCCAACCCCAATTAAGGAGCTCAGGGCGGGGGCATATCTGTGATCAGCCCAGAAGCTCCGGGGTGGAATAGAAGTTGTTGCTGTTATGGTTATTGGGAAATAGAATTTACGGCAACGAATGCAAAAGCTACACAGAGCCTGAGGCTCAAATTCGTTTCTGCCTCACAGGATGGGTGTGGCTGCCAAACTCCTTCCATTTCATTGGCAAAGTGATGTTTGGAGTTTGTGCGCCTGGATTTATTTATTTATTATGTATTTGGTTTCTGTCCCGCCTTTTTCTTCCCAAGGAGCTCTAGGTGTCATACATGGTTCCCCTCCCCATTTAAACACCGCAACAACCCATCACTGTCAACGTTTCCCTTTCTTTAAGGGAAATTCCCTTATTCCGAATAGGATTCCTCACAAGAAAAGGGAAAAGTTGACAGCTATGCAACAGCCCCCATTGCACATGCACAGACTTCGGACCTTCCTTTTACAGCACATGTTACCTTTATAGTTGTGGTTCACACCATTGCTCTCGTATTGCACATCTGACTTTTGGGAGTCGATCATCAGCTGTAGGAAATCCACTCTGCCCTGGGATCAAAAATAAACACAGAATCATAGAATTGTAGAGTTGGAAGGGACTTGGGGGGGTCATCAGTCCAACCCCCTTCAAGGCAGGAATATGCAGCTGTCCCATACGGGGATCGAACCTGCAACCGTGGCATTCTCAGTGCCTTGCTCTAACCAACTGAGCTATCCTGGCATGAGGGCTTAACCTTAAAAGCAATGCAATTTGAATGGGGGGTGGGTGGGACTGGATAGCTCCCCCTTCACCCTCTTATTTTTTGTCTTTGTATCATGCTGGCCACATGACCCGGAAGCTGTACCCCGGCTCCCTCAGCCAATAAAGCGAAATGAGCACCCCAACCCCAGAGTTGGTCACGACTGGACCTAATGGTTGGGGTCCCTTTACCTTTACCTATCAGAAAGGCACCTGGCCAATTTGGTTGCCAATCAATATTGCCACAGACAGTACTGAGATTACGGTCTTTTCAATGAGTGGCTCCTGTCCAGGTTTGTTAATTGTCTTGCTTTAAATGTTGTGAGGATCCTATGCTGTTCTAAAATGAGTTGGGGGGATTGGGGAGGGGGTTATTGGGTTGTTGTTTTTATTTTGATTATGTATTGTGTGGTTTTATATTTTGATTTTATTCTGTGAACTGCCCTGAGACCTCCGGATATAGGGTGGTATACAAATATTAGAATTAACTTTTTTTAAGTCAGTCTCCAATCTTTTTAAAATTCTTCTTTTAAAAAATCCTTTTTTAAAAAAAAATAACTTAGAAAATTAACCACCAGTTGCATCAGAGTGTCAGGACTCACCAATGCACTTTCCCCCCCACCTCCCCCATCTAAAAAATCTAAAATGATTTTTTTCCCTCATCTAGGTTAACTCACTGGGGATTTTGTTGGTTTTTTTACCTTTCCTTTCACTTGCTCCCGCTCCCTCTTGATGTTCGCGATTGCCCTGGCAAAGAAGTTCACAGCACTGCTGGGGAAGATATGGAAGTTCATCTTGTCCAGAAGGGGACTTAGGAATGGAAAGAAATCTGGTTGGAGGGGAGAGAAAGAGCAAAGAATAAACCTTGGGAAGCAGCGCAGCATTATCCCAGCATGCAAGACCCCATTTTCTAAGCCTCACAATTGAGGAGGTACTCATATGCACAGAAGGCTTGGATTGTGCAGTCAGAAAACCCTTTAGAAGGGAGACAGCATGGCTTGGCATCCCAGCATCACAAGGGTCCAGGGATGTGCTGGAGGGGTTTTCCCGGCCGGCCAATCGGCCGGCTGGCAAACCACTGAGGCAACCTGAAGCGACCTGCCTCAGGCAGCATGTTCCACAGGGGGCGAGAGACCCTAATTCCACAACCAAAACCCCACCTCAAACCCTTTCCTTCCAACTGCCACCCCTCTTTGGCCTTGGGAACCAGGCAGAGGGCCTTCTTGGTGGTGGCACCCGCCATGTGGAACACCCTCCCACCAGATGTCAAAGAGAAAAATAACTACCAAACTTTTAGAAGACATTTGAAGGCAGCCCTGTTTAGGGAAGCTTTTAATGTTTAATAGGTTATTGTATTTTAGTGTTTTGTTGGAAGCCGCCCAGAGTGGTTGGGGAAACCCAGCCAGATGGGCGGGGTATAAATAATAAATTATTATTATTATTATTATTATTATTATTATTATTATTATTAGTGATGGTGGTGGCAACTGCCAACTTGGGTTTTGGTAAACGGAAGGCTCATCCAAAGCCAAGGAGAACAGCTGTTGCAGCACCTCACGGAACACCCTCTCTTGGCCAAGACTCCCATCCAAAAGGGTTTTTTCTACCGCAGAGCAGCTTTGTTGCCACTGGTCTCCTTCCACCCTGCCAGAGCATGGGCCCAGGTCTGCGGGATGGGGTCAGTAGGGTGTCTTGTCTCAGGTGGAAAATGGTCCACAGCCTGCCCTGGCCACCATGAATGCAGGAGACCATCTCCAGCCCAGCTCCTCACTTGAACCAGGCCAGTGACTCTCCAGACCCAATCCCAGGATGTCAATCAAATCAGCATATGCAGGGCAACTGGTTTAAGGGCTCATCCAGACCTCATTTTGTGCTGCATTTCTAGGCACAGGACCAGGCTTTAAAGCTCTGTGTCCAAGCACTTGTGTGTTTTTGACCTGGTATTTTCCCTGGGAAAACCTGCATTTAAATGCAGGATCAGAGCAAATGGCAATTGGGTTTTCCTGGGGAAAGCGCCAAGACAAAATAAAAAAAATTATCTTGGACACAGAGTTTTAAAGCATAGAGCTTTGCCTGGATAGTGTGGTGCCCAAAAAAAGCTCTGGGAGATAAGCCCTGAGACTCTGGCCTCTGGGAGCAGCAGGGATATTTATATTTATATGCAGTAGAAGTAACGTACATAATAAAACGAAGACTGGGGAGAACAGGTCAAACCGCACCAGCTTGCTCGCCTCCCTGACAAAGGGGTCTTTGGGGTTGTTCATGGAATCCGTGTTCACCCCAAAGGAAGTGCTGGTCACCACATCCATGCTGTAGGCCCCAAATTTCCTAAACATACAAAAAATAAAATAAAACACAGGACAGAAATCAGGAAGAAGAAGAAAGCCTGGAACAAGTGGGTTGAATTTGCCCTATTCGGTGAAAATCAGGAGGGGTGGGGTTTTGGGTTTTTTTCATGGGAGGGTATTTGCTGTGTCTCTGTTCTAGGACTGCCAAATCCTCAGATCTGCCTGGCCCCCTCCAGGGGGCAGGGGCAGGTCTTGACTCTCCAGGCTGTCAAGAGCATATTTAATTATATACTGAGTACTGTGCAAGCAGCTTGCAAGTTTCAGCCCAAAGAAAGAGGTCTTAGCCTGCTAGTGGAAGGATAGCAAGGAGCAAGCCAGCCTAACCTCTCTTGGAAGTGAATTCCACCTGTTCTGCTCAAGGGAAGCCAGGAATGCCCAAGACTATTCCACAATCTCCAGTCTCAGCCACACTAAATCTTGCTTTCCCCTCCCCCCAGACCATAGGCCCATTTATCACCCCGAAAGGTGAGTTTTCCCAAAGAGTTGCATGACTTGACATATTGGGCAGCTACTCACTCTTTGATGTCCACAGGCTCCGCCCTCTCCGCTTTGCTTTGAATACTTTTCACTAGGCTGTCCACGTGGTGCTTGATGATAGGAAACATCTTAGGTGGCGGCAACAGGGTGAGGAGGGGAGAGAAGGGGGCACAGGGCAACACAAAGCAGAAAGGGGGTCATTTATATCCTGCCTGGTCCTCCCACCACTGCTGCTTACAATAGCATCAAGGTAAAGGTAAAGGGACCCCTGACCATTAGGTCCAGTCGCAGACGACTCTGGGGTTGTGGCGCTCATCTCGCTTTATTGGCCGAGGCAGCCGGCGTACAGCTTCCGGGTGATGTGGCCAGCATGACTAAGCCGCTTCTGGCAAACCAGAGCAGTGCACTGAAACGCCGTTTACCTTCCCGGCGAAGCGGTACCGATTTATCTACTTGCACTTTGACGTGCTTTCGAACTGCTAGGTTGGCAGGAGCAGGGACCGAGCAACGGGAGCTCACCCCGTCGCTGGGATTCGAACAGCTGAACTTCTGATCGGCAAGTCCTAGGCTCTGCGGTTTAACCCACAGCGCCACCCGTGTCCCAATAACATCAAAAGGCACCCCAAAAACAAAAGTACGCCCTGTATTAAGGAAACCAAACTGAAACTCCCTCCCTGAATGCAGACTTGTTGCTTCCTAACTTTCCCAATCTCTTCAAGTTCACCTTAGAAGCAGCCTAGTGTATATCTTCCTATATGCATAAAAATGTAGGGTTGTTGTCACGCAATCCCCACTGGAGGATTTGTAGTGTCCCCATCACAACCCTGGTTTTGCATGAAGGCAGGCCAGGGGAAGGGAGGGCAATAAAAAAGAAGGGGAGGTTTTAAAGTGGCAGTTTTAAACAACAGTGGAAGTTTGAATAAAGCAGGGATGGAGAAACAATGAGGACCTGTGAGGGGAGGGAGAGCTGTGTGGGATGTGAAGAGCAGGGATGGGAGTCGGCAAAGGGGTGGGGGTTCGGCAGGGCCGGAGAGCAGCGGCTCCTAGTCCACATGCAATAACCTAAGAATAGTGTGGGCGCTGGATCAGGCCAAAGGGGGCTCATCTGGGCCCAGCATCCTGCTCTCACAGCGGCCAACCAGATGCCCTGGTGGGAACCCGCAAGCAGGACTCAAGCGCAACAGCGACACTCCTCATTTATCATCCCAAGCAATGGGCATTCAGCGGCATTTACTGCTTCCCACATTGAAGGGATGACATATCCCAATCCGCATTGTCCTCCACACAGTTTTGGGTGTATCCTAAAGGTCAAAACCAGCACTTTTAATTAGGCTTCTCTGATGAAAAAATAACCGCCGAGATTCTCAAGGGAAATGCTTTTTGCGCAATAAAGACTAGATCATTCGCAACATTTAGAATGGGATAGGAGAATATCCTGGCCAGAACTCTTTATTAACATGTTTTTGCTGGCTAAGCCAGTCCTGGTCAGGGACTTGGACTGGGCATTGCAGGAAATACTATTAGATCTTTTAAGCATTTATTGTGAGCTCAGTCCCAGCTCTTACCTCCTTAAGCTTCCCACTGGTGAAAGTGGGGGAGAGCACAGTGCGAATCCTCTTCCACTGGTCATCTGAAGCTACTGAAACAGCTGATTTCAGCTTGCCTGTTGGACCGAACATCTGTCAGGAGGTTAAAAAAAAAAGGGAGAGAAAGAGAGATGATAATGGGTCTGGAAACAAGACTTTATGAAGAACAGTTGAGGGAATTGGGTATGTTGAGGGTAGTAAGGAGGAGAGGAGATTTGATAGCTGTCTTCAAATATCTGAAGGGCTGTCACATGGAAGATGGCCCCAACTTGTTTTCTGCTGCTCTGGAGTGTAGAACTCAAACCAAGAAGGGAGATTCTGACTCAACATCAGGAAAAACATTGTGATAGTAAGGGCTCTTCAACACTGGAATGGTTTCCCTCAGGAGGTTGTGGACTCTCCTTCCCTGGAGGTTTTTAAGCAGAGGTTGGATGACCACCTGCCATATATGATCTCATTGAGATTCCTGCATTGCAGGGGTTGGACTAGATGACCCTCAGGATCCCTCTGAACTCAAGGTTCTATGATCCTATGATTGAACACAGAACCTTCTGCATGCAAGGCAGAGGCTCTGTCATGGAGCTACAACCCTAGAAACAAAACATAACCACCCCAAAATTAGGTTGTAGCTTCTTTCTGTGCATTTTTTTAGGGGAGGGGGGCTCTTCCCAGGTATGCAGAAATGTAGGCATTTGTATATTAAAATAAACATATATTTAAACCCCTCAAATGGCCCCCAACAAAGAACCATGAGCCAATATAGCAACAAAATTCTCAAGGCGGTAGCAATAACACTGCAACCTTTTTGTTTCAGGTCCCTCTTCCAGTTGCCTCTTAGCTTTGTTTCCTGTGACATGAGGCCCTGCTGGGCCTTAAAGGGCCTCTTCAGAACGTGATTGAAAATAGGGACTTACCCGGCGATTGGTGAAGACGGAGTAGCACTCTTTCACCAGGACAACTTTGATGATGGCTGGATCCGTAACAGCCAGCACAGGCCACCGGCCGTCATAAAACCTAGGACAAACACTCCTCTGAGTAAGCTGTGCCATTGCTGGCAAGATCGGAAATTATGGACTGCCCCAGCGTGACTGGACTGTGCCATGCACTTCCTGGCTGGTTTTAAGGCATGCATGTCCAACTTCTGTCATTTTTAGAAACCACTTGATCCCTCAAACCACAGCCCCAGAATAAGTTGCTTTGCAATCAGCCTATCAGTTAATCCTTTTACAGTGGTCCCTTGGTTCTCAAATGCCTTGGCACTCAAACAACTTGGAACCCAAACACTGCAAACCCAGAAATAAGTGTTCCAATTTGCGAACTTTTTTCGGAAGCCGAACGTGCTCCATTTTGAGTGTAATGCTTCCAGTTTGAGTGCCGCACTTCCGTCCGTCTGTTTTTGCTGTTTATTTTGTGTTTGTATTTTTGTGGCTCTTTTTTCTTTTGTGACTGTGTGGAACCCAGTTCAGCTACTGATTGATTGAGTTAGTGAGTGAGTGAGTGAGTGAGTGACTGCAGTACATTGTTTGTTGCTTTCCTTTTTTGGTCTCATTAGATAGTAAAATTCATGTTAAATTGCTGTTTTAGGTGTTGTTTTTAAAAGTCTGGAACAGATTAATCCATTTTGCATTACTTTCTATGGGAAAGTGCGCCTTGGTTTTGGAACGCTTTGGTTTTGGAATGAATTTCCAGAAAGGATTAAGTTTGAGAACCAAGGTACCACTGTATTTATATCCTGCCACCTCTCCAAAGTTGGCACCACCAGTCAGTAAGTGCTTTGCAGTTAGCAACAGGAGTGCTCAGGCACAGCAGTAAATATGAACACACACTTAAACATTTTTCTTTATATTGACACCAGCAACTTTCAGATTCTCTCTACTGTATGATTGGAGCTGAGCTATGCTTTCAGGTTGGGTAAAACTAAAAGGAAGGAGGAGTGCTGTTCTTGGGATTTGTTTTGGGGTTTTTGCTTTTCAGTTAAAAAAATAAAAATCTTTGCAAAATACAAAGTGTGCTTTTTAGAGCCGCAATGTTTAAGGGACCAATTTTCTCCATTAATCCAGGGGCAGCTAATCCTGACCTGCCACAATTAATGCACCACACAGGAGGCAGGAACAAGACAAGCGTACCTTCACCTGGTTGCATTTAAACAAATATCTACTTTACTCAGAACTTGATGTTTCTGCATCTGCCAGAGTTTATTCAGGAAAGCATGAAATAGATTATAATTTAATAAACTAAGGTTGCTTCTAGAAAGGAGGACCACCTTTCACTTTCTCTTCTTCATTTCAAAACACACCAGAACCAAAATAGCAATCCAGTGATAATCAAATGCAACTTCATGTCTGTAGCTCCACCAACTAAAAGTTTCTCTTCCCAAATGTTAACCGATCACTCTACAAGTTGACTGAATTTCCCAGCTTAAGGAAAGAAGAAGAAAAGGCATACTCACCCCCACATTCTTCCATATTTTTGAAAACATTTTCTGTCAAACTCCGTTACTCCCTGTAATGGATATTTTAATACAGAGTTAAATTCAGCTTAAGCCTGGTTCCCCCACAATGCAAAGCCGTAATTTGTTTAGCCAAAGTGTGCTTTGTCCCAGCCCAGCCGACTAACCAAGTTTGTTTGTCCTCACCCCAATGCTCGCTACGCTACAGAGGCCTGAGGCAAGAGCAGCTGTGAAACAAAACCAAGATTGGGAGAAATGAGGCCCTTTGCTCATCTGTGAGATGACTTGTAATTTATTTAACAAACCATGGTGTAGCATCACGTTTTCCAGACACAGTGTCCGTAATGGCACAACATTCTGCAAACAATGCCAATCTTTAAGTAACTGCTCACCTGTGGCGAGACAAAATCATATCCCTCTGCGGCCTAGGACCCTCGTACCTACAGGACTGCCTCTCCTGGTATGCCCCGCGGAGGACCTTAAGGTCCACAAATAACAACACTTTGGAGGTCCCAGGTCGCAAGGTGGTTAGATTGGTCTCAACTAGGGCCAGGGCCTTTTCAGGACTGGCCCCGACTTGGTGGAACGCTCTGTCACAAGAGACCAGGGCCCTGCGGGACTTGATATATTTCTGCAGGGCCTGCAAAACAGAGCTGTTCCGCCTGGCCTGTGGTTTGGACTCAGTCTGACCCTTCTGGTTCCCTCCCCTTATGGTCTTGATCTATCGGCTACTTTTAAAATGAGGCTGCATTTTAAATTGCATTTTAACCTGTATTTTAAATTTAAACCCCTGACTGGTGTGTTTTCTTTTCTTTTCTTTTTGAGAACCAAGGGACCACTGTACCTCAGTGCCCCTCAGCTAATGAAATGGCCTTCCTTTGTGAGCTTACTTTGCGATAGGCGCTGGCAGTGCCCAAGAAAGGGATTGGCTGTGGTCCTGGGATGCCCAGTTTCTTGAAGACGCCATAGGGCCAAATGCCGTATCTGAAAAGAAATGAAGGGGATCCATTATGCTTTGGTAAAAACAAAAGGAAGAGTGGGGTGTTGCTGTGCAGCATCGATGATCGTAGTAACAGGGCAGGTGCATGAAGAAAAGAAGGCTATTCAGACACTAAAGTTTGATGCAAATACATCACTTAGCAACTGCAGGATGAATTGGCAGTGCGTGTGTTTGTGCGTCTGTGCAAGAGTATTCATAGTTCAAAGCCCACAAGCGTAATTACAAACATAACAAAAGTAGTCAAATAATAAATAAAACTCATCAAAAAGTAAACAACCAAATTGGACATTTCCCACATAAATCTAAAAAAAGAGATAAAAATAAAGATACAAAAAAAATAATATCAACAACAACCCCTCTCCCAATGAACCCCCTAAAACAGGGGTCTGCAACCTTTAAGACAAAAAGAGCCACTTGGACCCGTTTCCAAAGGAAAAAAAACTGGGAGCCGCAAAACTCGTCATTATAAAAATAACTTTTTTGTCACTTTATTATTATTATTTCTTTGTTTGACCCCTCAGAATTACTCCTCCTCATAGAAATAAACGTTAAATTAACAAGTTACCTTTTGTGTGTGTGTGTGTTTTTCACTCCCCTTCAAAACAGTGACCAGCGTACATGCCCCCTTTCAATGCAGTGACCAGCATACATGCCCCTTACAATGTAGCGGGCGGGAAGGTGACGTCGGGACGGTGCGTGACTAAGGCACGCACCGCCCCCATGCGACGTCACAGCCAGTACAGCGCCCGCCACAGTGGGGAGTGTCGGGGCGCACAATGCGCCTCCTCCCCTCGCTAGTATCCGCCCCGGAGCCGCGGCAAAGGTGTAAAAGAGCCACATGCGGATCCGGAGCCGCGGGTTGCTGACCCCTGCCCTAAAACAAGACCCCAGTGGAAGTCTGTTCCTCTGGTCTGGGCCCCCTGAACACTCTGATTTCTTAAGGACTTAGAAAACTACCTTCCATCACCGTGAGGCCACTGGTTCCCTTTGCTCACTATTGTACACAATGGCAGCAGTTTTCCAGGGAGCCTTTGTATATCCGCTCTGGAAATGTGACGTGATTACCTTAAGGACCTAGGACCATTTGCACATATAAAGGATGTGCTCTACTACTGAGCCAAGCCCCTTCCTCAAAGTTTCTAAATCTTGATAAAATAGTTATGATCTCTGATACAGATAGGACTTTGTTTCCCCCCCCCCTATAATATTTATTTTAATTTTACAAAAACATCAGTTTACAAAATACAAAAAAGAACATATGAAAAGAACAAAATAAAATAAAAAAAGAAAACCTAAAAAAATACATAAAAAAGAAAAAATACAAATAAAAATACAATATACAAAAAATGAATAGGTAAAAGAGAATTAAAAACAAATCCATTTTTTATAACTTTATGCTCATTAACTTGTTTCCTTGACCTCCTCACACCTCCCCTTTTTGTATTCCCATTTAGATAATCAAATCAGCAAATCCTTACCCTCTTTCATTTATCTTAACTCTATATCTTAACATATTATAACTCTATATTTTCATCCATTATCAATTCATTTTTGCATATTCTTATTAACTTTGTTGCTAATACCCCCTATTCAATCCAATCATCATTTTAACATTCATTAATTTTAGAATATTTCTGTAGATAGTCTTTAAATTTCTTCCAATCTTCTTCCACCAACTCTTCTCCCTGGTCTCAGATTCTGCCCTGATACAGATAGGACTTTGGAAGAAGGAATGGTTAAGCCTCTTAACCACTCAGTTTTACTGTTTTTGACTGCTGCAAGTTCTACCACTGTGCACAAATCTAATGTTGGGGCAGTGTTGGCTGTTCTTAGCAACTGTGCTTGACATGTGCACAGCTATCCTTTTCTATCCAACTAAGAGCTGACTCACACTGCCAGGTTCTTCCACATACATCCAGATTTCCCCAGACATTTCAGTGAGTTCTGCCAGGACACTGCTTCCGACTGCCGAATCCCAGTTGTGTCTGCGAAATTCCGGACGTATGGCAACCCTGCCTCCAGATATTCTGGACTCCAACTCCCATAACCCTCAGCCAGCAAACAGTATGTCTGCCTGATTTCTCCCTGCCAGATTTGAGACTATATTATGAAGTGTCCTGCCTATGTTGGTTGAGGGATTGGATTCTGTTAGAGAATACAGATTTATATGGATTTGGAAGGTTATGACAATCGATATGGATGGCAAGCATATTTGTGGTGTGATAAAATAAAAGTGCATAAAGGATTCCTGAATCACACAATAAGAAAATCAATTTATGAGGTGTGTGTGGAATAGATATAAAAATTTATTGGAATGTAAAGCCCCTTGGTGTCGCTCTCCAATTGAAGCAATAGCAGTAAAAAAAATTGAAGCAATAGCAGTAAAAAAAAGTTAAATATGAAAAGAGAGTGGGCCACATAGAAAGATTTATTGACAGTGGTAGGAAGTCAGTTAAAATTAAAAACATTTGAGGAAATAAAGGAGTTATTGACGGATTGGTTGCAATACCACCAGGTAAATGCCTGATTGTGTCCTGTGGGTGGTTGGGTCTGTGAGAGTGTGGGTAGCCCACCCCCCTTGTTGAGAAACATGGAAGAAGACATTCATGCCACACATTTTAAAACCTATGACACCACATGAAACAGTCATGGCTTCCCTGCAAAGAATTCTGGGAACTGTAGGTTGTTGAGGGAGCGGCAAGTTGTTAGGAATCTGCAATCCCTGGTTTTGTGGAAAGTGGGATTGACTGATAAACCACTCTGGGAAATGTAGTTGTGTGAGGTGGAATAGGGGCCTCCTAACAAACACCTGCACCCTTAACAAACTACAGCTCCCAGAATTCCTTGGCGGAAGCCCTGAATGCTTAAAGTGGTATTATGGTGCTTTAAATATCTGGAGGGAATGTGACTTATTTGCCATTTCCGCTCTCTGCTAATGATTCAGAGCGACAGGCAGCGGGGCAGAGCAGGTGGAGAGGGTAACGCATGAGGGCCTCCATTTTGGAAGGAGGCCATTGTGCCGCCGAGGTGGAAGACAAAACCAGACTTCTGGTTGCTGCTGATAAAAAGAAAGAAAGTTATGTTCTGTTTAAATGAAATTAGCTTAGCTGTTAAAAACGGCCGCTCTCTCCCCATCCCTTAATAAATAGAACACAATGTTCGGATGATAGATCTTCAAAACCCTTCCTGGAGGCGCTCAAGTTGTTAATGTTAACTCAGGAATTAAGCATTTACTCTGGGAAGGAGGAGGGGGCGGATCCTGCCCTCCCCGACTCTGGCAATCACTACTTTGTAAGGCTGTTTAATAAGCGCCCCCGTTGATAAAAGGCTGGGTGCCTGCTGCTTCGGCGGAAATCTTCAGAGAGAGATAACCCTGAGGTAAAAGCAATCATTTCATAAAGGAAAAAGGTGCCCCAGCGGAAAGGGGTCCTTAAAGGCTTTAGCAAAATAAAATAAAATAGATATTTTTTTCCCTTTTTTTAAAAAAGCAAAGCTTCTCTCTCTAGGCTCATAGCTCATTGCCAGCTCAAGGCGAAGAGGCAGAAAAACAGAGGAGGAGGAGGAGGAGGAGGAGGAAGCACAGGAGAAAAATGCTGCTTACACATATTTATTGCTGAGGAATCAAAGCGGAGCTGGAAGTTACAGCCTGAACTGGGTTTTCTTCAAGGAAGTTTTTCATTTCGGGATTTTGTTTTGTCTTCTTCTTGGTTTTAAGTTGCTTTTTAAAAAAACCCAATTTCTTTTTTTTTTAAGGGTATCACTCCAAGTTTTTGCTCACGCTCCTGGCCAACCATGCACCACTTTTTGTTGTTCAGGCAAAGTTCATTCAGGACACATTTGCACCTTACATTGAAAGCTCTGTGACACTGCTTTAAGCAGCCATGGCTTCCCCCCGAATAATTCTGGGAGTTGTACTGTGTTAAGGGTGCTGTTAGGAGACACCCCCCCCCATATTCCCCTTGCAGAACTGCCAAACCCAGAGTGGTTTAGCCATCAACCCTCCTTCACTTTGGAAATTATAGCACTGCAATGGGAATAAGGTGGTCTCCTAACCACTCTCAGCACCCTCAACAAACTACAACTCCCAGGATTCTTCGGGGGAAGCCACAGCTGTTTAAAGTGGGGTCACGGAGCTTTAAATTTATGGGGAGAATGTGGCCCATGTCGCCTGGATGTGAGAGTTCATTTACGCAGGGCCAGACAAAGACATTTTGCTGCCTGAGGCGAAAAACAAGATGGTGCCCTTCACCCCGTTCCAAGTAGACTGGCAGCTGGATTTTACTCTGGCACTGCTGAAGGGGTGGCAGTCTTGCCTAGGGGGTGCAGGGCAGACCCCCCAAAATAAACCTTACCACTGCACCCGTTAATCTATTTTTGAAAGAAACTCTACAAAAGAATTTGCATTTAAATGTAAGCCTTGAATCATTTCTCTCTCCCACAATGCACATTTATGTATTTACTCTATTAAAAAAAAACCCACGTTTCTTTTCTTTTTAAATTATGAATACAGAACACAACTTATACACCATTTGTCTCCGGGGAAACACACAGGTAAGTAAACATTCATTAATACCTTTGCTTTACAAAGCTAATGAGATAGAGAGAGAGGGAAAAAACAATGTAGATCACCTCCAAATGTTTGGGGTTACAACTCCTATCAGCCCCAGCTAGCTGCGGTTCAACACATAAATAGCCCCAAATGTATTTTCTTTCAATATGCACATTTTAAAATGCGTTTTTCTCTGCTTCCGTAGCTAAGGACTGCTTCAGAACTTTTGGGGAGTGTAAAAGGAAGTTCTGAACTGCACATTAGTCTGGGAGATGCAGACCATATTGTTCCATAGTAAAATTCGCAAAGATGAAATTTCTCAGGTTTCTAGTCCTGGTGACTGCAAGTCACCTTTAGTATGTTAGCAGAGTCACTTGAATAATGGAGGTGGAGTCGAGAGAGAAAAGAAGCTGATCATACTTTACTGGGGTAAATGGAAGAAAAGCAGCATATAAAATAAACAGAGTGGGGTTTTTTTATTACTATTTACAGGCCTTGTCCATGGTAGGGAGATGTTCAACTAAGCATACAGGGGGAAACTCCCTCAGAATTACACAGCCAATCAGAGCACGAGTGGCCTGAGCCAGTATCCTGCCATTCTGACAGCTTGCTAGGCAACACCTCCACCTCCCACCTCTAACAATTAACCCTTAGGCTACTAACTGAATGATCCCTGCTGCTGGTACTTCAACAGCAAACCTGCTTGTATGTTTTACCTGCCCATGAGGGTCAGTAGATGCGCAGCTGCTCACACCTGCACCATGCATCGAGAGCACACTTACGCCACATCATGAAGAGTTCTGGGAACTGTGGTGTGTTAGGGATGCGGACCTCACAAAGCTACATTTCCCATCAAGCTTAAGTTGAATTGCAGTTGCTGGAAGCCACAGGGGAGTGAGAGTGGTTCTCCCATCTTTCAAATCCTGTCTGTGTGATTCCCATAATGGGCATCTGGTTGGCCACCAAACAGGATGCTGGACTAGAGGGTTCTTCTGGCAGTCATAAACTAAAGTTCCCAGGATTCTGCACCAGAAACTATAGTTCCCAGGATGCTGCACCAGAACCAGAAATGGCACCTGCTGATAAAGGCAGTGAGGAGGTGGACTCACAAGGGAGGAAGGGCGAGAGAGGTCTTGCCCACAGGACCTCCAAGAGGCTGAAATTCCCAGTTTTGCACAGATGATGCCCCGAGGGATTGAACAATAATGCCAGTATTTACTTACAGCATCAGTAGGCCTATGAAGAGGGCGAGAAGAGCCCAAGTCTCCATGGAGAATGGCAGGAGGTCCATCATTGCTTCCTCCAACTTCTGCCGTTGAGAAGGTTGGCACTTTGGGCAGAGGTAAGGCAAGGAAGTGCTTTGGGGTAGCGCAGAGCTCCTTGTCTTCTGATACCAAAGTAGCCCAGTGACTAAAGGAGGCTTGGATGCACATTTATTTCCTCTGAGAGGGGTGGAGCAAAAGGAAATAAGTTGACCTGCAGAAGGTTGTGTAATCAAAATTTAATCACCAGGGTTGAAAAGAGTTGAAAACTCTAAGCCACTGGGAGGAGAAATCAATCCGCCAATTTATTATTTTTTAAAGAACCAGCAGTTTATTTAGATACGTTGTTTTTTTAAGAGAACAAGCAGTTTCAACATTACATAGGCCTGTTCTTCTCTGAAACATGTTGCGTAACAGGGAGCAAGTGTCCCCATTATGTGCTGTCCTCTTGAAGATAATGAAGGAGCCCTACAGATAAAATGGACCACCCGTCTGTGCTGTGAAATCTAGTGCAATACAGGGGTACCTTGGTTCTCCAAAGCCTTAGTACTCAAACAACTTGGAACCCAAACACTGCAAACCCAGAAATAAGTGTTCCAGTTTGTGAACTTTTTTCGGAAGCCGAACATGCTCCGTTTTGAGTGTTACACTTCCAGGTTGAGTGCCACACTTTCGTTTTGAGTGTTACGCTGAGGTCCGTCTGTTTTTGCCATTTGCTTTTGTTTTTGCAGTTTTTTTTTGTTTTGTTTTTGTGGCTGTGGAACCCAGTTCAGCTACTGATGGATTGATTGTGTGACTGCAGTACATTGTTTATTGCTTTCATTATATGGATCAATGGTCTCGTTAGATAGTAAAATTCATGTTAAATTGCTGTTTTAGGGTTTGTTTTTAAAAGTTTTGCATTACTTTCTATGGGAAAGTGTGCCTTGGTTTTGGAACGCTTTGGTTTTGGAACGGATTTCTGGAAGGGATTAAGTTTGAGAACCAAGGTACCACTGTATGGGGTTTTCTCCCCTTCTCCCCCAACTCATACCTGGAACTATGGAAATCCATCCCCAAAGGATCCTGTCAATACCTGTCTTTTTATGGCTTCTGGGAAGTTTGCAAATCATCCCCGTTTCAAAACCCACATGCTGATGTGCTATGACATAAGTTTTCTAAATATACATGGCACAACATTGCTTTGGTGTAAAAGCATTTCAGAGACTACTGTGACAGCTTTTAGCAGTCCTAGAACTGCTTTATATGCTGGCTGAAATTACCGTATTTTTTGCTCTATAGGACGCACCGGACCGCAGGACGCACCGGACCATAGGAGGGGGAGAACAGGAAAAAAAATATTCTCCCCCTCTCTGCTCAGCGACCCTTCAGTGAAGCGGGAGGAGAAATGGAGCCCCTTCCATTTCTCCTCCCGCTTCGCTGAAGGGGCGCTGTGCAGAGAGGGGAAACTGTGCAGCGCCTCTCCAGCGAAGCGAAGCCCGGAGAGCGAGAGGGATCGGTGTGCACCAACCCCTCTCGCTCTCCAGGCTTCAGGCGGCTATCCGCAAGCCTTCGGAGCGCAGCGGGAACTCCTGCTGTGCTCTGAAGGCTTGTGGATAGCTGCCTGAAGCTCCCAGAGCACAGCGCGAACTCCCGCTGCCTGAAGCCCCCGGAGCACAGCAGGAGTTCGTGCTGCGCTCCAGGGGCTTCAGGCGGCTTCAGCGAAAACATTGCGAAGCCTCCGGAGCGCGGGGGAGCTCTCCCTCTGCGTTTCGGAGGCTTCGTGTTGCTATCACTGAAGCCAAGGAGCCTGCATTTGCTCCATAGGACACACACACATTTTCCCTTCATTTTTGGAGGGAGAAAAGTGAGTCCTATAGGGCGAAAAATACGGTAAGTGCACGGGACTGCACTTTCCTCTTGTGCCTGTCATTTATTTATTCCTGTTGTTGCTGTTGTTGTTGTTGTTAAAATTTGTACACCTCCCTTCATCCACAGATCTTAGGGGGGTTCACGACATAAAAAATGCAATATAAAAAACGCCAAATATATGATAAAATCAAGAATGAAAAGCAAATCCATAGCTCCCCTCCCACCATTTCCTCCATGGAGCTCAAGGCACAATGCATGGCTCTCTCCTTCCCCATTAATCTTCACAACATCCCTGCGAGGGAGTCAGGCTGTAAGTGGGAAGGTTGGTGGCAGAAACTAACTGAGGGCAAGCCCTCTGGCAGCACACTGCCAGAAATGACCACAGCTGCTGCTGCCACCAGAATCAATCCAATTAAAGGTTTTGCCAGCCAGTTCCTGATTTTATTTTGCAAATGGGTTCAATAGGTCTCCTTGCATTACATGGCTCCATGCTCTTTTACCCTGAGCATAATGGCGGTCCTGCTGGCTCGGACCAAAGGTCAGGCAGCAGTGCACATTCGCAGTCCTCCTGCCTGCTCAGCTCTGCAGCTTTCTCCTGCGGCCCCCCTGCCTAACATCAGGGCTGAGAGCACATTGCCATTCTCTCTGGCTCCAGCACGTTCCAGCTGCTGGTGTCCAAATCTGGGGGCTTCTGGTTTTAGCCAGAATTCATATGTATCCCAGAGTTTCATGAAATACTGCTGTCTGGTACGTTTTCCTTCAAACCAGCTTCTGTCCGATTTGAAGATGGCAGCCGCCACTAAGTTGAGCTCTGTACAGTTCAGACTGCTCAAATGACAGCTTCCTGATTAATGAAATAAGTAGTTCATAAATAGGAGGGGGTTTCAGTCTCAGGGAAACCAAACAAGTAAAGCTCATCAGGTGAAGACATGCCTCCCCTCTCTCTGGGTGGGAACATGGGCAGAGCCAGGATTTTTGTTGGGAGGGCAGGCAACTAGGGGGGCAGAACCTCAGTATTTTTATTGACTTTTGTTGATTGGAGGGGCAGCTGCCCCTCCCTGCCCCCACCCCCTTGGCTATAAGGCAACTTGAAATGCGGTGTGTGTGCATTTGTGGAAATAATGTGTTCAAAGCCCCAGTTTCATGAGTGCTAAGTGCTAGGTAGAAACACTTTTATTTGCCTAAAAGGTAAAGGTAAAGGTACCCCTGCCCGTATGGGCCAGTCTTGACAGACTCTAGGGTTGTGCGCTCATCTCACTCAAGAGGCCGGGGGCCAGCGCTGTCCGCAGACACTTCCGGGTCACGTGGCCAGCGTGACGAAGCTACCCTGGCGAGGCAGAGCCGCACACGGAAACGTCATTTACCTTCCCGCTAGTAAGCGGTCCCTATTTATCTACTTGCACCCGGGGGTGCTTTCGAACTGCTAGGTTGGCAGGCGCTGGGACCGAGCAACAGGAGTGCACCCCGCCGCAGGGATTCGAACCGCCGACCATGCGATCGGCAAGTCCTAGGAGCTGAGGTTTTACCCATAGCGCCACCCGCGCCACCCGCGTTATTTGCCTAGGCCTTAGTAAAACATTGATCTGTTTTCTTGGGGGGGGGGGAGGAAATTGCAACTATACCTCACAGTGATATCCATCTGTCTTTAATTATGAAATGTTTGTCCTTTGAATGCAGGGTATTGTGGTGGTATTATTGCTAGATTGTTCAGCATCTAAGCACCAAAACTGTGTTTTCTGAAGCTGTTACTGGTGGAATAGGGATTTGGGGGGGGGGGGAGAGATGTACCATGGCAATGGGGGGGGGGGGCTTTGTGGACTTTTTTGAGTGAGTCCTATACAAGCAGTGCTGACTCCGTGGTTCCTCTGAACTTCAGAGAGAGGGGCTCTGGTAATACACACCACAGATTTAAAGTTCTATGACGCCACTGTGAACAGTTGTGGCTTTCCCCCAAAAGGATTCTGAGAGCTGTAGTTTGTTAAGGCTGCTGAAAGTTGTCAGAAGACCCCACATTCACCTCCCTGAGCTACAATTCCCAGAGCGATTTAACAACCCACCCTTCTGCAGGAATTGTCACAGGGAACTCTGGGAATTGTAGCTCTGTGAGGGGTCATCAGATATTTTGCTGGCTGGGGTGAAGGAGACTCTTCCATCAACACTGCTCAGCATCCTCTCTAACACACCTGAGGACAACGGGTGGAGACAAGGCAGGCTGTGTCTCCCGCAACACCAGCGTCTTTTACATCACAGAAGGGCCACCCCAGGAAAGGCAAAAAGCCAGTGAAAGGATTTCTGCTGCCATTCAAAACCTTTGCTCTGCGCTTAACCACAGTTAACATGCTCAGACTTGTCTGGGGACAAACCAGAGCAGGAAAAGACTATCCTTCTTTGAAGCAAAGAGGTTAAACGTAGCGTAAACAGGACCAGTGTGGTCCAGTGGGGACAGAGGAAGGCAGGGGGGTTCACTCCAGTTCTGTGCTGTAGTGACTCAGTACAGTGGTACCTCAGGTTAAGAACTTAATTCGTTCTGGAGGTCCGTTCTTAACCTGAAACTGTTCTTAACCTGAAGCACCACTTTAGCTAATGGGGCCTCCTGCTGCTACCGCGCCGCCGGAGCACGATTTCTATTCTCATCCTGAAGCAAAGTTCTTAACCCGAGGTAATATTTCTGGGTTAGCGGAGTCTGTAACCTGAAGTGTCTGTAACCTGAAACGTCTGTAACCCAAGGTACCACTGTACTGAGACCCCCATCTTACCAACGCCCCACACAACAAAGGCGGAAGCAAAGGAGGCTTTTGTTTTTGCAGCAGGGCTGAAAGTTTCTAGTGCCTTTAAGTTAAAAGAGCCCAGAAGCCATGGCTGCCATTCATGTCCCTGCAGAGGTGAAAGGAGTTCGCATGGTGTTTTATTTGCTTCTTGGCATTTCTGCTGACAGCTCCGGCAGCAGCAGGGGTGGGGAGAATCCTGACTGTTTGCTTTGCAGTGTACGCAGAAGGGCGACCGGCCGGTGAACTGATAAGTGTGCCACGAACTTACTTGATCCCCCTACTTGCCGGATGGGAAGATTCCCTGGTGCTTTCTTCATCTGCCAGTTTGGCTAGTTTGATTGGTCTTGGGGTGCTTTCATTAGAGTTTCCAGGAACATGCCATGCTCTGAACATGTTCCTGGACATTTTATCAGGCCACTGTGTAGAACAGGGTCACCCAATGTTTATTTAGGCCCATGTCTAAATAAACCACATGTCTGAAGCAGCACAGGAAAACAGCCATGAAACCATTTTGGCTCCCAAACTGACCAAATGTTTTCTCTGCAAAGTCAAAGGAAAATGGAAAAGCCTCCCCATTGTCTTTTCCTTCACAAATCCTGTCTTAAGGGTATGTCTGTGTATGAATGGGGTGAGCCTGTGATCTGGCTCAGGAACTAAGTATTTATCATTACAAAAGACTGGCCAGGCTTCCCAGGGTATCCAATCAAGTAAGCATTAACAGGTAACCTGCCAGACAGGAGGTAAACAACGCACTCAGATTTCTGTTGTAGATCACCATTTCTGTGATGTAGGTATGATGTTTCTGGGGGTGGTCTTGGACTCCAGGGCGGGCAATTTAAAATGTCTATATAAGGGTGGGCACACCTGGGTTCTGGGTCCTCCTTCTCCTCCTGCGTGTGAAGGGGGCACCCTGTTGCAACAGTTCAATAAAGATCAGGCTTACGAGCTGCTTTGCTTCTCAATATTCTCTGGTTGGCCTCTGTTCTTTTCTCCGACCAATGGAGAACCTGCAAAGGACTCTATAAGGGCTCTTGTGTCCCCCATAAGGGAACAAGGGACAGATTTCCATTTATTATAGGGGGTACACAGCAGAAAGCTCAATGAAGATGTCAGCCCGCTGTGTGGTGGCCGTGGAAAAGGCAAACGGGTCATTAGGAAAGGAACTGAAAATAAAACTGCCCATATCAAAAGGCCATTATGCAAATCTATGGTGGGACCACATTTGGAATACTGTCTATGTCCAGGGCTGGATTGAGGTTTGATGAGGCCTTAAGCTACTGAAGGTAATGGGGCCCTTTCTATGTCCAGCTGTCCTTTGTCAACAACAAATTGTCACTGTTTTTTGTGTTGAATATATGCTATATGGCAATTTATGGACCTAATAGGTATCGAAAGCCATTTGCACATAACAAAATATGTGTTTTATAAAGGAATTGTTGAACTGAAATACAGTTAAGAAGTATATTAATAGTTAAGCTAAGCTAAGCAGATATATAAGATTGAATGGTTAATTAAAGGTAAAGGTAAAGGTACCCCTGCCCGTACGGGCCAGTCTTGACAGACTCTGGGGTTGTGCGCCCATCTCACTCAAGAGGCCGGGGGCCAGCGCTGTCCGGAGACACTTCCGGGTCACGTGGCCAGCGTGACAAAGCTGCTCCGGCGAACTGGCACCAGCGCAGCACACGGAACGCCGTTTACCTTCCCGCTATAAAGCGGTCCCTATTTATCTACTTGCACCTGGGGGTGCTTTCGAACTGCTAGGTTGGCAGGCGCTGGGACCGAGCAACAGGAGCGCACCCCGCCGCGGGGATTCGAACCTCCGACCTTTCGATCGGCAAGCCCTAGGCCCTGAGGCTTTTACCCACAGCGCCACCCGCGTCCCCACAAAAATACAATCTCAATAATAATTCACAAAATAATAACAAGGAAGTCACGCACGGGTGGAGGGAAGACACAGGGCAAGAAATAAGAAATGGATAAATGTTGGTACATAATGAAATGTGAAAATGTGAGTTTACGAATATAATGTATATGTCTCATTATGTAAAGATTTCATATATGTATTGCAACATAAATAAATAAATAAATGAGGTATATTAATAGTGAAATACAATTAAGAAGAAGTACGGTATATGTTTTGGGGGCAAGAGAGTGGGGCCCTAAGCTATAGCTTGTTTAGCTTATACGTAAATCCAGCGCTGTGTATGTGCATTGCAATGAATTTTTTTAAAGTCGATTGGTGACCTTTTCCTTCAAAATTATAGGAAGGACTTTGTATGGCAGCTTCAACCATTTCCTTCATTTGGTGCAGGGATTTTATTTTCAGGATAAACAGGACTCAGCCAAACCCACAGCAAAGGCTCCTGTTTCCAAAAAGGAGAGGATAGGTGGCAGTTTGATCCCTCCACCACTTTAAATCAAGATGAGGAGTGGAGGAAAAAGGAAAGCTGGGACATTTGGGGATCAAATCAGAAACCAAAATGGCTTCTGTAATTCTGGGACTGTCCCTGGAAAACCGGGACACTTGGAGCGTATACTATGCAGTTATGGAAATGTCAGGGAAATTGAATTGTGTGACTCATGTCTTGCTCTCCCAGGCCTTTTGGGATCATCTTTGAGTCCAGGAATGGAGAACCGGTGACCTTCCAAATATGGCTGGGCTCCCGTCAGCCCCAGCCAGCATGCTCAGTGGTCAGGGATGGTCTGTCAGCATCTGGAGTCCCTGTATGTCCCCTATCTCTGCGTTAGCAATTGGAACAATTTACTTTTAATTGCTATCTTAAGATGATTTCAGGCTGCTTATGCCGGGTGCTTGTTTTCAATGCATTTTGCGTGAATCACCCGAAGGACACTGAGAGCGGGCTGTGAATAAATGTCAAAGTAAAATAAATTGTTCATTTGCCTTTGTAAATTTACACCCCACCAAATCAACGAAAGTCCCAGGGCAAGTAATAACCATAAATACAAAAGCAAAAGAATAAAAAGGTACTTAAAACTCTTCTTTTTTTAAAAAAAAATATATTTTTTAAAGAAGTTGAATAAAGACAGCCAAGAATCAATACTAATTTCAAGGAGGAGAAGCTGTAAAAGCAGCTAAATACTATTTGAGGTTGAGAAAACAGGACAGGTTTTGCTCAGTGCCTAAAAAGCAGGGGCAGCCTACAGAAGGCCCTCCAGATGTTATTGGAGCCTTCCATTGCCGCTGGTTCTTGGCTGTGCTGACCAAGGCTGGAGGAGCCTCAGAACATCTGCAGGAGACCCCTGCAGGATTGTGGTGAGAGCACCCATCAAACTATTGACATTTCTATTCCACCTTAAGGAACAGGCACGAGATTGTTGCGTGTCTACCGGGATGAAATTCACGGCATGTAATGCCTTAAGAGAAAATATTATGAAAATGATTTATAGGTGGTACATAACCCCAGTCAAGCTTGCAAAGATTTACCATTTGCCTGATAATAAATGTTGGAAATGTAAAGAAAAGGAAGGTACATTTTTTCACCTTTGGTGGACGTGCCCGAAGATTAAGGCATTCTGGGAAATGATCTATAATGAACTTTAAAAGGTATTTAAATATACCTTCCCTAAGAAACCAGAGGCCTTTCTCTTGGGTATTGTCGGCCAAGGGGTGTTAAAGACGGATATAACTTTCTTTATGTATGCTACAACAGCAGCTAGAATACTCATCGCAAAGTACTGGAAGACACAGGATCTACCCACACTGGAAGAATGGCAGATGAAGGTGATGGACTATATGGGCTTGGCAGAAATGACGAGCAGAATCCGAAACCAGGGAAGAGAAGCAGCGGAAGAAGAATGGAAAAAGTTCAAGGACTATCTAAAGAAATATTACAAAATTAATGAAAGTTAGAATGATGTTGGACTGGAAAGTAAATGGTTACTATTAGTAAAGGTTAAGACAAGGAGAATAAGGAAGATTAACTTAAAATTAAAGTAAAATAAGGGAAGATTTGCTGAATAATTGATTAGAATCTGGAATACAGAAAAGGGAGGCATGAGGAAGTCGGGGAAGAAAGGTATATGAAATTAAGATATGAAATGATACTTGTTTTTTGTTTTGTTTTTGTTTTTGTTTGTTTATGTATTTGCTGTTTTTATGTTATGTTTGTGTGATTATAAAAACTGTTTAATAAAAAATAATTATAAAAAAAAAAGAGATTGTTGCGTGTCACATTTCTGTTTACATTCCAGCACAGCTTGCTGGGAACTTCCGTTTGTGTATAGCGTTTGCTTTTGCTGTTCTCTCCGAGATGACATGAGAGAGAGACGACATGTTCCTTTGTTCTGATTTATGCTTAATAAATCTGTAGCTGTAGCATGACTTATGCCTCATGCCTACTTCTGAGTGCGAACCACACTCTGCATGCAATGGCTTCTGAAGTCCGGGTCGCTGAAATTTGAAAGCCCAAATCTGTCACTGCTGTGGGCAGCCGCCAGCAGGATTCCAGCACATCAGCCCTCTCCGTTTTTGTGGCTTCCAGCAACTGGTATTCAGAAGCATTAGGGATGCGGGTAGCGCTGTGGGCTAAACCACTGAGCTTCTTGGGCTTGCTGATCAGAAGGTCGGCGTTTCAAATCCCCGCGACGGGGTGAGCTCCCATTGCTCTGTCCCAGCTCCTGCCAACCTAGCAGTTCGAAAGCACGCCAGTGCAAGTAGATAAATATGTACCGCTGCAGCAGGAAGGTAAACGGCATTTCCATGCACTCTGGTACTTGTCATGGTCCTCCATGCGCCAGAAGCGGTTTAGTCCTGCTGGCCACATGACCCAGAAAGCTGTCTGTGGACAAATGCCGGCTCCCTCAGCCTGAAAGCGAGATGAGCGCCGCAAACCCATAATCCCTTTGACTGGACTTAACCGTCCAGGTGTCCTTTTGTTGTTGTTGTTGTTTAGTTGTTTAGTCGTGTCTGACTCTTCGTGACCCCCTGGATCAGAGCACACCAGGCCCTCCTGTCTTCCACTGCCTCCTGCAGTTTGGTCAAACTCATGTTTGTAGCTTCAAGAACACTGTCCAACCATCTCGTCCTCTGTTGTCCCCTTCTCCTTGTGCCCGCCATCTTTCCCATCATCAGGGTCTTTTCCAGGGAGTCTTCTTTTCTCAGAAGGTGGCCAAAGTATTGGAGCCTCAGCTTCAGGATCTGTCCTCCCAGTGAGCACTCAGGGCTGATTTCCTTAAGAATGGACAGGTGTCCTTTACCTTTCCCTTTTACCTATTCAGAAGCATTGCTGTCTCTGACTGTGGAGGCAGGGCATACAGGAATCTGTCTAATCCTTTTATTTTTTGAGTCATCCAAGTTGGGGCCCATCATGGCCTCCTTGGTCAATGAGTGCTGTTGAGCCATGCTTTGTAAACCTTTACGAACTGTATCCTGGTGCTAAATGTGAAGCCAGCCTGCAAGTCTTTTCCCAGCCCTGCCTGGAGATGCCACGCATGGGGCCTGGCACCCTTCCAAGCAAAGCACGAGCGCTACCCTTGAGCTACGACCTTGCCACTGGAGATAATGCTGGGTGTGACAGAAAAAGCTCTCGGCGTATTACCTCCTCTCTCTGTTGGGTGAAGCAACCATGAATCAATATTGGCAAGGTGCTCCCTGAAGCCAGCACACCCTGCCCATGGCATGTGATCCTGAAGGGTTCACAAAAGGGTAAAGTCAGAATATCGCTCCAAGGTTTTGTGTCCCCCTCCCCTGAAAAATTGGCAGGTGAGATGTGCTTGTTCTCACATCTTCATACTTTGGAACCCAATTCCTCCATAGCTTGTAAAAGTTATCAAGAAATGCCAGAGTAGCAGTAAAATGTGGATATGCCATATTTTTCTACTCCTTTGCAAACGTCTAAGGGCAGAGCAGATGCCTTTCAAAGTCCAACGATGATTCAGTACATCGGGCCTCTTGTCAACATGTTTGTGTAAGCCCAGAGGCCAGCCAAGTTCATGTCCAGAGAGAGAACTTCTGCTCTCTCTTGCGCAAGCATAGAGGAGCTCCAAGGGCACAAATATATGTTGCAGACAGTTTACAACACAGGTTCCAATCGGAGCTATTTCCATGGTTGATTGCGGTAGATTGTGGCATTGGTGCAGCTGGCATCGTTCAATATGGAATGTATCGCTAAATGAACTTTCCTGAACCTGGTCCTAGTTCTTATCACAAATGTATCTTGTCAAGCATCGAGGAGACATCCTGAACAACTAATAGTTTGTGCAGAGGTCAGCACAAGTAATCTGGAAATTAGCAAAAATTAATCAATGCTCCTGTAGAAGATTGGATTAGAGTTAGACCGCAGTGAGATAACATTAAGGCATGAAGCAAAGATAACTTGGTGAGTCATTGCTCACCAGGACTATATGCTTTCAGCTACTAATTAAGCAAACAGCCAGGGTTTTAATAGAGAGGAAACAATCAAAAGAAATAAATATTGGAACTATAAGAATTGCTCGTCCCAAAGTCCACCTCCCCTCTCCACTAGGATGCATTGGCTAAAATGAGTATAAAAACCCTAGATTTTCAATGGCTGGTTCTCTCTCCAAGTTCCAACAAGGAACTTGACTGTACTCAACGCTCTCAAGGAATCAACAGACACCTATACCTTTCCTCCTCCCTTTCTTGCTGTGCTTTTCATGCGGGTTCTGTGGCAAAATTGTCAGACTTACTTTCTTTAGGCTTTTGGGAATAGTTAGGAATTCTTTTACTCTTTGGATCAATGTGTGTATGCAATGAATGATCTGCTGCCTGAAGCAGCATTTATATATTCCGTCTCTTCCATTTCATGCTATAAAACCAACCTTTATTGCTCTGGTGTGAGAACTTCTTGTGGGTGTAAGATTAAGGGTGAACACCAATTCGTAACAAATACATGTTATAACTCTAGCAAAAGGTCTTAAATCTCTTGGCAGTGTGTATAAGGAGACCCAAAGGTGGGGGGTTCAGACACAGACCTTGCAACACACTGTACCCCCCCCCAGTGTAAAGTCTAGGCAGCGCCATAGCTATAGTCGGCAAAGGGGGAGCAGGTTTGTTCTTCCAGGGAATTCCAGGTCCCCCACCCTGAAGGTTCACCTGCCATTTAAGAAACCCGAAGAAAATCTCACAGCCTTTCACTCATGGAAACAGAAAAAGGGATGGATAACACAGCTTTCCTGTGAGGAGGAAACCGGCCCCTGACTTCCATCATTGAGCCTAAGTAGATGCAGAGAACTTGACATGATGGACAAGCAATACAATACATAGGCTCCAAAGCTCCCCATTTATTTAATTAAGCCATCCCACCTTTCCTCTAAATTTTGTTGTTTAGTCATGTCCGACTCTTTGTGACCCCCTGGACCAGAGCACGCCAGGCACTCCTGTCTTCCACTGCCTCCCGCAGTTTGGTCAAACTCATGTTGGTAGCTTTGAGAACACTGTTCCACCATCTCGTCCTCTGTCGTCCCCTTCTCTTTGGGCCCTCCATCTTTCCCAACATCAGGGTCTTTTCCAGGGAGTCTTCTTTTCTCATAAAGTCTTGGAGACTCAATTTCAGGACCTTCCAGTGAGCACTCTGGGCTGATTTCCTTAAGAATGGATACGTTTGATCTTCTTGCAGTCCATGGGACTCTCAAGAGTCTCCTCCAGCACCATAATTCAAAAGCATCAATTCTTCGGTGATCAGCCTTCTTTATGGTCCAGCTCTCACTTCCATACATCACTACTGGGAAAACCATAGCTTTGACTATATGGACCTTTGTTGGCAAGGTGATGTCTCTGCTTTTTAAGATGCTGTCTAGGTTTGTCATTGCTTTTCTCCCAAGAAGCAGGCGTCTTTTAATTTCGTGGCTGCTGTCACCATCTGCAGTGATCATGGAGCCCAAGAAAGTAAAATCTCTCACTGCCTCCATTTTTTCCCCTTCTGTTTGTCAGGAAGTGATGGGACCAGTGGCCATGATCTTCATTTTTTTGATGTTGAGCTTCAAACCATATTTTGCGCTCTCCTCTTTCACCCTCATTAAAAGGTTCTTTAATTCCTCCTCACTTTCTGCCATCAAGGTTGTGTCATCTGCATATCTGAGGTTGTTGATATTTCTTCCGGCAATCTTAATTCCGGCTAGGGATACACTACTACTGCTGTGTAAAGGGGAGATTGCTGAAAATAAAACTTCAAAAATACTTCCTGGGAATGAATACTATGGTGATATTACACAGGTCTGTCACCCACTGCAACTAATTCTGAGTCATTTCCAGGTCCGGTTCAGCACACTGTTAGGCAACTCTAACAACTCAACAAACTGCAGAGTCTAGAAGCAGGAACCTGCATTTAACAAGGGTTGTTTAATATACTAAACCATGGAAGGTCTTGTTTTTCTCCAAAGCGCCTATGAGTTATTTAAATTGGGCTCGCACTGGTGGCTTGGTCCTGTCTCTGCAGGACACACACACACACACCAGCTTTGCTAGAATGAATCGGAGTCTCATTCGCGCTAATGCCTTTCTTTCTGACAGTTCAGATTGCTGTGCAAGGACAATTTTCACTGCATTATCGTTGCTTGAGTAACAATTGCTTGTTCCAAGCAAAAGAGCACACCTTGAACGTTGGGGAGCTGGGGAGCTTGCTGATATCTTTTCTTCTCTTTTGAAGCCATTAATTAACCTGCTAGTGATTTCTCCTGGATGTGTATGCCTGTCTTTAATTAAGATTGTGTCTGATCTGTTTATATTGCAGCTGGAGCAGAAGTGAGCTGAGGGGGAATGTTCTCTCTTGAACGGCACCTCCTCTGTCTCTTCCCCCTTCGGTGTCCTGCGTCATGTTTTGAGCATCGCTCCTTGCATGTAAAATGCAGGTGTATATTGGATGGGCTTGCATCACAATAGCAAATTATGAGGATCGGGGAGAACTGTCAATGGCAGTGGTTTTCAACCTTTTTGAGTCCGCAGCTCCCTTAACCAAGCGCAATTCTTCTCTCCTGTGGGAACCACTTACACTGGATGATAATGGGGTGCAAGTCAAAGCCACTGGCTCCCTGAATGCTCCTTGGGGAGAAAGAGAGAGAGATAATGCGGGAAACAGGGGCTTCAAGTTAATGAAAGGAGGACCCCTGTGGCTTTTGCCCGTTCGTTTAGAGCCTGTCTGTACAGGGGGAAGAAAGGGTTAAAATGTAGACCAATAGGGAAGCTGGAGGCGGGGCCTACATGTGTATAAAAGGGCTTAGCCCAAGGTTTGAACAAGTTGGTGGTGTGTAGTGGGTTGGTTTTAGTGGATTGGCTGGTTGGGAAAGGCAGTTGGAGAAGCAGCTGGCAGGCAGTTGGAAATAGAGAGACAGGGCAGTGGGTTCTTGAGTGAGGGGAGGTAGAAGAGATAGAGAGTGAGAAATAAGACTAAGAAAGTAAAGAGTAACAATGTTTGGAATGCCGTAAAAGTTTGTTTGTGTCTGAAATAAAATACACTCTTCATTATTTACTTGAGAACCTGATTGAGACTGAAGTGATTTTACCAGGGAGGACCTGGTTGTTGCATCGGATTAGTGGTGTACGGGTCATTAGTCCGTGAGACGACCGGGGGCTCTCTATGAATGCCACAGCCACCCTGGCAGGGGCGGAGGAAGGGGGCTGGGTGTCACCACTGAGGTGGGTGACAAAATGGCAGGTAGCACTCACCATGAGGCCTGCAGCTTGCCCGAGCCACATGTCTTTCCTGGGATTGGCGCTATGGCTTGGGCTCCCGCAGGCTCCGCGCTGCCCCAAATGGTCCGCTTGCCGCCTCCCCCTCGGCTGTAGGGCGGCTGAGTAGGAGGAGGCAGGCAGACTCCTCGGAGGCCCCATGGAGTGTCCTGCCCTGGCTAGCCCCGCCCCATGGGTGGCTGGCCCCGCCCCTGGGCGCAGAGCACACATGTCACCCTAGGCACCCAATTGGCTTGCTCCGTCGCTGCCCCCTGGGGCTCCATTGAACATTGCTCAGGGTGCCACAGTGCACTGGTTGACAACCAATTGTCTATGGACTTCACAACAGCAAAGACGTAGTCATGACCGTTAGGCATGCTCATATTATTTCATTTATTGCATTCCTTTTTATTGCACCTCAGACGATACAAATGTTTGAGGAATAAAATCAGAACAGAAGAATAAAAAGGGGATTTCAAAACATAAAAGCAGACTCTCCTTCTCCCTGTCCTGCGATCCTTCCCACATGTATTCTACAGCTGGAGAACTCCATTGCCAAATCCATATACAGTGGTACCTCGGGTTAAGTACTTAATTCGTTCTGGAGGTCCGTTCTTAACCTGAATGAAATATACTCAGAGTCGCAAAGTGATTTCATGCTCTTTATTCAGCTCATAGTGGTGAGGAGGAATGAATGGATGTCCCCTCAAAGTATCTGCTTTATATACATTATTTACACAATGGGCTGCACATGATTGGCTAATTCTGGAATTCTACTGTAAGCCAATCAGGTTGTGGATTCACTTATATCTGGAGCATGATTGGGTGGTTCCTGCCAACCAATCATACTGCTGCATTGTTCTAGGACCAATCAAACTGCTGCATTTTGGATCCTATTGTTCTAGGACCAATCAGACTGCTGCAGTTTGGATCCTATTCAACTCAGTACATAACACTGAAACTGTTCTTAACCTGAAGCACCACTTTAGCTAATGGGGCCTCCTGCTGCCGCCGGAGCACGATTTCTGTTCTCATCCTAAAGCAAAGTTCTTAACCCGAGGTAATATTTCTGGGTTAGCGGAGTCTGTAACCTGAAGTGTCTGTAACCTGAAACGTCTGTAACCCAAGGTACCACTGTACCGAGACCCCCATCTTACCAACGCCCCACACAACAAAGGAGGAAGCAAGGGAGGCTTTTGTTTTTGCAGCAAGGCTGAAAGTTTCTAGTGCCTTTAAGTTGAAAGAGCCCAGAAGCCATGGCTGCCATTCATGTCCCTGCAGAGGTGAAAGGAGTTCGCATGGTGTTTTATTTGCTTCTTGGCATTTCTGCTGACAGCTCCAGCAGCGGCAGGGGTGAGGGGAATCCTGACTGTTTGCTTTGCAGTGTACGCAGAAGGGCGACCGGCCGGTGAACTGATAAGTGTGCCACGAACTTACTTGATCCCCCTACTTGCAGGATGGAAAGATGCCCTGATGCCTTCTTCATCTGCCAGTTGGGCTAGTTTGATTGGTCTTGGGGTGCTTTCATTAGAGTTTCCAGGAACATGCCATGCTCTGAACATGTTCCTGGACATTTTATCAGGCCACTGTGTAGAACAGGGTCACCCAATGTTTAGCACCACTTTAGCTAATGGGGCTTCCTGCTGCTGCCGCGCCGCCGGAGCACGATTTCTGTTCTCATCCTGAAGCAAAGTTCTTAACTCGAGGTACTATTTCTGGGTTAGCGGAGTCTGTAGCCTGAAGCGTATGTAACCTGAAGCATATGTAACCCGAGGTACCACTGTAACTGAGAATTTTGAAAGACAGGTGCAGATTAGTTTGAGAAATGTGAATCTGGCAGGTTACGATTAAAACATTAACTGATTTCTCCTCCATGCCTATTTAAGAGATCCAGAAGCAATTTACAGCCATGAGCGTGTCTCTCTGTACACAACTAGCAAGTGTCTCCAGTTTTCTTCTGGGAACAACACCTGAGCAACACTTGAGGCTTCTGCACCCGCTCTCAGTGGGGCTGAGACACAACCAGGCTTCATTCCTCCTTTTGGGGACCACCTCGTGGCACCATCTTCAGAGCTATTGGTTTATCCGGCACTACGAAGGCTTGATTCCTCATCTCTAGGGGAATCTACAGCAGGGTGAGAAACGAAAGAAAGCAATTAGTTAATGAGTCAACCCAGCTCGACATTCAGACTCCTGACGGAAGCTCACAGGGAAGTATCAGCGCTTTGGTTTCGCTGGTTTTAATTAAAACATGTGGCTCAATCCTATCCATGCCTTGGGCAACAGCACCAGACACTGACTTGCACATAGCACCTTCCTTTTGGGGGACTGATGTCTCTTGGGTGACAGAGGCAGGATGGGTGCCAGCCTAGTGTCAGATGTAGTCCCAGCTTCCTTTCTGAAGGAAGGGGGTCCTGCGTAGCAGGAGAAGATGGTGGACAACCCCTCCCTTTACACACACATACAGAGGTGCGCCAGACATCCAGCCTCCTCACCGGAGTTTCCTTGCAGACCCTGAAGGAGAAATGCTGCGCCAGGACTGCAATATAAATACTTTGCATTTATATAGAGTGATACCTTCAGGAATCAACCTCCATCTCACCTGTGATGTGCAGGTGCCAATTAATTAGTCCAGTTAATCTAATTAATTGTCCATTAGATCTACCACAAGATCCACTGACACAACTGATGTGATTGATTTTTTGCAGAAATAATCCGAACCATAGACTTTGCCACTGACACCTCTCACTGTTAGGCATTATGCTTCAGCCACTCTGGCTATCAACAGAATTGGATTATCCCCCAGTTTCAGACTGAATAGACTCAATGGTGCTTGAACTGTACGACCCATATTTACCAGTGGAAGAGCTGAATATCTTATTCTTTTCAATACTTACTATCTTTTTCTTTTCTTTTACCTCCTTGAGCTTCCCACTGGTGAAGGTTGGAGGCCGGAGAGGGAACATTGTTCGTACTTTGCCTTCAAGATGTGTTGGCCTCCAAGATCCCATCTAAACCTATATCCTAGAAAAGACAAAAGCAGTTTCAAACCAATGAGTGGCATAGTCAGGTTCTGAACCCACGACAGATCTGGAACCAATAATATCCAACAGGCAATTGTAAATGGAATAAACATGGAGTGCAGTGATGACTGGGTCACTAAGTTCACACTTGACTTTTGGAGAGGAGTTAATCTGCCCTCACCATTACCCCACCCTGCCCCAGTTTGGCGCCAATGGAGTGACATGTAGAAACTCTCCTCCTTTCGTTATACTATTGTATAGTTAAGAAGTTGGTGAAGGTGGTGAGAACTCTTTCACAAGGACGGCTTTTATGATAGCCAGATCCAGCGTAGCTAATAGAGGCTTTCGGCCCTCGTATATCCTGGATTAAGAGTAAGGAAGAAGAGGCACATTCTACTGAATCAAAAAACAAGCGAGCTACAGGTAGCCTTCACCTGGTGCCTTCAAGATGTGTTGGCCTACATCTCCCATCAGCCCATGGCGACAGGCACTGATGGGAGCTGTAGTCCAAAGCCTCTCCATCACGCCTGATTGGTGAAGGTTGGCTGAGGGAGTCTGCCATAGCAGTTAATGGTGAAGCCTCTAGCAGGGACTCGTCGCTGGTTTGATGTCACAGAAAGATGGGGCAGTCAGAAGAGTCTCTACGGACATGTATGCCTGAAGGCTCTTTGCTACTTGCTTGTTTCCTTACTCTCCGAGTCCCCATCCTCCATCGTTTTATAAGCCAAGGGAGCAACACCTTTTGCTAGTCAAAACCAACTAGAAAAACACATCCCAGAAGGAGCGTTGCCCTGTTACTCTGCTGAAGCAAAGAAAAAAGTCAATGCAAGAGCCTTCTGGCACAGCATGATACTGCCTGAGAGCTCCTGTGGAGGCATTTGCATGCATAAGCAAGGAAGACCCGCCAGCTCAGAGCCTTAAGCTTCAATCTGACACATGCTTGCCTGGGAGTTGTGGCATCTCTGTCCCCTTTTTGACAATATTGGCTCATAGTCTTCTTTCTGCTCAGAAACTCTGTCCTCCCTTTGATTTTAGGCAATCAGCTATCAGAGGCCACTGCAAGGCAGGGTCTTATCTCTGCATGTTTCCTGCCTTCCTTCCCTAGCAATGGCGTTAGCAATGAGTAAGTTGGGCACAGAGACCCTCCTGACACCTTCGATAATGCTTATTATGCCAACTGTAGCATTAGCCAGAACCAATTTATGGATGACACCTAACAGATAAGAAAGGCGTTTAAGATGATGATGATGACGATTTATTACTTATACCCCACCCATCTGACTGGGTTTCCTCAGCCACTCTGGGCGGCTTCCAACAGGAGAGTAAAAATACATTAAAACATCAGTCATTACAAAACTTCCCTAAACAGGGTTGCCTTCAGGTGTCTTCTAAACATCAGATAGTTGTTTATTTCCTTGACATCTGCTGGGGGGGCGTTCTGCAGGGCGGGCACCACCACTGAGAAGGCCCTCTGCCTGATTCCCTGTAACTTGGCTTCTCGCAGCGAGGGAACCGCCAGAAGGCCCTCAGAGCTGGACCTCAGTGTCCAGGCTGAACAATGTGGGTGGAGACGCTCCTTCAGGTCTACAGGGCCGAGGTGGTTTGGGGCTTTCAAGGTCAGCACCAACCCTTTGAATTGTGCTTGGAAACATACTGGGAGCCAATGTAGGTCTTTCAAGACTGGTGTTATGTAGTGTTGGCGGCCGCTAAGACAACTTCATGTTTGGAAACTCCAACTGAAAGTTCACTTGAAGGGCCCACAAGCTGTTCCTTGGCTTAGAGAGCCAACAATATTGTTAGAAAGGATTGCGCACACCACAATCATGTATGGAAAATACTATAAAGGTGTCGTGAATTTTTCATGCTCTGCCCAGCTTTTGGAAACATCCGCTGAGCCATTCTTGCTGCAGCCTGAATAAAGCTGTATTCTTTCCATATGCTCTGGCATAATGAGACCCCTCCGAAGGGTAACAGGAGTGAAACCCATTTAACTTAATGGGGCTTACCTCTGAGTAGACATGCAACTGCCCCCTGGTAAACTGAAGAAGCTACATTCTTAAGAATGCCTATGCTAAATAAGCCCACAAGATAAAAGGCAGAAAACTATGGACAAGTACCGGAATGTTTTTGAGATTCCAAAGCGATCCAGTTGCATATTAAGTATTTTTCCACCCCAGAACATTTCCTTCTTCGGGTTAAACAATGAGATTTGGGATAACCTGAGAAATACAAGCTGTTCATAAAAGGTCACTTACCTTCAGGTCCTTCCATGTTTTTGAAAGCACTCGGTATCAAATAACCATCATACTCTTTTAAGAAACATTTAAGAACGGCCTTTCTGGGCTGGATTTTGGCCGCTTTTCATGAGCACCTCTGATCCCAAGAGGGGAGACAGTGTTACCATATTTAAGGTGGGGTGCCTTTCAGGGCATAAGCCCCCCCTTTAAGGGTCTCAGAGTCCCCCATGTTTGTTAGCGGTCAGAGATGAATGAGCGGAGGCAAGTTCCAGTGAAATCAAAGCTGATCTTTATTATTCTGTTGATAATAGCAATAATTTTATTATTTAATGCTGCCCATCTGGCTGGGTTTCCCCAGCCACTCTGGGTGGCTTATAGTACATATAGAAACGTAGTAAAACCTTAAACATTAAAAACCTCCCAATTCAGAGCTGCCTTCAGATGTTTTCTAAAAGTCAGACAGTTGTTTATTTCCTTGACATCTGAAGGGAGGGTGTTCCACAGGGTGGGTACCACTGCCGAGAAGGCCCTCTTCCTGGTTCCCTGTAACTTCACTTCTTGCAGTGAGGGAACTGCCAGAAGGCCCTCGGAGCTGGACCTCAGTGTCTGGGCTCAACAGTGGAGGTGGAGATGCTCCTTCAGGTATCCTGGGCTGAGGCCATTTAGGGCTTTGAAGGCCAGCACCAACCCTTCAAATTGTGCTCGGAAATGTCCTGGGAGCCAGCAAAAATCCTTTAGGGCCAGTGTTATATGGTCCCGGCGGCCACTCCCAGTCACCAGTCTAGCTGCCGCATTCTGGATTAGCTGTTTTCTCAGAGTCAACAAGTTCCCCGCCTCCTTCATAAGAGGCAAAGACTCAACGCAAGGTGTACAAAGACTATTTAAAGACTTTTGAAAATTGCCCAACCACCCAAAAACATCATTCAAACATCACAGAAAGAGGTGGTCTACAAACAGAATTTTTAGTGTGTGTCGACAGGATACCAAATAATGGTCACAGTTTGCATTATCTGGGCCAGTATGGGAATATCCCTTTGTCAGTGCATTTTTTCTAGAAAAAGAGGTGCCGGAACTCACTATGAACACCTCCCTCCTTCTCTTAGAATAGCAATGGTACCCACCAGAGAGGTGCTGGAACTGAGTTCCTGTGAGTTCCTTCTGAAAACATCCCTGCCCTTTGTCATGATAAATACTTTCTTCCCTGGATCCCTTTGGCAAATTTACCCCTACTGATACACAGAAGATGCTCTATGGACAGTCTGCTCAGCTTGACAGATACTTGCCAGACTGGTTTTGCAGGGAGGAGTAAGGCCCTAGGAGAGGATTATTCACACATGCCCTGCATAAACTGATCAGGACCTCAATGCATGGAGAGGAGGAATTAATCATATTTAATTGCTTTGTGTACACCGCTTGAGAGTTGTTTTTTCATTATGCAGAATGCAAATCCTTCTCAGTAAATAAATAAAGTAGTAAAGTGATCTGCAATGAACCAAGTCATGCAATGTCTTAAGATAAAGAACACACAGAAGTGCAGCTGAAATCCCCTCATTCAGGTATTCATAACTGCTGAACTTTAGCCTGTCCTTCTCCCCGACATGCATCATTCAATGGAGGAGTCTTTCTCTCTGGAGAAGACCCAGCCCAGTGGTGCAGCCCAGAATCCCACTGCCTTATTCTGCAATTAAAGAAAACAAGGCAGGGATTTGTCTGCCCGGCCTCACTAAGCTTTCAATAGGGGGGTGGTGTGGGCAGAAAGCAATTGGCCTGCACAGCTCCTTCAATGAAATCACCCACCGATTGCTAGAGATCAACTTGCTGCACACCCTGCTCTGCATTTATAATAAAGAAAGGCTCCAAAGTCCACCTGCTGATTTCTCCCAGCTCATTGCTTCCCTGTTCTCTTTATCTTGAGCAAACACCCTTGTTTTTTTGCTGTACTTCATAATAATAATAATTAAAAAATCATTATTTATTTTTATACTTGCAGTGTGTGTTGAGTTACATAAAGAGAAGATGAAAATGGCAAACGAAATTTCAGTGGGTGTACTCTGAATGAAAGTTAGTTGAATACAACACATGGAGCCCAACATTATTCTTTTTTCACAGGCCTAGGTAGCAAAAGGTCACTCAACCTTCCCCCACCCCCATAAAGGGTATTTCTATAATTTTATTTAGGCGGTTGTGTCCACAAAGGTGTTCCAGAGACTTCCATCAGTTCAGTTATGGTCAGTGGGAGTTTGCTCAACGCCAAGTGATTAAACCACATAATCATAGAATCTTAGAGTTAGAAAGGACCCAAGGGTTATCTAGTCCAACCTCCTGCAAATCAGGAATCTCAGCGAGATCATACACGACAGATGGCCACCCAACCTCTCCTTAAAAACCTCCAAGGAAGGAGATTCCACAACCTCCTGAGGGAGACCATTCCACTGTCAAACAGCTCTTACTGTCAGAAAGTTTTCCCTGATGTTTAGCTGGAATCTCCTTTCTTATAACTTGAAGCCATTGGTTCGAGGCCTACCCTCCAGAGCAGGAGAAAACAAACTGGCTCCCTCTTCCATGTGACAGTCCTTGAGATATTTGGAGATGGTTTCCATATCTCCTCTCAGTCTCCTCTTTTCCAGGCTAAACATGCCCAGGTCCTTCAAGCACTCCTCATAAGATTTAGTTTCCAGACCCTTGATCATCTTGATTGCCCTCCTCTGCACACGTTTCAGCTTGTCAACATCCTTCTTAAATTGTGGTGCTGAGAATTGGACACAGTATTCCAAGTGTGGCCTGTACATCCTCCAGAGTTGTCACCTTCTTCCCTGTTTTTGAGCTTTCAAGCCCTTGCAGTCCTGGGCTAGACAGAGTAGGTCAGGAATTGGCTGCTTCTGTCCACGAACTTTGTCCTGTGTCTCCATTCCTTCACTCTCTTCCTCTGCTGTTGAGAGTTTGGGAGGTGAGTTCAAAATAAAAGGCTTGTGGCATCAGGTTGGCACCCAGAAGATGGAAGAGATCTACAGACCCTCCAGTGGTCACTTCTAGGTGGGTACCAAATAACAGTTTTGTTTCAGATTTATAAGATAACACTCTTTCAGCATGCTGTGCTTCTATTTTTTTTTATTTAATTTTTTTTATTAAAGGATTTTTTTTTAACAACAAAAACATAACAATACAATACAATAATCACAACAAACAAACAAAAAAACAAGTACAATTTCAGATCTTGTTTTCTTATACCTTACTTCTCCGACTTCCTCATGCCTCCCTTTTCTGTATTCCAATTTCTAATCATTTATTCAGCAAATCTTCCCTTATTTTAATTTAGTTTGATCTTACTTATTCTCCTTATCTTATCCATTACTAATAGTAACCATTTATTTTCTAATCCAACATCATTTTAACTTTCATTAATTTTGTGATATTTCTTTAAATAGTCCTTAAATTTTTTCCATTCTTCTTCCGCTGCTTCTCTTCCCTGGTTTAGGATTCTGCTCGTCATCTCTGCCAGGCCCATGTAGTCAATCACCTTCATCTGCCATTCTTCCAGGGTGGGTAGATCTTGTGTCTTCCAGTACTTTGCAATGAGTATTCTTGCTGCTGTTGTAGCATACATAAAAAAAGTTATATCCGTCTTTAACACCCCTTGGCCGACAATACCCAAGAGAAAGGCCTCTGGTTTCTTAGGGAAGGTATATTTAAATACCTTTTTCAGTTCATTATAGATCATTTCCCAGAATGCCTTAATCTTCGGGCACGTCCACCAGAGATGAAAGAATGTACCTTCCTTTTCCTTACATTTCCAACATTTATTGTCAGGCAAATGGTAAATCTTTGCAAGCTTGACTGGGGTTATGTACCACCTATAGATCATCTTCATAATATTTTCTCTTAAGGCATTACATGCCGTAAATTTCATCCCGGTGGTCCACAACTTCTCCCAGTCAGCAAACATAATGTTGTGACCAATGTCCTGAGCCCATTTAATCATACTTGATTTAACCGTTTCATCCTGTGTATTCCATTTCAGCAGCAAATTATACATTTTTGACAAATTTCTAGTGCTGGATTCTAACAGTTCAGTCTCCAATTTTGATTTTTCCACCTGGAAGCCAATTTTACTGTCCATTTTAAACACTTCATTTATTTGATGATAGTGCAGCCAATCTCTCACTTTCCCTTTTAATTTCTCAAAACTCTGCAATCTCAGTCTGTCCCCTTCCTTTTCCAGAATTTCCCAATATCTTGGCCATTTAGACTCCATATTTAACTTTTTAACTGCCTTAGCTTCCATTGGCGACACCCACCTTGGGGTTTTGTTTTCCAACAGATCTTTATATCTAGTCCAGACATTTAGTAGTGCTTTTCTGACAATATGGTTTTTAAAACCTTTGTGTGCTTTAACCTTGTCATACCACAAATATGCATGCCACCCAAAGATATTATTAAAACCTTCTAAATCCAGGATATCTGTATTTTCAAGAAGTAGCCAATCTCTTAGCCAGCAGAAAGCTGCCGCTTCATAATAAAGTTTAAAGTCTAAAGTCTGGCAGGGCAAATCCCCCCCTTTCCTTTGCATCCGTTAGAATCTTAAATTTTATTCTGGGCTTCTTGCCCTGCCAGACAAATTTAGATATATCTTTTTGCCACTTCTTGAAACAATCCGTCTTATCCATTATTTGCAATGCTTGGAACAGAAACAACATTCTTGGCAATACATTCATTTTTATAACCGCAATTCGACCTAACAAGGAAAGCTTCAAATTTGACCAAATCTCCAAATCTTTTTTCACTTCTATCCAAGTTTTTTCATAGTTATCTTTAAATAAATTCACATTCTTAGCTGTCATATTTATCCCCAAATATTTCACTTTTTTAACCACAGTCAACCCTGTCACATTCTGAAACCTTTCTTTTTCAAACAGTGTTAGATTTTTCTCCAATACCTTAGTCTTTGACTTATTCAATTTGAATCCTGCCACTTGACCAAACTCTTGAATTATTTCCAAAACTCTTTTCGTGCTAGCTTCTGGCTCTTGTAATGTAAGTACCAGGTCATCTGCAAATGCTCTCAATTTATATTGTTTAGCTCCGACCTGAACCCCTTTAACCAACTGGTCCTTCCTAATCATATTTAGCAAAACCTCCAGGACTGATATAAAAAGTAGTGGGGAGATAGGGCACCCCTGACGTGTCCCTTTTTCAATCTTGAACTCTTCTGTAACCACATTATTTACAATTAATTTTGCTTTCTGTTCAGAATATATTGCACCTATACCATTTTCAAACCCTTGACCTACCCCCATCCCCCGGAGGTTCTTCAGCATAAAACTCCAAGATATATTGTCAAAGGCTTTCTCGGCATCCACAAATATCAAAACTGCCTTAGTGTTTATATTCACTTCCAACTTTTCCAAAATGTCAATTATATTCCTTACATTGTCCGACAAGTGCCTTTTCGGGAGAAAGCCCGCTTGGTCCCCATGAATCTCCTCCATCAAAACTCTTTTCAATCTCTTTGCTAAAATATCAGCAAAGATTTTATAATCCACATTTAGTAGCGAGATGGGTCGGTAGTTCCCAGATACGTGGAGGGAGGCCTACATCACACTTATACCAAAGACAGACACTGAAAAGACCCAACTTAAGAACAGCATGCTGTGCTTCTAGAGCTCCTTCTACATCCCAACCCTATGCAAGTTTACTTGGAAGTAGATATCCTTGCAGTTGAGAGGCTGCTATCTCCTAAGGCTTTCAGGGGACTTAAAATGCTCCTTCTACTTTCAGAGTTATAAATTAGCCCAAGAAAAGGAAGATAACAGAGTGGTACATACAGCATGAAAATGCCTAGGAAGGCAATGAGAAGTGACCATGTCTCAGTGGAGAAACTTGGAAGGAGATCCATCTTGTTGGCCCTTGATGTCTCACTGCCTCTGGCTTTGATCAAGGATTTCTATTCTCTTTCTGCTTGTTCAGGGCTGGAGCTCAAAGGGAGAAAATATTCTCACAGTATCGTTTGCGATCTGTTTGTCTTCCTTCAATTACTGGGCCAAGCTTGTTTCCTTCGATGTGAGAAGAGGCCAGGTGAGAATTCCTTGTCGTGGAAGTGGCTGGAGAGAGGGAGTTTTGCCACAGGTTCCCTTGGAAGATGGAGCAAACTTTCTTTCTGCTGCTCTGGGGGCGAGCACCCAAACCGATGGATTCACTTGCAAGGAAGGATATTCCAGCAAAACCTTAGGAAGAATGTTCTATGAGCCATGTGTCAGTGGAATAAGTAAAGGTAAAGGTAAAAGGGACCCCTGACAGTTAAGTCCAATCGTGAACGACTCTGGGGTTGTGGTGCTCATCTCGCTTTACAGGCCGAGGGAGCCGACGTTTGTCTGCAGACAGTTTTTCCAGGTCATGTGGCCAGCATGACTAAGCCACTTCTGGCGCAATGGAACACCGACACCAGAGCAGCACACAGAAACGCTGTTTACCTTCCACTGGAGTGGTACCTATTAATCTACTTGCACTTTTTGTCGTGCTTTCGAACTGCTAGGTTGGCAGGAGCTGGGGCCGAGCAACAGGAGCTCACCCCATTGTGGGGATTCGAACCACCGACCTTTTGATCGGCAAGCTCAAGGCTCAGTGGTTTAGACCACAGTGCTTCCCGCATCCATGGAATAGACTTCCTCAAAAGATGGTGGGCTCTCTTTCCTTGAAGGCTTTTAAACAGAGGTTGGATCCCTTTCAACTCTATGATTCTATGACAAACATGAAGACAGATTGAGGGGGGATCCAGCTGCCATGGTTACTCTGGTGGCAACCTTTGAGGGGGTCCAACTCTGGTCCTCTGCACCCTGATGCTGTTGTTTTAAATCCAGAGAGCTCTTGCCTGCCAGTCTCTGGCCTCAGCGAGTTCCTGATCACATAACATCAAGCTCAGAGCCAGGATCCCAGAAATGGGGGCGGGCGGCAGGCTTTTGAGCAAGCAAAAAGGCTGCTTCAGTCTTAGTCTCCCTTAGATACATTGACAAAATCAATGTCTGGTGGTGAACATCTGCAGCGAAATCAAAATTGAAAGTGAATGGGGCTACGTTGCAAAGATTACCAAATGCTTCTGGCAGCTGTGAGGCTAGAAGTAGCCAGTCACAGGAAGGCCGCAGTCACCCCCACCTCACAGGGGTGTCGTGTGGGTTGCGGCACCAGGGCAGTTTCCCTGGTTGCAAAATTATTAGGGGTGCAAAAATTCAAAAGGGGGGAAAAGTAGTACAGTGGTACCTCAGGTTAAGAACTTAATTCATTCTGGAGGTCCGTTCTTAAACTGAAACTGTTCTTAACCTGAAGCACCACTTTAGCTAATGGGGCCTCCCGCTGCCGCTGTGCCGCTGCCACACGATTTCTGTTCTCATCCTGAAGCAAAGTTTTTAACCTGAGGTAATATTTCTGCATTTGCGGAGTCTGTAACTTGAAGCGTATGTAACCTGAAGCATATGTAACCCGAAGTACCACTGTAATGATAAATTAAGAAGAAGAAGAGTTTGGATTTGATATCCTGCCTTTCACTCCCTTTGAGGAGTCTCAAGCGGCTAACATTCTCCTTTCCCTTCCTCCCCCACAACAAACACTCTGTGAGGTGAGTGGGGCTGAGAGACTTCAGAGAAGTGTGACTGGCCCAAGGTCACCCAGCAGCTGCATGTGGAGGAGCGGGGAAGCGAACCCGGTTCACCAGATTACGAGACTACCGCTCTTAACAACTACACCACAATGGCTCTCTAATTAAGAATAGAGTGCCCTCCCCCTCACAGAGAATATCTCCCAGTTTTCACACGGGCAGACTGAGGAGCAGATTTGGGTGTTGGCCAGTTGTTAGGGCACCCTCTGTATGGGCTTTAGAAAGATACCCGCTCCTGACCAATCCCCCGTCCCACTCTCAGCTGTGCTCAGTACTTATGGGGCACCGCAGCTGCCACTCAGGTCTCTAAGCTATTGCCCCTTTGTTCCAGCCTATCAGCAGGTAGTGTGAAGGATATTTGCCTTGCCCTGGGCACTAGCAACCCACAATACACCACTGCCACCTCCAAGGGATGGCGGGGATGTCCGTCCGAATGCTTGACTCAGCCCTGGAGGGTAGGTAAAGGATACAAAGAAACAGGATAAATTTGACATGACTTGGTTTACTTATATTAATGATGTGAATGGCAATAAAACCAGGTGCCAATCAACAGATGCATCTTTATAGTGTGGATATTTTTGTTTTGCTGTATTTTGGAGAAATCAATAACAAAAATAATTGTTTTTAGAAGGATGCACTAGGAACCTGGTTTTGTTCCTCAGCTGAGGATACTGTAGACTGTGACTCCATGTCCTGTTCCATGTCCGGATTCCAGAGTCATCCCAGTGAGTGACACCCAATTCTGATTCACTTTTTCAGAGTATTAAAGGGAGACAGCAGAAATGCTAAATTGTTGCTTGTGTGCAGTAAAGGACAGAATGAGGGCCAATAAACTGCAACTCAATCCAGACAAGATGGAAGTATTGTTTCTAAATGGTCTGACTGCACAGGTGAGCAGCTTTTGCCCAGATTCAGATGGAACTGCAATCCCTCCAGAAGAAATAGTTTTGAAGTTGGCAGGGGGGAGTGCTCCTCAATCCAGTTTTGTCTATGGAATCACAGGTTGCTTCCATGGCACAGCAAAGCTCGTACCATCTTAGACTGATGTGCCAGCTACAACCCAACTGGTCTCAGTTGTTCATGCTCTTGTAGCCTTGAAATTAGGGTGTGTTCACACAGCCCCCAATTCAAAATATTGAGGGGGCAGGAGCCCCAAGCGCCCCCTGTACCAGGTGGTGATGTACTGCAGTGTATACTGTGCCAAAGGCAGATCATTGAAAATAGAGCTTCAATATTGCTTCCTGGGAACGAGTGATACAATCATATTACATGGGTCTTTCACCAACTGCAACTACTGCTTCTGAGCTGTTTCCAGACCCAGTTTTACACACTGTTAGGTGACTCTAACAACTCAACAAGGGAAGCCGCGTTTAACAAGGGAAGTTTAATCTACTAAACCACAGCAGATCTCATTTCTCTCCAGAGTGGTATTTAAATTGGGCTTGCACTGGTGGATGGGTCCTGTTTCTGCAAGAGCATTTCCACATACAGAGAGAGAGTTTTGAAAGAGTGCATCTGAGTCACAGGGACCCAGATAAATCACATTACCCAGGACTGTGATGTGTGTAAATTCTAGGAAGGGGTTTTTGCAATCATGGCCTGCACCGATTGAGTTTCCTGTCATTCAGTGGTCATGATTTGATGCCATGGTGATTCTTTCTTCCCAAGCAACCCTGAGGAATTCAAGTTGCATGTGCTCTGTATGGATCCCTTAACGAAATCTCCTCTGCACCCTCCCCAAACTACAGTTCCCAGAATTCCATGGGGGAAGCCAAGACTGGTAAACTGGTCTCGGACTGATACAAAATTGTAGGCTGGGCATGCTCCAATTAATCATCATTGATGATCTGGTTTTAAAGGGGACTTTTAAAATCTACGGTACTTTATACTACAATAATTTTCAAGATGCCTTGCAACCAAATATATATAATATTGTTTAAAAAAATATCCAAAACAGCCTTGAAATAATAGAAGCGACAGATCAGGCAAATAGAGGAATATTAAAGGATGGACAAATTTGCTAATTTGGGTTTCCCACTTTGCAAGTCTTAGATTTGCTTCGCCCCAATTCCACAGAGGGGTTTGCATGAACATTTGCACACATTCTTAGCGCCCATTTTCCTTGCAGACACACTTTTGTATGAATGTTTCACAGTGCAAGCATTTTCTTTTTGTATTGTATTTTTATGTTGTGAACCACCCTGAGTTCTACAAATGAAGGGCTGGATACAAATTTAATAAGCAAAATAAATAAACTATTGTAAATTTTGGCGAATTTGAACAGAATGAAAGCATTTTGGGTTTTTTTCCTGAATAGAACGCATCGTTTAATGTTACTTTCACTAAGATACACATTTTTGCATGAATCTTCCACTGACAATGCACTAACAACACCCATTTTTGTGATTGTTCTGTGGCTGGAAAACTTCAGTGCCAAATTCAGAGAAGTATGAAGCTGTAAAGAGAGCTCTGTTTCAGTTTGCAAATCAGTTTGATCTGCTGGAACCATTAGTAGTTCTCTTTGGGGAAACCTCCCAGAGCAACACCCAAAGCTTTTGCACTTGCTGCCGAGGTGACTGAGACACGACCAGGCTTCACTCCTCCTTTTGGGGACCACCTCGTGGCACCATCTTCAGAACTATTGGTTTCTCCGGCACTAAGAAGGCTTGGTTGCTCATCTTAAGGGGAATCTGCAGCAGGGTGAGAATTGAGAGAGCAATCAGCACATCAGTCAACCCATCTTAACATCAAGACCCCAGCAGAAGATGACAGGGGAGTTTCCCTGGCTTAAATCAAAACATGCAGTACGATGCTATCTATCTGACTTGGGCAAGGGACACGGGAGGCGTTGTGGGTTAAACCACAGAGCCTAGGACTTGCCGATCAGAAGGTTGGCGGTTCGAATCCCCACGATGGGGTGAGCTCCTGTTGCTCGGTCCCTGCTCCTGCCAACCTAGCAGTTCGAAAGCACGTCAAAGTGCAAGTAGATAAATAGGTACCATTCCGACGGGAAGGTAAACAGCATTTCCGTGCGCTGCTCTGGTTCGCCAGAAGCGGCTTAGTCATGCTGGCCACATGACCCGGAAGCTGTCTGCGGACAAACGCTGGCTCCCTTGGCCTATAGAGCGAGATGAGCGACGCAATCCCAGAGTCGGTCATGACTGGACCTAATGGTCAGGGGTCCCTTTACCTTTACCTATGCCTTGGGCACTGGTGCCAGACATTGAAACTCCAAGTGTCATGCCCCTTGCCCCTTCCTTTTACACACACACACAAACACACACACACACACACACACACACACACACCATCCAGCCTCCTCACCGGAGTTTCCTTGCAGACCCTGAAGGAAAAATGCTGCACCAGGATTGCAATTGCCACCTTCATCGTGACGAGAGCAAAGCGCATTCCCAGGCAGTTCCGGGGACCAGCTCCAAAGGGCAGGTATAGGTAGGGATCCACTTGATCCTTGTTCTCTTTGCTGAACCTGGTTGCATTCACAGAGATGAGAGAAATGGAGGCTGGGTAAGGAACCAGAACGGGCAGATCTGATGCATTGATAGGAGAGGCAAAAGAAGAAGAAGGCAGCAGCTCAGGGCTCACAACAAGGGGACATTGCTCACCACCAGCTGGTTCTCAGTTGCTTGTCCTCAGCTGCATCCACCAGCTGAATCAAGTGGGGACGATGCTGCGTAGTGTCGCGCAAATGGGGGTCATGAGTGCAGTACCCACTGGTACCACCTATGGTGTCTGTGATGCAAAACGTCCCCTCCAGAGTCTCTTTGCTCTTCCTGCTCAGATGACACTGTTTGAAGAGACCCCTTTCATTATGGTCAGGATGGAGCAAATCCCCACTGCCCAGCGGACTGGGTAGCTGGGGGGGAGGTGTGTCGGGGGGGAGGGAGTGCAGAGCTAGAGAGACACATGGCTGCCAACGCTGCTGCCACTGATGGCAGTGGAAACATTTATTCTACATTGGCTCCCAGTACGTTTCCAAGCACAATTCAAAGTGTTGGCGCTGACCTTTAAAGCCCTAAACAGCCTCGGTCCTGTATACCAGAAGGAGCGTCTCCACCCCCATTGTTCTGCCTGGACACTGAGGTCCAGCTCCAAGGGCCTTCTGGCGGTTCCCTCCCTGCGAGAAGCCAAATTACAGGGAACCAGTCAGAGGGCCTTCTTGGTGGTGGTGCCCGCCCTGTGGAGCGTCCTCCCACCAGATGTCAAAGAGAACAACAACTGCCAGACTTTTAGAAGACATCTGAAGGCAGCCCTGTTTAGGGAAGCTTTTAATGTTTGATGTATTACAGTGTTTTAATATCTGGTTGGAAACCGCCCAGAGTGGCTGGGGAAGCCCAGCCAGATGGGCGGGGTATAAATAATAAATTATTGTTATTATTATTATTATTCTTGGCTTGGCGGCTCAGCCACCTTCCAGCTTAGCCAGCACAGCTGGCCAGGCCAAAAGGAGAAGGAGGCGCCACCCAAACCCAAAGGCCCAGCCAGGATTCAGTTCGCCTCCCTGTGGCTCTGGAAGGTGCCAGGACCCAGTCAAGCTTGCAAAAATCTACCATTTGCCCAATAATAAATGCTGGAAATGTAATGAAACTGAAGGTACTTTCTATCACCTTTGGTGGACGTGCCCAAGGATTAAGGCCTTCTGGGAAATGATTTATAATGAAATTAAGAAGGTGCTTAAGTCTACCTTTCATAAGAAACCAGAGGCTTTTCTCCTGGGCATGGTAGGCCAATTGGTGTCAAAGAAAGATAGGACGTTTTTTATGTATGCTACAACAGCAGCAAGAGTTCTACTAGCAAAGTATTGGAAGACACAAGAACTACCCACACTGGAAGAGTGGCAGACGAAGGTGATCGACTACATGGGACTGGCAGAGATGACGGGCAGAATCCGTGACCAAGGGAAAGAGACGGTGGAAGAAGATTGGAAGAAATTTAAATTTTATCTTAAAAATTCTTGTAAAATTAGTGAGTGTTAAAATGTCAAGGGTAAAGCATAGCAGATTTGCAGAGATAAATGATTGGATAAGAGGAAAGAAAAGGGTTAAAGAAAGGAATTCATAAGTAATTTAGATCAGGGGTTGCTGAAAAAGTTTAAAATAGGGATGCAGAAAAGGGAGGCATGGGGAAGTCATTGAAATTGGGTACATGAAAAAATTTATGAAATTATACATGTTTTTATGTTTGTTTGTTTGTGTTTGTTGTTTGTAGTGTCTTATAACATATGTTGAAAAGCCAATAAAAATTTTATTAAAAAAATTAAAAATGGAAGGTGCCAGGACCTCAGCCAAGAGAGGGAGCCTGTTATAAGGGTGCCTGGATGTGCCCTTCTCAGAATTTTGTGCCCGGGGCCCAGGATTGCATGCCAACCCTCCCTTCCATTCTGGATAGGGGAGTGCAGTGCCTCCTTTCCCTGCCCCCACCAGATTGGGGCAGCTCATGTGGGACATGGCCACACTATTTTGGGGTCCCACTTCTTTTCTCCCCTTGTGAACGTGGCACCTATTTAGTGGCTTGCCACCCTCTCTCAACAGCAGCCATTCTGTGCCACGTCACACCTCGTGGCAGGCATTTTATGAATAGCAACCCCAGCATTTGCTCAAAATTACAGGTGTACCCCCAGGCCCGAAAAAGTTGGTGATTTATTTTCACCTCCAGTTGGGCATCTGCAAAATGCTGGTATCACAATTGGCATTGTGATGTTTCTATCACTTTCTAATTCTATTACAGTTTGTTTGCTATGTTTATATGCCTTAAGTCCCTGTGGGATATAAATAAATGTAACCAAATGATGATGGTGGTGATGTCAGCAGCCCAGCTGAGGCTGAAATCAGGAGCAGCTGATGATCTACTAGTGTTTGGGTGGATCTTTCACTCATGTCATTTGAACATGTGGCCTTTCATCAGGTGGCGTATATTCAGAGCACAAGGTTTTTTGCAGTGGGATAGGAAGGGTTACCTCTCAGGTCTGAATTCGTCAGGTTCTGGCCAGTATTCAGGGTCCCGATGAAGCGTATAGGGAGGAATGATCACATTCATGTCCTTCAGGATAGTCACCCCATTGATTTCTACATCTTTCTTGCAGGTCCTTTCAATCCGTCCTCCAAGGGGATACAGCCTTTGCGTTTCACTCAGGACCATGTCAAGATATTCCAGTTGCATGATGGCATCATACGTGAGAGGAGCCTTTGGGGGGATTCAAGGGGGGTGATGAATTGTAACCAGTGAGACCCTAAACCAGGCTCACACAGAGACCTTCAGAAGGAAAGATCTCAGTTGAGGTGGCCTTATTCTGAGATTTCTGTCCATGAATGTGAAAAACTCCGTGGGTTGCATTCAACAGCTGCAAAGGTGGAATGCAACTTATGCAACTGGTCTGTTTCTCTCTCCACTGTCCCAATCTAAGATGGCTCAGGTGCTAAGATCCTCAGGTGAGCGCCTTCTCTTCGTCCCATCAACATCAGAAGCCCAGCTGGTGATGACTCAAGAAAGACAGGGCCTTTTCTGTGGCTGCTCTGAGATTGCACTATTCCCTCCCAAGAGAGGATAGACTGGCTCCCTCTCTGTCATCCCTCTGCCAGCAGGCTAAGACCTTCCAGTTCAAACAGGCCTTTGAAATCTAAGGTCCAGGTGATGCTGACCACTGGGCTGATGTCAGGGCAAACTGGATTTTAACTGCTGGTACTAAGTTGTGTTTTGGTGTATTTTCACTTTAGTTTCTAACTGGTTCATTTTTATTACTCCTCTGTCCATGCCCCCCAAATTAGATAAATAACTCTCCTGTAACTCCCCCACCCAAAAAACCTTCTCCATTAGGTCCGGCCTCACCTTTGCAACCTGCACATTCTTACCTTGTTGGGCAGTATGGTATCTATCTCATCTTGAAGCTTCTGCTGGACATCTGGGTGAGTGGCCAAGAGGTAGGCAGCATAACCCAGGGAGTTGCTGGTGGGTTCGTATCCAGCAAAGACAAAGATGAAGGACTGGGCCAGGATTTCAATGTCAGTCAAACCTGCAAACAAGCAGAAGTGAGAGAGTTCAAGTGAAAACAAGTACAGCCTGTAGTCTGGCTGGGAACATGATCAGTGCAGGTAACATGCATTGCACTGCAATGCAATGGTTTTCTTTTCTTTCCAAACAATAGTGCCGAAATCAAAACAGTAGCTCATGCGTTTCTCTCCCTCTGGGGTTGTTTGATGCTCTCAGGAATAGGGCCAAGGAACGGCCAGGTTCCCAAGGTTACTAATAACACCTTGGCTTTTTTTAAAAAAAACAACCCACAAAACCCTATATTGTCTTCTTTTCTCTGTTGTTTTAAACAATCCAGCAGTCTCTGGGAAAATAACTTCCTGGTTCACAGGTAGAGCAGCAACACCTTGTTGATCAGTCCTTGCAGCACACACATAATAAAGGACAATGCAATGGGCAGTGGCTCCCTAAGCAGGCCGTAACTCACTCTCGGGGGGGGGATTTCCTAGGGGGTGCCAAGAGGCAAGGGGGTGCTGGACTATCAGATTTTGAAAAGCTGGTCTCACGGGATCAAATTCATGAGTTTTGTTGAATTAATTAAACTAAACCCTTTTAATGCGATTTTTCAATCAATGTGCAATCAATTGTTGCTGTTTTGAATTTTATTGTGCCATTGTCTGCCTTAGGGTGTTGTGCAAATCACTATTTGGATAGTAATGCTTTTGAGAGGGGAGGAAGTACTGAGAATGAGTTTGTGGAATCAAGGGGGGGGTGGCCCAGGAAAAAAAATGGGAATTACTTCTGGGAACTTAAATAAGAGGGAAAGTAATATTCTGAGGCCTTTACCACTGAGTGTAATGACAAGGCAGAGTAGGGCCTTTTAGGTTGTGGCTCTCTTTCTGTGCAAAACTCTCCCCTGCAAGGTCTGCCAAGCGCCTTCACTGACCTCTTTTTAGCACCAGGGAAAGGCTTCCCCCTGGCTTTTGATAGACTGAGATGATCCTTTGCTGCTACTAGTCTGCTGCCCAAGCTTCCTATGGCTGTTTATGGGACCTGCTTTGTTCTGTTTTATGGTATAATGTATTTATATTTATATTTTAAATATGACTTAAGTCGCTTGGAGACGTTTGAGTTACAAGAGACTGGAAAGTCATTATCATCAACAACATACGAAGATTGGGGGGTTGGTTTGGAATTGTGTCTGTGGGTTCAGTCTTGTTTCTGGCATCCTTCTGTCTTGAGAGTGTGCCTCTGGGGATGAAGTCAAATCTGTGTATTTGCAGCACTGAAGTGACCCCTCCAGAACCCCAAGCCTGGGCACTGTGTCTGGAGGTCCTGGGCTGCCCAGAAGACCAGAACCCCCCTCTTGGCCTTGCTGATGTCCAAAGGAAAGCAAAGCAAGACATTTGGCACCAGCTGCAGGAGTTGCTGGAAGGAGATGTACAAGACGCCTTCCAATCATCTTAGGGACTTAGGCACAAACCCCTGAGAAAGAGCCAGTGTGGTGTAGTGGTTAAGAGTGGTAGACTCATAATCTGGTGAACCGGGTTCGCTTCCCTGCTCCTCCACATGCAGCTGCTGGGTGACCTTGGGTGAGTCACACTTCTTTGAAGTCTCTCAGCCTCACTCACGTCACAGACTGTTTATTGTGGGGGAGGAAGGGAGAGGAGAATGTTAGCCGCTTTGAAACGCCTTCAGGTAGTGGTAAAGCGGGATATCTTCTTCTTCCGCTCTGGATTTGTGTAGAGTTTACTCCTCAGCCTTTTCTTCTCCCAAAGATATCCCACCAAAGTTTAGGATCAGAGTTTTCCCACTCCTAGATGGGCTGCCTTCCCAGGTGGACGAGACCCATTTGCTCCTCACTTCCCTCTACAGCACATGCAGAGACTGTCTTTGGACACACTATTGGTCTCGTCCCCTCAGTCTGCTGGAGCCTGTCTTCACGTGCAAGTGAAGTTCCTAAGTCATCGAGGATTTGGGCAATTTCAACTCCTCAGGAAAGACAACTCGGGAACATGATCTGTGTAGGTAACATTCATTGCATTGCATTTTTCAAACTGGGATAGGCAATTTCAAGTCTTCAGGAAATACAACTTCCCTTCAGGTCAGTTAAATTGTGTGGCATTACCTTTATAGGAGTGGTTCAAGCCATTGCTCTGGTGGTCAGTCTTGGCACTTTGGGAGTCGATCATCAGCTGCAGGAAATCCACCCGGCCCTAACCAGAAAACAAATAAACCAGTGGAGAAAATGTGCGGCAGAGAGACTCCCATGGGGGCCACTGGGCCGAGATGGTTTGAAGCCCCTGGTTTTTTAAAGGGCTAAATACAGCCGTGAGAACTGGCCCCCTTTGCCCTTGAGGAGTGGCCGTGTGATCATCTCACTGTACTTAGGCACAACCGGACATACTGAGGGGGTAAGAGAGTCAAGATATTAGGCTGTTTTGTGGAGCAAAAAGCAGTGAAGCAGCACAGAGAAAAGTTGACACCTAGGGGATTTTTCAGTGAAAAATCACACCCCCACACACCCACACACAAAATGAAAGCCCTTTTCCATGTCAAAGATATTCACCCCCAAATTACGGCACAATTCTTACCTTTTGCCCTTCTTTCTGCCGCGTTTCCTTCATTTTTTCGAAGGACCTTGAAAAGAAGCTTAAAGCTTCTGCGTTGAATAAATTCACATTCATTAATTTCAGAAGAGGAATCAAGAATGGGAACGTGGCTGCAAGAGACAGAAATCATACGGTGAACAGGAATCAACCTTCCTGAAGCAAAGCATTAGATATGCTGATTGGTAGATAGATTTCTGTAGATAATTATTGATAAACTTTGGTTTGGTCTAAGGATCATAGCTTGCAAGCCTTAATAGAGCCTGGTCAACCTCATTGTGAATCTCAGGGTTGCAATTTCTGTATATGCAATCCATGTATGAAGATATGTGCATTTTGTTACATTGCATGCACACTGATTACACCCTCCCAGAACGTCCCACACATGTACCTAATGGTAGGGCCAGTTCTTAGAATAATCCTCACAATATTTTAGATGCAAGTGCAGTCTAGAGAGAAATCCTATTTTGGAAAGGCCATCATGGCTCAATGGTCGACCCACATTTGGTCCTCGTGACCAGGCTGGGCTGGGAACGCCCCCTGTCAGAAACCCTGGAGGACCTAGTAGAAAAATCTGTAGAAAATTCTGTGCTTGATGGACCAGTTATTATGTTTCCATAATAACCAGGCTGCGAACTTCCACTGGGCCATCAGAAATCAGAAGCCAACTTACCTATCAAAACGATGCGTGGATCAAAAGCAGCAAACTTGGTCATCTTCTTCATCTCCTTGACAAAAGGATCTGCAGGGTTGTTCATAGAGTCAATGTTCACACCAAACGAAGTACTGGTGACGACATCCATGCTGTAGGCCCCAAAGACGCTGGGGAGGGAACAGAGCAGCCAAATCAGGCTCTCAGTATACTTAGGATTTTCCATAGGCCTGTTTCTGGCCACCCAATGTGATCTGGATTCGCCTCAAAGGCAGCCCACATTGTATGCTATGCTGTTTTGACTGAGGCCTTTCCTGGCTCAAACCACTTACTCCTTCATAACCACAAATTCATTCTTTTCCACTTTCTTCTGAACGTTTTGCATCAAAACCTCCCCGTAGTGTTTGATGATGGGAAACATCTGAAATACAAATCAATGAACAGAGATGTCAACACCTAACGGCAGTTGACCTTCCTTGCTCCAATGGAGTTCTGGAAATCCTGTGACTTGCTCATCACTCATCAAAAATGCAATCACGAAAGATGGGCTTCATTTTTTGTTTCGCTTTGGCATTTTTGTTTCGCCATGTTGAGAACTGGCTGGTCTAGGTCGTAATGATACTACTTTGCAATTACAGTATATGGAGTGATATCTCCAGGAATCAACCTCCATCTCAGCTCTGATTCGCAGGTGTCCATTAATTAGTCAAATTAATCTAATTAATTATCAATTAAAGTTTTCAGCTCTAGTTAAAAAAAAAAGTCAAAGAGATCCACTGGCTTGATATCTGTGGTTGTTTTTTTAAGAGAGTGAAGCTGAGAAAAAATCCAAAACATAGACTTTGCAACCTCACATTCGTAGGCATTATGCTTCAGCCACTCTGACTATCAACAGAATTGGATTATCCCCCAGTTTCAGACTGAATAGACTCAATGGTGCTTGAACTGTACGACCCATATTTACCAGTGGAAGAGCTGAATATTTTATTCTTTTCAATACATAATATCTTTTTCCTTTTTTTACCTCCTTGAGCTTCCCACTGGTGAAGGTTGGAGAGAGAATAGTGCGAATCCTCTTCCATTGTTCGTCCTTTGCCACTGAGACGGCAGACTCCAAGATCCCAACTAAACCTAAATCCTAGAGGAAACAAAGCAGTTTCGAACCATTGAGCGGCAAAGTCAGGTTTTGAACCCATGACAGATATGGAACCAATAATATCCAACAGGGAATTGTAAACAGAATAAACATGGAGGGCAGTGATGGCTGGGCGACTAAGTTCACACTTGACTTTGGGAGAGGGATTAATCTGCCCTCCCCATTACCCCACCCTGCCCCAGTTTGGCGCCAATGGAGTGACATGTATGAACACTCCTCCTTCCATGATACTATTGTATACTTAAGAAGTGAATGCCTACCCGACGGTTGGTGAAAGTGGTATAACACTCTTTCACGAGGACGGCTTTTATAATAGCTGGATCCAGCGTAGCTAACATAGGCTTTCGGCCCTCGTAAATCCTGGATTAAGAGTAAAGAATGGTATGTTTTTGAGATCCCAAAGAGATCCAGTTGCAGATGTAGCATTTTCCTGCCCCAGAACATTTCCTCCTTGGGATCAAGCAATGGGATTTGGGCTAATGTGAGAAATACAAGCAGGTCATAAAAGGTCACTTACCCCCAGGTCCTCCCATATTTCTGAAAGCACTCTGTATCAAAGTTGATAAACCCCTGTGGAAAGACATTTAAGAAAGTTAAGAACGGCCTTTCTGAACCGGATCAAGGCTTATTTTAAGGAGCACCTCTGATCCCAAGAGGGGGGAGCAGAAAGGGGCCTCAGGAAACCTCTTGAGCAGGGCAGGAATGTCACCAGACACTCACCTTACGATAGGACCAGATATTTCCAAAGAAAGGCAACGGCGATGGACCTGGAATGCCCAGTTTCTTGAAGACGCCATACGGCCAAAATCCATATCTGTTTTTTTTGTAAAACGAGAGGGGGGGGGGAGAGAGAGAGAGAGATGCAAATCTGTCAGCAGAGCATGGAAGCCTGTCCAGGGTTCAGAGGGGAAACCTGGCAGGTTGATGCACCTGTGTGTGGGCTCCTCCTGTTAAAAAATCCCACAAGGAACTGACTTGGGCACCACAGGGCAAAAAATGAGATGATATGGGCTAATATGCAACCCAGGCCTTCAAGAGAGAAGACGAAGAAGAGGAGTTTGGATTTGATATCCCGCTTTATCACTACCCGAAGGAGTCTCCAAGTGGCTAACAATCTCCTTTCCCTTTCATCCCCCACAACAAACACTCTGTGAGGTGAGTGAGGCAGAGAGACTTCAGAGAAGTGTGACTGGCCCAAGGTCACCCAGCAGCTGCATGTGGAGGAGCGGAGACGCGAACCCGGTTCACCAGATTACGAGTCCTCCGCTCTTAACTACTACACCACACAAGTACAACTGAATAACTCAAAGTACATTGTTGAGCTGTGGCACACAATGGGTGGGGCCACAGAGCCAGTTGCCCTGGACCCAAAATTCTTAGGGGCAATGAGAAATTTGAAATTATGTACCCTTCCCCTTCAAACATTCTACACAATTTTTCAACATTTTACCATATTTTTCTGGCCATACTGTCCTTATGTAATCCTGATCGGTGAATTACATAATACCTATTTATAGTGTGATTTCCCCTTTGAATGTACGGACACTGTTGTGTTTCATAGCTTGCTTTAAGGAAATCATAATTAAGACATTCATACTTCCACCGAGGTGCAACAGGCCCCTCTTTCTCTAGCCTCCTTGTCCCCATGTTGTTTGTAACTCTGACAGTTGCCAGTGTGTATGTGTGCAGATAGTAATTGGATTGCTTGGTTAATTGTGTTGTTCTGACATGTTGACAGGTTAGTTTTCGTTTTCTGCTGACGTAGTAGCCATTTCTTGTTCTTCATAATTCTGTTTCAGCATACTGTGTGTATATATGTATGTATGTGTGTGTGTGTGTGTATATATATACACACACACACACAAATATATTCATTTTTTAATGGTTTAAACATTTACGAAAGTGAATGAATGGTTATGCAATAAAGGGGCTAAGTGATAAAAAGCAAAAAATAAAAAGGCAGACATTGTTGGATACTGAAAAACATAATTTTATCAATTAACAAATTCGGCACACATGAGTTTGACTAACTTTGTTGTGACATTAAGAATCTTTTTAACCAGTGGGGGTTTTTTCCCCTTAAAAATGTTTAGGGATACTCTCATTCTGACTCAAGAAAACCACTATTTTATAGTTCAAATCAGGGAAAATAAATACAGAAAATGGACAAAAGTACAAAGATTCTCAAAATGTTTAGGGGAATATGTACCCCTGCGTACCCCCAGAAAAAAGCACTATTTTTAACTGTCACTGTTTCAACTGCCACTTGTGAAAGAAGTTTCTCAAAATTTAATTAATCAAAACATATCAGAGATTTACAATGAGCAAAGTCATTCTGCAATTAAAGTTGCCAGAAAACAAGGCAGGGATTTGTGGGCCCCACCTCACTAAGCTTTAAATAGGAGGTTGATGTGGTCAGAAAGCAACTGGCCTGCACAGCTCCTTCAATGAAATCACCCACCAATTCCTAGAGATCAACTTGCTGCACACCCTGCTCTGCATATATACAGTAATAAACAGGCTCCAAAGTTCACCAGCTGATTTCTCCCCTGAAAATCCAGATCTTTCCTTCCCTGTTCTGTTTATCTTTAGCCAACACCCTTGTTTTTCTTTTTCTTTTTGCTGTACTTAACAAGAAACATTATCTTTATTCTTGCATGTGTGTGTGTTGAGTTATATGTAAAAAGATGAAAACGTCAAACTCAGCATCCCACCTTCCCCTCCCAACCTGAAGGCACAGCTGAGATCAAAATAAAAACAGGAGAGTTCATAAGCCCTGGAGCAGAAAGAGTCCAATCGCTGCTGCTGTCCAGGGCTGTTTTTCTAGAAAGAAAGATGATGGAACTCACCAGGAACCTTCTCTTAGGTGCCCACCTGACAGGTGCCAGAACCCACCTGAGAGGTGGCGGAACTGAGTTCCTGGGAGTTCCCCCTGGGGAAAAAAACCCTGCTGCTGTCAATATAAAGGGAAGTGTTAGCACGGCCGCATAATACGAAATGTGATAGGTACACTTTGTCCTGCATAGTCTTTGTTCTTGGGCAGAATAAAGAGCCACTAGACTGCTTTAAAAGTCATTCAGGGTGGGCGGGGATGCTGGTTGCCCTCACAAATTGTTTTTGTATCCATTTTTCACAAAGTGCCATCTCCCAAATTATGTGATACCATTTTTGGTACATCGGTACCTTTTGCTTCTTTTCAATCTCCGGCTATCAATATTCTTGCTGCCGTTAATACGTAATCAATCATATGTTCATATAATAGACCTAGAGTTGTTGCGGCTGAATCAACCTAACAATGCTATTTCGGGTGGGGGGGTGTTCCCAAAAATATTTTATTAATAAATAAAAGATAAAAGAGCAAAAAGAAATACTGTCACAGAAGTTGAAAGCAGCATAAGGCTGAGAATTGTTGTTGAACTTGTTGTTCCAAAACAGCACACACAAAAATAATTCCTGCCCTGTGATTCCTGAATTGCAGAGGGTTAGAGTAGATGACCCCTGGGGATTCATTCCAGCTTTACAATTCTGTGACCCCCAACTTAATAAAAAATCTTCTTTACTTATATGGTTCTTTATGTTGATTGATATAGCCAGTTGAAGTAAGTAGGTGTTAACCTTCGGGGGTGTTGTTCTTCCAAATCATCCCTTCAGGAATTTAGCTCACAAGTCAGGCAGAGAGACCTGCTTCAACTGCCTCCCCTCTTGAGAATTATCACTGGGTACAGAATCGTAGAATCCTAGATCATCCATGGCAGATGGCCATCCAACCTCTGCTTAAAAACCTCCAGAGAAGGAGAGTCCACCATCTCTCATGGAACCCTGTTCCACTGTTGAACAGCTCTTACAAACTCTAGATACCATCCTCATATAGATCTATCCATGTAGCAGAAGCAAATATTCTTTTTTAAAACATTAACTATGGGATATAATTAAATCAGAAACGGGAACCAAACACACACATGCTGAGTTCTATTCATATTGGGTTGCAACCATTGCTGGTCCTCCTGAAAGCAGACTCATTGAAATTAATAGACGTGACTAACTTTGATCTATTAATTCCGGTGGGTCTACTCTGACTGAAAGTTGGTTGGATACAACACAGAGAGCCCAACAACAGAGTAATTACATTCTGGGTAGCAAAGAGCTGGGTAGCAAAAGCTCATCCCACCTCTCGCCCTCCATAATGGCTATAGTATTCAATTAGATTGCTATAATGTTCTTTACATGGCTGTGTCCATGAAAACAGTTTAAAAAATTCCATTGGCCCAGTGATAGCCAGAAGCGTTTTGTTCACGGCCAACTGATCAACCCACATGAGGCCAACCCTTCATCAATCTCCAGAGTTGTCACCTGCTTCCCTAGTTTTAAGCTTTAAAGGCCTCACAGTCCTGGGCTAGATAGAATAGATCAGGAATTGGCTGCTTCTGCCCAAGAACTTTGTCCTGTGTCTCCATTCCTTCACTCTCTCCCTCTGCTGTTGAGGGACCACTTCTAGGTGGGTGCCAAATACAGTTTTGTTTCAGATTTATAAGATAAGGCTCTTTCAATATGCTGTGCTTCTGGAGCTGCTTCTACAACCCAACCATATGCAAGCTTCATTGGAAGTAAATATCCTTGCAGATCAGAGGCTGCCATCTCCTATGACTTTCAGGAGAAGCAACAGACTTAAAAGGCCCCCATTTCTTTTTCACAATTAGAAAACAGCCAAAGAAATGATAAGAGAATGATACATACAGCATGAAAAGGCCCAGGAAGGCAATGAGAAGGAACCATGTCTCAGTGGAGAAGCTTGGAAGGAGATCCATCTTGTTAGCCCTTGATGACTCTCTGGCTTTGAACGAGGATTTCTGCCCTCTTTATACTTGTTCAGGGCTGGAGCTCAAAGAGCAAAAACAAAAATTTTGCAATAGCTTTTGCTATCGATTCGCCTTTGCTCTGATGACTGTCAGGTTGACTCAGTCCAAGTTTCCTTTCTCTGAGGCCCGGTTCGTATTCCTTGTCACGAAAGAGGCGAGGCCTGAGAGAGGGTGTGTTGCCTCAGGTACCTTCTTATGTAAAAATCTCCTGCCAACCACTCCAGGAGGTGCATGATGTCATCTTCTGATTCCTTTTACTACAGAACAGCTTTCGCTCACCTGGTGCCCTTCAGATCTCTGAAAAGCGAAGGGGTTGTATCATTTGGCCACCTTTTATGGGGTACAGTTGCCTTATCAAAGTGCCTGGAAGATGGAGCAAGCTTGCTTTCTGCTGCTCTGGATGGGGCACCCAAACTGATGGATTCAAGTTACAAGAAAGGAAATTCCATCGAAACCTTAGGGAGAATGTTTTGAGTGTAAGAACTGTTTGACAGTGGAACGGTCTCCCTCCAACGGTGGTGGACGCTCCTTCCTTGGAGGCTTTCCCAACAGAGGTTGGTTTTCTTATATTAGTGATATAAATGGCAAAAAGACCAGGATAAGACTCCAATCAACACATGCATCTTTAGAACGTGGATATTTAAATGCACCCTGAGCAACACGTGTTAATTGCAACAGGAGGGAGCAATCCCCTGGCTTCTTCTGCAGTCTGCCTTATCTCTGCCTCTTGGCCCACCTCCTCTCCAGCCTCCACTTCTGCCTCTGATGCTAGACCACTCTCTGCCCCAGCCTCTTCCTGCTCACTAAACCCTGTTGCCTCTTCCGCTTCTGACACCTCCTCCCCCCAGTCTGCTCCCTCCTCTCCCTCTGAACACTCATTCTCTTATCTGAACACATTCAAGTTGGGATTCAGGCCTCATCATGGGATTGAAACTGCCTTGGTCACAAAGAGGCATTCATCACTCTGATACCCAAACTGGATACAGATAGAGCTCAAGTAAAGAATTACCGACCAATTTCTTTGTTGAATGTGGATTATAATATATTTGCAAATATTTTGGCTACAAGACTGAAGAAGGTTCTGAATAAGCACATACATAAAGATCAATCAGGTTTTTTACCTGAGAAGCATATGAAAGATAATATTAGGAATATAATGGATGTGCTGGAAAGAATACTAAAGCAATGTTAATGTTATTGATGCAGAGAAAGCCTTTGATAATGTTTCTTGGAGTTTTATGAAACAGAACTTGTGTAATATGGGGATCGGTCAAAAAAATTTAAATGGTATTAATGCAATTTACTTTGAGCAGAAAGCAAAAATTATAATTAAAAATGTGGTCTCAGAAGAAATTAGGGTTGAGAAGGGAACCAGGCAAGGGTGCCCACTTTCCCCTCTGCTTTTTATTTCTGTCCTAGAGGTGCTGTTGAATATGATAAGGAAAGATTAGGAAGGTAAAGGCATTGTAGTCGGAACTAAACAATATAAGTTAAAAGCCTTAGCTGATGATTTGGTATTGACTTTACAGGACCCTGAGATCAGTGCAATCAAAGCACTGAAGATAATTCAAGAGTCCGGACAAGTTGCAGGTTTCAAATTGAATAAGAATAAAACCAAAGTTTTAGGGGGGGAAATTAACAATACATGAAAAACGTAATTTAGAGGAAACCACAGGGCTGAAGTTTGCGAAAAAGGTGAAATATCTGGGTGTAAATATGACTGCCAAAAAATTGAATTTGTACAAAGAGGACAATGAAAAGTTATGGAAAGATATCAAAAGAGATTTGGATATCTGGACAAGGTTGAAACTATCTTTGTTGGGCCAAATTTCTGCAATAAAGATGAATGTTTTGCCTAAGTTGTTTTTGTTTTTGTTTTGTTTTTTGTTCCAAGTACTTCCTATCATTGATAAGCTGAATTGTTTTAAGGAATGGCAAAAGGTATTATCTAAATTTATCTGGCAGGGGAAAAACCCCAGAATTAAGTTTAAATTATTAACAGATGTGAAAGAGAGAGGGGGTTTCTCTCCGCCAGATTTAAGGATTTACTTTGAAGCTGCAGCCTTTTGCTGGTTGAAAGAATGGTTTTTATTGGAAGATACAGATGTTTTAGATTTGGAAGGTTTTGATAATGTATTTGGTTTGAAATGCTTCATAATAAACTGCTTCCATTCCAAAAACAAAAGTTCAATGCAGATTGGTTCTGCAATCCCCCACAGTGTGTCAATTTGAAAAAAAGATGTAGGTAGTCTCACCCATGTGGTGTGTGTACCCAGACCTGCCCAATGGCATTGTGGGTAGGCCTATACCAAGAATGCAATCACCTCTTTCTCCTTCATTCATCTGGGTTGTGTGCAGGGAGGGAGAGGTGTAGATTATTTCTTCAAGGGGGGTTTTCAAATGTGTATCAAGTAACCACTCACAGCCTTATGGACAGCAAGATCTTGAATCAGATGGGAGGGGTAAAAATAATAAAATTATTATGATGATTCATTTGATTGAAAACAGCATGTTGAAGATGAACATGAATGATTAGGAATTGAGGGGGGAAACTACATTTTTGTGCTGCAAATGTGTTGGTGTGTCTGCAGCTAAAGGCTACAGTAGTGTGGTTATACTCTGCATAAGGAAGATCGTTCAAAATACAGTTCCAAGGGCTTCCGGTTCCACACTGCCTTAATGGAGGCAGCCTCCATGACAACAGGAGATCATTGGCGAAGGAAAAATAAGGATGATTCATCTTGGTACCTGACTCTCGCTGCAGCATGGAGGCAGGGAAACGATGAGTGCAAAAGCACTTCACCTGCCAAAAACCCTCCAACACCGCCATTAAGAAGCAGACCAAAGTAAAGGTGCATGCTAGAAGAGATGAGATCACAAACTGTGGAACAAACCAACTGTAAAGACCTCAAGGTTTGAACTTGAGATAAGACTTCACTCAGTACAAAAGGCTAGGGAGGAGCCTATGGTTTCTTTATTGAAAGTTTTCTTCTCTATATTTACTATTCAGCAACCCTCCTCTGAATATTAGTTTACATTACATTTGTACAAGTGAGGTGGAAGAAATTGGATTATAAATATGGAATATAACAGCAAACAGAACTGTGTGTGTAAAAAAAGGAAAAGGGGAAGGAGGCTCTATTTTGCAAAAGGTTTACGATAGAAACTTAGAGCCGACTCTTCCCCATCCTTTATTATTGAAGTGCAGTTTTTAAAAGTGAGTTTCGCTTCGGTGTGCAAATCAGTTTGATTCTCTGGAACCATTAAAAGTTCTCTTTGGGGAAACCTCCCAGAGCAACACCCGAAGCTTTTGCACTTGCTACCGAGGTGACTGAGACACGACCAGGCTTCACTCCTCCTTTTGGGGACCACCTCGTGGCACCATCTTCAGAACTATTGGTTTCTCCGGCACTAAGAAGGCTTGGTTGCTCATCTTAAGGGGAATCTGCAGCAGGGTGAGAATTGAGAGAGCAATCAGCACATCAGTCAACCCATCTTAACATCAAGACCCCAGCAGAAGATGACAAGGGAGTTTCCCTGGCTTAAATAAAAACATGCAGTATGATGCTATCTATGCCTTGGGCACTGCTGCCAGACATTGAAACTCCAGGTGTCATGCCCCTTGCCCCTTCTTTCTACACACAAACACACACACACCATCCAGCTTCCTCACCGGAGTTTCCTTGCAGACCCTGAAGGAGAAATGCTGCATCAGGATTGCAATGGCCACCTTCATCGTGACGAGAGCAAACCTCATTCCCAGGCAGTTCCGGGGACCAGCTCCAAAGGGCAGGTATAGGTAGGGATCCACTTGATCCTTGTTCTCTTTGCTGAACCTGGTTGCATTCACAGAGATGAGAGAAATGGAGGCTGGGTAAGGAACCAGAACGGGCAGATCTGATGCATTGATAGGAGAGGCAAAAGAAGAAGAAGGCAGCAGCTCAGGGCTGACAACAAGGGGACATTGCTCACCACCAGCTGGTTCTCAGTTGCTCGTCCTCAGCTGCATCCACCAGCTGAATCAAGTGGGGACGATGCTGCGTAGTGTCGCGCAAATGGGGGTCATGAGTGCAGTACCCACTGGTACCACCTATGGTGTCTGTGATGCAAAAGGTCCCCTCCAGAGTCTGTTTGCTCTTCCTGCTCAGGCCCTATTTACACTGTTTGAAGAAACCCTTTTATTATGGCCAGGATGGAGCAAATTCCCCCCCATGGACTGGGCAGGTAGGGTGGAGGTGTGTCGGGAGGGAAGGAGTGCAGAGCCAGCAAGACACATGGCTGCCAATGCTGCTGGCACTGATGGCAGTGGAGATACTTCTACTTGGCTTGGCGGCTCAGCCACCTTCCAGCTTAGCCAGGACAGCTGGCCAGGCCAAAAGGAGAAGGAGGCGCCACCCAGCCCCAAAGGTAAGGTTACCAGATGTCCCCGTTTCCCGGGAACAGTCCCCAGATTTACAAATCAGTCCCCTGACAAAATCCTATCATTCCAACTCATTTCAATGAATTGTCCCCGGATTCACTGAAAAAAATCTGGTAACCTTGCCCAAAGGCCCAGCCAGAATTCAGCTTGCCTCCCTGTGGCTCTGGAAGGTGGCAGGACCTCAGACAAGAGAGGGAGCCTGTTATAAGGGTGGCTGGATGCGCCCTTCTCAGGCTTTTGTGCCCAGGGGTCAGGATTGCATGCCAACCCTCAAATTCTAAACAGGGGAGGGCAGTGCCTCCTTTCCCGGCCCCCACGCCTTCTGAACAATAGCCATTCTGTGCCACATTGCGACGAGAAAGTTGGTTTTGCTGGACAGGTTGGTTCAACAAGCGTTTCTTTTTTCTTTCTTTCCCTGCCAGTAAATGGTTAACGAACGGCAGCCTCTGATTGGCCATGGTTCCAGGAGGAAGAGTTTAAAAGGAGAGAATTTGAAGAGAGACAGTGAGTTGGAGTTGGAATTGAGGGTGGAGAGGTTGGGAGATAGGGAGGGAGGCAGGTTAGGAGAGATAATAAATGACAAGATGAAAGATTTTTTTAAAAAAAACAATAAATTAAAAGATGATCCAAAAAGAACTCCCTTAAGAGAATCAAGTCTTTCTGTCTTAAGACAGTCTTTAAAAGAATCTTTCCCCATTTTTTTTTAAAAAAATAAATAATTCCAGTAGCACCTTAAAGGCCAACTAGGTATGAGGTATCTAGGAATGAGCTTTTGTGTGTATACACACTTTTTCAGATACTCTGAAGCAGAGGTCGCTTCAGCCTTATAACTGTTGATGGCTGTCAGGGATGGCAGTTGGTTCCACAGGGAAGGGCAAAAGATTTCTAAAGGGACAGATGACCAAAATTAGTTTTAGCATGTATAATGGGACATGAATCCAATATCTCTATTCAGACTAGGTCTCCCCATAGTTTTTAGTTTGGTAATGAGTTGTAATTCAGCAACTTCTCTTCCAAGTGTATTTCTGAAACTCTTTTGCAATAAGACAGCTATTTTAAGATCTTGTACAGAATGTCCTGGGAGACTGAAGTGTTCTCCTACTGGTTTCTCTGTTTTATGATTCCTGGGTAGGAGACAGGTTGAGGTAAAAGGAGTGAAGGGGAGAAAGAGTTGGTTCCAAACAAAAGAAAGAAAGAACTTCCGCTCTGAACGTATTGTGAAGGATAAAGTGTGGTGTCCTGTAGGAGGAATAGACCAGAATTTTACTGGGAGGCAGAGATTGAGGCAGGAGAAGTAGGAGCTGGAAAGGAACAGCCTCCTTGGGACTCAATCCAGTCCGGAGGGGAGAGATTCTTCTGAGGAAAAGAAGGAACTCCCAGACCCAGTGAAGGGATGGCGTGTGAAGATCCCTTTGGTCTATTACTTAAAGTTCCTCAGGAGCAGGATTGTTAAAGGGGGTGGGTAGCTGAAAGAAAGTATCACCTTATAAAGGAACCAACCTGCAGGCACATACAAAGTCCATTTCGGGGGCCTAATCCAGCCCCTGTGGTAGTTTATTTCCTGGGGTAAAATCGTAAAAAAAAACCTCAACAAATTAAATCCTAAAAAAAAGCAGCTCAACAGCTTCAACCCTTTGGTCGGCCCTCACGGCCCTTCACTTCATCAAATCTGGCCCTCTTTGAAAAAAGTTTGGACACCACTGCGTATAACACAACCAAAAACAACTGAGGATGAGTTAAAGTGAAATAGCATTGCATTCCTGAAGTAACCTAAGTTTTTTTCACTTGTGTTATATACTATCTTGGCTTAAATAAATCTTTATTGTTTATTTAAAGAAAACCGGCCTGGGACTCCAATTTACCAGTTGTCCCCTCACAATGGTCCACCATAGGATAATCTGGGTTAGAATTTTAAGGAGAAAAAAACCTTTGGGTAAATGGGGTGGGGGCAAATTATCTGAGTGAGAACGGGCCCAGCGGCTTGAGAGGGGAAAATGCTGTTTTTATTATTGTAGCATATTACTTGGTGGCAGCGCCATGATACGAAGTTAAAACCCACACAGAAATGTACCCAGAGACACAGAACAACCAGTTTAATAAAGTACTGAAGTTATTTTATTAAAAGAAGGAAAATTTCCTGTCAGAAAATGACCAGCAAGCGGCAAGCGAAAGAGACTCGGGATGACCCAGTGAAGGGAGCTACTGCATCTGAGGAAAATCCTAGTACCGAGTTAGAAATGATGAGGTTAAGGTTAGAATTGGCTAAAGTTGAAGCAGAGAAAGAAAAGGCAAAATTAGCAGCTGAACAAGCCAGAACTGCAGCTGACATTCAGTTAGCACAGATACAGACTGAGAGAGATATGGCACAGAGAGAGAGCAGATTAGCTCAGGAGGAGAAAGAGAAAGAAAGAGATGCCAGATTAGCCCAAGAATACAGGGAAAGGGAGGCCAAGATGGCCCATGAAAAAGATATGTTTCTTTTAAAAATGGAGGAAATTAAGCTGAGGGCAGAGCTGCCACAGCCATTGTTGGGGGGTAGAGATTTTACCTCGGCTAATGTAAAGAGGTTTCCAAAGTGTGTAAAAGGTGATGATGTACATACAGGCATTCCTATTAAGTTTTGAATGGACCTGTAAAGACTTAAATATTTCTGAGGAAAACTGGATGCTATACTTACACCCACAGGGATGTGGAATTTTGAGTGAAATATACTCAGATCTAAGAGAAGATGAAACCTCTGGTTACCTCACATTTAAAGAGAGAGTGGAAGTGATGTCTGTTTTATTTTCACCTCCAGCCAGACATCTGCAAAATGCTGGTATCATGGCTGGCATTGTGATGTTTGTATATGCCTTCATCACAGTTGAATTCTATTACAGTTTAATTGCTATGTTTCTATGTGTTGAGTCCCTGTCTAGAAAAAATGTGGGATATAAATAAACGTACTAAAATGGTGATGATGATGATGTCAGCAGTCCAGCTGAGGCTGAAATCAGGAGCAGCTGATGATCTACTAGTGGTTGGGTAGATCTTGGACTCATGTCATTCAAACACTTGGCCTTTCATCAGGTGCACAAGGCTTTTGGGGGGGTTGGGGTTGGGAGGGTTACCTTTCAGGTCTGAATTCGTCTGGTTCCGGCCAGTGTTCAGGATCCCGGTGAAGCGTGTAAGGCGGGATAATCACACTCATGCCTTTCAAGATAGTAACCCCATTGATTTCTACATCTTTCTTGCAGGTCCTTTGCAGCCGTCCTCCAAGGGGATACATCCTTTGCGTTTCACTCAGGACCATGTCAAGATATTCCAGTTGCATGATGGCATCGTACGTGAGAGGAGCCTTTGGGGGGATTCAAGGGGGAAGGTTAGCTGTAACCGGTGGGACCCTGAACCAGGCTCACACAGAGACCTTCAGAAGGAAAGATCTCAGTTGAGGTGGCCTTATTCTGAGATTTCTGTCCATAAATGTGACAATCTCCACGGGTTGCACTGGCAGAGGAAGGCGGATGCGGGGCATGAGGTACGCACCGGGTGTCAGCCGTGAGGGCAGGTGATATTGCTGCGCCAAACACACCCACACCCCGCTCGCTGTGCGGGCAGCTGGCTCCGCCCCCGCAGGCCAGCTAGCCCCACCCCCGCAGATCCAGGTGCCAAGGCAGGTAGCTTCGCCCCTGCATTCAACAGCTGCACAGGTGGAATGCAACTTACACAACTGGTCTGTTTCTCTCTCCACTGCCCCAATCTAACATGGCTCAGGTGCTAAGATCCTCAGGTGAGCTCCTTCTCTTGGTCCCATCAAAATCAGAAGCCCAGCTGGCAATTACTCAAGAGAGACAGGGCCTTTTCTGTGGCTGCTCTGAGATTGCACTATTCCCTCCCAAGAGAGGATAGACTGGCTCCCTCTCTGTCATCCCTCTGCCAGCAGGCTAAGACCTTCCAGTTCAAACAGGCCTTTGAAATCTAAGGTCCAGGTGATGCTGACCACTGGGCTGATGTCAGGGCAAACTGGATTTTAACTGCTGGTACTAAATTGTGTTTTGGTGTATTTTCACTTTAGTTTCTAACTGGTTCATTTTTATTACTCCTCTGTCCATGCCCCCCAAATTAGATAAATAACTCTCCTGTAACTCCCCCAACCAAAAAACCTTCTCCATTAGGTCCGGCCTCACCTTTGCAACCTGCACATTCTTACCTTGTTGGGCAGTATGGTATCTATCTCATCTTGAAGCTTCTGCTGGACATCTGGGTGAGTGGCCAAGAGGTAGGCAGCATAACCCAGGGAGTTGCTGGTGGGTTCGTATCCAGCAAAGACAAAGATGAAGGACTGGGCCAGGATTTCAATGTCAGTCAAGCCTGCAAACAAGCAGAAGTGAAAACAAGTACAAGTACAAATACAAGCCTTTACCACTGAGTGTAATGACAAGGGAAAGTAGGGCCTTTTAGGTTGTGGCTCTCTTTCTGTGCAAAACTCTCCCCAGCAAGGTCTGCCAAGCGCCTTCACTGACCTCTTTTTAGCACCAGGGAAAGGCTTCCCCCTGGCTTTTGATAGACTGAGATGATCCTTTGCTGCTACTAGTCTACTAGATGCTGCCCAAGCTTCCTATGGCTCTTTATGGGACCTGCTTTGTTCTGTTTTGTGCTATAATATATTTATATTTAAAATATGCTGTGAGTCACTGCAAGAAGATCAAACGTATCCATTCTTAGGGAAATAGGCCCTGAGTGCTCACTAGAAGGACAGATCCTGAAGCTGAGGCTCCAATACTTTGGCCACCTCACTGGAAAAGACCCTGATGTTGGGAAAGATTAAGGGCACAAGGAGAAGAGGACAACAGAGGACGAGATGGCTGGACAGTCTTCTCGAAGCTACTAACATGAGTTTGACCAAACTGCGGGAGGCAGTGGAAGACAGGAGAGCCTGGCGTGCTCTGGTCCAGGGGGTCACAAAGAGTCGGACACGACTAAACAACAACAACAAAGTCACTTGGAGACCTTTGAGTTACAAGAGACTGAAAAGTCATTATCATCAACAACATGCGTAGTGTTAGAAGACTGTGTGGGGTTGGTTTGGAATCGGGTCTGTGGGTGCAGTCTTGTTTCTGGCATCCTTCTGTCTTGAGAGACGATGGAGTGTGCCTCTGGGGATGAAGTCAAATCTGTGTATTTGCAGCACTGAAGTGACCCTTCCAGGACCCCAAGCCTGGGCAGTGTGTCTGGAGGTCCTGGGCTGCCCAGAAGACCAGAACCCCCCTCTTGGCCTTGCTGATGTCCAAAGGAAAGCAGAGCAAGATATTTGGCACCAGCTGCAGGAGTTGCTGGAAGGAGATGTACAAGACGCCTTCCAATCATCTTAGGGACTTAGGCACAAACCCCTGAGAAAGAGCCAGTGTGGTGTAGTGGTTAAGAGTGGTAGACTCATAATCTGGTGAACCGGGTTCACTTCCCTGCTCCTCCACATGCAGCTGCTGGGTGACCTTGGGTGAGTCACACTTCTTTGAAGTCTCTCAGCCTCACTCACGTCACAGAGTGTTTATTGTGGGGGAGGAAGGGAAAGGAGAATGTTAGCCGCTTTGAAACGCCTTCAGGTAGTGGTAAAGCGGGATATCTTCTTCTTCCGCTCTGGATTTGTGTAGAGTTTACTCCTCAGCCTTTTCTTCTCCCAAAGATATCCCACCAAAGTTTAGGATCAGAGTTTTCCCACTCCTAGATGGGCTGCCTTCCCAGGTGGAGGAGACCCATTTGCCCCTCACTTCCCTCTACAGCACATGCAGAGACTGTCTTTGGACACACTATTGGTCTCGTCCCCTCAATCTGCTGGAGCCTGTCTTCAACTACCAGACTTTTAGAAGACATCCCTGTTTAGGGAAGCTTTTAATGTTTGGCAGACTATTGTATTTTAATATTTTGTTGGAAGCCGCCCAGAGTGGCTGGGGAAACCCAGCCAGATGGGCGGGGTATAAATAATAGCTTTATCATTATTATTATTATTAATATTATTATTATTATTCAGGTGCAAGTGAAGTTCCTAAGTCATTGAGGATTTGGGCAATTTCAACTCCTCAGGAAAGACAACTCGGGAACATGATCTGTGTAGGTAACATTCATTGCATTGCATTTTTCAAACTGGGATAGGCAATTTCAAGTCTTCAGGAAATACAACTTCCCTTCAGTTCAGTTAAATTGTGTGGCATTACCTTTATAGGAGTGGTTCAAGCCATTGCTCTGGTGGTCAGTCTTGGCACTTTGGGAGTCAATCATCAGCTGCAGGAAATCCACCCGGCCCTAACCAGAAAACAAATAAACCAGTGGAGAAAATGTGCGGCAGAGAGACTCCCATGGGGGCCACTGGGCCGAGATGGTTTGAAGCCCCTGGTTTTTTAAAGGGCTAAATACAGCCGTGATCAGAAGGCTGATCGCCAAAGAATTGATGCTTTTGAATTATGGTGCTGGAGGAGACTCTTGAGAGTCCCATGGACTGCAAGAAGATCAAACCTATCCATTCTTAAGGAAATCAGCCCTGAGTGCTCACTGGAAGGACAGATCGTGAAGCTGAGGCTCCAATACTTTGGCTACCTCATGAGAAGAGAAGACTCCCTGGAAAAGACCCTGATGTTGGGGAAGATGGAGGGCACAAGGAGAAGGGGACGACAGAGGATGAGATGGTTGGATGGTGTTCTTGAAGCTACCAGCATGAGTTTGATCAAACTGTGGGAGGCAGTGGAGGACAGAAGTGCCTGGCGTGCTCTGGTCCATGGGGTCACGAAGAGTTGGACACGACTAAACGACTAAACAACAAATACAGCCGTGAGAACTGGCCCCCTTTGCCCTTGAGGACAGTGGCCGTGTGAACATCTCACTGTACTTAGGCACAACCGGACATACTGAGGGGGTAAAAGAGTCAAGATATTAGGCTGTTTTGTGGAGCAAAAAGCAGTGAAGCAGCACAGAGAAAAGTTGAGTCCTAGGGGATTTTTCAGTGAAAAATCACACACATACACACACACACACACACACACAATGAAAGCCCTTTTCCAAGCCAAAGATATTCACCCACAAATTACGGCACAGTCTTAATTCTTACCTTTTGCCCTTCTTTCTGCCGCGTTTCCTTCATTTTTGCAAAGGACCTTGAAAAGAAGCTTAAAGCTTCTGCGTTGAATAAATTCACATTCATTAATTTGAGAAGAGGAGTCAAGAATGGGAACATGGCTGCAAGAGACAGAAATCGTACGGTGAACAGGAATCAACTTTCCTGAAGCAAAGCATTAGACTGAGGACTAACAGGTAAGTTACACCATCTATTGTGAATGTGGGGCGGTCCTAACCCTACCTGGCCAACTCCCCTGGCAACGCCCCCCCCCACAGCTGGGATTGGTTAATTGTCAGTGCTAGGCAGGAACCTCCAGGTATCCAGCTGGGGGTGAGGGTGGGGGCAAAGCCAGTTCTTAGAATCATCCTCACAATATTTTAGATGCAAGTGCAGTCTAGAAAGAAATCATATTTTGGAAAGGCCATCATGGCTCAATGGTCGACCCACATTCGGTCCTCGTGACCAGGCTCGGCTGGGAATGGCCCCGTCAGAAACCCTGGAAGACCTAGTAGAAAAATCTGTAGAAAATTCTGTGCTTGATGGACCAGTTATTATGTTTCCATAATAACCAGACTGCAAACTTCCACTGGGCCATCAGAAATCAGAAGCCAACTTACCTATCAAAACGAAGCGTGGATCAAAAGATCCAAACTTGGTCACCTTCTTGATCTCCTTGACAAAAGGATCTGCAGGGTTGTTCATAGAGTCAATATTCACACCAAACGAAGTACTGGTGACGACATCCATGCTGTAGGCCCCAAAGATGCTGGGGAGGGAACGGAGCAGCCAAATCAGGCTCTCAGTATACAGTGGTACCTCGGGTTACATACGCTTCAGGTTACAGACTCCGCTAACCCAGAAATATTACCTCAGGTTAAGAACTTTGCTTCAGGATGAGAACAGAAAACGTGCTCTGGCAGCGCGGCGGCAGCAGGAGGCCCCATTAGCTAAAGTGGTACCTCAGGTTAAGAACAGTTTCAGGTTGAGAACGGACCTCTGGAACGAATTAAGTACTTAACCCGAGGTACCACTGTACTTAGGATTTTCCATAGGCCTGTTTCTGGCCACCCAATGTGATCTGGATTCGCCTCAAAGGCAGCCCACATTGTATGCTATGCTGTTTTTGACTGAGGCCTTTCCTGACTCAAACCACTTACTCCTTCATAACCACGAATTCATTCTTTTCCACTTTCTTCTGAACGTTTTGCATCAAAACCTCCCCGTAGTGTTTGATGATGGGAAACATCTGAAATACAAATCAATGAACTGAGATGTAAACACCTATTGGCAATTTCAGACTGAACAGTTTGAATGGTGCTTGAACTATACAACCCATATTTACCAGTGGAAATACTTAATATCTTTTTCCTTTTTTTACCTCCTTGAGCTTCCCGCTGGTGAAGGTTGGAGAGAGAATAGTGCGAATCCTCTTCCATTGTTCGTCCTTTGCCAGTGAGACGGCAGACTTCAAGATCCCAACTAAATCTATATCCTGGAGGAAGCAAAACAGTTTCAAACCAATGAGTGGCAAAGTCAGGTTCTGAACCCACAACAGATCTGGAACCAATAATATCCAACAGGGAATTGTAAACGGAATAAACATGGAGGGCAGTGATGGCTGGGTGGCAAAGTTCACACTTGACTTTTGGAGAGGGATTAATCTGCCCTCCCCATTACCCCAGTTTAGTGCCAATGGAGTGACATGTAGAAACTCTCCTACTTCCATGATGCTATTGTATACTTATGAAGTGAATGCCTACCCGACGGTTGGTGAAAGTGGTATAGCACTCTTTCACGAGGACAGCTTTTATAATAGCCGGATCCAGCGTAGCTAACATAGGCTTTCGGCCCTTGTAAATCCTGGATTAAGAGTAAAGAATGGTATGTTTTTGAGATCCCAAAGAGATCCAGTTGCAGATGTAGCAGTTTCCTGCCCCAGAACATTTCCTCCTTGGGATCAAGCAATGGGATTTGGGCTAACGTGAGGGGAAAAAGCAGGTCATAAAAGGTCACTTACCCCCAGGTCCTCCCGTATTTCTGAAAGCACTCATAATCAAAGTTGATAAACCCCTGTGGAAAGACATTGAAGAAAGTTAAGAATGGCCTTTCTGAACCGGATCAAGGCTCATTTTGTGGAGCACCTCTGATCCCAAGAGGGGGGAGCAGAAAGGGGCCTCAGGAAACCTCTTGAGCAGGGCAGGAATGTCACCAGACACTCACCTTACGATAGGACCAGATATTTCCAAAGAAAGGCAACGGCGATGGACCTGGAATGCCCAGTTTCTTGAAGACGCCATACGGCCAAAATCCATATCTGTTTATTTTGTAAAACGAGAGAGAGAGATGCAAATCTGTCAGCAGAGCATGGAAGCCTGTCCAGGGTTCAGAGGGGAAACCTGGCAGGTTGATGCACCTGTGTCTGGGCTCCTCCTGTTAAAAAATCCCACAAGGAACTGACTTGGGCACCACAGGGCAAAAAAATTGGCACACATGAGTTTGATTAACTTTGTTGTTACATTAAGAGTCATTTTAACCTTTTTAACCAGTGGGTTTTTTTTCTTAAAAATGTTTAGGAGTACTCTCATTTTGACTCAAGAAAATCACAATTTTATAGTTCAAATCAGGAAAAATAAATACAGTAAATGGGCAAAAGTACAAAGATGCACAAAATGTTTAGGGGAATATGTACCCCTGCATACCCCCCCCCCGAAAAAAGCACTGTTTTTACAATGAGCAAAGTCATTCTGCAATTAAAGTTGCCAGAAAACCAGGCAGGGATTTGTGGGCCCCACCTCAATAAGCTTTAAATAGGGGGTTGATGTGGGCAGAAAGCAACTGGCCTGCACAGCTCCTTCAATGAAATCACCCACCAATTCCTAGAGATCAACTTGCTGCACACCCTACTCTGCATATATACAATAATAAACAGGCTCCAAAGTCCACCAGCTGATCTCTCCCCTGCAAATCCAGCTCTTTCCTTCCCTGTTCTGTTTGTCTTTAGCAAACACCCTTGGTTTTTTGCTGTACTTTAAAAGGAACATTATTTTTATATTTGCATTTGTGAGTGTTGAGTTATATGTGAAAAAATGAAAATGTCAAGCTCAGCATCTCACCTTCCCCTCCCAACCTGAAGGCATAGCTGAGATCAGAATAAAAACAGGAGAGTTCATAAGCCCTGGAGCAGAAAGAGTTCAATCGCTGCTGCTGTCCAGGGCTGTTTTTCTAGAAAAAGAGATGCTGGAACTCACCAGGAACCTTCTCTTAGGTGCTCACCTGACAGGTGCCAGAACCCACCGAGCGGTGGCGGGACTGAGTTCCTGGGAGTTCCCCCTGTGGGAAAAGCCCTGCTGCTGTCAATATAAAGGGAAGTGTTAGCAGAACCGCATAATACAAAATGTGAGAGGTACACTTTGTCCTGCAGAGTCTTTGTTCATGGGCAGAATAAACAGCCACTAGTCTGGTATAAAAGTCTTGGGGGGGGCAGGTTGCCCTCCCAAATTGTTTGCGTCCATTTTTCACAAAGTGCCATCTCCCAAATTATGTGATACCATTTTTGGTACATCGGTACCTTTTGCTTCTTTTCAGTCTCTGGCTATCAATATTCTTGCTGCTGTTAATAAGTAATCAATTATATGTTCATATAATAGACCTAGAGTTGTCGCGGCTGAATATACCTAACAATGATATTTCGGGTTGGGGGCGGGGTTCCAAAAAATATTTTATTAACAAATCAAAGATAAAGAGCAAAAGAAATACTGTCACAGGAAGTTGAAAGCAGCAGAAGCAGATATTCTTTTTTTTTAAAAAAATTAACTGTGGGATACAATTAAATCAGAAACAGAAAGCAAACACGCAAACACACACATGCTGAGTTCTATTCATATTGGGTTGCAACCATTGCTGGTCCTCCTGAGAGCAGACTCATAGAAACTAAAGGACGTGGCTTAGATCTATTAATTCCAGAGGGTCTACTCTGACTGAAAGTTGGTTGGATATAATACAAAGATCCCAACAACAGAGTAATTACATTCTGGGTAGCAAAGAGCTGGGTAGCAAAAGCTCATCCCACCTCTCGCCCTCCATAATGGCTATAGTATTTGTCAGAGGCTCAGGAGCAGAAGAGCAGGGGAGAGAGCGAATAGAGAGCGGAGGAGAGGAATCAGAGGGGAGCGTAGGGGAATATGACAGTGGACCGAGAGATTCCATGAGCTTCTCCAGCGAATCAGAAGATTCCCAGGAGGGGGCGCCTATGGTAAGGGCGAGGCGAATCCCAGGAGGGACGATCCATAAACAAGGAACCAGAGGGGAGTCCCAAAGGAGTAGCGGAGGAGTAGGGCCAGTTCCCCCGCCAGAGCACAGTGGGGGGGAAGAGTCACGTGAGTCAGGACCAGCTTCTCCTCCATCGGGGAGTGGGGAGACGGAGGGAAGGCCAGGTCCAGCTAGCCTCCCCGAAAGGGGGAGCAGTGACACAAGTGTAACGGTCAGAAGGAAAGTGGGAGGCTGCGCGCGCGCGCCAAGTTCAAATGTGGAGGAGCGCGGGACAGCAGAAAACCCGGATTGGGAGCCAGGTCCTAAAGCCCGAAAGAGAGGGGGGGAGGAGTCGGGAGAATCAGCGTCAGAAGAATCTCGGAGGGCTGAGACTCCGACTAGCAGAAGGACCCAGAGAAAGAAGGAACAGAGGAAGAGGTGGAGTAAGGCTAGAATCTTAAGCTGGTGTCAGGGGGGAGGAGATTCAGATGGGACTTCTACGGTCTGATGGATAGATGTAGCGTTGCGCGCTGCGCGTCTGGAAATGAGACTGAACTTCAATAAAGACTTTTTAACTTGAGCAAGAAGCAGCGTTGGTCTTGTGTGAGCTGGGACCTTGGGCAGCGCTGACAGTAAGTCCCATCTCATAAAACTCTGCAAGCTCACGAAGATAGGCAAAGATGACTACAGAGGAAAGAGTCAAGCAATTGCAGGAAGCGGTCTCAACGCTCTACGCAGAATTGGCTGCGTCTAAGAAAAAAGAAGAAGACACAGCTGCGCTCTGCCAGGATCTGCAAGCCGGGTGGGACAGATGGGGAAAGGAGGGGCAGCTGGGAGCCAAGCCGGAGGGAGTTGGCCTCGGGAAAAGGGGAGCGAGCCTTGTGACCCATTTTGACGGGAACCTGCAGCAGTACCCTAACTTCAGAGCAGAAGTAGTTTTCGCGATCAATTTGCTTCGGAAAGATTTTAGAGATGAGGAGGAGAAAGTGGGTTTCATAATCACTCATCTGCATGGGGAAGCTAAGTCGTGGCTGCGAACCTTGTTACGCGAAAATGACCCCGCCCTCAAAGATTCAAGCGCTTTTATTGAAGCCATGGACGCTTGCTTTAAATCAACGGTGGATGTGGATGTCGCTAGAAGGGAAATGCATGGATTGAGGCAAGGAAAAGCAACGGTGCGCCAGTATCATTCCCGCTTTTTTGGGTTAGTAAATGTGCTGGGCTGGCAGAAAGACTCAGCTGCCGTCAGGGATCTGTTCTGGGAGGGGCTGAATGGAGCCGTAAAAGATGAGCTGGCGAGGGGGGAGAGACCCCAAAATACAGCAGAAGTAGTGCAAAGGGCGCTCGCAATTGGGGTGCGCCTGGAAGAACGCCCGTGGAGCAAGGAGGAGGGGCGGAGAGCAAACACGCCAGTTAGAATGACTCCCTTCCTACCCAGAGAGGCAGAGCGCGCTCAGTCCACGCCTGCTTTGATGAGGGGAGAGGAGCCAATGGAAATCGGAGGTGCAAGGGCTCAGACAGCAAGCAGAGCCCAAACACCAGGAGCAGTCAAGGCGAAGGCTCCTAGAGGGAGCAGGAAGTGTTACATCTGCGACAGTGCACTGCACATGGCCAAAGAGTGTCCCCAGAGGCTCCAGAGGCACACTGCAGCCTCAGCAACTGTTAAAGGAGCAATTCAGCAGGGAGTAGAGCAGCAGGGAAACGGCGACGCCTGGTTGGAGATGGAGGCACTGGGGCTCAACCAGGCGAGTCAGTGAAGCAGTCCCCAGAGATTTTGCAGCCCACAGACCCCCTCCCACCCAAACCAGTGGTGCAACTCACTGCATCGCTCCAGCTGCCCGATGGGCTCACCCTGGAGGTCCCTATTACCATTGACTCTGGTAGCAACGCAGACTTTGTAGGGTTGGACTTCGTCAAGCAGCATCGCATAGCACTCCTGCCAGCCACGACGCCCCTAAATGTTGTCACGGTAGATGGCAGGAAGATACTGGGAGGAGAGGTGGTACAGCAGACACCGCCTCTGGTGATGCAAATTGGGAACCACCGTGAAGTCATCAGTTTCAACGTCACCCACCTGTCGGACACGCCCATAGTGTTGGGCATGAGTTGGCTGGATAGGCACAGCCCGGCATTAGCGTGGTACCAGCGGCAATTGACCTTCTGCTCTTCCTACTGCGCAGCGCATTGCATCCAGACCTGCCAGGAAGAGGAGGGGCAAGAGGATGCACCGCAGCTACACCTAGGCATGGTGCAAGCGGTGCCCAACAAGTACAAGGCCTTTTTGGAAGTCTTCTGCGAGAAGGAAGCAGACAAGCTGCCTCCCCACAGACCCTACAACTGCAAGATTGACCTCCTGCCAGGGGCGACGCTGCCGACTGGGAAACTGTACTCCATGTCTGAAGACGAAATGCAAGAACTCAGGGAGTTCATAGATCGCAATTTGAAGCGGGGATTCATCCGGGAATCCAAAGCAGTGGGGGGCAGTCCCGTGTTTTTCGTGAAGAAGAGAGACACGCCCGAACGGAGGCTCATAGTGGATTATAGAATCATCAATTCCAGGACAAAGCCCACAGCATTCCCCATGCCCAAAATTGACGACCTGCTCGCGACGGTGAGGAAGGGACGGATCTTCACCAAGTTGGATCTACGAGGGGCCTACAACCTTATACGCATGCGGGAGGGCGACGAGTGGAAGACAGCCATGTTTACGCCTTTAGGAACCTATGAATACAGAGTCATGCCGTTTGGTCTCCAAAATGGCTCCCATTGTTTCCAAGCTTTCATGCACCACGTGCTAGCGGGACTCCTCTACAAGAAGTGCGTCTGCTTCTTAGATGATATCCTGATCTTTTCGGACTCGCAGGAGGCGCACGAGGAGGACGTCAAGGAGGTCCTGCAGAGACTACGGGAGCACAGACTTTACGCCAAACTGGAGAAGTGCCAGTTCGACACGACAGAGGTGGATTTCCTGGGCTACAAGCTGTCCGACAAGGGACTTGCCATGGACAGCGCCAAGGTCCGCTCAGTGTTGGACTGGAAGAGCCCGCGCAACCGGAAGGAGGTCCAGAAGTTCGTCGGTTTCGCCAACTTTTATCGCAAGTTCATCAAGGGGTTCGCGAAGGAGACGGTGGCCATCACGGACACCCTCAGCTCCAAGAAGAAGAAGTTCACCTGGACGGACCAGGCGGAGCAGACCTTTCGGAGGCTCAAGCGTCTCTTCGCGTCCGAAGAACAGCTGCTACACGTAAACCCCAGCAAACCGATGAGGGTTGAAACGGACGCCTCGGACAGAGCGGTGGGGGCGGTCCTGTTGCAGCAAGATCCGCAAGGGGACTGGAGACCGTGCGCATTCTACTCCAGGAAGCTCAGCACGTCGGAGCAGAACTACACCATCTGGGACAGGGAGTTGCTGGCCATTCATGCAGCTTTCAAGGCGTGGCGGCACTTCCTCGTCGGAGCCAGACACACAGTGCAGGTTCGCACGGACCACAAGAACCTGGAGTACTGGCGCACGGCGAAGTTCCTGAACCAGAGACACATCCGCTGGGCGGAGTTCTTTGCAGATTTCGATTTCCGGATAGAATACATCCCGGGAGACAGCAACGTCATGGCGGATGCGCTATCCAGGAAGCCGCAGTATCTCGAGGAAGCGGCACCGGTAGCGGCCAAACACATTTTCGCACCAGAGGTGTGGGCGTGCGCTTCAGCCGCAGTGGACCTGGACGCAGTCCGTCGCGCGCTACAGGCGGATTCGTTTGCGCAAACCAAGATGGAGGAGGTGCGAAACGGCACAGCGAGGGACGACGAGTTCCAGATACGCGACGGACTACTCCTCCGCAAAGGGGCTCTCTACGTACCGGGAGACGACCTTCGCGCGAGAGTCTTGCAGCAGCTGCACGACGCGCCCAGCGCTGGGCACTTCGGCAAGGACACGACGGCGGAATTAGTCACCAGGGACTTTTGGTGGCCCAAGGTGCGGGGAGAAGTTGCGGATTACGTTTCCAGGTGTGACACCTGCCAAAGGGCCAAGCCAGTACACAGGAAGCCGGCGGGTCTGCTGGAACCGCTGCAGACGCCGCTCGAACCATGGGAGAAAGTGGCCCTGGACTTTGTTACAGATCTGCCCAGTTCGCGCGGCAAAACAGCGGTACTCGTGGTCGTAGACCTCTTCACCAAGATGGCGCATTTCATTCCGTGCGCGAAGGTGGCCACAGTGGAACAGACCGCCAAGCTGTTCATAGATCACGTTTTCAAAGCTCACGGCCTGCCGCGGTCCATCCTGTCCGACCGGGGCCGCCAATTCATCTCGAACTTCTGGCAGAAGCTGCTGGGCATCCTGAACGTCAAGATCAACTTAGCGTCGGCACGACACCCGCAGACCAACGGACAAGCGGAGAGGGTCAACGCCATCATGCAGCAGTACCTGCGATGCTACGCCAATCAACAGCCCTCGACCTGGGTGGACTACCTACCGCTAGCCGAGTTTGCCTACAACAACACGAAGCACGGGTCTACAGGGGTGACACCGTTCTTCGCCAACAATGGGCGACACCCCAGAACCTTCCCGGGGTTGGAGACCGAGGCAGAGGGGGAGCCACGGGGGGCAGAGCACTTAGCCGCAGAGTTACAGGAGGTCCATGAGCAACTCCGAAGGCACTTGGAACTCGCGAAACACGCCTACAAGATGCAGGCAGACAGGCACAGGAGGGTTGGGGAAGACATACAGGTAGGGGACTGGGTCTGGTTAGCAGCTCAGGCAGTGCCGGCCAGAACGCTAGCTAAGAGGAAGCTAGGACACAAGCAGCTGGGACCTTACCAGGTCGCGGCACAAATCAATCCAGTGGCCTACCGGTTGACACTCCCGGAGGGCTCCAGAATGCACCCAGTCTTTCACAGGTCAGTGCTCACGCCTTACAAGGCACCCCACAGGTTTCAGGCGCCAGGGACCGCACCAGCCCCACGTAGCCCATCGCCAACAGGGGAGGGACCACAGAGGGCAACGCCATTCAACGAGGTCACAGAGATTTTGGACTCCAGATGGGGGGAAGAGGGAGTTGAATATCTCCTCGCCAGGGAGGGTACTCCGGCCAGCGCCAACGAGTGGGTGCCGTGCTACGCCGTGGAGGAGCACTATCTCAAAGACGAGTTCCATTCGATCTTCCCACACAGACCCATGCCGGCGGAGTATTTCGACGACTGGCTTTTCACACCCACACTGTCAGCCAGCACGTTCCGAGGTTTCTCCTCAGACGAGGAGCCGACGCCGGGGATGAGCTCCCCGGAGGGGTTGCTCTCGGGGTTTGCCACGGACCGCTCCTATTGGTGGGACACTCAACCAGAAGTGGGGTGGAGCAGGGAACTGCTGAGGGGGCCTTTGCACACGGCCTCACCCGAGGGACCGGGTGGAGAAGTGGACATGGACGTGTGGGGGGAGGATCTTGGTTTTGAGCACGACAGCAGAGAAATGGAAGCAGAGGAAGTCGACGTCGACGAACCCATCGTGGGGGGGCCTGATCCCGCTGGCCGGTTGCACACCAGGGGGAGAGAACGGAAGCCAGCACTCACACCCCCAGCGCTGGAGCACCTGGAACCCACACCCGAAGAGGGGGAGGGGGAAGGGGGGGCTTCGAGGGGGGATGGATGTCAGAGGCTCAGGAGCAGAAGAGCAGGGGAGAGAGCGAATAGAGAGCGGAGGAGAGGAATCAGAGGGGAGCGTAGGGGAATATGACAGTGGACCGAGAGATTCCATGAGCTTCTCCAGCGAATCAGAAGATTCCCAGGAGGGGGCGCCTATGGTAAGGGCGAGGCGAATCCCAGGAGGGACGATCCATAAACAAGGAACCAGAGGGGAGTCCCAAAGGAGTAGCGGAGGAGTAGGGCCAGTTCCCCCGCCAGAGCACAGTGGGGGGGAAGAGTCACGTGAGTCAGGACCAGCTTCTCCTCCATCGGGGAGTGGGGAGACGGAGGGAAGGCCAGGTCCAGCTAGCCTCCCCGAAAGGGGGAGCAGTGACACAAGTGTAACGGTCAGAAGGAAAGTGGGAGGCTGCGCGCGCCAAGTTCAAATGTGGAGGAGCGCGGGACAGCAGAAAACCCGGATTGGGAGCCAGGTCCTAAAGCCCGAAAGAGAGGGGGGGAGGAGTCGGGAGAATCAGCGTCAGAAGAATCTCGGAGGGCTGAGACTCCGACTAGCAGAAGGACCCAGAGAAAGAAGGAACAGAGGAAGAGGTGGAGTAAGGCTAGAATCTTAAGCTGGTGTCAGGGGGGAGGAGATTCAGATGGGACTTCTACGGTCTGATGGATAGATGTAGCGTTGCGCGCTGCGCGTCTGGAAATGAGACTGAACTTCAATAAAGACTTTTTAACTTGAGCAAGAAGCAGCGTTGGTCTTGTGTGAGCTGGGACCTTGGGCAGCGCTGACAGTATTCAATTAGATTGCTATAATGTTCTTTACATGGCTGTGTCCATGAAAACAGTTTAGAAAATTCCATTGGCCCAGTGATAGCCAGAAGTGTTTTGTTCACGGCCAACTGATCAAACCGCATGAGGTCAACCTTTCATCAATCTCCAGAGTTGTCACCTTCTTCCCCAGTTTTAAGCTTTAAAGGCCTCGCAGTCCTGGGCTAGATAGAGTGGGTTAGGAATTGGCTGCTTCTGCCCAAGAACTTTGTCCTGTGTCTCCATTCCTTCTCCCTGTCCCTCAGCTGCTGAGCCATTGGGATGTGAGTTCAAAATAAAAGGCTTCTGGCATCATGGTTGGCACCCAGAAGATGGAAGCCCTTCCAAAGACCACTATTAGGTGCATGCCAAAGACAATATGCTGTGCCTCTAGAGCTACTTCTACAACCCAACCATATGCAAGCTTCCTTGGAAGTAAATATCCTTGCAGTTCAGAGGCTGCCATCTCCTATGGCTTTCAGAAGAAGCAGCAGATTTAAAACGCCCCCATTTCTTTTTTCACAATTAGAAAACGGCCAAAGAAACTATAAGAGAATGATACATACAGCATGAAAAGGCCCAGGAGAGCAATGAGAAGGAACCATGTCTCAGTGGAGAAGCTTGGAAGGAGATCCATCTTGTTAGCCCTTGATGACTCTCTGCCTCTGGCTTTGATTGAGGATTTCTTCCCTATATTTGTTCAGGGCTGGAGCTCAAACAGCAAAAACAAAAATTTCGCAATAGCTTTTGCTATCCATTCAACTTTGCTCTGATGACTGGCTGCCTCAGATCAAGCTTGCTTTGTTTGCTGTGAAAACAGGGCAGGTGAGTTCTGCTTTCACAGAAGAGGCGAGGCCTGAGAGAGGGTGTGTTGCCTTGGCTGCCTTCTTATGTAAAAACATCTCCTGCCAAGCGCTCCAGGAGATGCATGATGTCATCTTCTGATTCCTTTTACTACAGAACAGCTTTCACTCACCTGGTGCCCTTCAGATCTCTGAAAAGCGAAGGGGTTGTATCATTTGGCCACCTTTTATGGGGTACAGTTGCCTTATCAAAGTGCCTGGAAGATGGAGCAAGCTTGCTTTCTGCTGCTCTGGATGGGGCACCCAAACTGATGGATTCAAGTTACAAGAAAGGAAATTCCTTCGAAACCTTAGGGAGAATGTTTTGAGTGTAAGAACTGTTTGACAATGGAACAGTGGAACAGTCTCCCTCCAACGGTGGTGGACGCTCCTTCCTTGGAGGCTTTCCCAACAGAGGTTGGTTTTCTTATATTAGTGATATAAATGGCAAAAAGACCAGGATAAGACTCCAGTCAACACATGCATCTTTAGAACGTGGATATTTAAATGCACCCTGAGCAACACGTGTTATTTGCAACAGGAGGGAGCAATCCCCTGGCTTCTTCTGCAGTCTGCCTTATCTCTGCCTCTTGGCCCACCTCCTCTCCAGCCTCTGCTTCTTCCTCCGCTTCTGGACTGCTCTCTGCCACAGCCTCTTCCTGCTCACTAAACCCTGTTGCCTCTTCCGCTTCTGACACCTCCTCCTCCCATTCAGCTCCCTCCTCTCCCTCTGACTACTCGTCTTCATGCCACCACCGATCCCCTGGCTCTGAGCTTACTTCCCTGGGGGTTTCCTTGGGGTCTCCCCAGCTGGTGCCTCCTCCCCCTCCTCTGCATCCAGCCAGTCCATGACATCATGGCATGTTATTCTGGGACCAATAGAGGATACTAGTTGTTTTTCCTTTATAGCCAACACACAATCTAGCTCTCCATTTGAAATGCTTCATAATAAACTGCTTCCATTCCAAAAACAAAAGTTCAATGCAGATTGGTTCTGCAATCCCCCATAGTGTGTCAATTTGAAAAAAAGATGTAGGTAGTCTCACCCATGAGGTGTGTGTACCCAGACCTGCCCAGTGGCATTGTGGGTAGGCCTATACCAAGAATGCAATCACCGCAGGGAGGGAGAGGTGTGGATTATTTCTTCAAGGAGTGGTTTCAAATGTGTATCAATAACCATATTGAATCAGATGGGAGGGGTACAAATAATAAAATTATTATGATGATTTAATAGCTTGAGAGCAGCATGTTGAAGATGACAATGAACGATTCTGAATTGAGAAAAAACTACATTTTTGTGCTACAAATGGGTTTGTGTGCCTGCAGCTAAAGGCTACCGTAGTACATTATACTCTGCAAAAGGGAGATCGTTCAAAATACATTTCCAAGGTTGTATCCTGGGAACAAGGGCTGTGGTCATATTACACAGGTGTTTTTCCAATGGCAACTACTTCTGAGTCGTTTCCAGGTTGACTTCATCACACTGCAAGGCGTCATGAAGGGCAATATGCAAATGTAATAAATAAAATAAGTAAACTAAATCTTGGCAAACCTGAATAGAATGAAAGCATTTTAATTTTTCCTGTACAGAACACATCTTTTAATGTTACTTTCACAAAGATACACATTTTTGCTTGAATTCTTCACTGACAATGCACTAATGACACCCATTAGGGAGGGATGATCACCATCATGTCCTTCAGGATAGTCACCCCATTGATTTCTACATCTTTCTTGCAAGTCCTTTCAATCCATCCTCCAAGGGGATACATCCTTTGCGTTTCACTCAGGACCATGTCAAGATATTCCAGTTGCATGATGTCATCGTATGTGAGAGGAGCCTTTGGGGGGATTCAAGGGGGAAGGTTAGCTGTAACCGGTGGGACCCTGAACCAGCCTGACACAGAGACCTTCAGAGGGAAGGATCTCAGTTGAGGTGGCCTTGTTCTGAGATTTCTGTCCATGAATGTGAAAATCTCCGTGGGTTGCATTCAACAGCTGCACAGGCAGAAGGCAGCTTACGTGTCAAGGACACTTGCCAGTCAAGGAATGCACACGGCAGAGACTTAACTCTTTATTGTCAAAGGTAATACAGTTTCTTCCAAAGTTCTGGATACCCACACATTCCCATCTAGAATCTGTGAGATATAATCCACTGAGAGCAGTCAAGTACAACATTCCTTGTTTTCCTAGAGTGGACGTGCAAGGGGATGTTTGGTCCAGCCAGTCAGAACTTCCCGTTCCTCCTGGCCTGCGGCATCTTTACTTGCATGTGACTAGCGGGTGGACGTGTAAAAGGAAAAGGCAAGCTGCCACTCTCTTTCTTTTCCATCTTCCTTTCATCCTGTGAACTGCTGGACTGCTAGCCTGCAGTTACTAGGTAAATCTCCTTATGGGGTAAACCTGTTTGTATATGTTTGGAACTGTAACCCTAAAGCCTGCCTTCAGGGATCACACTGTGCTCTGTCTGAGTGTAAGTAAACTTTCTTATTGTTACTTATGAATAAGACTGTGGTGTCTTTATTCTTTTAGGAGGGATTCAAGGGGTCTTACCAGGAAAATATTAGAACACCTTTCAATCTGGACAAGCCAGATTGATTTGCGCATTGCCTTAAGAAACTCACACAAGTTTTCTGCTGTGTGAGAAGGGGGATGTGAAACTCTGCTAAGTAAAGGAACTTGCTGATGCAAGTTAGGAAGTATATTAATAAACAAGAAAGCCTCTCCTGCCACCCTGAACATTCCCATAGAATCTAGGCAGCTATTCCCAGATCAGAGCACAATGGAGCAGCTGCAGCAACAGGGGAGCACTCCCCCTCCACCTGTTTATGGGACCCTATGGTCTGCACACAAAGCCATGAAGACTTTGCCTGCATGGAAACTTCCTCTGCTCTTCATGCTTCAATCCTTCCTAGTTCTGGGAGACAGTGGCACAGGAGAGGGTGGGGAAGCACCTGGCCCTTGGCTTGCCTAGCCTGCCTCTTCCTCTAGCTTTGCAGCTTCCCCTGCCTCCAGCTCTTGCCCCCTGGCTGGTGCAGGTTGCCACCTTAAGGTGCTAAGATCCTCAGGTGAGCACCTTCTTTTGATCCCATCAACATCAGAAGTGTGGTTCATGGAGTAATATTCAAATGGGCGCAAGACGTAGGACATAATATGCAATTTCAGGACTGGATAAAATTGTGGAAAGTAAATTTGAAATTTACAGATTGTATATTATTGAGAGAGAATTATATGAAAATGATGTATAGATGGTATTTATCACCGGTTAAATTGGCAAAAATGTATAAAAACAAAAAGAAAGAGTGTTGGAGATGTGAAACAGAAGGTATGTTTTATCAAATATGGTGGGATTGTAAAAAAGTAAAAGCCTACTGGGAAATGATACACAATGAATTGAAGAAAATGTTGAAAATAACTTTCGTAAAAAAACCCAGAAGCCTTTTTGCTAGGTATTTTAGGCAAAGACATACCAACAGAAATGAGGACTTTATTTAGTCCTCTACACTACAGCAGACTACAGTCCCCCACCAAAGCAGCAAGAATGTTGATTGCACAAAACTGGAAGACTGGAGAAATACCAACTAAAGAACAATGGCAAGAGAAGTTGATGAACTATGCAGAACTGGCAAAAATGACAGAAAGGCTAAGAGAAAAAGACAACAGCGACTTTGAAAAAGAATGGGAACCATTTATATTATATTTGTAGAAACAAAGAAAATCAATAGACTTGATGGCAGGATTTAAATAAACATTCACATTATTAGTACTAGAAAATGTTTAGAAGATAGTGAAATATTATGGTGTGTTTACCTTTTATTTTCATATTTTAAGGCTTGATGTTATTTTATTAATAACTTTTTCTGTTAGGAGATAGCAAAGTGGGTGAAAAGAGAAACAAACCACAAGCGGAAGTTGGGGGAAGCCCTGGAGGGGAGGGTGGGAGGAATATATAGTAAATTTTAAGAATTTGAAATGTATGTAATGAATTAAAAAGAAAAATGAATTAAAAAAATTTTGTGGGTTCATGGAGAGCCTTTTCTGTGGCTGCTCCCAGATTATGGGATCCCCTCCTGAGAGAGGTCAAACTGGCTCTCTCTCTATCATCCCTACGCCAGCAAGCTAAAGTGGTGTAGCACTTTTTCACAAGGATGGCTTTTGTAATAGCTGAATCCAGTATGGCTAATATAGGTTGTCGGTCCTCGTAAATCCTGGATTAAGAGTAAGGAAGAAAATGGTTTGGGGTTTTTTAGCAGGAGGTGCCAAAACACAGGTGCATCAACCTGGAGGAAAAGGTGTGATATGAATGCAATAAATAAGTAATAATAATGATATATCTACACCACAGATTTAAGCTGGTTTAATCGCTTGCTCCTTCTCTCCAGGGTACCTGTTCTCTATGAGAGGATTCTTCACGTGCTCCCTGAACCATAAGCTTACTGCGTAAACTGATCAGGACCTCAATGCATGGAGAGGAGGAATTAATCATATTTAATTGCTTTGTGTACACCGCTTGAGAGATATATCTTTTTTCATTATGCAGAATACAAATGCTTCTCGATAAATAAATAAAATAATGGATGATATCTGCAGTGATCTGCAATGAACATAGTCACGTGACGTCTTAAGACAAAGAGCACACAGAAGTGCAGCTGAAATCCTCTCGTTCAGGTATTCATAACTGCTGAACTTTAGCCTGTCCTTCTCCCCGACGTGCATCATTCAACGGAGGAGTCTTTCTCTCTGGAGAAGACCCAGCGCAGTGGGGCAGCCCAGAATCCCACTGCCTTATTCTGCAATTAAAGTTGCCACAACTTTATCTATAGCAAACACCCTTGTGTTTGTGTGTTTTTGCTGTACTTTTAAAAAAAATCATTATTTTTATTCTTGCATGTGTGTGTGTTGTTATATGTGAAAAGATGAAAATGCCAAACTCAGCATCTCACCTTCACCTCCCAACCTGAAGGCATATTGTTGTTGTTGTTTAGTCATTTAGTTGTGTCTGACTCTCCGTGACCCCCTGGACCAGAGCACGCCAGGCACTCCTGTCTTCCACTGCCTCCCACAGTTTGCTCAAACTCATGCTGGTAGCTTCGAGAACACTGTCCAACCATCTCATCCTCTGTCGTCCCCTTCTCCTTGTGCCCTCCATCTTTCCCAACATCAGGGTCTTTTCCAGGGAGTCTTCTCTTCTCATGAGGTGGCCAAAGTATTGGAGCCTCAGCTTCAGGATCTGTCCTTCCAGTGAGCACTTAAGAATGGATCGGTTTGATCTTCTTGCAGTCCATGGGTCTCTCAAGAGTCTCCTCCAGCACCATAATTCAAAAGCATCAATTCTTCGGCGATCAGCCTTCTTTATGGTCCAGCTCTCACTTCCATACATCACTACTGGGAAAACCATAGCTTTAACTATATGGACCTTTGTTGGCAAGGTGAGATCAAAATAAAAACAGGAGAGTTCATAAGCCCTGGAGGAGAAAGAGTCCAATCATTGCTGCTATCCAGGGCTGTTTTTCTAGAACAAGAGATGATAGAACTCACCAGGAACCTTCTCTTAGGTGCTCACCTGACAGGTGCCGGAACCCACCAAGAGGGGTGGAACTGAGTTCCTGGGAGTTCCCCCTGAAAAAAAGCCCTGCTGCTGTCAATATAAAGGGAAATGTAAACACAGCCGCATAATATGAAATGTCACAGGTACATTTTGTCCTGCAGAGTCTTTGTTCTTGGGCAGAATAAACAGCCACTAGTCTGCTATAAAAGTCTTTCAGGGTGGGGGGAATGCTTGTTGCCCTCCCAAATTGTTTGTGTCCATTTTTCACAAAGTGCCATCTCCCAAATTATGTGATACCATTTTTGGTACATTGGTACCCTTCGCTTCTTTTCAATCTCTGGCTATCAATATTCTTGCTGCCGTTAATAAGTAACCTATTATATAATGGCCTTGGGTTTCCCTGGCTGAATATACCTAACATTTTAATTTCTGGTTGTTGTTTTTGTTTTTTGTTTAACTAAATTAAAACTCTCGCATGGCTTTTTTTAAAAAAAAAACAACCTGTTCCTACTGTGTTTGTTTGAATTTCTATTCTCTTTCAGGGCTGGAGCTCAAAGGACAAAAATTAAAATTTCACAATATCTTTTGCGATCTGTTCACCTTTGCTCTGATGTCTGGCAGGCTGACTCCGAACAAGCTTGCTATGTTTGATGTGAAAAGAGGCCAGGAGAGTTCTGCTTGTCACAGAGGTGAAATTGGAGAGAGGGTGTCTTGTCTCAGGTGCCTTCTTGCCAGTAGCATGCGGTGAAATTTTTTTTGGGGGGGGGGGCTGTTAGGGCCAGAGGTGCCAGCTTGCAAGGACAATGCAGGGGGGGCATTTTTTGAAGATTTTATTGCTGACCTATTCTTAACATCCAATGACATTGTGGATGTCTCTATGCCAAGACCACAATCAGAGCTTTCTTCTTCATTCACCTTGGTTGTGCTCGGGAAGGAAAAGGTTGCAGTTTATGTCATCAAGAGAAGGGTTTTCAAATGTATACACTCACACCCTTATGGAAGCCAGGATTAAGAACCAGTCTAGATGGAAAGCTGCATTTTGAGGCTAAGCGTGAGTGATTCCAGATTGAGGAAAACCACATTTCGGTGCTACAAATGAGGAGGTGTGCGTGCAGCCTAAGGCTACTGGAGCATGCTATATGGTGCAACAAGGAGGTCACAGAAAATCACAGGTTGCTTCCACAGCACAGAGACGCTCGTACCATCTTAGACTGATGTGCCAGCTACAACCCAACTGGTCTCAGTTGTTCATGCTCTTGTAGCCATGAAATTAGGGTTTGTTCACACGGCCCCCAATTCAAAATATTGAGGCTGCAGGAGTCCCAAGCACCCCCTATACCAGGCGTCAGTGTACTGTAGTGTATATTGTGCCAAAGGCAGATCACATTACACGGGTCTTTCACCAACTGCAACTACTGCTTCTGAGCTGTTTCCAGACCCAGTTTTACACACTGTTAGGTGACTCCAACAACTCAACAAGGGAAGCTGCATTTAACAAGGGATGTTTAATCTACTAAACCACAGCAGATCTCATTTTTCTCCAGAGTGGTATTTAAATTGGGCTTGCACTGGTGGGTTGGTCCTGTTTCTGCAAGAGCATTTCCACATACAGAGAGAGAGTTTTGAAAGAGTGCATCTGACTCACAGGGACCCAGATAAATCACATTACCCAGGACTGTGATGTGTGTAAATTCTAGGAAGGAGTTTTTGCAATCCCGGCCTGCACCGATTGAGTTTCCTGTCATTCAGTGGACATGATTTGATGCCATAGTGATTCTTTCTTCCCAAGCAACCCTGAGGAATTCAAGTTGCATGTGCTCTGTATGGATCCCTTAACGAAATCTCCTCTGCACCCTCCCCAAACTACAGTTCCCAGAATTCCATGGGGGAAGCCATGACTGGTAAACTGGTCTCAGACCGATACAAAATTGTAGCCTGGGCATGCTCCAATTAATCATCATTGATGATCTGGTTTTAAAGGGGGGGGGTTTAAATCTACTTTATAGTACAAGAATTTTCAAGATGCCTTGCAACCAAATATATATAATATTGTTTTAAAAAATCTCCCAAACAGCCTTGAAACAATAGAAGTGACAGATCAGGCAAATAAAGGAATGTTAGGGGATGGAAAAATCTGAGAATTTAGGTTTCCCACTTTCTTACATGTGCTTTACCCCATTTCCACAGAGGGGTTTGCATGAACATTTGTACATATTTCTGGTGCCCCTTTCTCCTAGTACACACACTTTTGTATGAATGTTTCACAGTGCAAGTATTTTGGCAAGCCTGAATACAATACAAGCATTTTGGTTTTTCCTTAATGGAACACATCTTTTAATGCTACTTTCACCAAGATACACATTTTTGGCGATGCACTAATGACTCCCATTTTGTGTGCATTTTTTGGCTGGAAAACCGCAGTGCCAAATTCAGAGATGCACGAATTTTCAGAGAGCTCTGTTTCAGTTTGCGAATCGGTCCAATTCTCTGGAACTATCTGAAGTTCTTTTCGGGGGAACTTCTCAAAGCAACACCTGAGGCTTCTGCATCTTCTACCAAGGTTCAGGGCCAGGCTTCACTCCCCCTTCTCCCGGGGATCACCTCGTGGCACCAGCTTCAGAACTATTGGTTTCTTTGGCACTAAGAAGGCTTCGTTGCTCATCTCCAGAGGAATCTGCAGCAGGATGAAAAGGGAAAGAGAGCACTTAGGAAACCATTAGACCCAGCTTAAGCACCAGCAAATCTTGACAGCAAGGGTGGGGGTCCTGCTATGTTCCAGAAGTGGTTGGGCTCTAATTCTCTTCAGCCCTGGGTCCAATGGCTAATGGTTAGGGACCATGGGAAGTGGGGTCTAACAGCACCTGAGAGTCCTCCAGAGGAACCCACCCCTGATTTGTAGGATCATAGTCTTATGGTGTGAAGGGAACGTTAGGAAGAGCTTTGTGAAAATAAGGGTCGCTCGGAAGGTATCAGGTGTGCGTGCAGGAGCCAGGCCCTGTGACTAGTAGGGCTTTGCAGGAGTGGGGCCTTCCTAAGTTTGTTCTGAAGAGACAAGGCACGGCCGCACAGGTGAGGCCCATTTGGTAACTCACAGCACCTGGTGGCAAGAGCCGGGAAGGGATATAAGGTCAGCATTTCCCTTCGGCTCTTTGCCACAGCAACATGTTCCCTGCCTTGCTGTGTTTGGGTTCTTGCTTCCTGATCCTTGAACCTCAGCTTCTTGACTCCCTGCTTCCTGACCCTCGGACCCCTGACTTCATAACTCCTTGCTTCCTGACCCTCGGACCCTTGGCTTCCTGACTCCTGGCTTCTGGACCCCCGTTCCTGCTCCCACCCCGCCATCTTGCCCCCGGTCCTGACGTCCCCTGCCGGGACTTCGATCGCCCTTGAACCGGACCAGGAGATAACCTGCAATTTAGTAAGTGGGGGGGGGAAGGAAGGAAGGAAGGAAGGAAGGAAGGAAGGAAGGAAGGAAGGAAGGAAACTGCCTGGTGCATCTGCAGCGGTATAACCGGACACCTTCATCCGCCCTGACTGCAATATAGCATGTCTCTCCTGTATCAGTCTCTACAGCCACAGCAGGCGCTGCAACTCTTCAGTGGTTTGACTTCACCCCCCAAGGCACACTCCTCCATTGTCTCCCGAGACAGACGGATGCCAACCAACAAAACAAATTGATGGCCGGAGAGCTACTGATGGCCACTAGCCATGGTGGCTTTGCGGCATCTCCACAGTTGGAAGCAGCCGTGCTTCTGAATAGCAGCTGATGGAAACCACAGGAGGGGAGAATGGTCTTGTGCTCGAATCCTGCATGCTGGCTTCCCACAGGTAACCCTTTGGCCACTGTGAGAACAGGATGCTGAACTAGATGGGCCACTGGCCTGATGCAGCTGGATCTTATGTTCTTATGTCACCCAGTGAGTTTTTGTGGCTGAGTGGGGATTCAAACCCTGCTCTCCCAGGTCACCCAAGCCCTAGTCCTTCACTCTAACCACTACACCAAGGGTTCCCAACCTTTTTGATGTGACAAGCTCCAAGCTCAAATTAACCTAGTACGGTGGCCCAACATTTTATTGTCACATGAATTTGGATCTCTGGCCTTCAACAGTGCTCAGTTTCATGCAGTTTAACTGCGATGTTTGCCTGTTTATAACTTACTCAAGGCATCCAAACTAAGCATTCTTCAGCATTCCTATTAATATAGACTTGGTTGAACGATTCGTTGCGCTTACAAAGTTACCCACTCTCTTGTTTATGGGAATGTAATAACAGCAACCTTCCAATGGCAGGATACTGCTTTATAGGTTATACAAATGCATTCTGCAAATTGATGGTTATGCAAGCAGTGTTAAAGCACTATAAATACTTTTTATACTTGTGTTCATGCTAAAGTCCATCAATTTTGGCAAGACTCCGTGGGATGACTGACCTCATGTTTTGCCAAGGAGGAGGACAATGTGGAGTTCAGTGGTTCTCAGACATGGTCTCAGATCATCGTCGATGCATAGAGCGAAGACGTTATTTCTTCTTTCGACTCAGCAAACTTTAAATTGCCCTCAGCTTATCTATTAAATAATCCCAGTGGCAGATGCGGTGATGGTTCTGATTCTGCGCCAGAGTTGCAAAGACTTCACAGGTGCTGCTTTCAGCACCTGCGCATCAGAGGCGAGCTGTAATAGCCGCTCCAAACAACTCCCCGTGTGAGCACCGTGTGGTAAACTCTCCCTGGATGTGCCACCAGAGAGCAGTTCCCAAGTGCAGAAACGTAAGACTCAGGCCTTTCTAAAATTCAGTAAATGTGGTTTTTAAAGAAATCCATACAGTTTTGAATTGTTATAATACCCATTCTCCCCAGCTTGCAGTTTTATCTATTTTGGAAGAAGCTGGTCTTAATATACTGTACTTAACTATAATATACTTAATGTACTGTACTTAAAGTTTCATTTTTAATAGATATTAGAGCCACAGTGGCTCATTTCTGGAGACATCCAAATGGTGCCAACATTTCTTTTTGGTATTCCAATATTTGGGAACTTCCTTGATAAGTTGACCAACAAACTACACATTTCCGGGGGCAATGTAATGAGGATAGATTCACAGAGGTTTAGTTTGATTTCATTACTTATGTCAATAAGAAAAATGTGGTCTGTCGCCTCCCTCAGCTTATCAACGGGTTTAATTGATTCAATAATATATTATATTATTCCTCTTTAAGATTCATCCCACCCATGACAATAATGAGTTTTATTTCATTCTCTGTTTAAAGGTATACTCAGCCTTTTATTTTTATTCTAGCAGCCTGGTGCACATTTCTGCTTTTGTTGTTAGCCCAAAGAAATAATAATAATAATAATAATAATAAAAAGCAGAGCATTGTAATACACCAATAAAACAAAAAGTTGTAAGAGGCATTCATCATAGCAGTGAAGGATGAAAAGCAGTCATTATTTGGGGTTTAATTACAGAGCCAGTGATAAACTTGCACAGGCTGCAGGTTACAGCACAGGGGCAGGGGCAGAGGAAGGGGGTGCGGTGGGGGCAGGTGTCATCACTGAGGGGGGTGACAAAATGTCAGGCGGCACTCACCGCGGGGCCTGCAGCACACCCAAGGCATATGTCTCTCCTGGGAGTGACGCAGTGGTTTGGGCTCCCGCAGGCTCCGCGCTGCCCCAAACTGTCCTCGCGCCACCTTCCCCTGAGCTATAGGGCGGCTGAGTGGGAGGAGGCAGGAAGACTCCTTGGAGGCCCCACAGAGTGTCCTGCCCTGGCTGGCCCCGCCCCTGGGTGCAAGGCACGCATGTCACCCCAGGCGCCCAATCAGCTTGCTCCGCCACCTCATAGGGGTAGGAAAACACAAGTGGCAGAGTTTCTTAAATGCAGGATCCCCTACAGTCGCCCCAGGTGAAGACAATGTCCATCTTGCTCCTTTTCCCAAATTGCATTATACAGTCATACCTCAGGTTACAGATGCTTCGGGTTGCGCACCGCGCTGAACCCGGAAGTACCGGAACAGGTTACTTCCTGGTTTTGGCACTTGCACATGCGCAGTAGTGCTAAATCACACTTTGTGCATGCGCAGAAGCGCCGAACCACAACCCACGTGTGCACAGACGCAGCGCTGAGGGTTGCAGACACTGTGGGTTGCGGATGTGCTTCCCGCACGGATCATGTTCGCAAACTGAGCATCCACTGTAGTCCCTGTTACCTTATGGCCAGCCACTACTCTGAAGGAAAAGGCTCTTGCATAACAGGAGAAGATGGAGGAGATCAGGACAGGATCAGGAAAACCTTCCCCTCCCTTTCCACGCACACACAGAGGTGTGCCAGACATCCAACCTCCTCACCGGCGTTTCATTGCAGACCTTGAAGGAAAAATGCTGCATCAGGATTGCAATTGCCACCTTCATCGTGACGAGAGCAAAGCGCATTCCCAGGCAGTTCCGGGGACCAGCTCCAAAAGGCAGGTACGTGTAGGGATCTATTTTGTCCTTGTTCTCTTTGCTGAACCTGGTTGTGTTCACAAAGACAAGAAAAATGGAGGCTGGATAAGGGACGGGAAAGGGCAGATCTCAGATGTCAAAGAGAAAAACTACCAGACTTTTAGAAGACATCTGAAGGCAGCCTTGTTTAGGGAAGCTTTTAATGCTTAATAGGTTATTGTATTTTAATATTCTGTTGGTAGCCACCCAGAGTGGCTGGGGAAACCCAGCCAGATGGGCGGGGTATGAATAATAATTTTTTAAAAATTATTATTATTATTATTTGCGGGGCTGCCCTTGAGATTGACCCAGAAACTCCAGCGGGTGCAGAATGCCATGGCAAAACTCCTTATGGGGTCCTCACTGCGGGATCACATTCACCTAGTGCTTTACCAACTGCACTGGCTCTTTTGGTGGAGTACAGGGTCAGGTTTAAGGTGCTGGCTTTGACTTTGAAAGCCCTATGCGGCCTAGGACCCTCGTACCTACGGGACCGCCTCTCCTGGTCTGCCCCGCGGAGGACCTTAAGGTCCACAAATGACAACACTTTGGAGGTCCCAAGTCGCAAGGTGGTTAGATGGGTCTCAGCTAGGGCCAGGGCCTTTTCAGTACTGGCCCCGACTTGGTGGAACGCTCTGTCACAAGAGACCAGGGCCCTGCAGGACTTGACATCTTTCTGCAGGGCCTGCAAGACAGCTGTTCTGTCTGGCCTTTGTTTTGGACTCAGTCTGACCCTTATGTTTCCCTCCCCTTCTGGTTTTGATCTATGGGCTACATTTAAAATGAGGCTGCATTTTAAATTGTATTTTAAATTGTTTTTTTCCACTATTATTTTTTATTGTAATTTTACTGGTGTTAGTCGTCCTGAGCCCGGCTCTGGCCAGGGAGGGTGGAGTATAAATTATTATTATTATTATTATTACTATTATTATTATTATTATTTATGTACATTCAGGTGTGAATCAGCATTGGCATGAATGTGCTTCCTATTTTTCACCAGCACATTTTTTTTGTTACCTCTCAGGTCTGAACTCTTCAGGTTCCGGCCAGTATTCAGGGTCCCGATGAAGCGTGTAGGGTGGGATCATTACCAATGTGCCTTTTGGGATAGTGACGCCATTGATTTCGACATCTTTCTTGCAGAGCCTTTCGAGCCTCCCTCCAAAAGGATACAGCCTTTGCGTTTCACTCAGGACCATGTCAAGATACTCCAGTTGCATGATGGCATCATACGTGAGAGGAGCCTTCGGGGTGATTCAAGGAGGAAGGTTAGTCGTACTTGGTGGGATCTGAAATCAGGCTCCGTTTTTCTGCAGTTCTTGGGGAAAGCAGGGGAGCCCAGACGCAGAGACCTTCAGAAGGAAAGCTCTCAGTAGTCTTATTCTAAGATTTCTGTCCATGAATGGGGAAAACTCTTTGGGTTATATCCAACACAGGTGGAAGGAAGCTAATGCAACTGATCTTTCTTTTTTAAAAAACTCAAAACCCATCTCCTATACTCCTGCTCTGGAGGGTAGAATTCAAACCAAGGGCTTCAGGTGTTGGGGGCTGGTCTGGATCGGAAGATTGGGGAATGCAATCGCAGGGAGATCAGCTCCTAACAGAAGAAGAGGAAGAATATCCCTGCCCCTGCCACTTCCGCCATTTCCAGAAGCAGAGAGACAGGCAGACACAGAAGCTGCACAGTTGAGAGAGGAGCTACCCAGCTATGATATAGTAGCTAAGCAACCAGAAGGAAGGGAGCAGCTGGGTGATACATCACTCAAGAGTAGGGGAGAACCCCCTCCCCACCCTGAACTTGGAGGTCCGAGCGCGTCAGAGAAAAAAGGAGATGCAGGGGAGGCGGGACATCCTGTTGGCGTGCTTCATGCTGTGGGGGGGGGAGGAGTCAGAGTAGGCAACTGATATCTTTGCGGAGGGTTGACTGTTTATGCTTGCAACATAATGCTGTAATAAAAGGACTATACAGGGTACCTTGGTTTGCAAACAACTTGGTTCTCAAACGCCGAAAACCCGGAAGGAAGTGTTCCAGTTTTCGAACATTTTTTAGAAGCCAAACATCCAATGCGGCTGCTGGCTATTGTTTCCGGGGCGCCTGCACCAATCAGAAGCTGCACCTTATTTTCGAACATTTTAGAAGTCAAATGGACTTCTGGAACAGATTAAGTTTGGTGCTTTTGTTTTTGCTGTCTATTTTGCATTTTTGTTTTTGAGGCTTTTTCCGTTAATTTGTTTTTGTGACTGTGTGGAACCCAGCTCAGCTACTGATTGATTGATTGATTGATTGATTGACTGTTTGACTGTGGAAATAGATAAAAGCCCCCCATCCAAACAATGACTATCATCAGCGTAGACAAGGGGGGGTTATTTTTATCATCTACAATACTGTCTTGTTTATTTTATAGTACAGCACATTGATTATTGCTTTCATTTTATGGATCAATGGTCTCATTAGACAATAAAATTCATGTTTCAGGGGTTGTTTTTAAAAGTCTGGAATGGATTCATTCATTCTGCATTACTCTCTACGGGAAAGCGCGCCTTGGTTTTGGAACGGTTTGGTTTTGGAATGGACTTCTGGAACGGATTAAGTTTGAGAACCAAGGTACTACTGTAAATCTAACAAATGTTCGTTAATTCTGATTGCTGAGTTACCAAAAGGGAGAGGGGAACTCCCATACTTGACATCAGGTTACAAGAAAAAAGATTCCGACTCAACATCTGGAAGAACTTTCTGATAGTAAGAGCTGTTCAACAATGGGAGGCTTTGGACTCTCTCTCCTTGGAGGTTTTTAAGCAGAGGTTGGATGGCCATCTGCCAGGGATGCTATAGCTGAGTTTCCTGTATTGCAGGGGGTGGACTAGATGCCCCAGGGGGGTTCCTTCCAACTCTACAATTCTACAATTCCATACCCCCAAAACCTTCTCCATTGAATCCAGACTCACCTTTGCAACCTGCACATTCTCACCTTGTTGGGCAGGATCGTATCTACCTCAGCTTGAAGCTTCTGCTGGACATCTGGGTGAATGGCTAAAAAGTAGGCCGTATAGCCCAAAGAATTGCTGTTGGTTTCATATCCACCAAAGACAAAGGTGAAGGCTTGGGCCAGGATTTCATCATCGGTCAAGCCTGCAAACAAACAAAGGCCAGAAAGATGAAGCAGAAACCACAACTAATCTAGAATGTTTCCATGCACAATACAATGTGTTGGTGCTAACCTTTAAAACCCTAAACAGCCTCAGTCCTATATACCTAAGAGAGCATCTCTACCCCTATCATCCAGCCTGGACACTGAGGTCCAGCTCTGAGGACCTTCTGGCAATTCCCTCACTGCAAGAAGGGAACCAGGCAGAGGGCCTTCTCGGTAGTGGCACCCACCCTCTGGAACACCCTCCCATCAGATGTCAAGGAGATAAAGAATTAAACAACCTTTCGAAGGCAGCCCTAAAGGCAGCCCTGTATTGGGAAGTTTCAAATATTTGACGCTTAGTTGTGTTTTCAGACTATGTTTGAAGCCACCCAGAGTGGCTGGTGAAGCCCTATCAGGTGGGCAGGGTATAAATATTATTATTATTATTATTAGCCCCAATAATACAGCACATACACTAGGTGGGGGAATGATCTGCATTGGTAATGTCAGGGACCATGCTGAGGAGGTCTGGACTGAGGAGGAATGGTGGGAGCCTCTCCCTGATCAGGATCCTGAATCTTCCCAGGAGCAGGACAGTATAGATTTGGAACACTGGTTTGCAGAGGGACATAGTTCAGAAGGCAGAAGCTGGGAAATACTGGATGGGGAACAGCTAGGAAAAGAAACACTAGGGAGGAGAGGGTTAACAGATTCACTGTCTCTGGAAAGCATTCAGCTGCTCAGCCCAAGGTCAAGAAGAGTTGATAAGGTGGCAGCGCAGAAAGCACAGCAGTTACAAGATCTGGTTTCTGGTTACAAGACGCAGGAGTGACTAGGGAGGAAGCGGGTGGAGCCCTTAATTGGGAGCACCGCCAATCCCTAGGGAAAGGATTCTTTGCTCTCTCACTGTAATCATTAAAGTTTTTAACTGGTAAAAAGACTCCTTTTCCTTTGTTCTGCTTATCTACTGCCAATGGGGGGGGGGGAGTCTGGGAATGAGAGCGTCATTGCATTGAGCCTCTTGGCTTTGTTTGCTTTGGACATTCTGCCAACCTGGATCAGAACTTCATCCCTAAATCGCAAAAGGGCCTTTTCAGTCCTGGCTCCCCATCTGTGGAATGCCCTCCCCGGTGAGATCTGCTTGGCACCTTCACTGACATCTTTGGGGCTTGTTGCCCTTCGGTTTCAGAGACCTCAAAGTTACACTGAATTGACTCCCAGGAGAGGCATTACCTTTATAGGAGGGATCCGAGCCGTTGCTCTGGTGCTCGCTGTTGGACTTCTGGGAGTTGATCATCAGCTGCAGGAAATCTACCCGGCCCTAAGCATAGAAACAAATACAACAGCAGAGAAAGGAAGCTGAGGAAAGACCCCCACAGACCGAGATGGTTTGCTCCCCCAAGTTTCTTAAAGGGCTAAATGCAGCCCTGAGAGTCGGCTGCCTTCGCCCTTAAGGACATTGGCTGTTTGGTGACCTTGCTGTTATTAGGCAGAACAGGACATACTGAGGAGGCAAAAGAGTCAAATCGTTAGGTTGTTTTGTTTAGAAAATATGTGCTGGTCCCGAGGGTTAACCGTGTGGCGAGGTCTGAGTCCAGTCCGAGGTTGAGGGTGCGGTATGGCGGCTGTCCGTCAAAGCTGAAGCTGGGTCCAAGGCAGGGAGTCGGGTGAGGTCAGGAACTCTGGCAGAAGAGCAGGACAGGGTGCAGGCAGGAATAGGCTACCAACAATGTTGCTCCCACAACCTGGGACTGGGGCTGGCCAGCTTTTATCTGCCCTGAGGCATAGTGCGGCCCCAGTCCACAGGTGACTCGCCTCTCCTGGCCTGGAGGCAAGCACTCCTCCTGCGGGAACTTAGTTCCCTCCACCTCTCTGCCCTGAGCCTCCGCAGCTCAGCAGAGGCTGGAGGGTTACCAAACCCAGAGGCAACCTCCGCTTCCTCTGACAGGGCTGAGAGTGGAGCACCTGCAGGCAATGGGTCCTCCACGCCCTCAGGAGCCAGAGCAGACTCAGCTGGTGCCTGCACCTGAGGATCCAGCACCGGTGAGGACCCTTCAGGCTCAAGCCCCAGCCCTGGCTCAGCTGGTTCTGGAGGCGGGGACTCCTGTGAAGGCTGGGATTCCTCAGGTTCAGCCTCCGAGTCCGAATCCCAGGCCATCACAAAATAGCAATGAAGCAGCACAGAAGAGGTGAGTCTTGAGGGATCTTTGGGTGAATAATTTCGTCCCCTTCAAGGAAAGTTCGTTCTGGTGTGAAATTTTTGTGTGAATTTTTCACCCTCAAAATTCAGTGTGGCCTGAATGCTTACCCCCTGGCCTTCTTTCTCCCGTGTCGCCTTTATTTTCGCAAATGACCTCTCGAAGAAGTTCATAGCTTCTGGGTTGAAGAAAGTGATTTTCATTAAGTTGAGGAGAGAAACCACGAACGGGAACACAACTGCAAGAAACAGACATTCACAGTGAACAGGAAGCAAAACATCAGACAGACAGAAATAGTTCTGTAGAAATCCATGAGTAAACTTTGGTTTATTTGCTCTGAGGGTCAGTGCTTGTAAGCCGTAATAGCATGTGGTCAGTCCCCAAACACATTGTGAATCCCAGGGTTACAGATCCATAATGTGCAGTACCGAATCGGTGGCGCATGCCCTTCTGGCCTGCACTCTTTATAAAGACTTGAGGAATGAGTTTTCCACCCCTCTTATTGTCGCCCAACCACTGCCACCGTGTCCTTTCTCTTGGCAGATCAAGATGAGCAGGTGACAGCAAAGGTTGCAAGGTTTTTAGCTGGGGCAATCAGAATCAGATAATAATAATAATAATAATAATAATAATAATAATAATAATAAAAAAAAAAAATAATTTTATTTATACCCCGCCCTCCCCAGCCGAAGCTGGGCTCAGGGCGGCTAACAACAATCAAAATAATCAAACATTCTAAAAATTAATTAAAATCAAAATTGATAGCAACCATTAAGCAAAATTCTGTGCAGATTACCAGAGGAGGGGGTCAGGCTGTACCCTGACCAAAGGCCTGGTGGAACAGCTCTGTCCTGCAGGCCCTGCGGAAAGATGTCAGGTCCCGCAGGGCCCTAGTCTCTTGTGACAGAGTGTTCCACCAGATTGGAGCCGCGGCCGAGAAAGCCCTGGCTCTAGTTGAGGCCAGCGTAACCTCTCTGTGGCCTGGGATCTTCAGGGTGTTTTTATTTGCAGACCGTAAGTTCTTCTGTGGGGCATACCAGGAGAGGCGGTCCCGTAGGTACGAGGGTCCTAGGCCGTATAGGGCTTTAAAGGTTAAAACCAGCACCTTAAACCTGATCCTGTACTCCACCGGGAGCCAGTGCAGCTGGTATAGTACCGGATTAATGTGATCTCGCAGCGAAGACCCCATAAGGAGTCTCTCCGCGGCATTCTGCACCCGCTGGAGTTTCTGGGTCAGTCTCAAGGGCAGCCCCACGTAGAGCGAGTTACAATAATCCAGTCTGGAGGTGACCGTCGCGTGGATCACAGTGGCTAGGTCAGGGCAAGAGAGGTAAGGAGCCAACTGCTTAGCTTGGCGGAGATGAAAAAATGCCACCTTTGTTATAGCTGTAATCTGCGCCTCCATAGAGAGGGAGGTATCGAAGATTACACCCAAACTCTTAACGGACGATGCTGGCACTAATTGCACCCCCGCAAGAGATGGGAGTTGCCCCCTCAATCCCATATCGCCCCGTCCCAGCCAGAGGACCTCTGTCTTCGAAGGATTTAACTTCAACCGGCTCCCATGTAACCATCCAGCCACAGCTTCCAAGCATCTGATCAGTGTGTCTGGGGCCGAGTCAGGATGGCCATCCATCAACAGATAGAGTTGGGTGTCATCGGCATGCTGATGGCAACCCAGCCCAAAACTCCAGACAAGCTGGGCGAGGGGGCGCATAAAGATGTTAAAAAGCATCGGGGAGAGAATCGCACCCTGAGGCACTCCACACACCTAGGAGTGGCGCGATGACAATTCCCCCCCAAGCGCCACCCTCTGTCCCTGACCAGAGAGAAACGAGCGCAGCCATTAAAGGACTGTGCCCTGGATCCCCACGTCGGCAAGGCGGTGGTCCAGGAGTTCGTGGTCGACCATGTCGAAGGCTGCTGACAGGTCTAGAAGAATCAGCAGCCACGACCCGCCTCGATCCAGCTGCCTGCGGAGATCATCTGTTAGGGCGACCAGAGCCGTCTCGGTCCCATGACCAGCGCGGAATCCGGACTGGAATGGATCGACAGCCGATGTTCCACTATTTGACTATTGATTCAAAACCCTAAAATGTATTTTATATAATTGACTTTTTATTTCTTTTTTATATACTGTATATATAATAATTTTATTGCTTTTTACAATTTTTCCAAACATAACAACATTGTTGTATTCAGGTAGGTAGCCGTGTTAGTCTGACACAGTTGAAAATAATTTTTTTTAAAAAAATATAATTTTAATTATAATAATTATACTATGTTTGTTCTGTGTATAAGCTAGAAGTGTGCATGCACACAAAAGCTTATACCCAGAACAAACTTAGTTGGTCTCTAAGGTGCTACTGGACAAATTTTTAATCACTGTTGTATAATAGAATAAAAGACATTTGGCTATATAAGCTTGAGACTTCCCTCCCCCTTGGCTGATGATTTTAAAACTTTTTCTCTAATCCTGCATTTGGTTATATTTTATTATTATGATTAAATCAAATCCTTTTATGAATAAATTATAAATTACTCTTAATAATAAATGATAATTTTATCCTTACAAAACTTCTTGTAACCCTACTAGCGATGTCAATTGTTGACAGTTGCCTTTCAAGTACAACATCTCACTGGCTCGGTCGCCCCCAAACTCGTGGCGCAGAGCCGCCCGCAGCAGAAGAGCCTGCCATGGTGCTCCGACTGACGGGAGGGCTCTTCCCCGAACTCAACTCTCAGGCACCAGACTCTCGGCCCGGTGCCCCTGAGAGCCCAGCGCCCGGGTGCCCCGCACCCCTAGCACCTATGGGTAAGACGGCCCTGTTCATTGATGCTTCATGCAAGGGCTGTTTAAACCACAGCCAGAAGATCTAAAAACTGAACTTCATGGGATGACCAGAGAGATTCGATTACAGATATGGGAGAAGGTGTGGAATCTGCGGACGGTGAATTGGAACGATCTTTGATTAAACAGGGAGGTTCTGTGGAAGATGAACGATCTTTGCTTAAATATGGAAAATCAGCAGATGTTGGCGAGGCAGATTTGCAGTTGTCTGAAGGGCTGGACCTGATGAAGGAATCTGCTGCAAAGTCTGAAGGAGACGATGGTTCAAAGCATGGTCTCTCGTGCTTAGCATGCTTTCAAAGAAGAGATGAGTGGAATAATAAATATGCAAATAGAGAAAGCAACTCGCCCACTGGAGTTTAGACTGATAAAGGACTGGAAGAAAAGGAGGGAGAAGGAAACAGGAGGATCAAATACGATTTAAGGAAAATGCAACAGGCAAATAAATATGGATTTACTAAGATTTGTTGGAACCCCTGAAGAGAACATGTCACAAGGAACTGGAGAAAGATTAATGTGGGACACACAAAGATAACAATAAATGAAGAGTTATATTGGACTTTTTGAGTGGCAGAAAGATGAATTCTGGTGGCCTGGGAGGGAAGTTTGTGGAAACACCATCTAGCGGAATAGGAGAAAGATGGATATCAATTGCAGCTAGAAACTATTCTAGAGTGCATACGCTAAATGCTTAGAATAATTGTTATATGCATAAATAATTGTTATATGCATAACTGGTAGATAGAGAAGCAGAAGTACCTCTTTTCTTCTTTCTTCCTCTTTTTAATTTTTTAAGATCTTTAATTATTGATAGCTCTCTGTTAATATTATTCATATGTATGTTTTGATCTCTGAAGATTTAAATTCAGGATATATGAAAATACATACAGAGAGGTGATGGAGAGGAGGAGAAGGAACCTGCGAGAGAGGCAGGCCAGAGTGGCTTTTCTCAGGCTGTGAGACTGAGGATGAGGGAAGTTCTCCCAGGTGAGATCTGAGAGGATTCACATCTATGTATGTGGATTGAAAATTAAGATATAACAGAGGGCTGTGTGTGTGTGTGTGTGTGTGTGTGTGTGAACTGCCATCAGCTCAGAGGCGAGAGGTGGAAGGATAGCTGGGTTACAGGGAGCTTCCATAGATCGTGAGAAGCAGCACTTCCTCCGCAGAGGAGGGAAGCCCCGCCTCTAGTGGGGAAGGGATGCAGGGCTCAGAGGATGCAAGGGAGAGCCAAGACACCGTGCATGAGCAAAGCAGGGGGGAGACAGGTCCCCCCTTTAGCCACACCCTCTCTGCACAGTCGGTTTTCGCGCAGAGAGGGGAGGCGTCAGCTAGGGGTCAAGAGACTACTCTGCTGGGGAAAGTTTAAGGACCGCCCACTCTCAGATTCTGCTAGTGACTGAGCAAGACATGGAATTGAGACGTTCTGCACTGTTAATGTTTTTGCACCAATAATTTCTCTTCTTATTTTCCTCTTTCTCTCTTTCTGTCCTTTTTCTCTCCTTTATTCTTCTTCTTTGTAATTATTATTATTATTATTATTATTATTATTTATTATACTAGTTGGGAGCTGGGTTTTTATTGTATTATAATGAAATTGATATAAAAAGGAAATCTGTAGCCAACTTACATGCTAAAAGTATATGTAGATTAAAGGAAAACTTGGTGAGTTTCTTGATCTCCTTGACAAAAGGGTCATCAGGGTTGTTCATAGAGTCAAGGTCCACACCAAACGAAGTGCTGGTGACAACATCCATGCTGTAGGCTCCAAAGACGCTGGGGAGGGAACAGAGCAGCCAAATCAGGCTCTCAGATGTGTTAAATAACAAACGATTTAAAGGAGGAGACCACCCCTGCCTGAAGGCTGATCAGAACGGAAGTTGCAGGAATGCATGGCATGCCTGATGGTGTTCGCAGAGTAAAGAGTCCAGATTCCTCATGTCCAAGGAAGGAGGATGTCTAGTGTGATGAGAATTATAAGGTCTAAGATATAAAATAAATGTTCATAAATGGACCAGGCAAACACATACACAAATAATATAAACCACATGTCTGAAACAGTACAGGAAAAGTCCTAAAGCCATTTTGACTCTTTCAGTGACCTCAAATATTCCTCTGCAGTTTGGATGGAAATAGGAAAAGCCTCCCCATTGTCTCTGTGCTCACAAATCCTGCCTTAAGGGCACATTTGGGTATGAATAGGGTGAGCCTGTGACCTGGACTCAATAATTAAGTATTTATCATCACAAAAGAATGGCCAGGCTCTCCAGGTAAACCCATTAACAGGTTTCCTGCCAGACAGGATTCTGTTGTAGACCACCCCCCTGTGATGTATTTCTGCTGGGGACCACCTCTTTCTGTGATGTATGTATGATGTATTGTGGGGGGGGCCTGGAGCTACAGGGTGGCAATTTCAAAATATAAGAGCTTGCGCACCATTGTTCTGGGTTCCTCCTCCTTCCTGTTGCAACAGTTAATAAAGATCAGGCTTACTAGCTGCTTTGCTTCTCAATATTCTCTGGTTGACCTCTGTTATTTTCTCCGACCGATGGAGAACCTACATAAGGACTCTGTACGGGCTCTTGGGTACAAGGGGAAAAGAGCAGTTTTTTCCTATAACATCTAGCTTTAGTCCCATGAACATCTTATTGAATGGATACTTTTAGCATGAATTTACAAGCTTTTACCACCTAATGGCTGCTCACTTTGTTAACCCAATCTGGTCTGGATTTACCCCCAAGACAGCCCACGTTGTCATGGGAGGATAGAAGAGGGCTCTGCTTTTGACGGCAGCCTTCCCTGGCCCCAAGTGACTTAAAGGTAAAGGGACCCCTGACCATTAGGTCCAGTCGTGACCGACTCTGGGGTTGCACGCTCATCTCGCTCTATAGGCCGAGGGAGCCGGCGTTTGTCCACAGACAGCTTCCGGGTCATGTGGCCAGCATGACTAACCAGAGCAGCGCATGGAAACGCCATTTACCTTCCCACCAAAGTGGTCCCTATTTATCTACTTGCACTGGTGTGCTTTTGAACTGCTAGGTTGGCAGGAGCAGGGACTGAGCAATGGGAGCTCACCGCGTCGCGGGGATTCGAACCGCCAACCTTCTGATCAGCAAGTCCTAGACTCTGTGGTTTAATCCACAGCGCCACCCGTGTCCCTCCCAAGTGACTTACTCCTTCGCAACCAGAAGCTCATCCTTTTCCACTTTCTTCTGAACGTTCTGGATCAGAACCTCTCCATAGTGTTTGATGATGGGAAACATCTGGAATACAATAAATGATGGGGATCTTTCAAGGTGCTGTGAAGGAACTGGAAGCAGCTGCACAGAAGCCTGTGGGGTCGCAGAAAGGTCTCCATTCAAGGATGAAGAGAAAAAGAGGGGCAAATTCTATAGAAGATCAACCCAAGTGGTTTGAGGCAAAGTCTCCCAGCTCCAAACAGAAAATTCAGAGAGGAAGGAAATACAATATTGGCAGGATGCACTGAGTACCTGGAGAAATGATGCAATGTTGAAACATCACTTTAAAACAAAACAAATGCCAGTCGTCTCATTTCATGACAATGTGAAAGGGGCTGATTTAAACCCATTCTTGCTAACAGCATAATTGGAACATGATATGCTCCAGTTTTGGAATGAATAGCTTCTGTGAATTGTGCTGGAATTATAAGGACCCTACAGACCAGTGTTGAATATTTGAGTTCTTCAAGGCTCAGTATCTTTTTCTTTTTCTTTACCTCCTTTAGCTTTCCACTGGTGAAGGTTGGAGAGAGCACAGTGCGAATCCTCTTCCATTGTTCGTCCTTCACCATCGTGATGGCAGACTCAAACAGCCCACCTAAACCTACATTCTAGAGGGAAGCAAGAAAGCAGGAAGTGAGGTGGTTTCAAAACAATGAGTCAGCTTTTGAACCCATGGCAGACGCCAAACCTGGGATTTCAGTGAGAGCCAGGAGGGACTCGTGAACTCAATGAACATGGAGTACTGTGGTGACTGGGTGACTAAGGACTTGGTCACACTTCCCTCTGCTCCATACTTCCTAGGCCCAAGTCCAGGCTTCCCAGGTCCGTGTTCAAGCATTGCTGTCGTTGTTTTCAACCTGACGCTTTCCCTGGGAAAACCCACATTTTGCCACTGAGTCAGAGCAAACTGGATTGCTGTTTGCTCTGATTCATTGGCAGAACATAGGTTTTCCTGGGGAAAGCACCAAGACAACACACACACACACTCAGTCATCCAGAAGCAGACATGGAAAATCTGGACCGGTGCCTAGAAACAGGGCACAAAATTTATTGTGTATTTATTTATTGTTTGTTTATTTAATTATTTCCCGCCTTCTGCTCTAAGGTCTCAGGGCAGGCTACAGCATTCAAACACAATATGAAAAACAATTTAAAACAGCTTGCAACCATAAACAATAAGCTGGGTCCTTCAAACATACATGGGGGAGATGCTCTTTGTACTTTTATAATCTGAAGTACTTGAAATGGGATAAAGAAGACAGGAGAGTTTTGGTTTGATCCCACTTCAAGCACTGCTGAATTCTGAGTCCAGGTGTGCTTAATAAACACACTAATTAAATTGCGAATAGTCTGTCTTAACTGAATTATGGATAATGTTGTTGTCGTCCTAATCCGATTCAAACAAAAGGCCTGTTTTGAAATGCCTATGCTATTTGTAAGTTTAAGGACATGTTATACTAAAGATGACAGGAATGAAGGGCGAATGAGCCCCAAGTTCACACTTGACTTTAGGAGATGTCTTCATCTACCTGCCACATTACCTGATGATCGTCTTCCAAAGCAACTACTCTATTCCGAACTTAAAAATGGAAAGTGTAATGCTGGTGGTCAACAAAAGAGGTTTAAAGACTCTCTCAAGGCAAATCTTTAAAAATGTAGTATAAACACCGACAACTGGGAAACACTGGCCTGCGAGCGCTCCAGTTGAACAGCCTTTACCAAAGGTGTCCTGGGCTTTGAAGACACTCGAACTCAGGACGCAAGGGAGAAACGTGCTAAGAGGAAGGTACACTTGGCAAACCCTCACTGTGATCAACTCCCACCCGGAAACGAATGTCCCCACTGTGGAAGGGCGTGTGGATCCAGAATTGGCCTCCACAGTCACTTACAGACTCACTGTTAAGGCCGTGTTCATGGAAGACAATCTTACTCGGCTATGAGGGATCGCTGAAGAAGAAGACATTACCCAGTCCTTCCCAATTTAGCATTCCCAATTTAGTGGCATGAAGAACCTGCCCTTCTCCTGCTCTCCTGTCGCATCGCTTAAGACATGAGCCCTTACCCGGCGGTTGGTGAAGGTGGAGTAGCACTCTTTCACGAGGACAGTTTTAATAATGATGGGATCCATCGTGGCTAATATAGGCTGCCGGCCATCGTAAAACCTGGATGAAGAGTAAGGAAGAGAAGAAGGCACATCCTACCAGTTTTATATTTTGAAAAGCCAAGTGTGTTGCCCTAAGCTATGGGTTGCGTTCCCTGCCCTGGCGCCCTCCATATGTGTTGGACTACATCTCCTATCACCCCATGTTGACAAGGACTGATGGCAACTGTAGTCCCAAATGTCTCCGGTGCCTGATCAGTGGAGGCTGACTAAGGGCTCGTTCCTGCTTTTCCCATGGCTAGAAAGCAGGACATGCTTTCTAGACATGGTAGGGATGCGGGTGGCGCTGTGTTCTAAACCACTGAGCCTCTTGGGCTTGCTGATCAGAAGGTTGGCGATTTGAATCCCCGAGACAGGGTGAGCTCCCGTTGCTCTGTCCCAGCTCCTGCCAACCTAGCAGTTCAAAAGCATGCCAAAGCAAGTAGATAAATAGGTACCACTGCAGCAGGAAGGTAAACATTGTTTCCCTGTGCTCTGGCTTCTGTCATGATGTCTAGACATGAGTCAGAGCAGTTTTCCCCTTGCCCTACTCCGTTCCCGGGGAAGACTCACTCTTCAACTCTAAATCAGAACAAACAGCAATCTGGAAAAAACCCAATTGCCATTTGCTCCGATTGAGCACTGAAGAGCTGAAGGCAACAGAAGGGAAACCCTAAAAAGGTGGGGCAGTCAGGAGAGTCTCTGGCTACCAGAATGTTCACTGTTTATGGCAAGCTTTTGAGATCCCAGAGACATTCAGTTGCAGATTAAGGTTTCTGTTTCAGAATATTTCCTCCTTGGGATCAAACAATGGGATTTGGGATGCCCTGAGAAATACAAGCTGGTCAGTATCAGAAATTCTTTTCTTTTTTTCCCCCTTTCTCTCTCTCTCTCTCTCTCTCTCTCTCTCTCTCTCTCTCTCTTCCTTTCAGTTTGTGTTTTTATTTGGATTAGGGGTTTTTTAAATCCTTGATAGAAAGATATTGGATATTTGATACTAACCTCTGCATTTTCATTCAAACTTATATAAAATCTGTTGGAGGGGAAGAGGAAAAGCAATACAAGCTGGTCATAAAAGGTCACTTACCTCCAGTTCCTTCCATATTTCTGAAAGCACTCTGTATCAAAGTTCATAAACCCCTGCGGAACAATATTTCAGAAAGTTAAGAACAGCCTTTCTGGGCCAGAAGAAGACCCAGTTTATGGAGCACCTCTGATCCCTAGAGGGAGGAGCAGACAGGGGTCTTGGCAAACCTCTTAAGAAATGTCCCCAGACACTCACCTTACGATACGACAAGAGAGTTCCGATGAAAGGCAATGGCCTCGGACCTGGAATGCCCAGATTTCGAAAATGGCTGTATGGCCAAATTCCATATCTGTTTTTTAATGAAACGAGAGAGAGAGAGAGAGAGAGAGAGGGAGGGAGGGAGGGAGAGAGAGAGAGAGATGCAAATCTGGCAGATGATCATTGACAGCAGCAGAGCGTAAAAAGTTGTTAAGGGTTCCGTGGGGAAACCTGGCAGGTTGTTGTACCTCATAAAGGTGTTGGAATTCCTGCTCCATGATTGCAGTCATGGGATTGTTGTCTATCACATGACGGTATATGTTTTGACTCCACAGAGTGGGAAGTGATGGAGACAGGATGTTTGTGTTCTGTGAAGTGGGACTATTGTCCTTTGTTCTTTTCCTCTTTGCTGTCTGATGGTAGAGAGAGAGGGAGCCATATTGCACTGCTCCATGTGTGTTTATATGTAAATAAAGTGGATTAGCCAAAATGCTGAGTTGCTGAGGTCTGTTACGCAACTGCGCAAACTCTGCGGATTCCTAAGTGTGCCGATGTCTGTTGGCATCAGTCGCTGTGATGTTCGGGCTGAAGAAAGCTTTTGAAGCTCCCGAACACTCGACCAGGACGGAGGGAACATGCCAGTCGAGCATGTGTCTCTGCCAGGGTCCTACTCGAGTGTAGGCTGAACTCCTGACAAAAGGCACCTCCTGCTAAACACACATGCACAAAGAGCTAGCCTTTTGGGCATGGCACGACAGGGCTCAAAAGGAGAGCCCTGCAGGTGCATTGATGCTTTGCAGCTGTTCTTGCCTGTTGGCCAAAGGATGCAATTGCAGGTGGTTTGAGCTGGGATGCCTTCTGGTCCCAGTGGTCAGGTGACCTGCTTAGCATCCACAAGATCTCAGGTTCAATCTTCTGCATCTCCTGGGAACCTTCCTTGGGCTGGCTCCATGTTTGAGGGGATCCTCCTCAACTGGGTCCCCCAGGAGGCTCCGTGGATATAACACACACACACACACACACACCACCCAATTCATTTGGGGGTCAGAAATGGTGCTTGCAGTTTCATATCAACAGGATTGCCGCAGCCACTCTAGGTGGCTTCCAGCTTATATAAAAACATAATAGAACATTTCAGATTAAACACCCTGTGTCTACTCAGGAGTAAGCCCCATTGAGCCCATGCCTACCCTGGCCTCAGGGAAGTGCATCTAGGACTGCTGCCGAAGCTTAAGGAACTCCCTTTTGAGTAAACTCGCTTAGGGTTGCATTGCAAAAGGGAGTGAAAAAAATGCATGGAACTTTTCCTTCCAAAGCTTGCCTTGCGTTTTAGACTTCTGTATTCTACCATCTCCTGTGGCTTTTGGAAGAAGCAACGGATTAAAATGTCCCTGTTCTGCTCCTAACAGTCAGGAAACAGCCCAACAGGAGGAAGATGAGAGAGAAATGTAAACTGATTTTTAACTGTTACATGACTTTGGAAGGAAGAAAGAAAGAACCCAAACTGTTGTCTAGCATTTATTCTTTTTAAGGCTTGTTCTTACTTTAATCCTTTGTAAACAGGTCAGGTCACACCTATTTGCTGGAAGACCTTCCTGGGTAAAGGGATTGCAAGGAGAACCTTCCTTAAATCTGAAGGAATATCCTTGCAGTTCAGAGACTGGCATCTCTTATGGCTTTCAGGGGAAGCAACAGACTTAAAATCCCCCCCCCTTCTCCTTTTCACAATTAGAAAACAGCCCAAGAGAAGGAAGACAAGAGAGTGGTACATACAGCATGAAAAGGCCCAGAAGGACAATGAGAAGGGACCATGTCTCAGTGGAGAAGCTTGGAAGGAGATTCATCTTCTTGGCCCTTGGCGTCTCTCTGCCTCTGGCTTTGATGGAAGATTTCTATTCTCTTTCTGCTTGATCCGTGCTGGAGCTCAAAGGGCGAAAATAATTTCACAATATCGCTGGCGATCTGTTTGTCTTCACTGTGATTACTGGGCCAAGCTTGATATGAAAAGAGGTGGGGTAGGGATTCCTTGTCCTGGATGGGGAAAGGCTGGAGAGGGTGTGTTGCCATGGGTACTTTCTTATATAACAGCATTTTGTGCCAACCTCTTCAGAGGGCGCAATCTGCCTGTGCAATGGCTCTGGTGAAAACCGGGAAGAGAGCTGGGCTTGCAAAGGGAGGGAGGGCTGCAAAAAGTGAAGCCAGGGTGCTCTGCTGCGTCCAATTCCTGCACCGTCGCCTCCAAAGCCTGCAATTTTGTGGCACATTCCTCCCCCTTCTAGGCCTCCTTCCTGCCGCTTGCCAGGAATATCTTGGCTAATACAGAACAACAAACTCCTGTGTTGCAACCTTAACACAACAAACAACACAAGCAACACGAAGACCAGTATACTAGATAGCACTGTAGTGCTTATTGCATAATATACATGATTTAGTACAGCAAAACAAAATGTGTACACTTGTAAATTCTCTGGTATATTTGAGAACAAATGAACACACGTCTGTCAATCTTTGAAAGTCCGTAAAAGTATAATAAGTCTATGGTTGAAACAAAGTAATAGATGCTATCCTGTGGGCTGAGCGGTAAAACTTTTTAGGCATTCATGGTGCCAAAGTAGTAAGTGAATAACAATGTAGACAGTGATTCCGTATAATCTGACTGTTTCACTGGAATCTTCATCAGCACAACTACAAACAAATTCAAATATGAAACAATGGCCTGTGTACATGAAAACTATATAAACTTCACACATTACAATCCATATTGTTAAGTTGTGGGTGAACATATCAGACGACACAGCGATTCTTCAAACAGCTCTTGTTTATTCAGAAGCCAGAACAGAACTGAACTGAAGGGTTCAGTCAGCCTGCTTATATAGAGCTCCAGTACAACATAACTGTAACAATTTTCTAAAACTATCCAATCACTGAACGTCACTTTCGATCCCTTATTTGCATATGTGGACCTGAACTATCTACAGTATCCCCCTGCTGGCCCAGGGTGAGAACTTCAGTACATAACACATATGCTACAACTACAATAAGAAGGACAAAGGCACATACCCCATAGATTAGAAAAATGCACAAGGAGCAGTGGTCATGAGGATATGCAACCATGTAATCATGTATATTATGCAATAAGAACTACAGTGCTATCTAGTATACTGGTCTTCGTGTTGCTTGTGTTGTTTGTTAGGAATATCTTGGCACCAGGGCTTCCCATTCATGGAGGAGCTGACTGCCGCCCTTGCTCTGCTCAGCACTTTCTTCTGCAACAGCCGTTCCGCATTGGTAGGGAAACAATCTTTCAGCATCTGCACTTTGGAACTCCCTGCCGATGGACACCAGGCAGGCAACTTCGCTGCACTGTTTGCGGCACCTGCGAAAAACATTTCTGTCTGACCATGCCTGCTCAGATATGCAGAATGCTGGTGTGTGTTTTCACCTGTTTCTTAGCCCATCGCTCATTTTAATTATTTTTAAAACTGGTTTTTAAATAGTTATTTTAAAATGTCTTTTCTGGTAATTCCAAGTCCCCCTCAGGCTCCCCTCCTACCATGCTACATTCTTAGGGTTCTTTTTCTCTTTGAACTGGACTTTGGCACTTCAAAAAGAGATCTTCAAATGGAGTAGGCCTCTTTTTAAATATATTTTATTTATGATTTTCAGTTGTATACATTTCAATAATTTTACGATCATTTTAACATTCAAAATCTTGACTTCCTTCCCCCTCTTTCTGCGGTTCCTTAAATTTGTGTTTCATATCTTCTGCATATCCAAATTCACTTAATTTGCTCATTTATTCACCTTCTTTAAATATGTACTCTTATAAAACTGCAGGTTGTTATAATAATCCTGCCAATGTTTTTATATGTTTATAATTCATCTGTAAATATTCAATAGACCATTTCCATTCTTTTATTTTTTTTAAAAAAAATGTTATCTTGATTTCTTATTCTTCCAGGAAGTTTTGCCATTTCTGCATATTCCATCAGTTTTTGTATCCATTCTTCTTTCATCAAGTCTTCTCCTTCTTTCTCTGCTAGCTTCCTGGAGAGCTCCATCACTTGGTTGTCATGGGTATTTAATCTTGGTTGTCATGGGTACAGTCATACCTTGGGTTACAGACACTTCAGGTTCTGTTTTTTTGGGTTACAGGCCGCCGAAACCTGGAAGTACTGGAATGGGTTACTTCCAGGTTTCAGCGGTCGCGCATGCGCAGAAGTGCTAAATTGTGCTCTGCAAATGCACAGAAGCGCCGAATCACAACCCACACATGCACAGACGTGCCACTGTGGGTTGCAAACGCTGCGGGTTGCGAATGTGCATCCTGCACGGATCACGTTCACAACCTGAGCGCCCACTGTATTTCATGTTATTTCTTTGTTACATTTTTATCCTGCCTCCCCCCCCCCAGGGACCTCAAGGGGACACAAAGGGTTCTTGCCTCCCTCATTCAATCCCCACCACAACTCTGTGAGGCAGGCATAGATGCCGGCACCCTGGGGCCCTGAGTGCCCAGGCACCCACAAATTTCAGCGCCGGGGTCAGGGCCGGATTTAGGTTTGATGAGGCCTTAAGCTCCTGAAGGTAATGGGGCCCTTTCTATGTCCAGCTGTCCTTCATCAACAACAAATTGCCGCTGTTTTTTGTGTTGTGCTATATGGTAATTTATGGACCTCATAGGTATCTCAAGCCATTTGGACATCTTGCCATGCAGCCAGTCCATGCAGAATGTAGGCACCCTATATATAGAAAGGAGCAAACCAGTGATATTTTAGGGAGCAGGCTAGCAGGCAGGGCCCATGACTTACATCAGAGGAGCCTACACAACACAAAACACTGTTGCTGTATGTAGGTTTTATTTTATTTGTTTTTCATCTTATATTTTGGAAATGTACATCCATGTTTCTTTCTCTTTAAATTTTCTGGGGGCCCCCAAGAGAGTGGGGTCCTAAGCTATAGCTTGTTTAGCTTATACATAAATCCGTCACTGGCCAGGGCCATGCACACTGCATGGCACCCACGGTCGCTGGCACTCCTGGAGGAAGGATAGTTTGAGAGGCAGTGACTGGCCCAAGGTCACACTCAGCGAGCTTCGTGGCCGAGCCAGGATTTGAACCCTGGCCTCTCCCAGGCCTTAGTCCAACACTCTAACCACTATACCACCCACCTCATTTGCCCTTTTTGTTGAAGATGCATTCCAGCAGAGGATAAATGGCCAGCCCCCCAACCCCACTGCCTTAGTCAGAAATCTGGGGATAGAAATGTGCTGTTGATGGATTTCAAAGCAGACTTTGGTGAGCATCGTGATTTGTAGCCCGTGACCTTTTCCTCGGCCTTTCCTGTGACCTTCAGGTACAAATCAATCAGGATTGATCAGTGCAGAATAGCAATGATCCTCTACGCCAAGGCTGCCACACAAGCTGGGGGCAGAGGTTCGGCCACTTCTGGACATCAGCTGTTTCTGCAGTGGCGGCTGACAACCCAGAAAGCAAAAGGGGTCCATTGGGAAGGAACCTCTGATGAACGAGCGCACAGTACACTCGGACCCAAACTGAGGGAGGGAGCTCCCCGCTCCAGGATATAATTGTCTGTTTTGCCCATTGCAGGAAGGAGGAGGAGGAAGTGGGGCACAAACTGAGATTCCTAATATCCATTACTTATTTTTTTTTAAATGGCCCAGTTATCAGGATGCAGAACCCGGTTTAAGAAACACTGAAGGAAAGGGGAAATCTATGTGCTTGCATGATTAAAAAGCAAGAAGCTGGAATTAAATACAGAAAACAGTCTGTTAATGTGCGTCTGAACAATGTGAGATTGCGAACATGCGCACGGTGCCCAACCCAGAAGTGATGGAAAATGTCACTAAAAGGAGGGAAATGGGGAAAGGGCAGGGTGTAACGGTGTAATGGGTTGGGGCATGCATATTGCTCTCCACTGATGCACAAGGGGGCCAGGGATGGAATAATAATAATAATATCATTTATACACCACCCATCCGGCTGGGTTTCCCCAGCCACTCTGGGCAGCTCACAACAGAACAGTAAAAGCACAATAAAACTTCAAACTTAAAAACTTTCCTAAACAGGGCTGCCTTCAGATGTCTTCTCAAAGTCAGATAGTTGTTTATTTCCTTGACATCTGATGGGAGGGTGTTCCAGAGGGCGGGTGCAACCACTGAGAAGGCTCTCTGCCTGGTTTCCTGTAACTTGGCTTCTCGCGGGGAGGGAACCGCCAGAAGGCCCTCGGAGCTGGAACTCAGTGTCTGGGCAGAACAATGGGGGTGGAGACGCTCCTTCAAGTCTGCTGGGCAGGTGAAATGGTCATCGATTTTAGCCTTTAACCCAACCCCCTGCCCTGCCCTGACTTTTCTCTTCCTTTCCCCCATCACTAACTCCTGATGAGACAGATAGCCACATCTCCTGAGAAGAAATGGACAATGCTCTTCAAAAAAAATATGAAAAAGGCCCTGGTGGCTTCATTTCTGAGTGAACCATTCTGCAAAATCTGGAGCGGGGAAAATGAAGCAAAACCCATTTTGCCTTCTCAGGCAGATTAGCAGTGGTAAAAATGACGAAGCTAACAAAACTGCCGTTTCTATTTCTGTCATTACCAATTTGGATCCCACTCAACCAGATACGAACGTGGCAGGAACAAAATTGATTTATTTCTTCCTGCAAAAGACTGGGGGTGAGGTGGGAATACCAAACTCCTGTACCTTCCCACAATGGGAGGAGGCTGGGTCATCCCAAACTTGGAGCGATATTTTTTTGCTTGCAAAGTAATACATGCCATCCCTTTTATTTTAGATGACACCGCAAAACAATGGGACCAATTAGAAACAGAACTAATTGAGGCACTTCCAACCTCAGTGTCAGGAATGTGCCCCCCCCAGAGCACAGGGGATGAGTTAGACTCCGAGATTGAACTAGGGGCTGACTCCGCAGAACTGCCTGTCAGAATCGAGAAAGGGCAGTTTGACCCCCGCTTTTGGAGAGGGCTCTATTAGCTCTCAAGGAGAGGAAGAGTTGGAAGGCAGTCAAAGTGTTGCTAGGCAATCAGCAGATAAGCAGTGGTCTGAGTCTGGGTTGAGTGAGAGTGAGGAGGAGGGGAGAGGTCAGCCTCTCAGACCCCAATCCACGCATTTGAATAAAATCAGAAGGCAATGGAAGGGCAAGAGGGGAAAGGCAGGAGTCTGGAGTCCTTCCTGTTGTGGGAGGAGCAAAACTTCAGGCTGACCAACAAAGGTAATTGCGAGCAGGGGAGAAGCCAGGCTCTGGATGTGTCTTTTTGCCGGAGAGTCAATTACTTCTTATCAAAACTTGCTTGTCTGCTAGAGATCATTACACTCAGCATATCCCTCCTTCTGCCCCCACAGATACAGAAACCCAAGAATTGGTGATCTGGCTGGCATGTTTGCTAAAGCCCCAGAACCTAAACCTGAGTTGCCAGCAACCTTTCAGCCCTAACAGAAGGGATGCTGGCAAGATATTCCCTTCCCAAATAAGAGTGATATTTCTTGGAGTGTTAATAATGCTCAGTGAAAGCAATTAATTCATCTGGATTCTAATGCCCAGGCGCTCGTCCCTTTGCAAAACCCTGTATCAGATGTTTGCACAGCAGATAGAGTCATAACCTCAAAACTCATAACCTTCTTTCATCTTATTCAAAAGTATAGAAGTACATTTTCTTATTCCATCCCCCACACACCTTTTTTCCCTCTCTTTTCGATACAGCCATAACATCTCTAGATAATTCTTTAGCCCAACAGCGGCACATTTTTGCTGACTGATCCTGTGCAGGGACCATATCAAAGCCCTTTGGTTTGACCCGAAAAATTTAAAAAGTGAAGAAAGGAAATTGTTTCTGTGCGTTCCTCATCCAGCAGTTCCTCCTGCTCCTGAATATCTGATGCAACGGGTGTGCAAGGGGGCAGCTGGTGTTGCATTGACAAGTTTAACATCCACTTCAATCAGAGAGGAAACATCCAAGTCCGACACACTCCAGGATGTCTCTTGACATGTCTAGATTGCAAATCTCAAACATTACTCACTTGCTCACCAATAGGCTGAGTTTGAACATATCTGGAAGGGTGCTGCTTTGGCTGATGCAAAACTGATGCAATGACAAAATAACAAGTGTTGCAATATAGGGTGCTCTGTTACAATGCCCCATTTCTTTTCCTTTTCTTTTCCCAGAATTCCCCTTCCCCAGTTTTCCAGTTCTCCAAACCCAACAGCTATTCATCACTCAGAGAGCCAGTGCATCTGATTGGCCACTAAAAACCCCAAAGCTTTTCTTTTAGGAATTCTAGGTGCTGAAATCCCAAGGGAGCAGAAAAGACTATTTATGGACGCGACCACGACTGCGCAGATGTTATTGGCCCAGAGATAGAAAGAAGATAAAGTCCCTACCAGAGAAGAATGGCAGATCAAGTTGATGGATTATGCCAAATTGGCAAAAATGACCGGAAGAATCAGAAGAATCAGAAACCAAAGTTTCAATAAGGAACAGGAAAAAATTAGAGTTTATCTTAAAAACCATTGTAAACAGTTAAAACTGTTAGCGGGACTGGAATAACAGTTGTAGTTTAATGGTGAATTTTTGGACATAATGGAGATGTAAAAGATTTGGATTATTATAAAAGATGCAGGAGGAAATGATTAGCAAGAGGACCCACAAAGGGGAGAAGATTCAGGAGATTCCTTGGAGTCTTGTTTTTATGTTATGTATTGGATATGTGATTGGCTTAATCTAGCAGGCTCTTTTTATGTTCTTATATTTGGTAATCTGTGGATTAATACTGTCTCCTCCTGGGTGGGAATGATGGAAGTGAGCGATCCTGGCACCAGTTAGCTGTGTCCAGGGAAGATAAACCATCAACGTATTTAATGGCAACAGAGGGTGTGTCTTAGCTGTAGATGTATTCCTTCCACTCTGCCACATAATTTGCCCACTAGCAATGAATGTGTTACATGGAATTCCTCAATTATTGGCAAGATTTTAAACATTCATAGGTCGCAGAGAGGATGCACAATTACTATGCAAATCCAGAGCAAACACACACACACACACACAGCCTTCCTTGCTGAAGGAAATGCCTCTTGGGCCATCTTGAGGGAGAAGAGAGTTCCCAGGGGGGAGGAATCGATTTGGGAGCAAGCAGAGTTGGGAGTGCATTTGCACAAAAGGAACACTTTGCTCAAACCACAGTGGGTGGGGTGAAGACAGCAACGTCTGAACAAGCAAGACAAGGGGAAGCCCATTGTGCTGCTGCTATTTCCGCAAGAGCCAAACGGATGCCTTTCTCTAAAATTGCCTCCGCAAATGTTGACGTCAAATAACTCACCAGATATCTCCTGACTAATGGGGCAAACGTTTTAACAGCCCTGGTTCAAATTTTCTAACGGTGGCGTTTTGGACCAGCTGAAAGCTTTGACCTGCTTTTTAATGGGCAGCCCCACGTGCAAAGAGTCTGGCTTCTGGATCAGACCAAAGACCTGTCTGGTCCAGCATTTGGCTGTCAAAGTCAGGGCCGGATTTAGGTTTGATGAGGCCCTAAGCTACTGAAGGCAATGGGGCCCTTAAATGTCCAGCTGTCCTTTGTCAACAACAAATTGTCGCTGTTTTTTGTGTTGAATGTATGCTATATGGTAATTTATGGACCTAATAGGTATCTAAAGCCATTTGCACATAACAAAATATGTATTTTATCAAAGTAATTGTTGAACTTATCTTATATTTTGTTGTTGTTTTTTCCTTTAATTTTTTTTGGGGGCCCCCAAAAGAGTGGGGCCCTAAGTTATAGCTTGTTTTGCTTATACAAAAATCCGGCACTGGTCAAAGTGATCAGCCAGTTGCCCTCTGGGAAGCCCACAAGGACTCTGGCTCCATGCTTGCAGTCATGGGATTGTTGTCTATCACATGACGGTGTATGTTTTCATTCCACAGTGTGGGAAGTGATGGAGACAGGATGTTTTGGTATTACTGTGTTCCGTGAAGTGGGACTATTGTCCTTTGTTCTTTCTCTTTGCTGTCTGGTGAGAAAGAGGAAGGAGCTAAGTCAGAATGCTCTGAGTGTATTATATGTAAATAAAGTAGATCAAACCTATCCATTTTGAAGGAAATCAGCCCTGAGTGTTCACTGGAAGGACAGATCGGGAAGCTGAGGCTCCAGTACTTTGGCCACCTCATGAGAAGAGAAGACTCCCTGGAAAAGACCCTGATATTGGGAAAGATGGAGGGCACAAGGAGAAGGGGACGACAGAGGACGAGATGGTTGGACAGTGTTCTCGAAGCTACCAGCATGAGTTTGACCAAACTGCAGGAGGCAGTGGAAGACAGAAGTGCCTGGCGTGCTCTGGATATGGGGTCACGAAGAGTCGGACACGACTAAACGACTAAACAACAACAAAGTAGATTAGCCAAAATGCTGTGCTACTGAGTTCTGTTACACAAACTGCCACACTCTGCAGGATCCTAAAGCGTGCTAAGGCCTTTTGGTATCAGTTGCTGTGATGTTCGAGCTGGAGAAAGCTTTTGAAGCTCCCGAATGATCGACCAGCAGGGAGAGAACATGCCAGTCGGGCATGTGTCTCTACTAGGGTCCTACACACGAGTAGGATGATCCTAACCGTGAGAGCCTACAAGGATTCCCAGCATGCAGAGGTGGGGTGCATCAGGGTAGCCCAAATGAGAGACAACATAGGTAACCAGCATGACCACTGCAGTCCATGTGCTGGTAACCTTGAGGCTGGATTACTTCAATGTGCCTTTTGCAGAGCTGCCCTTGGGACCAGTTCAAAAGCTCAGGCTGGTGCAGAACATGGAGACTACATTGCTGATGGGGGCATCTGGTTCAAGGAACAAAGCCCTAACACCTTAGGTCCAGGGCACCTCAGGGACCACCTGAACCCTTCTATCCCAGCCCCATCACCAAGATTGTTCCCATGAGCATTGCTGGTAATTCTCCAAGTTGTTGAGGCTGCAGCAAGAAACCAAGGCTTTAGTGTCACTACCCAGTCTTATGGAACTCTCTGCCACAGGAGATTCCACAAGTGTTTTCCATTTCAACTTTTAAACACCCGCTGAAATCTTTTCTATTCCTTCAGGTTTATGCCAGCGATTAAGAACACGTATTTTCACAGCAGTCGGTCAGTTTCTGGTTTTAATACATGGGTTGTTGTTTTTAATTTGGTTTTCGTTGTAGAGTTTTATATACAACTGTTATAAACCACTCATAAACACACACAGTAACACACAATAGTGGAACACTGTATAAACATTTCTATAAATAAATAAAATACAATAAAGTTATTTAAATTGGATAGGCTCAATAAATAATTTGTTGGCGTCCTCTCTCAACATTTATTCTGCTGGGGCAAAAGCTACTGTAGAAAAGTGGGGAAGGCGAGGCCATATTTTTTTTCCAGAAATAAAGGTAAAGGTAAAGATACCCCTGCCCGTACGGGCCAGTCTTGCCAGACTCTAGGGTTGTGCACTCATCTCACTCAAGAGGCCGGGGGCCAGCGCTGTCCGGAGACACTTCCGGGTCACGTGGCCAGCGTGACAAGCTGCATCTGGCGAGCCAGCGCAGCACACGGAAACGCCGTTTACCTTCCCGCCAGTAAGCGGTCCCTATTTATCTACTTGCACCCGGGGGTGCTTTCGAACTGCTAGGTTGGCAGGCGCTGGGACCGAGCAGCGGGAGCGCACCCCGCCACGGGGATTCGAACCGCCGACCTTTTGATCGGTGCTGGCCAATACCTTTATTTGGACTGACCGAAACATCACAAAATCTAGGCAATCTTTTGAGCTCTACTCATCATTGGGCAAGATGTGACATAACACAGGGGGAGGGTAGGAAAACTTCACACACACACCAGCTTGCAAAAATTAGGCTGGGTGTTGGTAGCCAGCAGGTCAGCTTGCAGACTCAGCTCCAAGATTGCAGGCTGGATATATCCCTCCCTGGGGTGAGAGATACCACATCACGTGCCTTGATTTCTTGACCGAAGAAGATGCGATGGCTTCTCCCCATCTCATTTCAGTAGCATTTCATGCAGTTTGAAAAGCAAGGTATGTTGGAAGCTAACCCCAGGACCTCCTTCCTGCAAAAGTAGATGCTCTGCCACGGATCTCCTTTTTCCGTTTGGATTAAGCTTGTTGGGATCAATTTAGTGGCCCACATCCAGTTCTTCACTGACCTCAGAGCAACAGCTGCAGATTTCCACAGCCTCTCTCGCTATCAGATGTCAAGGAGAGATACAGGGGTTGGTTTCGTCAGCACCCAGGTGAATTCGTACTGGAGGGCAAGTTCAGAAGATGAGTGGAGTTCATGGCTGCAGGATTGTAGAGGTTCATGCCGGGCAGATCAGAATTAACTTTCAAACACAACGGCACCTGGCTGTGCTTTCTGCCCTCTCCAAATAACCTTCCTCCCTTGTAGGGCTTGAGGATCTGATTTTCTTTCTCTGTTTTGGCAGCCCTGGTTTATGAATGAGTTTGCAGGTTCAGGGAAGCTCGTTCCTGACCAGAGGAATTTGTGCTAGAGATCAAAGTGCACGAGGCAACCAGAGTTCCTGGCCAGGGTCATGGACTTTATTCCGCTTCTTGCATCGTGTGTGTTGGAAGGCAAACACCCACAGTCTGGATTCGCTTTCTTCCTGATAGGCTTGATAATTCTCTGCTGTCAGGTTGGCTCCAGCTGTTGATTTCTTCTTCTGATGTTTAACCGGTTACTTATTGGAGCAGGGAATGATGTTTCCAAATAACAAACCTGCCTCTTTGTGGCTTAACGGAAACGCCAGGACAGATGGAAATATTGCAGATGGGTTTATCACAGAAGAACGGTGAAGATTCAGGAATCACGCAGCTCTCAAATGACGCCATTCTCAGAACCAGCCAGCCTCAAAAATGCTGCAGGAGAGAATTAATTTCCAAATATTGCAAGAGTCTGACAGCGTGTTGTTGTTTTCCAGTTCTCAAAATACCATTTCCCTCCTTTCTCCCCCCCCCCTTGTGCTTGCAGATATTATATATACAGAAAATGGTTCACTACAAAACAAGCAGTACGTTTCTGAGCACAATTCAAAGTGTTGGTGCTGACCTTGAAAGCCCTAAATGGCCTCGGCCCAGTAGACCTGAAGGAGCATCTCCACCCCCATTGTTCAGCCCAGACACTGAGGTCCAGCTCAGAGGGCCTTCTGGTGGTTTCCTCCCTGCAAGAAGTGAAGTTACAGGGAACCAGGCAGAGGGACTTCTCAGTGGTGGCAGCACGTATTGCGGTGAGACCTGGAAAACCGACACCCTGTGTTGTGGGTGGGTACAACTGGTCAGCCACAACACCCAATTGGTAGGTCCCTCAAAGCTGGGTGCAATCTGGCCAATGGGACGCAGTCCAAATGGTTTGAGGGACCTATTTATGCCCATGCAACGTCACCCAGAGCTTCCTCTTTCGGCGCATGCATTCAGAACACCAGCTCACCTCTCCCTATATTTAGGGCTTTGTGCTTGACCTTGCTATGCCATTGTGTGTCGTCTGTCGTTGGGACAGGGGCACAGCAGGAATTTTTCCCACTTGGCTGATTGGCTGGTGTCATTTGGGTTTCGCCTGCCGCGTAGCAAATCGTCACAACTTGTAAGGTTGTGGATAGGCTCTGGTTCAGGTGATAGGGATGGGAGAACGCTCTCGTCATCCCTATGTGAAGGGTATTCCGTTAAAGGAATCCAGGGACTTGATGGTTTGGTCAACCCCTGAGAGGGGGTTGTGCCTGTGCCTGAGTCCAGGGGGGTATTTGGGTGACAGAGTTAGCCCATTCCCTGCTTTCTGCTTATCCAGGTGTTCACCCTTGGCTGACCTATGCTGGTGTCCTGGGTCAGCGCTACCTGCATGGCAGTGAGCTAGTCGAACGAGAGCCTATGCAACCAGTCACTTTCTGTAATCAATAAAGTTGTGGCCTAAATTCTGCCAAAAACCAAAATTTGAGTCCTGTGTGAATTTATTTAGGGGGGAGGTTTCTGGGTCTGAACACATAACAGGATGCTGGACCAGATGGGCCAGGGGCCTGATCCAGCAGGCTCTTCCTATGTTCCCATCTAGCTTAGATTGCCTCGAAACTGGCTGGCAGTAGCTCTCCAGGGTTTGTGACAGCTGTACGTGGAGAACCCAGGGCTTGAAACCCTGAGCTTCTGCACGCCCAGCAGGTGCTTGGCCTCTCAGCTGCATGGCCCTTCTCTCTCCAGCAGATTTACTCATCATGCAATTCGCGCCAAGCCAATCATTGTGCAATTCTGCCCACGCCAGCCCTGAATCTCCACTTGCAAAGGCCTCCTTTGATGGAGCGCTCGCTTGATTTCTGCAGAACACAATCTGGCTTCAGTCTCTGCCATACTTGACACAGCGATTCCCCCCAGACGTGAGCGCCAGTTTGAGGCAACTGATGGCCCGCAGATGTCTCGCTGGTATATCAGGACAGCTGCTTCTGCTAATAGACAGGCTTCCTCAGAGATGATGCCCAGTTCAGGGCTTGAGAATATTTCTGCAGAGCCGGGCTGTTGTTTGGGGGGTATCCAATTAAAATTTGAGCTGTCACCTGCACAGATGCTTCCTGTCTGGTCTTATGGAGGCTGAGAATGTGCAGGAACAGAAATCATCCTCTCCTCTCTCCGGGTCTTGGGTTCTCATGTGATATCTCGCAGGAACTCGGACGGCCCTATGATATTACACAACAGCATCCTGGGGCTTCTCGTTTTGAAAGCCCAGGGATGGTTGTGCTGGGGTTTGGTCCCAAGCGCTTGAGTAGACGTGTTTCTGCTCGTACGTGGAAGTTTTGGAACTTAACCCCCACATAAAACGTGTTATGTACTGAAGTTCTCACTCTGGGCCAGCAGGGGGATACTGTAGATAGTTCAGGTCCACATATGCAAATAAGGGATTGAAAGTGACGTTCAGTGATTGGATAGTTACAGAAAGTTGTTACAATTACGTTGTTCTGGAGCTCTATATAAGCAGGCTGGCTGAACCCTTCAGTTCTGTTCTGGCCTGTGAATAAACAAGAGCTGTTTGAAGAATCACTGTGTCGTCTGATATGTTCACCCACAACTTAACAAAACGCAATTGCACTGTATAGGAAGCTGCCTTAGGGCTTGCCCACATTTCAGCATCATTTAATTGTTTATCCACTCCCCCCCCCACACACACCATTCAAATTAGACAGCGCATGGTTAAACTATGGAACTCCTTCCAGAAGGAGGCAGAAATGGCTACCAACTTGGATGGCGTGCAAAGAGGATTGGACAAATTCATGGAGGAAGAGAAGGCTATTGACTTCTGCTATGGTGAGCATTTACTGTTCCCAACCCTAATCCTGCGGAAAGCCATCTACTGTATTTTTCGCTCCATAAGACACACTTTTTTCTTCCTAAAAAGTGAGGGGAAATGTCTGTGCGTCTTATGGAGCGAATGTGTGGTCCCTGAAGCCAAATTGCCCAGGGGTGAAAAGCAGATCATGCTTTTTCTTTTTTCTTTTTTGAAAGAGGGAAATAGGTGTGGAAACAAAGCCGCTGATCATTTGCCGATCGTGGAGAGAGATAAGGGAGGCTAGAGATAAAGGAGGCTGCCTGGAAGCGGGGAGGTAAAGACGGCAAACTTGCAAAGGGGGGGAACAGGAAGACAAAGGCAATAAAGAGAGAAAATAGAAGAAAAGGAGGAGCAAAAAACTGCTCCAGGTAAGGAAAAGACCCTAAGGCAAACAAGAGGGAAGGGAGTGTTGAAAGGAAGCAGCTGATCAGTGGGATCGGGAGAGAGATAAGGGACGCTAGCGTAGGCTGCCTGGGAGGGGAAAGGTAAAAGCCCATGGATCCTCAGGATTTTTACACTGGGTCACCCTAAATTCACCATCAGATCACATAGCATGTCCATGGCTACAGCCTGCACCAAATAAATCACACATCCACTGTTTCCTGGGGCTGCAATGGTGCAGAAATGTGGTTATAAAGCATGGATCCACATGGATCCTGAGGATTTTTGCATTGGGTCACCCCAAATTCACCCTCAGATCACATGTCTGTGGCCACAGCATGAACCACAAAAATCATACACCCACTGTTTCATTCAGAATATTTTTTTCTTGTTTTCCTCCTCTAAAAACTGGGTGCATCTTATGGTCAGGTGCGTCTTATGGAGTGAAAAATACGTTGCTTGGATCCTGACTTGTTTTTAGGAAGTAATTTAATTGTTGTTTAATTTTATACCAATGTTATATATTTGATGTTAGCCACCCTGAGCCCAGTTTCGGCCGGGGAGGGCGGGATACAAGTAAAAGTTTATGATTATGATTATGATTATGATTATGATTATGATTATTAGTGAGGATGGTTCTGCTCTGCCTCCACAGTTCGGAGCAGCAATGCTTCTTAATCCCAGTTGCTGGAAACCCCAGGAAGGAAGAGATGCTCTTGTGCTCAGATCTCACTTGCTGGTTTCCCAAAGGCATCTGCTTGGCCTGTGAGAGCAGGATGCTGGACTAAACAGGACGTTGGCCGGATCCTATAGGATTCCTCTAATGCTCTCGGCACAGTGGTGACTTATGAGTCGACTCTAAGCCAGGCCAGGCTTTGCGCTGCGCACACCAAGATTTCCATCTCTCTGGTGCCGAGCGAGAGAAAGAGGCAGAGAGAGATAATGATGTAATAAACATACAGCAACTGCAACTCTATTATTGCGGGTGTTCGATTCAGGGGTTGCAGCCAATAAGCTATAACATTATCCTATAATACTTTTCTTCCCCCGCAAGAGGAACGATGCTTCCTGGAGGAGTTGTATTGTGGCAACAAACGTGGCAGGGAAACAGAGAGGCGAGAAACGGCAACAGCAGGGCAAATGCGCTAATGGAAACCCACAGGGAGATCCAAGCCGCAGCTTTGTTCACATGGCAGAACTTGGACCGTAATCCTGTTCAAAAGCAAGTGTGCATTTTGCCATTTCCAACAAGCTTGGGCTCGGGAAAACATTCAATATCCTGAGAAAATTAATAATAATAATAATAATAATAATAATAATAATAATAATAATAATAAAAAATATATTATTTACCGGGATATCCCACCCTCCGCAGCCAAAGCCGGGCTCAGAGCAGCTAACAACAGTAAAAGTAACACAGTTTACATAAAATCACAATCAATTCACTGAAATACGGTACAGTCTAAAATCAATTCAGAATCAAATCAATTCAGAATCAAATTAATGGCAACCATTGGGCTAGAGTTCTGTGAGGATTACCAGAGGAGGGGGTCAGACTGTGCCTTGGCTAGACGTTTGCTGAAAACATTTGCTCACCCCTGGCCTAGATGACTCCCAGGCTCTTTCCGAGCTGGGGAAATTCTGCGATTCTGCTTCTGCAGGAGTCACCAATCCAGCCCAAGGGGTGCGTCTCTGCAATGCTGGTGTCACCCAGGATGCCATAATGTTGTGGGTGTGGGAATCATAGAGTTGGAAGGGACCCCCAAAGGACATCTAGTCTAGCCCTCTGCAATGCAGGAATCTCAGCTGAAGCATCCAAGACAGATGGCTGTCCAATAAGATGCAGCAGCCACTGCGGTCAGCTCTTGAGCCTGGGACGGGGAGACGTAGGAACCACCTTGCCCTTTGCCTCCAGATAATGTTGAACTACAACTCCTGCAAAACAACAACAAACCTCTGGTTACGTGAAACATTCAATGAACACACAAGATGTAACCGGCTGTACGTTTGAAAAACATAATAATATATACAGGTACTATTCATTGTATTGAATTGTAGATTTCAACAGAAGTAGCTCATAAAGTTCAATGAAAAATGTAGAAGACCCAGTGGATCAGTTCATTCTCTAATCAGTTTATGCATTAGGTCCATAGATGTATAAGTGTCTATTCCACCTGTCTGTTCATAGAGTCCAACAGTCCACACGAAAGGTTGTTGCAGTTCCACAGAATCCTTTCACAGAGTCTAAGACAAGGATTTCTGGAATATTAGCCTTGTTTCGCTGTCCTAGGCTTCATCATGCTGGTAAAAGTTGCTGTTTACAGCAGCTACTACTATGCTATAAGATCCACTGTCCTGTGATATCATATATATATCATATCACATTTTATGAGCTACTTCTGTTGAAATCTACAATTCAATACAATGAATAGTATATATTATTATTTTTTCAAACGTACAGCCGGTTACGTCTTGTGTGTTTATTGAACTACAACTCCCAGCATCCTTGGCCACTGGCTGCTGGGACCTGGAGTCCGGCGACCTCTCGGGGGCCCTCTCCCCAGGTTCCCCCAACCCCGCGCTACACCTTACGAGCACTCCACCCTAATCCATCTTCCTCCCCCAGTTTCCTCCCGTCTCCTCTATTCGTAATCAACATGCTGACAAATCTGATGCCAAGATCTTGCGAGCCTGGCGCAGGGGTGTGTAATTAATCCGAGTAATTGTCCAGTAATTGAATTTGTGCCAGTACATTAATAACGCTCTTGTGCCGTTCCCCGCCACTCCTGGCAAAGTCACGCCGCTGTGTTTCTGGCAAGCCGCGGTCTCATGGGATCGCTGGAGAGGGTGCTTAATTCCTCCCATAGCAATGGCAGATCGGCAGAATTTCTGTGCCTTTCACAGCAGCACGACAGGCAGGAATCCGTCAGGTCAAGCTTCTCCCAGTACTGCAGCTCAAAAAGATGGGGATGAGCAGGAGGGGGACTGCTGTTCCCCACCCCACCCCCTGCAACAGAGCTGCCCCATTCTGCCCACGGGGAAGGCTGACACTCCTTGGAAGAGCAGCATTCATAGCAGGCAGGCTGCTGATGTTTTGAATCTGGTTCTCTAAACGCTGCATGAGTATCTTCGATGCTCAGGAGCAGAGGTGCGCTCTTTTGCATCTTATTTAAACTCTTCTGGCTTCCTGCTGTTCCTACAGATGTCTTCACTAAGCAGGGCCTTCTCTGCTCAGCTTGATTCTCTGTAACGGAGGGGGGGGAGCTGTTTCGGGGAATCTGCGGGGAGAGAAAGTATAGCAGAGGTATGCATTGCCCCCTGCTGGGCAGGCAGGAGTTGGCAGGCCCAGAAACTTCCAAAACAGCCACCTGCGCCACCGATATAGGATTGTAGAGCCGGAAGAGAGCCCCCCCCCCCAAGATGTTCAAGTTCTTACAAAAGCAGAGCGGGGATTATTTGGCACCTGTACTGGTCCCATCACCTCCTGGCAAATAGAAGGGGAAGAAATGGAGGCGGTGAGAGATTTTACTTTCTTGGGCTCCGTGATCACTGCAGATCGTGACAATAGCCACGAAATTAAAAGACACCTGCTTCTTGGGAGAAGGGCAATGACAGGCCTAGACAGCATCTTAAAAAGCAGAGACATCACCTTGCCGACAAAGATCTGTATAGTTCAAGCTATGGTTTTCCCAGTAGTGATGTATGGAAGTGAGAGCTGGACCATAAAGAAGGCTGATCAACAAAGAATTGGTGTTATGGTGCTGGAGGAGACTCTTGAGAGTCCCATGGACTGCAAGAAGATCAAACCTCTCCATTCTGAAGGAAATCAGCCCTGAGTGCTCACTGGAAGGACAGATCCTGAAGCTGAGGCTCTAAGACTTTGGCCACCTCATGAGAAGAGAAGACTCCCTGGAAAAGACCCTGATGTTGGGAAAGATGGAGGGTGCAAGGAGACGGCGACAACAGAGGATGAGATGGTTGGACAGTGTTCTCGAAGCTACCAGCATGAGTTTGACTAAACTGCAGGAGGCAGCGGAAGACAGGAGTGCCTGGCGTGCTCTGGTCCAGGGGGTCACGAAGAGTCGAACACGACTAAACAACAACAACAGTAGTTCCAATTCCTCTGACTGAAGCAGTCAAATGGGGCAAGGCATTTTCGCAGGAAAACTGGTCCGAAGTTAGGAAGGGCTTTGCATACGAATAGCGACACCTGGCCTGGTAGCAGATTGGCAACCGGTGCTGTGCATAGTTGTCACCTCAAGAGGTTCCTCCTTGGAGTATTCAACAGCGGCTATTTCCCCCTTCCATTCAGAAGCAAGGAACTTTAAAGCTAGGAGGGGTCTTGGGGGTCATGTAGACCAACCCCTTTCTCGGTGCAGCCATCTTGCACATCCCTGAGGCAGCGAGGGAGACCAGCCCACTGCCAAGCAGCTCTGACCATTAGGAAGTTTTCCCTCATCCTTAGGCAAAATCTGCTCACCTGCTGTGACGTTAACATATGAGAGTGCTGGAGGTGAAATAGTTAAACAGGTTACCCAATCAGAACCCAGGGGGGTGGAGTCAGAGGGACTATAAAACTAGTTCTGGGAAGGGCGAAGGGAAGAGTTCGTTGGGAGGTTGGTTGGAATGGGAGTGAATTGGGATAGAGTCTGTGGGTAAACTGAGTCAGGAACAGTTAGGAGATAGGAAGACAAGTAAATATCTGAGACGTGGTTTAGTGAGTGAGAGCAGGCAGCGGAAGTTATAGGTCTGGATAGGCACCCCATGATTGTAATTGACCGCTACCGTTTATGAAACCACATGCTTGTTAAACTGCAATAAATAAACAGAAGTTTATGTTCCAATTTAACCCTGACTGTACACAGTATTGTACCAGGTAGGGCCTGGGTGGTGGCAGCGAGAAATCAAGTGGTGGCACAAGGATCAATAGACGGTGAAACGTTTGGGGACACTGTGTGATCGCTACACCTGCCATTTCCGTTCACGGGTTCTCGCCTTGCCCTGTGAGGCTTCAGAAAACAACTCCATCTTTCCTGCGGGACAGCCCTCTGAATATTTGAAGGCAGCTATCAGGTCCCCCCTGAATGTTCTCTTGTCCAGCCTAGACATACCCAACGCTGTCAACTGTTCCCTGCAGGCAGAATCTCAAAGCCCCACCCTTCGCTGCTCCAGACACCTTTCTGAAACCCTTTTCAGCTTAGAGTGGCTCCTGGAGATATTTCTGTCCATCTCCCATTCTCTGGCCAATAAGCACTCTGCAGTCCTCAGCCAATCACCATCTGGGAATATTGCTAGGACTGGGAGGTCCCACCCCTCTGGCTCCAGGCAGGGGGGGGGGAAATGTGTGATGGTAAATCTGTATCTTACTGGGGCTACAGGCTCTTAGCTCTGGTTGTGAAGTTGTCCCCACCGCACACACACCCCCAACCTCCTGTCATGATGGCAATCCAGCTACAGAATCTAAAGACTCAGCTATACAGCTGCAAACACAACATTTTAAGTGCATTATACAAAAGTGGCACTGCATGACGATGGTGAGTGAATGGCAAATTAAAAGAACACTTTTTAAAACAGCATTTTCACAGTGTTTTTTTTATAAATGTGTCTAGATTCAGCCTGATGTCGGTAAGTCTTACCGTAACAGTAGAGCCAAGACATCTGTTCTGAGCATGCTCGGGACTGTTTCCTCGAAGGCTACACCTCCTCACAGCTCTCAGCACATTCTTTGCAGACAACCAGGAGGGAGGGTGTGGCAGCTTTTTTTTAATTAGTATTTGTTAAGAGACTTCTTTACTTAATCATTTGCATTTGTTTTTCAGAATGGGTGGAAGGACTGAGAAGAGAAACGGCAGGTGGCTTGTGTGTGCATTGCAACTTTCAACACGTGTGTGTCGTCGGAGCTGCGGGTGGTGGCTGTCTTTCTTTAGGTGCCATGTATGTGTTCTTGCCTTTAGTTTGGAGAGGAATACAGTGGTACCTCAGGTTAAGAACTTAATTCGTTCCGGAGGTCCGTTCTTAACCTGAGGTACCACTTTAGCCAATGGGGCCTCCCGCTGCCGCCGCGCGATTTCTGTTCTCATCCTGAAGCAAAGTTCTTAACCCAAGGTACTATTTCTGGGTTAGCGGAGTCTGTAACCTGAAGCGTCTGTAATCCAAGGTACCACTGTATGGAGGTTTTGCATTCCCGTTTTTCTTTAGGTTGTTGTTGTTTTTTAATGTGTTTTCTGTTTCCGGTTGACTACTGTGAGAACAGGACACAGGATTAGAAGGGGTTCTGTCCTGCCCTCGCAGACCCTTCTACTGTGGCTAAACCACATCTGCATGCAGAATGAGTCTTGCCCCATTCGCAAAGGATTTCTGAAGGTTTTCTGGGGGTTGTTATGTGGAGTGGAAGCCGTTCTGCGGGCCTCTAGCATCCTTGCCTATGCATTGCTGCGGCCGTAGGATTTGCATTCCTTCCCTCCGCAGAACACCAAGGAAGAAAAACACACTCATCTTCCAGATCTGGGAGTCCTCTTGACAGCAGGACAAGAGTGATGGATGTGCTGGGCCATCACTTCATCAGAACATCAAGGCGCACGCCTGGCCCCTGCCATTCATTCTTGTCGTTTGAATCCTCTTGATGTGTAAGATTGCCTTAGAATCCTGCAGCAGAGGAGCCTGGTGCGTCTCCTAGCCAGATACGGCACCGCCGGTTCATCCATCCGGCTCGGGAAACCAGGAGGTGGAGACGGAGCTGTTAATCGGGCTGTTTGTTCAAGGTGAAGAGTAAATGGGAAGCGTGCGAGGTGGGGGTGGGGTGCCTCTACTCCTGTTCCTAGTTATGCAAAGTGATTTGCACAGGAAAGACAGCATGGATGGAACAGGGTCTGCTGCCCTACATGGCTGCCCAAACATCAGAGGCAGCCTGCAGTGTGCATTGTAGATGCATAGCATTGAAGTGTCTCGAACTCAGGGCAGTGAAGCTGATTCCCGGACTGTCCGTGGACCGGATTTAGAAGGTGATTGGGCCGGATCCAGCCCCCGGGCCTTAGGCTGGCTACCCCTGCTCTAAGGCTCCTCCTCTCTAGAATCTTTCCCAAACAATCACAAATGGAATCTGCACACAAGAAATCTCTCCTCTTCTCTGTGTTTTCTAGGAGTCCAGTGGGGAGAGGAGCTGGCCACAGGAAGAGGGGGAGGTGTTCAAAATAACCTTCATAAAAAAAAACCAGCAGCTTTTCTTTTGGCGATTATAGGGGCAGAACTACCTAAATTGTATAGAGATTTTTTTATGAGTGTGACGACAGCAGCAAGAATGTTAAGGTAAAGGTACCCCTGCCCGTACGGGCCAGTCATGTCCAACTCTGGGGTTGCGCGCCCATCTCACTTAAGAGACCGGGGGCCAGCGTTGTCCGAAGACACTTCCGGGTCACGTGGCCAGCGTGACAAGCTGCATCTGGTGAGCCAGCGCAGCACACGGAACGCCGTTTACCTTCCCGCCAGTAAGCGGTCCCTATTTATCTACTTGCACCCGGGGGTGCTTTCGAACTGCTAGGTTGGCAGGCGCTGGGACCGAGCAATGGGAGCGCACCTCGCCGCGGGGATTCGAACCGCCGACCTGACGATCGGCAAGTCCTAGGTGCTGAGGTTTTACCCACAGCGCCACCCGCGTCCCTATAGCAAGAATGTTACTCGCCCCAAAATGGAAAGAGGCTGGAAAGTCCCAGCAAAGGAAGAAAGAATACAAAAACTTATGGAATATGCAGAAATGGGGAAACTTCCCGGAAGAAGAAGAAATCAAGATAACAAAATTTTTGTGGAAGGTTGGAAGTGGTTTGTTGAGTATTTGCAGATAAACTGCAAACAGATAAAAACATTGGCAGGATTACTGTAATAACCTGCGGTTTCATAATAGTATATATTTAAAGTAAATAATTAAATGAGCAAATGAATTTGGATATGCAGAAGATATTAAAAAAAAATTAAGGAACCACAGAAAGAGGGGGAAAGATGTCAAACTTTGAAATGTTAAAACAATTGTAAAATGAATGAACTGTATAAACTTGAAAAGTATAAATAAAAACTTAAAACAAACAAAAAACAAATGGCGTCTGCGCATAAGAAATCTCTGCTCTGCTCTTTGCATTTCTCTGTGTGTTCTAGGAGTCCAGTGGGGCTGGCCACAGCAGGATGGGAAATTCCCTGGCTTCAGTCTTCTCCTCCGTCTCCTGGCCACCCTTCTCCTCCAGCTTCCACTTCTGCCTCAGAGTCTGCAATGCTGTCTGACACAGCCTCTTCCTGCTCACTAAACCCCATCGCCTTTTCCACTTCTGGCACCTTCTCCTCCCTCTGTCATCCCACCACCAACCCCCTGGTCTCTGAGCCATCCTCCTCCCGGGGTTTCCTTGGGGGTTCCCCAGCTGGTGCCTCCCACGAACCCCTTGGCATCCAACCAGTCCAACAAAATATTTAAAACACAGTAAAATGCCAACCACTAAAAACTTCCCTGAATGGGGCTGCCTTCAGAATTCAAAAAGGGAAAGGTGAGTTTTCAGCACATTTGCATGTGCCAAAGCCTCCAGGAGGTCTGCTGTCAGTTCCCTCGAGTCTTCCTAGGGATCTAAACCTCTTCCTCCAACACCGCTGGACCTTCTCTCGGGTCACCCCTTTTCCCAACCATCACACACACACACACCAAACCCACTGCCGCCCTCGCCAAGTTGCTCCTCCAGCAAGGATCTTAATAGCCAGGCAGGTTTGTGTAAAAAGGAGGCCGTTCTTAAGTCATCCTGACCCTAAGCCGTTTATGGAGTGGAAAATTAAAACCAAACTCTTTGCGCTGAAGCTTCAAGCGGCCTGGCAAGACGGCCTCCGTGGGGACCTTGTACGGCCCCCTAAGGCATAGCAGGCAACTCAGGCAGGTTTGATTTCAAATCACAATTTCAGAGTGCTCCAGTACCTTTTTATACACCTGCGCGAGTAAATGTGATTCCTCTTAAGGATAGAAATTAAACGCCGGGGAAGCAGACCTGCAATCTGGAGCCTCTGCTGCCACCTGTGGGTCAATGCTGTGCATGGCTAAATGATGTGGGGTTGTGAGCAGCTACGGTGGCAGAAAGGGACAGGGGATCTAGTGTGGGGATCGCCAAGAGAACCTTTGGTGTTTGGCCAGCCCAGCTCTGGGCTGGATCCAGAGCCACGATTTCATCAGGGCTAAGTGGCTGGGAACCGGAAAGATCCCTTTTCAAATCTCACAAAAGACACAAGCATGCTATTTATTTAATGGACAGGAAAAAAGCACACCAAGAACTCAGGCCAATGTAACTTTCAGGAGTGGGAGTGGTCCCTAGTCGCAAATCAATGGTCAATTGTAACAAAAACTAATCCATTCAAAAGTATGTATTCTGACAAGGATTACAAACTCTAGCAGAGATTACGAACTCAAACTCAGAAGAATATGTAGGTAAAGGTAAAGGGACCCCTGACCATTAGGTTCAGTCGTGGCCGACTCTGGGGTTACGGCGCTCATCTCGGTTTATTGGCCAAGGAAGCCGGCGTACAGCTTCCGGGTCATAATAATAATAATAATAATAATAATAATAATAATAATAATAATTTTTTATTTATACCCCGCCCTCCCCAGCCAAGGCCGGGCTCAGAGCGGCTAGCATGTGGCCAGCATGACTAAGCCGCTTCTGGCGAACCAGAGCAGTGCACAGAAACACTGTTTACCTTCCCGTCGGAGCGGTACCTATTTATCTACTTGCACTTTGATGTGCTTTCGAACTGCTAGGTTGGCAGGAGCAGGGACCGAGCAACGGGAGCTCACCCCGTCATGGGGATTCGAACCGCCGACCTTCTGATCGGCAAGTCCTAGGCTCTGTGGTTTAACCCACAGCGCCACCCATGTCCCTATAAGAATATGTATAACACAATAATTTGTGACAGAATTAGAAATAAGAGTTTATGAGTAGAGATAAGATCATGTTAGTCCATAGTCAGATTCAACATGAAGGTCTTAGTTTCAATCATTGAGCAGACGTCAATTATGGCTCAGAAACCAGGACAGGGCCCTGTTTCAATGTATTCACCTTCATCAGCCAATTTTTTAAGGGTCGTGTAAGTTTGAAGACTTTCGCATATCCTGTTATTTTCTACGTTTCTCAGCGATAACAACTACGTGTGGGTAGATCAACATGTTTAATGCAACCTGCTGCATGCATCCCAGTCTCCGAGCGACGAGAAACTCCAGGGCCTCCTGTGAGCTGAAAATTCGAAGCCAATGTAGGAAAAATTTTAAGCAAAGAACTCCCTCCCCCCCCCCCCCATTCTGATGAGTCCTCTGTGGTTTTTTCTTCGATCTTTCAGGAAATGCTAGCGATGTGCGAATGAGGCAGAGCAGGTGAAGAAGTGTCTGGGCTTCTCCAGTTTCCGAGCTTTTTCACTCTGCTAAACCAATTTAAAACCCAAGACTTTCAGCGCCTGCTAAAAATGTCCCTCTTTCAACAAGCCTTCTAATTTGGTACCTGCACTGAATTTGAAGGTATTGTGGCTATATGTTTGTGTGCTGCTGCTGCTGTTTTAAATTGCTTTTGTACATATAATTGCTATTTAATTGTTTTTATATATGCAATTGTCCCTCTTTTCTTTCATTGTATTGTAAATTGCTTCGGGATATCCCATGGAATGTGATTCATAAATGAATTTGCTGTTGTTAAAACGACACAAAAGTGCTTTCAAGTGTTGTTAGATGTTCTAAGTGTTTTGAAATGTTTCCAGTTTCTTTTTAAATTGCTTTGGCATGTTTTAAATATGTGATTCAATTTTATTTTTAAATTGTACTGTTTAAATTAACTTTTTTAAACATTTTGGGCCCTGCGCCTCTTTTGGGAGGAAGGATGGGATAGAAATTTAATAAATAAAACAAATACTAAACATAACCATCTGAAAAAATAGCTTAAAACCAAAAATATCCGCCCGTACGCAACACAGGTATGAACATCGCTAAAAGCCAAATCATTATCATTGTTTATTCTTGGGTTGCTGACCTTCAATTCTCATCACCCCTGACCATATACCATGCTGACTGGGGCTGATGGAAGTTCAACAATGCATGGAAGACCACAGGGTTGTGGGGTGTGCAGCCAAATCACAAATGCATATTTTGCTAGACAGACACAGGTCTAGTACACAGAGTTCCTAAAACTTCCTAGAGAGGACCTTCTGTGTGTGATCACTTTCCCTGCTTCCTCTGGGCAGGAATTCTGCAACAAAGGAGACTCTGCCTCTGAGAAGACTTTCTTTCCATCATGCTTCCAAACTAAGATGATGTGCATCTGGGTGCTCCAGATACATGGACCCTCTTTTGAAGCCAACTTTTGTATTTTGTGCCTGAGAAGTTTTCTTACCTGCATTGTATTTGCTGCCTGCATTGAAATGTAAGTAAACCTTCCATTTACCTTACCAAAAAGTATGGTTCATTATCTGCAACGGGGGTGAAGAGGGAGGAGGTCTGCTGACCACAAATAAAAGGAAAAAGTAAGGTGCAGCTGTCTTGTTCCTGAGCTTCAGGAAGCTGAAAACGCATTCACTTTTCACCCTGCTAAATAAGCTGCAAGTTGGAGCAGCGCTCTAGGCAGAAAAGGGTTCCAAGTCTTGCAGTGGCTCTGCCCACTGAGCCTAGCCATTGTCTCACCTTACCAGGATGCATGATTGTTTTTGAGTTATGTGGTGCTCTCCTAATTATGTTACATTTTTAATGCTATGTGTACTGCAAACTGCCCAGTGGTTTTAAGGAAGGGTGGTCTACAAATGCAAGAAATTATAAATATAATTAAAGATCCCAGCTGCTTTCCCTAGAACCTGGAGGAACAGACAGCTAAGTAGACAGCACCTTCATAATTGCCTTTTGAATATCTACGACAACTTTGTGGCAGTGTTGTCAAAGACCTTCTGCATTCCCCGGTACAGGGAAGATGCATCTGGATTGCTTGAAGAAGAAAAAAAGGGAAGGGTGAACTATTGAGATTCCAAGATCTAGAAAACAAAACAGTAGTGGGAAAACAAGGCAGAAGTGCACAAAAGGGGGGAAACACAGCTCTTTAGCACCCCTGGGATTCCAGCGCCTTATATCCAAACAGCTCGCACATCAATCACAGCTCCAGCCTTGTTTATTGGCTAAAAAAGTGAAAGGCCGGAAGAGTCAGGCTGCCTCCTCTCGCAGAAATTGCTTTGAAGGTTGCCTGCACATTTTGCTTCATAACTTTCTTTCTAGGAGGGCTAGAGGCTTACTTTTAAAAAAAACAAAGTTAAAAATCTGGGGGCCCTCCTGAGTCTGGTCCCGAGACATCAGTACCCACTTAGCCGCCTCTCAGCAGCCCTGCCAATGGTAACCAAACATGCTACACTCCACTAGAAACACAGTTGTAAACTTCTAATTTCCTTCGCAATCAGGGTTTGTCCCTGATGATTCCATAAAAGCAGGGCTTTCCTTTTTCCAGGCGAGGATGTGTACATACCAAATTAGACACTTCAGATCAAATTCATCCCCCCACTAAATTCTGAAGCCGATGAGCAAAGAATGAAAGGCAGTGGGAAGCCTTTTCTTTCCCCCTCTAAACCAGAAGTAATTTTCATGCTCTGATAAGGCAGAAAGAGCTGAATGGGTTTTCTTCAGCCTTCTTACACACCTTTTTTTAAAAAAAAATCTGCTTTGGGTTGAGAGCGAGTATGAGAGATTGCAGCACAAAGCAGAAGAACTGTCGATGGACATAACATATACAGAGAGAGGGGGTGGTTTTAAGGATCTGTTGGACTGCGAACCCTAGAATCACGGAGCCATCTGCATAGGTCTGCTTTCTTGTCATTCCAGCTATGCTTAAAATTGGTTAAGTCAGGGATTAGAAAAAGTTAATAGAAGGCAAGTCTATCAACAGCTATCAGCTCCAGGTTCAGAGGCAGGAGACTGCTGAATAAGACTGTGGTCCATATAGTTAAAGCTATGGTTTTCCCAGTAGTGATGTATGGAAGGGAGAGCTGGACCACAAAGAAGGCTGATCGCCGAAGAATGGATGCTTTTGAATTATGGTGCTGGAGGAGAGTCTTGAGAGTTCCATGGACTGCAAGAAGATCAAACCTCTTCATTCTGAAGGAAATCAGCCCTGAGTGCTCACTGGAAGGACAGATCCTGAAGCTGAGGCTCCAATACTTTGGCCACCTCATGAGAAGACAAGACTCCCTGGAAAAGACCCTGATGTTGGGAAAGATGGAGGGCACAAGGAGAAGGGGACGGCAGAGGACGAGATGGTGGGACAGTGTTCTCGAAGCGACTAACATGAGTCTGACCAAACTGCGGGAGGCAGTGGAAGACAGGAGTGCCTGGTGTGCTCTGGTCCATGGGGTCACGAAGAGTCGGACACGACTGAAAAACAACAACATTTTTAAAGAGTTTTGAAGATGGATAAATATTATTGATAATTTATTTTGGATAAATATTAAGTCATGTTATTAAAGTAGCCAATGTAACACCCAATTAAAATGTGTTCAGGGCAGATCCTGGACCTTACAGGCCCATTAGTTAAATGTCTGCCACTGGAAAACTGGTGGAAAATATGGTTAAAAATAAAAGAAATAAGCATATGATATAGAAGAACAAGCTTTGCTGAAGCAGAGGCAGCATGGCTTCTGCAAGGGCAAGTCTTGTTCCACAAACCTACTACTGTTCTTTGAGAGTGTCAACAAACATATAGATAGAGACGATCTGGTTAGCATAGTGTACTTCAAGTTTCAAAAAGATTTTGACAAAGTAGCAAAGACTCCTAAATAAGCTTAGGTTACCTAGAGGATGTTGGGACGCAGGTGGCGCTGTGGGTTAAACCACAGAGCCTAGGACTTGCCGATCAGAGGGTCGGCGGTTCGAATCCCCGCAATGGGGTGAGCTCCTGTTGCTCGGTCCCTGCTCCTGCCAACCTAGCAGTTCGAAAGCACATCAAAGTGCAAGTAGATAAATAGGTACCGCTCCGGCGGGAAGGTAAACGGCGTTTCCATGTGCTGCTCTGGTTCGCCAGAAGTGGCTTAGTCCTGCTGGCCACATGACCTGGAAGCTGTATGCCGGCTCCCTCGGCCAATAAAGCAAGATAAGTGCCTCAACCCCAGAGTCGGTCACGACTGGACCTAATGGTCAGGGCTCCCTTTACCTTTACCTTACCTAGAGGATGTTAGGCTAGATGGGCCATTGAGCTGATCCAACAGGCTCTGCTGATCATTTTAATAACCTAACACAGGGCAGTTTCTAGGCTGCTTACAATCAAGTTTTTTTAGTGCACAAAATTCTTACAAACAACGGCAACTAATATGTAACAAAATAATAGATAAAATGACACCAGTTCCCAAAGAAAACAAAAACATGGGCAATCTGAATCAACGCTAGCCTTCACAGCAAGATCACGTTCTATTAAACACTGGAGATAAGGACAGACGGCTGGCACCAAAGAGATGTTTGTGTCGTCACCAAACAGGATTCACTAGGGAGAGCATTTTGCCGGCTAAAAAGGCCCTGTCCTTTGTTGGCATCCTCCAAACCTCTCGCAGAAGAAGCACCCAAATTGCTAGAATTCCTGCTCCATGATTGCAGTCATAGGATTGTTGTCTTTCACATGACGGCATATGTTTTGACTCCACAAAGTGGGAAGTGACGGAGACAGGATGTTTGTGTTCCTGTGTTCCGTGAAGTGGGACTATTGTCCTTTGTTCTTTTTCTCTTTGCTGTCTGATGCTAGAGAGAGAGGGAGGCATATTGCAGTGCTCCGTGTGTGTTTATATGTAAATAATGTAGATTAGCCAAAATGCTGAGTTGCTGAGGTCTGTTACGCATGATGCGCAAACTCTGCGGATCCCTAAGTGTGCCGGTGTCTGTTGGCTGAGATGTTCAGGCTGAAGAAAGCTTATGATGCTCCCAGACGATCGACCAGGAGGAAGAGAAAATGCCAGTCAGGCATGTGTCCATGCCAGGGTCCTACTCGAGTGTAGGCTGAACTCTTGACACAAATAAGGACTTCAAAGGGTGGTCTTGGGGTCTAGGAAGATTCCTGCTGAATCTCTTCCCAGCTACAGAATATCAAGAAAGTATTTGCTGGGGAAATGTGTAGATGAGATGAATGGATCAGAGCACAGCACAAATCAATTGTTGGGATTTCTAACTGATCCTCTCCTTGGCCTTTTGTCCCGAGTTTCGATTTTGAAAGAGCCCCTTTGACCTCTCACCATTGCTGACACATGGCTGCTCCGTTGCTTAGCAGTCTCTGCCATCTTCGGCAAGGTCCTGCTCCAATCACAGGTCCCACCGGATGCTAATTCCGCTTGGAAACTCGTGAGCTGTGCAGGGGAAGAGAAAGCCTCAGATTCTCAACACCAGTTGCAGAGTTTGGGACTTTTCAGTTTATCGATAAGGTAAGAGGAGGAATGAAAGAAGTTTGGAATATTCTACATGGCCTGGAGAAAGGTTTTCTCCTAACATTATAATTCATGGGATGGAGCTGAAGGTTGGAAGATTCAGGATAGGTTTTAAAAAGCCCGTCAGGCAGCTCATCAGTTCTGCAGAACTCTCTGCTGCAGGACGCAGTTTTGACCACCCACCTGGATGGCTTGAAAAGAGAATTAGACCAATTCATGGAGGAGAGATCTATCAAAGGCTACTAGCCAGGATAGTCATGCTCTGCCTCTACAAACAGTGTCATGGTCCGGTTCATGGGCAATCGAAGTCCCGGCTGAGGACGTCGGCACCAGGGCAAGATGGAGGGGTGGGAGCAGGAACGGGAGTCCAGGAGTCAGGAAGCCAAGATTCTGAGGGTCAGAGAGCTGGGAGTCAAGAAGCCAAGGGTCCGAGGGTCAGGAAGCAAGGAGTCAAGAAGTCAGGGGTCCGAGGATCAAGAAGCAAGGAGTCATGAAATCAAGGGTCCGAGGATCAAGAAGCAAGGGGTCAAGGAGCCAAACGCAGCAAGGCAGGAAACATGTTGCTGTGGCAAAGAGCCAAAGGGAAATGCTGACCTTATATCCCTTCCTGGCTCTTGCCACCAGGTGCAGCGAGTTACCAATCGGCCTCACCTGTGCGGCCATGCCTTGCCTCTCCAGAACAAACTTAGGAAGGCCCCAGTCCTGCAGAGTCCTACTGGTCACAGGGCCTGGCTCCTGCACGCACTCCTGACACAGAGGCCATACTGAAAAGCAGTTGCCGGAAACCCAAGGAGGGGAGAGAGTTCTTGTGCTTGAATTCTGCCACTGTGAGAATGGGATGGTGGTCTAGATGGGCCAGAAAGCTCTCCTTTTATGTTCTTATGTGTGTGTTCACTGCAGAAGAAATTTTGAAGGAATTATGACAGGCAAAGAACAACAAAGCCTCCAAATTGGATTTCCAGGGGCGGATGAAAAGGGGAGTTCTTCCCCAGGGTAAAAAGAGGGGAGGCACCCCAGCAAATATTTGCAAACGCTTTGAGGCTCAGAAAACAAATTCCAAGCAAAAGCAAGCAGATTTGATTGAAGCGACCTGACAGATGCAGTTGGCATTTGCCCTGCAAGTTTTGAATGAAATGGATTTAAAAATCCTTGCTAAAAAGAGACCCTGAGAGTAATGACTTAGGAAGGAATTAATAATTCAAGGCAGAGGCTGGGGGGCAATCACTGGTGGGGTGCAATAATGGATTTACCAATCAGCCTCATATTTACATGAAGCGCGGGTGGAAAACAAGGCTTGAAGGAAGAGCCTGTCTGTTCCAGTAAATTAGACGCAACCAGAGGCCTGCAGCGGCCAAGGTTTCGGCTGGTTGTTTCAAATCAATATGTGAGCTCCCATCTCCTTTGCCTCTGCAGCTCCTGGCCATGTCTGTCATCCTCATTCCCAGCTCTGCCCAGCGAGATCCTTTCAAAGCCGAGATCAGGGGCGTCATATTATCTGAGATGTTAAGGCAGGGGAATGCTCGCTGTGGCACAGAAGCACGGGACCTGGTGCGAGTGTTGGGTCTCACAGACCAAAATAGGCTACAGGGCCCATAGAAATTAGCCCGGCGCCAGGCGCCTTTTGCACCTATCAGCCAACCAAATGATAATGCCTGGATGATACGATGGCACCTGACATCTCCACCATCTGGAGGTGTGTGCCTTGGGGATCCTTGGATCTGGACCGTTTTCACGCACTAACACAGTCAAACCTCGGTTTTCAAACATCTCGGCCACCGAACGCCAAAAACCCGGAAGTGAATGCTTCCTTTTTCGAACGCGCCTTGGAAGTTGAACGGCGTTTTCATCCCCCCCCCCCCGTTGACTTTGCAGCCACCCCATTGATCCCCGGTTTTCTTTTTCTTTTTTAATTTATTTTTTAAATTAAAGATTTTCTTGATTTACAAAAGTGTGTGCAATGTCTCTCTCTCGTATTTTTATTCCAAGTAACATTTTTACAAATCAGTTTCATTTGTTCAGACATTAGGAAGAAAAGGGGGAAAGATGTGGAAGGGTGGGGGGAGATGGGTGGGGGTGGGGTGGGGTGGGGATGTTTCTATTTTACTTACTATATGTAGGGTTTGGTGTCAGCGTTGCTTGTGCAGGTTCTTTGCTGTTCGCTTGTGTTCCTTTGGTGGTGAGAGAGGTTGGGGTTGACCTAGGGTGTGGTTATTCATTTGTGGTTGGCTGAGGTGGTCTTTGTTTTCAGGTGTGAGTGGGGTGGGTGGGTGTTTTGGATCAGGTGATCCTCGGTTTTCGAACGTTTCAGAAGTCAAATGGACTTCCGGAACGAAATACGTTCCAAAACAGAGGTTCCACTGTCCCACATCCTCTTGGATCAAGCGGCTTTCCTTCTATAAGTTCTCAAAGCTCTTAACTTAGCTGGAGGTTGTCATCTGAACTAAGCCAGATGTTTAACTGATAGGAGACCACCACCCCTCTTCCCCTCCCAGAGTTACCATTCCCAAGGTGGCCTTTTCCACAAAGAAATCATAATCACAAGCCTCGATTGCATTTATATCCTCCCACCTTTCCTTTGAGGAGGTCAAGGTGGCATACATAGTTCTCCTCCTGCCTCGGCGCATCCTCACAATGACCCCGTGAGTTAAACGGAAAGGTCACCCAGTGAGTGTGGGGATTCCAACCTCAGTATTGTCTAACCCAGCTGTTGTTGGACTACAACTCCCATCATCCTTAGCTGGCAGGACCTGTGGTCAGGGATGATGGGAATTGTAGTCCCCAAAAACAGCTTTGGGACCCAACTTTGGGGAACCCTGCTCTAACCACTACACCACCAGGGGCTAAATGTGTCTCATCCTCTTTCCAAACCACCCAAGTCGGTGGCCATCGCTGGCCCCTGTGGGAGCAGGTTCCACAGCAGGGATGGAGCCCCTTCAAAGCCTGCGCTCCACCACAGACGTCAGCCCCTCTTCTTCTCCCTCTCCATTTGAACTCGCAGCCCGAGTTCCCATGGTGGCAGCAGCGGCCTAGTGGGCGGAGGCACCTTTGCTGCTCTGAGCAAGAAGAAAATAACAGCCAGACGAAGAGTGGGCAGATTGGATTTAAAAACAACAACATGCTATTGCTTGCAGCCAGCAGAGCAGGCTTTTTAAAAAATTAATTTGGGTAAATAAATCTGTTGGCAGCATATGATTTTTGCAGCTGGCACCGTGCCGTTAATATGGCGTATTGTCATTATGGCGCTAATGCGGCTTCACAGCTGCTGTGAGAAACTGTGGGTTTTGTTTTATTTTTGCAGGAAGGGTCCGTGAGGTCTTTTAATGCAGATGAGGCTCCCTTTAACTCCCTTGAATATGCGTCCCTTTGCCCAATTACAGGGGATCAAGAGTGGTAGAGGGGCTTGCTCCGCCCCTCACCTGACCCCCAGTATTTCCATGCCTTTATGATACCCTCCCCAACACACACTCTCGCATTAAGGAGCCAAGCAAGGAAATGTTACAAAATGTTGGCAAGAAAAGCAAGTCTCTGCAGCATTCAAGTTCTGATCGCAACTGGCTTCTGTCCAATTATTTTATTTTTAAAGAATAGGGCTTACTGTGATAATATATTCTTGATGCATATTTTTTTAAAAAGTTACAAGAATCCAAGCAGTCAAAGCTGCCACAAACTGTGAGAGGAATATTTTCAGACAGCAGAATTTACAATTACAGCACAGGCGTAACGGGAGCTATTTAAAGATAAAGGCACAAAATCTATAGAGTACTCTGTTGTGTGTGTTTTTTAAGGGTTTGTCTTAAAGCTGCCCCTATACTCATTCACAGTGCATTGCGGGTTCTTGCATGTGCATATTTTACGTTAAGTCTCACTGCAATTCCGTAGCCTTAAAGCTCCAGAAGCCTTCTTGTCATTTGCTCACGCGGAGTTTCCTCTTGATGGTACCTAGATGATTATGAGAGATCGCGGTTTGCTGAGATTGCAGGAGCCTGATAAAAGAATGCAAAGACGTCGTTATGACTGCAACTCAAAACAAGTGTATCAACAATGAAAACTTCTTCAGTCAAGGCAAACAGGCAGCGGGAGGCTGGTCCATGGGAACAGCACAGATTTCGGAATGGCAGTCATCCAACAGGAACAATGGCATAATACTAATACTAATACTAATAATTTATTATTTATACCCCACCCATCTGGCTGGGTTTCCCCAGCCACTCTGTGCGGCTTCCAACCGAATATTAAAAACAATACAGCATCAGACATTAAAAACTTCCCTAAAAAGGGCCGCCTTCAGTTGTCTTTTAAAAGCAAAATAGTTGTTCATTGCCTTGACATCTGCTGGGAGGGCTTTCCACAGGGCACCACCGAGAAGGCCCTCTGCCTGGTTCCCTGTAACCTCACTTCTCACAGCAAGGGAACTGCCAGAAGGCCCTCGGTGCTGGACCTCAATGTCTGGGCAGAATGATGGGGGTGGAGACATGCGGTCAGTGGACTAGGGCGACTACGCTGGTCCCCTAAATATTCCTGGTAAATTAAAATATTAAAGCCTGACTCCTTCTCAAATCCCAGGAAGCTTTTGCCCATCTTAGGGAGGGGGCCCAAGAACCTTTACACCACCTCCCCAAAGCCCACCTTGGTTTGGGAAGCAGGCAGAAGGACTCAAGTATCTTGTCAGAGGACTGGCATCCCCAAAGCCCAGGAAGTTTCTGCCGACTTAGGGAGGCGCGATGCTCATGCACATGATGTTAGGACATCGTGACATTGCCCCCCCCCATCACCCTTGCAAGCTGGCACCTCTGGCCCTAACCGTTCCCTACGGAAAATTTCACCGCACACCACTGAAGAGGAATTTGGGGGTTTCTCTCCTCACACTATTTCCAGCAGAAAGCTAAGCTTGCACTTTGAAGATGCAACTCCTTGGCTAATCAGGAGAACGGCCTGTGATTTGATATCGGGGTCAGCAAGCCCCCATTTGCACCAAAATAAGGTGTTTGCTTTGCATTAAAGCGATAGCTTTGCTTAAGAATCCCTCGGTCCAGCTGCACCCGTTAGGATAATCTTTCCTTGCCTAATGAGTTTGGAAACGCTTCTTGCCATTGAACGAAGGTCTCTTGCAGACAGCGGTGCGGAGGTCAGAGTTTGTGGGTGCTGTTCAAAAGGGATTTGAAAATAGGAAACACACATAATTGGCCCTGCTTGCTGGGATGATCTTTAGAAGAGATCCAGCCCATCTCGGGCCACTTATCTTGCGCCAGAGTGTGTTTGCTTACTGAAACACAAGCCCAGCAGAGAGCAAAAGAGAAATCTATCTTGTTGTCCCTCTTTCCGCCAAAGGCCTTCTATTTGCCCAACACTGGGATACCGAGGCACGGGGATATTAAGTCAACATGGCCAGCAGGGATCTCTTTGTCCCTCACAATGGACACCTCTGCACCACGTTCCAAAGCCCAGCAACCAGAGATAGCTTTCTCCTCTTCAATTCCCACCCAAGCCAATGTGATAGCTCCAACCGCGGTTCCTGGGAGCAGAGCCCTTTCTTGTAACACCATAAACCTGTGGACATGCCATGAAGCTGAGTGTTGGAAAATTCAGTCACACAACTGTTGGTTCATTAGGTAGACTGTGGTCCAACAACAGGTGATTGCAGTCCTCCCAAGGTGAGGAGAAGTGACCTAACTAAGCCCGGCAGGACAGCTTACTCTATGCCATTAACCCCTTCATGTGTTATTTAGACTTAAGCATGTTGGTTGTATGAGGTTGCTTACCCCCCAGCGACATCACGGGGGTCTTCTTTTTGAGTATCCTCCCCCAAATTCAGTGTTTTTGGCACTGAATCTGGATTACCCTCTTGGGTGCAACTCCAGGTATACATGCCCTGCTTATAAATGGCCATAAAAAACTAAATAAATGAATGGGAATTTGTAAGTGTGGTTATATATGAATGATTGGAAGCAGGAGCTGTTAGATGTCTGATTTCTGAAACGAGCCAAGACTGTTAAAATCCAGCTGTATCCCAGTGGGCTCAATAAGGCAAAATCTATGTTGTATATCCTGATTAGGTGATATTTCCTTTAATTTCGAGCTATTTAGCCACCTGGACAATTTACATATTAAGCCCTACTTTGAAAGCCTTTGAAGTCTCAGGCTGATAAGGCTTCCATTTCTAAAAATGGTAAGTGCATGCCGTTGACTGCAACCACACTGTAATGAACCTAATTAATGATATTTGCATGCATAATGATTAGCATTCTCGTCTAATTGTGGTCATTAGGTTCCCAGCTCCGTTGCAAAGGGAGCTTTTGTTTATGTCATTAATGTTTTAAATCTATTTTTACTGAGAGGTTATCTCCTAGGTCAGACAAGCCCACAAAGGGGCCATTTCTATGGCAGGTCAGGAAGTCCACCGACAGATGAGACCTGCACAGGTGATAATGTGGTCATCAAGGCAAACCTGTTGCGGTAACAATACAATTTCAACATCAAAATGGACTGGCCTGACAGATGCACATAATCTGAGGGATTTGGAGGGGGGTCTGCGGAAACACATTCACTGCATTTTGTTCGTTTCTCTGGAACAAAGGAATTTCAAAGGCATGCTAACATCAAACTGCCAAATGACAAGTCATCAAGAGGCTCAGGCTGTCACTTGTGGAGTGAATCAGGACTGTGTATTTTCATTGCACTATGGACTCATCTGCCATTAGTCAAAAAACAGTGTTTTGAATGTGTTATAAACATGCAGCACCAGATGGCGACGGAGAGTAAAAAAAAAATCTATGCGATTTTCCATAGCATTTTTTCCTTTTTGTTATGATTTAATTTCTGATTTATAGTGGATTTTTTCCTGTGTGTAGATCCACCCTATGTGTGTTAATTGGCTTGCCAAAACACCAACAACTGGGTTTTTAAATGTGAATAGCCGCTGTTAATAAAATAATTATCCCAGCCCATAATTTTCTGCATGCTGTTTCCTTCTGACCTCTCCTCACCCACAAGCATCAGTATATGTCTACAACTCAATGGCGTATCATTGGAAAATGTCGATCACTTCTCCTACCTGGGCAGTTATCTTTCCACAAGGGCCAACATTGATGCCAAAATCCAGCACTGCCTGAGCTCTGCGAGTGCGGCTTTCTCCCGATTGAAGTGCAGAGTGTTTGAGGACCCGGACATTCGCAGGGAAACCAAAATGCTTGTTTACAAAGCTATTGTACTACCAACCTTACTGTATGCTTGTGAAACATGGACCACTTATAAACGCCGTCTCCAGCTCCTCGAAAGATTCCATCAACGGTGTCTCCGAAAAATTTTACACATCACTTGGGAAGACAGGCGAACTAATGCCAGTGTACTTAAAGAAGCAAAGATCACCAGTGTCGAAGCAATGATTCTTCAACATCAGTTTCGTTGGACTGGTCATGTTGTGCAGATGCCTGATGATCGTCTTCCAAAGCAACTATATTCCGAACTTAAAAATGGAAAGCATAATGCTGGTGGTCAACAAAAAAATGTTAAAAGGCCGTCTCAAGGCAAATCTTTAAAAATGTAGTATAAACACTGACAACTGGGAAACACTTGCCTGTGAGCGCTCCAGTTGGAGAACAGCCTTTACCAAAGGCGTCATGGACTTTGAAGACACTCGAACTCAGGACGCAAGGGAGAAACATGCTAAGAGGAAGGCATGCTTGGCACATCCACACCGTGATCAACTCCCACCCGGAAACCAATGTCCCCACTGTGGAAGGACGTGTGGGTCCAGAATTGGCCTCCACAGTCACTTACAGACTCATTGTTAAAACCGTGTTAATGGAAGACAATCTTACTCAGCTACGAGGGATCGCCAAAGAGAGAAGAGATCTGCAACTCAGGAGAGCACTTCTTATATCTGATGAAGGAGAGGACCGTAGCTTATAGAATAAATTTACTAGTCTTTTGCTGTGTTTGTTGCAACAAACTAGAAGAGCTTTGCTGTTGGCATCCATCCGTCTCAAGAGACAATGGAGTAAGCCTCTGGGGGTGAAGTCAAACCACTGTGTTAACAGCATCAGAGTGACCTTCCCGGGGCACAAACCTGGGCAGTGTGTCCAGGGCTGCCTAGATGACAAGTCCTCCCTCTCAGCCTTGCTAAGGAAATCAAATCAATATGTTGGGCACCAGCCTGGCTGCAGTTGTTACTGGAAGGAGGGATACAAGGCGCCATCCAGCCGTCTTAGGGAATGCACTCTGGATTTGTGTAGGTTTTCCTCCTTAGCTCTTTCTCCTCCTAAAGATATCCTGCAAGCCAGCAGAGGTTTAGGATCAGAGCTTTCCTTCTCCTGGTTGGGTATATTCCCGGGTTTTTTTTAAAAAATGTATTTTTTAATGTTCCAGGTCATGGGTAGGCAAATTAAGGCCCGGGGGCCGGATCCGGCCCAATCGCCTTCCAAATCCGGCCCGCGGAAGGTCCAGGAGTTAGCGTGTTTTTACATGAGTAGAATGTGTGCTTTTATTTAAAATGCATCTCTGGGTTATTTGTGGGGTCTGCCTGGTGTTTTTACATGAGTAGAATGTGTGCTTTTATTTAAAATGCATCTCTGGGTTATTTGTGGGGTCTGCCTGGTGTTTTTACATGAGTAGAATGTGTGCTTTTATTTAAAATGCACCACTGGGTTATTTGTGGGGCATAGGAATTTATTCCTTTTTCCCCCAAAATATAGTTTAGCCCTCCACAAGGTCTGAGGGACAGTGGACCGGCCCCCTGCTGAAAAAGTTTGCTGACCCCTGTTCCAGGTGGACAAGCCCTCTGGAAATCATCTCTCCTTGACTGAGCTCAGAAGAATGGTTCTGTTAACTTGTGGCAGAAATAGGCTATGCACAGTACGGACTGGCTGTTTTCTGAAAGCACCAAATCCCCCTCTCAGAACACTGGAGCCCATGGACATGCAACGAAGCTGAATATTGCAAAGTTCAGGACAGATTCCTGTTTAGGGAAGTTTTTTAATGTTGGATGTTTTATTGCACTTTTAATATTCTGTTGGGAGCCACCCAGAGTGGCTGGGGAAACCTAGCCAGATGAGCGGGGTATAAATTATGGTGATGATGATAAAGAACTTTATCACACAACATGTAAACTTCAGAACTCGCTCCCAAAGGAGGCGGTGATGGCCGACAACTTGGATAGAGGAGACGGCTATTGAAGGCTCCTGGCCACAACAGCTCTGCTCTGCCTTCCTGCTCAGAATCAGCAATGCCTCTGAATACCCAAGAAGGAGAGTGGTCTTGTGTTCAAATCCTGCTTGAAGGTTTCCCATTGGAGCACCTGGCGAGAACAGGACGTTGGACTAGATGGGCCACGGGTCTGATCCAGAGGCCTCTTCTTAGGTTCTGGTGCCGGTTGGGGCTGATAAGAGCCGTAGTCTGAAGCCTCCAGCGGAAGCTTGGGGGGAGGCCGTTTTAGGAACAAAAGCAGCAGCCTGCTCATGTCTGCATCCACGCCTGCATGCTCTCACACGCTTCCATTTCCTCTCAACCCATCCTGCTTACAATTTCATGTCCTGACACTCACGGATGCGATTAGGCAAGCGCAAACAAAGGCTTGCATGAGCAACATGAGAGCTGACGGTAAAAGGAAGGGAAGAACGACTGGAAAGAAAGAAATTGCATTCTACTGCACCACCGCTCCCATGTGCCCAGGATCGTCCATGACGAAACAGGCCTCCTTCTACGCACAATTCAGGCCGTGCGTTTGGCACAAGCTTCTGCTTTCAACATACCTGAAAAGCATCCTATTCCCAACCTGGAGAGGACTAAGGAAGGCACTTGGATAGATAAGTTTTGCACACTTCGGCATGTGCTGCTGCATCCAGGTACAAGCTTTGCACACTAAGATGATGGCGCTTAAGAAACTGGGGCAGCTTTTTACCTCCTGCCAGGACTCCTGTGTTTTTATGGCACAGATCGAAGCACAGCTTTTTGCAGTGAAATGGTTGGCAAGTGAGCGTCTCCTGTTTATGTCTACCTTTTGGGCATCTATTAAAAGCAACGTTGAATCCTGCCCAGGGAAAGATGCGAATGTTAGGCTGGGAGCGCTGCCACCTTTTAATCCCCCCCCCCCCCCGTGTGGCTCCCAGGCTGTCAATTGATCAGCACAAATCCAGCATCCCAGAGGGCGAGCTGCGTCAAACGGGCTGCCGCAGAAAACAAACCAAGAAAAGTCTCGTACCACCAACAAATGTGTTAGGGCAGAGCTCTCCAAACTTTTCATGTTGGTACCATGCAACGCAGAGTTTGCAAAGCTCTGGGTTATGTCACTGAGAAAGTGCCGTCTGCAAAAGTGCATCTCATAACAAATAGGACCCTTCGTTGCTTTTGTTCCAAATTCAGTTACAAGTTAAGCTTTGCCCAATAAAACAGGTACAGTGGTAACCTTATTTCATAAATGTATTTTAATATTCTTTTGGAAGCCGCCCAGAGTGGCTGGGGAAGCCCAGCCAGATGGGCGGGGTATAAATATATTATTATTATTATTATTATTATTATTATTATTATTATTATTATTATTATTATTATTTATTAATTTACAGAACTATATAACAGATATTTAAATGGTTCTGTAGTCTTAATTACATTTTCTGGTCATGTTGTGATTGTTTTCCTTTACCTTTTTAAAAAAACTTTGTATTTCTTTATTTTTACTTTAACTCATTTCCTTTAATATTCTTTTAAAAATATTAAAATAAAATAAAACAATACAGAAAAATACCAGTGTAAATTTCTACACTGTCTTGCAGGAATAACATTCTTCACAAAGTACTGTATAGCCTCTCTAAAGATCTAAAAAACGAAACAAAAAATAATAATCCTGTTTTATGCAACCCCCGAGCCAAGGAGATAAGTAACTCTGCAACCTTTACAAGACATCTGAAGACAGCCCTGTATAGGGAAGTTTTTTTGTTTAATGATTTATTATGTTTTTATATCTGTTGGAAGCTGCTCAGAGTGGCTGGGGGGAACCCAGTCAGATGGGTGGGGTATAAATAATAAAATTGTTGCTGTCCCTCCATCATAAAAAATACAGCATAAACCCAGCTGTGCAACCAGATCCCTAGCCTCAGTTAGTGAGTCAAGATAAAAAGGTACCGTAGGTTTTTAAGACGCATTTGAAAATAGCCAAGATGAGACCTGTTTAATATCACAGTTCCACAATTGTGGGGGCCACCACCAAAAAAGCCTTGGCCCCTGCGATAGCCAGCCTCACCAGCTTGCTGGTGGGCATCGCAACAGATTAGATGTAGATTATAGATTAGATTCAATCCCCACAACCACATTGTGAGGCAGGGTATGGCGAGAACTAGTGCCCCAAGCTTGTTTGTTTAGCAGAGTAGCAGAACTTTGCTTGAACTCCAACAAGACCCAGGCAGCCAAAAATGTATTTCGTAAGATTCGCTAAGGCATAAATCACAGAGTTTGTTGCTGGCTCCCTAGCAAGGCAAAACTCAGCTCGTTTAGAGCAAACCCAGTTTCCAGGAGTAAAAAGAATTGCACCACACGAATATAAATGCAAAAATGAAAGTGAGAACAGAATAGCAGGAGGAGAAAGAGAGAATAACGGGGCACCCCGGGCAGACAAGTTGATATAGTCTTGTCTCCGAAGCAAATGGCCTTGAAGTCTAGAGAAAGTATAGAAGGAAAACAAGAGCTATGCTCTCTCTGCCTTGGGGAGACCTGATAACCTTTTGAACACTAGAATGTACCAGAATGTTTCTGGTGGCTTCTGTACTCCGCAAAACTTATTCCCTGACAGGTACTGCAGGCTTGGGAGTATTTATAGTGATGTGAACCGGCCTGAGATCTTCGGATGAAGGGTGGTATACAAATTTAATAATGGAACAGTAACAACATAGCAATGAAAGTGAAGTTTTTAGAAGGTTACAAACAGTTGGGACAGGCCTGAAATTTATTAGTTTCATCAAATATTGCTTAGCCACCCCGACCAGAAGATTCCAGGGTGGCTTGTGTTTAAAAGTGCAAATAAATTTTTTTTACGCATTTTTTAAAACAATTTAAAAACAAGGAAGCATAGCAAAATAGAAGACACACACAGAGACACCCTAAAAGTTTTAAAAATAATAGAACATAGTTAAAACCAACCAACCAACACTGACCAACCATCTAATTACTTAAAATGCCAGCTGGGCAATTAGGAAGATGGTACAATCTTGTGCCATAAAGCCCGTAAGGTCCGAGGTGTTTGTCTTCCTTAGGGTGGGCATTCCAGAGATTTGGGGAGCCACCACAGAAGAGGCCCCCTCCTTTACAGAAGCCGATCTTGCCACTAATAAAGAGAGCCGGCATAATGCAGCGCTCAGAGTACCTGTGAAAGAGCAGGGTTCAAATTCTCTGCTCAGCCATGAATCTCACTGGGTGACCTTGGAAGCGTCGCTCAGCCTAACCTACCTCACAGGGTTGTTGTGAAGACAAAACGGGGGAGGAAGAGAACCATGTCCACCACCTTGAGCTCCCTGGAGGGCAAAGCTGGTGGACATAATAAATATAATACAGAACTAGCATTTGCAACAGGCTCGAGAGAGAGGTCTCCACAAGGCAGACACAAGACCTGAGCTGCTTACAGTGCATGCTTCGTGACACAGCCTGGGCAGGGAGCTGAACCTGCTGATTGCCTACCTGCCAAACAACTCTCATCATTTCTATGGCACAGAACCTCTCCCCCCTCCCAACATGATGCGTGTTTTCCCATAAGTAAGCAAAGCCTTTGTTGACTTTATTCTATCTACTGTTGTTATTTAAACCGAAAGCTCTTGGGGCAACAGCCTGCCTCTTTCCCCTTCTCATGTAGAAGTGTCGTGTTGCATATTGATGACTGCCTTATTTTATATGCCAGCCCCATTTTAAATTCTCTTTTTTTGTATTGGGTGAGTGTGGTTAAAATGCCTGCCTTGGACATACATTGGCATGGCTGTACTGATCCTAATTATTGACTGGTGGATTAGTTATTGTTATTTCTTAATTGTGTCTTGTGATTATTTGCTGTTTTACATTGCTATGGCTTGCCCTGAGATCGATTATGACAAGGGGGCTGGATATAAATTATATAAAATATTGTTTTAAAGGCATGTGAAGGAAAGAAAAAAACAGCAAGGGGGACACCCATCTGAAATTACACCTCACGCTGCTAATCCTAAACCCCCAAGTTGGTTTCCCTGTCCCACTGAAAATATCTGGACTTACTTCTACGCAAACATGTTTAGAATCAGGCTGTCCTTATATGAGGCTGCTTTTGGGCAGACTAACCTTGCTTCTTAACATTGCTGTTTATTGTACTGCTATTGTATTTAGATTGCAATCTCCTTGGGGCAAAGCCCTTGTGTTTGTTGCTTATGTCATTCCAAGTCTGTGCATGTTGATATGCCATATTGCTATACTAACAAGCAACACAGCTCCACCAACTTACTCCTACAACAAGCAGTCAGAATTTTAGTGCTGGAAGTTGCCTCTGGGCTTTTCAAGAGCCACAACAACAGCAGTGTGTATTCCTTCCTGCTGCTTCCCCGTCACTAATGTGTCTTGTCACCGTCTTGCAAGGGGATGCATTGATGTTCGCAACTCCAAGCCTATCAACCCTTTTGCAATTGGTCCCCAACAAGAGAAAGGCAAGCAGGATATGTGTGTGAGCTTCGTTTGCAAAATACCTGTGAACCTGTGAAAGTTTATGAAGCTTAATGAGTTGTTGAGACCTCAGAGAGCTACAAAACTTCTTGTTGTTGTTGTTTAGTCATGTCCTACTCTTCGTGACCCCATGGACCAGAGCACGCCAGGCACTCCTGTCTTCCACTGCCTCCCACAGTTTGGTCAAACTCATGCTGGTAGCTTCTATGACACTGTCCAACCATCTCATCCTCCGTTGTCCCCTTCTCCTTGTGCCCTCCATCTTTCCCAACATCAGGGTCTTTTCCAGGGAGTCTTCTCTTCTCATGAGGTGGCCAAAGTATTGGAGCCTCAGCTTCACGATCTGTCCTTCCAGTGAGCACTCAGGGCTAATTTCCTTAAGAATGGATGTGTTTGATCTTCTTGCAGTCCATGGGACTCTCAAGAGTCTCCTCCAGCACCATAATTCAAAAGCATCAATTATTCGGCGATCAGCCTTCTTGATGGTCCAGCTCTCACTTCCATACATCACTACTGGGAAAACTATAGCTTTAACTATATGGACCTTTGTTGGCGAGGTGATGTCTCTGCTTAAAGGTAAAGGTAAAGGGACCCCTGACCATTAGGTCCAGTCGTGACTGACTCTGGGGTTCGGCGCTCATCTCGCTTTATTGGCCGAGGGAGCCGGCGTACAGCTTCCAGCGTACAGCTGAGTCATGTGGCCAGCATGACTAAGCCGCTTCTGGCAAACCAGACCAGCGCATGGAAATGCCATTTACCTTCCTGCAGGAGCAATACCTATTTGATGTGCTTTCGAACTGCTAGGTTGGCAGGAGCAGGGACTGAGCAACGAGAGCTCACCCCATCGCAGGGATTCAAACCGCCGACCTTCTGATCGGCAAGTCCTAGGCTCAGTGGTTTAACCCACAGCACCACCCGCATCCCTGATGTCTCTGCTTAAGAGTGGTTTAATGCTCAATCCCTCTTCCCAGGTAAGCACTGGGAATGCTGGGGAATAGCAGACCCTCCAATTGTCCTTATTTTCCAGGGATATCCCCGATTTAGAGAAGCCGCTGGTTTCTGATTTGATCCTGGAATGTCCCACTTTTCCTTAGATGTCCCCATTTTTATTGGAGAAATGTTGGAGGGTCTGGAAGAGGGGCTCCTAACAACTCACGGCACCCTCTGCAAACTACAGTTCCCAGAGAAGCCATGACAGTTTAAAATGGCACCGTAGCTCTTTAAATGCATAGTGCATTATCGTGTCAGGCGGATGCACAAGCAGGTACCATCTGAACTCTTCCTTCTTCCTTATGACTGTCATCTCCGCGCTGCCTCTCTGCCCCCGGGGGCTGGATGGCATCGCACCCGGGGCTCAGAGCTGCCAGCCCCGCCGTGCTCGTCTTCCGCGGCCGCAACCCTCCCTTTGTGTTGTGCAGGGTTGTGCAGTACCGCCCTCGCCTTGTTCCCCCACCCCATTGCCTTTTGAAATAAAAAACCCCCAACAGCTGCCCGCAATGGAGAGCGAATGGCGAGCACGTGCTCTACACCCCCCCGCAAAACCCTTGCTCAAGCGCCTTCTTCGCTCCCATGCAAACCCGTTTCTCACGCGCCGACACGCCCCGTCTCCTAACGTTGCACGAGCACCCACGCACTTTTTATTTTATTTTTTGCACGGCTCCTCCCCGGCCGAGAGACGGAACTGCAAAGGGAGAAGGGGAGGGCGCGCGCACATGTTTGCGCGCGCACTTTTGTTTTTGTTTGCTTTCCGTGCCACGCGGTTGGCGGCGCTGCCCCGTCCGGTTTCCGCCCTTTGCACGAGGGCGCTTATGCGCCTTTCCTCCCCATGTCGCCGTCCCTTTGCAGAGGGGAAGGAGGAAGCGGAAGGGAGAGCGTGGCGCGGGGAAGGAGGCGCTCTGCGGAACGGGCACTGGCACCCCAACGTGGCACCCCTTTCCCCTTGCAAAAGCACCCACAACCGGGGGCATTAAGCGAGCGCCCCGGTGTGTTTTCACCCGCGTCGCCAAGCCTTTGGGAAAGGGAGAAATAACAGCGGGGAGGCACCCTGAGAAAACGGCACCTTCACCCAAACTCTGTAACCCCCTTCACCCGCCCCAGGGGCATGACAGCGAGCACCTCCGGGTGCGTCGCCCTGCTTTTGGACCGGGGCGCTGGGAGGAAGAAATCGACGACACAGCCACGCCAACCCTTGCGCGCCCCTTTGGCCCGGCGGCTGCTCCCCCACGTACCCACCCAAGGGTGCAGAGCCAGCGTTGCCTTGGGGTCGGGAGATGAAGACGACTTGTGGGGCAGAGCCAGACCAAGCACAAAGTGGCCCTTGCTCCCCGAAGCCGTGCGCCCCCGTTCCGACCGCGGGCCACCGGAGCGTGCGCCTTTACGCGCGCTGCCCTGTCTTTGGGGAGCGCACGCCCCCGAACCCGTGCGTCCCCCTTTATTTTTGCAGCTCCCCCACCCCAGGGCGCTGCGTGTGGGTGTGTTTTCACCCCATTGCCAGGTCTTTGGAGGAAGAGGAGGAGGCAGTCGGGGAGGGAGGGGATTGCGAAGGAGAGAAGCGCCCCGGACCCCGTGCGCCCCGTCTCCCGATCGCGGCCTGCGGTCGCGCCGCCTGGGCAGCCCGGGCCTCTCTCCCCGCCCGTCCGCCCGCCTCCCCTCCCGCGGCCCCGCCCCGGAGGCCGGCGGTGCGTAGTCGGCGGCCGCCCCTGCCTGCCTGCCTGCCTGGGCCGCCGCCGCCGCGAAGATGGCTGCAGCCGCGGGCGAGGACGGGCCCGGCGCGAGGGCCTTGCTGGCGCTGCAGCGCGCCGCGCCCTCGCCGCCGCTCCCTCCCGGGGCGCCCGCCGCCTCGCCTCCCCAGGGCCCGGGGCCGGCCCCGATCCCGCCCGCGCTGCCCCTGGCCGTGCCGTCGGCCCTGGCGCGCCTGCAGGGCCGCGACGTGGAGTTCGTGATGCGCCAAGCGACGGTGACCATCGGGCGCAACTCGTCGCAGGGCGCCGTGGACGTGAACATGGGCCGCTCCAGCTTCATCTCGCGCCGCCACCTCGAGCTCTCCTTCCGCGCGCCCCACTTCTACCTGCGCTGCCTGGGCAAGAACGGCGTCTTCGTCGACGGCGCCTTCCAGAGGAGGGGAGGCCCGGCCCTACAGCTGCCCCCGCAGTGAGTCGTGGGAATGGGCGACACGCGGGCAGGCAGGCAGGCGTGTGGGGATTTGGGGTTGGAGGACAGGCGTGCAAGCTGCGGGGTGTGTGGGGATTAGGGAGACACGCGGGCAAGTTGGGTCGTGAGGATGGGGCTTAAGGAGACGCGGGTGCAGACTGGGTCGTGAGGATCTGGGTTAGGGAAGTACATGCACACGCTGGTTCGTGGGGAAGGGGGTTAGGGAGAGGTGTATAAGCTGGGTTGTGGGGGTGGGTGTGTGCAGGCACACACACGTGTATAGGCTGGTTGTGGGAATGGGGGCATGGAAGACCTGCATGTAGACTGGGCCATGGGGGTGTGGGAGATCCATGTGTAAGCAGCGTTGTAGGGGTGAGCATTAATGCAACCCACAGATGAAGTGTGTTGAGAATTTGTGGTGGTGGGATGTTAACCCCACGAGGGTTAACACCCCCAACATAAACACCATGTACACCTAGGCAGGGGAAACCGCGCATGCGCATGAACAGGTCCTGGGAAGAGAGGTTGTGGGAGGGTGAAGGAAGGGGAGCCCCCCTGAGGGTGGGGGGAAAGCTTATGTGGAAAGGGGGTGCCAGTCCTGAGGGGGAGACCCACAGGTGTCCCTTGTGTCTATTGGCGGGGAAAACCCACGTGTGGGCTAATGGGTCTTCAGAAAGAGTGTTGAGGGAAGAAGATGGGGCGCTTATGTGTGCGCATTTATGTGTATTGTGTATTAATAAATGGGTATAGAATTGGAGGACCCCATTTTAAGGGAGCAGGGTTAGTCTTTTGAAAGCCCACCCCACCTGGAGTAAGGTTACCAGGTGTCCCAATTTCCCAGGGACAGTCCCTGGATTTACACCTCAGTCACCTGACAAAATCCATCCCCATCAACAGAAGTTGAAAAGTGTCCCTGGATTCATTGAAAAAAAATCTGGTAACCTTAATCTGGAGGGGAAACCCACAGGGGTGCGCTGGGCCCCCATAAGGGTGTGCGGAAAGACTACTGACTACCTTTCATGTGGGGGGGGGGAGGGAGAGAAGGAAGCCAAGCCCCATGTTGAGAGTACATAATAATAAAATTATTATTATTGCAAGTTCGCTTGTGTCGGTCTCACAGGTCTTCAGAAAGGGATCCCCAGCCTGAAAGTTATCCTGCGGGCGGGTGTATTTTTATTTTTGAAAATATTTACAGGCTGCCTTGCTGGACCAAGTCTGCCCAAGGTGGCCAAGGAAGGAGAAGCATTTAAAAAAAGAAAAGAAATCTACATTAAAATAGAATTTGGCTACTGTGTGTGTGTTTGACAAGGAGCGCTTGCATGTGGTTTGAATCGGTCTTGTGAAGGGGGCGAGGAACAGGAGGAAGGAAACTTTCGCACGTGGGTTTGGGTGTTAAGAAAAGGGTGTTTGTCTGGGGGGGGGAACCCCTCTGTGGGAGTGAAACCCCATGACTCTTGTCAGGTGGAGCCACACGTGGGTTTTATGGGTCTTGGGAATGGGGGTGGGGGAATGGAAGGGCATCCCCCAACTTGGGGGGGAAATCACATACATGTAGGTGGTCAGACAGGCTTTCTGTGTGGGTCCCCCCCCTTAAAGTAATCTCAATGGCAAGCAGCCTTGGAATAATTTGTATCCTGAAAGGCAGGATGTAAATAATCTCAAATCAAGAAAGTCCGAAAATATACAGACTTTTAAAAGCAGGGTTTGGGGGTCATGGGAAAGGGGAACCTACTTGGAGGGGGAAGCCCTGGAGGGGGTCGAAGTAGGAGGGTGGGTTTGCGAGCCGCGGTCAAGGGGAGCCCCCTCTGGGGTGGGTTTGCCCCTTCTGAAGGGGAACCCCAAACTATTTCTGCGTTTGTGTGTATTTTGGCATGGAAAACCCACACCTACTCTAAAGGAAAGATGTTGGAGGGCTTGGAAAACTGGGGGAACAAAAGAGAGTTGAGTGTGGGTTTCTGCCTGGGAAAGGGGGAACCCCATATGTGGTTTAAGGTGTGGAGGGAAGACTTAGGGGTTTGGGGAAGGGATCTTTCTCTGAGAAGGGGGAACCCAGGTGTGGGTGTCTCCTTTCGAGCAGGGTGGGGGGAAAGACGGCCGCGGGACAGAGAGGGAGAATGTTGGGGGCAGGATCCCCCATCCTAGGAATGAGTTGGTGAGCAAAACTCGGAGTGTTCTGGTCTCAGGCGAATTTCCCCTTGTGGTCATCTGATAATTAATAGAATAAACTAGGTCCTGGAGCTGAATTGTGCGCACTGAGAAATGGGTTTCCTTGCGCCTCCTGCCCTGAAATGGGCAAGTAGGATCTGCGAATGGCACTAAGTTGGCGATGGGATGGAGGCCTGCCTGTCCGCATGGAAACCCGGCTCTCTGCAGTTGCTCCGAGGTGGAGGAAATGGACTCTGCACATGCCTCAGAGCCCTCTTGTCTTGCTGCATGCTCTGGGACGGAGTTTGAGCAGGTTCTGAGGCGGGGTGTTGGTTGAGACAAATAGGAAATAATCTGGGTTGGCGATAGCCCGTCAGCAGTAAAAAGAAAAAAGATTACAAGTGGATAAATACAGCGTTGGAAGATGGAGCTCTGGGGGACGGAATCATCCCTATCGATCCCTGAATCCGCCTTGTTTGTTTTCTTATTAATTTCTTTTCTTTTGAAATGGCTCTGGGGCTGCAGCAGGCTTGCAAGGCCCAGCTCCCTCATCTTAAAGGTGATTCCTCCTGGGATGGTGTGAGAGAGACAGAGCCTGCCTTCTTGGGGGGGGGGGAGCAGGCAGGACAGCCCGGGGTCAAATTGGGGATTTTGAGGAGGCAGGTGTCTGTGTGGGCCCTGAAGCAGATGTGTGGAAATGGGGTTCCCCTCAATGAGAAAGTTATTTTCATTTGAAACGCATCTGTTAAAAGCTGAAATTTGGCGCAGATGTTCGTTTTGGTGCCCTTAACTGGTTGTCGGAGTTTTAAGGTCTACGCAGCTCATGATGGCTGTGAGGCTCCATCTTGAATTGCGAGGCCTTTGCATCTCTGACCGTTTCTGCAGTTGAGAGATGGGTTGCAGTGATGGCCAAACTTGGCCCTCCGGCTGTTTTGGGACTACAGTTCCCATCATCCCTGACCACTGGTCCTGTTAATTAGGGATGATGGGAGTTGTAGTCCCAAAACCGCTGGAGGGCCAAGTTTGGCCATCGCTGATTAGAGGGACCCAAACTTAAATCTGCGAGAAATTTCAGCACTCACAGAAGGATTTCAAACAAACCCACAAAAAGAGTTGTTTGTGCTGTGAGACGGTGAGACAAGCCAGAGCTTTGTGAGCTAGCTGATGGAAATGGCGGTTTTTATCTAATGAAGCCCAGAGACCATATGGACATTAGAAAGGGAAGGATTCTGCCATAGAAGCAGGAGATGACTTCTTTTCCAAGACCTGCTCCAGGCAATCTGTGGCGAACACAGTGGTTGCATTCGCACGTAACGATAAACCGTCGTTTAGCATTGCACGGACGAGCTACAGGAAGGGCAAGCGAAATGTTGGGCTTGTGCATTTCCCGTCCTCCCAAATTGGCTGGCATGATGGGCTTTTGCCGAGATTAGTGCCATTTGTGGAGAATATGGTGTCCTACCAATGCTGGCTGCCAGCGAACTCTGGTGAGTTTAAAACGTGCCAACTTTGAAAGCAGGGGGTTATGAACTTGGCTTGTTTAACCAACTAGCATCCAAGATGGGATTCAGGCGGCATTCTTTGAAAGCGAAACTAATCTCCCCAGAAGCCCTCCCCGCTGCGTGCTTAGGAGGAGATGGGAAGGCGCCTGCCCAGTGTTTACTCAGCGCACCGTTTCCATGTTCTGTAAACCATGGCTTGCAAACACAGCTCAGACATTTGGGGCAAGGAAATGAGAAGGGCCTGGAGGAAAGTTGAAGTAGGAAAATAATGCCTTGGGGAACAGCAGGGCAAGACGGAGAAGCCAGTTGTTTCTCGGACTGAAGAGCACAGTTGGTTAGCCCTGCTTAAACTGTAAATGACAATACTCCCGAGTCAGGCTGGGTTTCCCTGCGCCATGGGGGAGAGAGAGAGAGATTCCTGAGGGATATTGGCTTTCTGGGGGGTGAGGATAAGATTCCACTGATGGAAAAAGCAGAGCGACAGCTGTGGGCCTGCCTCAGGGGCAAACTTTGACAAAGGAGATGGGAAGCACCTTGGTCCACAAAGAACGGACGAGTTATGCACTTGAACATGTTCCTCTTTCTCCGATCCTGCCGAGATTGGAGAAACTTCATCCGTACAAAATTGCAGTCTCTTGTTGGTTGGTTTGTTTTCCAGTAGGGTACCCAAATCATGGCCTAGGAATCCCACCTGGTCCTGCAAGAGCAAAGAAGAGGCTTTTGATGGAGGTTGGGGGTTAGAGGAGAAGCTGCCTCTTCATTCGCTGCAGCAAGATGATCCGGGAACCTGGTTGTTGATAGGGAATTCTCCGCTAGTGACCAGGGTGCAAGCAAGTTCCTTCTCGACTTTTCCTGCACAGCCATGACATGCTCTTGGATTGCGTTGCGCATCAGTGTCGCGTTCCACCCCAACAGGGGCAGGCCCATTGCAGTGGTTTCCAAACTGTAGGCCAGGAAACCTCTGGAGTTCCTTCAAAGCAGGGTGCTCCCGCGTGGCGCTGGATTGTGGCCTTCATTCTGCTCCTCCCTGTACGTTTTTCCGTAGTGTCAACATGACACTTTCCTCTCTTTCCTCACCCCATTCAACCTACGTTTACCATTTCTGCATGCATACTTTAAAAAACTTACTGGACTTTTTCTTTGCAGTAATGGTAAAATCCGAATTAAATGGGGAAATTATATTGTGTTGCGTTTGAAGGAAGGCGGTATGGTGTGGGCACTGTAGAATCTTAGACTTTTAGAAGGGACCCCAAGAATCATCAGTGCAGGAATCACAGCTAAGTTGTGCACCCCGGTTCATTCAGGGCAGTGACAAGACCCAAAACATTTGGCACATGCTTCCTTTGAGCCCAGCGTGTGCCCAGAATCTTTCCTCTTGTCTGTGTTTGCTACTGTTGTGGACCAGAAGACAAGCGCTGATTCTGTTGTTTGATGCAGAAAGGGGTTCCTTGACAGCAGAGAGGGTTGTTGTCGTATTTTTAGGAAAACCCCTGGCATAGTGGCATGAAGTGTCCATCTGTCAAAATGCCACTTTCTAACATCTCCCCCACATGCACAGCATTGCTTTGATGTGCCATTATTATAAGGTGCCTTAAAACTTGACGTTCTCCATTCTGGGGGTGGAGGATAATGCAGTTTTTCTTCCTCCCTGCAGACCCAAGGGCACGAGTCTTGCTCACCAGCCTCGTATCTAGCAGATCCGTTTTTGTTTTTTTTAATAAGTTGCTTTTTCTGCCGGCTGTTTTCCTTGTGTTTAGTAATTTCGTTATAAATCCCAAGCCGCTTGCTTCCTCTGAGGCATTTGGGCTTTGAAATGTTTTCCTTTTTCGAAGGCTATACCCTTGGACTATGTCAGTATAATTAATTTCTGCTTGTAAAACAAGCTGCTTTCTTTTTTCCTTCCCCCTCCGATTCCTTTTCTCGGGGAGCTGGGGGCATTCTTGTACTTTTCCCATAAGCTCTTGTGTACCTTGTTATTTCGTTTACCGAATTGCAGTTGTCGTTGCCAAATGAAAGGAGAGCGAAAAGAGACAGCCTCTCACTCGTGGTTGGTGGTTTTTTTGGGTTGGGGGGGAGAAAGAGAAATCCTTTCTCCTTCCAAGCGCTTAAAGGAGAGGGGGTCTTAATGTACACTGGCTTGCATGCTGCAGGGAACCCAGAACAATAAAATGTCTTCTCGGCCACTGTTTATGATCACAGTAAATAAACGGCACGCCCCTCCCTTTCTGAGTTGTAAAACAGATGATGCAACTCTCCCCCCCTCCTTTTTTCCTGAATGGAATTTGCCCTCCAGTTCCTGCGAAGTAAACAGTTCCAGTTTTTCCTGTGTTCTTTAGGGCATGCGAGCATTTAGGCCTCGGCTGCAGAAATGTTTCTTTGCAGCCTTTATGTTCCCTCAGCCGCAGATGGTTTGCGAAATGAAGTTTGCTTGCGAGGAGCTCGGTTGATGCGGAGTAAATTTGTACGTACCTGTTGCATCCAACGCTGGAAAGAGCGGGGGAAAAGCAGCGTGGGAATTCAGCTTTGTCACTTTTTAGGTTCGTCATGTGCCTTCGTGTGTGTGGCTTTTGTTTCCAGATGCCACTCACAACAACGCTTTCAAGGATTTTTGCCAGGAGAAGGAGGAGGGAGAGCTCTCTCGGCTGCAACGCCCTTCTCGTAAGCTTCCCAGAGAGATCTGGTTGGTCCCAGTGGGACTCAGGGTGCCTTGCTGGGTGAGTTCGGGACCTGGTGCTGCAAGCCTCTTCCTGTGCTCCCAAATGCCGTTGCTCGCTCATCAAGCAGCAGCAGAACAAACTCTTAATGCGCTTTATGAGTAGTTGTATTAGTAGCAGTACAACTGCTACTAGTACAACTTTATGAGTAGTTGTACTCTTAAAAAGCAGAGACGTCACCTTGCCGACAAAGGTCTGTATAGTTAAAGCCATGGTTTTCCCAGTAGTGATGTATGGAAGTGAGAGCTGGACCATAAAGAAGGCTGATCACCAAAGAATTGATGCTTTTGAATTATGGTGCTGGAGGAGACTCTTGAGAGTCCCATGGACTGCAAGAAGATCCAACCTCTCCATTCTGAAGGAAATCAGCCCTGAGTGCTCACTGGGAGGACAGATCCTGAAGCTGAGGCTCCAAGACTTTGGCCACCTCATGAGAAGAGAAGACTCCCTGGAAAAGACCCTGATGTTGGGAAAGATGGAGGGCACAAGGAGAAGGGGACGACGGAGGACGAGATGGTGGGACACTGTTCTCGAAGCTACCAGCATGAGTCTGACCAAACTGCGGGAGGCAGTGGAAGACAGGAGTGCCTGGCGTGCTCTGGTCCAGGGGGTCACGAAGAGTCAGACACAACTAAACGACTAAACAACAACAACTAGTAGCATTTATTAAATTTGTCTGCCACCCTTCATTTGCAGATCTCAGGGGGGTTCACAACATAAAAGTGCAATAGGAAAACACAAAATGCATGATAAGAGTAAGAGCAAGAACAACAACAAACCAATAGGTCACCCTCCCACAAACACATTTAAAAGGGGTATAAGATCTTAATTGGCCATAGGCTTGGTTGAAGAGGAGTATTTTTGCCTGGCACCTAAAGGGGTCTAAGGAAGGTGCCAGGTGAGCCTCCCTAGAGAGAGCATTCTGCAAGTGGGGAGCCACTGCAGAAAAGGCCCTGTTCTTGTGTGGCCGCCCTGCCGACCTCTCATGGAAGAGGCACACAAGGAAAAGCCTCTGAAGATTAATGCAGAGTTGGGACAGTTTATATCAGGCATAGGCAAACTCCAGCCCTCCAGATGTTTGGGAGTACAGTTCCCATCATCCCTGACCACTGGTCCTGTTAGCTAGGGATGCTGGGAATTGAAGTCCCCAACATCTGGAGGGCCAGAGTTTGCCTATGCCTGGTTTATATGGAGAGAGATGGTCCCAGAGGTATTGCATTCCTGAGCCATTTAGGGCTTTATACGCCTAAACCAGCACTTTGAACTGGACCTGAAAATGAATTGGCGGCCAGTGCAGTCAGGTGTCACATGTTCAAACTGTCTTGTCCTGATGAGCAACCTGGCTGCCAAATTCTGCAGCAACTGAAGTTTCCGAACCGACTCCAGAGGCAGCCCCAGACAGAACGCGTTGCAGTAGTCTAACCTCGAGGTGAGCAGAGCTGAGAAGTTAGGCTATCCCTGTCCAGATTGGGGCGCAGCTCGGCCGCCAGCCAAAGTGATGGAAGGCACTCTGCGCCTCTGAGGCCACCTGAAAATACGAGCATTATGTACAATTCACTGCAGCTCTGTGACATAAGCGATTGCTTCTTTTGCACAGCTTGGGAGTCGGAGCTGAGAGAGAGGTAGGCGAAGACTACATTGTTATAACAGCCGGTGGCATCTTTGCATTTGCAAGGACTGCCGTTCTAGCTCTGTGTCACCCGAGCCGTTTTATGCCCCCGTGACGAAGGAGGGATTTGAACCCGAGACGGGCAGTTTTATCTCCATGGATGAGGCTTGTTTTGTACTGGCATCCGCTGGCTGTGTCTCCCTGAGAATATTTGGCCAGGTTTGCAAACTGGCAAGTTACCGTATTTTTCGCTCTATAGGACGCACTTTTTCCCCTTCAAAAATGAAGGGGAAATGTGTGTGCGTCCTATGGAGCGAAGACGCCATAGCCCCGCGACCCTCTCCTGGCTGGAGAGGTGACGCGCGGCTATGGCTGGAGCCTCTATAGCCATGCGTCACCTCTCCAGTCGGGAGAGCGTGCGCGGGGCAAAAGAAGCCCCCCGCGACCCTCTCCCGGCTGGAGAGGTGACGCGCGGCTATGGCAGGAGCCTCTATAGCCGCGCATCACTTCTCCAGCCAGGAGAGCGGCGGGGGGCAAAAGAAGCCCCCCGCGACCCTCTCCCGGCTGGAGAGGTGACCCGCGGCTATGGCAGGAGTCTCCATAGCCGTGCGTCACCTCTCCAGCCGGGAGAGCGTGCGCGGGGCTAAAGAAGCCATAGCCCCGCGACCCTCTCCCAGCTGGAGAGGTGACGCGCGACTATGGCAGCAGCCTCTCCGCTGCGCCTTTCCGCTGCTCCCTGACCTGCTCTTTGGGGCTGGTGGTGGGCTTCCCCTGCCAGCCCCAAAGAGCAGGTCGAAAGGAACCTGAAGCCTGGAGAGTGAGAGGGGTCGGTGCACACCGACCCCTCTCGCTCTCCAGGCTTCCAAGGTAAGCCGCCTGAACGGCACCTTGTTTTAGAGCGGGGAAACAAGAGGGGGAAAATTCTCCCCCTCTCTGCGCAACGCCTCCTGCCGCTTCGCTGAAGGGGCGCTGGGCAGAGAGGGGGAGAATTTTTTTTCTTGTTGTTCTCCCTCTAAAACAAGGTGCGTCCTATTGTCCGGTTCGTCCTATGGTGCGAAAAATACGGTACATACTTCTGGCACAATCTTAATTCCTCCGGCTAAATATTGAATATGAAAATATTGAATATCGTTTAGGGGAAGAGCTTGTAGCTCCGTGGCAAAGCTTCTCCGTTGCAAGCAGAAGGCTGAGGGAGACTCCGGCCTGAAATCTCGGAGAGCAGCTGCCAGCCAGTGTAAACAGTACTGAGCTACATGGAACAATAGTATGCTTCAGTATAAGGCAGCTTCCCATGTTCCACTCCCCAAACCCTACGCTTTTATTGCTACTGGAAATACGTCCTGAATCGTATGCGCACTTGTGAGATGTTGCAAGCCGGCCATTTCTGTTTCAAATAGGATTCAGAGTCTGCAGAAGTACAGTGGTACCTTGGTTTACAACCATAATCCGTTCCGGAGGTCCGTTTGTAAACCAAAACAGGATCTAACTCAAGGTGCGCTTTTGCCAATGGGGCCTCAAAAAAAAATAAAAATATTTGTTTGTAATCCAAAAAAATGGATTGCAATCCAAAATAAGTTTGCAAACCAGGGCATGCACTTCCGGATTTGACGTGTTTGTAATCCAAAACGTATGCAAACCAGACTGTTTGTAAACCAAGGTACCGCTGTATTTGAGAATTGCTCCACAAGTCTGAATTATTTGTACACACAAAAAGTGGCAAAGCTTTAGGAAATGTGCTTCGTATGTCCCTCTCCTCTGCCTTCTAATGTTTAAAGTTTACATTGGCTCCATTAGGAGAATGCCATTATTTTGGGGCCTTCCCTCCTGGAAAGTGTTGTGCCTCTGGATAGAGGAGAGTTTTTATAGCTTGCTGGAAACTTCGCCGGGTCTCCTGTGTTGCTTCCACGAGGGTTTATGCTTTATGCTCTGCTTCAGACAGAATGTCGCCGGCAAGGAGTAGGCTCGTCTTTCGCAGCTGTGTCGTTTGCAGGATTTGTGTCCACTTCGCAGATGAGACAGCGCAACTGTGAAAAATAATTAAAGCACCATCGCCCAGTGACGGATAAGGAGGCCCTTTCACAGGGGTCATTGCGATCAGGGCTAAGCAAGCTCAGCTTGGAGGCAGGTCGTGAAGTGAAAACACAGATGATTAACCAGAAATGCACTTTCTGGTAGGACAACGCTGTCAGTTCTCGAAAGAGATCTGTTTCTGTGGCGTGCAGTGAGCAAGGAGTTTCTGAGAATCCCAACTTCCATTAACCCTCATTTCCACCAAACACACTGAGAAGATCCTGGCCACTTTTGCTGCAAGGATAAAGTATGTCACAGGCTCTGGAACCAAAAATAGAGGGAAAGCAACAACAAAAGTTCCCAGACATGGGGGGCTGCCTTCAGATGTCTATGAAAAAGTCTATAGTTTAACTCTATATAATTTGTAGATTTGTGTGGAAGGAGCACGCACAGTGCTCCTAAACTTGGATCGTAGATTGCTGCAGTGTGGACTTTTTCTTTAAAATGGCGGGGGGGTGGCTATCCACTTGCTTGACCCAAACTGGTGACCTCCAGGCAATTTGGACCGCCAATCGCATCCGCCCCCAGCCAGCATGGTGGGCACCAGGTTGCAGATGGCTGCTGTAAGGAAGCAGGTACCTATTTATCTGCTTGCACTGGTGTGCTTTCAAACTGCTAGGTTGGCAGAATAATAATAATAATAATAAATTTTATTTATATCCCGCCCTCCCCAGCCGAAGCCGGGCTCAGGGCGGCTAACAACAATAAAACAGTACAAAAGTACAGCACAAACAACACTCTAAAATCATTCATTATAAAATTGATTCAAATCAAGCCACTGGCAACCATTGTGCCAGAGCTCCACGAAGATTGCCGAGGGAGGGAGTCAGGCTGTGCCCTGGCCAAAGGCCTGGCGGAACAGCTCTGTCTTGCAGGCCCTGCGGAAAGATGTCAAGTCCCGCAGGGCCCTAGTCTCTAGTGACAGAGCGTTCCACCAGATCGGAGCCACAGCCGAAAAAGCCCTGGCTCTAGTTGAGGCCAGCCTAACTTCTCTGTGGCCTGGGACCTTCAAGATGTTTTTATTTGAAGACTGTAAGTTTCTTCTATTCAGGGATTCAAAAAAATGCAGACGATATTGTTAACTGCTGCTTGGGTTTCTAACCTGCACTTCACAATAGCGCCCCGGGACTGGTTGCAGCGATGTAAAAGTGTAAGCATTAAAATTAATTAGAACAATTTGCAAACAGAAGATTAGGGGAGGTCCTTTGTGTGTATGCATCAGGTGTCAAATGGTGAAGAGGCTTCAGCATATGACGGAAGCTGACAGTGCAGGTACGAGGCACACCTGTGCCAGATTTATCTTAGGGCATTCCTTACTCCCAGGCCACCATATCGATGACATTGCCATCCTGGGGTGCTTAGGGAGGACGTGTGTGATGTTTGCAGCAATAGCAGCAGTGGTAGTAGCGGTGATAACAATGCAAAGGCCAGTTTTGCAAGTCAGAGCTAGCCTCGTATTCCCTTTCTTTACGGTTTTGACATTAAAAAGCAAGTATCTGAAAGCCCGAAGTCACTCATGCAATCTTCTAATTTGCAGGGCTGAGCTCTCGTCGTTGCCAAAGGCTCGTTGTGGCTTCTGCGCTCTTGTGTTTTGATGATCTCACAAACCACTTGGACGCTCCATTCTTGCGGTTAAAACAACATTATCAGGATGTGTGTGTGTGTGTGCATTTGTTTTTGTGCATGCCCAGGGTAAGAGAGAACAGCAAGGCCCGTTCTCTGAGGAACTACTTTCACCACATAACCACCAGTGCAAAACCAGAGCTGTTTCTAACACACCTTTTTCCTAAACTCAAGTTCCTCTGCTGTTCTGTTTTCTACAACTACACAACAGAAGCTCAAGTAGCAAAATTTCAATCATCTTCCATTTCCCCTCCTTTTAAGATGCGCCTGTGTCTGCTGCGTGTATGTTAAAACAACCCCCCCCCCCGACGTATTCCAGCCATTAGCTTTTGCACCGCTGACTTTGATGGAGAGCTAAGCATCTACTTAAATATTTCCGGCGGTATCGGTGGGGCATAAAAGAGCCTAATTCTGCTTGGAGCGTTCCCCGTGTTCTTAGAGGTGCACCCTGCGAGTGCATTTTGCACTTTGCCATGGCTGAGCTGTTCTAAAAAATCAAGGCAGATTTCTGCCCCTAGGTGCTTACAGTGTGAGCTTCGACCAGGGAGGTGTAGACCAGGGGTGTCCAACAGGTCGATCGTGATCTACTGGTCGATCCCTGCGAGCTTTTGGTTGATTGCGGTCGATCACTGGCCCCCTTCTGGCCCTGCCCCCTCACCCTGCCCTCTATTGTTGGAGAACGGAAGATGTAGTTTACAAACCAAGGCTGTTTCCCCCCCAGAAATCCTTTGGTGAGTTGACCCCAAAATAATGTAAAAATATTGCACACACCCCAAAAGCTAGGCAACCTATGCCTACTGAACCCCAATAAAACGGGGCTATTCCCCTCCCTAAAACTCAACAACTTTGACCTGAACCCCTAAAAAACGGGGGTAGATCACTGCCAGTTTTTAATTCTATGAGTAGATCGCAGTCTCTTGGAAGTTTGCCACCCCTGGTGTAAACAACAGAGGGATCTGGCATAGATCTGGCTGCCTGAACGTTTAAAAACTGCTTTGGAAGAGGATGGCCCTCCTTTTCAGACAGAGCAAGTGAGGAGGAAGTCCTGTTCATGTTTTACGCTGTGTTTTTAGACAGAAGACGGTGTATTATGCTTATTATGTATTCTGCTTGGCAGCAGTTCTTACCCTTTTTTGACTATTATTTATAAGGTTTAGGGAAGCTTTAGAGCAGCCTTTCCTAACCTGACACCTTCCAGATGTTTGGGACCACGACTCCCATCAGCTCCAGCCAACACTTGCAGGGCCTTATGGGAGTTGTAGTCCGAAAACTTTTGGAGCACAGGAAGATGCCCTAGAGCAGGGTGGGAAAATGTGACCGGCCACCTTGAAAGTGACGTAGGTGCCCAGGAATGTGAAACACTTTCTCAAGTATTATGCAGATCTTGTCTTATAGGAATCTGAAGTGCGCTTGTTTCCTAGCCCAGTCCTGGAGTGGGGGCTTGAGGATGACTATCCAGTGCAGCTCGATTAAACTGTGCGCCTGTTTAGCACGATCCTAGCTCTCATTTCATTTGGGTACAAGAAAGGGGAGTTGGAACCAAAAACTCTGCAACCAAAAGCATTGGTGGGCAGGCAAGGGGGTTGCAAAACATATGCAATCGTTTATTTTGAATAGGTTTATTCCAACCGTAGTTTTTTAAAGACAGAAGCTGATTTTGTCTGTGCGGAATCTTAGGGTTGAGCCATGACACCTAGGAAATAATTGCCATATTTCAACGCAGTGTGTCTGCAAATATTTGGTGTTAGGGGCAACTACAGTGGTACCTCGGGTTAAGTACTTAATTCGTTCCGGAGGTCCATTCTTAACCTGAAACTGTTCTTAATCTGAAGCACCACTTTAGCTAATGGGGTCCCCTGCTGCCGCCGCGCCGCCAGAGCACGATTTCTGTTCTTATCCTGAAGCAAAGTTCTTAACCTGAAGCACTATTTCTGGGTTAGAGGAGTCTGTAACCTGAAGCGTATGTAACCTGAAGCGTATGTAACCCAAGGTACCACTGTATTAGGCGCAAGGTGCCTCTGTGCCCTTCTGTTCAGGGAAGTTTTTAATGTGTGACATTTTGATGTATTTTTAATCTTTGTTGGAAGCCACCCAGAGTGTCTGGGGAAATCCAGCCAGATGGGCAGGGTACAAATAATAATAATAATTAATATTATTATTATAAGCTTCCCAGTATCATCTGGGGTGGGGGGAGGGCCAGCCTGGAAGTGGAATTATAAGTTGGTTCAATTCAGTGGTGGAGCTGTTGTAATGTTCTTCTGCACACAGTTGTTGGAAACTGCAGGAATTGGAGGTAGCCAAGCTTGGAATATTCTTTAGAGGGAGAGAGCAAGAGCTTTTCAGTAGTGGTTAAATGATTTTTCGGAACTGGGCCGCTGTTTCTAGCCGTCTCTGTTTGTTCTGGGACGGACCTCTCCAAATGCCCATCACCACATCAAACCACCCGGTGTGTGTGTGTGTGTGTGTGTGTGTGTTAATCTTCTTTTGGAGCTGCCTCGGTCTCTTGGCCTCCGAGCCAGCAGCGTCTGTGTGTTCTTCTGTTTGTGGAGCCCAAAGGATGCTGTATCCCGAAATCTGCTCACAGAGCCAATCCCTGTCTGGCTTACAGCTGCACACATGTGGAGGAGCCAGCTTCCTGTCTCCAATTCCAAGTGGAAATGTGGACTCTGCGGTCGAGAAATATGCCTTGTGTGCTTTTGAGCAGGCGCTGGAGAATTTCCCCTGTGCTCCCGTTGCCTTGTTATGTCAAAGGACGCGGCTCTGAGCCGCTTCTGGATGTGAAGAAGACCCATTGAAATCAACAGATTCACAATGTGTGAGTCAAGTAGCCCCTTTGATAATGTTCAACTTTTAAGAAATCTTGAGGGGGGGGGAATCAGATTGCTTCTTCTGCAGGTTGCCAGTGGGCTGATAATAAATCAGCTTCACCTTTGCAATAATAATAATAAGAAGAATAGCAATAAACTTGTGGTTTCCCCAGCCACTCTGGGCGGCGTCCAACAAAATATTAAAATACATGCCAATCTGTTCAGGGATATACATGCCAGTGTTAGAAATTCTCATATATATATATATATATATATATATATATATATATATATATATATGCGCTAATTACCAAATGGCGCCTTAAACCTAGGTTATGGTCACCCCAATGGATTGTCTAGTCACCTTTTTTTTGGCAGTGAAATTTATTATTATTGATATTATTCATTTCATTTCTTTATTATTGTTACTGTTATTGTTTTGAAACATTTATTCGGAAGTTACAACACAGCTTTCTTCACCGCCATATCTAAACAGGCAGATTTTGCAAGGAAGAGTTTTCTGGATTGGGTCTGTTTTGGAAAGGAGAGGGTGCAGCTGGATTGTGGGGCGGGGGCAGGGGCAGGTTTTTCAAGTCTTCTGTCTGGGATGGAGCTTTTTTATTCGGCTGTTTGATTTTAAAAAGTGTGTTGAAGTAGGATTCCTTAGTGAAAAGTTCCTTTGAGCCACTCAGGTCATGCGTGAATATTGTTAAAACAATCTGGTGGATGAATCCACAAGAACGGCGTGTTAAAATTACCAACAAAGAGGTCCCCCATATAGCTGAGTTAGATGACTGGTTTAAAAGGGCCCTGGGGGGAAGAGAGAGTGTCAAAAGTTCTGACCAGTTGCTTGGAGGATATTCTTGAGCCGGGATCGCTTGTAATTCTAAACCATGGTTTAGTGTTGCTTGTAACACTAAACCGTGGTTTAACGTTACACAAACAAGCCGCAGGGAGCCTCAGGATTTTGCCTGCATCCTCCTCTTCTGCTCGCATTTTCGATGGAGCAAAGTTTCATGTCGTGTCAACAGGAGACCTTCTGCAGAAGCACAACAAAGCGTTACTTCTTGCTAATGTAAGGCGTTATGTACACGTCAATCTTCAGGCGAAATTGGTTTAAGTCTTTGAAAACACTCTTACAGCACAATATTGAGCCTGTTTGCCCAGAAGTGAGTCCCATGGAATTCATTTGGACTTATTCTACGGTAGTAACGCTTAGGAGTTCAGCCTTAGCTTACTAAATTGTGCCTTGGTTTGATTCCAGACTTGCTCTTTCCAAAGCACGCCTTCTGCATTTCTGCAAAGCGGTAGTGTTTGAGACTGACTTGGAGCTAGAGGGTGGGGGGAAATTTTCGGTATATATGCCCAGGTCTGTCTCCTTGGATTGAAGAAGCCATTGCAAGTTTACACAGCAGGCAGAAGCAATTCCCATTTGAATTGGGTATGTACATTTGTGTCGATGGCTTGCAAGGCAGTATTGGCTTGGAAAGCGAGTTAGGGCACAGCCTAAGCTTTTATGATGGTTCTTTTTTCTATTATCCGCGAAGCCTCCTGCACATCAATCTCCTGTTTAAAGACCGCCTCTGGAACGGTTCAGCGAAGTGTGCTTGTACATTCCTTATGGTGGTTAATTTCTTATGAGGCATACACTTTTATTAGGCATTAAAAGCGGGGTGGTTCTCCCCCCCCTCCCGATCTTAGCAGGGTAATTAATATTTCGGATAGTTGCTCAGTTATTGTTTCAGTGTTACTTCAACTGCATCTTCCTGCTGAACCCCTCTCCTGTGCCCTGCTTGCTCTCACCCCAGGTCCTTGGTAGAGTAGCACAAGATAAAAAAGCAACAGCACTGTGTAGTGGTTAGAGTGGGAGACCAGGGTTCGAATCCTCACTTGGCAGCGTTTGAAATTTGCCAAGTGCATTTTGCACCTGGCTATCAGCCACTTGGACGTGGGTGGCGCTGTGGGTTAAACCACAGAGCCTAGGACTTGCCGATCAGAAGGTCAGCGGTTTGAATCCCCGTGACGGGGTGAGCTCCCATTGCTCAGTCCCTGCTCCTGCCAACCTAGCAGTTCGAAAGCACGTCAAAGTGCAAGTAGATAAGGTAAACGGCGGGAAGGTAAACGGCATTTCCGTGCGCTGCTCTGGTTCACCAGAAGCGGCTTAGTCATGCTGGCCACATGGCCCAGAAAAACTGTCTGTGGACAAACGCCGGCTCCCTCGGCCAGTAAAGTGAGATGAGTGCTGCAACCCCAGAGTCGGTCACAACTGGACCTAATGGTCAGGGGTCCCTTTACCTTTACCTTATCAGCCACTTGCGACCAAGTGAAGATGTCTAGGTGCCAAGATGGCAGTGATCTTTTTTTAGGGAGCCAAAGTTATTGGACTTTTTTCGGAAGATTTAACGGGGGTCCAAAGATCGACTATCGACCAGGGACATCCCGCGATCAACCAGTAGATTACGATCGACCTGTTGGACAGGCCCGTGTTATGGCAACCGCACTCTGGGTTTAAGGTGCCATTTGGCGATTCACTTATGTACCTGAGTTTCTAGCTCTCCTGCCTTTGCTACTGTTGATCTAACCCAGGGGTAGGCAACCTAAGGCCCGGGGGCCGGATGCAGCCCATTCGCCTTCTCAATCCGGCGGCCCACGGACGGTCCAGGAACCAGCGTGTTTTTACATGAGTAGAATGTGTCCTTTTATTTAAAATGCATCTCTGGGTTATTTATGGGGCATAGGAATTCGTTCATTCCCCCCCCAAAAAAAAAATAGTCCGCCCCCCCCCCCCAAGGTCTGAAGGGACAGTGGACCAGCCCCTTGCTGAAAAAGTTTGCTGATCCCTGATCTAGCCTGATGAAGAAGTGTTGGGAACTCAAAGACTCGCACACTGTTTTTCAAATTTCAATAAATGCATTTTCCCAGTGTGGGTCACTCCCAAAGGCCAGCGCAGCTAGCTTTTGCTTTTCAGCAGCTTTGCCAAGGTAGTTTGGACTAACTGACTTGTGAATCAGGCTGTTAGCAACCTTTACTCTATTTAATGGTTAGTTAACTTCCCTCCATGCTTAGGGGGAGTGGACTGAGTTTGTGAGCCTGAGATTTCTCCTATTTCTTCTTGTTGTTTTTTACTCCAGGGCAAAATTGCTGCTTTTTTTGAAACCTAAGATGTTTTGGGGGACCTCTGAGGGAGAGCAGCTGCTTCCTTCAAAGAAAACTTTGCGGTGATGAATGGCCCATTAAGAGAAAGTTGATGGCCTAGCAAGTGTAATTTGCATAACAATTAAACCAGTCTGGTGTATCCAGCAAAGATGCTAACACAATGCCTCTCCCTTGGAGATTTTGCTATTAAGCTACTTTATGAACTGGACTCTTTAAATGACTGCCTTTTCCTCCTGAAAATGCCTGAGGACTTTAAGGGGGGGGGCGTACAGTAATAAAAAAGTGCCCCGCTGCACACACAAGTAAGTCCTTAGGAGTACCGTATCCAAGAATATTGTTGCAATCCAGCCCAATATCTGAGCGGCGTGAGCATTTAGGCAGGTGTTGGCTTCCTTGGAAGGAAGGACAGTGGAGATTGTGGGGTCTTCATGATATGCGGTTTAGTCACATGCATCTACAATCTGAGCCCAAGATGGAGGGGCTCACAGCATCAGCACCCTAAGAGGGCCTTGATTCTCCCATTGATCTGTCAGAAATCAGGCATGGCTCTGTCTCTCAGCTGCCTGGCTTACAGCCTGCCTGGCTCACACACAACTCAATTCTAACTCTCTTCTAACTCCCAGACGGTTGAGGGAGGGGGTCCTCTAGCATAGAGCCATTCCTTTTGTTCCCTTAATGACCCATACTTTGTGGGCCCTTACCAGGCTGGCTGGGCTATTCCAGCAGTTGAATCTGTGCTGGATCCAGGTATTAAAGGGAGACTCAGGCATACAGCCCCCCCCCCGAACTCAGAACAATATTATGTACCCTCCTTGTTGTTCTTTTTGGGTAGAAGAGAGTGTCATCCGATCTTAGTAGGTTCTGGGGCAAGCAGATGGGTAATATCGTTGGGTTGTAGCCAACTAAGTTTTACTTAGAGGAGGCATGTCCAAAGTCCGTTTTGGGGGCCTAACCTTAGGATAAAATTATACTTCAACCCTAAAAAAAAGCTCAATAACTCTGGTCAGCCCTCCCCCATGTTCACTTCATCAAATCTGGCCCTCTAAAACAGTTTGGGCACCCCTGACTAGTACAGTGGTACCTCTGGTTGCGAACGAGATCCGTTCTGGAGGCCTGTTTGCAACATGAGAAGAGCGCAACCCGCAGCGACATGTCTGCACATGTGCGGGTTGCGATTCGCCGCTTCTGTGCATGCGCGTGACATCATTTTGCGCTTCGTCAGAGGCAAACGGGCAAATTTAGCAGGGGATCAAATCATAGCTGTCAACTTACAGATTTGAAAATAAGGGGACTTCCGGGTTAGCGCCATCGGCTAATGGCGGATTCCCTCCGAGCTCCGGAGGGAATCGGCTCCGCAGGATTGGGTCTTGACCACTGCGGCGACGCAGGGACCCTCAAAAATCACAGGTGGTGAAGCCTGTGAACCTGGTGACTCGGGCACCATTTGCGCCCCCCGACCTGTGAAGGAGCCTTTTTAAAGGCTTTGGAACGGGGGATGGGGTGAGCGGCGCGGTGCTGAGAGTCGATTGCTTCTCCTGCGGAGTGAAGACGCATTGCCATGGTCGGAGAGCGCTGACTTCTTCTTGTGAGCAATTGGACTTTAAAGCAACAACCCGTGAGTAGTACGGAAATTGGAAAGAAAAATTTTTCTTTTGAATTAGGCACGATCGGGGAAGGCGCAAACAGGAAGTCCGTCTCCCCGTCTTGTAAATAATCTAAAGCAAGGACCTGCTAACTAAGGTCGAGAGAACCCTTTCTTTTTTACTTGGTAAAAGACATTAATTTCACGATTTGGCAATATAAGAAATCTTACTGGAGGATAAAGAGCTAATTTTGGGAGCTGAAGTGCCACCCCCCCCGGACCCGGGAGTACCCCGCGAGAGAGCCTGCTGATGAGGTATTGAAGAGTTTGACAGCTGTGAAATTAGCTGTCAAGACGGGAAAAGATAACTTTGTTTTTGTTGCTTCTGCTGGCTATATTTGTTACAATTTGGTTACAATTTGTTGAAAACAAGGAAGAACTGTTACAAACTAACTTGATTTTTGGATTTGAACTGGAAAGAATACTAAGTTACCAAACTTGGCTGGAGGAGGGAAAATTCAGGCTGGGTTGGACAAAGTTTTTGTTCTCTTGGGAAAGTTACAAGGCCAAATTGATGTTTTGGCCACAAATGTTGCAACTCTGAACTTAACAGTAAATAACATCACTGAATTTGATAAGGATTTGACTCAGGAAGCCCATGCAGTTGGACAAAAAGAGAAACTTGAGAGTTTTGAGAGTGTGGAGAAGGAGATATATGTTGTTCCTGAGGAAAAGGAAGGAGGAGCTGTAACTTTGCAGATGATAAAGGAGAGCCAGAGGCCTGACATGATGGCTACAAAGGAAAATAAGAACTTGATGTTGAAAATTTGGTCTGAATTGGAGATTGAAGAATGGAGAGATCTCCTTATGTGGAGATCTGAAGACCCAAGGATTACAAATTTGCTTAAGGTGGAAGTTGGAGCTTTGGGGACATTTGGACTTGAAAGGAGTAAGAAACATGATTCGGGCTCCACTTTTAAGTATGGAGGTCTGGCTGGAAGAAACATGGATCCCGTTGGGCCAGAGCTTCTCCGAGATCTGGTGTTTAATATTAAGGACTATCAAAAAAACCGGCAGAGAGGAATTGAGAGAGAATTAAGAGCCTCGGACGTGAGATCTCCAGGCTGATAGTAGACTAAGACTGATGGACATTTGTTGGGGATTGAAACCGGGAAAGGGGGGGTGGAGTTTGGGAATCCAAAGGGTGCATAATTACAATCTGTTTTGTTTTTACTTTACTTTGTTATTTGTATGAAAATTGGGGAATTCGTGGAAGGGAATTTGGGTCGACGTTAGAAAAATGTTTTAAGAATGAGTATTGATGCATAAGTATTGATGTTTAAGTTTGGATAAGGCAAAATTGGTTTTTTAAAATGAACTAAATAGAAAAAGGTTAAAATTAGGGATAAGAACTTGCTGAACTAACATTTTGAATTGGAATATAAGAAGGGGAGGTGTGGGGAAGTCAGGGGAATATGTTATAGAAAAATAAGGATTGTGAACGTTATGTGTTTTTAAACTTTTTTTTTCTTTTTTGATTCTTTTTTAATGTATTAAAGTTGAAAATTTCAATAAATATCTTTTAAAAAGAAAATAAGGGGCCAGCAGCCTTAAAAATAAGGGAACAACAGCCAAAATAAGGGATTTTAGTCAACCAGTTAAAAGGGGCCAGAAAATTTTGGAGAGCAGCGCTGGTTTTTAGCCCTTCGTTTCCAGAGGTTGTTGCTCAAGACACCAGCCGATGAAACACTGCAATTAAATAACTACAAGCAGCAACCACTTTTCGCACAAAACGAAGTCCAAGCTACGAAGATGCTGCTGCAGTTCTGTATCTTTTCTCTCGTGCTCCATCTGCAGCTCTCAATTCCATCAGGTGGGGCGGGAGGAAGGGGGGGGGAATAGCGCCCGAAGTAAACCCGCAGATCAGACCATCTATGCTAGTCTACCACTACAAATCTATTGGAGAAGCGCTTGCGGTCCTTCCCTTGTAGCCCTTGGAACACCTGCCCGCGCCTCCGCCTCCTCTTCCTCCTCTCTCTGAACTGCTTTCTCTATGGTTGCCCTCGCTCTCCTCTCAAGGCTCCTCATAGACCATGCCAGGCTGCCCATCTCATTCGGGTCCTTTGGCGGCACAGCCGCAGTACGGCCTAGCGGGAGCAGGAGCGGCGGTGACGGGCAGAGGGGCGGCCCCAGGCAGAGATGCCCAGTTCGGCGGCCGCCTGGAGGATGGTGGTGGAAGGGCCCAAGGCTCCCACCAGTCCCCGCGTGGAGGGCCTCCGGGGGGCCGAGGCTGGTGAGAAGAGGCCGGAGGGGGGTGGGGTGGGCAGCCAAGCAACACAGTTGGAGCCTCCCTCCTCCCTGGCCAGCAGGGAGGGAGGGAGAGGAGCTGCTTCCTTTGAAACCCAGGAAATTTAAGGGACATCCATTAATACGGGACAGCAGTGGGACATTAATACGGGACAGCAGTGGGACATGGCGCTGGGGTAAGGGACTGTCCCTCCAAATAAGAGACGCTTGACAGCTATGGATCAAATACTTCCCCCCTCAATGTAAATGTACAGTGGAACCTCGGTTCTCGAACCACTCCGTTCCCGAACATCAAAAACCCAGAAGTAAATGTTCCATTTTTCGGACGCAGCTTCCGGTCTTCAAAAAGCCTAGCTGTCAGCCAATTGGAAGCCGCACCTTGGAATTCGAACGTTTCGGAAGTGGAACGGTCTTCCGGAACGGATTACGTTCGGCTTCCGAGGTTCCACTGTACCAAATTAAATATTTGCAGCTTGGAAGAGAGAGAGAGAAGTCCCTATCCACCGGAGAGCTGGGTTTTACTGACACACACACCCCTTCTCATTTTGAGCCTCTTGCACTCGTCTTCCGCCTGAGCCCTGCCTCTGCTCTTATTCTTGGGCTTGTTGAAATCTGTTTATTATTAAACACTGTTCAAACAGCCACTGTTGAGATGTATTGACACAGGAAGGTTGGGAGGCAGAGTACAGAAAGCGATATCACCCAAGCACTACGCCATTACTTGCTTACAGAGGATCAGATTATTTCCTGGCTCCCTTCAGGGCTGGTGCTGCGCCGTGGTGTTTTTTTAAAAAAAGACTCTTTGTTTTTGTTTTGAACCCAATGGATGTCCTTAAGCAAGATTTCCTTTCTCAGTTTCCCTGCCTCCTAAATGAGGCACTCTTGCACCGACAGATTTGTTGTGAGGGTAACTGAGATAATGTGGTACAGAAATCGTAGGAGGTCCATTGGGGGCGGGATGTGTGTGTCCAGAAGGTAGATAGGCATCTGCTAGTGTTTTGCATTTGATCTCCAAGGATTTCTGATCCCCTCCCCCCATTGTTTTAACCATAGCAAAAACATTTTTTCTTGGAAACTCAGTTGATAAAATGAAGCGAGCTTGTGGGGAAAACCAGGAGTGGATTTTTGCATGGAAGAGCTGTGAGTTCAGTTCTGAGAACAAAGCCCTGCTCAGAGGTGGGCCTCTGGGGTCTTTCTAGGGCGGGGTGGAGGAATAGATCCTGCGGACTTGACATCCATCTACGTGAGCAGTAGAATACAGTGGTACCTTGGTTCTCAAACGCCTTGGTACTCAAACAACTCGGAACTCAAACACTGCAAAACCAGAAGTAAGTGTTCCGGTTTGCGAACTTTTTCTGGAAGCCAAACGTGCTCCCGTTTTGAGTGTTATGCTTCCAATTTGGGTGCCACACTTCTGTTTTGAGTGTTACACTGGGGTCTATCTGGTTTTGCTATTTATTTTGGGTTTTTGCTTTTGTGGCTCTTGTTTTTGTAACTGTGGAACCCAGTTCAGCTACTGATTGTGCGAGTGCTGTACATTGTTTATTGCTTTCATTTTATGGATCAATGGTCTCGTTAGTTGGGTAGGAAAATTCATGTTAAATTGCTGTTTTAGGGGTTGTTTTTAAAAGTCTGGAACAGATTAATCCACTTTGCATTACTTTCTATGGGAAAGCGTTCCTTGGTTTTAGAACGCTTTGGTTTTGGAACGGACTTCCGGAATGGATTAAGTTTGAGAAGCAAGGTACCGCTGCAATAGCTTTGCAACGCTTTGGTTCAGTGACTACCATAGTTCCATAAACTCATCTCCATTTTACCCTACCCTATAAAAAGCACCACTCAGAACAGCAGTTTGCATGCCGCGTTAAGGAAGATAATAACACAGTAAAATTCAAAACAGTCACAGTTCATTGCACATTTATTCAAAATCCAATGAAAACTATTTAGGTTAACTAATTCAATGACAGGGATGAACTTGAACCAGTGATAGCAGCTTTTCAAAGTCCAGCACCTCTGGGGCACTCCGTTGCCTCTTAGCACCTGTCTAGCAGATTCCACCATGGCCAGGGGGAGTACCAACTGCTTTTGGAACCATTGCTTTAGTTCTTGCCAACAAATTATCATCATCATCATCATCACTCTCTGCCCATCTAACTGGGTTGCCACAGCCACTCCGGGAAGTTTCTAACAGAGAAAAAACAGAATAAAACATCAAACATTAAAAATTTCCCTAAACAGAGCTGCCTTCAGATGTCTTCTAAAAGTCAGATAGTTGCTTATCTCCTTGACATCTGGTGGGAGGGCGTTCCACAGGGAGGGCGCCACCACCGAGAAGGCCCTCTGCCTGGTTCCCTATAACCTCACTTCTCCCAGGGAGGGAACTGCCAGAAGGCCCTCGGAGCTGGACCTCAGTGAACGATGGGGGTGGAGATGCTCCTTCAGGTATACTGGGCTGAGGCTGTTTACGGCTTTAAAGTTCAGCACCAACACTTCCCTCATAACTCAGAACAGTGAACGAAGATGCTCAAATCGTCAGCAGCTTTGATGATTGTGCTAATTCTGAAAACAAATGAGCAGACTGTTGTTGGAGGTCCACAGCGTGTGGGTGGTGGCCAACTGGAGAGTTGTGGTTGCCGGATCCCAAGGTTTGCCAAGGCAAAGTCTTGACCTTGACCTCATTTGGGGCTTTTGATGCTCAGTACTACATCGCTGAAGAATGGATGCTTTTGAATTCTGGTGTTGGAGGAGACTCTTGAGAGTCCCATGGACTGCAAGAAGATCAAACCTCTCCATTCTGAAGGAAATCAGCTCTGAGTGCTCACTGGAAGGACAGATCGTGAAGCTGAGGCTCCAAGACTTTGGCCACCTCATGAGAAGAGAAGACTCCCTGGAGAAGACCCTGATGTTGGGAAAGATGGAGGGCACAAGGAGAAGGGGACGACAGAGGACGAGATGGTTGGACAGTGTCATAGAAGCTACGAACATGAGTTTGACCAAACTGCGGGAGGCAGTGGAAGACAGGAGTGCCTGGCGTGCTCTGGTCCAGGGGGTCACGAAGAGTCGGACACGACTAAACAACAACTACATCACAGTGATTGGAGCTGAGAAGGTGGTCAGAAGACTCTTTGGTGCTTGGAGATGCTCTCCAACCTCCTCTGAAGGGTCACAAAGCCATTGAAAAAATGCCCTACCCCCTATCCAGAGGATGCTCAAGTTCGGGGGGGGTTTCGTTTGTAACGTTGCATTTCAGAGATGCTTAGTGTACTTTAGATGCCATGGGGAACTGTGACTCTCAGTTTCCCCCACCTCCCTCCCACAGTCAGGAAGAAGGATGAGAGTCTCATTACGTTTCCTGAGAAGAGTGGGGCATCTGCCGTGGCAATTGCTGCGAACCTTGGAATGGGAATCTTCGTTCTCCTGCCCTTTGTTCTCCCTCCTGGTTCTTTGCAAGGTGATGGGTCTGGAAAAAGTGGGTGCTTTTCTGTTTCCTTGGCTAAGGGGGGTCCTCAGTCTTCACCAACCGGGTGCCCTCCAGACATTGCAGTCCATATCATCTGGCGGGTGGCACTGGGTTTTACTGGGGGAATGTCTACATCAGGCATAGGCGAACTCAGCCCTCCAGATGTGTTGGGACTACAACTCCCATCATCCCTAGCTAACAGGACCAGTGGTCAGGGATGATGGGAGTTGTAGTGCCAAAACATCCAGAGGGCCGAGTTTGCCTATGCCTGTTCTACATTTTATGAACGATCGCAGGCCTGGCAATGCACCTCTTTCCCGATGAAGTTTGGGTCCTGTCATTCTGCAAGAGATTTCTTGGAGCCACTGTGGCGGTTGAACCAATAGCACAGATACAGCGTGTGGCTCTTTGTGGGCTCTCGGACGTCAGCAGACACCGTCGCTTGCATCTCTTCAAAGATAACTAAAATGAGGTTTCAGTAAATAGGTCAGCAGATTTTTTTAAAGCTTATTTTTATACACTTTCTTAAAAGAGGCATTATCCTTTCCCTCTCAAGTAGGAGGCAAATTCTCTCCTAGGAAAGCCTGCAGCCTGAATGCGTCACCCGAGTTTGCTTCTTGCTTCGCGACTATTGTGTTTTACTTCTGTCCAACTTTTAATTGATCATCTAAATCTCCTGTGCTCAGCCTGAGATTTATTTAACTGAGGCAGGCAGCCCCCATTATGTTTTGACATTGTATTGTGTTGCTCGCACAGTCTTGCAGCGACCCCAAAGTGCCAGTGAAAATTGGAGGCAGCTGCTGGGTTGGGCGCAGGATGATATATTTAGTCTAGGAACTCCTCCTTTTTTAAGGGCCCGGGACAGGAGTAGTTTATCATCCTTCAGAATATCCTTCAGAGCTCCTTTTCTGTCCGTAGCCTTGGGGAACGGGGAGGAGCTAGGCAGGAAATTTAGAAAACTTTGAGTACAGTCTTCACCAGTCTGGTCCCCTTCCAGATGTTGTGAACTACAGTTCCCATGAGACTCCGCCAATGCATTTGGGAGTTGTAGTTCAGAACTCCTGAAGAGCAGAAGTTAGCAAAGGGTGATCTAGCGTTTATGTTGCTGTTAGGTTATGATACATAAATGTGTGTGTAAATTGGTATATAATTATTAACAACTCTGCATCCTAAAAAATACAGAGTATGGTACAAATGTATGTGCAGGGATATATCTTTATACAGTCAAACCTCGGTTTTTGGACGTCTCGGCTGCCAAACATTTCAGAAGCTGAATGCCGAAAACCCGGAAGTGAATGCTTCTGTTTTTGAACGTGCCTTGGAAGTCAAACAGCTTCGGAGGTGCGTTTTTCATTTTCCCCCTATTGACTTCGCTGCCAGCCAATTGATGCTCAGTTTTCGGACATCAGAAGTCAAATCGACTTCTGGAATGGATTACGTTCAAAAACCGAGGTTCCACTGTATCTATATCTCACATATACACACAGAGAGATAATAGACTGTGTGTGTGTGTGTTTTATGTATATATATCATATATAGAGAGAGAGTGCATATATATGTGTGTGATATATATATATATATATATGTGCGTGCTCTCTCTCTATATATATAGACGCGGGTAGCGCTGTGGTCTAAACCACAGAGCCTAGGACTTGCCAATCAGAAGGTCGGCAATTTGAATCCCCGCAACGGGGTGAGCTCCTGTTGCTCGGTCCCAGCTCCTGCCAACTTAGCAGTTCGAAAGCATGTCGAGTGCAAGTACCTCCAGCAGGAAGGCGTTCCATTAGTGTGGCACTGCCCCAGAGGAGCCCCTCGCCCTGTTTCCTGCATTGTGCGTAACTCCTTGGGCTGGGGGGTACTGAGAAGAGCCTTCTTGGTGGATCTCAACATCTAGGCAGGACCGTAGAATATAAACGTGGACCATAGAATATAACTTAACTCGTGTGTGTATGCCTTGAAAGGGGACGGAGCTGTTTGTGGACGGACGGGGCTTGCAGTATTTTCCTACGGCACATGCATAGAGATAATCGTAATAAAAACAGGTCAAGCATTTTGAAAAGGTTGGAAGGTGGGACACCTTGAGTACACACTGAGAGCATCACAAACCGCCACGCAGTTGCTCTGGGAGTTTGCTAGGTAAGGAAAGCTGCCCTGTGTGGCTCACATTGGTTTTGCCATGTTATTTCCCCTCCTCTCCCATCACTCGCTGAGCTCCGCATTTCTCCCGCGAGATCCCGCAGTTCCTGGCTTTTGTCTGGCCGTGATGACTCTCATCTCCAGCAAGCGCAGTTCTGAATGAATGAAATGTTATGAAACTGATGCTGGTATTTTGAAATCGGACACGGCCGTGCGGCGCAATTACAGCTCTTCCTCTTCTGTTTCCTCCTGCTGCCGCTGAGCAGGCAGGCCCCGTGGGGCTGCCAAATGACCACGATGTGTGTCTTTCGGAGGGTGGTTCCTGTAACAGCCTTTGGTGAGTCATCGGGTCGCGGCGCAAGTGTTCCCAATTAAGAACTGCTGGGAGCTTGTGGATTCCGATTTGGTTCTGGGAACGGCGATTCCCTTGAAAAATTGGTTCCAGGCCGTGTTTTGGGGAGGAATCGGGAACTGTCTTCCAACCGTAGATACTTTCGTACTACCCTTCAGTCGTATTCCTGGGGTGGTGTACGCAAATTAAAATTTGGAATGCAAGAATTCAGCCTGCAAGGGGGATATTATTAAACAGAACTTTTCCTGTGCAGGATTTCAGTGATCTGCAAGAATAGGCAGTTCTGCTTTCAGGGTGGGCCAACTAAAAGCGTAACAATGACCTCTGGCATGGCTCCTGGAAGCTAAAGGGTTACCCAGATCTGCCAATCTGCTTGTCTTTACTTTGGTAATACCTGCCTTCCATTAAGAGTTTGGTTGTAATCCTTGACGCCTCCCTTTCCATGGAGGCGCAGGTTACAGCAACAGCCAAGGCGACATTTTTCCACCTTCGCCGCATCAAGCAGTTGGTCCCTTACCTTTCCTGCCCCGATCTGGCCACAGTGATCCATGCGACAGTCACCTCCAGGCTTGACTACTGTAACTCGCTCTACGTAGGGCTGCCCTTGAAGCTGTCCCAGAAACTCCAGCAGGTGCAGAATGCCGCGGCGAGGCTCCTCACAGGGTCCCTGCCATGGGAGCATATTCACCCAGTGCTTTACCAGTTGCACTGGCTCCCGGTGGAGTATCGGGTCAGGTTTAAGTTGCTGGTTTTGACCTTTAAAGCCCTTTGTGGCTTAGGGCCCTTGTATTTACGGGACTGCCTCTCCTGGTCTGCCCCGCAGAGGACCTTGAGGTTCATGAATAACCATAGCTTAGAGGTCCCGGGCCCTAAGGAAGTCAGACTATCCTCCACCAGGGCCTTTTCAGTGATGGCTCTGACCTGGTGGAATGCTCTGTCCCATGAGACCAGGGCCCTTCAGGATTTAACTTCCTTCCGCAGGGCCTGTAAGACAGAGCTATTCTGCCTGGCTTTCAATTTGAACTTAGCCTGATCTTTTATTCCCCTTCCTTCCCTCCCTCTCCCTTTTAATGAAGATTACCCACTGTGAGATCCCACAGCTAATTCTCCCCTGGTCTCCCCATGGCCCAAATAGGACTAATTTAGCCAGCTAGCCCTGGTGATCATCAAATGTATACTGGATGGATTTCCCCCCTAAATTGATTTTTGAATTCTGAATTTATTGTTATTCACGTTTTATACTGTATTTTATGCTGTTTTTTGTTGCATCAATTAAGTGTTTTAAATTTGTAGTTAGTCGCCCTGAACCCGGTTTTCTGAACTGGGAAGGGCGAGGTATAAATAAAAATTTATTATTATTTATTATTAAGAAGGCTCAGAGCCCGGGGAGTGATGGTGGGACAACGCCAAGGGAGAAGGGGGAGCAGACTGGTAGGAGGAGGTGCAAAAGAGGCAACAAGGTTTAGTGAGCAGGAAGAGGCTGTGGCAGAGAGCAGTCTAGCATCAGAGGCAGAAGCAGAGGAGGTCTAGAGTGGAGAAAGGCTGAAGAATCCAGGGAGTCTCCCCCTCCTGCTCCGACCAGCTCCCTTCTCCCCTGATCTCCCAGAACACGAAGAGAGAAATGAAGTGAGAAGAGCAACGAGAGACAAGACGGTGGAGCCTCGGGCTGCTTGGGGAGGAGACCTAGGGAGCGGTGGGAAGGCAGGGACCTTCAGTCCTTACCACTGCCTCATTGGAGCAAGACCTAGTAGGAAGAGTTGCTGTGACCACTAGACCTGCGCTGCTTTGGTTTCCTTGAAAAAATAGCTCACTTCGCAGACACCAGTGTTTTTTATTGCGGACCTGCTTGTGATTCCGGCTCCTGACCTTGACCCAGCGTTGCCTGCACGGAGTCGGCTTTTCAGGACTTCAGACAGAGTATATTCCCAGTTCTACCTGGAGTTGCTGGACAGTGAACCTGGAACCATCTGCATGCAAAACAGAGATGCTCCACTGCTGAACTCCATCCTTTCCCTTAAAGCACAGCTTGGTATAAAGCCTGTGCAAGGATGGCAGCTGATTAAAAGCCATGCCTTGTTGTTCTGCCTCTCGGCCAATTGATCAAATAAACGTGCTGTTATCGAAATCTCAATATAGGTGCCTTTTTCAGATGACTCGAGGCTTAATAAAGACCTGCCACTTGGCCGGTAGAAATAATGTTTGTTTTTGTTGTCGTTCTTGTTACCTGCTGTGTATTTACACACCAGAACAGAAATAGCCGCAAAGCAAGAAGCAAGTTTGCCCTTAAATCAACTAAAGCTTCTAATCCATTTATTGATCAACTCCTTTGATGTCTGCATCCCTCCTGTTCTGCTGTAGTATCTCTTTTCTTCCGCATACAATCTCCGAAGATAGATAGATAGATAGATAGATAGATAATACTTTATTCGGCTATAAGCCCACAAGGTAAAACCAATCAATAAATAAAATAGCATTTTACATTCTAAAATATCAACTAAAATATTTCAACGCATAATCTCCTTCACGTTACATACAATCTCTAGATGTACCATATTGTGGCCTTGAATATAAAGATGGTGGATAAAGTTTACTAGATTTTTAATAGTCATGCAGCATTCCATGAAGTCTTTTATATGAAAGAACTGAATTCAGGAATCTGGCAACCTGTAATGTTCTATAAGAGTCAATGTCCTGGAGTAAATAGGCTAGATGTAATTCAGGTGGTTTAGTAACAGTTTCCAAGATGATTGAACTCAGAATCCTTGATCGGGGAACAATATATAAAGGACAATTAAACAAGATATGATAAAGGGATTCTATTGATTTGCTGTCACATGCGCATAAAACAGAGGTTTTACCGTTAGAAAATCTATTACTCAGCACATTTGAGGGGAACACATTAAATCTGGCTCTAACAAAAGCGAATCTATGCGACGCAACCGATAAGGTAGACAGATATCGAGGTATCTGGGACATAAATGTAATGCCCTGATTTATCGGGGAACATGTACCTCCACCTGTAGTAAGATTTTGTTGCAAATCAACCTCCTCCAATCTTTGTTTGATGACCTTTTTTGCTGTAATTAGATCTAAATTTAGTATATCGGAAGGAGAGATTCCATAAGACAACAGTTTGGAATGGATTTTTGTTGCCCATGGGCTGGTAAATTCATCTCTCCAAAGGCACTGAATAAGATGGTAATTGGGCAATTTATGCCAAAGGGACAGCCAGTAATTAAAGGCATGTCTCCACATCAGGATCTCTAAGGAGGGGGTCTTGAGTTCTAAGCGAATAGCAGAGTTGCTTACACAGGAGGGTAGTTTCAAAAGGCGTCTGAGAAAAAGATTTTGCAATGTCACCAGAGGCATGAAGTTTACAAAAGCGCCCCATAGAGGGACCGCATAGGCCATAGTTGCAACCACTTTTGCACTATAAACTTTTAAGGCAGATGGAACATGCATAGCCCCCTCTGTAAAGAAAAAGCGTAATAGAGCGTAGATAAGGGCTTTGCCCTTATTTTGTAAGTATGTGATATGCGCTTTCCATCCCATATTATACTGAAAGTAAATTCCTAGATATTGAAATTTGTAGACTTGTTCAATTGGCTTCCCCTCGAGTTCCCACCTATACAATTTACGACTCCTGGAAAAAATTAGGACTTTAGATTTGGAATGGTTAATAGTAAGTAAATTTGTTTGGCAGTATAACGTGAAGATCTTAAAGGCCCTCCTCAAACCGATTCTTGAATATGAGAGGATCACCGCATCGTCAGCGTACAATAGTAAGGGGCAGCGATAGTCTGCAAGCCTGGGTGCATGAATGGTGGTTTGGGCCTCAACTAGGGGAGTTCTCATGTCACTAATATAGAGGTTAAAGAGATAGGGGGCAAGGATGCACCCTTGTCGGACCCCCTTATTTATTGGAACAGAGTTTGTGAGATCGCCCTCAGGTGTTAACCTCACCCTAGCGGCTGTCCCTTCATGTAATTTAATCATTAGCCACAACAGCCTTTTATCTATACCCCACTTTGCCAATTTTTCCCATAGCAGCTCTCTAGAGATACTGTCGAAAGCCGCCTTCAGGTCTATAAAAGCGGCACATAAAAGACCATGAGTGGGGGAAGAATACTTCCGCGCCAAATGATGTAGAATTATTGCATGGTCAATAGAAGCACGATTAGGTCTAAACCCGGCCTGTTCATGGCCTATCAGATTGGAATCTTCGGCCCATTGGGTTAGTCTGGTTAGCAGGAAGCGAGTATAGATTTTTCCGATGATTGATAATAAACTGATATTACGATAGTTTCCTGGGTCCTCTGGTGGTCCTTTTTTGTATATAGGAATTATGATGGACTCCTTCCATGATCTAGGTATCTGGCCCGTGGCATTAATTGCATCAAAGATTTTTGCAAGAATTTTGGCCCACCATGCTGGGTGTTGTTTAATAGCTTCCGCCGGGATCAGATCGGGCCCTGGGGCTTTATCAGTTTTCAGTTTAGCAATTAAATCAGCTATTTCCTCCGGGTCAGTATCTGGCCATATGGGCAAGTGGCATGAAAGAGTATCAGAATGAATGTTAGAGATCACTGTCTGGGAGAAATATTTTCTTAGAAATTGTTCCCATATCGGGGCTGGTATAACCGTCAATGGGTATTTCCTCGATCTTTTGTTGATTAAATTCCAAAAACCACGAGAGCTGCGAAGCTTAGAGGCAGCAATCAGCGCTTGCCAACGTCTTAGCTGCCATTCATGCTTGGCTGACTTCTGTGCCTGTTTGTAAGCAATTTTGGCCTGGAAGTACTCTGGGGGAAGAGTTTCAGCTCCAGAAGATTTATATCTGTTGTAGATACAACAGAGAGAGAGTCTAGCTTGCTTACATTTGGAATCAAACCAAGGTGCACCGAACCTGGGTTGATCTCGGTTAACCAGGTGAGTCGGCATCGTAAAGAAGCTAGTTAAATCTACAGAGAGGTGGGAGAACCACTCCAATATCCTATTTGGTTCAGACAACTCCGCCACTGAAACAATAGGGGGTTCGGAGATATTCCTCTGGAAGAATTCTGCGTATTTTTGGGCCTGTTTCATAGACCATTTAATGCTTCTTACTTGAGCTGCGGCATTTAAACCTACATGAATTGGGTGTGAACCGCTAACCGGGTGCCAGTCAAGCGTTAGCTTGGCCGCTAGAGGTAGGTGGTCACTAGATTGTACATTGTCTACCTTAAAATAAAAGAAGTTTGAGAATAGGTCTTCTGAAACTAGAAGGTAGTCTAGGACACTATTTGATGTTGTGCCCAAATGAGTGAATTCACCTGGCACGTCCGGAGGGCAATTGCCATTCAAAATGTTCAAATTCATACGAATGGCCAATTGATAAAGAAGGACTCCCGCCTCATTCGCTCTGATGTCCTTAGATCTTCTTGATGTAAAAGAGATTAAATCAGATTTTGGGTAGTGGGGAGGAACCCACCACTTGGCCTTGATTATCCCATCCCAATTGGCGCCTGTACGTGCATTAAAGTCACCACCCATTATCGATGGAATATTAGGGTACATAACATAGCATGCCAATAAATGCTCTTCCAGAGAATCCCATCTATAATGGAGGTCCGATATAAGACCACCTGGAGGAAGATAGACATTGGTGATTAATAGGGAGAATTTTTCGCTTGAAATCAGACCTGTAAAAGCAAAAGGAGGAAAAGTCTGAACTAGCGAGAGTTTAGCGCTCATTTTAAGCGATATGGCGATTGCAAGACCACCTCTGGACCGGCCACCTTTTTGGGAGGGACTAGCTGGAAGTGATATCAGTTCAAAGCCATTTATGTCTATTTTCTCTTCTTCCCATGTTTCTTGCAAAAGGATTATCTGAAAAGAGTTTATATAGGACAAAAATTCGGGATCTAATCTTTTCCTTTTCCAGCCAGCAATATTCCAACTTAGGACTGCTAGCTGGGGACTTCTGTGTTGTTCTTTTAACAGTCAAAGCGAAGGAGGGGCAGGCTCTCTGGAAGAGACAGAAGATGTAACAAAAAAATCAGTTATTTTACATTGGGAAGATGGTAACTGTGAGGAGCCCTCCAAATTAAAATTTTTAACAATTTGGTTCGACTGTTGGAACACCGAGGATGATCTACTAGAAGTAGATCCCTGAACAGGAGGTTTCTTCATTTCGAAATTCTTTGTACAACTTGACAGAGAAATACCCAGAGAGGGAGAAATTAAGTCCGTCGGAGAAAACCCTCTAGCAGATTTATCATCAGGCATTAGGATGATTTTATTGATACTCTGGTTTCTCTTCAGATCGTATAAATCTCCGAAGAAATTGCAGCTCCCTCCTATGGAATATGGAACTGTGAAGCTGGGGGCACCTCTTTGCAAGGACGCCTTCATGCGTCTGACTAGATAATAGGCAGTGGGTTAGAGGTAAACAAAAACACCTTAACCCAATTGCCCAAAAATATTCCTGCCCTTCCCTTGCCTAACCCTGAGCCTCAAAGGCCCTTGAAAGTCTGCAGTAGCGGAAACAAGGTTTTCCAGCTGTCGAAGAATGGCAGATGAAGATGATGGACTATATGGAACTTGCCGAACTGACCGGGAGACTCCGAGACCAGAGAGAAGAGACGGTGGAAGAAGACTGGAAGAAGTTTAAAGAATATATGAAAAAATATGTTAATATTTAAACAGAATAGCTTTGGAAGTGGATATAGGCTGTAGGGTTAGAAGTAGAAGATACAGTATTTTAAAATATTATTTGTAAGTGATAAAATGTGAAGTTATTTTAAGTATGATAAAAAAAAGATGGTTAGAAATTACGATATATGTAAACAGCTAAAGATGAAGTATAATGAAAATCAGATAGGCGGGACTTGGGGAAGCCCAAGAAAAATAAGGATATGACAAGAATTTGTTTGTATTGTTTGTCTTTTCTGTCTGTGTTTTTTATTTGTGTTATAAAATGAATAAAAACTTTTTTGGGGAAAAGAAAGTCTGCAGTAGCAGGTAGTCTCACCGTCAAATGGAGAAGCTTCTTTGCTTTTGCTTCAAGAAGCAAGTGCACAAGTGATATCGTGCCTTGGCTGCATTTCGTGAGACCCTAAAGGGCACCTGGGAGCGGGAGATCTCTCAGCGCTGGACCCATGGAAGGAATCTGAATGGCCATCTATTCCCTTCTCTGCAATGACAGGAGTCTTGCAATTACAGCATCCCCAAGTTAGAGGCCCCTCCAGAAAAGTAGAATCTGCCACATCCCAGTGTGACCTGTTCCATTTCCTTAATAACAATTTAAACAATTCATTTAACTAAAAAAATATAGCATATGGATCCATGTTTGTTAACCGATGTGGTTAAACGGTTGTTGTTTTTAAACGACTTAGACTGAGTTTTAGTACACATGGAAAACTTAAAATAAATCCTTATTTCCTGATGAATAGCATTTGGACTATAAAGGTAAAGGTACCCCTGCCCGTACGGGCCAGTCTTGCCAGACTCTAGGGTTGTGCGCTCATCTCACTCTATAGGCCGGGAGCCAGCGCTGTCCGCAGACACTTCCGGGTCACGTGGCCAGCGTGACAAGCTGCATCTGGCGAGCCAGAGCAGCACACGGAAACGCCGTTTACCTTCCCGCTGGTAAGCGGTCCCTATTTATCTACTTGCACCCGAAGGTGCTTTCGAACTGCTAGGTTGGCAGGCGCTGGGACTGAACGACGGGAGCGCACCCCGCCGCGGGGATTCGAACCGCCAACCATGCAATCGGAAAGTCCTAGGTGCTGAGGTTTTACCCACAGCGCCACCCGCGTCCCAGTGGCCACCCACATCCCAGTATTTGGACTATAATGTAACCTAAATATTTGGACTATAATGTAACCTAAATAGAAAATTATCTTTAGAAAGATTTTTCCTCCAAAAGCATTTTATTTTAAAAATCCAATTTAAATAAAAAAACCCTGATTTTTTTTAAAAAAATTAAAAATTCATTGATTTTTATCCACCCTGGTTGGGGGTGGAGCAAGATAAGGGGAGGGAAGATGATGTTTCACTGCATGAAACACAAGGCCTGTTCAGGTTGAGAATGATGCCCATTCATCTTGGATTGGCCTGTGGCAATCTCTTTATGTATTTGTAGGAGGCGTATCCAGAACCTTGGCCACATCAAGCCTTTGGTTTTTTGAGGCCAGAGGTTCCCAAACATCGCCCCAGGCTTCATTCCACTTTGCATAGCCATGTCAGGAAGAATCTACGCCAGATACCTTTGCAGCTTGCAAACCCAGCCGGAAAGCAGCACCGCTGAAAATGCAAAACAGATGTAAGGTTCAGTGAATTCAGAAATTTGCAGGGATGCTACACCAGCTGCCTTGTGGGCAGGGGGGCCCAGGTTGAATTCCCAGTGGCAATTTCCCTGCCCGCCTCCCCCTTCCTGCAAATTCCTATACAAAATACATTTAACTTATGGTCTATATGCACCATTTCTATGTGTTACTATAAATAATTGCATACATGTACAGTCCTACCTCGTGCTGCGTCCACTTCATGTTGCGTCTTTCCGCGTTATGTCCCGCGGCAACCCAGAAGTACCGGAACGGGTTACTTCTGGGTTTCACTGCATGCGCAGAAGCGTTAAATCGCGCATGCGCAGAAGCGTCAATTTGCGCCTCGCGCATGCGCAAACGCAGCGCTTCGAGTTGCGGGCATTTCATGTTATGGACGGGCCTCTGGAACGGATCCCGTCTGTAACACGAAGTACCACTGTAATAGCTGTAATTTTGGTACAGTGGTACCTCAGGTTACATACGCTTCAGGTTACATACGTTTCAAGTAACAGACCGCTAACCCCGAAATAGTGCTTCAGGTTAAGAACTTTGCTTCAGGATGAGAACAGAAATCGTGCTCCGGCGGCGCGGCAGCAGCAGGAGGCCCCATTAGCTAAAGTGGTGCTTCTCGGTTAAGAACAGTTTCAGGTTAAGAAAGTACCTGCGGAACAAATTAAGTACTTAACCTGAGGTACCACTGTATATACATTCTGACACAACTTTGTTAGTATATTCAGAAACGTTTGTCTTGAGTGTTTAGTCATTTATATTCAAATTTTTGCAGTTGTTACATGCCACATGCTTTGATGTAAACAAAGCCATATCTCAGTGCAACCATGTTAAACAGTTTAAAGATGAAAATGAATAAAAGCTATGTTGCGCATATATATATATATATATATATATATATATATATATATATATATATATATATATATATAAAGGTTTGTCTTAGTGCAAAGTGCAGACTAGGCTAGCATTGTATTAGCTTGCTGTCATGCCCCTCTAGCTGTCGGGCCTCTTCTCCAGCCCAGGATTTTATTTGCCTGTTGCTTTTTCTCTTCGGCAACAAGTAAATGTTTGCTGTTCTCAAGAAAGGGAAGATATTTTTTAAAGGACTGTGAACCTTGCCGCTGCCATATCTTGTGGAGTGATGAGAAGAGAGTTCTTGAGCCTCACAGCCTTTGTGCATTTGGTGTGCGCAATGTCTCATGGAAAGCTTTGCTTTATTGTACAATATATGGTGACATAATGGGGGGAAGAATATTTGTTTGGACGGCTCAGAACAACGATAATCATTTGAAGCCGAATTTTTCTTTTGTGTGGCCCAGATAAATAGGTTACTTCCAGGACTGCTAAGTTTTTGCAGCAGTAGCAAAACACAGGGGGAGAACGGTTGTGGAAATCAAAGTCTTTCTGCAAATGATCTTTGTGCCTCGGTTTGGGGACCTTATTTCCCTTCTGGAAAGCACTGGTAATGTTATTCTAGTAACTTTTACTCTCTCTTTTTTTTAATACGAACATAACTTGTGGCATTTGAAGAAGAGGAAGAAAAAGGCCACACATCACGGTTATGACTTGCTTGGTTAAACAGCAGAGTGGAAGCAAAAACAGAGCATGCCGCCCGCAGTTCAGGAAGTTGATAGTCTCAAATGACTTTCTTCACAGAACCTGTAACCTTTCTAATAACTCGGGTGGAAGGGTGTGCAGTTTGACAACAGTATGTTAACATCGCAGCTTTCATCTTTCCCAGTCCCTCATCCCCATCCGTCTAGACCATGGGTAGGCAAACTAAGGCCCGGGGGCCAGATCCGGCCCCATCGCCTTCTCAATCCGGCCCGCAGACAGTCTGGGAATCAGCGTGTTTTTACATGAGTAGAATGTGTACTTTTCTTTAAAATGCATCTCTGGGCTATTTGTGGGGCCTGCCTGGTGATTTTACATGAGTAGAATGTGTGCTTTTATTTAAAATGTATCTCTGGGTTACTTGTGGGGCATAGGAATTTGTTCATATTTTTTTTCAAAATGTAGTCCGGCCCCCACACAAGGTCTGAGGGACAGTGGACCAGCCCTCTGCTGAAAAAGTTTGCTGACCCCTGGTCTAGGCGCTTTCATTCCTCCTCCTTTTCTCTCTCTAACGGCACAAGAACATAGATTGCAATCAGGGTCTGCAAGAACAGCTTCTGGCCTATTTTAATGAGAGACTCTTGAGTGCCTTCAGAGATGGGCAGGGTATAAGTCATCACCAACAACAACATTTGATTTGTATGCCGCCTTCCCATAGCTGAAACTACAGTGGACCCTCTGGATACGAACTTAATTCGTCCCTGGGGTCCGTACTTACCCTGAAAAGTCCGTATCTGGAGGTCCTCTTGCTCACGCGCTCAGTGCAATAGAGCACTTCTGTGCATTCGCATGCAGTGAAACCTGGAAGAATAAACTTCTGGGTTTGCTGTGTTTGTAACTCGAAATTACGTTACCCAAAGGTAACATAACCCAAGATACCACTGTACGCTCAAGGCGGCTTACAACATGACAAGATTTACAGAATTACAAACGTAACAGAAGTCATAAACAATCAATCAGACACATCAAAAAGTACACAACCAAATGGAAACAATTTCCACGTCAATTGTAAGATCTAAAATTAAGGATACAACAATAATATCAATACCAGCAACAAGCTCTCTCAACCCCCCAGAAACAATACTCCAGCCCGAGACTCTGTTCAGCTTTTGTAGCTGGAGTCAGTCCGCACACCACTCTCCCAGGCCAGATGGGAAAGGGCTGGCAAGGCAGGGCACAGGTCTTTCAGGGCTCACAGCCAAGATGGTCTCATTTAAAACAACACAGGTAAAAATTAAAAACAATTTAAAAGCAGCTGCAGTCCTTGTGCAGCCTGTCAGGCCTCGTCCCAAGCAGGTGGAAAGAGGCAAGGGCAGGGTCCTTCAGGCTATCAGCAGGCAATAATAAATTATTATTATTATTATTATTATTATTATTATTATTATTATTAATTAGACCACCAACTCCCATACACTGCAGTCAGCACAACGCCACAAGCTAGGATCAATGGGAGTTGTGGTCCCAGACATCTGACAGCGCAACAGGTTGTTGAAGTCCGGACTGAATACCCCACGGTTTGATTCTGCAAAGGCCGCTTGTAAATGTGCAAGCCTTGACTATTTATTTTCATCTGTTTGTTGGATTGCTATCCCACCTTTTTCCTCCATGGATCTCAAGGTGGTGTACGTAGTCCCCCCCCCCTTTTGATCCTACAACAACCCTGTGAGGTAGGTCAGGCTGAGAGATGACAACTGGCCCCCCAGGTCGCCCAGTGAGCTTTGTGACTGAGTATGGGAATTGAAACCTGTCTCCCAGGTCGTAGTCTTGACACGCTTAACTGCTACGCCTTCCAGATCCCTGGGTGTCTTCTGGCCATGGTCACACAAAAAGGCCCCTCTCAGCGAAACAGTACATTGTCACATTAATGATTTTGCAGAATTCTGCATCCCAGTGGCTTTTCTGTATTTGCAGCCAAGCGTTTAAGCCTAAATGATCTGCTAGCAGACTTTGATCTTTCCAGGCTGTTTTTCTCCCGATTCCCCTGGACGCGTAATGTTGACATGCTTTGAGCAGCTTTTTGTACATTTTTGCGGTGCGGGAAACGATTCTCTCGCGTTTGTTTCCTGACTCCCCATGCTGCCTGAAACCAGCTGGCGAAATGTTGACTTTCCCCAGCTTCCAACAATGACACCAACAGAACGTGAAGGCAAGGTTTATTGTACCCAGTGTTTGCAAAGCCGTGTGTCCACATGCAGATATCTACTGTGCTCTACCTTTGCAGGCAAAAAACAGGCATGCCCACTCCCAAATGATGATGATATATTATACCCCACCCATCTGGCTGGGTTTCCCCAGCCACTCTGGGCAGCTTCCAACAGGAGATTAAAAATACATTAAAACATCAGTCATTAAAAATCTTCCCCAAACAACACTGCCTTCAGATGTCTTCTAAATGTCAGACAGTTGTTTATTTTCTTGATGGGAGAGCGTTCCACAGGGTGGGCGCCACCACCGAGAAGGCCCTCTGCCTGGTTCCCTGTAACGTTCCTTCTCACAGTGAGAGAACTGCCAGAAGGCCCTTGGAGCTGGACCTCAGTGTCTGGGCCAAAAGATGGGGGTGGAGACGGTCTAGCAGGGGTTGGGCATTGCACATATGCCATGACTGCCTCCTGCCAGGGATATTGCTAAGCTGAGAGGCAGCACCAGGCCCCCAGGATCACCCAGGGAGCTTCATGGCCAAGTTGGAATTTGAACCCTGCTCTCTTCCAGGTCCTACAGGGCCTCTTGCAAGTCTGAGGTGGTGTTCAGGGCACATAACGCTTGCCGTGTCTCCTCCTCTCCTGTGCTTACAATTTTTGGCCACACATAAGAGTGGGCAGACTGTCTTGCCAGAGTGGTGCATGATCTGGTTATCTCCTGCTTGGACTACTGCAATGGGCTCTATGTAGGGCTACCTTTGAAGGTGACCTGGAAACTACAACTAATCCAGAACGTGGCAGCTAGACTGGTGACTGGGAGCGGCCGCCAAGACCATATAACATCAGTCCTGAAAGACCTACATTGGTTCCCAGTACATTTCTGAGCACAATTCAAAGGTTGGGGCTGACCTTTCAAGCCCTAAACGGCCTCGGTCCAGTATATCTGAAGGAGCGTCTCCACCCCCATTGTTCAGTCCGGACACTGAGGTCCAGCTCTGAGGGCCTTCTGGCGATTCCCTCATTGTGAGAAGCAAAGTTACAGGGAACCAGGCAAAGGGCCTTCTCGGTGGTGGCGCCCGCCCTGTGGAATGTTTTTCCATCAGATGTCAAAGGAATAAACAACTATCTGACTTTTAGAAGACATCTGAAGGCAGCCCTCTTTAGTGAAGTTTTTAATGTTTGATGTTTTATTGTGTTTTTAATGTTCTGTTGGAACATCATCATCATTATCATCATCATTATTATGACTATTACTATTATTGTCAGCACCCTTGTGGGTGCACCCAGTATTCAAGGCCCAGTGCAGGCAATTCCTGAGTGTGCATTATGCTCGCAGCTTTGTGAATCTGGAGCCAACATCCGGCTTCTCCCTGTTCAGTCTGGACAGGATTCGGGATGAAAAAGCAACCTGCTCATCTGCAAAGAATTGCGCAACACGGTGCTTCCTAGAAGAGCCCCGGCGCCAGGATAGCGCCCTCCCCTGGAGCTCTCGCAGTCTGAATTTGGAGCAATTTGACTAACAAATGCGAAGCAGAAACAAATGCATATATTCAGTCTTCGTTTGAATGGAGGAAGGAGTTGCCTCAGGGCTTTGCACACACAAAAAAAGGCTGATTTATTCAGGAGGGATTCAAAGAGAGAGTGTGCCAAGGAGCTATTTTAATACGTCAAATCCTAGCTAACAAGCAAGAGTCCTGCTTAGCTGAATCCTTTGCACGCGTTGCCTGACCGCCGGCACCATTGTCGGGTTTGGCCACAAGGGCTTCCTTTGAGCTTTGCTATTTTTGGTCCTTTTGGGGGCCTGGCAGAGAGGATCCTGCCAGCCCTGAGCGCTTTCTAGGCTTAGCATCGCTCCAAGAGCCCAAATGTATTTTTGCCAGATAGAGCAAAAATGTTTTAACAGGAATGCAAAAGAGGGGAGGGGGGAGCAAGCAAACGGCTTTGCACTTTGCTGTGGGGAGGGGTGTTTGGGGGTCCCCCTCCTTCCCCTTCAGGCTGAGACGAGACTTAGGTGTCATGTGCTGTTATCAAGGCCACAGACATCTTAAAAAGCAGATACATCACCTTGCTGACAAAGGTCCGTACAGTTAAAGCTCTGGTTTTCCCAGTAGTGATGCATGGAAGTGAGAGCTGGACCATCAAGAAGGCTGATCGCCAAAGAATTGATGCTTTTGAATTCTGGTGCTGGAGGAGACTCTTGAGAGTCCCATGAACTGCAAGAAGATCAAACCTCTCCATTCTTAAGGAAATCAGCCCTGAGGGCTCACTAGAAGGACAGATCCTGAAGCTGAGGCTCCAATACTTTGGCCACCTCATGAGAAGAGAAGACTCCCTGGAAAAGACCCTGATGTTGGGAAAGATGGAGGGCACAAGGAGAAGGGGACGGCAGAGGACGAGATGGTGGGACAGTGTTCTCGAAGCTACAAACATGAGTCTGACCAAACTGCGGGAGGCAGTGGAAGACAGGAGTGCCTGGCGTGCTCTGGTCCAGGGGGTCACGAAGAGTCGGACACGACTAAACGACTAAATAACAACAAGGCCGGCCCTGATCTGTTTGCTGGAGGCATGGAACATGCACAGCTCGCTTCCTGTAATATTAAAACTCAGCGTGATTAACGACAGAAGCAAATCAGTGAGGTGGTCTATTGTGAAATTTGGGGGACCTCCCTTTGCTGCATATCTCAGTCTTCTGGAAACTGGGGGTAATGATGGGGTCTTCAGGTTCCCCCCCTTGAAATCAGCACCAAGCTCCTAACGGTTGCCTAACTGCTAACACCAAATAGGCCAGTACAGTCGTACATCTCGGTTCTCGAACATAATTCGTTCCGGAAGTTCGTCCGACTTCCGAAAACGTTCGAAAACCAAGGCACGGCTCCCGATTGGCTGCAGGAGCTTCCTGCTCTCTATTGGAAGCTGCTTCGGACGTTCGGCTTCCGAAAAACATTCGCAAACCAGAAAACTCACTTCCGGGTTTGCAGTGTTCGGGAGCCAAAACGTACGAGTACCAAGGCGTTCTGGAACCAAGGTACGACTGTAAAAGGAATTTGTACCTTTTGCTTCTTTGGTGTATTGATTGATTGATTGATTGATTTAAAAGCATTTATATACTATTTAATATTTCAAGGATCTTTCAGCAGGACCAAACCCAATATTCATTTTCTTAGATTAATGTTCCACCTGTTTTTTGGGGGGAGGGGTTTGAGGCAAAATGATAGTCCCATTCACGAGTAGACTAATGGAAATGGGTGGATTTAAGTCGGTTGCAGCATCCATCCGTTCTGTATCCATGTGGACCTGCTGTCCAGGCTGTGTTTAAAAAAATGTTTTTTAATGGTGGGGGCAGCAGTAGAGTCTCTGTCAAAAGTCATGGGGCGCATTTGCACATGTGTTTGTGGGTTTGCATTGTCTCAGGATGTGATTGAAAGTGCAAGCAAGCTTTCCAGGATGATGATGATGATGATGATGATGATGAATTTATTTATTTATACCTTGCCCATCTGGCTGGGATGCCTGGTTTGCCCTGGTCTTCACTCTGCAAAATAAGGTGGATCTTGAGAAGGATGCATTTCCTACAGTCTGCTCCCTAATTTCACCATGGGGTTTAATTAAACTGCCCCACAGCAACCTTCCCCCCCCCCCCCGGCTCTTAAAACGCTTTATTTTATTTTTATTTTTAATTATAGATTTTCTTGTTTTACAGAAGTAAGTGTAATGCCTCGTATTTTTTCCATGTAACATTTTTACAAATCCGTTTCATTTGTTGAGACATTAGGGGGAGAAGAAAGAAAAAGAGGGGGGGAGAGGTGGAGGGAGGGAAGATGGGTGGGGTGGGGTGGCGATGTTTCTATTATGCTTAATGTATGTAGGGTTTGGTGTCAGCGTTGCTTGTGCAGGTTCTTTGCTGTTCACTTGTGTTCCTTTGGTGGTGAGAGAGGTTGGGCTTGGCCTAGGGTGTGGTTGTTCATTTGTGGTTGGCTGTGGTGGTCTTTGTTTTCATGTGTGAGTGGGGTGGGTGGGTGTTTAGGATCAGGTTAGCCATATTGATTTGTATGCTTCACAGCAACCTTGCGCCAAAATAGGGAGTCATTAACGTACTAAACCAGGAAGCATTTTCCGCTGAGAGATTCCGCAGGGGTCATTCTTGGACCTGCCAATGTTTCAACAGCAGCTTCATGGATGGTTTGGCTGTGAAGGAACAGACTGATTCTTATCATGGGAATTATATTACCTAAGGTCCCAGGGCGAGGTGCAACAATGGAAGACGTCAGTGATATTAAAAATATTTATGAGGAACGGTTGAGGGTGTTGGGCATGTTTAGTCTGGAGAAGAGAAGATAGAGGTGATCTTCAAATATCTGAAGGGCTGCTGGGTGGAAGATGGGGCAAATTTGCTTCCTTCTTCTCCAGAGGCTGGGACTCAACCCAAGAGATTCCAGTTGCGAGGAAAGAGATTCCAAAATTAAGAGAATTTTGGGACACTGTATACTGTAATAAAAATAATGTATTATTTATACCCCGCCTAACTGGCTGGGTTTCCCCAGCCACTCTGGGCGGCTTCCAACAGAATATTAAAATAGAATACAGTGGTACCTCGGGTTAAGTACTTAATTCGTTCCGGAGGTCCGTTCTTAACCTGAAACTGTTCTTAACCTGAAGCACCACTTTAGCTAATGGGGCCTCCTGCTGCCACCGCGCGATTTCTGTTCTCATCCTGAAGCAAAGTTCTTAACCCGAGGTACTATTTCTGGGTTAGTGGAGTCTGTAAACTGAAGCGTATGTAACCTGAAGCATCTGTAACCGGAGGTACCACTGTAGTCTATTAAACATTAAAAGCTTCCCTAAAGAGGGCTGCCTTCAGGTGTCTTCTAAAAGTCTGGTAGTTGCTGTTCTCTTTGACATCTGGTGGGAGGGCGTTCCACAGGGCGGGTACCACCACCGAAAAGGCCCTCTGCCTGCTTCCCTGTAACTTGGCTTCTCGCAGTAAGGGAACTGCCAGAAGGCTCTCGGCACTGGACTTCAGTAAAGCAACTTGCACAGGAGATTGCGTGGGATAAACCCGAGTGGAGGGGGGGTGCCCTGCAACGTGAACGCCCAGAGGCGGTTAGCAAAGGGGCACAGCCATTTGTAGAAAGAAAAGAAAAAAACCCAGCGTGAGCCCAGCCAAGATTATTGTGTCAAGAGAACAACCTTCCAAACTGGCCTCTGGATCTTTCGAGCGTGTAAACAAGCTCCGATAGTGCAAATATTTTCAGGGATTGAGCAATGCAAGACGTCTCCAGAATTTACAGTTCCGCGGTGATTTATGGAAGCCTTCCTATTTATACGGCCTTGTTTACAGCGCCTATTGCCCGGCAAACTGTGAAAAGGTGTTCTTTTAAAAAAGAAAGCCTGAGGCGGAGGAGAGGCCCCAAGTCTTATTTCTCCCTCTGTTGATTTGTTTGCAGTTTGCTTATTCTTTTCCCACAGCCGTACACTTCTCTTAATTATTTTTTTTTTAAAATCTGGTATTTCTCCCGTCTTCTCTGATCTCTAGCTTTCAAACGCTGCTATTCTTTTTCTTTACAGCCTCGTGTTATTCATGCATTCTTGGCAGCTGCTGTTGAATTTTGGGTGTTTTACAGAAGGGATTCACAAAGGAATCCTTTTCTTTCTTTCTGCTATTCTCCTTACTATTGTTATTAGGAACAGGGTTTGCTTGTTTGTTTGTTTGTTTGTCTGTCTGTTCGTTTCCCCCCTCCACTGCAGCAGTTGAAAACGAATGATGTTTTTTGGGTGAACATGCCCAGATTAAGGGGGAAGGACAGCAAAGTAATTGCATTTTTAAAAAATAATTTTAAAAATTCCATTAGCCTCAAATGTTTATTATGACACTCTTCAAGTTTTAGGCGTGTATTAATCTTCTGTGAGCTTTTAAATTTTGGATGTTGAGGGTAGAGTGGTATTTTCGATTGGCCCGGACCCTGCAATCTTCATTTGAGGACCTTCTTTGGGTGCCTGCCCCACGAGAGGTGTGGAGCGTGGCAACATGAGAACGGGGCCTTTTCTGCAGTGGCTCTCCATTTGTGGAACAACCCCATTAAGGAAATGGGGCAGATTGCTCAGAGTTGTTGAGCTTTTGGAGGGTGGATTGCTGACAATGACCCGCCTGACTGCCTCTGCCAATCGCACGCCTTGCTGAAGCCACCAATCGTCTGCCCGCCAGCAGCCGCCAATTGCCTCAGCCAATCGCCAGCAGTCCTTGCCGCAGCCACCAATCTCCCCCCCATCACTGCTGACAATCTCCCGCTCGCCGCTGTCACCAGTTACCCGTCCCCACTCTGCACTATCTGTGTATAAGATGTCCCCCCCATTTTTTTAAAAAAATATTTTTTTAAAAAAATTGTCTTATGCACGGAAAAATACGGTAACTTATTTTTTGAATTTATATCCTCCACTTCCTCCTGACGGAGCCCACGGTGGCAGAATGGAGTGGGCGTGCGTGTTCAAGAGTTTTAATTTGGTTTTTCCAAATTTGGAAACATTATTCTTAACTGCCAGAATGAGAGTGCTTCCCAGAAAACAACGGTGAGCCCGAGAAACAGGAGTTGTGCTCTTGGCGCTTCCACTCACGACGGCGACTGCTGCTCCTTCCACCCCGGAGCGTCTCTCTGAGCTGGAATTGTGTCACATCCCTTTAAGAGGCTGCTGTTAAGAGAGACGTAGAGAGGTAGCCGTAACCTTGGCAATGTGCTGCCAGCCATCTTGGTGGCGAGAAAAATGTGCCCGCCAAAAATTGACTTGTATGCTACAACGTCCATCATAACGGCCCGTCCTTATAGCACGTTTGAGGTCTGTGTGGCCGGTTGCCATTGGACATAACTGCTGGCTGAGAGAATGTCCGCCGAAATGGTGTAGCCTTGCCTGGAGCAAAAAGCAGGTGGAGTGTTTTGGTTTGTTGGGGAATGCAGGTTATGCAAGGGGATTTCACAGAGCGGTGATGTATTGATCCCAAGGTGCCCGGTGGAGGCTGCGAAAACTCGCCGAGCTCGTTCCTGCTTTGCTGCTGGAAAATGCCGAGAAAAAGGTTCAAGCGAGTGCAGGGTTCTTTAGCTTCTTCCCAACTGCAGAGGCAAACCTGGGCTGCTTGCTGATGGCGTGGAACAAACAGCTCCATTGTCGCTTGTCATATTGTGAGGCAGTCCAGCACAACAAAAGTGGGGGGGGGGACTTATTTTATCACACAAAGCAATGGCTGAGTTTTTACAGGCTCAGAACCTTAGCCTGCGACGACACTCAGCACGGACGATAAAGCTTTTGCGTTCTTGGAAGCAGGCTGCGGAGCGAATAAAAAGCTTAGAAACGGCGAGCGGCAATTCAGCAAAAGCTTGTAGGTCAAACTCGGCTGCGGCATGTTGAGCTTTCCGCCCCCTGCTCCCATTTTTGCAGGGGTTGCCCCCGGGAGCCCGGCCTGCTCATTCCCCCAGCCATATGAGTGGCACTAACAGCATCCTGACCGTGAGTCCGAAAGCCCCTGGCAAATTTGCTGCAGAGGGCAAGGGAGCTCACCGCAGAAGGATAGATGGAGACCGGCCAGGCAATGACTGAGGAAGTTTATTTTCCATTTGATGGGCCCTCTCCTTGACTTGATTTCGGGGCACGATAAAACTCTTGCCACGCTCAGCTCCCGAGCTGCTGAGCAAGCTTCTTCGAGACAAATTAGGGAGCCAGGGTTCATTTTGCAGAACGATGGCTATGCACTTGGGTCAGAGGTGAATGGTTCCTCTACTAATTGCTGTGCCACGCTGGGTGGAGGGTGTGCCTACTGGCAATTCCTTGCTTGTGAGAGCGGGTGGAGCTCCTCTGGCTATTCCACCGCTGTACGGAGAACAGTGGTACCTTGGTTCTCAAACTTAATCCATTCTGGAAGTCTGTTCCAAAACCAAAGCGTTCCAAAACCAAGGTGTGCTTTCCCAGAGAAAGTAATGCAAAACGGATTAATCCATTCCAGACTTTAAGAAACAACCCCTAAAACAGCAATTTAACATGGGTTTTAAAAAAGGTAAAAGGCCCCCTGACCATTAGGTCCAGTCGTGGCCGACTGGGGTTGCGGCGCTCATCTCGCTTTATTGGCCGAGTGAGCCGGCGTACAGCTTCTGGGTCATGTGGCCAGCATGACTAAGCCGCTTCTGGCGAACCAGAGCAGCGCACGGAAATACCGTTTACCTTCCCGCCGGAGCGGTACCTATCAATCTACTTGTACTTTGTGCTTTTGAACTGCTAGGTTGGCAGGAGCAGGGACCGAGCAACGGGAGCTCACCCCGTCGCGGGGATTTGAACTGCCGACCTTCTGATCAGCAAGTCCTAGGCTCTGTGGTTTAACCCACAGTGCCACCCGCGTCCCTGACATGGGTTTTACTATCCAACAAGACCACGGATCCATAAAATGTAATCAATAGACAATGCACCACAGTCACACAGTCAAAATATCAGTAGCTGAACTGGGTTCCACACAGTCAGAAAAACAAAATAAATAGCAAAAACAGACAAATCTCAGCGCAACACTCAAAACAGAAGTGTGGCACTCAAATTGGAAGCGTAACTCTCAAAACAGAGCACATTCGGCTTCCAAAAAAAGTTTGCAAACCGGAACACTTACTTCTGGGTTTGCAGTGTTTGGGTTCCAATTTGTTTGAGTTCCAAGGCATTTGAGAACCAAGGTACTAATGTACAGAGGAGAAGATGCACCTGTGCCTTCTGAGTTCTTGCGGCCAAGGCAGCTGCCTTCGGGACAGGTTGCTTTGGCCTGGCCGACCCACCGGGGGAATTTAGCACCAGTGACACTCCGGCAGCGGTTTGCAAAGGGCACACCTTTGCAGACGCGTTTCGGGGTCCTGATGTGCGAATGGAGCACGTCTCATCTCTGCCGGGCGGCTGCCCAGCCCAGGTGATGATGCAGAAGGCTTCCCTTGCAGTCAGGACCTTGCAGTCACCATGAGCGAAGCAACCTGCACAAGGATTGAGGAGGAAAACCCTTTTCTTTTGGTGTGTTTCATTAGGGCACGGGCCCTGGCTTGGTGGTGGTGGGGGGGTTATTGGGTTGTTTTTATTTTGACTATATATTTTGTGGTTTTATATTTAGATTTTATGCTGTGAACCGCCCTGAGACCTCTGGGTATAGGGCAGTATATAAATTTATTACAGTGGATGTTTGGGTTGCAAACGTGATCCGTGCTGGAAGCACGTTTGCAACCCGCAGCATTTGCAAACAGCAGCACTGCGTCTGCACACGTGCGGGTTGTGATTCGGTGCTTCTGTGCATGCGCAAAGCGCAATTTAGTGCTTCTGTGCATGCGCAAGCGCTGAAACCTGGAAATAACCCATTCTGGTATTTCCGGGTTTGGCGCAGTGCACAACCCAAAATCACGCAACCTGAAACGTCTGTAGCCCGAGGTATGACTGCAATGATGATGATGATGATGATGATGATAGTGCCACCTTCTGCTTTGCTCGCAGAAGGTCCCAAATTTGGTCATTGGCACCTGCAGGTAGGGCTGTGAAAGACCCCTGCTTGAGCCCCTGGAGAGATGCTGTTAGTTGGCGTGGTTATAGATTATAGGGTGGCACCAGTATTTGGAATTTCCCAGGCATGTTTTCCCACCGGCACAGGTCCAGTTGCAACTGTGTGGAGATTTCTGGGTGCCAGGTTTGCGCCCGCCATTTAGAAACCCCTGACTTAGTCCATAGTTAATAACATTTCCGTTTTTCCACAGTGCGTGTTTCCCCTTGCGTACAAGTGAATTGTTGTAAGAGCGAGCTACGGTCAAGCAATGTAGTTTAAATCATAGAATCGGAGAAATATAGTGTTGGAAGGGATCCTAGAGGACATCTAGTCCAACCACCCTGAGATCTACGGGTATAGGGTGGTATACAAATTGCATAAATAAATACCCACTCACCCACCCCCGGGTAAACAGGCATTCTGTTGTGGCGACCTTGATTTAAGTTGCCGTTTGGCCCCCAGCTGATATATCTTGAGTTTCTAACACTGCCCTGCAGATGGTCCTAAACTACATCTCCCAAATTCCCTGATAGTTAGCCGTGCTGGCTGGCGCTAATGGGAGTTGCAGCCCCGACAGGCCTCCTGCAACAGGGAGTTCCATAGTTTATGCGTTGCATGCAGAAGGACTTTCTTTTCTGCGGGACTTAGAAAACCAGCCGTTTTGACTCTCTCCTCGCTGCGTGTCTCGAACCATTGGCCCTTAATGTTTTGCAGGCCGTTTGACTCTTTTTTTTCTCCCTCTCCTTCCTCTTCCCCAGGTGTACTATTCGATTCCCCAGCACAGCCATCAAGATCCAGTTCACGTCGCTCTACCACAGAGAGGAGGCGAAGGAAGCAGCCTCGTCGCCGCCACTTCGGCCGCTCTACCCCCAGATATCGCCGCTTAAGATCCACATTCCGGAGCCGGACCTCCGAAGCCTGGTCAGCCCCCTGCCCTCTCCCACCGGCACGATCAGGTAAGGAGGAGCTTTGCTATTCTGCACCAAATCGCCATTGCGGGACCAGTTTGAGGGCGCTTCCCCCCCAAAAGGAACCCATCGCTCACGTGTTTGATGTGCAAAGTGAGATAAAGGCCTGTCATTTTGGTGGGTCGGGGCAATGAAGAGGCGGCTAGCGCTGCAGAGACTCTAGGCAAGCAGTGGTCCCTTGGTTCTCAAACTTTAATCCGTTCTGGAAGTCGGTTCCAAAACCAAAGCATTCCAAAACCAAGGCACACTTTCCCATAGAAGGTAATGCAAAACGGATTAATCCGTTCCAGACTTTAAAAAAACAACCTCTAAAACAGCAATTTAACATGAATTTTACATGAATTTTTATAATTAAAGAATCTGTAAACTATAGAATGGAATAGGAAAACTGGTGGAAGGGAAGGACGAAAATGAAAGCAATATTCAATGTTCTGTACTATAAAATAAATAAGACAGTATTGCAGATGATAAAAATGAAATTTATTATTTTTTCTTACCTGCACTGATAATAGTCATTGTTTGGCTGGGGGGCTTTTATCCATTTCTGCAGTCACACAATCAATCAATCAGTCAATCAATCAGTAGCTGAACTGGCTTCCACACAGTCACAAAAACAAATTAACTGAAAAAGCCTCGAAAACAAAGACGCAAATTAAAAAGCGAAAGCACCAAACTTAATCTTTTTCCAGAAGTCCGTTTGACTACCGAAACGTTCGAAAACCAAGGTGCAGCTTCTGATTGGTGCAGGCACCCCGGAAACAATAACCGACAGCCACATCAGACGTTCAGTTTCCGACAAACATTTGAAAACCGAATCACTTACTTCCAGGTTTTCGGCGTTTGAGAACCAAGGCATTTGAGAACCAGGGTACCTCTGTATGTATTAATTCTACATGTCACCCTTCGTCAAAAGATCATGGGGCAGTTCACAGAATACAACGCAAAAGTAAAATTTGCCTTGGCACTCCTTTTAGAGGACGTCAACTCCCACCCCCCACCCCCTTTCACCCCATGGTGATACCATTGGAGTGATGGCTAAAATTGCCCCTGCTAACTCCAGCGATGGGGGGAAGCAGGTTTTGCCACCCCAAACCAAACGGGCTCTATCACAAAACCCGGCCAAGTTACGCTTCTCCCGGCTTGTGCTAGAGCAGGGCTTCTCCACCCTGGTGTGGCAGAAAAGGATGGAAAATGTGGCAGGAATGTTCGAGAACATTCAGTATTATATTTTGGGAATGGCTCCTTTTCTTATGTAGCTGCATTGTTTCATACTTACTAGATTCCCCATGATCATATTGGAAAGTCTTTCCTGTTCTAAACCAAGCACTGCTAGGAGCTGCTGCTTTTTGTGATTTCTTGTCTATTAAAAAATCAGTGTGGCACGAGCAAATTTTTGTTCTGCAAGTATGGCTCGGAGAAAAAAAAAGGTTGAGAACCGCTATGTAACATTCGGAGCAAGACTGGCTCTCGTCTAGAAGATGCCCCGGTTAAGTTAGGTTTGTTTCTTGGTGTCATAAAACGTGTGCACTGCTTGTTTGTTTTAACAAAAAACCTCAAAGCAGTTTGCAAAAAGAGAAATCGAGAAAAAATGGCAACAATATCAAAGCATACAAAAAGTTACAATACCCAAACAAATTAAAATTTACACCAACTTTCTTCACAACAACTCTGTGGTTGCATGGAAACCAAGGCACCCGGTGGAGGCGGAAGAAGGGATTTGTTAAGATGCGTATTTTGTGAAACTCTGTGCCAACTGAGCAGCAAGCAAAGTATACATAACACTACCCTGTCTGCTTTGCTGGCATCTTGATGGAACCAAGTTGTTAATGGATTACTTTTGTGTTTTGTTTCTAAACTGCTCCTTCTTTGCACAGGAGTGTGTTTTTGCTCTGAGTCCGCCCACGAAGAGGGCTATACATCAAAATCTGCTTTCTGTCAAACTTTGCTTTCTAGCCATTTGCTCTGCTGTGGGGCTGGGTTTTCCAGGATTGCTAGGAAACAGGGGCTCCTCTGCTACCCAGTAGCCACGCCCAGTGGTGATTTTCAGACCGGGTAGTACAGTGGTACCTTGGTTTACGAACTTAATCCGTTCCGGAAGTCTGTTCTTAAACCAAAGCGTTCTTAAACCATTCCCATAGCAGCGGGGGACTCAATTTACACGTGGAACACACTCAACAGGAAGCAGAACATGTTCTGCTTCCAAGGCAAAGTTCACAAACCAAAACACCTACTTCTGGATTTGCAGCGTTCTTAATCCAAATTGTTCGTAAACTAAGCTGTTCTTAAACCAAGTGTCAGGGAACTGCCATCAGTGCCGGAGGGAGAGAGCAAAAGCCAGAGGGATTCCAGAGAGCGTCCAGGGATCGGAAGAAGCAGCCCATCTTCTGGGGAAGAGAATCAGCGTAGCACCAGTGGAGAAGGGGGGCAGATGGGGGAAGCGGCGAGGCGGTCCCAGGACTCCTTGCCGGGGACCAGCGGGAAGAGTAGAGGTCCTCTGCTGCCTACGCCCTCCTTGCGCAGAAGGCTTTCGCACAGAGAGAGTAGGAGGAGACTAGGCGTCAAAGAGCTTCTTTGCTGGAAGAAGTTTAAGAAATGCCCACTGACGGATTCTGCCAGCGATTGAGTCAGCCACGGGAGAGTGGCTGTCCAGACAGAAAAGGTTCACTCAGGCAACCCAGCCAGGTGTTTGCACCAGCTTACGCACGAGCAACCCCTAGAACCACTACACCAAGGTACCACTCTATTTTGTGTCGCGGCACTGTGAGGACGCAGTGATACTGTTGGACCTGAGTTCCAATCCTCGCAAAACCGTGAGTCTTGCTGAGTTGCCGACGGAATTCTTGCGAAGCTAAACTGGAACGACTCCTTGCGCTCTGCTCCGACTCCCTTGAAGGAGGTGTGTGTGTTGCAAAGTCGAGAAGGCAACTTGCTTGTTCACATTGAACCGTGGTTTGTTCTAAGCAGCGGTTTAATGTGACTGTTCAGGGAGCGCTCGCCATGGGCTCCCGTGAAGAGAACCATCCGTCAGCCTGAGAGGAGTCTTGGCGTTTAATACTTTGAACCATTTATTTGTTTTATTGCATTTTGAGTTGTAACCTGCCTTGAGCGCCTCGGCCAAACGGGAGAATATAAATGCATCAAATGAGATAAAGGGTGGCAGTGAGACTCGGCACCCGCCTATGTCTCCCTCCTGTGCAACGGTTGGAGTCACAGGGGCCCTTGAGTCTGCCAGGGAGCAGTGTTAAAAATTCCCCAGGCGCGTTTTGCAAGTGGTGCGGGTCCAATTGCAACCATAATAATAATAGTAATCAATAGTAATTAAAAAGAGCCAGTGTGGTGTAGTGGTTAAGAGCGGTAGTCTCGTAATCTGGGGAACCGGGTTCACGTCTCCGCTCCTCCACATGCAGCTGCTGGGTGACCTTGGGCCAGTCACACTTCTTTGCATTCTCTCAGCCCCACTCACCTCACAGAGTGTTTGTTGTGGGGGAGGAAGGGAAAGGAGAATGTTAGCCGCTTTGAGACTCCTGAAGGGGAGTGAAAGGCGGGATATCAAATCCAAACTCTTCTTCTTCTAATAATAATAATTTATTATTTGTACCCCGCCCATCTGGCTGGGTTTCCCCAGCCACTCTGGGCGGCTTCCACAGAGACCAAAAATGCACTAAAATGTCACGCATTAAAAACTTCCCTGAACAGGGCTGCCTTCAGATGTCTTCTAAATGTCAGGTAGTTGTTCTTTCTGACATCTGGTGGGAGGGCATTCCACAGGGCAGGCGCCACCACCAAGAAGGCCCTCTGCCTGGTTCCCTGTAACTTGGCTTCTCGCAGTGAGGGAACCACCAGAAGGCCCTCGGAGCTGGTCCTCAGCGTCCGGGCAGAACGATGGGGGTGGAGACGCTCCTTCAGGTATACTGAAGGTATACTCCAGACCACATGGAGATTTCTGGACTCCAAGTTGGCACCTGACATCTCCATCTGGCTGGCCCCTCCAACTTTCTTAAGCAGGTCAGCAGGCTAGCTTATTTTTCACCTTTATATCCCACTTTTTCCTCCAAGGAGGACATGGCTCAACCCCCCCCATTAATCCCTACAACATCCCTGTGAGGTAGGCTAAGAGGCTGTGACTGACTCCAAGGTCACCCAGTGAGTGGGGATTCGAACCCTGATCTCCCAGGTCCTCATCTGGCACTCACCATGACACCCCACTGCCTTCCTAGAGTCCTTCTGCTATGGGGCAGCTTTAGAAATTAAGTAGGTAAATAGATATGGGGAAAGCAAAATGTCCCTTAGAGCAGGACCTGAACTGTTTTCCTTGAAGCTTGAGTTTATTTCATTTTGCATTGTCTTATTTGAAGTTTTAATGTGTTGTAAACTGCTTTGAGATTCCCCCCCCCCTTTAAAATATAAAGTGGTATAGAAATGAAATTAACAACAACGGCCCCCGTTTTTTAAAAAAGGCACTAGGACATTCCATTGTGGCAACCACAACCCAAAGGTTCCGTTTGGCGATTAGCTCATATATCTGAGTTTCTCGCACTGCCTAAGCGATAACAGCCTGTCCACAGCAAAGCAGAATCTCAGCCTGGAGAAGGTCTTCATGAAAGGCCTCTACTCGGAAGACTTCAGAAAGCCAGGGATGGTTAACAGAGCCATCCTGAGCAGATCAGCTGGCGAAATCCCAGGGCAGCTTCTGTCGCGGGTCGCTCGGAAGCCACGCAGGCCTGAGCTTGCTGTGGGCGCAGGGGGGCCCAAACTTCTTTCAAAGAGGGCCAGATTTGATGAAATGAACATGCGTGAGCTTTAAGCTTGAGGTTGTTGAGCTTTTTTCTAAGATTTGACCCCAAGAAAATAAACTGCCGCTGGGGCTGGATGAAACAGGCCAGGGGGCTGGATTAGGCCCCCAAAACGGACTTTGGACATGCCTGCTGTAGGGAGCGATGTGGGGCAGGACTCCTGCAAGAGGGAGCAGCTGTAGCTCCCTGGCAATGCACAGGCCCAGGCTGCTAGCCCACTTGGTGACCCATAATAATAAATAATAATTTTTTTTTATTTATAACCCACCCTTCCCGGTTCAGGAAACCGGGCTCAGGGAGGCTAACAACAAATTTAAAACACTTAATTGATGCTACAATAAAAAACCCCACAGCATAAAATATGGTATAAAGTGTGAATAACAATTTAGGGGGGAAATCCATCTAATAAACATTAGATGATCACCAGGGCTAGTTGGCTAAATTAGTCCCACTTGGGCCAGTGAGGAGACCAGGGGAGAACCAGCTGTGGGATCCCAGAGTGGTTAATCTTCATAAAAAGGGGAGGGGGAGGGAAGGAAGGGGAATAAAAGATCAGACTAAGTTCAAATTGAAAGCCAGGCAGAATAGCTCTGTCTTACAGGCTCTGCGGAAGGAAGTTAAATCCTGCAGGGCCCTGGTCTCATGGGAAAGAGCATTCCACCGGGTCGGAGCCATCATTGAGAAGGCCCTGGCCCTGGTGGAGGATAGTCTGACTTCCTTAGGGCCCAGGACCTCTAAACTATGATTATTCATGAACCTTAAGGTCCTCTGTAGGCATACCAGGAGAGGTGGTCCCGTAGATATGATGGTCCTAGGCAACATAGGGCTTTAAAGGTCAAAACCAGCACCTTAAACCTGACCCGATACTCCACCGGGAGCCAGTGCAACTGATAAAGCACTGGGTGAATATGCTCCCTAGACCAGTGGTTTGGGCCACTGCCCTCTTCTTGCCATAAACTCATCCCCTTTGCCTCCTGCCCTTTGCGTTATTCAGAATAGCGGTTTGCACTGCCCCCGAAGGATGATAACAACACAATAAAACTCACGCAGCCGAAGCCATTACAGAACAAATGCATAAAACACATTATTAAAACCAGGTAATTCTGCCAGGTAAGAGTTAGTTCCCCTGAAGAACCTAATGTATCCCCAAAAACTTTTCTCCTTAAAATCACCGCTCTATAGGCAAAACAGCCCACTTTTTCAGAGGTGTGTAGGGGGGAGCTGTCCCCTAATAAAAAGTTAATCACATACCCAATCGATCTCTCAGCTGGGAGATTTACATCTTTGAAGAAGGATGCTCTTAAGTCATCGATCGGCCAAAGCAGTCAATTGCACATTTATTCAAAGTGCAATTAAAACTATCTAGTTTAATTAATCCAATCCCTTGGTCCTCCGGCGGCAACTTTTCAAATTCTGTTCGTCGTTTGCCCCCCCTGCCGGCCCCTTGCCTCTTTGCACCCCTTTAAGCATCCCCACAGCTCTCCGGGGGGGGGGGGTGAGATGTTCTGGACTACAACTCCCATCAGCCCCAAGTGGCAGGCCTGTTCTGGCTGATGGCTGCTGTAGTCCAAACATCTGGAAGGCACCAGGTTGGGGAAAGGCTGGGAGAGGCAGTGGTGGGCTCGTTGTTTGCCCTGGCAGAAGGCATCTCCCTGCGTTTTCCTGCCCCTTCCTTTCGTGGTTGGAAGAGAAGCAGCCCCAAATTGCCCTCCGTCACTCCGTTCCAAAGCTTGCATGTGTGAATATTTTATTATTATTTCGGTCACAGACCAGTTCCAGCCCACATACAATCTCAAGGAAGTCATAAAACACAATAGGGATACATTTGAATTTGCAGTAAGGTATAACAGGAACAATACAGATACAGCAACAGCTAAAAATATATATACCGTATTTTTTGCTCTATAAGACTCACTTTTTCCCTCCTAAAAAGTAAGGGGAAATGTGTGTGCGTCTTATGGAGCGAATGCAGGCTGCGCAGCTATCCCAGAAGCCAGAACAGCAAGAGGGATTGCTGCTTTCACTGCGCAGCGATCCCTCTTGCTGTTCTGGCTTCTGAGATTCAGAATATTTTTTTTCTTGTTTTCCTCCTCCAAAAACTAGATGCGTCTTGTGGTCTGGTGCGTCTTATAGAGCGAAAAATACAGTAAATTAAAACTTAGTCACTAACATATAACCTAAAATTATCATTTAAGCAGGCCTTAATCGTTAGGATAGCATAGCTTGTTCCCTAAGTTTTATGGCAATCGCACAGAATTTGGCTACCCTTAACCCTTGTCCTCTACAAGGACTCCATTCCAAAGCTTGCATGTGTGAAAACAGGAGAAACGCTGGGCAGCGAGTTCTGTTTTCACAAGCAGCCTTTGCGGTTTCGTCACCTGACACCCTCCCTCTCTCCGACAAAGAACCACACCTTGGGGATTGGTTTCCAGGTTTCCGCTTTGAGGGAGGGGGGCAAAGCTACCCAGTGCATAACCTGCATATTTTTCAATGCTGCCCCACTCATAGAATTGAAAGGGACCCCGAGATCATAATATCTCCTCCTCTTCCCTGCCCCCCCTTGAAGTCAATAGCCCTGGCTTCTCCTGCCGAGCTCTGCAAGAAAGCTCAGCGCTTTTAACATCTGCTGGGGCTTCAGCAAAAAGCAAATCTGTCTGAGCTTCTTGGAAAAAAAGCCCGCAGAACTCTTTCTTGAGGTTTCCTTCTTTTGCTCAACCTTTTCGTTCTTGTTTACAAACATCCCCTTTCTGTGCACACCTCTCAAGGTTTCCTCTAAACTGCTTTTCTTCCTCCGGACATGAACAAGATCGGCCGCCTTCAGTATACAGTGGTACCTCGGGTTACATATGCTTCAGGTTACATACGCTTCAGGTTACAGACTCCGCTAACCCAGAAATAGTGCTTCAGGTTAAGAACTTTGCTTCAGGATGAGAACAGAAATCGTGCTCCAGCGGTGCAGCGGCAGCAGCAGGAGGCCCCATCAGCTAAAGTGGTGCTTCAGGTTAAGAACAGTTTCAGGTTAAGTACGGACCTCCAGAACACATTAAGTACTTAACCCGAGGTACCACTGTATTTGAATAATAATAATGTGCTTTTCGTGCATTAAAGGCAAGCAGGCAGCTGTCTTGCATGCAGAATGCCCCAGGCTCCGGCCCTGCAGGTGGTGCAAGGCTGAGACACATTCTTCCTCGTTGGAAGTGCTCAAGAGCCGCTGCCGGCCAGTGCAGCCTGCACTGAGCTGCCTGGGCCACTCGTCTTGATTCTGTAGAAGGCAGCTTCCTGGTCAACCATCGGTCAGCCTGAGCCACCTTGCTGGGCTGTTTTGAGGGGACAAAACAAGGGGGAAGAAACCCTTTGGAAGTAGTACAGTACGAGTTCCCTGCCTATGGGGGCCCAAAGTGGCGCTTCTGTCTCTTCGCATTGCACAATTTTTAGCTTGCAGGATTTGCTCCCGCAAGCTCCGGTGATTGATGGCTGTGGGTTAGGCAGATTTGCGGGGTCGATAGCAGAACTGTTCAGCTACCATGAGCTCAGTGGAGCCTCCACGCCCAGAGGCAGCCTACCCCTCTGTTGCAGGTAAAGGTAAAGGGAACCCTGACCATTAGGTCCAGTTGTGGCTGACTCTGGGGTTGGGGCGCTCATCTCGCTTTACTGGCCGAGGGAGCCGGCGTACAGCTTCCGGGTCATGTGGCCAGCATGACTAAGCCGCTTCTGGCGAACCAGAGCAGCGCACGGAAATACCATTTGCCTTCCCGCCAGAGTGGTACCTATTTATCTACTTGCATTTTGACGTGCTTTCGAGCTGCTAGGTTGGCAGGAGCAGGGACCGAGCAACGGGAGCTCACCCCGTCGTGGGGATTTGAACCGCCAACCTTCTGATCGGCAAGTCCTAGGCTCTGTGGTTTAACCCACAGCGCCTCCCGTGTCGCAGGAATCTGGAGCTAAACAAAAACAAAAACAGGAACAGTGCCCGCTTAGCAGTTTTTCAGGTTGCTTCCAGCTGGCCGGCTGTCGGAATTGCAGCCCCTGTCCAGGGGCAACACACACACCCCTTGCCCATTGACCCTCGGCAAGAAAATTGGCCTTTTGGGAAATGTGGTTCTTTGGGGCTGGCTAATTTTGTAGGAGCAACTTCTCCTCGTCTTCTAGGAATGTCAGAAATCCTTCTGTGAAAGCGAGGTGGGTGGGGACTCCTAGCCCTTCCTCCCCACCCCTCCCTTGGGAGTCTGATCTCATCAGCTCAGCTTTCTCCCCCCGCCCCCCCTTCTTGCTTTGGTAGCTGTTTCACTTGCCTAATTTGGTGCGCCTTTGCCTCGCCGTGCCCTGATTGGCCATCCGGGGCAGGGAAGGAAAGGGGGGGCACTTTTTGCAGATCCTAAGTTTACTTTCCTTTCTGGAAACCGGAGCCTCGGCTGGCCTCTCCCCTTCCTATTCCTCCCCACACTTAAGGGGCAGGGCTTTCTAACTGCAAGGGAACAGAAACCAGAGGCAGCCTGGCAGCGCAGCAAACGATCCCTTGACCCCTTCTGCCTCTTGCCCGCCTCTCTGTTTACTTCCCAGAAATCTCCCCTCCTCTTTGCAAAAAGAACCTCTTCCGTTTCTTTTTTCTCTCCCCCTTCTTGAAAGTTTGCATTTCTTTTTTCCCGGCACCTGGAGAAAAGTTGAGTCAACTAAACCCAGCCCAGCGTGCTCACTTCAACCGTTCCACTGTGGAAACTGCTGCTGCTTTGAGGAATTATTATTAGACTCCTCCTCCTCCGCTTCCCCTCCTTTCCCCCTTCTTCTGAATTTCCTTTTTTCGATTAAGCAATTAATTGCTTTGCCTCTAGCAGACACTTGCTTTTATTCCACGTTTTATTCCTGTACCGCTTTGTACCTTAAAGGAAAATAACTCGAGGCGGTTTGCGGCGCGTTAAAACGTCAAATGAAACAAACCCAGAGGAAAACAACAGCTGGGTTGGTTAGAGCGTGGCTCTGAGAACGCCAAGGTTGCAGGTTCGAGCCCCGTCCCGGGCAGCAGCTGAATATTCCTGCATTGCAAGGGGTTTGGACTAGATCAGGGGTCAGCAACCTTTTTCAGCCATGGGCCTCTCCACCGTCCCTCAGACCTTGTGGGGGGCTGGAGTATATTTTGAAAAAATAGTGAACGAATTCCTGTGCCCCACAAATAACCCAGAGAGGCATTTTAAATAAAAGCACACATTATTTTTTCTTTTTTTTTGCAGGATAATCTTTATTAGTTTTTTAGTTATATACTATACATATACATATTACATTACTTTTTACATTTATACTTGCTCCTAAGAGCTGACTTCCCTCCTTCCTTCTTCTGGCTTTTTTGTGTCATCTCTTGATTTTTCGCATTGTCTTTATCCAATTTGCATATAATCTTCCATAAAATGTCTGTAGACAAATAAATCTTTCTATATATACAATTCTTGCTGTCTGTCTGTATTCATTATAAATACTGTTAGTTACTTTGGTCACTTTATACATTTTTACTTCTTATTGTTATTATTTTCCCCGTTAATTTAGCTATTTCAGCGTATTCCATTACCTTCTGTCGCCATTCTTCTAACCTTGTATTGCCACTCTTCTAATGTTGGCACTTGTTGCTGTTTCCAAACCTGGGCCAACAATAACCTTGCCGCTGATGTTGCATATAAAAACAGTTTCTGGTCATTCTTAAGAAAGAATTCGAAAAGCACACATTTTACTCATTTAAAAACACCAGGCAGGCCCCACAAAGAACCCAGAGATGCATTTTAAATAAAAGGACACATTCTACTCATGTAAAAACACGCTGATTCCTGGACTGTCCGTGGGCCAGATTTAGAAGGCGGTTGGGCCGGATCCGGCCCCCCGGCCTTTGTTTGCCTACCCTTGGACTAGAATCAGCGATTCTCAACCGGTGGGTCCCCAGATGTTGTTGGACTACAACTCCCATCATCCCTGAGCTCTGACCTTGCTAGCTAGGGATGATGGGAGTTGTATTCCAACAACATCTAGGGACCCACAGGTTGAGAACCGCTGGACTAGATGATCCAATGCAGTTGTCTACCGGTATGAAAAGCGTATGAGTATATAGGAACCTTATCTGGTCCATGGGCCAGATTGAGAAGGCGAATGGGCCGCATCCGGCCCCCGGGCCCTAGGTTGCCTACCTCTGGACTAGGTGATGCTCAGAGTCCTTTCCAACTCGCTATGATTCTGTGAAACTCGAGCTTCAAGGGAAATAGTTCAGGTCCTTCTCTAAGGGACATCCTCCCAGGACCTGGGAGATCAGAGTTCGAGAACGTAGGAAGTCAGTGGCCCTCGCGCCCCAGCATTCTCTTCTTGCAGATGCCCCTGGGGGGGAACCCACGCTCCCCCCGAGGTCTCCAGCAGCTGAAATATTTGCCTCTGACGGTCATCGAGAACCCTCCACACAAAAAAAACTTACTCCTTTTTTCAGGGTTTCAGTGAGGGAGGAAATGACCCACGCCTGCTGGACTGAGCCCCGCTTGCTTTGTGCCTTGTTTCAGATACGGGGCGTGCATTTTTGTGGTAAAAAATAAAGCATTAAAAAGGGGATGGGGAGCTAGTATTGCCATGTTGCACAACTGAGAGAAATGTGGAATTCGGCCTTGCAAGAGAAAGCCAATAGAAACATCCTGTCTGTGAGATCATGCTCGCTGAGGACGGCCAAAACAGCAGCCGGTTTCAAGCAAAGATTTTGCAGACATTAGGAGGCACTTTTGGTTTTTTTAGGTTGCTGGGGGGTGGGCAGGGAGAGAGACAGTGCAAATCAGGCCCTTTCGGGGGCTCTGGTGTGGCCTCTCCACAATTCTGCCTCCTTCCAGAACCAAATCAGCTTCAGGACTCGATAGTCAAAACAAGCTAAAACTCTGCAATGGCTGCCAAACGCAAAGCTTTTGAGCCAGCCGGTTTTAAAAAACCCCGTTGAAGTTCTTACTGCCTGAGAGGGAGGAAGAAGCCCTTTGCAGAGAGAGGGTGTCATCCGAAACAGGCCTAGTGCTCAGCAAATTCATTGCAATATTTTGAAGTACAGTGGTACCTCGGGTTACATACGCTTTAGGTTACAGACTCCGCTAACCCAGAAATAGTACCTCGGGTTAAGAACTTTGCTTCAGGATGAGAACAGAAATCGTGCTCCGGCGGCATGGCTGCAGCAGGAGGCCCCATCAGCTAAAGTGGTACCTCAGGTTAAGAACAGCTTCAGGTTAAGAATGGACCTCTGGAACAAATTAAGTACTTAACCCGAGGTACCACTGTATTAGCACTTTACTGAATTGTGTTGAGTGTTCTGACAAATTTGTTGTTGACGCTTGCTCAGTTTATATGTTACCGTGTTTGACTCTGTAGTTTGCGTTTGGGTCCCTGCTAATGTTAGCAATTTTTTAAAAATAAATTTTATTAGTTTTTTAACATATCATTTTCAACAATAATTAAACATAGTTTTATATCTTACACAGTTTTTTTGAGTTCCATCAATCACGTCTGAAAATTTTCCAGTCTATTCCCTTTATTTACATTTCTTACTTTCACTATTACATTTAGATCTTATAACTAATACTTCTATTCGTTCTCTATTTTGTAATGTTTCATATATTCCTCCTTATAAAACTTCTTGTAGTCCTACTAATGTAATTTGTTGATTACAGTTGCTCACAGGTTTCGAATCCTTTCTGTCTTTTTATCTAATTCTGCGTAGTCCATTAATTTTGTCTGCCATTCTTCTTTCGTCGGACCGCTGATGTTAGCATTTTTTGCTGGAAAAGCGGAATGCAAATATCAAATCTGAATCAGCTCAGCTGGTAGCGTGTGAGACTCTTAACCGCAGAGTCATGGGTTTGATTCCCCACATTGGGCAAAAGACTCCTGCCTTGCAGGGGGTTGGACTAGATGACCCTCGTGGTCCCTCCCAACTCTGCAATTCTAGGATTCTCTCGTTTCCTCTTTGGACTGGCCTTAAAATGCAGCAGGCAGAACTGGGATGAAGGTGATAGCACAGCCTGTCCCACTTCAGATGGGGGGTGTGTGTGCGGAGAGATCTCACTTTCTCTTAGGGCTCCCCTGCAAGAAAAAAAGTCAACTCAGCAGGGCCCTATCTCTCTGTGCCTCCTCCAAGGGAGCAGAAAGGGGAGAAAAGGCCTTTTCTTTTCTTTACTTCTTTTCTTTTTTACGATAATCATTATTGGTTTTTCAGTTACATACTCCACATACACATATTGTATTACATTTTACATTTATATTTATATAAGAGCTGGCTTCCCTCCTTCCTCCTTCTGGCTTTTTTATATCGCATCTAAATTTTTCGCATTGTCTTCATCCATTTTGTATATTGTTCTTCTTCTTCCATATTTGTCCATAGAATATCTCTAAACAAACAAATCCTTCTATATCTACAATTCTTGTTGTCTGTCTATATTCATTTACAGCTACTGTCAGTTACATTAGTCACATTGTACATTTTACTTCTTATTGTTTTTATTATCCAGTAAATTTCTTTGTATTTCACATTATGAGGTTTGTTTCAGTTCTACTGGTTTCACTATTTCACCTTATCTTTTCTATGTATGACATTAATTTTCCCCATTCTTTTTGAAATGTTTCATCGCCCTGTTCTCGAATTTCCCCCGTTAATTTAGCTATTTCAGTGTATTCCATTACCTTCTGTCGCCATTCTTCTACTGTTGGCAATTGCTGTTGTTTCCAAATCTGGGCTAATAATAACCTCGCCGCTGTGAGAAAAGGCCTTTTCAGTGGTGGCCCCTCAGCTAGCAGATTCGCTTTGCCAGCTTCTTAGGCACGAGGCAAAGTCTTCCCAGCCGTTTTTAACTTGATTTGCAGTTTGATTTTTGGCTCGTTTTCAGCGCTCAACTTTTAGCTAGATGTTCTCGATTGTTTCTGGTCCATGGTTTTGTTGCTTTAGGTTTAGGCTGTTTCATGGTGGTTCTTAATGTTGCAAGTTGCTTTTCCCCGTTAAAAAGATGAATATGTTTTTTAAATGTATATCATAGAAAACAAACCCGGCAACCAGATTGAGCAGGTTGACACTAGAACCTCTAAACCTAAGTTTTACGTTCAAGGAATCTATGTGTTTTTGTTTTGTTTTTCCCCACGTGGGGACCTGGGACATCTCTGCCAACTTGAATGCTTCTCCTGCAAACTCTGTGAAATGCAGGTAACTGCGACGATCGTGGGCCGGAAGCCACACAGGTTGCTTTGCCAGTATCGCAACAGCAGCTGCCCTGAACATATTGGAGTTCCGTGCGTGGACCACAGAGGACGGCTGCATTGGTGGCTCGCGAGAAAGAGGGGAAACGAAACTCTGCAGGAGCTCGCTGTCAAGGGAAATGAGTGACGCGGAGCCACAGAGCGTGAAAGGAGGAGGCCGGCTTAGATTTGTGTTCATCTTCGAGTCTCAGATCAGTGCAGATTTGATTCTCGAGATAGCTTACATTCCCAAAAAAAATATGCTTTCAATATAATTGCCTTGCCTTCTCCCCGGAGATGCGCATCCTTTGCAAATGTCCGCGGTCTTCAGATGTGTGCATTCTGTTTCTCGTAACGCATGTCTAAATTGAATTGTGCCCTAATTGGAAACAGCAGGGTTTTATGGGGAAAGCAGAGGCTGGAATTGCTCAGATTATCTTCATTGCTCGCTCGCTCTTTCTTTCTCGTTTGGGTCGTGTTGGCAATGCCTCCCGGGAGACTCTGTGGCTGGCGTGTCACATTTCGATCTCACGTATCGAAATGTTTGTCAGGGTCGCTGGCAGTCTCGGGCTAGCCGGTGGCCGCAACGCGATGAAGAGCCATGTGCCAGTTTCTGTCGCCTTAGGCACTCTTTAAGTCTGTGCTAGGTTTGATTTCTGCCTTAGTTTTGCACCTCTAAAATGGGAGCAAAGGTAGCCTCCCCAGAGTTCGTTGTGAGAATGAATAATGCGCTTGATAGAATACAAGGGTCCTCTAACGTGTATCTCAAGTGTTTGCCGTGCAAATAAAAGATGTCATCTAAATCCGGGACGGGTTGGGATCTGTGTTCGAAATTAGCCAAGCACACACTAATACCCCATCCTGTAGAATTCTATCAGTTATGTTTTATCTGCACAATTGGAACGAATTTCTGGAACCAAATTGCTTTTTCTGTGCAGCCTGAGCAGGAGCAGTCACCATTGAGAAAAAGAGGTCGGAATAGGCCAATATATATGTGGACTGTCGCTGGATCAAGCGACTTTTCTTCTTTTAAGTACTCAAAGCTCTTAACCTAGCTGAAAGTTGTCATCTGAACTAGCCAGATATTCAACCGAGAATCAATCACGGTCAGTCCATCACTTGAGAAATAAGACTTTTAAGCCGTCTTGTCCCAAAATGGCAGCTAGACATTCCATTTTTGGCAACTGCAAACTTAGTTTCAAGAGCTATTTGACTGCTAGCTTTATATATCTGAGTTGAGTTCTGTGGCTCGCCAGAGGTTGTAAGACTACAAATCCCATCAGCCCCTTCTGGCACAACCGCAAGCACTAAACCAAGAACAAACCTTGGTTACAGCTCATGGTTTGTTGGGAGTAAGTCAGCTACAAAGCTTTGCACTGAGCAAAACCACAGCTTAGCTTTTGGGGAGCAATGACAGCAGAAGGGCTGAACGAATCAGGTTGTATTTTCCTTCTAGCTGGCGCTGTCCAAGCAATAGTTTGGCTTGGCATCGCATAGGGATCAGAGCAGTTGAGGACCCCGGCATAGCTCAGGGGCACACAGCGCATCCTTTTCATAGCAAAGGCTTCAGGTTGCCTTGCCGTCGTTGCCGTTTCACCGAATCCCAAGCAGCCAGGCTAGAATAGCCCTCTGCTTGAGAGACGCCCGGGATCTGTTCAGAGCACAGAGAAGAGCTAGGCTCAAAGAATGGCTCCTTCAATTCACTCTATTTAGCCATTCACTACATTTGCACCCCATCCTAACATGCACAGAGTTTGGGGAGCTTTTGGAGGAGGGCTTCAGATCTTTGATAGAAAACATAAGAGAAGAATGGCAGATGAAGTTGATGGACTATACTGAAATGGCTAAAATGACCGCAAGGGTCAGAAATCAGGAAGACCAACATTTTAATAAGGAATGCGGAAAATTTATAACTTATCTTAAAGACCATTGCAAGCAGTTAAAATCATTACAGTAGAACCTCTTCTTACAATCGCCTCTACTTGGGCCCGATCCAAGTTGTGACCGCGGCAAACCCGGAAGTAAATACCAGGTTTGCCGCGATTCACACATGCGCAGAAGCGGCTGCTGCCTGCACATGCGCACAATGACACTTCTATCAGCGACTCGGATCGACTTAACAGATGGACCTCAGGAGCTGATTACATCCATTAAGTAGAAGTTCCACTGTATTAGGATTAGAATATCACTTGTAGTTTAGGGTTGAATTCTGGACACAGTGGAGATGCAAAGGATTTGGACTGTCATAAAAGATGTGGGAGGAAATAATAGGACCCACAAAGGGGAGGATGGAAGTCCAGGATAGATAGAGAGATAGCTGTATAGTGAGAGACGAGACTCTTAATCACAGGGCTGTGAGTTGGAGCCCCATGTTTCGCGAAAAGTTTCCCTTATTTCAGGGGGTTGGACTAGAGAACGCTTGGGATCCCAGTTCTGTGATGATTCTGTGATCAGGCCCATGGCCCACCTAGTCCAGCATCCTGTTCTCACCGTGGCCAAGCAGATACCTGTGGGAAACCCACAAGCAGGATTCGAACCCAGAACCCTCTCCCGTTCCATGGTTTCCAGCCACTGATATTCAGAAACATCTCCCATCTGCGCACAGCCACTGCGGAGAGTAGCCATCTATAGTCCTTTCCTCCATAAATTTGTCCAATGTGCTTTTAAAGTGGCCATCGCTGTTTCCGGTGGAAGGGAGTTCCATAGTTTAACTATGCGCGCTGCGTAAAGAACTCCATCCTTTTTATCTGTCCTGAATCTCCCAACATTCGGCTCCATCGGACAGCTGTGAGTTCTGGTATTATGAGAGAGGACTTAAGACTTTTTTTATCAATTCAGTATATTTTCTTTTAATTGTCAAATAATTCTGTGTACATTGCGGCAGCCTTTGGCTATGTGCAATAAAACTGACTGACTGGTTGTGGGTGGTACCCCTTTTTGCTGCATAGGAATAAGTTGTTGTCATTGTTTAGTCGTGTCCGCCTCTTTGTGACTCCATGGACCAGAACACGCCAGGCACTCCTGTCTTCCACTGCCTCCCGCAGTTTGGTCAAACTCATGTTCGTAGCTTCGAAAACACTATCCAACCATCTCGTCCTCTGTCGTCCCCTTCTCCTTGTGCCCTACATCTTTCCCAACATCAGGGTCTTTCCCAGGGAGGCTTCTCTTCTCATGAGGTGGCCAAAGTCTTGGAGCCTCAGCTTCACGATCTGTCCTTCCAGTGAGCACTCAGGGCTGATTTCCTTCAGAATGGAGAGGTTTGATCTTCTTGCAGTCCATGGGACTCTCCAGAGTCTCCTCCAGCACCAGAATTCAAAAGCATCCATTCTCCGGCGATCAGCCTTCTTGATGGTCCAGCTTTCACTTCCATACATCACTACTGGGAAAACCATAGCTTTAACTATATGGACCTTTGTCGGCAAGGTGATGTCTCTGCTTTTTAAGATGCTGTCTAGGTTTGTCATTGCTTTTCTCCCAAGAAGCAGGTGTCTTTTAATTTTGTGGCTGCTCTCACCATCTGCAGTGATCATGGAGCCCAAGAAATTAAAATCTCTCACTGCCTCCATTTCTTAATGGAGCCGCCCAGAGTGGCTGGGGAAACTCAGCCAGATGGGCGGGGTATAAATAATAAATTATTATTATTATTATTAAGAATAAGTACTTGGGTGCTAGTTTGGTTTTATTATTATATAGCCTTATTTTACTATTAGAGATGTACCTTTCTACCTCTCTCTCTCTCTCTCTCTCTCTCCCCCCCACTGGCAGTTTTCTCTGATGTCTTTTTAATTGGCACAGCAAGCTTGTTAACCTGTAGACTGTATTCAGTGCATAATGGAAAGTTTCTAAGACAATCCGCTCCCATTTCCACGTTATCCTAAACCACAGGGCTCTGATTTCGCTGGCTTGGGATGCAGTTCCATTTTTTGTTCCGCGAAGCAAATGCAGAGGCACATGTGTCTATGTCTCGTAGACCAAGGATTGTGGATATACATGAATAATTCTCGGTCTGTAGGACAAATTGACACACAGAGAGAAGCGAATCACAGCTGGCTGAGTGTGTGATCAACATCTCCAGGTGGAATAATTTTTCCTGCCAGTACAGATTCCAAGAAATCACAAGTCTTGACTGTGAGCAATAGAGCTTGCCTCTGAGTAGCCTTCCGCTCAGACTGGGCAGGCGGACCAGCAGCGCCCCCCCCCCAAATGTCTTGCAACCTTCCTCCTGACAGAGATGCTTCTGGCACCGACATTGTGGCGTTTTAGTCATGTGCTAAAGATGCAGAACTTTATCCTAGCCTTTGACAGACAGACAGTTGATAGCTTGATAGATTGATGATAGATAATAAATAATGGTAGATAGACATGCGCACAACATATGACCTACCCTTTGATATTGGGAAAAATATTGTGTTTGAACAATGGGAAAAATTGTGGAAAGAAGATATGAAATTCACTATGTGTTATATACTGAAAGAAAATTACCTTAAAATGCAACATAGATGGTATTTAACACCTGAAAGAATAGCAAAAATGAATAAAAATTGTAGCGATGTCTGCTGGTGATGCAACACGGGAAAAGGTACTATGATACATATATGGTGGAATTGTTTAAACATCAAACAATTTTGGGAAATAATATATAATGAAATGAAAAAAAATGTTTAGATACTCATTTAGGAAAACACCAGAAGGTTTTCTATTGGGAATAGTACCAGGAAGCCTAAAGGAAGAAGATAAGACCTTATATTTATACGCAACAGTAGCAGCAAGGCTATTGATTGCGAAAAACTGGAAAAGTGGTATAATACTGACAAAAACAGAGTGGCTTGCCAAATTATTGGAGTATTACAATATATCCAAAACAATGGAAGAAATTGGAAGGATTTCAAAAGAAAAGATAGATAGGGACTGGAAGGTGTTTAAAAGATACTTGCAAAATCATATCGAAAAATCAGAACTCCTATTAGAATAAACAAGTTCCGTTTCAAATACTGAAATATCAAATAAGATGGATAACAATGTGTAATAGAAAAAGAAGTATGAAATTAGGCTAAAGGTGTGTGAAAGAAAGTAATAGAAGTGGAAAGAAATTGTAGTCGGCGGTTCGAATCCCCGCGGCGGGGTGCGCTCCCGCTGCTCGGTCCCAGCGCCTGCCAACCTAGCAGTTCGAAAGCACCCCCGGGTGCAAGTAGATAAATAGGGAGCGCTTACCAGCGGGAAGGTAAACGGCGTTCCGTGTGCTGCGCTGGCTCGCCAGATGCAGCTTGTCACGCTGGCCACGTGACCCGGAAGTGTCTGCGGACAGCGCTGGCCCCCGGCCTCTTGACTGAGATGGGCGCACAACCCCAGAGTCTGTCAAGACTGGCCCGTACGGGCAGGGGTACCTTTACCTTTACCTTTACCTTTTTAGATTGGAAGTCAAACACAAAGGTGGGCTGAGGGGTGGTGGATGGTGATGGGGAAAGGAACTATTTGTGGGATTGAGTGTAAGTATGTTTGAACACTTTTAAGGATTGTATGAAATGTATGTTTGTATGCTTGTATATGTGTATTAATGATGAACTATTTTAACAATAAAAACTTATAAACAAAAACATATGACCTACCCTTCATTCATTCATTTATACCCCACCCATCTGGACTCTTAATTTGTTTTAAGTGATTTTTAATACTGAACAGTGGTACCTTGGTTCTCAAACTTAATCCGTTCCTGAAGTCCGTTCCAAAACCAAAACGTTCCAAAACCAAGGTGCGCTTTCCCATAGAAAGTAATGCAAAATGGATTAATCTGTTCCAGATTTTTAAAAACAAACCCTAAAACAGCAATTTAACAGGAATTTTACTATCTAACGAGACCATTGATCCATAAAATGAAAGCAATAAACAATGTACTGCAGTCACACAATCAATCAGTCGCTGAACTGGGTTCCACACAGTCACAAAAAAACGAAAACGAAAGACCCGCAAAAACAGGCAGACTTCAGCGTAACACTCAAAATGGAAGTGTGGCACTCAAATTGGAAGCATCACACTCAAAACGGAGCACGTTTGGCTTCCAAAGAAAGTGCTCTTCAAATAGTTCGTATATTTCTTCCAATCTTCTGTAAATCTCTGGTCCCACAGGTTTCAAATCCTTCCTGTCATTTTGTCCAATTCTGCATAGTCCATTAATTTTGTCTGCCATTCTTCTTTCGTCGGAATTTCTTCTTGCTTCCATTTCTGGGCTGCAGGGATATCTTTCAAGAACGCCCAGGCTGCGCTGCAAATTCAGACGTGGGCACACAGACACTGATGCAAAAGGCTTGGCCTTCCTCTCTGCACTGTGTCTTAGCAGGCCTTGTTTCGGTAGAATTAGGAGCTGCAACAACAATTACCTCTACCCTGAACTTGCATTTTGCTTAGCTTTTCGGTGCCTGTGTTGAAAAGCTGAGCTTTGTGGAGGAAGAATAGACGATAGACAGGCATAAATATCTCACAGAATAAACATTGATGGTGCCAGTTAAACAGTGTCCATCGATTTTATTATTTACTTCCCTATTACATTTCTATCCCACTTTTTTTCTACAAGGAACTCAAGGTGCTTCACATGGGCCTCCTCCTACTTTTTTTTAACCCCCCACAACAACCCTGTGAGGGAGGCCAGGCCGAGGGGCAGCGACTGGCCCACCCAGTGAGCTTCATGGCTGAGTGGCGATTCGAACCCTTGTCTCCTCACCCAACACTCTAACCACTGCACCACACTGCCTGTTGTGGATTTTCCTGATCCTTTGCCAAGGGCATGGAGCGAACGTGTGCCGTGCATGACTGTTAAGGGTGCTCTGAGCCCGGCTTCAGCTGGGGAGGGCGGGATATAAATAAATTATTATTATTATTATTATTATTATTATTATTATTATTATTATTCTGTTCAGAGTAGTTAGCCTGTCGCCTTCAGCTGTGGGTGCTGAGGGCTCGCTCCTTGCGGGTGACTGGCTAGCCGAAAGCCCACCCTCCGCCCCGGTGCTGAATTGCCCCATTGCAATTCACCCCCCTAAAAACATTCCTTCTCTCCCCATCCCGCACCCAGTCCAATCTGTTTGATCATCTGTCTTGACCTGCTTATGAATCCTCCCAGTTGCTCCTGTTTTGTCTGGGAGAGGCAGCGGTTTCAGCAAGCAGTCATTATTTTTCTGCTTTGTTGCTTGGCACACGTTCTCACTCTCTCTCTCTTCCCCCCGGCCCCTTCCTCCAGATTTATAGCTCGTGCCACGAGTGCCATCTTGTGGCATTTTTCCTCACTGTGATTCTCCGCCGCTGAAATGTTGCTGCTGAAATCTCTTGCAGTGAAAGGGAGTAGCTGCTGATGTGGATTAAGGAGTCTGGTATCAAGGCCAGCAGCTTCCAGATTCTTTCTACCTGTCCCCTATGCAGGTGCTTGTGTTAGAATACAAGGATGCGCGTGGCGCTGTGGTCTAAACCACTGAGCCTCTTGGGCTTGCTGATCGGAAGGTTGGCGGTTCGAATCCCCACCACGGGGTGAGCTCCCATTGTTTGGTCCCAGCTCCTGCCAACCTAGCAGTTTGAAAGCACACCAGTGCAAGTAGATAAATAGGTACCGCTCTGGCAGGAAGTTAGACAGTGTTTCCGTGCACTCTGGTTTCTGTCACAGTGTCCCGTTGCGCCAGAAGCAGTATAGTCCTGCTGGCCACATGACCCGGAAAGCTGTCTGTGGACAAACGGCGGCTCCCTCGGCCTGAAAGCGAGATAAGCACCGCAACCCCATAGTCACCTTTGACTGGGCTTAACCATCCAGGGGTCCTTTACCTTACCTTGCTTGTGTCGGAACCACAGGTGAACCGTTACGGAAGTTCTGCCACACGCCCTCTTGGTAGTCAAGGTAACTCCACAATTAATAGGTAGTTGTTATAGCAAGGAGCTCATATAGGTTTATAGTCACTCGCTTTGATATAAGCTAATTGGCTGGCTTTGATGCTGTCCTTATCTCTCTGGGGTTTGGTGCGCTGGGCTCCCAGAAAGGGAAGTTTGGGTATTTGCCACCTACGCCCTCATCTGGTCAGTAGGGCTGGGGATAATCTGGTTTTTCAGCTTCATGGCATATCACCAGCTAAACATTGTGACCTGCAGATATATCACGTCTGAAATAAAGATGAAGCTGTTATTCAACTTCGTGATATATCACCAGCTAAACGTTGTGATACACTAATATATCACTATGTCTGAAATAAGCTTGGAGCTTAATAGGGGCCTTGACTGGCTTCACAGTTTTCCCCACATAGTCATTTTTGTGTGGCGCACACACATCAAAAATTATGAAACCATATCATGATATGTGCTTGAAACCAGTTTTTGACAATATATTGCCCAGCCCTGATTCGCAGTATATCCACCAGGTCAAAAACCATGAAACCGATAATCACGATATGGGCTTCAAACTGGTTTGGGATGATACATGGATATATCGCCCAGCCCTACCGGTCAGAAGTCCAGGGAAGTCCTGGCCAAACTGATATATGCTGCTTTGTGTTATAAGGAATATATCAACGTTCCCTTGGGTTTGGACAAACCATCTCCTTGCTGCAGCGTCCATATGTAAACACTCAGAAACCTTGTGGGCTGGTTTGCTGTAAGTGTACCCCTTTCTCTTTATAAGGCCCTGAACCGATCCACAGTATACACAATGCTACTCCTAAGACCCTACAAGACCCCCTTACCGCAATCAAAGGCCAGTGGGGCCACAACGTGGGATATGAAATAAACCCTGCCCAGTGGATTAACTGTGGGGTCTAAGCCTCCCTTCGAATCCATCTCAGCCTTGATTCTTACCTGTAAGGTAAAGGGACCCCTGACCATTAGGTCCAGTCATGGCTGACTCCGGGGTTGCTGCACTCATCTCGCTTTATTGGCCGAGGGAGCCTGCGTACAGCTTCCGGGTCATGTGGCCAGCATGACTAAGCCACTTCTGGCAAACCAGAGAAGCGCATGGAAACGCCATTTACCTTCCCGCCAAAGCGGTACCTATTTATCTACTTGCACTTTGACATGCTTTCGAACTGCTAGGTTGGCAGGAGCAGGGACACCCCGTTGCGGCGATTTGAACCGCCAACCTTCTGATTGGCAAGTGCTAGGCTCTGTGGTTTAACCCATAGCGCCACCCGCATCCCTATTCTTACCTGTAGGTGGTACCTAATGCCATGGAAGCTGGTGCTGATACACCCAGGAACCTCGCCTGAACGCTGGAGAGGTTGCACCTCTACAGGCATATATGTATCTGCTCTGATCTCTGCAGAAAAACACGGAATATTGTGGCAGACTCGAGGTCTGGGTTTCGAGGTTTTCCTCCGTGTCGCTGAATCTTCACCTGGTCACTTTTAGGATTTCTTCGTTCCAGGACTGGGTCAGTCGTCCAGCTCAGAGGGCCACATTGAAACCAGGTCAGGGTGGAGCGGGAGTCTTCAGGGCACAAGATTTGTATGTCGTCCTTGTGAACAGGATAAAAGGCAAGCAGTAATTGGCAGACCCCCGCGGTAATTACTTTTCCAGTATTTGAGGGCAGCAAGGTATTAAAACATTTCTTGAAAGCCCCCGAGAAAACTCTGAAGATACGGACTGGAGAAATGATGAATATTGAACAAGCGGTGGCTTCGTTCATTTCCGTCACTTTTCATATATATTAATTTCTGCAATTGGGTGGGCAGAGCTGAGATTCCCAGGAGAAACACTAAGAGGGACATGGGCTGCCCAGATACATTTTGAGGGTGGTTCTGCATTATTTAGCCAGTCAGGAAATCCAGCCTCCTTGTCTGTTGATTTTAACGTTGGTCTGCGAGCAGTGGGACGCGGTTTCAAAGATTTACTGGGTGATCTCGCCTCAGTGACTTGCCCAGCCAACGTGCCTGGTGGGGTTCTCTTGAGAATAAGATTGGGGTGGAGTGGTGAGTCAATGGATGCTGCTCCTGAGCTGTTCTGGAGAAATTGCCGGGATTAGCCGTGGATACATCACTATTCCATTTCTGTGATGGTTTATAAAGCCGTAAACAACTTGGGACCTAAATGCTTTAAAGTTCCAATGATGGCAACACAAGAACGGGGCCTTTTCTGCAGTGGCTCCCTATTTGTGTGATGCTATCCCGGGGGGCGGGGTTGCCTGGTGCCTTCATTATATATCACCAGGAGAAAACGTTTGTCTTCGACCAGGCCTTTGAGACTGATTGACATCTTTTACCCCTTTTTAAATGGGAGAGGGGGAGTTCATTGGTTTGGGGGGGTGTTTTTCTGTTCTTGTTTTTATTACGTATTCTGTGTTTTTTATCTTGTGTTTTTATTCTGCGATATACAGATGAAGGGCAAGATACAGATTTAATAAATCACCGTACAGTGGTACCGTAGTTCCTTGGTACTCAAACAACTTGGAACCTAAACTCTGCAAACACAGAAGTGTTCGGTTTGTGAACTTTTTTCAGAAGCCGAACATGCTCCGGTTTGAGTGTTACGCTTCTGGTTTGAGTGTTATGCTGTGATCTGTCTGTTTTTGTGGCTCTTTTGTTGTTTGTGACTGTGTGGAACCCAGTTCAGCCAATGATTGATTGATTGTGTGACTGCAGTACATTGTTGATTGCTTTCATTTTATGGATCAGTGGTCTTGTTAGATAGTAAAATTCATGTTATATTGCTGTTTTAGGGGTTGTTGTTTTTTAAAGTCTGGAATGGATTAATCCGCTTTGCATTACTTTCTATGGGAAAGTGTGCCTTGGTTTTGTAACGCTGATGTGTTAACCTGTGTACATTGCTTCTGTATATATGCAATGAAGCCCTTCCAATCTTCCTTAAATTCATTATCCTCTCTTTCCTCTTAGTTTCATTGTCAATTTTGCCAATAATAAATTATTATTATTATTATTATTATTATTATTATTATTATTATTATTGCTTTTTCTCCACAGTGTTCCCAACTCGTGCCCAGCCAGTCCGCGTGGCGCTGGCTCCTCAGGATATCGCTTCGCACAGAATATTACCTCGGACCTGCAGCTAGTGGCGGAATATGCGGCCAAGGCAACGTCTGAGCAGCAGGCAGATGCATCTGGCGGAGACAGCCCAAAGGTACCACGAAACCTTCCCCTCTTCTTCTGCATCCTTGCAAAGGCCGGGGAGCCCGGCGTTCCATTAATCACTGCTAACGGCGGCGGCTCAGCTGTCACTTCCTCCCCTCTAGGGTTGCGACGGGGTGGGCTCCCTGGTTCCGGTACCAGACAGTTGAGTAAATTGTAGATGCATTCCTGCCAAAGGATTCCCCTCGAGGGTCGAGCGAGAGCTGCTTCTCCTGTCCAGCCAGGCAGGTTGGCGTAATGTTGCATACAAGGTCTCTCTCTTGAGGGGGTCTTGCAAAGGCTGCAAGGGTGTTCGACTCGATGGCAATCTCAGCTTTTCTCCTTGGCTGGTTGAAACCATCGCTCTTAAATAAGATAAAAGTAGGAATTGCAATACAGTCATACCTCATGTTACATTTGCTTCAGGTTGAGCGTTTTCAGGTTACGTCCCGCGGCAACCCAGAAGTACCGGAAAGGGTTACTTCCGGGTTTTGCCGCATGCACAGATGCGCAAAACGACGTGCAGAAACGGCGAATTGTGACACGCGCAGACGTGGGTTGTGTTCTGCTCATGTTGCGAATGGGCCTCTGGAACGGATCCCGTTCGCAACCAGTGTACAGTGGTAATTTGGTTCTCGAATGGCTTGGCTCCCGGACAAATTGGCTCCCAGACACTGCAAACTGTGTTCCGTTTTGCGAGCATTTTTCGGAAGCCGAACGTCTGACGCGGCTTGTGATTGAGTGCAGGAAGCTCCTGCAGCAAATCAGAAGCCGCGCCTTGGTTTTCGAACGGTTTCGGGAGTCAAATGGACTCCCGGAACAGATAAAGTTCGAGAACTAAGGTACCACTGTATCTTGAATGCACCGCATCAGGAAAAGACAAGAAGAAAGCAGTTTTTATAAGCAGAAGCGCAATGTCATAGAACTGCAGAGTTCGAGGGGCCCCCAAGGGCAGGAATCGCAACTCAAGCATCCACGACAGGTGGTCATTCAACATCTGCTTAAAGGCTTGCTTAAAGGATTTTTAAAAACAGGTTCAAATCTCTGCTGGTTAAAATACCAGAGGTTGCCTCTGTAAGAGGCGTTATAAGAGGCATCAGCACAAGAATTTCTCTCCAACATCTGATCAAAGCTCCACCTGATCCAGCATCAATGCCTTTGGGAAGCCTGCAAACAGGGCACGACCCACCCCTGTTGCTTTAATCGTGAGAAGACTTTATGCAATTAAAAAAGCAAAACAGAGCTTCTCCAGTGGCTGTTGGGTCACGTGGAGGAATCACGGTTTGGCCTTAGAAGCAGAGATATAGGGGATTTTCCACTGTGAAACTGTTTCATTGGTTGGGGTAGGGACACAGAGGGGCTGTTTGCTCTTGCCTTGGGACGCATCTGCCTTGCCAGCTGCCGTTGTGCTCAGCAAAATCTCCCCCAAACAGTTAATGAGCTGCTGTGCCACCAAAAACTCCCTTGCGTAATTGCAAAAATGTGAAGACACTAGCAGGATTGAAGTAAATCCTACAATGAGGATATATAGTAAAGAGTTAAATTGTGCGATTGGATTTGATATGGGATACCTGTTAAAGGGAAGGAAGGAAGTCGTAAGCTCGGAGGAACAAATAGGGTTTTTTTATGTTTCTTTTTGTAATGTTGGAAATGTTGTTTAAAGGAAACCAATAAAAAATTTTATATATATATAAAAAAACTCCCTTGCACGCCTGTCTTTTGTGCCGCTCACCTGCAGGATGAGTCCAAGCCTCCGTACTCCTACGCCCAGCTGATTGTCCAAGCTATCTCGTCGGCCCAGGACCGGCAGTTAACACTAAGTGGCATCTATGCCCACATCACCAAGCATTACCCGTATTACAGGACGGCGGATAAAGGCTGGCAGGTGAGCAAGGGCCTTGCCCGGGGGGGGGGGGTGTCTGCGGAGGTGGAGCTCTCAGTCTTGCTCGAAACAAAATTCAATCCACCACTTGGCTTTGGGGTCGTCATTCTCCTGCCTCTTTGTCCCCGCAGAATTCCATTCGGCACAACCTTTCCTTGAACCGCTATTTTATTAAAGTCCCGCGTTCCCAGGAGGAGCCTGGGAAGGGCTCGTTCTGGAGGATAGATCCCCCCTCCGAAGGCAAACTGGTGGAGCAGGCCTTCCGGAAACGGAGGCAGAGGGGGGTGTCCTGCTTCCGAACCCCCTTTGGGCCCCTCTCATCCCGGTAAGTTCTTCTTCTTGTTGTTTATATCCCATCTTTTCCTCTGACACAGGGACTCAAGGTGGCACCAACTGCTGGCATGCGCTTCCCACTGGCAGCCTGCCAACTTGCCAGATTTGGCAAGGCTGAAAGGGGCAGCATACATCTTATCCGCTCAGTCAAGCTTTTGATTAACCATCTGAATGGGGGGGGGGGTGTTTCCAAGTCAAACCCATTTTGCTGTGAGTGGCGCTAATCAGCAAGCTATTGGGGAGGGAGATAAGGGACGCTAGCAATAAAGGAGGCTGCCTGGTAGGGGGAGGTAAAGACAGCGAACTTGCAAGGAGAGGAGACGGGAAGACTAAAGGAATGAGGAGAGAAATTAGAAGAAAAGGAGGAGCAAAAAACTGCTCCAGCTAAGGGAAAGACACTAAGGCAAACAAGAGGGAAGGGAGTGTTGAAAGGAAGCAGCTGATCGGCAAGCAATCGGGGAGGGAGATAAGGGACGCTAGAGAGAAAGGAGGCTTCCTCAGGATTTTTGCATTGGGTCACCCCAAATTCACCATCAGGTCACATAGCATGTCCATGGCTACAGCCTGCACCAAAAACACACACACATCCACTGTTTCGTGGGGCCCCAGTGGTGCAAAAACATGGTTACAAAGCACAGATCCACATGGATTCTCAGGATTTTTGCATTGGGCTATCCCAAACTCACCTGTCAAATCACATGTCTGTGGCCACAGCATAAACCACAAAAATCATACATCCACTGTTTCATTCAGAATTTTTTTTTATTGTTTTCCTCCTCTAAAAACTAGGTGCGTCTTATGGAGCGAGAAATACAATGCCTCCTAAAAACAAGTCAGGATCAAATTAAAATCTAATTAGATGACTTTCCCCAGGATTAGGGTTGGGAACAGTAAATGCTCATCAGGCCCAACTGTTTGTAAAGTAAATGGGTGAGGTTCTCCAGGTTTGGGGGCATGCGGCTGCTCTTCACTGTAATTCTGGCTGCATGATTCACTCGGTCACCAGACCCACACAAATGAAGGAAAATCCGGCGAGTCCCGTCCAGTCCAGCGGCTGGCTCTCCGAGTGCCCAACTAGGCGCCTTAGCCGAGCCTCCCTCTGCCCTCGCCTTTGGCTCACTGCCTTCTTGCCTTCCAGGAGTGCCCCTGCGTCTCCGACTCACCCTGGCCTGCTGTCGCCCCACACCAGTGGCCTACAGACCCCAGAGTGCCTGTCCAGGGAGGGGTCGCCCATTCCGCACGACCACGACTTCGGCTCAAAACTAGCCTCTGTCCCAGAGTATCGGTATTCGCAGAGCGCCCCCGGTGAGTAAATTGCAGTGTTTCTTTGCAGGAGAGAAGGAATTACATTATTTGGTGTGGCAGCAGCTGCCCTTGGGAACTCCCCGTCTATTGACCTCACGCAGACGCCTTCTTTGTATAGGCAGCCCAAGATTTGCACGGGGGGGGGGGCGCGTTCCTGGTCCCTATGCACATAAGCCCACTCTTATGATCTGCACGTCCATTGAAAGCGCTCAAAATGGTCACAGCTTGTACTCTTTTCAGTGCCTGTTAGAATCATTTTGGTGCAGAGATACACAGAAGGCTGGTGTGTATTTTAATCTGCTTTCAGCCCACTGCAGATTTTTTTTAAAAGTTTTAAATATTTGGGGTTGGGGGGTTATAATATTTTTTATTGGTTTTTAAAAGAACAAATTCAAAATAATAAAGGGGAAAAAACTTTTACCATATCCATATATGAGATTCTCTGAATTTCACGACTTCATTCCGTGAAAAATTCATTCCGTGGAGGCTGCGATCCAGCGGCAGCCATAGGAACTTTGTTTTGGAGTAACACCAGTGCTATTTTTCTGTGGAGACACCAGGGGACACATCCCCCTACACATTTTGTGAATCTAACAGGAAAAGAAATCCATTGTATTTATTTTCCCTGATTTGAACTGTATTTATTTTCTCCCCGGTGGTGATTTTCTTGAGTCAAAATGAGAGTATCCCTAAACATTTTTTAAGGGAAAAAAAGCACTGAGTTATATCATAAAATTATATATCAACCGAAAGATAATTTAATGAAGAATGTAATGCAATAACTTTTATGAAGGATTATTTATTACAACAGCAGTCATAAAGAAGAAACGTGAAACACACAGGAAAAATGAGATATACAGGTTAAGTTGCCATGTTGGCACTTGGCGATAAATAAGTGGGTTTTGGGTTGCGGTTTGGGCACTTGGTCTGTAATAAAGGTTTGCCATCGCTGTCTCAGAGTCATTGAGCTGCAGCGGACAGGAGTTGGATCCCAGCAGCCTCCCTGCTTTGCCTGAGCGCTAGTGTTCTTGGGGTCGAATTTCCAATTTCCCTTTTCCTTTTCTTCCCAGGCTCGCCCGTGAGTGCCCAGCCGGTGATCATGGCCCTCCCTCCCCGGCCCTCGGCCCTCGTGGCCAAGCCGGTGGCCTACATGCCAGCCTCCATCGTGACCTCTCAGCAGCCTTCGGGGCACGCCATCCACGTCGTCCAGCAGGCCCCCACAGTCACCATGGTCAGGGTGGTCACCACCTCTGCCAACTCGGCCAATGGGTACATACTGACCAACCAGGTGCCGGCCGCAGGCACCCATGAAGCAGCAGGAGCCGTCTTGGACCTGGCTGGTGAGACCAGAGGTAGAGTAGCACTCCTGGCGGGATGTGGGTTCCCCGCGGGGAATGCTTTTGCCTATCCATTTGCAAACTGCTTTGGTAAACTCACAAAAAACCCAGGGAGATTCAGCTGGCACCTTCATTCTACGCCTTTAGGTGCCAGGTGAAAATGTTCCTGTTTAGTCAGGCCTTTGGCTGGTTGGCATCTGATGCCCTTTTAAAATTAATCAAGTACCCAATCCATCTGTCGGCCGAGAGATTTAAATCTTGGAACAAGGCTGCCCTCGAGTCCTCGCGGATTAGGCAAACCAGTTAGGAGTGGGGTACATCTTCAAGCATGTGGGCAAGCTCTCTTCATAAGGGATTTAACGATAGCGTCCTTCATTTGTAGCATATGGACTGGAAACACAGAGCTGTAGAGGCTTTGCTCCATTTGACATTTGCTCTACAAGTCATTAATAATAATAATAATAATAATAATTTCATTTATCTGCCACTTATATGCCAAAGTGTTTTCTAGGTGGTTTACAACTGTAAATAGGACACGGGTGGCTCTGTGGTCTAAACCACTGAGCCTCTTGGGCTTTCCGATCAGAAGGTCAGCAGTTCGAATCCCCGCGACGGGGTGAGGTCCCGTTACTCGGTCCCTGCTCCTGCCAACCTAGCAGTTCAAAAGCATGCCAGTGCAAGTAGATAAATAGGTACCACTGCGGCAGGAAAGTAAACGGTGTTTCCGTGCGCACTGGTTTCTGTCATGGTGTCCCGTTGCACCAGAAGCGGTTTAGTCATGCTGGCCACCTGACCAGAAAAGCTGTCTGTGGACAAACGCTGGCTCTCTCGGCCTGAAAGCGAGATGAGCGCCACACCCCAAATTCCCCGTTGACTGGACTTAACTGGCCAGGGGTCCTTTACCTTTTTACCTTTTTTTACAACTGTAAAATCAGTCCATTATTAAAATGCACAATAGCATTGAGACCTCCTTAATTAAAAGAAAGAAGCGTAACAGCTAAAACAATCGGATCAGAAGTTCATTTCAAGGAAACCGTGGCCTGGACTGGTGTGTCTTCTGACAGCTGCCTCTCGTATTTCAGCAGGGAGACCCTGGTATTTAATACAGAATAGATCGGATGAATAATTAACCAAAGGCGAAACTGCAGAGCTGTAAATCCAGTCATCTCAAAGCAATATCACATCACATAAATTTAGTTGTCCAAATAACTCTCTGTTGTCCTGAGCATCTATGTGATTTTGCTGCTGCTCTGACAGATAGCCCAAAGTCAGGCCTTTCTGTCTCCGCGGAGGCAAAGAAAGCAAGTAAATAAATAAGATGTCCTCTGGAATCAATCAGCGTTCATTTCACTTGAGCTCGGAAAGGAGAACTTTTACTGCAGCTCACTTTGAGAGATGGGGGCGTGAGGCATGTCCTCTGTTTCTCCGTTCCCTGCAGAGGCACTGGTGGAAATTGCAGGGGTGACTGAAAATATTTCCGCACCGCTCATCCAGAGGAAGGGAGTAAGAAACGAAACAGGGTGGAGGAAACAGGCCCCCGAGGCTGCATGTTGAATAACAGGGACAATTCAGCACAGTTCTCTGACTCTTCCCGGAATGAACGGCCAGGTCAACAATTGATTCTTTCTTTCTTCTGCAGGAATGGATGAGAAGCCAACCATTGCGTTTGCTGCAATCCCCACTGCCAGCCGAGTTATTCAAACCGTGGCCAGTCAGATGGCCCAGGGGGTCCCGGGGCAAACAGTCACCATCCTCCAGCAAGCAGCGCCCATGACCATTGGGCAACACCAGCTCCCCGTCCGGGCAGTGACGCAGAATGGGAAGCATGCTGTGCCCACCAACAGCCTGTCTGGCAGCGCTTACGGTAGGCCATCCATCTTCTCTCCATTGCCCTGTTGCCCCTGGGGTTCCCGGGATGAACCCCGTTGTCCGTGGCATCTGTCTTCAGGCCCCGAGGTCTGGGCTGCACCCTTCAGCCACAGAAGTGATACTGGGAGGAGTGCCTCTTCCTGTTTCATCCTGCCTGCTCCTGAGATCAGCAGGAGAAGCTCCGCCGGAGGACCTACACGAGCCTCTTGGGACAGGGCCTTTTTTGCTGTGGCACCCTGGCTCTGGAAAAGCCACAGCATATCGCCTCCGACAGTTGAGGCAGAGCATAGACTTTGTGGCTAGCAGCCATCGATAGCTCTCCCCTCTTCCATGAATTTGCCCAGTTCTGTTTTAAAGCCAGACAGGTTGGCGGCTGTCTCTGCGGAAGTGAGTTCCATAGATTTAACTGTGTGTTGCCTGAAGAAGTGCTTTCTTTTCTATGCCCTGAATCTCCCAACCTTCAGCTCCATTGAATTTCCAGGAGTTCTAGTTTTAGGAGAGAGGGAGGAAAGCATTTCTCTGCCACTTTCTGCTCGCCGTGAATAATTTTACAAACTTCCATCATGTCTCTCCTCTGACTTGCCTTTTTCAGTAAACCGCAGCCTTTCCCAACCCTTCAATCTCCTTTTTGAGGCAAGGCAACCAAAACTGGACACAGTATTGCAAATGCGGCCGACCCATAGATTTTTGGAATCTCATTACAGTGGTGCCCCGCAAGACGAATGCCTCGCAGGACGAAAAACCCACTAGACGAAAGGGTTTTCCGTTTTTGAGTTGCTTCGCAAGATGATTTTCCCTATGGGCTTGCTTCGCAAGACGTTTCCGTCTTGCGATTTTTTTCGCTCCCCCCCCCCTTTTTCTAAGCTGCTAATAGCCTTTAAGCCGCTAAACCTTTAATAGCTGCTAAACCGCTAATCCGCTAAGCCGCTAATAGGGTTGCTTCGCAAGACGAAAAAACCGCTAGACGAAGAGACTCGCGGAACGGACTATTTTCGTCTTGCGAGGCACCACTGTATGATCCTAGCAGTTTTCTTCCAGTAACCAACACTTTGTCAACATCATCCTTGAGCTCTCCATTATGTCCCCTTGGCCTCATTCCTGTTGCTCACCTGCAGTCCAGACCCCACGGGAATATATGCGACATTAAGATCCTTTTCCTTGACGTGCACCCATCGATTTGCACACGCTTACTCGGAATTGCATTTCCCATTTTACCCCCCCATTTACTCAGTTTGGAGAGGCCCCTTTGGAGATCTCCGTAATGACCCTTAACAATTTGTGTCACAGTGATTGGTTTTAGGGCCCCCCCCCCCAAGTGCCACTTTAGCTTAGCGCAAGGGTTAATAATAATAATAATAATAATAATAATAATAATAATCTATTATTTATATCACATCCATCTCGCCAGGTTTCCCCAGCCACTCGGGGCAGCTTCCAGCAAAATATTGAAATACAATAATTCATCAAATGTTAAAAGCTTCCCTAAACAGGGCTGCCTTCAGATGTATTCTAAAAGTCAGATACAGTAGAACCTTGACTTACCACCACCCCTACTCACGAACAGTTTGACTCGTGACCGCGGCAAACCCAGAAGTAAATACCGGGTTTGCCGCGATTTGCGCATGGACAGAAGCGGCTGCCGCCATCTGCATATGCGCAGAATGGCGCTGCCGCTGAATGCGCACACGCAGAACGGCGCTTCTACCGGCAACCTGGATCGACTCACGAACGGACCTCCAGAACGGATTCCATAAATGAGTAGAGGTTCCACTGTAGTTGTTTATTTCCTTGGCATCTGATGGGAGGGCGTTCCACAGGGCGGGCGCCACTACCGAGAAGGCCCTCTGCCTGGTTCCCTGTAACTTGGCTTCTTGCATGGAGGGAACCGCCAGAAGGCCCTCGGAGCTGGACCTCAGTGTCCGGGCTGAACGATGGGGGTGGAGACGCTCCTTCAGATATACTGGACTTTAAAGGTCAGCGCCAACACTTTGAATTGTGCTCGGAAACATACTGGGAGCCAATGTAGGTCTTTCAGGACCGGTGTTATGTGGTCTCAGCGGCCGCTCCTAGTCCCCAATGCTGCCGCATTCTGGATTAATTGTAGTTTCTGGGCCACCTGCAAAGGGCGCCAATGTAGGTCTTTCAAGACCGGTGTTATATGGTCTCGACAGCCACTCCCAGTCACCAGTCTAGCTGCCGCATTCTGGATTAATTGCAGTTCCCAGGTCACCTTCAAAGGTAGCCCCACGTAGGGCGCATTGCAGTAGTCCAAGCGGGAGATAACTAGAGCATGCACCACTCTGGCGAGAAAATCCACAGGCAAGTAGAGTCTCAGCCTGGTGGGCTTGTGGTTCCGGCGTGTGTTTCTGTCCTTGTGACGTTGCAGCCTCTTTGTTTTCCAAGCAAGAGGAAAGCTGGCTAATTCATATTTTCGCCTCCGCCGCACAACGTGTGTTGGTAACAAGATTTTAAAAAGCAAAACCTGCCAACAGCCCCTCTGGTGTCCAACGAGGCCTGATGGAAGCATAGGGCACCAGGTAATTGCTCATTGTGCTCGAAGCCCTTGAACAATCACCTGGAATTGCCTGCAATTACTTCAGCGAGCCGAAAGTGGTGATTAGCAAATCTCCATCGAGAAGCACCCATTCCGCTGCGAGAGGGAAGGTGAAGAAGATTAAAGAGATTGTTTCTCTTCCCTTTTGCACCACTGAGAACTTAATTCCCCTCTTGACAATGAAATCCTAACAACCTTCGCCCAGAAGTGGGCCCTGCTGATTTTAACACCACTCGCTGGCAGATAAGTATTGTTAATTACATTGATGTTCGCTTATCTGTGCCGTGGGATTGCATTCTCTCAGGGCTTTAATTCTGCTCATCAGGATGAGTCCCTGTTCTCCTAGGGCACCTTCTTTTCGAGAAATTGGTTTGGTAGAGCCTTCTTGGTGGTAGCTCCACATTTTGCTTCCCAAGGGAAGAACCTTAGGGTAGAAAAGCGGGTAATAATACTAATAATAACAATAAATTATGTTCTTGGGGGACGGGGTGGGCTGGTGTGGAGGACTCCCTGGTCCTCAGTGGGGTAACTCTGTCCCTGAAGGACCAGGTGCGCAGCCTGGGAGTCATTTTGGACTCACAGCTGTCCATGGAGGCACAGGTCAATTCTGTGTCCAGGGCAGCTGTTTACCAGCTCCATCTGGTACGCAGGATGAGACCCTACCTGCCCATGGACTGTCTTGCCAGAGTGGTGCATGCTCTAGTTATCTCTCGCTTGGACTACTGCAATGCGCCCTACGTGGGGCTACCTTTGAAGGTGACCTGGAAACTGCAATTAATCCAGAATGCGGCAGCTAGACTGGTGACTGGGAGTGGCTGTCGAGACCATATATCACCGGTCTTGAAAGACCTACATTGGCGCCCAGTACGTTTCCAAGCACAATTCAAAGTGTTGGTGCTGACCTTTAAAGCCCTGAACGGCCTCGGCCCAGTATACTTGAAGGAGCATCTTTACCCCCATCATTCAGCCCGGACACTAAGGTCCAGCGCCGAGGGCCTTCTGGCGGTTCCCTCATTGCAAGAAGCAAATCTACAGGGAACCAGGCAGAGGGCCTTCTCGGTAGTGGCGCCCTCCCTGTGGAACGCCCTCCCATCAGATGTCAAAGAGATAAACAACTATCTGACATTTAGAAGACATCTGAAGGCAGCCGTGTTCAGGGAAGTTTTTAATGTGTGACATTTTAATGTATTTTTAGTCTTTGTTGGAAGCTGCCCAGAGTGGCTGGGGGAAACCCAGCCAGATGGGCGGGGTACAAATAACAAATTATTATTATTATTATTATTATTATTATTATTATTAAATAATAATAATTAACTATTGACTTAATGCAAGGCAAGGGTTGGATGAACGATCCACATGGATAACTATGGATTAGCGTTGGTTAACACAGTGCTGTTTTTCTAGAAAAAGAGGTGCCGGAACTCAACATGAAGGCCTCTCTTGTTCTCTTATGGTGCCCACTTAAGAGGTGCCGGAACTGAGTTCCAGCTGGAAAAAAAAGCCCTGGGTTAACACTTCTTTTGCTTTCTGTTTGTGTACTTAAGCTTGAATTGTTTGGGGGGGGACGTGTTCGTTTGTTTATAATACTAAATTAATTCTGCATGTGCCAAATTGTTGATTTTTTGTTGTTGAATTTACTGGAGCGCTCTGTGTGTTTGGCTTGCAATTGTATTTCCAACACTGTGTTTTTCGATGGTTCAAGTATTGGTTGCCAGCCCCTTTGGGGGGACAGCTGGCTCACTGTGGAAAAGCGGTGTCCAAGATGAGAAAGCGATAGAAGAAACAACTGCAATATGTAGAGATAGTTCTTTTTTTAAAAAAAAATAAAAATTATTGAGTTTTACATTTTCATCTTCATCACAATAATATGTCTAATACAAAGAAAAATACTGAATTTACCCCTCCCCACCCCGGCGACTTCCCTCAACTGCATCTGGTTTTTTAACATATTGCTTTCTCCTGCTTGTTTTGTTATACCTTGATATTGCATTCTCTAAATTAAATTTTATTTATTTATTTATTTATTTATACATACATACATACATACATACATACATACATACCTTGCCCATCTGAATGGGTTTCCCCAGCCACTCTGGGCAACTTCCAACAGAATATTAAAATACAATAACCTATTAAACAGGGCTGCCTTATTATGTTCTTATCATTCTAACCCCGTTTATGATTTCTGTTTTGTTTTGTTAATTGGAAGTGTTTAGTCAAGCCCTAGGGACGCGGGTGGCGCTGTGGGCAAAAGCCTCAGCGCCTAGGGCTTGCCCATCGAAAGGTCGGTGGTTCGAATCCCCGCGGCGGGGTGCGCTCCCATTGCTCGGTCCCAGCGCCTGTCAACCTAGCAGTTCGAAAGCACCCCCAGGTGCAAGTAGATAAATAGGGACCGCTTACTGGCGGGAAGGTAAACGGCGTTTCCGTGTGCTGCGCTGGCTCGCCAGATGCAGCTTTGTCACGCTGGCCACGTGACTCGGAAGTGTCTCCGGACAGCGCTGGCCCCCGGCCTCTTAAGTGAGATGGGCGCACAACCCCAGAGTCTGTCAAGACTGGCCCGTACGGGCAGGGGTACCTTTACCTTTACCTTTAGTCAAGCCCTGCTAGTGAGTCCATTTCTTTACAGTATTTCTGCAGATACAACATAAATGGTTCCCAGTCTTTTTTAAAGTCTCTATTGTCCTTATCTCTGAGTCTTCCAGTTTGCTTCACCATTTCAGCATATTCCATCAGTTTTTCTTGCCATCCTTCTGTAGTTGGTATCTCATCACTTCTCCATTTTGGGGCTAGCAGTATCCTAGCTGCAGTTGTGACGTACATAAAAAGTTTCTTCTTCTTTTGGCAAGTCTTTGACCTGTAATGCCTAGTAAAAAAAGGGCTTCTGGACTTCTGGTTTAAGTTATCTTAAACCAGGCATGTCCATTGTTCGTTTCGGGGGCCTAATCCGGCCCACCGGTCGGTTTAATCCAGCCCCTGCGGCAGTTTATTTCCTGGGGTAAAATCTTTAAAAAAAACCACACCAACTTCCATCCTATAAAAAGGTCAACAACTTTGGTCGGCCCTCACAGCCCTTCACTTCATCAAATCTGGCCCTCTTTGAAAAAGGTTTGGACACCACTGTTAAACATTCATTTCATTATAAAATCATTTCACAATAATTTTTAGTTATTTTACAGTTCCCTGAAGAGGTAGTTTTAAACGCGTCTTGTGCGTTTACAAAATCAGCGTCGGCGAGGCTAATGCTCTTCTTCCTCTCTCTCTCTCCGTCCTCCTCCTTTTTTTTTTTTTTTTGAATTTGCATTTTATTTATTTGTTAAAATGTTTATATTACATCGGTAAACGTTGTCATATTACATTACAGGACTTTCTACAATATAATTTCCAACGTGTATACAAAAATTATATACACATTTTATATCCCTAGAAAGAAAATGAAACAAACAAACAAAAAAGAACAAAGAGAAAAAACAAAAACAATTCCCCCCAAAAAAAATCATATGCATACCAACACACTAGACTTCCTGTCTATCCCGTTGTATATTCCTTTTTTACAATAATAATAATAAATTTATAATAAATTTTATTTATTTCCCGCCCTCCCCAGCCGAAGCCGGGTTCAGGGCAGCTAACAACAATAAAACAGTACAAAAGTACAGCACAAATGAATGTACTGTATTTTTCACTCTATAAGACGCACTTTTCCCCTCCTAAAAAGTAAGGGGAAGTGTGTGTGCGTCTTATGGAGCGAATGCAGACGGGAGGCTCTGCTTAGCGCTCCCTTTAAAGAGCCATGTGGGGGCTTTTCCCCGAGGAGGGAAAAGGGACTGACGGGCTGCTCTCTGTCCCTTCCCACACCTCCCGGAAAAGTCAGCAAGAGCCGCTGCCAGGCTCTGCTCAGCGCTCCCTTGTAACGGCTCCCTTTCGTCCCTCATCCTGCTTTGCTGGGAAGCCAGCAGAAGAGGTGCTGCGCAGCTATCGCTCTTGCTCTCCTGGCTTCTCAGCGAAGCGGGAGGAGGGACGGAAGGGTTTAAAGCAAGAAAAGCGAGAGCCGCTTACATGCTCTGTGCAGAATATTTTTTTTCTTGCTTTCCCCCTCTAAAAACTAGGTGCGTCTTATGGAGCGAAAAATACGGCGCTCTTATTATTGTATATTTCTTTGCATTTTATCTAATACATTCCTCTTCTCTTTCCTCCTCCAGCCCTCACAAATCCACTGCAGCTGCTGGCTGCCCAGGCCAGTTCCTCCACTCCGGCCGTGGTCAGCCAGGCGGCGGAGGCCGCGGCGAAAGAGGACCCTCCTGGCGAGCCGGACGTCAAGAGGCCTCGGGTGGAGGAGCTGAGGGGGGCGGCCCCCTTGCAGACGGGCAGCGTCATCACTTCCACGGCTCCACAAGGACAGGCGGCCAGCGAATAAGGAAACCGGGATGCTCTGAAAGAGGCGCAGTGCACGACCTTTGCGGGATTGTCTTTCTTCTTCTTCTACAGAAAGAAGAAGGAAAAACTACATCTGTAACACCTTTTTTGGGTGGGTTGTTGTTTTTTTTAAAAAGTTCCTTTCCAAAAGTTAAGATTTTAACAGGACAGGATGGTCTCGAGGTGCCAAATGAACGGCCGAAACCTCCAGCTACACAGAAGTCTGCTTTGCCTTTTACTCTGGAGATCTTTTCTCTCTCTCCCCCCACCCCAAACCCCCAGACCTCCTTTTTAGATTAAAGAAACAAATACAGACAATTTGATTGTACGACTGCTGGGGTTTTCCCCCTCTCCCCACGTTAATTTCCTTCCCTTTCCCTCAAATATTGGGCTTTGTATGTGAGCATATTAAACGCAGGACAGAGGCACATGTGGTTTTGGAGGAGGCTGGGGCAGGTTGTGATCGCCAAAGATTACTTCTGCCTCTTTTTATATATGTATGCGCGCACACACATATACACACAGGAATGTGCCTCCCTGCCCCCCGAGCTTTGAAACCCAAAATCCAGAGGAAGCCCAGCTGGGAAGGGCTTTGCGAAAAGTTAGACGTTGCAGGCTATATTGGCCGGTATCCCCAGAAACAGCCTCGTGGGCCTGTTCATTCTTCCCACCAGCTGACCCATGCTCTAACATTGTATTGCTGTGCACAGTGTTCTTCCCCATTTCCCCCCCCCCAAAAAGAACATGCCCCCCAGCCAGAGGACTGAGAAACTGTCAGCACAGAGATGCCGGGATACCGGTTTAAGTTGGGGGGGGGGTAGTTCAGTTGGTTAGAGCAGGGGTCAGCAAACTCACCGTGTCTCGGGCCGGTGTCTCCAGCGCTGATCATGTGGAGGGTGGGAGAGCATGTGCCCATACGTGTGCACTATTTCCGGGTCGGAGGAGCACCGGAAATATGTGTGCATGTGCACAGGCCTCCTCTGACCCGGGTGTGCACCGGAAATAACACTTGCGCATGCGCACAAGCTATTTCCGGTGCTTCACCGACCCAGAAGTGGGCAGCCACGCAGCGCCAGTAAGAACGGGCGGTGGGGGTCACCGCGGGCCGGATAAACGAGTCCCTCGGGCCTTATCCAGCCCGCAGGCCTTAGTTTGGGGACCCCTGGGTTAGAGCATGGTGCTGATAACAACGACAAGATTGCAGGTCCGATCCCCGTAACAGACACGTCTGCATTTTCCTGCATTGGACTGGAGGATCCCCCAGAATCTGTAATTCTATGCTCAACATTTGCTGGGTTGGGATTAGTGGGACTGCATTTTCTGGCATCTACAGCGGGCATAGGCAAACTCCGGCCCTCCAGATGTTTGGGACTATCAGTGCCCATCATCCCTGACCACTGGTCCTGTGAGCTAGGGATGATGGGAATTGTATCGTATCGTAAAACCTTTATTGGCATCACATACAACATCCAAAACAAATCAGTGCAGAATTACCACTTCCCCAGTGGCACAAAACATTTGCTAAAAGAAAGGAGGCAGAACAGTGTATCGTCACATCTCTTGGTCTCCAGGGAGTTCAGACGTCTGCAGTGTATTTTGACAACAAAAAACCAAATAGAGATATTTAGCCACTGACTTGGTGAGCTCCTGATCATTCCCCAGTAATAGAAAATGTATGACCTCTGATTCTGACCTCTGAAAATGTATGACCTCCGTTTGGGGATACAGAGTTGATCTAGAAATTGCTGGCGGAGATCAGCATATAGTTTACAATTGAAAACCATATTTGTAAGGATTTCCATATTGGGACGTGGGTGGCACTGTGGGTTAAACCACAGAGCCTAGGACTTGCCAATCAGAAGGTCGGCGGTTCGAATCCCCGTGACGGGGTGAGCTCCCATTGCTCGGTCCCTGCTCCTGCCAACCTAGCAGTTCGAAAGCACGTCCAAGTGCAAGTAGATACATAGGTACCGCTCCGACGGGAAGGTAAACGGCGTTTCCGTGCACTGCTCTGGTTCACCAGAAGCGGCTTAGTCATGCTGGCCACATGACCCGGTAGCTGCACGCCAGCTCCCTCGACCAATAAAGTGAGATGAGCGCCGCAACCCCAGAGTCGGCCACGACTGGACCTAATGGTCAGGGGTCCCTTTACCTTTAAGGGTTTCCACCAGGTGGTCTACACATGGGCAAGTTCTTTCTCCTTCCACCCTGCCTGAGAACCTTCCCCAAAGGAGGTATGATGGATTTAAATTAAACCTGGCCAGCGAGATTGCCCTTCTTTCTTGAGGGTTAAGCAGAAATGAAAGGTAATTGTGGTTAGTTTCATGTGCACCATAAAGTTGGAAATAAAGAGGGGAACATGTTTTCTCTGCTGCTACTGTTAGTTCTTGGCGTTCAATATCCCACAGACATCTGGAGGGCCAGAGTTTGCCTATGCCTGATCTATGTCTGGTTCCAGGCTTGATTTAACACGGTGCAAATTCAGGGAAGAGAAGAGCCGTCCATGGCTACAGCCTCAGGGGAGAGTTGCTCTTGCGTTCGTATCCTGCCTGCGGTTTTCCCACAGGCAATGCTGGAACTGGATGGGCCACTGGCCTGATCCAGCAGCCTCCTCTTACATAACAACCTAGGCAGGGCTTTGCTGTGTCGGGATTTGTTAAGAGGGAGTAACCAGCCGGGACCTTTTGGTGCCGTTTCTGTCCATCGAGACAGAGAGGGAGAAAGACCGGAATTGAATAACCGTTCACCTTTAGAGATGGCGCTGCCTCATTGCTCACCACACCTTGACATAGCTGTCAACTTTTCCCTTTTCTTGTGAGGAATCCTATTCAGAATAAGGGAATTTCCCTTTAAAAAAGGGAAACGTTGACAGCTATGCCCCTTGAGAGCCCAGATTATGCATTAAGAGGAGTGGACGCCATCTCAGGTAGCCCTTTGTTTTGGACGGCAACTTCTGCTGGAGAAGACTGGTCCGGAGAGAGCTGGGTTCAAATTCCTTCTCAGCCACGCTGCTCTCTGGGTGGCCAGATCAGTCACTCCTAACAACCCTGTGAGGTAGGTTGGGTGGCAAGGAAAGGAGGGAGATTGGGGAGAACTATGAGCGCATCCTCAAGCAGGAAGGGCAGGATAAAAATGTTCATGACTCGTCGTTGGATCTCATGAGAGACAGCGGTGGTGTAGTGGTTAGAGCGTCAGGACTAGTGCCCGGCAGAGACCAGGGTCCAAATCCTCACACGGCGAAAGTCGCTGGGAGTGACCTTGAGGGCCATTTGCCGCCTCGCCTACCTCACAGGGTTGTTGTGGGGATTAAATGACGAGGGGGGAGGAGAACCACGTGCGCCACTTTTGAGCTCCTTGGAGAAAACGGTGAAATTATAAATGCAATAAATAAATGAATAAATATGATTCCGGTCCCCGCGTCCCGTGGGTGAAGGTTAAGACATCGACCGCTTGGCGCTCGTTAGGGTTTCTTTGTATCCGTGGGACTTCAAATGGGTTTTCAGAGCCCAAATTTGAGCAAATCTTGCTCAGTGCTGAGCTTGGTAGAGGGCGTAAGGACAAGCGCATAACCCCATGCATTCCTCCAAGCTGTTTATTTCCCTGTTTGCAGGCCCTTATTAAGAAAGGCAGGCCTAAGATTTAAGCGTGTTTGTAAATCCAGCCGTGCTTCTAAATTCTTCTGAATTTTTAAGCATTGCAACACCTCTTTGAACATTTCCCTGCATGTTTTGGGTGGGTGTCCTGCACATCCCCCCCCCCTTTGTAAGGCTTGTTCACACCTCGCAGTAAACCATAGTTAGTGGTTTGCCGTGAACGGGGGCTGATCTTTGTCATTTTGCTCCTCCGCATTAAGCCCAGGAGAGAACAACCCCTGGCTTAGCATGACATGGGACAGGGGTGTCCAACAGGTCGATCACGATCTACTAGTAGATCCCCAGGAGGTTTTGGTAGATCGCTGTCGATCGCTGGGTCCCTTTCCTTAGTGTTGCTAAAAATCAATTCCCGCCCTGCCCTCGATTGTTGCACGACTTGCAGAAAGGAAGACAAGAGTTTACTCAGTGAGGTTGTTTGTTTCCCCAGCAATCTGTTGGCGAGCAGCTGTTCCCCTTTTTCCTTAAAAATGGGCAGCATTTTAGCCTGGAGCTCCGAAAAACGGGGCTTTCTTCCTCAAAAAAAAGCTCAATGACTTTGCCCTAAGTAGATTGACCACCCCTGATATAGGATATCGGGGAGAGAGCCCCTCCTTCCTTCTCAGATTGACTAATAATAATAATAATAATAATTTTTATTTATACCCCACCCTCCCCGGCCAGAGCCAGGCTCAGGGTGGCTAACACCAGTAAAATTACAGTAAAAACATAATGGGGGGGGGACAATTTAAAATACAGTACAGGTTAAAATGCATTTTAAAATGCAGCCTCGTTTTAAAAGTAGCTCATGGATCAAAACCATAAGGGGAGGGAAACGTAAGGGTCAGACTGAGTCCAAACCAAAGGCCAGGCAGAACAGCTGTCTTGCAGGCCCTGCGAAAAGATGTCAAGTCCCACAGGGCCCTGGTCTCTTGTCACAGAGCGTTCCACCAAGTCGGGGCCAGTGCTGAAAAGGCCCTGGCCCTAGCTGAGACCAATCTTACGACCTGGGACCTCCAAAATATTTCATTTGTGGACCTTAAGGGCCTCCGCGGGGCATACCAGGAGAGGCGGTCCCGTAGGTACGTGGGTCCTAAGCACTCTCTTGGTTGTCCCGCCCCCCACAGAAATTTGGGGGTAGCAGTGACAAGAGGGCATTCTCTCTAGCGACTCCTAAGCTTTGCATCTCCCTCTGCACAGCTTTTTGCAACTGACAAATCCACACCTCTTTCTCCTGAACTTTGACACCTGAGGTCTGCGTTTTCAGGACTCATCCTATTCCTGGGACCGCAATTTGTTTTACCTGTTAGCAATACGGAATTGGTATTTGTTGCAACCTGCCCTGGGACGTGCTAGTAAAAGTATAATAATAATAATAATAATAATAATGTCTAAACCAGGGCCTGTAGTTTATTTCCTCCTAATGCTAGTCGAAAAGGGACAAGCAACCAAATCAGGCACATTCCTTACCTGTGGTTTACTGTGATGTGCGAAGGGTGCCGATAAATTTTTATCCACAAAAACAGCCCCAGTAAATCTCTCAGCTGTCGTGGGAGAAGGGCAGTCTCTTAGCTCTGTATAACAACAGATAGTTTGAACTTATTCTGAAGGAGAAATTGAGTTAGGAGCCCCGGGGTTGACTCTTGTAGGCGAGAGAGAGCAGAAATAATCTTGCGAGACAGGCAGAGAAAGACCTGTTCTCTGCGTGAAAAAGTTTGCTTGCCATCTAAAAAAGAAAGAATTGATCACTTACTTCCCCCTGGAAGTTCTAAGCATCTGGTGCAAAATATCTGCATGCACCCCCCCCCCCCAGAAATCAATTCAGTTGGGAGAAAAAGATCTTGCTCCATATGATCTATTAGTTCTGGAGGTCCTTTCGTCCGGTCCCTTCTCCTATGCAAGCAGTAATTCTGCCCTTGTCTAAAATGAAGGAAGGAAGTGTCTCTAGTGGGTTCCTGAAGGAATGAGAGCGTTGTGCTGCATGCATTCAGATGCAGTTGCCCAAACTTGTAGGAAACCGTGAACATGCGAGGAGGAGGAGGATCACAAGACACCTGACGGGGTTTGCATTGTTGGGAAGCAAAGCCCAGCTTGGGTAAGGAAACAGGACAGACCTTTGCTGTTCTCCGGAGCCAACCAGCTGCACACCTGCCTGCCTACCTTTGCGTGCAAACACAGAGGCCTTTTGTTAAAAATCTCACTCCAGCTGCCCACTTTGATCACAGCGAAACAGAGCCGGCTGCGAGGGACTGAGCTGTCTGCAGCGGATGATCTGTGCTTCCTTGGGCAGGGGGCTGTGTGGCATGGTGTAAAAAATTATTATTATTATTATTATTATTATTATTATTATTATTATTATTATTACTAAATTTATTTATACCCTGCCCTCCCCAGCCAAGACCGGGCTCAGGGCAGCTAAGACCGGTATAAAAACAATTTATTAAGATAGAACTTAAAAACAAGATTAAAATACAACATTAAAATGCACCCTCATTTCAGTAGAAACTCAAATCAAATTTTTTGGGGGATGAAAACGTCAAGTCTTCACCAAGACCAACTATCCAGACTGGTCCTACGTGGGCCAGAAAAAAGCCAGGGAAGTCCCCAAATAGGAGTTCCATCACAGAAGGAGAAAGGAAAAAGGAAAGAGGAGGAGGGGATCAAGTTGATTCCAAGCCAAACGCCAGGTGGAACAACTCTGTCTTACAGGCCCTGCGGAAAGAAATCAGATCCCGCAGGGCCCTGGTAAAGTGGATTAAATCCCAGGCACTTAGATCCAATGCAGCCGAAACGGGATGGGACTGCTGAGCTTGGACTTGAGACTCCCCTAAGAAACGGGGGGGGGGGTATATCTCCCTCCATCCTCTTCCAGGTTTGCATTCTTGTTTTCCTTCACACTGTAATGAATTTGAGAGCCCAGGCAAACATCCCCCCCCAAAAAAAACCCAACTTCTGTACTTCTGACCTATTTGATATTTTAAAGTCACTTTTTTCTGTTTGGAAAACAACATTTCAGCAGCCTTGAATGGAGGTGAGGCCCTAATCATTTTGATCCCTTGAAGGAAGAGACTGCAGAAGCAGAAACATTTCTATGGTTGTAGGACCACACTTAACCTTCATCCACACTTAACCTTGCTTCATATTTCTAGGCACAGGTCTGAGCTATCCAGTCCTGTGTCCGAGTGCTTTTTAGTTTTGTTTTATTTTATTGCCCCAGCGCTTTCTCCACGAAGACTCGCTCTTTACCACTGAAAACAATTAAGTGGGAAATCCGAATTGCTGTTTGTTCTGGTTCAGCAGTTAAGATCAGCTTTTCCTGGAAAAAGCAGCGGGATTTTTTTTTTATTTAAAAAAGCTCAGACACAGACCAGGCAAGCGTGGACCTGTGTCTAGAAATTGTGGGGCAGGAAGTAAGAGTGGAGGAGCCCTGACTTCAGACTCTGGTCTGTGTGCCTTCTGAATCCAGGGGTAACTTAAAGGTAAAGGTAAAGATACCCCTGCCCGTACGGGCCAGTCTTGACTGACTCTGGGGTTGTGCGCCCATCTCACTCAAGAGGCCGGGGGCCAGCGCTGTCCGGAGACACTTCTGGGTCACGTGGCCAGCGTGACAAGCTGCATCTGGCGAGCCAGCGCAGCACACGGAAACGCCGTTTACCTTCCCGCCAGTAAGCGGTCCCTATTTATCTACTTGCACCCGGGGGTGCTTTCGAACTGCTAGGTTGGCAGGCGCTGGGACCGAGCAGCGGGAGCGCACCCCGCCACGGGGATTCGAACCGCCGACCTTTCGATCGGCAAGCCCTAGGCGCTGAGGCTTTTACCCACAGCGCCACCCGCGTCCCAGGGGTAACTTACCTTGGGGCAAAATATGTCCCTGACATCTCCTATTGTAGGGTTGCTGTAAGGCAGCAGGGGAAAGGCATCTCCATGTTTTCCTGCAGAATCCCAGAGGTATCCCTTCCATCTTGCTTTGCCAGTGGTGATGGCTTGCTGTTGCAGAGGCTTCTTCTAAGACGCATCATCACCAGCCCTCACCAAAGCCTGATGGATTTCACTACTGGGCGCAGGGAGAGGCATCAGCGTTGAAGGTGGACGTTCAGGTTGTTGGAGAGGGGAGATGAATCCAGCCCCATGGGACACGACCCACTAGTAAATTCTCCATTGCAACCCCCTGTCGAGTGCCCTTCCCCAACTCCCGTTGAAAACTTCCTGGTGACTTGCCCCCCATTTTAAATGAATGGGATACAGAGCGCCGCTGCCTGAATTTCTCACCTCAAACACCCAAGTGTCTTTGGTCCAGCCCTGGAACTGGGAGTGCCACCCCTAACCTGGCTGTCCTTACCTGCTGTCAGACCACAGCTCCCATAACTCCTTGGCCATCCTGGCTGGAGTCATGGCGGGTTGGAATTGCCAGATTATACAGAGAACAATGTGGGACGTGGGTGGCGCTGTGAGTTAAACTACAGAGTCTAGGACTTGCCAATCAGAAGGTCAGCGGTTCAAATCCCCGCGACGGGGTGAGCTCCCGTTGTTCGGTCCCTGCTACTGCCAACCTAGCAGTTTGAAAGCACGTCAAAGTGCAAGTAGATAAATAGGTACCACTCCGGCGGGAAGGTAAACGGCGTTTCCGTGCGCTGCTCTGGTTCGCCAGAAGCGGCTTAGTCCTGCTGGCCACATGACCCAGAAGCTGTATGCCGGCTCCCTTGGCCAGTAAAGCGAGATGAACACCGCAACCCCAGAGTCGGCCACGACTAGACTTAATGGTCAGGGGTCCCTTTACCTTTACAGAGAGCAATGCTTTGGGGGAGGCTGCCTTAGGATATGCCAAGACACTCTTGTGGCTGCATGCGATAACTGCATTGCAGGGAACTGGGAATAGATGACCTAAACTGATTTTATGTTGCAGGGGAAGATGCATAACAATGCACGATAAAACTGTGGTCCAAGGAAGCTTGCTTGCAGCTCCCGATCTTCTCAAAGGGCTACCCTCGAATTCAGGTCTTGCTTTCCTGTTATACAGTATGTGCTGTGCATCCACTAAGCAGCAAAGCCTTAAGTATGTGGGATTTGAACTATGCTGCCCCTTCTTTGTGCCCTGCTCCGAGCTGACATTCCCGGCATCCTTTGCATAGGCGTCAAGCTTGCAGAGGTGCATTCGGTTACCCAGACTTGCAGATAAACATACACCTGCTCACCCGTGGCAAGTAGCAATCTCACCAGGCAAAGGAACTGGTGGGTAGCTCAGTTGGTTAGAGTGTGGTGTTGCTAATGTCAAGGTTGCAGGTTCAATTCCCGTAAGGGGAAGCTGCGTTGCAGGGGTTTGAAATAGATGGCTCTTGGGGGCCTTTCCAACTGTATGATTCTATGTCTATGGAGCTCAGGGGGGGGGTTATGTTCCTTTAGGTCATAAACAAGGGATGTGGGTGGCGCTGTGGGTGAAACCACAGAGCCTAGGACTTGCCAATCAGAAGGTCAGCGGTTCGAATCCCCTTGACGGGGTGAGCTCCCGTTGCTCGGTCCCTGCTCCTGCCAACCTAGCAGTTCGAAAGCATGTCAAAGTGCAAGTAAATAAATAGGTACCGCTGCAACGGGAAGATAAACAGCATTTCCGTGCGCTGCTCTGGTTCACCAGAAGCGGCTTAGTCATGCTGGTGCTGGCCACATGACCCAGAAGCTGTACGCCGGCTCCCTCGGCCAATAAAGCGAGATGAGCGCTGCAACCCCAGAATCAGCCACAACTGGACCTAATGGTCAGGGGTCTCTTTACCTTTTTTTTTATATAATAATATTTTATTAAGTTTAACAGTAAAAAGATACAACCAAACATAGAACAGGAAAAACACAGGAAAAATATAAGACACAACAATACAAGCTTTCACAATACATAAAATACAAACATTTAACCTAACAAGGGGCGGGGGGAATCAGTCAACACACAAAAAATAGAATAGGAAAAAACACAAATCACTCTTTTCTAATTGTTCATCTTTTGTTAACTTATTTTCCTGACTTCCTCACGCCTCCCTTTTTTATATCCCTTTTTAACAGTTAGTTCAGCAAATTCGTATCCTACTACTTTGTCCTTATATATTGTACCTCCCAAATTTATAATTTCAAATTTTTATCTCTTGTTACTAGAACCCCTTCATTTTATTTCAATGTCATCAGCATTCATACATTTTACAGTACTTCTGTAAATAAATTTAAAATTTCCTCCAATCTTCTTCCACCAACTCTTCTCCCTGATCTCGGATTCTGCCAGTCATCTCAGCCATTTCCATATAGTCAATTACTTGCATCTGCCATTCTTCCAAGGTGGGTAATTCTTGTGTCTTCCAATGCTTTGCGATGAGTATTCTTGCTGCTGCTGTAGCATACATAAAGAAAGTTCTATCCTTCTTTGGCACCAATTGGTCAACTATGCCCAGGAGAAAGGCCTCTGGTTTCTTCACAAAAGTGTATTTAAGTACCTTTTTTATTTCATTATAAATCGTCTCCCAGAAAGCCTTAATCCTCGGGCACGTCCACCAAAGGTGAAAGAATGTACCTTCAATTTCTTTACATTTCCAACATTTATTATTGGGCAAGTGGTATATTTTTGCGAGCTTGACTGGGGTCATGTACCACCTATACATCATTTTCATAATATTCTCTCTTAGGGCATTACATGCCGTAAATTTAATCCCAGTGGTCCACAACTGCTCCCAGTCAGCAAACATGATATTGTGTCCTATATCTTGTGCCCATTTAATCATAGCAGATTTTACCATTTCTTCCTCAGTACTCCATTTCAACAGCAAATTATACATTCTTGATAATATCTTAGCATTGGGTTCTAACAATTCTGTTTCCAACTTTGATTTTTCCACCTGAAAACCAATTTTTTTATCTTGATTATAAACCTCTCTTATTTGAAAATAATGTAACCAGTCTCGCACCTTCCCTTTGAGCTTCTCATAACTCTGCAATTTCAGCTTGTCACCTTCCTGTTCCAAAATTTCACAACACTTTGGCCATTTTGCCTCCATATTAAGTTTTTTCATAGCTTTCGCTTCCATAGGTGATAACCACCTTGGGGTTTTGTTCTCTAAAAAATCTTTATATCTTGTCCAGACATTAAATAGTGCTTTCCTGACAATATGGTTTTTGAATGCTTTATGCGCTTTAACCTTGCCATACCACAAATATGCATGCCACCCAAATACATTATCATAACCTTCAAGATCTAGGATGTCAGTGTTCTCAAGAAGTAGCCATTCCTTCAACCAGCAAAAAGATGCTGATTCTTAATAAAGTTTAAAGTCCAGCAGGGCAAACCCCCCTCTGTCTTTAGCATCAGTAAGTATCTTAAATTTTATTCTGGGCTTTTTGCCCTGCCAGACAAATCTAGAGATATCTCTTTGCCACCTCTTGAAACAGTCCATCTTGTCAATGATTTGTAATGATTGAAACAAAAACAACATTCTCAGCAGTACATTCATCTTAATGACAGCAATCCGACCCAGCAAGGAAAGCTTCAAATTCGACCAAATCTCTAAATCCTTCTTCACTTCTGACCAACATTTCTCATAATTATCTTTAAATAAATTTGCATTCTTAGCAGTCATATTCACCCCCAAGTATTTTACCTTCTTTACTAATGTCAGATCTGTCTCTTTCTGAAACCTCCCTCTCTCCATCGGCGTCAAGTTTTTCTCCAAAACTTTAGTTTTTAACTTGTTTAACTTAAAGCCTGCCACATGACCAAACTCCTGGATTAATTCTAAAGCCCTCTTGGTACTAGGTACTGGCTCTTGTAATGTCAATACAAGATCATCTGCAAAGGCTTTAAGTTTATATTGTTTTGCTCTGACCTTCTTATCATATTTAGCAAAACCTCCAGGACCGAAATAAAGAGCAGTGGGGAAATTGGGCAGCCTTGTCGTGTCCCTTTCTCAATTTTAAATTCTTCTGTCACTATGTTATTAACTATAAGTTTAGCCTTTTGTTCAGAATGAATCGCACCTATACCATTTTCAAAATTCTGTCCAACCCCCATCCCCTGCAGATTTTTCTTCATAAAAATCCAAGAGATGTTGTCAAAGGCTTTCTCCGCATCTACGAATATCAAAACCGCTTTTGTATTAATATTCACTTGTAACTTTTCCAAAATGTTAATTACATTTCTCATATTATCAGATAAATGTCTACCAGGGAGAAAGCCAGCCTGGTCTTTATGTATCATTTCTGCTAAAACTTATTTTAAGTCTTTTAGCCAAAATATCAGCAAAAATTTTGTAATCCACATTAAGCAGGGATATGGGGCGATAGTTCTTGAGTTGTGTCTTCTCAGACTCAGTTTTAGGTATAAGTGTGATGAAGGCTACTTTCCACGACTCCGGCGCCTTTTCCCCCTCCATGATTTCGTTGCAAACCTCCTTTAGTGGTTGAATCAAATAGTCCTTCAAAGTTCTGTAGTATTTGGAGGTTAATCCATCAGGCCCTGGAGATTTTCCCAGTTGCATAGTCTGTATGGCACCTTCAACCTCTTGTTCTGATATTTTAGAGTTCAACAATAATTTATTTTCTTGAGAAATTTTTTGTAATCCATTGGTTTTCAGAAATTGATCAATTTTAGTCTCTGTCTGTGGCCCTTGTGTATAAAGTTGTTTGAAATATCTCTGGAAGCAGTTTCTAATCTCCTATGGGTTTTGTATGTTCTTTCCATTCACTTCAAGGTTAGTCACAGTATTTAACTTATGTCTTTTCTTCAATTGCCATGCTAGCAATTTCCCACATTTGTTAGCAGATTCAAAAGTCTTCTGTCTCATCTGTTTAATTTTCCATTCTATCTCCTGATTTGTCATTTTCATATATTGTGCTTGGTAAAATTTGCTCTCTCTCAAGATTTCCTGCGACTTTGGTTTAACTCTAAGCTTCTTCTCTCCTTCTTTTATTTTTTCCAAGATCTTTCCCTTTTTCTCTTCTTGAGTTCTCTTTTTTTAATGCATTCTGCTGAATCAAGAATCCTCTCATAATGGCTTTACTTGCGTCCCAGATTACCCTTTTTTCCACTGATGTCTTCAAATTTATCTCAAAATAGTCTTTCACCATTTTTTGGGCCTTCCTAATAATTTTTGGATCTCTAAACAAGGTGTCATTCATCCTCCATCTGAAGGAGCCAGTCAGTGTTAGTTTCATTTCCAGTTTCACAGGGTTATGGTCAGAGCAAGTTTTGGGGCAGATTTCCACCTTTCGATTCTTTGGAGCCATTCCTCTGGTTATCCAGATTTGGTCAATTCTTGTCCAGGTCTTTTTGGCTTCAGAAAAGAAAGTCCCTTCTTTACTTAGGGGGTTCTTAGTTCTCCAAGTATCAATTAAATCCATATTGTCTGTCATTTCAAAAAAAGATTTCGGTAGTCTTCCATCTTTTGTTATTATTTGTCTGTCTGACTTGTCCATGTTTGTCGATACCACTCCATTCATATCTCCAAGCATAATGATGTTATAATCCATAAAGTCCAACAACGTCTCATGCAGTTTCTTAAAGAATTCTGATTTCCCCTCATTTGGTGCATAAACACCTACTATCAAGAATTTCTCTCCTTGGGCCTGTATTTCAATTGCCACAAATCTTCCTTGTTCATCTTTAAAGACAAATTTTGGGGATAAACTTTCTTTTGCATAGATCACCACTCCTCTCTTCTTAACTTTGTCTGATGAAATGAATTCTTGACCCAATCTTTTGTTAATCAATACTTTCCTATGTGTTCTAATCACATGGGTTTCTTGCAGGCAAATCAAGTCCAAATTTTCTTTTTTCAACAAATGAAAAATTCTTTTCCTCTTGTCAGGGGAGTTCAGACCCCGGATGTTCCAACTTAGTGCTTGCAGAGACATTGTGTTGTTATTCTGTAGTCCCTCCAACTGCTCCCGTCAGTTGTTCTTGATCAGTGGGTGGTATTGCTTTCTCTGTTTTTTCCAAGCCTGATGGTGGGTTCCCTATGTCCAGGACTCCTGGTCTTAATGTCTTCGGCTCTTTTTCCGCCTCTTTCTGTAGGTCTTCCTCGTGATAGTTCAAAAATCTCACTTTGTCTTCTTCTGATCTTATCTTCACTTTTTCCCCTTTATAATTGAAGGACAGACCCTGGGGGAACTCCCACCTGAAAATAATGCTGTTTCTTCTTAACAGTTGGACTAAGTCACCGTAGTTAGCTCTCAAATCCAATAGGTGCTTTGGTATATCTTTGAAGATTTCGATTCTCAAATCTTCTATCTCCAATGGATTCTTGTAATGGAGGCTCAATATTTTGTCTCTCTCTTCTTTAGATCTAAGTGAAATCAAGCAGTCTCTCACTTTGTTCTTTCTTCCCCCTTTGCCAATTCTGAAGGCACTCACTATCTTGAAATCTATCTGACTCAAGGCCCCAAAATTCCTCAAACTCCTGTGTAAGAAAATCACACAAATTGCCTCCTTCCACGTCCGGTACTGCCCTGATTCTTAAATTGTTCTGTTTGTCTCTAAGTTCAATTAGAGATAGTTGGGCCTTGTGATCCTCCAATTGCTTATTAATTGGAGATATCTTTCCCTCTATCTCCGTCACCTTCTCTTTCGCTTCTTCAGCAATTTTCCTTGTCTCTTTAGATTCCTGGAGCAGCCGGTCAATAGCCTGTGTATTGGAGCTGATGGTTGTAGTGTTTAAATCAATTTTAGCTGACAATTTTTCCAAAGCTCCAAATATTTTGTCAAGTGATGCATTTAATGTCTCATCAGGGCCTACTCCCTTTGTTCCTGTCTGCCCAGTATCCTCTTTTTCTGGGAGAGATGGAACTACTATCGACTGTCTTCGTTGCTGCTGCCTAGTTTTTATCCTTGTAGATTGTTCCTGGGGTTTATCCTGATCCATAACTTTATCTTAAAGTCCCAAGGTCGTTCTCACAACTTAACTTGTTTGGTTATGAGAAAATCTCCAAGCCAGCTGCAGTGGAAATTCCCCAGTTATATCCCAATCCTCCTCTAGGGGAGCACAATGGCAACAATGTTCTTTTCAAAGCAACTTTTGTCTAAAGGCAGCAGTATCTCTTTTTAACTTTCCAATTTTCCCATAGAATGGCAACAGTTGCAAAGGGGGTCCTTCAATTCAGTTCAAATGCAGGTTAAACACATAAAATTACAATGTCTCTAAACGGTGCAATACTTTCCACTTTCCTGGCAGACCAATATCAGGGATTAAGTGGTGGTCTCTTCTTTCCTTCCACTTTTCCCTTCAAAAAGTACTTTCTTCTCCCCCCCCCCCTCTGAAGGGGGGTTCTTAGATCTGGCATTAAAATTAAGTCTTTTTAATTCAGCTTTCACGGTTCTTAGTTCCAATAGTCTTTGCTTTAATACTGTCTACAAAACCAGAAGACGGACTTCCTTTTTACGTCTTCCCCGCTTCAGAGCCAAGTTCAAGTTCTTTATTCCGATCAAAGGAACAAATCCTTTGATCTTTCCAACTTTAGAAAATCTTACTCACGGGTTGTAGTTTAAAAGCCAAATTTCAAGGAAGAAAGGACAGCGCTCTCCGGCAACAGCTGCAGCGGCTTCACTCCACAGAAGTAGCGATCGACTCTCAGTGCCGCACCACCCCCGTTCCGCTCCGGAGCCCCTCGCGGGGTCCCTTTGCCACTTGGGGGGGCGCTTTTGGCACCCGCCAAGTCCCACAGCCGCAGGCTTCCCCCGCCTGCGGTTTTTTGAAGGGTCTCCGCTGCGCCGTAGCGGATAGACCCGATTTCTGCAGAGCTTCTCCCGTTGGCGCCGCCTCCGGAAGACCCCTTTACCTTTACCTAGGACTGGCACCCAGGCATTCATGGAGAAAGGGTAATGAAAATGGTTGTGGCCTACTGCTTTTCGGCAGCTTTCATAGAATTCTAGACTGTTGGGAGTTGGAAGGGACCTCAAAGGCTTATCTAATCGAACCCGCTTTGCAAGTTTAAACTGCCCAGCTGATTTGAGCGTAGCTTGACTGGCCAGTCTTCAGATGAATGTTAAGGACACAAAAGCACAGCGGATTTCTAGGGTTCCGAATCTCCAGCCATGCTGCCTATTGGGAGAGGCAAAGAATGGAGACCTTGAGCAATGCAATGCAAGCAGTCCTCTCTTGACGTTCGAGTGCCAAGCAAATTTTCTCAACAGCCAAGTTCCACGGATTTCAGGGCATCCCGGACTGATTGAGACGTGGTTCTGGGTGGAGCAAGAAGGACCTAACCAGTGCAGCATTGCACAGGCCAGAAACCTGATTCCACAGAACTATAGAGTTGGAAGGGCCCCCCTCATCTAGTCCAACCCCCTTCTGCAATGCAGGAATAAAAACCAGGTGCAGAGTGATAGCAAAGGCTGGGGGGGGGCACATTGGCATACTAACATGGCCCGTGCAGCAGCTGATGTGCTTGTGTGTCTCTGCGGGCACTTTGTCGCCCACCCAGCCTTACGTAAGAAGACAGGACTTTCTTCCAAGTGCCATCCTGGGACTATCAACAAAAGGAGTGGATTTTGGTGGTAGTGTTTGGACAAGCCTAGGACAGCAGTGGGGACACGGGTGGCGCTATGGGTTAAACCACAGAGCCTAGGACTTGCCGATCAGAAAGTCGGCGGTTCGAATCCCCGTGATGGGGTGAGCTCCCGTTGCTCAGTCCATGCTCCTGCCAACTTAGCAGTTCGAAAGCTCATCAAAGTGCAAGTAGATAAATAGGTACTGCTCCGGCGGGAAGGTAAATGGCGTTTCTGTGTGCTGCTCTGGTTCGCCAGAAGCGGCTTAGTCATGCTGGCCACATGACCCGGAAGCTGTACGCCGGCTCCCTCGGCCAATAAAGCGAGATGAGTGCCACAACCCCAGACTCGTCCGCGACTGGACCTAATGGTCAGGGGTCCCTTTACCTTTACAGGACAGCAGTAAAGGCCATGTGCTGTGATGATATATGATGATTAGAGTTTAGGTTGCTTTTGATACAGGGTGGGGCCTTTCGTTTTAGTGGTGAAATTGCCCACTCAAGGCCTTGGCACAACAGAATTCTTTCTCGCCTTTAGATAAAGCCTAATACACATTTTTATTGAGAAAGTAGCAATCTAGTGGGACAGGCCACTCTCTTCAACCCGTGTTCTTGGATGGTCCAAGAAAGCATGTTTTCTCTCCCAAGGCGAATAATAGATTTGTGTTAAACTCCATGAAGGCAGAAAGGGCCCTGCGGGGTTAAGTATTTCAAGAGTGTTGTTCTGTCTCAGCAGAGAGCCTTGCACACTTGCAGACTCGTGACCCAGCCATCCCCATTTTGGTGCCCTCAGATGTTTTGCACTGCTTGGCTGCAGTTGCTGAGACTGGTGGAATGGGGTGGTCCAAAACATCTGGAGAACACCTGGATGACAAAGGCTGGCCCCAACTTCCACAGAGCAGCCCCTGAGGAGGTGGCCTCTAGTTCATGAAAACTTAGGCCACAATAAACATCTTGGCCATTAATGTGCCACATGACCCTCCATTGTTTTTGCCAGGCATAGGCAAACTCGGCCCTCCAGATGTTTGGAGACTACAATTCCCATCATCCCTGACGACTGGTCCTGTTAGCTAGGGATGATGGGAGTTGTAGTCCCAAAACATCTGGAGAGGCAAGTTTGCCTATGCCTGTGATGATCACACATCTCTACACAAGCCCTTCCCCAACCTGTTTTGAGGTTTCGCAATGCAACTCCCGTCAGCTGCAACATCATTTGTAGGAACTCAGTCATTTAGCATGGCAGCACTTACACTCTGGAACTCCCTGCCTCATGATATCAAGCAAGACGCTTTCACTGTATCCATTTTGGCTGCAAACATTCTGGTTTGCCTCTGCAGACGCTTGGAAAGTTGGTGTGAGAATTGTAACCTGTTTTAGTATTTTCACTTTTTGTATGTTTTAAACTATTGCTGCAATTTTCTCCTGACGATTTTATTGTTTTGCCGTTTTGTAAGCCGCTTCGAGGCGGTTGTTTCTTTTTACAATCAAGCGGTGCATAGATTTTATGAAATAAAAGAAATAAAAAGACACGGCTGGCCTGGCTCGGGGCTGAAGGGAGTTGTAGTTCATAACATCTGGAAGACGCCACACAGAGAGGTTGAAGTGGGCGCATTCCAGGTTCTCTGAGAGCTTGCAATTTTCCCATTACCTGCAGTCTCACAAATCAGCCAGTGCTGTACCAAAAATCAACATTTGTCCTCATTTTATGCTGGATTTGCAAGTTATCATTGAGCTGATTATTGCTTTACTCTCTCTGTGTGTATGTTGGATCTCAAGGTCTTTCCTTTGACCTGGTTTCAGGTGAGACCCTGGCTGCACATCCCAGAAGATGCTCCAAAACCAAAATGATCATTTCTGCACAAACACCTTTCTTCCGTATTCCTTCATATTCTTGTTGCATCAAATCCATCTTTCACACTTGGGTGGCCGTTTGTCAAAACCTGTATGGTTTCGATACAGGACTTGAAATTCCCCGACCGCAACAAATTGCAAAGCATGTCTGCCTCTGAGTTACAGGAGAATAAGAGGGAGGAAGTGTTTAAATTTTAAACTTCCGACCCAATATTAATTCAGTTTTCTTCTAAAACCTCTGGCCTCTGTTCATCTTTCAGCAGCTTCCTCCCTTTTGCGGTAGCATGAGGGGGAGAGGGGGTAGCTCAGTGGTAGGACACGTGTTTTGCATGCAGAACATGCGTCCCCGGTAGCATCTCTGAGAAACCCAGTGTAGACAATACTGACATATAGTATAGGGAATGAAGGAATGGGTTTCTGTGTAGTAAGTTTAAAAACTGACTCAACCCCCCTTTTGTTCTTTCAAAAGAGAGCACTTTTAAATGCGTAAAACTTGAACTGTTGAGCAAAACCATAATAAGGACACAACTGCATAAACAGTTCTGTCCTTTATCAGGACAGGCAAGGGATGGCCTTGGTTCCCCAGGGGAACAAAGAAAAGGCGTCAGAACTTTATCTTATGTGCTGACCACAAAATACGCGCAAAACCAATGTCCGGGGAAAACGCCAAAAGTGTGTTCCCGGAGATTATTATTAGGGATGTTCCTCTGTTTTTCTGGCTGGGGCATTGCCAAAGGTTGTAGATTGATCAATTGATTGATTATAGACTGATTTATTGGGGGAGGGGGCCCCTGCCAATGTTTGGGTACCAGGCGCCATTTTGAATCAAGATGGCAGACAAAAATGTGACTTCACTCAGTTGTTGGCGTGGCGGGTCCTACCTCACAAACTGAAGTACCCATTTAAAAATCACACACACACACAAATGGTTTCAGCAAATTCCCAAGCAGCATCAAGGCACTCCCTGGTATTAATAAATAAATATTTTTTTTATCTCATAAGACAAATTTGGCTAAATGATGGATTTGTGTTAAATACCGCTAAGCTGATACTGAGCAACAACAACTGGGCCTATGTATGTGCCTGAGCCATAGTAGGCAACCTAGGGCCCGGGGGCCGGATCCGGCCCAATCACCTTCTAAATCTGGCCCACGGACAGTCCAGGAATGAGCGTGTTTTCACATGAGTAGAATGTGTCCTTTTATTTAAAATGCATCTCTGGGTTATTTGTGGGCATCGGAATTCGTTCATTTTGGTTTTTTCCAAAATATAGTCTGGCCCACCACATGGTCTGAGGGACGGTGGACCGGCCCCCTGCTGAAAAAGTTTGCTGACCCCTGGCCCTGAGCCATGCAGTCTTTCCTGCATCCCTGAAGGCATTTCATTTCGTATTTTTATGCTGTCAGCCATCCTGTGATCTTCAGGTGCAATGGAGGATGCTGGAGTTGGACCCAGTTGTCTCTGTGCAAGTAATAAGGGCAACCGCCATCTTGTCCTTTGCCTCAGGCTGGTCATGACCACGGCCGTTGTTACCTGTAGAGCTCCTAAGGGCTGCTTAGATACTTCAATGTGGGTTAAATAAATTAAAAAACTCACTTCAACCCCAGATGGAGAGCAGGGTCATTTTTCTTTCTCTGAAGCTGACATTCGTCACGGCTGTTTGTCGTCCAGACTCGAGCTGGAAATGGGACGACATTATACATGGGAACAAATTTCAAGGTTGGTGTGTGAGGAATTCATAGCTGCACAAGTGGAAAGGGTCTTCAGGAGCCACAAAATCATGCCACACAACTGGTGGCAAGTGTCAGGAGTGCGTGCAGGAGCCAGGCCCTGTGACTAGTAGGGCTTTGCAGGACTGGGGCCTTCCTAAGTTTGTTCTGAAGAGGCAAGGCGCGGCCGCACAGGTGAGGCCGATTGGTAACTCACTGCACCTGGTGGCAAGAGCCGGGAAGGGATATAAGGTCAGCATTTCCCTTCAGCTCTTTGCCACAGCAACACGCTTACTGCCTTGCTGCGTTTGGCTTCTTGCTTCCTGATCCTCGGACCTTGGCTTCTTGACTCCTTGCTTCTCAACCCTCGGACCCTCGACTTCATGACTCGCTGCTTCTCGACCCTCGGACCCTTGACTTCATGACTCCTTGATTCTCGACCTTTGGACCCCTGGCTTCTGGACTCTCGTTCCTGCTTCCACCCCGCCATCTTGCCCCCGGTCCCGAAGTCCTCAGCCGGGACTTCGACCACCCGTAAACCGGACCGTGACAGCAAGAAACAGATGGAAAGCAAGCTTTAGGAGAAATGGCGGAGAGATTCCAGTATGTTTAGCCTGGAGAAGAGGAGACTTGAGAGGAGATAGGATAAAGGTAAAGGGACCCCTGACGATTAGGTCCAGTTGTGGCCACCTCTGGGGTTGCGGCGCTCATCTCGCTTTATTGGCCGAGGGAGCCGGCATACAGCTTCTGGGTCATGTGGCCAGCATGACTAAGCTACTTCTGGCGAAACCAGAGCAGTGCACGGAAACGCCATTTACCTTCCCGCCTCATTGGTACCTATTTATCTACTTGCAATGCATGCTTTCGAACTGCTAAGTTGGCAGGAGCTGGGACCGAGCAACGGGAGCTCACACTGTCGTGGGGATTCGAACCGCCGACCTTCTGATCTGCAAATCCTAGGCCATCTTCAAATATCTCAAGAGAGCGAGCTTGTTTTCTCCTGCTCTGGAGGGCAGGACTTGCACCAATGGCTTCAAGCTACAAGAAAAGTGATTCCGACTAAACATCAGGAAGAGCTTTCTGACAAGGGAATGGTCTTCCTCAGGAGGTTGTGGACTCTCCTTCGTTGGAGGTTTTTAAGCAGAGCTTGGATGGCCACCTGTCAGGGATGCTTCAGCTGAGATTCCCGCATTGCCCGGGGTTGGACTAGATGACCCTCAGGGTCCCTTCCAACTCTAGGATTCTGTGATTCCATTATATTTGACAGTTTTATTGACATTTTTAAAAAGATGGAGAGCAGAATGGAACTTTTTTTTAACACCCATCCCTAGATTTAATTATACATCCCTTGATCAATACCAAATGTGTTCAGGGGTTCCTGTGACACAGATTAAAAACCGCTTCTGTTTTTAATTGCAAAATGCCTGGAGGCCATTGTTCATGAGTTAACGACAGTCAATTTGAAGAGCGATGTAAACGCTGCAGCTCTTAAGTTATGATGGACAGATGCACTCAAGAAAGCACCATGTCCGTATAATGGAACATTTACCCCAGTTAAATTTCTACATCTAAGTGGAGCAGTAGGTTGACCTGGAGGCGCAGCTTTATCTTTAAAACCTGCTTGTACAAGCGTTTTCCTCCCCTTACAATTTCCATATCAAAAACATAACATTTTAATAACATCGGAACACAAATCTAACAGGAGAGGAACTCAGTGACCTCAATTTGCATGAAGTTTGTGGAACAAACTCTGGAGTGGAACACAGGTCAGCGGGCCAAGCCGCGTTTGATTTTGCTTGTCCCTGAAGCCTCGACTCGTTTTTTAAATTAAAAAAATAATGATAGGGATTTCTGTAGGCATGGGCGGAGAGGAAATTGCATGGATAATTTAGGCATTGGTATTGCTCTGTAGATGGAAGAGGGGAGGCAGCGCCATCACCTGCCCCACAAATTGAAGGGTGGTCCGATAAAGGATTCTGGGGGGCGTGGCCCTGTCCGAAGCCTAGGGAGGTGAGGGCCCAAGGTACGCCCCCTACTGGTGACCCCGGGGAAGTTCCTAGTTGATGTGCATCAGCAGGACTCCCCCGACTGGTGGTTAACCCTTCCCAGACTTCAAGCGGACGGGCTGAAGTTGGATATAGTCAGTTAGGACCAATGCCTAAGCCAATACCGCTCATCACCTGTAGCCAATAAAGTTGTAGCCTTATTTAGCCCATTAACTTTAATAATTGTGTCATGTGTCTTGATTTCCACGGGGAGGGGGGGGGCTCGCCACGCAACTGGGATTCAGAAGCATGGCTGCCTCTGAGGCTAGTAGCCATCAACAGCTTTCTCGCTCCATGAATTTCCCTCATCTTCTTTTACAGCCAGGTTTGTGGCCAGTTTTGTCTCTCGCGGCAGCGACTTTAACCATGTGCAGCACGAAGAAGGGTTTTATTTTGTCTTCCGGAGTCTCCCAACATTCAGCTTCCTTGAACATCCATGGGTTCCAGTGCTGAGGTGAATCATTTCACCTAACGTAAAAGACATAATAATCTGTTACAAACTGAATCTGCATCTGCTGTATTTACTGCCAGTGCCGGATTTACGTATAAGCTAAACAAGCTATAGCTTAGGGTCCCACTCTCTTGGGGGCCCCCAAAAAATTAAAGGGGGAAAAACTGGATGTACATTTCCAAAATATAAGATAAAACACACACAAAAAAACCTACATACAGCAACAGTGTTTTGTGTTGTGTAGGCTCCTATGATGTAAGTCATGGGCCCTGCCTGCTAGCCTGCTCCCTCAAATATCCCTGGTTTGCTCATTTCTATATCAATTACTTTGATAAAATACATATTTTGTTATGTGCAAATGACTTTAGATACCTATTAGGTCCATAAATTACCATGTAGCATATATTCAACACAAAAAACAGTGGCAATTTGTTGTTGACAAAGGACAGCTGGGGAGGGCAGGGTATAAATAAAAATTATTATTTTTTTTTTATATATATAGGGCCCCATTACCTTCAGGAGCTTAGAGCCTCATCAAACCTAAATCCAGCCCTGTTCACTGCACTTAAATCTCCCCTCAGGCGCATTTTCAGGTAGCATATTTCATGAATTCCTTTTCTGGGGGGAGGGACCCCGATTTTGGGAACTGCCTCAGGGCTCCCAACTACCAGAACCCAGCTTTGGAACAAGCAGAACAAAGCTTGCAAGTCCTGCTGGCGTTGCTTGCCCTGCAAACAGGCCAAGCAGGGTTTGATCCTGGTTTGCAGGGGAAGTGCAGATCATCGTCTGTCCCCAAACAAGTATCAGAGAAAGAGAGTTGCCTTGTAAAAAGGAAAGCATAGTGGGATGAGTTTATTGAGTTGCCTTCTGCCCATCCATTACCATCAAACCAAGGTTTGGTGTTATGTCTATCTCAAGGAAGCAATGAAGATACATTCATGCAATTCTATCTCACAATTGAAAGGAGATTAATTGCAAAGCGGTCTTAAAGTTGTCAGTCATGTTCTAATATTCTTTAAAACAAAAAAGAATCCTGCACAGAGTGAGGAGTTTTTAGACATCTTTTTCCCCTTAGTCTCTCTAGTTGATGAGCTATGGCAATGTGTGAAGGTTTTCTGCTTGGCTGTGAGAGAAATCTAGCTGTAAATTTCATACAGTGTCAAGGCACTAACATAAAACCCATCTCTAGCAAACATGCTTTGCATTTATATGATCTTTAAATTCCTGGGGGAGAGGATGGAGGAAGATGCAGCCAGACTCCACAAAACCAGCCAGCAGCCGAATATAGGATATTTGCTTCTTTCCCCATTACCATAGTTTGCTGACAAGAGGCAAGGGAATAGCAGCTGGAACAAAATATCAAGCATTTCCCCTCTAGTCCAGGACTGTTCTTTTCATTAGCAAACTAATGATTTTTCTGCAGGACTATAATATCAGTGGGGTCTAAGTATTACTCTCCAGAATCAAGTTGATTCTGTGCCCAGTTCGTATTTAAAGCCCTAAATGACTTAGACCCCAAATATCCGAAAGACCCATCTGCTTCCATATAGACTTTCCCGGGTGTTAACATCAGCAGAGGGGTACCCTATTTGTAGTCCTGCTGGCCTCAGAAATTCAGGGATAAAGAAGACTTGGTAATGCTGTTTGATTTTGGAGGAGGCTAAGGGGAAAGTCAGAGGCAAAAACTCAAAAAGAGTTTAGGCCCCCAAACTAGAATATCCCAACTGAATGCTTTCATCCAGCCTTCACCAACCTGGTGTTTTGAACTACAACTTCCATCAGCTAAATCGTGGTGGCATTTTATAGCACACTCTTTTTAAGTTTGCAAAGTACTTCACATGCATTATCTTAGTAATCCTAACAACAGCCCTATAGAGTAGGTTGATATACTCATTCCACACTACAGATTTCATGGTGGGAAAAGAGAGCTTGAGGATGGGATACCATGTCTTGCCAGAAAGACATTTGATGAGTTCCTGCTAACAGGTAGAGATGTGGCCCAATTCTGTGGATGTTTACTTGGAAGTCGGTACTGCTGAATGCAATGGGACTTTCCCAAGTTAAATGGAATTAGGAGGAGGAGGAGGAGGAGGAGTTTGGACTTGATATTTCGCCTTTCACTCCCCTTTTTGTTGTTGTTTAGTCAATGAGTCGTGTCCGACTCTTCGTGACCCCATGGACCAGAGCACGCCAGGCACTCCTGTCTTCCACTGCCTCCCGCAGTTTGGTCAAACTCATGTTGGTAACTTAAGCTTTACTGCCTGGGTTTTTATAACTGCTGTATGGAAAGGCACAGGAACCTGACCTTTGAAGACTTTGTAAGTACTGTAAATAATTTTCAACTTACCAAACGTGTGGTTTCTTTCTGTGCTACAGGAAGTGGGGAAATTTGGAAGCAACTTAGAAGAGGATATTATAAACATCTAACTGCCTATATTTCCACACTTTTGCTGCATATTTTGTGATTTTAGACATCTGCTGCAGTTCTCTCACTAAAGAGTACTTGCCCCAAACCTGAATCTATGCTTCCAGGAATTCTTCTTTTTATATACCATCTCTTTTCTTTCTGAACCAACATAAATGTTACTAGGAGATCACACACAGGAAATCAATTAGAGAGGGGTGGGGACAAGACAGACTGGGTCGCAAGACACTCTAGAAATGTTTGACTCACATGTATTTCTGAAACCCACGCACAAGTGTCTCCCTGCTCAGATGCCTGACACGCTACCTCTCTTCCTGGGAGGCAGGGATGAATTTCCGACAGGATAACTGTGCATAACTGTTTCCTTGTAATGACTTTCCCCCCACTTGGTCCATCCTGACAGACACATACACACCTCGGGGGAAACGGCAGCAGCACACTCCCTTTGACAGAGCGCCTGCTTCCTGATTAAATCTCTCTGATGCCTCTCATTGCGAGAAGCGGCTTCTGGCTAATTAGCAGTCAGAGCAAAATCCGTCTCTGATGCAGAGACATTAATGTCTTTTAACCTTTTCTTCTCAAGGAAGCCTTTCCACCCTTCATCTCCTTGTTTAGGCTTTGCAAAGCAACTTTTCATGGTCATCGGAAGTAACGTGAAATTCTCTCTCCCCCCAAAAAAACATTACATCTGTCCCTATAAATGAACTACAGTGACGGAACTGTGCAATGGTGTTCTAATGTATTGATAATTAATAATGAGAATATTTAATGGACAGTAATTAATAATTAACTCCTCCCATCTGTTTTCCCATGGGGTCTGGCTAAAAGTCAGACAAATTAAATCAAGAGTGAAATACAAATCACAGCCTCATAGAACTGTAGAGGGACCCTGAGGTTCATCTAGTCCAACTCCTGGCAATGCAGAAATATGCAGCTGTCCCATACAGGGATAGAACCTGCAACCCTGGTGTTATCAGACCATTCTCTAACTAGCTGAGCTATCCCCAAGCTTAGTCTAATCCAGAGGTTTTCAAACTTTTTGAGTCCATGGCTCCCTTGGCCAACTACATTCTTTCTGCTGCACCCCTGGGGGGCTCAGGAGCCCAGTTATGTCACCCTTTGCTTGCAGAGCACATATTTAGATGTGCACCTGTTTGATTTCCACCCACCCTGTCTTACTCCCAAATACAGTGGTACCTCGGGTTACATACGCTTCAGGTTACAGACTCCGCTAACCCAGAAATAGTACCCCGGGTTAAGAACTTTGCTTCAGGATGAGAACAGAAATCGTGTTCCGGCGGCACAGTGGCAGGCCCCATTAGCTAAAGTGGTGCTTCAGGTTAAGAACAGTTTCAGGTTAAGAACAGACCTCCGGAACGAATTAAGTTCTTAATCCGAGGTACCACTGTAGCTCCTAGTACCGTACGTTTCCAAATCGCCAAAACCTGCTGATGCAGGCAAATTCGTTGGATTCCATTCCAAGCGAAGATAACCGGCATCTGTGGGCTTTTCCAGATGTTTTGGAGCACAACTGCTGTCTGACCCAGCCTAGCTTTGGTTCCCACCCCAAACATCTGCCTAGCCTCAGGTTGGTGAAGGTTGCAGCTGGAGGGGTTGTTTGAGTTTTAAGTATGGCAGCAATCTGCACCTGAGGCACAAGGGAAGGGGTGGAGGAATAGAAATATGCTCTTTTAGTGCCGAGGTTTTCAACCTTTCTGAGTCCACGGCTCCCTTGGCCAACTACATTCTTTCTGCGGCACCCCTGGGGGGCCCAGGGGCCCAGTTATGTCATCCTTTGCTTGCAGAGCAGGCAGCCTCTCACCCTTTTCCAAACACACTCCCTTGTGGAGGGTTCCCTCAGCCTCCTCTCCTCTTTTTTTTTTAATACATTTTTATTAATTTTAACATACAAATTATAAAACGTACCACACAAATTATTACAAATACATTTTTTTGGAGTTCCATCAGCACCTCAAATGATCTTCTGTCTTAACCTCTTTTTATGCATTACTTAATTTTATATTGTCTTTACCTCTCTTAACTTATCATCTCCTCTTTTCCATTTTTACAGTATTTCCAGCAATACTCCTCACAGAACTTCTTGCAAACCTACAAACGTCGTCTGATCATCACAAATACTTTTCATATAGTTCGTAAATTTACTCCAGTCTTCGGTAAATTTCTGGTCCCGCAGGTTTCGAATCCTTCTTGTTAATTTGTCTGATTCTGCATAGTCCATCAACTTCATCCTCCATTCTTCAATCGTTGGCAATTCTTCTTGCTTCCATTTCTGGGCTAATAGTATTCTAGCTGCTGTTACTGCATATAAGAAAAGCTTACATTCTTTTCTATTTATATCACTTCCCACCATTCCCAATAGAAATGCTTCTGGTTTCTTTGTAAATGTATATTTCAACATTTTTTTCAACTCGTTATATATCATTTCCCAAAAACATTTCACCTTTTTACATTCCCACCACATATGATAAAATGTTCCTTCTTTTTCTTTACATTTCCAACATTTATTGCTAGTTTTATACATTTTCGCTAGCTTAACAGAAGTGATATACCATCTATACATCATTTTCATCACATTTTCTTTTAATGCATTACATGCAGTAAACTTTAAACCTTCTTTCCATAATTTCAGCCAGTCACTCAATTGTTCCTCTCCCCTCTCCTTAGGAGTCCTCCGAGCAGCTGCCCCTGGTCTCTGAGCTGCCCCAGAGATAGGTGCCTCCTCACACTGCCCCACAGGGACTTGGGACTTGTCTGTCCATTCCCAACAGCAAGGGCTGGCGGGCTGGGCTCCCTCGCCCACTGGTTTGCTTGCTTGCTCCTGGCAACCAGCACCCCCTGACCAGCCCCAGAGGCACCATTCGCTTGGGGAGCTTAGAGCCAGGGCTGCTGCAACAAACAGCCTTTGGGAGACAGAGATGCAAAAAGGCATCAGAGGAGGAAGGGAAGAGGGACAGAGGCCCCTGTTATCTGCACACCCCTGATCATCATTCAAGGCACCCCAGGGTGCCACGACACACTGGTTGAAAACCACTAATCCAAAACTAAGTCTGTGTCTGCCTGAGCTGGAGTCTGGACTAAGGATTCTGAGCTCATGTGTTCTGATTCGATACATGATGTCCAATTGAGGCATCTGATCATAGCCTGCATTTTTAATCAAGGCTTATATTTTGATCAGATTCCTGTATTCCAAAAATGAGCTTAAATTCACAAATGTTTCTTTCGAGACAGGACACCAGCAGGCAAGGTCTTTGTCAGAGGCCCCTTTGGTTTATTGCGGTCATAAAACAGGCTGGGAACAAAAGGTCACACTGACCATACAAATGATAGAATACAATCAAGGTTGCAAAAACAAATAGTAAATAATTATTGTGCCTCCCATTAAACTTGAGCCACATCTTCCTAAGGTTAAAAGGGCAAGAGCTAATACAAACAGCAGCTGGCCAAGGGAAGAGGCCTCTCTCTCTCTCTCTGAAACTGCTTTGAAGCTTCAGAGAATTTAGAGAACTTATAGAACTTAGCTTTTACTAAGTTCCTTTTTTACTTAGACAAGATCTTTGCTTCTAAAAATCTATATATGTTATGTATGAAATATTGGCTTAAATGTAATTATGCAAAGGATTTAGAAAGTAAGAAATTATAGAATCATAGAAGAGTTGGAATAGACCACGAGGGCCATTGGGTCCGGACCCCTGCCAGACAGAGAGACGCCATCGGAGCACTCCTGACATATGGTTGTCAAGCCTCTGCTTAATGACCTCCAAAGATAAAATTAGCCACCATCTGTTTTGGAGTGAATAGGGCAATAGGGCAAAAGATGAAATGTTAGTTAAGGCGCCTAGTCTAGGGCAAAAGGTTATTTGGTAATTAAGGTTCCTTGTAGAGGTTAATGGCTATTTATTTGCCAATTATAAATAGAAGGAAATATAGCTCTTTGTCTCCCATAAAAGGTAATAGGAAATGGGTGTATCTTTTATGATTGGTTCTAGCAAACAGCCAATAGGAATTTTAACCAGGCTGATTGGACAGAGGCAGCCAAAGGAGGAGCAAGGGGGCTGAGCTGAGGGAATATAAGTGCTGGCCATAATGACAGGAGGCCAGGCCAGAGCTTGGTAACCATATACCACTGTGCCTCTCATTTATTTGTCTGACAAATAAATTATTATTTTAATTTCTCTATTGCTGCGTTGAATATTTCATTCCAGCTAAGCGTTAACCACAAGCAGGGTGCTACATTTTATGGTGCCTCTGTGACTCGGATAAGTGGTCTGCTGGAACGCAGCCCCTTCGCCTTACTGGGCAGGGTACAAGAGGGAGGACCACTAACTGCTTACCCAGCGCGCACTGGAACATTTTTTCCAGGGGAACGCAGAAGTCTCGTCTGTCTGATACCCTGCTCACCGACGGCGACGGACCGGGGGGAACCAGAGAAATAAAGAGGGATCCGCTAAGGGTAAGTGCACAAAGGGGTTTTGGCCCTCCAATTAATTGGGAGGAAGAGAAGTCTTGATCAAACTTCTGCGTCTCAGTAAGGGGGAAACTGAGTACGCTACATGGCTGGGTACATCAGATGGTGATCTGGTGTAGGGAAAAGGGAAAGGTTGGGAGGTAGAGTGTGGTGAAGTATCCAGCGCATTGTATGTGTAAGAAAGTACAACCTGAGTGTGGAGTGGGTAGTACTTCGGTTCCCAGTAAGGCGACTTCACTGGGCAAGGAACCCCACGAAGCGAGTGTGTGAGTGACTGAGTGGATACTTCACATGGCCATACAATGGGAGTTGGGGGTTCAAAGGGGGAAAATACACCTCTTGAATGTATGTTAAATAATTTTAAGAAAGCCTTCTCAGGGGCATATGGAGTCAAAATGACGCCAGAGCGCTTGAGAACGTTATGTGAATTAGAGTGGCCGAAACAAAATACTGAATGGCCATCTCAGGGAACCTTTGATATAAATTTAGTAAGCAAACTTTGGACTAATATCGCCAAAGAAACGGGAGGGTGCCCAGAACAATTTTCATATATAGATTCTTGGCTGAGCACATTAAATAAAAATCCTCCATGGATAAGGGAATGCAAAGTCCAACGATGCAAATTATTGGCTGTAAAAGCCGAAGCTAGGAAAGGAATCTTGCCAAATAAACTCAAACCCATTTTTGAGGGACCAGAGGAAGAGGTGCTTCCACCTCCACCCTATGCTCCACATCGAAGGGAGCCTAATCCAAATACTCCACCAGTTGTAACCCCAAGGCAAGAAAGTGGAACGAATAATGGGGGTGGAGTCACAGAACTTGATTCCTTGATAGATTATGATAAATATCTTCAGGAGGCCTTGGAGTCCTATAATAAAGCCCAAGCAGAAGTGGTTATTCCACCTGTGAGTCCCAGTAGAACTCCATCTACAGTCTCCTTTAGTGGACCAACTAATTGCCCACCCCAAACCCCTGTACATCCAAATCCTAGAGAACTATTACAGGAGTTACAGGGAGACCTTGATCGGTCAGCAAGCAATACAGCAAGGCGTATAAAGCTGCTAAAAGAACGCCTTGGGACAGATACCATCCCCTATGATTTGAGGCCCCTAGAGCAAAGCGAAGAGAAAGGTCACGTAGTAGCCCCTCTTAGAAGAGTATTTGATGCACTTGAGGAGCCTGTGCTGGTTAACGGGCAACCCGGACCACGGCCACCTCGAACTTCGACCCTCCAGTATATTCCATTCACAACTACGGATCTGATGAATTGGAAAACACACACCCCATCTTTCGCAGAAAAACCTCAGGCTATGATGGACTTGGTGACTTCAATAGTAAATACTCATAGTCCTACTTGGACAGATTGCCGCCAACTCCTGAATACTCTGTTCACCACTGAGGAAAGAAGAGACATAATTGAAAAGGCACAGATATATTTGCGTGAGCAGGCCAGAGTGGGAAATATTTTTAATATTGACCGTCATCTCCAGGATAACTTTCCTTTGGAAGATCCTAATTGGGATCCAAACAATGCAATTCACCTGGCCAGGCTTACCACCTACCGCCAGACGCTTGTGCAAGGTATCCGCAGGGCATGCCAGAAGCCCACTAATATGTCTAAAGTCTCAGAAGTAGAACAGAAACCAAATGAGAGTCCGGGAGACTTTTTAGAGAGGCTGCAGGAAGCCTATCGTATATGGACTCCTTTTGACCCTGAAGCCCCTGAAAACAGCAGAATGATTACTGCTACATTTGTGGCCCAGTGTGCTTCTGATATTCGTAAGAAAATTCAGAAATCAGAAGGATGGGAAGGGATGCTGATGAGCCAAATTATGGCCATTGCACGCCGAGTTTATCGGAATAGGGATGAGGCTGAGAAACAAGAGAAGAAGAAGTGGCAGAAGGAAAAGATGGTAATGCTAGCCACAGCAGTGAAGCAAGACTACCGCCCCTTAAATGGAGGGAGAGGGCGGGGAAGGAATCCACCACTGGGAAGGAATCAATGTGCGAATTGCAAGAAGGAGGGTCATTGGAAGCGGGAGTGTCCTGAACCCCTGAGGTTGGAAGAAGTACGCCCAGGCCCAGGCCCAGGCTCCGGCCCAAGAAACCAGGGACGGGGACGGGGAATGATCCGAAATGGAAGATATCAGAGACCTGGACAAGGACAGAGTAGAGACAATTTCATTGGACTGGCAGAGGAGGATTTTACCCAAGACTAGGAACGACCGGACTCCATAAAGTTAGGCTTCCAGGAGCCCACGGTCACGATTCAATTAGGGAGCCATTTAATAGACTTTATGATTGATACTGGGGCTGAATACTCAGTACTCCCAGAACTATTGCAGAAAAAGGCATCCAAAAGTGTAGTCATTAAAAGTGCCACTGGTCAGTCAGCTAAGAGGTCTTTCCTCCAACCTTTGGAATGCCAGATTGGGGGACATCGTTTAACCCATCAGTTTTTGTATATACCTGAGTGTCCAATACCTCTCTTAGGTAGAGATATGCTGTCCAAATTGCAGGCCCAAATCACCTTCACTCCTCAAGGTCCAGAAATGAAACTGCCATCAAAGGCAGCAGGAATAATTACCCTCTCAGTACCTAAGGAACAATCATGGCGCCTAATGTCAGCCCTGCAAGTCCAACCCACATTGGATACAGAATTAAACAAGCTCCTCCAAACCCTACAGGTGCCACCAGGAGTATGGGCCGAAAATAGCCCACCAGGAATGGCTAAGAATATAGCTCCAATTGTAGTAACCCTAAAACCTATGGCTACCCCTGTATCTGTAAAGCAATATCCTTTACCCCGGCGAGCAGCAGAGGGCATCCAGAAACATTTGGACCGCCTATTAAAATATGGTCTGCTTAAGCCCTGCCAATCAGAATGGAACACACCCCTTTTGCCTGTTCGGAAACCTGGGACAGATGAATACAGGCCAGTACAGGACTTGAGGCTCGTAAACCAGGCTATCGAGACCTTGCACCCAAATGTACCAAACCCATATACCCTGCTGAGTTTGATCCCACCAGAAGCAACATTTTTTACTGTATTGGATTTGAAAGATGCATTCTTCTGTTGCCGGCTGGCACCACAGAGCCAACCTATATTTGCCTTCCAGTGGGAAGACCCTTTGACAGGAACAAAAGGCCAGCTAACCTGGACAAGATTGCCCCAGGGATTCAAAAATTCCCCAACTTTATTTGGTACTGCCTTGGCGAAAGATTTAACAAGTTACCCCTCGATACCTGGAGAAAAGGTGGTTCTGCAATATGTAGATGACCTTATACTAGCGGCAAAGGATTTTGATACCTGTAAAGAAGGGACAGAGGAACTGCTCCACTTGCTCTGGGAAGCTGGCTACCGAGTTTCCCAGAAAAAGGCACAGTTATGTTTAGAAAAGGTCAAATATTTGGGCTTTGACATCTCACACCAACAACGAGCATTGAGACCAGAGAGGAAAGAAGCTATTTGCCTTATTAAGGAACCTACCACAAGGAAACAACTCAGAGGATTCCTGGGAACAGCAGGGTTTTGTAGACTATGGATACCTGATTTCAGCAGTCTGGCCAAGCCCTTACATGAAAGCACTCGAGGTGCAGAAAAGGACCCATTCGTATGGGGACCTGAGCAGCAACAAGCCTTTTTAGCTATCAAACAACGACTTATGGAGGCCCCAGCCCTTGGACTGCCTAATTCGGAGAAACCCTTTCAGCTGTATGTACATGAACAGAATGGGATTGCAGCGGCAGTCCTGACCCAGAGATTAGGAAGTTGGAACCGTCCAGTAGCTTATTTGTCAAAACAATTGGACTCAGTAGCAAAAGGATAGCCTCCATGCCTAAGGGCAGTAGCGGCCACTGCAAGCCTTGTCAAAGAAGCTGATAAATTTACCTTTGGCCAGACGATGTATGTGAATGTACCTCATGCTGTTCTGACACTTATGGAATATAAGGGTAGTTATTGGCTAACAAACCCAAGGATGGCTAGATACCAAGGCCTATTGTGTGAAAATCCCAGGATTCATCTACGAGTAGTGAATATGCTCAATCCAGCAACTTTGCTGCCCCTACCAGAGGTAGATGATGAAGAATCACATGATTGTCTCCAAATAATGGATGAAGTTTATTCCAGTAGACCCGATCTGAAAGATGAACCATTGAAAAATCCAGATGTTGTATATTATACTGATGGTAGCAGTTACCTGCATGAGGGTGCCAGACGAGCAGGATATGCTGTGGTCACCAATGAGGAAGTTGTGGAAGCTGAAGCTTTGCCTGCTGGCACCTCAGCACAAAAGGCTGAACTTATAGGTTTAACTAGAGCTCTGCAATTGGCAGCCGGATGTAAGGCAAACATCTATACTGATTCTAAATATGCCTTCTTAACCCTGCATGCACATGGAGCTCTATGGAAAGAAAGAGGTCTAATAGGAGCCCACGGGAAGGCCTTGAAATATGGACCTGAAGTAGAAATCCTGTTGGAAGCAGTATGGGCTCCAGAACAGATTGCTGTAATGCACTGCAAAGGTCATGGACGTGGAAGGGATCCAATAACCAGAGGAAATCATGCTGCTGACAAAGCAGCCCGAGAGGCAGCCCAAAAGCCTGTGGGAGGATTTATAGCAGCCCTCATACCAGAGGTAGTTCCAGAAGAAGTTAAACCTCACTATACCCCAGAAGAGAGGAAGTGGGCTGAACAGGAAGGGGCGATTGTGAAGGACGGTTGGATGATCCTGCCAGACAATAGGATTTATGTACCTCATCACCTAGCAGGTACAATTGTAAGAAATTATCATGAATCTACTCACCTTGGCGGTACTGCAACCAGAGAGAGTCTCAGTCGGAAGTTGTATATTATTAACCTTTCACAATTAGCAACTTGCATTTCCCAGAAATGTGTTCTTTGTGCTAAAAACAATCCCAGGCAGGGACCGGTACAACCTCCTGGAATTCAACATGTGGGATACGTCCCCATGGAAAGCCTAATTGTGGACTTCACAGAGCTGGTCCCTTCTAAGGGATTCAAGTATCTCCTTGTGTTTGTAGATACTCTTACCGGATGGGTTGAAGCTTTTCCCACCAGAACTGAAAAGGCACGAGAGGTAACTAAGAGACTCCTCACTGAATTGATCCCAAGGTTTGGATTACCTAGATGCATTGGAAGTGATAATGGGCCAGCGTTCATTGATCAAGTAGTACAAGAAGTATGTCGAGTCCTACAAATGAAGTGGAGACTGCATGCAGCATATAGGCCTCAGAGTTCAGGGAAAACTGAAAGAATGAATCGGACTCTGAAAACCCAATTGGCAAAATTAACCCAGGAAACAGGATTGGGATGGGTAGATGTGTTACCCATAACACTGTTTCGTGTTCGGTGCGCACCCACAAAAAGACTTAAGTTGTCACCTTTTGAGCTCCTGTATGGGAGGCCGCCCTCCTTTGTTCAGGATATTCCAGCTGACCTCAAACAAATAGGAGACTATGTGACACAGGGACAAGTGCAATCTCTCTCCCGTGTTTTTGTTTCTCTTAACAGGTGGGCCCTCGAGCGCACGCCGTGCAGCATTGCCGAGCCGATTCATCAGTTCCAGGCTGGCGATAGCGTATGGGTGAAAGAGTGGAAACGCGATCCACTTGCACCTAAGTGGCGTGGACCTTACACCATCTTGCTCTCTACTCCAACAGCGGTGAAGGTAGCTGAGGTGACCCCCTGGATTCATCACTCCCGTTTGAAGAAGTCCGAAGGCAGTTGGACGTGCAAAGGTGACCCCTCTAATCCTTTAAAACTGACTCTCTCCAAAAACCCCTGTATCTAGCCCTACGGGGAACGGGCTAGGTCACGGGCAACATTAGACGACCGGCCTGCTGCAGCCACAACCTGGAAGCTGGCTGACCTGCGCACGCCTGAAGCTTGAGGAGCATCTGAACCAGCGATTGTGAACGGGAAGATTCTCTTATACAATTGATTGACTGCCCCCCCCTGTGGAACAATTATCAGAGATATTACTCATTGGGGATCCTTGGGATATATGTTTTGGTCTTGGTGGTTCCCCATTTCTGTCACTGGGGGAATTATATTGGGACTAATATTTTTTTGTTATCACAATAAGGTAATCTTTTGTGGAAGGAATGCATATACTAGACATCAACATGATTTTATTATTAATCCTGATCCCTTGGGAAGGGGAAGGGTCCTTGAATTTGAGCAAATTTGCTAAATATGGATTCCGCCATGACCACAATATGTGGGTAGGCTTAGCTGAGATGGTAGCCAAGGTTACAAATAGGACCAATTGCCTTGTTTGCTCTCTTGGGCCAGATGATTCAGAGGGAGGTATGCCCTTATTACCAATACCATTAAATGCCATTGGTATGGTAAGCGAAATGCCACACCAAACAGAAGTACAGAATTTCCCCAGATGGAACTCAACTAAACCAATACGAGTTATACCTGTACAAGGGGAATTCTGTGTACATAAATCATCAGAGGCAGCTGATTCTACCATGATAGGCTCTTCTCATTGCCACTATACTTGGGATTATATTAAGAATAGTCAAACCTGGGCAAACGGTACTACCTATCGAACTCGGAATACCTTGCCCTGTGCACCTCCTTTTATTCATGCATGGAAAATGGTGTGGAACATAACTGTGACAGAAAAAGGCAATCTAACTTACTGCACTGTGAACTCTGTACCCCTTTTGATATTTCGCCTTATGCACTCCACGTACCAAAAACCTCAGACCCGATGGTTGTGGTGGATATGTGGAGAATGGGCATACAAGAAACTCCCTTCCAAATGGAGTGGGACTTGTTTCCTGGGATGGGTATTACCACCAATGTGGATTATGCCCACTAGTTCAGCCAAGCGTACACGAAGAAACGCTGATATTTCTCATATAGCAGGAGGAAGTACCCAAAGTTGGAGCGATACTGATGATTGGCCACCAGAGCGCATTATAGCTTATTATGAACCTGCCTCCTGGAATCCTGATGAGCTCATACAAGGGGCTCGAGATCCTATTTATAATCTAAACAGAATAATTCGATTGCAAGCAGTAGTGGAACTTGTAACCAATGCAACGGCCCAGAGTTTGAGACTTATTGCACAACAGTTGGATGAAAGTAGAGCCGCCATTTTGCAGCTGAAAATGGGAATGGATTATGTACTTGCCAGGCAGGGAGGCCTATGTGGAGTCTTGAACTTGACAGGGAATGCCTGTTGCTTTAACATTTCTGATAATGGTGAGGCAATCCGTGTGTTGGCCACAAAGATGGAGAATATAGCACATGTCCCAGTACAAACATGGGAAGGATGGGATATGGGATGGCTCACCAACTGGTTACCAAATGTCGCAGGACTCAAAGGGATACTATTGTCTTGCTTGTTTTTCTTGACGGTAGTAGTAATGGTTTTGTGTATGGTGCCATGTATCATTTCATGTTTTAGAAGTACAATTAGCAAGATGATTTCAAATGAAACTCTACCTCATATCATGGCCCTATACAGAGCTTTACCTCAGGAATATGATGAAGGTCAAGCTATCAAGGACACTTGGGAAGGTCCTTGAGCTTGAAAGGGGGGAATGAGGCATCTGATCATAGCCTGCATTTTTAATCAAGGCTTATATTTTGATCAGATTCCTGTATTCCAAAAATGAGCTTAAATTCACAAATGTTTCTTTCGAGACAGGACACCAGCAGGCAAGGTCTTTGTCAGAGGCCCCTTTGGTTTATTGCGGTCATAAAACAGGCTGGGAACAAAAGGTCACACTGACCATACAAATGATAGAATACAATCAAGGTTGCAAAAACAAATAGTAAATAATTATTGTGCCTCCCATTAAACTTGAGCCACATCTTCCTAAGGTTAAAAGGGCAAGAGCTAATACAAACAGCAGCTGGCCAAGGGAAGAGGCCTCTCTCTCTCTCTGAAACTGCTTTGAAGCTTCAGAGAATTTAGAGAACTTATAGAACTTAGCTTTTACTAAGTTCCTTTTTTACTTAGACAAGATCTTTGCTTCTAAAAATCTATATATGTTATGTATGAAATATTGGCTTAAATGTAATTATGCAAAGGATTTAGAAAGTAAGAAATTATAGAATCATAGAAGAGTTGGAATAGACCACGAGGGCCATTGGGTCCGGACCCCTGCCAGACAGAGAGACGCCATCGGAGCACTCCTGACATATGGTTGTCAAGCCTCTGCTTAATGACCTCCAAAGATAAAATTAGCCACCATCTGTTTTGGAGTGAATAGGGCAATAGGGCAAAAGATGAAATGTTAGTTAAGGCGCCTAGTCTAGGGCAAAAGGTTATTTGGTAATTAAGGTGCCTTGTAGAGGTTAATGGCTATTTATTTGCCAATTATAAATAGAAGGAAATATAGCTCTTTGTCTCCCATAAAAGGTAATAGGAAATGGGTGTATCTTTTATGATTGGTTCTAGCAAACAGCCAATAGGAATTTTAACCAGGCTGATTGGACAGAGGCAGCCAAAGGAGGAGCAAGGGGGCTGAGCTGAGGGAATATAAGTGCTGGCCATAATGACAGGAGGCCAGGCCAGAGCTTGGTAACCATATACCACTGTGCCTCTCATTTATTTGTCTGACAAATAAATTATTATTTTAATTTCTCTATTGCTGCGTTGAATATTTCATTCCAGCTAAGCGTTAACCACAAGCAGGGTGCTACACAATCACAGAACATTTCAGGATTTGGGCCTCTGCCATTGGCCCTTGAACTCTGAGTCGTGATTCGCAACTTGGAAGTTTAGACAGCCAATCATGTTGGGAGCGGGAGTGGCCCAGGCTTTCAGGTATGCATATAAGCAGTTGCTTTGCCCCTGTTACCCAGCTATGTAGCTCAATAAAGGTTATTGCTGTTATCTCTGTGTCTTGCCTTGTGGGAACCCACCTACACTTCACTGGTTACTGGTGACGAAGGTGGGATGCTAGGCTAGTCTTACTGAGCAGTGATTTAAATCAAGTCTTATTGACTAGTGATTTAAATTGTGATTTAAATCAATTTGATTTACATCAAATCCACCCTGGTTCTGAGCAGGGGCACACCTTTTCCGTGTTTTTATAACGTAACCGCCCTGTGATCCTCGGATGAAGGGCAATGTGGAAATTTAAAAAACATAATAAAATAAGACATAAGACCACTGTTCATGTATGCCACCACAGCAGCAAGAATCCCTGTGGCAAGAAAATGGAAAGATGAAAAAATGCTGACAATTACAGACTGGCAGATACTTATGCTAGAATACCTACAATAAGAAAATTGACGGGAAGAGTTAGAGGAGTAGTGAACCAGAAAATATTTAGAGAATGGAGAATATTTAAGGATTATATAAGATCATATTGTACCAACGATACAATACTAGCAGAACTCGAGTGGTACCTGTAAACAAAATGCATAACAAACATCGTTTTTAGAGTAAATAGGAACAATACTAAAGATTAGGAAACTGTGTGACAAAAAGAAAGATGGTATAAACAATGCAATGAGAACGAATGGAAGACTCATTTTATCAGAAGTCTTTTTATTTAAGTGCTTATTAAGATGTTAATAGGAAGATTACATATGTAAATTTGTTTTTGCTCCTTTCTTCTGTTTCCCCCCTTCTTTTCTGCAATTTTTTCTCTCTCTTCCTTTTCTTTTCTTCTTTTCTCTTTTTTCCTTTCTCTTTATTTTCTTTCTGCAACATGAGACTGTGAATTATTTGTAAATTTTTGTGTATATGTGTGTAATTTACACTAGTAAAGATTACTTTTTTTAAAAAAGGAGATTAAAAAAATAAACTGCATTTTCAAGCTGCTAGTCCTCTGTGTCCTCTCCCATCATTTCCTGCTCCTTATGAGATCCTACCCCCGGCCAGCCCTTAAAGCTGTGCCCTCACGCGCACCTGACAATTAAAGACCTCTGCGCCCCCCTCCCACCCCAAAACAATAGGGCCCCCCACCCCAGCCCACGTCCCGCGTGCAAAGAAGGTCGCCAAACCCCATATAGGAAGAAGAGGCGCCTCCTCCTCCCTCCCGGAACTCTGGGGTCGAAGAGGCCTTTTTCTACACGGACGGATTTGAAGAGGGACCCGCGCGCATGGCAAGAAGTGTTCGGGCGGAGAATAACCCGGAAGTAAAGGAAGTGCTGGCTGTGCTCTCTCAAAATAAGTCCGGACTCCCCCCCCCCATTTCCCTTTTTTCTTTTTGGAAAATAGGATGTATTCCGCGGGGACGGAGAGCTTCCTGCGCCAGGCCAGGTAGGGAGAGGCAAAATGGGGGGGCTGGGGAAGGGGGAGCCACTGGGGGGGAGCAGAAGCCCTCCAGAGGCTTTGGGTTCCAGCTGCTTCTTTGGGTGAGGCTGAGTTGGGGCTTGCCAGCTTCCTCTTCTTTATTAATATTACTACTATTATGTATTTATTTATTTGAGCCCCGCCTTTTTCCCTGGTAGATACTCTTTTTTGTGTGTTTTTTGAGTGCTTTATTGACTGAACACTTTATAACAGAACTGTACAATAGATATTACAGACAAAATGAGAAATACAAAATAAACGGTTCTTCATTCTTCAACTAATGCATGCTTTGGACATCCAAAGTACTGTTAGATAGATAGATAGATAGATGGATGGATAATTTATTACGGTCAGAGACCAGCTTATAAAACACACCTGGGGGTACAATCCCAGAAGGAAAACAAACATTTAAAACAATGTACAACAATAAATTTAAAATTTATAAATGCAATAAGCGTATAGACACTTAAAACTTTAATCCAAAGTACTGTATTTTTATATTTTGTTGGAAGCCACCCAGAGTGGCTGGGGAAACTCAGCCAGATGGGCAGGGTATAAATAATAAATTATTATTATTATTATTATTATTGATTAGATTTTTCAAATCCTCCGATCTTCCCCTTGCATTCCCGAGTTAAATTCCTCAAAATAGGTGCTTAAACTTTACTTTCCCTGTATCATTTGATTTACCATAGATTTTATTTTATACAGTTATCCTATTTACCCAGTGAAGCTCAATCAAAACCTCCCAACAAATTGACAATGCTCTTTTACATAAACTCTGTATATATCCCACTCTCTGGAAATTTTTTCATCTGTAACGTCTCTTATGCCCTGGCAGATACTCAAGGTGGCTCACAGATAAAAACAAGAGCAGCTGAAGTGCTATTTACATAAAAATGTTTGCTGCATTTGTTTGCAACCCGTCTCTCCCCCAGCCCCACCCGAAGGAGCTCATGCATGACCCTCTCTCTGCACTCTCTCTCTCCATGTTACCCTCACAACATCCCTGTGAGGTAGGCCAGGCTGAGAGGCAGTGGGTGGCCCCAGTGAGTTTCACGGCTGAGTACGGATTTCAACCCTGCTCTCTTCCAGGTCCTAGTCTGACCCTCCTACTCTTGCACACCGATGTTCATTATTATTATTATTATTATTATTATTATTATTATTATTATTATTATTATTTATTATTAATTTTCAGTTTTATACATTTCAATAATTTCACAATCATTTTAACATTTCAAAACTCAACTTCCTTCCCCCTCTTTCTGCGGTTCCTTAAATTTATTTTTAACATTTTCTGTGTATCCAAATTAACTCAATTTGCTCATTTATTCATCTGCTTTAAATATATACACTTATAAAACTGCAGGTTATTACAATAATCCTCCCAATGTTCTTAACTGTTTACAGTTTATTTGTAAATATTCAATAAACCATTTCCATTCTTTTGTAACAAGTTTGTTATCTTGATTTCTTATTTTTCAGGTAAGTTTCTATACATTTTGGGTAGTTCTGTCCCTTTAATTCCCACTCAAAATACTTTTGGGATGTTCATTCTTAAATCTTAGCTACCCAAAGGGCTCCCACGGTGGCTTTTGATTGTTCTACTTATTTATATCCTCACTTTCTTCCCAGGAGCTCAAGGTGGTGTAGGTGGTTACTTTCATTGGAAGCTGCCCAGAGTGGTGGGGTATAAATAATAAATAATAAATATTATTATTATTATTATTATTATTATTATTATTATTATTATTATTATTATTTGAAACAGCCCTGTGAGAGGAGGTTATATTGAGAGGCAGTGACCGGCCCAAGGGCACCCAGGAAGCTTCACAGGATTCTGTGAAATGTGGAGACTTCTTCTTGGTTAACATCTAAGGCCACAACGAGAGCCTTGCTTTATCAGGCCAGTGGCCCATCTAGTCCAGAATCCTGTTCTCACGGTGGCCAACCAGATGCCTCTGGGAAACATGCAATGCGCTGGTTTGCTCCTTGCCTCACACTGGTGGATTTTCATAATGGAAATATAAGACTATGCAAGGGTCTGTCTTGTGCTTTGCCAGCCCATGAGCCATCCAGCCCATCCAGTTGTCACTGAAGTTGCCAGCAGTCTTTCCCAGCCCAGCGTATGGCAAAGCAACTATTTTCGTGGTTTGGCAAAGGTCTGATGTGGAAGTTTGCAAAACAGAGATTTATTAGTTTCTATATGCTTTCCTATTAGGGAGATCCAGGATGAAGAACTGAGAAAATTCATTTCACGAATCACAGGCTTTCTCCAAAATCAAGACTTCGGAAATGAGACTGTCGATAGCTTGCAAAGACTGTTTTTGATCGTCTCAGCCACTAAATATGGACGGAAGTAAGTGGAAGTAATGCTGGTCTTAATTGGTCCAAGCAAACATCTGTAGCGTATTTATAGCTCTGTTAATAAAATGCTACAAGTGTCTCTGTAGAACTACGATGTGAGTGACTTTCCTTACCTTGGGCTGGTTCCCTTTCATACTGGTGTTCAGTGAGTAGAATATAACAAATATTAAAACATCTTACAGGGCAACGCTATATATGGCTGCCCAGTTTGACTTACTTCCAGATACGTGTGCATTGATTGCACCCTTAGCTTCTCTTCATTTTGTGTTTGCTGCTTATGTTGATGATGCTTTTTGCAGGATAGATGGCAAATTTCTGGAACTTCTGCAGACAGTGTTGCATCTGCCAAAGACTCCTGAGCAAGTCCAGTTTCTTTGTGCTGCCATCCTGAGAGAGACGTCGCTTTGTAATGATTTATCTGTGTCTTGGGATAACATCCAGGACACCAAGCTCCTGAGCCTTGCCTTCTCCATCGTGCTAGCCCAGGTAAGTGAACTGTGGTTTTGGAAAGACCACACTTTGGTTCTTTGCTTTGTTTCCCTGTGACTGTGGCCTGTTTCACACCCAGATTTTGGACATGGTATAGTTTTTTCTTGTCGTTTTTTTAAAAATGCTCCCCCATCTGGCGAGATCTGGTATATGCCAAATTCCAGGCATCCTAAACTTTGTTTAGTTGTTCACTCAGAATCTTAAATGCATTGCCAGAGGGCAGGTGCCTTTTGGGTAAGCTCAGCCCCTGTGGCTTGTGAGCCTTCAAAATCTTTGCTTTTATCCAAAGGGCAGTAAAAAGGCAGTGGTGGAAGCTTTTGGGCAGCGTGTGGTGAAAGTCCTTGAAGGCAGGCTTCCTGAAGGTCAAAATGCAAGGCACCTTCTCCCCCTCCTGTCAAAAATCATCAGCTTTCTACCGATGAGCCTTAATGAAGGTAAGTGCAAGAAGTGGATCTACTTTCTTTTTTTTACTGGAACCCCAACCTCTGAGCTGAGGAACTGAACTAATCTGAGAGTCCTTTCACACAAAACTTCAATCCTGGTTAGTGTTCTTCATTTTTATGAGCCTTGTTCAGGTGAGAAAAGTCATCTGGTTGTTGCTATTCTGAGTCACTAGGGAGTCTGAAATCCTTGCTGATCTCCTAGAGATCTGCCAGTAGACCCAGATCTGCCTTCTGTGCACCTCTCCTGTAGAAAACAACCAAGTTAATTTGAGGCTGGGACTTTGAACATTTGTTTTAGTCCTTTGAAATTGTAAACCACTGTGGGTGCCTCAGCAGAAAGGCAGTATATCGTTCAGCCCAGACGCTGAGGTCCAGCTCCGAGGGCCTTCTGGAGCTTCCCTCACTGAGAGAGGTGAGGATACAAGGAACCAGGCAGAGGGCCTTCTCGGTAGTGGCGCCCTCCCTGTGGAACGCCCTCCCACCAAATGTCAAGGAAATAAACAACTATCTCACTTTTAGAAGACATCTAAAGGCAGTCCTGTTTAGGGAAGGTTTTTTTATGTTTGATCGTGTTTTTAATAGTCTGTTGGGAGCCACCCAGAGTGGCTGGGGAAACCCAGCCAGATGAGTGGGGTATAAATAATAAAATTATTATTATTATTATTATTATTATTATTATTATTATTATTCAGACTAGTCTTCCCCAGTGTAGTGCATGGCATATGTTTTGGCCATGCCAAATTTGGTATTATGGGTTTTGTCATCCAGAACTTCAGGAGGGGAGCAGTTTGAAGAAGGTTTTTAAAATGTTTTGAACCATGCTGAAGTCTGTGGGTGAATTGCAATATACTTATTAATAATAATAATAATAATAATAATAATAACCTAGACACTGCCAATGTCTAAAGCAGGTAGCTGTTCTGCTCTGCTTAGGCAGTCACCCAATATATTTTCAGCCAATATTACAGAGATGAGGTTTTAGAGGCTAAGGGGTTTGCTGTTTCGCAGGAGCAATTAAGTGCAATAAACAGGCTGCATCAGGCCAATGAAATTAGGAAAAGCTGGAGGTGTTTATAGAAGGGTAGTCTCTTCTGGTTCCTGATAACAACCCCAGTTCCAGCCTCTTTTCTCCACAGATGAGGATGTGTGGGTAGAATAAATTGTGGGTGTTAAAGATGCAAATCCACAGGAACAGCTTCTTCTGTTGATCTGCAGAGTTTTCTTGCTCCTGGCCCCAAGCACTAAGCTCTTCTCTGGACAGTGTAGGGGCAGATGAAGCTGCAGGTGGACCTGAGGCTGCCTGATGGTGAACCATTGGTATTGCCAAGGCCCCCCACAGTCGTCCTCTGTTGTGTCTTTCTGACGGGCTGTGTTGCTTTCTATCCATAGATCAGATCAATCTGCTCAGCAAAAGGATGGTGGACTGGCTGAGGTATGCCAGCGTCCAGCAAGGAGTCCCCCAGTCCTCAGGAGGCTTCTTCAACCCTCGAGCAAGACAGGTGCGGAACTGCAGTTCCAGGGGGCATGAGCACAGGCTTGCTTTTTAAGAGAAGGCACATGGAAAAACCACTCAGCGAGTCAAGTGCACAGACACAGATTCTGCACTGGGGTGACCCTAAATCCTGCCCGTCCTCCAAGGAGCTTGGAGCGACTTGCATAGTTCACCTTTGCCCTTGCAGCAGTGGGAGTTTCCCCCAGGCATCCCATTGGCCACTGTGAGAACAGCAGGACGCTGGACAAGGTGGACCACTGGTCTGATTCTCATGTCTGGCCTTTAAACACCTCGGCTCTCTGGTCCTGATTCTCTGCTTTCTAAGTAGCAGTTTACTCTGCTCTTTCTTCCGCCCCACAGCCTGGCCCCATCATGGAGGTGGACGGCACGGCCACCACGGACTTCTTCACTGTGCTCTCAGTTGGCCAGTATTACACAGAGGACCAGTGGTTCAACATGCAGGCCTTCTCCATGCTGCGGAAGTGGCTGCTGTGCTATGGGAGCAACGGAGCGAGTAGTCCAAATTCAGGTAAGGATCTAGAGAGGTGGAGGGGAGGGCACTGTGCATACAGCCAATGAGGAACATGATTGGCAGCTGCCGTCAACACATCTGCTGTTATGGTAAGACACCAAGGGTTCAGATGGCAAACAGCATTGTTTACAGTAGCACGCTCCATAACAGATAGATAATAAATACAATATTAGGTAAAGGTAAAGGGACCCCTGACCATTAGGTCCAGTCGTGGCCGACTCTGGGGTTGCGGCGTCCATCTCGCTTTAATGGCCAAGGGAGCCGCCGTACAGCTTCTGGGTTATGTGGCCAGCATGACTAAGCCGCTTCTGGCGAAACCAGAGCAGCGCACGGAAACGCTGTTTACCTTCCTGCCACAGCGGTACCTATTTATCTACTTGCACTTTGACGTGCTTTCGAACTGCTAAGTTGGCAGGAGCAGGGACCGAGCAACAGGAGCTCACCCCGTCACGGGGATTCGAACCACTGACCTTTTGATCGGCAAGTGCTAGGCTCTGCGGTTTAACCCACAGCACCACCAGCGTCCTACTAAATACAGTATTATTGGTTTGTTAGAATTGGGGGGGGGGGCTCTTCTTTTGGGTTGACATGTTATTTGTATTTCTTAAAAAAAAAACCCCCCTCTATATATATATAGTGAAGAGAGTGTGACTTTCCAATTGCAAATTAAACCATGAGCTCTCATGAGGAGAGGTTTCCTGTTGCAACCCTGCACAACCCACTGCTTATTCCAATGGGCTTCTGATGGGGGCAGCTAAGTTGTGCTGTGTCTCTGCATTGGGTGTGATTAGACCATTCAATTGCACCTCATGCAGAGAGGCAGTAGAGTTAGCGGCCCTTAGAGGAGTTGTGCCCAGAACAGGGACTCAAGCAGAAACATTGGAGTGGGCAAGGAAGTTAGGCCCTTCTAAGTCTAGGCAGTGTTTACCATCTTGCGGCTTAAAAGTAAACACTCTTGTATGAAAAGAATGAGCTGTACTTTCAATTTTAATTGAGTTAGAATGTGTGTTAGAAATTTAGGGGACCTTTGAGGAAAATAGGAAATTGACAGAGATAGATAATTACTTAATAATGATTTGAATTTTGAACTTGAACCTACTTAGTATGTTGGTAGGTTCTTAGCCTTACAGTCAGACCTTGGTTTTCAAACAGCTTAGTTCTTGAACGTTTTGGCCACAAACCGAGAAGTGACTGTTCTAGTTTGCAAACTATTTTTGGAAGCCAAACGTCCAATGGGGATTCCGCGGCTTTCTGCAGGAGCTTCCTGCAGCCAATCAGAAGCCACGCTTTGGTTTCCAAACATTTTGGAAGTCGAACGGAACGGATTCCGTTCGACTTCCAAGGTACAACTGTATTTGTTAGGTTTTTTCCTTCCTGTCTTTAATTATTTTCTTTCTCCTTAATTTTCTTTTTCTTATCTTGTAAAAGACAAGCTGCATAAAACGTGAGACTGTATCAGGCTGAATTTATTGATTGTGTTTTGCTGATTTGGAATGTTTTGTACGCTCTATTTTGATTTTAAGTTAATAAAATTACTAGAAAAAGAAATCGAGGAAACCTTTCACTGACTCATCTTGCCCCATCTTTCTGTTTGTGTGTGTGATTTTTAATCGTATAGAGAACAAGCAGAAAATATAAAGTTGACATATAGCCTCCCCCCATAACAAAACAGGAGTTAGGACCATAAAGAAGAAAACCATACATCAGTGAGAGGCAAAAATAGGTACAAATACAAGAATAGGAGCTGAATCTTAACAGAGGACAGGGAGGAAATCATGCAAGCCAAATTGCCCTGGTGCTTGCTAACAGAGGTATATAAAACAAAGTCCCACCATATTGCACTCAAAGACTGTGGCTGTTCTTTACCCTGCAGCAAATGTAGGTTGTGGGAAATCCGTTTTCAAGACTGCGATGTTCCTACACCACGCTTGCATGGATGAATTGCTCACCTTGTCCCCCCTTTTTTTGCAGATGATAAATCGGAGGTGGACGGCTCAGTCATGTCCATGGTCTCGGTCACCTCCACCTCCAGCCGCCTGCTCCCCCCCAAGGAGCGCTTGCGGGAAAAGGCCTTTGAGTACTGCCAGCGGCTTATAGAGCAAAGCAACCGCCGTGAGTCCCCTTTTCTGTGCTTGCCTTGTTTCCTGCTGGTGAGGGTGGCAGAGATTTAGGGATGCTGTTTGCTCTTTCACCTCTTCTCTTTTCTGTCTCCTATTTCGCATTGCAACTTGCACAGAAATTAAATTTTTTCATGCACCCATATTTCTGAATCCCCTTCTGGAGTCTTTCCTCCCAACTATTCCTCCAGTTGTCTGTGGGGAAGGAAAGGTCCAGCTTTTCCAGGAGAAGCAGCAGGTGCAGGTGACTGTTCTGGCTCGCATGCCGACTCAGTTGTCACAAGCTGGGTATGTTTAGCTTGGAAAAGAGGAGACTTAGAGGTGCCGTGATAGCCCCCTCAAATATCTGAAGGGCTGGCACATAGAAGATAGAGCAAACTTGTTTCCTGCTGCTCCAGAGGGCAGGACCCAAACTAATGGATTCAAATCGCAAGAAAGGAGATTCTTACTAAGCATCAGGGAGAACTTCCTGATGATAAGAACTGTTTGGGCATGGAAAGTTTGTTTAGGGAAGCTTTTAATGTTTGATGCATTACTGTATTTTAATATTTTGTTGGAAGCTGCCCAGAGTGGCTGGGGAAGCCAAGCCAGATGGGCAGGGTATAAATAATAAATTATTATTATTATTATTATTATTATTAGTCCCTCGGAAGGTGGCAAACTCTCCTTCCTTGGAGGTTTTTAAGCAGAGGTTGAATGGCCACCTGTCAGGGGTTCTTTAGCTGCCATTCCTGCATCACAGGGGGTTGGACTAGATGATGATGATGATGATGATGATGATACTTTTTTTATACTCCACCCACCTGGCTGGGTTTTCCCAGCCACTCTGTGCAGCTCCCAACAGAATATTAAAAACACGATAAAACATCAAACATTGAAAACTTCCCTAAACAGGGCTGCCTTCAGATGTCTTCTAAGAGTCAGATAGTTGTTTATTTTCTTGACATCTGATGGGAGGGCGTTCCACAGGGCGGCCGCCACCACCAAGAAGGCCCTCTGCCTGGTTCCCTGTAACCTCACTTCTCACAGGGAGGGAACCGCCAGAAGCGCTCAGCGCTGGACCTCAGTGTCCGGGCTGAACAATGGGGGTGGAGACGCTCCTTCAGGGATACTGGGCTGTGCCGTTTAGGGCTTTGAAGGTCAGCACCAACACTTTGAATTGTGCTCGGAAACTTAACTGGGAGCCAATGCAGCTCTTTCAGGTTATATGGTCTCAGTGGCTGCTCCCAGTCACCAGTCTAGCTGCTGCATTCTGGATTAGTTGCAGTTTCCAGGTCACCTTCAAAGGAAGCCCCACGTACAGCTCATGGCAGTAGTGCAAGCGGGAGATAACCTGTGGCGTCCCTTTCCAAGTTCTATGTTTCTGTGGTTCTATGAGATCAATTTTGTTTTGTCTGCCAGGGGCTCTGAAGAAAGCCGACGGGGAGCTTCAGAAAGCTGTAAGTAGCCTGAAGGAAGGTCTTGGGGCTTGAGCAGGGTTCTTGGGCAGCCGTTCCAGAATCCCTGACGGTGACGTCTCTCCCCCTCTTTCGTTCGCACAGTGCCTTATTGAAGCCATCACCATCATGGATATAATTTGCAGACAGGACTCTTCCTATGTCTACCGCTCGCTCTCCTGCCTGAAAAATGTGCACAGCCAGATCAGCGGGGACCTATCTTATGCCAGGGTGCTGCTGCCCATTGCCCAGTTCTTTCTGAACCACAGTGAGTAAGGCTGGCCGGCTGAAGCAAAGCTCTGCCTCCAAAACTGCCTTGGTAGGGAGGGCAGCTGCGATGCCAGACAGCTTCCTCCACGGCCTCCCTTTCCCTCTCACTCTGCCCGGGGGAGGGAGGCCAGAGATGGGAGAAGCAGCAGCTGCCTTGGAGATTCATGTCCTTGCAGGCAGCAAGGGGCAATTTGCTTGCCTTGCATTTCCCTCTCGGCAAAAGCAGGAAGCTGAACTCCAAGCAATACATGGTGGGTGGCAGGAGGAACTTGGGTTTGCCACAAACTCGCCGCCAGACATCAGGTCTAAACTGAGAAAGGGACTTTTTATTAGAAAATGGGAAAAAGGGAAAGCAGAGAGGAATAATAATAATAATAATAATAATAATAATAATAATAATAATAATAATAAATTATTTATACCCCACCCTCCCCAGCCAAGACCAGGCTCAGGGCGGCTAACACCAGGTAAACACAATTGATTAAAATACAACTTAAAAACAAGATTAAAATACAACATTAAAATGCAGCCTCATTTCAGTAGAAACTCAAATCAAAAACTTTTTGGGGATGAAAATGTCAAATCTTCACCAAGGCCAACTATCCAGACTGGTCCTACGTGGGCCAGAAAAAAGCCAGGGAAGTCCCCAAATAGGAGTTCCATTACAGAAGGAGAAAGGAAAAAGGAAAGAGGGGGAGGGGATCAAGTTGATTCCAAGCCAAAGGCCAGGCGGAACAACTCTGTCTTACAGGCCCTGCGGAAAGATATCAGATCCCGCAGAGCCCTGGTCTCATGAGACAGAGTGTTCCACCAGGCTGGAGCCAGTGTTGAAAAGGCCCTGGCTCTGGTTGAAGCTAATCTGACTTCCTTAGGGCCTGGGACCTCTAGGGTGGTGCTGTTTATGGACCTTAAGGTCCTTCGCGGGGCATACCAGGAGAGGCGGTCCCGTAGGTTCGAGGGACCTAGGCCGTGAAGGGCTTTACGAAAGCACCCTCAGTTTCCCCCTCCCCAGGGCTGACTAAAGCAGGATGGAGAACGCTAAATTTATGCATGCGTACATGTGTGTTTCTATCCTCGCTCTCCAGGTGAGACGGCGGCTGTGGACTCCGAAGCTGTTTACAGGCACCTGTTCACCAGAGTTCCCGCTCAGCTTTTCCACAGCCCGATGCTGGCCTTTGAGTTTATCCAGTTCTGCAGGCACAACATTCGGTTCTTCACTGAGAAACTCAGCATCTTCCGACAGAACTTCCCAAACCTATTCAAGGTACCTGGTAGCAAGACTCTCACGGGGCCTCATTGGCAGAAGTTAAAAGCTGTTGCAGAATGTGCAGATGGCTTCCGCTTTTTCATCCAACTGCTCTTAGTTGGCTCTTTCTCGGGGCCATTGCTGTTGTTGTTATTATTATTATTATTATTATTATTTATTTTATTTAACGTATTTATATGCAACCTTCTCCCAAGTTGAGATTCAAGGCAGCTTCCACTATTTAAAAGCGACATTATGAACTACAAAGGAATAAAAAGGCCAACTATTGGTGGAAAAACATCAAAACAACGTTTAGAATTAGCAAAATTAAAATCCAGTTTGCAGGTGGCGCTGTGGTCTAAACCACTGAGCCTAGGGCTTGCCGATTGGAAGGTTGGCGGTGCGAATCCCCGCGATGGGGTGAGCTCCCGTTGTTCAGTCTCAGCTCCTGCCAGCCTAGTAGTTCGAAAGCACCCTAAAAAGTGCAAGTAGATAAATAGGTACTGCTCCGGCGGGAAGGTAAATGGCGTTTCCGTGCGCTGCTCTGGTTTCGCCAAAAGTGGCTTGGTCATGCTGGCCACATGACCTGGAAATCTGTCTGCAGACAAATGTCAGCTCCCTAGGCCAGTAAAGCAAGATGAGTGCTGCAACCCCAGAGTCTTTTGCAACTGGACTTAACTGTCAGGGGTCCTTTACCTTTACCTTGCTCTCACAGCAGCCCAGTGGTCAGCATTGCCTGCACATTAGTTTCCAAAGGCCCATCTCAACAGGAAGGTCTTAGCCTGCCAGTGGAAGGATGACAGGGAGGGAGCCAATCTAGCCTCTCTTGGAAGGGAATCCCACAATATGGGAGCAGCCGCAGAAAAGGCCCTGTCTTTGTTGGGTCACCCCCAACCATGCCTCTGGTGTTGGTGGAACCGAGAGAAGGTGGTCACCCAAGGACCTTAGCACCCCAGGCAGGTTTGCAGAGGGAGATACAATCTTTCCGGTAGCCTGTCCCAAAGCCACACAGGGCTTAATTAGCACCCTGAACAAGGGATTAACCTGCTCCCTGTAACCAGCCCCAGTCAGCAATCTGGCCACAACTTTAGGAGTAATGGAGATCCAAGGGAGAGAGGACACCAGTGCCGGATTTACGTATAAGCTAAACAAGCTATAGCTTAGGGCCCCACTCTCTTGGGGGCCCCCAAAAAATTAAAGGAAAAAGGCCCTGGATATACATTTCCAAAATATGAGATAAAAAACAAATAAAATAAAACCTACATACAGCAAGAGTGTTTTGTGTTGTGTAGGCTCCTCTGATGTAAGTCATAGGCCCTGCCTGCTAGCCTGCTCCCTCAAATATCCCTGGTTTGCTCCTTTCTATATATAGGGTGCCTACATTCTGCATGTGCAAACAGCTTTAGATACCTATTCGGTCCATCAATCACCGTATCACATATATTCAACACAAAAAACAGCAACAGTTTATTGTTGGCAAAGGACAGCTGGGCATCTCAAGGGCCCCATTACCTTCAGGAGTTTAGGGCCTCATCCAACCTAGATCCAGCCCTGGGGGAGACCCACCTGTGTGGCCAGCTGTGACTATTGAGGAAGAGCCAGAGGTGGTCTTGTTCAGCCTGCAGCATCTCCAGCTTGGGAAGATAAGAGAGTCTGTGTACTGGTCCAGTAAACGCTTCCGCTGCGCCACCAGCAACAGTTCTCTTTGCAGAGCATTAATTAAGTCCAGTGCAGAGATTCTTGTTGCAGTACAAGCTTCAAAGTCTCAGCAGTAAAGAAATAACGACACAGGGAAGCCTGTCTTTCCAAAGACAGGTTTATTGCAGAAAGATAACAGAAACACCTCCGGAGCTTTCAGACATTTTTGCTTCACGCCCCACAGGCAGAGAAGACAAACACTCTTTATATACTGAGCAACTTAACAACTTAACAAGCTTGACTACTTGAAGTCACATGACATTGCTAACTTGCCAGCGTCTTAGGTTTCACACCCTAACAGAAGACACCCGCTTGGGACACTTGAGAACTGCTGCCAACCAGAGTAGGCATCATTGTTCTAGATGGACTCAATGGCCTGCCCAAGCTTCAGGCACCGCCGTTCCTTTGTATGGGAGGAGCTTTAGGGTTTGGGCTTCCCCTCCTCCTTCCCCCTTGGATCATTGGCTCTGCTCTCTTCCCTCAGTGAGAGGATCTATAGTGGAAGAATCCACTTGGGGTGTGGAGGGAGAGCAGGCCCACTCATTGCAGTTTCATCTCGTTCCGCCCCCCCCCCCCGCAGTTCCTGGCATGGAACAGCCCAGCCCTTGTCGCCGATTATATGGACCTTCTGCCAGCCCTGCTTGGGACCGACACGGCTCTGGAGATCTTCCACCTGCTGCTCGACTTGCCTTGTGTGGCAGTGGCGCTGGATGTCCAGCTGAGGTAATAGCTCTCCTCCCCGCAGCCTAGCGCCAGGTAGCCCACAGTAATGGTATTACAGTGGTACCTTGGTTCTCAAACTTAATCTGTTCCGGAAGTCCGCTCCAAAACCAAAGTGTCCCAAAACCAAGGCTCACTTTCCCATAGAAAGTAATGCAAAACGGATTAATTTGTTCCAGACTTTTAAAAACAACCCCTAAAACAGCAATTGAACATGAATTTTACTAACGAGACTATTGGTCCATAAGATGAAAGCAATAATCAATGTGCTGTACTATAAAATAAATAAGACAGTATTGTAGATGATGAAAATGAAAATTACTCTTTTTTTCTTACTTGCTCTGATGATAGTCATTGTTTGGATGGGGGGCTTTTATCCATTTCCGCAGTCACACATTAAATCTGAAGAAGTCTGCATGCACACAAAAGCTCATACCAATAACAAACTTAGTTGGTCTCTAAGGTGCTACTGGAAGGAATTTTTTTATTTTGTTTTGACAATCAGTCATTCAGTCAATCAGTAGATGAACTGGGTTCCACACAGTCACAAAAACAAATTAACCGAAAAAGCCTCAAAAACAAAAACGCAAAATAAATAGCAAAAATAAAAGCTACAAACTTGTTCCGTTGCGGAAGTCCGTTTGACTTCCAAAATGTTCGAAAACCAAGGCGCAGCTTCTGATTGGTGCAGGTGCCCCGGAAACGATAGCCGACAGCCGCATCGGACGTTCGGCTTCCGAAAAACGTTAGAAAACCGGAACACATACTTCCGGGTTTTCGGCATTTGAGAACCAAGGTACCACTGTATTATTTTATATTTATTTATACCCAGACCAGGACTCAAGGCGGCTGATCAATTAAAATGGAAAAAGCTCATCCTTAGATGCAAGGCTGAGCTAATATGCCTTTACAGGTTTGTAGGAAGGCGTGGGGGCTTCTTGTGGCCAGATTCCTCTGCATTTTTAACGGACGGTGCTTTTGAACAAGGTGCGTGTGGGCTTTTCGTCTGTCGCTAGGTCTGCCCTGACTCCCCTGCCTGAGAGGACTCCTGTGGACCCGGCTCTGAAGCCAGCCACCTGCCTGGAAGCTTACCGCCACCCAGACTACAGAGCCCTCTTCCAGTATCTCCTTCGGGTTGAGTCGGCTCCCGGAGACCCTGGCAGGTAAGAGGCCATCCCTGAGACAAGCTGCTCTTCTTAATTTATTTGATGCTGTCTATTTTGGGGGTGGGACACGGGTGGCGCTGTGGGTTAAACCACAGGGCCTAGGACTTGCCGATCAGAAGGTCGGTGGTTCAAATCCCAGCGATGGGGTGAGCTCCCGTTGCTCAGTCCCTGCTCCTGCCAACCTAGCAGTTCGAAAGCACCTCAAAGTGCAAGTAGATAAATAGGTACCGCTCCGGCGGGAAGGTAAACAGCATTTCCGTGCGCTGCTCTGGTTCGCCAGAAGCGGCTTAGTCCTGCTGGCCACATGACCCGGAAGCTGTACGCCGGATCCCTCGGCCAATAAAGCGAGATGAGCGCCACAACCCCAGAGTCGGTCACGACTGGACCTAATGGTCAGGGGTCCCTTTGAATTTTAATTTTGGGGGTACTCATACCTTGCCCACTAAACAAAGTTCCCGAGGCATCTGACGATATAATCAAAGTACTGTTGCGGTTGTGGGGTTTTTTTTGGCAAATCTTTTTCTTAATGATTTTCATTTTTTGTCCAAATTGGTCACTAATTAAAACAAATTAAATTAACTTGAAACAAATAGACGTTTTCCCAAATCTGAACAAATTTAACATTTCTCCAAAACTGACTTCCTGCACTCACTCCTGGATGTGTTGATAGTTCTCCTTGGTGCTGCATCAAAGAATCTTAGAGTTGGAAGAGACCCCAAGGGTCATCTAGTCCAACCCCCTGCAATGCCGGAATCTCAGCTAAAGCATCCATGGCAGATGGTCATCCAGCCTCTGCTTAGAAACCTCCAAGGAAGGAGAGTCCACAACCCCTGAGGGAGTCTGTTCCACTGTCAAACAACTCTTACTGCTTCTGATGTGCAGTCGGAATCTCCTTCCTTGTAACTTGAAGCCATGGGTTCGAGTCCTGCCCTCCAGAGCAGGAGAAAACAAGCTTGCTCCCTCCTCCATGTGACGGCCCTTCAGATATTTGCCCCTTTGGTCTGATCTAGCTGCAGCCAGACTCTTCGGATGCTCTTATGGGTTCTTCCATTGTGGTCCCCTCCCCCCCCCCCAGGTTGACTCCCATCCGCCAGCTCCTGGGATCCATGGCCAGTTCCCCTCGCGTGGTGCAGTGTGCGGAGATCGTCCCTGTCTTACTGCAGCTCTACTTTGGAGTCGTAGCCGAGGTAAGGTTTGCTCCCCCCCCCCCCCTGGCAAGGATCTGTTCCAGTTGCATTTCCTCCAATACACCTTTCTTCAGTGAAGGTTTTAAACTAGGGCTTTAAAAATTCAAACGTCAAAAGTGCATCCAATGCTTAGGTATCTGGGTTCCTCCCCTCCTCCCAAATCTGTATTGGTAGAATGGTATGTCACTATAAAGAATGACTGAAATTGAGGCTGAGTGCCTTTCCACAGTAAATATCAGATCCAAATGTATAAGAACAGCAACCCAGAAGTGAGATGGTAGGTGCTCCATACATCACAAAAGGGTCTCCAAGCACAGCAGCAGACAAAACAGTTCTTCCAGGATAATGAACTTTTTCAATGATAATTCTTCATCAGCTGGCAATAATATAAAATGAAATCCATTACATTCAAATACAATACAGAGACTGAAATGACAGGCCTGTATTTAATCTGTTCTTATAGCACCACTGTGCTCCAACTCACTCTCAACAACATTTTGGATCTGATATTTACTGTGGAAAGGTGTTCAGCCTCTATTTCGGTCATGCTTTATAGTGACATACCATTCTAATCATTCTGCTTATGGAATAGTTACTTGACTCTTATTAGTTTGTGACTCTCTGCACATATTACACGTCTTCTATCTATGAATTTTGAAACAGTTTGATAGTGTTATATAAATATTGTCAATATATGATTAGCCAGTGTGTTGCTTGATGTTTTTCAAAATACAGATGGGTGGCAGATCTGCTCTGTAGATCTTTGTTGTAGCGAGTGATGGGATGAGTGCAGCACGCAAGGGCCCGGGATTCTCCAGGATTCCTGGATCTTTCTTCGCTGAGTTAAGGCACTGAACAGTCCTGCTCTTCCTTCTTCTCCAGTTTGCAGATGGGGCTCTTGCAAACAAGCTGGTCCTGGCAATCCTGGAGAGGAGCGACCAGCTTTATGGAATCCCAGCTTTCAAGGCAGAGGTGTACAGGTGAGTGCAGACTCATCATCTCAGGTGGGGAAAGGGCAAAATCTACCATCTCCAGGCTGGGGAGTTTCTCCTTGAGTCTTTCTCTCCAATGGAGCGGTTTTCTGATTTGATACTACATTGTCCTTTACAGTCAAGGTTCCTCTTGGGATATTATCTTTCTGTTCATCGCCCTGACCTATTGGTTGCTTACGTTTCTATCCCAAGTCTGGTAGAAAGTGGTCTATTCATTTGTTTTATTTATAAAAATATTTATTTACTGCTAATTCGTGTTTTTTTTTAAAAAATGGAGCAGATTACAGCAATGGCACACAAAGCTCGTTCAATTAAAAACCATATAAAAAAGTTTAAATCAGAAATCAGCTAACTTACTGTGGAAAGGTATATTACCTGCTTAGGCATCATGGACTAGAAAAAAATTCAGCAAGCATTTAAAAGTTGTGACAGAAGTTGTCTACTGAACCTCTAGTGGCAGAGAGTTCCACAGGACTGGCCAGATGACGCTAAAGGCTTGGTTTCCAAGTGATGTGTATATTATATTTCAGCTGAACTACTGACACTGTTCTTTAGCTGAAAAGGCTCCCGAAGTGGCTTATAAAAATTGGCAGTAAGGCAGTCTCTACTTCCAGGCTTTCAATCTCTTTAAGACATGACATAGAAAGAAAAAAATGATGGGAGGGAGAGAGGAAAAAACAAGCTCCATTCATGTTCTTATGCCATTAACAAGCCGATAAACAGCTTTTTAAAAAAATGCATTGTGAGCCATGGAGTCAGTAGTGCCTTTGGATAAGAAAAGTCTGAGGACGATTGATTGGAAGAAGAGGTGGCCCTTGAGAAAATGCCAGGGCAGCAACTTGACTAAAGAAGCATTAATTGATTAATCACACAAGACTGAATCTGGCATCTAAATTTGCATATTGGTGTAAAAAAAGAAAGAAGGCATTTCTGATGTGAGACACCAGCTCTCTTTGCTTTAATATTGTGTGCATCTTCAGAGGCCTTCTTTCCTGTGCACACAAAAGGAGAGAATGCCTCCTTTTTTAAAGTTCAGGTCTCTTAACTTAAATTTTTTCCTAGCTGCCGTTTATGCGAAGGTTCCAGGCTAAATGTACAAAAGTGAATAAACTCAATCCACACAGCATATAAATGCAGTTTAAAGCAAGCATTAAAAAAACAAGAGAAAGCAGGCATTCAAAACCACCCCAGAAATACAGTTCCCAAGAATTTCATCTACATGATACACATTTGTATTACAAAAAAAATGACATTTAAAAAAACCTACCCGGCCAAATAAATTGAGAGCAACCTTTTAGTTGATCTGAGGGTGTTTTGACGCAGCGAGTGCAACAGATGAATCCCTAACTGATGCCTGCTCTCCTGGTGTCATCAAAGTCTTTGCGGCAAGGCCTCTGCTGCCGCCACAGAGCCCACCCCAAACACCTCCTGTTGGAAGCCTATTCAGAAGCAGAAAGTGGCCTAAACACTGTTTTGGAAGCCTTGCTCTGTGGGTTGCAGAGAACCCTGGTCACCCTGGCTGTTCTCTTTTCCCTGCTAGGGTGATGAGCAACCAGCTGTCGGTTCTGTGCAAGCTGCACCCTTCGCTGGTGGTGGAGCTGTCCCAACAGCTTTTGGAGTTTTCGGGAACGGTCACCAACATTCAGAGCAAAGAGGACCTCTTCACTGATGTGGTAAGCAGAAACCCACTTGCCCTGGTGGGTAGGACAACCCCCACCCCTACATTCCCCTCTGGGATACTGATTATATCCCTTATGCCGGGAGAGGGGAGCCTGCTGGCCTTCCAGATGTTGCTAGACTCCATCTCCCATCATCCCTAAGGAAGTCAGAATAGTCTCAGCCAGAGCCAGGGCCTTTTCAGCACTGGCTCCGGCCTGGTGGAACGCTTTCTCATGAGACCAGGGCCCTGCGGGATCTGATTTCTTTTCGCAGGGCCTGTAAGACAGAGTTGTTCCGCCTGGCCTTTGGCTTGGAATCAACTTGATCCCCTTCCCCTCTTTCCTTTTTTCTTTCTTCTTCTGTGATGGAACTCCTATTTGGGGACTTCCTTGGCTTTTTCCAGCCCACGTAGGACCAGTCTGGATAGTTGGCCTTGGGGAAGCCTTGACGTTTTCATCCCCAAAAAGTTTTTGATTTGAGTTTCTATTGAAATGAGGCTGCATTTTAATGTTGTATTTTAATCTTGTTTTTAAGTTGTATCTTAATCAATTGCTTTATATCTGGTGTTAGCTGCCATGAGCCCCATCTTGCCTGGGGAGGGCGGGGTATAAATAAAATTTATTATTATTATTATTATTATTATTATTATTATTATTATCCCTGATTAATGGGTTCAGCAGGGCTGGCTGGGGCTGATGGGAATCCAGCGACCCCGATGGGTTTCCCCAGCCACTCTGGGCGGCTTCCAACAGAATATTAAAATACAATAATCTATTTAACATTAAAAGCTTCCCTAAACAGGGCTGCCTTCAGATGTCTTCTAAAAGTCTGGTAGTTATTGTTGTTTTTCTCTTTGACATCTGGTGGGAGGGCGTTCCACAGGGCGGGTGCCACCACCAAGAAGGCCCTCTGCCTGGTTCCCTGTAACTTGGCTTCTCGCAGCGAGGGAACCGCCAGAAGGCCCTCAGTGCTGGACCTCATTGTCCAGGCAGAATGGCCTGCAGAGTTATGCCTGAGGCCCAGGAGAGTTAGAATCATAGAATTGTGGAGTTTGAAGGGACCACAAGAGTCATCTAGTCCAAGCCCCTACGGTGTAGGAATCGCAACTAAAGCACCCCTGACAGATGGCTACCTGACCTTTGTTTAAAAACCTCCAAGGAAGGAGAGCATCTCCACCTTCCTAGGAAATTGGCTCTGCTGTCAAAACAGCTCTTACCCTCCAAAAACTCCTCCTGGTTTCCAGTGTCTCCTCCTTTTCTCCTAAGGAGAACTGCTGGTCTCTCCCTGGCCAGGGACAGAGGAGGCGGCACCAGGTGCAGGCGAGTCGATTCCTGGTTAGTTCGCCCACCCCTAGGGTCCCTCAGGCTTTCTCTGCTGCTTCCCTCTCACGTTTCTAGCCCTCTGTGAGGTAATGAGGTACGTATGCCCCCCTCTGAAGGAGTGTGCCTTCCCGCAGGTGTGGACCATTGGCGAGTACGCGTCCGTATCGCACGACAAGCGGTGCACGGTGGAGCAGATCAACAGGTTCTTCGAAGTCCTTGAGGCCATGCTCTTTGAGATCACCCAGCTGCGGCCCCTGGCCAGCATCCCCAAATACTCTCCTCGCGCCATCGCCGTCCTCATGACTGCCCTCACCAAGCTGGCATCTCGCAGCCAGGACTTGATCCCAAGGTTTGAACCCGGGGGGCAGATGGGGGGGGGGGAGCAGGACTGAACGTCCGCTCTGGTTTGCGTGTGCGCACCTGGTAAGAACTGATGAGGACATCTGTTAGGGCTGGGCGATGTCTGGTTTTCAACATTGTGATGTATCGCCAGCTAAACATCTAGTTATACTGATATATCATGATGTAAGGATGGAGCTATGTAGATGCATTGGCCAGCTTCACGGTTTTTCCTGCATCATGATTCCTGCCAGCGCCTGCTCTTGTGATTCGCTGAGGCGGAGGAGAGCCGAGCCAACAGAGTTTGCAGGAATCGAGTGAAGCATTGGCTGACTTCAAGTTTCCCCCCACATTGTGATTTTTGCAGAGCTATGCCCCCAGCCAGATGGACAGGGTAAAAATAAAATTCTTCTTCTCCTTCTTCTTCTTCTTCTTCTTCTTCTTCTTCTTCTTCTTCTTCTTCTTCTTCTTCTATTGCCAGGTCAAAAATTATGAAAGCGATACCACATTATGGACTTCAAACTGGTTTTGGACAATATATTGATATATTGTCCAAAACAAGTTTGAAGACTATACTGTGATCTCGCTTTCATAATGTTTGACCTGGCATTATATTGTGCCCTAGACACAAGCTTGGCATGGTTGGGGTGCAGTTTGGTGGGGAAGCACCCACCCCTTGCACAGAGACAACTGGGTCCAACTCCAGCATCCTCCATTGCACCTGAAGATCACAGGATGGCTGACAGCATAAAAATATGAAATGAAATGCCTTCAGGGATGCAGGAGAGACTGCGGGGCTCAGGGCCAGGGCCCAGCAAACTTTTTCAGCAGGGGGCCGGTCCACTGTCCCTCAGACTATGTGGTAGGCCGGACTATATTTTGGAAAAAATCAAAATGAACAAATTCCCCACAAAGAACGCAGAAATGCATTTTAAAGAAAAGCACACATTCTACTCATGTAAAAACACGCTGATTCCTGGACCATCCGCAGGCCGGATTGAGAAGGCGATTGGGCTTCATCCGGCCCACGGGCCTTAGGTTCCCTACCCCTGTTTTGGAGTATCACTTCCATCAGCCCCAGCCAGGTTGGGGAGTGCTGATGTGAAAAGTCTCAGCATCTTAGGTAGTGAGAAAGACCTTCTGTTTTGCTAATCCACTGGCAGCCATTTAGACTTGGGGTGGTGGGCAGGAGGCAGATCCCATGGGTGCTATCCTGTTCCTCGCCTCTCCCCCTCTTGGTCGTCGGCAGCAAAGCCTGGTCAGTAACACAGCCCTACTGGCTGGTCGGTACCAGATCTGGCTTTAGTGGCAGATGGTTTTTCAAAGACTTTTGCCTTCCAATTGTCAAAGTAATAGCAACAGCTTCAAATTCCCTCCCAAAAAATTGCCAGAAGCTTGTGGGGTTTTGCTGCGATAAAACTTGCGCCCATGATTCTGACCACAAATTCCTGGGCTGAGCATATGCTCAGAGGCCCTCCATTCCTTGGCGTTTTCCTTTACTTGGCTGAGCTGCTGCCATTTTCCACAGTGAAATACAAATTTCCCCCTGCAAAGCTTGAACCTGCCACCCCGAATGAGACCCTGTTGGACTGACAGGTGTGGCCAGTGAATTGCTTCGTAAGATTTTGGACCCGAATCCTCCCTCCCAACTCAATTCTGGTCCCTAGAACCTCAGAAAAGCCTGGCTGCTCAGTCTGGCCAAAGTGCATCTCACCCAGCAGGCGGTCCCCACATTGGGGACCTATGGGAAACCTGCATGAACACAGAGGTGCTCTCTCCCCAGTCACATTTCTCAGTGGCTCGTAGTCTGGGGCAAACCAGCACAGCCACCATGGATAAAGGTAAAGGTAAAGGGACCCCTGACCATGAGGTCCAGTCGTGACCGACTCTGGGGTTGCGGTGCTCATCTCGCTTTATTGGCCGAGGGAGCCGGCGTACAGCTTCCGGGTCATGTGGCCAGCATGACTAAGGCGCTTCTGGCGAACCAGAGCGGCATGTAAACGCCATTTACCTTCCTGCTGGAGCGGTACCTATTTATCTACTTGCACGTTGACGTGCTTTCGAACTGCTAGGTTGGCAGGAGCAGTGACCAAGCAACGGGAGCTCACCCTGTTGTGGGGATTCGAACTGCCAACCTTCTGATCGACAAGCCCTAGGCTCTGTGGTTTAACCATGGTTAGTAGCCATTATTAGCCTTGCCTAGTTTGCCTAATCCCACATTAATGGCCATCACTGCCTCTTGTGGCAGTGAGTTCCATAGTTCAACTATTTGCTTGTGTGAAGTACTTCCTTTGCCTTCCCCCCAAAACACTTTGCTTAACTTCCCCAGAACCCCTTACCTGGGTGAGGTGCGCAGCATATGTTGGAGCTGGCAGGTGACCAGGTTTGGAGCCCACAGCCCCAGTGACCACCCCACTCCAGCAGGAAACCTGTTTCTCCGTGCCCCAAAACCTCGGGAAGCCAGGGGTGCTCTCCTCCCCCCCCGCCCTGCGAGGTGGCTCAGCCCCACTCTTCTTCCCGTGTCTCCCCACAGGGTGTCCCTCTTCTTGTCCAAGATGCGGACCTTCATCCAGAACCCGGCCGTCTCCTCCACCTACAGCCCCGAGGACGCTGAGGCCATCTTGACCCGGGCCACGGAGCTGATGAACTTGCTGAAGATGCCCAGTGTGGCTCAGTTCGTGCTGACCCCGTCCCCCGAGGTCTCGAACCCCCGGTTCCACCGCGACACAAACGTTTCCCTGCCTCTCGCCATGAAGGCGGCCAGCCAGATTCTGGAGAGGGGAGCAAGCTCCGTTCCTGGCTGAGTCCTTCAGATGGAAACGTATCGTCAAGGATTGTTGGCTGCAGGGGGCTGCCAGAGGCACAGGCAGAGTTTGGGAGGGTGTGAGACAGGACCCCCCCCCAAACAGGGTGGAGGGAGTCTCTAGGGAAGGTTTGTGGGCGAAGGAATGAAATTGGCCAAGTCGAACAATTTCCTTTTCGAAAACCAGTTTTATTTTTGCCTTCGCTGTTGTTTGGGGCGATTCTGCCTCCCTTCTCTGACTTCTCAGGTGCTTCAATTTGCCTGTCCTGTGCTTGTGACTGGGCAAACAGTTTGCAGACTTCTTTCCGCAACCCTGTAATCAGTATTGTTGGAACTGGGCTTCCCTATGAATAAAATGTTGATTTGACATAGCCAGGCGCAGTGCAGGCTTGCTCCTTGATCTGCTGCCTCAGAAATCAGACTTCCAGGGGCAGAAATCTCTTTCAGGTCTGAGTCTCTGGAACTCCCTTGGAGCAGCAAAGGGTTTGGGGTGTTTCTGCACTCTCAGCTAGCCCCACAGGCAACTGAGCCAGTCTCCCATTCCTTTCCCCCAGCTCTCCTTAGCTTGAGCCAATTCAGAAAAGTCCGGGGTCTCAGCCCGGCTGAAGGTGTCAAGTGCAGTCCTTAGCATCTGCAGGGTCCCAGCCTGAAACCCAGGAGAGCCATTGCCAACCAGCGTTAATGGCGTTGACCTCAGCAGAACACCAGAAGGGTCTGGTGGATCAGGCCAGTTGGCCCTCTAGTCCAGCATCCTGTTCTCACCATGGCCGACCAGATGCCCTGATGGGGAGCCCGCAAGCAGGAGCTGCGCCCAAGACCCCTCTGCCCAGCTGCGATTCTCAACAATGCAGAGCTATATAGATGGTCTGATACAGTAAAAGGTAAAGGACCCCTGGATGGTTAAGTCCAGTCAAAGGCGACTGGGGGATTGTGGGGCTCATCTTGCTGTCAGGCCGAGGGAGTTGGTGTTTGTCCACAGACAGCTTTCCGGGTCATGGGGCCAGCATGACTAAACCACTTCTGGCGCAACGAGAAACCATGACGGAAGCCAGAGCGGACAGAAACGCTGTTTACCTTCCCGCCGGAGCGGTACCTATTTATCTACTTGCACTTTGATGTGCTTTTGAACTGCTAGGTTGGCAGGAGCAGGGACCGAGCAGTGGGAGCTCACCCCGTCGCGGGGATTCGAACCGCCGACCTTATGATTGGCAAGCCCTAGGCTCTGTGGTTTAACCCACGGTGCCACCCCCGTCCCTCCACCTCTGATATAGTACAACCTAATAATAGCCTCCTGAATCAGGCCAGTGGCCCATCTGGCCCAGCATTTCTTTCCACGCTCAGTTTTCCTCTGGCGGGAGGCATTTTCAGGCCCCCCGTCTTGCTGACACCAGGCTCTGGGAAGGGCGTGCAAGGCCCCTCACAGCCTTCCAGAGTCCTTGCGTGACATTTCCAGGGCGCTATATGGTAGGGATAGTCGCACTGGGCGTTTTCCAGACTGGGCACAATTCTGCCTTTGTGTACGAACCGCTGTGAATGTAACCTCCCTATAAGTTGCCGGCCTGCTCTGCAACCGTTCGCCTCTTGATTCTGTGTGAATGGTGTTCCCCTTCCCGGCACTCCTTTGCCTTCCCTTTTGCAAACATGAACACAGAGCCCAGAATGAGACACGGCTGCCAACCCTTGTTACGACGGTTGCTAGTTTTACTGTATCCAGTTCTTTAACCCAGAGGAAAGGAGCTTGGACATACCGGCCCTTTGTCCCTGGCCTTGTTCTTTATCACATCGCCTGCAATACTGTAACTATATATACATTATTATTATTTTTAAAAAAGATGCACAGTATTAACAAAGGTTGTCGCCTTTCCTCAATCCAAGGGAGAAAAACAGCTGTCTTTCAGCCCAGTGAACCGAGGACACTCATCCCGGCAGAAGGGATTGAAATGTTTGTCTTTCAGCTTGAGATAAATGCTGCTTTAATACTGTTCACCTAGAAAATGGAAGCTTCTCCTGTTCATCGGGGTATTGGAGGAGGTCCTGTGTAAATGAGATAAAGTCTCCCTGCGTGAATGGGACCACTGATGAAACTTCGCTTGAATCATTGGCGTATTTTGGCTTCTTTTCCTGATCTGCCGCCCGACACACAAAGGACAGTGGGCAGCGTAGCTCTTGCAGCCGTAATAAGTGGAACTGCCATGTGACGTGGCAAGGGCCTGTCCATTTGAAAAGGGCCAGGTTCATTCGAGGAAGATGGATTGGCTATTGGCTACAGCAGCCCTGTTGAACCTCCTTGCTCAGAGGCAGTTGAGCTGCTGAATGCCAGCTGCAGGGAGAGCAGCTGCCTTCATGGTCTTCTTTTTGAGCTCCCTGAAGAAGGCATCTTGCCTAGCCGTGATTCAGAGAGAGGTTCCTGGGCTTGGAGACTTAGACTAGGTCTGTTGCAGCCAGGCATGGGTCTCTCATGCGCTTCTTAAGCAGACAGCCCAGCTACCAGATTTAGGGCCGTCCGCTAAAGTCCCCGTGTCTGTCCATCACTGGGTCTTAGGTTTGATAGCGCATTTGGGGTGGCCAACAGCCATAAATGGGGGGGGGAGGAGGGGCTGGCTGTGAGGCCCCTTTAATAATAATAATAATAATAATGATAATAATAATAATAATAATAATAATAATAATAATTAATAATAATTTTATTTATATCCTGCCCATCTGGAACATGTCCCCAGCCTCCCATCTCTCTCTGCTGCCTGACATCCGTTTCCCCTCTCTGGGACTTCGTGGATTTAGCTTCTCTCCCTTACTCCAGGCCTCGGGCATCCTGCGGACTCCGACTCCCATCAGCCCCTGTCAGGATGATGGGAACTGTAGTTCAGCAACAGCGAGCGAGTGTCAGGCTCTAGGGGCAGTGCTTCCCACCTCTCGTCCTGCACATGTACTATGTCATAGTTGCGGCGCCCCCCTCAGCTTGGCGCCCAGTGCAGAGAAACTGGTTGTGCTGTGTGGGCTCCCCACCCTGTCTTACTTTGCCCGGCCACGGCAGCTTCTTCCCCCTGGGCCTGTACGTTAGCAGCTAACTAAGTGACAACGGGATCATTTTCTCCCAGGTGTTTTTGCAGCAAAGGCAGGGAGGAAGCAGTCAAGGGCTTGGGATGTTGCTGCAAGGCTAAGGTCCCATACATGCTGGGTGCACAAACAGCTGGTCTCGAAATTCTCCAGTTGCAATGAGAGCAGGCAGCCACAACGGGGCAGCGCCGCCTCTCTTTAAGTCGCTAGCTGTTGGCACCTGATGTCTGCAAGAGCGAAGCCCAGCCTTTGGCTCTGAGACCGCAGCAATTCAAACCATCTTGACGGTTCCAGAGCTGGGAGAGCAGAGTTTGCTTTTGAGGCCAGGCGTAGTCTGGTGTTGCCGCCTGCAGGCACTTCCGAGGGGCTGGTGGGAGCCTGCAGCCGGGATGCCCCATTGCAAGAAGTCTCCCTAGGCTCTGGCCACGGCCCCGATCCCTTGTGCCTGATGCAGCTTGCACTGTTGGAGAACCCAGGAGAGCTGTTTCGGAGGCACCTCTTCTTTTATTTCAAGGGGAAGGTGAGGAGCTGAAGCTGATTTTCTTGGCAGCCTCCAGGTCTGATTTGGCCACCAGGAACCGCAGCTTCTTGCCCCCCGATCGGATGAGGTCGACGGCACTGAAAGGAGAAGGGGAGCAGGGGGAGGGGAAAGCCCATCAGAAGGAGTGGGCGAGAGCGAGAAGGCAGGATGCGGCCTTCTGCTGAGCCACATAACCGGGGGTCCACCTTGCAGCCCTTCCCCCCCACTAAGCCTCCCTCCTCTTTCCCTACCTCTGGTAATCAGAGCCAATGAGGCTCGTGCCGTTGACAGCCAGGATCCGGTCCCCAATGGAGAGCCTGCCGTCAGCTGCTGCAGGGCTGTCGTGGATCAAGGTCCGGATGTAGATCCCGGGGGAGTTCAGGGGCGTGTGCTGAAGAGGATGGGGGGGGGAGAGAAGGCAAAGCGGGAGTCAGCAGAGAGGTAAACACCAGCTCTCTCGCCGATGGATGGAGGCATTTGCAGGAGCCCAACATTGGACAGTCTCACTGGGAAACTCCTGGACTGCCTTCTTGCCATCTCTTCTTGCAACTGATTGGCAGTTCGTTTCCAGGCTCAATTCAAGGGGCTCGTGTTGGGTGTTTAAAGCCCCGAACAACTCAGGATGCAAAGTCCTGAAAGGTCTCCTCTCCCCTCCAGACACCCTCGGGTTCTATGGTGGAGAAACCCCTCCTGGTTCTTCCCTCAGAGGCTCAGAAGGGGGTGGCGACCTAGGAGAGGGCCTTCTCTGCGGCGGCCCTGCTATGGGACTATCCCAGCTGTGGGACACCCTCCCTAGAGAGGTGCACCAGGCGCCTTCACTGCACAGCTTCCTCTTTGCCCTGGCTTTTGACGCCACCCAAAGACCTGCCTGTGGCGTTTGCCCTCCTAGATGTGTGACATCATACTGGGTTCATAAGGAATGGGTTAACCAATTGTAAAATGACTAACCAATGGGAACCCAGGTGGCAGAGTTAACAGTTTAAGCACAGAGGTTTTTTGGGGGGAGTTAATAGTTGTTGAGAAGACAGTCTGGAGTTAGAAGAGAGAGATAAGAAAAGTCTGTGGGTTGGGCTAGTCTGGTGGGAGAGAGGGAGAGAATTTGTTAAGAGAAGTTAGTCAAACAGTTGAGATAATCAGTCAGAAGGTATTAGGAAGGTATAGGCCGGTAAAGAAACTAAAGTTAAGATACTGACAGGTATATTATCTGAGAAACCATACACTTGTTAATGTCTGTAAAATAAACTTGTTTTTTGGTTCACTTTTAACAACTGACTGGACTCAGTGTTTTACCCGAGAGTAACTGGTTGGTTGCAGCAGGGAAGCGAGCACAGTGGTGGCACAGGGATCAATAGACCCCTAAACGTCCGGGGACCCTGTGTGATCGCCACACCACCTTATTTATTTTACTGCAAACATGACAACATCAACCCTGTCCCTTGCAGACGACGGCAGTGCCTGATGAAAATCGCTCGGGTTGTGCATCCCCAGCAGTGACCAAAATAGGAAATGGCTACTGGAAGGAGCTCAGGGGCAGGGGGGGTGTTTGGCACGCCAAAGGGTCAATCCCTGGCGTCTCCAAGCAAGGCTGAAACCCTGGAGACCTGATACTAGTCTGTGCACGGACTAGGGCTGGCTCACGTGGGGGTGCCCTCCAGATTTTGTTTGGGCTCCAAATTCCCCTTGGTCCCAGCAGCCAGCATGGACAATGGCAGGGTGGTGATGGCGGGAGCTGTGTACCTATCCATCTGTGCAGCTTTCCCTACCAGCCCTTCTTTGGCAGCAGACCGAAAGCGACTGAAGCTGGGGGAGCGAGAAACTCACCAGGCCGTCGATCAGCCCCATTCCCAAGCCGATGGGCCCCTTTTCCAGCTCCACGACAAAGACGTAGCAAAAATCGTCCGCGGCCGAGCTGCGGCTCGAAGAGGCTGGCGTTGGAAAGTCGTAGGGCGTTGGCGAAGAGCCTGGGGTCAGAAGGAAGGCGGTTTGTGAGCCTGTCTGTTCCTCGCATGCAACACCTTCTAAATAGGAGAACTTAAGCAGAGGCTGCTGGATCAGGGCCAGGGCCCATCTAGTCCAGCGTCGTGTTCTCAAAGTGGCCAACCAAACGCCTGTGAGGAACCGGCAAGCGTTTCTCTCATGTAAGTTTTATTGTTGGCCAGGTTTTCCTGACCCAGTGGTCAATGGTCTTTATTTTCCCATTTCTGTGAGCAATACACTCTTTCGCTGCTGTCAGCAGTATGGTAAATCGGCTGTAAATCACATTTCAACTGCAAGGACCTTCTGACCAAGTGCACACAACCAGCGCTGGGAGCTTGCGCAGGCTGCAGCGAGACCTCAAAGTGCGGCTGTTTTTGTGAAATAAATGGGATCTCAGAGGCCAAGCGTCAGAAGCCACTGAACCCAACCCAAGGCTTGAGCTGCCAATAGACTTGGCAAAGGCTGCTCCCAGCTGCTTCCACCCAGTGACTCAGAGGCGGGAATACAAGGTGGTAGCACTCTGGATTTCGCTGCTGAAGAGAAGGAGAGGATTTGGCAACTGAAATGGGCTCCCGTCTACCTCCAATTCCCTCCCAGGAGCTGCAGTTCCAACGTGGACGGGCTCTGCCCACCGATGGGCTTGCCTCGTGAGCCACAGCTCTTGCAAGGCAAGCCTAGGCAAGAGTCCTAGAAGGCAACTGGTAGGGCGGGAGGCAGGGAGCCCACCACCAGGGGGTGCCAGAGCCAACGCCAAGCAAAGCCAACGAATTCCAGTCCCATCCAGTCCCCAAATCCTCCTCCTCCTCCCTGGTGAATTCTACAAGGGAATCACCAAGATGGATCCTCAGGTGAAGGGAGGCCTATACATTCCATTAATAGTAATATTAATATTAATATTTACAGCTTGTTTTCACCAGATAAGAATCTGACGTATTGCTTCTTTCAGAGACTTGCATAGCCCACAAAGACTTGGTTCTGTGTTTTCAAGAGAATCTATCAAGAGTGCATATTCTGTGACTTTCAGAGATTTAGAAGATTTCTGTTTATTTGGTTTTGCAGAGAGTGCATATTTCACATTGTTTAATGTTCTGTAGAGATTATATAAGGAGTTTATATTGACATCGCATCATTGTACTTGGTCGTCGTGTTGCCTTTGGATATTACTGAAGTAAGAGGGCAGGCAGGTTGGTGAGACAGCACCCCATCTGCCCTCGTGCACCAGCGCCACATTAGAGGTCGACATCACTTCAGCCTGCAGGGTGGCAGGTCCCATTTTGGAGGGAGAGAAAAAACCTCCCCACATGTAGAAAACTACCCCCATGCTAATGCTGGAACCTCCCTCCCTCCTGTTTTACTTGCTGGAGAATTCTGGGGAGAGTTTGTGCTTAAGCCACGGGGACCAGCATCCCTTGCTACGCCTGTGGGGTGGGGAGACCAAAACCATGCACGCCACTGTGTCCAGACCAGGGGAAGCCACACAGACGCCGGGGCATCATCTTGGGGATTCAGGGGCGAAATGGGTGAAGAAAAACAAGCAGAGCTTGAAGCCTAGCAAGACGGAGGCACTGCGTCGCTCTTGTGCCCAAGAAAGTGGTCCGTCGGCTGCCCTGGGTGGGGTTGCCCTCCCCCCGAAGGAGCAGGTTTGCAGTTTGGGGGCTGCAAACTGCATCCAGCTCTGTCCCTGGTCTGAGAGCTACGGCCATTCCTGGCCACAACCAGTTCATGTTCTGGCTGCTTCAATACTAGATTACTGCAGTGTGATTAGTTATTTTGCTATTTACAGATCTAATAAATACAACGAAGTTCGGTTGTTGAACGCTTCGGAAGCCGAACAATTTGGAACCTGAACGCCGACAACCCGGAAATGAATGCTTCCATTTTTGAACAATTTTCAGGAGCAAAACGGCTTCTGAGCAGTGTTATTCATTTTTCTCCCTTGACTTTGCAGCCAGCCCATTGATCCTCGGTTTTCAAACTTTTTGGAAGCCGAACGGTCTTCCAGAACGGATTAAGTTCGAAAGCTGAGGTTCCACCGTATTTGAAAATCCATTCAGATGTAACAGTTTGCAATAACTCTCAACAGAGCAATTCAGCAAAAACACACTCCCAATTATTATAACAGCCTTCCTGGAAGGTTCAACTCGCTTGCCCCAGAAAGTATTCTTCGTTTCCTACCTTCAAGGGTCGTGGTTTTGCTGCCGCTGAGGCCGTTCCTCCGAGGGTCCGACGTGGCCTTTCCGGGGGTGGCCTCTGGGGTGAGGCCCGCTGGGTCAAAGGTCAGAGGCGTGTTGGGCGGGGTCAGCAGGCAGGAGGGGTCTGCCGGCACCGATGGGACGCTGCTCTTCCCCTGAGAGGCCTGCAGGTGGAGCTGGTGGAGGCTCTCCTGGAGCCGCAACTCACAAGCCTCGTTATCCCCGGCGGAACCGTTGGCGCCTGGCGGGACAGGAGAGGGACCCCCGGCTGCCCTGGGCTCCACGCAGCTCACGGGTCTGCGGCGCTGCCAGTTCGCCCGGGCATAGGAGCGCCCCGTTGCCTCTGCCTCGGAGTCCGCCTGGGGGGTGGTTTGGCAGCCGATGGCATCTGTCTTTAACAGGGAGATACAGGGAAAGAGGAGGGGTCAGTCTCTCTTTTACTTATATGAAATGTCTATATCCTGAAATTCATGGGGGAAAAGCTGTCGCAGCCATACAGGAGAACCATGAAAACCATATTAAAAAAAGAATATTAAAATCAGAAATCAGCTAACTATTGTGCAGAGGTTATTATTGCCATTTACTAAATGTATGTACCAGCCTTCATCAAGAAACCACAGGGACGTTAACGGCATAAAACACAAAATATGTGCTGTAACAGTAGGAAAAGAAAATAATACAACCCCCCAGAAAACACATTTAAAAGGTTGTAGGTTGTATAGTTAGCCCAAGACCTGGGAGAAGAGGAACATTTTCGTCTGACACCTAAAGTTGTATAATGAAGGCTGCAGGTGAGTTTCCTGGGGCGAGTACTCCACAAGCGGGGAGCCACTGCAGAAAAGGCCCCGTTCTCGTGTTGCCACCCTCTGGACCTCTTGTGAAGAAGGGCCACAGGACAATTTCAGGTTCTGGGTCGCTTGCTATGGGGAGAGGCGGTCCTTCTTTGAGGTGTTGTGGTTCTGAGCCATTTAAGGCTTTATAGGTCAAAAACAGAACTTTGATTTGGGCCCAGAAACTGGCAGTTAGTGCAGTTGGGCCAGGATTGGTGCAATATGCTCAAATCGCCTTGCCCTGGTAAGCAACCCGGCCGCTGAATTCTGGTTGTTCTTAATTGGTCGCATAAACTTGGCAGAACAGAAACGTTTTCAGGAGACATTGAAAATTTGGAACAGAAGGTGCCTGCTGAATCTCCAGTGGCAGAGAGTTCCACAGGACTGGGCTGGTGACACTAATTGCTCCATTTCATGTTGTAGTCGGACGAACCTGCCAGGGTGGGATAGAAGGATTCAGGTGGTCTTTGAGACATCCAGGCCCTAAGTTGTTCAGGGCTTTGTCAATTAATACAAGGACCATGAACCTGGCTCCGTAGCAGCCAGCCCAGATGCTACAGAAGAGTGGAGCCTTCAGAGCATCCTCATCCTCCTTGATGGGAAGAAGAAGGAAAGGTCTGGACCCAAAATGCAGGACAGGCAAGGCACCATCTAACCTGCTCTAATCTCTCTACAACCCATGGAAAGGGAAATCCATCTCTGGTGGGAGGGAGTTCCACAGTTCATCTCTGAGATGCGCGAAGAAGGACTTGCTTTCCTCCGTCGTGAATCTTCTAGCATCCAGCTTCCTTCACTGGATGCCCACGAGTTCGAGGGCTAACTCTCCCCGTCTTAGCCCTGCTAAGGAGCTTTCCGCAGTCTTTCCATCCCCTCGCTTTCAGGTTAGGGAATTAGCACTAATCCCTCACATTGGCTTCTGTCTGTCTGAAGTATCAGCCCAGGGAGGTTTTCAATAAAGGCCAGGAGGGGCTGCAGTTGGAGATCAGGCAAAGCGAGGAGGAGCTGGTCTCCAGCGCCAGCAGGTGGCTCCCAGTAGGTGCCATCATGGGGTCATCGATAGGAAGAGATTTGCCAGACTCAGAGGGAGCCCCTTTTCCCTTGGTGCATGTCAGACACCGCCCTTTAAGGGCTGCTCAGAAAAGCAATCGCAATTCCACCTGAGATAACTAAAACTCAGCAGGAAGAAAAGCAAATTTCAACCACCAGCATAAACGGAGCGCAGCGGCGCCCCTTGTCTCGCTTTGCAAAACTCCCACAGCTTCCGCTACTCCGAACTGAGTTGCAGCAACAGAGAATCCTCTGAGAATCCTCCAGAAAAATAATCTCTCCAAGGACCTGTTGATGGCATTTTACCATTGTACTGTGGAGAGTGTATTAACTTATGGTCTGTGTGTGTGGTTTGGGAGCTGCACGGCCAGGGAAAAAACAATGCTGTCCAGGGTTGTAAAGACTGCAGAGAGAATAATTGGGTGCGCTCTTCCCACCTTGGATCAAATCTATGCTGCCAGGTGCCATAAGAAAGCTGTAGAGATAGTGCAGGATAGTGTGCACCCCGGAAATGATCTCTTTCAGCTTCTGCCTTCTGGAAGAAGGTACAGGGTCGTAAAGACTAGGGCTAGCCACCTGAGAAACAGTTTCTACCCAAATGCGATTTTGGTTTTAAACGCAGTGTAAGGTAGTCTCTGTGAGAGTATACAGTGGTACCTCAGATTACATACGCTTCAGGTTACATATACTTCAGGTTACAGACTCCGCTAACCCAGAAATATTGCTTCAGGTTAAGAACTTTGCTTCAGGATGAGAACAGAAATTGTGCTCCGGCGGAGCGGCAACAGCAGGAGGCCCCATTAGCTAAAGTGGTGCTTCAGGTTAAGAACAGTTTCAGGTTAAGTACGGACCTCCAGAACGAATTAAGTACTTAACCCAAGGTACCACTGTATTGTATTTTATTATGGGGTATCAGAGTTTTTAGGGGGCTAACCAGGCTGGGATAGCAGGCTTGTGGGTTTTTTAATGGCTGATGTAGATTTTTTCAATTTCATTGTTCTGTGTGGGACAGTGACAATAAAGATTATCGTATTATCAAGAGCGGAATGGACTCTCTTGCAAGAGGGACTGGCCAGCCAGCTGACGCCCTGAACTGGAGAACTGCAAGCTGCATTTGTTGTCTTGACCTGAAAATGTGTGGGTGCTTCCGTGACCAGGGAGAAGAGTCGGCTGAAGAAGATTGGAAAAAATGTAAGGACTATTTACAGAAACATTGTAAAATTTAAGAAAGTTAGATGGTGTTGGATTGAAATTGAGAGGTTTCTAGCTGCAATAATATATAAGAACATAGATGGGGAAAAGAAAGGGTTTGAAAAATAAGGTAATGTTATAAGCTGTAATGCTTTAAATGAAGGATTTGCTGAACAAATAATCTTAATTGGGATACAAGAAGGAGAAGTATGAGGAGGTCTGAGAAATTTGTTATTTAAAAGTATGGTTTATGAATTTTATGCCTGTGTTTAATGTTTCTGTTTGTTTTGTTTGTTTGTTTGTTTAAAAAATTGGAAAATTTAATAAATATTCCTGAAAAAAAAATAAAGAAAAAAAAAAGAAAATGTGTGGGTGCTGATTTCACAACCAGGTGAACCCGCAACCCCGGGGAGAACATGGACAATATTATCATCCTTCCCGGTTCAGGTTATAGGAAGATTTCTTTGCAGACACTCAGCAGAAACAGGCAGGTGATGTTGAAGGGAAGGTGATGAGCAGGTGCAGGCGCAAGTCTGGTGGGGGTTTAACATGCGTACGCCTTGGAATTTGAGCCCTTGACTGGTTTTCAATTATTCAGAACCGCTGCTGGATTTCATGTTGGGCTTGCAGCAGCAGTGGCAGCTGGTTTGCTTGTTGGGTGTGAGTCCTGGGGCGACGGAAGGAGCCACAATATTTCAGATGGGAGGGAAAAGAAGAAAAGACTTGCCCTTTTGCTCAACTCTCTACCGGCGGGGTCAACCCCACTGACAATCTCACGTCCGAAACTATGCAGAATTAGATAAATTAACAGGAAGGATTCAAAACCTGCGGGATCAGAGATTCTTAGAAGACTGGAGTAAATATATGAACTATCTGAAAAGTAATGTGATGAACAGATTATGCCAGTAGGACTGCAAGAAGTTTTGTAAGGTGGATTATTTGAAATATTGCAAGAAAGACTACGAAAAGAATTATTAGTTAAGGATAATTGAGTGTAATAGGAAATTAAGAAACGCAGAATAAGTAATAAAGAACAGAAAATCATCAGAGGTGTTGACAGAAGTAAAAAATATTGTATAAGATGTGAAGATATGTTGTATGACTGTTGGAACTGATATGTTAAGAAATCAATAAAAATGTGTGTGTGTGTGTGTGTGTGTGTGTGTGTGTGTATAGACACTTTCATGTCCGCAGGTTTGCAAACAATCCAATGCATTCCCGCCCCCCATCTCAACAAAATGTGGGGCAGAGGGGGGTGGAGGGGAGATCTTGGTGGCCCTGTGTGGGAGGGCATAGCAAGGATTGGCTGTGTAAACTAAGTAACACCACATGAAATGATTTACCTGAACCGGTAGAGGAGCGACAAACAGAAAGGCAACCTGTCCTTTCTTTCCCTGATTCTTCCAACTCTTAGAAGCTTCTGGTTGGTAAACTAAGACTACTTCCTTTTGAGCTTTACTTCCTTCCTGCTTCTCCTCCATGTTCCAGATGAGCTAGCATGTGCCAGTGGCTCCATACATGTTGTCAGGAGCTCAGGAGCAGAAGCACAGGGGAGAGAGGAAATGGAGAGCGAAGGGGAGGAATCCGAGGGGAGCGTAGGGGAGTATGACAGTGACCCGAGAGATTCCATGAGCTTCTCCAGCGAATCAGAAGATTCCCAGAAGGGGGCGCCGATGGTCAGGGCAAGGGGGGTCCCAGGGGGGACGCACCAGAAGCAGGGGGCCAGCGGGGACTCCGAAGGCAGCAGCGGGGGATCAGAACCAGCTCCCCCACCAGAGCGCAGTGGGGGGGAAGAGTCACATGTGTCAGGGCCAGCCTCTCCTCCAGCAGGGAGAGAAGATGAGTCAGGGCTGACCACGCCCCAATCGGAAAGTGGGGAAACGGAGGGGAGGTCAGTTCCAGCTAGCCTCCCCGAAGGAGGGAGTAGTGACAGCAGTGTAACAGTCAGAAGGAAAGTGGGAGGCTCGGCGCGCGCGCCAAGTTCAAATGTACAGGCGCGCGGGACAGCAGGAAACCCGGATTGGGAGCCAGGTCCTAAAGCCCAACGGAGGGAGGGGGAAGAGTCAGGGGACTCAGCGTCAGAGGAGTCTAGAAAGGGAGAGACCCCGACGGACAGGCGGACCCAGAGGAGGAAAGAACAAAGGAGGAGGTGGAGCAAGGCTAGAATCTTAAACTGGTGTCAGGGGGGAGGAGATTCAGATGGAGCTTTGGCGGTCTAGAGTTTGAGACGTAGTGCTGCACGCTGCGGCTGTGGAAGTGAAACTGAACTTCAATAAAGACTTTTATACTAAACAACGAAGCAGCGTTGGTCCTTGGTGAGCTGGGACCCCGGGCGGCACTGACACATGTCAAAGTAATACTTAAAGTGGCATTGTTTGACATAAATATGGTGCAACTGCGTATTACCTGGGAGTCCAGTTCCAAAATGAAATACCTGCCCGTGGACTATCTTGCCAGAGTGGTACATGCGCTGGTTATCTCTTGCTTGGACTACTGCAACACGCTCTATGTGGGGCTACCTTTGAAGTTGACGCAGAAACTACAACTAATCCAGAATGCGGCAGCCAGACTGGTGACTGGGAGTGGCCACCAGCTCTTACTGTCAAAAAGTTCTTCCTGATGTTGTGTCGGAATCTCCTTCCTTGTAACTGGAAGCCACGGGTTCGAGTCCTGCTCTCTGGTGCAGCAGAAAACAAGCTTGTTCCATCTTCCACTTGCCAGCCCTTCGGATATTTTAGGTGGCTATCACGGCCACATCTCGGTCTCCTTTTCTCCAAGCTAAACATACCCAGCTAGTGACAACTGAGTGTGACAGCCCTTCTTCTATCTTAAAGAAGTGAGACCAAACCCTCAAGATTCTGGAAAGGCGAAAGAGTTTTACCTTGGGGGTCTCCGCTTCGGGCGAGTCGCTGGGGTGGGGGCTTTTGCTGCGCAAGCTCCACAGGAAGTGGCGGATGTAGAGGAAGTGCTGGTAAATGTTGTCGTCCAGGTGTTCAGCCTCCAGGTCCACCTTGAACCCGCCACTGGGCAGCATGATTGGCGGGTGGCTGTCAAAGGACTCCAGGATGTCATCTAAAGCCCGTTGTGGAGGAAGCAAATGTGTGAGTTTGGGGTTTTCGTCATGCAATCAGAAATAGCCCCCCGCCCCACTGCACACCAGCTCCGCATTTTTCATCTCTGCCAAGCTAAGCAGTTGGCTCCTTACCTCTCTCGCCCTGACCTAGCCACTGTGATCCACGCGACAGTCACCTCCAGACTTGATTATTGTAACTCGCTCTACATGGGGCTGCCCTTGAGACTGACCCAGAAACTCCAGCGGGTGCAGAATGCCGCGGTGAGACTCCTTATGGGGTCCTTGCCACGGGATCACATTCATTCAGTGCTATACCAGCTGCACTGGCTCCCAGTGGAGTACAGGGTCAGGTTTAAGGTGCTGGTTTTAACCTTTAAGGGACGCAGGTGGCGCTGCGGTCTAAGCCACAGAACCTAGGGCTTGCTGATCAGAAGGTTGGCGGTTCGAATCCCCGCAACGGGGTGAGCTCCCGTTGCTCGGTCCCTGCTCCTGCCCACCTAGCAGTTTGAAAGCAGGTCAAAGTGCAAGTAGATAAATAGGTACCGCTCTGGCGGGAAGGTAAACGGCGTTTCTGTGCGCTGCTCTGGTTCGTCAGAAGCGGCTTAGTTATGCTGGCCACATGACCCGGAAGCTGTACGCCAGCACCCTTGGCCAATAAAGCAAGATGAGCGCCGCAACCCCAGAGTCGGCCACGACTGGACCTAACGGTCAGGGGTCCCTTTACCTTTACCTTTAACCTTTAAAGCCCTTTACGGCCTAGGACCCTCATACCTACAGGACCGCCTCTCTTGGTATGCCCTGCGGAGGACCTTAGTGTCCACAAATAACAACACTTTGGAGGTCCCAAGCCGCAAGGTGGTTAGATTGGTCTCAACTAGGGCCAGGGCCTTTTCAGGACTGGCCCCGACTTGGTGGAATCCTCTGTCACAAGAAACTTGACTTGACATCTTTCTGCAGGGCCTGCAAGACAGAGCTGTTCCACCAGGCCTTTGGCCAAGGCACAGTGTGACCCCCTCCCTTGGTAATCCTCATAGAACTCTAGCCCAATGGTTGCCATTAATTTGATTCTGAATTGATTTTAGAATGAATTAATTTTTAGAATGCTGTGTTAGTTTTATTCTTGTTAGCCGCTCTGAGCCCGGCTTTGGCTGGGGAGGGCGGGCTATAAATAAAATATTGTTGTTGTTGTTGTTATGTGCCCCAGAATCCTCTGTGCTGTTTGGAAGGGTGCTACCACACACTCCCCGTTGGCAGGGGATGGGAGAACCACTTTTTAGCCCTGCCTAAACCAGCCAAGGAAGCAGAAATGGGCTGCCCTGTCTCCATCTTTCAGTCTAATTGCTTTGGCACGGATGAGGCTTCTCTGCCAATTGCTTTGGGTACTTGACACAAAATCATTCTCCAAATGTTGATTTAAAAGGTTGACTTTCCTGGCGGGGGAAAGCTTGTTTCCACCGTGATATTTCAGCAGCCTCCTGTTTTCGCCCTAAAAGCTCTACGGGGAACGATTGGCATCCGTGCTCCGAGACAAGAGCGCATGCAAAGGCTGTGGCTGGTGCCATTTCCCTTGTGCGCAAACGGTGCGAAGACTGCATGCGGCACTCGCCTCTCTCTGAGCAATGTGCCCCTCAAACGTCTCCCATTAATCAAAACGTGCGCTGGGGGGGGGGGAAGCAGGGGAGCAAGCCAAGCGGATTGGTCAGCCCTGCAAGATGACTTTCACCTATGAAATATGAAGCTACGCCTGGGACCCAAAGCAAAATGTTGCAGTAAGTGCTCCCGTTCAAGGTCTCGGCTGTGATGACCTTTCCCAGAGCGCTCCATTCCGTCCCCCGTTCCCACAAGAATCAGCCAGTAATCTGTTAGGTTAGGGCTGCACTGGGTCCTCATTCAACTTGAGATTTTCTTTTCTGAAGTGTTTTCATATTTTTGAAGGACTGGCAGAGGGTTTCAGAAAGGGGACTTCCCCAGCCCTGCTTGGGGGTGTCAGGGATTCATAGAATCATAGGGACACGGAGGGTCATTTAGTCCAACCCCCCATCAAGGCAGGAATGTAATTGGTGGTGAGGGTTGGGTATCCAGTCAGCACTGAAGTCCAAACCCATTCAGAGAAATGGGGATATTTGAACTGCAAAGACCGGGGTCAGCAAACTTGTTCAGCAGGGGGCCAGTCCACTGTCCCTCAAACCTTGTGGGGGGGCCGGACTATATTGGGGGGGGGATGAACGAATTCTTAAGCCCCACAAATAACCCAGAGAAGCATTTTAAATAAAAGGACACATTCTACTCATGTAAAAACATGCTGATTCCTGGACCGTCTGCGGGGTGGATTTAGAAGGCAATTGGGCCAGATCCGGGCCCCAGGCCTTAGGTTGTCTACCCATGGCATACACATTGTTTCTTTCCGCATTTTTCCCGTCACCGCTTCTGACTCTCCCCTTCTGTGATTCCCCCATTGACAGAATCCCTTGCCAGGCAGCCTGGCCGTGGCTGATCTTACCTGTCCTGAAGGCTGCCAGGCTATCCTCCTTGCTGGGCTCCCAGGCTGGTACACAGCCCATGTCGGACGAGGCCTGGTACTGGGTGAGGATGTGGTGCAGCTGGGCAGGATTGAGGGCAGGGAATTCGGCTCTCAGCACAGGCCAGGTCATCTGAGCAAAGAAGAGAGGGACGGGTGAGGGGTTGCAGAGGGATGATCCCCGCGGCCATCACTGGGCAGCTAGCGCCACCCTCAGACGTGCGCTGCCAACATCACGGGATTGTGAGGATCTTAGACGCTGAGATTTCACAGGCCAAACCTGAGACCTAGGGGACTTGCTGGACACTGAGAGGTGGTTGCCTGAGACTGCTGAGTGGGCACTGGGAGAAGGGGGGTTGGAGACTGACATGGAGGAAGGGACCAGTGATCTGGGAGAGCCTGGAAGATGAGGGTCAGAGGCAGGAGAAGCTGCAAGATTGGAGAGCAAAGAACAGGTGCCAGAGGAGGGAGAGATGGGTTGGGATGGTGGAGAGTCAAGGGCAGGCATAGGCAAACTCGGCCCTCCAGATGTTTTGGGACTACAACTCCCATCATCCCTAGCTAAGAGGACCAGTGGTCAGGGATGATGGGAATTGTAGTCTCAAAAACATCTGGAGGGCAGAGTTTGCCGATGCCTGGTAAAGGCCTTCCACACCTCCTCCTCCTGCCCCACCACACCTGCTCCACTGAGGGGAAGGGGGAGGGGAGGAGAGCATCACCTCCCAGAAAGGTTATGCAATAATTTGCAGAGATAGAGGTTAGTTGGGAGGGGGAAGGGGGGAGGAAAGCATTACCTCCCAGAAAGGTTATGCAATAATTTCCAGAGATAGAGGTTAATTGGGAGAGGGGGAGAGGGAGGGGAGGAGAGCATTACCCCCCAGAAAGACTATGCAATAAGAGATGGAAGTTAATTGGGAGAGGGGGAGAGGGAGGGGAGGGGAGCATTACCCCCCAGAAAGACTATGCAAAAATTTGCAGAGATAGAGGTTAATTGGGGGGAGGGGGAGGAGAGCATCAACCCCCCAGAAAGGTTATGCAAAAATTTGCAGAGATAGAGGTTAATTGGGAGGGAGGAAGAGGGAGGGGAGGAGAGCATTACCTCTCAGAAAGGTTATGCAATATTTTCCAGGGATAGAGGTTAATTGGGAGAGAGGGAGAGGGAGGGGAGGAGAGCATTACCCCCCAGAAAGGTTGTGCAATAATTTCCAGAGATAGAGGTTAATTGGGAGAGGGGAAGAGGGAGGGGAGGAGAGCATTACCCCCAGAAAGACTATGCAATAAGAGATGGAAGTTTATTGGGAGAGGGAAGGAGGGCAGGACACTCCTGCGCCGTTTGAGGACATGCAATAATCTGCATCCAGCTCCTGCTGAGCTGAAGCTTGCAAGTTGCAGGCAGCCTCCTCAATTAAATTATTTTTTTAAGGTGCCCTCGCCCAGCTGGAGAGTCAAGGCCCCTCTGTCCGTCCTGCCACCTGCAAGGGGTTAGCAGAAAAAGCCTGGAGACTTTGGGTCAGCCCCTGGGGACCTGGCAACCCTACTCATGAGACGGTGGCCGCAGGCACATAAAACTTCCCCCTGCTGGACTGCCCAACTGGGCGTGCCCCTTTGAGGCCAAGGGCTCCTCACCTGCACCAGCTGGGAGTTTGGCATGGCCAAGAGGCTGGCCACACTCGAGAGCTTGCCAAAGAACTCGTCCGCCAGCTGCCCAAAGCCCACACGCTGTGCCCATTCCAGGAGCAGCCGAAGGGTAGCACGGACTCTCACGCCTTTTGACCAATGGAAGCAGCCCAAGGAGGAGCCTGGGGAGGAGGAAGAGGAGGAGGAGAAGAGGAAGGTCATGGAAGGATCACCAGCTTTGGATGTGCATTGTCAGATTGCCCACTTGACCCCCTGATGCTCTTGAGATCCTCATTTCTGCCAGGTTTTTCCATTTCAAATAATTTACAAGCGTTTCTTAGATTTTATTTCATTTACTTATTGAATTTTTTATTAATTGATTGATTGATTGATTGATTGATTGATTTGTACCCCTCCTTTTCCCCTGACAGCTAAAAACGGGGGGGGGGGGGGACAATAATTATGAAACAATTAAACCTTGATAGAATTAAACCTCTCTCCAGATCCCCATCTCCAGATCAAGCCGCATTGAGCACTGTTTTAACTATGGAAAGGCGGAATGCAAATAAAATGATGATGATGATGACCTCTTGCCGGCATCCTTGGTCCTCCTGTGGGAATGTTCAGGGAGGCAGGAGAGGATATATTGTTTAATTATATCCTTCCCAACTTGTGTTAACAAGTTATATGATTTAGCAGAGTAACACCCCCCCCCTTTTAAACTTACACAGCAGATAGGTTTGCCAGGCTTGCATAAGCCTCTAAAATAAGTTTCCTGGTAATTCCCCTTTTATTCCCTCCTAAAAAGAATAGACATGACACAGTCTTGTACAAAAGTATAAAAGAGTTTACTCACACATTCTATTCAGAGATGGATCCCAGAAGGCAGATTTAAGTTACAAAATACAGTCATACCTTGGGTTACAGATGCTTCAGGCTGCGTTTTTTTGGGTTACGGACCGCCGAAACCTGGAAGTACCGGAATGGGTTACTTCCGGGTTTCGGCAGTTGTGCATGCGCAGAAGCATTAAATCACGCTTTGCGCATGCGCAGAAGTGCCAAATCACAACCCGCCCATGTGCAGACGTGCTGCTGCTGGTTGCGAACGCTGTGGGTTGTGAACGTGCATCCCGCACAGATCACGTTCGCAACCCGAGCATCCAAGGTACATACACCTGGAATCTATCCCATAAGGAGATAGTTCCTTTGTCCTCTCTTGGCTGGAAACCAAGAGAGCATCTCAAGCTAAGGAGATGTTGCTTCTTTGAGGAATGGAGTCAGAGAGAGAGAGAGAGAGAGAGAGAGAGAGAGAGAGATGGCTGCCTGCCCTGTGCTATTTTGTTACCTGCACAAGTAAGGTCACACCCACCTCTGGTCACCTGTAGAGGAAGTTTGTCCCAGCCCAGGAGGAAACAGGTGATTTATATACTGGCTGGACAAACATCCCTCTTCATGTCTAAACATGTCCATTCTAGGAATGTTGTATTTGACTCCTCTGTGTTTCACCCCCCACACCTCCCACCTGGAAGCCCCTCCCACCACTCACCTTTTTCCATCAGCTGGTTGAAGAGGAGGGTGTTGGAGAAGAAGAACAGGTAGGCAAACATCTGGGAGCTGATTTCGAGGTGCACCTCATACTGGCGGAGGAGGTCCAGGCTGGCCTGGTAGGTTGACACCACTTTGCGTATCTCCTCGGGAAGAGGCGGGGAAGAGAGCCAGCCCTCTCGCCCTTCGCTCTGGAAGGGGTTGCAGTCCAACAAGGGCGGCAAAGACACGTACAGAGACTGGACAGGGATGGGGAGAGAGAAAGGGCGGCTCAGCTCTGAACTTCTCACACCAAATGTTCTGAGGAGGGGCGAGCGACCCACTTTGGTCCCACATAGCACTGGGGAAGCGTTGCAGCTTGTGTGTGTATATATCTATTTATCTAGGTATTTGTGTGTGTGTATATCTATTTATCTTTTTGAATTCTGGTGCTGGAGGAGACTCTGAAAGAAATCAGCCCTGAGTGCTCACTGGAAGGACAGATCCTGAAGCTGAGGCTCCAAGACTTTGGCCACCTCATGAGAAGAGAAGACTCCCTGGAAAAGACCCTGATGCTGGGAAAGATGGAGGGCACAAGGAGAAGGGGACGACAGAGGACGAGATGGTTGGATAGTGTTCTCGAAGATACCAGCATGCGTTTGACCAAACTGCGGGAGGCAGTGGAAGACAGGAGTGCCTGGCGTGCTCTGGTCCAGGGGGTCACGAAGAGTCGGACACGACTAAACGACTAAACAACAACAACATCTATTTATCTAGATGGAACGCCCTCCCACCAGATGTCAAAGAGAAGAACAACTACCAGAATTTTAGAAGACATCTGAAGGCAGCCCTGTTTAGGGAAGCTTTTAATGATTGATGCATTACTGTATTTTAATATTTTGTTGGAAGCTGCCCAGAGTGGCTGGAGAAGCCCAGCCAGATGGGCGGGGTATAAATTGTTGTTGTTGTTGTTGTTGTTGTTGTTGTTGTTGTTGTTATATCTGCACCCACAACAGCCTCAGAATTCCTGGCTTGGAGCAACAAACACACACCTTTTGTGCAAATGTGGCATTTTGGAAAAGTTGTATTTCCAAAATTTAATAAAAAATCTAATGGGTGGCACACAGATTAAACTAAGATGCGCTCAGGTTGCCAGGGGTTGGGCTAGATGACCCTCAAGGTCCCTTCCAATTTGACAATTCCATGATTCTATGAAAAGCCTCACACATAGAAGAGTATTGTAGGGTAGGTAATAAATCAGGCCTGGAATCATATACAGTGGTGCCCCGCAAGACGAAATTAATCCGTTCTGCGGGTGTCTTCGTCTTGCAGGGATTTTCGTCTTGCGGAGCACCGCTATCTAAGGCTTAGCAGATAAGCGTTAATTGACAGATAAGCGGCTTAGCGGATCAGCGGCAATTTGCAGATAAGCGGTTTAGCGGCTTTCAGAAAAGGCAGAAAAAACGCAAGACCCCGAAAATTTTTTCGTTTTGCGGGACAACCCCATAGAAAAATTCATCTTGCGAAGCGGAAAAAAAGTCGGAAAGCCCTTTCGTCTTGCGCGGCATTTCGTTTAGCGGGGCATTCGTCTAGCGGGGTACCACTGTAATTGTAGCACTGGAAGGAACTCTGCAATACAGGAATCTTGAAACATGGATCCCCTTCCAATTTGAAACCATACTGGACCCTGCTTAGCTTTGCAAATATGCTAGCAGTTTTATTGCTGTGCCATATATTTCATACATTTTTAATTTTCAGATATGCATTTTTTTATACGTGCCAGTGGCCTGGCATTGATGAATTCTGCAGTGAGAGAGGGCAGGGCAGGCAGATATGGAGACGGTTGGAATATTGGACCAATCTCCAAGATGGAAAGAACGAGAAGTTTGCAGCTGTCTGGCTTGATTGTGTTAACACATGTCCATAAAGAGGAAAACAGTTTGTCCCCTCCCTCTGCTATTCAATGGATTTTGGTTAATTCAATACTATAGCAAATTATTCCTCTTTAAGATTCATCTCAACCCACAACAGTCGTGGGTTTTCATTTTATTCTGGGCTTGAAATCAATAGTCATATCCTTCTATTTTTATTGCACCAGCGTGGAGTGCACTATTGAGGGTTTTGTTAACCCTACGTGGCATTTTCCCCTTGAGTCGTTTTTCTTGCTTTATTCATAATAATAATAATAATAATAATAATAATAATAATAATAATAATTAAGATGAGAGTGGGAAGGACACCAGGAAAAGCATAGAAGGGAAAGAACAGGCAGCTTTCCAACCTGGAGGCTTGCTGAATGTGCACCAGAACTGGCAGAAGGCAGAGTCACCCCTCCAAATATAGTGTCTCAGAAAGTGTTTCCCCACCCTTCCGGTAAAAGTGCTCATTTCTCTGGCCTTCCAGGCTGCGAGACCTGACTCATTTCGCGAGAGGTTCCTCTCGGCCAGACGCCTGGCGTTCAAGACGAGAACGTTGCAAGCCGGGTACTCAGAGCTTTGCAAAGGAGCAAGCAGGGAGGTGGGAGAGCGAGGAGTCCCCTGCCTTTGAGGAGCTTACACTTCGAATTTTACACCTTCCCGCTAGAACGGTACCTTATTAATCCGGTACCTTGGGTTACATACGCTTCACGTTACAGACTCCGCTAACCCAGAATAGTACCTCAGGTTAAGAACTTTGCTCAGGATGAGAACAGAAATCACGCTGCGGCGCCGCAGCGGGAGGCCCCATTAGCTAAAGTGGTGCTTCAGGTTAAGAACAGTTTCAGGTTAAGAACGGACCTCTGGAACGAATTAAGTACTTAACCTGAGGTACCACTGTACTTGCACTTTTGGCGTGCATTCAAACTGCTAGGTTGGCAGGAGCTGGGCCTGAGCAATGGGAGCTCACTCTGTCGCGGGGATTCGAACCACTGACCTTCTGATCAGCAAGCCCAAGATGCTCAGTGGTTTAGACCACAGCACCACCCGTGTCCCTATAGTTTGCCAACAGGAGATTAAAAAGACAAGCCCTCTGTTTTGCTGACTTCTCAATGTCTACCCAAAACCGTTTGTAAGGTATCATGTCTGCAGGTTGCTGGAAGTTGCCCCCCTCCAATCTGATCTCCCTCCCTCTCCCCTTCTTCCCGTGACATCACCACAGCCAGCGACGGTTGTCACTGCCATGCACGGCTGGCTGCGCCTGTGGTGCAGTGCAGGATGCGCAGGGGGCTGGATCTGCAAGGAGACGCTTTCTCTTTGCGCGGTGCCAGCCATGTGTGCAGCCGAGGGCCAGGCCTGGAGATACAGCCATTTCTCTGCAATTGGGGGGGGGGGCAGAATGAGCTCTGCAATGGCTGAGAGAGTCTGTGCCTCTGACTGCAACTGGGGAATGATTTGAGCTAAATAAACAATCTTGGGTGCTCCTGGGGAGGTCTAGAACGAGGACCCCACCCCCCGTTGCAACATTGGGTAAAGACCGTGATACGTGGACCTCATTTTCTTCATCCTCAGAAAGGTTGGTTTGGCAGCTAAAAGGGCCACTTTCACATGACACGCAAAGATCAACATTAACCTTCTCCCTGACAGGCTTGATTTCTGCTTGCGGGGGGGGGGGGGAGGATTGCCTTGTATTCAGAAATGTCCACCCTTCCGTCTACCGCAAGCCAGTCTCCCTGCAAGACGATCGCCTTGCCCCATGCACACCCTCTTGACCCCTTCGATCTGAGGAACTGACCCACATAATACCCCTTCCTCAGCTGTAAGGAGTCTGATATTTTAGACTGGCGGCACCTACGCACTTTGGAACTCCCCGCCGATGGACACCAAGCAGAGGCAACCTTCGCTGTCTTTTCTCTGCCACCTGATGAAGAAACCTTTTCACAGAGTCTAGGGCTTGCTGATCAGAAGGTCGGCGGTTCGAATCCCCGCGACAGGGTGAGATCCCGTTGCTCGGTCTCTGCTCCTGCCAACCTAGCAGTTCGAAAGCACGTCCAAGTGCAAGTAGATAAATAGGTACCGCTCCGGCGGGAAGGTAAACGGCGTTTCTGTGTGCTGCTCTGGTTCGCCAGAAGTGGCTTAGTCATGCTGGCCACATGACCCGGAAGCTGTACGCCAGCTCCCTCGGCCAATAAAGCGAGATGAGCGCCGCAACCCCAGAGTCATCTGCGACTGGACCTAATGGTTAGAGGTCCCTTTACCTTTACCCAGATACCTAGAATGTGTTATGTCTTTTTTATATTGTAATTTTGTGTTGTGAACCACCCTGAGATCTATTGGTATAGGATGGAATACAAATTTAATAATAATAATAATAATAATTAATAATAACAAGAAGAAGAAGAATAGAATGCTGGTGTGTGTTTTAGCTTATTGCTGGTTTTTAATGTTCAAATGTTTTAACTGGTCTGACTGATAACCTCACTGTTTTATTCTTTCCATAGATTGCCTTGAGGATTTCTTCGCTCGAGTGGCACACGCATTTCATCAAATAAATAAAATAAATATGGGGTTTTTTCCCCAGTCTTTGGACCTGGGTCAGGAGAAGCAACCGTCAGCCCCACTGCTCCCTGGGACATGTATTTACCTTGGAGATGTAATAGACACACTGCTGGAAGGTATACATAATGACTTCCTCAAGGACCGTCATGGCTTCTTCGCTGGCAGTGATGGTCAGGGAAATGAGAGATTCCTTGGATCCTAAAAGGGAGACAGGAAAAAGAAAGAATGAGGAGGGCTGAGCCCAACATTTGGGGCTGAGTGTTTGCTTCTTGAGAAAAGGCACCTCTGCAGCTCTACCCCAAAAGCCTCGCATTCGGAGGCCAAAACCTTAATGTGTTTATTTATTGTTCACGTTTGCAAACCGCCCCTCATGCTTCAGGAACCCAGAGAGGTGAACACGCTTAATCATCCCATAAAGCAGTTAATTTCTGCCCCCCACCCTGATAAAAGGCTCCCATGGGTGTCCCTCTGGACCTGTAAAACTCATCTGAGCTGCACAGACTCGGCTGCCATTGGACGCCCTCCCTGCTCGTCTTCAGAGGGAGCGAATCAAGAAGCCTGATTCTTACCCACCCATGTCAGGGCTGAGCCACTTCAGGTTTCCGGTTGGGACTTAGGTGGCTTAGAGGTCCTCCATAGCAACCCCACCACCCCACAGAAAACTAGATGTCAGGAGGAGGAAGGGGAGTAACATGTGCAAATGGCTTGAGATACTTATTAGGTCCATAAATTACCATATAGTATATATTCAACACAAAAAACAGTGACAATTTGTTGTTGACAAATCTGAGAGATCTGCATTGGCTCCCAGTACGTTTCCGAGCACGATTCAAAGTGTTGGTGCTGACCTTTAAAGCCCTAAACGGCCTCGGTCCTGTATACCTGAAGGAGCGTCTCCACCCCCATCGTTCAGCCCGGACACTGAGATCCAGCATCGAGGGCCTTCTGGCGGTTCCCTCATTGCGAGAAGTGAGGCTACAGGGAACCAGACAGAGGGCCTTCTCGGTAGTGGCGCCCGCCCTGTGGAACGCCCTCCCATCAGATGTCAAAGAGATAAATAATTACCTGACATTCAGAAGACATCTTAAGGCAGCCCTGTTCAGGGAAGTTTTTAATATGTAACGCTGTACTGTTTTTAACACTGATTGGGAGCCGCCCAGAGTGGCTGGGGAAACTCAGCCAGATGGGCGGGGTATAAATAATAAATTATTATTATTATTATTATTGACAAAGGACAGCTGGACATAGAAAGGGCCCCATTACCTTCAGGAGCTGAGGGCCTCATCACACCTCAATCCAGCCCTGACCCCACCCACTCCAACCAGTCTAAAAGCATAATAAAACACCTTTCATGTCCAGCTCCTCCTCCATGCCCTGGATGTAAACGGGGGATTTCTGCTGGACGAAGTAGAGGATTTCGATGGAGTTTGACATCCAGAAAAGGACGTGCTGCAAGTCGGGCAGCAGGTCTTTGATGGTGAAGCGGGAGAGAGACGCAGGATCCTGGCTGACGAGACAAGCGCAGAGTTGAGAGGCACCCCGGCGGAGCTGCAGGGACGCAGTTCGCGCACAAAGACAACACCACCCCTCTCCAAACGGATCTTCGAACCTCCGCTTTGCTCACCAGGATCTGAGAGACCCTCGCAAGATCTCACACAACCACCCTGGGTTTCCGCAAGAGCCTCCCAGAGCCCTGAATGCAAGGCGGAGAGCTTAGGGAGAAAGCTGCCCCTAAGAGCTTTTAAGCTCTCCGCCTCCCGTGCATTTAATTTGGGCGAGTTCAGCCGGCCAGCTGCCAAGCGCACAAAGTTGAAATTGCGTAAGTTGGATGTGGCACAACGTGGAAGGGTTTTGATCGGTGCAGGGATGGCTATTCCGCCTGAGGTTCCTGTAGAAAATCTGGGGCACTTGGGAACTATAGTCCAAAACATCTGGAGAGTGCCAGATGTTGGCGTAGGCTGCACTAACCACTGCACCACATGGCTCTGCTTAACCCCAGCTTCCTGAGAAACAGCCTTCTTTTTCAGAAGGATATGCCCCTCTTCTTACCACCAGCATTTCCTTACAGTCTCTCTAGTCTCCAGGCACCAAGACTGGTTGTTTATTCCAAAAAAATAAATAAAATCATATGGGATCATTTCACCAAAATGATAGGCTCCAGAGAGAGACTGCACACACCAGCTCTGCTCCCTTATATTAAGACTGTTCCAATTATCTAAAGAGGACAAGGAAATCTGGACCTGGTTTCATTCTTCCCCTTGCACCGAAGTGCCGCTTTTTGTTTTCGCTTTATATATAGATTGCCGCAATAATAATTCAACCCTGTCTGAATGGATTGTCTTAATCAAGTCCCCTCCTTCTCTCATCAGATGCCTTCCTGGGTTGTTAAGGAATCCGAGGAGGAATGCAACCAAGCAAATAAAGGACACTAGGAGAGCCTGGCTGGGTTGCTGTGCAAACAAGATAAGGCGACAATCAACACAAAGAAAAGGAGACCGAAAAAGCCTGGACTTGGCGCACAGAGACATTTGTCCTTTCCACACTCCGTTTGTCAGCATCGAGCTGAACAACAACTGCAAGAAGTGATCAGGCCTCTGTAAAGGGGTCAACCCTAATTCTGTGCCAAGGCAAGCAGCATTCTGCAAGCCAGGTGGATTATGCAACTGAAGCAAAATGTGCAGTGTGAGAGGCAGCGTGGTGTAGCAGTTAGAGCATCAGACTAGGATCTGGGAGAGGCCAGGGTTCAAATCCCCACTCAGCCGTGAAGCTTGCTTGCTGGTTACCTGCCTCTCAGCCTAGCAGGGCTGTTGTGGGGATTAAATGAGGTCGGGCGGGGAGCAACATGCATGTCACCTTGAGCTCCCTGGAGAAAAGGGTGGAATATAAATGCCATAAAGGTAAAGGGACCCCTGACCATTAGGTCCAGTTGCGGACGACTCTGGGGTTGCGTGCTCATCTCGCTTTATTGGTACAGCTTCCGGGTCATGTGGCCAGCAGGACTAAGCCGCTTCTGGCGAACCAGAGCAGCGCACGGAAACACCGTTTACCTTACCGCCGGAATGGTACCTATTTATCTACTTGCACTTTGATGTGCTTTCGAACTGATAGGTGGGCAGGAGCAGGAACCAAGCAACAGGAGCTCACCCCATCGCGGGGATTCGAACTGCCGACCTTCTGATCGGCAAGCCCTAGGCTCTGTGGTTTAACCCACAGCGCCACCCGTGTCCCTTATAAATGCAGTAAACAAACAGATAGACAAGTATCAGGGACTCCAGGGTTTGAATTAGGAATCACAGGAGGTGGCCTTGTATGTTGTGTGTGGCCAGGCATTGGAGGGAAGGGGACGCAGGTTTGTGACATTGGTTCCTGCAACCAGCAGGCAGAATGATGCCTTTGGGTGATGTTCGAAGGTTCTCCTAGGGGTTTAAGTGGATGCTAAATCCTAAATCCCTCTGGGGTCTCTGAGGCCTTTCTGCACTTGAGCAGAATTGCAGAATACACATGCCAGGAAGCAAATCTGGACACCAGCCAATTTACTCCACTCCGACCCTTTTTTATTCCCTCTCTTGGAGGAAGTACAGTGGAACCTCGGTTCTCGAACGTAATCCGTTCCGGAAGACCGTTCGACTTTCAAAATGTTAGAAAACCAAGGATCAATGGGCGGTTGGCAAAATCCATTGAAAAAATGGAAACACACACAGCGGAAGCCTTTCGACTTCCGAGGCACATTCGAAAAGGGAAGCAATTACTTTCCGGTTTTCGGCTTCCGAATCATTCTGCTTCCGAGACGTTCGAAAACTGAGGTTGTATTTCTGTCCCGAATGGTTATACAACCGCAGAAGCAAATTTAATTAAGAAATGTTCCTATTAAAGGCTATCTCTTGGGAGCTGGAGTTGAATGTCAGAAGATTGGGGATAGATAAAAGGAAACTTTCTTTTATCCACCCAGAATCTTCCAATCTGGCTTCACTGCATGTCCAATAGTTCTAGTGGTAGGAAAAAGAAAAAATCTCTCTCCATTTTCTCCAGGCTGTGCATAATTATCAAGAACAGCAAGAACAGCAATGAACGATGACATCACGCTGCAATTTCTTGCCAGAAAAGAAAACAAGGCTAGTCTGCTGCGCTAGGTTCAGGCATTCACACAAAGCACGAATAAACCATGGCTTGCTGTACTGTGAGAACCAGGTCCTTTTATCATTTGCTTTGCAATTGAATAGGCTTTGCATTCGTTAGGAGACAGCCTTTAAGATAAATACTGCTTGTTATATGATGCATTTGCATGCTGTATTTTGAAGGCGTCTTCCTCATCCCCCAGGATGACACAGAGCTTGGTTTGGGTGACATGCAAACCGAAACCTATATGCACATTTATTTGGAAGCAACTTTTCGCAGAAAGAAGCGGAAATCCTGGATGCAGAAGACTTACTGTTGCGACTGTTTCTCGGCTAGTTCGTTTGTTTTCTCCTGGAATCGAGGAAGGAAACAAAGAAAGGGAAAGGGAATGAAATATCACTGACACTGTGAAGATGAGAAAATTCCCAAATCTGCACAGCCAGTCCCAATGTTGCTTGCTAGCCACGCTTTCTCACAATAAACTCCCCATCCCTCCCCCCCCCCCCAGTAGTGAGTGTTCATTCACAGCAGGCAAACCCAGAGATTTGCAGAAGGACAACCAATCTTCAGGCCTGGTTAAAGAGGACATGCAATGATGGTGCCAGGTGAGCCTCTCCGAGGAGAGCATTCCACAAACGGGGAGCCACCACTAAAAAGGCCCTGTTCTCTTTGACCGAAAGAAGCAGAGAGATTCAATTATATATGTGGGAATGTTCAGGGAGGCAGGAGAGGATATATTGTTTATTAATATCCTTCCTAACTTGCGTGAGCAAGTTCCTTTACTTAGCAGAGTTTCACATTCCCCTTTAAACGCACAGCAGATAGCTGGTTGCAGGCTTGTGTAAGCCTTTCACTATTAGGTTCCTTTATATCCCTCTTAAAAGAATGAACACACCACAATCTTGTGTAAAGTATATAAAAGTAGTTTACTCACATCATCAGTTCACAGTTGGATCCCTGAAGGCAGACTTAGTTACAAAGATATATACATGTGGGTCTACCCCATCTGGGAGGTTAATCCCAGTGACTGTAGACTGGCAGTCACTGCAGTTCACATGACGAAAGGAAGATGGAGAAGAAGGGAGGAGGGCTGTGTGCCTTGTGCTTTTGTTACCTGGACAGGTAAGCTCACACCCACCTCTAGTCACATGCAAAGGAAGTATGTCCCAGACCAGGAGGAAACAGGAAGTTTTTGACTGGTTGGACCAAACATCCCCTTGCATGTCCACTCTAGGAAAACGAGGAATGTTGTTCTTGACTGCTACTTATGTATCACATCCCACAATACAGTGGTACCTCGGGATGCGAACGGGATCCGTTCCGGAGCCCCGTTCGCACCCTGAATAGAACATAAAACATGACTGCGCATCAGTGTAGGTCACGTTTCGCTGCTTCCGCGCATGTGCGTGACATTATTTTGACCGTCTGCGCATGCGCGAGCGGCGAAACCCGGAAGTAACGCGCTCCGTTACTTCCGGGTCACCACAGAGCGCAACCCAAAAATACTTATCCTGAAGCATATTTATCCCGAGGTATGACTGTATATCCAATATATACTGACCCACACGGTCCTCTGTATCATCTTGGCCAATTTGAGGAGGAGATGGCCAAACTCCCCGGGCCTGAAGTGGCCGGCCGAGTGCTGGACGCAGAGGCAGAGGAGGAAGGCGGGCGCCAGCTTGTGGTCATCGCTGGTGGGCTCAATGAGCGTGACGATCCTCCGCAGCAGCAGGTCCTCGCTGGCCTTGTCAAACTCCAGCTGCAGCTTCCGGCGGCCTCCCCTCCGCCCAGAGGCTCCCTGCGGCGCGGGCGCCTTCTTGGCCGACGAGCCCTTGTCCCTCGCCTGGCTGCCGCAGACCTTGCAGGTGGAGGGCAGCTCGGGCTCGGAGGCTCGGCGCGCGGCCTTCAGCCTCATGAGGGTCTGGGCAGGGAGTGGCTGCGTCTTCACGGGGTCCTTGTAGAGCAGCAGGTAGTAGAGGCCGAGGGAGATGAGGTCGCCGTGGTGGAGAGCCGCCGTCCTGCCCACCTCGGAGAAGTTGATGGAGACGGCTGCCCCGGGGATGGGCTCCAGGACCAGCTTCTCCTCAGGGCGGTGGCTCGAGCGGCCGGATGCCTTGACCTTCCGGATGGTGCAATGGAGGGGAAGGATGTCCGGAGCTGAGAGGCTGATGCTGGGCTTGCTGGCTTGAGTCCTCTGGCCCACGGTGTGCTGGTCGCGATTCAGCAAATATACCAAGCTGTCCTGCACCGAGAAAACCACATACACAGAGAAAGACATTTATGCAATATTTTCCTTCCTTCCTGCACTGAGTGGGGTTGGACTAGATGGCTCTTGAGGTCCAGCTCTAAAATTCTATGATTCTATTCTGTTTATATCCCACCATCAATGGTCCATCTCAATGACCCATCTGGGCCAGCACCCTGTTTTCTTTTTAATGTATTTATTTGGTTTTTCAGATTAAGATTTGACAGTCACATATTCAACATACAACATAAACACAAGGTTCCAAAAATCTCCTGGACTTTTCTCCTCCCTTTTGTGGGTCCTGTTGTTAATCATTTCCTCCTGCATCTTTTATAATATAATTCCAAATCTTTTATCTCTCCATTGTATCCAAAATTCACAATTAAACTACAAGGTTTATTCCAATCCTACTAACAATTTTAACTGCTTACAATGGTCTTTAAGATAAGTTATAATTTCCCCCCATTCCTTATTAAAATTTTGGTCTTCCTGATTACTGATTCTTCCGGTCATTTTAGCCATGTCGGCATAGTCCATCAACTTGATCTGCCACTCTGTGAATTTGTCCTCTTTTAAAGCCATCCAAGTAGATGGCCATCCCTGCTTCAAGTGGGAGGGTTTTCCACAGTCTAACTCTGTGTTACATGAAGAAGGGCTTCCTTTTGCCTGTCCAGAATCACCCAGCATTTGGCTTCGTCAGATGTCCCTGAATTTTAGTGTAATGAGAGAAGGAGAAAAACTCCCTCTCCACTTTCTGTACACTTGGCATAATTTTATACATCTCTTATCGTGTTTCCTCTCGCCCACCTTTCCTCTGAACTAGAAAACCCCAAACGTTGCAAGCTTTCTTTGTAAGGGACTTGCTCCTTCCAATACTCCTTTTCTGAACCTTTTCCAGCTCTGTAAAATATTTTTGATGCGTGGTAACACAGCATGCACCAGAGATTTGTATAATGCCATTAGGATATTGACCAGTTTGTTTTCAGGGGTGAACTGCAGCTCCCAGAATTGCTTGAGGGAAAGGATGTGCTTTGAATGGGGATCCAATGAAGCTGAGAGTTGGAAGATTTGGAACGGATAAAAAGAAACCCTCCACGCCGTGCAGAGTTAACTGTGGAACTCCCCAAATCAGGAGGCAATGAGGATATCAATTAAATAAATGAATGAATTGAAAAATCTGAGGACCCTAAACTTGTGCACCCCCTGCCTCTTTGTGGTGAAAGGGCCTGCCAACGATCTGTAGCCGATCCCATGGCCCCCGCCCTCCCGAATTCACAGGTGCTGTCATGTAGGACTGAAATCTGCCTTACTCGCTGCTAAAGCATGGGTCCTCTTACATGTGTTTGTGGGTTATTGATTTTGCCTTCTTCTGATTGTGCATTTTGAGTTCTCGTTCTGTATTTTTACGTTGTGAACTGCCCTGAGATCTTTGCATGAAGGACGGTTGTACAAAACTTGATAAATACAGTGGAGCCTCGGGTTATGTTGCCTCCGGCTTATGTCACCCTTGGCTTGAGACTGGTGCAAACCCCGAAGTACCAGAATGGGTTACTTCCGGGTTTGCGCTGTTCACACATGGGCAGAAGCGCTAAATTGTGCACGTGTGCAGACGCAATGCTTTGTGTTGCATCGTTTTTGGGTTGTGGCGGGGCCTCTGGAACAGATCCCACCGTAACCTGAGGTTCCACTGTAGTAATAATGACAGCAACTTTGATTTTGCAAAAATTGTTATGGATTAAGTTGCCTGCTGTTGCTTAAGTTTTTTCTGCGCGCCACGCACAAATACACACACACACACACACACACACACACACACATACACATACAGTAGACCCTTGGGTTATGTTACTTTCAAGTAACGTAAACTTCGGGTTGCAAAAATGGCAAACCCGGAAGTATTTTTCCAGGGTTCACCAATCGCACATGCACAGAAGCACTCTATCGTGCCGTGTGCACGCGCAGAAGCAGCGCATCTGGATACGGATTTTTCGGTGTGCGCACAGACCCCCGGAAACAATTAAATTTGTACCCAGAGGGTCCACTATATATAAAGCGGTATACCTAAATGCCGCAGAGCCTAGCAAAGGTGTGTCTCGCCTGCTTACGTGTTGCTGGCTGTAGCCCTGCAGAAGAAGCAGGTGTGGAGACTGGTACAGCGAGTAGCGCAGGCTGTTGCCACTCTGATCCCCGGCGGGTGCCGTCTGCGCATCCCTTCCGCTCTCCAGGCACTGGAGGGTCTCGGGCAGTGTGGAGTAGTGCCTCCTCAGCTGCTCCGCCTGCTGCCCCCCTTCAGCGCTGGCGCTGCCTGTCTGGCTGAGGCTGGTCTCGCTGACGGTGCGGCGGAGGGAGGTCTGCGTGGCGTGGCTCTTGCACCCCGTCAAAAGCGTCATGGCGCCCTTGGTGCGGTTACGCTGGAGCTTCCGGGCCTGAGCATTGATCCCTAGCGGGGAAACAAGAGGGGATTTTATGCCAGGCATCAAAACAACACACATTATTATTATTATTATTATTATTATTATTATTATTATTATTGCCCCACCTTTTTGCCTGGCAGAGATTCAAGGCGGCTTACAGGTGGGGAATCGTAAAAAACATTAAGCATACATATGTGAAAAATATATTTAAAAACAACCCCTAAAACAGCAATTTAACATGAATTTTACTATCTAACGGGACCATCGATCCATAAAATGAAAGCAATAAACAATGTACTGCAGTCACACAATCAATCAATCAGTAGCTGAACTGGGTTCCACACAGTCACAAAAACAAAACGAAAAGAGCCGCAAAAACAAAAATGCTAAATGAATAGCAAAAACTGACAGACCTCAGCGTAACACTCAAAACGAAAGCGTGGCACTCAATTTGGAAGCGTAACACTCAAAACGGAGCATGTTCGGCTTCTGAAAAAAGTTCATAAACCGGGACACTTACTTCCGGGTTTGCAGTGTTTGGGTTCCACGTTGTTTGAGTACCAAGGCGTGTGAGAACCAAGGTATCACTGTACTCCAGTGAAAAGCCAGGGGAAGATGTCAAAGCAGAGGCTGGGGAGGAGGAAAACACTCACCCACCCTCAGCCAGCTTGCTCACTTCTGCACCTGCTAAAATGGCAGAGAAACTGTGAAGCATGCTGCTGTTACAGGAAAATCCTTGGGCTCACTTGGATTGCCAAACGAAGACACCAGCCAGGAATATAGGAGCAAAACAGCAGCCAGCAGGCCTGGTCTTTATTTTCAAGGACTATTGCAACAGGACTTCCACCCACCACATGGGAGAAGCAGGAAGAAGTTTTACAAAGATACCTAAAGGTAAAGGTAAAGGGACCCCTGACCATTAGATCCAGTCATGGCTGACTCTGGGGTTGCGGCGCTCATCTCGCTTTATTGGCCGAGGGAGCCGGCGTACAGCTTCCGGGTCATGTGGCCAGCATGACTAAGCCGCTTCTGGCGAACCAGAGCAGCGCATGGAAACACCGTTTACCTTCCCGCTGAAGCAGTACCTATTGATCTACTTGCACTTTGACGTGCTTTTGAACTGCTAGGTTGGCAGGAACAGGGACCGAACAACGGGAGTTCACCCCGTTGCGGGGATTCGAACTGCCGACCTTCTGATTGGCAAGTCCTAGGCTCTGTGGTTTAACCCACAGCACTACCCGCATCCACAAAGATACCTACAACACCCCTAAAATTACATCATGCACACATCACAAATACATCGCAAATTGGGAGGGTCTGGTGACAAAAACCAGACCACCAGGTTTGCCCCCATCCTTCCCTCGACCTCCACCTCAAACCCATCAAGTAAGACAAAAGAAATATCAACATTTTTCACAGGGGAACAGTTAGGGACAGAGGTGCCAGCTTGAGAGGGCGATTGGGGGGGTGCGACATCGCAATGTCCCAACATCATGCTCATGAGCATCACACCTCCCTCCCTAAGCTGAGCAGAAGCTTCCCAGGTTTGGGGAAAGAGACGCCCGTCTTTAATACAGTGGTACCTCGAGTTAAGAACTTAATTCGTTCTGGAGGTCCATTCTTAACTTGAAACTGTTCTTAACCTGAGGTACCACTTTAGCTAATGGGGCCTCCCGCTGCCACCACGCGATTTCTGTTCTCATCCTGAAGCAAAGTTCTTAACCTGAAGTACTATTTCTGGGTTAGCGGAGTCTGTAACCGGAAGCATCTATAACCCGAGGTACCATTGTACTATTGTCATAAGAATTTAAGGTCTCAAATATATAAATTAAATGCTAATAAATTTACAAGGCAAACACATACATAAATATATAAACCACACATCTGAAACAGTACAGGAAAATTGTCCTGGAACCATTTTAACTCTCCCAAATTGACCTCAATTTTTTTCTCTGCAAGGAGAGAGGAAATGGAAAAAACCTCCCCATTGTCTCATTGCTCACAAATCCTGCCTTAAGGGCACATGAATAGGGTGAGCCTGTGACCTGGACTCAGGAATTAAGTATTTATCATCACAAAAGGATGGCCCGGCTCTCCAGGTAAACCCATTAACAGCCAGGTAAACCCATCAACAGGTTTCTTGCCAGACAGGATTCTGTTGTAGATGCCTCTTCTGTGATGTATGTATGATGTATGGGGTGGGGCGGTTCTTGGGCTGCAGGGTGGGCAATTTAAAAAGCTTATATAAGGCTGTGCGCACCATTGTTCGGAGTCCCTCCTGCCTCCTGCATGGGGTGAGTGAGGACCCTGTTGCAGAAGTTCAATAAAGATCAGGCTTTGCTTCTCAATGTTCTCTGGTTGGCCTCTGTTATTTTCTCCTACCGATAGGGAACCCACTTAAGGACTCTATATGGGCTTCTGGGTACGCCATAAGGGGGAAAGGGCAGATTTTGTTTACAACACTTTAATACAGTGGTACCTCTGGATGCGAACGGGATCCGTTCCGGAGCCCGGTTCGCATCCTGAAGTGAACGCAACCTGCATCTGCACGCCTGCGCGGGTCGTGATTCACTGCTTCCGCGCATGCACGTGACGTCGTTTTGACCGTTTGCGCATGCGCGAGTGGCAAAACCTGGAAGAAACGCACTCTGTTACTTCCGGGTCGCTGCGGAGCACAACCCCAAAACGCTCAACCTGAAGCTACTTCAACCCGTGGTATGACTGTACTCTAATTTACCAGGAACATTTAGGGAACTAGCCTAGTCCCCTTAGTCCCCTGACCACACGTCACTTGCCAGTCATAGGAAGCAAGCAGATGCCAGGGGAATAAAGCCCACGCCCAGCTCTTCTGCAACCAACCAAGAAATGCAGGACAGATGCCGTAGGGGGAAGGGCACTCTCTGTCGCTCCTCTGCCAGCTGGGTAGTAAAAAAATCTGCAGGCTAGTAATTTCTATGGACTTATTTACAAGGTCGACACAACCAGCTCTTCTGATGGCCAATATCCGCCACTCCTTCTCTCTCTGCCACTTCAGGCCTGGACTGAGACGATGCATGTGAGATTGATATAGATCTGAATAATAATAATAATAATAATAATAATAATAATAATAATAATAATAATTTATTTATACCCCACCCTTCTTTCTGGGCTTCCCCAGCCACTCTGGGCGGCTGCCAACAAAATATAAAAAAACGCAATAAAACATCAGACATTAAAAACTTCCCTAAACAGGGCTGCCTTCAGATGTCTTCTAAAAGTCAGAGAGTTGTTTGAACGTACCGTCTTCAGTTGCAGACGTCTCCTGGATATATGGGGTTATTACTTAATGCTTGCGGATAGGCAAATGCTATTTGGCGGACGTCTGGCTGGAAGGAGACTTTGGCCAGGGACTTCTTGGCTCACAGCTCCTGCACTCAGCTCTCCTTCTATGTCCCCTGCAGTTTTTAGGCTGCCCTCCCAAAGCACATTTACCGGGGAGTAAAGCCACGCTGGTTTCTATCGGGGCAGTCACAGGATTAGAGCCCAGGGCTTGTGTATCCAAGACCAAAGTCATTGATGGAAGTGCCCACCATAGGTGTGCAGGATCTCAAGGTATGACTGCTTTTAAACTAACAAGAAAAGTTCAGGAATGGACCAGGGGGGAGGGCAGGAAGCATAACAGATTTCCATCAAAATGCATTTTAAAAAACCATCACGCCCCACCCTCCTGGCCCCCATTTGGCTCTTGTCTCCGAAACATGCAGCGACATAATCCAGATTGCAAAATTCATTCCAAGACAACACACTGAGGATGCAAAAAGGGGGGAAAGAGAGAGACAGAACCATTTCCATCCCCGCTAACTGTCTGCTTGGCTCAGCTGTAAAAACAACGGCATTAGTCCAATCTTTCCCTGACAGCTTTCTCTCCAGCTTCCCTTTCCCCCTCCCAAATTCTCTCACGCTCCTTTTTCTTAGAAACCCAATCTCCCCCCCCCCCACATCAAAGAAACCCATCTGGGGGCTTGACAGCATCCCTCCACAGCTGGCTGGCGTTGTAGTGAGCAGAGAGGGCATTTTCCCAAAAAACCAAACAAGAAATTTAAAAGCGAAAGCTGGAACGCAGAAGGCGATACACCCCCTGCCCCCGCCAGCCGAGAGGGATGGATTGGGGGGGGGTGTCAATGGCTTACCATGGAGCAGGGGGTGTGCAGTGTCCCAGACCCTCTCTGGCATAGGCTATGGGCACCTGCCTCCTGCAGTCGAGGCTGGCAGGACCTGCAGACTGCAGTGAGCTTCCTGCTCGCTTTGCTGCAGAGGCAAGAAATAATTAACTTCTCTACACCGTCTCTTCAGGAAAAAAAAGAAGAGGAAGGCTGCCAGGAAGACAAATGTGGGACTCTGGGCGGTTTGCGAGCACCCAAACGCAAAAGCCCAAACGGCGTCCCTGCTCCAGACCCAAGTGGTAGAGTCTGCTCCCCCTCCCCAAAGTGGAACGGTCCTCTGCAATCCATCCTCGCTCTTCTGTGCTGCAGGGTGTAAAGTTGGAGCAAAGTTAGGGAGCTTCTCAGCAGGCAGAGAAAGAGGACCCGAGGCAGTTGTGTGCCGGAGGCCGCAAACCCCAAACGCAGCAATGTAACGAGCGGCAAAATGATGAGCGTGGTGCCCACAAATCTGCTTGCCCCCCCCGCCCAATGGCAGAGCCGGGCGACTTTCATACCTTGCACCCACTGCTATCTTGTCTACGATGGAAATCCAGCAGGAGCCTCTACTTGGTGAATGCCACCATTTCCCACTCCTGTGCTTTAAAAAATAATAATCCGAAAGCGAAAAGCCCCCGAAGCATTTTCTTTGGGTTCTTCTCTGCTAAAAATGACCGCCTGGACACATCCAGAAGACAGACTCTTCTGGAAACAGAGAAGAACCCTGCAGAAGTTGAGGAGGGGGCCGGGAAAGGCACCCCCCCACACACCTCGTTCACGAGAGAGCAAGACTATTTACAGGCCGGGCAAAACCCTCTAAGTCTGAGCCAGCCAGCTGCGTGTCCCATCTTGATCCCAACATCCAAGTTAGTGCCTTATTTGGTGAGGAACTCTCCCTGGGTTCCAAAATTCATTTTTGTTGTTGTTGTTGTTTTAAAATCCATCCTTCCTTTGCTGGGAAAATTAAAGAGGTGACCAGGGAAAGGGAGAGAGAGGAGAGGGCTGCCCATACTGTTTACATGCCTTGGGGATTAGAAGAGGTGGACTAAAAGAGCAGAGTGTTCCAGCGCTGCGGCCTGCAGTTGTTTTAGGCAAAACCGGAGTCCTGCGTGGCCACAAACCTGCCCCACACAACGCCAGCCACTCGGCCAAAGGAAGGCAGTCGCGAGTCCACACATGAGACGCAGGAGTTGTGTTCGTGGCACGCGGCCAGAAGACAAGGCAAAATTTGGATACCCCTTTGCCAAGGAATTGCACGCGCGTGAACTCGCACCAAGGCTCGTTTCAGAGTCCTGCGATGGCACCTGAGTGATGCCAGCTCCAGGGCTCTGCCAAGCTTCCATGCAAAGAGAGAGAGAGGGGTAAGATGAACGGGCCAAAGCCAGGCTCTTTTCAAGAAAGAGGAGGAAGCTGAACCCTTGCAGCATTATTATTATTATTTATTAAATTTATATCAATAAATCAATGGGCTCTGACTCACCACCACCCCGAGACTACGTTGCCAGTGGCCAAGGGGGCTGGGATTTAAGGTGCCCAAGAACCTCTGGAGGACCACAGCTTCGTCTCTCAAATGTCAGAGGTTTGTCAGACAGGGCGGCCATCAGAGGGCAGTCTTCCATCCACTGGTCTTCAACCGGTGGGTGGCAACAAGAGCACTTATCCCACAAGTGCCCACTTTGCCGCTTCAGTCAGCCAAACTGGCATTGCTACAGGGGCCACCCGATCCCCGTTCTGCATTTGTAAGAACTCACGTCATTCAGCGTGGCACTTTGGAACTCCCTGCCTCTTGATATACCCAGCAGGCGCTTGCGCTGTTCTCTTTTTGTTGCCTGCTAAAAACATTCTTGCTTAGGCAAGTTTAGAAAGCGAGTTTCAATCTCTTTGGGTATTTGAACTTTTTGTATGCTTTGACCGCATGTCTGTGGTTTTCTTTCTGGATTTCCTTGTTTTATCTTTTGGCCTGTCTTGTGTGGTCTTTCTACAGCCAAGCGGTGTACAAATTTGTGAAATAAAGACAAACTAAATACAGGCGTCTCCCCGACTTGCGTGCATTCTAGCCACAAGTGACCACATGTACGTGTGGAGCCAAGAAAAAATTAAATACAATGGTACCTTGGTTCTCAAACTTAATCCATTCTGGAGGTCTGTTCCAAAACCAAAGCATTTGAAAATCAAGGCGTGCTTTCCCATAGAAAGTAATTCAAAATGGATTACAGTGGTACCTTGGGTTACATACGCTTCAGGTTACATACGCTTCAGGTTACAGACTCTGCTAACCCAGAAATAGTACCTTGGGTTAAGAACTTTGCTTCAGGATGAGAACAGAAATCGTGCTTTGGCGGTGCGGCGGCAGCAGGAGGCCCCATTAGCTAAAGTGGTGCTTCAGGTTAAGAACAGTTTCAGGTTGAGAACGGACATCCGGAACGAATTAAGTACTTAACCCGAGGTACCACTGTAATCCATTCCAGACTTTTAAAAACAACCTCTGAAACAGCAATTTAACATGAATTTTACTATCTTACGAGACTACTGATTCATAAAATGAAAGCAATCAACAATGTACTGCAGTCACACAATCAATCAATCAGTACCTGAACTGGGTTCCACGCAATCAGTGGTGGAGGAACCCTCTCTAGCACCCGGGGTGGGAAGCCGATGGGCGGAGCGAACTGCCCTGAGGCGCACGCGCAACGTCTGTATACACTGCACATGCATGGCAGCCCGTAAGAACTGCGCACACGCCCTCGGCCGCTCTACAGCTGGGGCGAGGTACCCGGGGCGGACCACCCCCTGCCCCCCTCCGTACGCCCCTGCACACAATCACAAAAACACAACAAAAAAGCCACAAAAACGCAAACCCAATAGCAAAAACAGACAGACCTCAGCGTAACACTCAAAATGGAAGCGTAACACTCAAAACGGAGTATGTTTGGCTTCCAAAAAAAGTTCACAAACCGGAACACATACTTCCGGGTTTGCAGTGTTCAGGTTCCAAGTTGTTTGAGTACCAAGGCATTTGAGAACCGAGGTACCACTGTAATTAAAAGGCGTGATAGGCTAAGAAGCAGGTGAAAACACACACCAGCCTTTTGCACATCTGGCCAGACAGAGATGTTTTTAGCAGGCGCCGCAAACAGTGCAGCGAAGTTGCCTGCCTGGTGTCCATCGGCAGGGAGTTCCAAAGTGCAGGTGCCGAAAGTTTGTTTTTTCCCTACCAATGCGGAACGGCTGTTGCAGAAGAAAGTGCTGAGCAGAGCAAGGGCGGCAGTCAGCTCCTCCATGAATGGGAAGCCCTGGTGCCAAGTTATTCCTGGCAAGCGGCAGGAATGAGGCCTAGGAGGAGGAATGTGCCACGAAATTGCAGGCTTTGGGAGCGACGGTGCAAGAATTGGACGCAGCAGAGAGCCCTGGCTTCGCTTTTTGCAGCCCTCCCTCCCTTTGCAAGCCCAGCTCTCTTCCCGGTTTTCACCAGAGACATTGCACAGGCAGATTGCAAAGGAAACACCATAAAACGAAAAAGGCCGACCCCTTTATGAGTGACATACAGGTCACAATATATTATTCATTTATTATTACATTAATTACACAGATATAAACCCTTTTGCGCATGTCAATATAAAAACTGCTAAAGACAATTCTGGTTTAGACAAGCCTACCCCAGAAAGCTTAGAAAGCTGATGTGAATTTTAATCTGTTCTAATATTTTAACTTATTGCATGTTTTAATGCACTGACACCCCCCCCCCCGATTTAATGGTTTTATCTTTTTGTAAACCACCCTTAGGTTTCTCTTTTGACAATCAGTGTACAAATGCTTTGAAATAAAGACATAAATAAAAGCTACCTTTGGGCAGAAGGAAGATTCTGTACCTGTGCACTGTTTTCCGTATTTTTCCCGTTTCAGATTTTCTCTGTGGTTATAAGAATCTATATTTTTTCCTTATAGTAACTGTATTCGTACAACTGTTTTGGTTTTTATCCTGCACAGCTATCTATGTATTGACATTTGTGTGTTGATATTACACAAAAGTATTGGTATTTGCGTTCTGTGTTGCAAACAGCCCTGTGGTCTTTTGACGAAGGGAAGTACAGTGGTACCTTGGTTCCCAAACCCAAAAACAAAGAAAGTGTTCTGGTTTTCAAATTTTTTTGGAAGCCGAACATCCAATATGGCTGTCGGCTATTGTTTCCGGGGCGTCTGCACCAATCAGAAGCTGCGCTTCGACTTTCGAACATTTTTGAAGCCAAACGGACTTCCAGAACAGATCAAGTTTGAGAACAAAGGTACCACTGTATTTGGTGCTTTTGGTTTTGCTGTTTATTTTGCGATTTTGTTTTTGAGGCTTTTTTGGTTCATTTGTTTTTGTGACTGTGTGGAACCCAGTTCAGCTACTGATTGATTGATTGTGTAACTGCGGAAATGGATAAAAGCCCCCCATCCAAACAATGACTGTCATCAGAGCAAGTAAAGGAAAAAATTTTTTTTCATCATCTACAATACTGTCTTATTTATTTTATAGTACAGTACATTGATTGTTGCTTTCATTTTATGGATCAACGGTCTCGTTAGATAGTAAAATTTACGTTCAATTGCTGTTTTAGGGGTTGTTTTAAAAAGCCTGGAACAGATTACAGTGGTACCTCGGGTTAAGAACTTAATTCGTTCCGGAGGTCCGTTCTTAACCTGAAACTGTTCTTAACCTGAGGTACTACTTTAGCTAATGGGGCCTGCCATTGTGCTGCCAGAGCACGATTTCTGTTCTCATCCTGAAGCAAAGTTCTTAACCCGAGGTACTATTTCTGGGTTAGCGGAGTCTGTAACCTGAAGCGTCTGTAACCTGAGGTACCACTGTAATCCATTTTGCATTACTTTCTATGGGAAAGCGTGCCTTGGTTTTGGAAAGCTTTGGTTTTGGAACGGACTTCCGGAATGGATTAAGTGTGAGAACCAAGGTATCACTGTACAGTGGTACCTCGGGTTAAGTACTTAATTCATTCCGGAGGTCCGTTCTTAACCTGAAACTGTTCTTAACCTGAAGCATCACTTTAGCTAATGGGGCCTCCCGCTGCTGCCGTGCCACCAGAGCACGATTTCTGTTCTCATCCTGAAGCAAAGTTCTTAACCCAAGGTAATATTTCTGGGTTAGCGGAGTCTGTTACCTGAAGAGTATGTAACCTGAAGCGTATGTAACCCGAGGTACCACTGTCTATCAATTGAATAAATGAATGGATCAGACAATCTGAGGACCCTAAACTTGTGCACTCACTGCCTCTTTGTGGCGAAAGGGCCTGGCGATGCTCTGCAGCCCATCCCGTGGCTCCTGCCCTCCCAAATCTTGAAAGCAGGTCCTGCCTCTCCAGTGAAATCAGACGCAATGACAGGCGGCTGAAAGGGAAATGCTCTGCTGGAACTATACGCTTGTTTCGGAGTTCACTCTCACGCTCTCTCACTAGAGAAAGCAGCCTTCAGCTTCCTTATCTGTAGGAAAGGAAGCTTCTGTATTTACTTTGCATAGCAAAAAACCAGGGCTTTTTGTGTGTGTTTTGCTTCGGTGGGTGGGAAATCGCGGCGTTTTCTTACGCTGGAGAGAGCTCTGGTTTCAAACACCATTCAAACTCTCCATGCCACACTGGAAAGATAAACACAGGACTTTTCCTGAGCATAACAAAGTCCCTCTATACCTCTTTTTTTGGGTTGAAGTCCCTAGCTAGCAGCTCCCCTTCCACCCTCCTGTCGATCTCCGGTGTGGTATAGCTGCCCGCATTTTGCAAACAGGGATATCATGGAATTATAGAACTGTAAAGTTGAAAGGGACTCCCAAGGGACACCTAGTCCAACCCTCTGTGATCAGAGCCGTCTTTTCCATAGAGCTTAGTGGCGCGTTGCGCCAGGGCGCCGACCTCTCAGGGACGCCCCAGCGAGTGGGGGAGCTGCGTGGCTTCCCCTTTCCCTGCACGCCCACCAGCTGCGCCCTGTCAACCATATGGCTGGCAGGTGTGCAGCTTGCCTCCCAAGTCTCCTTGGGAGGAGAGCGATCCCCGCAGAGGGTTAGGATGGAAGCTGCACCCCGCCAACCATATGGCTTGTGATGGCCTGGGACTTGGGCTCGGACTCGGAACCAGAGGAGTCTCAGTCCGCACCAGATCCTTTGCCTCAGGCAGCATCTGAACCTAGTCTGGGGCTGATCCTGAAGAGTCCCAGTCTGCACAGGTTCCCCTGCAACAAGCACCAGCTGGGCCGAGTCAGGGGCCTGAGCCTGCCCTGGCTCCAGATGCGGGGATTCCCTCGTCGCCTCCAGCTGGGCCATCACTTACAGCTGCTCTACTACCGGTTGGGTCAGGGGAGGCTGAGGCGGCCTCTGGGTCTAGTAACCCACCGACGTCTCCTGAGCTGCAGAGACTGAGGTCTGAGAGAAGGAGAGACCTGAGTACTCACAGGAGGAGTGCTCGCCTTTGGGCGAGACAGGGATGTGAGTCGCCGGGGGATCAGGACCGGCCGTTACCCCGACAAAGAGAAAAGGCTGTCGGAGCAGCCTGGTGCTTTCTCATTCGGGTCTCAGGGGCGTCTCACAGTCGGGTGTGCGATCTTTCTGCGCTGAAGTTCTTCCACCTCCCTCCACTTTTTGTGCTGGGACGGCAGAAAACCCCTTTATGCGCTGCTTGGATCGATTTTCTTCAGTCTGGAACCTCCTCTCAGACCTCTTCAGGGTTTGCGTCGCCCTCGCTTCCCCATCTTTTTATCCCGTATCCGTGATTGGGAGCGCTCTTACTGCAGCAGAGCGCTTTCCCTGACCCGAGGCTGAGCGCACCACGCCAGGAAGTACTTAATTCATTCCGGAGGTCCGTTCTTAACCTGAAACTGTTCTTAACCTGAAGCACCACTTTAGCTAATTGGGCCTCCCACTGCTGCCGCCTGGAGCTCCTTGGAGAAAATGGTGGGGTATAAATGCAATAGATGAATGAATGAATGAATACAGTAACCAAAACGTAGCCATCCTGCAAAATTCACACTTCTCTGAATTTTGCAATTCTGCCAGGCAGTGTGTACAAAAATGCATATTCTTGGATAAAGCATGCATATAAATGTTAGTGGAAATAATATGCAAAAATGCATTGCATTGGAGGAAATTGCTTGCAGAAAATGTGACTACTTGGAAAAAACACAAAAATGTGTCTATCGGGATAAATTTGCGCAAAAATGCTGATGGGTTTTTGTGAGTTTTTGGGTGGTGGTGGGGATGTTGGAGTGGGGGGGGGTCACAAACTGAAATTAAAGTTGGGAAAATGAGAAACTGAGAGGGACTGAACATGACACACTGCTCCTTCCCAAGGCCTGATCTGAGTGGCTGAATGAACTTTACTCAGACGCTTCTTTCCCCCTTTCTCTATCAATTAATCAGAAGAGAAACTGCGCTCGAAAATGGAGAAAGACAAATTTTGGGGAAGTTCTCAAAGGTGAAGTGCAGGGTTTTTGCTGTGCTCCTTTTCAGTGTGGCTGAAAAGACTTTTTATGTATGCGACAACAGCCACATGGATGCAACTAGCTGAAATGGCAAAACTGACTGGAAAGCTCAGGAACTGAGAAGACCAAAACTTCAAGAAAGAACGGGGAAAATTTATAATTCACCTAGGAGACAATCAGGATTTTAATAACACTTGTAAATATCATGGACAATATGGAGAGGTGTAAAAAAAAAAGGATTATGAAATAATATGCAGTTGAAAAGGTTGATAACAGTGGGAAGTCTGGAGATTCGGAGAAATCTCTAAATAGCAATGTTTATTTGGTATCGTTACAATCCAAGACTTGTAAAATCAAGTAAAAATGATTTCTCAAAAATAAATAAAAAATTCTCAATGTGGCTGGGGGTGTTGTTCTTTGTGAGGGCCCTTTCTTTCATTCCACAAATCCTGCTGGTGCCGGCATGCTGCTGCTGCAGCCTTCCCGGGTGCTTTTTGTTCCCAGCACAGAATCTCCTGCAGGGGACGAGAGGCCCTTTGGGCTCCGGTCTTCTCCTGGCAAAGGCCAGCTGTGCAGCTTTTTGTCCTTGTTGTAGTGTCCCGCCCTCCCCCAAGCGACGCCATGCTGCCATTTACCAGGCCTGGCAAACGCTCTCCTACGTTCTCCAGGGGTTTGTGTCAGCACAGAACAAGCACCACAGGCACACTGTTCCCGCCCACAAGCGCCATTCACACATTTCAGCAGAGTGCTTGACATTTCACGTTCCTTGCCTGAAAAAACAGGCAAATGGAATGGGGGCGGGGGGCAAGGGAGGGGCCTTACAAAATAACCAGAATGGGATAAAAATAACTCGACGGCTGCAATCCTCTTTCAGACTTTCTTCCCAAGGCAAGAAAACCACTTTAGTCGAGACAGAAGGCTCAATCCCCGGGTTCGTATTTCAGGGCATGTAGGTCACTGGTTGGGACATGAGTGGTGCTATGGGCGAAACCACAGAGCCTAGGGCTTGCCGATCAGAAGGTCGGTGGTTCGAATCCCCGTGACGGGGTGAGCTCCCATTGTTTGGTCCCTGCTCCTGCCTACCTAGCAGTTTGAAAACACGTCAAAGTGCAAGTAGATAAATAGCTACCGCTCTGACGAGAAGGTAAACAGTGTTTCCGTGCGCTGCTCTGGTTTGCCAGAAGCAGTGGCGTAGCGTTGGTTGTCAGCACCCGGGGCAAGGCAAGTAATTTGCGCCCCCTAACCCTACAAATCTATGCCTATGAATGATGGTCCCTCTCTCTCTCTCTTTCTCATATTCCAATTGATTCCCATTTCCGCCGATCGATCCCCGAAGCTCTCACCCAGCGAAATTTGTGCGTAATTACGCTTCGCCATCCCTAATCCTGCCGCTTCCACCGGGAAATCATGACGGTGCGTTTCTCCATCCTGATCCTAAAGCGCTTTGGTACTGCTTTGCCAAGGGACGAGAGAGAGTTCATAGTAAGTTGAATTTCCAGCTTTAAACTGGAAAAAAGCAGCGCGTTTGAAGATCAAAAGGCTATTGGGCATCTGGAAAAGGTGCAGAAAAGGGGTACCGAAAGGATCAAGGGGCTAGAGCCACATTTAGCGAAAAGGCGTGATAGAGGTTCATAAAATGACGCCTGGTGTGGCGAAAGTGAATAGAGAAAATACACACACCCCTTTTCATAACAATAGAACTTGGCGACATTCAACAAAGCTGAATGTTGGAAGATTCTGGACAATTGGAAGACCATCCTCACACAGCGCCTCCTCAAACTGTGGGATCCGTTCTCACCAGAGTCAGCGATGGCCACGATCACATAAAGAGGGACAGTGACTTTTCGGTGTCTAGATTGGCCCTCCAGCCCGACGGGGTTGGGGACTTGTACGTCTTTAAATATGGTTCAGAGAATTACAAGTAATCAGATCTGCAGGGGGTCAATAGTGCAAACTTTTTAAGACTAATGTTTATTTAGAAAAGTGAGTGGTGTCTGAGTTGCTTTGCCTGTGCCCCTGTGCCAGATCCTTAATGGCTTTGCAGACCTGCCGTAGCAAACTCCCGCGCGCCGCGAAAGGACCACCGGAGCAAGGGGAACCGGGCAGGAAGGCGACGCATCCCCCCCGCAAAAAAGCTCCGCGTTTCGCTCAGAAATCCTCTGTTCAAAGAGGGATCTCGGAGGAGGAGGGAGGACGGGGGGAGCTAGGGGGCAGGGTACGACGCGGCTGGGCCCTCTGGACTCGCGCCCCCCCAGATGTTGTGCCCGGTGAGGCCGGCACCCCGGCACCCCCCACGCTATGCCACTGGCCAGAAGTGGCCTAGTCATGCTGGCCACATGACCTGGAAAGCTGGACAAACACCAGCTCCCTCGGCCTATAGAGCGAGATGAGCGCCGCAACCCTAGAGTCGTCTACAACTGGACCTAACGGTCAGGGGTACCTTTACCTTTACCTTTAGGTCACTGGTGCCCGTAGGATATAGAATTGTAGAGTTGGAATGGACCCCAAGGATCATGTAGTCCAACCCCTTGCAATGCAGAAATCTCAGCTAGATCATCCTTGACAGATTGCCATCCAAGCTCTGCTTAAAAACCTCAAAGGAAGGAGAATCTGTACCTCCCACGGGAGTCCGTTCCACTGGTCAATGGCTTATTGCCGGAAAGATCTTTCTGATGTTGAGTCAGAATCTATTTTCTTGTAACTTGAAGCCATGGGTTCGGGTCCTACCCTCCAGAGCAGGAGAAAACAAGCTGGCTCCATCTTCTATGTGGAAGCCCTTGAGATATTTGAAGATGGCTATCACATCTCCTCTCAGTCTCCTCTTCTCCAGGCTAAACTTCCCCAGCTCCTTCAACCATTCCTCATCAGGCTTGGTTTCCAGACCCTTGATCATCTTGGTTGCCTTCCTCTGCACACCTTCCAGCTTGTCAACATCCTTCTTAAATTGTGGTGCCCAGAACTGGACACAGTATTCCAGGTGTGGTCTGACCAGGGCAGAACAGAGTGGGACTATTCCTTCCCCTGACCTGGACACTATGCTTCTGTTGATGCACCCAAGACTCAAATTGGCTCTACTAGACCCTAAAAATTTAAGTAATGTAGACTAAATTCCCTCTGGGATTGGGCCCCTGAAGCTTAAGTTTCATTCGTTTCATAGTAGATTCCTCTGCACACTTTCCAGCTTGTCAATCTCCTTCTTTGTCTCTGAGATCCTGGGGAGATGACACTTGCCTGGTCATCAGATGGATGATCAGTTTGCTGCTGTCCCTGCAGTCAGCTTCCCCAACCTGGTGCCCTCCAGTCATTGCTCCACTGCCACCCTTAAACAGCAAACAAAGATTGTGGTAGGCCAGGATGTCTTCTCCAAACCGAACCCAATACTAAGAATCTGTCAAGAATGTACAACCTGCTGTTGAAATGGAACACACAGGATGAAACGGTTAAATCAGCTATGATTAAATGGGCTCAGGACATTGGACATGATATTATGTTTGCTGACTGGGAACAGTTATGGACCACCGGAATGAAGTTTACGGCATGTAATGCCCTAAAAGAGAATATTATGAAAATGATTTATAGGTGGTACATGACCCCAGTCAAGCTAGCAAAAATCTACCATTTGCCCAATAATAAATGTTGGAAATGTAATGAAACTGAAGGTACTTTCTATCACCTTTGGTGGACGTGCCCAAGGATTAAGGCCTTCTGGGAAATGATTTATAATGAAATTAAGAAGGTGCTTAAGTGTACCTTTCATAAGAAACCAGAGGCTTTTCTCCTGGGCATGGTGGGCCAATTGGTGTCAAAGAAAGATAGGACGTTTTTTATGTATGCTACAACAGCAGCAAGAGTTCTACTAGCAAAGTATTGGAAGACACAAGAACTACCCACACTGGAAGAGTGGCAGACGAAGGTGATCGAATACATGGGATTGGCAGAGATGACGGGCAGAATCCGTGACCAAGGGAAAGAGACGGTGGAAGAAGATTGGAAGAAATTCAAATTTTATCTTTAAAATTGTTGTAAAATTAGTGAGTGTTAAAATGTCATGGGTAAAGCATAGCAGATTTGCAGAGATAAATGATTGGACAAGAGGAAAGAAAAGGGTTAAAGAAAGGAATTTATAAGCAATTCAAATCAGGGGTTGCTGAAAAAGTTTAAAATAGGGATGCAGAAAAGGGAGGCATGGGGAAGTCGTTGAAATTGGGTACAAGAAAAAAAATTCATGAAATTATACATGTTTATATGTTTGTTTGTTTGTGTTTGTTGTGTGTAATGTCTTATAATATATGTTGAAAAGCCAATAATTTTTTTTTTTTAAAAAAAGGATGTCTTCTCCAAACCTTCCAAATGAGATATTTTTTATGTACTGAAGTTCTCACCCTGGGCCAGCAGGGGGATACTGTAGATAGTTTTCACTCAGGTCCACATATGCAAATAGGGAATTGAAAGTGACGTTCAGTGATTGGATAGTTACAGAAAGTTGTTACTGTTGCTTTGCAGTTGAGCTCTATATAAGCAGGCTGGCTGAACCCTTCAGCCCAGTTCTGTTCTGGGCCTGTAAATAAACAAGAGCTGTTTGAAGAATCACTGTGTCGTCTGATATGTTCACCCACAATTTAACAATATTAGTTTATGCTTGCTTTGCCATTTTGCTCCCTGCCCCTTCTTCAGAAACCGACTCCTTCTCATCTGAGCCAGGCTGAGAACTTTGCTCTATTCCAAGGCTCGCAAATGTGCAGTGGGGGGAAATTCTCTGGCAGTTTCTCCTGATCTGAATTTCCTTGCAGGAATTTGGAAAGGGACACAGGTCAGCGGTGGGGTAGCTGCTTTGCAAGCAGAAGGCCCCAGGTTCCATGCCTGATGGCAAGTTTGGGAGAGATCCCAGACTAAAATCCTGGAGACATGCTGCCAGTCAGCACAGACAATATTGAACTAAATAGGTCCATGGTCTCACCCAGTTCTAGGCAGCTTTGTGTATTCCTAAGAATTATAATGAAAGCAGTGGTAATAGCAGTCACAGTTTTGGGATTTTAAGCTGTTGAGCCTCCTTGGAGACGGTTTTCATGCAAGAAACAGGGTGTGCCTAATTTCATAGTAAGATAGGGTTGCCATATTTTAAAGAGTGAAAATCCAAACATTTTCCTGATTTCCGTCCAGACACTGCTGCCGGCTGCTGTAGTCAGCACACGTCCAGGAAAATCAGGACGTATGGCAACTCTAATAATACTCCATGCAAAACTCAGCAAAATCCCTTGGTGCACATTATCCCGAAAACATAAAAACATTGCAAACATCAGGCAAAGGTGTTATGTACTGAAGTTCTCACCCTGGGCCAGCAGGGGCATACTGTAGATAGTTATAATAGTGCCACTGTATTCTGCTCTGGTCAGACCTCACCTGGAGTACTGTGTCCAGTTCTGGGCGCCACAGTTCAAGAAGGACACTGACAAACTGGAACGTGTCCAGAGGAGGGCAACCAAAATGGTCAAAGGCCTGGAAACGATGCCTTATGAGGAACGGCTAAGGGAGCTGGGCATGTTTAGCCTGGAGAAGAGGAGGTTAAGGGGTGATATGATAGCCATGTTCAAATATATAAAAGGATGTCACATAGAGGAGGGAGAAAGGTTGTTTTCTGCTGCTCCAGAGAAGCGGACACGGAGCAATGGATCCAAACTGCAGGAAAGAAGATTCCACCTAAACATTAGGAAGAACTTCCTGACAGTAAGAGCTGTTTGACAGTGGAATTTGCTGCCAAGGAGTGTGGTGGAGTCTCCTTCTTTGGAGGTCTTTAAGCAGAGGCTTGACAACCATATGTCAGGAGTGCTCTGATGGTGTTTCCTGCTTGGCAGGGGGTTGGACTCGATGGCCCTTGTGGTCTCTTCCAACTCTATGATTCTATGATTCTATGATTATGTAAATAAGGGATCGAAAGTGACGTTCAGTGATTGGATAGTTTTAGAAAACTGTTACAGTTACATTGTACTGGAGCTCTATATAAGCAGGCTGACTGATCGCTTCAGTTCAGTTCTGTCCTGGCCTGTGAATAAACAAGAGCTGTTTGAAGAATCACTGTCGTCTGATATGTTCACCCACAACTTAACAAAAGGAGAGAGAGTGTTTTGCTACATTTGCTGGCTTTCTGTTCTGAGATTCTGCCATTCTGACTGCAGATTGGGGTTATGTCTGTGCGGAATTTTCTTTGTCTCAAAGGTGATAAAACATTCCGTGGCGCCCAGTCCAAACTGGGGAAAATTAGCAAAAATTATATAATTTATAAATTAAAATATAAAAAAGGAAATATGCAGGAAATGATATTATTTTGAAATAAACCAGAGAAGGAGGTTGAGGGAAGTCGGGGGGGGGGATTTGGAATTGTGAATTATGTTATTTGTTATGATGTAATATTGAAAAAATGGAGGACTTAATAAAAATTATTTTTTAAAAAAACTGGGGGGGGGGGAGTTAACAAGCAAGGATGATGGTGGCAGCACAAATGCAAGGACTGTGGCCGAACCGATTTCAGCCAGGATGTCCTTCTGAGCCGGTGGCTGCCTTTGTTCGCTTGTCACAAAAGCGGTGCAATCCTGCCCGCCTGCCTGACATCTGCTTCTTGCTTGGATAACTGTCCTGCCCCTGGTTATCAGCTTGTGCGATGCGTCAACGATAGGAGACAGGGAACATCTGCTGGACGCTTCTCCCTCCGGGGCAGAAAGGAAACAGACCAGCAAAGGGCTCTCAGAAAACAGACGTCCTTGAATCCCGAAACACACATGCACCCAGCGTTCAGAGTCAGCGATGGAGACGGGAAAATCTCTGGCTGATTTGGAAAGGGTCCTGATTCGCAAAGTGTTCTACAACATAGGAGCAACCCACAGGCCTCCACTCCATTCCCTGCCCCGTCCTAAATTGGGCTGTCAAAGTGAAGAAATAATAATAATAATAATAATAATAATAATAATAATAATAATAATAATAATTTAATTTATACCCCACCCATCTGGCTGGGTTTCCAAAATAATATTAAAATACAATAACCTATTAAACATTAAAAGCTTCCCTAAACAGGACTGCCTTCAGGTGTCTTCTATAAGTCTGGTAGTTGTTGTTCTCGTTGATATCTGGTGGGAGGGCGTTCCACAGGGCGGGCGCCACCACCGAGAAGGCCCTCTGCCTGGTTCCCTGTAACCTCACATCTCCAAGCAAGAGATAACCAAAGCATGCAGTCTGTGGGAGAGGGATGAGGGGGCTGTGGACCTTCAGATGTTGCAGGATTGCACCTTCCAGACTGCTAAGATCCTCTGCTGGACACCTTCCCTTGGTCCCACCATCATCAGAGGTATGGTCCGGAGTGAAATGAGACAGGGCCTTTTCTGTGGCTGCCCCCATATTGTGGGATTCCCTCCAAGAGAGGTCAGGCTGGCTTCCTCCCTGTCATCCTTCCATAAGCAGACCAAGACCTTCCTCTGGAAAGCAAGGTGCAAATGAGGCTGACCTACCGGGCTGCTTCTCAGAGGAAACTGTGCTTTAATGGCTGGCTCTAAATGTCTTCAGGTGTGTTTTAATTACAGTGGTACTTTGCTTCCTGAACCCAATCCGTTCCGGAAATCCATTTGACCTCCAAAACGTTCGCAAACCGAAGAGCGGCTTCTGATGGGCTGATTGGCCTTGGAAACAATGTCGACAGCCGAAACGGATGTTCAGCTTCCCAAAAAACACTCGCAAACCAGAACATTTAATTCCGGGTGTGTGGCATTTGAGAGCCGACTTGTTCAGGAGCCAAGCTGTTTGGGAACCGAGGTACCACTGTATTGCTTTGAACTAGATTGTTTTGTTGCTCTGTATTCCATAATGCTGTTTTTAAGTGTTGCGAGCTGCCGGGGAGAGAAAGGTGGGCTATAAACACATTAAATTAGAAATAAATAAACAAAGAATTCTGGGGATGGGATTTGCTTCTGGCAAGTTGCAATCTTTGGGTTATCTGTCACCTCCCAAAGGCTGAAGAATGATTCCTAGGCTGTCTCTGGAAGGTGAAGGTCCACTCCCTATCTGCAAGCTTCCAGCAAAACGCCAGCAAAATGCCTTCGGAGTCCTGCCTGCTAAGTCACCCGTGATCCTAATCGGCTGATCAGCTCTCCCCCCAGCCCGTTTCTGCCGTCCTCCACCCACCTGCTGCCGCAGCCAGGAGAAAAGATGAGCTTAAGTCTCTCACCCTTCAGTTGACGGATCAGCTTCCCAGAGTGGAATCCCCTTCGCGTGTGCAAGAAGGTCTTATCCTCCCTCCCCACTGAAGCCCAGTTGACAAAACTGCTCCTTATATCCAGCAGCTGCAACGTTGATCCCAGAGGGTGATAGGAAGAGCAGAGGAGTGTCGTTGCCCAAGCAAAAATGGCTCTTCTGCCCCTACCACCGTGCCATAGCTCAGAGGTACAGCATGGAAGAAGGGGGAGGCCCCAGGTTCAATAATAATACAGTCATACCTCGGGTTACAGATGCTTCAGGTTATATACGCTTCAGGTTACAGACTCCACTAGGCCAGAAATAGGGCTTCAGGTTAAGAACTGTGACGCAGCGGCAGCAGGAGGCCCCATTAGCTAAAGTGGTGCTTCAGGTTAAGAACAGTTTCAGGTTAAGTATGGACCTCCGGAACGAATTAAGTACTTAACCCGAGGTACCACTGTACAGTCATACCTCGGGTTACAGATGCTTCAGGTTGCGCGATTTCGGGTTGTGCACCGCGCTGAACCCAGAAGTACCGGAACGGGTTACTTCCGGGTTTCGGTGCTTGTGCATGTGCAGAAGCGCTAAATCATGCTTTGTGCATGCTCAGAAGCGCCGAATTGCAACCTGCGTGAACGCAGCGCTGCAGGTTGCGGACACTGCGGGTTGCAAATGTGCTTCCAGCACAGATCCTGTTTGCAACCCGAGCGTCCACTGCAATTTGTCATTGATAATAATAATAATAATAATTTTATTATTTATACCCTGCCCACCTGGCTGGGTTTCCCCAGCCACTCTGGGCGGCTTCCAAAAAAGATTAAAAATACATTAAAACACCAGTCATTAAAAACTTCCCTGTCTTCAGATGTCTTCTAAAAGTCAGATAGTTGTTTATTTCCTTGACATCTGATGGCAGGGCGTTCCACAGGGTGGGTGCCACGACCAAGAAGGCCCTCTGTAACCTCACATCTTGCAGTGAGGGAACCGCCAGAAGGCCCTCGGCGCTGGATCTCAGTGTCCGGGCTGAATGATGGAGGTGGAGACGCTCCTTCAGAGATACTGGTCTGAGGCCGTTTAGGGGGTTTGAAGGTCAGCACCAACACTTTGAATTGTGCTTGGAAATGTACAATCCCTGCCAGGTAGGACTGGGAGGGTCCCCTGCCTTTAGCCCTCAAGAGCTGCTGCTAGTTGTAAGAATATAAGAAAAGCCTACTGGATCGGGCCACTGGCCCATCTAGTCCAGCATCCTGTTCTCACTGTGGCCGACCAAATGCGCCAGCGGGAAACCATAAGCAGGACCTGAGTGTGAGAACCCTCTCTCCTCTTGTGGTTTCCAGCAACTGATATTCAGAAGCATTGATCATCCTTGCTAGGAGCCATCGATAGTTCTCCCTTCTCCATGAACTTGTCCAATCATCTTTTAAAGCCCTACAAGTTGGTGGCCATCCCTGGTCTCCTGCAACAGGGAGTTCCACAGTTGAACTATGCACAGAAAAATTTTGTATGCTGCTGCTTAGAACAGAACAGAATATGAATCTTCATTTGTATCAGCCACTAGCCATAGCAATAAAATAAAATAAAAATGTACTGAAGATAGAGGGGGAAACTTTACTATAGAAAAAAACCATTTTGGGGGTTTACATCAATTACCAAGTAACAGATGTTATTCTAATTTCCCCCGCTAAAAACCTTGCAGTTTTTGCTGTCACCTGGTCATCTTGATCTGCTAAAAGAAAGGACACAGTAGCAATGGTTGAGCGACCCAAATGGACAATAATAGAGGGGTAATAACGCCACTTTTATATGCCTGTTGTAAGCTATGATTTTCCCAGTAGTGATGTATAGAAGTGAGAGCTGGACCATAAAGAAGGCTGATCGCCAAAGAATGGATGCTTTTGAATTATGGTGCTGGAGGAGACTCTTGAGAGTCCCATGGACTGCAAGAAGATCCAACCTCTCCATTCTAAAGGAAATCAGCCCTGAGTGCTCACTGGAAGGACAGATCCTGAAGCTGAGGCTCCAAGACTTTGGCCACCTCATGAGAAGAGAAGACTCCCTGGAAAAGACCCTGATGTTGGGAAAGATGGAGGGCACAAGGAGAAGGGGACGACAGAGGACGAGATGGTTGGACAGTGTTCTCAAAGCTACCAGCATGAGTCTGACCAAACTGTGGGAGGCAGTGGAAGACAGGAGTGCCTGGTGTGCTCTGGTCCAGGGGGTCACGAAGAGGCGGACACGACTCAACAACAACAAAAGACCCCACTTCTCAAATCTTTAAAAAAGAGTGCAAGCCAGAAGCACTGACTCGTTTTTGCTCCAATCAGGTTTGCCCAAATACTCATTGGCATTACAAATGTCTGCATTCTGCACATGCACAGAGGCTGCCCCCCAACTCCTTGGAGAAGCTCAGGTTCCATTCTCAACAGATTGGTTGTCTTTGAGGGGTGATGTCTAACGGCCTTGTTCGTGTAAGGTAAAGCAAATGCACTTATTTTTGTGCAGCGTACATTCGATTCTGAAGCCAGATCCATCAGAGGCCACGTTCCCACTGCTGCCGCAGAAACATAACTCCGGTTGCCAACAGAGAACTTGGCCCCAGAGCTACACTTGCCTGCTAAAGCAATAAAAACAGGCGGGGAGTTTGCTCAGATTCGTTTCCTGAAAATATGTTGATGGTCTTCGTGACCTAAAAGGGCCAGGCAGGCCACAGGAAAACTCATTATCTTAGCGGGGGAAAAGGAACAGGTGGCGTTTTCGCTGCAGGTACAGAAAGCGGCCGGGGTCTCTTTGCCATTGCTGGTTGTGGGAGGAAAATGCCTGGGAAAGTGGAATGTGCCAGACCCCTAGAAGACGCAGCAAAGGAGGAGAGCCCAGTCCAGGGGTGAAGAGATTAGATTTGTGAATTGGCCTGATTCGCATAAACCTGAGTTAATTCACAGATCGGAAAACATTGCAACCACCAGCCAAATATGCTTTGGATACTCCTCTGCATTTGGAAAACACATCTTTGTGTGAAAACAAGTTTAGTAATACATATTTAAATACATATTGCACAATGCATTTTCTTGCAAAGTTTGCATTTCTGGACAGACAGACAGACAGACAGACAGACGGAAATAATTGCAGATTAATGTGAAAACAAAGCAGACTGAATGCATGTGAAGCAGGCGAGAGACCAGTGGCAGCCGTGGTTCTCCCTGGTGTTTGCGACCCAAACTGGTTCCCCACCCCATCTTCCCATGCATGTGGGGTTTTTTCCCATAGAAATGTCACTGCATAGATGGAGAAGAGTAAACCAAGGTGGGTTGTGTATAAGAGAGTGGACTATGTGGGTTTCTGGCTGATGCTGGGAGCTGGAGACACAGTACAATGTCTGCTCTGTGCTGTACCCAAATATGTGACTTGTGGCTTCCCTGGAAATGTTGTGTTCCAGACTTTTAAAAGCAACCCCTAAAACAGCAATTTAACATGAATTTTACTACCTAACAAGACCATTGATCCATAAAACAAAAGCAACAATCAATGTATTGCAGTCACACACACAATCAATCAATCAATCAGTATCTGGACTGGGTTCCACACAGTCACAAAAACAAAAAGAGCCGCAAAAACAAAAATCCAAAATAAATAGCAAAAACAGACAGACCTCAGAGTAACACTCAAAATGGAAGCGTAACACTCAAAACGGAGCACGTTTGGCTTCCAAAGAAAGTTCACAAACAGCTTCCAGGTTGTTTGAGTACCAAGGTGTTTGAGAACCAAGGTACCACTGTAATAAAACAACAACAGTCATACCTCTTGTTACATTCGGTTCAGGTTACATCTTTTCAGGTTGCGTCCTGCAGCGACCCGGAAGTACCGGAAAGCGTTACTTCCAGGTTTTGCCACTCGCGCATGTGCAGGCGCTCAAAATGACGTCACACGCATGCACAGAAGCGGTGAATCGCGACCCACGCACGTTGCATTCTGTTCATGTTGCGAACGGGGCTCTGGAATGGATCCCGTTCGCAACCAGAGGTACTACTGTATTATTATTATTATTATTATTATTATTATTATTATTGGATAGGATGTCCCTATTTTCATCGGAGAAATATTGGAGGGTATGGTCTCAGCCAGTGTACCAGATGGAGCTTGGTAGGGCAGCCACCCTGGACACAGAATTGACCTACCTCCTGTTAGGATTTTTATCTACCTCAGCAAGTAGCACTATGTTGTTTATATCATGTGAGTGTCTGAGAGCATGAGACAGGAAGTCTCAGGACTGTTGGAATATTGCTGAAGAGTTTCGTTTCACTTCTGTATGTGAAGCTGTTCTGTACTGGTGCTGAGAGAGCACAGACATGCTTTGTATATAGACTGTTAATAAAGTAGTTTTAGAGCTACTGATTGACTCTTTCTTCTGCTATGAGATGCCAGATGATGACCGTGCTCCTCTCAGGAGAGAGGGGTCGCTTATCACCGGTCTCTCTGGACTGAGGAAGATTTACAGCCAGAGAGTGAGCACCGGAGAGACGCCCTGGTGTCTTGGGAAGGTGGTGGCCTTCCCGGGCGTTTTTTCCAGTGTGGTGTAGTGGTTAAGAGCAGTGGACTCGTAATCTGGTGAACCAGGTTCGCTTCCCCGCTCCTCCACATGCAGATGCTGGGTGACCTTGGGCCAGTCACACTTCTCTGAATTCTCTCAGCCCCACTCACCTCACAGAGTGTTTGTTGTGGAGGAGGAAGGGAAAGGAGAATGTGAGCCGCTTTGAGACTCCTTTGGGTAGTGATAAAGCGGGATAGCAAATCCAAATTCTTCTTCTTTTCTTCTTCCATCCCGGACCCCCAGAAGCCTACCACTAATACTACTACTACTAATAACCCAAATGACCCAGGGGCTTCTTCCTCACCTGCCGTGACGGTGTCTTTGTCCCTGGAGGCCAGCTCTTCCACCTCCGCCCTCTTCCGGAGCTCCAGCCTCCGGGAGCATCCTTCGCGCGGCTTCCACAGCTCCTGGATCAGCAGCGGCTTCTCGTGGTCCTGCAGGACCCTCAGCCCCTCCATCTGCCACTGCCTCTCGGGGCCCCCGAACCGCCCGACGACGTCGCAGAGGACGTAGCGTCCCGCGCTGACCTGGCTCAGCCCGTAGCGCTCAAGGGCCTCCTTGGCTAGCTCCCGTGCGCTGGAGCTGGCCGTGGCCAGGACGCTCTTGTAGTGGGCCCCCGTGCAGACGGCGCCCCCGAAGATCTTGAGCACCCCGGGGGCCGAGGCCTGGGTGGAGAGCTCAGAGGGGTCCTCGCCGCCCTCCGCCGGGCCAGCGGCCACAGAGAGGCGGTCCTTGTAGCTCAGAGTCCGGTGCAAGACCTGGGAGAAGATCCGGCTCTGCCGCTTGAACTTGCCTTTGGACGGCGGCGACATGGCCGAGGGCGAGCGGTAGAACATCGCGGCGGAGGCGGTCATGGGTCAAGGCTGCAGAGGCGGGAGAAAGAGAGGGTCAGCACGCTTGGAAGAAAGGCGGAAACCCCAAAAGAGAAAAATTATTCCCCCCCTTTTAAATAACTTTTATTCATTTTCCATTTAAGCATATATAATCACATCATTGGGACGCGGGTGGCGCTGTGGGTTAAACCACAGGGCCTAGGGCTTGCCGATCAGAAGGTCATGGTTCGAATCCCTGTGACGGGGTGAGCTCCCATTGCTCGGTCCCTGCTCCTGCCAACCTAGCAGTTCGAAAGCACGTCAAAGTGCAAGTAGATAAATAGGTACCGATCCGGCGGGAAGGTAAACGGCGTTTCCGTGCGCTGCTCTGGTTCGCCAGAAGCAGCTTAGTCATGCTGGCCACATGACCCGGAAAAACTGTCTGCGGACAAACGTCGGCTCCCTCGGCCAGTAAAGCGAGATGAGCGCCACAACCCCAGAGTCGTCCGCAACTGGACCTAATGGGCAGGGGTCCCTTTACCTTTAATCACATCATCATTATCCACTTCACCACTTTGACTCTTCGGAGCCTATCAACTTCTTTCCCTCCCACCTCTTGGCTTTCAAAATTAACCTTTATATCACAGCATTTTATATATTTTCCAGTTCTAATGAAACTCATCACAAAATACCTCGAAATTTAAATAAATATAGAAAGGTAAAAAAATTCTCATTACAAGTCTTCAGATAACCCTATTAGTCTGGTACTAATCCCAGTATGTTTCTGAGCACAGTTCAAAGTGTTGCTGTTGACCTTGAAAGCCCTAAACAGCCTCAAAGGTCCAGTAGACCTGAAGGAGCGTCTCCACCCCCATTGTTCAGCCTGGACACTGAGGTCCAGATCCGAGGGCCTTCTGGCAGTTTCCTCCCTGCGAGAAGCCAAGTTACAGGGAACCAGGCAGAGGGCCTTCTCGGTGGTGGCACCCACCCTGTGGAACCTCCCATCAGATGTCAAGGAAATAAACAACTATCTGACTTTTAAAAGACATCTGAAGGCTGCCCTGTTTAGGGAAGCTTTTAATATTTGGTGAATTATTGTATTTTAATATTTTGCTAGAACCCGCCCAAAGTGGCTGGGGAAACCTAGCCAGATGGGTGGGGTATAATAATAATAATAATAATAATAATAATAATATTATTATTATTATTATTATTATTATTATTAATTTACTTGAACAGCCGTCAAAATTAGGGTTGCAATTACTCGGAGGAATAATAACATCAGATGTCAAGGAATAAACAACTATCTGACTTTTAGAAGACATCTGAAGGGAAGTTTTTAAAGTTTTATGTTTTATTCTGTTTATTCTGTTTTCAATACTCTGTTGGGAGTTGCCGAGAGTGGTTGGGGAAACCTAGCCGGATGGGCAGGTATAAATATATTATTATTATTATTATTATTATTATTATTATTATTATTATTATTATTATTTTGAACATGCAAACCAAGCTCCATTCTGTTTCCTCCGTCCGCAGCAGAGCTATCACACTGCCCCGTTGGCTTTGGAAGTTGTCTTTCTGTTTTGGGAGGGGTTGCGACTTTCTTAGGCCAGCCCTGAAACTCATATTCTCAGTGTAACTTCAGAAGAGCCACTCCTGCGTGCCAGATGGACTCGGCATCCGTTCAAGCCAGAGAGCAGCATCTCCTGCAACTCTTTGGGAGCCAAGAGCAGAGGGGTGGAGTCTGCATTTCTGGACGGGTCGATGAATCAGTGTACAGTATACAACCCATCTGGGACTCCTATGAAATTATTTCCTCCCGTCAGGAATGCTTGGCCCAGCCGAGCAGAATATCTCTAGCTGGGTGGCTGGGAAAGAAAGAGACATTTTTTGAGCATCCCATCTTAGAGGCTCTTCCTTTCACTCCTTCACATATTAACGCTGGATACACACTCTGTGGCGTATCTAACAATATCTAACAAAGAAGGATCGGTGTGACATTTTATGATGAGCGCAAAGCCGGTTTTCAGGATAGGGCAGAGAGAAGCAAGCTGCTTTCATGAGATCTAGCAACATGCTAGGTGCATCACAGAAATTAGGAGGTGGGGGCAGGGCCAGATTTAGGTTTGATGAGGCCCTAAGCTCCTGAAAGTAATGGGGCCCTTGATATGTCCAGCTGTCCTTTGTCAACAACAAATTGTTGCTGCTTTTTTGTGTTGAATATAGTGGTACCTTGGGTTACTTTACCTTCGGGTACAGTAATTTCAGGTTACGAACGCAGCAAACCCGGAAGTGCATACCACAAAAACCATTCTGAGACGAAATGTCAAGAATACTCTGAATCATCCCTTCCATGGACCCTATTAATCCTGTTTTCAACTGCATATCACAGGGGTGCCCAGATTTGATGAAGTGAACATGCATGAGGTCCGACCAAAGTTGCTGAGCTTTTTTTAGGATTGAAGTTGCTGTTGAGCTTTTTTAGGATTTGAACCCAAGAAATAAACTGCCACAGGGGCCAGATTAAACCGGCCAGGGGGCCGGATTAGGCCCCCAAAACGGACTTTGGACATGCCTGGCACATTACTATAATTTTTCTCTTTCTAAATTATCCATACATACTGTTACATTACAAGTGTGTTCAAAATCCTGCCAGTGTTTTAACCTGCTTACAATAATCTTGTATATACATTATAAACTTTTCCCATTCTTTTTTTTTTTCTTCCAGATCTCGTTTTTCGATTCCTGAGCTTCCCAGTTAGTTTTGCCATTTCGGCGTAGTCCATCATCCGCTCTGTTCCGCGTTGGTCAGACCACACCTGGAGTCCTGTATCCTGTTCTGGGCGCCACAATTTAAGACGGATGTTGACAAACTGGAAGGTGTTCAGAGGAGGGGAGACCATGATGATCAAGGGTGGGGAAACCACGCCTGATGAGGAATGGTTGAGGGAATTGGGTACATTTAGCCTGGGAAAGAGGAGACTGAGAGGAGATGACTTGCCAGCAGGACAGCTTGTTCAGGCGGGGATCATGCCCACCCACTGGCCCCCAGAAGCCTATGCAGAACAAAATGAGGCCCTCAAGCTGAAGAAGCTTCCTTCATGTCTTGATAGATATCTCTAGAACAGCGTTCTCAACCTGTGAGTCCCCAGATGTTGCTGGACTACAACTCCCATCATCCCTGAGCTCTGGCCTTGCTAGTTAGGGGTGATGGGAGTTGTAGTTCAACAATATCTGGGGACCCACAGGTTGAGAAAGGCTGATTTAGAGCATCATGGGCCAATTCTGTGCAAATCTGAGCCCTCTTGTTGGCACTGCAGGCAGCTTGGCTGGGCAAGAACCCAGAACAATCCCATTCGAGGAAACGCCTTTAGCGTAAGGTTACCAGATTGTTTTTCAAAGAATCTGGGGAAGTCGGAATGAATGGATCTTGTCAGGGGACTGATTTGTAAATCTGGGGACTGTCCCCGGGAAACGGGGACGTCTGGTCACCTTACTTTAGCAGCTGGGTCAGCCCAGATGCCCGTCGGGGATCTACTGGGTCCCTCTCCCTCCTGGGGCTTAAAAGGCTCCTTGCCTCCTCCGTCACCTGAGCCAGGGACCCTCCTCCTCCTCCTCCTCTCTTGCTATCAGAAACAGCTTTACTACTTTAGCCCTGGAAAATCTCCAAAGGCAGGCTTCCCTGCGCGACTAAGAGGCAAGGTCACCTTCTAACCCAGTAATGCTTTCTATTCTAAGCGCTGCGATGGGACGTCATCCGCCGTGGCTTCGCTGGCTCCCGTCCCACTTTGCGTACACCAGTCTCTCCGGGGCCCACAGCCCAGCAGCGACCTCTTTCCCTCCTTCCCTTGTCACCCCAAAGAAATCTTCAAAGGGCAGCTGCCGCCTGGATGCTGCCGGATTTCAGCCCCCAGCCAGCGTGCCTTGCCGTCCCGGGAGTTGTAGCACAGGGTGCTAGCCTGGTGCAGAAGGGCTGTAGCTCAATGGCAGAGCTACATGTGGAAGGTCCTAGGTTCAATCACGCAGGCATCTCCAGGTAGGGCTCCCTGCATGAAACCCAGGAGAACTGTTGCCAGTCAGTGCAGGCGATAGGAGCTAGGTGGAGCCAATGGTCTGGCTCTCTTTTAAGAAGAGCAGCTGTATCCATTTTGCTTTTTACTCAGCAGAGGGGCTGTCTGGGCAGACCTGCAACCAGTGCTGGAAATCCACCCGTCCTTCAACCAGCAGGGATCAAAGTCCCCTCATTCTTCTGACATGCCTGCAAATACAGGGAGCTGTTGTGTCTATCAAGCCGAGCCGCTGCTCCATATTGCCGACACTGGCTGACAGCAGCTCTCCAGGATTTTGGACAAGGGAGTCTCTCCTGATTCTACCAGGAGATACTGTCGCTTGCCCAGCCTGCCTCTGAGCTATGATCCTGCTCCGATTGCTAGTCCCAGACCCTCCAAGCTTCATGTTGTGGATTTTTCAGGGTACGTAAGGACCCCAGGAGTGGGACGCGGGTGGCGCTGTGGGTTAAACCACAGAGCCTAGGACTTGCCAATCAGAAGGTTGGCGGTTCGAATCCCCACGATGTGGTGAGCTCCCGTTGCTCGGTCCCTGCTCCTGCCAACCTAGCAGTTCGAAAGCATGTCACAGTGCAAGTAGATAAATAGGTACCGCTCCGGTGGGAAGGTAAACAGCATTTCTATGCACTGCTCTGGTTTGCCAGAAGCGGCTTAGTCATGCTGGCCACATGACCCAGAAGCTGTACGCCAGCTCCCTCGGCCAATAAAGCGAGATGAGCGCCACAACCCCAGAGTTGGCCACGACTGGACCTAATGGTCAGGGGTCCCTTTACCTTTTAAGGACCCCAGGAATGAATTAAGTTCGTATCCGGAGGGTCCACTGTATTTAAAATGCATCTCTGGGTTATTTGTGGGGCTTAGGAATGGGTTCATTTCCCCCAAAAAAAATATAGTCCAGCCCTCCACAAGGTCTGAGAGACAGCGCACGGCTAAAAAGGTTGCTGACCCCTGATGTTGGGTCTTTCCTCTTTGCCCCTCCAGATCTTCCCTTTCTCCTTTGCATATCTCACTGGGCGGTGGGGGCAAGAGGATGGGGATCTATCGGGACAATTAAACTTTGGCCCCCTCAGAGGCCTTCAGCGGAGAGCTCAGCGAGGGGAGGAGGAGAGCCTTCCAGCACCCAAAATGTGGGAGAGAGGAGGGTGCCAAAACTGCAAAGAAAATGTTCAGAGAGATGGGGCAGAGAGAGAGTGCAAAGCAAAGCTTCCCTTTGAGCAGCTAAGTTTAGGTGCCCAGCTTTTCTCCCTCCCCAAGGTGGGCATTGCACTGCAGCACCCAGCGAAAGCACTTGGCGCCAGGCTCTCCGCACTGCCTGCTTCTGGGGATCTCCTTCGGCACATCGCCTCCCTGGCAGCGAAGCTCCGGGGACACGTGGCAAATTGCAGAACCGAAAACATCTCAGCTGCAAGCAAGCGACACGGTTAGCTTCCTGCAGGCTGGTGCGATTCCGAGCCAAGGGTGGTACACATGGAAAGTGGAGCGAGGCGCCAGGGAGCGTTTGTTCCCCGGCTGGTTTTGCAATGAGGTCTCAGTAGCGGAAATATCTCGGGCCTTTTTCAGCAAACGGCTCCCCTTAAACGGCCAGCTGAGCGCTAGGAGACGAAGGCCTCAAGAGAGCAGTTGGTTTGGTGATGCAAAAACATCAAGAGAGTGGATTGTGGATAGCCTCTGAGAGGCCCAGGAAATTCCAGCTAGGGGCAGGTTTCCCAGTTTAATTTGCAGCCTGATCAATTAAAGACTGGCTCCAGCAGACTTAGCAGACAAGAGCAATGGTGGGTTCAACCAGTGACGGATTTACGTATAACCTAAACAAGCTATAGCTTAGGGCCCCACTCTCTTGGGGCCCCCAAAAAAATTTAAAGGAAAGAAACCTGGATGTACATTTCCAAAATACAGTCATGCCTCAGGATAAATGTGCTTCAAGTTAAGTACTTTCAGGCTGCGCTCCGCGGCTACCCAGAAGTAACAGAGTGCATTACTTCCGGGTTTCGCCCTGCGCGCATGCGCAGACGGTCAAAATGACATCACGGGCATGTGCGGAAGCGACGAAACACGACACGCGGACACGGGTTGCGTGCGCTTCAGGATGGGAACGGGGCTCCGGAACGGATCCCGTTCGCATCCCGAGGTACCACTGTATAAGATAAAAAACAAATAAAATAAAACCTACCTACAGCAACAGTGTTTTGTGTTGTGTAGGCTCCTCTGATGTAAGTCACAGGCTAGCCTGCTCCCTCAAATATCACTACTTTGCTCCTTTCTATATATGGGGTGCCTACATTCTGCATGGACTGGTTACACGGCAACATGCGCAAATGGCTTGAGATACCATATTTTACCATATAGCATATATTCAATGCAAAAAACAGTGACAATTTGTTGTTGGCAAAGGACAGCTGGACATATAAAGGGCCCCATTACCTTCAGTAACTTAGGGCCTCATCAAACCTAAATCCAGCCCTGGGTCCAACCAGCAAGAAGGCAATTTCTGCCCCTGCTGTGGAGGGAAGTGAGGGGCAGGTGTTCTCATCCGCCTGGGAAGGGAGCTTACCTGGGAGAAGGAAAACTCTGACCCTAAACCTCCACTACCTTGTGGGATACCATCAGGAGAAAAAAAGGCTCAGGAGGAAAGGGAAAGGGACCCCTGACCATTAGGTCCAGTCGTGGCCGACTCTGGGGTTGCAGTGCTCATCTCGCTTTACTGGCCGAGGGAGCTGGCGTGCAGCTTCCGGGTCATGTGGCCAGCATGACTAAGCCGCTTCTGGCGAACCAGAGCAGCGCACGGAAACACCGTTTACCTTCCCGCTGGAGTGGTACCTATTTATCTACTTGCACTTTGACGTGCTTTCGAACTGCTAGGTTGGCAGGAGCAGGGACTGAGCAACGGGATCTCACCCTGTCGCGGGGATTCGAACCACCGACCTTCAAATCAGCAAGCCCAAGAGGCTCAGTGGTTTAGACCACAGCGCCACCCGCATCCCTCATAAATCGAGTGGAGTCCCTAAGACGGTTGGGGGGCGCCTTGTATATGCCTCCTTCCGGCAATGGCTGCAACCAGGCTGGTGCCAAATGTCTTGCACCGCTTTCTTTTGGAGCACATTGGCGAGGCTGGGGGGGGTGTGTCTCGTCAGCTGGGCACCCCAGGACTTCCATGCACACTGCCCAGGTCTGCACCCCAGGGAGGTCAGTTTCTAATGCTGCAGTTTGACTTCACCCCCCGAGGCGCACTCCATTGTCAGACAGATGCCAACAACAACAACAACACTTGCTTTTTTCTTACTGGTTTCTTTTTTACGCAGTCCAGCGGCATTGAAACCTCATGCAATAAATAAATAAATTTCCAGTCGCCTGCAAGCCTTCGATCCTGATATGGGCACATAGCAACCTGAAAATATTTTCCTTCCTTTTCTGCTCAACTCAGGGCTGATGCCTGAAATGTAATATTGAGATGCTTCAAAAATCACGCAGTGCATAGGAATTGCAACTGCTTCCCCAGCCCAGGAAGGGGGTTGGGGGAACGGGAGCAGCCGTGCAGGTTTTTGCTCTTAATCCAACGGAAAAAGAAAATAAGGCGACTCTGTGGCATTTGCTAGTGTTCCTGGCGCTAACACAGAGGTCTCAATGGGATGCCTAATGACGGTTTTATTACAGCAATAATGACTTTGTCGTAATTAGCTGATCACACAGAGCTCTGGAAAGAGAAACTCCCCAAGCAGCTCAGTTACCTGACGCTTCTCCGGGTTTTCTCCCTATGGCCGCAGAATGTATTGCAAACATTTCCCAGGGAAACCCAGGCAGCCTCAGCAGGGCAAGAATGCTAAAGGGGGGGGCGTGAAACAACATATTGGGAGCAGAGGGTCCCATATCCCGCCCCCCATCCTTGCCTCCCTCGATCTTCTGGAAGCCCTCGAAAACAGAAAGACAAAGAAATTGGGGGGAAACCACTGAGGTTGCTGGAGGCTTCCTGTGCCTGACTCAGGCAGAAATTCAGCAGGTGAAGAAGCCTCACCTGTTGAATTTCTGCCTTGTAACACCAAACTTTTTTAAAAGCCTTCCTTTTGCATACAATGGGAGCTGCACGGACCTTAACTCTCACACACAATCCTTCCTCACCATTTTGATATAAGACTCTTTGGGTGCTGTAAATATAAATATATGGGTGGGTAGGTGGGAATCTAGCCCACATGAGTCCAGTTGACCACTTCTGCATGGTTTTAGACCCTGCAAATGGCAAAAGAGCCTCGTTTGTGGCCCCGTCCACTTGGGAGCTGGCCCGGCTTCTGCCACCAGGCCCGGCTTGGTCACCAACAGCAACCAGATGGGCCTCGACTCGCCGTCCAGCTATTTTTTTCCTGGCTGCACTTTCAGAGGGAATGGAAAACACGAGGTAGGCTCTTCCCGTCAGCTGCTGAGCTGGTCGCCTCTGTACACAGCAACCCTTTAAACAGAAGAACCTAAGGAGAGCCGGCAGGATCAGGCCAGTGGCCCATCTGGGCAGCATCCCGTTCTCACAGGGGGCAACCGGATGCCCATCATGGGAAGCCCAGAAGCAGGATTGTGTGAAGGGCGGTGGAGGCAGAGGAGAGCCCTCTCCTCGATGAATTTGTCCTCTTTTAAAGCCATCCGAGGCAGTGGCCGTCCCTGCCTCCTGCAGCAGGGGGTTCCACAGTTTGCACTTCTTCTACATGCAGCTGCTGGGAGAGATCATCAGGGGTTTGGGTTGGGTGTGCATCAATATGCAGATGATACCCAGCTCTACCTCTCTTTCAAATCAGAACCAGTGAAGGCGGTGAAGGTCCTGTGTGAGTGCCTGGAGGCGGATGGAGGATGAATGGTAGCTAACAGATTGAGGTTGAATCCTGACAAGTCAGAAGTACTGTTTTTGGGGGACAGGAGGTGGGCAGGTGTGGAGGACTCCCTGGTCCTGAATGGAGCAACTGTGCCCCCGAAGGACCAGGTGTGCAGCCTGGGAGTCATTTTGGACTCACTGCTGTCCATGGAGGAGCAGGTTAATTCTGTGTCCAGGGCAGGTGTCTCCCACCTCCATCTGGTACGCAGGATGAGACCCTCCCTGTCCGCTGACTGTCTCACCAGACTGGTGCACGCTCTAGTTATCTCTCGCTTGGACTACTGCAATGCCCTCTATGTGGGGCTACCTTTGAAGGTGACCCGGAAACTGCAATTAATCCAGAATGCGGCAGCTAGACTGGGGACTGGGAGTGGCTGCCGAGACCATATAACACCGGTCTTGAAAGACCTACATTGGCGCCCAGTACGTTTCCAAGCACAATTCAAAGTGTTGGTGCTGACCTTGAAAGCCCTAAATGGTCTCGGCCCTGTATACCTGAAGGAGCTTCTCCACCCCATCGTTCTACCTGGACACTGAGGTCCAGCGCCAAGGGCCTTCTGGCGGTTCCCTCACTGCAAGAAGCCAAGTTACAGGGAACCAGGCAGAGGGCCTTCTTGGTAGTGGTGCCCTCCCTGTGGAACGCCCTCCCACCAGATGTCAAAGAGAAGAACAACTACCAGACTTTTAGAAGACATCTGAAGGCAGTCCTCTTTAGGGAAGCTTTTAATGTTTAACAGACTACTGTATTTTAATACTTTGTTGGAAGCCGCCCAGAGTGGCTGGGGAAACCCAGCCAGATGGGCAGGGTATAAATAATAAATTCTATTCTAATTCTATTCTATTTCTCGTATCTGTCCCGAATATTCCAGTTGTCAGCTTCATTGGATGCCCATTCAAAGCACATCCTTTCCCTCAAAGAATTCTGGGGGCTGTAGTTCACACCTTGCAGAGCTACCGTTCCCCAGCCTACACTCAAGTAGGACCCTGGAAGAGACACATGCATGTTCTCTCCCTCCTGGTCTTTCATTTGGGAGCTTCAAAAGCTTTATTCAGCATGAACATCACCGGCACACTTAGGGATCCGCAGAGTCTTCGCAGCTTGTGTAACAGACCTCAGCAACTCAGCATTTTGGCTAATCTACTTTATTTACATCTAAACACACACGGAGTACTGCAACATGGCTCCCTCTCTCTCCAGCATCAGACAGCAAAGAGAAAAAGAACAAAGGACAATAGTCCCACTTCACAGAACACAGGAACACAAACATCCTGTCTCTGTCACTTCCCACTCTGTGGAATGAAAACATACACCATCATGTGAAAGACAACAATCCCATGACTGCAGACAAAGAGCAGGAATTCTAACAGTTCACGCCTCGCAGAGCTACCATTCCCCACAACCCTTATAAAACCTCAGAATAATCGTAGGGCTGGAAGGGTCCCAGGGGGTAATTCAGTCCATCCCTCTGCAATGCAGGAATCTCAGCTGAAGCATCCATGGCAGGCATCCATTAAGAAACTCCAGTTCCCAGGATTCTCTGGGAGAGAAAAGGCGTTTGCACGCTGCTTTGTGTGTGGTTTTCCTCCCTCTTGCGCCTCACAAGGATGCTTCCTCCCTGGGCTCTCTCCCTTCTCCTCCCCTGCGTGTCCATTTCTGCTCCGCTGCCAAGGAGCTCCTTTTGCGCACTGGCGCGTCCCCTGATTCCCACACCTCTCGGCCCGTCTCCATTTCAGCGTCTCTGCGTCCAGGTCGCCAGCTCACCTTTCCGGTCCATCTGCCTCAACGATCGTCTCAAGGTCAGCCTGTGCTGCAGGTCTTGCGCAGCCATTGGAGAGGCTGCTTGATGCAGAGTCAGAACATTGCTCCATCGGGCTCAGTGCCGTCCACACAGGCCGGCAGCAGCTCTCTAGAGCTTGAGAGAGAATCCTCTCCCAGAGATGTCAGCAGGGACTGGACCAGGAATATTCTGCATGGGATTTCCCCCAAATATCTCCCCCTAACCCCCCACTAATCCAGCTGCAAACATCACTCCTGGGCTAGCAGGCCCCACTTTCGATGCCCCACACAACAGCCAGTTCTGCCTGTCTGCGCCTGCTCTATTAGCATGGCTTTTGGGTAGGTATCTGTGTCCACGTTGGCACGATGCATCAGAAACAAAACAGCCCCACTTCAAACAGTCCCCAAGAGTCCTGGGATGTCTCTTGAGGATTGTAGCTGGGACAGCACCATCCCCTCCCAGTGCCACAGTTCCCAGAACGGTTTAAGAATCGTTTCCTCCTCCGCACAAGGTGCCGAGCCAAGGGAGCACAAAATAATAGTAAATAATAAAAATAATAATACAGTGGACGCTCAGGTTGCGAACGTGATCCATGCGGGAGGCACGTTCGCAACCTGCAGTGCCGCATCTGTGCACGCTGGGTTGCGATTTGGCACTTCTGCGCATGCACGACTGCTGACACCCGGAAGTAACCCATTCCGGTACTTCCGGGTTTCGGCACGTCCGTAACCTGAAAAAATGCAACCTGAAGCATCTGTAACCCAAGGTATGACTGTAACAACAACAACAATACCTATATTTATATGGGTTCCTACTCAGAGTTAGGCCCCGGTCAGATGTGCGATTGAGTTACTGCAGCTAGAACATAGAGCACTTGAGAGCCAGAAACTGAGAGGGCCCCCAATAAATTTTTAGGGTGTCAAATTTTGTCCTCGCTCATGGCACCATATTACCAAAGTCCGCCCCTGTCCCCTGGGACCTGTCATCCCCTCCCAGGCACCCATGTTGCTGTTAGGACCGTATCATTATTGATTATCGATCCCCCAGCCTTCACTCTAAAGTTCCATGGCAGGTTGCAGCATTAAAACACCTTAGGACAACTCAGCAGTGGACTCTAAGCCTCTTCTCCTTCGCCAGAGGTTTTCAAGCAGAGGTTGGACGGAAACCCGTCAGCTGTGGTCCCAGGCATTGCAGGGGGGTGGAATAGAGGACCTCCAGGGTCCCTTCCAACTTGTCGATTACATGATTCCACAATGTGATGGCCTGGGACTCGGGCTCAGATTCAGAGCCAGAGGAGTCTCAGTCCGCACCGGATCCTTTGCCTCAGGCGGCATCTGAACCTAGTCTGGGGCCTGATCCTGAAGAGCTCCAGTCTGCACAGGTTCCCCTGCAACAAGCACCAGCTGGGCCGAGTCAGGGGCCTGAGCCTGCCCTGGCTCCAGATGTGGGGACTACCTCGTTGCCTCCAGCTGGGCCATCGCTTACAGCTGCTCCACTACCGGTTGGGTCAGGGGAGGCTGAGGCGGCCCCTGGGTCTAGTAACCCACCGACGTCTCCCAAGCTGCAGAGACTGAGGTCTGAGAGAAGGAGAGATCTGAGTACTTGCAGGAGGAGTGCTTGCCTTTGGGCGAGACAGGGAGGTGAGTCGATGGGGGATCAGGACCAGCTGTTATCCCAACAGAGATAAAAGGCTGTCAGACCCTGCCCCAGGTTGCGGAAGCAATGTTGCTGTTTGTCAGAACCTGCCTGTGATCCTGTACCTGACCTAGCCCTGTTTCCTGCCTTGGCCCTGTCGGACTGACTCCTCGCGGAATCCTTGGATTCGGGACTGGACCTGGACCGCGTTGCTCAAGTTATCCCCGGACCCAGCACACACAAACTTCCAACTGTAAAAATAAGGTGGGTCCTAAAGACATACACTTTGAGAGTCCAAAGCCATGGGCCAAACTCTCAGCTCTCAGCTGTGCGTCTGTTACGGAGTCCAGACCTTTCGCGAATCAGCTGCACTTGCAAACTCCCCTTTGGAGCCACTCTGTCCAAAATGCTTCTATTAGCCGCTTAAGTAATCCGGGGTAACGACCGACTTTGGGTCCCAGCCTCACAAACCTGTCGCTTTTCGTGGATGGAGGAAACATCTCTCCTAGTGCCACTTGCCATGGAGGAAGAGGAGGAGGAGGAGAGGGCTCTCAATGTCCACATAGTCAGAACAGCTCTCCTCTGCCTCCACAGTCAGAGGCAGAAATGCTCCTGAACACCAGGTCCTGGAAGCTGAAGGTTGGGAGAAGAGGGCGCATGTGCCCGGATCCTGCTTGCTGCAGGTTTCCCTGAAGAGGCACCTGGTTGGCCACTGAGAGGACAGGATGCTGGACTACTTGGGCCACTGACCTGATCCGGTGGCCAGCCTCTCTTTACAGAACCTCCAGCTCCACATTCCTGCATCATTGTATTTGGCCACTGGCCTGATCCTGCAGCCAGCCTCTGAAGGCAGCCCTGTTTAGGGAAGCTTTTAATGTTTGGTGCATTACTGTATTTTAATATTTTGTTGGAAGCCGCCCAGAGTGGCTGGGGAAGTGCAGCCAGCCAGATGGGCCGGGTATAAATACTATTATTATTATTAGTAGTAGTATTACTATTACTATTATTACTATTATTTTCTTATGTCCTTGTTCCTTCCTGGCCACATCAGGGCCATGAAATTGCACTTATCTTTTTTAAAAAACCCACATTCAGTGATCTCAAGGGTCCGGTGCATGGATCCTGACCAGGGCTGGATTTAGGTTGGATGAGGCCCTAAGCTCCTGAAGGTAATGGGGCCCTTGATATGTCCAGCTGTCCTTTGTCAACAACAAATTGTTGCTGTTTTTTGTGTTGACTATATGCTATATGGCAATTTATGGACCTAATAGGTATCTCATGCACATAACAAAACATCTATTTTATCATAAAATACATATTTTATGCGAAGGTAAAGGTAAAGGGACCCCTGATATTTTATGTAGGTACCCTATATATAGAAATGAGCAAAGCAGTGATATTTTAGAGAGCAGGCTAGCAGGCGGAGCTCCTTACTTACATCACAGGAGCCGACACAACACAAAACACTGTTGCTGTAGGTAGGTTTTGTTTTATTTGTTTTTTTATCTTATATTTTGGAAATGTACATCGTTTTCCCCCCTTTAATTTTTTTTTGGGGGCCCCCCAGAGAGTGGGGCCCTAAGTTATAGCTTGTTTAGCTTATTCTAAATCCGGCACTGATCCTGACCCCTTCGCTTCCAAGTCCCTGGCTGGGATCTCGGGATCCGCGCTTGCGTGTCTCTCCGCGGGGCACTGCAACCCGATCGTGCGCGCGGCGCGCTCGTGTGTTTGCGGGCGCCGCGAACTCCGTCTCTATGTCAACCTGTCCCACTTTCTGGCTCCGCCGCTTGGCACGTCCGCGGAGCCCAAATTCCTTTGCACCCACTGCTCGGAGCAGTTTTTTTCTCTTTTGGGGGGCGAGGAGGGAAACCCCTCCTTGGAATCCCCACCCCGCCCCTCTCCCTTTCCCCCCAAAAATTGCGCTCAGGCAGCAACAACCACCTCCACCCCCCGTTTCGCCCTTGCGCTCCTTGCGCTTCCCGGTGCCACTCCGGTGCCACCTTCCAGGGCGCATCCCGAAGTGCCCCGATCCAGCCACTCACCTTCCGCGGCGTCCTCCTCCGTGCGGCGCCCGGGGCATCGTGGGCGTCGGGCGCCCTGGCAGCCGGCTGCTGGAAGTCTCCGGAGGAGGCGAGTCCGGCCGAGGCTCCTTCGCCCTCCAGCTCCGAGCGCACGTCCCGGCCGCCGGGGCGGAGATGAGCCCCGAGCGGAGGCGGCAGCCGAGCGGGTCGCGGCGCCGCCACGTGGCGGATGGGCGGAAGAGCCGGGCGGAGAAGCCAGGATTAGGAACAGCTGGGATGATTTTCTGGGGGTACTCTCAGGTACGCAGTACCCGCCCCGTGTTTAAAATATGGCACTAACTGAAACAACTCTTAAGTTTTAATTTATATATATTTTTAACTGTTGCTGTATCTGTATTGTCCCTGTTATACCTAATTGCAAATTCAAATGTATCTCTATCGTGTTTTATGACTTCCTTGATATTGTATGTGGGCTGGAACTGGTCTGTGACCGAATTAATAAAATTCATTCATTCCCTGAAACAACTTCAAAGGGAGTACCCTTTTTCTTTAATTTTATTTTGGCAATGTAATAATCATACACTCCTGCCAACCTAGCAGTTCAAAAGCACGTCAAAGTTTCGCCAGATGCGGCTTAGTCCTGCTGGCCACATGACCCGGAAGCTGTATGCCGGCTCCCTCAGCCAATAAAGCGAGATGAGCGCCGCAACCCCAGAGTTGGCCACGACTGGCCCTAATGGTCAAGGGTCCCTTTACCTATTTTAATAATCATACAAAAACAAGAATAAAAATAGTTCTAGTTGGCCGTGTTGGTCTGCCGTAGGTAGGTGGCCGTGTTGGTCTGCCGTAGTAAAAAAAAAATAAATAAAAATCCTTCCAATAGCACCTTAGAGACCAACTAAGTTTGTTATTGGTATGAGCTTTCGTGTACATGCACACTTCTTCAGACTTCATGCAGCTGGTCCCTTACCTTTCCCGCCCTGACCTGGCCACAGTGATCCATGCGACGGTCATCTCCAGGCTTGACTACTGTAATTCGCTCTACACCCGCCCTTGAAGCTGACCCAGAAACTCCAGCGGGTACAGAATGCTGCAGCGAGGCTCCTCACGGGGTCTCTGCCATGGGAGCATAGTCACCCAGTGCTTTTCAAACTGCACTGTCTCCCGATGGAGTACAGGGTCATATTTAAGGTGCTGCTTTTGACCTTTGAAGCCCTTCACAGCCTAGGACCCTCGTACCTACGGGACCGCCTCTCCTGGTATGCCCCATGGAGAGCCTCAAGGTCCATAAATTGCAACACCCTAGTGGTCCCAGGCCGTAAGGAAGTTAGATTAGCCTCAACCAGAGCCAGGGCTTTTTCAACACTGGCTCCGGTCTGGTGGAACGCTCTGCCTCATGAGACCAGGGCCCTGCAGGAACTGATTTCTTTCCACAGGGCCTGTAAGACAGAGTTGTTCCACCTGGCCTTTGGCTTGGAACCAATTTGATTCCCTCCCCCTCTTTCTTTTTCCTTTCTCCTCCTGTGATGAGGCTGCATTTTAATATATTAATGTTTCAGTATTTTAATTGTTGTATTTTAATCTTGTTTTTAAGTTGTATTCATTCAACTTGTTTTTATTATTGCTTGTTAGCTGCCCTGAGCCCGGCCTTGGCTGGAGAGGGCGGGGTATAAATAAAAATTATTATTATTATTATTATTTATTCCCAAAATGGAAGGACAAAGAGACAACTGCAAACAAGGCAACTTTTATTATTATTATTTCCAAATCTTATTCCACGAGAAACGGTCTGCCCTAACATGATCTTTAGTACAATCCATATTAAATAATACTGTGTTAAATACAAAATACTGATTGTAACAAGAGACAAGTGGTTTAAAACAGTTGAGTTTCCTTCCCCCCTTTTCTCTGCGGGTCTGTATCTCATCCGCAGACGTTCTTCTCTGAAGTTACAAATTTGTATGAAAAGTTAGTAGAAAACATTTAGGACGATCGTAACAGTTGCCCCACCGCTGACTATACGGCAGAAAGATCTTACAAAGCATAAAAATAACCAGAAAAATCGGAGACTTTGGGAAATCTAAGGCTGTCTGGATTTGCGTAAGGAGAAGGTTTGTAGAAGTGGGGGAACCATAGATCAGGTGCCTGTCCCAACCTGGCACCCTCCAGATAATTTTGGACTACAACTCCCATTCTCCCAGACCTTTGAAATTGGGGATGGTTGAAGAAGTCCTGTTTAAGCTATTGCCCTGTCCCAAAGTTTTCAATTATCATCACGAGTGGGAAGATAGATTGGTCAAGAAGTAAGGTCAACAGGATTTGCTTTTGAGCAAATGGAGTTTTTCTTTTTCTAGGAATGGATCAAAATGGCCCCAATCCAACACCCTTATTTTCTGAGTCCATTGATTGCCGTAGTAGAAATCAGCTTTAGCGTGCTACAATCCAGAGTTGGACGAGACCCCTCACCACGGAGGCTGGATCTCCCAGCTTTCTGCCACAACCTCGCCTCATAGGTGGGCCGGCCCTGCCATGCAGCTGCCTTGGGTGGTCAAAAGCCTTGGTAAAGGTAAAGGGACCCCTGACAGTTAAGTCTAGTCATGACCGACTCTGGGGTTGCGGCGCTCATCTCGCTTTACTGGCCGAGGGAGCCGGCGTACAGCTTCCGGGTCATGTGGCCAGCAGGACTAAGCTGCTTCTGGCGAACCAGAGCAGCACACGGAAACGCCGTTTACCTTCCCGCCGGAGCAATACCTATTTATCTACTTGCACTTTTTGGCGTGCTTTCAAACTGCTAGGTCAGGGGTCAGCAAACTTTTTCAGCAGGGGGCCAGTCCACTGTCCCTCAGACCTTGTGGGGGGCCGGACTATTATTTTTTTGGGGGGGGTGAACGAATTCCTATGCCCCACAAATAACCCAGAGATGCATTTTAAATAAAAGCACATATTTGACTCATGTAAAAACACCAGGCAGGCCCCACAAATAACCCAGAGATGCATTTTTTAAAAAAGGACACATTTGACTCATGTAAAAACACGCTGATTCCCGAACCGTCTGCAGGCTGGATTTAGAAGGCGATTGGGCCGGATCTGCCCCCAGGCCTTAGTATGCCTACCCATGTGCTAGGTTGGCAGGAGCTGGGACAGAGCAACGGGAGCTCACCCCGTCACGGGGATTCAAACCGCCGACCTTCTGATCAGCCAAGAGGTTCAGTGGTTTAGACCACAGCGCCACCCGTGTCCCATTTGACTCGGTCCTGATTCCTAATTGGGGGAAAGAGATCTGCGCTTTCTCCTTTTCTGGAGAAAGGAGAGGCCAACTCTCAGGAGGAAGGAGGGGAATCCCTTTTGTGACTCCAGCTGGGATGGCGGTGCGTAGAAAGGAAGAGTGAAGGTCACAACTGCGCACCAAGGAATGTACAGAGTTGTCTACGCAAGAGTAGGATAGAGAGAAGAGGCTTTCCTTGTGTACTCACTCTGGGGAGCCCTGGGTTGGATTCAAGTTTCTGTCGTGTGTAAGGCAATGTGATCCTGAACATTCCTGGTCCATCCCTGCATGGACTCGATCCGAGCCTAGGTTTATTTTATTTATTGAATAAATAAATAAGCTGAGGTCATGCCGTCTAGGGGTTGCATCCGGAATTTGTGGGGAAAATTTTGTTGGGAGGTTTTGCTGTTATTGATATTAATCTTAATTGATATTAATTTTTGATCGCAACCAGCTATCTGCTGTGCATATAAAAAGGGGAATGTAACTCTGCTACATAAAGGAACTGGCTAGCACAAGTTAGAAAGGATAATAATAAACAATATACCCTCTCCTACCACCCTGAACGTTCCCACACACAGCAATGGAGGCAGCAATGCCAGTCACCAGAAGCCATGGGAGGAGAGAGCCAGAAAGCGGTCTTGGGTTCGAATCCTGGGTTTCCCACTGGGTCATCTGGTTGTCCCCTGGGAAAGCAAGATGCTAAACCAGGTGAGCCATTGGCCTGATCCACCTGGCAATTCTTAAGCTCTCCACGTGCCTTTGAAAGTTGCAACAGATCCTGGGATCCTTCATGGGGAAGGAGCAGCTATTTGGACTCAGCATTTGGTCCTTTGAAATAGAGAGGCGAGCAATTCTGGAACCATCTGAGTAACAATTTAAAAAGCAAATTTGATTCTCCAGCCTCTCCACATGTCTCAATTATGTTGGATGGGGGGGTGCTTCGGGGTGGGGCTAAATATTTAGTCTGTTTACACTTTAACATTATTGCCTTCCATTTAGTCAGTAAGAGTTAAAAGTATAAGTTATTGGCTTTTTTTTTTAAAAAAGGTATTCCTCTAATATTTTGGAAGCAGAATTAGAAAAGACCTGAATTCCAAAGAACATCGAAATTTGCCGTTTTGCTGAATTTCCTGTGGCATCTCAGCACCATCTGATGAAGGCCCCCTCTGCACCAAACATGATGCTTTAAGCAGCTGCGGCTTCACCCCAAAATATCCTGGGAGTTGTAGTTTGTTAAGGGTGCTGAGAATTTTTCAGCGACCCCTGTTCTCCTCCCGGAGCTCCAATTCCCAGAGTTGGTTTAACAATCTATCCCTCTTCCGAGGGAACTCTAGGAATTGTAGCTCTCGGAGGGGAACAGGGGTTGCCCAACAATTCTCGGCACCCCTAACAAACTAGAGTTCCCAGGATTCTCTGGGAGAAGCTGTGACTGCTTAAAGTGGGATAATACTGCTTTAAAAGAATAGTGCGGACGGGGCCTAAGATTAGATGCCAGTCAGTGAAAATGGGCTGAGACGGCTATGAGACAAGATATCTCTCTTCCTTTTGCAGTGAAGGAGAGCAAATCCCTTCTGGATCCCAGAAGCTTTTAACACATTTCCCTGCGGTTTACATGGCTTGATTCAAAGTACCTTAAAGTGAGCAGCACAAAAGTGCTCTGAAATGCATTAGGTCTTTTTCTTTCTTTCTTTCTTTCTTTCTTTCTTTCTTTCTTTCTTTCTTTCTTTGCCTGCCAGATATTCTGTTAGCTCTTCCACAAGGAATTGTGGAACGAAAGGAATGGCAAGAGCGTCTAAGATTTGATGGCTTCAAGATCCCAGTATAACTTTGGCTGGTGGGAACTAACGGCACAGTGCTGGTGCTTTTAACAGCTGCCAAGCCCAAACCCTCAATTTCTGAAGAAGTGTGCATGCCCACGAAAGCTTATACCCACAACAAACTTAGCTGGTCTCTAAGGTGCTACTGGACAATGTTTTTATTTTATTTATTTTTATTTTGACTACGTCAGACCAACACAGCTACCTACCTGAACCTCAATTTCTCAGTTTCAATTTTTGCAGGATTAAAGTCCCGGGAAGCTCTGCTTTTATCCCAGACAGCCTTTTGTAGAAATCGCTCCTGCTACACCAAAGGAAGCTTCTTTCTATCTCATCGGACGCTCAGTTCTTCTGCCCCAGTATTGTCCAGTCTGGCTGCCCTTCCCATCAGCTGGTATCCTTTTTCTAACTGGAGATTGAACCAAAGAACTGAGCCATGGACCCTCTGCACCTGAATTCAGGTGCTCTTGCCACTAGGCTAAAGACCCTGACCTCTTCGACCATGAAGGCTATATAGAATGATGACTTCTTCATTTTTGTAAAATGTTAACTCTAAGACTTAATTTTCATAGTGGTGGGAAGCGGGTCAGGGCTGTGCTACTTCCAGTGATGGAATGTTCTTCCATATCCCTGCACATAGAAACAAAGTCCGTCAAGGAAAAAGCCAGGCACAGCACTTTTTCTCCTGACAAACTCGTTTTCTATGTACAGACGGCTTTTTCAAATGGTCCTGTCGCCTGCGTTCATGCAATCCAAAAGGACATATCATTTAATCTCCTGCCTATTAGAAGCAAGTTTAGCATTTTAGGACACTGCGGGAACCAATAGGCAATGTACCGTATATTTCGCTCTATAAGACGCACCAGACCACAAGACGCACCTAGTTTTTGGAGGAGGAAAACAAGAAAAAAAATATTCTGAATCTCAGAAGCCAGAACAGCAAGAGGGATCGCTGCGCAGTGAAAGCAGCGATCCCTCTTGCTGTTCTGGCTTCTGGGATAGCTGCGCAGCCTGCATTCGCTCCATAAGATGCACACACATTTCCCCTTACTTTTTAGGAGGGAAAAAGTGAGTCTTATAGAGCAAAAAATACGGTATTTATGACTGCAACTGATGGGCAACAGATTCTTGGCCCTTTCGCACCTTTTCCTGTGGTCATACGTCACATTCAGGACTCGCCAAGGCAAACATTCCTGTTTCCATCAAAAGATGTGGAAACGGCTCAGCTGAAGATGTCATTTCAATGTCTGAAATGTCCAGACAAAAGTTGGAGATTCAGATTCTGTGGCCTCCAAAAAGCTAGCCTAAGCATTTGACTGTCTGGCCCTTGATTGTCCCTGCTGTGACATCACAGCAGCTAAGCCAATTGCAGCCAGAAAGGGAGGGGCAGATTTTTGTGTGTTTGTAGGAAATGAGAATGCAACTAGTCAATTATGATAGGCCCTCTGCAGACTGGTATTCATGTAAATCTCCCGTCAGCTTCCGATTCAGTTTCCTTGATACCAGTTTGTGTCAACGAACACTTAGGATCACAAGGGCAGACACTTCCAAGTTCCTCCAGACAGAGACCTGTTTATCTCCCCACTCCCCTTGCCTTTTCAAGAATATCCATTAATTGTTCGCTTCATTACAAAACCCTTGCCTAAAAACACTGATTTATAAAAATAAGAATAGAAAAAAACAACCCTTGGGGCTTGGGCAAGTTTGGCCAAGGAAATAATACTAAAGACCACCATGTCCCATCAGGAGAAGGAGGAATCAACACAGGGTCCACGTCTCCCAAGGGCGAACCGAAGGACGAGAGTCTGTTGGAAGGCTCCCCCAAATCCCTGGCGCCTCCAAATCCTCCTTCTTAAGGCACCTGTCTACCTGGAGGTTTCTGCATCGACATCGCCCGGCTGATAGAGGTACCTCCAGATGGCGTAATAGTGGGTGCCAGCTCCCAGCGCCACAAAGAGGTGCCAGATGGCATGGGCGAAGGGGATGCGCCCGTCGCTCTTGAAGAAGACAGTGCCCAAGCAGTAGAAAAAGCCACCAGTCACCAGCTCTGAAAGGCCGTCCGTGTTGGGCTGTGGCAGGCAAGCGGAAAGAAAGGCCAGCGGTCAGTGATCAGGTGGCGGAATCCAGGAAGCACAGCCACAAGCCCCCACTAAATAATTATAATTATTTAGGGAAGTTTTTAATGTCTGATGCTGTATTGTTTTTAATATTCAGTTGAAAGCTGCCCAGAGTGGCTGGGGAAACCCAGCCATATGGGTGGGGTATAAACTATTATTATTATTATTATTATTAAGCGTCCCTGTTTTCCAGGGACTGTCCCAGATTTACAGAAGCCGTCCCGGTTTCTGATTTGATCCCAGAATGTCCCACTTTTCCTTAGGATGTCCCTATTTTCATCACAGGGTATGGCGTTATGTGACCCCGCCAAGCCGAGAAAATAAGTCACGGCCTTTAGAAGGCAGCCCTGTATAGGGAAGCCCTGTATAGGGAAGGCAGCCCTGTATAGGGAAGGTTTTTTAAATGCTTCATGTTTTATTATGTTTTTATATACAGTCGTACCTTGGTTTTCGAACTGCTTAGTTCTCAAATGTTTTGGCTCCCGGACGCCGCAAACCAGGAAGTGACTGTTCCAGTTCGCGAACTATTTTCGGAAGCCGAACATCTGACGGGGCTTCCACAGCTTCTGATTGGCTGCAGGACCTTCCTGCAGCCAATCAGAATCCACGCTCTGCTTTCTGAATGTTTTGGAAGTCGAACGGAGTTCTGGAACGGATTCTGTTCGACTTCCAAGGTACGACTGTATATTGGCAGCCTCCCAGACTCACTGGGACAACCCAGTCAGATGGGGGGGTATTATTATTATTATTATTATTATTATTGAATAGGACGCCCCTATTTTTATCAGATAAATGTTGAAGGGTATGGAGAAATGAAAAGTGGCGGCTGCTTCCGGGTTCAGGCAAGATCCCGCGAGAACTCCATGAAATTTTGGGGAACTCTTATGAGATCTTGTCATGGGCTGGCACTTTCCCATTTTGCCTCAGGTGGCAAAACAGAACAGGCCACCCCTGGGCACAAGCACCTCTGAGCACTTTCGCTGGGTGCTAGACGTTACGAGGAAAAACGCAGGACTCTCAGCCTCACATGATGTGAATCTTATTCATTTAATGCGTTTATATCCCGCCATTCTCCCTACATTTCCGAGCACAATTCAAAGTGTTGGTGCTGACCTTGAAAGCCCTAAACAGCTTCGGTCTAGAAGACCTGAAGGAGCGTCTCCACCCCCATCATTCAGCCCGGAGGTCCAGCTCCGAGGGCCTTCTGGCAGTTCCCTCCCTGTAAGAAGCGAGGTTACTGGGAACTAGGCAGAGGACCTTCTCGGTGGTGGCGCCCTCCCTGTGGAACACCCTTCTGTCAGATGTCAAGGAGATAAACAACTATCTGATGTTTAGAAGACACCTGAAGGCAGTGGCGTAGCGTGGGGGGTGCAGGGGGGGCCGGCCGCACCGGGCGCAACTTCTGGGGGGGCGCGCTCGCTGCCTCTGGAGTTGCCGAAGAGCCTCGGGCGCAGGTTGTAGCAGAGCCCCATGTCTCGCGGAACCGACGAGCTGGCAGCGGCTCTCAACGCTCGCCGCGGTCCCCGCGCATCAGGGCCGCGGAGGGCGCGCCAGGCAGCCCCTCCTCACCGACGGGCAGCGTTCGCCTGCGGGGCTCGGCCAGCGCGCTGGGCTGGCCGCGTGGAGTCGCCGAGGAGCCGCCGCCTGCCATGCCGCCCTGGCTGCTTCAGCCGCGTCCGACAGCCGGCTCGAGGCTCCTTCCGGCCGGGTCTCCCGACGGGGCGCTGCGGGCGGAGGCTCCGGGTCGCTGTCTGGACGCGCGCAGCCCGCCAAACGCGCCACCGGCGGCGAATGAAGCGTCCAGCCGGAGCCACCTGCGCTCTAGTGCCTGCGCGCCAAGACCGCCCACCCGCCCCGACGGGGCCCACCCACCCGCTCCGGAGGCCGGCCGACGCACTGGCCCCAGAGGCGCCCCCTCCCCGCGCCAGAAAGAAGCCACGTCGGGGCTAGCCGGGCCGGGGAGGGAGACCGAGAAGGCTGCGCCGCGACGCCCAAAGACGCGCGTCTTGGCGCAAAGGGGCCCGCGGCACCCAGACGCGGAAGGGACCCTCTCCCCCTGACCCGCCACTGAACTGCAATTCCCAGCTCCCTTGGCAAATCCCAGTCCCCAATCCCCAAGATGCTTTATTTGAGGCAGGGGTCCTTTAATTGCAAAAACAACACCACGGAGGGCAGTAGTCACCACGAAGTTTGCCCCAGAGTAGAGCCGTCAGTATTAATGACCATGGTTAGGGGTTAGGGGGCGCAAATTACTTGCCTTGCCCCGGGTTAGGGGGCGCAAATTACTTGCCTTGCCCCGGGTGCTGACAACCCACGCTACGCCGCTGCCTGAAGGCAGCCCTGCTTAGGGAAGTTTTTTTCAATCTATTCTCAACTGCAATTGCTATCTCAGGTGTCCATTTTTTTCTGCACAATGCTGAATCATTTGCTTTATCTATTTCCTGTCTATGTAAGAGCACGGAATTGAATTTTGGCCAGTAGTGGAGACAGTAGTGGAGAAAGAAACAAACAACTATCTGATGTTTAGAAGACACCTGAAGGTAGCCCTGTTTGGGGAAGTTTTTAATGACTGATGTTTTAATGTATTTTTAATCTTTTGTTAGAAGCCGCCCAGAGTGGCTGGGGAAACCCAGCCAGGTGGGCGTGGTATAAATATAATTTATTATTATTATTATATTGTCGTCATCCCCCCCCCCCCGCTTGAAATGCAAGGACAGGACCGTAAGTGCAAAATCAGTGCACTGCACTCCATCCTGCCCGGGACACAGGTAACGTACCATGGAGAGAATGACCACCGCAGGAAGGAACCCCATGATGACGTAGCACACCAGCTCCACCAACTTGTATCTGGAAGAAAGGAAAGCAACTTCTTTTGAGATGCAAATGAAGTACCGGGCAGGCTGGATTCGTTTACGAGAAATCCGGGTTCAATTTTCCATCATTTCCCCCGCAATTAAAAACAGGAGGTGTACATAAGGGACAAAAATCTGGGCTTGTGAAAAGTATTTCGTTCCACGAGGGGGTGCTGTAAGCCAACTTTGCGCCAGCCGTAGATCATCGTAAGGGTTTAGCCGCACATGGTTTGCCTTGTTAGATTGCTAGTTCCTTCATTTGAGGGGTAGGGACCACAGTACAGTCCTACTGACCGGTGACATGTCGATTTACCCAGAGCTAAACTCTGCTTTTCAGCTAGTAATGTGAAAAGGTATTCCGAAACACTTACATGTTTGCTGTTTCACAATTTATTATTATTATTTACTTATATAATAACAGGCCCACCAAGTGTCCCTATTTTCCAGGGACGGTCCTAGATTTACAGAAGCCGTCCTGGTTTCTGATTTGATTCTGGAATGTCCCACTTTTCCTTAGGACGTCCCTATTTTCACCAGAGAAATGTTGGAGGGTATGCAATAAAACAAAACAAAATATAACAACAGAGGCCAGATAAAATAGAACATAAAGGAGCACCAACATGAACACAATCCATGACTATCACAAGGTTTCCAGGAGCTTTTTTTAAAAAAAAAATATTCTTTAAATATTCCCCAATCCTTATAGACTTTTTGTTTTGACTGGCCTCTTACTCTTCCTGTCGCTTTCGCTAGCTGCAGATATTCTACCACTAGGATTTGCCAATCTTCCGTGTTGGGTATTGTTGTGTTTTTCCAATTTCTTGCTACTAGAATATTTAGAAAACTATGGAATAAAAGGAAACATCTTGGCAGAATTAGACTGATCCCTGTATTGTATAAATATAAGTTCGTAGGGAGGTAAAAAGAAATTATATAAGAAATATGGAACTGTGCAGTATAAAGTAATGGATAAAGTACAGTGAGATTAATTGGAAGTCAGTTTTAAAATTCTTCTCTATAAGTTTTATAACTGTGTTCAGTATCAGGAGTATATATGATGATAATTATATTAATCTTCTTGTATCTTATAGTGTGGTGGTTTGTCTGAGTTTTCTGTTATTGGTTTGTTTGATTGTATGTTTGTTTACTTGTATGTACGACTGTTTTCTCATAAATGTATTTATTTTAAATTAATAAAGATATATTTAATTTTTAATTTTTTTTAAAAAAAACAAGGTTTCAAGGAACTTAAGTGGGTCTACATTGCCCTGTACCTTATTACCCCATTACATTATAAAAATGCTCCATTTCTCAATGAAGACATTATCTTGCTGTCAGTCCTCCAGCTTTCTCTCCTTCCTGGGTGGATTCGCCTGGAAGTCCTTTTGCACTCAGTGGAGCTTACTCCCGAGTAGGAGCGCCTGAGCCGAGTTGCCGGCACACCAAGCCCAAATTGCCATCCGCTCGCCCTATTCCTTCAAGTAGCCAAGGGCCAGGGGCCTAGAGCATGGAAAACTGTAGTCTAACAACATCTGGAGGTTTTCCTTTTCCTTTTTTTGTAATATTTTTATTAGGTTTCCAATTTACATAGTTAAAGCACAACCTTATTTTAACTCATGGGTCTTTGCTCCTATGAGCTAATCGACTTCCCTCCCTCCTGCCTCCTGGTTACCATAATTCCATTCTGCGTCATAGCAGTTATACTTTTTTCCTATTTGCATTTCATTCATCTCCATTGTCACAATATTAAATGAATATATTAAAAGTATCAATCTGATCATATTTTGCTTTCAACCCAATTTTAAGCTGTATTTTAGTCGATTGTTGAATTTTATGTCTTAATATATTATATATTTTGATGTTAGGAAATAAATTATCATCATCATCATCATCATCATCATCATCATCATCATCTAGAAGCATTGCTGCCTTGTTGGTAGCCATTAATAGCCTAATCCACTAATCCATGAATCTTCTTTTAAAGCCATCTAAGATGGTGGCCGCGGGTGGCACTGTGGGTAAAACCTCAGCACCTAGGACTTGCCGATCTCATGGTCGGCGGTTCGAATCCCCGTGGCGGGGTGAGCTCCCGTCGTTCGGTCCCAGCTCCTGCCCACCTAGCAGTTCGAAAGCACCCCCGGGTGCAAGTAGATAAATAGGGACCGCTTACTGGCAGGAAGGTAAACGGCGTTCCGTGTGCTGCGCTGGCTCGCCAGATGCAGCTTTGTCATGCTGGCCACGTGACCTGGAAGTGTCTCAAGACAGCGCTGGCTCCTGGCCTCTAGAGTGAGATGAGCGCACAACCCCAGGGTCTGTCAAGACTGGCCCGTACGGGCAGGGGTACCTTTACCTTTACCTTTACCTTTAAGATGGTGGCCATCATTGCCTCAAGTGGGAAGGAGTTCCGCAGACTAACTCTGCGCCACGCGAAGAAACCTGGGACCTTCTGCGTGCAAAGGACTTCTGCCCTGTCACTGTGCCTCCACCCTTCTTGTCGGCACTCAGCGCCCTCGGGGGCATAGCGAGGTTTCGACTCACCGTTCATGGAAAAAGAAAACGTAGATGGTCCCGACAGAGGCCATGATCCAAATGATCCAGCGCATGTGGGAAGCCCAGGGTCCCAACTCCCGCAGATTCAGCCTGGGAGAAGAACAGAGACCATTGAGTGCTTGAGAGAAACAGGAGCCTGGAAAGGGGACGAGAAAGAGACAAACACAGAGGAGGAAACACACAATTCCAGAACGAGGAGGGAGGGGGGACTGCAATGCTTACCTATGGATATTATTATTATTATTATTATTATTATTATTATTATTATTATGGCATAGGATGTCATTCATGTCAGCCAAGGGCCTGGTTGAAAAGGGACATTTTTGCCTGGCACCTAAAGGTGTATAACAAAGGCGCCAGGTGAACTTCCCTGGGGAGAGCATTCCACAGACGGGGAGCCACTGCAGAGAAGGCCCCGTTCTCGTGTTGCCACCCTCTGGACCTCTCGAGGAGACGACACACAAAGAAGGGCCTCAGAAGATGATCTCAGGGTCCGGGTAGTTCATATGGGAAGAGGCGGTGAGGCATCTGATCAAGGCCTGTATTTTAAAATGAGCTTAAAGATTTGCAAATGTTTCATGCCAGCTGGCTAAGGACTTTGGCAGTTGTTTATCCTCCTGGACAAAGGGCCCCTCTGATTTATAGCAAGTAACAGGAGACAGGTTTCTCAAAGTTGTAAAAGGGAAATACAGGCTGGGAGCAAAGGTTACACTGACCCTACATATTACAGAATACAATCAAGCTGCAAAAACACTAATTAAGAGTTGGTAAATAGTAAGATTTATTGTTTAACAGAAAATAATACCATGTGCCTCCCATCAGACAAAGAGCCATATTTTCCTAAGGTTTAAGAGCTAATGGGAAAAGCAGCTGGCTGGCAAAGGGGGGTAATTTGAAGAGGTTTTTAAGCTGTTTTTTTACTGAGTTCTTTTTTACTTTGCAAAGGCCTTTTCCTTTTAAAAAGCTATTTATGTTATGTATGATATTTGTTGTCTGAATGCAGTAGGCAAAGGATCTAGAAAGTGAGAAATGTTAGATTCTTGACGTGCCCGAAGATTAAGGCATTCTGGGAAATGATCTATAATGAACTTAAAAAGGTATTTAAATATACCTTTACTAAGAAACCAGAGGCCTTTCTCTTGGGCATTGTCGGCCAAGGGGTGTTAAAGACGGATGTAACTTTCTTTATGTATGCTACAACAGCAGCTAGAATACTCATTGCAAAGTACTGGAAGACACAGGATCTACCCACACTGGAAGAATGGCAGATGAAGGTGATGGACTACATGGGCTTGGCAGAAATGACGAGCAGAATCCGAAACCAGGGAAGAGAAGCAGCGGAAGAAGAATGGAAAAAGTTTAAGGACTATCTAAAGAAATATTACAAAATTAATGAAAGTTAGAATGATGTTGGACTGGAAAGTAAATGGTTACTATTAGCAATGGTTAAGACAAGGAGAATAAGGAAGATTAGTTTAAATTTAAAGTAAAATAAGGGAAGATTTGCTGAGTAATTGATTAGAATTTGGAATACAGAAAAGGGAGGCATGAGGAAGTCGAGGAAGAAAGGTTTAAGAAATTAGGATATGAAATGGTACTTGTTTTTCTTGTTTTGTTTTTGTTATTGTTTGTTTATGTATTTGTTGTTGTTATGTATTATGTATTGTTTGTGTGATTATAAAAACTGTTTAATAAAAATATTAAAAAAAAAAAAAGAAATGTTAGATTCTTATGTTAGATTCTTATTTCATTGATGGTGTGTGAGAATGTGAACCCAAGATCTCTGTTTAGATAAAACATAATACCACGAGCCATCTGTTTTAGCCATTTGTTTTGGAATGTAGGGGCAAAAGGTGATCTGGTAATTAAGGTGCCTTGTCGAGGCAAATGTAAGATATATGGCTACTTGTCTGCCATTTATGGATAGAAGGAAATATAGCTCTTTGTCTCCCATAAAAGGTAATAGGAAATGGGTGTATCTTTTATGATTGGTTCTAGCAAACAGCCAATAGGAATTTCAACCAGGCTGATTGGACAGAGGCAGCCAAAGGAGGAGCAAGGGGGCTGGGTTGAGGAAATATAAGTGTTGGCCATCAGGGCTGGAGGGCAGGCAGAGCTTTGGTAACCATATACCACTGTGCCTATCATTTATTTGTCTGACAAATAAATTATTATTTTAATTTCTCTATTGCTGCGTTGAATATTTCATTCCAGCTAAGCGTTAACCACAAGCAGGGTGCTACAGCGGTCCTTGAGGTATTGCGGTCCTGAGCCATTTAAGGCTTTATAGGTCAAACCCAGCACTTTGAATTGAGCCCGAAAACTGATTGGTAGCCAGTGCAGTTGGACCAGGATTGGTGTAAGATGCTCAAACCGTCTTGCTCTGGTGAGGAAATGGCTCTGAATTCTGCACTAGCTGAAGTTTCCGAACAATTTTCAGAGGCTTCAGATGGGGATCATGTGGCTGGCTTCATGAAATAATAACAAATATTATATCTATTATTATTACACATGTATAGACCATTTATCCCCCAAGGAGCTCAAGGTGGTGCTACATGGTTCTCCTCCCTCTCCATTTAACCCCCACAACAATCCTGTGGGTTAGGCTGTGAAGGCAGTGACTTGCCCTAGGCTTGAACCTTGGTCTCCTAGTCCAGTACTCTAACCACTACACTACACTGCCCCTCTTCAAGTTTCTGAAAGGCTGGGTAGACAGCTTGCGAGAACTCACCAAGGGGCGTAGGAGGCAGCTATGAAGAAGTAGATGACCATTCTGTCAAACATGTGCAAGCAATGCTCCACAGTCCTGCAGAAGGGAGGGAGAGAGAAAGAACACTGTTTCATAAAGGTGGGGTGGAGTCAGTCTGGATGATACCTAGGGGCCCCTTCCAAACTTCTAATCCTGTGCAGGTGAGGCTACATTAACAGGAAAAGCAGCCAGACAAGCGCCACCATTTCCATGTCCAAATGAGTTGACATGGAGACAAATGGGCTGGCCTTTCCCCACCTCACCTGTGTGGGATGTGTTACGTAGCAGTCAAGTACAACATTCCTTGTTTTCCTAGAGTGGACATGCGGGGGAATGTTTGGTCCAGCTAGTCGAAAACTTCCTGTTTCCTCCTGGCCTGTGTTGGCATGCAGAGGGTTGCAAGGCCAGCTGGCTAGCCCCAGCTGGGTCGTCTCCTTCCAACCATCCCACTGCAAAGACCCATCGGCCTCTGCTTTGACAAAAATCAGCAACCCAGGCTTCAAAGCCAGGGCACACTATATCAGCAGAGCAAACTGCGCACACAGAATAGGCGTGAGGCTTGTGGAAGCATACTACAACTATGGATTTATTATTCATAAATCAAGACAAAGAAACATGTCGTCTCTCTCTTTGTCTTCTCAGAGAGACAGAGAAAAACAAAAGCTATACACACAACGGAAGTTCCCAGCAAGCTGTGCTGGTATGTAAACAGACATGTGACATGCAATAGTTCCATGTCTGCAACGAAGGGTGGAATGGAATTTTCCAACAGCCTAGAGCATCCTTCCTCTTGCATGTGACCAGAGGTGGGCGTGACCTTACCTGTCCAGGTAACAAAAGCACAAGGCACGTTGCACACTCTCTCTCTTTTGACTTCCTCCATCGTTGGAGCAGCTTTTTAGCTAGAGATGCTCTGTTGGCTTCCAGAGGACACTGGGATTGTCCCCATATAGGATAGATCCACATGTGCATGCTTTGTAACTAAGTCTGCCTTCTGGGATCCAACTGTGAACTGATGATGTGAGTAAACTTATTTTATATACTTTACACAAGATTGTGGCGTTTTCATTCTTTTAAGAGGGATATAAGGGGACTTAAAGGTAAAGGTAAAGGGACCCCTGGCCATTAGGTCCAGTCGTGGCCAACTCTGGGTTTGTGCGCTCTTCTCGCTTTATTGGCTGAGGGAGCCGGCGTACAGCTTCCGGGTCATGTGGCCAGCAGGACTAAGCCGCTTCTGGCGAACCAGAGCAGCACACGGAAATGCTGTTTACCTTCCCACCGGAGAGGTACCTATTTATCTACTTGCACTTTGACGTGCTTTCGAATTGCTAGGTTGGCAGGAGCAGGGACTGAGCAATGGGAGCTCACCCCGTTGCGGAGATTCAAACCGCCGACCTTCTGATCGGCAAGTCCTAGGTTCTATGGTTTAACCCACAGCGCCACCCACGTCCCATAAGGGGACTTACCAGGAACCTAATATTGAGAGGCTTAAACAAGCCTGCAACCAGCTATCTGCTGTGTGTTTAAAAGGGGAATGTGAAACTCTGCTAAGTAAAGGAACTTGCTAGCACAAGTTAGGAAGGATGTTAATAAACAATATACAGTGGTACCTCGTGTTAAGTACTTAATTCGTTCCGGAGGTCCGTACTTAACCTGAAACTGTTCTTAACCTGAAGCACCACTTTAGCTAATGGGGCCTCCTGCTGCTGCCGCGCCACCGGAGCACAATTTCTGTTCTCATCCTGAAGCAAAGTTCTTAACCTGAATCACTATTTCTGGGTTAGCGGAGTCTGTAACCTGAAGTGTATGTAACCTGAAGCACATGTAACCCGAGGTACCACCGTATCCTCTCCTGCCTCCCTGAACATTCCCACAACCTGGCCGGCTGCTACGCCATCCTAGGATGGAGACCAAGAGGCCAAGGTGGTCTCTCTGCTTGCTGCTGGAAGCTGGAGAGACAGGAGGCCTGCCTTGCTCAAAGAGCAAGCGAGCTCCATTGCCGCCATCGCCCACCCTTGCGCAGCAGACGTCAGAGTTACCGCAAGTGGCTCTTCTTCCAGGAGATGGTGTGGAAGATGGTGGAGACGATGAACAAGCCAGATAGCCCAAAGCCATAGATCCAGGCAGAGATGGTCTCCCAGGGGTTGTCCGAAAGAACGTGGAGGATGGAGCTCCCCAGGATGCTGGGAATGATCCAGAACTGAGAGGAAAAGGAAAGGAAAGGAAAGGTCTTCATGTCCCCCTTGATCTGGTCACAACTAGCAGATTTCTCTCTCTCTCTTTCTCTCTTTTTTAAAAATATTTTTATTAAACAATTTCAACATAACAATTTATCAATCCAAATATTCAATTACATTATTTTTGTTGTTGGTATTTTGTTATCTTTCCATTTTTGGGCTAGTAATATTCTAGCCACTGTTGTCGCATACATGAATAACTTCTGCTCTTTTGGCAAGTCTTGGCCTCTAATGCCTAGCAAGAAAGCTTCTGGCCTTTTAACAAATGTTATATGCAATATTTTTTTCATTTCATGGTAAATCATTTCCTAAAACCTTTTGATTATTTTACAATTCCACCACATGTGAAAAACCGTGCCTTCTTTTTCTTTACACTTATATTGTAATTTTATGCTTTGAACCGCCCTGAGATCTATGGATGAAGAGCAGTAAACAAATTTATAATAATAGTAGTAGTGATAATAATAATAATAATAATAATAATAATAATAATAATAATAATAATAAACAACTCACAGCATGTGTGGCGCAATTGGCTGCATGTTCATATTCTGTGGGCTGGTATCTCCGGTTGGGCGGCACTCTGTGGTTCATAAACCTTGAAGGAGGAGAGATGGAGAAGAGAGGCGGAAGTTCAGTGAACAGGTTGGTCTGCAAGTAACAGTCTGAATCTCACTAGAATGATGGATACAAAAACTATGCAGAAATGGCAAAACAAGAAGAATAAGAAATCAAGATAACAAACTTTTTTTTTATAAAAGAGTGTAAATGGTTTATTGAATATGTACAGACAAATTGTAAACAGATAAAAAACACTGGCAGGATTATTGTAATAACTTGCAGTTACATAAGGGTAGATATTTAAAGGAGGTAAATAAATGAGTAAGTTAACTGAATTTGGATATGCAGAAGATATTAAAAATAAATTTAAGGAACCACAGAAAGAGGGGAAAGGAAGCCAAGTTCTGAAATGTCAAAATGAGTGTAAAGTCAGTGAAATGAATATATCTGAAAAGTATAAATGATTTTTTTTACAAAAAACCCCAACTAGAATGGATTCTTTGCCCACCCTCATGAGAAATGATCACTAATAATATTAATAGTAATAAAATACCAATTATATTTAAGTTAGTTCTTATAATTAATATTTATTTATTGCTAAATTTGCTGGTTGTAATTTAAGTATGTGTTGTTGTTTCTTGAAAGCTTCTCTAATTTTTTATTTTCTATAGAAATATTACATACATGCCAAAAAAGAGTAGTTATACAAATAATACAGGTTACGGAATACCAAAAGCTACTAATAAGAAAAAAATACAAAAAATAAGAAAATGATACATATTGAAAAGAAAAAGAAAGAAGAGATTTTTTTTAAAGTCAAAAGGAAAATAGAAGTTGTTGACTTCCTTTGACCACTATACAGTTTATATGATATTATATCTTTAGTTGTCTGTAATCATTTTGCATTAATTAACTTACAATATTTTAAGCAAAGAAACCAAACACATACATAAAAATTTATAATGTTTCTTTATGTATGTGTTTGGTTTCTTTGCTTAAAATATTGTAAGTTGCTTTGCATTGCTGTGGTGAGGAGAGAGCAACTGGTAGATTTAATAAATATGGACAAAGGACATTTGGTATACTGTAATAGACAATTTTCATCTTGGCAAAAGTTATGGAAGGAAGACTTAAAGTTTACAGCGTGCTAAACGTTGAAAGAAAACTATACAAAAATTATTTGGCGATCACTCGTAGCCGAGTAAGATTGTCTTCCATAAACACGGTTTTAACAATGAGTCGATGTACCGTTGACATTTGACACCTACGAGGTTACCAAAAATGTATAGAACTGCTACCAGTATATGTTGGAAATGTAAAGAAAGAGAAGGCACTTTCTACCACATGTGGTGGACATGCAAAATAACGAAAGCTTTCTGGGAAATGATATATAATGAGTTGAAAAATATGTTCAAGATAACCTTTGTGAAAAAACCAGAAGCTTTTCTATTAGGAATTAGAGGTGATGAAATACCAAAGGACTTGAAAAGACTATTTATGTACGCGATGACAGCTGCAAGGATGCTTTTTGCACAGAGATGAAAAGAAGACAAAGTCCCAACCAGAGAAGAACGGAAAATCAAGATGATGGACCATGCCGAAATGGCAAAATTAAATAAACAAACAAACCCCTGTGTTGCAAAGAGTACGTCAGCAATGTCTATGCAACACATAGCTGCCAAGTGTCCCTTATTTGAAGGGACAGTCCCTTATTCCAGCGCCATGCCCCGCTGCTGTCCCTTATTGATGGATGTCCCTTAAATGTCCCTTAAAGGATGTCCCTTAAATTTCAAAGGAAGCAGCTCCTCTCCCTCCCTCCCTGCTGGCCAGGGAGGAGGGAGGATCCAACTGTGTTGCTTGGCTGTGTTACTCACCCAATAAGAAGTCTAAGAACGACTGGGGGGTGGAGCTTGCATGTCTTGTGTGTGGCTAGTTAATGCAAGCTGAGGGGTTTTTTGAATGCTGGACGCCATTTTGTTGCATGTGCTGCTGCAAACTTTGCAGTGCAAAGCCAGACCGGGGAGCCATCTTAAGTTGAGGCTGCATAGGCCTTGTGGTGCATGTGATTCAGATTCTAGTCAGTTGAACCTCTGGTTACAAAGTTGGTTGGACAGTGTTCTCGAAGCTACCAGCATGAGTTTGACCAGACTGCAGGAAGACAGGAAGACTGGAGTGCCTGGAACAGGTGAGGCTGCAGGTCCCTTATTTTAGCTGCTGGTCCCTTATTTTCAAGGCTGCTGGTCCCTTATTTTCAAATCTGTAAGTTGACAGCTATGATGCAACACAATGACCATGTACATACGGAATAGACAATCTTTATAGAATTCCTTCAAACCATAACAAGTACAAAATGAAATCTTTAGTCTCAAAGTCTCTGAAAATCTTTAAATGAAGCAAGGTACCAGACTTAGTACGATGAAAGACAAGCTGTGTATTCCAGATATTGACTACTGTTTTGTAGAATTCTTCATCAACATGGTGGCTACATTATTACATGAGCACTGTTCCACAGCATTTGATATTTTCATTTACATACATTCATTCGAAATAAGATAGGTTTATGAAGCAATTATATATCCTCCTACCACGCTGACGAAGAATTCTACGAAACAGTAGTCAATATCTAGAATCACTGATCAGTGTTGGACATCATATTTGCTGAATACACAAAGCTTCACAGCTGGGCACCACAATTTAAGTTGACAAGCTAGAAGGTGTGCAGAGGAGGGAGACCAAGATTATCAAGGGTCTGGAAACCAAGCCTGATGAGGAGCAGTTGAAGGAGTAGCCTGGATGTTTAGCCTGGAGGAGACTGAGAGGAGACAGGATAGCCATCTTCAAATATCTCAAGGGCTCCTACATGGAAGATGGAGCCAGCTTGTTTTCTCCTGCTCTGGAGGGTAGGACCTGAACCCATAGCTTCAAGTTATGAGAAAGAAGATTCCAAAGAAACATACGGGGGGGGGCACTTTCTGCCAGCAAGAGCCACTCAACTATGGAACCGTCTCCCTTGGGAAGTTGTGGACTCTCCTTCCTTGGAGGTTGTTAAGCAGAGGTGGGATGGCCATCTGTCTCAGATGCTTTAGCTGAGATTCCCGCATTGCAGGTGTTGGACTGCATGACCCCTGGAGGTACCGTTCAACTTTACAATTCTGTGACCTGTCCCCTGTTTCCCTGGGCAAGACCTTCCCCCGTAGCTTCATTCCTTGCCTCGATAAGCTGTGCTAACCCACCCTAGGACTCCTTGGAAAAAGGGGAGCTAGTTGTTGTTGTTGAGTCGTTTAGTCGTGTCCGACTCTTCGTGACCCCCTGGACCAGAGCACGCCAGGCACTCCTGTCTTCCACTGCCTCCTGCAGTTTGGTCAGACTCATGCTGGTAGCTTCCAGAACACTGTCCCACCATCTTGTCCTCTGTCGTCCCCTTCTCCTTGCGCCCTCCATCTTTCCCAAAATCAGGGTCTTTTCCAGGGAGTCTTCTCTTCTCATGAGGTGGCCAAAGTCTTGGAGCCTCAGCTTCAGGATCTGTCCTTCCAGTGAGCACTCAGGGCTGATTTCCTTCAGAATGGAGAGGTTTGGTCTTCTTGCAGTCCATGGGACTCTCAAGAGTCTCCTCCAGCACCATAATTCAAAAGCATCCATTCTTCGGCGATCAGCCTTCTTGATGGTCCAGCTCTCACTTTTAATTGTGCTTTACTAATAACTCTCTTCATAAACTAGACTCCTGCGGGAAAAGTGCAAGCAGGATTCAAACACAAGAGCAACTCTCCGCTGCTGTGGTTTCCAGCAACTGGAACCCAGAGCCATTTACTGGTGGGGATGGAGGGTTTGTGGTCCTGCAAAGCGGCTCCCATCAGCTCCAGGCAGGACAGGGATGCTGGGAGCATGTGGTCCAACAGTTTTGGGTACCAGAGGTTCCCCATCTCTGCTCTCTGGGGTCTCAGGAGACAGCTCCTTTCTCTAAGTGGAGATGGCATTGGGGATGGAAGCTGGGCCTTCTGCATGCAGAGCAGGTGTCCCGCTCCTAAGCAATGGAGTCTTGCCAGGGGACCATTCATCCCCCCTTGAATGCAACAGCTAGAAAAGGGGAGGAAATACCCCCATCCACTGGCTGTCTGGCATTCGGCACAAGATATTTCCTCCCGAATCCTTGCGAGCAAACACACACACAAAGGAAGGGAATGCGGGAGGCTGGTGTTGGACTTGTCTTTGATTTTGAGGGACAAGCGGCCCTTTGTTTCTGAGCCCAGAAAGCTGGGAACTTGAGGTAATTCTTTTTAAATCTCTCTCTCTCTCCCTCTCTCTCGGGGAAGCAGGAGAAGAGAAGGGGGCGAACAGGGTTGTGAGAAGCCTTCAGCCGCCTCAACAAGCCTCCCATGTTAATCTCAGATGTTTGCCCATCTCTCCGCAATCTTTGAGGTCGGGGAGGGTTGCCAACTGTCCAGCTGCTTGCTGCTAGTGCAGCTTTGAAATTAGCTCAATTAGTAGAGGGCCTTGTTTCTCTCCACACTCTGAATGGGTTTCATTTTTCTTCTTCTTGTAATAATAATAAGATAATGCTTGAAAGCACAAGAGCTGGCAAACCAGTGTGCTGTCTACAGGGCTGAATCAATACCTTAGGGGCCCTAAGCAATGAGAAGATTTTAGTGGCACCCATATGTACAGTCATAAGGGATGTGGGTAAGGGATGCGGTTTGTAATTCAAAACCAAATTATATACATAGTAATAATTTCGTTTTGAATTACAGTGGTACCTTGGTTCTCAAACTTAATCCATTCCAGAAATCCGTTCCAAAACTAAGGCACGCTTTCTCATAGAAAGTAATGCAAAATGGACCGATCCATTCTGGACTTTTAAAAACAACCCCTAAAACAACAATTTAACATGGATTTTACTATCTAATGAGACCATTGATCCATAAAATGAAAGCAATAAACAATGTACAGCAGTCATGCAATCAAACAAAAACAAAAACGGAAAATAAACAGCAAAAACAGACAGACCTCAGCGTAACACTCAAATTGGAAGTGCGGCACTCAAAACAGAGCACATTCGGCTTCCGAAAAAAGTTTGCAAACCGGAACACTTACTTCTGGGTTTGCAGTGTTCGGGTTCCAGGTTGTTCGGTTACCAAGGCGTTTGAGAACCAAGGTACCCTTGTACATATAAAGGTAAAGGGACCCCTGACCATTAGGTCCAGTCGCAGATGACTCTGGGGTTGTGGTGCTCATCTCGCTTTATTGGCCGAGGGAGCCGGCGTACAGCTTCCGGGTCATGTGGCCAGCATGACTAAGCTGCTTCTGGCGAACCAGAGCAGCGCATGGAAATGCTGTTTACCTTTCTGCCAGAGTGGTACCTATTTATCTACTTGCACTTTGACATGCTTCCAAACTGCTAGGTTGGCAGGAGCAGGGACCAAGCAACGGGAGCTCACCCTGTCGCAGGGATTCGAACCACTGACCTTCTGATCAGCAAGTCCTAGGTTCTGTGGTTTAACCCACAGCGCCACCTGTGTCCCTATACAAGTGACAATAAAGTATTTCAATTTCAATTTAATTCATTCAGGTGGCAGGATCCCCCTCTCCGTATGTTCTTCTGAAATGCAACAGGTTTGTCCCCTCCGAGGCACCAGAGTTGCCTAATTCTTTGCCTCACTACATTCAGCTGGCCTCTCACTATGCCCCTTTCATTACCAGGTAGAGACATTTCCACCAGATTGCTTATATGGAAAGAAATGAAGGGAACGAAAACAGGCCCCTTTGACCTCCACAACTGAGAGTTGCTGTGTGTGTGTGTGTGTGTGTGTGTGTTTTGACCCTCTTGCCCCCGGTCTCGTGTGCTTTTCTCGCTCTTGCTGCCAAACCACGTTGAATTTTGCTGATGGGGTTTTCAAGCGCCACCCCCAAAGACCACGATGCATTTCTTTTTCTAAGCGTGGGTTTGAAACGATTGATCGGTAAGCCGCCTTGAGGGTCCCGTCTGCGTCAAGGAATCCATTAATAAACTCGGGGGCTGGCTTCCCCAGGCTTGGGGAAACGGATTGACACTGATGGAACTCAAAGCCTCTTTATGTATCCCATTCCGCGCCCCACGTCTCCCTCAGATCCAGGTTCCCGGTTCAAAAAGAGACCTCCAGGCTGCCTCCCCTCAAAGCATTTCTCCTCCACACAGCGCAGCAAATAGCTCTGAGACAACAGCGCATTATTCTCCTGTTGTGGTTGCCCAGCAACCTTGGGCGCCTCACTAGAACCCCCCATTTGGGTGATGTGGGGGAAATGAAATCCTTTCTGTGTCTCCTGGGCACCCAGGGCTTCAGAGTGATGTCACGGTTTCCACAGAAACATACAGGAGGTTATTTTTTTTAATTAAAAAAAAACACCCCTAAACACTGTTCTTTTATTTATACGCATTTAAGCTCCCCTTCTTGGGAGAAAAGCAATGACAAACCTAGATAGCATCTTAAAAAGCAGAGACATCACCTTGCCAACAAAGGTCTGTATAGTTAAAGCTATGGTTTTCCCAGTAGTGATGTATGGAAGTGAGAGCTGGACCATAAAGAAGGCTGATCACACGACTAAACGACTAAACAACAACAACAACAAAAGTAATAGAGAAATTAAGAAATGTAAATTAAGTGATAAAGATTGAAAAATCTTCAGATGCGGTTGATGGAAGTCCAGAACAGTATATAAGATAAGAAAGTATGGTATATGATTTTTGGAAATTATTTGTAAAACTATATTTGAATGCATGCATGGCAGGAAGGCATTAATTTTAATGCATGCAGTGCACTTAAAGAAAATGTTATGAAAATGATGTAGAGATGGTATTTAACACCAGCAAAACTGGCTAAAATGTTCAAGACAAGAACCAATGCATGTTGGGAATGTAAGGAAAGGGAGGGTATTTTCTACTACCACATGTGGTGGACTGGTAAAGAGGTAAAGGCTTTCTGGGAAATGGTGTATAATGAGCTAAAGAAAATGTTTAAAAATCCTTTTGTTAAAAAACCAAAGCCTTTTTATTGGGGATAGTGGGTGAAGAGATACCAAGGGAAGATAAAAGACTGTTTATGTATGCAACAACTGCGGCAAGAATTCTTTTAGCCCCAAAATGGAAACAAGAAGAAGTACCAACGAAAGATGAGGGGCAGATGAAGATGATGGACTTTGCAGAACTGGCAAAGCTGATGGGAAAAATCCGAAACCAGCATGATCAAGGATTCCAAAAGGACCGGAGTAAATATATACGATATTTGAAAGATTATTGCATCACCAGCAGGGTTGTCTGAAGACTTGTAATGATAAATTTCCTAACTTTCTATATTTATTTAAATTTTGAGCCGTTTTGTAATGAGTGTAATTAGAATTGGAAGACGTACAAAATGTAATGAGATAAAGGTGAATTTCGATAGCCCTGAGGCGGGAGGGAAAGAAGTCGATTGGCTCTAAAGAGCCAGGGCAGTAAAGTGGGTGATAATGATGATGTGAATGTATATAATTAAATGGAAAATAAATAAAAATAATGAATGCATGGCAGAATTTGGGGCAAGGGCAGCAGCAGCAGTGACTCAGAATGGTGCAGAATGCCGATTTTAAGATTTTAAGAAGCAGTAGGCCAATTTGGGGTGTGATTTTCATGCCTTTGGGATGAAATGAATGCCAGCAGGAAGAAAAAACAGCTAGGAAAACCAGGGTGGGGGGTAATGCCACAAGGAAGGGAAACAACAGCATGGAGAGGCTCTGAGCATCTGTCAGTGGAAGGAGTTGTCAGGGAAACCGAAGACCGAGGAAGCTAAAACGAGGAAGGCTGTGCCGCAGAAGGAGACTGGAAGGCGCAACAAATTGATGCATGTTCAGTCCCAGGCCTGCACTACCACTAAGAGAGCAACCTTTGGAGCTGGGGTCCCCAAACTAAGGTCCGCGGGCTGGATAAGGCCTGAGGAACTCATTTATCTGGCCCACGGCGCCCCCTGCCACCCGCTGCCTGCTCTTACCGGCATTGTGCTGTGCGGCACTGTGTGGCACGGCTGTCCACTTCCGGATCAGAGGAGTACCGGAAAGAGAAGAGTTTGGATTTGATATCCCGCTTTATCACTACCCGAAGGAGTCTCAAAGCGGCTAACATTCTCCTTTCCCTTCCTCCCCCACAACAAACACTCTGTGAGGTGAGTGGGGCTGAGAGACTTCAAAGAAGTGTGACTGGCCCAAGGTCACCCAGCAGCCGCATGTGGAGGAGCGGGGAAGCGAACCCGGTTCACCAGATTACGAGACTACCGCTCTTAACCACTACACCACACTGGCTCTATTTCACACTGGAAATAGCTTGTGTGCATGCACAAGTGTTGTGCGCATGCGCAAGTGTTATTTCCGGTGCACATCCGGGTTGAAGGAGGCCTGGGCACATGCACACAAGCTATTTCCGGTGCTCCAGAAATAGTGTGTGCGCATGTGTATGGGCACGCGCTCCCCTGTCCTCCGGCCCACTGGAGGCACCGGCCTGAGGCACGGTAAGTTTGCTGACCCCTGCTTAGGAGCCTACTTTCTAGCGTCAATGCTCAGTGGTAGGTATCCGTGCAGAAGGTCCCTCCTTCCATCTCTGACTGGCAACGTCCTCTCTCTGAGACCCTGCAGGGCTGTTGCCTGTCAGTGCAGACAACTGACAGCTAGATGGACCAGTAGACTCAGTATAAATCCATCCCCTGAGCTCCTTTCCAAATGCTGAGGCTCATCCCTGCTGCAACGTGTGTTCACTGTGGTGAGCAAAGGCAAGGGTGCCTCTGAGGGTGTGCAGAGAACCTTCCCTTCACTGCTGAGACACTGAGAACCAGAGGCTAGGGATAGCTTTCAAGCTGTCCTGCTCTCTTTGTAATCTCCATTGGCTTCTGTCTGTCTCGGGAGACGATGGAGGAGGATGGAGTCAAAAACGGTTGGAGAGTCACAGCGCCAGCTGTGGCTGTAGAAGCCAACAGGGGAAACAACATTTTATCTAACCTAAGCAATTTTCTCTAATGTGTTTTTAAAAATATGAAAAGAGCCTGCTGGATAAGACCAAGTCTCTTCCGGCATATTGACCAGATGCCCCCATGGGAAACCTATAAGCAGGGGTTTGATCAAACACTTGCAAGTAAGAAACTAAGTTGAAAGAGAAATAATAATGTGGAATGTAATTGAGTGCAAGATGTAATTACGAAAGAAAATTTGGTATAAAAACAAGACAAAAATTAAGCAGAAGTAATAAATGTTTGAAGAACCAGAAGGGGAAGTTGAGGGAAGTCACGGGGAGGGTTTTCTTTTCTTTTTTGTTTATATGGCAAATTGTGTTATTTGGTTGAATATTAAATTGTAAAAATCCAATAAAATTTGTTTTTTTAAAAAAGGAAAGGGAACCTGCAAGCAGGATTCGAACACAGGAACCCTTTCCCCTCCTGCATGTGTTTTAACAAACTCCAGTGGTGTTTAGGGAGCTTAGAGGAACTTTTACGCCCTCTTTAAAAATATTTTAAATTATCAGGGCATCAAGACAGGAAGGAAGATCGTCGTGGCGAGAGGGAGAGCATCCTGTCCTCCTGGCAGCTGCCCCAGTGTTTGTTTTCCTCATCCCTCCACAATCCTTTTTCCTTTTGTATCATGTCTTTTAGATATCAAGCACGCAGGCAGAGACTTTTAACGGTGCTCCGAAAATCTGGCATGCTTTGTAAGCGCTAATTACTGCAGCTGTTAATTATAATAGTCACAATAGCACTTGCTTGCTTAAAATCTGAAGCTGCCAGTTAGATTTGCACAACTGGCTAAGAAACTCCACTAAGTGTTGCACTCCAGGTAATGAAACCTTGATTTCAGCAAAGACCTCCTCGTACTTTTGTTCATCTGCTTGCAGCCAGCAGTCGGCCTTTTGCTAATTCCCCTCGGCTGGACTCTGGGTCTCTTTATCCTTTCGATCTGTAATCTGATAATGCTCTCGCTACAAGCTTTGAAAATAGGATTTTCTGTCTCCCTTCCCTCTTGCGCTTATAAACAGGCCACTTCTGGGTAGTGAATTACATTCTAAACCAGCAGAAAATGAATGCCACACCCACCTCAGAGGGCTGGAAATGAGCGTGGGAAAGATCTGCCCCATTCGTGGCAGCATGGAGGGCTTCGCCAGTAGAATGTGGCACAGCCTCTATTTTATATTTTAACTTTTTTTGTTTTGTAAAACAGTAAAAAAAGAAACTGCAGATCCAAAAAGGGGAGGGGAGAATTCCCAAATACAGGTGGTTTCATATTAACCAACATAAATCAAAGCAGTGGAGAAATAATAGAATCATATAATTTTCTGAACCGGGAAGGGTGGAGTATAAATAAATAAATAAATAAATAAATAAATAAATAAATATTATAATTGTTGAGTTGGAAGGGACACCAAGGGTCATCTAGTCCAACCCCCTACAATGCAGGAATCACAGCTAAAGCATTCACGACAAGTGGCCACCCAACCTCTGCTTAAAAACCTCCAAGGAAGGAGAGTTCGCCGCCTCCCGAGGAGGTCTGTTGCAATGTCAGGCAGCTCTTACATCAAAACGTTCTTCCTAACATTTAGTAGAAATCCCCTTTCTTGCCATGTGAAGCCCTGGGTTCGAGTCCTACCCTCCAGATCAGGAGAAAACAAGTCTGCTCCATCTTCCATGTAGGAGCCCTTCAGCTATCCGAAGAGGGCTCTCATATCACCTCTCTGCCTCCTCTTTTCCAGGTTGAACGCATCCCATCAATCGACAAAACAGAAAGGATTTCCAGCAGCGAGGAGGAAGAGAGATGGGTGGAAATAATCCCGTCTCTGCCAAAACACCTACGCATGTGCTCAAGCACGCATGTCCTGTCCCCTGTTTTTGAACAACCAAATGCATCTCCTACGCACCCATATGGAGCGCCAGGTGTTGAAAGGGCAGCTCTGCACAGATTCTGGCTTGCATGGGGCTCCCCGCCTCCCTCGCCCCTCCGGAAGAAACACACAATCTTTAAAATAAAAAAACAGCACAGGCACCTCTGCTAAAGGGAGGTTCGCTCGCAGGACAGACAACTGCAGGAAGGTTCATTCATCTTCCCCGGACTGTGGTTGCCAGTACATATGGCCAGGTATCCTGCAAGGCCTTGGCGATTCCTGAAAAGGGGAGCTCAGGTAGAAGAGGCAGGTGGTATGGCTACGTTTTACCCCTACTCCCCAGGAGGGGCTGGGCTTGTGGGCTGTGATACATATGTAGAAGACAAATACAACATTCCTCGTTTTCCTAGAGTGGACATGCAAGGGGATGTTTGGTCCAGCCAGTCAAAAACTTCCTGTTTCCTCCTGGACTGGGGCATCCTTCCTCTTGCATGTGACGAGAGGTGGGCGTGGCCTTACCTGTCCAGGTAACAAAAGCACAAGACACGCAGCCCTCCTCGCTTCTTCTCCATCTTCCTTTCATTCTTGTGAACTGCAGTGACTGCCAGTCTGCAGTCACTCCAATTAACCTCCCATATGGGGTAGACTCACATGTATATATCTTTGTAACTAAGTCTGCCTTCAGGGATCCAACTGTGAACTGATGATGTGAGTAAACTACTTTTATATACTTTACACAAGAGTGTGGCGTGTTTATTCTTTTAAGAGGGATATAAGGGAACTTAAAGGTAAAGGGACCCCTGACCATTAGGTCCAGTCGTGACCGACTCTGGGGTTGCGCGCTCATCTCGCTCTATAGGCCGAGGGAGCTGGCGTTTGTCCGCAGACAGCTTCCGGGTCATGTGGCCAGCATGACTAAGCCACTTCTGGCAAACCAGAGCAGTGCACGGAAACACCGTTTACCTTCCCGCCTGAGCGGTACCTATTTATCTACTTGCACTTTGACGTGCTTTCGAACTGCTAGGTTGGCAGGAGCAGGGACCAAGCAACGGGAGCTCACCCAGTCACAGGGATTCGAACTGCTGACCTTCTGATCAGCAAGTCCTAGGCTCTGTGGTTTAACCCACAGCGCCACCCGCATCCCTATAAGGGAACTTACCAGGTCACTAATATTGAAAGGCTTAAACAAGCCTGCGACCAGCTACCCGTTGTGCTTTTTAAAGGGGAATGTGAAACTCTGCTAAGAAAAGGAACTTGCTTACGCAAGTTAGGAAGGATAAGAATGCAAGAAGAACTGGATCAGGGCATTCGCCCATCTTGTCCAGCATCCTGTTCTCACTGTGGCTGACCAAATGCCCCAGTGGGAAACTAGCAAGCAGGATTTGAGCACAAGAGCAACTCTCCCCTCCTGAGGTTTTCAGCAACTGGGATTCAGAAAAATCGCTGCCTCCGACTGTGGAAGCCGAGCAGAGCCATTCTGGCTAGCAGCCCTCAATAGCTCTTTCCTCCTCCATAAATTTGTCCAATCCTCTTTTCAAGCCATCCAACATTCAACTTCATTGGATATCCACGAGTTCTGGTGTTATAAGAGAGGGGCAAAAACCTTTCTCCATGCCATGTCTAATTTTATAGTAGTACGACTCATGCAACACATTGGCGACTAATACACACACAATAATTGCCAAAATAATTATACATTCTTTAACAATCTTCTGAGAAAAATACAATGTCTTGTGCAAAACCACAGAAACTTGCGAACTACCCAGTCTAAGATGAACTTATACTGTCTGATTTCAATAGATGTTTCAAATGCTTAATTCAGTCTTTTGTTTTCTTTATCTTCATAAAGATACCAACAAAAGGTAAGTTTGGTGTAGTTCACAATACCAAAAGATGCTAGTGAAGTTGTCTAACTTTATAAGCTCCTGTCATGTCACAGTTCACGCACCCCTCTTCCCCAGAACACGCCTTTGCTCTCCAGTGAAACACCCGTTTAGAAGCCACCTCGAGGCCAAAGTAACAGACTACAACACAAACCCCAAATGTCTCCTTGAGGGCAGAGAAGTTATCCAAATGACCAAACACCCACACTTTAAGGGACCTTGCAGAAAGCACAGCCACTGGCTAGAATTTAAAAAAGAAGAGGTAGAGGAAGCAATCCTGCTTAATTGGTTAATAGGAGTCAGCTTAAAGTTCGAAGTCGGTGTGTCGTTCCAAAATGCTGAAAGCAAGGAGAAAGTTGATCAAATGATAATAATAATAAACCCCAGTTCTGCTGCATGGGAGATGGGATCAGAGCTGCGCCGACGAGTCCACCCTCCCGTGACCCACTTACACTCAACAAGTGTTAAAGTGGCAAAGAAGTGTAATTCACACTCGGCTGGGCATCCGCGGGTCACGCAAAACAAATGTAACCCATACCTCCAAGGTGGCAAAGACCAGGAGGAGGAAACAAGCGGAAAAACGGCTGGTGAGAGGCAGTAAGATAATACCCGGACGGGAACCTGATCGCTTCATAACTGACACTGCCTGCCATTTACGTCACAGCTGAATTCGGGACCACGGTCCAGGAGGTAAATCCATAATCCCCCGTCAGAGAGGAATGTGGCAAACGTCACGGTTACAAACGTGGGAGCTTCAAGGCAGCTGAGCTGAGACTGTTGGCCTCTTAAGTGCATGTTGGGGGGGGGCTGCATTCTTGCTGGCTTTGCTCACCACCCCCCCCCCTTACCACTTTCACCCCCTAGTCAACCCCCTCCTATTGGGGCCAGTCAACCCATGAGCAGCGCCTTGTTTACATATAAGCTAAGCAAGCTATAGCTTAGGGCCCCACTCTTTTGGGGGCCCCAAAAAAAATTAAAGGGGGGTAAAACTGGATGGACATTTCCAAAATATAAGATAAAAATACAAATAAAATAAAACCTACGTACAGCAACAGTGTAGGCTCCTGTGATGTAAGTAAGGGGCCCCACCTGCTAGCCTGCTCCCTCAAATATCACTGGTTTACTCCTTTCTATATATAGGGCACAAGGAGAAGGGGACGACAGAGGACGAGATGGTTGGACAGTGTTCTCGAAGCTACCAGCATGAGTTTGACCAAACTGCGGGAGGCAGTGCAAGACAGGAGTGCCTGGCGTGCTCTGGTCTAGGGGGTCATGAAGAGGCGGACACGACTAAATGACTAAATAACAACAACAGCAACAGTATATAGTGTGCCTACATTCTGCATGGACTGGTTGCACGGCAACATGTGCAAATGGCATTAGATACCTATTAGGTCCATAAATTACCATATATTCAACACAAAAAACAGCGACAATTTGTTGTTGAGAAAGGACAGCTGGATATATAAAGGGCCTCATTACCTTCAGTAGCTTAAGGCCTCATCAAACCTATATCCGGCCCTGCCCATGAGACATAGTGAGACAGTTGCCTCAGGTGGCAGGCTGGGGACAGCTGAAAGGGGTGGCCTTCTTTGCTTGTTGCCCTCCTCCTCCTCCTCTCTGGCCTCTGTCCCCCTCACTGCCTTCAGTGCTCCTCTGGGCTGCCTCCAGTCGCCTCCATCGGTGGTGAGGGAAGTGTGGCAGAAGTGGCGGGGGCACCATTAACTGTTTTCCCTCAAGCAGCAAAATTTCCTGGCCCATCCCTGCCTCCCATTGGACCCCACCTTACAGGTCACCCAAATCATGCCCCCTGCTCCCCTCCGCATATCACCTGTGTCTCATCAATGCAACTGTTTCGGCCTCAGCTGCAGAGGGTGAGGAGAAGGGATGGAGCAGCAGTATGGCAGGATATTTGCTGATGAGCTGTCCTGGCCTGTCCTGGCTGTTTCTCCACAGCTCACCTGGGCTGCCCTCCCCCTAGACTGCTCACCTAGGCTGCCCACTTGCTTGTTCACTTGCCTGCCTGCCTGCCTGCTTGGGTCACCCACCTGCTCGCCTGCTCTTCTGGGCCCCCTGCCCTGCCTGCCTTCTGCCCCATCTCCATCTCATCGCCCTGCACTGCTGCTGTTCTTGCTGTGGTTTGCAGCAGCACCTGTTGGCAGCAATGTGAATTGCAGTGTGATGACATCCTTACATTATTATTATATAGTAAGATCTCTACAGTATTTTGTTCTGCAATTTGTTTGAAAGTCACACACAGCCAAACTGAATGTCAAAACAGAGACAGTTACATTTGACACTCATTCTTTATTATCACCTATGAGAATATTGCAAATTTTGGCAGGCCCTCTTGCCTTTTGCTGCAAAAGCGAGAGGTGTGTACGGAAGATCGGTGAGGAAGCCCTACACCCCCCTAAGCTTGACTGCTGCTACCCGGAGGTGTGGTGCTCCAATAACACACCGTGGCCCCATCATTTTAGTCCTGGGAGGCCCGTACGCAGCCTGGCACCACTTCAGCTTTCTCACTCTAGCGGCATTCGCCTGGTGACCTGGTTATAATCCACTTGGCTGCACCTTCACGGTAGGCACAGAACGAGTCCAGAGAATTGAGTCCAGAGGCTCACAGGAAACCTGGTCGGGTCAAGTTTTCAGGTCACTCATACCAATGCCAGCCAAGAATAACCTGACCCCGTTTAACCCCAAAGCTCCCTCTGCCTTAATCGGGAGATAAGCTTCGTCAGAGGCCACCAAGTTACATGATCTGGACAAACAGGCGCTTTTACTTGTTCCCCAACTGCCCCCATTTCCCAGGGACAGACAGACGCATTTCCTGCTCCCTCTCCCTGGAAAGCAGAGCTGTAGTTTCCAAGTTGCAAGTAGTCACATTTCCATTTTATACTGCCCTAGTCAGCTCTTATGGGTCCAGTTCTGGACAGTGGATTTTGAGAAGGAGGTAGATGAAGGGGAACAGACTCAAGAAGTGAAAACAAATAATAAAAAGAGCCTGCTGGATCAAGCCAACAGCCCATCTAGTGCAGCATCCTCTTATGGCCAAACAGATGCCCTAGTGGGAAATGAACAAGCAGGACTCGAGTTCAAGAGCACTGTCTCACGTCCTGCACTCTCCAGCAACTGCTTGCTGAGGTATATCCTGAACTGCTGCTAATATATTGTATCTATATATAGTTTAATATTGAATAGAATGTTAACCAGCCCAAGGCCTGGTTGAAGAACCTCCCTGGAGAGAGTGTTCCACAAATGGGGAGTCACTGCAGAAAAGGCCCTGTTCTCGTGTTGACACTCTCCAGACCTCCTGCGGAGGACACACACGAAGAAGGGCCTCAGATGGTGATCACAGAGTCAGCATACGGGGAGAGACAGCCCTTGAGGTGTTGTGGTCCTGAGCCATTTAAGGCTTTGAACTGGGCCCGGAAACTGATTGGCAGCCAGTGCGGTTGGGCCAGGATGGATGTAATATGCTCAAACCATCTTGCCTCAGTGAGCAACCTGGCTGCCGAATTCTGCACCAGCTGAACCGTCTTCAGAAGCAGCCCCACATGTGTTGCAGTAATCTAACCTAGAGGTTACCAGGACATAGACAACAGAAGTAAAACTATTTATCTCTGTCCAGAGAGGGGTGCAGCTGGGCCATCAGCCCAAGCTGATGGAAGGCACTGTGCGCCTCTGAGGCCACCTGTGCCTCAGGCGGCAGCATAGAGATACCCCCAAGCTACGTACCCACTCCTTTACCAAAGGTATTATGGGCTTTGAAGACACTCGAACTCAGGACACAAGGGAAAAATGTGCTAAGAGGAAGGCACGCTTGGCAAATCCACACCGTGATCAACTCCTGCCTGGAAACTGATATTCCCACTGTGGAAGGATGTGTGGATCCAGAACTGGCCTCCACAGTCACTTACGGACTCATTGTTAAAACTATGTTTATGGAAGACAATCTTACTTGACTACGAGGGATCACCAAAGAAGACCCCCCTCAAGAGCAGGCAACCTCCCGTCCATCTGATTTAGGGAACCGCCCACTACAGTGTCTCAGTCTTATCAGGACTGAGCTACAGTTTGTTGGCTCCCATCCAGTCCATTGCCAGGCAAGACAACTGAAGAAGAAGAGGAGAAGAAGAGTTTGGATTTGATATCCCGCTTTATCACTACCCTAAAGGTAAAGGTAAATATACCCCTGACTGTTAGGTCCAGTTGCGGACAACTCTGGGGTTGTGGTGCTTATCTCGCTTTACTGGCCAAGGGAGCCGGCATTTGTCCGCAGACAGTTTTTCCGGATCATGTGGCCAGCATGACTAAGCCGCTTCTGGTGAACCAGAGCAGTGCACGGAAACGCAGTTTACCTTCCCGCCAGAGTGGTACCTATTTATCTACTTGCACTTTGAAGTGCTTTCGAACTGCTAGGTTGGCAGGAGCAGGGACTGAGCAACGGGAGCTCACCCCATTGCAGGGATTCAAACCGCCGACCTTCTGATCAGCAAGCCCAAGAGAATCAGTGGTTTAGACCACAGCGCCACCTGCATCACTACCCTAAGGAGTCTCAAAGCGGCTAACAATCTCCTTTCCCTTCCTCCCCGACAACAAACACTCTGTGAGGTGAGTGGGGCTGAGAGACTTCAAAGTGTGACTCACCCAAAGTCACCCAACAGCTGCATGTGGAGGAGCGGGGAAGCGAACCTGGATCACCAGATTCCGAGTCCACTGCTCTTAACCACTACACCACACTGGCTCTGTGTGTGTGTGTGTGTGTGTGTGTGTGTGTGTGTGTGTGAGAGAGAGAGAGAGAGAGAGAGAGAGAGAGAGAGAGAGAGAGAGAGAATCTCTGATTGCAAACTACTTCACTGGCTCCCCCATAATACATACATGTGTTTCCTCCCCCAGTAATCACTTGAATACAGAGTCTTTTCCAGGCCGGGAAGTGCAGCGTAAAATGGGAATGTGACTACTTGCATCTCGGAAACTGCACTTCAAAGCTGGGAGGAACCAGCTAAATATTTCTTCCATTCCTGAAAGGGGATTACCCAGAAACCAGGGCAGCTGCCAAGGTTCATATTTCAGCACCTGTTCAGCTGCCCTCTTCAAGCAACAGAGGAGCGGCAAGGATGGTTGCCAAACCTTTGGGCCTGACCCGAAGTCTCCAAGTTTGCCTGACCCCTTACAGGGACTGCTTGAATCTCCGGGTGGGCAAGAGTGCCTTCCATCACCATCAAATAATGAAGAAGACTGTGCATGCAGATTGCAAACTCCAGTCCAGCAGGATCTGGCTGCAAATTATAGCTTAGGCGCTCAGGGTGGGGGTACCTGCCCTGCCCTGCTCCCAATTAACTTCCGTCTCCAGGACGCATCCCTGTGAGATCAGGGTCTGCCCCTAGGTCTCAGGTTTGGGCCCTGAAGTCTCAGAGTCTGGGATGCTCCCGAACTGGCAGCTCTGACTGCAAGAGGCTGGAAAAGGAGCAGTGACGGTTTCCCACTCCTGCTGGGAGCAAAGTTGTCATGGAACAAAAGTCAAACTGGCCTGAAGAGGGAAAGACAGAGTGACTCCACCGGCAGCTCACCAGCCTTCAATGACAGAGAGGAAATAGGAACCAACTGGCTTCAGTCTTCTGAAACAGAGCTCTCAGCAGCAGTCAGATGCTGGAAACGTCTGTGGTTCCTGGTCCCACCTTGCTGTTTCCTGTTCTCCATTTGGCCCCTTGGCTTCATGATCATCGGATTCCCTGACCGTCTGACTACGTAGATTGCTGTTTGCCTGACCCTCAGAACGGACGTGACTTCGGATACGGACTCTGCCAAGCCTGTCTCAGAGACTGTCATCTTCTGCTTGTTTGGCCTCACCCTCCACCGAGCTCTGAACACTGTTGCTCAACAATGGGACTCCAACAAAACTGGGCAACTGACCAGGAAGAGCAGGCAAATGGGCACTGCTGACCATGGCAAAGATGGAGGATGGGGGCCACCTTGCCTCAGCTCTGGAGCAGGGACTAGGATGACCAGCGGCTGAGGACTAGGGCAGGGTGGTTAGCTTGCAGTTGCCTCATAAAGATATTTTTTTAAAAAAATAATTCCTTCATTGCAGAGGGTTGGACTAGATGGCCCTTGGGGTCCCTTCCAACTCATTCTCTCTCTCTCTCTCTCTCTCTCTCTCTCTCTCTCTCTCTCTCTCTCACACACACACACACACACACACACACTTTATTTGTTTTCCATTTAATATTATACATTCACATCATCATTCTTCACTTTACCGCCCTGACTCTTTAGAACCTACCAACTTCCTTCCCTCCCGCCTCATGGCTTTTGAAATTAACCTTTATATCATTGCAAGTTATACGTTTTCCAATTCTAATTACACTCATTTCAGAATGGCTCGGAATTTAAATAAATATAGAAAGATAGAAAATTTCTCATTACAAGTCTTCAGACAACCCTGCTAACGATTTTAATTGCTTACAATAATCTTTCAAATATCGCATGAACTCTTAATGATTCTATAAGTTCATGCAAAGTTACTTGCTGCAAGTCGTATGATGAAACAACTTCCAAGGGGTGTGTGGAAGACACCCCACCCCACAGGGAGCCTGGATAATCAATCACATTTCTGGCTATTGAATCACAGTTCGCCAGCTGCAAAGCACCTTAGAGAAAATGCAATTTAGCGCCATGAGGTTCTCCCTGGAAGCAACCTGTGCTCAGAAGAGGGAGATTTGGGGACTGAGCTGAACAAGTGGCTATGAAGCATCCTGGATCTTTTCTGGGGCGTGTGCAATATTTCTGGGATCTGGGCTTCTGGGATCTAGTTTGTTTTTCACCAGAAGTCTTGACATCCAGCAACTGGAGTGCCAAACTTAAAATTATGTAATTCTGAGCCCAGGAATTTGTTGCAATGAATACCAGGACCAAACAGAGCTCATAGTCCTTTCACCTGTACAGGTAAACTCACACCTGGTGAAGCCCTGCCCTGCAGGTTCCTTCATTTCAGCCATAAACTTGCAAGGGAGGGTGGGTATGTCATTGTTTGAAAACTGAGTCAGAAATCTGCGTGGGTCTGTCTAGGGTGCCTCAAATCACTTTCTGTTCAACTGTGCTGCAGGAGCCCAGGAAGTGCAACAACTTCCTGCTCCATCAAAGCTACACTTACTTAACCGAAATTCTCTTTTCTCCTATGTGAGACCAAAACCTGCTGGATCAGCCCAAAGGGCCCTTCTGTTTCCCAAGGCAGGGTGGGATCAGCAGGGCATCTCTTCTCTTCAGGGGTGGAGAGGGCAGTTTGCCGAGTGGGGCTTGTGGCCACTCTCCCAGCTTCTGTCCACAGTTTCTAAGCCACATGAGCCATCTCTGCTAGCCACAGAGATTGTGTCAGATCTGCACACCCAAATCCCCAGCAGAAGAATCTGGCAGACATGCCCCACTGTGCCCCTGAAGGACCAGGTGCACAGCCTGGGAGTCAATTTTGACTCAAAGCTGTCCATGGAGGCGCAGCTCAGTTCTGTGTCCAGGGCAGCTGTCTGCCAGCTCCATCTGGTATGCAGGATGAGACCCTCCCTGCCAGCGGACTGTCTCGCCAGAGTGGTGCATGCTCTAGGTATCTCCTGCTTGGACTACTGCAGTGCGCTGTATGTGGGGCTACCTTTGAAGGTGACTCAGAAACTACAACTAATCCAGAATGTGGCAGCCAGACTGGTGACTGGGATCGGCCGCCAAGACCATATAACCCCGGTCCTGAAAGATCTTCATTGGCTCCCAGTATGTTTCCGAGCACAATTCAAAGTGTTGGTGCTGACCTTTAAAGCCCTAAATGGCCTCAGTCCAGTATACCTGAAGGAGTGTCTCCACCCCCATCGTTCAGCCCGGACACTGAGGTCCAGTGCCAAGGGCCTTCTGGCGGTTCCCTCCCTGCGAGAAGTGAGGTTACAGGGAACCAGGCAGAGGGCCTTCTCGGTAGTGGTGCTCGCCCTGTGGAATGCCCTCCCAGCAGATGTAAAGGCAGTAAACAACTATTTTACTTTTAAAAGACAACTGAAGGCAGCCCTGTTTAGGGAAGTTGTTATTATTATTATTATTATTATTATTATTATTATTATTATTACTATTACTATTACTATTACTATTATTATTATTATTGCATTCAGCCTCACCAGTCACGTGAATGATGGCAACTATGAGCCCAAGTGTTTTCCCCAAGGAACATGCAAACAGCACCTGCAGGATCTGGCCAATGGCCCATCTACTGCAGCATCACTGGAGGTTTTTAAGGAGAGGTTGGATGGTGACCTGTCTTGGATGCTTTAGTTCAGATTCCTGCACAGCGGGGGGTGGGCTAGATGACTCACTGGATCCCTTCCAACTCTACGATTCTGTGAACCTCTGGCCAATCAGATGGCCCAGTGAGAAACCCACAAGCAGGAGCTGAGAGCAACAGCCCTCTCCCCGCCTGTGGTTTCCACCAGCTGGTATTTGAAAACATTGCTGCTTCCAGGGCATAGCCATAGCTAGCAGTCATTGATAGCTTTACCCTCCTCCATGTATAACTCTCTTTTAAATCCATCCTAGTTCATCACTGCTTCCTGCAGCAAGGAGTTCCAAAGTTTAACACTGTGCTGCATGAAAAAGGGCTTTCTTTTTATCTGTCCTTCCAAGTTTTGGCTTCAATGAATACCTACAAGTTCCAGTGTTATATGGGGGGGGGTACTTTTCTCTATCTGCTTTCTCCATGCCAGGCAAATTTTTTAAATATAAACTTTCAATATGCCACATCTGACTCACCTCTACAGATGTACACGGAGGATGAAGCAGGCTTTTTCTCTGTAGCTCCAGAGGACAGGCCTAGAGCCGAGAGGCAGAAATCGATGGGAAGCAGATTTTAGCTAAACACCGGGGGACGCTTGCGAATGGCAAGTACTGTTTAGGGAAGCCCTGTTTAGGGAAGTTTTTAATGTTTGATGTTTTATCACTTTATTATTATTATTATTATTATTATTATTATTATTATTATTATTATTATTACAGTGGTACCTCGGGTTACAGACACTTCAGGTTACAGACTCCGCTAACCCAGAAATAGTACCTCAGGTTAAGAACTTTGCTTCAGGATGAGAACAAAAATCGCGCGGGAGGCCCCATTAGCTAAAGTGGTACCTCAGGTTAAGAACAGTTTCAGGTTAACAATGGACCTCCAGAACGAATTAAGTTCTTAACCCAAGGTATCACTGTATTAATATTAATATTCTGTTGGGAGCCGCCCAGAATGGCTGGGGAAACCCAGCCAGATGGGTGGGGTATAAATAAGTAAAATATTATTCTTATTCTTATTATTACTGTTTGATGGTGGAAGGGCCTTGCCTTGGGAGGCGATCAGCTCTCCTTTGCTGGCAGCTTTTAAGGAGATGTTGGATGCCGTGCCTAGCAACACTCCCCATTACAGAACTATTAAAAGTTGCAGAAGCTCTGCAACCCCCAAACACACACACACTTAGGCAGAGCCAGAGCTGGGGGGGGGGAGGCTAGATAGGGTTTTTTTTGCCCCGGTGAAGCCTCCGGAGGGGCACCACTGAGGCTCCCAGCCTGTGTGTGTGTGTATGCGAATACGGGTGGAGGGAGTGTCAAACTGGGTCTTTGACCCGGTTGAAATAAAGCCCAGTAATGGTGAAAGATGATTGCCTTAAAAAATGGCAGAAGGTAATGTCAAAGTTTATCTAGGGAGGCAAAAGGCCAAGGATAAAGCATAAGTTACAGTCAAACTGGGTCTTTGACCCGGTTGAAATGAAGCCTAGTTTCACTCCTGACTTAGCATCATCTAGTCTGCCTACCAGGTAGCTTTAGCCAAGCCCTTCTCTCAGCTCACCTGTGTCATCAAGGACATACGCTAGCCTACCTTGCAAGGCTGTTATGAAGAAAACAACTCCATCAATATAACCCGACGTTCCTCTAATGCTCTCTAAGACAGCCATCCTAAGAGCATCCACCAGGAAGTCCTGCTGGGTTTATGTATTGTTTGATGTGGTTGTTTTGGGGTTTAAAAATAAATAAATAGCGGTATATAAATGTTTTTTATTAATAATAATACGTAAGAAATTGAGGAGAGGGTGACTTACTTCTGAGCAAAGATTCTTGGGATTGCAAGAAAGAGAGACCTCACCGAGAAGTCAAAGCTAAGACCGCATTTCTCCCTTACAGGGGAGCCAGCGCCTTGCACCTAGCAGGGCTTACTCCCGAGGAGACGTTTACCTGGCGTATCTGGTCTTCTGGAAATCCAGGAGGCTGGACACGAACATCTTTTTAATTCCATCAGAATCCAGCTTGGGCGGTGTTGGAAGAAGAGGAGGAGGAGGATGGCGGCCCAGGGCAGGAGTGATGGAGGAGGCGATAGGGAGAGACCCCCGTCCTCGGATCCTCGGTGTCCCGCGAGGGGGTCCCGGGTGGTCCCAGCCACGAAGAGGCAGCCTCCCTCCGGAGCAGGCAGCCCAAGGAACTTCATCCGCTCCTCTGCCTGAGCTGGTCGGGAGCCAAAAATGAATGCCCCCCACAAATGAAATCTCACTTCTTCGCGTCTCCCAAAGCCAGACAGGCGATCTTGGTTTTCAGAGGGGGTTTAATTTTTTATAATTAAAAAAAGAGGAGGAAGGGGGGCAGGAATCCTGGCCATTCTGGGTCCCTCTCTCCTGCAGCCCTGTTGCGCAGGGGGGAGAAGCAGCCGGCAGGCACCCCGTCTGGAGAGGCTCAGGAGCTAAAGAGCGCGTCCAACAGGCGGAGTTGGAGCGAGGAGGAGGCGAGCGAAGGAGCCGCGCGCTGAGTCGTGATCGCGAAATAACAAGATGATTAGCGCTCTGGAGGAGGGAAGAGAGGGAGGAGGAGGAGGAGGAGAGAGGGAGGAAGGATAGATGGATGGATGGAGGGGAGATGGAGGGGAGGGAGGGAAGGAAGGAAGGAAGGAGGGAGGGACCCCCGGGGCTCCAAGTGGCCGGAGCAACCGGTCCCCAAGCCGCCTGTTGGATCCCAATCGGCATGAGCAAGGGAGCTATAAATAAAGGCAGCCCCGGTGATATAGTGCGCGCCCGCGGATCAAATAGCAGCGGATTTGGATTAATAAGGGCAGAGCCGAACTGCGCGCGCTGGCAGTTCGTCCGACCGTACAGCTGAAAGCGCAGGGCTTTGCCCGGCCTGGCCAAGAATCCTGGGAACCATGGTTTGTTAAGGGTATTGGAAGTTCTAGTTGGGTGTGTGGGGGGGGGGGTCCTTACTCCCAATATCCTTAACAAGCCACAGTTCCCAGGATTCTCTGGGGGATTCCTCCCCCCAGAACTACAACTCCCAGCATCCCCAACAAACTGCACTTCCTAGGATTCTCTGGGGAGAAGCGTGTCTTTTGTTGTTGTTTAGTCGTTCAGTGGTGTCCGCCTCTTCGTGACCCCCTGGACCAGAGCACGCCAGGCCCTCCTGTCTTCCACTGCCTCCCGCAGTTTGGTCAAACTCATGCTGGTAGCTTCGAGAACACTGTCCAACCATCTCGTCCTCTGCCATCCCCTTCTCCTTGTGCCCTCCATCTTTCCCAACATCAGGGTCTTTTCCAGGGACTCTTCTCTTCTCATGAGGTGGCCAAAGTCTTGGAGCCTCAGCTTCAGGATCTGTCCTTCCAGTGAGCACTCAGGGCTGATTTCCTTCAGAATGGATAGGTTTGATCTTCTTGCAGTCCATGGGACTCTCAAGAGTCTCCTCCAGCTCCATAATTCAAAAGCATACATTCTTCGGCGATCAGCCTTCTTTATGGTCCAGCTCTCGCTTCCATACATCACTACTGGGAAAACCATAGCTTTAACTATAGGGGCCTTTGTTGGCAATGTGATGTCTCTGCTTTGGTGTGCCTTAAATGTAGAGTGAGTGTCTGCTTTTAAAGCACACAGCCCCCCCCCCAAAAAACTTGGAAACTGTGGCTTGTTGGGGATGTTGGGAGTTGTAGTTCTGTGGAAGCAAGCTACAGTCCCTAACTCACTGGGGGTTTGAGACGCATCAGCTACCTTCACCTGTCAAAACCAACCCAAATTGTTTATCTGGGTGTGGCAGCTGTCACATGCTGACAACTTCTAGGAGCCACAGGTGAGAGCTGAGTGCAGGTTGGGGACCAAAGGTGGACAGACTACCCCAGGGGGAGCATGATTTGTCCCCCACCAGAGGTGGCACCCCTCTTTCTGAACGCCAGTGGCTGGAAGCCACAGGAGGCGAGAGTTGTTCTCGTGCTCGAATCTTGAATGCTGGTTTCCCACAAGCAACTGTTTATATATATATATATATATATATATGTAACAAATTATCAAAGCAAATCATCTTCATTATTTCCCCCCATTATTCCCCCCTTCCACCTCCCCCACAACCCCCCCCTTAAGACTTCCTTCAGCTCCTCTCTCTGATTTCTCAATCTATATTAATTTCTGCATATTGTAAAATTGTGCACATCCTTATATTATCTGTCTACTATGTTAACCCTCAATAAATTTGTGTGTGATTATTCAAAACCTGCCAAGTTCATTGTGTTGTCTTTTTAAATAATTTGTAAAAGGCTCCCAGTCTTCTTTCAAGTCACAGTTGTCCTTGTCTCGCAATTTGCATGTCAATTCCGCCAGTTCTGCATAGTTCATCAATTTCTCTTGCCACTGTTATTTCGTCGGGGTTTCCTCATTCTTCCATCCTTGTGCAATCAAGACTCTTGCCGCTGCCCACAAGCAACTGTTCAGCCACTATGAGAACAGGATGCTGGATTAGATGGGCCATGGGCCTGATCCAGTAGGACCTTCTCGTGTTCTTACGGAGTGGATCATTTTGGCCTAATGATCTGGGCTGTCCAACGGTGTACCACAGACTGCTTTGGGAGGCGGCAATGGAAATATGGAAGCAGAAGCTAGATAGCTGTCTCTCGGGGGTGGAGGAATTACAAGGCCTCTTTGCGACTCTCTGAAATTCTGGCTGTTCTGGATTTGGTATGGCTTTCACCGATGTGGACGATGCATCAGAAAGCCTTAAAAGGCTTGGGCACTATGCATTGATTGTTTATTTACCTTCGTCACATGTGCATCTTTTAAATGTTATTAGTATTAGAGTGGCTGGGGCAACCCAGCCAGGTTGGCGGGGTATAAATAATAAAATTATTACTGCTATTACTACTAGTAGTAGTACATTTATATCCTGCCTTTCGACTAAGGGAACATGGGGCCTAGTGTATGGTAACCAGGCGTCTCCGTTTCCCGGGGACAGTCCCCAGATTCACAAATCTGTCCCCGGACAAAATCCGTCCCCGGAATGTCCCCGGATTTCATTTAATGTCCCCGGATTTATATTTTAAGATTTATTAGTAGGGAATGAAAGTTGTGTGATTGGTTCAACGGCACAAGACACATCATATGGAGACTTCCGGTGAGGCAGAATGGGGGGCACCACTGCTGGAGGGGGGAACCGGGGACGCCTGGTGCATCAACTGGGGGAACCGCTGACACACACACCCCGCAACCCAAATCGAACCAGGAACGAGAGAACCTAGCTACCTGGCCGATTGCCCAGCAGTGCTTCAGAGCCATGAAAACCCCGGAGCCAACGCAGGGAGGAGGAGGAGAGGAGAAGGAAGAGAGAGAAAGAGGAAGGGGAAAAAAGAGGGGAGCCCCGACCTTGCTGCTCGGCTGCCACTGAGGAGAGGTAGGAGAGCACCAGGAGGGCAAGGACATGGGGCTGAGCCCAGGCCCAACCTGAACCTACTCCACGGTAACTAGCGCTCCAAGAGAGCAGGCCAGGGCCCAGAGGAAGGCCGTGTGACAGAGGAGATCACAAAAGAGAAGATATTACTTCTTTTAAAAAATTTAAATAACTTTTTTTAAAAAAAAATTCTCTCTTTTCAAAAAAAAAAGTGTCCCCGGATTCTTTGAAAAAAATCTGGTAACCAAAAGAATTACCAATGGTGGAAGAATGGAGGATGAAATTAATGGACTATGCGGAACTTGATAAACTAACGGGAAGGATCCAAAACCGGCAGGACTAGAAGTTTACCGAGGACTGGAGTAAATTTATGGATTATTTGAAAAGTATTTGTGACAACCAGACGACGTTTGTAGGTTTGCAAGAAGTTCTGTGAGGAATAATATTAGAAATATTGCAAAAATGGAGAAGGAGACATGATATGTTAAGAGATGTAAAGGCAGTATTAAGTTAGGAAATGCATAAGAAGTGATTAAGACGGAGGATTATCAGAGGTGCTGATGGAAGTCCAATAAGAATGTATTTGTGATAAATTGTGTGGTGTGTTTTATAATTTTGTATGTTAAAAACCAATAAAAATATTTTTTTAAAAAAAAAATCTGGTACCCTTAGCCTAATGAGGGCATTTGCACCCAGTTTTCCTGCCTACTTCCAAAAAACCACCCCTCTGGCCTGAGCACCAGAGTGCAGAATGCTCATAGTTCTGCACTGAAGCCACATTTCCTCTATCCTGTCTTTACCCGCCAGCTTATATTCTACCCTTACATAGCGGTGGATGCATTCCAGTTGAATCCACTGGAGCTTTTGCACTCCAGCTTGCTCTCTCCTTTTGCTCCAGTGCCCTTCCAAGGGGGGGGGGGGCTGTGAAGCAAAGCATTCAGGGTATGAAGCTCAGAAAGCTTCCTCCCTCCCCCCCTCTTTTTTTGGATCCATCACTTCTGGGAGCAACAGGGCCTGGCTCTCTCAGCCTCCTTCCAGGCTGCTCAGCAGTGCGTGATCCATCCCGGAAAAAAACAGCACAATACAGAATGGCTGAGAACATAGTGGTGAGAAGAGAGGAGGAGAAAGCCGCTTCCATTCATTCAGCAAAACAAAAAAGCAACAAAAACGGGTCAGCTTTCTCTTGGCACATTCGGCAGCAACCGCTTTCCCAGGCAAGGGCTTCTGCTCTCACAGGAAAACAGGCTTGCAGATCAGAGAGGCTCCAATAGTGGCTCTTGAGCGCAGACAGTCCCTCATTTTTGATCCCTTGCAAACCATCCTGTGGACTGTGTCCCTCCATTTTTCTCTCTCCCCCCCATTTTTAAAATTCATTTTATAACACAAATAAAAAACACAAACAGAAAAGACAAACAATACAAACAAATTCTCGTCATATCCTTATTTTTCTAAACATTGTTAAGGGGGCTTCCCCAAGTCCCCCCTGTCTGATTTTCATTTTGCCTCATCTTTAGCAGTTTACATATACCATAATTTCTAACCATTTTTTAATCATGCTTACTTTTACCATAAAAATCTTCACATTTTATCACTTACAAATAATACTATTTTAAAATACACTTTCTTCTGCTTCTAACCCTATAGCCTATATCCACTTCCAAAGCTATTCTAAGATTAAATATTAACATATTTTTTCAAATATTCTTAAACTTCTTCCAGTCTTCTTCCACCGTCTCTTCTCTCTGGTCTCGGAGTCTCCCAGTCTCTGAAAATCTTTAAATGAAGCGAGGTACCAGACTTAGTATGATGAAAGACAAGCTGTGAAGCTTTGTGTATTCAGCAGATATGATGTCCAACACTGAACAGTGATTCCGGATATTGACTACCGTTTCGTAGAATTATTCGTCAGCGTGGTGGGAGGATATAGAATTGCTTCATAAACCCATCTTATATTGAATGAATGTATGTCAATGAAAATATTAAATGCCGTGGACCAGTGCTCATGTAAGTCTGGTAACTCGCTTCATTTAAAGATTTTCAGAGACTTTGAGACTAAAGATTTCATTTTGTACTTGTTATGGTTTGAAGGAATTCTATAAAGATTGTCTATTGCGTATGTACATGGTCAACCTTGGAGAGGTGCTTCTTGTCAGTACAGTGGTACCTCAGATTACATACGCTTCAGGTTACAGACACTTCAGGTTACAGACTCCGCTAACCCAGAAATAGTGCTTCAGGTTAAGAACTTTGCTTCAGGATAAGAACAGAAATCGGGCTTTGGCGGCGCGGCGGCAGCAGGAGGCCCCATTAGCTAAAGTGGTGCTTCAGGTTAAGAACAGTTTCAGGTTAAGTACGGACCTCCGGAACGAATTAAGTACTTAACCTGAGGTATCAATATAGAGTTCAAAGGAGCAACAGCCCAAGACTCAGTGCAAGGCAGCCAGCAGTTTTCTGATAAGACGCCCTGAGCAGAAACAGCAGCTTTCTTAATGCTGCGCTAGTTATTATTACAAAACCAAACCAAAACCCTGCTCCTTTGGCTACTCTTCTCCCAACATGACCTCCTTCCTCCCTGCCGAGTTCCTTAATGACACTAAATCTTATGTTGGTTTTTGCGGTGCAGTTCTGCGCTGAGTGTTAAGCACACTGTTAAGACTTCCAAATTAATTTCACTCTTGGCGTCGGCAGGATTTAAGCCCCGGATTCCCCTGGCCTGCTAGCATGACTTGACTTGCTCCTTCGAGCAGGAATTTCCAGTGCCAAATGCCTCTCCGTTTTGATCAACACCACAGCAGAAATCTTGGCTGCAGCTCAGTGTAGCTGGGGCAGGTGGGGTGAGGACTCTTCAGGTTCCTGTTCCCTGAGATACCTTAAATACAGTCTCCTTGGTTTCCGGATGTGTCTTTAGGAATCGGTATTATTCAGCTGCTGCAGCAACCCGGAGCGGCAGGGCAGGTGGAGAACTCCTTTAAGAGCTTCAGAGCAAGCAGAAAATAATCTCTCCTGGGTGCTCCTGCTATGGCAACCCCAGCCCTTAGAATTAAACCATGGAACTCACTGCCACAGGAGGCGGCGATGGCCACTGACTTGGATGGCTTGAAAAGAGGACTGGACAAATTCACAGAGTGCAATAATAATAATAATAATAATAATAATAATAATAATAATAATAATTTATTTATACCCGCCCATCTTGCTATTGATGGCTCCTAGCCACAATGGCTATGCTTTGTCTCCATGATCAGAGTCAGCAATGCTTCTGAATGCCAGTGTGGTGTAGTGGTTAAGAACGGTGGACTTGTAATCTGGGGAACTGGGTTCGCTTCCCCGCTCCTCCACATGCAGCTGCTGGGTGGCCTTGGGCCAGTCACACTTCTCTGAAGTCTCTCAGCCTCACTCACCTCACAGAGTGTTTGTTGTGGGGGAGGAAGGGAAAGGAGATTGTTAGCCGCTTTGAGACTCCTTCGGGTAGTGATAAAGCGGGATATCAAATCCAAACTCCTCATCTGCCAGTTGCTGGAAATTGCAGCAGAGGAGAGGGCTCTCATGCTTGGAGGTTTCCCACTGGGGTACATTAGTGGCCACTGTGAGAACAGGATGTTGGATGAGATGGGCCACTGGCTTGATCCAGCAAGTTCTTCTTATGTATTTACGATGGAATAAATAAAAGTGTTTCTGGCCTGGACAAACGTGGGGTGGGACACTGTGCCCAGTTCTGTGGGCACTTGAGGTTCACAGGGAAAGCAGGGAAAGTCTAGTGAAAGCTGTGATTAGTTGTAATTCCTGCGTTGCAGGGGGCTGGACTAAATGACCAAATGACCCTTTGGGTCCCTTGCAACTCTACAGTTCTTTGACACTGTAAGTCAGGGAGAAGAACAGCACCTTGGACAGCGACAAGCATCTGCAGAAAGCTGAGGGATTCTCCTAAGAAAGTTGTAGAGAGATGTTGTCTCAGCAAGGAGCTAGAGTGTCAGGAGTGCGTGCAGGAGCCAGGCCCTGTGACCAATAGGACTCTGCAGGACTGGGGCCTTCCTAAGTTTGTTCTGAAGAGGCAAGGCGCGGCCGCACAGGTGAGGCCCATTGGTAACTCACAGAACCAGGTGGCAAGAGCCAGGAAGGGATATAAGGTCAGCATTTTCCCTTCGGCTCTTTGCCACAGCAACTCGTTTCCTGCCTTGCTGCATTTGACTCCTTGCTTCTTGATCCTCGGACCCCTGACTTTGTGACTCCTTGCTTCTTGATCCTTGGACCCCTGACTTTGTGACTCCTTGCTTCTTGATCCTTGGACCCCTGACTTTGTGACTCCTTGCTTCTTGATCCTCGGACCCCTGACTTTGTGGCTCCTTGCTTCTTGATCCTCGGACCCTTGGCTTCTTGACTCCCGGCTCTCTGACCCTCGGACTCTTGGCTTTCTGACTCCTGGCTTCTGAACTCCTGTTCCTGCTCCCACCCCGCCATCTTGCCCCCAGTCCCGATATCTCCAGCCAGGACTTTGATCACCCGTGAACCGAGCTGTGACATAGAGGCTGCCAAAGCATAATGTAGCAGACAAGACCTGGAGCCTGGTAGTTACCACCTCCCTGGAAAAGCTGGTTAGCTGGTTAAAGGAGCCTCACCTTATTTTGCAGACATTCACAGTACTGAGGGGACAGAGGTGCTGCCATTGGTACTGCCACCTTAGTCAGTGGATGGTGGCAGGGCTGTGTCCTCCAGCTGAGAGGATCCTTAGAAAGATGCTGATTATTCTCCACCCAAGGAAGCAGCCTGGACCTTCTCCTCTTTCAGAGTCCCTCACCATGCAGATCATGAGCCATGACAATCCGTTTCTCAGCTAAGGAAATCATAGCTGACTATGAGTTGAAATCAGTTTCCTCCTAACCCTGAACTGTGCCAGCTGAGTCTCCCATTCTCGATCAAATCTTCCAGCTGATAAGTCAGATCACCAATCAATCTGTCTCACCAGATCCCGGAATGGCTTTACTTTCCTACATTTTGCCAGGAGCTCCAGCATTGTCTAACAAAACTTTTCATAGCCCAGTACTGGAGAATTCTCAATATGGATCTTTTTGAAACATGGACGTCACAGATATTTTTTTTTATGGACAAGCTAACAGCACCCCAAAGAGACCACCATACTAGAAGAAGCCCTCTCTTCCACACCTGCCCCCTCCATTTTCCTAATGACAAGTGTTTTGCTAATTAATAAGAATGGAGAACAACAGCTCTGCAACCACCCCATTTAGAGGCGGTGCTGATTAGGCTGTTCTGATTATTGTGTTCTTAATCACTTTTGCTGAGGTATGTGGCACTAATCTGCCTAGGAACCAGAAATAAGGCTGTGAGCCTGTAGTGCTAAACCCAGAAATACCTCTTGCATCCTGCTAAAACCGCTCCTGGGTAGCTGAGCAACACCCCATTTGGGTAGCTGAACACCTTTGGTCTTTGCATAGCTTGCCGATTAAAAAAAAAAATTGATTATCCAAATGATTGTTTGTATATGATAGCGTATGTATGTCTGTACATATAATAGTTCTCTTTCTATATATCTATAGACCTCCACAGTTGGGCTGCAGGACAGAACAGTTGCTTGTGCATGGTTGTGTGTGTGAATGTGCATACATTTATAGGGCTAAGGTTGGGCTACAGGAAAAGCCATAACAAGGAGAATAGGAACAGGATCTGGCTGGCCAAGGGAGCTGGAATGGGAGCAAGCAGGGGGAAAGCCAGCAAGGCAAAAGTGGACCTGCCTCAGAAGCTGCGAAGTCAGGGACTGAGTCAGATCAGAAGCTGAGAAGTCCAAGGTAGAACTGGATCAACTAGATCAGGTGCATCACAGAATTGTAGAGCTGTAGGGACACCAAGGATCTTCTAGTCCAACCGCCTGCTGTGCAGGAATCACAACTGGCCACCCCTGGCAGGTGGCCATCCAACCTCTGCTTTATTTATTTATTTAAAAATTTATTAACAATTTCAACATAACAACATATCAAAACTTCTCATATTCATTATTCCCCCCATTTCCCCCCACCTCCCCATCAACCCCCCTCCCTCCCCCCGACTTCCCTCAGCTCCTCTCTCTGATTTCTCAACTCATATTGTTCTCTGCATACTGTAAAATTGTATGAATCCTTATATTATCTATCTCCTACATTAAGAATCAATAGATTTGTGTATGTTTATTCATAACCTGCCAAGGAGTCCAATTCATTTTGTTGTCTTTTTAAGTAATATGTAAAAAGTTCCCGTTCTTATTTAACGTCACAGTTGTCCTTATCTCTCAGTTTGTATGTCAATTTAGCCATTTCTGCATAGTTCATCAATTTCTCTTGCCATTGTTCTTACGTCGGGATTTCCTCGTTCTTCCATCCTTGTGCTGTCAAGACTCTTGCCGCTGTTGTTGCATACATAAATAAATTCTTCATTTTCCTTGGCAGGTCTTGTCCTACAATCCCTAACAAAAATGCTTCTGGGTTTTTTTTTACAAATGTCATTTTAAACATTTTCTTCAATTCATTATATATCATTTCCCAATTTTTAGAAAAATGTCTCTACATTCCCCCCACATATGATAAAAAGTCCCCTCCTTTTCTTTACATTTCTTTACATTTCCAACCTCTGCTTTACAACCTCCAAGGAAGGAGAGTCCACAACCTTCCAAGGGACTCTGTTCCACTGCCAAAAAGCTCTTGCCACCAGACAGTTTTTCCTAATGTTTCTTTGGAATCTCCTTTCTTGTAACTTGAATCCATTGGTTCTGGTCCTCCCCTCTGGAGCAGTAGAGAACAATCTTGCTCCGTATTCCATGTGACCACTTCTTATATATTTGAAATGACCAGCGTATCTTCTCTCAGTCGTCTCTTTTCCAGGCTAAACACACCCAACTCCCCTCAACCATTCCTCATATGGCTTGGTTTCCAGACCTTGATCATCTTGGTCAGATCAGAAGCGGGGAAGGCAGGAACAGAATCCGGTCAGAAACTGGCAAGGTGCAGGCGGAGCTGGGTCAGGAACTAGGAGTCATATCACGGGCTGTGAAGTCAAGAGACAAGATTGTATTGAATACCTGCAGTTCCTGGACGGAGCTAGGGTAAAAGCTTGCAAATCATAGAAGGAGGAGGACAGAACCTGTGAAGGAAGGAAAGGAGGGAAACAGGAAGCCAGCAGGCAGGTGTGGAGTCAGAGCAGGATCTGTCCACTCAGGAAGGAGTGAAACCTGGAGCCATCTGGAGTTTACTGGTTTTTCAGATCTAAGTACTGGTTATCAAGCAGCAGAAAGTGAAAACTGGTCAGCAATAAGTAACCAAACAATTAACCCCTGTGTTGCAAGCAAATATCAGTAATATCCAAGGGCAACACAATGACCAAGTACAGCAATGCGATGTCAATATAAACTCTTTATATAATCTATACAGAACATTGAACAATATGTAATATATGAAATATGCACTCTATGCAAAACCAAATAAACAGAAATCTTCTAAATCTCTGAAAGTCACAGAATATGCACTCTTGATGGATTCTCTTGAAAACATAGAACCAAATAAACATAAGTCTTATAGGTCTCTGAAAGTCTTTGTGGGCGATGCAAGTCTCTGAAAGAAGCAATGGGTCAGATTCTTATCTGGAGAAAACAAGCCGTAAAGCTTTGTTTTATGATGTCCAACGCTGCCGAAGTGGTCCACAAACAGACGTAGTGAACAGTGATTCTGGATATGCCCACTGTTTCGTGGAATTCTTCTTCAGCACAGCAGAAGGATACAGAAATGCTTCAAAATCTGCAATTGAATTATTGAAATGATGACCTACATATACATGGTAACTTACAATAACTCAAAGTCTCACAACTGGTCAGAGCAGTAAAACATTGAGGTTCCAGCAAACCTTGGCAGATGAAACTGAAGAAACAGGCGGAAAAGCTATTGGAGGGGAAACTGGGAAGAAGAGTGTGTCTGCCATCTTCATGTTGAAAGATTCTGCTGAATAATAGGATTGGAATTGCCCCCCAAAAGATGTTAGACTATTTTTGTATGCCACTACAGCGGCAAGACTGTTATTAGCTAAAAATTGGAAATCTCAAGAAATACCTACGTAGAAGAATGGCAGATGGAGATGTTGGAGTTTTTGGAGCTGGCCGACCTGACTGGAAGAATCCGCAATCAGAAAGAAGAGGAGCAACAAGAAGATTGGCAGAAATTTAAAGATTATCTAGCTAAATATTGCAATATAAGATAATTAGAAGGTACTTGAAAGTATCAAATAGGCCTAGGATTAGAATAAGAATGTTGCATAGTAATGTGGATTTAAGTCAATAAGACAAGAGATGAAGATAGTAAATTGAAGGAGTAAATTGTAGTAGAAAGATGATTTTGGAAAACTGTTACAAGGTGATACAATGAAATTCAGTTAGGGGGGATTTGAAGAAGTCAGTTAATAATGAAATTTAAAATGAACTTCAGAAGGAATATGTGTTTTTATTTTTATTTTTTATTTTATTTTCTTCTTTTAGTATTGTAATGTTCTTTCTTTTGTATGTTTTATCTGTTAAAATCAATAAAATGTTTTTTTGGGGAAAAGATTCTGTTGAGCAGCTCTGAGCATGTACAGAGTTCAGAGCAGCACAAAGGGTCATAAAGGGCTACATCATAAGCAGATTTACTCACAATAAGTCCCAATGGATCCCATAGGACTTGCTTTGGTGCAAATATACACCGAGATGTGCAATCATTCTGGCTGGGTGGAAACCCTAGACGAAGGAAATACACACACACTGTCCCTTTGTGAACCCAGCATGAGGTGGGGGCCCACAGAGTTCACTTGGGATGAGAGAGAAAGAGAGGGACACCTGAAATAAACCACCAGGACAAAAATAGACCTGGTCCTAAGGGCAGGAGACGAGCTGAATGAAAAATAAGTTACTATTTTTAAAGCCTGGATGCGGTTGTTATGGAAACGAGTGTCTGTTGAAGCAGGCAGCAGAACAACCACAGAACGGCGAGGATCTCACAGGCGTCCAACAGAGCAATCCTACTGAGTCACGGACTGTCTCTTGGGAGAAAAATTCTCAGGCAATTGATGGAGAATCTTAAGTCGCCGACCCACACAGTCTTTCGCTATATGTTCATGGGCTTGAGCCCAGCTTCTTCCAGCCATTCACAAAGGCAATCTTATGGGTGAAATGTGGAATTCCTGTGCTTTTAATATTCTGCTATAGGTTTTTTTTTGGGGGGGTAAGGTCAGTCTGCATGATAACCCCGGGCCCCTTCCAAACCTGCAATCCTATATCTGTCAGGGTAGAAAGTGTAAGAGGGAACCTGGTAAACTAGTCAAATGAGTTCCTTTGGCCTTAGCTGGGCAGCTGAGCACTGCTATTTACAAGCACAAATAAGGCTGCCATAGAGGCAAGTTGATGGGCCCTTTCCCAACTCAACTGACCGGAAACAATAGGCTACGTGCAGAATGCGGGTGCAGAAAGCCACGGCGAGACTCCTTACAGGGTCCTCGGTGCGGGATCACATTCACCCGGTGCTATACCAGCTGCACTGACTCCTGGTGGAGTACAGGATCAAGTTTAAGGTGCTGGTTTTAACCTTTAAAGCCCTATGCAGCCTAGGACCCTCGTACCTACGGGACCGCCTCTCCTGGTATGCCCCGCGGAGGACCTTACGGTCTTCAAACAAAAACATCTTGGAGGTCCTGGGCCACAGAGAGGTTAGGCTGGCCTCAACTAGAGCAAGGACTTTTTCGGCTATGGCCCCGATCTGGTGGAACGCTCTGTCACAAGATAGGGCCCTGCGGGACTTGACATCTTTCCGCAGGGCCTGCAAGATAGAGTTGTTCCACCAGGCCTTTGTCCAAGGCACAGCCTGACCCCCTCCTTTGGTAATTTCTTCACAGAGCTCTAGCCCAATGGTTGCCATCAATTTGATTTGAACTGATTTTATAATGAATTTATTTTAGAATGCTGTATTATTTTACTGTTGTTAGCTGCTCTGACCCCGGCTTCGGCTGGGGAGGGCGGGATATAACTAAAAATATTATTATTATTATTATTATTATTATTATTATTATTATTATTATTATCATCATCATCATCATCATCATCATCATCACATGGGGCTGAGCATGTGAGAGTTGCATGTGCAAGTTGGACTGTTGCTGGAAGCTGGAACCTGAGAGACATCTCTGCTCTGTGCTGGGCCCAAAGCTGTGTTTTGGGGTTTCCATGGAAACCTAAAGGGGACGCAAGCTCTATGGAAGTATTAATGCTGTGAGCCCCTCCACCCTATGCTCAGATTGAATATATGTTTAAATAAAACCATATATCCTAAAGGCTACGGGGGAGTTGCTGTGAAGGAGATGTTGGTAATGTTCTTTCCAGCGCAGTGCAATAGCTTATTTAACTTTTAGAAGTGTGGTACCATCTGCTGAGCGAAGGGGGCATATGCCATGATTTATTGGGCCATAGATGGTCTTTGTGGCTTTAAAGGAACTCTGTGCATCATGAGTGATGGTGTAACGTTGGAAAATGTCGATCACTTCTCCTACCTGGGCAGTTATCTTTCCACAAGGGCCGACACTGATGCCGAAATCCAGCATTGCCTGAGCTCTGTGAGTGCGGCTTTCTCCCGATTGAAGTGCAGAGTGTTTGAGGACCGGGACATTCGCAGGGAAACCAATATGCTTGTTTACAAAGCTATTGTACTACCAACCTTACTGTATGCTTGTGAAACATGGACAACTTATAAACACCATCTCCAACTCCTTGAAAGATTCCAGCAACGGTGTCTCCAAAAATTTTGTACACATCACTTGGGAAGACAGGCGAACTAATACCAGTGTATTGGAAGAAGCAAAGATCACCAGTGTTGAAGCAATGATTCTTCAACATCAACTTCGTTGGACTGGTCATGTTGTGCGGATGCCTGATTAATGTCTTCCAAAGCAACTACTCTATTCCGAACTTAAAAATGGAAAGTGTAATGCTGGTGGTCAACAAAAGAGGCTTAAAGGCTGTCTCAAGGCAAATCTTTTAAAATGTAGTATAAACACTGACAACTGGGAAACACTTGCCTGTGAGCGCTCCAGTTGGAGAACAGCCTTTACCAAAGGTGTCATGGGATTTGAAGACACTTGAACTCAGGACGCAAGGGAGAAACATGCTAAGAGGAAGGCACACTTGGCACATCCACACCATTATCAACTCCCACCCAGACACCTATGTCCCCACTGTAGGACGTGTGGATCCAGAATTGGCCTCCACAGTCACTTACAGACTCATTGTTAAAACCGTGTTCATGGAAGACAATCTTACTCAGCTACGAGGGATCGCCAAAGAAGAAAGAAGAAGATATCCTAAAGGTATCACAGTCTCCGTCGGCCTTCATTCGAAGGAAACCTGGCCCTTGGAAATCACAGGCATCCCTGGAATCTCTTGCTGCTCAGAGATTGGGGAACATGCAACAATTCTGATTCTAGCACCAGGGACTGTTTCCTAACCTCCCACCCACTTCCATATTTTAGGGTACCCTTGTACTTTGCCAATGACAGTAGTCTATTTGAAGCATTCTCCAGTCTGCTAGCATCCTTCTGTCTCGAGAGACAATGGAATGCATCTCCGGATATGACGCCAAACTGCTGGAGAATCACAGCGCCTGCTGCGGCTGCAGAGATTGGCAATATGTAACTGCTGCCTCCCGCTTTGTTTTTGCTGTGTTAGCAGCACACTGACGTGGCCTTTGCGGGGTGCAAGCCTGGGCAGTGCTTCTGGAGGTCCCAGGCTGCCCAGATAACAAGACTCTACTCTTTGCTTTGCTGATGTGGTCCAAAAGAAAGCAGAGTAATATGTTTCGCACCAGCATGGCTGCAGGAGTTGCCGGACGGAGGTGTACCAGAACCCATCCAAACGTCTTAGGGACTCCACTCCAGATTTGTGAAGGATTACCTCCTGAGCTTTTTCTTCTCCCAAAGGTGTCCTGCAAAGCATCTGGTATGTCTAGTCTAAGTCCCTTTTAAAGATAAGGAACTCTCAGGAGAGCTGCCTTGGAAGTGGCTGTCCACAGTAAGTACCAGGACAGCAGACTGAGCAGGCCCCCAGGTCACTTCAGCTGTGTTCACACTCCCGTTGGCTGTGTACTCACTGTGTTTTCAGAGCTGTTTTTTTAAAAATCCATGTTCACACAACATTATCCAAAATGCAGGTGTATCCTTTACAGTGGTGCCTCGCAAGACGAAATTAATTCGTTCCGCAAGTTTTTTCTTCTTGCGAGTTTTTCGTCTTGCGAAGCACGGTTTCCCATAGGAATGCATTGAAAATCAATTAATGCGTTCCTATGGAGACCGCTTGCCAGGCTGGCGGTGTGGAGAAGGGCTTTTCTCCCCACCGCAAGCCTTCAGGACAGGTACGGGAACAGAGGGGAAGGCGCGCAGCGCTTCTCCTCTGTTCCCGGGGCTTGCGGTGGGAGGAGGGTTTTTCCTCCCCACTGCCAACATTCAGAACAGCATTCTGAATGTTGGCGGTGGGAAGGAAAACCCTCCTCCCACCGCAAGTCTTCAGGACAGCCATCCGAAGGCTGGCGCGGGGAGAAGGTCTCTCCGCCCCACCGCCAGCCTTCGGAGGAGCCTTCCGAAGCCTGGCGGCGGGAGGAGGTCTCTCCGCCCCACTGCCAGCCTTCGGAGGAGCCTTCCGAAGCCTGGCGGCGGGAGGAGGTCTCTCCGCCCCACCGCCAGCCTTCGGAGGAGGTCCGAGGACAGTGGGGAAGACGCGCTGCGCTTCCCCGCTGTCCCGGAGATTTCCCTATGGGCTTTCGTCTTGCGAAGGAAGCCCATAGGGAAATTCGTTTTGCGAAGCGCCTCCAAAACGGAAAACCCTTTCGTCTAGCGGGTTTTCCGTCTTGCGAGGCGTTCGTCTTGCAGGGCACCACTGTACTTCATTGTTGTTGTTGTTGATTAAATTTCTATACTGCCCTACACCTGAGGATCAAGGGGCAGTTTACAATATAATAATGTAAAAATACATAACATAATAACAAAACAAGACATACACACACCCAGTTAAAAAGGTCATAAAGGAAAGGTAAAGGTAAAGGAAAGGTCAGGAGTGCTCTGATGGTGTTTCCTGCTTGGCAGGGGGTGGGACTCGATGGCCCTTGTGGTCTCTTCCAACTCTATAATTCTATGATTCTATTCTATAATTCTATGACCCCTGACTGTTAGGTCCAGTCGCTGACGACTCTGGGGTTGTGGCGCTCATTTTGCTTTATTGGCCGAGGGAGCCGGCGTACAGCTTCCGGGTCATGTGGCCAGCATGACTAAGCCGCTTCTGCTGAACTAGAACAGCGCACGGAAACGCTGTTTACCTTCTCACTGGAGCGGTACCTATTTATCTATTTGCACTCTGAAGTACTTTCGAACTGCTAGCTGGGCAGGAGCAGGGACCGAACAATGGGAGCTCACCCTGTTGCGGGGATTCAAACCACCAACCTTCTGATCGGCAAGGCTTAGGCTGTGTGGTTTAGACCACAGCACCACCCGCGTCCCTGAGAAAAAGGTCATAGTTTAATTAGCCAAAGGCCTGGGAGAAGATGGATGTTTCACCTGGCACCTAAATATATGTAATAAAGGCACCACATATATTTCACAAAACTATAGGTTCTGGGTGACCCATCTCTTCTTCAAGGCTATATATTACCATATTTTGAAGATGACAATTGGGCAGGCCACTGAAAAGTGCCTCTTTAAGAAGTACCTTTTTCGAGAAAGAAAAGTAAATGGCACTAATACCATGTTGGAAATACCACAGAGCAGGACCTGGAAGCATGGTTGATAATCCAGCCCTGGCCTCTGTTACTGTCAGGAAAAACAATAAACTAAGGGCAGAACAAACTACCTGAATGGCACTTGCAGTCCACCAGTGGCCATGGACTACAGTAGGGGTAGGCAACCTAAGGCCTGGGGGCCAGATCCGGCCCAGTCGCCTTCTAAATCCACGGACGGTCCGGGAATCAGCGTGTTTTTACATGAGTAGAATGTGTCCTTTGATTAAAAATGCATCTCTGGGTTATTTGTGGGGTCTGCCTGGTGTTTTTACATGATTCGTATGTGTGCTTTTATTTAAAATGCATCTCTGGGTTATTTGTGGGGCATAGGAATTTGTTCATTTTTCCCCCCTCTTCAAAATATAGTCCAGCCCACGACATAGTCTGAGGGACGGTGGACTGGCCCACGGCTGAAAAAGGTTGCTGACCCCTGGACTACGGTCTGAGAATATCTGCCCTAAGGCAGGTAAAGAGTCTGTCCATAAAGGCTGGGCTTTGGGGCTGCTGGTTGCAACTTTTTATTTGTTAATTTTTTTGCTACATTTTAGTGCCCTCCAGTGGTGCCAATTGGAGTAGTACAAAATCCTAACATAGGGCAAGTATGAACAAATATGGGGAGAGTGCCTGCCTAAGAGCAAAGATGTCTGGAATTGTACCCAAGAATTGTGTGTTATATATGATGCACGACACCCATGGGCAGATACCTGATAGGGAGAGAGGCAGTTTATTAGGTTTGTGGGGTCTAGGGTTGCCATATTTCAAAAAGTAAAAACCAGGACACCCCAAAAGTTGTTGAGCTTTTTAATTGTTGAGCTTTTTTTTAGACAAACCCCAAAGATCCAGGACAAAACGCTGCCTTTCGGAAATTCCCCCTGGGCGTCAATTCCGCCTTTGAAATCCCGTTAATGTCCAGGAAAATCCGGGTGTATGGCAGCCCTAGTGGGGCCCCACGTCTTTAGATGTCAATACAAGACCTAGAATTAGGCTTGGAAGCATAGAGGCAGCCCGTGCAAAAGGAATAGCAGCGCATCCTGTATACATCTGCCGAAAATGTGGGCAGCTGCGTTTTGCTCTGAGTTGTGTTCAAGGGTAGTCCTACATGAAGCACATTATGGTAAGCAAGCCTGGAAGTTAGAATATATCTTTTTAATTATAAAGCCATGGAGAATGTTTCTTAATAAATAAGAGCACAATCAGTCCTGCCCGAGAAGGGAATGGCCCGGATACTATTAGCCCAAAGACTAAATACTATTAGTCCCGACTAAAGAAGACTGGCAAACCAAGTTAATGGACTATGCTGAAATGGTGAAACTAACTGGAAAGCTCAGAAATCAAGATGACAAGAAATTTAAAAAAGAATGGGAAATGTTTATTATGTATTTACAAAAGTACTGCGAACAGGTTAATACACTGGCAGAATTTTAAGAACACTTGTAATCTTAAGAGATAGTACAGGAAATTTGAGGTTAAAAATATTTTGGAGAAATAATATGCAGTTGAAAAGAAAACTTAAGGAACTGTAGCCTTATTGGAGTTCACTGATTGGGTCTGCGTTGCTCCGGGACAGGAGGAAGTCAAATGACACCGAGGTTGGTTCAAAGAAAGAGTTTATTCTGCTCTCCGGATAGCAGAAGGCACTTGCGTGGTGAGTCCACAGCAAGTCCAAAGAAATCAGAGATTACATGCAGTATATATATCCTCCAGGCACCCTCTTCCTCCTTCCCCAGGACTCCAACCACGTTAGCCTATGTATGCAGGTTGACATCACCTATGTTCTTGCTCTGGTATTCTTAACCATAAAAGGGTATTCCTTCCTGTACTTCTGACCATAAAAGGATCTTCCTCTTCCTACTCTTATCTTGGAGGAAGAGGTAGTCATCTCCAAGAACACACTCTGGCTTTGTTCCCAGACTTAGGTCTGTGCGTCAGGGTTGCGGTAAGATAAGACCTAGAGTGTCATCCCTGTTCCACTTTAGAGTGGACAAGGCCATCTTTATCATCACAGACTGATAAAGGAGAGAGCCTTGTTTATGCAGCTGTGTTCTTGTTATGCATTTGCTCAACAGCTCAAGTTAGGGTTAGAAAAGAAATGGGGGGGTTGAGTCAGTTTTAAACTGACTGCACAGAAACCCATTCCTTCAGAACCAGGGGTGGGGGTGGAGGGAACTCACGGGATTCGGAGAATCCCATTTTATGGATTTGATATTGTTTTTGTGTATTTTTTTCTATGTTGTATTTGTTATTGTGTTTTTTTTATTTATTTTTCTGTTTTTTTGCCACTTTTGTTGGAAAATTTAATTTTAAAAAAATAAGACAGAGAAAGGAATGGAGTCTGTACAACATGAAGCTGGTTAAAATGTTTTTCTTTTTTTACCTATGTCCTCCAATGGCTTCTCAAAAAGTAGTCCTGGCTCTTGTACTCATCTGATCAGAAAGGGACATAGTTACCTCATCATCTGTCGCAGGTCTATCACTCCCCTCCAAACATGCCATTAGTGTGGTTACTCCCCAAATATTTCACCCCTAAATGGTTTCTGTTTCAGTACCCGAGGACCTTTGAAGTAAGAAATTGCCTTATAACCAGTTCAGCCTATTTGACCAAGTACTCCAGTACTGTCTGCTTTAATTGGCAGTAGCTCTCCATGGTCTCACACAGCTGACGTTTCCAATGCTATTTGATCTTATTTAACTGGAGATGCCAAAATTAGAACCCAGGACCTTCTCCATGTGTTCTACCACTGAGCTGCGGTGTGTCTCCCTTACTCTGTAATCAGGGTGGTCTTGTAGCAGGAGTTGAGCCTCAGTGCTGTTTGACTTGCGATATTCAGATTTACCTTGATTTCCTTTTTTTTTTAGCACAGAAGTGCAGCTCATACTTAATGTGCACATTTATTGGGAAGCAAGTCCCATGGTGCTCAATGAGGCTTACTCAGGAGGAGTGTGTTTAGAGCCAGAGCTTTCAGACACAACTTTGGTGAACAGCGAAATCAAGCCCAGCTGCTGAAGTCCAACCAGGAGCTTGGGAAATTAAAAGGCCCTGAGCGTCGTTCTTCCTCCAGCGAGGCTCTCAATTAAATTTTGCGGCTTTTAATAGCCACTCTCCCCCCCCCCCCCGCTGCCGTCTGTTGTTCTTCATGCAAACCGATCCTGGCATCCTCGGAAGAGGCTCTCGGGCCAGCAGACCGCTCTCCTTAGCAGCTAATGAAGAAGTCTATGGAGGCCACCCTTCCCAAGGCCGAGATGAGAGGCTGTTTTCCATCACTCCGCCTTCCCCTTGCCTCGTCCTCTCCTCCTCTGTCTCCTGGATAATCCAATTTGCCTCAACAATTGATGAAGTCAGAAATGGCCCCAAGGAACAAAATAGCTTCCTCCTACCCTTTGTGGGTTTTTTGGTGGGGAGTTACATGAACATTTAATCTTGTCCAAAGGGCCGTCTTTACCCGGGGGTGCAAGGGGTGCGGAGCACCCAGGCGCCGAATTCTGGGGGGCGTCAGCCGCCTGCCGCTGAAGCTGCCTAAGCTCTTAACTATCTACCTGTTGTGAAATTATAATTTTGATCAAGCTAGAAAAACGAAATACAGTCATACCTCGGGTTGAATGTGCTTCAGGTTGAGTGCTTTCAGGTTGCGCTCTACGGCACCTTGGAAGTAACGGAGCATGTTACTTCCAGGTTTCGCCACTCGCACATGCGCAATGCTCAAAATGACATCACATGCATGGGCGGAAGCGGCAAAACGTGACCCGTGCATGCACAGTCTTGCGTTCTATTCAGTATGCGAATGGGGCTCTGGAATGGATTCTATTCGCATCCCGAGGTACCACTGTACACATATACCTAGGTATTACCAAAATGTATACCTACTGTTTCAATATAGGACTTTTGACTTAGTGTGTTCATTTACCAAAGACGCACCGCACCAGCGGTGGCGCTTGTCATTCACAACGGTGGCGCTTGTCAGACTCAGCAACGGTGCTTGTCATTCACAACGGCGCTGTGCACGCAAAATTAACATCAAAATATTATGTTACGTATTGTATTGAGCTGCTATGAGGCAGCGGGGTCAACAGCACCTTTGACACGACTGATGTTTCTCCTAAGTAGGTGCCTACTTACCCTCCAAGTGTCCCTATTTTCCAGAGACACTCCCGAATTTAGAAGCTGTCCCGGTTTCTGATTTGATCCCGGAATGTCCCGCTTTTCCTTAGGACGCCCCTATTTTCATCGGAGAAATGTTGGAAAGAATATTTTCTGCATCATGGTAAGCTGAGGGAAAAGGGTGAGAAAGAAATGGATTAGTCAGTATCCTATCCAAATCTTAAGGAGCCCTTGCACTATTCCACAGAAGTTAGCTCCCATGTGAGAAGAGAGTCAACTGTGTTTGTTTGCAAATTGCATATACCGTATTCTTCCATGTGTAGGATGCCCCCGTGTATAAGACGTTCCCTACTTTTGGGGACCCCAAATTTAGAAAATGGGCATATGCACTATCCGTGTACAAGGCTTTATTTTAAAGTAAAAAAATCCCTCGTCTTATACAGTGGATGCTCGGGTTGTGAACATGATCCGTGAGGGAGGCACGTTCGCAACCCGCAGCGCCACATCTGTGCATGCAGGGTTGCGATTCGGCGCTTCTGCCCATGTGCGACCGCCAAAACCCAGAAGTAACCCGTTCCGGTACTTTCGGGTTTCGTTCCGTCCGTAACCCGAAAAACCGCAGCCTGAAGCATCTGTAACCCAAGGTATGACTGTACACAGAAAAGTACAGTAATTTTGGGGCAACTGTGCAGGGTCTGCATTTTTTTTAAAAAAAGTCTGATGTTTTATTGTGCTTTTAATTCTGTTGGGAGCTGCCTAGACTGGGAAACCCAGTCAGATGGGTGGGGTATTAATAATAATAATAATAATTCACTCCAAGGAAACCATTCCCTTGGAAAGCACATGGAGTGCTAAGGTTGACAATTCCCCAAAAAACAGAGATGTTCCTTTTGGGTATAATAGAGGGTGAGATACCCAAGAATGCATTAAATCTTTTTCTTTATGCAACTGCTGCAGCCAGAATAGCCTATGAACAAATTCAGAAGGACAAAAACAGTTCCAAAAAAGAGGATTGGCAGAGTAAGTTAATAGAATATGTGGAGTTAGCGGTGCTGACTGCAAAGGTAAGAAACCAGGACGAACATAACTGTAAGAGAAGAATGGGAAAACTTTGGAGAATATTTAAAGGATTATAACAGTTGCATAAATCTCCAAGCAGGACTAGATATATGAACAGCTGCTAAATTAATTAGGTGTAGAAAGATATGCAGCACAACTAAGAGTAAAAAGGAGGGAGGTGAGGGGAAGTCAAATAATGTAGAAGAATAATGAAGAATATTGTGAAATGGATGTATCAATTTACTGTAAAAGCATAAAAAAGGAAAGTGCATGGAGACCCCCCCCCCAGAGTCCCTTGGGTCTATAAAATCAGTGTTTTGTTAAATGTTAATAGGGGTCTATTCAGTCCTGATGTATCAATATAAAAACAGCAAAATCAACAGTGTTTGTTTTAGTAAATGTTTACAGTTATATACTGATTCATAAAAAAAAGGAATACTGTGCTTCTTGTTGTTGTTATCCATTGCACTTCTATACTGCTCCAAACTTTTAAGGGGGGTAAATCCATTGAGCAGTTTGCTTACTACATTCAAACGTCAGGCAAAAAATTCAGGGATAAAAACGTTACAGAAGAAAATCAAATAGATGTTGAAAGAAATCTCATCTTGAACGATGTCAGAATATGGTATTGCCTGTGGTTATATATTCACCACTGGTGCCTATTAATTAATTAAATAAATAAAAGGAATACCCTGTTGTTTCAATGAAATCTTTATGGTTACGTATATATTCCTCGCTGGCCCAAATAGGACTAATTTAGCCAGCTAGCCCTGGTGATCATCTAATGTTTATTGGATGGATTTCCCCCAAACTGATTTTTGAATTCTGAATTTATTCATGTTTTATATTGTATGTTATGCTGTTTTTTGTTGCACAAATTAAGTGTTTTAAATTTGTTGTTAGCTGCCCTGAGCCCGGATTTCTGAACCGGGAAGGGCAGGGTATAAATAAAAAATTATTATTACTTTTGTCTCTTTATTTTTTTAAAAAAAGCAGTGCTTTTTAAAGAAATACTGAGTAATAAATAGTTGCTGATTTGAAATGTCCTTATTTCATTATGTGGGGCTCCCTAAGCTGACTTCTTCCTCAAACTTCTGTCTTTTTTGCCTCGTTTTGTGTGTTTCTAAAAATTCCCCTCAGGCGCCTCGAGAGAGACCCTTTCGCGCCAAAATCCAACAGTCGCGGGAAGCTGCACTGCGCGCGCGCAGAAAAACCTCCCGCACCATACGGCGCACGCGCGACGAACGCGCGAGCCCTCGTCCCGTCCCGTCCCCCACCTCTCTCCGGAAATCGCGCAGGCGCACGGGCGCTACGGTGGCCGGTCGGGAAGCGCCGCCAATGGCGGTCCGCTTTCGCCGCGGCGAGGAGGGAAGTAGGCGGGTTGGCGCAGGCGCGCTGAAGGCTCCGGCCACTACCGGAGCGTAAACAAGGCGCCGCTGAGAGGGATGAGGAGGCGGCCGGAGCCGAGCGGGGCCGGGAGCCGTCGAGGCTGACAGGCCTCTTTCCGCTGCCCTCCCGCCGGCCGGGGACGGGGGGGAGCGCCGCCGCCGCCAGGGAGAGCCATGAACTTGGCCAGTCAGAGCGGCGAGGCCGGCGCCGGCCAACTGCTCTTCGCCAACTTCAACCAGGACAACACGTAAGGCCAGAGGGGGGAGGGGGCGTGGCCGAGAGAGAACGCGGGGGGGGGGAGCGGAAGGAGGGATTAGGCGAAGGTTCGAAAACGGGAGGGGGCGGGGGAGGATCCCCCACCTGGAGCCCCGGTAGTGCGCGTGCGCGTTCCTGAGTGGCTATACCTGAGATCCTGCACGCGTTGTTATTATTATTATTATTGATTATTATTGTTTGAATTTATATACCGCCCTATACCTATAGGTTTCTGGGTGGTTCACAAAAAAGATCGCAATACAGTATATAAAATCAAAATAAAAACAATAACCCAATAACACCCCCTCCCCCCTGAAAGAGCCACATTTTAAAAAGGTATAGGTTGTCAGGCAGGTCAACCAAAGGACTCCAAAAAGAGCCACATTTTAAAAAGGTATAGGATGTCAGGCAGGTCAACCAAAGGACTCCAAAAAGAGCCACATTTTAAAAAGGTATAGGTTGTCAGGCAGGTCAACCAAAGGACTCCAAAAAGAGCCACATTTTAAAAAGGTATAGGATGTCAGGCAGGTCAACCAAAGGCCTGGTTAAAAAGGAACGTTTTTGCCTGGCGCCTAAAGGTGCATAATGAAGGCGCCAGGCGGACTTCCCTGGGGAGAGCATTCCACAGACAGGGATTGGCACTAACACCCGATATGTCCTATGCTTATGGTAATACGTCATATCTTGTTAATTATGCTGTTTTAAATGTGCAGTGTATATTCCTTTGAAAGAGGGAGAGTTTGGAGAAGAAATGTCCCTAAATGAGGCGGGAGGAAGAGAAGGAACGCACACCCAGGATTTATTCGTTTCTTAGTTTATTTTTATTGCTTTTTTCCTTTTAAAAAAAATCCAAGGAGATTGAGCCAGGTGTATTATGGTTCCCACTGCCTCTCCTTTTTATCCTCACAACACCCCTGGGAAGTAGAATTGTAGGGACGCTGAGGATCATCTAGTTTAACCCACTGCAATGCAGGTATTCGCAGGGGCTTTGTGGGGATTGAACCTGCGACCTTGGTGTTATCAGACCAGGCTCTAACCATCTGAGCTATCTACTTGTGAGTAGGTTAGACAAAGAGAGAACGGGGGACAGTTGGCTGGCTTCCAAGGTCACTCCCAGTGAGCTTCATGGCTGAATGAGGATTCGAACCCACTCTTTCCCAGGTTCTGGTCTGATCCTGTATTTATTATTATTATTATTTATTCATTTAATCTATATCCCACCTTTTTCTCCATGGAGCTCCAGGTGGCAACATTCGTAGTTCTCCCTCTCCCTATTTAATCCCCACAACAGCCCTGTGAGGTAGTTCAGGCTGAGAGGCGGTTGACTGGCTTCCATGCTCACACCCAGCCAGCTTCATGACTGAGGATTCAAGCCCCAGTTTCTCCCATGTCCTGGACCAGTGCTCAACCATTGCACCAGTGTTCCTATGCAGTGTTCATATTTTGAGTGAAGTAAGAATTCACTGTGGGTAAAAGCCTCAGCGCCTAGGGCTTGCCGATCGAAAGGTCGGCGGTTCGAATCCCCGCGGCGGGGTACGCTCCCGTTGCTCGGTCCCAGCGCCTGCCAACCTAGCAGTTCGAAAGCACCCCCAGGTGCAAGTAGATAAATAGGGACCGCTTACTGGCGGGAAGGTAAACGGCGTTTCCGTGTGCTGCGCTGGCTCGCCAGATGCAGCTTTGTCACGCTGGCCACGTGACCCGGAAGTGTCTCCGGACAGCGCTGGCCCCTGGCCTCTTAAGTGAGATGGGCGCACGACCCTAGAGTCTGTCAAGACTGGCCCGTACGGGCAGGGGTACCTTTTACCTTTAAGAATTCACATGGTATATTGGATTTTGTAGTCATTGCCTTCAAAGTTGGCTGCTGCTGGTGCCATATTTACCAACTAGCTTCCCCTGCTTGATTCTCTCCAGATGTTTTGGACTGCAAGTCCCATCGGCCAACATCTGGAGAGCACCAGGTAGAGGGGAAGGTTGATCTAGCATAAGGAAGAGTTCTGGATAATTCCTTTCTTTTCTTTTAAAGGATGTTGCTGTGTCTTGCCTGAAAGATTCAGATTATCCTTTTTAATGTGTGTTAAAATCCTAGCCTTACAGATAAATGTTGTGGTTTGCCATGGAGGTTAATAATTTTAATGTTCATATGGTATGTTATTAGGTTTGTGTCTCTTACTCTGTCATTTTTATTTTTTTTATACATGTTGCTGTGTTACTTTCATAAAAGTATATTGCTCCCTTTGTTAACTTTTGCTTAGTAACATTCTGATGACTGAACACAAATAAATCTGAATCTGGCCAATTCTGTGAGTGACTGGGAGTTTGCCAAGTTATTCAGATGGCCACTATTTTATTTAGGGATCTCAGGTGGGTGAGAGATAACCACTGCCAAGCTGTTCATGCTGTTGCCAAACCTGCCTTGTTAATTGGTCACTGTAGCTATGTTGTAATTGTCCCTGTATGTCCTTTTTTCATTTCATTTCCCTCTGAACTCACTTAGCTACCTTTCCCAACCATGTGTTGGGGTGTGTGTGTGTGTGTGTGTGCACGCGCACACACAGTTGTGTGTACTTGCCAGTTCAGGATTTGCAATTCATACATCTGACAAGATGAACAAAAGTGAAAAAAAGGTAAAGGATCCCTGACAGTTTTCAGTATATATTGGTTAGCATTGTAAGATACCGCAAATCTCGTTTTTGTTTTTTGCTGCAACAGACTTAACACGCTACCTGTCTGGAAGGTGTATGTGCTGCAAGATGCTTGTGTTTTTAAAACAGGTTCTTGGCAGGGAAATATTTAACTTGCAATTCTTTCTCCATTGTGGAGGTGCTTTGATGAGGGTTAGAACCTCGAATCATCACACACACCCTTCTTCTTGAGCTTAGAGCACCTTGAGGGTTGGGGAAAGTGGGACTTATTGCTGAGTAAGCATGCGCCATATCTGCAGTTCTAGGCACGCTTGCTTAGAAGCAAGTTGCTGGGGATCATAAGAGGGGGAGACTGCTAAATCTCCAGTGTGTCTCACTGAAGAAGGCTTCGGAAAGGCGTTGGTGGAGAAAAGATCACGACTGATGGCCTGTGCAGGTGGAGAACGAGGGATTGGTGGTGGTGAAGTGGAACTCTTTTCTTGATGCCTGCAGTGAGAGCAAATCCCGTAGAACCCAGTGGGTTCTAGCACTTCAAAAAGAATGAAAGGGCAGGTCTGTGCCTTGAGCTTACAATATAGAGGATAACACAAGGGCCACTGTGGTGTAGTGGTTAAAGTTTTGGGCTGGGAAGGACTGGAAAGACCAAGTTTAAAGCCCCACTTGTCTATAGAGCTTACCAGGTGGCATCAAGGCAGTCACTACCTCTCAGTCTTATCTCACTGGATTGTTGTAAGGATAAAAGTGTATGGCGGGGTGGGTGTGTGGCAAACTGTGTATGCTGCCTTGTGCTCCTTGGAGAAAAGTTGGTTCGTAAACTAATAATTCCCAGAGGAAGGGTAGGCAGAATATACCATGTTGCACTTACGCATACCTAGGTTCAGTTTAATTGCAGTATGAAAACTTCACTGGGAAGGCTTTGAGGAGGGGTTTGAAGTCCTTGGCAAGCACTTCAGGCACAGTTCTGAGTAATCCCAGTTTGGATTCAGCTGCAATCCCCAAAGCAACCTTTCTTGGGGATATGAAACTGCTTTTTATACTGAGTCAGAGGTTTGATCCATTTAGCCCTGACTTGTCTACTCTTTACAGTCTTGTGTTAGGGCCTGGGGGTGGGGTCCCAGGCTTGTTGGATTTCCCCACAAGTCCCATGAATGTGTGGCCTAGAATATGCTGCTGCACCAGGTAAGGGATGTGGGGGTGGGCGTCGCAGGGGGCAAGCCTTTTCTGTTTCAGAGTAGCCTCTCTGATCCACTCACTGAGAAACTTACATTGAGCTTTCCCAGGAACCTCAGGGTTTCCTGGAACATAGTGTGAAGGCCTTTGGTATGAAGAGTGTAAGAGATGCTCTGTCCCTTTCAAGGCAACCTTTGCCAACCTGGGGCCCTCCAGATGTTTTTGGACTGCAGTAGAGTTATCACATCTCTCTTGTGTGGACAGTGCTCAAACATTAGGTGCATTTAAGTCAGTGGACACCCAATAGTTTTTCCTGGAAGACACCCACTGCCCTGATGCAATTAGCCTTTGGGGGGGGGGAGGGCCCTAATGTTTACTCAGAAGTAAGCCCTGCTTTGTTAATGAACCTTACCCTGTAATTCTAAGCAACTGTCTTTGGAGTAAGTCAGGAATGGGACACCTGTGGCTTTCCAGGTGTTGCTGGTCCACAGCTCCCATTGGCCATGCTACCTAGGGCTGATGGGAGTCTGAATGCAGCAACATCTGGAGGGCCACATCCCTGCTGTAATCAAGCTCTTATTCTTTGTATATATAAATTTGGTATAACCACCCCCAAATCTAAGGCACTGTGTGTGTGTGTGTGTGTGTGTGTGTGTGTGTGTGTGTGTCTGTCTGTCTGTCTGTCTGTCTGTCCCCGGGTCTCCCCTTTCCCTCTCCTTGTCCCCAGATTTGTGGCTTTCTGGGCCAGATGGCCTGGCGTTGGTGTGGGGGCGTGGGACTTCCTATAATGGGAGCAGAAGCAAGCTGAAACACTGCAGAGTTCTTGCCTCTTGAATTCAAAGTAGGGCTCACACTGCAGTGCATGGGAAAGAAGTTGGAGTATGTAGTAAGAGTGTGAGGGTTTTGAAATGCTTAAGAGGCGATTGATGGGGCAGTGATAAATAGGCCATTTTGCAGGGAGGAGCATCACCCGTGGGAACTGAATAAGAGGAAATGATCAGGAGAGCTGTGCCGTTGGGCTGTTTTTGGAATGACTGCTTCCTTTGTGTACAAGGGAAGCCACACAAAATTCCTTTCCTTGATGCTGGGTGACTCGCTGAGATCGAAGGGCCCAGAGGTCCAGTAGCCTGATCCTTTCCTCAAAAGCTTGGCTCTCTTGACTCCTTCCCACCACAACCCTTCCACAAATAGGCTTGGATAGTCTGGCCAGTGTGTGTAGTTAGTCAGTGTGTGTAATAGAAAACCGCTCTCCCTGTGAAAGAAAGTGATCCGAGTTCATATCCCTAGAGAGAAGTAAATTCTGCGGCCCAGTACAGTGATATTAAATATAGTATGATCGCACCTTGCACGCAGTTAACTTGTGTGATTTCAACCTTGCGTGACTGAAAGCCAGCTGGTTGAGATCTTGCAGATAAATTGCACACATGGGTTCTGGTATATGTGTTTTTGCATAGTTGCACCATCTTAACCCCTGCACAAAACAGACTAGTACTGTAGATAAGATTAAATTACAGAAAGTGTAAGTGACAAAACTTGGGAATTTTAGCACTATGGTGTGGACTTATTTAAATAAAAGCACTGAATTTATGATTAGGCAGAGCTCTGCCCCCCCCCTTCATTGCAGGAATGTGAAACGAGACCTTTCTGTTGTGGTACAGAGGTTTGTGGATATCATTTGCTGTAGGTTCACACTGAAATAAAAGTGTGTGGAGTGAAAGAATTGATTTCTGTGATTACTGTTGATAAATTCCCCAGCCGCAAGTACATCTTGAGCAACAATAAAAAGAAAGGTTTTGATATGAAGAACAGTATTCTGTTTCAGGTGGATATAGTGCTTATTTTGAAAGAAATGTTGTGGTCTCTTGTTCTTACATTGTACTCTGGTCTTGTATGCAGAATGCCACAGTCCCACTTATCACATTAATAATAATATATTTGAGGCTTAGGACTTGCTGATCAGAAGGTCGGCGGTTCGAATCCCCGCGACAGGGTGAGCTCCCGTTGCTCGGTCCCTGCTCCTGCCAACCTAGCAGTTTGAAAGCACATCAAAGTGCAAGTAGATAAATAGGTACTGCTCCGTCGGGAAGGTAAACGGCGTTTCCGTTTGCTGACCTGGTTCGCCAGAAGCGGCTTAGTCATGCTGGCCACATGACCCGGAAGCTGTACGCCAGCTCCCTTGGCCAATAAAGTGAGATGAGCACCGCAACCCCAGAGTCAGTCACGACTGGACCTAATGGTCAGGGGTCCCTTTATATTTACCTTTACTTGAGGCTTGTCAGATATGCTTAGTGTATGTTTTTTAAAATGAGAACCTCAATATTTACCAACCAGAGCTAGGTGCAAAGGATGTTCAGTTAGAACAGGATACTTCTGAGCACTTTCTGAGCCCAGGAATTTGTATTTAGTACCAGAACTGAACTGGACCAAACTCAGTCCTTTCACCTATAAGTCTACTCATGGTTTGCTTTCTTCAGGTCAGCAGCCTAATTAGGTGGGGAAAATTGCTGTCGTTTAAAACATTGGGAGTCTTGCCCACCTGCGACAAATTACCCAGAGATCTGCCAGCAGATCGTGAGCCTCTTCCTCATGCACAGAGTACCTGCTGTTGAGAGACTTGTGGAAGATGCTCAAAGGAAGTGTTTTGCAACCACAGTGTGTGTTTTGTCTTCTGACAAGTGTAGTCTTAATTATTTACAACCACATATCACAGCATGTTAGTAATCGATCTTTGGTGCTGTTTGGAAGGATAATGGCACAGGAAGAGGCTGTTTATCTTTCAAGCCAGTTCTTCCAATCAGACCTCAAAATGGGGGCTGGGTGTTGCATGAACAATATCCCCCTCCCCCTGTTTCATTTTCTCTTCGTAGCTGCTGTTCTCGCAGGCAGCACGATGGCATTGCCAGCTCAGAGATCCTAAGGAGGGGCGGGGAGAGATGGAAAGTGGGCAGAATTATACCATGAACACCAGAATCCCTAGTCCTTTAGGACAGGGGTGTCCTACTGGTCGATCGCAATCTACTGGTCAATCATGGGGTGTCCTGGCCGATCGAAGCTCAACAACTCTGGTCAATCCAATGGGTAGATCACTGCCAGTTTTTTTATAGTGGGAGTAGATCGCAGTCTCTTGGAAGTTGGACGTGCCTGCTTTAGGAGAAGGCCATAGCAAGATGTTTGCCTCGATCCCCCTAGGTACATACTTGTAGAGGGAAGTTCACATCCCTAACAGGACAGGGAACAGGGCGTGCCAACGTGAGCCACAGACTGGGTTGAATGTGCATCCTCTTGGTCAAATAGGGAAGGGCCACAGCTGAATGGCAGAACATCTGCTTTGCACGCAGAAGGTCCCTCGCTCAATCCCAGTGGCATCTCCTGGGAGGCATCCCTGCCAGAAACCCTGCAGACTCACTGCCAGTCAGTGGAGACAGTACTGAGCGAGATGGACCCGAAGGTCTGACATAGTGTGAGGCAGCTTTCAGTGATAGGTTCAGCCTTCTGTTGGGGAGCAGGGGCAAGGCCAGGGTTCTGTCCTCCCCACCCCCCAAAAAGAATCCCCTCAACAGTTTGTCGTGTCAACACGAGAGCTATATATGGATTGAGGCAGTTGTGCTTTTGTCACATTGTGTACACAACACCTTCTGGATTCCACCTTCCAGTCCCCCTTTTTTTTGCCACAAAAACACTTACATTGTTATGTCTATTTGAATTACCTGTCAAAACAACATGCAGCTGTTTTGTGTGACCTCCAGTGCAAGAAAATGCACAGGCACGCCAAGTTGAAGTGAGTGATTTCCCCGGCAGGTAATAAAAATGACACAGTGCTTCTCTGCTTGCTACCCCCAGCTTCTAAATGACAGGATTATCGCTGATCCACTTGGCTCTCCAAAAATCAGGCCTTTTTGCTCGGTCATCAGCACAACAGCTTGTTGTGGGGTTTGGTCATTTGATTTAGCGTCTGATACAATTGACAATGGGTAGTGCAAGTTACACAAACCTCAGAACAACAAATGCCTTAAAAATAAAGGCTATCGCTACATGGCGCACATTACAACTAAGCATTTCAGCTTCCCCAAAGAGTTGTGTCTCTTAAGGGGAAATGAATTGTCATGTGATTTGTGTTCATGTGTCAGTTATTTGGTCTGGTCAATATCTAACTCTCTTGAGGACATGCCTTAGCAATAACTTTGGAAAAAGCAAGCACTTAAGTTTCTCCCCCTCCCCAGGCCACTCAAAGAGAAACAGTTTGCCCCAAGTCGGGAATGTAGTATGCAAAGAAAGCACTATCTTACTAGTGCAAACAAATCACGCAGCCATTATCAATATGCACATAGTTCTGTGTTCAGCTCTTACTGCTCCTTGCAGCATGCTCTTTTTGAACCTTGGTCTGCATTTATTTCTGCAGTAAGGCAAATAAAGAAAAGAATGGGGTTGCTATTTTGGTTTTGCAAGCAGCCACATACTTGGATGATGAAATTGGTGAGCACGTGATGATCCAGGACAAACTGTGAAGTTGACCGCGCTTGTGAGAGAGCTTGGGGTGCTCTGTTGCAGTCTTTGCCAACCTGGTGCCCTCTGGATAATTTGGGCATGACTCTCACCGGCCCCAGTGAGCACAGCCGCTTTCACTGGGGCTGATATAGTCCAATACTTCCGGGAGGGCATCAGGTTGGTGGAGGTTGCTGCTTGGTTTTCTGTGTGAAACGGCGAGTTTGTTCCGTTCCCATGCTTCATTGACCTCGTGTCTTGCTTTGCAGGTCCTTAGCTGTTGGCAGCAAATCAGGTTACAAATTCTTCTCCCTTTCTTCTGTGGATAAACTGGAGCAGATCTATGAATGCAGTAAGTGTACATTTTAATTCCTCTTCTACCCCACCCCATGCCCCCTTCCATCTTTATGTTGTGGTCACATTTTGGACTGAGCAGATGGTTTCTGGAAAGAATCCATCTTCTCCTCCAATTGACTGCCCCCTGCTCTAGTAGCCTTACTTACCTAATTGACTTGATCCCTGGGCTTGCCCTCCTAGCTGCAAGGACAGCGGCTAGCTCCTTGACCCCAAACATCTTAGCTTGTATGTTTGGTATTTTTCTAGAGCTTCTTTCTAAAAAGTTCTCTTTGCATCTCTTATTCCAGAAGTCTCCAAAGCAAAAGAGGGGGAGAGAGATATTTAGGCCACCTAAAATGGTAGGCTCTAGACCCAGCAAGATCTTCAGCAGTGCATTGCTGACTGCAGGCAGAATTCCAGTTGGTGCCAGCTGCTGGGGGCAGCTGCTGTTGCACTGCTGGCAAGCAGCGAACCTGTCCTACAGGGTTGTGGTTCATGACTTCACTGAGAGATAATAAACCACAAGTGGTATATTGGGGTCCCTGTGGCAGCTCTGCCACTTCCAAGAGGATGATGCATCTGTGATTAATGGGGGTCAAAGGTGACTTGCTTCTGCCCCACTCTGCACCTTCATTAAAAAAATTTAAAATGACTTGGCCTCAACATGGGTTCAGCAGATCCTTCATTCTGCATTCCCATGATCTTCAGTTGGCCCATTTACATGCTGCCCTAGCCCCATGTGAACAGCTCAACATCCCTGGGTCCTAACTCCCCCTTTCCTGGCACAAATGTGTTCCTAGCTTGTGTCCATGTGACTCAATCACCAGACCCAGCCTTTCTCTAACTGGGAGGTCTCATTTGCCTTTTCACAACTCACGTCATGCTTTGCATCAAACCAGAAGAAATGTGACTCTCTTGAGTTATTTGCGATGTGTGTCTTGAGTTCTTCCTGACTTGGAAGCTTTGATTCTGAACGGAGGGTGGAGGGGAGTATCTGTTCCCCTCTGTCCCCTCTTGCCACCTTTTGGGTGTTTTATTCTGTTTGCTCCCCCAATGTGTTTTTGACATTACCCCACCCGTTTTCAGCACAAAGAGGATATCTGGCTGCACGGTGTGGCCTTGGCTGGAGCATTGGTATCTTCTCACATTACCAAGCATTTTATGTAGTTGTGCAGGAATACGAGATGAATCACGCTCAGCTCTTTGAACGTTGGTGCAAAGGTACCCAAGTTCAAGGATGGCTTTGTAATTTACATGGGAAAACACGTTTGCCGTTTGTACACAGATGTTTTCCCAGAGCAAGCGCAAATACAGGCATATGCAAGTACCTAAGAGACATGGTTGTATCACAGCCTGCAACGTGTGTGTTGTGCAGAAAACAAACTTGTCACACAAAAGTGTGGTACTGTCCTAAAGGACAAAATCCCTGCGTGGTGCCGTTGTTTGTGTTTCACTCTGCTGGGTAAATTGGGTGTGTTTCGCCTCATTCGATGGGCAGGCATTGATTAGGAATGCTTCTGCTTAGTGTGGGGAAATCCACCCACTAAATCACACAAGTACAGTTTGTCTTCTTTTTTTCATTTTTGCTCAGCTTTTGGAGCAGAGAGTCTGAAAGGAGTTGAATTGCCCTTGGTAATGGAAATGGCGCCGCTTGCTTGATAGACCCAGTAGATGAACCAGAACCCCTTCAGGCTTTAACTTCTGGCAGTTTTCCTAGTTGGCAAATGTCAACCGTTGCACTGCTTGATACAGTTAAGATTTATACTAATGGTTCTGGCCAGGAAGCCTCCGTAGCTGCTTGAAATCTGTTCCATGGCACATGCTTTTAGCAGGCTCTTTATTTACAGCTTGCTCATCTTCAGCAAGCAGAAGGTTGGGCTCCCTCCTGTTCTGTTGTCTTCCCCCACTTAGCAGCTTTGCTCTTCCTGCTGTAATATTAAGGTCTATTTACAGCCAGCCTAGCCTCGGATATGTCAATCTATTGATCCTCAGGGAAGAGCGAAGCTCTAGCCAGCTGCAGTTTAGTCAAGCACCTGCATGTTCTCACCCAGTTCAGTCTCTCTCCCTCAAACCCTCTTTAAATAGAAAAATAAGGCAATTGTGACCATACGTGCCTAAAGTTTTGGATGGGAGACCTTTAGGAGCAATCTTAACACCTTGATCCTAGGCACACTTTCTTGAGAGTACGTCCCATTTGATTTCCACGGAGTTTCTTTGTCAGTGTACACGCTAGCAATCTGATATGAGCATTTTAGGGTTAGCCCTCTTGTCAGCAAATGGTTTTCAGATTTCCCTTCCCTCAGGGAATCCTTTGCATATAGACTTGCCATCTGATCAGCCACAGTCCTTGCCACAGAGGATTCTAATGGGTTTAAGTGACAGGAGGATGGATTTCGGTTGAATATTAGGAGAATCTTCTTGACGGTGAGAGTAGCTGAACAGTGGAACCAATTTCTTAAAGCAGGGGGTAGGCTTCTCTTTCCTGGAGAGCCATATCCCTGGGATGCTCAAGCTTTGGAGTTCTGCATTAGGATGAGATGCCTTACAGGCCACCTGACATTTTTTTTGCGGGGGGGGGAGGGGATGACTCTGGAGGATGTAGGGCCACAGCCAGGCTTACTGGGCCTCTCCATTGTGAATGGAGAGGGTGAGACAGAACATGCTCTACTCCCCAGCAACTGCAAATTGCAAAGTTCTTTCAGCAAAGCTTGTCAAAAATGACTACAGTGGTACCTCGGGTTAAGTACTTAATTCGTTCCGGACGTCCGTTCTTAACCTGAAACTGTTCTTAACCTGAAGCACCACTTTAGCTAATGGGGCCTCCTGCTGCTGCCGTGCCACCAGAGCACGATTTCTGTTCTCATCCTGAAGCAAAGTTCTTAACCCGAGGTACTATTTCTGGGTTAGCGGAGCCTGTAACCTGAAGCGTATGTAACCTGAAGCGTATGCAACCTGAGGTACCACTGCAAACCCTTAAAGGGTTCCAGGGAACCCTAAGGTTCACCTGAATACAGTTTTGAAACTGCAGCGTCTCCAGACACATTAAGAAAGGGGTATGACTCTTAATTGAGGGACGCGGGTGGCGTTGTGGGTAAAACCTCAGTGCCTAGGACTTGCTGATCCTATGGTCGGTGGTTCGAATCCCTGCGGCGGGGTGAGCTCCCGTCGTTTGGTCCCAGCTCCTGCCCACCTAGCAGTTCGAAAGCACTCTTAAGTGCAAGTAGATAAATAGGGACCGCTTTATAGCGGGAAGGTAAACGGCGTTTCCCTGTGCGGCACTGGTGCTCGCTCGCCAGTGCAGCTTCGTCACGCTGGCCACGTGACCCGGAAGTGTCTTCGGACGGCGCCGGCTCACGACCTCTAGAGCGAGATGAGCACGCAACCCTAGAGTCAGACACGACTGGCCCGTACGGGCAGGGGTACCTTTACCTTTATGACTCATAATTACTGTCTTTTGAATCGTGTTGCGTCTTTTCTTTTGCTGGTTCTTGGGTGGGAGGTGCAGGCAGATGAGGCAGGAGAATGGGGCAGGTCAGCAGCAAGAGGAGTGACTTGAAATTCTGATTTGCTGTGTGAACAGCTCCTTTGCGCACCTTCATCCTTCATTTTGTCAACTTTTTCCTACATCTCTCCTTTCCACCCCTGCAGCTGACACAGAAGATGTGTGCATTGTGGAGAGGCTCTTTTCCAGTAGCTTGGTGGCCATAGTGAGCCTCAAAGCCCCCCGCAAGCTGAAAGTTTGCCACTTCAAGAAGGGGACAGAGATTTGCAACTACAGCTATTCCAATACAATCCTGGCTGTCAAGCTTAACAGGCAGGTGAGTCGTGATGCTTTTGTGTCATCTGAGGCTTCTTTTGTTTTTCATTCATATTTAGTATTTTATTGGTTTGGTTAAGCAGAGTTCAGGTCCCCACTTGGCCATGAAGCTCACTGGGTGACCAGTCACTTGCTCTCAGTCTACCCTACCTCGCAGGGTTGTTGTGAGGATAAAATAGGGAGGAGAACTATGTCAGGCACCTTCAACTCCTTGGAGGAAAGGCAGGATACGAACACAGCAACAACAGAAAAGAGCAACCGTAACAAAAAGAAGGAAAACAAAGAATCAGAAATGTAAAGCATAAAGGACAAAATACCTCTTTTTTGTGGTCAGTCCAGTGTCTAGGAATAAGTTTGATACTGTGGTCATAAGTGGGTGGGTTTTGTGGCACTGGTTCTTTCTAACAGTAGAAGGGACAGTAAAACTTCTTTTTCTGGACACACCTATGCTGCTGACAGGGGCCTCTTGTGACTTGAACGCTTCTCCTTGCACCAAACAAACAAAAAACTATACATCTCATAGAAAGCTAACCTATAAGAGCAATATTATATGCTAGTTTTCTGTGTACAGTGAAGACAGCAAATTAGGAGTTGACCCTGTTTCTGGACTCAGCTGCTGCAGGTAGAGGCTCATGCAGATGAATTTCTTCCTGTCCCTGTGACATGCTCATACTGGCCATGCATAGTTTCGTTAAGTGATTTTTGTGGCATCAGAGGCATTGGAAAGCGGGGGGGGGGGGGGAATACTTTGGTAAAATTTCCCTGGAGGCAGGTTTTGCTTGCTGATAGCAGCCAGGCAAGTGCCTGTTTTCCAGGCCTCCATTCTCAGACCAGAACATAGCACCACTAGCTCTAGCTTAACATGGTGACTGGTGAGTAGTCAGTCACTTGATCCAATCCAATAAATAATTATCGTGAAATTTTTGTTGGAATCTTGCTTAGTATTTTGTCCCTTGATGGACTGCAAGAAATTCTAATCAACCCTTATTTATTTTGAGCACAGATATTTTTGTTGTGCAGGGCGAGGTGATAATTGCACTTCCTTCTGTCCCAGAATGCAAACACACATTGCCTGTAGAGCGAAGAACAGTCAGGATCTTTCTTAAATTGAGGTCAGGATCAGGTGAGGCCTCCTAATAACAGGTGATCATAATTGCCTCGCCTAAGTTGTGGGAAAGGAGGCTTTGCCTTGCACTTCTAAATCAATATAATCCAGGCTGGCAGATTTTAAAACTGCCTTCACTAGTCACTAACTTCCGTCTCTAGGAAGCTTCACTCTGAAGGTTTTACGCTTCTTCAGGATTTTGTCTTCATTCTCTTCCCTCTCCTTTTTTTATTTCGCTCCTCAGCGATTGATCGTGTGCTTAGAAGAGTCTCTGTACATACATAACATCCGGGACATGAAGGTGTTGCATACCATCAGGGAGACGCCCCCCAACCCCGCAGGTAAGGGAGACCATTCTCCATTTCCCACACATAATCATTGACACAGTGAAAGCACCACCCAGCTGTAATTCTGCTAGGAGGGTACCTCAGTCAAGAATTAAATTTGTGTTTGTATAGTCGACCCTCCTGGTTGCATATTCTTCAAGGGGCAGCAGCATATGACTACAGACATAAACGCGCTGGTTCTCTCCCTGTTGTCCTTCTGCTGGCAGTTGTTTGCTCCAACAGGCTGTGTGGTTTTTAGCTTTTTGTATTTTACCTGTGCTGTTCATGCAAACCGCCTTGAGTCCCAACCACAAGGCCACCTTAAAATGCTCCCTGTCACCCACAGGAACTCCAAACCCTGTCCTGCAAGCCTCGGTGACGGCTGCTTTCCCTTCCCGATCCCCCTTGACGTGTTTGTAGCCTGAGGCAATGCCCCCCTTTTCTCTCTGTCCCTAGGCTTGTGTGCGCTGTCCATAAACAACGACAACTGCTACCTGGCCTACCCAGGCAGTGCCACTATTGGGGAAGTCCAGGTCTTTGACACCATCAATCTGGTGAGGTTCCGCAAGCATCTTTCCTGCTCCTGTGCCCAAGGAGATCTTCCCTGTTTGGTGCTGGCTGCGCCTGTGCTAAGCTCTTGTGCCCCTTTTTTCTTCTTCTGCAGAGAGCTGCTAACATGATCCCTGCTCATGACAGTCCTTTGGCTGCGCTAGCTTTCGATGCGAGCGGCACAAAACTGGCCACGGCGTCAGAAAAGGTGAGGGCCTGATACACTGACTTCTGTTTTGAGCGGGAACAAAGGCAGCATTTCTGTGTGGGCTTTTTGAAAGAGTGAGTTGAAGTGCCCAGAAGCTTCCTGCAGTGTTTCTGCTTGGGAATAATCCAAAATGTCAGCACAAACCTCTCACCCTCTAACTTAGGACTTGAGCTGCTGTTTCAGCTATGAACACCCTGTCATGCTAAGCTGTGTGTTGGTTCTTTTCATCAGGTGGGGTTCTGTCCGCCTTTTAAAGTATAGCTGTATTGTCAGGGCTTTTCCTGCAGTGGCACCATGTTATTCCTGATGAGGCTTCTCACAGATCCTGGCAGGAATTCTCTCCTCCTGTTTGCCCTCTCCCACCCCACAGCAGGTACAGTGCTGTATCTTGGAATTAAACTCTGTGATGCGGTAGTGACGTTGATGACAGTCCTACACTTTCCAAGCTTGCTCATCCTCTCAAATTAAGGTTACCAGACGTCCTCCTTTCCCGGGGACAGTCCCCAGATTTACAAATCATTCCCCTGAAAACTCATTTGTCGTCCCAAGTCTTTGCTGGCAATGAATACCAGTCTGTTCTTAATCTGTTTGCTTTTAATTTACTGTTTTGTTTTTAATTCCATTGGTGTTGGTTTTATGGCAATCCTTACGTTGCGCTGTGCACAGCTTTAGTTTTATAATTAAAAAGCGGTGTTAATGTGTTCTGCATGAAGGTTTTCAACCCCAGTGGACACTGCCAAGGATCTAAAAATTGCTCTTTCGACCCCAGCCATTTTGGTTCCTCCCAGTATAACCGGGGTGGGGAACCTCTGGGCTGTGAGTCAAAGGTGGCATACCAGACCTCCCCATTTTGCTTGACTGGCCATTGTGGAGAAGCCACACACCTCTGTACCTGATGTCAAAGGTGATGGTGCAGGAGGGGTGAGGCTGGGACTTCAGGGGAACACTCAGGAGCTGGAAGTGGGCTCCGGATTGTTCCTTCTGTTGGAAGAAGGCAGGAGCAGGCCTTGCTCAAGGAGGAGGAAACTGTTTCCATTAAATTGAAACTGCTGTTTGAAGCCTTCCCAGCCCCTTCTCCCATTTCCCTCTCCAACATTGGGGACGGAAAGGAGAAGCGTGGGGAGGGCTCCAGAGCGCAGGGCTCACACCACCCCATGCCACTGTGGTTTCCATGCTTGGGAACCCCACACAAGAGAATTTTGACAGGCAGGCAGGTTGACCTGCCTGTCAGAGTTGGCCCACAGGGTGGAGACAGCCGAAGATCTCTCTCCCAGAGCTAGGTAGGTTCAGACCCTCTGCTCTCGAACTATATTGGGACTCTGCAGCAGCTATTTTAAATTGAACATTGAAGTCTTTATTTCTCACCTTTTTTCCCAACAGGGGACGGTGATCCGGGTATTTTCCATTCCAGAGGGACAGAAACTCTTTGAATTCCGAAGGGGTGTGAAGAGGTGAAGTAAAATGCTCAGTCTCAGAAGCTTGCTCTTTGCAGGAGGCCCCCCCTTCTTCCCCAGCAGTTGAACCTGTGTCATAGGTAGCTGTGTTTCTTCATGGCGGGGGGAATCCAAAATCTGCAGAAGGGCAAAAGCTTTGTTTTGCAGTAGGAAGCAGTGAGCAAGTTTTCGGGTGCCTCAGAATTCCCCAGCAGTTAAATGGGTGGGACCCTACCTAGGTCACTGTAGAATGTGGAGCAGTTGCCTCTGTCTAGCTGCCACCTCTTCTTCTTCCAGTTGGGATGTGGAAACTGACCGGCCGTTTTCTTTTCTGCTTATTCCATCCAGGTGTGTGAGCATCTCCTCTTTGGCCTTCAGCATGGACGGCATGTTTCTGTCCGCATCCAGTAACACGGAGACAGTGCACATTTTCAAATTAGAAACTGTGAAAGAGAAGTAAGGAAACCTTTCTTTCCACAGCTGCCCACTTATAGCCAGGGTGGGCTGCAACCCAGCACTGATCTCTCAGGCTAAGGGCTTAGAGTGTGGCTTGGAAGGGGCAGATTTGCCATGTTCCTCTCTTGTTTCAGAATATCCTCCCCAGCCACTATTCATCAGGCCCCTAAGTTAAATAGGGCTTGTGTCCAACTAATCTAGGCATGTTCAAAGTCCGTTTCAGGGGCCTAATCCGGCCCGCTGGTCAATTTAATCTGGCCCCTGTGGCAAGGATTGAAGCTCAACAACTTGAATCCTAAAAAAAGCTGAACAACTTTGTGGAAAAATTGTAAAAATAGCTCAACAACTTTGGTCGGCCCTCAAGCATGTTCACTTCATCAAATCTGGCCCTCTTTGAAAAAAGTTTGGACACCCCTGAACTAATCCATACCGAGAGTAGACCCATTTAAATTAGTTGTCTTAGGTTTGTCACATTCATTGATTTCAGTGGGTCTGTTCTGAGCATGACTGAGTGGTCAGTAGGTCATAAGAGTGGTAGCTTTTTAGGAGCCAGTTTAAAGCTAAAAAAATCCCAACCTTTTGACATGCTGACTCTAGGGTAACTTGCTTTTTGCTTATATATTGTCCTGGATAGATGAACTTTTCTTCCTTGTTCAGAATCGTTACTAGCTGTTGTGAGCATCCGCAAAGTTCTATATTTGTTAGCAAAGCAGGATATAATAAACACTTTTGATAAATATTTTTCTTGCCGTAGAATTGTGGTGGAACTGTGCTGTTAAGGCAGTGTGCACACACAACAACCAATGATACTGTTTCTTTAAAATTTGTGCTGCTTGTTGACGTAAATATAGGATAATTTTTAAGGCCACATTGTTTCGAAGCAAAAACACAATGCAAGGAGTCCTCTAGTAAACCATATAGTGGAGAGAGAACATGAAAGAAAAGGTTTTTAAATAAATAAATAAATAAATAAATTTGGAAATAAAGTAAAGCTAGATCCATCTGCATCTCCAGAGGCAGAACGGAGAAAGTCCCATCTTTTCTGTAGAGGCCAGTCTATTTCCCAAATGCAATGGAAGACTTGTGCGAGTTTCTTGAAAGAGCAGCTGAAGCTTAGAGGAAGTTCTGCTTCTGCCTGTGGCTGTAAGCCAAGACATATTCAAATATGGCAGAGTTGTTCTTGTGATATATTAAGTGGTGCAAGTGTAATTTCCACTCTCCTTCCTTGCTTCCAGACCTCAGGAAGAGCCCACGACTTGGACGGGTTACTTTGGGAAAGTCCTGATGGTCTCCACAAACTACCTGCCTGCCCAGGTGACAGAAATGTTCAACCAAGGCCGAGCTTTTGCCACCGTCCGCCTCCCTTTCTGTGGGCACAAAAACATCTGTGCATTGGCCACGTAAGTACGGGAGCGCTGGGTGGGGAGGGGACTTAGAATCATAGAATCATAGAATCATAGAGTTGGAAGAGACCACAAGGGCCATCGAGTCCAACCCCCTGCCAAGCAGGAAACACCATCAGAGCACTCCTGACATATGGTTGTCAAGCCTCTGCTTAAAGACCTCCAAAGAAGGAGACTCCACCACACTCCTTGGCAGCAAATTCCACTGTCAAACAGCTCTTACTGTCAGGAAGTTCTTCCTAATCTTTAGGTGGAATCTTCTTTCTTGTAGTTTGGAACCATTGCTCCGTGTCCGCTTCTCTGGAGCAGCAGAAAACAACCTTTCTCCCTCCTCTATGTGACATCCTTTTATATATTTGAACATGGCTATCATATCACCCCTTAACCTCCTCTTCTCCAGGCTAAACATGCCCAGCTCCCTTAGCCGTTCCTCATAAGGCATCGTTTCCAGGCCTTTGAGCATTTTGGTTGCCCTCCTCTGGACACGTTCCAGTTTGTCAGTGTCCTTCCTGAACTCCCCACATCTTTCTCAAGCACCCTACAGGTAGAGGTGGAAAGGGAGGCAACGTGACCCTCTCAACATAGCTGTGTTTGTTTGTTTCTAACAATCATACTGCATTTGGAGAATGCACAAAACCCAGATTCCTTTGTGCACAGTAGCGAGGCCTGTGAGGCTTAATTGATCAGCTGACAGCAAAGTCCTGTGCATGTTTACTCTGAAGTAACTCCCATTCGGTGCAGTTGGACTTACACTGATCTTTGTAAAGTGAACTTGGCTGCTGGGAGGAAAGCAGCAACTTTAAAAACCACGCACACATAGTTTAATCTTGCATAGTAAGGTTTTTAAACTTGACTAGGATTTACTTGCAGAATCCAGAAGATCCCTCGGCTGCTGGTAGGAGCTGCAGATGGGTACCTGTACATGTACAACCTGGACCCCCAGGAGGGAGGCGAATGCACCCTGATGAAGCAGCACAAGTAAGTCTCCTGTCCTGCTTCCTCCTTGTGAGATGCTCCCATTTTTATTTTATTTTTAGATGTTCCGTTTCAGAGCTAGGGTGAAGCATTGCCTTCATACAGGTGGCTGGGGTAGCTGTAGTTAGTTCTAAGGCACAGTTTGCTACCATAGTTGTTTTAATTCTGTCACATATTTGTACACCACCCTTCATCGAAGAAAGGTGTCGGGGCAGTGTGCAGCACACGTAATGCAGAACAATAGGTCCAATGCCCCACAACAATTTTAAAAAGCTAGCGCAAGGCTGAGCAAAATACCGTATTTTTCACTCTATAACACGCACCCGACCATAACACGCACGTAGTTTTTAGAGGAGGAAGATCCGTAGGCATGCCACCCGTAGGCATTCCCTCCATAACATGCACAGACATTTCCCCTTACTTTTTTAGGAGGAAAACAGTGAGTGTTATGGTGCAAAAAATACGGTATACTGTCATGAGTTGGGAGGGGTCAGCCTGGATGATGCCCTGAGTCCTTTCCAGTTTTTGGGATCCTGTATCTGTGGTGGTAGAAGGCATGAGAGCAAGGTTGCCAAACCAGTCCCTTTTTCTAAGCCAGTGGTGTCCAAACTTTTTTCAAAGAGGGCCAGATTTGATGAAGTGAAGGGCAGTGAGGGCCAACCAAAGGGCCAGACTTTAGGCCCTCGAAACAGACTTTGGACATGCCTGTTCTAAGCAATGGCTTTGGCTGACCCGTTAAACATAATTTGCATAACCAGAGAATGTGCCATAGAGCAAATGGGTGGGCCTTTCACCTGCCCTCCTTTAACTGCTAGGTAGGAGAGCCATAGCCAGAGTAGTGTGTGTGAGCTGAGCTGGAAGCAGGCTGGAAGCTGGACACACAGAAATCCGCTTGCTCTGTGCTGTATCCAAAGCTGCGACTGATGAAGGAGGCAGATCTGTTGGGGCGTTAGTGCGGTGAGCCCCTCCACCTTAGGCTCAGGTTGTACAGGTTGTTAATACCTGGCAAGTATTTACAGCTTTCAGTTTTAACCTGAGGATTGTCATTTGTCCAGTTTTAACTTTAATTTTAATTTATATGAATTAATTTTGGGTTGCATATTAATCGATTGATTGCTTGTTTTTATGCATATTGTATTAGTTATATGATGTTAGCCGCTCTGGCCAGGAAGAGCGGGGTACAAATATTATTATTATTATTATTATTATTATTATTATTATTATTATTATTATTAGTGTAGATGAAACCATAAAGACAACACAGTCTTTCTTTTTAAGGATTGCATTGGTCACCATTCACTCTCTGGTTCTTTCCATAGGCTGGATGGCAGCATGGAGCCAGGCAATGAAATCCTAGAATCTGCATCGCACGACCGGCCGCTAGTAGCACAGACATACAGCACTGCTGTGACTAAAGGTACTTACGTGCCTTCTTCGCCCACAAGGCACGGTAAGGATGGGACCGGGGTGGCTGAGTGAGGAGCCTGCAAGGGGGGTGCCCACAAGAGGCAAGTTCCACGTGGTCTTCCTCATAGGGCATGACTCGTCTTCCCCACCCCTTGGGAGAGGAAGACCACCCTGGTCAAGAAGGCCGCTTGAGCCACTCGGCCTGGTCCTTTCGTTGCTCTGTTCCTTGTCAGAGGCAAGAAGTCAGACATCGCATCCCCCTTTATTATGAATAAAGCGTTGACAAAGCTTGAATGTTATGTATAAATGGTAATCCAGTCTTTGGGGGATGGGCTGTAATTTAGTGGTAGGACAGCTGCTTTGCATGTAGAAGGTCCCAGTTTCAATCCCTGGCAACATCTCCAGGTTGGGCAGGGAAGGTTCCCCTGCCTGGAACCTCGGAGAGCAGCTGCCAGTCTGTGTGGACTACACTGGGCTAGATGGACCAACCATCTGACTTACTATAAGGCAGCTTCCTTCGTTGGTTCCTCTCTCTCTCTCTCTCTCTCTCTCTCTCTCTCTCTCTCTCTCTCCCCCTCCCTCCCTTTCTTCCTTGTATTGTTATGGTAATAAATGTATTGAAATGAAATGATATGATATAGGGCACAGGAATACCCAAACCAATTGACCTTTTTAAAAAGCACTCATTCCCCGCACTTGCACTCCAAAGTGCTGCTTTCTCGGGAAGCTGCCACCCCACAAGGCTTGTCAGGAACTTGGGGTTGCGCTGCACCAAGGGTACTTCAGTCCCTTTGGGTCTCTGGGTAGGGAGGGGAAGAGGCTGTTGACCCCTGAAGCCACCTCTGCCCCATCCTGCGTTCTGCCTTCAGCCTCCGTCTTGGCCATACCTACCCCTAGCCAGTAAGGGGCACCTACTGTGGCCAAACTGCCTGGGCATCACTGTGCACAGCCAAGCCTTTTGGATTACCTGGGTCTCTGGAGATTAGCACTTGAGGCTGCCATCCTAAGCATATTTGCTAAGAATTAAATTGAGTTTCCCTCTGAGCAAGTGTGCTTACAGATAGAAAGTCCACATCTGGGTCTGTATTTATGTATAAATAAACTCTCATTGAGTGGTACTCCAGAAAACAAAGTTTGGTAGCAGTATCAAGCACTGAGGCAGAATATATTAGCCTATCTCTAGCCTGTAATGAGGTTGAATGGTTCAGACAACTTTTCAGTGATCTACATCAAAATTTTCCAGAAACTAACCATATTTGAAGATAATCAGTCATGTATAAGTATGACTGAATCAGAAAAATGTAGACCTAAAACAACACTTAGATATACGCCATGCACATGTGAAAGATTGCATTTGAAAAGGGTGGATGAATCTCAGGTATTGTTCCACTGAGTTTATGTTTGCAGACATTTTCACAAAGCCTTTGACTTCCCTCTCCCCCTCCTGCATGGCAAGAGATCTCGAAGTATCTGTCTTTGGGTTGATGCTGTGATAATGCGGTGTGTAATGCCCAGTGTAACCTTTGCCAACCTGCTGCCCGCCTGGTTACTGTAGGCTCTCCATGTCTGTGTGTGGCTTCCAAAACCTTGCACTTTTCATTCGTCTTCCAGCCTATACCGAGGACCTGGGTGCGGTTGGTGGCGCTTGCCTGGAAGAGGACGCCAGCACCCTGCGGCTGGACGAAGACAGCGAGCACCCCCCGATGATCCTTCGGACGGACTGAACTTTGACCTGTGAACTCCACTCCTGAAGCCGAGGGCGCAGGCCTGACCCCCTGGAGGATTATTGTGTCTGTGCTGCTACGAACCTTGACCCGGGCTGAGAGCAAGAGGGAGGACCGCAGATGACTCTGAAGTCATTTTAAAACAAACACACACACACAAACCATTGTAGCCGTAATGCTGATTTGATGCCATGGAGGTGGGGAGGGGGGGAATATATGGTTTCACTTCAGTGGCTTTTAAATCCTGCTTTACCTTTTAGCTGTGAGGATATATGCATATATATTTTTCGTCGTCGTTCCTGTTGCCAAAACCTGCTCTCTCTGTGCAGCCTTCGGCACCTCCTAGCTTTGCATGCTGCCTTGTGCCAAGCAAGCAGATCACTTCATAACGAAGAAGTTTGCCGAGTTTTGGGGTTCTCTCTCTCTCTTTTTTTAGAAGACAAATACATGTACATAAATAACACTTGGCATCCGTGAAGGGAGGAGCAGCAAAGTTTGCTTCTGGGTGCTTTGACTTCTTCCAGTGCTCTTCAGCCTTACCATCCCCAGATGTGGGTGGACTACCTCTTCCATCATCCACGGCCAGCTTGGCCCGATGGTCATGGATGATGGGGCTTGTAGTCCCTTAACATCTGGGTGCCCAAGGATTTGAAGGACATTGGCTTACTCTACTCGGACAAAGGTTCCAGGTAGTTTCTTGCGCATGGGCTTTCGGTTGCAACTCCTAGAAACATGCAGCGATCTTTCTATTTTTCTTTTCTTGGGTTCTTCCCATCACACAACCTCCCCCCTCCTGTCCAGCTTCACAGTTTATTCCCTCCTTTCTTCCCCGCCTCCTTCTCTCCTCCTTTTCCCCTGGACCATTTTGTTAATTAAAAAACTCCTTCTAAATGCTGCCTTGCTTGTGGGACTGTTGTGTTCTCTTCCGCAGAGGGGACGGTGTGCCTCTGCTCTGGATCTCGCTTCTTCCTCTCTCTTTGGGGACGTGAAATGGAGAGTGACCAATGCAGTCTGGACATTCTTTGGGAGCAAGGGAATCTTCTCCCTTCTGTTCTGTCTTTCTCCGAAAGTAGGGTCAGTGTGTTCCAGTTTCAGAGGTGTTGGCCAGTTAACTCAGAAAGCATCTTCATCCTTCAGTCCTTCACGTCCATCTGCTCATCTTGCTTCAATCCTTGCAAAGCCTTGCATCCTCCTTCAGCTGGAGCTCCCTTCACAATCTGTCAGCCCTGCTCTCATGACTTCTCCCTCTCCCGCGCCACCTTCAGATGGCCAGTATTTGAGCTTTCCCCGAGTTCCTCCAGGGCAAAGTGACATGCAGAGCCGCTGTCGAAATCCGCCACCCTGTGCCTAGTACTCTCCATCTGCCTTCACACCCTGCACTGGGAGACCACTTCAGTCACTCATGGCTTCCCCCCACAGAATCCAGGGAGCTGTAGTTTGTTAAGGGTGCTGAGAGTTGTTAGGAGACCCCCTGACAGAGGTGCAATTCACCAATGGTTGCACCCCTCTGAGAATTGCAGGTCTGTGAGGGGAGGGGGTGCTTTGAGGGAAGCCATGCCTTTTCCAAGTGGTATTGTAGCGCTTTAAATGCATGGTGTGAATGTGGCCTCACTCCGTAGCCCATAGTGGGGCTTGGGAGATGGATAGCATGGGGTACCGAAACATGGGGCAACTTCTACCACGCAGCACTGGAGAAGGGAGTGCTTGTTTCTGTTTCCAGGGTTGGCCCTGTCATCCAGCATGTAGTTGTGATTCCAGTCAAGGACCCCAAACCTCCCTCTGCAGTCCGTGGCTGCACACCTGAGCTACAGCTCATGCACCTGTGTCTCAGTCTTTATCCCTTGGCTCCCAGACCTCTCAACCTCCAATTCTTTATGTAATCTCCCACCTCCCACCCGCTAGAACAGCAGTTCCGGCATCAGGAGGAGGGGCAGGTTTTCGTGGAACTGCAGGGACTCGCAAGGAAGTGACCAAAGCTGGGCAAAACTGCCGCCCTCTTTTACAGAGCTGTAATGTGCCTTTTTTGGTTCTTAACCTTCCAGTTTGTTTTCGATGAGCAGCAATGTGTGTGTGGGTGTGTGCGTGCAAACCCTTTGGGTGTGAACCTCTTGTTTTCCTTAGATTGTCAGCCAGCTTTCTTTTTTCTTTTTCGATTAAATTATTACTCACTCTCCCTTTTTCGTGGCGTTCTCTTCCAGGCAACAAAAGAATTGTGAAACCCAATACGATGGCACTCTCAAGGAAGGGAAAATGGGCTTGCCTCAAGGGGGGGTGGAGGGAAAACATGCCCGTGGGTTTCTCCCTCCAACGGGAGCTGACTTCCCTCCCAAACTGCATTCCAGGCTCAGTTCAGGCAAGAATGAATGCTCTTTGTAAAATCAAGAGAGCACCCAGGGCATTTTGCTGCCCAGGTCTTTATCCCACCCAGCAATACTTAAGCAGAACCTAATATGAAACAATGCTTTGTAATGACCTATATATATATATATATATATATATATATATATATATATATATATATATATTTTGTGGCTTGATTAATGGGGGGTGGGGAATGCTTCAAATCTAGCAACATTTAGTAGTGTGCTTTTGTACCTCCCAGCATCTAGCAGTTTCTCGTTGTGCCACTAGATGGTAAACCTCTCCTGGGTTTTTTTTTTGGGGGGGGCAGAATGCAGCTATAGACATCATGCGAAGTCATGACTGCACCACAGATTATTGGGAGGAAAACCCTGTTGCTCATACAGCAGCCATGGAAAGACAGGTAGCGAGTCAGTGGCGCTATTCTGCAGAAGGATGTTTGCCAAGATCAGGGTGAGAGAGAAACGGGAGGAAGCAAATGCTTGTGTGAGCAGCAGATGCAGGGTGTGGTCAAGGCCTGGGGGTTGTAAGTCCCCTCTTCCTACCTCTCCACGTAACCCTCGGAGCGCTTCCCAGGCCAGATGCCTCACAGGCTTTGCCTCTCGGGTGTCTTGTCTACCTGGAAAGCAGTGGCAAAGCGTGGGTTGCCAGCATCCGGGGCAAAGCAAGTATCCTTGGCACTGCTCGCCGATAGGCTGAAACGGGTTGGCAACCTAAGGCCTATGGGCCGGAAGTGGCCCATGGAGGCCATTTAACCGGCCCATAAGTCGCCCCTGAACCGAGCCACCCACTCAGTGAGTCCCTGCACGCGGTAGTAAACTGGCACAGCATGGCGTGGGGACTCTCTTCTGCGTCTCCGAAAATCGCTTCTGCGCATGCCCAGATGCCGGAAATCGCGTCTGCGCATGTCTGCAGTGCCAGAAATCGCTGCTGCACGTGCCCAGATGCCAAAAGTAGCGCCTGTGCAGAAGTGATTTTTGGTGACGGCATGCGCAGAAGCAATTTCCGGCGCCGCGGACATGTGCTGATGTGGTTTCCGGCGCTGGCCCGGCCCATGGAGGATCTCCACAGGAATGATCTGGCCCATGCCCAGTAAGCCTTGCCGACCCCTGGGCTGGAACAAAGGGGCAATTGCGAATTACCCGAGTGACAGCCATAGCACCCATGGGCATCAAACACATCAGAGAGCGGGACGTGGCATTGGTTGGGAGTGGGTGTGTTTCTAAAAAGCCTGTGCAGAGTGCGCCCTAGCAACCATTTGTCGCCCAAATCCACTCCGCAGTCTGCCCACACCAACACTGGGAGATTTTCTGTGAGGGGGAGGGTGTGCTCTTTTTTATTTATCATTGCTATCTCTTTCTTTTGAAATTTTGCACCCCTAAGAATTTTGCATCCAGCGCAACCATCCCCATAGCCCTGTCCATGCTACCCCACTGCTGAGAAGTGTCCTTAGACTCAGTCGACACAGTGTGAGACTCTTAATCTCATAGTCTTGGGTTTGAGCCCCATGTTGGGTCAAAGTTTTCTGCCTTGCAACGGGTTGGACCTAGATGGTTCTCCTGGTCCCTTCCAGCTTTACGGTTCTATGGTCCGAACTCTGATGATGCCTCTTGCTTGTTTGGGGAGAATACACAGAGGGGTGGAAAATAGCCTACTATGATATAAAAGTAATATTACCGTATTTTTCACTCTATAAGACGCACTTCCCCCCTCCTAAAAAGTAAGGGGAACTGCGTGTGCGTCTTATGGAACGAATGCAGGCTGCGCAGCTTTTGCTGAAGCCAGGAGAGCAAGAGGGATTGGTGCACACTGATCCCTCTTGCTCTTCTGGCTTCAGGGATAGCTGCCCGAAGCCACCTGAGCACAGCGGGAGCCTCCCGGTGTGCTCAGAAGGCTTCGCATTGCTTTCGCTCCGTCTCTCCTGCCGCTTCAGTGAAGGGGCGCTGTGCAGAGAGGGAGAGCTGCGCAGCGCCCCTTCAGCGAAGCAGGAGGAGAAATGGAAGGGGCTCTGTTTCTCCTCCCGCTTTGCTGGAGAGGCGCTGATCAGAGAGGGAGAGAATATTTTTTTTCTTGTTCTCCTCTAAAACTAGGTGCATCTTATGGTCGGGTGCGTCTTTTAGAGCGAAAAACACGGTAGTTTTCATTGCTCCGCCTGCTTTTCCTTCTGGCCCTGCAGAGTTGCTCAGAAGGAAATGTGCCCCTTAGGATGAAAATAGTTCCCTACTCATGTTAAGGGGGGCTCCCCTTCAGACCCAGGGTCAGCGCTAGGGAATATTTTTGGGGAGGGAGGGTTGAACAGCCAATCCCTTTCCCCAGGGAATTCAAAGAACAGTCACTCTGCGAGGGGAATAGTGGTCTACTAATTTTATGCACCTGTAGAATCGTAGAATTGTAGGGTCCAAGGGAACCCCAGAGGCATCTAGTCCAACCTCCTGCAATGCAGGAATAGCAGCAAACTACAGTTCCCAGGATGCTTTAGCCACCCAGAGCGACTGGGGAAACCCAGCCAGGTGGGCGGGGTATAAATAATAAATTATTATTATTATTTAGGAGGGGAAGCTACAGTTGCTTGAAATGTCGGGGGAGGATTTGAACAGAGAAAATGGCTAAATGTAAGCCATCGAGACGTTGGCTGTGTTGAGCATCTTGGGGCAGGGTAATTCCATTTGAATCCAACCCCCTTAAAAACAAAACTGTTGTTCAGTCTGAAGGAAAACTTGCCCAAAGCAGTTGAAATATGGAAGAAAGCTGAAAAGCAAGGGCGTCTTCTCCCTCCCTCCGCCACTACCCCAGTTCTCATTTTATGTCCTCATTGAACTCCTTGCAATCTTAATTAGGAGTAATTGAACATCAAAGGTATTAACATGGGGATTCAGGCAACGAAAGGGCCCCTTTTTGTAGATGATGAGATTGTAGGGTGTGTTTTTTTCCTACAGTAAGAGCTGACATGATTTTGAAACAAGTTAATGAACATGACGCTTTTGTGGAAGGCAAGGAATAAATTAGACCGGGGCTGGGGAAGGCAGGCGAGAATCTGCATTCATTTCTGTTGACTCAATATCCATGGCGGAAAATAAACACCGTTTGCTTCAAGTCACTCCTGGCGCTAAATATCCAGGAGATCAGGATGACCTTTAAATGAAGAAAATTAGAATGTTTTCAGCAGCCAAACCTTTGGCTGGATGTTTTTCAAGCCAGCATTTGAACGCCCACCTTCTCTCCCCCCCCCCAAAGACACTGCAGCTCCTCGCCATATTTATACATTAATTATCAGTTATTACGTTTATATTCCTTTTGTGCAAGGAGCTAAGATGGATTACATCGTCCGCACCCCTTGAGTTGCCTGCATCCCAGCAACGCAAAAGGATTTAACTCTGATCATTAGCTGATGAGCATGGTTCATTGCTGGGGGAAATTAAGTGAAGTATTTTATTGGGGGGGTTAGTCTGGATGGTGCCCTGAGCACTTTCCAATTCTTGGGCTCCTGTACCCACTGAGGATTAGAATCTAATGGAAGAGCCTATTGCTGAACATGTCAAATAAGATTCTTTGTAGGACCTTAACTGGCCATGTGAGTGTCCTCACCAGCAACCCCAAAGAATGATCCAGGTTGCAAGAGCTGCAATTGAGCAATGGGACCCTCAAGGCTAAGGGGCTGGGGGCCTTTCCTTCCCCCTCTCACCTAGCTGCTAGGTAAGAGAATAATAGCTGGTATGAAAGCAGCCTGGAAGCTGGAGACGCGGAGACCTGCTTGCTCTGCGCTGGATCCAAAACTGAGACAAATGGAGAAGCAAGATCTGTCAGAGTGTCAATACTGCGAGCCCCTCCATCGTATGCTCAGGTTGTAAGGTAAAGGTAAAGGGACCCCTGACCATTAGGTCCAGTTGTGGCCGACTTTGGGTTGCGGCGCTCATCTCGCTTTATTGGCCGAGGGAGCCGGCGTACAGCTTCCGGGGTAATGTGGCCAGTATGACTAAGCAAACCAGAGCAGCGCATGGAAACGCTGTTTACCTTCCTGCCAGAGCGGTACCTATTTATCTACTTGCACTTTGAGGTGCTTTTGAACTGCTAGGTTGGCAGGAGCAGGGACCAAGCAACGGGAGCTCACCCCGTCGCGGGGATTCGAGCCGCCTGACCGGCACCTGACCGGCAAGTCCAAGGCTCTGTGGTTTAACCCACAGCGCCACCCGCGTCCCTTTGCTCAAGTTGTATGGATAGGTAAATAAAACCTTATATCCTGAAGACACCACAGTCTCCGCTGACCGATGTTCCAAGTAAACCGAAATGAATGAATGAATCTTCATTTGCGTCAGCCATCGGCCATAGTGATAAAACAACAATACGATGTACAAAGGATATAAAATAAAAAGTCAATTATATAAAATACATTCTGGGGTTTTGAATCAATAGTCAAATAGTGGGTCTTCTTCTAATTGCCCCAGCTAAAAACCTTTCAACCTTTGCTGTCACCTGCTCATCTTGATCTGCCAAGAGAAAGGATACGGTGGCAGTAGCTGGGCGACCCGGAATGGACAATGAAAGAGGGGTGATAATCTCATTCCTCGAGTCTTTGTAAAGTGCAGGCCAGAAGGACGTGTGCCACCGATTCAGTACTGCCATCTCCACAGGGACAAAAGCATTTTTCGTGTGGAATCTTTTGGAATTGTCCCTCAAGTACAAGCGAAACCCGGGCTGAGTGCTTGCAACCCCTGGGGTGTCTTCACTGTTCAGAGATTGGGGTGGCAGGTAACAATACAGTGGTTAAGAACTTAATTCGTTTTGGAGGTCCGTTCTTAACCTGAAACTGTTCTTAACCTGAGGTACCACTTTAGCTAATGGGGCCTCCTGTTGCTCCCATGCCACCGGAGCACGATTTCTGTTCTCATCCTGAAGCAAAGTTCTTAACCTGAGGTAGTATTTCTGGGTTAGCGGAGTCTGTAACCTGAAGCGTATGTAACCCGAGGTACCACTGTATCTTTCTCCCTCTGCCCCCCCCCCCAATTCCACACTATCTTGCTTCTGTTAATTACCAGCGCGCTCTGAAAGAACCAAGTTGCTTCAGGAACAGCAGAGATTCTTTTGCAAAAAGAAGTCCAGCCCTCTTGCCAGCTACCGTAATTAAGGTAAGCTTTGGATGAGGTCAGCTTCGAGCCAAGGAAAGATTAAAATTCAAATCACAAACGGGGCTGGACAAAAGTTTAAAAGCTACAGCTCAAAAAAAGAAAAAGAAAAAAGCAATACCAAGGGCCCTGGCGATTTCATTCCTATTATGTACCTATCTGTTTATTTTAGGGCACAACCCTATTAACGACTATTAAGCACCTTTCAGCCCCATCTATCTTGGTAGAGATTTACGGAGCGATCCTACTGCGTGCCTGCTCAGAAGTAAATATAAGACGCAGTCTTTAAGACACACTTATTTCTGCTGATTGAAGTCACTAGGGGGCTTTCAGATCCAGCGTTATTTATGTATTAAAAATATATACTTCCCTTAAAAAATAAAACCCAGGGTGCAAGAAAATATAAGGAAAAAAATACTTTAAACGGTAACCACTATGCTGCCATTGGCTCACGATCATGTGGATCAGTTCAGAATCATTTCTGCACACCTGTGGAATAGTTAACCCATGGGTGGGCAAATTAAGGCCCGGGGGCCAGATCTGACCCAATTGCCACCTAAATCCCACCTGTGGATGGTCCCAGTATTAGCGTGGTTTTAACATGAGTAGAATGTGTCCTTTTATTTAAAATGCATCTCTGGGTTGTTTGTGGGGCATAGGAATTCGTTTTCTTTCTTTTTCAAAATATAGTCCGCCCGTCCGCCCCCAAGTTCTGAGGGACAGTGGACCGGCCCCCTGCTGAAAAAGTTTGCTGACCCCTGAGTTAACCTATGGAACTCCCTCCCCCAGGAGGAAGTGAAGCCTGTCAATTTGAATGGCTTCAAAAGAGGATTGGACAAATTCCTACAGGAAAAGGCTGTCAGTGGCTACTAGCTGTAATGGTTATGCTGTGCTTTTATGGTTGGAGGCCGCAAGGCTTCTGAAAACCAGTTCCTGGAAGCCGCAAGACCGGAAAGTGCTGGTCTTGTGTTTGAATCCTGATTACGGGTTTCCCAACATGGCTGCCCACTGTGAGAACTGTTATGTACTGAAGTTCTCACCCTGGGCCAGCAGGGGGATACTGTAGATAGTTATGCAAATGAAGGATCGAAAGTGACGTTCAGTGATTGGATGGATACTGTAGATAGTTATGCAAATGAAGGATCGAAAGTGACGTTCAGTGATTGGATAGTTTTAGAAAGTTGCTACAGTAACGTTGTACTGGAGCTCTATATAAGCAGGCTGACTGAGGCCTTCAGTTCAGTTCTGTTCTGGCCTCTGAATAAAGAAGAGCTGTTTGAAGAATCGCTGTGTCGTCTGATATGTTCACCCACAACTTAACAAGAACAGGATGCTGGGCTAGACAGGCCACTGGGCTGATTTGGCAGGCTCTCCTTATGTCCTTATGAATCTCCCTTTCTGTATCCATCCTTGGTGTTCTCTGCAGGGCCACTCAGGTGCCAACCTCTTTTGTTTTGCCTCATGCCAAATGCCGCGGCGAAGCTCCTTACGGGGTCCTTGCCGCGGGATCACATTCATCCAGTGCTTTACCAGCAGCACTGGCTCCCGGTGGAGTATTGGGTCAGGGGTTTTTTTTAACCTTATTTTGCAATTTGCGATATAAAAACACACACAAATGTATACCATAGTAACAAACAGAAACTATAACGCCCCCCCAATATTATTATTTAAATGTAATAAACAGACAGATAGACAGGATGTAAATATGATAGGGAGGGAGGCAGGCAGATATTCTCTAGGTGTGGGTTTTACTCCCACTGCTGCAGAAAGTTCTACCTGTTGAACTTCCATTTCCCGCGCAGCTGCTGAATCTGGAGGGGCCCTGCCAGAATGGAAAAGGTTGGTCTGCTGTGAACTGGATACAAAAAGTAGGGTCAGGTTTAAGGTGCTGGTTTTGACCTTTAAAGCCCTATGTGACCTAGGACCCTCGTACCTAAGGGACCGCCTCTCCTGGTATGCCCCACTTTAGGTCCACAAATGGCAACACTTTGGAGGTCCCAAGTCGCAAGGTGGTTAGACTGGTCTTAACTAGGGCCAGGGCCTTTTCAGTACTGGCCCCGACTTGGTGGAACGCTCTGTCACAAGAGACCAGGGCCCTGGGGGACTTGACATATTTCCTCAGGGCCTGCAAAACAGAGCTGTTCCGCCTGGCCTTAGGTTTGGACTCAGTCTGACCCTTCTGTTTCCCTCCCCTTATGGTCTTGGTTTATCGGCTACTTTTAAAATGAGGCTGCATTTTAAATTGCATTTTAACCTGAATTTTAAATTGGGTTTTTTCCCTATTATGTTTTTACTGTAATTTTACTCGTGTTAGCCGCCCTGAGCCTAGCTCTGGCCAGGGAGGGTGGGGTATAAATAAAATTTATTATTATTATTATTATTATTATTATTATTATTATTATTATTATTATTTGGACACACAAATTTGGCAAGGCCCCCCTCCCACCATGACAGACAAACAAAGACCGCAAGGGCTGGACAAACAACAAAGGGGAGCAGCCCTGAGCTCTTGCCTCCCATTATTTTCTGAGAAAAACTATTTAAAATAAAAGAGGAGAGGGGAGAGAGAGAGATGAAGACTTTTAAAAATGTCATATTAGAAGCACTCTTTCATGTGCCCCGGCTGAACAGTCATTTGCATATCAAGAGGTCCACATGGAATGCTTGCTTTCATATACACGCCTAAATTAAAATAACTTTTGAAGCCATGAAAATATGCAAAGGGAAACGATCGCCCCCCCCCACCTCCTGTCATGTGTTCTTTATCTGTTCCATGTTGTTGTTTTTCTAATTGGGAAATTACTCGGGGTTTATTCTTTATTCTTTTTAAGGAAAATTAAAACTTTTGTCACATCCTACGGCACTAGTGTGTGTTTTTCCCCTCTTTCCAATTTGCATTTAGAAAAAAGTCACCCTCCAAAGCGGCTTGCAGAAACAAACATCAGTATCTTATTTCAAACCACAACGCAGTCATTTAGAACAGCAGATACATTGGGCAGCCACCCGCTTACACAGAAGTATTAGAAAATAAAGAAAAAGGGTTAGTGGCATCCATTTTTAAAAATCACAAACGGAGCCCGGCATCTGCATTAAAAACAACTCAGAATAAATGGCGTTTCAAGGGCTGTTTCAGGGCAGGACCAATGGAGCCATAGGGGAGCGAGTCTCGCCAATCTGGGGCTACCACAGAAAAGGCCCTGTGTCAGCTATAATAATAATAATAATAATAATAATAATAATAATAATAATAATAATAATTTATTATTTATACCCTGCCCATCTGGCTGGGCCTCCCCAGCCACTCTGGGCGGCTTCCATAAAAACCAAAAATACAGTAAAATATCACACGTTAAAAACTTCCCTGAACAGGGCTGCCTTAAGATGTCTTCTGAATGTCAGGTAGTTGTTTATCGCTTTGACATCTGCTGGAAGGGCGTTCCACAGGGCGGGCGCCACTACCGAGAAGGCCCTCTGCCTGGTTCCCTGTAGCTTTGCTTCTCGCAATGAGGGAACCGCCAGAAGGCCCTCGGCGCTGGACCTCAGTGTCCGGGCAGAATGATGGGGGTGGAGACGCTCCTTCAGGTATACTGGACCGAAGCCGTTTAGGGCTTTAAAGGTCAGCACCAACACTTTGAATTGTGCTCGGAAACGTACTGGGAGCCAATGTAGGTCTTTCAAGACCGGTGTTATATGGTCTCGGCGGCCGCCCCCAGTCACCAGTCTAGCTGCTGCATTCTGGATTAGTTGTAGTTTCCGAGTCACCTTCAAAGGTAGCCCCACGTAGAGCGCATTGCAGTAATCCAAGCGGGAGATAACCAGAGCATGCACCACTCTGGCGAGACAGTCCGCAGGCAGATAGGGTCTCAGCCTACGTACCAGATGGAGCTGGTAAACAGCTGCCCTGGACACAGATTTGACCTGTGCCTCCATGGACAGCTGTGAGTCCAAAATGACTCCCAGGCTGCGCACCTGGTCCTTCAGGGGCACAGTTACCCCATTCAGGACCAGGGAATCCTCCACACCTGCCCGCCTCCTGTCCCCCAAAAACAGTACTTCTGTCTTGTCAGGATTCAACCTCAATCTGTTAGCCGCCATCCACTGTTAGCTACTGATCCTAAAGGTGGTACTTAATACCCACCAAACTAGCAAAGATGTATAAAATGAAAAATAAGAACTGTTGGAAATGCAGTGTAAAAGACGGAAATTTTCTCCACATGTGGTGGTTGTGTGACAAGGTGAAGACTTTTGGGGATAGTGTGTATAATGAGTTTTAAAAGATATTTAGGTAGACCTTTTTTAAAAAACCGGAGGCATTTTTGCTAGGAATGGTTGGAGAGGACATTAAAAAGAAAGATCAGAAATTCTTCCTGTATGCCACAACAGCAGGAAGACTACTCCTCGCACAGAGATGGAAACAACAGGATATTCCAACAATTGAAGAATGGCAACAGAAAGTATTGGAGTATGCGGAAATAGCAAGGCTAACTGGAAGAATCCGAAAGGAGGACGATGAGAAATTCCAAAAAGAATCGTCCAAATTTATGGTATACTTAGAGAAAACTGTACAAAAATAAAGAGACTCACAGGACTGAAATAAAACTCATAACGTTTATTGTAAACATTTGGTTAGACCACAAAATGTAATGCTGTAATATAATAAGGAATGTGTGTCTAAAATATAATACAAAAATTTATTAAGGAATTATAGACATTTATAGAATGTATATATAGTAATCATGCTTAAGTAAGAGCAATGTAGAGAAGCCAGAAGAGGGGTGGAGGGAAGTTAATTCGGATAAGATATAGATTGAAAGGAGAATAATATTGTTAAGCTGTATTGTGTTTAAGATATTTGGGGGGAAATTAATAAAAATTGTTGGGGGGGTGGTCCCACAAGGAGACCCTCTGAGGCTGATCTCGTGGGATGCATCATCACTGAACCAGTCAAATACAACACTTCCTGTTTCCTAGAGTGGACACACAGGGGAATGTTGCTCAGACCGGGAGGACTTCTTGTTATACCGTACCTGCTCTGGCGCATCCTCCCTCTGTGTGTGACCAGGTAGATGGGTGTCACCCTAGCAGACCCTACAAAAGGGCTAGTCATAACAGTTGTGGACCACCGGGATTAAATTTACGGCATGTAATGCCTTAAGAGAGAATATTATGAAAATGATATACAGGTGGTACATGACCCCAGTCAAGCTTGCAAAAATCTATCATTTGCCCGACAATAAATGTTGGAAATGTAAGGAAAATGAAGGTACATTCTTTCACCTTTGGTGGACGTGTCCCAGGATTAAGGCTTTCTGGGAAATGATATATAATGAATTGAAAAAGGTATTTAAATATACCTTCTTGAAGAAACCAGAGGCCTTTCTCTTGGGCATGGCCGGCCAAGTGGTGCCAAAGAAGGACAGAACTTTTTTCATGTATGCTACAACAGCAGCAAGAATACTCATCGCAAAGTATTGGAAGACGCAAGATCTACCCACTCTGGAAGAATGGCAGATGAAACTGATTGACTGTATGGGATTGGCAGAAATGACGAGCAGAATCCGTGACCAGGGAGAAGAGTCGGCAGAAGAAGATTGGAAAAAATTTAAGGACTATTTACAGAAATATTGTAAAATTAAGGAATGCTGAATGATGTTGGATTGAAATTGAGTGGTTTCTAGCTGTAATGATATAAAGGAATATGGATGGGGAAAAAAGGGTTTGGATAGAAAATAAGGTGATATTATAAGCTGTAATGCTTTAAGGTAAGGATTTGCTGAACAAAGAATTTAAAAGGGAATACAAGAAGGGGGGGTATGAGGAGGTCAGAGAAATATGTTATTGAAAAGATTGTATTTTGAACTATATGTCTTTTTAAAAATTTTTTGTTTGTTTTTTGTTTGTATAAAAAATTGAAAATCTTAATAAATATCCTTAAAAAAACAAAACAAAAGGGCTAGTCATGCAGCCATCTTCCTCTTTGGCTCTTTTTGGTTCTTTTGCCACCTCCCTACATTCCTACAAGACCTACATTGGCTCCCAGTACGTTTCAGGACACAATTCAAAGTGTTGGTATTGACCTTGAAAGCCCTAAGTGGCCTTGGCCCCTCCACCCCCATCATTCTACCTGGACACTGAGGTCCAGCTCCGAGGGCCTTCTGGCAGTTCCCTCGCGAGAAGCCAAATTACAGGGAACCAGGCAGAGGGCCTTCTTGGTGGTGGCTCCCGCCCTTTGGAACGCCCTCCCATCAGATGTCAAAGGAAAAAACAACTACCAGACTTTTAGAAGACATCTGAAGGCAGCCCTCTTTAGGGAAGCTTTTAATGTTTAACAGACCACTGTATTTTAATATTTTGTTGGAAGCCACCCAGAGTGGCTATGGAAACCCAGCCAGATGGGCGGGGTATAAGTAATAAATTATTATTATTATTATTCCTCTCTTCTGACTCTTAGCCAGCAGCACATGGCTCATCCTTACAGAGGATGGAAGCTACAGGGTGGAAAGTCTGAGACCTAGCTCAGACTTCTTTTCTGTGTAAATGTAACTGTAACTGCAAGACAAAGCCTGCCTTCAGAGCAGGGCCAGATTTAGGTTTGATGAGGCCCTAAGCCAGGCTTCCTTGGCCCTCTAGATGTTTTTGGCCTACAACTCCCATGATCCCTAGCTAGCAGGACCAGTGGTCAAGGATGATGGGAATTGTGGTCTCAAAACATCTGGAGGGCTGAGGTTGAGGAAGCCTGCCCTAAGCTACTGAAGGTAATGGGGCCCTTTGTATGTCCAGCTGTCCTTTGTCAACAACAAGTTGGGTGAACTTTGCTGGGTGGAGCAAGTTGTCTTGCTTGGAGCTCTCCGAGGTCCTGAAAGGCCTTCTCTGCTGTCTCCCTGCTTGTTGTCATGGTCAGGAACCTCCAGGAGTCGCAATAGATATAGGACATAATATAAATTTGAATCTCGGGGGGGGGGGCCCTTCAGAAGAGCGATTTGAAGTTCACTGTCTGTTATTCTTTGAAGGAGAATTACATGAAAATGATTTATAGATGCTATTTAACTCCAAGCAGACTTGCAAAAATGTTTAAGTCCAAATCAGATAAGTGCTGGAGATGGAATGAGGTTGAGGGTATGTTTCATCATATGTGTTGGACTTGTAAAAGGGTAAAAGAGTACAGTGGTACCTCGGGTTAAAAACTTAGTTCGTTCAGAGGTCCGTTCTTAACCTGAAACGGTTCTTGACTGTGAAGCATGCTGTGATGGCCTGGGAATCCGATTCAGAGGCTGAACCGGAGGAATCCCAGCCTGCACAGGAGTCCCCGCCTCCAGGGCCAGCTGAACTGGGGCAGGGCCTTGATTCTGAAGCGCCTGCACCTGTGCTGGATCCTCAGGAGCAGGCACCAGGTGAATCCACTCTGGGGCTCTGGAGGTGGTTGAGGACTCAGTGCCTGCAGGTGAGTCTCCCCCTGGGTCCAGTAACCCTTCAGCCTTTCCTGAACTGCAGAGGCTCAGGGCAGAGAGGCGAAGGGAACTGGTTTCTCCCAGGAGGAGTGCTCGCCTTAAGGCCAGGAGAGGCGGGTCTCCTGGGGGCCGGGACCGCCCCTGGCCTCAGAGAAGATAAAGGCCAGTCAGCCCGGTCCCAGGTTGCGGGAGCAACGTCATTAAAGAGCTGTTTCGGCCAGCATCCAGTCCTGTTCCTCCAGTGTTCCTGTCCCCGCCCGGCTTCCTGCTTCGGACCTCGCCTCGCTCCTTGTGAACTGTTTCCAGACCAGTGACCCAGGACCAGACGTTGACTACGCCAATGGTAACCTTTCCCCCGGGACCAGCACACGTGCTTTTGCTAATGGGGCCTCCCGCTGCCGCCGCGCCGCCGAAGTATGATTTCTGTTCTCAACCTGAAGCAAAGTTCTTAACCTGAAGCACTATTTCTGGGTTAACGGAGTCTGTAACCTGAAGGGCCTGTAACCCGAGGTACCACTGTGTTGGGAAATGATATATTTGTTGTTGTTTAGTCGTTTAGTCATGTCCGACTCTTTGTGACCCCCTGGACCAGAGCACACCAGGCACTCCTGTCTTCCACTGCCTCCCGCAGTTTGGTCAAACTCATGTTCGTAGCTTCGAGAACACTGTCCAACCATCTTGTCCTCTGTCATCCCCTTCTCCTTGTGGCCTCCATCTTTCCCAACATCAGGGTCTTTTCCAGGAAGTCTTGAGGTGGCCAAAGTCTTGGAGCCTCAGCTTCAGGATCTGTCCTTCCAGTGAGCACTCAGGGCTGATTTCCTTCAGAATGGATAAGTCTTCTTGCAGTCCATGCAGTCCTCTCAAGAGTCTCCTCCAGCACCACAATTCAAAAGCATCCATTCTTCGGCGATCAGCCTTCTTTATGTTCCAGCTCTCACTTCCATACATCACTACTGGGAAAACCATAGCTTCAACTATACGGACCTTTGTTGGCAAGGTGATGTCTCTCCTTTTTAAGATGCTGTCTAGGTTTGTCAGTGCTTTTCTCCCAAGAAGCAGGCGTCTCTTAATTTCGTGACTTCTGTCACCATCTGCAGTGTTCATGGAGCCCAAGAAAGTAAAATCTCTCACTGCCTCCATTTCTTCCCCTTCTATTTGCTATGTTGAGATTCAGACCATATTTTGCTCTCTCCTCTTGAATTGAAAAAAATGTTTAAAGGAACCTTTCAAAAAAACCCAGTCCTTTTTGTAAATTAGAAAATTGTGTATGTATGTGTGTGTGTGTGTGTGTGTGTATGTACACACACACACACACACACACACACCTCTCCAGGAGTCCTACAGCAGGGTCCCCAAAATTGAGGAGATAGACCCACTCTTCAGGCCCTTCCGATTTGGATCCACTGGCACTGAAGCCTTATTAATTAACTGATTGATTATATTTATCCCTCTGAACCCCAGGGAGGCAATCCTGCCACCGGACTCAGATCACTGGACTACAGACTCCTCAGAGGATCTGGAAAGAGATGGGGAACTTTGTTCAAAGGGGTTCCTTGAAACCCCACGGACAAGGGACAAGACAGAAAAGGCACTGCCCAAATGTAGCACTCAGTGAGCGAATCTCTCATCTTAACGATGTAGCTCAGATTATTATCAAACTATTCTTGTTGCTCTGAGACACTGCTAGGGAAACTTGCTTTTTCTGCCTCGACTGCAGGACAACAGACTCTGTTCCTGACCCAGATGACACATTTTAAATTTACTAATGACTTCAAGTAATCCTGAAATGACTTGCAAATATGTGGTTTGCATAGCCAGGAGCGTCTTTTGCTCAGTTAGTTCACGCCATTTGGCTCCCAAAGTAACAAGTGGCGTCGTTTGTGCTCTTAAATGAATTCTTTTCTCTTTCATTTTTTGGAGAGAATACACGCTGCACAAAAGTGAAAAGTCAAATTTGTAATCTTATTTTATATGCATGAAGTAATTTCTGATCTTATTTTGAACCGGGCGACATGTGTTTGGATCTGCCATTTGTGTATGCATGACGGCAAAAGCTAGCAAATAAATTGGATTTGGATGCAATTTGTATTTGACTGTCTGTGGTCTTTCATTTGTTGGCAGCGAGATGAAGCATGGCATTGTTTTTCTTCTGAATTAAAATGAGAGGCATATTTTGTGTCTACAAGAATAAGCATCCACTGGCCTTAGAGTAGACCACCTCCTAGTGGCCAACACCCAAAGCAACATCCGCCTACGCCACTAATTGGCAAAGCAGTTTTACAGATAGTGTTTAAGTGCTTGTGTGGCTGGGCATGGGACCATCCTTCACAATGGCTCAGTGCAAAAGATGCTATATTGTGAGGTCAGCCCCCCGTCCCCGTCCCTCTTGGGACTTTGACAACCTGCCACGCAAAGCATATTTTTATGAGGGGTTTTTTTTGGGGGGGGTTCCATCTAGATGATACTGTGGGTCCCTTACAGGGCCTGCTTCAAATCTAACAGAAGAGGCTGCTGAACCATCTAAGCCGGTTCTTTTGGCTGGCCAGTTCAAAGAAACAATTTTTATGATTTTTTTAAAAATAAAAAATGTACCCATAAACTCTCAATCTACCTTCCATGCTCCAGGCCCTCAATCTCTTCACAACTGTGCACATACTTTACTTATAATGTGTGGGAATGTTCAGGGATGCAGGAGAGGATATATTGTTTGATTATAGCCTTTCCAACTTGTGTTAACAAGTTCACAATTTAGCAGAGTAACATTCCCCTTTTTAAACTCACAGCGGATGCGTTTGCTCAGGCTCGCTAAAGCCTCTATAATAACTGTTCTGGTATTTTCCCCTTATTCCCTCATAAAAGATAAGACATGACACGGTCTTCTATAAAAGTATAAAAAGAGTTTACTCACTCACATTCTGTTCACAATCAGATCCCAGAAGCCAGACTTAGCTTAGAAAAGTAACATAGACATGGAAACTCTCTCATAAGAAGATAGTCCCTTTGTTCTCTCTTGGCTGGAGGCCAGGAGAGCATCTTTGGCTAAGCAGATGTTGCTTCTTTGATGCATGTGGTGAAAGAGAGAGAGAGATGGCTGCACTGCACTGTGCTTTTCTAGTTACCTGCACAGGTGAAGCCACGCCCACCTCTAGTCACATGCAGAGGAAGTCTGTCCCAGCCCAGAAGGAAACAGGAAGTTTACTTGCTGGCTGGACAAACACTCCTCCTCATGTGTAAACATGTTCACTCTAGGAATGTTGTACTTGACTGCTCCTGTGTTTCACATCCCACATAATGCTGCTACAAATTTAATAAAATTCCTGCTGGGTCTGTTCCTATTGAACAGGTTATATACCCCTCAGTTCCTACATTCCAGTCATGGGTTTCATCCCACGAGGTTTCAGGAATGCCTATTTGATTGTTATTTTGTATGTATTGCCTAAACACCAGCTTCCAGGTTGGGTATTTCATCACTTATCTGTAGGACGGTGTTATATTTTGAAAGAATTTATCAACTTGGAGAACAGACCCTTCAAATATTGGGGGGGGGGGGGCTAAGGGACTTCGGCCCCAAGGCGTTGGCTTGTGAGTGCATGTGTTTGTAGTCTGCCAAGTCGTCTTCCTGTTCTAGGTTGGGGGCAGGAGGAAGAACGAAAAGTGAAATGTCTTTGGATCAATTTTGGCTCAGATCTCAGCGCATCAGCCGACGTGGCTGCAGCTGCTTCCTTGCTCCTGCTGTGCACTGTGGAAATGCAATGCGAGGGCCCTGCTGAAAACATGGAAGGGGTTGGATTTGCTTTTTCTTGGGGGGGGGGCTGGTGGCGGGAGATAAGTGTCCCCCTGCAGTGCTGTGTGGCTGAGAAGGAAGGAAAGATGGGGTCTGACCTCACCCGAATCGTCACAAACATGTTATCTTCAGAGAAGGGGTGTTTGGAGGAAAAAACCTGGCTATTTTTAGCTCTTTGCGTTTGTTCAGAGAGGGCTTTGCTCGTCTGCTGATCGCTTTCGGGTGAGATGTGGCATTTACAGCCAAGAGATGAGCTTAGGAGGACGGCACACAGGCAGTGATGGAGACCACAGGCCAGTGGAGTGTGTAATCCTCTCTTTTTGGGTTGTTTTTTTTTAAGGTAAATTCTGCACCCAGAAAGTGTGACTTCCCTGCCACCTGTATGCATTAGGCAAATTGAGCAGATTTGCATCTGTTTTGCTTATGTTGCACATATTTTCCCCTCTGCACCTGCCATTCATGGGACAGGGCCAAAACCAGGATCCCTACGCTCCATTATCCTCCGATTCAGTTTAGAGAGAGGGACAAGGCTTATTAGGCTTCGGTTTGGAACAACCAGCTTGCAGTATTGGACAGAGCAGGGAGATTTACGCTTTTGGGAAGGTGGGATTTCAGCTATCTCTGTATGCAGATAGCTTGCTACTGTTTATTAGCGGACTTGAAATGGATTTGTTAGAGTTTCAGGGCGTATGATTAATAGGTCAAATTCTGAATTAATGCCAGTGGACAAGTGTACAGCACCTGTTTTGCATACGAACTGGGAATGTCATTTGTGCCCAGAAGTCATAGCCCATCTAGGGATTTTGGATCCTACAGAAATCACTCAAATGATTAAAATAATTTTTTTATCAGGTTGTGAAAGAGAATCTCCAGCGATTTGGAAAGGTGGGTGCTACTCGGGCTTAGTATTTGGGGTTAAGATTAAAAAGAGTCTGCTTTAAAAATGTGGTATAAACACAAACAATTGAGAAACACTAGCCTGCAAGCACTCCAATTGGAGAACAGCCTTGACCAAAGGTGTCATGGGCTTTGAAGACACTCGAACTCAGGACGCAAGGGAGAAATGTGCTAAGAGGAAGGCACACTTGGCAAATCCACACCAGGGTCAACTCCCACCTGTAAACTGGTGCCTCCACTGTGGAAGGATGTGTGGATCCAGAATTGGCCTCCACAGTCACTTACAGACTCATTGTTAAAACTGTGTTTATTGAAGACAATCTTACTCAGCTATGAGGGATCACCGAAGAAGAAGAAGAAGAAGAAGAAGAAGAAGAAGAAGAAGAAGAAGAAGAAGAAGAAGAAGAAAGTATTCAACTGCATAGGCCGGGCAGAATAGAAAAGTTTTCAGCAGGCATTCAAAAGTCGAAGCAGAAGGCACCGGCTGACTCTCCAGTGGCAGGGAGTTCTGCAGGACCTGGCCGATGACAGTAAAGTCTCTATTTCTCACTGTTGTCAAATGAGCCTCACCAGTTTGGGGAAAGGCCATTGACACTCCTGCGAGTGACCTCACCTGTGCACTAAAAGGGGAGGGAAGAGGAGGGAACACATCCAAATTGGAGCAAAGTTATTCTGTATCATCCAGTACGCCAGCCTTCCCCTGAACCTAATCCCCAAGTGGCTCCATGTAGCTCTTTGCTGAGCTCTCTGCATGCAACATTTGTACATGACAGAGATTGGGGATAAAAAAGGAAGCGTGTGGGGAGAGGAAAAACAGTTTCTCTGTTTTAAATGGCAAAATAATTACAAAGGCTCTCAAACACAGCGGAACCACACTGGGCCTTTTTGACTTCGTGAATAATATTAGCATTTTCTCAGCCCTTTGATGAATCGTCAAGTTCATTTGTTGCCTCCCTGCTTCTGAGGACAGCTGCCTAATTGGTTTTTGTCCCACTTGTGTTAATTAATTTCCTTACTAGCCGTGATGGGGTGGCATGTGACCTCATCAGGTGACAGGACGCCATTGTGCCCTTCCACACGAAAGAACAGCGGCCGTTTTGGATGCTGTGAGATCTTGCATGATTTCTTCTCAAAAAAGCGCTTTTGGGGGGCACGGCACTCAAAAGCACACATTTTGGGGCACCATGTGAGATCGTAGCCCCCTTAAAACCCCCTTTTTGGGGGAAATCACAGCACGAAATTGCAGCATCCCAAATGCCCCGTTTTTTCCAGGACAGTTGCGGGGGCTGATGTTGTCACCTGCCCTGGAACCTTAGGGTGAGTCATTAATTTTATAGCAAGGGTGATAAATAATAACTTTCCCCTTGCAGGGCTGTTTGGTCAAAGTCTGATTTGATTACAGAGAACCTGCAGGAAGGAAGTGGGCAGAGGAGGCCTTGAAGTTACCTTGAAGTCAGCAGGTGGTACCTGGGCAGCAGAATAAGCAGGACAGACAGCTGATTGTCACCTTCTCAGTCTCTCCCCCCCTCCTTAATATATCAATGACTTCCCTTCTTCTCTTTCCATGGTTCATTTTGCATATCATAAATCCCTGCACATTTTACAGAAACTATACCATTCCGTATTCCATTATTACATCCATCATAACCTACTTACACTGTTGAATTTATCTGAATGCTGCCAGTGTTTTCAGCTGTACACAGTTATTTCCCATATATTCAATAAGTGTTTTCCAATCTTCTCTAAACGTATGTTCTTCTTGGTCTCTTATTCTACATGCTAAGTCTGCAAGCTGCGCATATTCTGTGCTCCTCTGTTTCTATATCCAAAGAGGGGGCTCCGTTAATGTAGAGGCAATTGAGTGGGGCCTGTCGCCACCCCACCTGCCTGGAAGCCATGTTGCCCTAGGATTCGGAGCAGGTCCTACTTCGAGCTTATATGAAAATCACTTAGAAACCTTTAAGCGTTAAATCATGCGTAGGCAAACCAAGGCCCGGGGGCTGGATCTGGCCCAATCGCCTTCTAAATCTGGCCTGCGGACGGTCCGAGAATCAGTGTGTTTTTACACGAGTCGAATGTGTGCTTTTATTTAAAATGCATCTCTGGGTTATTTGTGGGGCATAGGAATTTGTTCATGTTTTTTTGTTTCCAAAATATAGTCCGGCCCCCCACAAGGTCTGAGGGACGGTGTACTGCCTCCCTGCTGAAGACGTTTGCTGACCCCTGCGTTAAATAAACACACTCCAGTGAGAGGACAGAGATGCAGGGGAATGTGGCAAATGAAATACGTTGTCGGTACAGAGAACCGGGGGCACAGAAGTGGTTGTTTAGAACGGAGGGGCAGGGGGGTACGAAGGGGGCAGGGCGGAGGGGGTGGGCCGCCCCGGATACCACTCGGGGGGAGTGTGACAAGATGGCCCGCTGCCTCCCCCCAGCTGTAGAGCAACCATGCACAGTTGTTTGGATCAGAGGGGGCGCCTGTGCCCACACCCGCCAAGTCCTCGCCTCTCGCCTGTATTAGCAGCAGTCTGCTGGCAAATGAGGCCCAGCTTTCAAGGTATAATGTATCACCATGGCAGCCCTTATTGCTGCTAGAGATTAGAAGACTGATGCTCTGTTCCCCAGCGCCTCTTATCAGCAGTAGTCAGCGCCGAGTCTTCTCCCTGGGAACACCTGCCCCTTTGTAGGTTGGCACCTGTGCTTTTAAGCTTGAGCACCTGTCTGATTCAGATCTCCTGCTACTCAGCGGACGAGTCCGTGCTTTGTTTCTGCTAAATAGAGGGGGGGTACTTTTTGCAGGCAGCCGTTTCGTTTGCATTCATGGCACAAGGCGGGGGCTGCTCAGTTATGGCAGGGAAAGCCAGGCAGCGGCAGCAGCAGAACACACAGTTATTTCCCTCGCATCTTTCTTCCCTCACAACACCCCTGCAAGGTAGGTAGATTAGCCTGGGAGAGACTGGCTGTCCCAAGGTCACTCGGCAAACTTCAGAGCGGAGTTTATTTTTCATCTTGGTCTTCCTGGCCCTAATCCAACATGCGAGCATCTGTATTATTCAACAGAATGTTTTAGCTGGAGTAGGTTTAGTTGCACTTACTGTCAGATTGTTGCAAATCAAATAGATTCCACATATTTTGGGGGCAGCACAGGGTTGCTGCTGTGCAAGAGAGAGAGATCAGAAGAGGACACCAACTTACACAACATCTGCAGGTGCTAATTCATATGTACAGTGGTACCTCAGGTTTCAGATGCTTCAGGTTACATACACTTCAGGTTACAGACTCCGCTAACCCAGAAATAGTGCTTCAGGTTAAGAACTTTGCTTCAGGATGAGAACAGAAATCGTGCTCTGGCGGCACGGCGGCTGTGGGAGGCCCCCTTAGCTAAAGTGGTGCTTCAGGTTAAGAACAGTTTCAGGTTAAGAATGGACCTCTGGAACGAATTAAGTACTTAACCCGAGGTACCACTGTATAGATGCAAATGTAGAAATAATTCCTGTAGCCAAGCTATCCACTGGACTCCATGGGGCAATGTTGGTTCCCAAGCTTGTCTCTCTCCCTTTCCCTCCCTCCCACCCTCTCTCTTTCTCTCTCTCTCTCTCCTTCAGTTGTTTGGAAGTGGATTTGTAGGAATGATCGCTGGGTGTGGAGCACACTCCTCCTCACAGATAAAGCCACAGCTGTCCGAACATCTTGCCCTCTGTCTAACCTTTGGTGGTCTCAGTAGTCTGCGGTGTCCTGTCTGTGACCTTTGTCTCTGAGACCTTTGCCTCCTTCGTCATACACCGTGCAAGGGGAAAATGACGCGGTGGAAACAGGTGCCAAAATAACTTTGTACCACCCCATGATCTCAGGACTGGAAGATGTGTAAAGGTCACAGCCCAAAATGTATCTGCCTGGTTTGCATTTTGTGTCAGTAAAAGGAGCCTCCACAGAGCTGGCTGGCAGCTTGCTTGCAGCTCACTTGTGCGCAGCTCCCCTGCGTTATCAACTCCTGCCTCATGTCCTTCACTTCATGGATTGCTTAACAAATAAGTGGTTTTATTAGCGATTCATTGCATCCTTCCAGAATCCAGAGGAAAATTGTACAGGTATGTTTAGCCTGGAGAAGAGGAGCCTGAGAGTTGAGATGAGAACTATCTTCAACTGCATCTGAAGATGGAGCAAGCTTGTTTCCTCCTGCTTCAGTGGGTTGGCTCTGAACCAGTTAAATCCAGTGGAATTTCAGTGGAATCAAATGATAAGAAAGGAGATTCGAAATAAACATTGGGGAGAAGTTTCTGTCGGTAAGAGCTTTTTGTCAGTGGAACGGACTTTCTTCGAAGGTATCAGCCTCTCCTCCACCGGAAGTTTTTAAGCAGAGATTGGATGGCCATCTGCCATGGATTCCTTAGCTGTGATTCCTGTATGGCAGGGGGGTAGATTAGATTATTCTTTGGGGTCCCTTCCAACTCTACAAGTCTATGATTCTATATCTGGAAGTGTTTTTTTAAAAATGCCTTACACATTAAGTATACACACAGTCATATGGAGGGGGGGAGAGACCCAGCTTTTGCAAACAATACAGGCAGAAGAGAAGTTTTAAACTTAGATGAACGAACAAAATTATATATTTAAAGGTAACTGTTTTTTGGTCCTGCAGATAACTGAGAAATGCCGAGAAGATTGAGAAGTTTTGTTTTGTTTTGATTTGATTTTACATATACATACACATCAAATAATCAGAATATTAAAAAAGAAAAAGAAAGAAAAAGCAAATCAGCGATGAAAAAGGAAAAAGAAATGAAAAACAGCCTCAAAAACAAACATTTTTGTTATGTACTGAGTTGAATAGGATCCAAACTGCAGCAGTCTGATTGGTCCTAGAACAATGCAGCAGTATGATTGGTTGGCAGGAACCACCCAATCATGCTCCAGATAGAAGTGAATCCACAACCTGATTGGCTTACAGTAGAATTCCGGAATTAGCCAATCATGTGCAGCCCATTGTGTAAATAATGTATATAAAGCAGATACTTTGAGGGGACATTCATTCATTCCTCCTCACCACTATGAGCTGAATAAAGAGCATGAAATCACTTTGCGACTCTGAGTATATTTCAATTTTCAAATGCAAATCTTTGTAAAGAGTGCAAGCCGTCTTTTTGCAACTTCTGGCTTGACTCCTTGATTCCTAAGATGACTTCCCGCTACCCATGAACGTTACTTGATAATTCCTTTTCCTAAATATCTGTTTTCAGTTGGTAAGTCTGTGGAGAAACATTCTGGTTGTCAGTGGGGTTTTAATCTACTCTGAGCCAAGTGATGGTCTGAGAACTTCCATTTTTCATATATTTTATAAAAACATCCCATTCTCTCCTTATTCTCTCCTTCAAATGATTTCTTATTGAGTCTGTAATTTTAGCCAATTCTAGGTACAGTGGTACCTCAGGTTACATACGCTTCAGGTTACAGACTCCGCTAACCCAGAAATAGTGCTTCAGGTTAAGAACTTTGCTTTGGGATGAGACCAGAAATTGTGCAGCAGCAGCAGGAGGCTCCATTAGCTAAAGTGGTGCTTCAGGTTAAGAACAGTTTCAGGTTAAAAACAGACCTCCGGAACAAATTAAGTACTTAACCCGAGGTACCACTGTATTCACTTAGTTTTAACAGCCATTCTTCCTTTGCTGGTATTATGGACTGAGAAGTTTTGAACTCTTTTTGTTTTCCCTGTGATGGTCCAGGCCAGCAAAGCCAGGATCCTAAAGACCCTCATATATTCCGCAAGCTGCTACTTCTGCATCTCTTCCACCTAAATCCTTGTGTGTGTGTTTGTGTGTGTGCACACCCACACCACTGTGTACATTCTCAATGAATGTGTTATTCAATTAGGAATTTGAGCACGCGATCAGATGATGACTTAAGAGGATTTTTCCTAAGTTGGGGTTTTAATAGACTGGTGCATTCAGGCACACATTCTCTTAACGGGTTTATTCCTTTTATCAGATTGCGTCTCCCTCCTTCTCAGCTAAGCTCCTTTTAATGCATTTGGGGGTTTCTCCCCCCTTCTTCTTTATATTGTCAAGGCCTTCGTTCCTCCAGGCCTCTTCCCTCCCTCACTTGAAATTATGCAAATCCTCGGTAATGCAGTTTAACGGGGCTGAGTTTGTCATGGAGGACTGAGTCCTGAACGCTGCAGAAAGGAGGCTTCCACAAATGTCTTCCCCGATTAGCAATGGCAGAGAAAAGGGCGGCCTTGTGAGACGGAGAAGGAGAGAGACCTCTGGCTCAGACCTGACAGCCTTTGCTAGAAATCCCGTTGAGATGGAGTTCCTGAGGATGAGATATCGGTGGGTGCCCTCCCTCCCCAAAAATCTCCTCCGCCTCCACTCCTACCAGCTTGACACCGGCTTTCTTTTTGACATAACGACATAATGCCAGGAAAGTTCTCCGACACCGTAATCTTACAGATTTATCAAGGAGTTTGAATGGAGGGTTTGGAGCCAGCCTTGTCCGAGTCGATTTCTTGGTTGGTCAGTCAGCTGTCAGGGCAGGAGAAAAGCTGCAAGCTGAGTGTGCCTTGACGGCATGAAAGAATGTCTTCGGAGACAGGGCCCTCTCTCCCCCCAAGGGAAAATGGTGAGCCCCAAAGAGGGGCCTGGGCAAAATGGAGGTATTTATTTTATCCCTACGATTTCTACACCACTTGATGGCAAAACCTCAAGCAAAAAACCCCAAAGGATAATAAAATGAAATGGAGAAAAACTTACAAGACTTTTTAAAATATACAAAAAGTTAAAATATTAAAATGGGTTAAAACTTGCACCAGCTTTCTAAGCACCTTGGTGAGGCTTACCTAATCAAGAATGCTTTTATTGTTGTTTATTATTTATTCAATTTATATCCCGCTCTTTATCAAAAGATCCCAGGGAGATATGCAACGTTAAGAACACATCTTACGGAGCATAATAACAAAAACATAATAATATCTAGAGAGAAAAAGAGCGACACTGCACATTCTTTTGTAATCCAAGGAAATCTTTAATAAAAGCTATTTCAAAAAATAAAATTAAATAACCATAGCAGTCCCATCCCCCAGCTTTAACAGGCCATAGATTAGGCAAGCAAAAGGGATACAGTGAAGGTGCCATGCTTGATATCAATAGGCAGGGAGTTCCGGAGTGTAAGTGTTGCCACACTAGACAATCGAATGCTTACAAACATGGGATGGGTATCATGTGTCACCTTGCAGTCAAGGAGAACACTCTCTTTGTGGTCTGTTCACGAAGCACAGTCCCACAGCTAAACCCGGCCTTCCTCATGATCAGCTGGATAGCTCAGTTGGTTAGCGTGTGGTGCTGATAACGCCATGGTTGCAGGTTCGATCCCCATAAGGGATAGCTGACTAAATGATGCTCAGGGTCTCTTCCAACTCTACATTTCTATGATCCTGCCTATTGTATGTTTTGATTGATTACAAAACAGGCATCCCAGAATATAAAAAAGCCGCAGGAATTATGACGGCGTGGAAACCTTATGGTCAAAACTCTCAGATCCGCAGTGTGGATGAATAATTTGTGAATTTCTCTCTCCGCAGACTATTATAACGTGCTGCTGAGATTAAATTGGTCTGTGGGCAGCAGTTTCCTTTGGCCCAGTTTTATGAAACGTGGAGATCCTGCCTTCCTGTTGGGCTTCAGCTCTGCCAGAGAGATCTGAGAGTGGGATCAGTCGGTGTCCATCCCATATGCAGATCTGATACAGACAGGGAGTTTGGGAAACCTGGTTTGTGTGGTGGAACAGCAGCATCTGTGCCTGTTGGTTCCCCGAAGCTAAATGAATGCATAATGGTTATGAGTAGCAAAACAGAGCAAGACACAGTCAGAGAGAGAGATAGAAATTAGCAGCAATAAGACAAGAGGACAAAAATATCTGGGTTTTTAAAGACAAAGTTATAAATGAGCCGAGTGGCCAGTGAAGCAAGGAGAGTAACTTAAAAGCTCCTTCAGAGAATCATGCATTTGGATTCTCATATCTCCGCCTAATAAGCTCCTCTCTGCACACAGCAATTAAACAGGGAGGTGTAATATACCACAGTTTCCCAGTTTTCCCAAACTGGGAAACTATGGTTAGCAGCTTCTGAACAAGCCAGAATCTTAGACCAACTTCAAGCCTTTAAGGTTTAAGATCTTAGCCTTGTTCCAAAGCTGAGAACCATAGTTTTCTGGTTTCGATGGAATGGGGAAACTATGGTTCATTCAGTATTGCCCAGTTTGATTGTAGCTTGTGGAAAGGGAAGTGTAAAGGGAAGTGTGCATGCGTTAGCAAAGGCTCAGACATATAATGCCATATTCTTATCTGTTTGGGGACAAATGTGGCTACGTGCTTGGAGCTGTCAGTATTACATTTGTTTAGGTTTGTTTATTTCGTAAGAATGATACACAGCTTGATGGTTAAAAGACAACAGTTCAATGCAGTTTACAAAGAGAAAAAAACAATAAAATTATCAGTAAAAGCAGCTCTTTAAAATATCCGAAAGATACAATCAGCAATAAATGAAAGAACAGATTTAAACATACGTCAACTTCTACAGATCTGGGTAGGTAAGTATGTTTTTAGCAGGCCCAAAAAACAGTACCATGAAGGCTGATATCAAGAGGCAGGGAGTTCCAGAGTGTAAATGCTGCCACACGAAAAGATTGATTTCTCACAAATGTGAAATGGGTATCATGTGACACTTGTAACAGCACCAGTTTGGCTGATCGAAGTGGTCGAGAGGTCATATACGGATGCCTTAGTTTTGATTCCTGCATTGCAAGGGGTTGCACTTGACCCTTGAGGATCTTTCCCAGCCCTACAATTCTGTGATACCTGGAGGCATGGCCAAAGTCAGTTTCAGGGGCCTAATCCAGCCCACCGGTCAGTTTAATGCAGCCCCTGTGGCAATTTATTTCCTGGGGTAAAATCCTAAAGCCCGGCTTTTATAAATAAAATTTTATTATTATTATTATTTTTAAAAATCCTCAACAGCTTCAATCCTAAAAAAAAAAGGTTGGCCCTTTGGCCGCCCTCAAGGCCCTTCACTTCATCAAATCTGGCCCTCTTTGAAAAAAATTTGGACACCACTGCATGGGGTCAGGCGATATTGCAGGTTACATTCTCACGTGCGGCAGATCTGTATGAAGGTTCAGACACACACAAGGGAGGCCAGCGGCTCATTCCTGGCACACAGGTGCCAATGTTAAGAGGGGGTCCCGGGCGACCCTCAGGATTTTCAGTGGGCACCGGGGGGCGGGGCAGGAAGAGCTGGGTACGGGTTTTGATGTACGTTGGGCCCAAACCGCTGAGCAAGAGAGGCTTTGTCAGACCTGGTTTTCAGACTCTTCTGAACTGGAAGCGAGCGAGCTGCGTTTTGTCAAATCCTGCGGCTCGTTTGTGTTCCTTGCAAGCCTCGGTGGTTCATGAATAACAGAGCACCGCTGAGCACGAGCTGCTTCTTCGCCGTCTTAGGCTCCGCTCTCGAAAAGGGGCTTTGTTGCAAAACCTCTTTCCCTTTTTTTCTGCCTTCCTGCTCTCGCTTGCTCTCCTGAGCTGCCCTGGAGGAAGCTGCGCCCCTGGAGAGGCATCTGAAGGCGCGGGGTGTTTATTTAAAGAAGCAGAATCTTCCGAGCCAGGATGGCTGGGCTGTAGCTGGGGGAGCCCATTATAGAAGGTGAACCCATGTGGAAGATGAAGGACAGGCGAGGCTTTCCGTGGGGAGAGCGCTGGCCTTTCCCCCCCTTTGAGGGAGCCGTGCTAGGCTGTCAGTTGAAAAAGAGAGAGAGAAAAAGGCAGGAAGGAGAAAGATTTTTGGTTTGTTTGCTGTTTTGCATTGCTTAATTGAGAAATATCCAGCGATAGCACATTTTAAAATGGTGTCCCCCATCATTGGCCAATTGTCCTTGCTCTCCCGGTGAGGCTGGAATTTGTTGTTGTTGAGTCGTGTCCGCCTCTTCGTGGCCCCCTGGACCAGAGCACATCAGACACTCCTGTCTTCCACTGCCTCCCGCAGTTTGGTCAAACTCATGCTGGTAGCTTCAAGAACACTGTCCCACCATCTCGTCCTCTGTCGTCCCCTTCTCCTTGTGCCCTCCATCTTTCCCAACATCAGGGTCTTCTCCAGGGAGTCTTCTCTTCTCATGAGGTGGCCAGAGTATTGGAGCCTCAGCTTCAGGATCTGTCCTTCCAGTGAGCACTCAGGGCTGATTTCCTTCAGAATGGAGAGGTTTGATCTTCTTGCAGTACATGGGACTCTCAAGAGACTCCTCCAGCACCAGAATTCAAAAGCATCCATTCTCCAGTGCTGATCAATGTGGCAATGGGACAGAGCAGACTTATGAATACAAGCAACATTCACACAGACAGGGATTTGGCTGATTCCATCTTTAACACCCAGAAATCGAGGTGAAAAGCGAGGTGTGTGTCATCAGGCTCTCACAGCATAACTGTTCCTCTTAATCATTAAATCCAAGCGACAAACCTTTAAGGTTCGTTGTTAACATGACTACACCCCAATCTGACATTTGCGGGGAATCAAACCTTTCCGCTCTGCTCTGCAACCCATTAAAGGCCAAGGCACATAATTTGAGTTGCACATCTCTGCACACCTCCCACCCCACAATGATATCTCCCACCCTGCTTATCGCCAGCCGGGGCAAGAAGCTCCCTCCTTCTGCTCCGAAATCATTCGCTGACATCATCTCAGCTCTGAGATCCTGTGAAATGAACAAACATTTGGTCTGAAGGGGAACAGAACATGTTGCTATAAATGGGAAGCAGCTTCTGCGAAGGGAGGCGGAGGAGGCCAAACAGTTGCTCTTTCATGTTCGGGGAAAGTCAGATGGAGGCATGAAAAGAAAGTTTCCAAAAGCGTCAAGAGAACGGAATGGATCGTTGGGAACATAGAAAGCTGGCTTATCCCGAGTTGGACCATTGGTCCATCTCAGGGGCGTAGGAAGGGGTGGGGGTGTGTGGTCTGCCCCAGGTGTCATCCTGGAGGGGGGTGACAAAATAGCATGCCGTGGGGGGGGGTGGCGGCACTGTCAGTGTTTGAAAAAGAAAAGGTTCTGACCTCCTTTTTACTCCTTTGCCTAGTCCTCAGACCTTAGTTGGCACAAAAGAGTCTTTGAGAAAGAGTATTCTTGCAGAGTATTGCTGCTTTTATTCTTAAAAAGTCTTATTCTCCAACCACGGCTGACAGCTTTTACACACACCAGACGTAACCAGCTTTCTACTACCCAACCAACCCACACCCAACACTAACATTGACCACTCTAAATATACAGGTAAAGGTAAAGGGACCCCTGACCATTATGTCCAGTCGTGGACGACTCGGGTTGTGGCGCTCATCTCGCTTTCAGGCCAAGGGAGCCGAAGTTTGTCCACAGGCAGGTTCTGGGTCATGTGGCCAGCATGACTAAGCCGCTTCTGGCGAACCAGAGCAGCGCACGGAAACACCGTTTACCTTCCCGCCGGAGCGGTACCTATTTATCTACTTGCACTTTGACGTGCTTTTGAACTGCTAGGTTGGCAGGAGCTGGGACTGAACAACGGGAGCTCACCCCGTCGCGGGGATTCGAACCACCAACCTTCTGATCAGCAAGTCCTAGGCTCTGTGGTTTAACCCACAGCACCACCCGCGTCCCTCATATATACAGGTACAATTTGATGAAAGGTTGCATGAGTCATTGTAAGCCGCTGACTCATGCTGACTTAGTTCTTTTAGCATTGAAGAAACAGCGGCCAATTTTTAGCCATGACAGGCACTTACTGCAGGGCCTGGCCTGCAGCACGCCAATCCACGCATCTCTCCTGGGAGTGACACAGTGGCTCGGGGTCCCACGCTGTTCGAAACGGCAGCGTGTGGCTTGCGTCCACCAGGCGGACTCCACGCGGATAGCCCCACTGCCCCCATGACTAGATCACCCCACCCCCGCCACTCCGGGTGCCAGAGCAGCTACACCCCTGGTCCATCTGACTCAATTTTGTCTACACTGGCTGCTAGTGGCCCTCTAAGATTTCAAGCACGGAGTCTCTCTCAACCCTACCTAGAGATGCCATGGGGAATTGCAAGGTGGGTGCTCTACCATTGAGCTATGGCCCTTCCCTAATGGAGGTGGGGGGAGTGCAATGCCACCCCACCATCTTCCAGTAGAGTTAAAAATGTTTAGGAGATCAGTGGGCTGGCATCAGGACCATCAAGAAGTCAAGTATATATGGGCTATGCTCCTGTTTGCTCTGCCCACCAACCCCTCTGCCTTCCTCCCCACACATTAACCCCCCTAGAGCTTCCCCTTCCTGCCCAATGCAACTACACTAAGCTCGCTTTCCACCCACCCGACCTCATTCCTTCATGCAAATCCAGGAGTGTGATGCAGCACCAGAAGTCCTCCAATACTGCCAGTGTGATGACAGCATTACGTTTCTATCTATATAGACAGAGATAGGTAGGTAGGTAGGTAGGTAGGTAGGTAGATAATGTGTACAAAATGTGTACTGAAATGTGTCGATGAGGGGAAAGTGTGGGTGAAAATGCATCTATTCATGAAAATAGCATTCAGAAGGCTTTATGTTAGGGGAAATTGCACATTAAAATGTGTCTATCAGGATAAATGCACACTGAAGTGCTGATGAAGTTTTGTGAGGACTACATAAATAAAGTGGATATTTGGGAAACTGAGTTTAAGGCTGGGGGAAAAATAGAAATGGATAGAAAACAAAGTTGGCAGGTTTGTCCATCTCTCCTGACAGAAGTCTCAGGGACCAATTTGCACCTCAGCTTAATGTGGAATAAGCGCCCCTTGTGCTTCCTGTAGCTCCCCATTGTTCATACAGTGTTCACAGAAACAGCTGCTGTCCCAGACCTTCACTTTACTAAATCCAGAGTTTCTCTATCCTTGGAAAATCTGAAAAGGATGTTTGCTCCAATTCAAAAGTGCTTGTACCAGCTTTCTATGGATTTCTTTCTTTCTTTCTTTCTTTCTTTCTTTCTTTCTTTCTTTCTTTCTTTCTCTCTCTCTCTCTCTTTGGTAGTGTGGCTATTTTTAAAATGTGGAGCAGAGGCAAAGGTTGCTTGAAACAGCAAATACTGGGAAATGTAGAGGATGGACAGCAAAGCTCTGGATTAAAATCACATCCAAATATAAGCCACTCCGGTATGGATCTCCAGGGCTCAAATCAAATATGGAAAATATGGATTTTGTGGGCAAGTTTGGATGGGCCCTATGTTTGCACCACAACTGGGTCTATTACCTATTGGAAACTCTTTCACATGCAAAATGAGCAGCGTTTGGCAGGTGAATCTTGGTTAGAGAGCAGACTTGTTGCAATTGCACAGAGAAAGAGATGCTTGCAGTGTGAGACAAACAACAAAGTAATTTATTATAGGAAGTGCATAACTTGGGTAGAAAAGTTGGTAGTTCTAGTGTAACCAACTAGTTTGGAGAAGAAGGAGGCAGCCATACTTGGTCCTTTGCTCTCTCAGGCGATCTTTCCAAGGTGGCCTCTCATATTGGGTTCGAAGAGAGAAGTGGGAGGAGGAAAATGTGCAACCTGAGGACCTTTGGTCTGACACCAGGGAGGTCAGCTCAAGAGGAACCGGGGGTAGTCTGGGAATCTGGAGACCCCTAATTCTGTTTAGTAGGATGTCCCTATTTTCACTGGAAAGCTATGGTTTTCCCAGTAGTGATGTATGGAAGTGAGAGCTGGACCATAAAGAAGGCTGAAGGCCAAAGAATTGATGCTTTTGAATTCTGGTGCTGGAAGAGACTCTTGAGAGTCCCATGGACTGCAAGAAGATCAAACCTATCCATTCTGAAGGAAATCAGCCCTGAGTGCTCACTGGAAGGACAGATCCTGAAGCTGAGGCTCCAAGACTTTGGCCACCTCATGAGAAGAGAAGACTCCCTGGAAAAGACCCTGATGTTGGGAAAGATGGAGGGCAGAAGGAGAAGGGAATGACAGAGGATGAGATGGTGGGACAGTGTTCTCGAAGCTACTAGCATGAGTCTGACCAAACTGCGGGAGGCAGTGGAAGACAGGAGTGCCTGGCGTGCTCTGGTCCAGGGGGTCACGAAAAGTTGGACACAACTAAACAACAACAACAACAATTTTCACTGGAGAAAATTGACTCGTGCAAACTCCTCTTCTGCAAGCTGAGTTTCACCCAGACTTCCAGCGCATCATGTTACCTGACGCAACAGCAGCAGGACTATCCCTGGGTTAAGCCACTCTCAGAGGCCATGCAGGGCTATTGCTTGCCCAGCTGCACAAGCCGTCCATTGAGGAACGCTGCAATAAATAAAGTTGCTCTTTTGCACAGGCTTATTGTGTGCCTGTGGGGGTCGTGTGCACACAGTGATCTCTCGCAGACACACGCTACTCAGAATTTCCTCCGCGCCGTAATTGGGCTGCTCCAGATTGCAAACCGATCTGTCAAAACCCTGTTCCCTGAGATGTTGCCGAGAGGAGTTGGGTCGGACTTCAGAAAGGTGCACTTGACAGAGAAAAGCAGGCAGGAGCACCAAAGGAGGGTGCTCGCTACAGCTCCCGTAGCTGATGCATGCGGCGGTGGGAAGAACGGCTTTCGGAATAATAAGGAAGTTGTCATGGTATCACCAGGGCTGCAAATTCCGCGTAGTTCAGAAGCAGCTTTTTGATCCCTGTGGATATAAGATGGAAAGAACAGAAAGTGACGGGGATTATTTTAACAAACCTGTCTGTGCTGCATGTCAGCCAGCGATGAGACTTTAAACCAGAAACCTCGATGGAGCGCAGAGAGAACAAAAACGTACGGTAACATCAGTGCTGTTGTGCCAAGGGAAGAGGCAGCGATGTCTAGGCTTCTGTAAAAAGCGTCATCTTAATGGGCTACGTTAAAAGATGCTCGTTTAAATTAGCATTAATGACTGGTGGCTACTGACTGGTGAAGGGATGCTGGTGGCGCGGTGGTCCAAACCACTGAGCCTCTTGGGCAGGGGTCAGCAAACTTTTTCAGCAGGTCCACTGTCCCTCAGACCTTGTGGGAGGGCCAGACTATTTTTTTTGGGGGGGGGATGAACAAATTCCTGTGCCCCACAAATAACCCAGAGATGCATTTTAAATAAAAGCACACATTCTACTCATGTAAAAACACATTGATTCCTGGACTGTCCGCGGACCGGATTGAGAGGGCGATTGGGCCTCATCCAGCCCCTGGGCCTTAGTTTGCCTACTCATGCTCTTGGGCATGCCGATCAGAAGGTTGGCGGTTCGAATACCCACAACGGGGTGTGCTCCCGTTGCTCTGTCCCTGCTCCTGCCAACCTAGCAGTTCAAAAGCACACCAGTGCGAGTAGATAAATAGGTACCACTGCAGCAGGAAGGTAAATGCCGTTTCTGTGTGCTCTGGCTTCTGTCATGGTGTCCCGTTGCGCCAGAAGTGGTTTAGTCCTGCTGGCCACATGACCTGGAAAGCTGTCTGTGGACAAACACTGGCTCCCTTGACCTGAAAGCGAGATGAGCACTGCACCCCATAGTTGCCTTTGACTAGACTTAACTGTCCAGTCCAGTTTTTACTGATTGGTGAAGACCCCCTCACCTCTTAACATAAGAAGGTGAGAAGAGGCTGCTGGGCCAGGCCAATGGCCCAGCAAGTTCAGCATCCTGTTATCCCAGTGGCCACTCAAATGCCTGGGTGTATTATATGTAAATAAAGTAGATTAGCCAAAATGCTGAGGTACTGAGTTCTGTTACGCAAACAGCAAATACTCTGCAGGATCGTAAATGTGCTGATGCCTTTTGGTATCAGCTGCTGTGATGTTCAGGCTGAAGAAAGCTTTTGAAGCTCCCGAACGAATGACCAGCAGGGAGAGAACATGCCAGTCAGGCATGAGTCTCTACTAGGGTCCTACATGAGAGTAGGACGATCCTAACAGTCTCCACCCCCATTGTTCAGCCCGGACACTGAGGTCCAGCACTGAGGGCCCTCTGGCAGTTCCCTCACTGTGAGAAGCAAAGTTACAGGGAACCAGGCAGAGGGCCTTCTTGGTGATGGCGCCCGCCCTGTGGAACACCCTCCCACCAGATGTCATGGAAATAAACAACTATCTGACTTTTAGAAGACATCTGAAGGCAGCCCTGTTTGTGGAAGCTTTTAATATCTGAAGGACTATTGTATTTGAATATTTTGTTGGAAGCCGCCCAGAGTGGCTGGGGAAACCCAGCCAGATGGGAGGGGTATAAATAATATATTATTATTATTATTATTAGCCTGAGGCTGACTCAGATTATCGGTCTCTGCAGCTGCAGGTGGCTAGGTTGTGGGGCTCCAGGGGTTGCTGGACTGCAGCTGGGTAACTTTGCCATGCAGACGTAGGCTGGGACAGAGAATGATGGACATTCATTTGTGGGAGGCGAAGTCCACCGCAGCACCGCCAGGGTCCCTGCAACGATGGCACCCCCAGAGCTTTGCACAGAGTCTCCTGGCCTCTGGCCTGGGTGTCGACCATCACAAAACACAGCTCTCGCCTAACCCTGTAGGCCTTGCCTTTGCAGAATAACCCGCCCAGCGATGAGCCCGGCGTTGCCAACAGCAGAAGCGCTTGCCCCGGTTGACCCCATCAATATTTACAAGGCTCTAGAAATGACAGCCTCGGCTGGGCTGTTAATGGAATGTGCCTTCAGCCAGACCAATTTATTTAAAAGCAAAAAGGAGGATGCTGCCAACTTTAAAAAAAAAAATGCAGAGGGGAAAATGGAAGAAGACAGATAAGGACTCGGTTTCTGTCCCTGTGAAGTGTGCTGGAGTGGAGGGCAGGATTTCTCTTCCTCCAGGCTTAGGGGGCGCATGAGCCCACACTAGACATTGACCGGTCTAGTGTCCTGATCAAGGGAAGTCAGAGCACCACTCTAATCTGCCCTGGTCAAACCACACCTGGGATACTGTGTTTACTTCTGGGCACCACAATTTCAGGATGATGTTGAGAAGCCGGTGTGCAGAAGAGGGCAATCAATATGATCCAGGGTCTGGAAACCAAGCCTGATGAGGAATGGTTGAAGGAGTAGCCTGGATGTTTAGCCTGGATAAGAGGAGACTGAGAGGAGATATGAGAGTCATCTTCAAATATCAAGATGATCAAGGGTCTGGAAACCAAGCCTGATGAGGAATGGTTGAAGGAGTAGCCTGGATGTTTAGCCTGGATAAGAGGAGACCGAGAGGAGATATGAGAGTCATCTTCAAATATCTCAAGGGCTGTCCCAAGGAAGAGGGAGTAAGCTTGTTTTCTGCTCCTCTGGAGTGTAGAACTTGAACCCATGGCTTCAAGTTATGAGAAAGAAGATTGCAACTAAGCATCAGGAAGAACTTTCCAGCAGTGAAGACTGTTCAACAGTCATAGAATCATAGAATCATAGAATCATAGAATCATAGAGTTGGAAGAGACCACAAGGGCCATCGAGTCCAACCCCCTGCCAAGCAGGAAACACCATCAGAGCACTCCTGACATATGGTTGTCAAGCCTCTGCTTAAAGACCTCCAAAGAAGGAGACTCCACCACACTCCTTGGCAGCAAATTCCACTGTCGAACATCTCTTACTGTCAGGAAGTTCTTCCTAATGTTTAGGTGGAATCTTCTTTCTTGTAGTTTGGATCCATTGCTCCGTGTCCGCTTCTCTGGAGCAGCAGAAAACAGCCTTTCTCCCTCCTCTATATGACATCCTTTTATATATTTGAACATGGCTATCATATCACCCCTTAACCTCCTCTTCTCCAGGAGGTTAGATTCCTGCATTGCAGGGGGTTGGACTAGATGACCCTTGGGTTTCCCTTCCAACTCTAGGGTTGCCATATTTCTAAAAGTAAAAATCCGGAGCAAAAATAATAATAATGTTTTTGAGCTATTTTTAAGGGAAATCGCAAAAAATGACACTGCCGACACATCCAGATTTCTGCCCGGACACTGCTTCTGATTGCAGTATTCTGGATACGTCTGGGAAATTCCGGATGTATGGCAAGACTTTCCAACTCTACAATTCCACAATTCTATGATTTTTTGTGCCTGGCTGCTTTCTTGCTCACATTGGTAAAAAAAGAAGAAGAAAAGTACAGTGGTACCTCAAGTTACAGATGCTTCAGGTTACAGACTCAGCTAACCCAGAAATAGTACCTCGGGTTAATAACTTTGCTTCAGGATGAGAACAGAAATCGTGCTCCGGTGGTGCAGGAGCAGCAGGAGGCCCCATTAGCTAAAGTGGTGCTTCAGGTTCAAAACAGTTTCAGGTTAAGAACGGACCTCCGGAATGAATTAAGTGCTTAACCCGAGGTACCACTGTACTTGAAGGCTATGGGAATTCTGCCTCTGTTTCAATTTGGACTAAATGCGGCAATGAGTGTTATTTTTTCATGTAACTTCTCTCGTTTGTATAGTTGTGTTGACTCTCCTGTTCTTAATGTAATTGTTCCAAAAGTAAAGAAGAAGAAGAAGAAGAAGAAGAAGAAGAAGAAGAAGAAGAAGAAGAAGAAGAAGAAGAAGAAGAAGAAGAAGAAGAAATCTGAAAGCCTTACACCAAGCTAGCACTCAGTGTAAGGCAAAGTACTTTTGTCTGTCTACATTTTTGCTGAACACCAAGCGAACGAGCGCAGACCCTCAGCGCATTGGAGGGGAGCACATAAGGACCCCCCTCTGTCGCTGGCGGCCTAGGCCTCCCCTAGCAACCGCTCCCCCTAGCAACGGCCTGGGCCTCCTCGCCACCTCGGACCTGGCAGCGTCATCTATGTCTCTGCCGTCCCCGTGACCTTGCGCGGGAGAAGGGCCATCGCCAAGGCAGGAAGCATCTGGGTTATGCAACCAGGCCCTCCTCACATGTCCCTGACGGAGACATGTGCCAGGATAGTGGCGAAGGCATCACCATGGCAACTGCATCTTGCCCCTCCGAACCATCTCCTCTCTGCTTTTTCATGGTGTGTGTGTGTGTGTGTGTGTGTGTGTTGCAGGTCTTTGTCCTGGGCAGAGGCCGATGTAAACGAGGCTAATAGATCTTAACTTAATAAGCGTAGGGATAAATCAGGTTTTATCGCTACACAGCAACCCAGATGGCACAGTGGCGCTGGGGTGGGAGGCTGCGCAGTCCCTCAGAGCCGGGCATGACTTATTTACAAGGGAATTCGCAAAGTACAGTGTGCCATCCTCCAGGGAGCGAAATGAATGTTTTGTACCATCTCCTGTCATTTGCATTTGAAGAAACCTGAGGTTGTGTACTGCGGTTCAGGATGCAACCGAATTTGGCTTGGCCAGAAAGATGCAGCACAGACACTCCTAGCATGCTATTTGTTCGCTTGCTTGCTTGGAAGCATGGAAAGAGGGCAGCCCAGATAGAAAATGCAATCACTTTCCAAGCAATTAGCTAAAATATGGCGGGGGGGGGGGACACCACTCTAAGCAATAGAGGCCCGCAGTGAAACCTTGTGTTTTACTTAAATGATAGCCTACAGTTGGTGAGAACAACTTGCGAGGCACTAAGTGAATCTCATGAGGTGGGGAGTTCCGCGGCCGCAACAGAGTCAGCACCCAGAGTTTTATTGCAGGATATTTGGCAGCATATTCTTGATGCGTTGACGGTGGATTTAGTTACAGGATTTCAGCAGGGAGTTATGGGATGTGCCCTGGTTGAAAATGAACCAACGTGGGCCCTGCAAACATCCTTTTCATGGCACATTCCTGGCTGTTTGTGCTCATTGAAATAAATAAATTAAGGTCTTATATATATAATAAATGTTCATAAATGTACCAAGCAAACACGTACATAAATATGTGTACCACATGTCTGAAGCAGTGCAGGAGGGCAGTCCTGGAGCCATTTTGGCTCCCAAACTGACCAAATGTTTTCTCTGCAAGGTCAAAGGAAAATGGAAAAGCCTCCCCATTGTCTTTTCATTCACAAAACCTGTCTTGAGGGTATGTCTGTGTACGAATAGGGTGAGCCTGTGACCTGGCTCAGGAACTAAGTATTTGTCACTACAAAAGACTGGCCAGGGTAAGCATTAACAGGTAACCTGCCAGACAGGAGATAAACAACGACAGGAGATAAGGCACTCAGATTTCTGCTGTAGACCACCCTTTCTGTGATGTATGTATGATATTTCTGGGGGTGGTCTTGTACTCCAGGGCAGGGAATTTAAACTGTCTATATAAGGGCAGGCACATCTGGTTTCGGGGTCCTCCTCCTTTCCTGCGTGTGAAGGGGGCACCCTGTTGCAACAGTTCAATAAAGATCAGGCTTACAAGCTGCTTTGCTTCTCAATGTTCTCTGGTTAGCCTCTGTTCTTTTCTCCGACCGATGGAGAACTTATAAAGGACTCTATAAGGGCTCTTGTGTCCCCCATAAGGGAATAAGGGCAGATTTTTGTTTATTACATCATGATGCTGGCAGGATAGTGACGGTTTCAACGCTGTTTGTACCCGCAAACGTTTTGGGGAGGTCACGTTGCTCCATTTGCAACCCGCGCTGAGAGGTGTGAGGAGACCCCTGTTCCCCTCACTGAGCTACAATTCCCAGAGTTGCCTGCGAAGAGGGCTTGGCTGTTAAACTACACTGGAATTGAGAGGGAAATAAGGGTCTCCAAACAACTCTTGGCACCCTTGACAAACTACGGTTCCCAGGAATCCATGGCTGTTTAAAGTGACATGATGCTGTTTTAAATGTACAGTGGTACCTCAGGTTAAGTACTTAATTCGTTCCAGAGGTCCGTACTTAACCTGAAACTGTTCTTAACCTGAAGCATCACTTTAGCTAATGGGGTCTCCTGCTGCTGCCGCGCTGCCAGAGCACAATTTCTGTTCTCATCCTGAAGCAAAGTTCTTAACCTGAAGCACTATTTCTGGGTTAGCCGAGTCTGTAACCTGAAGCGTATGTAACCTGAAGCGTATGTAACCTGAGGTACCACTGTATAGTGTGGACGGAGCCTCGGTGTGATTTAACAGACAGGATATTGCACTACAACTGTGGGGAACCAGGGTTTGAATCGCCTCTCAGCCATGACCTTGGGGGCCACTCGCTGCCTCTTAGGCTAACCTACCTCACAGGGCTGATATAATTATTTATTTATACATACATACATACATGGGACGCGGGTGGCGCTGTGGGTAAAACCTCAGTGCCTAGGACTTGCTGATCGTATGGTCAGCAGTTTGAATCCCCACAGTGGGGTGAGCTCTCGTCGTTCGGTCCCAGCTCCTGCCCACCTAGCAGTTCGAAAGCACCCCTAAGTGCAAGTAGATAAATAGGTACCGCTTTATAGCGGGAAGGTAAACGGCGTTTCCGTGCGCGGCACTGGTGCTGGCTCGCCAGTTGCAGCTTCGTCATGCTGGCCACATGACCCGGAAGTGTCTTCGGACGGCGCCGGCTCACGGCCTCTAGAGCGAGATGAGCGGGCGAACCCTAGAGTCGGACACGACTGGCCCGTACGGGCAGGGGTACCTATACATACATACATACATACATACCCCACCCATCTGGCTGGGCTTCTCCAGCCACTCTGGGCGGCTTCCAGCAGAATATTAAAATACAGCAATTCATCAAAAGCTTCCCTAAACATGAGGATAGGGTGGGGAGGGGAAGAGCTAGGTGCACCAGCCGAGCTCCTTGGGAGAAAGGTGAGACAGAAACGTGAGAAAATAATAACAACATTGAAAAGGCCAGCTATCCCCTGCCTGCCCCTTAAATTGCAGTACCTTGTGTCACCCTCGCTGGCACAGGAAGGCAGCTGCGCTGATCAGTTCCATAATTAATTTCCCGGCCTGCTATTTTGCAGCCTCAACAGCTTCTGTTTGTTACACCACAGCTGTGCCTGTTGCCCAACTGGCCCCGTGCCACAGGGGCAGGGGAAATGCCAGCAGAGCCAGGAGTAGGATAAATGGCTGGCACTCTTGCTCACAAGCCGGGCAACTGCTGGTTGGCCTGTGCAGTCTGCTAGTCCCTAATTGGCTTAATTTTTTATCCTGGCAGGCAGCATTTCTCTCCGCCTCTCTCTCGTGGATGTGAGTGGGTGTGCGGTTAATGGAAAGGAGAGAGAGCTGCGTCTGAACCCCACTGGGGCTGTCACTTAGGAGAGGGCAATCTTCCAGCGGTCTGGCTTTTGACAAAAGTCACTAAGAAGCCTCTGCTCTGGCTTTAGGTCTCTCTGCTCTTTCCCAACCAGAAATCATAGAATCATAGACTGGTAGTTAGAAGGGACCCCAAGGGATTTGGTCAGCCAACCAGCTACAAATCCACCTAACCGTTTCCATGTCCAGCCCGCATTTGACCAGCTTCTTTGCAAGGATTTCATGGGGGACTTGGTCAAAGCCTTCCTGAAATCAAGATACACTATGTCCGCAGCATTCCCCTGATCCACCAAGCTTGTCATACCATCCAAAGAAGAAATGAGACTTGTTTTTCAGAAACCCATGCTGAGTCTGAGTTATCATAGCACCCTTTTCTAAGTGCTTTCAGACAGACCATTCAATTATCTGTTTGAGGACTTTTCCTGGTATTGATGTCATGGTGGCCGGTCGGTAGAATAGAGATCATGTATTCTGGGCAAATATAGCCAACTCTATTCCTCTAGATATAGGGGACATTACGATGGGCCCCCAAACTGGAATCAGCATGGCTCCAGGATCTGGGGGGGTGGAGTCCACAGACAAGTAGAGTGGGCACTGCTGGCATTTACTATTTTAAGGCCCTGAGAAGGTTTGGGCTCAGGTTATTTGACTAACCACCAGCAGCAGCTGTATGAGGTTGGCAAATGCTGGTGGCAAGCAGAGCCTTCTTGGTGGTGACCCCATATTTATGGAATTCCTTCCTGAAAGATATTCATTTGACCTGCTCAGCACTGATTTCAAAACCTATTTATTTCAAGCTGCATTTAGTTGAGGTGATGGACTGAATTTGTGTCTGTTCAGCCGTTTACACTGATGCTGGTTTTTTTTTTTTAATAGTTTTTATTGAAAATTTAAACAAAACTTATTATCTAAAAACATACCATCCTTAATTCTCCCCCCCCTTTTTTTCCTCTCCCCCACCCTCCCACACAAACCCCCTCCCCACCCCCGACTTCCCTCAGTTCCAGTCTTTGGTTTCTCTGTAAATGCTGTTCTCTGCATGTTACAAAGTTGTGTAGATCCTTAAATTGTTTAACTGATTTTTGTCAATAAAAAGTTTGTGAATGTTTATTCAAATACATTGATGCTGGTTTTGAACTGTCTCTCCTTAGTTGCAGCCAGGCTAAAATTAAGAAGGCCTTCCAGGTCCAAGGAGGCAGCTGTACTTTAAGGGCAACTTCAAAACTGCCCTGCTCCTTCTCCCTTATAGGATTCTTTAGCTGAGGTAAAAGGTAAAGGTAACTGACCCCTGGACGGTTAAGTCCAGTCAAAGGCAACTCTGGGCTGCAGCACTCATCTCGCTTTCAGGCTGAGGGAGCTGGCATTTGTCCACAGACAGCTTTCCAAGTCATGTGGCCCGCAGGACTAAACCGCTTCTGGTGCACAGAGGACCATGACGAGTGCCAGAGTGCACGGAAACACTGTTTACCTTCTCACCACAGCAGTACCTATTTATCTACTTGCACTGGCATGCTTTTGAACTGCTATGGGACCGCCTCTCCCGGTATGCTCCGCGGAGGACCTTAAGGTCCAGAAATAGCAACACCCTAGAGGTCCCGGGCCCTAAGGAAGTCAGACTAGCCTCAACCAGAGACAGGGCCTTCTCAACACTGGCTCCGGCCTGGTGGAACGCTCTGTCTCCTGAGACCAGGGCCCTGCGGGATCTGATTTCTTTCCGCAGCACCTGTAAGACAGAGTTGTTCCACCTGGCCTTTGGCTTGGAATCAACTTGATCCCCTTCCCCTCTTTCCTTTTTCCTTTCTCCTACTGTGATGGAACTCCTATTTGGGGACTTCCCTGGCTTTTTTCTGGCCCACGTAGGACCAGTCTGGATAGTTGACCTTGGTGAAGATTTGACGTTTTCATCCCGAAAAGGTTTTTGATTTGAGTTTCTACTGAAATGAGGCTGCATTTTAATGTTATATTTAATCTTGTTTTTAAGTTGTATTTTAATCAGTTGTTTTTATACCTGGTTTTAAACCTTCCAATCAGCAAGCTCAAGAGGCTCAGTGGTTTAGACCAGATCCAGACCAGACATCAAATAGAGGACTGTCCTCTGCAACTAAGGTTCCCTGGCTACCCTGGTTAGAGAAGAAGGAAGCAAACACAGTGTTACATTTTCAGACAGAAAAGCTCTGTTCTGGGTCTGTTCTGTACTGTACGGAGCCTTGCTCGCTTCCATTTAGGGTCCAACAAAGATTAACATTAATGCAATGAAATTGGGGCCCGTTGCACATTCTCCCCCCTGCCCCCCCAAATAAATAAACAAAGGTCTCCTTGGACATATGAAGCAGACTAGCTTGCTGCCCAGGTTTCTCTGCAAAAGGGGAAAGCAGGTGCTCTGTTTCCCTAATTTCTTTTGGCATCAAAGCCAATAGTGCGCCCCCACAGGACCAGCAAGCTGATAGATGGAGGGCGGCATTTATTGACTGCCAGAAGATTGCAATTCATAAACCAGCCCCTCATGTTTGCAGCCAGCGCGTGCAAGAAGGAGGTAAGGGGGGAGGCTGCTCTTTGCGTCGTTCACCCACATTGCTCTTCTGCTTTCGCCTCAGGTCCCCCTCCTCACCCCATCCCCGCCAAAGGCAGCCATTTTTTCCATAAAACCAGCTTCGCCTCCTGAATACAGGCCCAGCTGTGATGCAGTCTGAGGCCAGCAAGGGCTGTCTGAGGAGGGCAACTTCTCAGTTGTCTCTCTCTATACTGTGGGGAGACCTCTTGGGTTTGACCTCAACACACAAAGGGATGCCTTTTCTCTCCACTTCTGTAAGCTTATGGGGAGCTTTGCTCCAGGCGCTTGAATTCATGAGCTAAAATCTAGAGGAGTTTAGGATGGGGCCTTGTCTGTGATAGAGCCTTCCTGGAGATGGACCAAGTCCACTTTTCAAGTGATGAAGATGAGCATCTTAAAGATGTTTGAGGATTATTATTATTAGTAGAGTAGTAGTAGTAGTGGTGGTGGTGGTGGTGAAGTGAGAGCTGGACCATAAAGAAGGCTGATCGCCGAAGAATTGATGCTTTTGAATTCTGGTGCTGGAGGAGACTCTTGAGAGTCCCGTGGACTGCAAGAAGATCAAACCTCTCCATTCTGAAGGAAATCAGCCCTGAGTGCTCACTGGAAGGACAGATCCTGAAGCTGAGGCTCCAATACTTTGGCCACCTCATGAGAAGAGAAGACTCCCTGGAAAAGACCCTGATGTTGGGAAAGATGGAGGGCACAAGGAGAAGGGGACGACAGAGGACGAGATGGTGGGACAGTGTTCTTGAAGCTACCAGCATGAGTTTGACCAAACTGTGGTGGGCAGTGGAAGACAGGAGGGCCTGGCGTGCTCTGGTCCAGGGGGTCATGAAGAGTCGGACACGACTAAACAAGAAGTAGTAGTAGTAGGGTTAGGTGGGATCGTGCTTATCTTAAGATAAGCATCTTAAAGATGCTTGAGGATTATTATTATTATTATTATTATTATTATTATTATTATTATTAGGTGGGATTGTGTTTTCCTGGTACACTCATTTGGACATTTCTAATGGAAAGGTGGATGTCAAATGGAAGGAGCTGCCTCTCTCCTGCCCCAGATTATGACCCCTCTTTTTACTTCTATGTGGCTGCAAACAAAGGTAGTGGGTGGGTTTGGACAAGATTTGACAGAAGCTAGGTGGGTCTTCAGCCAACTGTGTCCTCAGCTAAGGCTCCCTGTAGGAGCGTCTCCACCCCCATCGTTCTACCCGGACACTGAGGTCCAGCGCCGAAGGCCTTCTGACGGTTCCCTCCCTGCGAGAAGCCAAGTTACAAGGAACCAGGCAGAGGGCCTTCTCGGTGGTGGCGCCCACCCAGTGGAATGCCTTCCCATCAGATGTCAAGGAAATAAACAACTACCTGACATTCAGAAGACATCTGAAGGCAGCCCTGTTTAGGGAAGCTGCCTTCCCTAAACGGGGTATAAATTTATACCCCTAAAGGCGGGGTATAAATAAACTATTATTATTATTATTATTATTATTATTATTATTATTATTATTATTATTATCATCATCATCCCTGGACCAAAGGAACAGGATATGCCATGTCTGAGCTAGGATGCTTTCTTCCAACAACACTCATTTTTCCAATTTCCATGAGCGCTGCAATGTGGCAGGAGACTTTTTCAATAAGAAGCATATTTCTGATCAATCATGTTGCCTGTTTTCCTATGGCTCTGCTTGCAGGGAGGTATCTGTGGTGTGTACATTGGATATGTAGGGTATGTATTATACATAATGTATTGTATTTGTTAAGTGCTATGTAAATTGATGTATAATAACAATAAAGATCTTTTTTTTAAAAAAAAAAAAGAAGCATCCTTCTGTCTTAGCAGACAATGGAGGAGGACATCTTTAGGAGTGAGGTTGGAGAGTCGCAGCGCCTGCTGTGGCTATAGAGACCGATAAGGGAGAGACATGTTTTGTTGCAGCCAGGGCAGATAAAGGTGCCCGGTTTTGCTTCCACAGATGCAGCAGGGCTTTCCTTCTCTCTGTGCTCCTCCCAGCGGCCATTCCTCCTCTGGTCACTGCTATGGATACATGACCTGACTGTTTCCAAATTCTGTGCTCCCACAGGGAGCCGCCCAGCCCCAGCCCTTTTCTTCCTTGCTGTGTCGGCTTGTGTAGGAATTATTATTTATTTACTGTGTTTTCCAGAAGACAACTGTTGTCTCCCAAAGTGGCTCACATCTCTAAGGTGGCTCTGCCCCCAGCCTTACTAGCCTCAGGTCATCTGGCTAATAATAATAATAATAATAATAATAATAATAATAATAATAAAGTGATGCAGGAGGGGATGCCCTGTAACACAGGAATCACAGCCTCGGGCATCCCTGACAGATGGCCATCCTTGAAGGGAAGGCAGGATAAACAGGTAGATGATAAAATGAAATGATTAAATTTATAGCCCTTTCCTCCAGCAAGCTCAAGATGGGACACATAGTTCTCCCCCCCACACACACACTCTATCCTCACAACAACCCTGCGAGGTAGTTTAGGCTGAGAGTGAGTGCCTGCCCGCCCCCAGGAGCTTCATGGCCAAATGGGATGGACAGCAGTTAGAGCGTGGGGCTGAGAACGCCAAGGCTGAGGGTTCGATCCCCGCATGGGACAGCTGCATTTTCCTGCTTTGCAGGGGGTTGGACTAGATGATCCTCAGGGCCCCTTCCAACTCTATGAGTCTATGAACTTGCTGCCAGCTGGCTACCCGCCCTCCAGCTACCAATCTGACAACAGGGGTGGTGGGGCAAATTTGACTGTCAATCTTTGCAGTGTGATGGGGGGGTGAAATTTGCCAGGTAATCTGCTTGGCTTTCTGGTGTGGGGGGGAGGATGCATGCAGCAGGTTGGTGGGAGGGAGGGGTCGACAAAAGGGGGAGGGGAGAGGGAAGGGGGTGAGGAGGGGAGGGCAGGGGGACAAGAGGGGAGGGGAGGGGTAGAAGGGGAGGGGAGGGGAAAGAGGGGAGGGGTAAAGGAAGGGGGAGAAGGGGAGGGGGAGAAGAAGGGAGGGGAGGGGTAAAGGAAGGGGAGAAGAGGGGAGGGGAGGGGAAGAAGGGGAGGGGGAGAAGAAGGGGGAGGGGGAGAAGGGGAGGGGAGAGGGGAAAGAGGGGAGGAGGGGGGAAGAGGGGAGAGAAGTAGAGGGGGAAAGGAAGGGGGAAAGGAGGGGAGGGCAGGGAGGGGTGAGAAGGGGAGAGGGAGAAGAAGGGAGAGGTAAAGGAACGGGAGAGGAGGGGAGGGCAGGGAGGGGGGAGAAGGGGAGGGGGAGAAGGGAGGGAGGGGAGGGGTAAAGGAAGGGGGAGAGGAGGGGAGTGGTGAGAAGGGGAGGGCAGGGATGGGGTGAGCAGGGGGGGAGGGGTCTATCTCCGGGCCAGGCTCCCCCCCCCTCTGAGCCCTCCCCTTCCCCTCCCGGACCCGCGATCCGCCGAGGTTGCCCGGAACCGGCGTCGGCGGGGCGATGGGGCTGCGCGGCGGGGCGAGGCCGGCGGCTCGGTCCGGGCAGCGGCGTCCTCGGGAGCAGCGGCGTCGGCACTGGCACTGGCGGCGCTGAGCGGGACCGGCGAGCCGAGCGGCGGCTGGAGGTGAGGCGGCGGCGGCGGACCTGTTGGCTGGCAAGCGGGCGCCGCTCTTTTGTCTTCCTTTGGGGGGGCGGACAAAGGGGGCTGCAAACCGGGGGGGGCCGCCGAAAGCCGAGGCTGCTTCTCTCCGTTCCAATGAGGGCCCCCCGGGGCGCCCCCTAGTCCTCGAGGAGGGAGGGAGGGGTGGCAGGCAGCCCCCCTGCCAGGGGACCCCGCGGGCGCAGCAGAGGGACCCCTTCTGGTCCCCAAGGAGGAGAAGGAGGGAGCCAGGTATCCATTGCCATTTTAAAAAAGGAGGGGGTGTCCGTGAGCATCTCTTGTAAGCCTCGTCTTCCCCCTCCCCTCCTAGGCGCCCCCGAAGAGATAAAGGGGTTGGGGGGCGCTGGCCAGACTCCTGCGCCCCCCCTGCCCCGCTTCGGTCTTCGGAATGGGCAAAGCGAATTGGCTTTTTCGGACAAGGGCGCGCGCGGTTGGTTTGGGGAGAAAGTGAGCCAGGACGGTGCGGAGGGGAGAATTGTGTCTCTCTTTCTCCCCCCCCCCCATGTCCCAGTGGACGAAGAGTTGGCTTCCTTCCAAGTAGACACCTCTAAGAGCCCCCCGGAGCCTGCTTACTCGCAAGTAGGTCCCATGGAGTTCCCAGGAACCGACACCCCCCCCTGTTTCTTCTTCTTCCGTTGGTGCTGCCCTTGGTGCTGTTCAGCATCCTCCGAGAAGCGGTCCAGCAAATTCTGCCTCCCTTGGATCCCCCAAACCAACCCTGCGGGGAAGGCTAGTCAAAGAGAGAGAGAGAGTCTGGCCCCCAAGGTCAAGCAGGGAGCTTCACAGCTACCTAGCGCCTTTTTTATGGGAGTATGCGTACCCCCAAACATTTGTGAATCTTAAGTTTGGCCCCATTGAGGGGCAGTATTTCAATATGAGTTGGAAAATGAGAGTACCCTGAAACATATTTTTTAAAGAAAAAAAGCACTGGTCCTAGGAGAATTTGAATTTGGATCTCAGCCAGCCATCTCACCTGGCCTGGCGCCTTCCAGGTGTGTTGGACTACAACTCCCATTAGCCTCTCTGTCGGGGACTGGCAGGGAGATCCATTTTCAAATACTTGGGGTGCGGTGGGTGCATTTTTGGGGGGCTGCGATGAGCAACACCACCAGCTGCTTAGAAGTCAGCCCCCCACAGGAGTCAATGGGGCCTATTCCCAAGTTGAGGTGCGTAAGGGTTTCGGGGTGACTTCACATCAGGTTTGCAAACCCACACACATGCACAAAAAGTTGCTCGCCAGTCAGGATTTTTATTAGCCAGTTTGCCTTAAGTGGGTTTATATTGGTTGCTTGCGGCACACACATGGACTTGCAGGCTCAGTGTGGGTAGAGGGGGAGATAGAAGGAGGACCCAATCCCCTTCTTACTTTAAAAAAGCTGATCGTGAGTAGGCCATCTCCGTTCTTCATAGGCGAACAAGGAAGTGGCTATTTAGATGGTTGGCATTTGTAAGGTGGCTTGGATTTCACCCGCTGAAGTTTGTGCCACAATGAATGCATTAATCCAGTCATTCCCAAACTTTTTTTGGGGGGGAGGGCGCTGCCCCCTTGGTTTCATCAGCTCATCCTTGGTGCCCCCCACCCTAAAGGTAAAGGTAAAGGTACCCCTGCCCGTACGGGCCAGTCTTGCCAGACTCTAGGGTTGTGCGCTCATCTCACTTAAGAGGCCGGGAGCCAGCGCTGTCCGCAGACACTTCCAGGTCACGTGGCCAGCGTGACAAAGCTGCACTGGTGAGCCAGCACCAGTGCAGCACACGGAACGCTGTTTACCTTCCCGCTGGTAAGCGGTCCCTATTTATCTACTTGCACCCGGAGGTGCTTTCAAACTGCTAGGTTGGCAGGCGCTGGGACCGAACGACGGGAGCGCACCCCGCCGCAGGGATTCGAACCGCCAACCTGACGATAGGCAATTCCTAGGTGCTGAGGTTTTACCCACAGTGCCACCCACGTCCCCTGCCCCCCACCCTAAGAAAAGCATTATTCAGAGTAGCGGTTTGCAGGACCTACCAAGGAAGACAATAACGCAGCAAAATTCTAAACCACCCCAATTTTATTCAAAAATCCACTTATAGCTATTTAGTTTAGTTCATTCCACATGAAACGGATGAACTTGATCTGGCGATGCCAGCTTTCATTTATTTATTCCATAAAATTTATACACAGCTGGGCTGTATACAAACAACGGTCAAAGTGGTTTACAGAAAGATAAAGGAACAATTTTTTTTAAAAAAAAAGTACGACGATACTTTAAAGCATGCAAAAGTTTAAAATGCTAAAACAGACTAAAGTGTCCTTAACTTTTTAAGGAGGCTTCTCTAAACAAGAATGTATTCTAGCAGGCACCTAAACGAGAACAGTGAAGGCGCCTGCTTAACATCATGAGGCAGGGAGTTCCAAAGTGCAGGAACCAATGCATTAATGTTTAAGTTGCTGCAAGACTCTCTAGTTGCAACAGAGCAACCTCTGGGAATGGATTCTGGCTATGTTAGCTTGCCTCCCTGCGATTTACAGAGTTCTCTGAAAAGTCTAAAAGAGAGAAACACGCGTTCTGTGGCATGTTATATATGCAACTGGTTTTATGCTTAGCAATCTTCCCCAGCTAACATGGTGCCCCACAGAAGGTTTGGACTACAGCCCCCTCCCCCCAGTGCAGCTGTGCTGGCCGAGGCCCTTGGGAAATGTAGTGCAAAGCACCTGCTGGTTAGCGACGGCTGGCTTAAAATGAGGCAGCACGGAGGGTGTCATCCGAGACCACCTTTTGATCCTCTCTGGGTATCTGTGGCCGAGCTGCTTCCTTTCAGCCTGACGGGCCTCTCTGGATTGTTGTAAGGAGAAAGTGGGGGGGGGGATGTATAGTATCGTGAGCTCCTTAGAGGAAGAGGTGCAGACGAAAGAGTAAATGACACAATGGTTAGCTGGTATCCCTGCGCACACTTTCTCAGGATCCAGCCCCGTCGGTTCCCAATACAGATTACAGTGGTACCTCGGTTTACAGACGCTTCAGGTTACAGACTCCACTAACCCAGAAATAGTACCTCGGTTAAGAACTTTGCTTCAGGATGAGAACAGAAATCATGCTCCGGCAGCGTGGCGGCAGCAGGAGGCCCCATTAGCTAAAGTGGTGCTTCAGGTTAAGAACAGTTTCAGGTTAAGAACAGACCTCCGGAACGAATTAAGTACTTAACCTGAGGTACCACTGTACTCCCATGGCCGATTTTGCAAACCAAGGGGTCTTCTGGCTGTGTCGAGGCCTTAAAATGTATGGGGTTTTGTTCCCTGTGCGTTCCAGTCTCGGGTAAACGTTTTGTTTTCTTGTGACCACCCAAACACAAACGTCACCTTTTATTTATTTGGGGTGCTCTTAGGCCATCTGCCTCCCATGTTTTCGGGACTGATACCTTAATAAATTCCAAAATACAGCCGAGGAAGAAATGGCAAATTCCCAGCAACCTCACAGTGCTTCTCTTCCACCCGATTCGCAAGGAGAGCCTTGCAGATTTCTTGGGTTGGTGTAGGGGATGGGCTTACTTTGAGTAAATGGAAGGGTCTTTGCTTCATCTTTGCCCCTGTCTGGCTTCTCCCCACTGCAAGGGGGGAAGGTTGTGAATGCTCCCTTGCCTGTATCTACTCATGTGTAGCCATAGGTATTCCTGGTGCATCGCCGTGGGGTTGGACTAGATTACCTTTGGGGGTCCCTTACAATTCTACGATTCTATGAATTGCCTAACCTCAAAATAGGATGTAGCAAAGGCTCTGTGTAGGTTTCTGGTAGCTGTTGGCCTCCTATGGGCTTGTTACACAACTGTCTATCTTAGAATGAAATCCCTCTCATTACATCAAGGGGAAGTTGAGTCTGCAGCCGTACAGATGTCACTGGACTCCCAACAGTCTGAACCCCCTGCCAGGTATGAGGGCCGCACCTTCGCTCTCCCTGATTCACCTGTTCAAGGGGTGTTGGAGCAACTATAATGTCTTCAGGGCCTTGGTGAAGTTGGGGACCCCCACCTCTCCCTTCTGAGTTGAAAAGGATGACCCCCAAAAGGCAGAGTAACCCGCTCCATAGAGCGGGTCTCATAGCCCCACAGAAAAATGGAAGGATGGCGAGGTGCCTTAGCTCTGAAGGAGAATGGGCATCCTGCGTCAATCCCTCAACACGGCCGGCCCTATCATTAGACAGAATGAGGCACCTGCCTCTGGCAACAGGTTCACAAGCAATAGGCTGCGCTGGGCACAGAGCAGTCTGCTCCATGGATCTCTAACCCCAGCTACTGTATGGTGGACAGTGCAGTCAGAGATTCCACTGCCTGCCTAGCTGACTCTCAAAATAAATATATATGGATTTGTTAACAAAAAGAGAGAGAGCACAAACGGAACAAAAGGGATGAACATTCAAGAATTTAAACCACAAAGCATCAGAACCCGGAAGGACAAAAGTACAAAGGTTCAGCACAGCTCCAAAATGGATAATAAAAGTATTAACTCATATGAATATCCCCTTTGCAAATACGAAAGATATGTGAAAACAGCCCCCTGCAATGCAGGAGTGCAGTTTCATCATTCTTGTGAATAAAGGTTCTATATAGTCTCAAATGAGCCAGACATCTGCATATACCACATGCCACAATATTTCTATAAGAACTAAAATCATGTCATATATATAAAAAGGGTCATTTGAGCTCTGCCCTTTTGATACTTCTAGTTCATGAGATCATTTTAGTTTGTGAGATGCTGTCTTGGTGGCTTCTGTATGTGGGATGGTCCCCTGGACCAGAATCCGCTGACCAGATGCTCTCCAGATGTGTTGGCTAAGACCGGTGGGAACTGTCATCCAAAACACCTGGAGGGCGCCAGGGCAAAGAATCGTGGCTTCGGTGTTTTTTGCCTTCTGTATCAAGATGTGCATCGATGCCAGATCTTAAGTGCTGTGCTCTTCCGTGGAGAAAACTGCCCTTCCTAACCACGCGTATTTTAAGATCATAGAAGTGACATTTTGGAAGCAACAAAAAACCTTTTGGGTCCCACACTGAGAACTAAGAGCAGCAGCACTTGAGGAAGAGCAGAAGATCAGAGCGTCATTGTGATGGCCTGGGACTCGGCTCGGACTCGGAACCAGAGGAGTCTCATTCTGCACCGGATCCTTTGCCTCAGGCATCACCTGAACCAAGTCTGGGGCCTGATTCTGAAGAGACCCAGTCTGCACAGGTTCTCCTGCAACCAGGACCAGCTGGGCCAAGTCAGGGGCCTGAGCCTGCCCTGGCTCCAGATGCGGGGATTCCCTCGTTGCCTCCAGCTGGGCCATCACTTACAGCTGCTCCACTGTCAGGGGAGGCTGAGGCGGCCCCTGGGTCTAGTCACCCACCGACGTCTCCTGAGCTGCAGAGACTGAGGTCTGAGAGAAGAAGAGACCTGAGTACTCACAGGAGGAGTGCTCGCCTTCGGGTGAAACAGGGAGGCGAGTCACCGGGGGATCAGGACCGGCCGTTACCCCGACAAAGATAAAAGGCTGTCGAACCCTGTCCCAGGTTGCGGGAGCAACATTGCTGTATGCCAAATCCTGCCTGAGATCCTGTACCTGACCTTGCCTGGTTTCCTGCCTCGTGTCCTGCCTTGGCCCTGTCGGACTGACTCCTAGCGGAACCTCCAGATTCTGGACTGGTCCTGGACCGCGTTTCACAGGTTACCCCTGGGCCCAGCACAGTCGTCTCAAGACCATCAGGGACAGATGGCCATCCAACCTCTGCTTTAAAAGTTCTTCCTGATGTTGAGCTGGAATCTCCTTTCTTCTGACTTGAAGCCATTGGTCTTCCCCTCTGGAGCAGGAGAAAACAACATCTTCCATGTGACAGCCTTTCAGATATTTGAAGACGGCTCTGATACCTGGCTAAACATACCCAACTGTCTCCACCGTTCCTCTTAAGACTTGTCCTAAGTACGTCTCCAAGCACTCTTCAAAGTGTTGGTGCTGACCTTGAAAGCCCTAAACGGTCTCGGCCCATTAGACCTGAAGGAGCGTCTCCACCCCCATCGTTCAGCCCAGACACTGAGGTCCAGCTCCAAGGGCCTTCTGGCGGTTCCCTCCCTGTGAGAAGCCAAGTTACAGGGAACCAGGCAGAGGGCCTTCTCGGTGGTGGCGCCCGCCCTGTGGAACACCCTCCCATCAGATGTCAAGGAAATAAACAACTATCTGATGTTTTGAAGACATCTGAAGGCAGCCCTTATTAGGGACGTTTTTAATGACTGATGTTTTAATGTATTTTTAATCTTTTGTTGGAAGCCGCCCAGAGTGGCTGGGGAAACCCAGACAGATGGGCGGGATATAAATATTATTATTATTATTATTATCATCATCATCATTATCATCCAGACCCTTTATTATCCTTGTTCCCTTCCTGCACCCATTCCAGCTTGTCAATATCCCTCTTCAACTGGGGTGCCCAGAACTGGACAGAGTATTCCAGGTGGGGTCCAGCCAGGGCAGACTAGAGTGATGCTATCACTTCCCTTGATCTGGAAACTAGACTTCTTTTCTGGCACCAGGTTAAGATGTTTTATTTACCCAGACATTTTAATCTGTCTCCAATTTGTAATATTATTATTTTTGTCTGCTGCCTTTTATTACGGTTGCTGACGTGAGTGTTTTGCTGCATTGTTCTTCCTAATTTATTATCTATGTCAGTGTATATTCCACCCGGGAATCGCTTTTGATGGGCTGAATTCTAGAGAAGGCATAAATGAATATGAAGGGATGGTGGAACTACTCTGAAGGCCACGCTTGGGCCCCAAGCCAGGCTCCGCTGGGTTGCTTTGCAATGGCACTGGACGGAAACAAACTGAGGCTCGTGTTTGGGGCGAAGCATTTGCAAAACCAGTTCACCACTGATGCCTTTTGAGATCAGAACACAAGCAAACAGCCATGTCCCAAGCAAAAGGTTATATAAACCGGCTCTGTGAATTTTTAAAAGAGGTGCATGAAAATTAAAAAATAATATACTCATTCTATTTCACATGCCTTTTGCTTATTGCACAAATCCTATTGTTTGCACCTTCTGTTTCACAAGGAGTTGATTCATGCGTTCATTCATGCTTTCTGCATGATGCCCCGGTGTAGACTACCCGTGAAGGGGGAATTTTAAAAAATCAGTGCCTGAAAAGCACAAATAGCTTATTCGTTTGCCCACCTTATTACTTAACAAATAAGCAGAAAAGTCCTGTGGCACCTTAAAGACATTTGTCATGGCATGGGCCGGTTCACTCCAGCGGAGATCATGCCCACGCCCGCGATTTCTGACGTCTGCGTAGTTGTGATTTCCGGTGCCATGGAAGTTCAGTCCATGCGGCTCCAGTTTAGCGCAGCGTGCGGGGACTCGCCAAGCGGGCAACTCAGTTCGGGGGTGGCTCCTGGGCCAGTTAAACGACCCCTGTAGGCCGCTTGTGGCCCATGAGCCTTAGGTTGCAGACCCCTGGCATAAGCTCTGACGGGCTTGGAGCCCAACAGGACAGGCTTAAGACTTGATGCCTCCATAAACGTGTTGGTCTTTAAAGTGCCAAGGAACTGCAGGCTTCTTGTCGCAAGAGATTAACATGGCTACCCCTCTGGATTATTATTTTTTAAAACCCATTTGGTAAAACGACTCTTTTTGAAAGTGCAAAAATGCAGCGGGGGGGGGAGGCTGCTTGATGACAGGGGAGCCAGCCAATCGGTTCTGAACCGCCCTGAGATGTTGTGTGAACTGCCCTGAGATCCACTGGCACAGGGTTGGATACAAATTTAATAAATAAATAAATTTAATAACAAATATGTAGCGTACACAGCTGGCTTCTGCTTCAGATTACCAGAACCTTTTGCTTTCTCCAAAGCTCAGACTTTTTGGGACAGGTACATTTTGTCCTTCCAGGACAGCTTGGCTGAAATATCAGCGCAGAACAGGTGTGATAAGACGTGCCAGATTTTTCACGCCAACCAGGAGCAGTGCTAGGGGTTTGACATCCCATCCACCATACCCATTTCCAGGGCTGTGCCCGTGAAATGCGCCTGGTTCATGCCTGCGATATCTGTGTGTCTGCCACCCTCCCGACCATTATTCTGCTGCGTCTGATCTCAAACTGGGCAGCGGAGAATCGGCTCCAGCCTCAGATTGGAATCGAGGATAACCAAAGGGAGTTTGTCAAACGTGTCCGCGGAACAAAACACGTCCCACCTCGGCGTGCCAGTTGCTTGAATATTGACAACAAGCGTTAGATAACAGGTTTTAAAATAGGGTTGCAATATAAAAAGCAAACAGCCCCACACCTCTTTTGCGGTTGCTGTGTATGGAAATCATTTCCTGTCTGGCCTTATCTTGGTTGCGGCTTTTCTTTTTATTTTCCTATCGAGGATTTGCAGGCAGCAATCTCTCTCTCTCTACCCCCCCCCCCGCCTCTCTTAATACTGGCTGTTTGTGTGCTTTTATTCTTCAGCTGTAGGGAGTTAACGTGGGGTTAATTAAGCACAACCAGGAAAAAGCGCAGAGACAGCTGAAGCTATAAAAAAAACACCAAGGCTGCTTTTCTGGTAGAGACCAGCAAAGCGTGCTAGATAAGGTAGAGAAAGAGGCTTGCCTGACGCTCCCGCTTTCTGATAGGTGAAATAAATTTGTTACCCAATACAGATTTTTAAAAAGCATTGAGGTTAGGAGCCTTTGATAGCCTTCTCCTCCTCCATGAATTTGCACAATTGTCTTCTAAAGCCATCCAAGTTGCTGGCCATCGCTCCTGTGGCAGGGAGTTCCACAGTCTCCATAGTTCCGCTTAGACTTTATCTCTCCTGAATCTCCCAGCATTCAGCTCCGTGCCCACAAGTTTGAGGGAGGAAAGCTTTTCTCTATCTGCTGGTCCACACACTTTGCACTCACCCGCACACTAATATTTACAAGGCTGCAGAAAAGTAGTGCAAATCTCACGCCAAAACGTTACTTGCATTTATAGTTGTGTATATGGTGCAGTTTTTGCATCTGTGAACTTGATCTGCATAACAGGCCTGTTCGGACTGGCCTTGGAGAGAGCCAAGGAGCTACGTATGGACGCTCTGAACCAGGGGTCAGCAAACTTTTTCAGCAGGGGGACGGTCCAATGTCCCTCAGACCTTGTGGGGGGCCAGACTATATTTTGAAAAAATAATAATGAACAAATTCCTGTGCCCCACAAATAATCCAAAGATGCATTCTAAATAAAAGGGCACATTCGACTCATGTAAAAACACACTGATTCCAGGACTGTCTGGGGGCCGGATTGAGAAGGCGTGCCCAAGGATTAAGGTCTTCTGGGAGATGATCTATAATGAAATTAAGAAGGTTCTTAAGTGTACCTTTCATAAGAAACCAGAGGCCTTTCTCCTGGGCATGGTAGGCCAATTGGTGTCAAGGAAAGATAGGACGTTTTTTATGTACGCTACAACAGCAGCAAGAGTTCTTTTAGCAAAGTATTGGAAGACACAAGAACTACCCACGCTGGAAGAGTGGCAGACGAAGGTGATTGACTATATGGGACTGGCTGAGATGACGGGCAGAATCCGTGACCAAGGAAAAGAGACGGTGGAAGAAGATTGGAAGAAATTTAAACTTTATCTTAAGAACTGCTGTAAAATTATTGAGTTTTAAAATGTCATGGGTAAGGCAAAGCAGATTTGCAGCGACAAATGATTGGGTAAGAGAAAAAGGTTAAAGAAAGTGGATTATAAGTAATTGAGATCAGGGGTTGCTGAAAAAGTTTAAAACAGGGATGCAGAAAAGGGAGGCATGGGGAAGTCGTTGAAATTGGGTTTAAGAAAAAAAGGTTATGAAATTATACATGTTTATATGTTTGTTTGTCTTTGTATTGTAAGTTGTAATGTGTTATAATTTATGTTGGAAAATCAATAAAAAAATTTATAAAAAAAAAGAGAAGGCGATTGGACCGCATCTGGCCCACAGGCCTTAGGTTGCCTATCCATGCTCTTAACTCATAAAACTATGGAACTCACTGTCGCTGGAATCAGGGATAGCCACCAACTTGGATGTCTTCAGAAGAGGATTTGACAAATTCATGGAGAAAGCAGGCTATCGATGGCTTTTAGTCACAACGACTGTGTTCTGCCTCCACGGTCAGAGGCAGCAATGCTTTTGAATCCCAGTTGCTGGAAGATACAGGAGGGGAGAGTTGCTCTTGTGTTCGATTCCTGCTTGCATGCTTCCTGGTTAGGACATCTGGTTGGCCAGTGTGAGCAGTGCCAGATTTATGTAGAAGCTAAACAAGCTATAGCTTAGGGTCCCACTCTCTTGGGGGCCCCCAAAAAAATTTAAAGGGAAAAGACGAGATGTATATTTCCAAAAGATAAAATAAAAAACAAATAAAATAAAATCTACATACAGCAACAATGTTTTATGTTGTGTAGGCTCCTATGATGTAAATCATGGGCCCTGCCTGCTAGCCTGCTCCCTAAAATATCACTGGTTTGCTCTTTTCTATAATAATAATAATAATTTATTATTTATACCTCACCCATCTGGCTGGGTTTCCCCAGCCACTCTGGGCGGCTTCCAGCAAAGTATTAGAATACAGTGGTCTGTTAAACATTAAAAACTTCCCTAAACAGGGCTGCCTTCAGATGTCTTCTAAAAGTCTGGTAGTTGTTTTTCTCTTTGACATCTGCTGGGAGGGTGTTCCACAGGGCGGGTGCCACTACCAAGAAGGCCCTCTGCCTGGTTCCCTGTAACTTGGTTTCTTGCAGTGAGGGAACCACCAGAAGGCCCTCGGAGCTGGACCTCAGTGTCTGGGCTAGACGATGGGGGTGGAGATGCTCCTTCAGGTATACTGGGCTGAGGCCATTTAGGGCTTTGAAGGTCAGCACCAACACTTTGAATTGTGCTCGGAAACGTCATGGGAGCCAGTGTAGGTCTTTCAAGACTGGTGTTACCGTATTTTTCGTTCTATAGGGCGCACCGGCCCATAGGACGCACCTCGTTTTTTTGGGGGGGGGAAATGAATAAAAAAAATTTATTCCCCCCCCCCAGCCGCGGCTGCAGCCCCAAGCCTTGCGCACACCTGCCCGAAGCACGGGGCGCCCTCCGGAGGGCTCCCCATGCTTCGGGCGACAGGCTGCCGCCCCAAGCCTCGCGCGCCCGTCGGGACCTCCCGCCGGGCGCGCAAGGCTTGCAGACACTTGCCCGAAGCAGGGGGAGGCCTCCGGAGGGCTCCCCGTGCTTCCGGTGACAGGCTGCCGCCCCAAGCCTCGCGCGCCCGTCGGGACCTCCCGCCGGGCGCGCAAAGCTTGCAGCCTGTCGCCCGAAGCAGGGAGAGCCCTCCGGAGGGCTCCCCGTGCTTCGGGTGACAGGCTGCCGCCCCAAGCCTCGCGCGCCCGTCGGGACCTCCCGCCGGGCGCGCAAGGCTTGCAGACACTCGCCCGAAGCACGGAGAGCCCTCCGGAGGGCTCCCCGTGCTTCGGGTGACAGGCTGCCGCCCCAAGCCTCGCGCACCCGTCGGGACCTCCCGCCGGCGCGCAAGGCTTGCGGACACTTGCCGGGGCTGCAGGCTGCTGCCCGCAAGCCTTGTGAGCCCGCGGGAACTCCCGCTGGGCTTGCAAGGCTTGCGGATAGCTTCCTGAAGCCTGGAGAGCGAGAGGGGTCGGTGCGCACCGATGCCTCTCGCTCTCCAGGCTTCAGCGAAAGCCTGCATTCGCACCATAGGACGCACACACATTTCCCCTTCATTTTTGGAGGGGAAAAAGTGCGTCCTATGGTGCGAAAAATACGGTATATGGTCTTGGTGGCCACGCCCAGTCACCAGTCTAGCTGCCACATTCTGGATTAGTTGTAGTTTCCGGGTCACCTTCAAAGGTAGCCCTACGTAGAGCGCATTGCAGTAGTCCAAGCAAGAGATAACCAGCGCATGCACCACTCTGGCGAGACAGTCCGCGGGCTGTCAATTGCTGCCCCAAGTGCAACTGAGCAGCTCAGTGATTTGCAAGGTGTGTTGGGGGTACATTGCCCGCCTAGCTGTCTCTACTGCTCCCGTATTCTCTCTCCCCACGCATAGGGCCAACCAGCCATGGGTTCCGTGGGGGGCGAGCACTTCAAGGACCTCAGCCCCGTGGTGACTCCCGAGGGGAACGTAGTGATGAGCTTCAGCTTTGACAGCTACCAGCTGGAGGAAGAGGAGCTTCAGGCCAAAGGCTGCCAGGCCAAAGGAGTCCTCACCTTCATGGAACCAGGTAAGAGCCCCGGATGTTGTTTCCACGCAGGGTGTCGTGGGTCGTGATCAAACTCCTCACCTTATGCAGTTGGCTTTGCTTCCTCAATAATGTCCACTTTTGCAGACTGCAGACACTTTGGACCACACAAGGGGGCCCCTGTAGTAGTAGTAGTAGTAGTAGTAGTAATAATAATAATAATAATAATAATAATAATAATAATAATTAATAATATATCCCTCCCATCTGGCTGGGTTTCCCCAGCCACTCTGGGTGTCTCCCAACAGAATAATAATAATAATAATAATAATAATAATAATAATAATAATACAGTCATACCTTGGGTTGAAGTTGCTTCAGGTTGAGCGTTTTTGGGTTGCACTCCGCGGCAACCCGGAAGTAACAGAACATATTAATTCCAGGTTTCGCCGCTCGCACATGTGCAGATGGTCAAAATGACGTCACGTGCATGCGCAGAAGCGGCGAATCACGACCCCAGACGCGGGTTGCATTTGCTTCAGGATGCGAACAGGGCTCTGGAACGGATCCCGTTTGTATCCAGAGGTACCACTGTAATGTGATCAAAACATCTGGAGGGCCATACGGTCACCGCACATGCACAGTCCATACAGATGTGGCGCGTGCGTCACCAGGCGGTTTGCCTCACCCCTCGGTGTCCCGCCACAGGTGCCTGAGAGGGTTCCTCCGCCACTATAGCAGGGTTGTCCCAAGACTTGTAATGAGAAATTTTCCACCTTTCTATATTTCCCAAAAGGAGACATGGGTCTCCCTTGCCTGGCACAGTAAACGTCACATTTTGCAGTGGATCAAGACCACTTTGCTCCTCTCAGGCCGGGATGAAGGAAACCACGCTCCCCAGCTCAGCCTTAGAGCCAAGCGCAGGATAGTGGTTTGTTTTCTCCCAGGAAACTGTGACCTGCAGCCCAGATTTCTTCTTGGTTTATTGATGGTGGTTTCTTGGAGCAAAACGAAGCAGAAACCTTGGTTTGGTTGTGGAAAACTTAGCCAGGGATTGTGATTTGCTTCTTCTGGGTGATGCTAAACCACATAACTCCGGTACAGCGTGACCAACGGATTTTGCGTTTCCTCTGTTTGTTAGACTCTGTTAATCTCTCTGCATATACGCTGGTCTTTCCACGCTCCGTGATATGTGATTTGGAGACGTTGCACAGCTAAGATCTGGTATTTGAGCACCTCCTGAGTATCCGCCGAAAGGTTGCAATTTGCTGAATGGAATTTAATCAGACTGGTATTTATCGTCTTGAACGTGCATCATCCCCTCAGGCGCTATATACCCTGCAAGAGCCTGCCGCTTTCGAACATTAATGCCAGCATCTTAAAAATTAAAAGCAGAGAGGGGTGGTTATATCCCTTTTCCAAGCTGGAATGAGTTTTCAGCTCTGGAACGTCTTCCGTTTTTATCCTCTGGGAGCCCATGAACAGAGATTTATACCCCTGCCTTCTTCATAACAGCTCCAATCCTGTGCACACTTACTCAGGAGAAGGCCCAGTGAGCAGAGCAGGCGTTATTTGTGAGCAGGGTTGCAATGTTTAGTTGGCTGAATGAATTAAATATTTTATTGTGACGGCACCTGCACACTGTACGGTGGTACCTTACTTTTCAAGCGTCTCGGAAGCTGAACATTTCAGAACCTGAACACCAAAAACCTGGAAGTAATTGCTTCTGTTTTCGAACGCACCTCGGAAATCGAAGGGCTTCCGCTGTGTGTTTTTCAATTTTTCCAACTGAACTTGCAGCGAGACCTTTGCACCTTACTTTTCGAATGTTTTGGAAGTCAAACGCTCTTCCAGAGCGGATTACGTTCAAAAACCACTATACTCTTTTCAGCACCTGCAAAAAAACATCCCTGCTTGGGCAAGCCTACCCAGATATCCAGAATGCTGGTGTGGTTTTTTTTGTTTATTGCTGGCTTTCCATTTTTGATTGCATTGTTTTTACAAATCATTTAATTGCCCTATTCTCTTTGTGAGCTGCTTTGAGGTTTTCTTCTCTATAAACACCACAAAATAAATAAATGTAGCCTCTTCCTAACCATTTCTCCAAACTAAAAAAAAGCTCCAGACTTTGCAACGTTTTCTCATTATCGCCCCATCCTTTTGATAATTTTTGGTGTCCTTTTCTGAACCCCTTTTTCCAACTCTGCAACTTCCTTTCTGAGGTGAAGCAACCTTTTCTAGGTCTCCCGCAATCCTGTCGCTCTCATTTTCTCTCTTCTTTCCTGGCTATAGTCTGCGAAGACCCTGAGCCCCAGGATCGCTACCATGGGATCTACTTCGCCATGCTGCTAGCAGGGGTCGGTTTCCTCTTGCCTTACAATAGCTTTATCACAGACGTGGACTATCTCCATCACAAATACCCAGGTACTGTTTCCGCAATATTTCAGAAGAACATTCTAGAAGGTCCAAAAATTCAGGTTTAGGCTGTTTTCCCAGAGCCAGTCATTCCATCCCCAGGCATTCAACACTCCTTCAGATATATTCCCCCTCCCTCCTTTCCTTCTTAAGTATTTTTATTTAATTCTATCCATATTATCCAAATAACAAAACATGAGACAAACATGTAAAAACTAAACTGAATCATTCCAGGCTGGCGTGGGATGTTAACATTTACAAAAAGAAGTTCTAAAGCTGCTAAGATCGTATATGAGACGAGTTCTTTTGACTATTGGTATCATTGAGACGATGCAGCGACAATATTATTATTTATTCTTATTTATTCAATTTATATACCGCCCTTTATCAAAAGATCCCAGGGCGGTGTACAACATTAAAAACGCATCACAGAACATCAATGATAAAAGCATAATAAGAAACATAGTAAAAAACAACAACACATACTGATAGGCAGCCTAATAATAAAGCAATCACCCCAAGAAATATGCCATAGGAAATATGCCCCTCCTCCAGCTGTGTGTTAGTGGGCAGAGACAAAAGGGTTTATGGGATGTGGGATTTCAGTTTGGATGATGCAAGCAAGGAAAATCAATAGTATTATTAGTTTCTATCGTAATATTCATTGTTTCTTTAAAAACTAAATGCCAAAAACCTAGCAGTGATATCAATGTATTGAAGCTGAAATCACCAGGTGCGAAAACACTCAAAGCTCCATGGAGATAATTTTAGAAGGTCTCCAGCTGATGGATGGAGTTCATAGCTGTCAACTTTTCCCTTTTCTTGCGAGGAATCCTATTCGCAATAAGGGAATTTCCCTTTAAAAAGAGGAAACATTGACAGCTATGATTGAGTTGCTCCCGTCTTGCTTCTGGTTTGAAGGCAGAGCTGGTGGCCAGAGAAAGCAAATCTCGTGCACCCGGGGCCTGTATCCTGAAAGCTTATTTTGCCCTCCTTGCTGCCTTCCTCTCCTTCTGCAGGGACCTCTATCGTGTTTGATATGAGCCTTACCTACATCTTGGTCGCCTTGGCAGCCGTCATCCTCAACAACGCGCTGGTGGAAATGTTGAGCCTCCACACCAGGATCGCGGTGGGTAAGTCTGGCCATCAAAGCTCATGTTAGGCTCACCGCTAATGCAGCGAACCTCTGTGCATAGATTTCTTCCGTTTGTCAAAATCTTCCTTTAAAAGCACAGATCTCGGGAACGATGTAGCCCACGTTTTGCCAACCTTGAGCGCTCCAAGGACTCAGCTACATTAGTTAAAAAACAGTGTTTTGAATGCGTTATAAACATGCAACACCAGATGGCAAAAACAAGACTCTTTGTGATTTTCCATTGTGGTTTTTCCCCCTTTTGTTATAATGAACTAATTTCTGACATTTATAGCACTTTTTCCCCAGTGTGTAGATCCACCCCAAGTGTTTTCTACTGCAAATCACATCAGTCCCAGCCAGATGTTTTGTAGTCCAGAACATCTGGGGGCACCAGGTTAGGGAGAATGCATGCAGCCTCCTAGATGATGATGCCAATGTTGATGATGATAAGTAAAAAAATATTTATTTTTTAAATTTATATGCTGCCCATCTGACTGGGTTGCCCCAGCCACTCAGAACAGCTTCCAGCAAAATATAATCTGGTTGACATCCATCTGCCTCAGGAGACAATGGAGGTGTGTGCCTTGGAGGGTGAGGTCAAGCTGTTGGACAGTTTCAGAGCCTGCTGTGGCTGTAGAGACCAATAGAGGAGAGACATGTTTTGTTGTAGCCGGGGCAGATGTAGGCATCCAGTTGTGCTGCTGCAGATGCGCCAAATCTGTTTCTTCTCTCTGTGCTCCTCCCAGCGGTCATTCCTGCTCCTCTGGTGACTGCTCTGGATGCACAACCTGACTGTCTCTTTCCAGGCACTGTGGCTGTCTGCAAGGGAATCCCACACAGCAGGGTTGATGTCGCCGGCCTTCATGTCATGTTTGGAGATAACTTTGTAACACAGAGTTGGTCTCCCAACAGGCCTGGTTCCTGAAGCCAGCTCCCCATGGAGCGTGTCCCTGGGGATCCTGCCCCCTTTATTATTTAAATTTATATGCTGCTGTTCCATATAAATATGCCCAAAGCAGCTCACAACAGAACAGTATTAAAAGGACAACTTTTAGTAAAAAGAACATTTTCTGCTGATAGTCCCATGAAGAACCTATTCCGGTAGTGCTGCCTTCAGATGTTCTTGTTCAGATGTCCTTCCATTCTGTGGACCTGACCAAGCCAGCGTAGAGGTCACTGAGACATGGGTGCAAACATGCTGGGAATGTGGACTTGGGAGAGTGTATCATCGCCAAAATTTTAGGGGAGAATGTAAGAGCCAAGGCCGCTGCTAAGCGGGAGGGATTTCCATCCCATAGTCCTGATTCTAGTTCAGGATTTACATCATCACCACCATTATTTTGCTTATCTTACAAAAACTCAAAGCAATTTACAACAAGAAAGAAACACATATATTAAAACTAAATAAAGCATGCCACCCACTCGAGCGAGCCACAGTTAGTGAAGAGCCAAAAGCCTTGCAAAAAAGGAATCCCCCCCAACACCTAAATAAATGTAACAATGGTCCCAGGCCAGCCTCTCTGGGGAAAGCATATTCCACAAGCTGGGAGCCACCACCAAAAAGGCTCCGTTCTCACGTTTCCACCCTCCGGACCTCACCCAGGGAACAAAGAAGGGCCTCAGGTGATGGACACAGTGTCTGGGTCAGTTTGTAGGGTTTCAGCGAATGTGGTTGGCTTGCAGCTTGAAGTCAAGTCAAGTAACCTTTATTGGCATCACATAAGAACATTCAGAATACATTCAGAATAGATAGGGCAGTGCGATCTCGTTGCCACCCCAACGGCACAGTCACCCACCAAAGGGAAGAAGGGGCAAGCAGTCCACCTCATCCAGCAAGTGCAGGATCCTGTAGCATACTTCAGCGACAAAAAAATCAAATAGAGGAACTTGGCTATTGTCTTGGTGAACTCCTGGTCTCTTCCCTGTAATAAGAAGCGTATAACCTCCGTCTCTGGTTTCCATGTTGGGATACATAGGTGGTCTAAGAATTGTTGGCGGAGATCATCATATATTTTACAATTAAGGGCCATGGGAGCTGGAGTTTCCACCAGGTTGGCATCACATGGGCAGATCCTGTCTCCTTCTGCCATACCTGCAAACCTACCCCAAAGGAGGTTTGAAGGATTACAATTGAACCTAGCCAGCAAAAAGCCCTTCTTTCTTGCAGATTAAACAAAAATTGTAAATAATTAAGATTAAGTTCCTGCATTGCAGCTTGAAGCTCCGGGCACTTCCTGTTGAGAAATGATTCCTGCCCCCCTTCTCTGTTCCAGGGTACCTGTTTGCCTTGGGCCCCCTCCTCTTCGTCAGCATCTGTGACGTCTGGCTGGACCTCTTCACCCAGGCGCAAGCTTACGCCATCAACCTCATTGCCGTGGGCGTGGTGGCCTTTGGTTGCACAGGTAGGCGGGGGGCGGGCAGGGGGCAGCCAGCCTCACAATGGACACAAGAATCATAATTTATTATTTCTATCCTGCCCATCCGGCTGGGTTTCCCCAGCCACTCTGGGGAGCTCCCAACAGATTAAAAACAGAATAAAACATCAAACATTAAAAACTTCCCTAAACAGGGCTGCCTTCAGATGTCTTCTAAAAGTCAGATAGTTGTTTATTTCCTTGACATCTGGTGGGAGGGCGTTCCACAGGGCAGGCGCCACCACCAAGAAGGCCTTCCACCGAGTTCCCTGTAACCTCGCTTCTCGCAGGGAGGGAACTGCCAGAAGGCCCTTGGAGCTGGACCTCAGTGTCCAGGTTGAGCGATGGGGGTAGAGACTGTTAGGATCGTCCTACTCTCGTGTTGGACCCTGGTAGAGACACATGCCTGACTGGCATGTTCTCTCCCTCCTCGTCATTCGTTTGGGAGCTTCAAAAGCTTTCTTCAGCCTGAACATCACAGCGACTGATACCAAAAGCCATCAGCACACTTAGGATCTTGCAGAGTATTTGCGTAACAGAACTCAGTAGCTCAGCATTTTGGCTAATCTACTTTATTTACATATAATACACTAGGAGCATTCTGACTTAGCTCCTTCATCTTTCTCATCAGACAGCAAAGAGAAAGGACAAAGGACAATAGTCCCACTTCACGGAACACAGTAATACCAAAACATCCTGTCTCCATCACTTCCCACTCTGTGGAATGAAAACATACACCATCATGTGATAGACAACAATCCCATAACTGCAAACACGGAGCAAGAATCCTAACTCCTTCGGGTATACTGGGCCGAGGTCATTTCCCCTCCCCTTTAATTGCTTTAGCTCAGATTCCTGCTTTGCAGAGGGTTGGACTAGATGACCCTCGGGGTCTCTCCCAATTCTACGATTCCACAATTCTGCCATTTTCCTCCCTGAATTCCTCTACTTCCTGTAGACACAGCCCAGATCAAAGGCAGGACTTAAGTGTCACAAAACGAATCCAGAAAGCCGTTTCTGGAATAAGTCTGGAATCAAGCTTGAACTTGCTGGCAGCTTTCTCCAACTCAGTTCCCTCCAGATTTGTGGACTTCTGCTCCCATCAGCCCCAGGCGGCCAAGCCATTGCTGTCCAAAACAGCTGGAAGCCACTAGGCTGGGAAGGCTGACAGAATAGCCATGCTCCTAATCTAGGGTTACCAGACGTCCCCCGTTCCCGGGGACAGTCCCTGGATTTGCAAATCTGTCCCCGGAATGTCCCCAGATTTGCAAATCTGTCCCCATAAAACGTTGCAGCGGCAGCCTCAGCAGCCCGGAGCCAGTCTGGTAGAGCAGTTGGCTCCGGCTGCTTCAGGAGCTGCCCGCTGCCATGGAGCCTGCCATTTTACTTTGCCGAAAGTCCCCATATGAGGTGTTGCGCACAAGACACATCATATGGGGACTTCCGGGAGGCAAACTGGTGGGCGCCACGACAGCAAGCAGCAAGCAGATCCTGAAGCCAGCCAGAACCAACTGCGCTACCAGGCTGGCTCCGGGCTGTTGGCTGCCGCTGCTGAAGGGGAACCGGGGACATCTGGTGGTACAGATCTCCTGCCCCCTTCCCCTTTGTTTTGACTGATTGGGGGAGGCTCGGGAGTTGCGGGCGGCCGGCTGTTGCCCAGTTTTTAAAAAACTCTGCGCATTTATGTTTCACAGTCCGCACTACTGACTCCCTGTTGCTACTCAGCTTCAAAAAAAAAAAGTGTCCCCGGATTCATTGGAAAAAAATCTGGTAATCATATCCTAATCCTTTCTTCTGTCTGTCTGTCTGTCTGTCTGTCTGTCTGTCTGTCTGTCTGTCTCTCTCCTCTTAAGTGCAGCAATCCAGCTTTTATGGCTACACCGGGATGTTACCAAAGCGCTACACCCAGGGGGTGATGACCGGCGAGAGTGAGTATTGCCCAAAATCCAACCTCCCATTTTTTAATCGTTTTCACTTATTTACCGTATTGGCCCGAATATAGGCCGTGCTTTTCTCCCCCCCCCCCCGAAAAATTTTCCAACCGTGAAAAGTTTAAGTGCGGCTTAAATTCGCGACCTTACAAAAATGGGCTTTTACAATATCACTGCTGAAACAGACGTGCGGTAAAACGGAACAGAAAAATGTTTTATGGCCGATTTGCAAGCTCGAGACTGTTCCTCTGCCATTTGCGGGTGTGGGTGCCTGCGGAATTGTAGCAACTGAATAGCGATTTGCGATGTTAGCGATTGTACGGCAACTTTTGCGGGCTTGCAAGATCAAAGGCTTAAATTGGCTTGGAGTTACAGTTCTACCAACCGCAGCGATTCTCGGCCTGTAACCCAATTTTAAGGGAGCAGCTTGTATTTGGGTACTGTCTCCCCCCACCTTGAAATTTAAAGGTGCGGCTTATTTGCGGGTGCAGCTTATATCCAGGCCAATACGGTATATAAGAAACAAGAATCAACATTCAACAATCCATCTGTCAGGGATTGTTTATCTGTGATTCCTGTATCGCAAGGGAGTTGGAATAGAGGACCGTTGGAGATGACAAGCAATCATTTGAATGTTTATTTCAATAGTGTGAGTGAATGTAAATACATGGCTACTCCAGGGGAGAAATAGCTAACACAGTCCCCTCCAGGTGCCCACCATCCCTGATCATGGGATCTGTTCAGCCACTGTGAAATCAGGATGCTGGACTGGATCAGCCATTGGCCCCACCCAGGAGCCTTTCCTTATGATCTTATGTCAGCCGTGCTGCCGTCATCAGGTGAGGAAAGAGATTTGAAGTCCTGTTTCTTCAGGACCAGCTATGTGTCTGGATATTGAGATCTCCTGATGATGCTTTTCTTAAACCAGCGGTTCTCAACCTGTGGGTCCCCAGATGTTGTTGAACTACAACTCCCATCACCCCTAGCTAGCAAGGCCAGAGCTCAGGGATAATGGGAGTTGTAGTCCAACAACATCTGGGGACCCACAGGTTGAGAACCGCTGTCTTAAAACGATTGTGCAGGGAGGGCTGGGAAACAGCCCAGGTGTGTTTGTGTGCAGGTGAAATCCTTCCCTGATCAAAATCACTCTTCCTCGCTCCTAATAATAATAATAATAATAATAATAATAATAATACTTTATTTATATGTCACCCATTCAACTGGGTTTCCCCAGCCACTCTGGGCGGCTCCCAACGACGACAACAAAAAGTAAAAACACAATACAACTTCACACACTCAAAACTCCCCTGCTTTTTGTGGGGGGCAAATGCCTTCCCCCAGGGAGGAACTAGAATGGTAAGAGCTCTTCTTACCATGAACAATGAGTTACTGGAGGAGAAGGAATTGGTATTTTCCTCTGCTGCACTTCTGTAGGTTCGTGATTGTAGATTTCTCTTGTACAGAGAAGCTGCTGCTGGAGCTGCCATTGATTTCCGTGGGCAGTAAATGCTCCTCAGTAGTGCACTATTAATCTGACTAATAATGAGCCTGAGCTGGAAGATTAATCAACTGAAACTCCGGAGAAGAGGGGAAGGTTGTTAGATTTCTGCAACAGGCTGCTAGGAAACCTGCCGTTTCTCTGTCTCGCGAGGGAGGTCGTCTTACGGGGCTGGTGCTTGAGAGCGTCACAGCCCTGCGGCAGAAGAGTCAGCCTCTGAGCCCAGCTGACCCAAATTTTGGCCCCAAGGAAATCTAGATTCTGGGGCTGCGGTTAAATAAGGCAAACCCAGCAGATTGGGAAGAGGACGTTCCTGGCTTTGAGGCATTTTGTAATTTGTAAATGGAATAGAATACTGGTCTGTTTCCAGGCACAATTCAAAATGCTGGCTGTGGCCTATAAAGCTCTGCGCTGCTTATGTCCAGGCTATCAGAAAGACCAGGGTTTCCCAAACTTGACCCTCCAGCTGTTTTTGGACTACAACTCCCATCATTCCTAGCTAGCGGGACCAGTGCTCAGGGATGATGGGAATTGTAACCCCAAATCTTTTTTTAAAAAATGATATTTATTACTTTTCCAACAATTTAAACAAACAAAAAACAAAACAAAAACAAAAAACAAAAAAGAACAATACAATGCAATACAAAAACACTAAATAACACTGACACATTAAACTAACATAACCAAACAAAAACAGTTTAAAACACATTCTGTATCTTATCTTTCATTCACTTATTTCCACAACCTCCTCACACCTCCCTTGTTGTATTCCACTTCTATTAGTTGGTTCAGCAATTCCTTTCCATCTTCCTCTGTTTTCTATCCTAGAATTATCTTAACACATTCTAACCTTATTTTTCCTTTAATACTCTATTAATCTATTTATACTTATTTCCTTATAACATTTCTACTGAAGCCATATCACTTCATTCCAACATTCTTCTAACATTCATTAATTTTACAGTGGTTCTGTAAATAGTCTTTAAACTTTTTCCAGTCTTCTTCCACCGACTCTTCTCCCTGGTCTCGGATTCCCGGATTCTCGGATTTGGGGAATTGTAACCCCAAATCAACTGGAGACCAAGTTTGAGAAACCCTGAGAAGGACTATCTTCTGTCATGCACCCAACACCCTCAGAGGACCACTTGGTGGGGTGGCAGGAGAGGGCCTCCTCGGTGGTGGCTCCTCCCAGGCAACTTTGGAACTCCCTGCCTAGGGAAGCCAGACTGGCTCTTGCCATCCTTCTGCCAGCAGGTGAAGACCATATTCTTCCAACTGGCTTTGGGGAACTGACTGCTTTCATGAAAGCCCTGGTGCTGTGCGATTTTAGTAGATCAATTCAGACACTGAGAGATTGTATTAGAATCATAGAATCATAGAATCCTAGAGTTGGAAGAGACCACAAGGGCCATCGAGTCCAACCCCCTGCCAAGCAGGAAACACCATCAGAGCACTCCTGACATATGGTTGTCAAGCCTCTGCTTAAAGACCTCCAAAGAAGGAGACTCCACCACACTCCTTGGCAGCAAATTCCACTGTCAAACAGCTCTTACTGTCAGGAAGTTCTTCCTAATCTTTAGGTGGAATCTTCTTTCTTGTAGTTTGGATCCATTGCTCCGTGTCCGCTTCTCTGGAGCAGCAGAAAACAACCTTTCTCCCTCCTCTATGTGACATCCTTTTATATATTTGAACATGGCTATCATATCACCCCTTAACCTCCTCTTCTCCAGGCTAAACATGCCCAGCTCCCTTAGCCGTTCCTAATAAGGCATCGTTTCCAGGCCTTTGCCCATTTTGGTTGCCCTCCTCTGGACACGTTCCAGTTTGTCAGTGTCCTTCTTGAAGTGTGGTGCCCAGAACTGGACACAGTACTCCAGGTGAGGTCTGACCAGAGCAGAATACAGTGGCACTATTACTTCCCTTGATCTAGATGCTATACTCCTATTGATGCAGCCCAGAATTGCATTGGCTTTTTTAGCTGCCGCGTCACACTGTTGGCTCATGTCAAGTTTGTATTAATGTTTAATTATTTTAAATGATTGCGGGTCTGGTCCCCCCCATGTTTTTGGCTGTTTTTGTCTTATCTTTGAGCTACTTTGAGTCCCTGCCAGGGAAAAAGGTGTGGTATTATTATTATTATTAAAGGTAAGGATGCTAGCAAAGGTAAAGTTAAAGAAGCCCCTGACCTTTAGGTCCAGTCGTGACCGACTCTGGGATTGCGGCGCTCATCTCGCTTTACTGGCCAAGGGAGCTGGTGTTTGTCCACAGACAGTTTTTCCAGGTCATGTGGCCAGCATGACTAAGCCGCTTCTGGCAAACCAGAGCAGTGCACGGAAACGTCGTTTACCTTCCCGCCAGAGTGGTACCTATTTATCTACTTGCACTTTGACGTGCTTTCGAACTGCTAGGTTGGCAGGAGCAGGGACCGAGCAATGGGAGCTCACCCTGTCACGGGGATTTGAACCACCGACCTTCTGATCGGCAAGCCCTAGGCTCTGTGGTTTAGACCACAGAGCCACCCGCGTCCCAAGGATGCTAGTACAGAGGCCAAATGCAAGTGTTTTTGCGCATGCGTGTAATCATCATCATCATCATCATCATCAGCTTTGGAACGTAACACCTGTGCAAGTTGCGACCATACTGAAGTCTTAAAGTCGGAGGTTTCTGCAGCACAGATGAGGCTCAGGGTTGCGCCTGACTTGCCAGGGTCCCATTGCTGTATTCTCCACCTCCTTCCCCCTTCTTCCTAGAACTGTGCCTGTGCCCACTCTAGGGAAATGAGGAAAGTTGCATTTGACTGCACCAGCGGATTACGTCCCACACTGTGGAGTTGGAAGGGACACTGGGGGTCTAGTCCACCCCCCTGCTTTGCAGTAATTGGGGTCTGGGTGTTGTTCGGTTGTTTCTTTTTTTATTTTCATTGTGTACAGCGGACCCTCTGGATACGAATTTAATCTGTTCCAGGGTCTGTGCACACCCTGAAAAATCTGTATCCAGAGGTGCTGTTGCTGTGCACGCGTGAGCGGCGAAACCCGGAAAAATACTTCTGGGTTTGCCGCTTTCGCAACCCGAAGTTGCGAAACGTAACCCGAGGGTCTACTGTACAGTCATACCTCGACTTCCGGGTTGGCGCCATTGTTTAATGGCGGATTCCCTCCGAGCTCCGGAGGGAATCGGCTCCGTAGCGTCTGGGTCTGGCCGCTGTGGCGAAGCGGAGACCCTTAAAATCACAGGCGCGGATGCCTGTGAACACAGAGACTCGGCGGGCACCATTCGCGCCCCCCCAATCCGCGACGGAGCCTTTTTAAAGGCTTCGGAACGGAGGCAGGGTGAGGCGTGGTGCTGAGAGTACTCCCTCGTCTACGGAGTGAAGCCGCAAGCCATTGACAGAGAGCGCCAACTTCTTCTAAGATCGATTGGACTTTAAAACATCAACCCGTGAGTAATACGGAGATTGGAACCTTAAAAAAATTTTTTATTCTGGATCTGGAACGAGCGGGAAGGGGCTAAAAAGGAAGTCCACCACCCCCCTTTGTAAACAATTTAAAGCAAAGGACCGGGCAGCTAAGGTCGAGAGAATCTGTTTCTTGTTTTTTAATAAAAGATCTTGACTTCACGGTTTTGACGTTATAAGAAGATTTACTGGAGGATAAAAAGAATTTTGGGAGCTGAAATTTCACCCCCCCCAGACCCGGGAACGTCCTATGAGAAAGCCTGCTGTATTGAAGAGTTTGACAGCTGTCAAGTGAGCTGTCAGTCAGCTAGTTGTCAGCTGGAAAAAGAGAACATTGTTTCTGCTGTTTTTGCTGGTTTATTCGGTATAACTTGTTGAAAATAAGGAGGGCTGATACAAAATAACTGGACTTTTGGTTTTGAGCTGAAAGGAATATTAAGGAACTAAAATCCCCCTAGAGGGGTAATAGGGACACTACATCACAAAAATGGCTGGTGCATGTAAAATTCAAGCAGAATTGGACAGAGCATTTGTTCTCCTGGGAAAGTTACAAGATGAATACAATGCTTTGTCTACAGAGGTTTCACTACTACACTGGACAGTAAATAACAGTTTTGAGCCTGATAAGGACTTGAAACAGGAAGCCCATTCAACTGAACAAATAAATGAAACTGAAAGTGCAGACACGATGGAGCAATATGTTGTTTTTGAAGAAAATGAAGGAGGAGCTGGAAGTTTGCAGGAGTCAAAGGAGAGTTGCAATATGAGGCCTGACATGATGATAAAAAAGGACAATAAAAATTGGATGCAGAAAGCCTGGTCTGAATGGGAGTCTGAAAAATGGAGAGATCCCCTTTGGAGGAGATCTGAAGACCTGAGGATTACAAATTTGTTGAAGGTGAAAGTTGGAGCTTTGGGGACATGTGGATTTGAAAGAAATTTGAAACAAGAGTTGGAGTACCCCATAGGCTTTGCTTTTAAGTATGGAGGACTGGCTGGAAGCAACATGGATCCTGTTGGGCCGGAGCCTCTCCGAGACTTGGGGTTTAACATCAAGGACTATCAAAGAGACCGGCAGAAAGGAACTGAGAGAGATATAAGGGCCTCGGACGTGAGATCTCCAGGCTAAATAAATAACATAAAGACTGATGGATATTGGTTGGGGACTGGAACCGGGAAAAGGGCGGGTGGAGGTTGGGAATCCAAAGGGTACATAAGTACAATTTGCTTTGTTTTTTTTATATTTTGTTAGTTGTATGGAAATGGGGCAAATCGTGGAAGGGAAATTTTGGTCGACTTTAGGAAAAAGGTTTAAGAATAATTAATGAGGTATAAGTATTGATGTGTAATTTTGATAAGGTAAAATTGGTTTTTTTTCTTAAATTAATTGAAAATAAGGCTGCTAAAAATAAATTGAGGAAATGGAAAAAAGAAGTAAAGTAAAATAATAGTATGTTAGAACAAATGTTTAAGCTAAGGTGAAGAAATAAGTTAAGGACTTGCTGAATTGACAATTTAAATTAGAATACAAGAAGGGGAGGTGTGAGGAGGTCTGAGAAATAAGGTTAAGGAAAATAAGTATTTGAAACTTTATGTGTTTTTTCTTTTTTTCTGTTAAGTCTTGAATTTTATGTATTTTTGTGTGGTTTTTATTTTGTTTATTTTTCTGTTTTTTTGATTGTTATACGTCTGTTGAAAATACCAATAAATATTTAATAATAATAATAAAAAAATACTGTACAGTCATACCTCATGTTACGTTTGCTTCAGTTTGCGTCCTGCGGCGACCCGGAAGTACCAGAAAGGGTTACTTCTGGGTTTCACCGTTTTCGCATGCGCAGACGTGCAAAATGACATCACGCACATGCGCAGAAGCAGCAAGTCGTGACCCACGCGTGCGTAGACGCAGGTTGCGTTCTTTTCAGGTTGCGAACAGGCCTCCGGAACAGATCCTGTTCGCAACCAGAGGTACCTCTGTATTTGTGTTTTTATATTGTAACTTTATCCTGTGAGACCTGAGGGTATAGGGCGGTATATAAATTTAGTAACAGCAATAATAATAACCGCCCGCTTTTCTGCTCTCGCTTCCTCAGGCACCGCCGGGGTCATCATTTCGCTGAGCCGCATCTTCACCAAACTCCTCCTGTCGGACGAGAAGGAGAACACCATCATCTTCTTCTTCATCTCCATCACCCTCGAGCTCCTCTGCTTCATCCTCCACCTCCTGGTGAAGCAGACACACTTTGTGAAGTACTACACGGCCCGCTCTCGGGACAGGGGGGCCCCTGAGTGCAGGGGGGCTGGGGGCCATGGCTCCGGGTACAGGGTCCACCACGACGTCACGGCTGAAGACATCCGATTTGTAAGTGGCCCCTTCCCTGTGCAAAGTGCGCCCACGAGTTGGGCTGGGGGTGTCAGGATGGAACCACTTTTTCTCTATCACATTTGAAAATTCAGATTATTGTTGTTTTTAATTTTAAAACAGCCCTGTCTTGAGCAAATAATTTAAATAGACAGCGCCTATATGATATCGAGCGACAGAATAATCTGGCCACAATAAGGAAATTTTGTCCATGGTATGATTATTTTCCACCTAATCATTTCTACGTCTCTCTCTCTGTGAATATTGAATTAAAGACCTTGGTAAGCCTTGAGGGAGGGGGGTCAGATTCCCTGCAGCCTCACCAGTGCTGAGGCTGGTTGTTTCCTCCCCTTTTTCTCTCTCAGGAGAACCGGCCGGGTGGGCAAGAGGCCTCCCCCCCAGAAGCCTTTGGGCAGGAGGGGGAGCTGGCTGGCGGCGGAGGCACCTATGTGAGATTTGACGTCCCTCGGGCCAAATTTCAGAGGAGCTGGCCGAGCTTCAGAGGTAAGGGCGAGGGCTCCCTCCCAGGGGCGTCGCAAGGGGTGCGTGGGGGTGCGGTCCGCCCCGGGTGTCAGGCCTGGGGGGGTGACAAAATCTCCCCGGGCGGATCGGCATGGCGGTGCTCGCACTCCTGGTGGGCAGATTTTTGGGATTGGCGCAGTTGTTGGCGCGAAAATACGTCCGCTGATGGTGCAAATACGCCCGGCGATCAGTCTGGCACCCCCCCCCCCGGCAGACAGCGTTTGTACCCCCCCCCCAATGGGAGGCTCTCGCATCCCCGGCGGGCAGTTTTATATGATCGGCGGTTGGATTTTCTCGCTTGGTGGGCAGTGCTGGGTAACCTTTGGGCAACCTTCCCTAAAAAAAGCTCAACTGAAAAAAGCTCAACAATAACTCTGGGCAACGTTCCCAAAAATTGCAATGGTGGGGGGGGGTGACAACAAAAAAATATTGCACCAGGTACCACCTGACCTTGCTACGCCTCTGATCCCTCCTGGGAAGAAAGGTGCCCAAGACTTTTGTGGGTTCAGCTGCTGCCTGGCCTTTCCCCACGATGTTCTTCCCTGCTGGGGAAACCCCTCTCTGCCCCTTTGTAAACAGGATGCAAACTCCCCAGTCCCAGTTACACCGCGACCCCCATCTCCTTTGCCGCCCCTCCTTTGCAGACATGATGCTCCACCGATACATCGTCTCGAGAGTCATCTGGGCGTACATGCTCTCCATCGCGATGACGTACTTCATCACGCTGTGCCTCTTCCCCGGACTGGAGTCGGAAATCCGGAACTGCACCCTCGGGGAGTGGCTTCCCATTCTCATCATGGCCATCTTCAACCTCTCCGACTTTGTGGGCAAGGTAGGAACTGGCTGCCCCCCCCCCCCATCCGAAGTAGGTACCCAGCGCCCCACTGAGAAGAGGGATTTTGAGTTACTTTATTTCAGACATTGGCAAACTCTGGCCCTCCAGATGTTTGGGACTACAGTTCCCATCATCTCTGACCACTGGTCCTGTTAGCTAGGGATGATGGGAGTTGTAGTCCCAAACATCTGGAGGGCCGGAGTTTGTCTATGCCTGATTTATTTACTCCATTCATTTTTTTTATGAGATATTTATTAAAGTTTTCAATATTAATACAATAAGAAAAAAATCAAAAAGAAAAAAAGAAAAAATAACAAAAATACAAAAATAAAAATAAATAAAAACACATAAAGTTTCCATAACTTATTTTCCATTCACTTATTTCCCAGACCTCCTCCTACCTCCCTTTTTTGTATTCCAATTCAAATTGTTAATTCAACAAATCCTTGTCAATAAATTTTAACCTGCTTCTTTTTAATTCAACAAATCCTTATGTTCCAGTTCAAATTGTTAGTTCATCAAGTCCTTATCACCAAAACCTTAGTTTTACCATATTTTCCTTTATATAACCTGCTTTTTAACTTTATCCAGACTTAATTCTCGTCCAAATCTATATAACGGTGCTTATTCTTAAAACATTTCCCTAAGGTCGAAAGAAGGTTCCCTTCCACAAATTTCCAGTTCTCCTAGAAATAAGACAAAAAAGATTGAACAGAAAAGCAACTTATATCATGTACCCTTCCCATTTTTCATTCCACCCACCCCCCTTCCCGGTTTCAGTCCCAACAAATCTCAAAATAAAACCATCAACCCGGTGACCTTATGTCCGAGGCTCTTAAGTCTCTCTCCTGACCCCTCTGCCAGTCTCTTTGATAGTCTTTAATATTCAAGACCAAATCTCGATGGAACTCCCGCCCTGCAGCATCCAAGTTTCTTCCAGCCAGGCCTACGTACTTAAAAGTAAGCCCTATAGGGTATTCCACATCTTGTTTCATTCTCCTTAAGATTCCAAATGTCCCTATAGCTCCAACTTCCAACTGAATCAAATTTATAATCCAAATGCCATATGATCTCCAGATAAGGAGATCTCTCCATTTTTCATTTTCCAATTCAGGCCAGGCTTCCATCTTCAAAGGTTTGTTTCTTCTTATTACCATCGTGTCAGGCCTCAGGTTACAGCTCACCTTTTGCATCTGCAGGGTTGGGTCCCCCCCTTTTTTCTCTTCAATGGCAGCATTATTCTCCTTCTCAATTTCCTCTGTTTGTTCAGTTAAGTAGAAATCCTGTACCAAGTTCTTATCAAGTTCATTGCTAGAACTGGCTCTTGTGCCCAAGGTTGTAACATTTGTAGTCAAAACACCTATTTGATCTTGCAGCTTTTCCAAGAGAAAGAAAGTCTTGTACAGTTCATGCTGTATTTCTTTACCCACTGCCATTCTTAAACATATCAAGGTCAGAAAACAATTTCTCAGCTGGTTCTTAATGCAATGTCCCAAAACTCCCTCTAGGGGATTTAAGTTTCTTTTTACTCCTTTCAGCACAAAACCAAAAGGTCCATACGTTAAATTGTAGCAGTCCTTCCTTCTTTTAAAAAATAAAAATGTAACCAATACTTACATTGTAGCCAATATAAGCAGCAGAGACAAAATCCTCTTTTTGTATCTTGACAGCTAACTTGACAGCTGTCAAATTATTCAATTACTCCTCAACCAACTCTCACGGACCACTCCCGGGTCCAGGGGGGGTGGCACGTCGGTTTTTAAATTTAGTTCTTCTCCCGCAGGTTCCCCTGCTTCCAAGTAAGTTTCCTTGTAATTTCAATCGGTAGAATTAAAATCTTTTATAAAAAGTATAGTTCTCCACGACCTTAGTTGGAGGTTCTTTGCTTTAAAATATTTACAGAAAGGGGAGGCAGACTTCCTGGTTGTACCTTCCCCGATCAGTGCCGAATTTAAAAATATTTAAAGGATCCAATTTCCGTACTACTCACGGGTTGTTGTTTTAAAGTCCCAATTGTTCCAGGAAAAGGCAGCGCTCTCTGGCAACAGCAATGCGGCTTCGCTCCACGGAAATAGCCGATGACTCTCAGCACCGTGCCGCTTCCCCCTCTTCACTTCGGAGCCCGTTGGTGGGTTCCTTAGTGGGTTGGGGGGGCGCTAATGGTGCCCGCCGAGTCCCATGGTCACAGGCTTCATCCGCCTGTGATTTTTGAAAGGGTCCCCGCTTCGCCGCAGCGGATACGACCCGTTTCGCGCGGAGCTGGTCCCTCCAGTTCAGAGGGAGGCAGCCATTGCCGAAGGCGCCACCCCGGAAGTCCTTATTTACTCCATTCATGCGCCACCTTTTTCTCCAAGTAAAAACATAATAGAAAAAAACCCAATTTAAAATACAGGTGCAATTTAAAATGCAGCCTCATTTTTAAAGTAGCCCATAGATCAAAATCGTAAGGGGATGGAAACATTAGGGTCAGACTGAGTCCAAACCAAAGGCCATGTGGAACAGCTCTGTCTTGCAGGCCCTGCGAAAAGATGTCAAGTCCTGCAGGGCCCTGGTCTCTTGGGACAGAGAGTTCCACCAAGTCAGGGCCAGTACTGAAAAGGCCCTGGCCCTAGTTGAGACCAATCTAACCACCTTGAGACCTGGGACCTCCAAAGTGTTGTCATTTGTGGACCTTAAGGTCCTCCGGGGGGCATACCAGGAGAGGCAGTCCCATAGGTACGAGGGTCCTAGGTCGTATAGGGCTTTAAAGGTCAAAACCAGCACCTTAAACCTGACCCTGTACTCCACTGGGAGCCAGTGCAGCTGGTTTAGCACCGGGTGAATGTGATCCCATGACAAGGACCCTGTAAGGAGCCTTGCCGCAGCATACTGCACCCGCTGGAGTTTCTGGATCAGTCTCAAGGGCAGCCTGCGTAGAGCAAGTTACAATAGTCAAGCCTGGAGGTGACCGCCGTGTGGATCACTGTGGCCAGATCAGGGCGAGAAAGGGAAGGGACCAACTGCTTAATATGCCACCTTCCTCTTTGCCCTTCCAGATCCTGGCTGCCTTGCCTTACGACTGGAGGGGCACACACCTCCTCATCTATTCCTGCCTGAGGGTCGTCTTCATCCCGCTCTTCATCATGTGCGTCTACCCCAATGGGAAGCCCACCTTCGGCCACCCGGCCTGGCCCTGCATCTTCTCCCTCCTGATGGGCATCACCAACGGCTACTTTGGCAGCGTGCCCATGATCCTGGCAGCAGGCAAAGTGAGCCCCGAGCAGCGGGAGCTGGCAGGTAAGTGCGGGGGGAGCCTGCTGTCCTGCCCTGCAGGGGGGTCATCGCGGAGGAAGGGGCTGGCAGAGTATCCGCAGGGCCTTGCAGAGCCAGGCAGAGGCCCGGGCCAGGTAGATAATGTGCCCCCCCTTTTTTAAGCATGGGGATAACTGAAGTCTTATAAAGAAGTAAGTATATAAATAATTTTTACAAAAGTTATGCTGACAAATAATTTTATTTCCAGGCTTGAACCGTATCTGCATATAAAGACAAAATGGAAAATATAGATATACAATAGTGCTTTCTAAAAATACATAGGGAAAAGGATTATTTTATGTATTTACATTTAAAAATGGTTTTCTAGTTTTCTTTTCTGCAAATTCTTGAATTCTATGTACCATAGTTTTTGCTCTATAAGATGCACCGGAGACGCACCTAGTTTTAGAGGAGGAGAACAAGAAAAAAAATGTTCTCTCCCTCTCTGCTCAGCGCCTCTCCAGCAAAGCGGGAGGAGAAACGGAAGGGGCTCCATTTCTCCTCCTGCTTCGCTGAAGGGGCGCTGCGCAGAGAGGGAAAGCTGTTATCCCTGAAGCCAGGAGAGCAAGAGGGATCGATCCCTCTCGCTCTCCTGGCTTCAGCGAAAGCAATGCGAAGCCTCCGGAGCGCAACGGGAGGAGCGCTCCTGCTGCATTCAGGAGGCTTTGGGCGGCTATCCCTGAAGCCAGAAGAGCAAGAGAGATCGGTGTGCACTGATCCCTCTTGCTCTCCTGGCATCAGCGAAAGCTGCGCAGCCTGCATTCGCTTCATAAGACACACACACATTTCTCCTTACTTTTTAGGAGGGGGGAAGTGCGTCTTATAGAGCGAAAAATATGGTACTCCTCGGGTGTAGGTAATATTCCTGGCCTAGTCAACAAAATTTTAAACAAATGGCCACATCTTCATCAATTTTTCACAATTTTTTAAAAAAAAATTAGTGATAAGAAAGCCAACACACTTATCTTTAAGGTACGTGTGGTTTTAATTTTTGGCAAGGGCCGCTGCCTCCTTTGTGCCTCCGTGTTCTCCCCCGTCCATCTCCTGCGATTGTGAATATGCTGACCGAGGCCCCTTTTGGAATCGGAGGTCAGGGCCGAGTGGCCCATATGGCCCCCCCGCTGTCTGGGCCTGAGTATCCGCAAAGGGAAGATTCGCACCTGGGTCCCATTGCACCGGCGCTCATCTCGCTTTATTGGCTGAGGGAGCCGGCTTACAGCTTCCAGGTCGTGTGGCCAGCATGACTAAGCCGCTTCTGGCAAACCAGTGCATGGAAACGCCGTTTACCTTCCTGCCAGAGCAGTTCCTATTTATCTACTTGCACTTTGACGTGCTTTCGAACTGCTAGGTTGGCAGGAGCAGGGACCGAGCAACGGGAGCTCACCCCGCCGCGGGGATTCGAACTGCCGACCTTCTGATCGGCAAGCCCTAGGCTCTGTGGCTTAACCCACAGTGCCATCCGCATCCCAAGAACCAAGGTACCACTGTAATAATAATTGTTAACTTTTTTGGGGGCGGGCCATCCATCAGTGAGGCTTTAGCTGTGGCTCCTGCATTGCCCAGGGCTGGACTAGATGACTCTTGGGGTGCCGCCCTGTTTAACCCTTTGCCCTCCTTGTCTCCTTTCCCTCCTTCCCAGGTAACACCATGACCGTCTCCTACATGTCGGGCTTGACTCTGGGCTCGGCCGTGGCCTATTTCGCTTACAGCCTCACGAGCCTGTCCCACAGCACCTGCTTCCGCACTGAGACCTACAACAGCTCCATCACGCCAGGGTATTGAGCGGAGGGTCCCAGGCGAGGTGGGGAGGGGGAGAGAGATAGAGATAGAGGAGGGGTCTCCCGTGAGGCTGCCGTTCTGCAGGAGCAGCTGCCGCTGGACCGTGTTAGGAAACGCAAAGCGACCATCTTCCTCACTCCGGCTGAGAAGGGGAAGGACCAGCAGCGGGGAAGCGCTCCTGTGCAAGGCTTCTTGGAATTGGGAGGGGACCCTCAGGGGTCATCCATCCCAACCCCCTACAATGCAGGAGCTGGAACTGAAGAGTCCCCGACAGGTGGCCACCCAAAAGGAAACCTCCACAGAAACAGAGTCCACTGCCTTCTGAGGAACTCCATTCCAGTGTCAATCAGCTCTTACTGTTCGGTGCAGGATGATTCCCCCAGGGGCCAGATCCCTGCTTGCATCTGGCCCCTTTCCTCAGAGGTAGGAGGAACACCTTCCACCCCGATGCAAGTTCTCCCGCCACCCTTGCGAGGTAGGACCCTCACAAGCGGTGTTGCTCGCTGGGTATGGGGGCGGCCCGGCTTCTGTGAGTTTGTGGGGAAGGGGATTCAGAAAGGGTTCGGCTTTGCCCCAAAGTGGGGAGGGGTATGGCTTTGTCTCCCCCAACTTTGGAGGGGGCTTTGACCGGGGTGGAGGCAGGAACCCTGAGGCAGCTTGTTCACACACCAGCCTTTCCCTCCTCCCCCCCGAAACTGGTCGGTCCTGTCATGGTAAATTTTGTCCTGTCATGAGACTTGTCCAATCGAAATTAAAATAGGCGCACTGCTTTTACGTTGCAGAGGAGAGTAAGTGTGTGGTTTGGCTTTGTCTGGATCACACTGCGCAAGGCTGCAGGGGAGCGTTTTTTTTAATTTGAAAAATATTCAGTTCAGAATCAACAGCTCCCTTCACATAGAAAGCTAGCATGTTGAAGGGCCTAGCCGGGTCTTCTCCCTGACTTGCTACCGGTGCAATTTTTCTAGAAAAAGAGGTGCTGGAACTCACCATTGTTCTCTTAGAATGGCAATGGTGCCAACCCGAGAGAGGCTGGAACTGAGTTCTGGGTGAAAAAAGGCCTTACTTGCTACCTTTCTAAGTGCAGGGCAGTTATGTGAAAACTCAGAATTCAAACAGGAGATTTCTCAGCTCCGAAAGTTTCTAAAGCAGAGACTGCCCTGCCGGAAGTATAAATTGGCTGTTATCTCTCGGGGGCCAGAAAGGTCACATGGATAAATTATCTGGTCATAAGAGTTTTAGGAATCTTTACTCCAAAGTATTAAGGGATGGGAGAGGCAAGCTAGTGGTTCTGTATCTCCCCCATGTCTTTTTATTGAGGAAGCAAACCAGCTAAACCCCAAAAACCTTCTGATCCTGCACCCAGGTGGACAGTTTTACTCCAAGGCCTCTTCTGTCCTAGTTGCAGACCCCGCTCCATTGGGCTGTCTCCAAAATGAGCTTGCCAAAAGCAGAGATGCACGAGATGTATCTCTGCACAAGTCAGGATGGATCTCCTTGCTTTGTAGAAGCGCCAAACTTGTATCTCTTGGGTGCAGCACCATTGTGATGGCGGACAGCCTCTCTGAAGCCGGCTACTGCTAATAGCGGCTTGCTTTTCGCACCGAGAATGTCCAAGATGCAGATTGCCTTCAGCAATTGTCTTGAACATCTGGGAAAAACTCTCCCAGTAGCTGCAGACTGGAAAAGGGGTGTGTGTGCACGGGGAGGGTTGCTCGGATATGTGGAAAGGAAACTGGCGGGTGGGGAAGGGTGCCGGAGGGGAAGCACCCCTTCCCTCCTGCCCTCAACCTGTATCCTCCCCTCGGCTGTTTTGCGGCCGTTTCGCCCACTAGGCTCCCACAACTCTGTGTCTTCTGCCAAAGGTCTGTTTTTGTCTCTTTCTCCCATATGTGCAACCCCCCCCTCTTCCCGCTCCCCAAAGTCTCGCTGTCGGCCTCATTTCTGCACTCGGCGTGGCACCGGTTTTGCTAATCCGGTTAGCGTGGCACACCCTCATTGAAGCGCTGCAGCCTGGACACCGTTGCCAGGTCCCCCCTCGCACCCAGCTATGTGTGTCTCTTGTTCAACACAGCCAGCCCTCCGTGGCCTGCACCCACGAGAGCCACCGGCCGGGCCACAGAACAGGTTCTTTGAGGAGGGCAGGGCGTTGTGAAGTCTTGTGTCCGTGTGGCGTGTGCATGTGTGTTTGCTGACAAATAAAACTGTTGGGTTGGGTATGTCCCCCCTAAAGAAAACGCACGTGCAGTTCAGTTTTTCTGTCTCAAGGAGGGTTGGTGGAGCATCAAACTGGAGGTGCACAGACTTCGTTCTTCCTGCAGAGGTGCCCTCAACACGTGCGAAGTGGGGATTCGAATCCCGGTGTCGCCCACATCTGACACTCTAAGCACTACCCTCTCTGTGCAAACAACAACGACAATTTTATTATTTATATCCCACCTATCTGGACCAACGATCCCGTGCATTTCAAAGGCTTCTGTTGATTTTCCCCACCCCCGAAGATTAATCTCCAGCCATGTTTCTTTTCTGCGACCAGAAACCTGTGCGTTTTGTTGATTCCCCCAACCAGCCCCACTGATTGCAGCACTTGAAACAAATAAACAAAAAGGAGGACGACCCAGGCATTGCTTGCAGGACTGCTGGTCCGATCCAGACATTTTCATTTTCATGGTGAAAGGTCATCGCACAGTGGTAGAACAGACAGGACTGGCAAAGACCTCTGCCAGAAAGAAGCGTCCCGGTTGCTCCTTTTAGGATTCTGGCAAGGGGCAAGGGGCAGGACACCTGCTCTGGGGGCAGCAAAGGGCCCACAGCTGCCCCTTGCCAGCACAGGCGGTTGGGTCTTGCAGGGAAGGGAGTGAGGCAGGATAATCGGAGAGCCGTCAACAGAAAAGCAATTCTGAGCACCATGGGACAGTAGCCTGACTGCCCTAAAGTGGATTTTGCAAGTTAACCACAGGAGGCTTGGTTGGATGTTGGACAGGTCATGTTGATGCCAAGGGGCTGGGGGGCAGGGACCTTGTGGCCTTCCAGATCCAGCCAGCCGTGCTGAGGGGGCCTGGCGGGACTCCCATGACATTGGGACGCCCGCAGGTTCCCTGTCCCTGTGTGAGACGGCAGTTTGGGATCGAACAGAAAGGCCTGCAGCTCAGCGGCAGAGGGTTTTCCTTGCAAGCAGGTCGCAGGTAGGGTTGGGAGAGACTTACCGTATTTTTCGCTCTATAACACGCACCAGACCATAACACGCATGTAGTTTTTAGAGGAGGAAAACAAGAAAAAAAATATTCTAAACGAAATAGTGGATATATGATTTTTGTGGTTCATGCTGTGGCCACAGACATGTGATCTGACTATGAGTTTGGAGTAGCCCAATGCAAAAATCCTGAGGATCCATGTGGATCCATGCTTTGTAACCATGGAGGAGGGAAGGAAGGGGAACCATGGATCCTCTGCTCACGACTGCAGCAGATCCCCCCCGCCACCCACAGGCATTCGCTCCATAACACGCACAGACATTTCCCCTTACTTTCTAGGAGGAAAAAAGTGAGTGTTATGGTGCAAAAAATACGGTATACCTGAAATCCTGCCGCTCAGTGCAGGCAATGCTGAGCTCGATGGACCAGGGGGGTCTGTATAAAGCTTTCCATGTTCCGATGAACCACTCGGCCTGCCTCTGAATATGCAGCCCCAAGTATGCATGCAGGTGGATGCAGTGCAGAGAAACAAAAAGATATATGCACATTTTATCTGCAAGTGCCTTGGAAAGGAGCAGGCAAGGCAAGGCAAAAGTTGTGCAAATTACACACCAGACTGGCCTGCAAGGAAGAAGGGAGGCTGTAGCCCTTTAGCCACCAGATGGCGACGTTTCAGGCACCCATAGCCTAGTGTCTCCTAGTGGGTGCTGCTTGGGAAGGAGGTGTCAGGAACTGGGAAATTAGCCGCCGCCACTCAAAGCTTGCTCAGCCGGCAGTGGAGAAAAGTCTGCTGTGGATGTGGGGCAAAGGGCTTCATACAGGTGTGTGGACTCAGAAGCAGCTGCCCACTGGCCTAGCAGGGCTGGGCCTCCACCACACAGATGCGCCAGTGGGCACTGCAGCTGGAAGACACACCTTGGCATAATGTACTCACTGATGATTCTGGTTCACTCTTCCTGTTTCGGTACTGTGATGTCTCTTGCCAAAGCGGCAGAGCTTATGGCTCTCCCTTTAAAGATCGGGCGATGGTATAAGGTACCCTTCACACCTAACCCCAAACCCACACTTGTGATGTTTCTAAAAGATTGACAAACAGGGTGGTTGTTTTTTGGTAATCTAAGGCAGGGCAAAATTAAATCACCTCTGTAATAAAGGAGAGTAATTATTTAAAGACCCTAAGCTCCTGGGGCATATATATAAACATTTAAAGCAAACTGGAATCTCCCCCCCAATAAGGTACGTCCTAAAAAGAGACACTTGAAATGTCAAAGGCTATCAAGAGGTGTGTCTTCTGCCTTCTCCAGAAGCTGTGCAATGAAGGCACCAGGCACTCCTCTGTGAGAAGGCAGTCCCACAACTCAGGGGCCACCACAGAGAAGGCCTTCTCCCCTTCACCCCCCCCAAAGCCTTTGAGGATGGAGGAACAACCAAGAGGGCCCCCTCTGCCAATCTCAGCACCCGAGAAGGTCTGTAGGGAAGCAGGCAACCTTGCAGGTCTTTGGGGTCTGAGTCCTTCAGGGCTTCTGACATCAGCACCTTGAATTGGGCCCAGAAACAAACTGGCAACCAGGGCAGCTGTTTGAAAATGGGGAATATATGGACTGTAAAGGGAAGCTCAGACAGATTTATGGGACCAGTCAAAGCTTCCATGTTGTCCTCCAGGGCAGCCCCACGTTGAGCTCGTTGGATTATTGTAATCTGAAAGGTTATTGGAGCAATTTCAGGATAGGGTGAATTTCAAGGTGGGGGGGGGTATTCGCTGCCCCCTGCCAGCTCCTTCCTCCAAACACCTTTTATTCCCCAGGATGATGATGATGATGATACAGCTTTTTGAGGGTTGGGGCATATTTTGGCCAACTAAAGACGGTGGGAAGGAGGTAGGAAAGTGCCCTTGCCTGTGCTGGGCCCCGGGGGTAACCTGAGCAACGCGGTCCAGGTCCGGTCCCGAATCCAAGGATTCCGTGAGGAGTCAGTCTGACAGGGCCAAGGCAGGACACGAGGCAGGAAACCAGGCAAGGTCAGGCACAGGATCACAGGCAGGTTCTGGCAAACAACAATGTTGCTTCCACAACCTGGGGCAGGGTCCGACAGCCTTTTATCTTTGTCGGGGCAACAGCCGGTCCTGATCCCCCGGCGACTCACCTCCCTGTTTTGCCCGAAGGGGAGCACTCCTCCTGCAAGTACTCAGATCTCTCCTTCTCTCAGACCCCAGTCTCTGCAGCTCGGGAGACGTTGGTGGGCTACTAGACCCAGGGGCCGCCTCAGCCTCTCCTGACGAAACCAGTAGTGGGGGAGCTGTAAGTGATGGCCCAGCTGGAGGCAACGAGGTTATCCCCGCATCTGGAGCCAGGGCAGGATCAGGCCCCTGACTCGGCCCAGCTGGTGCTTGTTGCAGGGGAACCTGTGCAGACTGGGTCTCTTCAGAATCAGGCCCCAACTAGGTTCAGATGCCGCCTGAGGTAAAGGATCCCATGTAGACTGAGACTCGTCTGGCTCCGAGTCCCAGGCCATCACATTGCCTTTTGCATCTCTCCTTGCAATTTGCTTTCGCCCCTCCAAATAGCCAACATTACCCCCACTCTCAGCCTGGCTTCCCCACTTGGAAAAAGGGGGTCGCTGCAGAAAACAAGGTGGCGTTGCCCCAGTGGGCTGGATTGTGAACAGATGCAGCAGGCAGCTTGCAGCAGACATGGTGTGGCTCAAATGCTCATGCTGGGAGCACATTTTGCGAGAACTGCCAGGGTGAACTGTGGGGTTTCTCCACACACACACACCCCCACTGTGGAGAGGTGGCGTTTATTCCTTGTTTCCAGGCTGCTTGGCTCATTTGCGCCGTAACCCTTAGCGGGGTGGGGGGAGGTGTGGGGGGAAGCAGGCTGAGGGCCAGCCAGGCCTCTGAACACAACAGCCCCAGCCAGGATGAAGAAGGGACAGGACTTATTTCATGTCTAGAAACTCTGGATTCTCTACTTGGCCACTCTCAAGGCAAACAGGGCTGTGAGGCAGGAGGGCACACGTGCCGGGCCATCGTACGGCTAGGAATTCATGGCTCCTTTGGCCCAAAGCTCTGCTGATGGTGGCAGCAGCAAAACAACAACAAACCTCTGGTTACGTGAAACAAACTGAATAAACACACAAGACGTAACCGGATGTACTTTTGAATAAATAAGGTATACTATTCATTGTATCAAATTGTAGATTTCAACGGAAGTCTCGTAAAGTTGAACGAAAAAAGCAGAAGACCCAGTGGATCAGTTCATGCATAAGGTCCGTACATGTATTATTGCACCTGTCTGTTCATAGAGCCCAATAATCCACATGAAGGGTTGTTACAGTTCCACAGAATCCTTTCACAGAGTCTAAAATATTAGCCTTGTTTCGCCATCCTAGGCTTCATCAGTAGTACAGGCTCATATGTAATGTTACAGGATAGTGGATCTGATAGCATAGTACAGTGGTACCTCTGGTTGCGAATGGGATCCGTTCTGGAGGCCTGTTCGCAACATGAGCAGAATGCAACCCGCATCTGCACGTGCATGGGTGATTTGCCCCTTCTGCGCATGCAGGACGTCCTTTTTGTGCATCTGCACATGTGCGAGCGGTGAAACCTGGAAATAACCCTTTCCGGTACTTCCGGGTCGCAGCGGGATGCAACCTGAAAACACACAACCTGAAGCAAACGGAACATGAGGTACGACTGTGGGGTTGCAGTGTAACATTACATATGAGCCTGTACTATTGATGAAGCCTAGGACGGTGAAACAAGGCTAATATTCCGGAAATCCTTGTCTTAGACTTTGTGAAAGCATTCTGTGGAACTGCAACAACTCTTCATGTGGATTATTGGACTCTATGAACAGGCAGGTGTAATAGACACTTATACATGTACGGACCTTATGCATGAACTGATTCACTGGGTCTTCTGCTTTTTTCTTTCAACTTTATGAGACTGATGGTGGCAGCAGCGCACAACCTCTGGAACTCCTTGCCACAGGAGGCAGTGATGATCACCAACCTGGATGGCTTTAAAAGAGGGCTGGGCGTGGAGGACTCTGAACGGCTACTAGCCACGAGGGCTCCAGAGCCAGACATGCTTCTGAATCCCACAAGAGGGGAGAGGGCTCTTGCACTCAGATCCCACAGGCACTGAGAGAACAGGATGCTGTTAGCTCTGCAGCAGCCAAGCCATCACCAGCTCAGAATGGAAGGAGGCAGGAAAAGCGGGAGAGGAGAGATACCACCCTTTGTAAGTGTGGGATGTGATCCAAGGCAGTCAAGTACAACATTCCTTGTTTTCCTAGAGTGGACATGCAAGGGAATGTTTGGTCCTGCCAGTCAAAACTTCCTGTTCCTCCTGGCTGGAGCATCCTTCCTCTTGCATGCGATAGGTGGGCGTGACCTAACCTGTCCAGGTAACATGTGAGGGTACCCACAGCTTACAGGGTTAACACCTCAAGGGAAATAACGTCCTGTCACTGGGATGTGTTCCCATATGGCTGTTGTACTTTGTTATGTAAACGGCCTCGGCCCATTAGACCTGAAGGAGCGTCTCAACCCCCATCATTCAGCCCAGACACTGAGGTCCAGCTCCAAGGGCCTTCTGGCGGTTCCCTCATTGTGAGAAGTGAGGCTACAGGGAACCAGGCAGAGGGCCTTCTTGGTAGTGGCGCCCGCCCTGTGGAACGCCCTCCCACCAGATGTGAAAGAGATAAACAACTACCTGACATTCAGAAGACATCTTAAGGCAGCCCTGTTCAGGGAAGTTTTTAATGTGTGACATTTTAATGTATTTTTCATCTTTGTTGCAAGCCGCCCAGAGTGGCTGGGGAAACTCAGCCAGATGGGCGGGGTATAAATAATAAATTATTATTATTATTATTATTATTATTATTATTATTATTAGAATAGTTTTACTTTCTGTTTTGGCTGCGAACAGGAGAAGCATCATGCCTTCGCTATCTCCTGGTTGTTGTTTTGCTGCTGTACAATAAAGCTTCATAGAATAGAAGCAGCTGTTGTACGAGAGTTTTACTGCATGGCTGAGATTCCTTCCACACAGGCACCGCTGCGCAAGATACTCTGCTGTAGCCGGGAGAAGCAGGTTGGCACAGTGGAAGCGGACTGGACGCCATAACAGTCCCGCTGCTTGCAGCCGAGGCGGACACTCAACGGAACAGGTTATGGAGGCCCAAGTTGCGTGTGCCCAAGTTCTGAACGCTCAATGGAACATAACAAAAGGACGAGTTACACAGCAACCTCCCTCTCTCTCTTTTTGACTTCCTTCTTCATTTGACCAGCTTTTAGCTAGAGCTGCTCTGCCAGCTCTCAGCTAGCAGAAGCACTGGGATTATTCCCCCATATGGGGTAGACCCACATGTACATCTTTGTAACGAAGTCTGCCTTCCGGAATCTAACTGTGAACTGATGTGAGTAAACTTCTTTTATTGACTTTGAATAAGATTACTGCGTCTTTTTTCTTTGAAGAGGGATTCAGGGGAATTTACCAGGAACGTATGATTCAATCTGAGACAGACTGAATTGTAGAATAGTGAGAGGCTCACACGAGCCTGCAACCAGCTATCTGCTGTGCATGTAAAAAGGGGAATGTAAACTCCGCTACATAAAGGAACTTGCTAGTACAAGTTAGGAAGGATATGAATAAACAATATATCCTCTTCTGCCACCCTGAACGTTCCCACAATAAGAACGTAACAGCCCTGGTGGATGCGGCCGCTGCCCAGCATCCTGTTCTCACAGGGGTCAACCGGCTGCCCCAAAGGGATGCCCGTAGGCAGGATCCTGGCATAGGAGCCGTCTCCCCTCCTGCAGGTTCCAGGAGCTGGTCTTCAGAAGAGTTTACTGCTGCCAGCTATAAAGGGAGAGCATTCCCATCGTGGCGCCACTGAGAGCCTTTCTCTGGCTCCCGTTGGAGCCAAAAGAATTCCTTAACCAGAGCCTGTCCCGGTGTGGGTTTCTGTCGTGTCCTTGGGCCCATGTGGGTGTTTGGGATCCTGTTCCCCCCTGCTCCAAACCCAACTCCTTCCACCCTCTCCGCAGGGGTTTTTAACGGACCTCTTTCTCAATGTGGGACAGCCACCTCCACGAGCCTTCTGCCCCATCTTAACAGCTCCTTCGGCTTCAGCAAATATAGGATCGCACCCTAATCATTTATTTTTTTAAAAGGGAGGGGGAAACCAAGACGACAAAAGAAAGGCAGAGCTCAGGTTGTTTTTTTGTTTTGTTTTTCAATTGCTTTTTTTATGAAAAAGGATCATCGCACATAATTCGGCAACAAACAGAATGCAAAAAGGGGAGGTGCGAATCGAAAACATAAAACAACAGGGGGGGAGAAAGGGACAAAAAACCTGGCTCCTTTCCTCTCGATTGTCTGCAAAATATCCTTGTGTTCCATAGAAGGCAATGGGCAGTTAAGTGCTTTCTATTTAACATTCACATAAATTCTCTCTTTCTCTCTCTTTCTTTCTTTCTTTCTCTCTCTCTCTCTCTCTCTCTGCATCTCTCTTCAAACATCTGCTCACGCAAGGTTTGCTTCCACAGATACAGTACGCAGTTCGTGTGTAAGCAACGTTTTGGATCTCCTGTTTCCCCTGTGTTCTCTTCTTTCTCTTTCTTTTTTTACAGTCACAATCCAACGGGAAATAAAAAATAAGACTCTAAATGTCAGACTGCGTTTTGCTTTTATAATTTCATAATTTTTTTTCACAGTTTTTTTTAAAAAAAGTTTATATATTTATATATATTTATATATTTATACTTTATATTTATAATTAAAAAGTTGAATCCATTTTTGCTTCTTCTCTTTCCCCCCCTCTCCTTTCTCTGTTTTTAAAGTTTTGTTTTGTTTTGTTTAAAGAGCTTATAATACAGGGATGGTGTGTGTGTGTGAGTGAGTGTGTGTGTGAAAGGGGCACATTACGAGTCTTTTGGTACGTTAAAACTGTACAGAGTGACTGATGCTGCTTTTAGAAATATTATCCACCAAAGTCTTCGGAAAGCCGGGAGAAGGCAGGCAGTAGAGCACCACTGTGGTTCTTTAAAAGGAGGGGATTGCAAAATTTGGGGAGGTGGGATGGCGCCTCTCTCCGTGGCTACAGGTTCTGTGGTATTTCTCTTTGTACCAGGTAGTTTTTTAAAAAATACATCTGTCCGAGTTAAGTGAAGTAACTCCCCTCTGTAGTGTTTGAATTGTACACTCTGTTCAGGGCAGAAACAATCGTGGCGTCTTGGGCTTGTAGTGTGTGAGGTTTCTTAAGTGCAAAAACACTGTGTCGTCATTCAAGTCCTCTGCCTCTGTCCCTCAAAACCAACCTACTCTCTGGTCGTCCCTACTTAAAGTGGGCTTTTTACCCTGCGAAGTCCAGAGCTGTTGACCCAGAAAGGGAGGTGGAAAATGGCAGAGATCCAGGGGCGAATTAATGGACACTCACAAACTTTGGGGGAGGAAAACAATCTGATTCAGCGTGTGCTGGGTCCGCACTTAGCTCAGCGCAGGATCCCGCCATCCTGCGGGGGGCGGGAGGGAGGAAACGTGAGGTTTCTGCAAGTGCCAGTCTCCTCCTTGCCCTTCGTAAGTAGTGCCAAGGGGGGGGCACGGAGAAGTGGGGTGGGAGGTGAGCTGAGGCATCTCTTTCTGCGTGGACATCTTCAGAAGGCGGGTCCAGAAGACGTAAAAAAGAAAAGAAAAATAGGAGGAGGAAAAAGTGTTTTTCTGGGTTCCTGAAGAGGCAGCAGCAAATTGACCAGCAGCAAAACACGATTCTTCTCCTCCCAAACTGTGTAATATTATTTAGAGAATATCTGATGTTTCCAAGCGACTTACATTCAACTTACACGAGGAAGGGAAATGCTGTTGTTTGGGAGACAACCCCCCATGGTTGGAGAAGTGGGGCTGGCCCAAAAATAGGGGGGGGTTTCTCCCCATGCTGTGAAAATGGTTCAGCACCTTATCTCCTCGCCCGTCTGCTCAGCTCCTCGTAACCTAAGAGGGATGTCGGCCCACAGTTCTTTGCGCCCAAGAGACCCAATGCCCGTCTTGCGACCGGAGATTTCAGGGCTGCTCCCCTGTATCAGTTCCCTGCTAGAGAGCGGAGAGGAGGTCCTTTGAGGCGAAAGAGTCAACAACGAAGTGTTCCTTAACTGGCAGTCAACGCACGGTTTGCCCCCTTCCTGACCTGGCAAAAGTCGGTTGGCGGTTGGCGAGGGAAGGTGGGACGGGTCGCCTTGGAATTGGAAAGTCCAGAAAAAACACACGACCGGTGTCCTGAAATATCCTATGGAAGTCTGAACCCGAGGGAAAAGTTCAGGGGTTGTGGCCACAAAGCCAAGGGGCAGAATCTGATCTGCCGTTTCTTTTCCTGCAAATCTGTTCCCTTCTTCTGCAGGAGAGAAATGCAGTTGGATCTCAGCTGATTTCGGGAAATCCCTTTGGGCAAGGCGAACCTCTTTCGTATTCCGGAACCTGTCTTGTCGCGATGCGGCTGGGCGCTTAAACAATCATGCTGTCGTCGGAAACAGGCACATTAACTTCTGTTCTGCCCCACTCTGCTCCCCCCCCCTCAGACAGGGGTGGGTGGGCTGTATTGATCCGAATGCTTTGGGAGTGTCGGGGTGCCTCCCGGAATTCCCTTTCCCAGAAGCGGTTAGCAGATGACCGGCACCCCGTCCGTGTTGAAGATCATGCCCGTGGTGGGCTCGTACGTCCCCGCTAGGTAGTAGAGGTCCTCGCTGTCCTGGTACTTCTTGGTCTTCAGCATCTGCTCGTACTCCTCCAGGTCAACCACCAGACACTTGTGCGAGATGGTCTGGACGTCGTTCTCGTCCACGTGCGAGGACTGGTACAGCGCTCGCTGGGGGAGGAATGGAAAAGGGGGAAAGAGAGAGAGGGGGGGGAGAGTTAGCAGGCAGTTTGGAACACACCTCTGGGCCGCAGGTACCCAAAGCGGGAGGGGGGGAAATACCAGAACCGGTCACCTATTGGACAAAATGAGCCAATGGCCTCAGGCAGTGGGAGGCTCACTCCCCTCTTGGTGGTGGCGGGAAATCTTGGCTTTTTTTGGTCCCTTTTGTCAGCTAGGCCTCTTAAGTACCTATCCTGCACAGGAAGAGGACTGGTAGGAGATGCCAGACAGCCTCACTAAGAGAAATGGTGGGCAGGACAAGACCCTTCTTCACAGTGGCCGTAGATAGTTTAACAGTTTTTGTCTGGTGCCTAAAGATATTGCTGCTGCTGTTGTTGTTATATTGAAGGAGCCTCTCCACCCCCATCATTCAGCCCAGACACTGAGGTCTTCTGGCGGTTCCCTCCCTGTGAGAAGCGAGGTTACAGGGAACCAGGCAGAGGGCCTTCTCGGTGGTGGCGCCCGCCCTGTGGAACGCCCTCCCGTCAGATGTCAAGGAAATAAACAACTATCTGACTTTTCGAAGGCATCTGAAGGCAGCCCTCTTTAGGGAAGTTTTTCATGTTTGATGTTTTATGGTGTTTTTAATATTTTGTTGGGAGCCGCCCAGAGTGGCTAGCCGGATAGGTGGGGTAGAAATAAAATATTATTATTATTATTATTATTATTATTATTACTACTACTACTACTACTACTACTACTACTACTACTCCTCTTATTATTATTGATCTACCGCCCTATACCTGGAGGTCTCTGGGCGGTTCACAGAATAAGAAGGATTCATATGGGAGACCCTTTTCATTTTGGTGGTGATGCAGTTTGAAACTCTAGCCTGCACCAGGTGAGCCTCTCCAGGGAGAGCATTCTGCAAATGAAGAGCCGCCCCAGAGGAAAGGCCCCCCCCCCCTGCAATCTTCAGGAAGGAGTACAGCTCTGCAAGGAGTCAAGAGACCCTGGAACACGTCCCAAAGACCAGTTTCAACCACCCACGCCAGCTGCCTTCTCTTACAGCCAGATGGGCGGGGTATAAATTCTTCATCATCATCATTATTATTATTACACACCTCCATGAAGTCCTTCCTCTGGCTGGAGGCCTGGAGAGCGGTCGAAAGGCTCCTGCTGGATTTCTGATCCCAGCGCTGGCACCAAGCAGAGTGATGGGGTGGTTGGGGTTGGCAAGGAGAGGAACAAGAAAGGGAAAGCGAGATTAGGAGGCGAAGCCCAGAACTGTTCAAATCATTTTAACATTTCAAAACTTGACTTCCCTCCCCCTCTTTCTGCGGTTCCTTATTTTTTAAATATCTTTTGCATATCCAAATCCATTTAATTTCCTTGTCCATTTATCTACTTTAATTATATATTCTTACATAACTGCAGGTTATTAGAATAATCCTACCAATGTTGTTTTTATCTGTTTGCAATTGATGTGTGAATATTCAATACACCATTCGTTTATAAAAGGTCTGTTATCTTGATTTCCTATTCTTCTGGTAAGTTTCGCTCCGAGCTAATGTATAGAGACCTCCACCCATCAAGCAAACCCCCCAGTGATCCTTGGCTCGTTTCTCAAGGAATCCTTGGTCGATGGTGCTGCGAGGTCACGCCTGGGTCTCCTACCTTGCCTTCGTTGAGCTTCTTCCCAGGGTTGGTTTCTTCCGGGTGGTAAAACCATTTCACTCGGACAACCATGTTGTTCCCCCAGGATTCCCACATGCTCTGGATGCGGCCGATGTAGGGCAGGTTGGGGCGGCCCGCCGACAGGAAGACGGCGCAGTCTCCGATGCGGATGATCTCCTTTCCGCGGACAATGGCCTTGTAGAAGAGCTTCCGGGCTTTCCCCTTCATCCCACGCCTCTGCGGAATCGAGAGAGAGCAGAGCGGCGTAAGCTCAGAGTCTCTACACATTTTTTTAGTGTATGTGTTCGGGTTCACTGATATCTTAAGGAAGTAAAAATAAGTACTTCAAATTGTAAAATAGAAAATTTAATATATATTAAATTTTCTGTTTTACAATTTAAAGTACAGTAGAAGCTCGGGTTGCGAACGTGATCTGTGCGGGAGGCACGTTCACAACCCGCAGCACCACGTCTGAGCACGCGCAGGTTGCGATTCGGCGCTTCTGTGCATGCGCAACAGCCGAAACCCAGAAGTAACTCGTTCCGGTACTTCCGGGTTTCGGTGCATCCGTAACCTGAAAAAACGCAATCTGAAGTGTCTTTAACCCGAGGTATGACTGTACTCAGTTTTACATCCTTAAGATATCAACGACTTCCGTTCTTCTCCTTCCATGGTTCATTTTGCATATCATAAATTCCTGCATATTTTACAAAACCTATACCATTCAGTATTCCATTATTACATCCATCATAACTTATTTACATTGAGGTCCAGCTCCAAGGGCCATCTGGCAGTTCCCTCCCTATGAGAAGTGAGGTTACAGGGAACCAGGCAGAGGGCCTTCTTGGTGGTGGCGCCTGCCCTGTGGAATGCCCTCCCATCAGATGTCAAGGAAATAAACAACTATCTGACTTTTAGAAGACACCTGAAAGGCAGTTTTTAAAGTTTTATGTTTTATTCTGTTTTTAATACTCTGTTGGGAGTCGCCCAGAGTGGCTGAGGAAACCCAGCCAGATGGGCAGGATATAAATAATATATTATTATTATTATTCTTGTTGTTGTTGCTGTTATTCACCAAGGCTGTATTTACATTCAGTCACATCCTGTGTCATGCAACCTTTGCAATGCATGCTAAGATAACATCCCTGAGAAAGTGGGGGGGGGGGAAAGGTCCCAGCCGAAGACGCAGAGAGCAAAGTAAAGACCCCCCGGCAGGAGAAGGAGCTGACCTGGGTGGGCTTCCCAAACCACTTCCAGAGCTGCCTCGCAGGCAGGAAGGCCGCAATCTTGGGCCGGTTCTCCACGGAGGGCAGCCTCTGCCGCTTGGCCAGCTCCTTGGTGGTGGGCAGATGGATCCCCTCGCGCTTCTTGGGGCGGGTCTTGCCCCCCGCCTGCTGTTGCTGTTGCTGCTGTTTCTGCGCCGCTTGCTGCTCCTGCTTGGGGTTTTGGGGGTTTGCGGCTGAGCGAGATTTCCCCGCTTGCTTGGCCGCCTTGGCGGGGAGGGTCTGCTGGGCGGAAGAGGCCCCCGTCTGGGATTCGGCCGCCTCGTCGTCCGAGCTGCAGGAGGAGTCTTCATCCGTGGCGGAGGAAGACGACGACGAAGAGGAGGAAGAGCTGGAGCTGGAGGACGAGGAGGAAGAAGTGGAGGACGAGGAGGAGGAAGAGGACGAGCTGGAGCTGCTGGAAGAAGAGGAGGACGAGGAGTTGGAGGAGGAGACAGGCGTGGAGGCCCTCGAGCTGGCCGAGCTGCTGTCGGGGGCCCCGCCTCCGTTCTTCTCCGCCTCCTCCTCCCCTTCCGAATCAGAGCTGCTGCCACTGCTGTTGCTTTCCGACTCGTCTCCTGCCGGCCCGGCCTGCGCCTTGTCCTCTTGCTGCTTCGCAGAGTTCTCTCCGGAGCCACTAAACTTCCCCCCAAAGTTCGGGGCCGGAGATTCGCCGCCGGCCCCCTTGGCCCTGGACGCTTTCTGCCGCTTGGCGTCAGCCACGGGGGTGTAGCTGAGCCCCAGGATGTTTTTGGTCTCCCTCCTGCCGGCCAGGCTGGAGCTGCCCAGCATCCGCATGGCCTCCTTCGTCTTCTTGGTTTTGGGAGACATCACTCCTTCGTGGTCCAGCTTGATGAGGATATCGCTGTCGGGGATCTTCCTCTGGGCTTTGGCCGCCGACCCAAACTCTGGCGACTCCTCTGCAGATTTCTCCTTCTTGGACCGGGCTTTGCCAGAGGAGGTGTCCGAAGAGCTGAAGGCCCCCAGGACGCCCTGGATCTCAGCATAGGGCTCGTCCCCCCGGGTGTTGCTGAACGCCGGAGGCTGGAAGGCGGGCTGGGCCGGGCCGGGCACCTTGGAGGAGAGCTTCACTTTGCTGCCTTTGCTGTGACGTTTTTCTTCTGTCTGGGAGGAGGTCCTGCTGGGGACCTGCTGTGCTTTCTTTGAGCCTTTTGCGCTTTGCTTGCTAAGGCAAACGGGCTTCTCTGGCACGAGGGATGGGCTTGTTGAAGCTTCCCCCTGGCTTGCTTCTTCCTTGAGGACGGTATCTTCTGGAAAGCAGAAAAAGTAAAATTAAAACTTTTTTGGGGAAATGGCCTTTGCCCAAGGCCAGAGTGCCTCTACTCTGGACCCTAGAAGGATGTTGTCAAACAATGAGGCAGGCTTCTCCAGCTCCCCCGGCCCCCAACCTGGTACCCTTCCGATTGTTGTTGGGACTCCAGCTCTCCCATAGTGCTCCAGCCACTGCCCATGTTATGGCTATGGCTGATGGGCATCATAGCCCAGCAAAAGATGTAGAGAACATCTGGACTGGAGAAGGCAGAGCTGAAGACCCAGGCACAGAAAGAGGTGAGTGAACAGAGACCTCTCTCAAAATACTAAAATCCAAATAGTGTTACAAAGGATGCAGAAGCTGACATGTATAACGAACACGTTAACTCCGTTATCTGCATATATTATGATGTGATGTTTGAGAGTGCCCTTCCAAGATCTATCTTTGAAGTGCAGTTCAGTTGACTGTGATATACAGAGAGAGGTGAAGAGATACCCAGGTACATATGGAAGAAAATCCTAGTTGATTTAATCATTTGAATACAACAATAGTTTTGAAGGAGAACAATGCTCCCTCACTATGCTTTTAGATGGCATGACTATTTATGCTTTCTGCAGACACTCTTCTAAGAAGGAGTATTCCTTTCCACAAAAAAGGCAATGCTCTTCCAAGGTAGCCTCTGCCATTTACGGTTCTGTTAAAAACAATCAACTGTGTTGTCTGATTAACTGGAGGTGCCTTTTCAGTCAATCAAAAGCTTTTTAACACGCCAACCTAGACGATCAGAAAGTTTTGCTATTATTATTACATTTCTGTCCCGCCTTTTTCCCAGTCTAGGACTCAAGGCAGCTTAGAACACATTGGAACAACATAGATAAAATACAAAATAAGCTAAAAACAGATGCAATGTAATCACTTAAAAGCAATTAAATATAATTAAAAGACTATAAAAGCATATCTCTTAAAACAGAGGCGGTAAAAGCAGCTCCAAAGGCCTTTCCTTAAGAAACAGCTCCTGAAGGCATGTTGGAATAAAACAGTCTTCACCTCCCGGCGGAAGGACAACGAAGAGGGAGCCAGCCTGGCTTCCCTGGGCTGGGAGTTCCAAAGTTCCCAGCTACGGAGAGGGCAGAATGCAGAAGGTCCCTGGTTCAGTCCCCAAAGGCATCTTCAAGGAGCAGGTGATGAGAAAGACATCCTTCTCTCTCTGCTTCTGACCCTGGAGAACCACTGGCACCTCCTGACTCCAACTCCCAGTGGCCTGGGCTAGACTAACCTGGCCTAAGGCCGTTTCTCGCATTCCCCAGGGTTTCGCCCTCAGTATTTCCACCCACTCAGGAAACTGCCACCTCGTACCAGCTTTCTGTTTGGTGCTTGGTTTTCTCCCACGCCCTTTGCCTTTGGACGCCGCTGGCTCCTCAGACCCTGTGCCACTGCCCTCCTTCCCTTCCCCGGTATCCTTGCTGGACTTGCGGCTGCGGCGTTTTGTGCTGGGCACCAGGAGGGCGGGAGATGGCTCAGCACCTGAAAGAGACCAACAGCTATTCTTGGCATGCGCTGCAAAGACACACAAACAGAGACATGCACTCTACTCCCCCCCCAGCTCAACAAGGGTTTATTCAAACAGAGACTCCCACCTGCGGAGGGAATGCAAGCAAGTGTTCAGTGTGGGGCGGCCAGCAGCTCAGAACCTGAATGGTGCCACTACCGAGAAGGCCCTCTGCCTGGTTCCCTGTAACTTGGCTTCTCGCAGGGAGGGAACCGCCAGAAGGCCCTTGGCACTGGACCTCAGTGTCCGGGCTGAACGATGGGGATGGAGACGCTCCTTCAGGTATACTGGGCCAAGGCCATTTAGGGCTTTAAAGGTCAGCACCAACACTTTGAATTGTGCTTGGAAACGTACTGGGAGCCAATGTAGGTCTTTCAAGACCGGTGTTATGTGGTCTTGGCGGCCGCTCCCAGTCACCAGTCTAGCTGCCGCATTCTGGATTAGTTGTAGTTTCCAGGTCACCTTCAAAGGTAGCCCCACGTAGAGCGCATTGAAGTCCAAGCGGGAGATAACTAGAGCATGCACCACGCTAGCGAGACAGTCCATGGGCAGGGAGGGTCTCATCCTGCATACCAGATGGAGCTGCCCTGGACACAGAATTAACCTGTGCCTCCACAGACAGCTGTGAGTCCAAAATGACTCCCAGGCTGCACACCTGGTCCTTCAGGGGCACAGTTGCCCCATTCAGGACCAGGGAGTCCTGTTCTGCAACAGAAGGGCCAAACTCACACTGGATCTTGTAATCTGGCGGAAGGAGCCGGATGTGGGACAAGGGAATCCGGCCGGTGTCGCCATCATCGAACTCCACTGTTATCAGATCCCCGTCTTCCTCCTGATCATGAGCACCTTTGGATAGAAAAGGAAATTATTGTCGTCAGAACACACACACCTTCTGACTGCTAAGTTCACTCTGCAGTCTTGGGTGAGGTACTTCGCGGAAACCTTCTTGAAAGTCCATTGCATTAAGTGGATCACAAATACACTACATGCTTTCCGACACTTCCAATGGACATTTCCTTGCAGAAGCCATGCTGGTTCTGCTTCAACAAGGCTTGTTCTTCTACGATGATTTACCCTTAACAATCCTCCCCATTTTCCTGGAACTGACGTTAACCTAGCCAGCCTGTAATTTCCAGTCCATGCCCCTACTTGCCAGATCCCTTTTCTAAAAGCAATTGGTGTTACATTGGCTACTTTCCAGTTCTGTTATGGAGGCTGAGGGACAAGTTGCGTATTTTTGTTCGTTAAAATTTCACATTTGAATTCAGACCCATCCAGGCCCAGTGTTTATTTTGTCAGTAAGGCTTGGCACTTCATCTCATATCACCACTACCTGCCTCTTCCTAAGACTCTCTTCCTGCAAAAGGCACTGGGATCTTCTCTATAATTTTTGCTATGAAGACAGATGCAAATAATTCATTCTCTGCCACCTCCTTATCTTCCTATAGAGAAGGGTGGATAAAAATAAATGATTTTATTTAAATCAGATTTTTTTTTTTTATTTAAATCAGATTTTTAAAATGAAATGCTTTTGGAGGAAAAATCTTCCTAAAGATAGCTTTCTTTTTAAGTTACATTCTAATCCGAAGGCTATTCATCAGGAAATAAGGATTTGTTTTAAGTTTTTCATGTGTTAAAACTCAGTCCAAGTTCTTTTTTTTAAATGCTTAACCACATCACTTAACAAACATGGATACATATGCTATAATGTTATTGTTTTAGCTAAAAAAATTGTTTAAATTGTTACTAATGATTATTTTTCTCCTTCCGATAAGGAACAGCAGAAAAGTTGTCCAAATATAAACAGTTAACTTACTAAACCTCACAATAATTTCATATTTATCTGTCTATGTATTTCTAATAGTATAACCAAATAAGTAATTTTTGATATAACTGTAAAAACTACTCTGGAAATTTATTATTCCAAAAATGAAACCTTCATCTGGTTGTAAATATTAAGATTATACCAGCAAGGATGAGTCTTTCTGTAAAAAAGAAAGAAAAAAGATTTAAATCAAGTCTTACTGACAAGTGATTTAAATCAAATCCACCCTGCTTTAGAGCACCTTTGACTCCCTCGTCATCTGACTGAATTACAGTCTCACCTCGTACAACTGTCCCTGGGTAGAGGCAACGATACTGCTGGCTCCAGTAGGCGGCGATTCGTGTGCCTTCCGGAAGGAATCGCACCGAAGGAGGTTTCACATCAATGATCTGTGCAGAAGAATGCATCCATTAGCTCTTCCTTTTTGCCCTGTGTGGCAGGTCAGGGGTGAGTAAAAGGTAGACCAGGGTGGCAACACGAGAACAGGGCCTTTTCGGTGGTGGCTCCCCGTTTGTGCAATGCTCTCCCCCAGAGGCTCACCTGGCACCATCATTACATGTCTTTAGACACCAGGCAGATACATTTCTCTACAATCAAGCCTGTGGCTCTTAACTACCGTATTTTTCGCTCCATTGGACGCACCGGTCCATAGGAGAGGGAGAACAGGGGGGGGGGATTTTCTTGTTCTCCCGCTCTAAAACAAGGTGCGTTCACCAGAGCTTGTGGGGCTGGCGGTGGGGGGAAGCGCTGCTTTCCCTCACCGCCAGCCTCAAAGATCCCTGAAGCCTTTGGAGCGCAGTGCCCCGCTGCCCTGCAGAAGCTTTGCGCGCAGCCGTCCCCAAGCTAGAGCAGCAAGACGGAGCCCTCCATCTTGCTGTTCTGGCTTGGGAACAGCCTTCCTAGCCTCTGCAGGACAGCAGGGTGAAGGCACCCCGCTGCCCTGGAGAGGCTTTGCGCGCAGCCATCCCCAAGCTAGAGCAGCGAGACGGAGCCCTCCATCTCGCTGTTCTGGCTTGGGAACAGCCTTGCTAGCTTCTGCAGGACAGCGGGGTGAAGACACCCCGCTGCCCTGGGGAGGCTGTGCGCGCAGCCGTCCCCCAGCTAGAGCAGTGAGACGGAGCACTCCGCAGTGCTCCGTCTTCCTGTTCTGGCTTTGGGCTTAGCGGCGCAGCCTGCATTTGCTCTATAGGACGCACACACATTTCCCCTTAATTTTTGGAGGGGAAAATGTGCGTCCTATAGAACGAAAAATACGGTACCTTTTATCCTTTTAAAGTTTCGGGAGGGGGGGAGAGTTCCTAATTTTTAACTGAATTTATCTGGTTGTATTTTGTACTGTTAAGTCACTTGGGGACTTTTTGTATTTGTAGAAACCAACTAAGAAATCTAATAAATAAGAATAAAAACCAGAGCTCCACCAACACCAGCCCAGGTGTCTTGCGACGCCCCTCCCTCCTCTTGCCACCTCCTTTTCCCAAAGGCAACATGGAGTGTCTGTCTTCCTAGAAAATTAAGGGGCCCCACTTACTGCCTCCTGCAGTAGCTGCTCCAGACAATAAATGTGGGGTCGGTTTCCTCGCTCTCCTTCCACCACGACTCGGTATCTGAAACGCACAAACCCAAAAAGCAACAGTGAAGGAGGAGGAAGAGGAGGAGGTGAAGAAATATCGAGAAGTCAAAACAAAACCATCAGAGAGAGATTTTTGATGCCCAAGAACGCTTTGCAAGCCGGTTTCTCCTTGGGAAACAATTGCTTTGGGCCGATCTGTGCAGAATGGCAATTCAAGCCACCCAATTTCCAGTTGCAGGAGGAGATATTTATCAAGCTGGAAATATTTGCAGCATGGTTCATCATTTTTAAGCCAGAGATTTTGGGTGGAGATAAACAAAAAAGAGCTATCTTTTGGTCCCAAAGTCAGAAGCAGTGGATATTTAGTGGCACTCCCCTGGTTGATAATTAGAAACAGATAGAAATAGACCCAAAACTACAAAGCTAGATCTTTTTAAAAATAAAAAAAATAAAAAGCCAGAGGCTGTCATGGCATTTAGAATGTGGCTCGCTTTTGCACAAAGCCTGCTGGAACTTTTGCTGCGGATGTATGCAGGGGCCAAGGCGTGTTATTGTGCGCTTAAGAGCACCATATAAAAGCCCAAACTCTGCATTAATCAAAGCTGGACTCAATGGCCTTGCACAGATAAAGCACGTTCATAATTGTGCAAGTGGCAAGAAAAATTGTTTTGCATCTATATTAAAATGGCAGCAGATGAAAATAGAGTTGCGGGGTGGGAGAGATGTCTATTCAATGTGATGTTGGATGCAAAATACACTGCTATATCCTAACAGCTGGTTTCTGCAACAGGGTTAAAGGCAGCTGGTTCATCTGCTACGTGGGTCTTTATGGTTTCTCGACGGCTGCAGGGACCACTGTGTCAAAAAGTGGCCTGGGAGCAGAGCTGTCAAGCTTCCCTTATTTGGCGGGATAGTCCCTTATCCCAGCGCCATGTCCCGCTGCTGTCCCTTATTGATGATGTCCCTTAAATAAGCTACTGAAGGTAATGGGGCCCTTTCTATGTCCAGCTGTCCTTTGTCAATAAGAAATTGTTGCTTTTTTGTGTTGAATATGTGCTATATGGCAATTTATGGACCTAACAGGTATCTAAAGCCATTTGCACGCAACAAAATATGTATTTTATCAAAGTAATTGTTGATCCCTTACTTTGGCTGCTGATCCCTTGTTTTCGAGGCTGCTGGTTCCTTATTTTCAAATCTGTAAGTTGACAGCTATGCCTGGGAGTTTAATCAGTAAATAAAGTGAGCCAGGTTTGTACTGCTTAATGGCATTTGCCTTCAACAGGTTGCTATCGGTTTGCACTTCTTGTTGCAGAAAGTATTGATCTGATGTGGAGAGATCTTTCCTATTCTAATTAATTCAAGAGGGTTCTGGAAGCTTCTCTGTGTGAAAGAGACCAGCAGAAGGTTCCTGATGTTTGGGTTATTCCTTCCGAGAAGCTGAGTACAGTTGGCTTAAGCTGGTTCTGTTATCTGTTATCTCTTCTGTCAAGGTCATGCTGACTATAAAAGTAGGGCCAGAAGGAGCCTGGGTTTCACTTTCTGTCTCTCTCTTCCTTCGGTTGTGGTGTTCTATATATAGTGTTAAGGTTTAGTCTTATTATAAATTATTGCTAGTTTAAGTTAAGTCTGCTGCAACTGGATTTCTTATGGACGGTGCCAATCCTGAATTTATTGGATTTGTGATCATTATGCTCATTTGCCTTCAGTAGCAGTCAGTGACGGATTTCCGTATAAGCCAAACAAGCCATAGCTTAAGGCCCCACTCTCTTGGGGGCCCCCAAAATAATTAAAGGGGGGAAAAACCTGGATGTACATTTCCAAAATATAAAATAAGTTCAACAATTACTTTTTAAAATACATATTTTGTTATGCGCAAATGGCTTTAGATACCTATTAGGTCCATCAATTACCATATAGCATATATTCAACACAAAAAAACAGCAGCAATTCGTTGTTGACAAAGGACAGCTGGACATAGAAAGGACCCCATTACCTTCAGGAGCTTAAGGCCTCATCAAACCTAAATCTGGCCGTGGTAGCAGTAAAGCTCTGCTGGATGAAATACAATTGCCTCTGGTCTCTTTTGGGGAGATCCTGCAACTTGTTTAAGTTTTTACTTTGCTAACTATACACTGGAGTTCTGTTCTGGATCAATATTGAGTAGAATTCCAGGACAGTTGCTTGTCATCATTTTGCTCTGCTTCTGATTACCGTATTTTTCACTCCATAAGTTGCACCTGACCATAAGATGCACCTAGTTTTTAGAGGAGGAAAACAAGAAAAAAAATATTCTGAACGAAACAGTGGATGTATGATTTTTGTGGTTCATGCTGTGGCCACAGACATGATATGTGATTTGACGGTGAGTTTGGGGTTGCCCAATGCAAAAACCCTGAGAATCCATGTGGATCCGTGCTTTGTAACCATGTTTTTGCACCATTGCAGCCCCACGAAACAGTGGATGCGTGATTTTTTTGGTGCAGGCTATAGCCATGGACATGCTATGTGATCTGATGGTGAATTTGGGGTGACCCAATTCAAAAATCCTGAGGATCCATGGGCTTTTACCTCCCCCCTCCCAGGCAGCCTCCTTTATCGCTAGCGTCCCTTATCTCCCTCTTGATCGCTTGCTGATCAGCCAATCAGCAGCTTCGTTTCAACACCCCCTTCCCTCTTTCTAAAAAAAAAAAAAAAGCACGATCTGCTTTTCACCCCTGGAAAATTTGGCTCCAGGAACCACGCATTTGCTCCATAAGACGCACAGACATTTCCCCTTACATTTTAGGAGGAAAAACGTGCGTCTTATGGAGCGAAAAATACGGTAAGTCACAGGCAGGAATCTTGGTGGGGCATTTCCATGTCCACCACCCCCAGGGATCAGAGAACTTTGGGCTTAAGATGTTGCTGGACAGCAACTCGAAAGGCGCCATGACTTTCCAAGCGTGTAGCGCCCGTCCTTTTTCTTACATGTCAGGAGAGTGGACGGTCTTCACGTGGCCAGCGTAGAGGAGCTTGTCATCCATGGGGATGAGGACTCTCAAACCATCCTTCAGTTCGTCTTTGTCGATGATGCAAGAACGGGGGGCTGGAGGGCGACAGAAAGAGGGAGGGAGGGAGAGAATTAGCAGCCCTTTCAAAGGCAGCAGAAATCTGCACCCATGTTACTTATGGCATACACAGCCTTCTCCTTTTCTATTTTATTTTTTACATACATACAAAGAAGAAAACATTTAAATGAATTATGAAATTATAAAATTACAAAAGCACAAGAGCAACTCTCCCCTCTTGGGGTCTCTGGCACCTGGCATTCAGAAGCATTGATGCCCTCAATTGTGGAGGCAGAGGAGCAGAGCTAGCCATAGCCCTCTCCTCTTCTCTGAATTTGTCTAATTCTCTCTTAAAGCCAACCAAGTTGGTGGCCACACCACCTCCTGTGGCAGGGAGTTCCGCTGTCTTTGGAATGACGTTTCTGAACTCCATCTGAAAGCAGTCCCTGTAACTGCCGGGTGAAACTGAAGGATCACAACGATTATGCCAAAATGGCTAAAGTGACTGGAAGAATAAGAAATCGAGAAGACCAAAATTTTAATAAGGAACGGGGGAAATTGATAACTGATCTTAAAGACCATTGTAAACAGTGAAAATCGTTAGTAGGATTGGAATGATCACTTGTAGTTTAATGGTGAATTTTGGACACAGTGGAGAGGTAAAAGATTTGGATCATCATAAAAGATGCAGGAGAAAATGATTAATAATAGGACCCACAAAGGGGATGAGGGAAGTGCAAGAGATTCCTCAGAATCTGGTTTTTATGATCTGTGTTCGATATATGACTGCAAGATTTTAATCTGAAAAACCAAATTTTTTTTTAAAGGATCACAAAGATGGCTACCTCCAGCCCTGCAAAATAATAATAATAATAATAATAATAATAATAATAATAATAATAATAATAATGGAGGTGAGGGAGAATACAAACACTCCACGCGGACTGAAAGTTCTTGGAACTGTTTGCAGCCTTTTGGACGGGGCAGGAAGAAATCTAAGGAACCAGGAACTGTCTCTCACCTGGAGTCAGCGGCCTCTCCAGGAGCAAACTGAGCGGCACATTCTCATCCTCCGAGAAGCTGCTGTCCTGGTTGGGCTCAAAATCCTCTTCGGCAGCCATGCTCTCCATCAGTTTGCTGACGGCGCCTCCTTTCCCTCGGTTCTGGGCAAGGGACAAAGCAAGCGGGGGTTAGCAAAAACCTTTCTGCCAAGACCCACAGCCCTGGGGCAGAACTTTTCCTGAAGCACCAAGTCTCCTCTTCCTCCCCTGCAACCCCCGTTCCATCCTCTAGCTTTTCCAGGCCTCCCTGTTAGCTGCGTTTATTTCCCTCCCCTCAACTGAAAGGGCGCTGTGGTTTGTGAAGGGCGCCGATCTTGGCTAGGGGCCCCGATTCTCCTTGTGGAGCCACAATCCCTAGGATTTACACAAAACAAATGCAATACCGTGAAAATCCCTGAAACGAGAAGTAACCGACTAGAAATATTATCTTATAGAATTAAACTAAATAACAAAAATCAAAAAGTTTATGGAAAAAAATTAGAAAAACCTAGAATTGAACAAAGCCTTAACGGGATGCCGGCTACAAACTTCGTTTCTCTGAGCTTTTCATTTTCCTCAGAAGGAAATAGAGAAATCATAAACCTTAAATGACCAAATTCACAGGAAGGGGGTAAAACTCCCAAAAATTCTGAAGTACTATAATCCTAGCTCAGCCTTGGTGAAGCAAAGCGCAGTAATAAAGGATTGAGGACTCAGAGGTAAAGTTTCTAAAACTGGGTTTACAATTAAGGTTTGAAAACCTAAATGGCAAGTTTTAGACGAAGCCCAACTTGAAGAAAGCCAAGCACAGTAATAAAGAGTTGAGGACTCAGCTGTGAAAATTCTAGTGTTGCCTTTACAAAAAGGTTTTAAAAAAACCCCTAAATGCACAAATTCGAAGAAAGGAATACAAGATAAGCTGCTTTAGATTTTAAACAAACTCAAGAACAGGGCTATCCCTGTTGGTTTCTGTGTGTTGCCACTGTGCAGTGCTAGGGAATGTGTTCAGAAAGGATTCGTAATGGTGTCCTACATGCCAGGTAATGAAATTCCTGCTGATTTATTGTCCAAGGTTGTTCCGAGGGATCAACACTGTACCTATGTACAGAAACTGGGTTTGTACTGAGATTGTACTGACACACTGCCCAGTGGAGTTCACAGAAAGGAGGAGGATGTTAGTTTCTGTGAGTTGCCACTGTGCAGTTGCTTGGAGTCACAGGACTCTGTTTTGCATTCCAGAGATTCCAGGCTATCGGAAGTCTCACGGAAGACAGGAGACGGATGTGATGTTACTGGTTTCCTGTTCCTTTGTGTTTCAGTTGCTCTCTGCTCTCACAGAGAGAGGATGTTTCTTTTCTGTCTGCGTAGTTAGAAATAACTATTCTTTGCAATGTAGCTCATACTATCTCGGCTCCTTCCCTGCGTGGTGGATACTCTGCATAATGGGGAAACGTGTTTGAAGCCTCATCAAAGGCTCAAGGTCGTTAATCACGTCGGAGGACTCGACCGGAAGAGTCGCTCGGTTGAACGCAAGTCCGACAATCCCTAGGGTAGCTTAACAGCCATTCCCCTATTCCACCCGGGGAACTCTGGGAAATGAATAGGGGTCTCCTTGCAAACCTCAGAGTACGTAACCAACTACAGATCCCAGAATCCTTTGGGGCGGGGAGCCATGGCTGTTTTGGCACCGCTGTGCTTTAAATGTATGGTGTGGTAGTAGCCGAATTCTGAGAGGGACAGAGATGCTTCTGCAGTCCCCTGTGTGGCTGCAAAGCAGGGGAAGCACCCAGGGTGGCACATGGGGGCTGCTCAGCGCCTGCTCCGAGGTGGCTCCAGAAATGGCAACCACTTTCCCAGTGGTACCCAAGACCCAGAAGACCAGGAAATTCCTCTGAGGATGGACTGGCTGTGGGGATCAGGGTGGCATTCCTTGGAGGTGCAATATACTAAGGGCCGAGAGCGCAGAAAAGGTGTCCAAAATCACAGTGGGCACCAAATCAAGCTTCCCTTGGAACCTTCCTTTATTTTTCTGTGGAATTCCAACCCATGGATGCAATTAGATCAGGGATAGATCAGCCAGATGCGGCCCAATCGCCTTCTCAATCCGGCCCAGGGATTGTTCGGGAATCAGCGTGTTTTTAAATGAGTAGAATGTGTCCTTTTATTTAAAATGCATCTCTGGGTTATTTGTGGGGCATAGGAATTCGTTCATTCCTCCCCCCACAAGTTCTGAGGGACGGTGGACCGGCCCCCTGCTGAAAAAGGTTGCTGACCCCTGAATTAGATGCTTTCTGAAATCTCACAAACCACCGGGGGGGGTGGGACCCAAGTCTGGGGGCAGGGGGCAGTTTGCGCAACCTTGACTGCCCCCCCCATAACTAGCAAAACCAGAAGCCCATCATGCAAAACAGCAAAAACTGCAGAGTGAATTATGCAAAACAGCAGAAACATGTGCAAAGTCCCCCCTCCCAACATTGATATTATTCAGAATAAATTATGCAAAACGGCAGAATGAATTATGCAAAGTAAGAGCGGGGAAATTTGCAGAGCTTCCCAGCACGAATACTTCAGATCTGACCTACACATTTTTTGTGGGGCGGGGGGAAAAGAAGATGGTTGCTGAAGTGGATTCTACCACTTTGGACCGGGGGGTGGTGGATGGAGGTGCCGTTTTCAAATGCTCCTCCACACATCTAAGAGGCGCTGCCAGCCTGTGTGAAGACCTCACCTCTTTCTTCACTTCTTTGGCTTTGGCCTTGGTTTTGCTTTTCTTGCTGGAGCCCAGGGAGCTGGTCAGGCTGCCTCGGGCATCAGGCATGGAGCTGGCAATGCCCGGAGGCGAGAGGGAAGAGGACGAGGACGAGGAAGACGAGGAGGAGGAGGAAGAAGAGCAGAAGGGGCCTTCTTTGCTTTTCTTCTTCTGCACAATGGAAATAAGAAGGGAAAGAAAGTTCTCAGTCAATCAGTCTTGCTGGTCAGCAGGAAGGGAAAGGCAGGTGGTCAGCGAGTGCGACTCAAGAGGAGCAGGGGGAACGAAATCAGCCCCCTATCCTCTTTTATCTTGCCCAGCCCTAGTCTCAGTTGTGGGGTGGCTGCCTGTGGCTTGCTCCAAGGGTTTTTTGGGTTATGGACTGCTGAAACCCGGAGGTACTGGAATGGGTTAATTCTAGGTTTCAGTGATCGCACATGCGCAGAAGCGCCGAATCACAACCCGCGCATGCGCAGACATGGGTTGCAAACGCTGCGGGTTGCGAACGTGCATCCTGAGTGTCCACTGTATCCACTGTATGCATACTGTCGCCAGATCCTGTTTGCTAACACTGCATGTTGCAGAATTTTGTACAGCCTTTCCCTTTTGCACCTGGTGGTTCGTACCTTGCTGAGATCCTTCCTTTCTTTCCCTTTGCCTCCGTCTTTCTTGGGGCTGAGAGGTGTTCCCTTCACGCAGCGCCCGGCGGCTTTGGCCACAGGGGTGGAGCTGGTCTGCGCCGTGGAGGCCAGCCCGGCCGAAGAGGCCGTGGCGTCGTGGAGGAAGATCCGCTCGCTGCGCCGGCGGCTCCAGAGGTCGTCGTCGCTCGCCTCCAGCCCGAACTCGAAGCTCAGGTCCTTTGGGGACTTGAACTTCTTCAGCTTCCTGCTGCTTTTCTCGGACGCCATCTTGGCCCTCTCCAAGCTGCCTGCGGAGGTAACGTCCATCGTGCTCCCTGGCTGGGCACCCGGGGCACTGCCAGCTTCCGCCAGCCCCTTCTTCCCACGCAGGAGGCCGGAGGGAGACTTCTTCCTGATCTTCACCTCGCTCTCAGAGTCCGTGTATTCAAACTCCGTCCCTAAATGTGGAGAAAAGGGACAGTCAAACCAAGCAACTCGACTGAACTTGGCAAGGTGCATTCCTGGTCAAGGGCCAAAATCTGCATTTTTGTTTTGGAAGCGCTATTACAGCGAAGAAGCAGGGCCTTTGCTGAGGTGGCCTCTGTAATGGCCTCTACAGCGACCGGCTCCTCCCTTTTTAAATATAGATATATATATAGAGAGAGATTTTTCAATTAAATTTTCTAAATTACATTTTGAAATATTCATTTAAACAACCTTAAAGCAGTGACTTCCCTTCTTCTCCTTCCGTGGTTCATTTTGCATACCATACATCCCTGCATATTTTACATGAACTAACTAAACCATTTAGTAATCCATTGTCACATCCATCAAAACTTATTTACACCGTTGGATTTAGCTTAAGGCTACCAGCATTTTTAAAATAAACACAATAAACGACCAGCTCCTCCGTTACACAACCGTCTTTCGGAGGCTGGCTTGATAGGTAACCGCTTTGACTCGCTGTTTCCCGGCTGCTGAATTTGCTGCGGTGGTTTTATATTGTCCCATTGCATTTCTATGTAAACAGCCAAGAGGCTAGGAAAGGCAGTATATAACAATATTATATATATGTACCACCTTTGACAGCATAGCTTCAAGACACCTGACAGCTCAGGAAGATGGCTTATGTTGCAAAAACACACATTGCACATCCCTCCCCCCGGGGAAAATAGAAAAAATATGAATTCTCAGACTTTGGCGTGTGTGTCAAACCATTCAGAAGACATCTGCAACAAGGGGAACTGCCCCCAAATTCTCTCTCTCTCTCTCTCTCTCTCTCTCTCTCTCTCTCTCTCTCTGTCTCTCTTCTTTGAAGATATTTATGTGGAAAAGGTTTGACTTTCAGGAGCTCGGACCTTATTTTGACACGCCTAGCCAGATGTTTAGAAAGTTAATGTAAGTTTTAATCTTTATAAATGTTCTGAAGTTTTAAATAATTGTGGTTCATATTTGCTATTGATAACTTTACTGTTTCCTCTTCTTCTATGAACCTCTTTGAAGTTTGTAGAAGTTTGTTATGCTTCCCTCCCCTTATGGTTTTGATCTATGGGCTACATTTAAAATGAGGCTGCATTTTAAGTTGCACTTTAACCTCTATTTTAAATTGGTCCGCCCCCCCCCTTATGTTTTTACTCTAATTTTTACTGGTGTTAGCCGCCCTGAGCCCGGCTCTGGCCGGGGAGGGCAGGGTATAAATAAAATTTACTATTATTATTACTTATATTATTATTATTATTATTATTATTATTATTATTAGTGTGTTTTTACAATCAAACAGAAGCCCAGTTGTCAGTCCCAATACCCTAAAGCCCAGAGTCATTTCAGTGGCATCCTACTGGCTCTTTCCTTGCATGAGTCGTGCTTTGAGCCGCAGTCGCCTGGAAAAGTGCTTGGTGGGTTTTGAAGCAAAATCAAAACCAGGCAAGCCCCTGAAAGAATCATTTTTGGCCCCAGAGTGGAAGTCAGAGCTCTAAAGCCTCCGAACAGGGGTCTCACCTTCCGGTGCACAGAGGCGAAAGAGAGGAAGGGGAAACTGGACCAGCTGGAAGGTGTGAATCTAAAGAAAGCCGTCTACCTGGTTGGGCTTCCCAATGCCAGATCCCTGCACTTGCACCCCGTTTCTCCCCCTTACCTCACAGACTGAGGGGGGAGAGACCCCCCAGGGAATCACTGGACCCCATGCATCTCTCTGGCTTCCTTTTGCCAGAAAGTCTTTTGCTAGCCTGAACCGACATCTCCGTTTCCACATCCAGAAGGAAGGCCAAATTCAGGAAACGAGACTGTGGAAATCCCCACCCCACCCCGTGCCGCTCTTGGACCCACAAATGGGTCACGAGATCCTTCCACTTTTGGGGTGGAGACCTAAGCCTTTGTTTTCTTCAAGCCGCGGGTATTTTTCTCAGAAATCCCCCATGGCTCTGTTCCGAGGGTGGGCTCCTTCGCTCCTTTATTCTCAAATGCATTATTTTCAAAATTAAGTTTCCGCTGCATAAAAGGCGAAAGATTTATACGATCTGAGGCGAAACCAGAGTAAGAAAGAGGGAGGAATGGGTTGAGAAGATATTGAATTATTTGAGTAGGTTTGAACAATTTGGGGGCAATTAAAATGTTAAAAGTTTAAATAAACCTTGTGGAAGGAGGAGTGTTACGGTATATAGAAGTGTACATATGGTTAATTTGAATATGTTATTATTGAATATTATTGAATATGTATATTGTTGAATATTGTATACCCAATGTATCAGCTGCCTGGGGGGGGGGGTTCACTGTTTGTGTTTTGGTGGTTGGTAAAAAATTATATATATATATATGAAGTTTCTGCTGTGGACATTACTGAGGGATCAAGGAGATCTAGATCACTCTGGAACAGGGGCAAAGACAATGCCCCAACTAGAGATGGAAAGGCCTGGGGGGGGACTGGGGGGAAATGCCAAAAAAACAGCCCCCCCATTTTTTCCAGGGAAAACACACAAAAAACCTGGGTTTCTCCCCAATTTCCCCGGTTTCTTTCCAGACCTTCCCATCTCTAGTTCCGACCAGAATCCCCAACCGCCCAAAATCAGCAGTGCTCACCTGGGGCCAGGAAGAGAGCAAAACAAAAACTTTCCCACACATTTTTTCCCCCAAAGCCTGAAGGACAAAGTTGCATTAGGCTACTCAATAGTAATTATTATAAAGGCTTTAAAAAGGAGCAGGGGGGAGTCTGCGCCAAGGTGTCCTTGATTATGAAAAAAATGAATTTTGCAATCCGTACAAACAATTCAAACCCTCATATTTTTGCCTAATTTAATCTTCTGGTTAAGAAGCCGGACACTGAAGGAGCTGGGGGCTGAAGCCTCCTGATCACCAAATGAAGGTGAATATTTCAGGGCCTTAAGGGGAAGGGCAGTTAATCAATAAGAAGGGAAGAGGAAGATGCAGGTGTAACTGAATAATCCGTTTTCCCACAAACCTGTTCTGCTTGCAAAATGTTTTCCCTTGCACAATTATGGTAAGTCCATTTATACACCACTGCTGTATCCAAAATCTTTTTAAAAAATCGTTCAGAAATGGGGTATTTCCAATACAAAGAGATGGATGCCTTTGCTGAAGTCAAAATAATAGTTGATGGGCTATGCTGAAATGGCAAAATTAACTGGAAGGCTCAGGAACCAAGAGGACAAAAACTTTGAAAAAGAATGGGGGGAGTTTTTAATTTACTTAGGAGACCATTGTAAGCAGATGAAAACATTAGCAGAATTTTAACCACACTTGTAAGGTAACAAAGACTATGGACAATTTAGATTGATTTTATCATGTGGATAATAGAATAATAATGCAGTTGTAAATGTCAACAGTAAGAGCCATGGAGGGGATGGGGGGGGGGAGTCTCAAGATTCAGAGTAGTCTCTTTATATGGATAGGTAATTGGTTTTGTTTTAAAATGATATTTGTAAAATAAAAATTATTTCAAAAAATATAACAACAACAACTATCTCTTTTTATAGTTCAATATAGTTTAATAATATGTTGGTAGTTTAATATAGTTTAATAATATGTCAATAATATTAATATATGACTGCAAGCACCTGGCAATCGTTTTTAATGATTTCTGTGCAATTTTTCATGCATTTACTTACCAAGCAAGACTAACTTATATTAACTTAACCAAAATATACTATGAATTCCCAAGTCATGTTCCGACTTTTTAGCACCCCTCACTTTTTTGCAATTTGAAAGTGAAAAATTCAACAGGCCCTAATGTTGTAGGGGCCACCTGGAACTAGAGAGAAAGGAAGGACAGAAATGCATTCAATAATCATCATAATTACCCCTGAAATAGCCCTGGGTTATTGCTCTGTGGTTATTGAATGTTGACCTGAGCGTTAAAATGAAGGAAACTGAAAACCAGGGACAGAATGGAGCAGCTGGAAAAGGAGGGAGGAGGTAAGACGCCCTTGCACCCACAACCTCCTTCTCCATCCCCCTTTAATCCCCCTATAAGGCCTTTGCCACACCTATATACCTCTGGGGACGTTGAGATGCCACAAAAAAGCATCTCAGACCAAACCCAGGTTTCTATCTCCTTCCAACGGAGGGAGATGTGCAAAGATAGAGCAGCGAGAAGCGAGAGGCTAAAAATAAGGCAAGCGTCCTTTCCCGTTCCGAATTCCGCTATAATTCCATTATCATTTAATACATATTAATAAAGAGGGGCTATAAATGGAGCCTTTTTGCAGAGCTGCCTGCCTTCGAAAGATGTTGCCCTGGGGGGACTTATCCAGCCACGGGCACACGAGGGAATTTGAAAAAGCGAAATTTCCATTATTCATGGAGGAAGCCCCAGACAGGCAGTGGTGAGCTGTTGCCAGATGGGGCCGCCTCTCCAGCCCAGCTCCCCTGTCCCAGGATTCATCCCTGGACTTTTGCATAGCCCTAAACCAGGATGGGACGCGGGTGGCGCTGTGGGTTAAACCACAGCGCCTAGGACTTGCCGATCAGAAGGTCAGTGGTTCAAATCCCCGCGACGGAGTGAGCTCCCGTTGCTTGGTCCCTGCTCCTGCCAACCTAGCAGTTCGAAAGCATGTCAAAGTGCAAGTAGATAAATAGGTACTGCTCCAGCGGGAAGGTGAAAGGCATTTCTGTGCGCTGCTCTGGTTCGCCAGAAGCGGCTTAGTCATGCTGGCCCCATGACCCGGAAGCTCCTTCGGAAGCTCCTTCGGCCAGTAAAGGGAGATGAGTGCCACAACCCCAGAGTCGTCCACGACTGGACCTAATGGTCAGGGGTCCCTTTACCTTTAAACCAGGATAGGTTAATGTAGGAACCAGCCCTGCCCTGGGTCAGACCACTGGCCCACCCAGACTTGTCCTGAGCCTTCCTCTGACTGGTGCCAGGATTTATGGAAGACCTTCATCCCACCCTCTTTAACTGGAGGTCCTGGTTGGCCAGATGAAGGTCATTCTGTCCAGCCAAGCTCTACCTCTCTTTCAAATCAGAACCAGTGAAGGCGGTGAAGGTCCTGTGTGAGTGTCTGGAGGCGGTTGGAGGATGGATGGCGGCTAACAGATTGAGGTTGAATCCTGACAAGACAGAAGTACTGTTTTGGGGGGCCAGGGGGCGGGCAGGTGTGGGGGACTCCCTGGTCCTGAATGGGGCAACTGTGCCCCTGAAGGACCAGCTGTGCAGCCTGGGAGCCATTTTGGACTCACAACTGTCTATGGAGGCGCAGGTCATGTCTGTGTCCAGGGCAGATGTTTACCAGCTCCATCTGGTACTCAGGATGAGACCCTCCCTGCCCGTGGACTGTCTCGCCAGAGTGGTGCATGCTCTGGTTATCTCCCGCTTGGATTACTGCCATGCGCTCTACATGGGGCTACCTTTGAAGGTGACTCGGAAACTACAACTAATCCAGAATGCGGCAGCAAGACTGGTGACTGGGAGCGGCTGCCAAGACCACACAACACTTAAAGACCTACATTGGCTCCCAGGGCCTTTTGGCAGTTCCCTCCCTGCGAGTAGTGAGGTTACAGGGAGCCAGGCAGAGGGCCTTTTCGGTAGTGGCACCTGCCCTGTGCAACGCCCTCCCATCAGATGTCAAGGAAATCTACAACTATCTGACTTTTAGAAGACATCTGAAGGCAGCCCTGTTTAGGGAAGTTTTTAATGTTTGATGTTTTATCATGTTTTTAAATATTCTGTTGGGAGCCACCCAGACTGGCTGGGGAAACCCAGCCAGATGGGCGGGGTATAAATAAATTAAAATTATTATTATTATTATTATTATTATTATTATTATTATTAGCCAGGTTGGAGGAAGAACAATTTTTAAACTTGTGGGTTCTGTTTTGTGTTCTCCTAGCAGGCATTCCCAAACTTGGCTCTTCAGCTGTTTTGGGACTACAACTCCCATCATCCCTAACTAACAGGAGCAGTGGTCAGGGATGATGGGAATTGTAGTCCCAAAACATCTGGAGGGCCGCGTTTGGGGGGTGCCCGTCTCCTAGGAACTTGAAGCCAACACCCAGAGCGCAGTGCAAAAGACATACAGGCGCTTAGAGCTGAAGAGTGCGGTGCCTCTGAGCGTCTGCAGAGCGCGGGGATTAGTTCAGAGCGCCAGAACTGAGCCTGACCCATCGATGCAAACTCACCCATCAAGCTCTGCCTCTCTTCCTTCTTCTTGGCCTTCTGCTTGGCTTCCAGCTGGACGATGGAAAGAGAGGGTGGGATGATGGGGCTGGGGAGGGCGCTGGCCGCAAACCTGGCCAGAAGCCCCAAGCCGCTCTCATCCAAGGCGGGGGACGAAAGCCTGGCGCTGTTCCCCACTCCATAGTCCCCCGCTTCCTCCTCTTCTTCCTCCTCCTCTTCCGAGCTGGAATCTGGTAGAAGACAAGATGGCGTTACCAATCTGAAGCATGGCGCAGCCAAGCAGCCTCTCACTCTCAGCAGATCACAGCAGCCACCCATCTTGCAAGCTCTCAGCCCAAACAAGGTTCAGCGTTGGGTTGTTGTCTCTGCATTGCCAGCTCTTTTTGGACTGCGGTTCCCATCATCCCTGGCAGCTGGTTCTGCTGGCTAGGGATGGTGGGAGTTGTAGTCCAACAAGACCCAATTTTGAGAAACGCGAGGTTTGAGAAATGGGTAGGCATATGGGGGCAGAAATGAAGATCACCCAGCCCTCCTTTTGCCCAGGCTCCATCCTTGAATCAGTGAGATTTACAGAACAGAGTGAAGGACCTCTAAGACCTCAGGCCGATTTTGGCTCCCCACTTCGGCCCAGAGGCCATTTCCCCAAAACTGCCCACCTACCGTATTTTTCGCTCTATAGGATGCACCCGACCATAGGACGCACCTTGTTTTAGAGGGGGAGAAGAAGAAAAAAATTCTCCCCCTCTCTGCTCAGCGCCCCTTCAGCGAAGCAGCAGGAAAAACAGAGCCCCTTCCATTTCTCCTTCCACTTGGCTGAAGGGACACTGCGCAGCTCTCCCTCTCTGCTGAAGCCAGGAGAGTCTTGCTCTCCCGGCTTCAGCAAAAGGAACCCAAAGCCTTCGGAGCGCAGCGCGAGGTCCCGCTGCACTCCGGAGGCTTCAGACGGCTATCCCTGAAGCCTGGAGAACAAGAGGGGTCGGTGCGCACTGACCCCTCTCGCTCTCCAGGCTTCAGCGAAAGCAACGCGTAGCCTCCGGAACACGGAGGAAGCGCTCCCTCTGCGCTTCGGAGGCTTCACGTTGCTTTCACTGAAGCCAAGGAGCCTGCATTTGCTCCATAGGACGCACACACATTTCCCCTTCATTTTTGGAGGGGGAAAAGTGCGTCCTATAGGGCGAAAAATACGGTATTTCTGTATTTTAATATTTTGTTGGAAGTCGCCCAGAGTGGCTGGGGAAGCCCAGACAGATGGGCGGGGTATAAATAATAGGCTATTATCAATAACAATAATAATAATATTTGCTAGAAGAGGGGCTCAGTAGAGAGAGGAAACTTGCAAGGAGTTATAGGGCTAGAGAAGGCCAACAACTCTGGGCTAACACTGCCCTCCCCCCATGAATTTAATAATTGTTTAACCACATCAGTTAACAAACATGGATACGTATGCTATAATGTTATTGTTTCAGTTAAATAAATTGTTTACATTGTTATTAATTATTATTTTTCTTCTTCCAATAAACCACAGCAGAAAAGTTTGTCCAAATAGAAACAGCTAACTTATTAAACCTCACAATAATTTCATAATTATCGGTCTATGTATTTCTAATAGTATAACCAAATCAGTAATTATTGACAGAACTGTAAAAACTACTCTGAAAATTTATTATTCCAAAAATGAAACCTTCATCTGGTTGTAAATATTAAGATTATACCAGCAAGAATGAGTCTTTCTGTAAAATAATAATAATGATTTAAATCAAGTGATTTAAATTTTAACCACTGCGCAAGTTGTGAGTGACCTGCGTTGAGTTTCTTAGCTGCTGCCGAAAGCTTACAGGACAGCTGCACCTCGAAAACTTCTTGCTTAGTGTGGATTTCAAATGATACAAACTGGGACTTTATTTTAGTAAGGCTTATCTACACACACACACACACACACACACACACACACACACTGGATTGCTGAGTGAGTGGCCCAAAACTTTATGGAAGTATCCTGGATGTTGATCTATTTTTGTTATTTATACCCCACATTCGCATTCTAAAATAGAAACCAGCGTTGGAAAGGGAACCCCCAAAGGCCATCTATCCCAACCCACAGCTACAGCATCTCCCGCAAGTGGCCAACAGCATCGTACCCCAAAAAGGATCCTCAGGGTAGCTAAGAGCCACTGTAAGATAAGCTAAAAAGTCAACGTAACACATAGATGTGCTAAAAGTCACCCTCGCTGATGAGATTAAGAGGATGCCTTTTTTGCGGTACCATAACGACCAAAATCGGCTTTTGATAGCTCCCCCCCCCCCGACAGAGCAGCAAAAATAAGGGAAGCAAAAGTTTGATCAAGCAACAGACAGACATTTGTTAAGTCACCACGTAAATGCAACAAGGGGTGCGGGATGAGGGGAGCGGAGGGCAATGCACACGGAATATTAATTTGGCATCGATATCGCAGCAAAGACAGGACGGTTTCATCACACAGCCAAGCAGACTTGCGGTGTACAAAGCTGGCTAAGTGCAGGCAGACGTTAAGACAGCTATGGGGTCCTCCACATCTGGTTTTAAATTGGCCGGTCCAAATTCCAGTAACTTTGGGGTTTTCCTTTCAGAGTCTTATAGGCATTTGCAGAAGGCGCAACAAGCCTCCATTATTCTTCCATTTGCGTTTACATACTGCCGACTCCAGAAACAGACTTTCCATCAGCGACAATAATAATAATAATAATAATAATAATAATAATAATAATAATAATAATAAATCACCACTGTTATTATATTATTAACTCTGTTTCAGATGGTGGCATTGCTATTATTATTTTGTCTCTGGGGGTGACGTAATATTTACTATAATATAATAATTATAAGCAAGTGTGGTGAGAAGGTTATTAGAGGGTCAAACTAGGGCCCGGGAGACACCAGGGTTCAAATCTCCCCTACTTGGCCATGATGAAGCTCATTGGGTCATGGGTTCGAGTTCCGCACCGGGGTGGGCTAGATGACCCTTGGTGTCTCTTCCACCTCCACAATTCTGTGATTCTGTTGTGACATGCAAACACGGCCACAGAGCTCCTCTGCGAGAAAGCTGAGTTTCCACCTTGCAGGCACCGACCCACTTTCCAAGCGAAGAATTCGGCGCTACCGGAGTTCATCCTTTTTTAGGACTGTGGCCTACTTCTCGTTCAAAGGGCGGGAGAGCAGAAATCCTCACTCAATTTTTGTGCCTTGGGTAAGTAGGAAACTTCCAAGGGGGGTAGAAAACGAGGGCGGCAAAGGAGGCCTCGTGTTTTCCCTCGAGGGATATCCTTTGTTCCCGAAAAACTTTCTCCATTCTCACGTTGCCTCGGGTGGAAACGTTCGCAACGGATAATAACCCGCCCCCCGATAATTGTCATTTTTTCTGGAGCCCTCAGCAAGAAACAGCCGGGTGTTCGCAAAAGTTCCTTGCGGCAATCGAAATGGACACGCTTAACTTTTTAGGGAAGAGAAGGACCGGGAGGGGGAACCAGAAAATTTCAGCGTTTTTGTCATCAAAAACCAAAAAGACCACGAGGCTGCCGAGGTTCAAAGAGGACGTCAAAAGGGGGGAACAAAAGTGTTTTTTGCCTACCTACATAACAAGGTTTAGGGACCTTTCGCTGCAGAGTGCCTGCCCTGCTCCAAGCCAATCGCTTTGCCTCTTGAGCGGAGCGTGAGAACAAATGCGAGGGACCGACACAGACATGGAAAGCGTCATGGGGAGGGGTCGGGGGCAGAGGGGCTGCAAGGAGAAAGCGAGCAATGCTAGAAAAGCTGAGGTTAATTCATGGTTTTAGTAAAATCAGGGAAAGCCATTAGAAACGCCGCTACCCAAATATCCCTCGTCGTAAAGCGCTCTTCCCTCCCTCCCTCCCTCCCCTCCCCACCAAGATTATGCCAATACAGTGGTACCTCAAGTTACATACGCTTCAGGTTACAGACACCGCTAACCCAGAAATAATGCTTCAGGTTAAGAACTTTGCTTCAGGATGAGAACAGAAATCGTGCTCCGGCAACGCAGCAGCAGCAGGAGGCCCCATTAGCTAAAGTGGTGCTTCAGGTTAAGAACAGTTTCAGGTTAAGAACGGACCTCTGGAATGAATTAAGTACTTAACCTGAGGTACCACTGTAGTGCACATTTCCAGAGTTCTGTTTTCATCACTGAACAAACACATAATTTTTATTGTTGTTGTTATTTTGGTGGTGGCGAGGAGTCCTCTCTCTTCATCTCTCGTTCCCCCCAAAACCCTAGCCAGGAAGAAGTTTGGGGGCAAAGAAGTAAAAGGAAAACAGGGAATTTTTTTTTTTGACACTTTAGAGCAGCCACCCCCAATCTCGGCCCTCCAGATGTTTTGGGACTACAACTCCCATCATCCCTGACCACCGGCCCTGTTAGCTAGGGATGATGGGAGTTGTAGGCCAAAAATATCTTTTTGTGACTACAACTCCCATCACCCCTGATCACTGGTCCCATTAGCTAAGGATGATGGGAGTTGTAGTCCCAAAACATCTGGAGGGCTGAGTTTGGGTGATGCCTGCTTTAGAGCAAATTCTCTATTTGATCCTCCAGAGCAAAGATTAAACAAAAGTTGTGTTGTTTTTTTAAGGAGGGAATGGATTTCTTCAAGGTTCGAGGTTTACTTTAAAAAGCCTTGCAAAAATACAGCTTATGGGGCAAGGAGGCGGGCTAGTTCTAAACTACGGAACATGAAGGAACATTGACAGCGTGAGCCAAGGCACACTTACTTAAAAGCCATTGCCCTTGTAGTCAGGGGCGCTTACTTTGAGGTAAGTGTGCACAGGACTGCAGCTTAATAGAAGTTACGTTAGATATCTTTACTGGAAAGCCCTCCCCTTCGGGTTCCATCTTTTCTCTCAATTGCTTTTTAAAAAAAATTATTATGGTTCTTCAACGCTGCCAGTGATTTCATGTTTCTGCAATCCCATTTTATAGTTTTCTATTCCAGAAGTGAGCAAACTTGGATTTAGGGTGGGGGTCATAGCTGTCAACTTTCCCCTTTTCTTGCGAGGAATCCTATTCGGAATAAGGGAATTTCCCTTAAAAAAAGGGAAATGTTAACAGCTAGGATGGGGGTGGGGGAGGCAGCAGAACAGGATTAAAAGGAAGATCCAGCGCCAAAAATAGTCCCTCAATGACCACAAGTAGGATTTGAACCCAGCTCATCAGATAAAGTCTTTACTTTGAAGGTCACAGCTGCATTCTACATCTCACTCTTCCCTCTTGCTGGTCCTTGCGGGATCCAAAATTGAGGTCTCTCTCCATTGACCTTTCTCTGTTACAATTATTGAATAAGTTGCTCTAAAATTGGGAAAAAGAGGGGGCAGGGACCCTTGTGGTCTAGCAGCCTAGTCCCAAACATTTCTCCTTTCACCCCTTTTTCTTTCTTTCTTCCTTCTTTCTCCCTCCCTCCCTCCCTCCCTCTTTGCCAAGGGTCAAAGGGCACTAATAAAAATGCTGTTTCCCCCCCAAAGGCATTGCATCAGATCTCTCCCTCTACCCTGATCTCATATTAAGTAATTCCTTTGCTCTGTACATTTGTTGCAAGGTCTGAAATATTCATAACCTGCTTTATTTATTTAATTTTCAAAAAGCAGAATTAATAGGGGTCGAGGGAAGCCTTAAAATTATTAGAGCTCAATTGGAACTGACAAAGAAAAATAGGTTTCATTTTATAGAATTAAGCTATTTTTAGAAGCAAAAATTACTAAGCTTAATCATTCCTTTTTTCTTTTCCCAAGCTACGTCTTTCTTCCTTTATAAAAGTGAATTTGCGGGGGGGGGGGGGACAGCCCACTGTGGAATAATCTGTGCAGAACATGACAAGCTGTGTTTTGGGGTTGCGGGGGGAGGAGAGAGGAGAGATTGATGCATAATGTGCTTTTCCTCCTGGAAAACAAAGAACCTTCAGAGAATCTGCAAGCCAGGGATATTTGAATAATACAAAGAACGCCACAATTTTGTTAATTCTCTTTTTTTCTTTGGTGCTAAGTCTTCGGGAGCGATGAGGGGACAGCGGAATGGGGCGAAGAAGCAGCAAGCTAAAAACACACACACACACACCCACTAGCGAGAGATGCAGCAAGAGAGACGAGGCAGACTGGTTTAGTTAAATACAAACTGGATACTTTTAATAGAAAGCTCGGTACCAAATTGCAGTACAGACATCGAGGGGGCACTCCCACACAACATGGCATCTAAGTTACAAACCTCCTCCCAAGACCCTCTAACACATGCAAAGAAAAAGCAAAGAAGAACCACATACAACAACAGCGATGGCGGCAAGAGATGGAGGGTTAAAAAAAAGGAAAGGAACAGATTTGGGAAGAGTCGGGGTGGACAGCAAAGACTAAATGCTCCAAGGGATCTTAGAGCTCTTAGAAGAGCGAGTCAGTAATAAAATACAGGGGTACCTCGGTTCTCAAGCTCCTTGGTACTCAAACAACTTGGAACCCGAACGCTGCAAACCCGGTTTGTGAACTTTTTCCGGGAGCCAAACATGGTCCGTTTTGAGTGTTATACTTCCAATTTGAGTGTCATACTTCTATTTTGAGTGTTACGCTGAGGTCTGTCTGTTTTTGCTATTTATTTTGCATGCTTGCTTGTTTTTGCGGCTCTTTTTGTTTTGTTTTTGTGACAGTGCGGAACTCAGTTCAGCTACTGATTGTGTGACTGCAGTACATTGTTGATTGCTTTCATTTTATGGATCCATGGTCTCGTTAGACAGTAAAATGTTCAGTTTTAGGGGTTGCTTTTAAAACTCTGGAGCAGATTCACCCATTTTGGGAAAGCGCACCTTGGTTTTGGAACGGACTTTCGGAACGGATTAAGTTTGAGAACCAAGGTACCACTGTAATAATAATAAGAGCTAGTGACACAAGCAGATGTTGTTGTTTTGCAAAAAAAGAGTACCAACAAAAGCACCATGAGGACCAAGATGGTCGGCCGGAGCCCCTCTCCCTGCTGCCAACACGCCCCTCATTCACTCAAACACGGACACTTTGTTTGGTTTGTTATAATCTAGTAACCTTGATTGAACGAGTCCTCTGAAGAATCGCTGAAGGAAGACCCCTCTCCGGGCAACAAGCAAAACTGCGGCTTCCTGCTTGCCGTGGCGGCCAGTTTAGATTTGAGAGTCCTGGCGGCACAGATGCCCTTCTTGGCTGCCGCCCTGAGGCCTCCTCCGGCGATTCGGCCGCTCTTGGGGGGCACCACACCGTACAGGCTGGGGGGTCTCGTTCTGGAGCCGTGAGAAGACCACTCGTCCTTCAGGGATCCCTCGTCTTCCTCAGAGTCTGTATCTGCAGCCAACGTAATTAATTTGGTGGGGTGTTCAAAACAAGGTGACAGAATAATTTGCAGCGGGAGAAGGAACCCACCAGCTGCCCCAATCGGCTGGGGCATCCCAGACAGACGGGAGAGGTATAAATAGTAAAATTATTATTCCTCGCTTCCATTTGGCTGCACGCGATTAGAGAAGGCAAGGAGAACCTTGACTACCTATCTGTTGCGGGTGTGAAGCAAAATGTTCTTCAGGACCAACGCTTGGCTCCTAGATTGCTGAGGGAGTTGTGTTGATGCTACACACATCTGTATCCCACACTGTTCTAGTAATTTCTGTGAAAAACCACCACGTGGGGACACTGCATGGTTCTTTCACGTGCAAATGGTGGTCGATGGCGCCAATGTGGGGAGACAATGCCCCATTTTCTCAAACAATTCACGTGGCGGTACTGGAATGGTGTGGGATTCAGAAAGTTCAAAGAAGAAACTGCCCCAGCCCAGGAATGTATGAATGTTTAGGCAGTATATTTGTAAGCAAGGAACTTCTCCTTCACCTATACAGCGGAACCTCGGCTGTTGAGCGCTTCGGAAGCCGAACAATTCGGAACCGAACACCGACAACCCGGAAGTGAATGCTTCCATTTTCGAACGATATTCAGAAGTCAAACGGCTTCCGATGTGTGTTTCTCCATTTTTTCCAATGGATTTTGCCAACAGCCCTTTGATCCTCAATTGTCAAACATTTCGGAAGTCAAATGATCTTCCAGAACGGATTACGTTCAACAACCAAGGTTCCGCTGTAGAAGAAGAGTCTACAGAATTCAAAAGGGCAGCAATCGGGAATTCATGGCCCTGCGGACATTGTGGGACTCCAACGGCCACCATCTCTCAATATGAAGAACGTCAGAAGACCCGGCTGGAGCAGGACCCTGGCCCATCTCGTCCAGAATCCTGTTCTCACAGCGGTGAAGCAGGTCCCTGTGGGAAACCTGCAATCAGGGTCCGAGCACAAGAACAACTCTCCCCTCCTGTGGTTTCCAGCCAGTGGCTGGTAGCCATCAAGAGCCCTTTCCCCTCCGTGAATTTGTCCGATCCTCTTCTAAAGCTGTCCAAATTGGTGGCCATCCCTGCGTCCTGTGGGAAGGAGTTCCACAGTTTAACTGCCCTGCATGAGGAAAGACTTCCTTTTCTCTGTCCTGAATCTTCCAACGTTCAGCTTCCTTGAATGTTTTAGGGTTATGAGAGAGGGAGAAAATCGGTTGTCCTCTTTCTCCTTGCTGGGCATCATTCCTTAAACTTTTGTCGTGTCACTGTTGGGCCCTGCGTGGCTGGAGCTGCTGGGAAATGGAGTCCAATGACATTTGGAGAGCCGTTGGTCCCTCGCCGCAGCAGAAGAGGCAAGCCACGCGGCGCGGATTGTGGGATCAGCCTAAAGATCTCTCACGCCCTCCCCACCATGCTCTGAGAAGCACACAGGTAGAGACGGAAAGCAGCCTTTGTTTCTCACCACGGTTCCCCATTAGTGGGGATCCAGAGGCAAGATGGGGGCCGATTACCATTCAAAGTTCTCTCCAGCGTGCCAAATGCTGAACGGAAATCCATTGGACATCCTGATGGAACTCCTTTCTAAGATCCCTCTGGTCTGATCGTCCCTCGATCTCTTTGCCCCCACCCCTGTGGTGAAGCAGGACTCTGTCGCTGCCACTGTGAGCCTAGAGAAGTTGATCCAATATTCCCCAGCCTGGTGCCCTCCAAACGCTGACGGACTCCAGCTCCCATCAGCCCCGGCCATCATGGATCAAGGGGGCGGCCGTCCAAAAACATCCAGAGGGCAGCAGGTTGGATGAAGCAGGATTAAACCTTTGCAAAGCCCATCAGAAACGCAACCGCTGAGGAAGAGCAGAAATAGCCAAGTTACTTACTGTACGAATAACTGCTAGCTTCAGATATTGCTGGTGAAATGGATGCCTTCAGGTGACCCTTGAGCTTTAGCCCCACCTCCATCTTCTTCATTTTGGCAGCCATTTTGTTTTTACCTTCTTTGGGGTCTTTCAGGGAGTAGCTCAGCGTTTCGGCCAAGCTCCTCTTCTCGTCCCTGCCCAGCAAGGCCTCGTGGGCAGACGCGTATCTGCCGCCGTAACAGCCGCCATTTCTCGGCCTCCCCGCCGAGCCGTCGGAATACTTAAAAGGGGACTTCAGCTTGCTGTGCCTGCCGAGGGAGAGCGCTTTGTCAAGCTTGCTCACCAGCTGCTCCTGCTCAGACGCCAGCTTCTTCTTCTTAATCCTCAGCTGGCGAAAAAAAGGAGGAAATGCAACAGGGCACGGGTGAATTCATGGCACAGATGTCTCCGGTTTGGCCCTTCTGACTACACTGAGGTGACTTTTGAACTTTCTGCCTTCGGGACAACCTTTCCTCACTGAGGAACCCTTAGATGTCGGTCATGGGACCCAAGAGCATCACAAGGAATTCTGGGGCATGTACTTGGGCACACCTCATGCATGGTACCTGCCACTCCTACTGGACCTCGCCCAAAAACCCACATGGCCTGAGAACATCTACACTTTGCCAGGGAAGATGGGTAATGGTCAGCAAGGAGCCTTGTCCTCGCTGGTCCTGAATGGGGTAACTGTGCCCTTGCGGGACCAGGTGCGCAGCCTGGGAGTCATTTTGTACTCACAGGTGTCCATGGAGGCGCAGGTCAATTCTGTGTCCAGGGCAGCTGTTTACCAGCTCCACCTGGTACGCAGGCTGAGACCCTACCTGCTTGCAGGCTGTCTTCCCAGAGTGGTGCATGCTCTAGTTATCTCCAGCTTGGGCTACTGCAATGTGCTCTACGTGGGGCTACCTTTGAAGGTGACCCGGAAACTACAACTAATCCAGAATGCGGCAGCTAGACTGGTGACTGGGAGTGACTGCCAGGGCCATATAACACCGGTCCTGAAAGACCTACATTGACTCCCAGTACGTTTCTGAGCACAATTCAAAGTGTTGGTGCTGACCTTGAAAGCCCTAAACGGCCTCAGTCCTGTATACCTGAAGGAGCGTCTCCACCCTCATCGTTCTGCCCAGACACTGAGGTCCAGCGCCGAGGGCCTTCTGGCAGTTCCCTCTCTGCAAAAAGTGAGGTTACAGGGAGCCAGGCAGAGGGCCTTCTCGGTGGTGGCACTCACCCTGCGGAACGCCCTCCCAGCTGATGTCAAGGAAATAAACAACTATCTGACTTTTAGAAGACATCTGAAGGCAGCCTTGGTTAGGGAAGTTTTTTAATGTTTGATGTTTTATCATGTTTTTAAATATTCTGTTGGGAGCCACCCAGAGTGGCTGGGGAAACCCAGCCAGATAGGCAGGATATAAATAAATTATTATTACTGTCATACCTTTTTAATTGTTTCACTTTTTGTTGTTGTATGTGGTGGAAGCCACCCAGAGTGACTGAGGCAACCGAGACGGATAGACAGGGTTTAAATAATAATAAAAATTATTAACTACCAACCTCGCTGGAGAAGTTTGCCAGCACGTCCTGCTCATCCCAGCTGCGATTCCGTCCTCTCGGCTTCCCGCTCCTGCTCTCCACATCGTCCTCTTCGAGGATGAGGCCCCTGTGCCTTTTCCTGGTTCCTTCGCCAGCCTCAGAGTCTTCGGAGAGCAGCAAGGATTTGCTCAGCCTGGAAGCCAGATAGAAAATATTTGGTGACCGGATCTCCCTTTACCTTCCCTCGCAGGGTCACGGGAGACAAACGGTAGATCCCCCTTGGGATCTGGCGCTTTGGTGGCGACCAGTAAGAGTGACGGGAGGGCTGTGGCTAGAGAGTTCCTAAAAGCAAAGGTGCGGCAGTTATTTACGACATTCGTTACCTCCGGCGGGATGGGAAGTCGTGGAGACGTCGCTCTGTGTTTCTGCAAAGTTGAGGGCAAAAGGAAGGTAAAGGCTAGAGGCATAGAATAATTGAGTTGGACCCTTGCTGAAATTCACACTTTGCAATTGCAATGGTATTTCGTCTTACTTGATGGCAAAGATCATCTCCTTGTCAATATAGTCTTGTTACAGCCATAGAATCATATTGTGGCACCTTGGTTCTCAAACGCCTTGGTCCTCAAACGCCAAAAACCCAGAAGTGTCCCGGTTTTCAATAGTTTTTTGGAAGCCAAACGTCCGATGCGGCTGTTGGCTATTGTTTCCAGGCACCTGCACCAATCAGAAGCCGCGCCTTGGTTTTTGAACATTTCGGAAGATAAACGGACTTCTGGAACAGATTAAGTTTGGCGCTTTTGTTTTTGCTATTTATTTTGCGTTTTTAAGGCTCTTTCGGTTAGTTTGTTTTTGTGACTGTGTGGAACCCAGTTCAGCTACTGATTGATGGATTGTGTGACTGCAGAAATGGATAAAAGCCCCCCATCCAAACGACTGTCATCAGTGGAGGTAAGAAAAAAAAAGTAATTTTAATTTTTATCATCTACAATGTTGCCTTATTTATTTTACAGTACATTACATTGATTGTTGCTTTCATTTTATGGATCAATGGGCTCGTTAGACGGTAAAATTCATGTTAAATTGCTGTTTTAGGGGTTGTTTTTAAAAGTCTGGAACGGATTGATCCGTTGTGCATTCCCTTCTGTGGGAAAGCACGCCTTGGTTTTGGAACGCTTTGGTTTTGGAACGGATTAAGTTTGAGAATCAAGGTACCACTGTAAATAAAGAGTTGTGGGGTATCCCTGAAGGGTCCTTGAGTCCAAACCCCTGCAATTCAGGAACCTCAACTATAGCATCTCTGACAGATGGGGTGCCCCCTATACTTAGAAATCCCCAGTGGAGAAAAACCCGCTTTGTAGCGCTTTTTGTGGTTGTTACACAGAACGGAGCCCTTGCGTGCAATTTTGATTTCATCCTTTGCCTCTTTCTTTTTCCAGCCACTCTTGGGCACACTTCTTCAGAGCCTAGGGCTTGCCGATCAGAAGGTCGGCGGTTCGAATTCCCGCGGTGGTAAGCTGTTGCCAGATGGGGCCACCTCTCCAGCCCAGCTCCCCTGGCCAAGGATTCATCCCCAGACTTTTGCATAGCCCTAAACCAGGATGGGATGTGGGTGGCGATGTGGGTTAAACCACAGAGCCTAGGACTTGCCTATCAGAACATCGGCAGTTCCAATCCCTGTGATGGGGTGAGCTCCCGTTGCTTGGTCCCTGCTCCTTCCCACCTAGCAGTGCAAGTAGATAAATAGGTACCTCTCCGGCGGGAAGGTAAATGGTGTTTCCATGCGCTGCTCTGGTTTGCCAGAAGCAGTTTAGTCATGCTGGCCACATGACCCGGAAGCTGTCTGCAGACAAACGCCGGCTCCCTCAGCCTATAGAGCAAGATGAGCGCCTCAACCCCAGAGTAGTCTACGACTGGACCTAACGGTCAGGGGTACCTTTACTTTTACCTAAGGTGCTACTGGACAATTTTTTTATATATTTCAACTGCGTCAGACCAACCTAGCCACCTACCTGAATCCCCAATTATTTTGTCAATGGGGAGCTGGCTGTTGCAGCAAAGGAACAGGGGGCTCCGCCAGAGGCGTTGGTTTAGGGCACCCCGGGAGCAAAAATCCAAAAGGAGAGGTAAGCCTAATTCAATAAATTGTGCCTCAGGCAGAAGAAATTCTGCAGAAAATAAATAAATCACATTCTTGCAAATGTTATTCCAATCCAACTGCTTAAATTTAGCACAGCAGAACTCTGTTCTTAGCTAGCAGGGAGCAGCAAGACATTCTGCAGGGACCTTATTCATAATTAAGTTCAGCCACTCCCAGGACAGTATGTCCTTGGCGCTTTGAAACGGCAATTAAAAGTTCTCTGCTGAAACAATCATAATCTTGCACCATCAAGAACAGCTGATTCTCTGTTTATTTGGCTTTTGCTAGTCACAGGGGAGGGGCAAGGGGGACTCTGCTCTCCACCCCCCCCCCCGATATACCGAAATTGGGAAGGCCACAAGATGTTGAAAGGCAGTCTAGAAATATTGCAAATGAACAAACAACCCCTGCTCTGACTTTCAAGATTCCACCAGGCATTTACACACCTCCAGACTTTGAAAGTCTACAGAATCTCTCTCTCTCTCTCTCTCTCTCTCTCTCTCTCTCTCTCTCTCTGTACATAAATTCTCAAGATGTTTTAATTCAGCATTTGGTACCCATTGCTGAATCTGCACAGAATGGCTACAAACTATATATATTTCTGGGCCAGGATTATGTTCATAGGAGACCTGCCGCGGCCCAGGAATTCAGCAGCAGAGTGGCAGCTTGGAGATCTGAGGCCACATGAGCAGAGCTGGGCAATAGCTGGTTTTCAACACTGTGATATTATCCTCCACCAGGGCCAGGGCCTTCTTAGTGATGGCTCCGACATGGTGTAATGCGCTGTCCCATGAGATCAGGGCCCTGCAGGATTTAACCTCCTTCCGCAGGGCCTGGCTTTCGTTTGGAACTTAGCCTGATCTTGTATTCCCCTTCCTTCCCTCCCCCTCCACTTTATTGGATGGATTTCCCCCCTAAATTGATTTTTTGATTCTGAATTTGTTGTTACGTTTTATACTGTATTTTATGCTGTTTTTTGTTGCATCAATTAAGTATTTTAAATTTGTTGTTAGCCGCCCTGAGCCCAGTTTTCGGAACCAGGAAGGGCGGCGTATAAATAAAAATTTATTCTTAGTTATTTATTATTATCACCAGCTAAACATCGTGATGTATATCACTGTATCACAATGTCTGAAATCAGGATGGAGTTATGTGGAGTTATGTCTGGGGAGTCTTGAAACCCCTTTACTCCCTGCTATGTTTTGCTCCAGCCTGCGAGACAGAAGCTATCCTGAGACCCACCAGCAGTTTCTTTGCTTTGAAGGGGGGGCAGCTTTCCAAGCAAGATTCAGGTGCAAGGGGGCACTGGGGACACCTGCAAACTAAGGAGTAATTTATATAACGTACAACCCTATCTTACAAGATATGGGTTCAGTTCCAAGGGCTCCACATATACACAAAAAAGCACACGGTGTGTCCACCCACCATGTATTGGAGGGCGGGGTTCGGTTCCAAGGTCCACGCACAAAGGCATAATTGTATAAAAGCCACCAGAAAGAAACACACACACACACACACACACACACACACACTCCTACCTGTCCAGAGCAGGTTTTGCCCTCCACATTGCTTACTGGGCTCTGGAGTGTTTGCAAAAGAGGGTCCCAGGGATGCTCAAATAGCCCCCACACCTCTTTCCTGCAAGCAGATTCCCAGGCTCTTAAAAAGCCTTTTTTGTGGTGCATGTCCCCCCCCTTCTCCAATTATTTAGTTTTACCACCATCCTCACAAAGCTGCAATCATGTTAAGTACAGGCGAGTGTAAGTTGCAGGCCCTCTGCATATCATGCAATTGCATCTTACGGGGTGCGTGTATGTTTTCAGTTCCAAGACTCCTGCAAATACAGTCGTATCTTGGAAGTCGAACAGAATCCATTCCAGGAGTCTGTTCGACTTCCAAAACATTTGGAAACCAAAGCACGGCTTCTGATTGGCTGCAGGAAGCTCCTGCAGCCAACCGGAAGCTGCGGAAGCCCCGCTGGACGTTCAGCTTCCAAAAACAGTTTGCAAACCGGAATCGTCACTTCCGGGTTTGCGGAGTTCGGGAGCCAAAATGCTGGGGAACTAAGCTGTTCTAAAACCAAGGTATGAAACAGTGCATACTCACACACTTGGAACCGAAACCCTGTGCAAGCATTCGATGCCATCGCTAGATTTTGAGAGGCCGCCCAAGTTCCCGCGAGATCTTGCAGGAGCATCCCAGGCCCAGAGGGAGGAGAGCGGCAGGCTTGGCCCTGTCTGGGTGCCATCCCCACACTGAGCTTGAGGAGTTCCAGCCAGCCTTCAAGCCCATATATTTGAAATCTCACAACGTAAGTGCACATCAGATGCGGCCGTACTGCAGACATTCCCCTTTCCCTAGCAGTTCTTGATTATTTTAACGAATTTAAAATATATTGCATGCCGCCTTGAGGCCAGGTGTAAACACTCCAAATAAATGAATGAATCAATAGTCTTGAACGAAGTGGTATGGAATAGCGGAGGAGGAAGTAAAGGATCTGTGCAGCAACACACATGGATCTGGATGGCCAAATTTGGTATTCTGCCTTTAAGGAAATGGATAATTCCAGACCCTCTCGATGCAGAATGTGGCTTCTTTTAAGATTCCCATCATATTTGTCCACACAGACATATACAGCAGTACCTTGGTTCTCAAACGCCTTGGTACTTGAACAACTTGAAACCTGAACACTGCAAACCTGGAAGCATGTGTTCCGGTTTGCAAACTTTTTCTGGAAGCCAAACATACTCCGCTTTGAGTGTTACACTTCTGATTTCAGTGTTACGCTGAGATCTGTCGGTTTTTGCTATTTATTTTGCATTTTTGTTTTTGCGGGACCTTTTGTTTTTGTGACTGTGTGGAACACAGTTCAGCTACTGATGACTGATAGATTGTGTGACTGCAGTACATTGTTGATTGCTTTCATTTTATGGATCAATGGCCTCGTTAGCCATTCATGTTAAATTTCTGTTTTTGGGGTTGATTTTAAAAGTCTGGAACGGATTAGCACATTTTGCATTCCTTTCTATGGGAAAGCACGCCTTGGTTTTGGAACGGACTTCCGGAACGGATTAAGTTTGAGACCCAAGGGACCACTGTACACATCAAACAGACTTACACAAGCCCCAGATAGCAGCAATTTCCCCATGTTTCCCAAACCAGCTGAGCAGACGAACAGTGGACAGGGTTACAAAGAGATGGAGATTTGCGAAGAGACACTGGACAAACAGCAAAAGAGGAAGAGGAGGAGAGAGAGACCGAGGGAGAGAGCAGGAGCTGAGCACCAACACTGCCTGTTAAGCCCTTGGCAGAACCATTAAGGCTCCGTCTTGGCAGAAGACTCAAGGAAAGTAAGAACAGCCCTGGTTCACCATGTCCAAGCAGGATCCCTTAAAACCGCTGCACTTCTAATATGTCCCAGACTCCTGAGCAGAGGCGAAGCAATTTTTAAAAAAATCCTCCATTAGGGAGCGAAGACGGAAGCAAAAGAAGAATCAGTGCCACGGACAGGACCCAGGAAGACCCAGGGATCTTCTACACAGATCTACAATGGCGACAGTGCGCAGAGGCCATTGCCAGGATCAGGGCCCCACAAATAAGCAAGCGGCCTTGTCTCGTGTGCTACTCTGCTGTTCAGCTACCAAAACAACTTTTCTTCCCACCCTGCTTTGCTTATTCAGAGTTCCCTCCATGCGTGGCAGCAGCCCAACCCTTTCTGCCGCATTCTGCGGCCACAAGCCATGGGCGCCTTGCGCGGCAACCCTCCTCTGAGATGCATGCACCTGCCGACTCAGCCCTGCGCTGGAAGAGAGCGTGTGTGTGCGCGCAAGAGAGAGAGAGAGCCGAAGAGACCCTGCTGCCCACGGCTTTCCCCGCAGTCCAGCCTTACTTTCCGCTCCTGCTGTCCCTCTTCCCTCTCTCCATAGGGGGCGGCACTGCGCTCGGTCCATGCTTCCTCTTCCTGGGCCTTCCTGGGCCTCGTCTGGACAAGCTTCTACTTTTCTCGTCATGCTTTTCCCTTAAAAGAAACCACAGGCTGGGCTGTTAACCAAAAGCGACACAGGCATCAAAAATAAAATAAGTCGTCAAAGAAAGAGAGGGAGAAACGGGAAGGAGACCGCCAAAAGCCAGCTAGATCCATCACCAAACATCTAAAACTGCCCTACGCTCAGATCTGACGCCTCCAGGAAGGCCACCGCGAATCCAAAACGTGGAGAGCGCTCAAGGCCATATCCACGATCATGTCCTGCTCCCGACGTTTTTGCAAAGCTCAGTTCAAAGCACACCGATAACAGATGCCACCAAGAGGAGAACGAGGAAAGCCAAGGAGGAGAGTCTAGGGACAGCGGCGCCAACCAGGCAGCCCTGGGAGGCCGTAGGGGGGCTCCTCCGCGGCAACTTACTCTGAGTCTCTCCGCCGCTGCAGTTTCACCAGCTCGCGCTGCTTCTCCTTGTACCTCCTCTGCAGCTCGGCCAGCCTCATCCTGAAGTCCAGCTCCATGGGATCCATGTTCTCGATGGCCGACTTGATGGAGTGCATCTGAGAGGAGCAGGGTTGGGGATGCGGCAGGAAGGGAGGCGGGGAAGGAGAAGGAGAAGAAGAAGAAGAAGAAGAGAGGATAGTGAGGGCAATGATGAGAGAGCAGCTCAGAAGACAACACAGATTCATCTGGAACTCAAGATAATAATAGTAGTAGTAGTAATACATTTTTATTTGTATCCTGCCCTACCTGGCCGAAGCCAGGCTCAGAGCGGTTAACATCATAAAAACAACACGGCCTCGGCCCAGTAGACCTGAAGGAGCGTCTCCACCCCCTTGTTCAGCCCAGACACTGAGGTCCAGATCCGAGGGCCTTCTGGCGGTTCCCTTGCTGCGAGAAGTGAGGTTACAGGGAACCAGGCAGAGGGCCTTCTCGGTAGTGGCACCCACCCTGTGGAACGCCCTCCTATCAGATGTCAAAGAGAACAACAACTTCCAGATGTTTAGAAGACATTTGAAGGCAGCCCTGTTTAGGGAAGCTTATAATGTTTAATAGGTTATTGTATTTTAGTGTTTTATTGCAAGTTGCCCAGAGTGGCTGGGAAAACCCAGCCAGATGGGCGGGTTATAAATAATTTTTTTTTATTAATTATTATTATTATTATTATTATTATTATTATTATTATTATTATTATTACTACTGCCACCACCCGATGCCTCCCCCATCGGCACCTTTAAGAGCCAAGTCAGCTGCAAAGAATCCCTCACCGGTTCGTCTTTCTTCTGCATCCAGCTGTACTTTTTGTTGGGATCCAGTTCCCGGGGCAGGCGGATGTTTTTCAAGCTGTCCATGAAGGGGTTCGAGAGGACTTCCATGAGCATTTGAGTGCTGGCAGCTAGCAGGCTCTCCAGGGTCGGGCGGGTGGCAAAGCTCTCCAGACCTGCTTGAGAGGCAGTTTGGGCTTCGGTTAGAAGGATGGAGAAGTCTCAGGTTCACAGGGGGGGGGCAGCCCTAAGCCACACACACGTAACACATAATGGCCTGGTTCGGATGAAACAGCCAGATCATGACTTGGCTGTCTGTTGCGAGCCTTTGCTCCGATTCCCTCTCTCAACTCTCCTGGGTTTGGGACACGACTACAGTTTGGCAACAAACCAAGAACTGGAAACTGGCTTCAAAGCACAAATGCATGGATTTTTTTGGGGGGGGAGTGGACCACAGGGAGAACTTCCTATCCCCTTCTCATAGCTCTAGAACCCAGGTTCATTCAGTAGAGCTAAATGGTGGGCTTCTTCTGTTATGTATTGAAGTTCTCACCCTGGGCCAGCAGGGGGATTCTGTAGATAGTTCAGGTCCACATATGCAAATAAGGGATTGAAAGTGGCGTTCAGTGATTGGATAGTTACAGAAAATGGTTACTGTTGCGTTCTAGTGGAGCTCTATATAAGCAGGCTGGCTGAACCCTTCAGTTCAGTTCTGTTCTGGCCAGTGAATAAACAAGAGCTGTTTGAAGAATTGCTGTGTCGTCTGATATGTTCACCCACACCTTAACATCTTCAACCATGGCAGTGGATTCCACAGCTTCCGTACGAAGGTGTAGGGGTGGCCACTCACATGCGCAGGTTTAGAAGAGGTTCTTGGGTACCACAATGCACAAAGGCACCAATGGCTACCAGCTGCAGTTACTACAGTCTACCTCCACTGCTGGAGACAGCGTGTCTCCGAAACACCAGGGACTGGGAACTACAGGTGGGGAGAGAGAGAGCTGTTGAGCTCAGGCGTTGCTTGTGGGCATCTCCTGTGAGAACAGGAAGCTGGTCTAGGTGGGCCCCTGGCCGTTCTGAGAAAACTATAGTTTGAGAAAGCCGTAACTCAACTAGTTCAGCAGTAAGAGCAAATCATGGCACAGGGTGAACCAACAGTCAAGAGGGGGCCCAAGGAGAGCAATCACAACCCCCCCTGAAATCTTAGCTAAGGAATCCCTGGCAGATGGCCTTCCAAGCTTTGCTTAAAAACCTCCAAGGAAAGATACCACCTCTCTTGGGAGTCAGTTCTACTGTCAAACGACTCTCTGTGTCAGGAAGTTATTCCTAATGTTTAGTTGTTCCTTGTAAATTGAGTACATTGGTTTCTGGAGCAGCAGAAAACTAGCTTGCTCCACACAGCAGTCCTCCAGATATCTGAAGGTGGCTCTCATGTCAGCTCTCAGTCGTCCAGGCTAAACATATCCAACTTCCTCGTAAGGCTGTAGAGCGCATGTGTCTTTGAGCATAGCCTCTCCAGTTCCTTGCACTGACCCAGGCCTTGTTCCTGAGCAGGACCCCCAAATGCAGCTTGCCTTCAAGAGGAGCCGTGGCTCAGAGGCAAAAAAATGTGCTTTGCATGATGCAGGACCCCCTCCCCAGTTCAACCCAGTTAAAAAGCATCTTGGGCAGCTGGGAAGGAGCAAGACCCTTGCCTGTGATTCCGGAGTCTGCTAAGTCAGAGGAGGCAATCCTGGCTAAATGGACTCTGCAAAGAGGCAGCATCAGAAACTCATTCAGCTCTAGGAGGCACCAGTCAAAGCTCATGCATGTTTACCAAGACTGAGGTCCTGCAATGTTCAGCTAGCGCCTTGCCCTCTGTGCCTTTGTCTCTCTCAGTTAAGTTGTGGGTGAACATATCAGACAACACAGCAATTCTTCAAACAGCTCTTGTTTATTCAGAGGCCAGAACAGAACTGACTGAAGGGCTCAGTCAGCCTGCTTATATAGAGCTCCAGTACAACGTTACTGTAGCAACTTTCTAAAACTATCCAATCACTGAACGTCACTTTCGATCCTTCATTTGCATAACTATCTACAGTATCCCCTGCTGGCCCAGGGTGAGAACTTCAGTACATAACACTCTCTCTCTCTCTCCAGCGCAAGGAACGCAGCCCTCTGCCCCCCCCAAAACCCACCTTCTGCCTCCTGCCTCCTCTTCTCCAGCTCCAGCTCGGCGATTTCGCTCAGCAGCGTGATCCCTTGCAGGAAAGTGTGTTCCGGCGACAGGCTAGAGGACACCTCCAGGTTCACCACCGCCTCTTGGGCAACGCTGTCGCCCACCAGCAGAGGGCACACCTGGGGCAACTCGGCCGCGGCCACCAGGGCATTCATCCCGGCCAGGGGGTCTTCCGGCTTGATATCCAGGGCTGAGACGAGGCAGGAGACCGGCTCGCTCCCGCAGCAGGGCCTCTCCGGGAGCGGCTCCTCTTCCGGAACGAGGACGGGGAATTCCCTTCCCTGCGGAGAGCGGATGTGAGGCAGCTCCAGGGACAGCGATGGCTCCTCCGCCTGCTCGGCCGGCCGGCGCAGCAACGCGCCTTCGTAGTCGACGTGGATGGGGCAGGTGTCAGCGTCCGCAGCCTCCACTTGGCTCTCCAGATCTGCAGGACAGGCCATCGCTTCGTACACAGGCTGGCAGTCCCGAAGAGCTTCTGCTTCTTCTTCCTCCTCTTCCTCTTCCTCTTCTTCATGCCTCAAGCTGCTCAAGGCCTTGCCGTGGCACATGAGGAGCCCTCGGCCACCCACGTCCTGGAGCGGGCGAGCCACGGAGGCCGCCAGGTCCAGGGCTCCCACGTCCTGCTTGCAGATGTCCCCCTCGTGGTTTGCGTCCAGCTCCAGCTCCGTCTTCACTCGTTCTTCCAGAGGTTCCTCCTCCTCCTCTTCTTCTTCCCCCTCCTCCTCTTCATCCGCCCGCATGGGCTTCACAATTTTGGATGGGGAGAGGTGGGTGGGCTTGATCTCCGGGGAAAGGGCCAGGCCCTCGGGGTCCCCAGCGGGCAGCGGGACATCGGGCGCCAAGCCATCTGCGTCCGAGGCGGCCGTTGGCTGGAGGAGGTATGGGTAGTGTCTTCTGAAAGAAGCCGGGAGGGCCTGGTATGGGTATCCCGAAGGAATCTCTGCAGGGTCAGGGAGAGAGAAACTGGGGTCATGGGCAGAAAGCAAAGAGGAGGCACAAAGACCCCCTGCCCTACAGACAAATATGGCTGACATATCTCAGCTAAAGCATCATTGACACATGGCCACCCAACCTTTAATTACTATCCCCTGGCCAGAAAAGAGAGTCCATGTCTTGTTTAACCGTCATGAATAGTTCCAGACACTCATGCACCTGTAATTTATTGACTTCGGTTTTATTTTACGCCTGCATTTGTTCTACAGAGATCTGTAACTGTACAGGGGCTATGCACATTGTCATCAGATCCTGTGCGAGAACTCTCGTATTTTGCAAAATCTTGTACAACCTTTTTCTGAAAATGAATAAAATTACTGCAAGAAAGGGAGGAAAGAGTCCCTTTCTTCCCAAGGGAGAAGAATTGCTTTATTTATTTATTTATTTATTTATTTATTTATTTGTTTGTTTGTTTGTTTGTTTATACATACCCCGCCCATCTGGCTGGGTTTCCCCAGCCACTCTGGGCAGCTTCCAACACAATATTAAAATACAGTAATGCATCAAACATTAAAAGCTTCCCTAAACAGGGAACATTGGCCTGGGTCTTGCTGCTATATACCTGCTGGGGTTGACAAGGCATATGACCCTCACCTGAATCTCATTTAACTCTAAAGCAGACCTGGAAGGTTTTCCTTAATTGCGCCCAACAAGAAGCCAGGATTCAGGACATGGGCCATTTTTCAAAAAGACCGGCAATTTTCTAACACTTCTGTTTGCAGAAACAGGCTTGAATGTGTGTGAGAGGGGTGAGAAGGGTTTGGCAGAGGACTGCAGAAGTTTCAGCTGTTTTAAATGTAATTCATCAATCGATTAGATGGGGGTGGGGAGAAAGCAAATACTTCCTTAAGAAGCACCCACATTGTTTTTCGTTAAGGCATGCGTTGAGATCACCTTGCCCCACATCTGCCCCCTGGGCTGCTTTGATTGGCAGAATTGCTCCTATAATACTTGTTCTGCATTTGCAAGAACTCAATTGTTTAGTGTGGCAGACCCTACAGCCTGACACTCCCTGCCTATTGACAATGTTATAGTGAATTGTTGTCGCTTGTCTTCCCTTCCCCCACTGCCCTGCTCACAGTTGTGATGAATATTCCTACCTTAGGAATGGTCTGTGTCACCATTAAGAAAAGGAGGTCGGAAGAGGCCAATATAGATGTAGAATGTCCCTGGATCGAGGGACTGTTCTTCTTTAAGCTCTCAAAGCTCTTAACCTAGCTCAAGGTTATACCTGAGGTATACCAGAGTACAGTGGTACCTCGGGTTAAGAACTTAATTCGTTCTGGAGGTCTGTTCTTAACCTGAAACTGTTCTTAACCTGAAGCACCACTTTAGCTAATGGGGCCTCCTGCTGCTGCTGCACCACCGCTGCACAATTTCTGTTTTCATCCTGAAGCAAAGTTCTTAACCCAAGGTACTATTTCTGGGTTAGCGGAGTCTGTAACCTGAAGCGTCTGTAACTCAAGGTACCACTGTATACCTGAAGGAGCATCTCCATCATTCAGCCCAGACTCTGAGGTCTAGCTTCGAGGGCATTCTGGCAGTTCTCACTGAGAGAAGTGAGGTTACAAGAAACCAGGCAGAGGCCCTTCTCGGTGGTGGCACCCGCCCTGTGCAATGCCCTCCCATCAGATGTCAAGGAACAACTACCTGACTTTTAGAAGACATCTGAAGGCAGCCCTGTTTAGGGAAGCTTTTAATGTTTGAAGTTTTATTCTGTTTTTAGTGTTCTGTTGGGAACCACGCAGAGTGGCTGGGAAACCCAGCCAGATGGGCAGAGTATAAATAATTTATTATTATTATTATTATTACTACTACTACTACTACTACTACTACTACTACAGTGGTACCTCGGTTTACGAACAGTCCTGTTTACAAACTATTCGGTTTACGAACTCCACAACGAACTCCGGTTTGCAGACTTTGCCTCGGTCTGGGAACGTAAGCCGAATGATGGAAGGCCTCATTAGGGAAAGCGCGCATCGGTTTAAGAACGGATTTGGTTTAAGAATGAACTTTAGGAATGGATTAAGTCCGTAAATCAAGGTACCACTGTATTATGATGTTGTTGTTGTTGTTGTTGTTGACCTCTGAACTAAGCCAAATGTTTAACTGATAGCTCATCAATGGAAAAACAAGACTTTAGAGCGGTCTTGCCCCAAAATGGATACAAGACATTCTGTTTTGGCGACCACAACCTTGGTTTGAGGAGCCATTTGGTGTCTATCTTATAGGTTTCTCCTGCTGGGTCTCCCCTCGTTCTGCTTCGCCCTCGGGGTCCTGCGTCGCATGAGAACCCCAGCCGCACATTTTTCACATGCCGATGACTTCTGAGCAGTGGAGAGGGAGTCTTTTTGGGGGGGGGTGGAGAGCAAGAGAAAGCTAAGGAAGGAAGAGGCGAAGACAAGGACGCCGGGATCAAAGTGCAAGGGGGCTCCCTGCCCGGGTTTGGGCTCCCTTACCTGGGAACAAAGCCTGGTATGGACTGGAGGCTTCTTTCTCCATCTCCTTCTTCTCGGCGCCATCAGGCTCCTCCTCTTCCTTCGGGGGGATGGCGGGGGCCGGGGGCGGAGAAGCGGGGGGCGGGCTGGAAGGGTGGGAGATGGGGGTGGCAGGGTAGGAGTAGGCCGGCTGCAGCGGGGTCTCCTCCATCTTCTGGATCACCTCTGCCTTGAGGACGGGCACAGGGGATGCCCTTGGGGACAGGGCAGGGGGGCTTCCGGCCTTGCTGTAGGAGGCAGAGGTGCTGGGCGACAGGACGGGGGGCTTCCGGCGCAGGAGGCCCGAGGCAGAGGTGGCGAGGCCGGGCTTGGCGCCCTCCAGATTCCGCTTGGACATCTTCTCCTCCATCTCTGCCCGCTGCTCACTCGCTTTTAACCTCTCCTGCACAGGGGGAGGGAGAGAAGGGTGCAAAAGAATGATTAAAGGTAAAGGGACCCCTGACCATTAGGTCTAGTTGTGGATGAATCTGGGGTTGTGGCGCTTGTCTCGCTTTATTGGCTGAGGGAGCCGGCGTACAGCTTCCGGGTCATGTGGGCAGCATGACTAAGCTGCTTCTGGCAAACCAGAGCAGTGCACGGAAACACCGTTTACCTTCCCGCCGGAGCGGTACCTATTTATCTACTTGCACTGATGTGCTTTCGAACTGCTAGGTGGGCAGCAGCAGGGACCGAGCAACGGGAGCTCACCCCGTCACGGGGTTTCGAACCGCCGACCTTCTGATCGGCAAGTCCTGGGCTCTGTGGTTTAACCCACAGTGCCACCCGCACCCGTATTTGTATATATAGCTCACAATAAATATAGTGCACTGAAGAACCTGGAACTCTGAGCATTTCTGCTAAAGCGCCGTGAAGAATTCACGACATGAAGCTGGCAGGCCAACCTTCAAGCAACAACCTGCCCAACCAGGGGCCTGTTTTGGATTGCATCGCCGGTGGTCAAAAGCAGTCGGGGACAGTGGGAGTTGATTCCAACATTGAGGGGGCACCTTGTTGGGCAAAGCCGGTTCCTTCCGCTTCGGAAAGGAGAAAACTCTGGTGCGGTTAGGGCCTTTGGCGTCGCCAGAGCGGGTTGCCAGTCTTGCCCCTGCGCTGGGGGACTTACCACCAGCTGGGCGCTGCGGTGGAGCTCCATGGCGTGGGCGGCTTGCTGCTGCAAGATGTACAGCTCGTGCTGGCGTATCAGCTGCTGGTGAGAGAGGAGCTGGAGCTGCTGCGCGTGCTGCAAGGAGCTCCTCACCGGGGGGTACATGGCAGGCCAGAGAGGCGGCGCACGCTCCATCAGCTCTGCCGCTGTGGAGAGAGACAAGGCAGACAGGAAGTCACAACACCGCCGCTACTCAAAAAACAACAAAACCACAACATGTTCATAGAAGCATAGAGCTGGGAGGGTCATCCATTCCAAACCCCTGCAATGAGACCTGCAGGTTTAGGGCACAATACAAATTCAATAAATAATGAGGATGAGGATGTGGGAATTGTTTGCCAAAAGCGGGACTCAAACCCACAACCCTGAGATGAAGAGTCTTGTGCTCTGCCAACTGAGCATTCTCTCCCTCGGGACCCAAAGGACCACAAACCATTGCTTTCCCCTGCATCTGACCACACTTTTTTTTAAAAAAGTACCTTTATCCAAATCTTTATCTCCTCCACCCCAGTGGGCCAGCTCCTACAGGAATCACTGACCTGTCAATCAACTGATGTCACGGTGTCTGGTAGGTGGGTGATCTGACCTGCCTGTCAAAGCCGACCCACAAGAGGTGGCAAGAGGGCTCAACCCTACACTTCTTGCCTGCGGATCTCATCACGAATACGGGGACGCCGCAGGGGTGCATGTTGAGCCCGCTTTTATATATGCTCTATACAGCTGACTGTGCCCCCAAATACCCCAGTAATAAGATCATTAAGTTTGCAGATGATACAACGGTGGTTGGTTTAATCACGGTTGGAGAGGGGGAGGTGGCCTATAGGAAGGAAGTTGAGCAGTTGGGGGAGTGGTGCAGGAAAAACAACTTACTCCTTAACTTAAAGAAAACAAAAGAGATTATTGTGGACTTTAGGAAATATATATTGAATATTCAGCCACTGATTATTGAGGGGAAGTGCATGGCACAGATCTCGGTGTTTCAATTTCTGGGAATGGAGTTGAGAGATGACCTAACCTGGGGAGAAAACAGCAAAGACCTGATGAAGAGAGCACAGCAGAGGTTATATTTTCTGAGAATCCTCCGGAAAAATAATCTCTCCAAGGACCTGTTGATGGCATTTTACCATTGTACTGTTGAGAGTGTACTAGCTTATGGTCTGTGTGTGTGGTTTGGGAGCTGCACGGTCGGGGAAAAAGCAATGCTGTCCAGGGTTGTAAAGACTGCAGAGAGAATAATTGGGTGCCCTCTTCCCACCTTGGATCAAATCTACGCTTCCATGTGCCATAAGAAAGCAGCAGAGATAGTGCAGGATAGTGCGCACCCCAGAAATTATCTCTTTCAGCTTCTGCCTTCTGGAAGAAGGTCCAGGGTTATAAAGACTAGGTAGGACCAGCCGCCTGAGAAACAGTTTCTATCCAAATGCAATTTTGGTTTTAAACACAGTGTCAGGTAGTCTCTATGGGAGTATATTGTATTTAATTATGGGGTATCAGACTTTTTAGGGGGCTAACCAGGCTGGGGTAGCAGGCTTGTTGGTTTTTGAATGTCCGATGTCGATTTTTTCAATTTCATTGTTCTGCATGGGACAACGACAATAAAGATTATCGTATCGCATCTGATAAACAGAGGGCTCAATCATTCTGCCTGCAGGGATCTGCTGGGCACAGAGTTCCCTGCAGGATTGAACTCTGCCCATCAGTGATGGACAGCTGAACGAGGTTAGGGAAAACATGGCCTTAGGGCCAAGCTGGAAGAAAGGGAAAGAGCCATGGCTTGGGCCCTGGGCTCTTGAGGGTGAAGGTAGTTCTAGCATCCCAAAAGCTCCTCCATCCCAGAAAAGAGCCTTTCAAGCCATCCCTCCTGGCTTAGGTACTCACCAAAGTGCGGCAGGTGCTCGCTGGGGATCACGACAAGCTGGCCAGACTGAGGGTCCCTGGCAAACTGGTAGGCGGAAGGGAGCGCTCCCCCCATGCCAGCGGGGAAGCCGGGAGTCATGCCCTGGTGCAACGAAGGGTGGCCGAGACCTAAGAGGAAAAGGACTAGAGATTACTATATGTGGGGCTGCCTTGGAAGACGGTTCAGAAACTTCAGCTGGTGCAGAATTCGGCGGCCGGGTTGCTCACCGGGCCAAGACGGCTTCAGCATATTACACTGATCCCAGCCTGACTGCCCTGGCTGCCAATCAATTTCCGGACCCAATTCAAAGTGCTGGTTCTGACCTATAAAGCCTTAAACGGCTCTGGACCACAATTCTCTCAAGGGTGACCTCTCCCCATCTGAACCGCCCCAGACCCTGTGATCACCATCCAAGGCCTTCGTGTGCCTCCTCCGCAGGAGGTCCAGAGGGTGGCAACACGAGAACAGGGCCTTTTCTACGGTGGCTCCCCATTTGTGGAAAGCTCTTCCTCTCGAGGCTCTCTTGGCGCCTTCACTACGTATCTTGAGGTGTGAGGAGAAAACCTTCCTCTTCTCCCAGGCCTTTGGCCACCATAGATTCCGGCGTATTAGACGACTGGGCGTATAAGACAACCCCTCAAATTGGCAGTGCCAATTTGGGGTTTCGTCTTATACATCCAGTTGTATACACTGGGCAGGAGGGAGCCACCCGCCTCCCGCTGCTGCTTCGGAGGTAGTACCCGGCATATAAGACAACCCCCGACTTTTTAACCTCTTTTCCCGGGTTAAAAAGTTGTCTTATACGCCGGAATCTATGGTAATTAAACCATCTATGGGGAGTGGCGGGTGGCGCTGTGGGTAAAAGCCTCAGCGCCTAGGGCTTGCCGATCAAAAGGTTGGCGGTTCGAATCCCCGTGGCGGGGTGCGCTCCCGCTGCTCGGTCCCAGTGCCTGCCAACCTAGCAGCTCGAAAGCACGTCAAAATGCAAGTAGATAAATAGGTACCACTCTGGCGGGAAGGTAAACGGCGTTTCCGTGTGCTGCGCTGGCTCGCCAGATGCAGCTTTGTCACGCTGGCCACGTGACCCGGAAGTGTCTCCGGACAGCGCTGGCCCCCGGCCTCTTAAGTGAGATGGGCGCACAACCCTAGAGTCTGGCAAGACTGGCCCGTACGGGCAGGGGTACCTTTACCTTTTTATGGGGAGTGGGGGGTATTGTTTAAGTCTGTTACTATGCTATGCATTTTTGTGTTTATACCGTATTGGCCTGAATATAAGCCACAATTTTTTCAAAATTCCGACCGTGAAAAGTTAAAGTGTGGCTTAAAGTCGCGACCTTACAAAAATTGGCTTTTACGATATCACTGCTGAAACAGACATACGGTAAAATGGAACAGGGGTGAGTGCCTGCGGAATTTTAAGGGACCAGCTTATATTCAGGTATTGTCTTTTCTTCCTTGAATTTTAAAGGTGTGGCTTATATTCATTTGCGGCTTATATTCAGGCCAATACGGTATATTGCAAACCGCCCTATGATCTTCCAATGAAATGTGGCTTATAAGTGAATGAAGGAATGACCTGGCTCCCAGTCTTTGGAAACAGCTGTCCAGGAAACTGCTCCAGGTGAGGCCTTCACAGATTATTTGCCCAGACGGATACTGCCCCTCCCCACAAGAGCGGAGACCTTCTGCCAGCCCACCCACCTGCCCCTCAAGTTCGGTAGGTGCCGGTCCAATCCTGCAATCCCGCCAGCGAGAGGAACCCCTGCCCCGCAGACTCACCGTAGGGATGTCCCGCCAACCACATGGAGGAGCTGCTGGTCCTGGGCAGCCACGGGTGAGTCGCTAGGTGGGGCGCGGGGTCAGCTGACCACCGCCCTGAGCCAGTCAAGGGGGGGCCCCCAGTCACCATGAGGTTGGAGTTCAAACCGTTCGCAGTGCAAGCGGCAGGATGTATCCGCGCGAAGTCAGCCAGCTCTTTGCTTTCTCTAAGGGGAGGAAAGACGATGGAAAGGATTAGGAGCGAGGGCAGCCTTTGCCAACCTGGTGCCCACAAGTGTTTAGATTATAACTCCCATCAGCTGCAAGGGCTCCACAGCTATTCTAGGCTGCATCAGCAGAAGTATATAGTCCTGATCAAGGGAAATCATACCACACTATTCTGTCTCGCTCAGACCACGTCTGGAAGCCTGTGCCCAATTCTGGGCACTACGTACATCTTCCCCTGGGCACACGCTCAGCCCAAGAATTTGCTTTCAGTTCCACAGTCCCGACACACCCATAAATATCCGTTCTATGCAACCCTAAGCTGCCCAAATTGGGGGTGGGCTGGCTTTTTTGTTGTTTTGTTGGGGGGGGGGTCAGAGTAACTGTAGACACTTTCTGCCCTCTTGTTATAAAGTGCCGGGAAGTGTCATTATGTGGTACCAAATTAATCATAACCACAGCTTAAAATGCATTATGCTATTTTTAAAAAACAAAATCTGAATTTCAAGTTCCACATTTATTTATTAAATGTATATTCTGACCACCTCCCAAAGTAGCCCAGGGCAGCAAAACACAAGTGATAAAATAGTGAAAGTATCTTTGAAACTTTAATGCACTGGTATACTGGGGGTGTATTATAGAGCTGACATTTATTCAAAGGCACAGGAATTAAACTAAGAACATAAGGCTTTGGGACTCCCTCCTTAGAGAGGCCAGACTTGCTCCCTTCCGCTGGCAGGCAAAGATTTTTATTATTATTATTCTGGCAGTCCTGTGGGAACTGACTGCTTTTTAAGGAAAGAGCTTTGCTGTTATATTATCTGTATTTTAACAAATCTGGTTTTTGTATTGCTTTAACCCCCACAGGTAGCTTAATTGCTCGTTAACATTAACCTTTTACATGTTCTCATCTATATGTGTTTCATTTGCCTTTGTTTAAATTTTTGTGAGCTGCCTTGAGTCCAATTGGGGGGGGAGGCGGGATATATATGAATAAGAAGAGGAGGAGGAGCAGGGAAGAAAAAGGAAGAGGAGGAGGAGGAGGAGGAGGGGAGAAGGAGAAGGAGAAAGAGGAGGAGGAGGAGAATAAGAGAAAGAGAAAGAGAAAGAGAAAGAGGAGGAGGAGGAGAATAAGAGAAAGAGAAAGAGAAAGAGGAGGAGGGGGAGAAGTAGGAGGAGGAGAGAAAGAGAAAGAGGAGGAGAGAAAGAGAAAGAGAAGGAGAGAAAGAGAAAGAGAAGGAGAGAAAGAGAAGAAGGGCGAGAAGGAGGAGGAGAACAGACCAGAGAGATCCCATCTAGTCCAGCATCCTGTTTTCCACAGTGGCCAACCAGATGCCCCAGTCGGAAGCCCCAAAACAGGACAGAGGGGGCAACACCTCATGTTTCCCAGAAGCAGCAATTTAGCGGCAGGTGCATTTCCACCACCCCCATTCAGTTCCTCCTCCGCCCACCAAACGGAGAAATGGAATTGTGAAGAAGCCGCCCAGCAGCCGCCCTCCATGCCCAGGTCTTCCCGGCAGTCCACCGTTCCCAGAACCCCAGCTGCCGAGCAGCTCCCCCAAGCGCAACCTGCGCTCCACGCAGCCCACCCACAGGGGCGTCACCTGAGGAGCTTCTCCTGGTCTCGTTCCAGACGACTCGCCAGGAGGTGGCTGTCTCGGTGGCGTGGGCGGTCGTCTCCACAGTCCTCACTGGAGCGTCCGTGTCCTGGAAGTCACAAGCAGAGGACAGTTGGCAAGAGAGCAAGATTAACACCGGGGGTGCTGAGGTGGGTGCTGAGCGCTCTAGTTCCGCCCCGCTCCCACAAAACTGCAGTTCCCAGGGTTCTTTGTGGGAAGGCCATAGCAGAGCACAGAAGGGCCAACTTATGGTGCAAATCTATGTCCTGAGAGAGCCACTTCCACCTGGAGAGGAGGTGTGGTTGCGGGCTTCACGCCCGGCCTCCGCACAATTGGGGGAATCCCCAGCAGCGTCACCTCCTGGCCAGCCAATCGGCTGGCTCTGGGGGCGTGGCCTGCCCTATTTAATGCAGGCACGGCTGGGGATCTCCCTCTTTTGCCACCTACCAGCTGTTCCTGTTTCCCACCCTCCTGCCCTATAAGGTTTTCGTTCCTTGACCTTGCTATGGACCTTGGTTGGTCGCCGTTGAGGGGCCTGGTAGGAATTTTTCCACTTGGCAAATTGGCACCAGCCACTTGGTTTTCGCCTACCTCATAGCAAATCGCCACAACTTTCTTGGTATTGGCGGTTAGGCATGGGTATTGCTCTGTAGAAGAGGGGAGGAAGCGCCATCACCTGCCACGCATATTGAAGGGTGGTCCGATAAAGGATTCTGGGGGGCGAAGCCTAGGGAGGTGAGGGCGTAAGGCACGCCCCCTATCAGTGACCCCAGGGGAGTTCCTAGTTGATGTGCATCAGCAGGACTCCCCCGACTGGTGGTTAACCCTTCCCAGACTTCAAGCGGACGGGCTGAAGCCAGATAGTCGGTTAGGACCAATGCCTAAGCCAATACTACTCATCACCTGTAACCAATAAAGTTGTGGCCTTATTTAGCCCATTAACCTTAATAATTGTGTCATGTGTCTTTATTTCCATGGGGGAGCAGGGGGCAGGAACTCGCCACGCAACCAAGGCAGGCTTCCGGTTTTGGAGATGCTGATGAGACCCCTCCTAAATTATTCGACCCGGTTAGGTTGACTTGGTGGTGGCAGTAACAGCAGTTGGGAGCTGCACACAGCCATGAAACAGCCCCCCCCCTTGCTTTAACTGCAAGACTTCAGGGTCTGAATATTTACAGAAGACAAAAACAATTAAAAGTTGGCAACCCTGATAAATAAAAACAACCAAAAAATACATGCAGTTTCACAACTTTGGTGTCTGGACAACCGACTCCAAGTCTAGCCTACCTCAAAGGACTGCTGTGAAAGTTTTAAAAGGGAAGGGAAAGGGAAGACAAGATTGTATTTTAAATGTTTTGTTGGCTGGCTGGGGAAACCCAGCCAGATGGATGGGGTATAAATAATAAATTATTATTATTATTATTATTATTATTATTATTATTATTATTATTATGTTGTTGTTGTTGTTGTTGTTGTTGTTGTTGTTGTTGTTGTTGTTGTTGTTGTTGTTATTAACAGCCTTGAGCTCCTGGGACGAAAGAAAAATACAAATACATAATGCCATTCAGGTAAAGAAAAATAAACATTCCCAGTGCCAGAAAACCAGCCCTCTTTGCTTGTACTGCAACACTCCCACTTCCCTGATCTTTCGCTCAGTAACTTGGCAACCCTGGAAATGTAAAAATTCATCCACTATATTATTGCAAAAACCGGTTGGTCAATGCAAAATGATGGTTTGAAAATCAGTATTAGCTTCCTGCTAAATAACACCAGTAACACCTAAGTGAACTCTGTCTAATTGCTTTTAAAATGGGATAGGAGGAAGTAAGGGGCAGATTAACAACATAATCCTATGTCTACTCAAAAGTAGATCCTGTTCACAACTTCCATGGGGTTTACTCCCAGGTAAATGGGATTAGGATTGCAGCCTTGCACTCAGAAAAGTGAGTCTAGGATGCTGGGAAGGAGCAGATTCAAGGCACTCTCAGAATTAGAGGAGTAAACTGCACTGTTCAGCCGACCAGGGAAGAACAAAACTTGTAAAGCTCTTTATATTTAGAAAATAGCTATCAGCACATTTTAATGGCATCATTAACTGCATGTGCACTTTTAGATTTCTTTTCAAAAATTATTTGATGGAAAAAAGGGACAATATGCTGCTCTTTCACATTTCAATGCCTCATATACACACTTGAAGAAGAAAAAAATGGCACCCAGGCTACAGTCCTAAAACGTTCAGAAGTCTTAAATTCATTAAGCAGAGAGATACACATTTGATCTGGTTTTGATGTGCATAGCCTCCCAAGAATAAAGGAAATGAAGACCCAAAGGTTCACAAATCAGACAAGCGAAAAGAAAACAGCACACCTTCAGATTGAAGTTACAGGTAGGTAGCTGTGTTGGTCTGCTGTAGTCAAAACAAAATAAAAAATTCCTTCCAGTAGCACCTTAGAGACCAGCTAAGTTTGTTATTGGTATGAGCTTTCATGGGTGATACAGTCATCAACAGGTTTACCACACCTATCAGCCAATCAAACATTCCTACCACCCTTCTAAGTACAGTGGACACTCGGTTTGCAAACGTGATCCATGTGGGATGCACGTTCGCAACCCGCAGCGGTGCGTCTGTGCATGCGTGGGTTGCGATTTGGCACTTCTGTGCATGCGCGACCACCGAAACCTGGAAGTAACCCAAAAAAACATAACCTGAAGCATCTGTAACCTGAGGTATGACTGTAATACCACACCCCACCTTCTCATTATACAGTGGTACCTCAGGTTACATACGCTTCAGGTTACAGACTCCGCTAACCCAGAAATAGTACATCGGGTTAAGAACTTTGCTTCAGGATGAGAACAGAAATCGTGCTCTGGCGGCGCGGCAGCAGCAGGAGGCCCCATTAATTAAAGTGGTGCTTCAGGTTAAGAACAGTTTCAGGTTAAGTACAGACCTCGCCAGATGCCGCTTAGTCACGCTGGCCACGTGACCCGGAAGTTCTAGGATTCTATGATTCTAAGTGTCTCCGGACAGCGCTGGCTCCCGGACTCTTGAGCGAGATGAGCGCGCAACCCTAGAGTCGGACACGACTGGCCCGTACGGGCAGGGGTACCTTTACCTTTACCTTTACAGACCTCCAGAACGAATTAGGTTCTTAACCTGTGGTATATAAGGGTCTGGTGACTTCTGTTTCAGTGTATCTGAAGAAGTGTGCATGCACACGAAAGCTCATACCAAGAACAAACTTAGTTGGTCTCTAAGGTGCCAATGGAAGGATTTTTTTTTTATTTTGTTTCGACTTCAGATTGAAGATATAGTATGCTAGAGAAACGTGAAGTGCAACTCGGCAGCTACGCTGTGCAAAATGGCAGGCTGTTTGGTGTTTTGGTGTTCGACATTCATGCATTTTTGGAGGGATGAGGTGCATGACGCAATTACTCCACAGAGATTCTCACAGTCCCTCTGCCCTCTAGAGATGGAAATGTGTATGACTTCACTCTCTCCGCTGCTGAATTCGTTGCTCATTCTGCTGAAGGGAGGCAAACCCTAAAGTATGACGAGTCCAGCTAACATTTTAACAAGGCATCCCAAGAAAGATTTGTTTGTTTTTAAACCAAATCAAGGAGAAAATCTGTTGTTGGTTTTCTAGGTACAGATATTTTCCGCCCTCTAAAAATTAAGGTGAGCGACATCCCAGCAAATAGAGATCCAGAAGCACACAGAGGCTACAAGCAATGACTTTTGGTGTGAAGAGAGGGAGAGTCACCATTTCCAGAGGGGATCTCCTTTTGCAGGAAAAACAATCTTGTGGCACCGTCAAAGTCTAGCACATTTCTTATGGCAAGATGGGCTCCACTCCATCAGAAGAACAAAGTCCTATCCTGCATTGCAGGTACATATATTAAAGGTAAAGGTAAAGGGACCCCTGACCGTTAGGTCCAGTCGGGGATGACTCTGGGGTTGCGGCGCTCATCTCGCTTTACTGGCTGAGGGAGCCGGCGTACAGCTTCTGGGTCATGTGGCCAGCATGACTAAGCCGCTTCTGGCAAACCAGAGCAGCGCACGGAAACACCGTTTACCTTCCCGCCGGAGCGGTACCAATTCATTTACTTGCACTTTGACGTGCTTTCAAACTGCTAGGTGGGCAGGAGCTGGAACTGAACAACGGGAGCTCACCTCATCGCGGGGATTCGAACTGCCGACCTTCCAATCGGCAAGCCTAAGGCTCAGTGGTTTACACCACAGCACCACCCCGTACGGTACATATATTACAGAGTGGTAAATAGTGAGGTCAGAAGGAAATGAAATTATAGAATCAGAGGAGAGGAGAGCTGGAAGAGTCGACAAGGGTCATCTAGCCCAACTCTCTGCAGGGCAAGAATCTTTTGCCCAATGTGGGACTTGAACCCACAACCGAGTCAGTATCTCTACTGACTGAGCGAAATGCACACCGGGCTATAACTGTGTCATAAACAGGGCTCCCTTGCAAAAGATTTTCGAAAAACCTCCCTAGTTTTGCTGGCGAAAACACGGAGAGCATATGAGGGACTGACTCACGCTGCTTTCGGGCTCCCAAACTTCTTTGACCAGCGACACCAAACCTTCCCTGCGACACATGCTGGAGTCCACAACCCAAATGTGGAGTGCTTGGTGCCAACTGATTTGGGTTATTTTTGCACCTGCTAACTAAGCCTCGGGGGTGCCGCTCGCCACAATGGCGCATCCACCACACTAACCCATCCCACCACGCAGTGCACTTTATTTATTTATTTAATGAAATGCTCAGCCGTTTCTCAGGGGGGCTGCTGGGTTGGAGTCAGCCTGGACTTAGTCTCCTGCACATAGACACACACTCCCTGCCACTCTCACGTGGGCCAAAATGGCCTGAAACCAAACAAACAACTGGCGTGGACTTCCGGGGTGGCGCCATCGGTAATGGCGGATTCCCTCCGAACTGGAGGGACAAGCTCCGCGGGAAACGGGTCCTTTTCCGCTACGGCGAAGCGGGGACCCTTTAGAAATCACAGGCGGGAGAAGCCTGTGAACATGGGACTTGGCGGGCACCTTTAGCGCCCCCCCAACCCGCAAAGGAACCCACTAACGGGCTCCAAAGCGACGAGGGGGAAGCGGCGCGGTGCCGTGAGTCAACCTGCTTTTTCCGTGGAGCCGCATAGCTGTTACCGGAGAGCGCTGCCTTTTTCCTGGGACAATTTGGCATCTAAAAGCATCATCCGTGAGTATGTGAAATTGGAACAATTGGATTTTAAATAAGGATTGGCCGGTAGAGAGGAATTGGACTTAAATTTTATATAATTTGCTACTGAAACGGAAAGGTCCAAACAGGAAGTCAGCCTTCCGTTTTTTTTGTAGACTGAACAAAGCAAAGACAAAGCAAACTAGAGTCTTGAAAATCACTATTAGAAGATTGGATTTCACCATCTACATGGTTGGACCCCCCCCCCCCTTCGGCAGGAGAAGGGGGAGTTTTTTATTTGGACTGTTTAAGCCTGCAGAAATAAGTTTAAATTAAAGTAAACTTCCACCGTCCTAACCCTGGAGCGGGTGTCAGGACTGACGTTTGAAGCTCATTGACCAGAGACAGAAGTTTTGACAGTTAGTTAAAAGAAGAGAAACATTGTGATTCCACTGTTTCCTTTCGCATTTTAAAGGAACCAATTTGGACAAAGTATCTTAAAAAAGAAACTTTGTGGCTGGATATGTAATAGAAGTTTTCCCCCTAGAGGGAGGACGGGAAATTGTACTTGTTTTCAGGGAATTTCCAGCCGCTGCAGATTACAACCATGGGAATTGACTGGTGTCCTTGAAGCATAATGTTTTCAGAAGCATTATTGTGCGCGTTTTACAAAACAAATGCCCTGTTGGAAGAACTGCATGAGAGAATGAACTTGATGACTGACTTGGTTGGAAAACTTAAGCATGCAGTAGGAAAAGGAATGGAGCCTGCTCAGGAACCAAATCAGGAATTTGCTCTAACAGAACAGATGAAAGAAGAGGAGGATGCTGAAGTTTGGGAGCCAGAAATGGAGCCAGAGATGGAGGAAGTTGCGGCCCAGCAGGAACATGAGCCTTTGGACTTGTCAATTGATCTTCAAAAAAATCAAACTTGGAAAGACAAAGTTTGGACTGGTTTGGAAATGGGGGGTTGGATGGACCCCCCCTGAGCAGGAATTTATGGACTTTCCGAGTCTGGAAATGGGCTGTGAGAGGTTTGGAGATATGGGGGCTCCCAAATTTGGAGGGTTTTTGAAGCATGATTGTAAATTTTATATGGAGTTTAATCTGGACTGTGGAAAAGGGGTTGATTTGTTGAGAAGGGTTAATAACATTATCAAATTGGAGTTCACACGAGAGAAAGGAGATTTAGAAGAAAAATTGTGGAAGGGACAGGGAAGGGCCTCGGATATAAGGTTACCAGGTTAATGTGCTAGTTCAATGAGATAAAATGGACTGACAAAACCCGGGGCCAGGGGGAGGGGACGCTGGATGAAGATTGGATTGTTTTATGTTTTTTTTTTCTTTCTATTTGGCTACTAGGATTTGTTGTATATAATTGATGAACGTTAGAAAGATGTTTGAAAGGAAATTGTTTGGCTTTAGTATAAATATTTAAAGGATCAGGCAAGAGTATAATGGATATGAGAAGTTAGCAAAAATAAGCTTAAAGTATTTAATTTTAAGGTTTCTTTTTTACAAGTTAAGATGAAAATAGATTGAGATAATGTAATGAAAGATTAAGTTAAGTTAAAGTGGGAAAGGATTTGCTGAATTAATAAATTAAATTGGAATACAAAAAAGGGAGAGGTGAGGAAGTCTGGGAAACAAGCTAATGAAAGATAAGTAAATTAAGATGGAATGTGTTTTTAATTATTTTTATTTTGTATCTTTTTTCTTTTTTCTTCTTTTCTCTTTTTTACATTTTTGTAATATTTTGAAATCTCAATAAATATCTATTAAAAAAACAAACAAACAACTGGCGTGGTGTTTATTTTTGCAAGACACATTATTATTATTCCAAACTATTTGTTGCTGCGGCGGTTCATTGTGACGTCTGACTGCAAAAAATAAGGAGTGGGGGTGGATAACAGCCAGCATACTCTTTGCTCTCCCCCCCACTTGCTCATAAATGTCACCCACCCCATTCCTGCAACAGGATAGGGCCCCCCTGCAATTTACAAGCCGGCAATTGTCTCCGGTGACTCAATGGCCGGTCTTGTCTCGATAAAATACGCCCGGCGTTTGACGCACGAAGCGCCTTCGAGATTCAATCAGTTATGTGCAGGCTAAAGCCAGAGGGGTGGGGAGCAACCCTGGCCCCTGTTGCCTCGGCAACCAATGCCCTGCATTAAAGGAGTATAGGTTTACTTGCCAAATACGAGGAGATTAGCCAAGTAAAGCCCTGGGCTTTTCTCTTAAGGGGGGGGGGGAAATGGTTCTGAGCATTCAAGCGCCCTCCACTCGGCGCAAGCGAACTAATGTTATTAGCGAAAACGTCTCTTGGCACACCGGGACGAGGGGAAAGGGGGCGGACGTGGCTGGAGAGAAAGGCAGGCCTTGTTTTCTTTCTGAAAGCCAATTCCATCGCTTAGCAACCGCCCGGGCAGCCTGGCAGAATGCAAGCCTTGTTTGCAGGTTTTTAGTTCTGCTCAGTAAATTATGTTTAACGCGGCCAGGGAGGGCGGCCGGGGTGGGGTGGGCTGCGGTGCAGAGCAAGGGTTGGGGGGCCCTCTCTCCAAACCAGCTCAGACAAACAAATCCCCTCCGTGGGCTTGCAGCCACCACCCCTCCCAGTCTCCTGGCTCCAGCCAAAGCAGTGGGCCGGGGAGGGGGGGTGCTGTGGGAACCGGGTGCGAGGCGGAGCAGGGGGACGTCTGCCAGAAAAAAACGAGGCCCCGGAACAAAAGCGCTGGCCTGACCGTCGGTGGCAGACGGACTGATGGATACGTCCAAGTCTGCCTCTCCCTTTCTGAAGCGCAAGGAGGGAGGGTTCACTCTGCCAGGCCCAACGCATCTGCCTCAGAGAGCATCAGCAGCGCATCTTGGAGTGGCCAGGGAAGGAAGGAGATGCGGGAAGGCTGCAGGGCCGCCAGCGAGCATGGGAAAGCGCATGCCTTGTGAGCAGGCAGAAAGGAACAGCATCCTCAGCCGGCTGGAGTCCTGCTCCTCTTAGCTATACAGTCATACCTCATGTTACGTTTGCTTCGGGTTGTGCATTTTCAGGTTGCGTCCCACAGTGACCCGGAAGTAATGGAACGGGTTACTTCCGGGTTTCACCGCTCGCGCATGTGCAGATGTGCAAAATGACATCATGCGCATGCGCAGAAGAGGCGAATCATGACCCGCACGTGCGCAGGCGTGGGTTTCTTTTCAGGTTGCGAACAGGCGTCTGGAACAGATCCCGTTTGCAACCAGAGGTACCACTGTAAATTTAAGGAGCGCTCTACAAATTCTAGAATTAAGATGCCTTCGCTCTTGGCGCTACCTCTCTCACACTCAAATGCATGCACCAGCCACTCCGAAATCTCAGCAACCTCTGTCGGTGTGCAAAAATCCCTTTCTGAGCCAAATCCTGTGTGCATTTTAATAATACAGGTCATTTTTCATGTGGGGCTCCTAAACTTAAAAACAAGCCAGCGGGCAACACAGTGGAACCTCAGTTGTCAAACGTAATTTGGTCAAGAAGACCGTTCAACTTCTGAACCGTCCGACAATCAAGGCGCAAAGGGTGGTCAGCAAATTCCATTGAGAAATGCACCTCGAAAGACTTCTGAAAAGCGTTCAAAAACTTTCGGGTTTTCGGCGTTCGAAAGCCGAAACATTTGGCTACCGAGACTCTCGAAAACCGATGTTCCACTGTAAATACTTTTTCTCAGGGAGGAGGGAGGTGAACAGACCACGCGGTCTTAATTTTGTGAGAGTTATATCCAGTGATGTTAACACCGCAGCCTCGACACGGCGCTGCTACACATAATTCATGCTCTAATATTTTGTGCAAAGCTTCTGTTCAATTTGGCAAATGGACCGGACTCCCTGACCCTCAAACCCAACAGTAATGCGAGTTGTCAGTTAATTCTGCTACGGGTTTGATTTTTCCTCATGTCTCTCTTTCCTTTTCTTCTCTGTTGCATAGCACACCCATGTACAACTCAAAACCCTGGTGAAGATTTGACATTTTCATCCCCAAAAAGTTTTTGATTTGAGTTTCTGCTGAAATGAGGCTGCATTTTAATGTTGTACTTTAATCTTGTTTTTAAGTTGTATTTTAATCAATGGTTTCTATACCTGGTGTTACCCGCCCTGAGCCCGGTCTTGGCTGGGGAGGGTGGGGTATAAATAAAATTTATTATTATTATTATTATTATTATTATTATTATTATTATTATTATTAGTGCCACAAAACAGCGGCTCATTTTGCCTCATTATGCTAGAAAAGGGGGGCCCCATGTCCCCAAATACATTATTATTATTATTATCGCTGCTCGGCGGTAGACCACATGGTTTGCATATGGACTATCCCAGCTTCGGTTCTGGGCATTTGTCGTTTAAAAGGAACCAAGTCGCACACCCTGTGAAAAGACTCTTGGCCAAGACTCTCAAGAGCTGCTGCCATTCAGGGCCAAGAATGCTACGCTCGATGGTTCAATGGGTTCACCCATTATATGGCAGCTTCCTACCTTCCCCTTCTAGGGCTGCTTCCAAGTTTATGGTGGAATCCAGTGTGGCTCATTCATGTGAATTTATTATTATTATTATTATTATTATTATTATTATTATTATTATTATTAGTGGTACCCACACAGGGCTGTTGGGACCAAAAAGGCCAGACAACATTTGAACCAGATTCTCCCTCTAACAAAATAGCCCATTAAATGTTCACAGTTGCTGCTGGTGGGAGGGACCTTTCGTGGTGTGTGGGTAGGCTCTCTGGTCATGTTCCTGCTTCCTTTTGCTCCTCACCTGAGCACAACCAGCGCCATTTTGTTCTCAGCGGCCTATTGCCACAGATCATCCCATGATCACATTTCCACCACCTCACGAGGAGGAGCCGGTTGCTCAAGATCTCCACATAGTACACATCGCATCGAAGTGATTCAGGGCCGTTTCCACAAAATGCAGCAAATAGCTACGTCCAGCTTTAAAGTAAGAGCAATAATGCAGAGGTCTTGAGCAAGACCTGTTTTTCACTCTTGGGCAAGCTAGGGTTAGGCAAAGAACACTCTTAGACAACAGCTGAGCATTGAAAACAAGATACCCAGAAATGGATTTTACCAGCACCACCAAAAGGACTAGTCTCCATTTTGCCCAGACACAACTCACTCACTCTAGCATCTATCTATCTATCTATTTATCTATCTATCATCCCTCTACCTACCTATCTGTCTGTCTGTCTATCATTCAAAATGTACCCGTGTATTGTGCAAAATGGCAGGCTGTGCACCAAACGCTGTATTGACACCAAAAAATCAAGTTTATCCTCTACCACAGGGGTCGGCAAAGTTTTTGAGGCTTGGGCAGGTTCACAGTCCCGCAGACGCCACAGTGGGCCGGAGTGTGCATGTGCGCTCGCGCGCATGAGCAAATGCTATTTCTGGTTCTTCTTCCGGCGCGGAGGAGGCGAGCATAGCTTCCCATTGGCTGCAGGAGCTTCCTGCAGCCAATGGGAAGCCAACTAGCATGACGGAAGGCGGTCCCCACTCTGCTCCGCGCCAGTTTAGCGTGGCGCACGGGAGCCGACCGAGCGGGCGGCAGGGGTCCATGGGCCGGTTAAACAACCCCCATGGGCTGCTTGTGGTCCATGGGCCTTAGGTTGCCAACCCCTGCTCTACCACCACTGCCAACACATCATTCAGGAATGTAACTTCTACTGGGAGTTCTTGAGGAAGAAATGGGGCTCTTCAGCACAGCTCTAAGACAATTTTCCTCAAATGACCCAGCAAAGCTGAACAGGGATGCAGATATTCCAGAGGCAGGACTGTGAAAAGGGGACTGTCCTTTATAAATATGCACAGCTGGAGTTTATGCCTTTAAAAATTAAAATAAAATACACACGCACACACAGGTTGTCAGCCAAGCAAACAGAAAACAAAGCAGTTTTTTTAGGTCCAGTTGCTGGATCAAGTTTTATTCCTGCCACCTCCCCAGCAACCGCCTCTTTAGACACACACATCAGCTGAATAAACAGGTTTTGTGCTTCACTCCATGCCTACCCCAAAGTGCCCCACAACCGGCCAAAAAATGCTGGGCTTTGCCGCGGGGTGAACCTGCCAAAAGCCACTGGCCCTGCCTATATCCCAGACCCATCAAAAACCAGCTGAAAGCCAGTCTCCTGGCTCAGCCAACACTTCTAATAAATTGCTTTTCTCAAAAAAAAAAAAAAAAAAAGCGCCGAGTGGCCAACATTACAGAGAACTTAAGTGACATGTGCAGCTGCACACAGACACAACCCTCACAATTCCTCAGGCTAAAAGATGGCTACCGACACCAATGGCAGATTTTCATCTTGTTTTTAATGGCAGTGGTCAAGGGGAGATTTGTTTTTCAAAATGTAGGACTGACCCAGCTAGAAGGAACCGGCGGTCATTTTGCATCATTCCCTACTGAGCACAGTAGAGCTTTCTCATGAGTAAGCATAAATAGGGTCAGGCAGTCTCTCTTATATACAGTGAATACTGCACATATTTTTTCCTCTCAAAAATAATAACCGTTTACTCCTTTTTGTGATACGACAGTGACACCCAATGGCCAGTCTGATTAATTGCAAGTTCAGGAGATGCCCTCCTGGCCTGTTGCATCAGTTTCTACCTCGTGGGAAATAAAAATTTGACCAGCCTCCGCTCAGTATGGAAAGAGCCATGGGTGATTACGGCACCTCTCGTAAAAATTAAATGTGGCAGTTCACAGATAAAGAGGTGTTTGTTTGAGAGAGAAGCTCAGAACCTTTCAAAAACAAAGGTTTCGCAAGTAACCAGCCATGTCTCTGTGAAAGGACTTTGGGACGTCTGCAAAGCGCAGAAACAAACACAGACCCCCTTTGCATGCTAGGAGAGCTTTCAGACTTAAACACACACCTTTCTAGCCTAGGGAGTTATTACTATCACAATTGGTTATTAAATTTATCAGCCACCTTCTCTCGCTGTAACTCTTGAGGCAACTCAAGGCGTCTTTGCAAAACCACAGAAAAGGCATATATTCCGTAGGACCAATGAGTTGGACAGGGAGGAGGGTGCTATGGACTCAAAAAAAGGATAACCTTAATTCCGCAACATGGAAATACTGAAATCTGCCTGTAAACTACAAACCCAAATGTCCATAAAGCTAATTTTTTTGCATCATTCGTTTTGCATTGTACAGTCCTGGGAAAGACCAAGAGACCTTGCTGGGCACCAGAGCCCACTCTCATGACCAACAGAAGCCCCCCAGCACATCACCACACACCTGCTAGACACTGCGACACAAAGCACCAGTCTTGGCAAACCTAACACTCCGTAGACATTGGGACTAGAGTGTCCGGCTGCCAGCCTCAGCCACAGACGTCTAGCTTTGGCAGTGAGTTGGGTGAGCTCTGAGGCCCCTTCTGAATCTATGAACCCACAGCAGCTATGCCACGCCCACAGGGCACAGCCCCACAAGCAACGCCCGCCCAACCTGATCCATTTAATTCAGGGGTCAGCAACCCAAGTCCCATGGGCCACAAACAGCTCATGGGAGGTCATTTAACCGGCCCATGGACCCCCACTGCCCGCTTGGTTGGCTCCCATGCAATAATGCAGAGGTCTTGAGCAAGACCTGTTTTTCACTCTTGGGCAAGCTATGGTTAGGCAAAGAACACTCTTGGACAACAGCTGAGCATTGAAAACAGAACAAGACACCCAGAAATGGATTTTCCCAGCACCACCCAAAGAACAAGCCTCCATTTTGCCCAGACACTCACTCACTCACTCACTCTATCTATCATCTAAACTCTATCCTCTATCTAAACTGGCACAGAGCAGAACAGGGACTGCCTTCTGCAACGCTGGCCGGCTTCCCATTGGGAAATAGCGTTCGTGCATTTGTGCATGCGCACACACTCCGGCCCACCGCGGCGTCTGCAGGACCGCAAACCAGCCCAAGCCACAAAACTTTGCTGACCCCTGATCTAATTCCTGCATTGCTGGGAGTTGCATGAGCTGAGCCTTCAGTTCCCCTCCATCCACCCTACAATTCTTTTTTTTATTATTATTTTATATATAAATTCATCTTTCTTGATTTAAAATATCATCTTACATATACATTACACATAGTTACAGCAAAATTAAACACAAAAATATAAAAGAAAAAACATAAACTAAAAATAAAAAAGCAAAGAAGAGTTAACAATAAGAGATGAACATTGGCTATAACATCCTGTCTTTTCTAATAAAGTCTTCTGAAAGAAACTTCCAATCATTCTTGTTGTACTTCTTCTATTGTCTTAATTTTATCGCACTGTTTGTTTTATAACTTTTCCTGTTTATTTTTCTAGTATATTTATTCCATTTGTTTATTATATACAAGTATCATTCGGTTCTGCTAGGATAACGTCATTTTTACAATATAATCTTATATATTCTTTGAATAGTCTCCATTCTCTAAATATTTTTTGATTTGGGGCCCCTCTGATTTTTACTGGTCAGCTTTGTTAATTGAAAGTACTCTAGCCTGAGTGATTGCCAATCTATTATTGTAGATGTTGTTTCACATTTCCAACTTGTGGCTATCAGTATTCTTGCAGCCGTAACTGAATACATAAGCAGTGGTCTTATATTTTGCTTTATTTCTACTGGCAGTATTCCTAGAAGGAAAATCTCCAGCCTTTCCTACAATTCTACCATCACCTGCTACCCGCCAGAGAATGCCCAGCCACCATCCCCATTGAGTGACCTACCTTTGACGTTGCCCAGGGAGAGGGCGCGATCGCGGTCCGCCAATCCCGGCCCCACCTTGCCACTGCCGCCACTGTTGTCCTTCTGCCTCGCCACGGCCACGGCGATGCCCACGGGGAGGTGGCGCACCTCCCCCTCGCCCTGCGACCCGATGCTCTCGCGCCCAAAGGACTTGGCGCTCTCGGGGCGCTCAGGCTCCTTCTTCAGCTGTTTGCTGGCCTGGTGGGGCAGCAGCTGCTGGATCCTGGCTGAGGCCTGCAGGGCAGGGTCGGCCTTCATGTGCCCCAAACCGCCAAAGGGGCTCTTCTTGCCGCTGCCCGACCGAGCCGCCGCCGCCTCCTTGGCAAAGCTGCCGCTGTACTTGATGAGGCTCTGCATGGCCGAGCCTTCTCCGTGAGAGGTAGAATGGAGGCCTTCCGCGCTCCGTGTCGCCGTCACCACGGTCCTCTGCAGGCCTCCGGGGTCGAGGTACGCCTTCTTGGCTTCCTCCTCCGCCCGGCTGGCCTGGTTGTGCTGTGCCGCCAAGACCGCCATCTGCGTGGTGGCAAAGTTGCCCATGTCGAAAGGCTTCCATTTCTGCTCGGAGGGCTTTGGGGGCTGGCCGTGGTCGAGGTGCTGCCCCCGGGACGAGGCGGACGACAAAGAAGAGGAGGAAGAGGAGGAAGAACTGTCCAAAGTGCCATAGATCTTTGCTGCGTCCTTGCAGGTGGGCCGCGGAAACCGCTCCCGCTCGCAGGAGCGATGCTCTGACTCCGAGCCCGGCTTGAGCAAGTCTTTGGAGGCGAGGAAGTCGCCCCTGCTTTCGGGGGAGCCGAGCCGGGGCCTGCTGAGGAACGTCTCGGGGGGCCCCTGCTTCCTGAGCGCCGTGGAGGTGGCCCGGATGACGGAGCTCTTCTCGCGCAGAACCTCCAACCTCTTGGCGTCGCCGTGAGGCGCAAAGTCCGGGGGCAGGAGGCTGCGGGCGCCGTCGCCCAGGCACCTCTCGGGCAAGGCCTGGAGGACGCCCACCCGGGCGGCCGGCGGGTCCTTCTCCTTCACCTTGCTGCCACCGTTGTCCCGGGCCTGCGAGGCGATCTGGATGGGCCCGCTGCGCTCGTCGTAAGCCTCCACGGAAGGCACAAAGGTGGGCGCGATGACCTTGTGCTCCCTGCCGGCCTCCTTGGCCAGAGGGAAGATGGTGTACATGTTGGAATGGACCGGCTGCGGGGGGAAGGCGGAGGAAGCGGGGGCCAGTTTCCCCGGCTGGCCCGGAGAGGGGCAGCTGCAGGCCACGTGCAAGGCGGCGGCCCCTGCCCCGGAATCCCCCCTCCGCAGCCGCTCCGAGTGCGAGGAAGGCCTCATGTTCTCGTCGTGCCGCGTGGGGTCCCTGGCGCAGCGGTCCTGCTCCGAGCCCAGCGCTTTCCCCAGAGGGTCCCCTCCGCCGTTGCAGTTGCTGAGCGAGGAGGTCTGCAGCGGGTTCTTGAACTTTGGTTCTCCGCCGTGGGTGCCGCGACTCGGCACGTGCTCAGCCAGGAAGGGGGGCAGCGGCTGCTCCCCGGCCCTGGCACCTTTGTCGGGGCCGCTCACTTTCCTGTCGCTGTCGGGCTTGGTGTCCTGGGTGAGGTCCACCACGCTGTGCGGCCTGGGCTCCTCCCGGGCCTTGCCCTCTTTCTTGGGGCCGGCCAGAAGGACGTCGCCCCGGCATGCCCGCTCCTTGCTGACGTCCCTGGCGCCGTCCTTCGAGGCCCTGGGCAGGTGCCCAAGCTCCTTCTCGCGGTGGAGGGCGCTGGGCCCATGGCTGGCTGCCGTCCTCGAGGGGGGGGCCTGGGGGTGCAAGGGGGGCTGCCCTGCGTGGCCACCAAGATAAAACCCATCTGCAAAACAAGGAACAGACTTGGTTAACCCCAAGGAAGGCGGACAGCTTGCAAAGGAAACATGATTGCACAGATTCAAAGTGCCATAGGGACCCAAACAATGCGATAATTCCAATGAAATGCGGCATGACTTAATTGTATATGCATAATAATGAAGAACATGGCAGGGATTTGTTTATGGCACAGATTGGCATATAGAGAGCAGAGATGGGTTTGGGGTTTTTGGTTTTTTATTTCACACCATCTGTACCCTGTAACACAGAAAGTAAACAAGTTAATGTAATAAACCAAACACGGCAACATTAATGGTAAAGTGTATTATAATTTGCCTTGGGTTAATACCCCGTTAGTTCCTAATATTGAAAAGAGTTTATTTTGCTTTGGTTTTGGGGGGAGGGAGATTTCTCAGGTCCTAATTACTTTCTTTTACTTTAGCTTCTGTGTGACTGAGACACTTGCTTTTTCCTTTTTGTGTGGATTAGTATTTTGAAATTCAATAATTAAAAAATGGAAAAATAAAACAAAATATCGTTGTGTGCTGGGGAACCCCAAGTTGACCCGGCAGGTGGCAGGGAAAAGGGGTTAAGCTTTCTGCCTTGCTTGGATATGACTTGCACAATTTAAACCATGTGAAATGGCATGTGATATGCACTCATCCTGCACCATGCAAGCGTCTCTATGCACATTCCATATACATTCAACACCATATACCTCCCATATACATTCAGCCAGTGTTGTGCGGTGGTTAGAGGGCTGTACTAAGAGCCGGGAGAGACCAGGGTTCGAATTCCCCACCTGACCATGACAAAGCTCAGTGCGGGACCTGGGGCCAATCACTGCCTCTCTCAGCCTAACCTACCTCACAGGGTTGTTGTGGGGAGCAAATGGGAGGGATAAGACCATGTGTACCAGTGCCTGAAATGGACCGTGCCTTCTGTGACAGAAGTCTTTGAAATTATGCCTGTTTTGGGAAGAAATTGAGGAGAGAGAGAAGCTTTTCTCCTCCCACAAGTCTGGAAGCCACCCAGAAAACAGATTCTGGATGGAGAAATGGGAGCCTGCCCTTCTCCCAGAGCAGAAATTCCTGCCCCAAGATGGGAGGCAACAGGCGACCAGCTTAGGCAGCTGCAAAAAGGAGGATCAGGCAAAGGCAAGGAGAAGGAAGGAGCCATCTCAGGCCACTAGTCCTCATGGTGCCCAGGTGCACTTCCAGGCACCCAGTCATGTGGCAGCTAGACTGGTGACTGGGAGTGGCTCTTGAGACCACATAACACCGGTCCTGAAAGACCTACACTGGCTCCCACTATGTTTCCGAGCACAATTCAAAGTGTTGGTGGTGACCTTGAAAGCCCTAAACAGCCTCGGTCCAGTAGACCTGAAAGAGCATCTCCACCCCCATCATCCAGCCCAGACACTGAGGTCCAGCTCCAGGGGCCTTCTGGCAGTTCCCTCACTGCAAGAAGCCAAGTTACAGGGCCTTCTTGGTGGTGGCACCTGCCCTGTGGAACGCCCTCTTATCAGTCAAAGGAAAAAACAACTACCAAACTTTTAGAAGACATTTGAAGGCAGCCCTGTTTAGGGAAGCTTTTAATATCTGAAGGATATTATTGTATTTTAATATTTTGTTGAAAGCCGCCCAGAGTGGCTGGGGAAACCCAGGCAGATGTGCAGGGTATAAATAAATTCTTCTTCTTCTTCTCCTCCTCCCAATTAACCTCCATCTCCAAGGCCTGCTCCTGTATAGGGTTGCCACACGTCCGGAATTTCCTTGACAAAGCCAGTATTCGACCCTCGTGAACAGCGCCCTGGTGGAAATCTGGACGTATGAACGCCCTCTTGTCAGATGTCAAAGAGAACTACCACCAAACTTTTAGAAGACATCTGAAGGCAGCCCTGATTATCATCATCATCATCCTCATCAGTGATGGTGAGCAACCACAGGGCGGGTTTGTGTGTGTTCTGCGTCTGTGCCATTTGGGGGCTTCCCAGGGGCAGTTGGGGGCACTGGACAAAGAGTGAGGGGGAGCCAAACTCACCTTTTGGAGACTCAAAGAGGCTGTGCTGGCCCAGCTGAGCAAGCAAGGGGCTGCCACTGTTGTGAGGCTCCAGGTGGCTCAGAGGAATGTATGAGGGATACAGTCCGTTGGGAAGGTGGGAGAATCCTGGAAAAGAGGGACAGAGGAGTCAGGTGTAAACCTTATTATTATTATTATTATTATTATTATTATTATTTATTAAGCACATTGATTGGTTTTTAGAAACCCATGCAACTCAAAGTGACACGCAAGAGTGATTAAACGACATCCGTTTAATCCAGCATAGAACACAGCACAGGAACGTTCTAAAAATGCATTCCTAATTTTATTATGATTAAGAATAAACAAAATAAACAAAATATAAAGAGCATAAAGAAATACTGCCACAGCAGGCTGAAAGCAGCATGAATTTGGATGCTGTCATTGACTTTGTTGTTCCAAAACTTTGCCAAAAAAATGCCCTTTTCCCCCCATGAGCCTGTTACGCCAGTCTATATGTATTATTTTGTAATAAGTTGGCTTAGTCGTAAATTACTATGAACAAAATGTTCTTAATCCATTCAGGTATAGTATTATATTCCCCACCCCGCATTTTTGGTGTTAAAATCTTAGCAGCAGCTATTAACACTATTTGTTGATTATTTTCCAGAATAACATCTTTTAGATTATCCAGCAGAAATATTTTGGGTTCTAAGGGTGTAGTTGGATACCCTAACGCTTCAGGGATATTAGCCTGAACGTATTCCCAGAATATTACAAAATATTCAAAAGAAAACGCATCCACGTTTTTAAACGGGAGTGCTGGGGGTCGTCCCACCAGATCTTGTGAGAGCATCCTAAACCAAAGAGGTTTTAAGCTTCATAGAGTTGGACGAGACCCCCAGAGGTCATCCATTCCAACCCCCTGCAATGCAGGAATCTCATGCCTTGCTTTGATTTAACTCGCGCGATTCCAACTGCCCCGCCTTCATCTGCCCATGGTTGAAATCCGAGAAAATGAAATGCTTCTTCTGAGCTGCAAACGCACACAAATGTCCCTCTGTGCACCCCATACATTCAGCACCATGTTCATCTCATGCATTCAGTGAGAGCAGCGTAGAGGTTATTTTTTCGGACTCGTATCTGGCAGAGACCAGGGTTCGAATCCCCACTAGGCCACGAAGCTCACTCAGTGGCCCTGAGCTCAGTCACCAGCTCTCCTCCTGGCCTACCTCACAGGGTTGTTGCGGGGGCTGAATGAGGAGGTGCCTGGGTGCGGTGCTATTAAATGATGACTGAAACGGGCTAGAATTGCAAAACGGACTATGCCTTCTGCGCCTGAAGTCTTTGAAATTCTGCCTGTTGGGAAAGAGAGAAGCTTTCATCCTCCCCTTGGTCTTGAGGCCACCCAGCAAACAGATTCTGGACAGAGAAAACAAAGAGGGCCCTCATCCCAGAACATCAGTTTACAGAAATTCCTGTCCCAATATCGGAAGCAACAGACCACTCACACACCGACTTTGGGAGTGCTGGGGATGCTTGGCCTCGACCCTATAGACCTGAAGGAGCGTCTCCACCCTCATCGTTCTGCCCGGACACTGAGGTCCAGCTCCGAGGGCCTTCTGGTGGTTCCCTCATTGCGAGAAGTGAGATTTCAGGGAACCAGGATTCAACCTCAATCTGTTCGCCACCATCCATCCTTCAACCGCCTCCAAGCAATGCTTCTAAGGACTAATTACTGGAAACCACAGGATGGGAGAATCCTGCATTCTGGATTCACACAGGCAACTGTTCAACCCCTGTGAGAACAGAGTGCTGGACTGGATGGGCCATTGGCCTGATCCAGCAGGCTTCTCTTATGTCCTTATGACAGATGGCCACCTGTCTGTCGTGGACTCCCTTTCACCCCAGCCAAGGGAAGGAACCAAGTTAAGGCTGCTTTGGCTTGCTGGCTTTTTGCTCTGACCACATCTGCCCTGTCTCCCCCAAAAAGCATGCAGAAAAACTGGGGACGGCGGCGTCTGTTAGCGATATTTCACCGAAAAGCAGCAGGCGGGCAGGAACCACGCAACGGAAGTGAGTCTTGCTTAACCCTGCTGCGCAACCGCGTCGGCCACAATGATGGGCCTGTGGCTGCAGAAGGGAAGCAGGTGCTGTGGCGCATGGCAGCAACATCCTCGCACATGCTTCAGCCTGCTTCCTCCCAAGCGCCCTGCCTGCGCACTGCGGCTGGCTCCAGCGACAGAGGAAGCACGTCCGCAAGCTTTGAGGGCCTTGTATCTTGAAAGAAGGTAACAAACGTGGGTTTCGTGGTTCGGAATGGCAGCAGAATGGTGGTCTTCTGGAGGAACAGGTGGCCGGGTTGGGGGCATGGCTGAACCGGGTGCCTTAGCTGCCCAGGAAACCACAGATCCTTGCAAAATAACGCAGAGGCTGCGTTACGCAATCTGAGAACGGGAAACGGATTTGCACAGGCCTCGGAGTTGCAATAAGGAGAACATTAGCTAATGCTCTTCCAGGCTGCATCAACAGTAGTCCAGTGTCCAGATCAAGGAAACTGCTCTATTCTGCCTCGGTTGGACCACATCTGGAGTCCTGTGTTGAGATCTGGGCACCACAATTTAAGAGGCTGACAAGCTGGAAGGTGTGCAGAAGATAATATAATGATAATAATAATTTATTATTTATACCCTGCCCGTCTGGCTGGGTTTCCCCAGCCACTCTGGGCGGCTTCCAACAGAATATTAAAATACAATAACCTATTAAACATTAAAAGCTTCCCTGAACAGGGCTGCCTTCAGATGTCTTCTAAAAGTCTGGTAGTCGTTTTTTGCTTTGACATCTGGTGGGAGGGCGTTCCACAGGGCGGGAGCCGCCACCAAGAAGGCCCTCTGCCTGGTTCCCTGTGACTTGGCTTCTCGCAGTGAGGGAACCGCCAGAAGGCCCTCGGAGCTGGACCTCATTGTTTGGGCAGAACGATGGGGGTGGAGACGCTCCTTCAGGTCTACTGGACTGAGTCCGTTTAGGGCTTTCAAGGTCAGTACCAACACTTTGAATTGTGCTCGGAAACATACTGGGAGCCAATGCAGGTCTTTCAGGACCAGTGTTATGTGGTCTTGGTGGCCACTCCCAGTCACCAGCCTAGCTGCTGCATTCTGGATTAATTGCAGTTTCCGAGTCACCTTCAAAGGTAGCCCCACGTACAGCGCATTGCAGTAGTCCAAGCGAGAGATAACTAGAGCATGCACCACTCTGGCCAGACAGTCTGGAAGCCAAGCCTTATGAGGAGCGGTTGAGGGAGTTGGGCAGGTTTAGCCTAGAAGTAAAGGAGACTTGAGAGGAGATACAATCAACATCAAATATCTCAAGAGCTGCAAAAGGAAGCAAGCTTGTTTTCTGTTTCTCCGGAGGGTAAGACTCAAACCAATGGATTCAAGTTGCAAGAAAAGAGATTCCGACTCAACATCAGGAAGAACTTTCTGACAGTGAGAGCTGTTTGACAGTGGAACCAACTCCCTCGGGAGGTTGTGGAATCTCATTCATAGGAGGTTTGATGACTGTCTGTCATGGAAACTTCAGCTGAGATCCCTGCATTAAAGGGGGCTGGGTTAGATGACCCTCAGCACCCCTTCCCACACTACCATTCTATGAAAACACATCTAAAAACAGGCAGGCGGGTTCTGCAAAATGCACAGGACCAGTACATTTATCTTTTAGAGTGGGGAACCTTTGGCCCTTCCAAGCATCATTGAACTACAATTCTCCCCCCCCCCCACCAGCCCTAGCAAGCATGGTCGGCACCCAGGGATGTTGGGAGCTGTAGTTTAACAACATCTGGAGGGCCAAAAGTTCCCCATGGCTGACCTGGTGCATCAAGACTAAGGTTCAAATCCACGCTCAGCCACGCTGAAGCTCCATAGATGACCTTGGACCACTCATTGCTCCTCTCCACCTTCACATATCCCTGTATCTCATTGTGACATTCCTGTTCATGGTTGAATCGCTCATTCCTCCAGGGCGTTGTAGTGGTTGGAACAACCTTGCGCCTCATGATGGGAGTTGTAGTGCAACAACATCTAGAGACCCACAGTTCAGAAATGCTGGGTTAGAGTTTCGGACTAGGACCCAGGGAGACCTGGGTTCAAATCCTGACTCGGCCATGAGGAACTCTCACTGTGCCTCCTGGCTGAACCTACCTCACAGGGTTGCTGTAGGGATTAAAATGAGGAGGCAAGAGCCATGAACACTACTTTGAGCTCCCTGGTAATTAAAGTGGGAGATAAGTGCAAATCAATAGATTTGTTGCACCGCGACTCTCGGCTAGGCCTCCCAGGTGTTCCTTGGGCACAGGTGGGCATCTAGTCCAATGGCACGTTGGTAACACCAGCCCCCCAGATGGCAACTCCAGGCTTGGAAGAAGATTCGCACATCTTAGGAAAATCTCAGAAGTTCACCAAGTCCAAGCACCCTCTCTGTCCTTCCTCACAACGAGCAAAAGAAATTAATAATAATAATAATAATAATAATAATAATAATAATAATAATTTATTATTTATCCTCTGCTCATCTGGCTGTGTTTCCCCAGCCACTCTGGGCGGCTCCCAACAGAATATAAAAGCACAATAAAACATCAAACACTTCCCTAAACAGGGCTGCCTTCAGATGTCTTCTAAAAGTCAGACAGTTGTTTATTTCCTTGACATCTGACGGGAGGGCGTTCCACAGGGTGGGCGCCGCCACCGAGAAGGCCCTCTGCCTGGTTCCCTGTAACCTCATTTCTTGCAGGGAGGGAACCGCCTGAAGGCCCTTGGAGCTGGACCTCAGTGTCCGGGCAGAACGATGGGGGTGGAGATGCTCCTTCAGGTCTACTGGGCCGAGGCCGTTTAGGGCTTTCAAGGTCAGCACCAACACTTTGAATTGTGCTCGGAAATGTACCAAATTATTATTATTATTATTATTATTATTATTATTATTATTATTACTACTACTACTACTACTACTACAGGTCCACTATATAAAATATACATTCTGTGAGAGCTGCTCACCCCATATATGTCCACTTGACCGCTACAGATGCCCCATAATACATGGGTTCTTACATCTCTAAGAACTCAATTGTTTCGTGTTGCAGCACCTGCACTTTGGAACTCCCTGCCTCTTGATATTATTCCCATTTATGCAGGTTTTGCCATTTACTCCAAAAGGAGAAATAGGCAATGGCTCTCGGCACACACGGTTAAGTTTTTTTTGGGGGGGCTGAATTTAAACAGAGGGGCTGGAAAGGAAGTTACACGTAGCTTATGGACGACTCCTTTTTTTCTTTTTCCCTTTTTTAATGGCCTGTAGCTTACTCCTTGAACTGTAGACAGCAGCCTCTGGAATGCTCTGTGGCTTCCAATTCTGTTTTACAAGAAAACTGATCGGCAAGGCGAGAGGAGCCAGGCCAGAACCCCACCCCCCTCTTTCCTGGAGCAGTTGTTCCAGGAGGAGTTTCGATTCCTTGAAAGCAGAGTCAAGATGCTCATTCCCCCAAGTTAGTCAGGTAGTCCCAAGTTTGGGGCAACGGCGGTTTCCGAGAGCCCCTCACCATCTCCTCCTCATTAGCAGCACAAGACCCCTCCCAGAGAAAGGGGCAGGGGTCTGGAGCCAGAGACTCCTGCAGAATAAGAACACAGAAGAGCCCGGCAGGATCAGGCCCATGGTCAATGTTGATTATGAGATATTGGTTATGAGTTTGAAATGTAATAGGGAAAATAAGAAATGCATACTAAGAGATTAGATTGGGAAATTTTCAGACAGGACTGATGGAAGTAAAAAAAATTGAATAAGATGTAAAAGTATGTTTAATTACTGTTGAAAATGATAGGTTAAAAAACTAATAAAAATTTATATATATATATAAAGAATGGCTTTCTCCATCCCTCCCAGGCTTGACCCCTTTCCTATTTGGCAAACCAACTAGCAGGCACCCACAGGCCGGGTCTAGAGAATGGACCAAAGGCAGCCGACCAGCAGAAAGGAAGAAATCGCAACCTTTTCCCCGCTCGCAGACCAGACATTTCATCTGTAGACACGAACAAGAGTTTTGAAACCTCCTAAGGGTTACATAACTCCAAACAACCGCAAGACTTTAGCAATCTTGCTGACCGCGCAGGAGGGCAAGTGGGCCCTGAGACTTCCCAGTCCCAGGAAGGGGCAAGAAAGGAGATGGGTGCAAGGAGGTTTCTTCACACACAGTGATTGGTGTTTGCTACGCATGCAGGATTTGGGCAAATCTGGGTGCTGGGTCAATTGCAGCTTCGCTCCCATCTTTGAAAGCACAGCCACCCGCTAGGTCCTTTTTCTTCCACGCGGTTTCTGTGGCCTGTTGATTCCTAATCTCATGACCGGATGCTTCCTCTCCTGTTGGTGAGTCAGATATATATATATATATATATATATATATATATATATATCCCACAAACACACAAATTAACCCCGCCCTTTCGTGTTTAGAAAGAGGAACAAAGATTAAGATTTCTTTTTCCAGGGACCAGACGGGTGGGTTTGCCAACTTCTTGCAACATCAGCCCTCGCAGGCTCTCCTCCCAATTTCTCCCGAAGTAGGTCAGGCTCATTAACCCCATTTGATGGACAAGGAACACCGAGGAACAAGGGAGGTTTAAATGACTCGTGATTCATCTTCGGGGAGGGGGACTTGTTCTGCAGAAGGCCTGGCTTCACAGGCACTCCTCCTCCATGTAGAAACATGACAAGAGCCTGGACTGCGTAGTCCAACACCCTGCTCTGGCAGCGGCCGGCCAAGTCTGCTTGCATTATGAAACACAGCTCCGTCACAGGTGCTGCAGCCTCCATTGCCGTGACGATGTGGGGCAGGTGCAGAGCTGCAGCTTCTGAGGTGCAAAGCATGCAGAGAGGGGTGCTTCACCTGCGCCACTTCTCTCTCCCCCTGGCATTCACATACCAAGAGCCTGTTGGATCAGACGCATGGTCCTTCTACTTCAGCATCCTCTTCTCTCACGGTGGACAACCAGCTGCCTGGGTGGGAAACTCTCAGGCAGGGCCCAAGCCAAAGGCGCCCCTCCCCTCCTGTGGTTTCGTTTCCACCAGCTGATATTCAGCACAAGGTGAGAAACTAAGATATGGTGGTCCCTTGGTTCTCAAATGCCTTGGTTCTCAAACAACTTGGAACCCAAACACTGCAAACCCGGAAGGAAGCGTTCCGGTTTGCGAACCTTTTTCGGAAGCCAAACATGCTCCGTTTTGAATGCCACGCTTCCATTTTGAGTGCTACGCTGAGTTTTTGCTATTTATTTTGCGTTTTGAAGCAAAATTTCTGACTTGCAAATATGGAAAAATGAAAGATTCCCCTCCTTACGGATTTCAATGTTTCCTGAGGTCATTTTTTGTGTTCAGTAAAGAAAAGCCAAACAGCTTTCCTGTTGCCCCCTTGTTAAAAAGGTAAAGGTACCCCTGCCTGTACGGGCCAGTCTTGCCAGACTCTAGGGTTGTGCGCCCATCTCACTCTATAGGCCGGGGGCCAGCGCTGTCCGGAGACACTTCCGGGTCACGTGGCCAGCGTGACAAGCTGCATCTGGCGAGCCAGCGCAGCACACGGAACGCCGTTTACCTTCCCGCTAGTAAGCGGTCCCTATTTATCTACTTGCACCCGGGGGTGCTTTCGAACTGCTAGGTTGGCAGGCGCTGGGACCGAGCAACGGGAGCGCACCCCGCCGCGGGGTTTCGAACCGCCGACCTTTTGATCGGCAAGTCCTAGGCACTGAGACTTTAACCCACAGCGCCACCCGCGTCCCTTGTTACCTGTAGTTTATGGGAGAGTTTCTCCAGAATTTTGCATCCGGTGGACAACCTGAGCTGCAGAAGGAATCTTCTTGGCCGACTGACAAAGTGTGGCTTGCCCTTAGCCAAATGGCTCCGGAGATAGGCTTGGGGTGGGCTCCCAATCAAAGGGCATTCAATTTCAGTGTTTTAGGAAGCAAAGCAAGTCACCTCCACAAGGTGCATTGCCCAGGATTGAAACCGATGTCCACCAGAGTTCAAACTCTGTACAGGGTGCCTTGGTTCTCAAATGCCTTGGTAAACAACTTGGAACCCGAAGTGTTCCGGTTTGTGAACTTTTTTCGGAAGCCGAACGTGCTCAGTTTTGAGTGCCACACTTCCATTTTGAGTGTTACGCTGAGGTCTGTCTGTTTTTGCTATTTATTTTGCATTTTTGTGCCTTTTTTTCTGTCTGTGTGGAACCCAGTTCAGCTACTGATTGATTGATTGTGTGACTGCAGTACATGGTTTATTGCTTTCATTTTATGGATCAATGGTCTCGTTAGATAGTAAAATTCATGTTAAATTGCTGTTTTAGGGGTTGTTTTTAAAAGTCTGGAATGGATTAATCCATTTTCCATACTTTCTATGGGAAAGTGCACCTTGGTTTTGGAACGGACTTCCGGAACGGATTAAGTCTGAGAACCAGGCTACCACTGTATATAAGCTCAGTGCTTTTTTTCTTTAAAAATGTTTAGGGGTACTCTCATTTTGAGTCAATGAAATCACCATTTTACAGTTCAAATTGGGAAAAATAAATACAGTCAATGGACAAAAGTACAAAGATTTACAAAAAAGGTCAGGGGTTTGCGTACCCCCAGAAGAAAAAGCACTGTATAAGCTAATCGCTAAGTGGCACCTTAAACCTAGATTACGTTCGCTACAATGGAATGTCTAGGCAACTTTTACTTTTCCAATGATGGTGATGTTTAATTCATCTCTAGACCACTTTATATTTAAAATAAATCTCACCAAGCAGTTTACAACACATAAAAACATCAAATAAAACAATCCAGAATAAAACAAATTCAAGCTTCAAGGAAAACTTTTCAGCTCCTTCCGTTTTCCCCATATTGATTTACCTGTTCAATTTTTTATAGAGCTGTCCCATAGCAAAAGGACTCTAGGAAGGTAGTGCGGTGCAGTGGTGACAGAGTCGAACAAAGACCTGGGAGATCAGGGTTCGAATCCCCACTCCGTCATGAAGCTCACTGGGTGACCTTTGGCCAGTGACAGCCTCTTGACCTCCCTCGCAGGGTCATTGTAGGGATTAACTCAGGCAAGGGGTAAACCATGTCCTCTCCTTGGAGAACAAGGTGAATAAGCTCTTTTGCTTACCTGTGTAGGAAAGGTAGAGGGGCCAGCCAGGTGGAGATGCCCACTGCCAGCCTGGCATACAGACATCTTCACAGGGTCGCCATTGGACCCACGCCAGGTGCAAAACCCACCTGGGAAATTTCTAGCACTATAAATGACCATCTGGGTTCCTTCCAACTCTACAATTCCATGATTCTACGGATGATGGGAGCCGTAAAGGGCAAAACCTGCAGTTTCCCCTGCCCAGCCATCAATTGCACCATTTTCCTAGTAGGTATTTCAAGGGATGTGGGTGGCACTGTGGATTAAACCACAGAGCCTAGGACTTGCCAATCAGAAGGTCGGCGGTTCGAATCCTCGTGACTGGGTGAGCTCCCGTTGCTCAGTCCCTGCTCCTGCCAACCTAGCAGTTCAAAAGCATGTCAAGTGCAAGTAGAGAAATAGGGACCGCTTCGGCGGGAAGGTAAACGCCGTTTCTGTGCGCTGCTCTGGTTTGCCAGAAGCGGCTTAGTCCTGCTGGCCACATTACCCAGAAGCTGTACGCCGGCTCTCTCGGCCAGTAAAGCGAGATGAGCGTCCAACCCCAGAGTCAGCCATGACTGGACCTAATGGTCAGGGGTCCCTTTACCTTTACCTTTTTATGGTGTCCAAGGAGGACGCGGGTGGCGCTGTGGATTAAACCACAGAGCCTAGGACTTGCCGATCAGAAGGTTGGCGGTTCGGATCCCCGCGACGGGGTGAGCTCCCGTTGCTCGGTCCCTGCTCCTGCCAACCTAGCAGTTCAGAAGCACGTCAAAGTGCAAGTAGATAAATAGGTACCGCTCCAGCAGGAAGGTAAACGGTGTTTCCGTGCGCTGCTCTGGTTCGCCAGAAGCGGCTTAGTCCTGCTGGCCACATGACCCGGAAGCTGTATGGCAGCTCCCTCAGCCAATAAAGCGAGATGAGCACCGCAACCCCAGAGTCGGTCACGACTGGACCTAATGGTCAGGGGTCCCTTTAACTTTTTATTTCAATGGATGGAAGCCGCCTTGAGATTTGCTCGGCCGCTAACTTCCCCTTTCGACGAAGGGAACAGGCAAGGACATGGCTCTGGGAGGCTGCAAAGGGAGCTTTTTTGCCGAACGTCTTTCCCGGGGTCATCCAAGTCCCTCCCAGCCACAGACCCAGAGGCACCATCTGCACCCAGGCGGGGGCAGATGTTTCCACCTTCCACAGAATGCCATCAGCTTGCCAGCATCTCCCTCCCCCCTCAAAAGCTGTATTTGACCCTCAGGAGTAGGCAAGGGAGCGCTTCTCTCAGAGGAAGGCTCCTCGTGGAACAGGAATGTGATGACACAGACAGGTTGGAATCCAGACCCCATAAGCTTGCGCAGAGGCCAGCTGTGGGTCTCCTGCAAAGAATCCATGATTGATGCTCCACAAAGGCAGCCAAGGAATGAATTAAGGCACCTCGGCAGCTCTGCAAAAAGGGGCAGGAGGAGTATTGGCACAAAAATGGAAGCAAGAAGAATTACCGACGAAAGAAGAATGGAGGATGAAGTTGATGGAGTACGCAGAATTAGATAAATTAACAGGAAGGATTCGAAACCTGCGGGACCAGAGATTCTTAGAGGACTGGAGTAAATATATGAACTATTTGAAAAGTAATTGTGATGAACAGATTACGCTAGTAGGACTGCAAGAAGTTTTGTAAGGTGGATTGTTTGAAATATTACAAGAAAGACTATGAAAGGAATTATTAGTTAAGGACAATTAAATGCAATATAGAAATTAAGAAATGCAGAATAAGTGATAAAGAACGGAAAATCATCAGAGGTGTTGACAGAAGTTTAAAACATTGTATAAGATGAGAAGATATGTTGTAAGACTGTTGGAACTGATATGTTTAAAAATCAATAAAAATGTATAAAAAGGGGGGGCAGGCGGAAAGGGGGCAATCTCAAAAAGGCACCTTTTCCCTTTGCCTGTTTCCCACGCCACCAAAACCCCTCTTCTCCATCCATTTGCCCAATGTGCTCTTAAAGCCACAAAAGCTGGTGGGTATCACTGCCTCCGGCTGTGGGAGGGAGTTCCACAGTCTAACTATGAGCTGCATGAAGATGGACTGTCTCATCGGTTAACACGAGCCAGAATGTTACTGTGACTCTGTCGGTGTCAGAAATCCAGATATATTAAGGTAGGTGCCAAACGGCCCCTTAAATCTAGGTCGCCACAACATCATGTCTTATTTGCCAGGGGGTTGAACTAGATGACCTTCGGGGTTCCTTCCAACAGTACAATTCTACGATCTCAACTACATTGCATGACTGCAGCTTGCTCTTGCAACAATTCGCTTGTCCCAATATGCAAGAAAGAGAAACACACACACTGGAAATGGTATGAACTATGGACTAAGGCAGAGGTTTTTAAACGGTGGTCTGTGAGTTCCATTTGAGTAGCCTTTGGATAGCACAGTTAAATACAGTGGTACCTTGGTTCTCAAACGCCTTGGTACTCAAACAACTTGGAACCTAAAAACTGGAAACCCAAAAGTAAGTGTTCCGGTTTGCAAACCTTTTTCGGAAGCCGAACTTCTCCGTTTTGAGGGTTATGCTTCCAATTTGAGTGCCACACTTCTATTTTGAGTGTTACGCTGTCTGTTATTGCCATTTCTTTTGCGTTTTTGTTTTTGTGACTGCGTGGAACAGAGTTCAGCTACTGATTGATTGATTGTTTTATGGATTTTTATGGATCAATGGTCTCTTTAGATAGTAAAATTCATGTTCAATTGCTCTTTTAGGGGTTGTTTTTAAAAATCTGGCATCGATTAATCTATTTTGCATTACTTTCTATGGGAAAGCGTGCCTTGGTTTTGGAACGCTTTGGTTTTGGAACGGATTTGCGGAACGGATTAAGTTTGGGAACCAAGGTACCACTCTATATCTGCACTCAGCCCTGCATTTACTTCCCTTGATGTGATGATGGAGGACTAAGATGCCCAGAGAGGGGTCCCCGATTCATGCAGCAGCGCAGAAGCACAAGACTTGTGTCTTTTGCTGTAAACAAGTCAGCTGCCTTCATTGAGATGCCAGTTGCCAACCTGGCGCCCAGAAATATGCAGGTAGTTGCAACTGGACCCACAGCAGGAGCAAAACACACCTGGCGAATTTCAAGCACTGGATTGTATAGCTTACAAAGGCAGGACAAATCTGCACAAAGAAAGAGGAAACCACGTCACCGTTTCACAGGTGCCAAAACGTGGGGTTACTCTGCTAAATACCGTATTTTTCGCTGTATAGGACACACTTTTCCCCCTCCAAAAATGAAGGGGAAATGTGGGTGCGTCCTATGGGGCGAATGCAGGCTCCTTGGCTTCAGCGAAAGCAACGCAAAGCCTCCGAAGCGCAGAGGGAGCGCTCCCTCTGCACTCAAGAGGTTTCGCGTTGCTTTTGCTGAAGCCTGGAGAGCGAGAGGGGTCGGTGTGCACCGACCCCTCTCGCTCTCCAGGCTTCAGGGATAGCCGGCTGAAGCCTCCGGAGTGCAGCGGGAGGTCCCGCTGCGCTCCGGAGGCTTCAGGTTCCTTTTGCTGAAGCCAGGAGAGCAAGACTCTCCTGGCTTCAGCAGAGAGGGAGAGCTGCGGAGCGCCCCTTCAGCCAAGTGGAAGGAGAAATGGAAGGGGCTCCATTTCTCCTGCTGCTTCGCTGAAGGGGCGCTGAGCAGAGAGGGGGAGAATTTTTTTTTCTTGTTCTCCCCCTCTAAAACAAGGTGCGTCCTATGGTCGGGTGCATCCTATAGAGCAAAAAATACAGCGATTTGGCATTTGCCACCGAGCAAACCCAGAGCCCTGGGTCACACTGCTCTAGAAGAAAGCGAGGTTGCTCTCTCCATCTCTGGGATTCAATCCGTTCCAAATCGCAGCTGATGCTCTTCCTGCATGAACAACGTTGCAAGTTCAGCCTTTGCTGTGAGGATTGTAAAACATCTTCCCCACACCTAATACCCGGCCTTCAACTGCCACGGTCTCAATTTTCACCCCAGCCTGCTCTCTGAGCCGGTTGTCACTTTGGAAAGTTTAATTTACACAGCCGATCGTATGCCTGCTCCGACTGGGGCCCCTCCCCTCCCTGAGGGCGGCAATATCAATTTGACGGGTTGCCTCATCTTCCAGCAGCAAGAGAGGCCGGAGCCCTCGACAGAGGCAAGCCAATCTATTGGGCACAGGCATGTTTGCAGCCTGGCACTGCCAACATCCCAAGTGTGTGGCAAGAGGCTGCCACCTGGAAGGGGACGAACGGGGAATGGGAATGTGGGGGCTGAATATAGGCCCCCCTGCCCCCCCACTCCACCCCTGCATTTCTGGAAGAAGCTTGCGGCAAGATTCTCACATCGGTTTCCGGAGCGACGCTCTCAGCGGTTAGACTGTCAAGCGAATCAATCATTTACCGTCAAATTCAAAGACGGGCGTGATCAGATCTGCCGCTGGCTTTGCATTTGCCACGAAGCAAATTCCGCCGACATGCAACCAATTGCAGACGGCGTGTATCTGGCGATCGTTCGTTCCTGCTGAGGGTTTCTTAATAAAGCACATTTTTACTTCTACATTGCTGCTTTCTTTCTTTTTTCTTTAAAAAATGAAACCTCTTTAGTTGTAGAGTTTTATTTATTACGCCGTGGGACTGATACAAAATAAACTCTGCGCGTATCTAAAATAACCTCTGCCATGCAAGAGTAATTTATAATTGAGGGAATGGCTGCCTTTGCACATCACATTAAGGCCTGGTTAATGGCCTGCTGTATGCGCCCAGATTGATCCGCCTTTACTCCTTGGCACTAGGCAGCAGGGGCAGCAAACCATGGCCTTGACTTCGTGTTATGCTTGAACCAGGAATTGCTGTTTGCTTCCCTCTGAACAATCCCATATCAGAAGTCGAGGCTTCTTCTCTTTTTTTAAAAAAATATATTTATTAAGATTTTTGAATTTAATACAATACAAAAAAAAAACAAAAAGTCAAAAAGAAAAAAAAGCAGAAAAAATTAAAAACACATAAACTTCACAAAATCTATTTTTCAATAACATATTTCCCTGACCTCCTCATACCCCCCTTTCTTGTATTCCAATTCAAATTGAGTCGAGGCTTCTTCTCAGCGTAAGGTAAAGGTAAAGGGACCCCTGACTATTAGGTCCAGTCGTGACCGACTCTGGGGTTGCGGCGCTCATCTCGCTTTACTGGCCGAGGGAGCCGGCATACAGCTTCCGGGTCATGTGGCCAGCATGACTAAGCTGCTTCTGGCGAACCAGAGCAGCGCACGGAAACACCGTTTAGCTTCCCACAGGAGTGGTACCTATTTATGTACTTGCACTTTGACGTGCTTTCGAACTGCTATGTGGGCAGGAGCAGGGACCGAGCAACGGGAGCTCACCCCGTCACGGGGATTCAAACCGCCGACCTTCTGATCAGCAAGTTCTAGGCTCTGTGGTTTCACCCACAGTGCCACCCGCGTCCCTGTTTCTTCTCAGCGTACCAGCCTGCAAAACAAATTGGGATCCTGCAGGTAGATGTAACTCTAGTGCCAAGGGTCGCAGTCGGCTGCTTCCACTCGGTGGAATCATCTGCGTGTCCGCAGTTTAGTTTTCCTTAATTATTATTTATTTATTTGGTTTTTCAGAATAAAATTTTACAGTCCTATATTGAACACAGATCATAAAAACAAGATTCCAAGGAATCTCCCGGACTTCCATGCTCCCCTTTGTGGGTCTTATTATTAATCATTTCCTCCTGCATCTTTTATGATGATCCAAATCTTTTACATCCCCGTTATATCCAAAATCCACTATTACACTACAAGTGATAATTCCAATCCTACTAACGATGTTAACTGTTTACAATGGTTTTTAAGATTGGGAAATGTTTATTATGTATATTCAAAATCATTGTAAACAGCTCAAAACATTAGCAAGATTTTAAACACACTTGCATTGTAACAGAAAGTACAGATAATCTAGAAATATGAAAAATTGAAGAAGTACTGATATGTAGTTGGGAACAGAATTAATAGGTATGCGAAGGTATGCGGGGGAAGTCAAGATATTCAGAGTAATATCAATATGTGGAATTTTTATGATATTATGATGTAACTCTTTTTCTGTTCTTTTTTCTTCATCTTTCTCTTTTTGAAAATCAATAAAAATCATATTATATTTTGTAAAAAACCTATCTCTCCCTCTTTCTATATATATATTTATTGAGAAAAGACTACCAATCAGATGAGCTGGTGTTGCCCCCCTCAAAACAGCCCCAGTTCCCCAAAGTGGAACTTTGAGGGGCAGCAGGAAGAAGGCGGCCAAAGCTTCGGACCAATTCTCGTTTGGACTCTTTCCCCGAGGCTCAAGGGAGGGCTGCCAACTTGGCTGAGCCCGCTTGGCCGAAGCTCTTCTGTCTGGCAGTGCCAGGCTTTGGAATGGAGGGCCTTTCCTTCTGCCATGGCAAGAGATCAAACAATCATAGCAGTGACTGTCAGGACTGTTAAGGAAAAATTCTGGGGTGAGTGTCTACTCAACAGCCCAACTCATCAGGGTCCCCCACGGATCTAGTTACAGGTAGGTAGCCGTATTGGTCTGCCATAGTCAAAACAAACAAACAAAAAATTCCTTCCAGTAGCACCTTAAAGGTAAAAGTAAAGGGACCCCTGACCATTAGGTCCAGTCGTGGCTGACTCTGGGGTTGCGGCACTCATCTCGCTTTATTGGCCGAGGGAGCCGGCGTACAGCTTCCGGGTCATGTGGCCAGCAGGACTAAGCCGCTTCTGGCGAACCAGAGCAGTGCACGGAAACGCCGTTTACCTTCCCGCTGGAGTGGTACCTATTTATCTACTTGCACTTTGAGGTGCTTTCGAACTGCTAGGTTGGCAGGAGCAGGGACAGAGCAACAGGAGCTCACCCCGTCGCAGGGATTCGAACCACCGACCTTCTGATCGGCAAGTCCTAGGCTCTGTGGTTTAACCCACAGCACCACCAGCGTCCCACCTTAGAGACCAACTAAGTTTGTTATTGGTATGAGCTTTCGTGTGCATGCACACTTCTTCGGTGTCCATGCAGTCAGTAAAAGAAGGAAGTTCCAGCCAAGTCATTTGGAGCAAAACAGTGGTCAGTAGACCATGATCTTTATTGTTGTGCAACAGGTCCCCACAGGAGTAAGAACCCCAAACACGGGGTGACATCCTCTTTTAAAACTTCCCTCTTTCCCGCAGAATACATTTCAAGCAGCATCACTGATACATCATCACTACATCACTAGCATGTCACAAATGGGGAGGGGCATACAAGGGTTACACAAGTTCAACATGAGGTCCGTTGATCAGACACCCTTCCCAACAGCATCACCGAAAGAACAATAAAACTCCTGACATCTCCTTGCCCTCAGGGCTTGTCTGGAGATGGGCTTCCAGAACACCTGACTTGCTCAACTGTCTCTGCGGATGTCTAGTGTTGCCCCCTTGTTCACTCCCTGGGTGGGGGGCCGTGAATGTGCTCTCACACTGGGGAAATTATGGCAGGATGGCCTGTTCCTGCTGCCTACGGGACTTCCTGCTTCTTGGTTCATAGAGGGAGGTGGAGCCCAAATTCACCTTTCTTTAAGGGTTAAATGGCGTTGGAAAGTTAAAGTATGGCTTTTCTACAAATTTATAAAGCTAAGTGCAGTGGTACCTCAGGTTACAGATGCTTCAGGTTACAGACTCTGCTAGCCCAGAAATAGTACCTCGGGTTAAGAACTTTGCTTCAGGGTGAGAACAGAAATTGTGCGGCGGCGGCGGGAGGCCCCATTAGCTAAAGTGGCACCTCAGGTTAATAACAGTTTCAGGTTAAGAACGGACCTCCAGAATGAATTAAGTTCTTAACCCGAGGTACCACTGTATCTTCCCTGAGCTGTCAAGTTGAAAGGATACATTCAGGCATAATATTTGTAGCACTGCAACAACTTTAAAGATATGCCCCTCCCCCATGTCATTTCCGTAACAGGACGCTCAGAGAAGCAAGACGATACAATCATCTTTATTGTCATTGTCCCATACAGAACAAGGAAATTTAAGAAATCTACATCAGACATTCAAAAACCAACACACCTGCTATCCGAGAAAAGTTCATAAACCGGAACACTTACTTCCGGGTTTGCAGTGTTTGGGTTCCAAGTTGTTTGAGAACCAAGGCATTTGAGAACCAAGGTACCACTATAGTCCATCGTGGCCAGTCATTTGCAACCTCCATGCATTTTGTCTAATCCCCTTTTAAACCCGCCTCCGGAGGAGGCCAGTTTGCAGGGGAAGGCAGAGAAGGGCTGTAGCTGTTCAGCTCCCAGCTCCAACCCCTGGGCTGCATCTCAAGGTGCGGCTGGGAGAGAAACCCCCAGAGACCTGTACTGCTGCCAGCCCATGTAAGCAGCACTGAGCTAGGCAGACCCAGAGTCTCAGTCAGAAAAAGGCAGCTGCCTGTGTTCCTGTGCAAAGAGTAACTTTTTTGCCTAAGTTGCAAGCACCTTTTCAGAACAGCATTGCCACTCAAAAGGCGGGAGGAGATGGGGAAAGGAGCGACAAAGGCCCAGCCCCGGTTCTGGCTCCTGACCATCACTCGTAAATATTGGCAGCTGCCCATCAGGCTCTGGGATTTGATTTCCCAAGGGGAGGGGCAGCTGCCAATTCCATGGAGGTGAGTTTCACCTGCCAGTGACATGGTCTTAAGCAGGGGTAGGCAAACTAAGGCCCGGGGGCCGGATGTGGCCCAATCGCCTTCTCAATCTGGCCCTTGAATGGTCTGGGAATCAGCATGTTTTTACATGAGTAGAATGTGCCCTTTTATTTAAAATGCATCTCTGGGTTATTTGTGGGGCCTGCCTGGTGTTTTTACATAAGGAGAATGTGTGCTTTTATTTAAAATGCATGTCTGGGTTATTTGTGGGGTACAGGAATTTGTTCATCCCCGCCCCAATATAGTCCAGCCCCCCACAAGGTCTGAGGGACAGTGGACCGGCCCCCTGCTGAAAAATTTGCTGACCCCTGGTCTTAAGTCACCAGAGCTGGAAAGAGATCTGTGTGTCCCCCACCCTCCGGGGCTTGGCTAATGAGCGGGGGGGGGCCAGAGAAGGAAATCGCTCCCTTGCTGTGTGACGGAAGAGGTCGCTGCTCGCCACCAGAAACTTGGCACGGGCAGAGGGCACGCCAGCCACCAGCAGCACTCAGAATAACAGAATCAACTGCCAAGTTGGAGGGGACCCCAGAGGTTCTCTAGCCCACCCCACCCCTGCAATGCAGTCACCACAAACTTCTGTGCCACTCGGCTGGCCTTTGAGGAAAGAGTAGGTTGCGACAACAGCCGCACGGGTGCTACTAGCCCAGAGATGGAAAGAAGACAAAGTCCGTACCAGAGAGGGATGGCAAACCAAGCCGATGGACAATAATAATAATAATAATAATAATAATAATAATAATAATAATAATAATTTATACCCCGCCCATCTGGCTGAGTTTCCCCAGCCAGTGGCGTAGCGTGGGGGTGCAGGGGGGGCCGGCTGCACCGGGCGCAACATCTGGGGGTTAGGGGGCGCAAATCCACGGGTCAGGGGGCGCAAATTACTTGCCTTGCCCCGGGTGCTGACAACCCATGCTACGCCACTGTCCCCAGCCACTCTGGGCAGCTCCCAATCGAGTGTTAAATGGCAAAACTAGAAATGACAAAACTGACCAGAAAACTCAGGAACCAAGAAGACAAAAACTTCAAGAATGAATAGGGGGGGAAATATTATTTAATTTAGGAGACCACTGTAAGCAGATGAAAACATTAGCAGGATTTTAATAACACTTGTAATGTAACAATCACTGTGGACAATAGGGAGAGATACAAAATATGGATTATGAAGTTGAAAATGTTGACAATAAGACCCATGGAAGGGATGGTGGGAAGTCGGGAGATTCAGAAAAATCTCTAAATATGGATGTGCATTTGGTACTGTTATAACTTTACACTTGTAAAATCAAATAAAAATTATTTTCAACAGCAACAAAAAAGAGGAAATGGTAGGTTCCCCCTTTTCCTTGAAGGTGGAACATCAGTGCCTTTTCAGTCTAGTAATGTACACTTGATCATTTCAGTGCCCTTTTTCCAAACTTTTTCCAACTCTAGACTATCGTTTTTGAGGTGAGATGACCAGAATTGGCCACAGCATTCCAATGCAGCCACACTATAGATATGTATAACAACATTAGGATATTGGCAGGGGGTGTTTTCCAGCGCACACTATCCTGGGAATAACCTACACGAAATGCAGTGCGGATCAAGTTATGTAAACATCATGCAAATTTTTAACAGCACAGCCCTCTGGCGGCAGCAGGGGTTGTGGCGAGGAGCAGAATCCTTGCACTTTTGCCAAGCTCAAAATTGCAAAAGCTTGGGCCACCCAGCAGCACATATTTCGTGCACTCAAGTATTGCGACCTGCAGTTCAGGCATGATGGGGTAGGGCTGGGCTGGGTGATATATTGATATATCATCCAAAGCCAGTTTGAAGTCCGTATTGGGATACTGGCTTCACACTTTTTCACCAGGCAATATACAGTGGTACCTCTGGATATACACACCTCTGGTTGCGTATCCTTCAGGATATTTTCCTGGGTTTCGCCGCACGTACATGTGCTGAAACACTCAAGGCGCTGTGCGCATGTGCAGAACAAGCACCTCTGGTTGCGAATTCCTCAAGATCGAACCAGACCTCCGGAACAGATCCAGTGCACAACCAGAGGTACCACTTTACAGTGGTACCTCGGGTTAAGTACTTAAGAACAGACCTCCGGAACAAATTAACCTGAAACTGTTCTTAACCTGAAGCACCACTTTAGCTAATGGGGTCTCCTGCTGCCGCTGCGCCACCGGAGAACAATTTCTGTTCTCATCCTGAAGCAAAGTTCTTAACCCGAGGTACTATTTCTGGGTTAGCGGAGTCTGTAACCTGAAGCATCTGTAAACCCAAGGTACCACTGTATTGCAAATCAGGATGTGTGTGTGTTAAGCAAAAAATCACAATGTGGGGAGAAATGTGAAGTCAGCCTACGCTTCTCTCGATTCCTGCAACTCCTGTAAACTCTATTTGCTCAGCTCTCCCCTGACCTGCAGGGAGCAGCAAATCGCAAGAGCAGGCGCTGGCAGAAATCACGATGCAGGAAAAACCGTGAAGCCGGCCAACGCCTCTACATAGCTCCATCCTTACATCGTGATATATCGGTAAACAAGATGTTTAGATGGTGATATATGGCAATGTTGAAAACCAAATATCACCCAGCCTTACACCAGGGACTAGGAGAATCCGTGCCGCTCATTCCAGAATGGCACAAACTGGGTGTTTGAGTCTCCTCAGAGCTTCTCACATTGGCCAGGTAAAGGCCCAGATATTCCACCAGGTGCAAAATGGAGGCAAGCGAAAGGTAAGGGGAGCTGAAACAGCAGCAAACAATAATAATAATAAAAAAAGATTTAAAGCAGCTTACTAAAGAAGGACAAAGGCCTCGTACATTATTATTTATTACTCTATATATTTATTACATTTATTGCATTTATACAGTGGTACCTCTGGATATGAAAGAGATCCGTTCCGGAGCCCCATTCGTATCCTGAAGCGAACGCAACCTGTGTCCACGCATCTGTGCGTGCGTGGGTCGCGATTTGCCACTTCCGTGCATGTGTGTGACGTCATTTTGACCGTCTGCACATGTGCAAGCGGCAAAACCCGGAAGTAACGTGTTCCATTACTTCCGGGTCACCGCAGAGCACAACCCGAAAGTGCTCAACCTGAAGCAACTTCTACCCGAAGGATGACTGTATTATATTGCATTTTCCTCCAAGGAGCTCAAGCTAGCATTCTCCCTCCCTGCCCCCCCCATTTCATTCTCAACAACCCTGTGAGGTAGGTTAGGCAGAGAGGCATCTGATTGGCTCCCAAGGTGAGCTTCATGACCTGGTGAGCATTTGAACCCTGGTTTCCCAGGTCCCAACCTGACACGCTCCGCGCTACACCACACTAACTCTAGCACTGACAATGCAGATGGCTTTTTGCAGGATCATCATAAGCAACAGGAATAGGCCCCTGCCCCAGGGAGCTTACAGTTACCGCAACCAGCAAGGTAGACTGGTGATCAGCTGTAGCCCCCGCCAAGCACCTTGCCTACCTCACAGGGATGTTGCAGCAGTAAAGGGAGAGTAACCCCCACATGAGTTGCCGCCCTGCACTCCTAGGGCGGGGTGCAAACATAATAAACATTAATTGCTTAATTGCTTAATCATTTTAAAGCCAGGAGAGTTAATCGGCTAAAAAAGTCTTTAAGCCGCTGGCCTGCCTGGCTGGGGCATGCAGGAGGGAAGGCAAGTGAGGAAAAAGCCCAACCCAGGGCTGACGATCTTGCTTATGCGACAACCACATGCAAGCAAACATCTTGCAAAAGCCTCACCACTGCAACCCGTTTGTAACCTCCAGAATGTCAGTTTCTGCAGGAATAACTAGATCAGGGGTTGGCAAACTATGGTCCGTGGGCCGGATCTGGCCCAATTGCCCTCTGGATCCAGCCCACGAACTGTTCTGCAATCGCAATGGTGCGATTGCCATTTTTTAAAAACAAAAAATTTGGCTGCCATTTTTTTGCAATTTCCTTCCCTCCCTCCATCCCTCTTCCTGACTTCTCCCCGCCCTGTGGAGGAAGGGAGCCGGGCTTTGATAGGAAGCCTCGCCGGCCACCCGACGGCCTCTCCCCATGGCCCCGCTGTGGGCTGGTGATTGGTGCGCCTGCTGGCCCTGCACCCAGGAAAGCTGGCCCGAAAAGGAGAGGCGCTGCTACTGCCGCCGGCTCCCAACCTCAGGCAGAGGGGTGGCGGAGGTAGGCAGGGGGAGGGGAGGGGCTGGGGCTGTCCTGAGGAAGCTGCAACTAATGTGGCAATGTTGCTGCTCAGCTGTGGACCAGAACTCCTAACTGTGCTTGCATAACCACCACCACCCCTTTAACATTACAAACCTCATTGAAAATCTTTAAAACAATTACCAAGCATAAATTGTTATCTTGCAGGACAAATACATGTACCATATGTTAAGTCTCGTGTGCACTCATCCACACAGCATAAAAACAGACTTGGACAATCTTCAAAGAGCTGTCCTGTGGTGCCGTCAGTATAATCCTGGACCAGGCTTATGGTTCTTCCACCAACTTACAAAACCCCAAACCATCTAGGACTGGGCTGCCTCAAGGAAACCCTTTCCCCCATATCATCCTGCCCCTATTCCTGCGGTCAGCTTGGAAGGAGCAACCAGCTACACCATCACCTGCAGAGGTCCATCAAGAGGCAACCAGGGACAGGGCCTTTTCTGCAGTGGCCTCCTCTCTAAGGAACAATCTCCCCGCTGGTGAAATTTCAGCGCATGCCAAACACTTGTGGACTCTTCAGAGCAGGGGTTGACAACCTAAGGCCCATGGGGGGGGTCTTTTAACCAGCCCATGGACCCCTGTCACCCACTCTCTCATGCGCCGTGATAAACCAGCGCAGAGCAGAACAGGGACTGCCTTCTGCGATGATGGCTGGCTTCCCATTGGCTGCAGGAAGCTTCTGCAGCCAATGGGAAGCTGTGCACGCCTCCTCCGTGCCGGAAGGAGCACCAGAAATAGTGTTTGCGCCTGTGTGCATGCATGCACACTCCGGCCCACCGCGGCGTCTGTGGGACCGTGAACCGGCCCAAGCCACAAAAACTTTGCTGACCCCTGCTCCAGATGGCAAATAATGCCAGCCTGCTCCTAACCTATCAGTTTGTGATTTTCTGCATTTGCAATTGTTATCATACACGTTTTGGTTTTATTGGTCCTTCTAAAAAAATATTGCGTTGCACACTGCTTTGTGATTTTGCAACCAACAGCAGAATCATAGAACCTTAGAGCTGGAAGGGACTCAAGGGTCATTGAGTCTAGAAGTGTGACATTTTTCAATAAACAAATAAATAAGAAATGTTGTGGGAGGTAAGGAGCCCCAACCACAGAGAGGGGAGGCAAGGGATTTTGGAAGAGAGGTGTTATCGTTCTCAACCTGCCTCCCCCCAGAGGTTTTGAGCTATGGCTCCCATCAGCCCCAGACAGCCCATCACCGAACCTTATTATTATAATCATTATAATTATCATGTATTGCTTTATTTATTACCCAACCTTCCCCCTAAGGTCCCAGGGCGGGTTACAGCATTAAAAACAATAATTCTATTTCCTTGCTAATTGAGCGGTTTTAAATGTGTACTGCATATCCGACCTCCTTAGTAACGTTTGATTTTGAAATCTTTAAGATAAATTCATTTTAATTTCGCAGCGTTGAATTCTCTGTACTTGACCTTCATGCGTATTGTCTAATCCTGAAATCTTTAAGATAATATTTTAGTTTCCTGTTCATTACGTTGCCTCGAACGTATATTTTGTGTTTGATCTCCTCCTGCAATGTTTGTTTAGCGATACTTTATCTAGTGTTTTGATGTCGGCTGTAAACCGCTTTGAGATTTTTTTCCTCCCCTCCTTAAAAACAAAGCAGAATAGAAATGAAATGGAGGATAATGTTAAAAACAATTTAAAACAACCGACAACCATGAAAATAGTGTGGGTCCTAAAATCATACATCTCAGCAGTCTAGATCCAGGGTAGTTTATGGGAGTTTATTTAATTTATTTGACGTATTTATATCACGCCTTTCTCCCAAGCTGGGCTTCGAGGCAGCTTTAAAACCACAGAATTGAAGAGTGGAAGGGGATACCAAGGATCATCCAGCCAGCCCCCAAGAATACAAGAACTCAAACAAGAAGAACTACCAACGAAAGAAGAACGGCAAATGAAAGTAATGGACTATGCAGAATTAGATAAATTAACAGGAAGGATTCGAAACCTGCGGGATCAGAGATTTTTAGAGGACTGGAGTAAATATTTGTATTATTTGAAAAGCAATTGTAATAAACAGATTAACGCTAGTAGGATTGCAAGAAGTTCTGTAAGGAGGATTTTGTGAAATATTGCAAGGAAGACTTTGAAAAGAATTATTGGTTAATGACAATTAAAAGTAATAGAGAAATTAGGAAATGCAGAACAAGTGATGAAGAATGGAAAATCTTCAGAGGTTGTTGACGGAAGTCTAAAATATTGTATAAGATAAGAAGTTATGTTAAATGATTGTTGGAAATGATATGTTAAAAAATTTATATATATATAAAATAAAAGAACCTCAATTTAAAAACATCACTACGAAATAATAGAAACAAACTAGTTGCAATGCATTAACTTCATTTAAAACTGGCACTAAAATACAGTTTACCATGACAGCAGCCTAGCAGGCAGCGTTAGAAACTCAGATATCTCTAAGCTATCCACCAAATGGAACCTTAAACCTGGGTTGTGGTCGCCCCAACGGAATGGCTAGGCATTATTTTTTTACAGAGGGATTATTATTATTATTATTATTATTATTATTATTATTATTATTATTACTCATTTCATTTCCATACATTTTCACACACATATATATTATATTTTATTCCTTTTCCAGATTGAAAGTGACATTTGCTACCGAGTTATATTCCAATTCAACAAAAGAAGCCACTTCCCTCTCAACCCGCCATCGATGTTGAGAACCCAAATTGCATACAATTGCATTTTAAGATTCCGTCTCACCTAATTTCATCCTCTTTAAGATGTTTCTTAATATATTCTGCTATTTTCTTACCCCTTTACAGTTTAAAGAGGAAAAAACCCAAAGTGGTTTACAGCACATTAAAACATCGTCAAAGAAAGCAATCCAGAATAAAACAAATCCAAGCTCCAAGGAATACATTTCAGATCCTTCTCTAAGAGACATTTTGTGCTCCTCATATTTATTTGCCTGCTTAATTTATAGAGCTGCCCCACAGCAGAAGGACTCTGGGAAGGCAGCGGGGTGGAGTGGTTACAGGGTCGGAGGAGGAGCTGGGAGATCAGGGTTCGAATTCCCACTCACTGGGTGACCTTGGAGTCAGTCACAGCCTCTTAGCCTACCTCACAGGACTGTTGTAGAGATTAAATGAGGAGGGAGGTGAACCATGGAAAAAAAGGTGGGAGAAAATTGCAACGAATAAATAAGCTCTTCTGCCCGGTTGAGATGTCAGGCACCAATCTGGCATCTAGAGATCTCCATGTGGGCACAACTGGACCCACGCAAGTCGCAAAACATGCCTGGCACATGGGGGATTCCTAACCCTGCCAGTAGGTCAGCACCTCCTAGCCCTTAATTTCCAAAGGCCTGCGTGAACAGGAAGGGCGACAGAGAGAGAGGCCAACCTGACCTCTCTTGGGAGGGAATCTCACAATATGGGGGGCAGCTGCAGAAAAGGCCCTGTCTCTCTCAGGTCACCACCAACCATGCCTCCGATGGGACCGAGAGAAGATGCTCTCCTGAGGCTTGCAACACCTGGACAGGTTCCTAGGAGGAGACGCCATACTGGGCTTTTTAGGTCGTAACTTGGAATCGTGCCCAGGTTAGGGACAAAGCATTTAGCACAGCAGTTCTCCACCTGTGGGTCCCCAGATGTTGTTGGACTACAACTCCCATCATCCCTGAGCTCTGGGCCTTGCTAGCTAGGGGTGATAGAAGTTGTAGTTCAACAACATCTGGGGACCCACAGGTTGAGAAAGGCTGATTTATTTATTTTTTTAAGAAATGTTTATTAAAGTTTTACAAAACCACATATAGCAAAACAAGAACAAAAACAACAGACAAAAAAAATACACACTTAACAAGAAAAAGAAGGGGGAAAAAGAAAAATTCCACTTTTAATTTTCAAAATTCCATATCCCTCTTTCCTGACCTCCTCACATCTCCCTTTTTTGTATTCCTCTTTATTCCGTCAAATTCAGCAAATTCTATCCCTTTTTCCAACCTCATTTATAATTGTATATTTCCACTTATTATGTCTCTAATTCCCTTATCTTAATCCTTTACTCCACCTTATATACTTTGACATAATATTATTCTGGTCATATCCCCTCCTTTTTTAAAAAAAAATAATAATATTCTTTTCATAACTCTTTTAACCAAATCCCAGATGCCATGTTACCTTCACTTCCCATATCATTTTAACACTCAAACATTTTGCAATATTTTTGTAGATAGTTCTTAAACTTTTTCCAGTCCTCTTCCATCAATTCTTCTCCCTGGTCACGGATTCTGCCAGTCATTTCTGCCATCTCCATATAGTCAATCACTTGCATCTGCCACTCTTCCACGGTGGGTAGATCTTGTGTCTTCCGAGAAAGGCTGATTTAGCACCAGACTGCGGCAGCCTGACCCAATGCAGTTCCCAAAGCCCGCAGGAACAGACCCAAGAACCTGGAGCTGGAACCCCCAGATCCATCACTGACCTAGGGACCCTTGGTTTGTAGGACACAAACAGTGGGTCTGAGCTGACCCTCCCTGCCTTGGCTCAGATAGCAGGTGTGTACACAGAGAGAGAGAGTTATGCGCACCGATTTATGCATCTGTGTACATTTAATAAAGAACTGGGCGTGACGCAGACATGAATTCATAATGCAGACAAACCGCATCTCTCTGCCGTACGCACTTCCACACCCACCGCTGCTTTCACCTCTGTTATGCAAGGCCATTCAAAAAAATGAAAGGAAAATCTGAGTAGTCCTGTCTCCCCAGAGGACAGGCTGCCTTGTTCTGTCTTTTGTGTGTGTGTGTGTGTGTGTGTGTGTGTGTGAGTGTGTGGTTTTTATAGAGAGAGAAACAACAACAAATCCATCCATCCAGGAATTACATTTTGCAAACAAGGCTGTAACGTTTACTAGCCAATAAAGCTGCGTTTTCCACAGCTCTCCCTGCAACATTCCAGCTGCAATTGTTTGTGGCCCAATGGCTGCCGAACGAAGAGTCATTCACTCACAGTCATGGTTCCAGCTTGCAAAACCTTCCTCCCTGGTCACCCAGAAGCCAGTCAGACTCGCCACAGGCAAGCGCCCAAAGGTTTGTCCAAAGGCCAGAATAAGGCATCCTTTGATCTTTGGAAGGTTGCGCATGAAGCACACCAGTGCTCTTTGGACACCCAATTCTGCAGTTATGGCTGGAAAGAGGTTTCCACACTGCCAAGTGTTGCCCCAGTTTCCCCATACCTGCTCACTGTACGTAAATCTAAGCACACGGAAACAAATATTATCGTTTTCACGTATTTCTACAAGAAGCAACAATCAATATTGATCAGAACTTTGCTTTGCGTCTTTCATATATTGATGATCTACCAGAACAGAGCTGGGCTCAGGGTGGCTAACACCAGTAAAATTACAGTAAAAACATAATAGGGGGGGACCAATTTAAAATACAAGTGAAAATGCAATTTAAAATGCAACCTCATTTTAAAAGTAGCCCATAGATCAAAACCATAAGGGGAGGGAAACATAAGGGTCAGACTGAGTCTAAACCAAAGGCCAGGCGGAATAGCTCCTTCTTGCAGGCCCTGCGGAAAGATGTCAAGTCCCGCAGGGCCCTGGTCTCTTGTGACGGAGCGTTCCACCAAGTCGGGGCCAGTACTGAAAAGGCCCTGGACCTAGTTGAGACCAATCTAACCACCTTGCGACCTGGGACCTCCAAGGTGTTGTCATTTGTGGACCTTAAGGTCCTCCGTGGGGCATACCAGGAGAGGCGGTCCCATAGGTATCACATTGAAGCAAGCTTTCAGGACCATCAGCTCAAAAACAGGCAGGTAAGTCTCGATCAGGGGTTATTCCACTGCGGTCAGGGGTTCTTATTGCATTTGAAGACCACCTTTTTCTCCAAGAAGGGCATGGCTCCCCCCCCCCACGTTAATCCCTTCAATGACCCTGCGAGGTAGGCTAGGAGGCTGTGACCAACTCCAAGGATTCTTGATGGAGTGGAGATTTGAACCCAGATCTCATTGGTCCTCATTTAACCTTCTAACCCAGACACCCCAAAACTCGGCCCTCCAGCTGTTTTGGGACTACAGTTCCCATCATCCCTGACCACTGCTCCTGTTAGCTAGGGATGATGGAGTTGTAGTCCCAAAACAGCTGGAGGGACGAGTTTGGGGGTTGCCTGCTCTAACCACTACACCACTCTGCCTTCCTAGAGTAGGTCTGCCAGATTCCCCAGACATATCAGGAATACTGCAGTTGGCAGCAGTGTCTGGGCAGAAATTGGAAAATCTGGATGTATAAGCTCAACAACCTTTTTGTCCGGATTTTCACTGTTTGAAATATGGCAACCCTATCCTAGAGTCCTTCTGCTATGGGGTAGCTGTATAAATTAAGTAGGAAGATAAATAAGGGGAAAGAAAAATGTCATTTAGAGAAGGATCCGAAATATTTCCCTTGAAGCTTCCTTTTGTCTTATTCTGAATTGTTTTATGTGCTGTTTCAACGTGTTGTGAACTGCTTTAAGATATTTTCTTTAAAATATAAAGTGGCATAGAATTGAAATGAATAAAATAGTAATAATCCCACTGTTTTTTGTGTTTTTTTTAAGGCACCTAGACATCCATTACGGCCACCATAACCTAGGTTTAAGGTGCCATTTGGCGATTAGCTTATGCATTTCAGTTTCTAACACTGGTCCAAACACTTTGCAACTCCCCTATGAATAAAGGTTGCAGCGTTTGGGAGTTGGGACGTGTTAGATAAGAGAAGGGGAGACATGATAAGCATTTATGAAATTATGGACAGCTTGGAGAATGTGGATGGGGGGGGATTACCCCTCTCTCATAGGACTAGAACTGCTGGGCATCCCTTGAAGCTGAACGTTGAGAGGGTACAGGACAGACAAAAGGAAATCCTTCTTCACGCAGCACAGAGTTTAACTGTGGAACTCCCTGCCACAGGAGCCAGGGCTGGCCAACTTGGATGGCTTTAAAAGAGGATTGGGCAAATGCAAGGAAGAGGAGAGGGCTATTGAGGGCTACTCCACCCCTTTTGTCCAGCCCGGACACTGAGATCCAGCGCCGAGGGCCTTCTGGCGGTTCCCTCATTGCGAGAAGTGAGGTTACAGGGAACCAGACAGAGGGCCTTCTCAGTGGTGGCGCCTGCCCTGTGGAACACCCTCCCTTCAGATGTCAAGGAAATAAGCAGTTATCCTATCTTTAAAAGACATGGGAAGGCAGCCCTGTTTAGGGAAGTTTTTAATATCTAATGCTGTGTTGTTTTTAACATTTGATTGGGAGCCGCCCAGAGTGGCTGGAGAGACTCAGCCAGATGGGCGGGGTATAAATAATAAATTATTATTATTATTATTATTATTATTATTATTATTATTATTATTATTATTACTACTACTACTACTACTACTACTACTTGCCAGAATGGCTCTGCTGAACCTCCGAGGGGCCTGGGATGGTGATCTCAGGGTCTGGGTCGGTTGCTATGGGGAGAGGCAGTCTTTGAGGTGTTGCATAAACTTTATAGGACAAACCATCACTTTGAACCGGGAAACTAACTGGGAGCCAGTGTGGCGAGGTCAGAATTGGTGTTACGTGCTCAGGCCATTGGACTTGCAAGACTTTTTATCACTTCGTATTTTCAAAGTTTCCGTGTGACTTACAATGCAACAAAACCTACTAAAGCAATAATATCAGAACAATAACAGCGACGGAAAAGAAACATGTTGCTAAAGCCTGGACTGAGCGACTGTAACAACAATCTCATTATAGCTGCCCCACCAGGTCTTCCTGCCAGTAACTCCCTTGCCGGAGCTATTTCAAGATCAGCATGCTCAACTGGAATTGCCAACTTACTGGGCTAGCCTGCTCTTGCCGTCTGCCGGATCAGACCAAAGGCCCGTCTAGCCCGGCCTTCTGGTCTAGGTGCCCCAAGGGAAGCCCATAAGCCAGCAGGACCCGAGTTCAAGTGCTGCAACACACTCCCCCCCCCCTCCACTTGTTAGCTGTCGCTCAAGGGAGAAGGCCAGGGGTCAGTTTAAGGAGTTAGCAACCCTATACTCAACTTCAGTGGTCTAAACCACTGAGCCTCTTGGGCTTGCCGATCAGAAGGTCAGCGGTTCGAATCCCAGTGACGGGGTGAGCTCCCGTTGCTCTGTCCCAGCTCCTGCCAACCTAGCAGTTCGAAAGCACACCAGTGCAAGTAGATAAATAGGTACCTCTGTGGCGAGAAGGTAAACAGCGTTTCCATGCACTCTGGCACTTGTGACAGTCCTCATTGCGCCAGAAGCGGTTTAGTCCTGCTGGCCACATGACCCAGAAAGCTGTCTGTGGACAAACACGGCTCCCTCGTCCCGAAAGTGAGATGAGCGCCGCACCCCATAGCCGCCTTTGACTGGACTTAACCATCCAGGGGTCCTTTACCATTACCTAACTCAACTTCAGATCCACAACACACAAACCCCTCTGCTCCCTAAACTGTTCCTGAGAGGAGAGGCAGGCTTAAGAGGACATGCCCATTATTTGAGGTGAAATGTCTTGCTGGGTGGCAATCGCTCACCCTGAGATAGAAAAGCCTCTGTTTAGAAACATCAACAACATCAACAACTGTGAATGTTTTCAAACACCTACATGCGCAACAAATACAGTGGTACCTCTGGTTGTGAATGGGATCCATTCCGGAGGCCCGTTCACAACATGAAAAGAGCGCAACCTGAAGCGCCGTATCTGCACAGGTGTGCGGCGTGATTTGGTGCTTGTGCGCATGCGCGAAGCGCGACCTAGCGCTTCTGCACATGCGTGAGCGGCAAAACCCGGAAGTAACCCTTTCCGGTACTTCCAGGTCGCCGCGGGACATAACCTGAAAGAACATAACATGAAGCAAATGTAACATGAGGCATGACAGTACAGAAATACTCTTCCCTAACTTGGAAATGGTTATTCTCTCTCTCTCTCTCTCTCTCTCTCTCACACACACACACACACACACACACACACACACACACACACACGGGGCCCCTTGAAATGAAGGTTGCCCAAGGCTCCTCTATGGCTAGGAGTGCCTTTCATCAGCCTTGTCTGGTTTGCCAGCAATGGCCATTGTTAAAAAATAAATAAAAAATGCACTGGCTGCCCATCTGGTCGCAAGCCAGGTTCAAGGACTATCTTTTATCTGCCCTGAATCTGTTGCATCGAGGGAGCTGCCTGCTCCCTGTAACCGCCCCTTGTCAGCAGTCTGTGGACATTTCCAAGCAACTTTTCAAAGGCAGCCCCACACAGGGCATGCTGCTGAAATCCAAGCAGGGGGAAGGAGGGCGTGTGTTGCTGTCGCCAAAGCAGGCAATAAGTCTACTCAAGAGAGTAAGACACTGTTGCAAACTGCAACGGTCTCATTCTGCCAGGTCCCAGCCAGAGAAGGTAAACGTCGCCTCTGCTCTCTCCCCCATCCACATTATTTGCAGCCCCGGCAGCACAAAGGCCAGCCTGTTCCCCAACCCAGTCTCTTTACAGGCTGCTGTTCTTGGGAAAGTTAGCATTAAAAATAAATTTGGGGAAATGCGAGGCAGCTGGTGGGGAGTCTCCTGCCAGCAAGGCCATCTTCCTCTCCCAACCCCCACCCCACCCCCTCGCAACACACACAAACACACCCTGTTCACCGGAGGGGAGCGAACCAGAGGACCCTACCTAGAGACAAGGCTTGCCTGGCAAATCTCTTCCAAAGGCAGGGTTTAAAATAACCAGAAAAGCTGCTGCAGCACTCTGCTATTTTTAAAAGGAGACATTTATTAGGACTGGGAGACCAACACACGACAGTCCTTTGCTCCAGCTGGAGGTTGCATTTGGATGGGGCTGCTAAACACACACACACACACACACACACACACACACACACACACTTTCTCCCCATGATTTTCCACGTCCCATAACTTTAATGCAAAAACTAAAAGGGGGGCTGTTATTTAATTTTTTTTGCCAGGGCAGGGGAAGTGTGACTGCGGGGAGACGATTTAGGAATAGAAAGTAGCTGCAGTCATCTCAAATGGAAAAGTGTCAAAGCCAGCAGTGTGAGAAATCCCTTCCCCACCAGCTACAACGCAAGTTTAAATTGCTAATGGCGATTTTTTAAAAAGAGAGCGAGGAAGGTGCTTTTAAGAGCGGCTGAAAGCGCTTTGCTAAGGACAACACCCAAAGGTTTAGCCAGGGATCTCCAAAATGTACCCCACTGCACATCCAACATGCAACAGCTGATGAGAGAAAAAGAGTGTCCGAAGGGTAAAGCTGTGCCCCCTTCGGAAATGGCAGCTGATTATTTTTCCTGCACGATGAGGACTTGAAGCTTGGTCTTCTTTTTTAAAAAAGAGCAGGCATTCTGTACATTTGAATCAACCCTCGCTTGGGATAGGAAGCAGGGAGAGGGGGTGGGGAATGGCCAGCCAGGCAGGCAGGAAGAAATCAATACCCTACATGTTTTTACTACGTCCTTGAACAGAACCTGCACATGGTGCTGGCTGACTATAACCGCTAAAGCAGTAGTTTTCAACCAGTGTGCTGTGGCACCCTGAGGTGCCTTGAATGATGGTCAGGGGTGCCAAGGGCAACACTGGCCTCTGTCCCTCTTTCCTTCCCTCCCTCCTCTGATGCCCTCTTGCGTCTCTGCCTCCCAAAGGCTTTCACAGCTGTTCGTTGCAGCAGCCCTGGGTCCAAGCTCCCCAAGCGAATGGTGCCTCTGGGGCTGGTCAGGGGGTGCTGGTTGCCAGGAGCAAGCAAGCCAGCCAGCAGGCAAGGGAACCCAGCCAGCCAGCCCACCAGCCCTTGCTGTTGGGAATGGACAGACAAGTCCCAAGTCCCTGTGGGGCAGTGTGAGGAGGCACCTCTCTTTGGGGCTGCCCGGAGGACTCCCAAGGAAAGGGGAGAGGAGAGGAGGCTCAGGGAACACCCCACAAGGGAGTGTGTTCGAAAAAGGGTGAGAGGCTGCCTGCTCTGCAAGCAAAGGGTGACATAACTGGGCCCCTGAGCCCCCCAGGGGTGCCACAGAAAGAATGTAGTTGGCCAAGGGAGCCGTGGACTCAGAAAGGTTGAAAACCTCTGCACTAAAAGAGTATAGTGCACAGGATAGTGCACATCCAGGAAATGGTCTCTTTCAGTTTTGCCTTCTGGAAGAAGGTACAGGGTTATAAAGACTAGGACTAGCCGCCTGAGAAACACTTTCTCTCCAAATACAATTTTGGTTTTAATTGCAGTGTAAGGAGTCTCTATGGGAATATATTGTATTTTAAAAATGAAGTATCAGAGTTTTTAGGGGCTAACCAGGTTGGGATAGCTGGGATAACAGGCTTGTTGGTTTTGAATGTCTTATGTAGATTTTTTTTTTCAATTTTGTTGTTCTGTATGGGACAATGACAATAAAGACTATCGTATCGTATTGTATACAGTGGTACCTCAGGTTAAGTACTTAATTCGTTCCAGAGGTCAGTTCTTAACCTGAAACTGTTCTTAACCTGAAGCACCACTTTAGCTAATGGGGCCTCCTGCTGCGCCGCCGGAGCACGATTTCTGTTCTCATCCTGAAGCAAAGTTCTTAACCCGAGGTACTATTTCTGGGTTAGTGGAGTCTGTAACCTGAAGCGTATGTAACCTGAAGCATATGTAACCCGAGGTACCACTGTATTTCTATTCCTCCACCCATCCCTTGTGCCTCAGGTGCAGCTGCAACCTTCACCAACCTGAGGCTAGGCAGATGTTTGGGGTGGGAACCAAAGCTAGGCTGGGCCTGATAGTAGTTGTGCTCCAAAACATCTGGAGAGGCCCCTAGATGCTGGTTATCTTCGCTTGGAATGGAGCCCAATGAGTTTGCTTGCATCAGCAGGTTTTGGTGATTTGGAAACGATGTATGGTACTAGGAGCTATTTGGGAGTAAGACAGGGTGGGTGGAAATCAAACAGGTGCACATCTAAATATGTGGCTTCAGAGGAGGAGGAAGGCAGCCAGTTCAGAGTGTGTAGTTGGGATCTCCAAAATTTATTCAGCGGGCTGATCCAGGTCTCCCGAAAGAGGCTGGGCTCCTGAGCCCTTCCTCTGTTGAAATTTATATTGCAAGCTGCTCGGGGCAGGGGACTATTGCTTTCTCCACTAGTAAGGACATAAGGACAGAAGAACAGATAGCCCACCTAGTGCAGGATCATGTTCCTGCAATGGCCAACCAGATGCATCAGTGGGAAAATAGCAAGCAGGGTTCAAGCAGAAGAGCATCTCTCCTCTCCTGCAACTGAGGTTCAGATGCAGCGCTGCTCCAACCGGCTAGGAGCCATCAATCGCCCTCTCCTCCTCCAGGAATTTGTCTAACCCTCCTTTACAGTCATCCAGGAAGGAGTTCCACAGTTTAACTACAGGTTGTGTGAAAAAGTACTTGCTTTTATCCGCCCTGATGCTGTGAGCATCATTGGCCCAAGAGGCTGTCATGCTCCAGAGCGGCCCAGCAATAGAAGCCAGGACGATGGCAACTGCTCCTTAAGAGTAACAGACGCACATTTAATCTGCATCCCACACTGGATGTGATGCACACCCACCATGTCAGCTAGACTTTCAGCAGGGTGCCTAGGAACTGTCTCGTTGGAAGGGACCCCAGAGCATCATCTAGTCTAGCCCCGCCACAAAGCAGGAATCTCAACTAAATCATCCAAGGCAGATGGCTATCCAAACTCTGCTTTAAAGCCTCCAAGGAAGGAAGAGTTCACCGCCTCCCAAGGGAGTCCGTTCCACTGTCAAGCAGCTCCTACTGTCGGAATCTGATGCTGATTTGCAATCTCCTAACTTGAAGCCGTGGGTTCGAGTCCTGCCCTCCAGAGCAGGAGAAAAGAAGCTTGCTCCATCTTCCTTGTGCCAGCCCTCGAGATACCGTATTTGAAGATGGCTATCCTGTCTCCTCTCAGCCTCCTCTTTTCCAGGCCCCAACTCCCTCAACCGTTCCTCACCAAGGACTGCTGGAGAAGCTTAGCAGTCGTGGACTGAGAGAGAGAAAGGTCCTCTGGGGGAGAAGACCATCAATGGCTGTTATATTGTCCGAGGCAGCGATGCTTCTGAATTGCAGTTGCTAAAAGCCACTGGAGGGGAAAGGGTTCTGGGTGCTTGAATCCTGCTTGTGGCTTTTCCAATTTCCAATTGGAAGACTGGAGACATACCAACTAAAGCACAATAGCAAGAGAAGTCGAGGAACGATGCAGAACTGGCAAAAATGACAGAAAGACTAAGAGTGAAATAAGATGATGTATTTAATTTTTTTTTTATGTTTTCAGGTTTGAAGTTATGTTATTAATAACCTTTTCTGTTGAGAGATAGCAAAGCGGGTGAAAATAGAAACAAACCAGAAATGCAAGTTGGGGGAAGTCTTGGAGGGGAGGGAGGGAGTAATATATAGTAAACATTAAGAATTTGAGATGTATGTAATAAATGAAAATGAAAAATGAATTTTTAAAAATCCTGCTTGTGGGTTTTTCAGTGGGGCATCTGTCTGGCCACTGGGACAGCAGATGCTACACCCTATTCGATTTGTTGCAGAAGCATAGAATTGTAGAATTGAAAGGGATCTCCAAGGGTCATCTAGTTCAAACCCCCCCCCCACAGTCACATTTTGTTTCCTCCATCAAAATGGTGAACTACTACCCTTGGCTACTCTACTGGTGCAATGCAGGCCAAACCTGTACTTTGTGACATTAAGTGGGTGGGCCTTCATGGACACAGATCCCGCAGGAAAATCTCTCAGGAGAGCACAGAGGAGACACTCTGCACCCCTCAATCACCCCAGGAATGCACAAACCACCCAGCCTCAAGCACCCCACCCATCGCAAGGTTGCTCCATTTTGGCCTTTCCAACTGGGGAATCTCCCCTACTCATGACCCAAAAGAAATGTGCCTGTTCTTACAAAGAAAGGGATAAAAGGGCACGAATCGTACCAGATCCATTTCCAGAGGTAAGCCGTTTGGGGCTTGCCCCAAAGCCAGAGAGTTTGGTTTTTTTAAAAAGTTTGTTCTGTTTCCACCCTCCCTTTTCAAAATTTATTAGTTTCGAAGGCAGCAGCTTCCAAGAACGCAATTAAAAACATCGGATAAACACCACCAGAATTTCGGTCGCAGCAAAGAAAAATTGCAACCACAAAACACCATCAAAAGCAGCAAGGACTTTGTGTCCCCCCCCCCACGTTAAAAGTGAATAAAATGGTTTGGTTCTGGCACCCATCGTGCAGTAACGTGAATAGTGTAAAGGTGAACATCTCCAGGGACGAAATTCCCGAACTGGGGCGCCACCACAAAAAAAGCCCTTGCTTGCTTGCTTGCTTGCTTGCTTGCTACCTGCCTGCCCTCTGAAGGTGGGGGCACCCACAGCAGAGACACCAGGTATAAACTTACAAGACAGCTGGGTTTATAAATCCTTTAAATACCCTACAGTCCTTCTCCTGCGGCTGAGCTCCAGGTGTGCAAGAACTGAGAACAACTTTGCAGGTAAGTGAGCAGAAGTTACTGGACCACAACTTTCTAATTTTGAACTCCAGGCAGCAGAAACACCATTTTCCATCCAGCAATCTGGTTTTGTTTCAATTCAGCAAGCTTACTGTATCATGTGTGTCTTCAAAATCATAGCTTGGGGGGGCGGCTTAGACAACTGCTACCAAATCTGTGCGTATACACTCACATACATGTTTGTAGATTTTATAAATCTATATAAAATACACACACAAGCTTTTGTAAAAACTTCCCAGCTGCTCGTCTGGAAGCTCACGCCTGTTCACCAGTGGCGATCAGAAAAGTGGTTCTTCACAACTCTGGTTTAGAACTGTCAGATCATAACCGGAAAAGTGGGCAGGCAGAGTTCAGACTAAACCGAGAGTAGGCTAAAATGGTTCCGTATCCTATCAGAAAACAACCTCAACACAGGATATATAGACGCATGCACAGTGAACGTCAGCGGTTTTCTTCAACAGATTCTAAGAACCTCTCCAGCAGCTATGAGGCCTCAAGAAAGAATTAAATGCTTAAAAAACCAGTCCATGTGAAAACAACAACCCCGAGTGTTATTCTCAGCTTGAGTTTGTCTGGACAATGAGTTCACTTTTTCAAAGATTAGAGATTGCCCTAGGAGTGGGGGGGGAGGTGTTAAATAAAAGGGTGTTTGCTCATGTGCTTAGTTTTATTGCTCTTCATTCTACACCCCTTGTTTTAGCACCTGGAAAATTGGCGGTGCCACCTATTCAGAAAGCCAATAAATCTTCCCTCTCAACTCGACCAGACTTCCTTCTTTGCAGATGTTGGCAATCAGGTTTGCAAAATTTCAAAGTCATTCATTCCATGTGGGTGAGGTTTCATTATTGCAAAACTTGTCACCCCACCAACCCCTCCTGGTAAACTCCAAGTCACCTATGCACGCCTAGCGCTTTCTTCTCTCTTTTTTCTATGGGGGGGAGGAGAAGGCAAACACACAGCAGTGCATTGTAGTACAACTGTGTGTGTGTGTGTGTGTGTGTGTGTGTGTGTGTGTTTGTACACATACACACACACACATTTGCCTTTTGCTGGCTTCCAGCAAGCCTCAGCACAGGTTTTAAAAGGGCCAGAGAGATGGCAGAATTAGAGGTCCTCATCACTGAAGGCAGCACCATTTTCCTCCAGTTTTGCAATGGAATGCCGCACATCTGCAGAAGGCTGCCAGCTGTTTTTAAACCTAGCCGATGCTCTGGGTGGATTGTCTGATCCAAGTATTTAAAAACAAAAGGGGGTGGGAATCTAATTTGGGAAGAAGAGGAAAGGAAGAAACACCAGGCAGCTTCAAAGTCTTAGACCTTAACAGGGAAGGGAAAACGCCTAAAGCACTTGGGAAAAACTGCAAGGAAAAAACCCCATCAAGTTGGGAATGAGTGCTGTTGTTTTAAAGGGGTTTGGGGAGGCTTAGATTCCTCTCCACACAGCAGTTTTCTGTCTATGGGTTTTAAAATATTTTTTCAGAAGACCAGCTACCGCTTGGCTCTTGCACAGATACCCAACCGCAAAAAACCATCCCAAGCTAAAATGAGCACATGCCTGCAGAGGCACTTTTTAAAAGGTTCTGGGCATGGATTAATGCTCTCCTGGATTTCGTATCACACACATGCACAGACACAGCCCACTGTGCCCTCCCTCCTTCACCTCCAGAGGGCTAGAAAGAAGTCCAGAAACAAGGAATTTCTGTAAACACTAGAACTTTTCATCTGTTTCAAATTGCATGCACACACTTGCCCTCGCACCCAAAGATGGCACTTTAACTTCATTGCAGAACAATCCATTTCTCGCACACAAAAGAATTCCAAGAGAAGATTGCAGGAGATGGGGGCATTTTTTCAGAAAAGAAAAGAAAAAAATATGGATCCTACTATGCAAGTTTATTCTACCTGAGAGCCAAGAAATTAATAAATAAGCACAGGTTTTTACCCTCCATTAATGCATTTAAGAGAAATCCAGGTTTGCTTTGGGCACATGGTAAATAATTCTTTTCTTTTTCAATCCTGGCAGCAATTCTTTTCAACACTTTCTCTTTTTTTAAAAAAAGCTAAAATCAACACAGGCAAACACTGGTAACTAACCAAACACAGCCAGCTAAGTTCTGTGCAATGTATATATTTGAAGACGGCAGGCCCAGTAAGATAAACAGACTTTAGCAAGACAAAAGAATCTTTCGATATTTTAAAAGGTGCCCAGAAACAGGGAGGGGGGAGAGGGGGCAGTGTCCCTCCCCCACAACATTCTTCCATATTATTCTCCACCTCTACGAATTCAAACCACAAGGTTTGAAAAGGTTTCTTATATTATTCTCCATGCATTTAAATTATAAGCTATGACAACAAAAAATAAATAAATCCGAATCTCTAGTAAAAACATATTATTTTGCAACTGAGATGCAAAAAACTCGATCCACAACAGATGTCATTCAAATCTTGCAAGGTGAAAAGAAGAAAAGTTTGGGAAGGGGAGAGAAGAGATCCTAAAAAAACATGTCCCCAGGCATCTGTCAGCAATGCCTGCAAACCCAAAGTATCCATGAAACTTTGGAGGGGCTGCCAAATGGCTTTGCTAAGCCGGCAAAATCTTAAATCTGCCCCTCCCCTGAGAAGGAAGGGAGAAATCTTCTCCCCTCAACCCCACTTTATGCTTTATGTTGAGCAGAGGGCAAAAAACAAAGCAACCCATGGCAATTGGAACATTCAGTGCTATGCAAAGTCACAGAATCCACACTACAGAAAGAGCCCGGCAGTCATCAGCAGCAAGAATAAAACTGGCAATAAGAGAACAACTTCCAGACTTATTTAAGGCAACAGCCGCCACCGCTGGAGCCAACCTTCAGAGGCACCCAGTCTCCCAACACAGCCCAGTTTGCACAAATATCTCAGTGTGGGAGAGAGGCACCGGTGTGGTACAATCGCTCCCCAGATTGTAAAGGGAAAGCTTTCCTTGCCCATATTTATTTAAAATACAGGCATTTTGTTCAAGGGTTCAAGTTCAGCTGCACAGCCAAGGAAGGCCTGTTCCCCGCTGCCAGAAAAGGGTGGGATCCTGCGGGTCTAGAATTCCACAGGTCTGGAATGCCGGCTTCTGCCAGGCCGGCCAAGATTTATGCTTCTCGGCTGCTCTTGAAAATGTGTGCGATGCTTTGTGTATGCTTGGGCGGGGGTGATTTCAAGAAATCCTGATGGGCCAACTCCTCTGGGAGAACAGGCTGGCTGAAGGGCCAAGGGCACCCGAAGCCAATTGCTCTATGTAGGGCATAGCCTTAAAAGACAGGGATGGGGGGGCCTGTGCCCTTATCCAAAGCAGCCGGTCTGGCATTATAGGGAAGGTTCCTATCAGTTCCCAAGCTTCATTCTATTGCATTTATTTTATTAGCGGTTGGAGGGCTGTTCCTATGGGACCCCCAGGTTTTCTGGCTCACGGGACCATGTAGAGAAAGGGGTGGTCTGTTTTGCAGGAAGGGGGCACAACAGACTACAGAGTATTCCCAAAGCCATACAGACTATTTAAGCAGAATCGCTTTTTGGGGTACGGGTAGTAAGAAAGCCAGCCTACCAAAGAGGGATTTGTCTGTTTTTAGGAAGCAGAATTAATGTGTCATCTTTATTAAAAAAGGGGGGGTTGATGTGGACTTAAGGCTGCCAGGCACTTCCATAAAGCCCCATCTCAAATTATTGGGCAGAGGGCGGCTCCCAAGGGAGCCCGAGGTTTTATTTTGTTGGATTCATTTTTGTGGGGAGTGTTCTCCAGGACTGCCCAGGTTTTCTGTCTTATGGGACCTTCAGCCACATGGGGAAAGGGCAGATCTGTTTGGTAGGGGGCTCAGTCTGTTCTTGGGGTGTGCAGGCAAACAGACTGCAGAGTATTTATCCAGCTATTTTTACTGCTAAATGCACAGGGGGGAGGGAGCCAGCCTGCTAAGGGATTGTCTATTTTCCGGAAAGCGGGATTGTACAGTATATTTTTGGAGACTGGTGGGGAAGGAAACCAACCCAATTTTCCAAGCTTGGGACCCCCTAAAGGGTGGGGGGCATTTTGAAGGTAAATTTGCAGAGGAAGGGGCAAAGATGGACACACTTCCTTCCACCCCCACCCCCCGTTTTCCTCTCCCCCAAATAAACCTTCCTCTTTCCCACCCCCCACCCCCCTCTCCACGTCTGCGTGTCGACTTACCCGCGTGGGAATGGAGGTTGAGTCCGGCGGCGAGGTACTTGGCGGGGCCGAGGGGCGCGGGCGGCAGTCCGGCCGCCAAGGGGGCGAGCCGGGCGGCGGCGGCGGCGGCGCGGTGGTGCCCGTCCATGGCCAGGCCCGAGAGGAGCGGCGGCGGCGGGAGGTGGACGGCGCGCGGGGGCCCGCCGAGGTCTCGCCCATCCATGCTGCGCTCCCGCCGCCGCCGCCGCCGCCGGACTCAGCGAAGGCGCAGCGAGGACAAGCGCCGCTGCCCGCGCCGCGCGCCCGGCCGCGCAACCATTCTCCGCGCGCGCGGGGCTCCGGCTGCCCAGGCGGCCCCGGACGGGAGCCTGCAAAAGAAGGCGAAAGGCGCCGCTTGAGTCTCGCAGAAAGGCGGCGGCAGCTCGAGTTTCCCTCCCAGACCCCCACCCAGCCCCACCGAGGGGTCTCCAATTTGCAGTGGGAAAGGAGAGCCCGGCATATATATACACAGAGAGAGAGAGAGAGAGAGAGAGAGAGCTGCTTTTTTTGAGCCTTCGAAAAAGGCGAGAGGAGAAAAGCAAGGAAACAAGGCTTCTTTAATCACAAGTAAACCTCGCGAGGTGCAATGGGGCTTACTACCAAGGAAGCGGGCGTCCAGCACTCCCCAAATTTAAAAAAAAAAAAAGATTCGTCCCTGGAACCCGAGTTCACATTTTGAAGACTTAAAAAAAAATTAGAATATATACGTTGTATTTTGTTTTCAGGGGGAAAATGTGTGTGTGTACAAAATAAAGACTTTTTAAAAGTTAGGGAGGTTTCTCCCAAGCGGCTGTTTACTCGCGAGTAAGCTCCTTCCGGCCTGCAATCGAAAGCTGCCGCTGCCGCCGGTACGCGCCCGTGTTCCCGGGCAGCCAGCTCCGATGGGTTGAGGCTTACTCTCGAGTAAATAGGCGCAGGATCGTGCCCCAACCGCCCTTTCGGAAGCAGAGAGAGCGAGCGTGAGAGAGCTCTGTTTAAAGTCGACAGGGCTTGCTTCGGAAAGAGACAGAATCAGGCTCGCGTTCAGCGCGTTTGGAACCGCAGCTGCGCGGCCCGATCCGAAACGCCTTGGCTGAAAAGGACTTGCTCCCCAGGGGTGGAAAAGGCTCTTTAGGATCGCACCCTTAACCGAGACACTTTCCTGCCTCTCTTGCAACCTCGGTCATGGGGGTGGGGGAAGATATGAGGAATTTAACCAGACCCACCTTCCTTGGCTTCTAGCTGTTATCTAAAATGGACCGTCTTTTAAAATCCCGATTCCTCTGTTGTTTTTTGCCCTCTCCCTCTCCTCTCACGTTTTGCTGGACCCCCTCTCCCTCCCCAATATCGATTCTGACAAATCCTCGTTCCTTCCCCTCCATCTTATCAGATGTGGGTCGACAAAAATGTAGAAAGGGCGGCGGGTGGGGGGCTGGGAGCTCCTACTCGCCCGGAGGCGAAAATAACCCATTACATATTTTATCATCTTCTTAGCCCTGGAAAAGTATTTAATGTTTAACCTTTTACGCACACGCTGCAAGCTGGCCCTGATAAGGAGCCCGAGATTTCTTCACGCCACTTGGGAAAAATGGCTCGGAAGGAAAATGGGGTTTTATTATTATTATTATTGAGGAAGCCACCAACCCGGTTCGGTTTCCAGCGACGACCTCGCTACACTGGTTGGAATTTAATAAAATATAATAAAATAAAGGTTTCTTGCGCTCTCCTTCTCTGCCAGAAATCGTGCTAGTTTCCTTGCTAGGAAGCCCAACTGACTGTCTTTAAGAAGTAAGGCTGCAATCCTCGCCCCATTTACCCAGGAGTAAACCCCACTGTCTTCAGTGTCTCTCCAGGTTCAATGGGGCTTAGTCCCCAGTAACACTGGCAAGAATAACCATTTGTATCCACCGTCTGGTTACTCAACGGGGGTCGCTTCCAAATCATGGGACAGAATTTTTCTCTCTCCAAAAAATGAGGCTCCAATGTCTGCCATTAAAAAAAAAAATCAACCATGCCTTCTTTTAAATGAGGAGGAATGCAGAGAGAAGTTTCCAAAGTATTTTTGGTTGTTTCCCTCTAACCCACCGCCATAAAATATTCCAAAATATTTAGAATTCAGCTCACTGAAAAAATGGAGGGAGTGGAAGAGGGACTTGTTGGAAAATGACTTTCTTTTTCAAAGAAAGGCTATTCTCCCTCTCTCCAACTCTGAAGTCATTCACCAGCTGCCTTAAAATCACACAAAAAAGAGAATTTAGTCGATGTTTTAGCTCTCTGTTCCCAAGGGAAAATATCGCCTTGGAATTTCCTCAGACTGGTTCTTATGAACTGGTTGATGAGAACGCAGAGTACAAAAATCCCCGTTTGGTCCCTTACTAGGTTTAATTAAGAGTTTCTTACTTTAATCTGGGTTTAGTTAAAACTACCTCCGTGTTTATTAGACAACACCCACCCCAATCCAATACACGCCACTGAAATAGATACAAGATTGAAATGTTTGTTCCCATTTTCTTATAAACCACCAGATAAATAAATCGGCGGCTTTGCATTTTAAGGATATAAAGGGCAAATGGTCCGTTTGTCCATTTCAATTGCACATATGGGGTTTTTTTGGGGGGGAGCCCTTCCCCATAACTTCTTACTCTAAGCTTCAATTTTTTATTCTTTGGAGAGGGAAGGTTCTTGTTTTAATTCCTATTTGGCCTTAATATACACACACTTCGGATTCCTGTGTGTGAGATATGGGCACACTTTTAAGATCAGATGGGAATGAAAACCAGACCACCGCATCCCAAACCAATACATACATATATATATATTTGGGGTGCGGGGGGCCGGCTGTGCGTGTACAGAATTTCATTTAATGCCTTTTACTTTCCTTGATCTCAGTTCTTAACCCCCCCCCAAAAAAAAACATGGCTGGACTCCTGATTTTAATTAAAAGCAGCCTAACCGAAAATGCCTGGTTCTTGGGTTCTCTTTGCCACGGAGAAGGGGGCGGGGAGGAGAGACCAAATCTGGGGCGCCCTGGTCCGGAGAAGAGGAATTTTGAAAAATTTGGAGAGGAGGGAAAGTGGAGTGGGGCGATGGGGGAGGGGGAGAACCCGGTCCTGAGATTCCCCTGGGGTTCCCCCCCCCTACACTACTGAGAAAGCTTTTTTTCCCCTCCCCTCCCCTCCCCTCCCCAGAGACAACTTCCCAAGTCAGCAAGAGTTGCAAAGCTTACCTTTCGGAAGGAGTTGTATTTTTAATTTTTATCTAGTCCTCTTCTTTGGCATTCTTCGGCCGGGTTTTCTCGCACCTGGACCCCAACCCTCCCTCCCGCGTTTCAAAAAATTAGATCCACAACCGGGGTGTTTTGGTTTTTTTCCGGGGTGGGGGCTGCAGCGGCCTTCCTCCCCCCTTCTTCCTCTTCCTCTTCCACTCTGAGCATCCAAAAAGGTCCTCGCCTGGTTCTCCTGGGCTCCCCTCTCCACCCTGAAAAGCGGCAGGACAGGCGGGTTCCTCGGCTCGCGGCTTTCACAAACTCGGGTTCCCTCGTCGTGTGAACGGGTCCGGCTTCCTCGTAAGCTCCAGGTCGGCGCCTTGTCGGTCGGGAGACTTCAAGATCCACACATATACAGCCCGGGCTTGGAATAGGTGCAATCCACCAAAAAAAACCCCTTTCAAGTTCCTCTCCTTGGATCTCTTAAAAAAAAAGAAGAAGGGGGGAGGGGAGGAAGGGGGGGAAGCCTCTTTAGCAATGAAACAAGCATTGTTCCTTGCATCCCGCCCCCCCTCCGGGCCAGCCAGCCAAAATTTCATAGTAGGCCTCCCCATTGGCTGCCCCGCCCGCCACTCAGCCTCATGTAAACACTTTGGCCCGCCGCCATCCTTATAAAGCCAATTATGGACCGAGCGGGGCGAGAGTGGGGAGGGGAAGTTTCAAGGCTCCCCGGCGGGGAGGGCTGAATGGGCGAAGCGGGCGGTGGGAATTCAGAGAGGCGGTTTCAAGGTGTCCCCCCAACCCCGGTTTTTTTTTCTCCGCCTCTGGTCTGCTCTGGCTGATCATAAACAGAAAATCGGGGCGGGGGGGAGCTGCCATCTCCAGCCCTCCCCCCCACCCCGAGGGAGGGGTTGCAAGCCGGCCACCGCCTCGCCTGCCCCACATTTCTTTGGGGGAGGGGGGTGGGGAGACTGGTGGCCCCCGGAGCGTTTTTGGTGGCCCGGGCGGGTTGCAGCGCCTAGGAAGGAAGGAAGGAGGGAGGGGTGTCTGTTCCGCTCTGCATGCTTACTCGGAAGTAAGCCGGCCTTAGACTCCCAGGGAGGAAAGCAAGCGCAGCATCGGCGGCCCGAGCCTAGGCATGTTTACTCAGGTGTAAGCTTCCGCCATGTAACCCCCCCAATCCCTCCTCCGCAGGTAAGACAACCGGGGACGGGGGGTGGGTAGGTGGGTGGGATGGAAACCACGCAGCAGCTCTGCAGCGACGGCGGTTTACTTGAGAGTAAGGCAGCACGATGCTGCTGCTTGCCCAGGCTTGGGAGCAAAGCGACCGGGGGTGGGGCAAGGGCGCTCGGTATGGAGGTGCAGCTTACTTCCGAGTGAAGGTGCGTGGATCGGGGCCGAAGAGCACCTCAGCTTAGAGGCTTTATTTGGGGGTTCGTGGGGGGAGCGCACCAGATCTATCCTTTCTGGGAGTTCCTGTGGGGCAGAGCCAGGGAAAGCTGCACACCCCCCCCCCAGACATTGGGGCGGCCGGGGGTCTCGGAGCCTGATCCCAAACCCACAGCAGCGACCCTCCCGTTTTGCCGGGGTGGTTCCCCCCTTGCAATCCGAATTAATGCATTGGGGAGGGGTCGTCCCTCCGCCCCGGAGTTGCTCAGCCCTCCATCCTATTCCCCCCCCCAGGCCCCAACTACACTTTTCAGGGACTTCGGATTTATCCTCACCCCCGAGAGAGACGGGAGAACCCTGAACACTGGGCTTCTCTAGCTTGATCCGCTTTCACGCCGCTTGGTTGTGTCTACACGATCTCTCCGGCCAACAAACATCCCAGGCCTGGTCTTGGGAGCGCGGTGCTGGCGAGGATATTTGCAGTTTAGGTCTGGAAACTTGGCTGCGAGCCTGTGCCCTTTGGCGTGGGAGTAATGGCCGGTGGACTTTGGGTCTCACTTCGGAGTAAACGGCGCCGGCTGTCCGGAGTCCAGTTTGGACTCTTCCCCTCCCTTCGCCCCAACAACCTCATTTCGCTTTGCAAAGCAGTTGAACCAGGGCGACCGGAGGGACAAACTGGTTGCCTTTATAAACCGAATTGGCAAGTAACGTTTCAGATTTAGACATACTTTTTAAATGTATGTATATATACATTAACGAAATGCAAAAATATCCTAGTTCCTGTTTTCGAGCTTGTTTTGAGTTAATATGGTGATTTAGCTGTGATTCCTGCATTGCTAGGGAGTTTGAGCTAGTTGATCCCTGGAGATCCCTTTGAACCAGTACAATTCTAGAATACTCCGTATTATTATTTTTTTGCTGTAGCGGATTAAAATCGCCCACCCCGCAAAGCTATCCGAAGAGATCTGGAAGCTGCATTTGCTTGGACCGGATATTTATTTTGCTTGTGTGAATTAAGAGTGTATTTGCAATAATAATAAAACATTAAACAAAACAAAAATTGCTTTTGGACACTCTTATTTGCCCCTGAATGGAGAGAGGGAAAGGAGAAAAATTGGAGGGGGGGAGGGGAGACACCCTACCTTGACTTAATTCTAGTGTAAACGTAAAAAAAAAACCCCACCTAGCAGTTTCAAACTGCCCCCGAAGCTCCAGCGAGGCAGTTTCTAGGCTGCCCTCTTTGGGAAGGAGAGAGCGCGGGGGGGGGGGGGGAGAAAGCGACCGAAAATAGAAGCCGAAGAAGAAAAATGCAAACTTCTTTTAATGGTTTTTTTTTTTTGGCGGGGGGGGGGCGTTAAAACGTCGCGATGCAAAAGGAGATAGCAACAAATAGCCAAGCTTGGTCTCTCTCTCTCCCCCCCCCCGGGCTAGTGAAGGAGTGACGACTTCGCCTCGGGATTGAATGGCTGGGATCCAAATTAGCGAAGGAGCAACAAGAGAATTGTTTTTTTTCTTTTTAAGCGGGGGGGGGGAGGGAAAAAGAGGAGGGGCGAGAGCCCCGCCGCCTGGGCAGAATGCAGAAAAGGGGGAGCGCCCCCCGCCTCTTTTCCCACCACTCCGGTTTTATTTTACAACGGTAACGGGTTGGCATGGAATTGTGTGTTGTTTTTTTAAGCCTGCAGATCTTTAAAAAATAAATTAGGTATTCCCCTCTCCCCCCCAAAAAATTATTTTGCAGGACGGAGCCCTCTCTCAAGAGACGTGGAGCGAAGGTTGCATCAGATGCCCGGTTTTCCATGCGGGGGGGGGTGCTTGGTCGGGGTTTTGGGGGGGGGTATTTTTTGGCCCCATCTCTTTCTGGAGCAGAGCAAGCGTACAAGCCTGGATCCAGCCGATGGATTTTTTTAAAAAGCACCCCCCTAATAATATTTAATGTTTTCACACCCGGATCCTCGCCAGAAGCTGCGAGTTTTGATATGGGGGGGAGAGAAGCTGTGCTATAAATCCCTGCTTCGTCAGTAAAACGAAAGCGCTGCCTGTTTATTTTCCTTTTTGCAAAGGCGCGTCCTTTTGCAACACCCCCCCCCCCGTTAAATATATATATATATAAACGGTTCTCATCAGGCCGGGGCGCAAATCTGCATTTCATTACAGCGCCCGAGAGCCCATCCCGCCCTCCCCGGGTTAGTGACCCACCCAGTCCCTCCCCCGCGTCTCCAGATTTTCCTCCCCGGCCGGATCCTCGCACGTGCTTCCTCCTCGGGAGTAAGGCCCGCCTGCCTTTCCTCCCGGAGGGGTTTACTCGAAGGCAAGAGGATTGCGCAAAGAAAAATACAGCTTTTGCGGGCGGGGGGGGGGAGGGAAGGGCCCGATCCTCTCCCTCCCCCGCACGTCGTGGCCATTTCCCGCTGCAAAAGAAAAATGCACGGGGTGGGGGGGGGAGAGGGAGGTCGGGTCCCCACCCCGCGCGATCCCTCCCCAGCTGCGGGAGGAGATTTTGCAATTTTTAAAATTGCAACAAATCCCCAGTTGGGCCCTCGGGTCGCCTCCGCGGCTGCAAAAAAGAGGTTCCTACTCGCGCGGAGTCACTGCAAGGCTGCTGGCGGATTTTTCCCCCACCCTCTCCACCTTTTGCATCTCTCTCTTAAAAAAACAAAAACCCAACAAACCACCCATTTTTTAAAAAATTCGCTTTTTCCCCGCCCGGTAAACAACAGCTGGGAGCCATCTTGGCAGCAGGGTGGAGTATTGGGGGGGGGCAGAGGAGGACGACGAGACGTCTAAAAAGAGCCTTACTGAAGATCGCTCTGCGCTTTTCTTCCTTGCCTCTTTCCCCTAATTTCAGTATTTATATATATTTTTAAAAACCTATTTGCAACGCGCCGCCTTCCAGGTTAGTGCATGGAAAGAGCTGTCCGGCCAGGCTTGCAGTTCTACGCCGAGCTTTTTCCGGGGGGGGAGTGTTGGGGTGCCCTTAACCAGAAGTTATTGCATTTCCCCCCCTTTAATTTTTATCCGGGGGGGGGGGACATGCTTTGCCGTAAATATTTAGACCAATTCGTCTGACTTTAGATGGAGGGAGGGGGCTGTTCTTCATTTTCACCATCTCTCTCTCTCCCCCCCCCCCCGCAACCCCGCAAAAAAATAGCACATAATTCCTTTTCCCATCCCGCCAAGATCTGTGAAACGTTGTGTTTATTTTTAGCAGCCAGGAATGTTGCTGGTGGTTTCTGCAACAAACTGTCGAGCCCAAAATGTATATATATTTTTTCTCCTCCTGAATAGATCGATCGATAGATAGATTCTCCTCCCAATTAGGTTTGTCCATCCTGAAACTGGAGCGTAAGAGTTGCAGTTATATCCCCAACCCCCCCCAAAAGCCTATTTAACAGCACAGCCTGGGGATGTTTACTCGGAAGTAGGCCCTATTGTGGCTCAGTGTACTCTAAGGTAAGTGCAGAGGATTGCAGACCTAAGGATTTCTTTCTCTCACCCCAACTCCCCCCCCAAAAAAACCCCAGATTTAATTCAGTAGATGTCCAGGGCTAATATATCCTGAGGAATCATAAATGCATTAATTTAGGAAGCTGCCTGGACCACAGAAGAGTAAAAATTTCTTTTTTTCACACCACTTACCAAAGGTCGTTCTAACCTTGAAGCAAGCTTTACACACACACACACAGCCCTCCTCCAGCTTCCAGATTCTCACCCCTGATGCAAGCTTTGGGGCTGCAACCCTACATCTACTTTCCTGGGAGTAAATCCTATTGAAATCACATTTTTCCTTTAAATAATAATAATACATTATTATTATTATTATTATTATTATTATTATTATTATTATTATTAAAGAATGCTTAACTGCACAAACATAATTGCTTACAGAAACACATTAGTGAGCTTGTAGTAGTGGTGTTACACTATTTTCACTGTGGGTAGTACTTTCACTATGGCGTCTGTCACCAGTTTACACTACATTCCTATTAAATTTACAAGTCTTCATTTCTTGTTTTTTCTGTTAAATAAAAAAATCACACCCCAAATCTCACGTGTTATAGCTTGCAGTTTGTGTGTGTGTGTGTGTGATTAGATTAGCAATGCTGCTTGTTACGAAAATAAAACATTTTCCTTGGGTTTTTTTAAGCTGTTGGTGGTTATATGGAAAGCTTTTGGGAACCGTTTTTTTTCTTTTTTCAGGCACCACCCTTGTGCTGGCAAAGAAGAGGGAAGGAGAGAGGAGTCGGTTTCACAAATTATTTCTACAAGATCAATAGCACAGTCTTGATTGTGTTTACTCAGGAGTCGGACCCATTGCAAGTGTGTCTACTAGAACTCCGTCCTTAGAGAGGAACCTTGAAATACTTATTTATTAGACTTGCCTGCCTTAACAGGGTAGGAAAGGGGTTAGAAACAGTCAAGGTCTCTCCCCCCCCCTTGTTTTTTCTTTGTATTAAAGCTTTTCATGTATAAGATCAAAGTCTTTTCCCATGTGCCCCCCTTGCTTTATAAAGCTTGCTAGTTTTAAACCTGTGGATTACAAAGCTTTTTCAATTTTGGCCCCCTCCCTAAAAAAGAATAATTCTCAACTGTAGCCTGCCGATTTTGTCCCAGTTTATGGAAATGACCATAAACTATTGTGGCTCTGGCTGTATTTTATGTCTTCTCCCCCATCCTTCCAACAGACAACTTGATTTATTTAAATAGGTGTTGTGGCAAAGGTGTGGGGCATCTTCCTTCAGCAACACCTGGGGAATCTTTTAAGGGTTTGAGGGTTTTCCGTAAGGGCTCGGTGGATGAGCTACAGGTTTTCTGGTCTCTGTTCCCATGTTTTAGGACTCGGGTGCAGCAAGGGGGTGTTGACCCTTCACCCATTTGGGAGTTCAGCTGCTGAAACCCAAATATAGCTTGCCTAAGAAAGGGGGGAGTCCAATCTGAATATTTGGCTGTGCGTCTGCTGGGTCACAGGCCTCAGTGGGTCGATAGCCAGATACTGATATATGGATTTGCACAAGCTGGCATAAATGGCAATATGATCTTACAGAGTTTCCTTTTGGCAATGCTGCGCTGTTGTAACCGCCTGATTTAAAAGCCCAGTTCTGGGCAAGGAGGAATCTGGCCTTAGGGAGGATCCTTATGCTCCCTCCCACAACCACCAGTGATGTAAAACTTTAAATTTCCCAACTGGAAATCCTGGACCCCAAGATTTTTGGCTGGAGGGCCGGGGGAGGGAGGATTTGTGCATGTGTCTTATTTCCCTTGTGGCCTCATGGAGCGCTGGATCGATGGGCAGCCATGGCATCTCCCTGGTGAGCCAGGAGAAGACACAGTCCGTCAGCCGCCTCCTGAGAGACGCATCACATTTCCTGCAAGGAACTGAATAGAAGAACTGAATTGCCCCCCAGCCCATTATATCACATCAGCAACTGCGTATGCAGGTGAGGCTGAGAGGTGGCAAATTTGGCTCAAGGTCACAGTGAGCTGCTTGCCAGGGTGTGGGATTTGAACCCAGGCCTTTCCAGTCTCAGCCTTTCATACTGACAATTGCACCACCCTCCAGGGTTTGGGGGCAAGTCCTGCATGCAGCAGTTGGCTTTGAACACCTTTTCACATGCTGTCTTTGGCTTGTGGGGTAAGAAAGGGGGTATTCATATCTGTTACACCTTTCGTTGGGGAAAGAGGGCCATTTGCAGTCTTCCCACGTTGCAGTGTGTACCTGCAGTATACTCTGTACGAAAGCTGGTTTTGCAAAGACTACGAAAGCTGGGTTTGCAAAGACGTCGGGTGTGTTCACAAAAGCATTTCGATTTTATTCCTGACCAGCACCAGTTAAAACACACACAAACTATCCTTAGGAAGCAATATCAGGTCCATTTCATTTATAACACTGCAAGTAGGAAGCACTTATTTTAATCTGCTGCCCCAACAATCAGAGGTTTTAAAGATCTTAGAACGGTAAAATGGAGTTGGTCTGGCAAGGGTCATCTAGTCCAGGGTCCCTGGCAGGTGGCCATCTGACCTCTGAAAAAGGACTCCTTCCTTCCTTCCTTCCTTCCTTCCTTCCTTCCTTCCTTCCCTTTGTAAGGCATCTTGTGCAGGTTGCTATCCTGTTAACCACAAATGCCCACAAGACCCACCAGCAACAGGGAAGAGTGGCTCTGTCCAACAGGATGAAGCGAACACACAACACTGAATGGGAATCCTTGGTCAAGGTCAAGGCTTCTTCACACAGAGAGGCCCATTATAATTTCTCAACGCCCCCCAAAGCCCTTTTTCTGAAGGTGGATTGCCCAGCAGAGCTGGTAACAGAAGATGCTACTATTTGAGCAGAGTTTCTCATCCGTGTTGTGAAAAGAGTGGAGCTGCAGAATTTGCAAACTTTGACCATCAAGTTCCTCGGTGCATAGGGCAGAAGGCCCAGCTCAGTTGCCTCCAGTTCGGTTGTTACATTTAAATGATTACACCTCCCAACACTTTGCATTGATATGAAGAGTCACAGTTGCGGTGCCTGCAACAGTGTGGGCAGTTAGTTATCTCTTCTTCCAGAAAGTCACATTTCCACCAAACAGTATTGCTGCTATTAATCATTTCTGCAGAATGGTTTCTGTTTGCAGACTTAATTTTTTGTATATGTTTTTATTTTTAAAATAACAGATGCAACCATATATATGAAAAATGCACAAAGTATTCCAGACAGACAGACTGTTACGTCATGCAGGTAACAACACAGGGCTCAAAGCCCCTAAGTTTCTCCATCAGTATGAAGGTGCAAAGGAAACTATTCACATGACATCAGCTAGGATAAGTTGAAAATGATAAACTGCTCAGCATTTTACAGTTCGTTTATGAGCGAAGGTGACAAACATCCACTGTGCCCTTATCCAGGCTTCCTCAACCTCGGCCCTCCAGATGTTTTGAGACTACACTTCCCATCATCCCTGACCACTGGTCCTGCTAGCTAGGGATCATGGGAGTTGTAGGCCAAAAACATCTGGAGGGCCAAGTGTGAGGAAGCCTGCCCTTATCCCTGCACTCCTGGAGGAAGGGTGAGGTGTAAATTTAATAAATTATTTCAGAAAACTTAACCGTTTAATAAAGCAGCCTGTACAAGGGTTCAAAGTTTGACCCTGTTGGTTTGTTTTTTGTCCCCCCCCCCAAAAAAAACCCCACCCAAAATTATTATAAGTCCCGTATTTTTTGCTCTATAAGACTCACTTTTTCCCTCCTAAAAAGTAAGGGGAAATGTGTGTGCGTCTTATGGAGCGAATGCAGGCTGCGCAGCTATCACAGAAGCCAGAACAGCAAGAGGGATTGCTGCTTTCACTGCGCAGCGATCCCTCTTGCTGTTCTGGCTTCTGAGATTCAGAATATTTTTTTTTCTTGTTTTCCTCCTCCAAAAACTAGGTGCGTCTTGTGGTCTGGTGCGTCTTATAGAGCAAAAAATACGGTAGTTAGGAATGCAATGGACTCTCAGACAAGGCGGGATCATTTCTGAAATCTTCAAATTGCTTCATAGTTTTTAAAAATGTGACTAAGACTACTCACAGCTGTTGAGAGTCCTCCAGTGACTCTGAGCAGTGGCAATTACACCCAAATAAAATAACACAAAATCGCAGAGCTGGAAGGGTCCCCGAGAGTCGTATGAGACTGAAGCCCAAGGTCTTATGAAACGGACTTGAACCAGCTCAGTTTCCTTCTTTATGAAACGATTTCCTTAAACGTCATTGTAATGCCATGCTCTTTCAAGCAACCTGAACCTCATTTGATGGGGCTCCTGATTTCCTTCCTATTTTTACATATTGTAATGAGTGAGGGCCCCAGATCAAGCTCTGGGCCAGATCTGGAGACCCCCGGGACCCAACCATTCTCTCTGCAAAGTGGGGGCTCTGTCCCTGAGCCCAGAGGACTGAGCAGTGTCCTCGAGAAACCCCAATTAAACGAACCACAGATTGCTGCGAAGAGCCAAGGCTTCCTGAAGCAACCTGCAATTTCAATCCCAGGATGGCCTGGCAGTAGTGTGTCTCCCTCTCTACACACACCTGTTTCTGCATTTGCACAAACTAATACAGCAGCAGCCGTTGTGCTGTTCAACACGCTCCGCTCTCCCTCGTTCAGGGTTAAGCGATTTGCGTTTGCCTGGCAAGCTGATAGGATCACATCACGTTGCAGCGTGTGGGCAAACAGAATTTTCCAGCGATTTCTCATCAGCTCAAAATGTCCAGCTTCCCAGAGAGCCGGCTTAGTGGGGGAAGGCCAGGAGCTTTGTGTCTGAGATTACTCTGTAGTCTCCCAGGTGAGGTGAGCCACAAAACTGGGAAGACCTTAGAAACCAGCCCATCCTGAACATCTCTACTGCTTGTTTCCTATTTGTAACACACACACACACACACACACACAGAGAGAGAGAGAGAGAGAGAGAGAGAGAGAGAGAGATTCTCACTCCCTCCTTCCATCTCTTAATTGCCTGCCCAAAAAATCAACCAGGATTTCTTCCCAAGCTAGGCTGGGGAGAGTACAGCTACGCTCTTATTTCCGCAAACATCCCTCCTGCCTGCTGTGCATTTGATACAGAATTTGCTTTGAGCTATAAATCCCTAAGCAAGAGGGGAGAGAATCTGCAGTCACACTTCCAGAATCCGAGAGAGTGCTGGGTGTGCACATTTTCTTGTTGTTGCATCATTAATGTGCCATTTTTCAAGGCACGGTGAGAGATATACTGTTAAGGGGAAGGCACAGATTTCTGACTTGGAAATCTGCATTGTTTAAAGCCATGTTTGTGCTGGCGGGGAGAGCATTGATTTGCCCCCCTTGCTGATGAATCCTTGGAAAGGAAAGCCAGTTTCAAAAGAAAAGGGTACTATTAAGAGAGAGAGAGAGAGAGAGAGAGAGAGAGAGAGAGAGAGAGAGAGAGAGAGAGAGAATGTATGGGGGGGAGTGTTTAACCTACTCCCTCCCCAAGGCACCAGTTGATTAGAGAAACCGAGATCAGAGCGCCCTGGAAAATTCATACCAGCTGAAGTTTGCTCGGACTTTTAGCTGGAAAAGGACAGATTTCCAAAACCAACAACGGTCTGAATATACAAGATGCACTGAGATACAGCCACTTGTAAAAGGCTGCAAGTGGGCGGCATGTCCTCCATACAATATTTATGTTTTATCTGTTTAAAAAAGACAAAATTTTAAGTACATATATCTGCATTAAGGTTCCATTGAGCTGAAAGAACCTCTGGGTGGGTTTGAGCAAGCAGCTAGCCCTCAGTGTGCATACCTCACAGGAGTGGTGTAAGGACAGCTCTGAGTTCTTTGGATGAAAATCAGGATACGAATGTGATAAATACGCAGAGAGAGGGGTGGGGAGAGAGAGAGATCTGCCCTGAGGAACCTTCAGTCTGATAGGTATGGAAAAGTTGCCCTAATAAAGGGGGAAAGGGGCGAATGTGAGCAAATGCATCAATCCTTTAAAATAAGAAACATCTGGCTGCAATATTCGCATGCAAAGATTGTCATTTTTTAAAAGAATAGCATTGTCTGTTTTAAAAGTTATGGGTGTGGCTAGTGCCAGATTTACGTATCAGCTAAACAAGCTATAGCTTCAGGCCCCGCTCTCTCGGGGGGCCCCAAAAAAATTAAAGAAAAAAAACAACTGGATGTACATTTCCAAAATATAAGTTAATAAATAAATAAAATAAAACCTACCTACAGCAACAGTGTTTTGTGTTGTGTAGGCTCCTGTGATGTAAGTCACTGGCCCCGCCTGCTCGCCTGCTCCCTAAAACATCACTGGTTTGCTCCTTTCTATATATAGGGTGCCTACATTCTGCATGGACTGGTTGCATGGCAACATGCGCAAATGGCTTGAGATACCTATTGGGTCCATAAATGACCATATAGCATATACTCAACACAAAAAACAGCAGCAATTCGTTGTTGACAAAGGACAGCTGGACATATAAAGGGCCCCATTACCTTCAGTAGCTTAGAGCCTCATCAAACCTAAATCCGGCCTTGGGTGTGGGCGCACATATATGCACACAGACACCCACAACCTCGAGGTTGCACGTGCCTCTCGCAAAGTCTTCCACCTCCTCTGGTGCCCGACAAATCATTTGAGAACAGAAAGGAAGTTATAAGCTCTGACGCCGCTTTGGAGATGGAAGCAAAAAAAGCTGTCCAGGAAATGTAATCGCAGGTGTGATTCTGAAGACGTGTCCATTCTGCAGAGAGGCCCAAAGGCCTTGGTTTTTATTTAATTGAACAGAGGAAACTAGCTTGAGAGAAAGGGAGAATGAATAATGTCCTGAGTTGCAAAGCATACGAAAGCTAATGTTTGTCCTGCACATACAGACGAGCAAAAGTTACAATCTGAGCGCCTAATGTTTTGCTGTGCTGGGATGCACTCCCTCACTCAGACATGTGCACTTCTGTTCAAGTGTGTGATGGGGCAGCAGAGCTCCAGGGGTCTATCGCAGAAGCAGGGATGGTCGCTTTGGGCTGGGCTCCTGGCCTCTCTTGCAAGGCACTCTTCACAGCCTGTGTTTTGACCGTGGAGGGTGCAAATGGCCCGCTTTCTGCCATGCAGTTGCTGTGCCTCAGACTATGTGTGGGTCAGAAGCCAGGATGCAGGTCTTGGGGCCGGCCCTATCACTGGGCAGTGTGAGGCTGGCAGGGCGGCAGCAGCAGCAGCACCCTGGCTCTCCCTCCTCCTGAGCACAGAGGCTTGCAACCTTCTGTTGGAGGGGAGAGCTGTGTGTGCCACTTGGTCTCTCTTGCCTAATGGCAGGGCCGGGCCTGACCCAAGCAAAAAGCGCAATATATAAATAATGACAGTCCTTCAGGCGGAGGCATAGGAAGGGCAGGTGGTACCCGGTGTGGGAAATTTCTTGTCTCGCCCCCACACACATTGATTTTTTTTTATTTTTGCCTGCAAAAATGGTTTTATGTTATTTCATATTTTCTTACAAAGGAATGTGGATTCTGGGCCCCTGATAACAAGCAGGTGACTGTGGACAGATACTTAAATCTACAGGATGGATTGTGTTTTGGCTCCACTGAATTGAAATTTCAGCCTTCACAACATATAAAAAGCCTAGTAAACAGTTCTTTTCGTGTAGGAGGGTCAAGATATTAACTAATATGCATGAAATTTCAGATATAGCCAAATAATCCCTAGTGTAGAAAGATAAGACCTTTGGAGCAGGCATTTTCAAAACAAAAAGTTGGAGGCAGCCACGCTTTCGAATACTAGTTACTGAAAACCACAGGAGGGGAGAGGACTCTTGTGCAAAAATCTGGCTTTCCGGTTTCCTATAATGTGCACCTGGTTGTTCAGGGAGGCAGGAGAGGATATATTGTTCATTAATATCCTTCCTAACCTGCACTAGCAAGTTCCTTCACTTAGCAGAGATTTACATTCCCCTGTTAAACGCACAGCAGATAGCTGGTTGCAGGCTTGTTTAAGCCTCTCACTATTAGGTTCCTGGTAAGTTCCCTTATATCCCTCTTAAAAGAATGAACACACCGCAATCTTGTGCAAAGTATATAAAAGAGGTTTACTCACATCATCATCAGTTCACAGTTGGATCCCAGAAGGCAGACTTAGTTACAAAGTATATACATGTGGATCTATCCCATGTGGAGAATCCTAGTGTCCTCTTTTGGCTGGAAGCCAACAGAGCATCTCTAGCTAAAAAGCTGCTCCAACGATGGAGGAAGTCAAAGAGAGAGTGTGTGCAGCATGCCTTGTCCTTTTGTTACCTGCACAGGGAAGGTCACACCCACCTTTAGTCACATGCAAGAGGAAGGATGCTCCAGGCCAGCAGGAAACAGGAAGTTTTTTACTGGATGGGCCAAGCATTCCCCTGGATGTCCACTCTAGGAAAACAAGGAATGTTGTATTTGACTGCTACTTATGTATCACACCCCACAGTTGTTGGCATCTGTCTGTCTTGAGAGACAATGGAGTGAGCATCTGGGGGTGAAATCAAACCGCTGCGTTAACAGCACTGAAGTGACCTCCCTGTGGCACAAGCCCAGGCAGTGTCCTGGGATGTCCTCCCCCCCACCGCCTCGCTGAGGTGCTCAAAGGAAATCAGAGCAACATGTTCATGCATCTGGTTGTCCCTTGTGAGAACACGATGCTGGACATAAGTAGCAGTCAAGTACAACATTCCTTGTCTTCCTAGAGTGGACATGCAGGGGAATCAGGCCACTGGCCTGATACAGAAGGCTCTACTTATGTTCCAATTTGTCTGAAAAGTTGGCACTGGTATATAGCTACTGGTGTGTGTGTGTGTGTGTGTGTGTGTGTGTGTTTTAAAAAAGGAAGAATACTTTTTCTAAAGACAACATTAAATAAAGAACTAGTCACAGAGAAAACTGTTTAAAGACCATGGCAGCCCCATAATGCATCACAATTAGTTATCCTTTCTGCCTGACCTTTTTGGCCAAAATGGATCGATAAAAGGACAGCAGGAAACTGCAGGAATGAGAAGAGACTTGTGTTATGCTTAAAATTTCCCCCAGGGACCCCCAAGGCTGAAGTTCGTGGCACAACATTGTCTCAAAGCCTTGCCAGGTGGGTTTTTGCTGCAGTGCCTGCTTGGGAGGGGAGAAGGGGGGGGAGGCAGAGAATGCTTTGATGGTGGGATTTTGGATCAAGGGCAGCCTGATGTCCTCTGCTCGCTCGTATCAAATGTATTTCTGATTATATGGAAGCCGAAGCACGAAAAACAGCGAGAGATATGCATACAAATCTGAAAGCCGGATGCCTTTTGCATATCTTATCAATCTGCTCTGCACTTAAAACAGGGACTTTCACAGCCACTGCGAATCTGCAAAAGCTGATTAAAAACAATAAACAAAACCAAAACAAGCCAGCACCCCGCAAGGAGCTTTCGTTCACCTAGGAGAGAGCTTGGATATGAGCCGCTGACCATTTCCCAAGCAATGTCACAAGTTGCTTTCAAGAAATGAAATGAAACCTTTGGCCTGGGGGTGCTCCCAACAGGAAAAACAAGAGTCTGAATTTGGGAGGCCACAGAGCAGTGCAAAGAGGACATGCAGAAGCTCCAAGTTTTCACTGCTGGGATCACAGTGGATAAACTATCTGGTAGCCTGTGGCAGAAGAGCTTTGTCGCCCTGGGACACCTTGGAGAACCCTCTGCCACCCAGAGAAGACCAGGATTTAACTTCCTTCCGCAGGGCCTGTAAGACAGAGCTATTCTGCCTGGCTTTCAACTTGAACTTAGCCTGATCTTTTATTCCCCTTCCTTCCCTCTCCCTCCCCTTTTTATGAAGATCACCCACTCTGGGACCCCACAGCTAATTCTCCCCTGGTCTCCTCGCTGGCCCAAATAGGACTAATTTAGCCAGCTAGCCCTGGTGATCATCTAATGTTTATTGGATGGATTCCCCCCCAAAAAACCCTGATTCTTGAATTCTGAATTTATCGATATTCACGTTTTATACTGTATTTTATGCTGTTTTTTGTTGCATCAATTAAGTGTTTTAAATTTGTTGTTAGCCGCCCTGAGCCCGGTTTTCTGAACTAGGAAGGGCGGGATATAAATAAAAATTTATTATAATAAACACAGGAAGGAGATCCCATTTCTGCCAGCTGCATTGCCAAGATCACACCTGCCCCCCCCCCAGCACTTTCAGTTTTCTTTTCCAGGTGGCACCAAACATGCTGAGCCTATGGGGCATGCTCAGTCCTCATTGGACTGAGGACTTGGAATTTTCTTTTCAGGATGTGTTGGACTTCTGCATCCCTGGGGGTGGGAGTGAAATTGCGGTTCTGCTGAAAGTGCTGATACCCCCGTCTTGTTTCTGCTTGTTTCTCCAATGAAAATAGGGACATCCTAAGGAAAAGCGAGTCAAGATGGAGCAAACTTGTTTTCTCCTGCTCTGGAGGGTAGGACTCAAACCGATGGCTTCAAGTTACAAGAAAGGAGATTCCAACTGAACATCAGGAAGAACTTTATGATGGCAGGAAGTGTTGGACAGTGGGAGGTGAAATCAGCCATGATTAAATGGCCACAAGACATAGGTCATAATATAATGTTTGAAGATTGGGAAAGATTGTGGAACACTGATTTAAAATTTACAGACTGCTCTTCGCTGAAAGAAAACTACATGAAAATGATGTATAAATGGTATATAACACCAGTGCAGATAGGAAGAATGTATAAAACCGGCTCAAATCTATGTTGGAAATGTAAGGAAAAAGAAGGGACTTTTTACCATATGTGGTGGGATTGTAGTAAAATTTTAAAAATTTGGGAAATGATACACAATGAGTTGAAGAAAATGTTCCAGTTAACATTTGTAAAAAAGCCTGAAGCATTCTTGTTAGGGATTGTAGGAAAAGACCTGCCAAGGAAATTGAAAGACATCTTCATGTACACGACAACGGCAGCAAGAGTCTTAATAGCACAAAGATGGAAGAATGAAGAAATCCCAACCAAAGAACTGTGGCAAGAGAAACTGATGGACTATGTGGAATTGGCGAAATTGACACACAAACTACGTGCTAAAGACAACTGTGACTTTAAAGAAGAATGGGAACCTTTTACAAAGTACTTAAAGAAACAACAAAATGAACTGAACTCCTTGGCAGGTTTTGAATAAACATACACAAATTTATTACTGGTATCATACAGATAGATAAATTAAGGATCTTTACAATTTTATAATATGCAGAGAATAACATGTGCTGAAAAATCAGAGAGAGGAGCTGAGGGAAGTCGGGGTGGGTGGGAGAGGGTTTTTTTCTTTCTTGGGGAGGGGGGAGGGAAAATAGGGGAGATGAGGATGATATGTTTTTGATAAATTATGTTGAAATTCCTAATAAAAAATATTCCAAAAAAAAAAGTGTTGGCCGCTTGGAAGGTTGTGGCCTCTCCTTCCTTGGAGGTCTTCAAGCAGAGGTTGGATGGTCACCTGTCATGGATGCTTTAGCTGAGATTCTTGCATTGCGGGGGGTTGGACTAGATGGTCTTTGGGGCACCCTTTCCAACTCTACGGTTCTGTGATTCCAGGATCAAATCAGAAACCAGGTCAGCTTCTGTAAATCCAGGACTGTCCCTGGGAAATAGGGACAACTCAGAGGGTCTGAAGTTGGGGTTCTTCCTTGGAACGCAGATGAGCTTTTTTTGCACCACTGATGGTGACAGAGACCGGTCCATTTCCTGAGATGCATCTGATGTGAAAGTCAAGAAGATAATTCTGGGATTGAGGGAAAGAGTGTGTGTGTGTGTGTGTGTGTGTGTGTGTGTGTGTGTGTGAATGCCAGCGTTATCTAGGTTCCAAGACATTTCATCCCAAGGCAGCTGAGTGTATCTTAATATGCATGTAAAAATGTGTGTCTCGGCCCCCCCCCGCCCGCCCCCGTCTCCCACATGGAAAATATTTGCAACTGCCTTTGCCATTTGAAGGATCCGTTGCCAGGGACGTTTCAAGGTGATACGCAAGTGCTGTGTTTGGAAGATCACAGAGCATTAACGCGGCAGGAGACAGAGAGAAAGAAAGTTGAAAAGTTACCTGCCTCCTCCTCCTTCTCGCGCTGTGCCTTTGCTGCGTCCTTCTTAAAATTCGCCTCCTCCATTCACTGCCCTTTTAAACAAGCAGAAATCTCTTTCTCCCCCCTCCCCAATCCTCTCTCTCTCTGTCTCTCTGAACTGGAAAATCCAGATCTGCATTATCGGCAGATTTGCTCTATCTGAGAAAGAGGCCTTCTTGAATGCTCTGGAAAATACAGGCAGTTTCTGCCCAAGGTTAGATTCCAGAAGGCACCTCAAAATAACATGAAATCAAACATAACATTGGAGGGGGGTGGGAAGGAGATGGCTTTCTTTGCAAAGGCAATGAGCACCTGTTTGTCTGAGAGGGACACTTGTTTAAACAAAAACGCCTGTTTAGAAGATGATGAGCTGCTCTGGTCCCAGTTTCATAGCAGTAATAAAAAGATAAACCTTGATAAGGAAGGAAGGAAGGAAGGCAAAGCTGGGAAACATTTTTACCATGCTACAAGATAAAAAATATAAATCTAGTGATTCAAAGTTCTCACATTTGGTTAACTGAAACATTTATACCCCACATTTAACCTACCGTATTTTTTGCTCTATAAGTCTCACTTTTTCCCTCCTAAAAAGTAAGGGGAAATGTGTGTGCGTCTTATGGAGTGAATGCAGGCTGCGCAGCTATCCCAGAAGCCAGAACAGCAAGAGGGATTACTGCTTTCACTGCGCAGCAATCCCTCTTGCTGTTCTGGCTTCTGAGATTCAGAATATTTTTTTTCTTGTTTTCCTCCTCCAAAAACTAGGTGTGTCTTGTGGTCTGGTGCATCTTATAGAGCAGAAAATACGGTAATTAGGATTCCCAACATCGCTTAAGGGCAATGCAAACACCCCAAATTATTATTCAGACAAAAATGTGAACATACCTAGTCACTGCCTCTCTGATAAACCTACCTCACAGGGGTGTTGTGAGCAGGGAGAACCATGCATATGCAGTTATAAAGATATCCATATATATTGTAGTGGGTTTGGGGCGCCAGTCTAGATGATGCCCTGAATCTGTGGAGACAGAAGGTATGAGAGCAAACTTGCCCAACCAGTCCTTTTGCCCAGGCAATGGCTGTGGATGACTATTTAAGCACCATGATTCAAATAACTGAAGAATTTATCTGTGCCGTAGGATGAATGGTCTCACCTAGCTGCCAACAGCTGGAGAGGAGTGTGAGAGGAAGCTGGAATCAGGGTGGAAACTAGGGATACGGTGAACTGCTAGATCTGTGCTGGATACCAAACTGTGACACATTTCCCCCCAAAATACAGATGTGTTTTTACACTTGCAAGACTGGATGTTTTGCCATCTGCGGTACTTGAGGGTCGATTCCAAAAGATCCCGCCTGAGAAACGCCTTTGCCCCTGTGGAGATGGTAGCACCGAAACAGCGGCACACGTCCTCCTGTCCTGTCCTCTCTACAAAGACCTGAGGAACAAGATTCTCACCCCACTCGTACTAACCATCCCAGGGCGCTCAGCCACTGCCACAATGTCCTTTCTTCTACCAGATAAAATGAGCAGATAACAGCAAAGGTTGCTAGGTTCATAGCCGGGGCAATCAGAATAAGGGTCACTGGTGATTCAGGACTTTAAATTGTGCTTTTATATCAAATTTCCTTTTCTGCATATACTATAATGTTTTACTGTTGCTATGACCATTGGCTAATGTGAATAAAGTTTTATCTCTCTCTCATAGAATTGTAGAGTTGGAAGGGATCACCAAGGTCAACACAACCCCCTGCAATTCAGGAATCTCAACTAGAGCACCCACGACACATCGTCCTCCAACCTCTGCTTAAAAACCTCCAAGGAAGGAGAGTCCACCACCTCCTGAGGGAGACCGTTCCATTTTCAAACAGCTCTTACTGTCAGAAAGTTCTTCCTGAAGTTGAGTCGGAATCTCCTTTCTTATCACTTGAAGCCATTGGTTAGAGTCCTACCCTCCAGAGCAAGAGAAAACAAACTTGCTCCATCTTCCATGTGAGAGTCTTTGTCATGGTCTGGTCTACGGGCGATCGAAGTCCCGGCTGAGGATGTCGGGACCAGGGGCAAGATGGCGGGGTGGGAGCAGGAACAAGAGTCCAGAAGTCAGGGGTCCGAGGGTCGAGAAGCAAGGAGTCAAGAAGCCGAGGTCCGAGGATCAGGAAGCAAGAAGCCAAATGCAGCAAGGCAGGAAACGTGTTGCTGTGGCAAAGAGCCGAAGGGAAATGCTGACCTTATATCCCTTCCCAGCTCTTGCCACCAGGTGCAGTGAGTTACCAAGCGGCCTCACCTGTGCAGCTGTGCCTTGCCTCCCCAGAACAAACTTAGGAAGACCCCAGTCCTGTGAAGCCCTACTGGTCTCAGGGCCCAGCTCCTGCATGCACTCCTGACAGTCTTTTAGATATTTGAAGATGGCTATCATATCTCCTTTCAGTCTCCTCTTTTCCAGGCTAAACATACCCAGCTCCTTCAACTGTTCCTCATAAGGCTTAGTTTCCAGACCCAACACCATCTTGGTTGCCCTCCTCTGCACACGTTCTAGCTGGTCAATATCCTTCTTAAATTGTGGCACCCAGAACTGGACACAGGACTCCAGGTGTGGTCTGACCAAGGCAGAATAGAGTGGGACTATTACTTCCTTTGATCTGTACACTAGACTTCTGTTGATGCAGCCTAGATTAGCATTAGCTTTTTTTTTGCTGCTGTTGATGATGTAGAGGTTGATGATGCAGAAACAAGATCTGTTGAAGACACTCTGAGCCCCCTCTATCTTATTCTCGTGTTGTACGTATGTGTACATATTTACCAACCCTGCTACAACATACAATGTTGCCAGATTCTGCACAGCAGTGCTCAAAAGTTGTCAGACGATGACTTGTGCCACAAACTAGATTTAATGAGCACTCATATCAGAGTGCTCTGTAGATTGATAGCTATAGTCTTATATGTACTAACCTCTTATGATCTGCCACTCACGTCTAATGTTCCTAACCCTTCTTTTAGACTATCCTAGCTTCCTTCAAGTGAAAGCTGGACCATAAAGAAGGCTGATCGCCGAAGAATTGATGCTTTTGAATTATGGTGCTGGAGGAGACTCTTGAGAGTCCCATGGACTGCAAGAAGATCAAACCGATCCATTCTTAAGGAAATCAGCCCTGAGTGCTCACTGGAAGGACAGATCGTGAAGTTGAGGCTCCAATACTTTGGCCACCTCATGAGAAGAGAAGACTCCCTGGAAAAGACCCTGATGCTGGGAAAGATGGAGGGCACAAGGAGAAGGAGACAACAGAGGACGAGATGGTTGGACAGTGTTCTCGAAGCTACCAGCATGAGTCTGACCAAACTGCGGGAGGCAGTGGAAGACAGGAGTGACTGGCGTGCTCTGGTCCAGGGGGTTGCGAAGAGTCAGACATGACTAAACGACTAAACAACAACAACAACAAGCTTCCTTTAGATTTTTATAGACTTTTAATTCTTTTTAGTTTTTGAAATCATTTTTCAGATTTTAAATGACTGTACCCCCCTTAATGCTGTAATAAATGACCGTAATAAAGATTTTATTTGATATGTGTGTATATGAGGGTCTCCCACCTTGGTGGATACTGAACAGGTCTTTGGCTGGGATGGGAGACTGGTTGGGCCCCAATCCTTGGCCTGATACCTCATGTTTCACGGCAGAAGAAACCCAGCACATAAATGCTGGAAAATAAGACAGGCACAAATATTTGGGCAAGCAAGGCAAACTTTGGACTTTACCAGAGACAAATTCTGGCGACCGCAGAATCAGAAGAAGAAAAAGAATCGGGATTGATTTGTTTGCTTGGCTCCCCCACCCCCCTCCTTTGGCGGCCAAAAGCCCCATTCCCCCACTCCAGCCCCAATTTGCCTCCCCACCATTTCTCATCAAGCAAAGCTCTTGAGACCTCAGCACCCGCCTTCCGCGGCGATTTCCTTGACAACACGGAGAGGCAGCGACAGACAGCTGGTCTAAAGTCCTCCTCAGAGCAACCTGGAATTTGATGTCATAACAACTGTTTTTCTACCGCATGTGTCAAAAAGGAAAGGGCTCTCCAGGAGGGGAAACGGGAGAGATTTAATTATAGAGCTACATTGTGAGATCCCTCTTCTCTCTCTCTTTCTCTGCGCTTGGGTTTTTGTACATGTGCATCTCCCGCTATTATGATTTGGCTACAAGTGCGTTGTGGCTGATGGGGCCACACACACAAAGGAAAGCCATGGGTGTAACGGCAGGGGCACCCGACTTACCTCTGTCTGGGTGCTCCAAGGACAAGCTCTTATTTTGATTTCTGCAAATCAGGTTACGAGAAAGCGGCGGCTGACCCGACACCTGGCGGAAACCAGCAAGCATGACCTGAGCGCAAGGGCACTCTCATCTCCTGGTTTTCAGAAGCATCGCTGTCTACAGCTGCAGAGTCAGAATATAGCCATCCTGACTAGTAGCTATTGATAGCCCCTCTCCTCCTCCTCCATGAATTTGTCTAATCCTCTTCTAAAACCATCCAGTTTGGTGCCCATCTCTGCCTCCTTCAGGAAGGAGTTCCATAGATTAACTATGCACTGCATGAAAAAAGACTTTCTATTCTCTTTTTTTAAAAAAAAATAAATTTTATTAGTTTTTAACATATCATTTTCAACAGTAATTAAACATACTTTTACATCTTATACAGTTTTTTTTACTTCCATCAATCACATCTGAAAATTTTCCGACCTATTCCCTCAATATACATTTCTTACTTTCACTATTACATTTAAATCTCATAACCAATATCTCTGTCTTTTTCTACTTTGTAACACTTCGTATATTTCTCCTTACAAAACTTCTTGTAGTCCTACTAGCGTAATTTGTTGATTACAGTTGCTCTTCAAATAATTCGTATATTTCCTCCAATCTTCTGTGAATCTCCAGTTCTGCAGGTTTCAAATCCTTCTTGTCATTTTATCTAATTCTGCGTAGTCCGTTAATTTTATCTGCAATTCTTCTTTCGTCGGAATTTCCTCTTGCTTCTGAAAGACTTTCTCTTCTCTGCCCTGAATCTTCCAACATTCAGCTCCATTGTATGCCTGTGAGTTCTACTATTAGGAGAGAGGGGAATTTCCCCCCTTCTGTCCACTTTCTCTTGGTCATGCATATGTTCAGACCCATCTTACCCATTGAGGCTAGTGGCGCAGGGCACCCGGGCACCAAGTTCTGGAGGGTGCCAGGCGAGAGTCCGGGGAACACCAAACGAATGCGCTGAGAGAGTGAGGGTGCATGCATCTCTCCCGCCAATCGTCGGCTCAGTTTTTCCCCCTTTTAGCCTGCAGGTGCCGAATTCTGTGGGGCACCAGAAGGCTAAAAGGGGGGAAACCGAGCTGACGCTCGCGTGGTGTGCTGCCTGCCGCGGCCACCACAGCACAAAGCGGCCAGCTGAGCCGGGAGGCGCCGCGTCCAGCCTGCGCCTCTCCCCCGCCAGAGGGGCTGCCCTCCAGCCGCTGCCCACCTCCTCCAGCCCTAAAAAAAGGTCAACTCTGGGAAAGGGGAGGCGCCAGAGGGATCTTTGCACCATGACGGCGGATATGTTTAAGATGGCCCTGCATACGTTTATAAACTTTTATCATGGCATCTCTTACCTGCCTTTTCTTTAAACCAGGGATGTGCCAGGGATACCACAGACAGGGACTCTTTGGCTCTCAAGATGTTGTTAGACTCCAACTCCCAGCAGCCTCGGTAGGACAGAACGCCCAATGGGCAGCAATGACGTTGGCAGGAGTTGTAGTCTAGCAACATCATGGAGGTCCACATTTTCTGGTTAACTGCCCCAGCAGAAATTGCTCCAGGTGTGAAGAGATAAGTCCTGCTCCCTGGTTATGGACCTACCTGATTGTAATGGCCAACAGCACTGAGACATCATTTAAGATTTTCCCACAATGCTCCAGTGCACCCAGCATAGTACCATTCTGGGGGGTTTTGGGAAATTTGAATGACAGCTTGTAGCTGCCCAGTGTGGGGAGACCAGGTATGGGGTCAATGTGAATAGGCCAAATTGGAATCCTACTTTCTGGTCTTGCTCAGGGTGTGTGTGTGTGTGGAAGTATTGACCTGGTTCAGATGCTTGCGTGAGCCTGCTCTCCCCTCCTTATTCACCACATCAGCTTCCAGTTTAAACCAGTGCCTTTTCCTCTTAAAGATGTTTAGGGGTACTCTCATTTTGACTCAAGAAAATCACCATTTTATAGTTCAAATTGGGAAAAATAAATACAGTCAATGGACTAAAGTACCAACATTCACAAAATGTTTAGGGGTATGCGTACCCCAGCGTCCCCCCAGAAAAAAGCACTGGTTTAAACCAACCACAGTTTGTTGGTTCTCCTGATCCGGTCACTGTGGTTAGTTCTAACTATGATTTATCTGACTATGCCAGGCTAAAAACCACCATTTGATCTCAGCATGTGTGAAGGAAATGACAAACCGCAGTTCATTGGTACAAACAGATGCATTTAAAATAGATGCTTCCAACCTCCTCACTACTGTGCTGGCAAAGAGGGGTTTGGGGAGGGCAGAACCTGAAGCTTTTGGATGTAACAATAAACTATGGGGTGAGCATGACATTCGAAACCTCCCATTGCCTGTCTCCAGCCATAGAAGCCCATAGAAGAACTTCAATTCCTTACCCTGCCTAGATCACAAGTAGCCAATACGGTGATCTCTGGGTGCCCCAGCCAGCATGGCCAATGGTTACAGCTTCAGGAGACCTGACAAACGGTGGTTGGTTTAAAATGATAGGAAGTAGAATCCAACTTTTGTTATGGTGCTTCTTGTAGCCAGTGACTCCACTGAAATTGCCCTTTAAATTTTGAGCTGCATGCGGGTTTGTGGGGGTTTTTTAAAACTGGTTTATTAATGCTGTGGGTGTCTTGTAGAAATTGTTTTTCAAATCTTTTAATTATCATTGAAGCTGTAATTTTAAATGGCCGTCGTGTAAGCTGCTTTGAGTTTTGCTCAGCAAGACAGCTTATAAATATTTTAAAATACAGTGGTACCTTGGGTTAAGAACTTAATTCGTTCCGGAGGTCCGTTCTTAACCTGAAACTGTTCTTAACCTGAAGCACCACTTTAGCTAAAGGGGCCTCCTGCTGATGCTGCGCCGTCGGAGCACGATTTCTGTTCTCATCCTGAAGCAAAGTTCTTAACCGAGGTACTATTTCTGGGTTAGCAGAGTCTGTAACCTGAAGCGTCTGTAACCTGAAGCGTCTGTAACCCGAGGTACCACTGTAAATGGCATGAGGGACCCAGTCAGTGATTCTATGTGTGGGTTAAAATGAAAGTAATAGCCTCTGCTTCTTGCACAGTAACTTATCATGAGGCCAGTCCTCAAGAAGAGAGAGAGAGAGAGAGAGAGAGAGAGAGAGAGAGAGAGAGAGAGAGAGGAAGCCATAGATATGAACGCTTATTTCCCATCCACATTGTATTCATTTAGAGACCTGCTGTGGCCAATGCAAATTCCTTTTTTGTGACATTTTATACAGTGGGATTATTCCCCCTAAGGGGTAACATCCTGTCATTGGGGCACAAGAATGGGAATGAATGGTTTTACTTAAAACTAAGCAGATTCCCGCACCCGCTGAAAACTTCACAGCTTGCAAGTGTTAAGGCACGCCATGGCATTGACAAATGAAATTCTTTCATGGAAATAATTTGGGCAACTCTTAATTAAATTTGCTCGGGAGTAAGGGGTGAACATAAAATGAGATAGCTGAGGAGGGCAGCTCTGGATCCTTATCCTAGCCAGAAAGCAGAAACGGAGGGGGGGGGAGTTACCCTTGTAGCTTTGCATTTCCTAACCACAAGTTAAACAGCGCTGCTACATTTCCTGGCATGGGGTTCAAGAAGAAAACAAGACATGGGGTTTTTCCACACTTCTGCTTGTCCTGTAACTAGTAAGCATGGCTCTGAGAGCTTCTGCCTTTGCTTCACCACTTTCCCCCAGAAAACCTGCTCTTTAGTGCTAAATTGGAACAAACAGCAGTCCATACCCGATTGCCCTTTGTTTCCTGTTCAGTGCTAAAGATTGCACTTACCTGGGGGAAAGTGGCGAGGGAAACAGAGATGCAGATAAGCCTAAGTTGAGCCTTCAAACACAACCTTTCTTTATCACGTCATAACCAGTGCTTCGTCGCATCATAGAATTGTAGAGATGTAAGGGACCACGAGGGTCATCTAGTCCAACCCCCTGCAACGCAGGAATCTTTTGCCCACCGTGAGACTCAAACCCATGACCTGAAGATTAAGAGGCTCGCGCTCTACCGACTGAGCTACCCTAGTTAAGCAAGGAGATGCCTCCACACAAATACGCCTCTCCACACAGCACATGGTTAAACTGCTTGCAGGTCTGCCATTGGGGTATCTGGCTGGCCACTGCGAGAACAGGATTCAGTACTAGGTGGGATATAGGTCTTATACAGCAGAGCTCATTTGGGGCTTTGAGCACTAATGTGAACAGCTTGAATTGGGCCCAGAAATGAGCTGGCAACCAAGGCAAGCTGTTTTAAAACGGAGGTTCTGGGAGATTATTATTATTATTATTATTATTATTATTATTATTATTATTATTACCCCGCCAATCTGGCTGGTTCCCCCAGCCACTCTGGGAGGCTCCCAACAGAATATTAAAAACATGATAAAAGATCAGACATTAAAAACTTCCCTAAACAGGGCTGCCTTCAGATGTCTTCTAAAAGTCAGATAGTTGTTTATTTCCTTGATATCTGACAAGAGGGTGTTCCACAGGGCGGGTGCCTGGTTCCCTGTAACCTCACTTCTCTCAGGAAGGGAACCGCCAGAAGGCCCTCAGAGCTGGACCTCAGTGTCCGGGCTGAACGATGGGGGTGGAGACGCTCCTTCAGAGATACTGGGCCAAAGCCGTTTAAGGCTTTGAAGGCCAGCACCAACACTTTGAATTGTGTTCGGAAACGTCCCGGGGAGCCAATGTAGGTCTTTAAAGGACCAGTGTAATATGGTCTTTGCGGCCACTCCCAGTCACCCGTCTAGCTGCTGCATTCTGGATTAGTTGTAGTTTCCGGGTCACCTTCAAAGGTAGCCCCACATAGAGCGCATGGCAGTAGTCCAAGCGGGAGATAACTAGAGCATGCACCACTCTGGCGAGACAGTCTGCGGGCAGGCAGGCTCTCATCCTGCACACCAGACGGAGCTGATAAACAGCTGCCCTGGACACAGAATTGACCTGTGCCTCCATAGCTGTGAGTCCAGAATGACTCCCAGGCTGCACACCTGGTCCTTCAGGGGCACAGTTGCCCCAATCAGGGCCAGGGAGTCCTCCACACCTGCCCGCCTCCTGTCCCCCAAAGACAGTGCTTCTGTCTTGTCAGGATTCAACCTCAATCTGTTAGCCACTATCCATCCTCCAACTGCCTCCAGACACTCACACAGGACCTTCACCGCCTTCACTGGTTCCGATTTAAAAGAGAGGTAGAGCTGGGTATCATCTGCAAGCAACCCCAGCCAGCAATCTGGCCACTGTAATTTGGACCGGCTGACATTTCCGAGCCATCTTCAAGGGCAGCCCCACAGAGAGTGCATTGCAATAATCCAATCTGGAAGTCAGCAGAGCATGGAGCATTATTCCCCATGCTGTCAGCTAGCTGCTGCTGCTGGCAGATCCCAAGAGAACGGACAGGGTGATCATGTAATGCCAGAGGACAAGTGTGCTATTAATAGCTCTTTTCCCCAAACTGTCAGCTCACGTTGATTTATCAACTCATTCTGCAAACACACCCACACACACTGCCACTCTCCCCTCCTGGCACAAAACCCTTTCGGTATTTGCTTTTTCCAAGGACTCTGCACATCATTTCCTTGTTTACCTTTACATGGCCAAAAATAGGACACCTTTCTGGCTGGGGCACCTGGGAGGAGAGGCCCAGCCCAGCCCAGCTACAGAGAGGGAAATCTAAAGAGGCAGAATGCTGGAAGATTCGGGACAGATAAAAGAAGGTGCATCTTTGTGCGGTGCATAGTTAAACCATGGAACTCACTGCCACAGGAAACAGGGATGGCTTATAACCCGGATGGCTTTCAAAGAAAATGGGCAAATTCATGGAGAAGGATTTCCATGGCTATGAGCCAGAATGGATGTGTTCTGCCTCCACATTTTTCATCTCCGCCAAGCTAAGCAGTTGGCTCCTTACCTGACCTAGCCACTGTGATCCATGCTACGGTCACTTCCAGACTTGATTATTTTAACTCACTCCACATGGGGCTGCCCTTGAGACTGACCCAGAAACTCCAGCAAGTGCAGAATGCCGTGGCGAGACTCCTGACGGGGTCCTCGCCCTGACGGGATCACATTCATCCAGTGCTTTACCAGCTGCACTGGCTCACAGTGGAGTACAGGATCAGGTTTAAGGTGCTGGTTTTGACATTTAAAGCCCTCTGCGGCCTAGGACCCTCATACCTACGGGACCGCCTCTCCTGGTCTGCCCTGCGGAGGACCTTAAGGTCCACAAATGACAACACTTTGGAGGTCCCAGGTCGCAAGGCAGTTAGATTGGTCTCAACTAGGGCCAGGGCCTTTTCAGTGCTGGCCCCAACTTGGTGGAGCGCTCTGTCACAAGAGACTAGGGCCCTGCGGGACTTGACATCTTTCCGCAGGGCCTGCAAGACAGAGCTGTTCCACCAGGCCTTTGGCGAAGGCACAGCCTGACCCCCTCCCTTGGTAATCCTCATAGAACTCTAGCCCAATGGTTGCCATTAATTTGATTCTGAATTGATTTTAGAATGAATTGATTTTAGAATGCTGTGTTACTTTTATTGTTGTTCGTCACTCTGAGCCCGCCTTCGGCTGGGGAGGTCAGTATATAAATAAATTATTATTATTATTCTTGTTGTTCAGAAGCAGCCTTGCTTCTGAATACCACTTGCTGGAAGCCACAGGTGGGGAGAGGGCTCTTGTGCTTGAATCCTGATCCCATGAGCGTCTGGTTGGCCACTGTGAGAACAGGATGCTGGACAAGAAAAGGGCCGTTGACCTGATCCTGCGTGCTCATCTTAGCATTCTTATGGGACACAGGTGGCGCTGTGGTCTAAACCACTGAGCCTCTTGGGCTTGCCGATCAGAAGGTCGGCGGTTCAAATCCCCGCGACGGGGTGAGCTCCCATTGCTCGGTCCCTGCTCCTGCCATCCGAGCAGTTCGAAAGCACGTCTAAGTGCAAGTAGATGAATAGGGACCACTGCGGTGGGAAGGTAAACAGCGTTTCCATGACCTCTGGCTTCCGTCTGAGTATCCAGTTGCACCAGAAGTGGTTTAGTCATGCTGGACACATGACTTGGAAAGCTGTCTGTGGACAAACGCTGACTCCTTTGGCCTGAAAGCGGAGATGAGTGCTGCAACCACAGAGTCGCCTAAACCGTCCAGGGATCCTTTACCTTTTTGTATTATCCATCATGTCAGAACTTCATCATGGAGTGAAAATGTCCATGCGCTATTGGTGCTCATGATCCCACAGAGAGAAAATAATAATAATAATAATAATAATAATAATAATAATAATAATAATAATTTATTTATACCCTGCCCACCTGGCTGGGTTTCCCCGGCTACTCTGGCCTGCTTCCAGCAAAATATTAAAATACAATAATTTATAAAATATTAAAAGCTTCCCTAAACAGGGCTGCCTTCAGATGTCATCATCTCTCATCCAAGCAAACACAATGCTTTCTAGGGGGACATAGATCCTACAATGGTGAGACTTTGAATCTGGTCCTTCTTCCAAGCAGCTCACGGTGACGCACAGCAATGGGGGCTTCCTACAAGCTTCTGCTTGGCCACTAGGAGAAGAGGGTGCTGGACTGGATGCGGCCCCCTTTGGCCTTATCCAGCAGACCCTTCTTCTTCTTTCGAGCACAATTCAAAGTGTTGGTGCTGACCTTTAAAGCCCTAAACAGCCTCGGCCCAGTAGACCTGAAGGAGCGTCTCCACCCCCATCGTTCAGCCCCGACACTGAGGTCCAGCTCCAAGGGCCTTCTTGTGGTTCCCTCATTTTGAGAAGTGAGGTTACAGGGAACCAGGCAGAGGGCCTTCTTAGTGGTGGCACCCGTCCTGTGGAATGCCCTCCCATCAGATGTCAAGGAAATAAACAACTATCTGACTTTGAGAAGACATCTGAAGGCAGCCCTATTTAGGGATGTTTTAAATATTTAATGCTGTATTTTTAACACTCGATTGGGAGCCGCCCAGAGTGGCTGGGGAAACTCAGCCAGATGGGCGGGGTATAAATAATAAATTCTTCTTCTTCTTCTTCTTCTTCTTCTTCTTCTTCTTCTTCTTCTTCTTCTTCTTCTTCTTCTTCTTCTTCTTCTTCTTCTTCATAGCTAGCAGGAGCGAAGAGTTGCTCTCCCCCTTTGGGTTTCTCCATCCATCCTGTCCCCTCCCCCACCCCAGGAGAGGTACCCCCCTTGGCCACAACTGCCGGCTGCCAGGTTTCCATCAAGAAGTGGGACTTGAGGACCTCAAGGACAAGCTGGTGTCCCTTTAAGGTAATCTCCCTGCGCACGTGCGCGTTATATTGTTTGGCAGATTGATGCTAATGGAAATGCGCAGTTATGTTATGTAACAGAAAGCCCGCTGGAAGACAGTGATGGATGAGTTATGTGTAAGCAGAGCATTAACATAACTTACATTATTGCTTTCCCATAATCTTGGGTAGTACAGGGAGGACCACACAGCGAGCAGGATTATCGGGGAGGAACCGGCAGGGCGGGGAGAGGGAGGGTTATCTGAAGGGGTGCATTACCGCTGGCTCTGAAACAAGAGATGCACTGGACCGTCCGGTCGCTTTGCAGGGAAGAAATGTGGGTTCCCAGGTGGGATTTTGGGACGTCCTGGGTCTCTATAAAATGGCAGTGGCCCAGTCTTCAAATGTGCACACCACACTCAGAGATAATAAGTGCTGAAGTGCATCCACAACAGGATTTCAAATCTAATGGGCATCTGACTCTACACACCTGTGTCTCACATCGGGAGGCGATGGGATGTCCAGATGCTCTGGCACGCAATTGCACTAAAAAGTCACAGAAGACGTGGTGCGGTGTGCCAGATCCTGCTGTCTTGAAATCTCAGGTTTCATTTCCTTTTTTAAAAAACCCCACCAAGTTTCTAGTCCTTTTGGAGAGGTTTGAACACATGGGAAATACCTGGATGAGTTCTCAGATGCCACAGAAGTTGGGGTTAGGGTTGGGGCTTCAGTTCCCTGCACTTCTCCTTGATTAGCAAAGCCAGATTAATGACGCACCCTTACTCAGAAGTGCTGTTAAATGGGGCTCGCTCCCAGGTGAATGGGTGCAGGTGTAAGATTCCGCTGCTGATGAACCAACAATGTGCTTACTTAATTCGTATGTTTTGGGAGGAAACCTAGACAGCATCTTAAAAAGCAGAGACATCACCTTGCCAACAAAGGTCCGTATCAAAGCTATGGTTTTCCCAGTAGTGATGTATGGAAGTGAGAGCTGGACCATAAAGAAGGCTGATCGCCAAAGAATGGATGCTTTTGAATTATGGTGCTGGAGGAGACTCTTGAGAGTCCCATGGACTGCAAGAAGATCAAACCTATCCATTCTTAAGGAAATCAGCCCTGAGTGCTCACTGGAAGGACAGATCGTGAAGCTGATGCTCCAATACTTTGGCCACCTCATGAGAAGAGAAGACTCCCTGGAAAAGACCCTGATGCTGGGAAAGATGGAGGGCACAAGGAGAAGGGGACGACAGAGGATGAGATGGTGGGACAGTGTTCTCGAAGCTACAAACATGAGTTTGACCAAACTGTGGGAGGCAGTGGAAGACAGGAGGGCCTGGCGTGCTCTGGTCCAGGGGGTCACGAAGGTCAGACACGACTAAACGACTGAACAACAACAACAATTCGTATGTGTGTGTTAAGAGTTTAGGAGTGCGAACGGGCCTCTCTTGACAGATCAAGATGCTGTTCTCCTCTCTTGATCAAGGCACTGTGTATTTCGGGTTGGGGGGGGAGTTAACTGAGGAAAGAACAGTCCCTCAATGTGTTATGATGCTGCGCATTAGTGTTAAGGTTAACTAGAAAACACTGCCCAGTCGGTGACACCGTGGCATTTATTTTTAAGCTGTTAATTAGGGGAATAAGTTTGAAAGTAAGACAGTTAATCAATTCTTTTTTCAAAAAAAAATGTGGTGGGCAGTCCTAATTATCTGAAAGAAATATAAACAGTGCTCAGATTGCAGGAGTCCTGGGGACATGGTGTTGCGTCCCTCAGCAAAAGTTACAGGTCTCATCATTTTTGCATTTATCCAAAAACAGTTGAGGGGGGAAATGCATGTATTTTGAAAAAGTGGCATTGGTTATCTGGATTGCTGCCCTTGAATGAATTATATTTATTCAGAATAAGCCAGGATTTAACTTGCAATCCTACACACACTGACCTAGGAGTAAGTCCAACCGAGTATGGTGTGACTTACTTCTGAGTAAAGATGCATAGGATCACACTCCTGATACTCCCAGTCTAGGAGGGGGGAATCTAATCCAGCCCTCCAGCTGTTGTTGGATTTTATCAGCCCCAGCCAGGGATTCTGGGAGTTGGAGTCCAACAACATCTCCAGGTCCTTCAAGACATTTTGCTGACTGAGGCAGAGAAGCAGATGTTGTCCCTTCCCAAGTTGAGGTGCATCAGAGCCCCCAAAGCAAGCCAAGTTATGTTGGGACCCGAGGCAGAAAACCCAGCAAGCTCCTCTTCCCTTCTGAGGCAGTGGGAAAACAATCCCATCAAATTAATTAACTAACAATTTGCTGCCTTTTCATGACACCCAAATCTGCCACCTGAGGAAGAGCCTTCATTCTGCCAAATGGCAGGACCGTGTCTGCCGGAATTGACCATGCATATGGATTTTACTTTCTTGGGCTCTGTGATCACTGCAGATGGTGACAGCAGCCATGAAATTAAAAGACGCCTGCTTCTTGGGAGAAAAGCAATGACCAACCTAGACAGCATCTTAAAAAGCAGAGACATCACCTTGCCAACAAAGGTCTGTACAGTTAAAGCTATGGTTTTCCCAGTAGTGATGTATGGAAGTGAGAGCTGGACCATAAAGAAGGCTGATCGCTGAAGAATTGATGCTTTTGAATTGTGGTGCTGGAGGAGACTCTTGAGAGTCCCATGGACTGCAAGAAGAACAAACCTATCCATTCTGAAGGAAATCAGCCCTGAGTGCTCACTGGAAGGACAGATCGTGAAGCTGAGGCTCCAATACTTTGGCCACCTCATGAGAAGAGAAGACTCCCTGGAAAATACCCTGATGTTGGGAAAGATGGAGGGCACAAGGAGAAGGGGACGACAGAGGACGAGATCGTTGGACAGTGTTCTCGAAGCTACCAGCATGAGCTTCACCAAACTGTGGGAGGCAGTGGAAGACAGGAGTGCCTGGCGTGCTCAGGTCCATGGGGTCACGAAGAGTCGGACACAACTAAATGACTAAACAACAAAATGGACCAAACAAAGCAGGCTTTCCTTCTCCCAGCCTCTCCTCAAGGAACCCAGAGAAGAGGCAGGGGTCTTTGGGGAGATAGTTCAGGCTTACTGATGGAGAGCAGTTGTATTCCCAGGGTTCCTTTAGGAAGGCAAAGCAATTAAAATGATTTAAGTTTATGGCTATAGCCGTACATTGGTACTTTGTTTCTCAAACGCCTTGATTCTCAAACAACTTGGAACCCAAACACAGCAAACTCGTAAGTAAGTGTTCCAGTTTGCAAACTTTTTTTCAGAGGTGCTCCGTTTTGAGTGTTTCGCTGACAATTTGAGTCTCACACTTTCATTTGGCAGCCCTGTTCAGGGAAGTTTTTAATATGTAACGCTGTATTGTTTTTAACACTTGATTGGGAGCTGCCCAGAGTGGCTGGGGAAACTCAGCCAGATGGGCGGGGTATAAATAATAAATTATTATTATAAATTATTAGTATTATTATTTGGAGTGTTATTGTTGTGTACTGAGTTGAATAGGATCCAAAATGCAGCAGTCTGATTGGTCCTAGAACAATAGGATTCAGAATGCAGCAGTCTGATTGGTTCACAGGAGCCATCCAATCCAGCTCCAGGTGGAAGTGAATCCGCAACCTGATTGGCCAACAGGAGAATCCCAGAATTAGCCAATCACGTGGGGTCCATTGTGTAAATAATGTATATAAAGCAAACATTTCAGGGGAACTTCCATTCCTCACTACTATGAGCTGAATAAAGAGCATGAAATCCACACTCATCTCCGAGTATATTTCAGTTATGCTGGTCTATCCGTTTTTGCTTAATTATTTTGCGTTTTTGTGGCTCTCTTTTTTGGTGTGTGACTGTGTGACTGTGTGGAACCCAGTTCAGCTACTGATTATGTGACTGCAGTATATTGTTGATTGCTTTCATTTTATGGATCAATGGTCTCGTTAGATAGTAAAATTCATGTTATATTGCTGTTTCAGGGGTTGTTTTTAAAAGTCTGGAACAGATTAATCCATTTTGCATTACTTTCTATGGGAAAGCACACCTTGGTTTTGGAACGCTTTGGTTTTGGAACAGACTTCCGGAACGGATTATGTTTGAGAACCAAGAGACCACTGTATTGCTAGAGGTTACGATATTGAAGCAATGCAGCTGCGAAGTACTAGCTTGAAAAGTAAACATGATGGGAATGTTGGGACTGCCCGTGGGAAACAGAGGGACAGTCAATTCACAGTGCTCAGAGTGTAATATGAGCTCTTCCGTTTGTTCCTGTCCAGGAAGTACAGGAAGTGTTAGTCACTACACTGCTGGAGTTTGAAGAGAGCAGTCATGTTTTTTGTAACTCTGCAAAGACAGAAATAAAGCCATGTAAATACATTTCTGTCTATCTCTTTCCCCTGCCAGGGGGCAGGAAAGAGGGGGGGTGTTCTTCTCACGTTTGAGAAGAATCGCCGATCGAGACCTAGCCTGCGCTTGCTGGGGAATGCAGCCAGGGAGGTCAACAGGGAATCAAGCCGGGTGCCTGGGATTGTTGCCAGTTTCTCCTGATATGGGCTTGAATTCCCGACATACCACACATCTTCATTTACATGGTAAGTTGGCCTGAGAGTAACGTGGGTGCTGCCCTCCAGATGTTCTTGGACTGCCGCTCCATCACCGCTGGCAAGAACATATGGCAGCCACAAGGTTGGCTATCCCTGCCTAAGATCATAACATAAGAAGAGGCTGTTGGATCAGGTCAATGGTCCATCTTGTCCAGCCTCCTGTTCTCACCAGTGGCCAATAAGATGCCCATCATGGGAAGAAGTCCACAAGCAGGATCCAAGCACAAGAAACCTTTCCCTCCTGAGCTTTCTAGCAACCAGGATTCAGAAGCACAGCTGGAGGCAGAGCAGCAGAGCTATCCTGGCTCCTAGCCATCACCAGCCCTCTCCTACATGAATTTGTAACAAGTGCGCAGTGCAGTCACTTTCAGGCTTTGAGCATAGCTGTCAGCTTTTCCCTTTTTAAAAGGGAAATTCCCTTATTCCAAATAGGATTCCTTGCAAGAAAAGGGGAAAGTTGGCAGCTATGGCTTTGAGTTTATGGAGTCCAGCCAAATAGAAGTGAAAATACAGAGGAAAATTGTCTTGTGCCCGAAATGGTAGAATTGACCAGCCAACAAACCTCTCTCTCAAAAGAGAGGGGCAGAGAGAGAGAGAGGTGAAAAAAATTGTCTTGTGAAATTTTGGTTTTCGAGGACCAACATTTTAAGAAGGAATGGAGAAAAGTTGTGATTTATCTTAAAAACCATTGTAAACAGTTAAAATCGTTAGTGGAATTGCAATAACACTTGTATAGTTAAATTAAGTACTTAATTCGTTCTGGAGCTCCGTTCTTAACCTGAAACTGTTCTTAAACTGAAGCACCACTTTAGCTAATGGGGCCTCCTGCTGCTGTCGCGTGATTTCTGTTCTCATCCTGAAGCAAAGTTCTTAACCCGAGGTACTATTTCTGGGTTAGCGGAGTCTGTAACCTGAAGCGTATGTAACCCGAGGTACCACTGTAATGTAATGCAGAACTATGGACATAATGGAGATATAAGAATTTGGATTATTATAAAAGATGCAGAAGTAAAAGGACTAACACTAAGGCCCACAAAGGGGAACAGGGAAGTCCAGGAGATTTTTGGGAATCTTGTTTTTATGTAGTATGTTGTGGTGTGAATGCAAATTTTAATATGGAAAATCAAATAAATAAATGGGGGGGGGTTGTCCTGTGAATTCTGCCTGAAATGGTGGAATTGATCGGCCAACTAGCCTTCCAGAGGCCCAATTTGTTTAAGTAAGAGAAAGCAAATGTTGACACCTGTGGACTTTGGCTCTCAAAGTCCTTGCTGTGTCCGGAAAGAACTGGGCACTGAAACCACTGCTCATTTGGAGGGTGATATCACCAGGTGAATATTATCACCAGGTGACATCATTGTGGACCTTGCTCAAAACCTTGTCCATCAGAAAGATCAAAGTAGGTTTTGAAGGCTGCCAGGTCCCGCCCTGAAGACTCCACCTGCCACTTTTGGAACTTGGACGACCCAGCGGCTGTTCCAAAGTGCCTCCACCCACCACCTCCCGAGTGGCAAAACTAGAGCCCCACAGACAACCACCTTGAATGCCAGGGCTTTGGAGAAGTTGTGGACTTGGCTTCTGCACTAGCTACTCCTCTGCCAGCTCCATTTATAAGACACCGCTTCTTTTGCATCTGCTTGAAGAGCTGCAGCTTTGGCCATCAGAAGCAGGGCCTCTTCAGTGGTGGCCCCGACACCGTTAGGAATTTCCCCCCACTAACACTTGGCTAAAAACTGCTTCCTGGCAATCGCCACCCGTCGGTTCTCATCCTGTCCCCTGGAGCCACGGAGTGCAAGATTGTTCCGTTTTCTTGAAGGCCATTGTCACATCCGCTCTCATCTTCTCCAGACTAAGATGCCAGCTTTCCAAAGTGGCTCTCTGGGTGGCGGGGGGAGCTGCTATGCTAATTTTAGAACATAAAGAGAGCCTGTGGGATCAGGCCAATGGGCCATCGTCCTGTTCTCGCAGTGGCCGACCAGATGCCTGTTACGGAATGACAAGGGTGGGGGCCACATCTTCAAAGTTGTTGCAGTGTTACAAATATTATGCCTCAATGTATCCTTTCGACTTGACAGCTCAGGGAAGATACCTAGCTTTATAAATTGGTAGAAAATCCATACTTTAACCGACTCTCCTCATTCCAACGCCATTTAGCCCTTAAATAATAATAATAATAAATTTTATTTATACCCCGCTCTCCCCGGCCAGAGCTGGGCTCAGGGTGGCTAACACCAATAAAACCACAGTAAAAAACATAATAGGGGGAAAAGAAAAAAGGGGGGAAAAGAAAAACCAATTTAAAATACAAGTTAAAATGCAATTTAAAATGCAGCCTCATTTTAAAAGTAGCCGATAAACCAAGACCATAAGGGGAGGGAAACATAAGGGTCAGACTGAGTCCAAACCAAAGGCCAGGTGGAACAGCTCTGTCTTGCAGGCCCTGCGGAAAGATGTCAAGTCCCGCAGGGCCCTGGTCTCTTGTGACAAAGCGTTCCACTAAGTCGGGGCCCTGGCCCTAGTTGAGACCAATCTAACCACCTTGTGACCTGGGACCTCCAAAGTGTTGTCATTTGTGGACCTTAAGGTCCTCTGTGGGACACACCAGGAGAGGCGGTCCCGTAGGTACGAGGGTCCTTGGCCGCATAGGGCTTTAAAGGTCAAAACCAGAAAAGTGAATTTGGACTCCACCTCCCTTTATGAACCAAGAAGCAGGAAGTCCCGTAGGCAGCAGAAACCGGGCATCCCGCCATAATTCCCCAAGCGTGAGAGCACATTCACGGCCCCCCACCCAGGGAGTGACCAAGGGGGCAACACTAGACATACACAGAGGCAGTTGAGCAAGTCAGGTGTTCTGGAAGCCCATCTCCAGACAAGAACTGAGGGCCAGGAGATGTCAAGAGTTTTATTGTTCTTCCAGTGGTGGGGACTTAAGAGGTGTTGGGAAAGGGGTCTGATCAAGTGACCTCATGTTGGACTTGTGAAACCCTTGTAGACCCCTCCCCATTTGTGACATGCTAGTGATGTAGTGATGATGTATCAGTGATGCCTCTCAAAGTGTATTCTGGGGGAAAGAGGGAAGTTTTAAAAGAGGACGTCACCCCGTGTTCGGGGTTCTTACTCCTGTGGGGACCTGTTGTGCAACAATAAAGATCATGGTCTACTGACTGCTATTTGCTCCAAATGACTTTGCTGGAACTTCCTTCTTTTGCTGACTGCATGGACCCGCGGGGGACTTGCACCCTGAAAGCTGGCCTGTTGAGTAGTCTCTCACCCCAGAATTTTTCCTTATCACCTACAAGCAGGATCCTTTGCACAAGAGCAACTCTCTCGTTCTGTGGTTTCCAGCAACTAGTATTCAGAAGCATTGCTCCCTCCAACCATAGAGTGTAGCCACCATGGCTAGGAGCCATCCATGGCCCTCTCCCCCTCCAGGACTTTGCCTAATTTTCTTTTAAAGCCAACCCAAGTGGCGGCCGTTGCTGCCCCCTGCAACAGCAAGTTCCGCAGTTTAACTCTGTGCTGAGCAAAGAAAGGCTTTCTCTTATCTGTCACAAATCTCTCAAATAATCTCTCCAAGGACCTGTTGATGGATTTTACCATTGTACTTTTGGGAGTGCATTAGCTTATGGTCTGTTTGTGTGGTTTGGGTGCTGCACAGTCAGGGGAAAAACAATGCTGTCCAGGGTTGTAAAGACTGTGGAGAGAATAAGTGGGTGCACTCTTCCCATCTTGGATCAAATCTACGCTTCCAGGTGGCACAAGAAAGCTGCAGAGATAGCGCAGGATAGTGCGCACCCCGGGAATGATCTCTTTCAGCTTCTGCCTTCTGGAAGAAGGTACAGGGTTATAAAGACCAGGACTAGCCGCCTGAGAAACAGTTTTTATCCAAATGCAATTTTGGTTTTAAACGCAGTGTAAGGTAGTCTCTATGGGAGTATATTGTATTTAATTATGGGGTATCAGAGTTTTTAGGGGGCTAACCAGGCTGGGATAGCTGGGATAGCAGGCTTGTGGGTTTTTGAATGTCTGATGTAGATTTTTTCAATTTCGTTGTTCTGTATGGGACAATGACAATAAAGATTATTGTATTGTATCATATCATAACCTCCCAACACCTGGCTCCAATGTAGGGGGAGGACCAGGCCGGTGCAAGCATGAAACAGGATCCGGCCTCTAAGCCTCGCCTTGGAGACAGCGCAGCCGCCTTGACCCTGCCAGCTTCAGAGGCCAGAGGTGCCTCCCAGCGGGGGCTCAGTGGGTGTCCATATTTACATGTTTGACATTTGGGGTTGTATCAGGTTATGCCTCTATCCTTCCCTATTAATCACACCCCCGACCTGCCGCCACTTCCAAACGGGTGCTTCTGCCAAGCTGAGTCCAGGTTCAAGCCCCCACCCAGCCCTTGAAGGCTGCAATATGCTGCCACAGTTCCTCAAGGGCACCCACAAAGCAGGCAGTGTGGCCTAGTGTTTAGAGCAACCTCTCTTGGGGCCTGCCAGATGTTTTGGACTACAACTCCCATCAACCCTAACCATCACATGGCCATGCTGGCTGGGAATGGAGAGAGAGAGAGGGAGGAGAGAGAGAGAGAGAGAGAGAGAGAGAGAGAGAGAGACCTGAATTCGAATCCCTGCTCAGCTACAAAATTCGCTGGGGTGCCTTGGGCTCAGTCGCCGTCTCTCTCCCAGTGCAACCTACTTCACAGGGTTGTTGTTCGCAGTGGGCCAGTGTAATGTAGTGGTCAGAGTGTCAATCTAGGACCCTGGGGACCTGGGTTCGAATCCCCACTCAGCCATGAAGCTCTCACTTGGTGACCTTCAGATCCAGTCTCTGCCTCTCAGCCTAACCTACCTTGCAGGTAGGTTGTCGTGAGGATTCAATGGGGAGGCAGAGAACTATGCCGGCCACCTAGGGTTTCTTAGAGGAAAGGTGGAATAGAAATGCAATAAAGGGATAAAAAGTTTATAAAGTTAAAAGTGGGGTGGTGGGGAGGAAACTTTTTATTTTTTATTTTATTAAGAAGATTAAAGTAAAAAAGGGAGGAAAAGAATACATTAAAGCATTTAAAAGGCACAGGAAAACAACAATAACAATATGGCAATAAAATGTGATTACAGAACTGTGTATTTAGCATCTATGTAAATGGATTAACTTTACTAGCAAAAGTGTGAATGCAGGTCAAAGGAGCACATTTATTTATTTTTAAGCCCCCTTCCTTCACCCAAGGTGGCTGAGAAGCAGGCGACTCTTTCTCCCTCGCCCATTTTTAGCCTCACAACAGTCCGGTGAGGTAGGCTAGCCACAGAGAGAGAGTGTCTGGCCCAAGGTCACCCAGGGAGCTTCATAAGAACTGAGCTGCCTTTTGCACGCCCCTCTCTGGTTCCTGCCCAGCTTCTTTAAATATTACACCACACTGTCTCTAATAATAATAACAAAACCTTTGAATACGTAATCTGCATCTAATAATATCTTTCAAACAGCAACCTTTGCATTGTTTTTAAAAGGACGAGGGGCTTTTTGTCCTGTGTTGACAGCATTGCTGTGGCAGTGATGAGATGTCTAAATAAAGGAGCGGTAACAAATCACTTTGAAGAGAACACCTTTTCCTGCTCAGGCTTTCTACTCATGGGTAACACTCACGGCTTTCTGGGAGAGACCAGGGTTTGAATTCCTGTTCGACCTTGCTGAGCTTCTCTCAACAAAGAATGCTTGCCCCAAACCTGGATCTTGACAACCGGGTTTTATACCTTTCTTTCCTTGCCACCTGTAGGGGACGCGGGTGGCGCTGTGGGTTAAACCACTGAGCCTAGGGCTTGAAGGTTGGCGGTTCGAATCCCCGCGATGGGGTGAGCTCCCGTTGCTCAGTCCCTGCTCCTGCCAACCTAGCAGTTCAAAAGCATGTCAAAGTGCAAGTAGATAAATAGGTACCGCTCCGGCGGGAAGGTGAACAGCATTTCCGTTCGCTGCTCTGGTTTGCCAGAAGCGGCTTAGTCATGCTGGCCACATGACCCGGAAAAACTGTCTGCGGACAAATGCTGGCTCCTTTGGCCAGTAAAGCAAGATGAACACTGCAACCCCAGCCAAGCAGGCACTTAAAAACATAAGCAGAGCTCGCTGGATCAGGCCAGTGCCCCATCTAGTCCAGCATCGTATTCTGACAGTGGTTGAGCAGTTGTCTGTTGTGGGAAACTTGCAAGCAGGATTCGAATTCAACTCTCTCCTCCTGTCAGGGCTGTCTTTAGCATATGTGCCAGTGGGGCGCAAAGTTCCACCCAGCACCCCCAAATTAACTTTTATTGAGCTTTTTTGGGGAGGGGGTGAGCCAAAGTTGTTGGGTTTTTTTAAGAGGGGAAATCGCTCACCTGTAACAACGACGCTGCGGGGAAAAACTGCTTTTGTTTCCTGACTCGTCGGGAATATTTGACCCTATGGAGTAACAGAATGATGGAGGCGAGGGGCGGGGACTTTTGCTCCATTGCTTTTCACTGCCACCGATCTAGAGGGACCGGTATACAGTAGGTATACATTTGGCGCCCCCCAGAATTTGGCGCCCAGGTGCCCTGCACCCCTTGCACCCCTGGGTAAAGACGGCCCTGCCTCCTGTGGTTATCAGCAACTGGGATTATTATTATTAATAATAATAATAATAATAATAATAATAATAATAATAATTTATTTATTTATTTATTTATTTATTTATTTATTTATTTATACCCCAGCCACTCTGGGCGGCTTCCAACAAAATATTAAAATATTGTAATACATCAAACATTAAAAGCTTCCCTAAACAGGGCTGCCTTCAGATGTCTTCTAAAAGTCTGGTAGTTGTTGTTCTCTTTGACATCTGCTGGGAGGGCGTTCCACAGGGAGGGCGCCACTACCAAGAAGGCCCTCTGCCTGGTTCCCTGTAACTTGGCCTCTCGCAGTGAGGGAACCGCCAGAAGGCCCTCGGTGCTGGACCTCAGTGTCCAGGCAGAACAATGGGGGTGGAGACGCTCCTTCAGGTCTACTGGACCAAGGCTGTTTAGGGCTATAAAGGTCAGCACCAACACTTTGAATTGTGCTCAGAAACGTACTGGGAGCCAATGTAGGTCTTTCAATGTAGGCGGCCGCTCCCAGTCACCAGTCCAGCTGCCGCATTCTGGATTAGTTGTAGTTTCCGGGTCACCTTCAAAGGTAGCCCCACATAGAGCACATTGCAGTAGTCCAAGCGGGAGATAACCAGAGCATGCACCACTCTGGCGAGGCAGAAGCATCATTGCCTTCATTTGTGGAGGGCAAAGCATAGCTGCCCTGGCGAGGAGCCATCAATAGCCCTCTCCTCCATGGATCTGTGCAACTCTCTTAAAACCAGCTCAGCTGGCAGCCATCCCTCTCCCCACAACCCCTTCTTCTTCTTCTTCTTCTTCTTCTTCTTCTTCTTCTTCTTCTTCTTCTTCTTCTTCTTCTTCTTCTCTTTGCAGACTGGCTGGTTCAAAATAGCATTTGATGCAGCGCATGGGGGCTGAAGCGCATGGTTGGAATGCCAAAAGAGGGAGCCAGCGCCACAAGGCGAAAAATGCATGAATTCGCCATTGAGGGAGGGGAGGGGAGGGGAGGCAGATGAATCTTCTCAGCTAACAGAGTTTTCTTCTTCTGTGTTAAACCCGGCAGGCCCGGGCACGTTGTGTTTCCAAGGCTAAACACAGCAGCCTTTGAGAGGCAGGTCTGTGGCTTCACGGCTGGGGTGGAGACGGGCTGGGGGATAAATGGAAGGGATTCTTCTTGCAAAAGTCAACTTGGCACAGCCCGCAAGTCGCTTAGCTTTTGCTAAATGTGTGTCCAAGGAGCGATATCAGAGGGCTGCCTGTGCCGGAGGAGTTCCGCGTCAATTCCACCTATCAATATCACAATATTACAACATCACGGAATATGAAGTGTCAACATAGGAAGGGGCATCACGTGGAAGATGGAGCAAGCTTGTTTTCTGCAGGTCTGGAAGAGAAGACTGGATTCAAATGGCAAGGAAGGAGATTCCAGCTCAACGTTAGGAGGGGGGCTGTTCATGGGTTGTTGTTTTTATTTTTATTAGGCATTTTGTGGTTTTACATGTTTGATTTTATTCTGTGAACTGCCCTGAGACCCCCAGGAATCGGGAGGTATATAAATTCAATAAATAATAAATAAATAAGAGTGGCTGGGGCAACCCAGTCATACGTAAATAATAAATTATTGGTATTGTTATCCTTGAAGGTAAGAGCTGTTCAACCGTGGAATGGACCCCCTCAAGTGATTGTAGACTCTCCCTCCTTGGAGGTTTTAAAGCAGAGGTTGGGTGGCCATCTGTCATGGATGCTTTAGCTGAGATGCCTGGATTGCAAGGGGGTTGGACTAGATGACCCTCAGGGGTCCCTTCCAACCAGACATACCTAGACTCTACGTGGGGCTACCTTTGAAGGTGACCCGGAAACTACAACTTATCCAGAATGCGGCAGCCAGACTGGTGACTGGGAGCAGCCCCAAGACCACATAACACCGGTCTTGAACTGCTAGGTTGGCAGGAGCAGGGACCGAGCAACGGGAGCTCATCCCATCGCAGGGATTCGAACCACCAACCTTCTGATCGGCAAGCCCTAGGCTCTGTGGTTTAACCCACAGTGCCACCCACATCAGGTGTATCTATGTGTAAATAAACCATATATCCTAAAGACTGTGGTATCCTAAAGACACCACAGTCTCCACTTACCTTCCTTCCAAGGAAGGTAAAAAAGTTAAAGGACCCCTGGATGGTTATGTCCACTCAAAGGCAACTATGGGGTTGCAGCACTCATCTCGCTTTCAGGCCGAGGGAGCTGGCGTTTGTCCACAGACAGCTTTCTGGGGCATGTGGCCAGCAGGACTAAACTGCTTCTGGCGCAACGGAACACCGTGACAGACGCCAGAATGCATGGAAACGCTGTTTACCTTCCCGCCACAGTGGTGCCTATTTATCTACTTGCACTGGTGTGCTTTCAAATTGCTAGGTAGGCGGGAGCTGGGACAGAGCAAAGGGAGCTCACTCTTTTGCGTGGATTCGAACCGCCAACCTTCTAATCGGCAAGCCCAAGAGGCTCAGTGGTTTAGACCACAGTGCCACCCACGTCCCTTCCAAGGAAACCAAACCCTGAATACATTCCCAGAACCCCTGGATTCTCTCGCCGCTCAGTGATTGGGGTGGCGAGGAACACCATCAACAGTACAAAGAGCATGTTTTTATTTTTTCACATAATGTTTATTCGTTTTCAGGAAGAATGTTCTACGCAGTGTTATCAAACAGGATCTGGTGGCAATATACACAGTCCACATACAATTATAGATCGCTGTCGAACAAAAGCGGGCATGAAATAAAACCAAAGTAAATAAACCTCAGATATGTGAATGCCTGGTAGGTGGAGGCTGGAACTATTCATAGCATAGGCATAACGGTTAAACAAGACGTGGTAACAAAACACAAGCACTATTGTGCCAAGGGAAAGTAAATAAAGCATTCAAATGCCCCAAGCCCTTGCATCAGCCATTTTCATTTGTAGGCTGAGGGAAGTTGTTTCTTCTTGCCTGCAAATGAAATAAATTCAGACCAAACAGGTCCCAAATCACCCTTTCTTCTTTGGCCCCTCGTAAGGACTCTTAGCTTATTAGTTAGGTGGGTTCTTTCCCCCCAGCAAGGCAACATCCCACACTTTAGTGTACCCAGAATATGGTGTTTGACCCCATCAAAACTCTGCTAAAACCGGACCCTGAAACTGAACCCTCCTGCTGAAATCTGAGTGCGTGGAATGGGAGGGGGGCTGCCCAGCGCTCAATCTTGGCTGGATCCTGCACACTCAGTCTGCGTTCCAGCAAACACCCTCCCACGCTGAGCTAAATATTTCACAAATTAGCACGTGCCACCATTAACTCATTTTATCCTTCACATTATTATTTCCCCCCTGCCCTTAAAGCTATTTAATAATCCCAAAGAACAGACCCTATCTTACGACTCCCAATTTTTAATATGACTGTTGTCTAAGGGGTGTCAGGCTGATACCCCAGTATCAAGCTGGCGAAACCCCAAGGAAAATAATTTCCTGTCGACACTTTCTTGCTCATTAAAAAGGACATCTGAGCCGTCGAAAGGAAAACAGCACCCAGGATTTGAAGAGGGGAAGAGGATAGCAACTTTGGGCGAAGGGAATAATAAAACCTTAAAATAAAAACTTGGCGTCTGTTTGCTGGTAGAGCGAGCGATGGTCCCTGCAGGCTGGTCGGAGAGCCACATGTGCAGAAGTGCTAAATCAAGCTTTGTGCATGCATAGAAGCGCCGAATCACAACCCACGAGTGCGCAGATGTGGCACTGCGGGTTGAGGACGCTGTGGGTTGCAAACGTGCTTCCCGCACAGATCACGTTCGCAACATGAGCGTCCACTGTATTGCTGCAACTTAGGAACAATTGGAAACACAGTACACTGTGCCTGCTCAGGTGCTGTCCAGATGCTCAGCTGAGGATGGATGAGAAGGTCTCTGCTCACCCTTTCTCTGCTTCTTTTTCTTAGAATAATAATAACAATAATTTATTGAATTGTGCTCGGAAACGTCCTGGGACCCTATGTAGGTCTTTCAAGACCGGTGTTATGTGGTCTTGGCGGCAGCTCCCAGTCACGTGTCTAGCTGCTGCATTCTGGATTAGTTGCAGTTTCTGGGTCATCTTCAAAGGTAGCCCCATGTAGAGCGCATGGCAGTAGTCCAAGTGGGAGATAACTAGAGCATGCACCACTCTGGCAAGTCAGTCTGTGGGCAGGGAGGGTCTTATCCTGCGTACCAGATGGAGCTTGTAGACAGCTGCCCTGGACACAGAATTGACCTCCATGGACAGCTGTGAATCCAAAATGACTCCCAGGCTGCGCCCCTGGTCCTTTAGGGGCACAGTTACTGCCAGACAGCTCTTCAAACAAAAGGTCGTTCCAAACAGATAAGGACAGGGCACTCTGGGGTGCAGGTAGGACAGACCGTTTTTGATCAGCGGGACTGACACTTCTACAGGTGCCACATAATCCCCCTTCCACATTTGTAAGAACCCAATCAGTTATACTGTGGCACTTTGGAACTCCCCGCCTCTTGATATCAAGCAGGTACCTTCGCTGCACCCTTTTCCCAGCCTGCTGAAAACATCCTTACTTAGACAAACCTGTCCAGATGTGTAGAAAGTGGAGGTATCTTTCATCTAGCCTTTCTCAAACCTGGTTCCCCAGATGTGGTTGGACTACAATTCCCATCATCCCTAGCTAGCAGGAGCAGTGGCCAGGGATGATGGCAATTGTAGTCCAACCACATCTGGGGACCCCAGCTGGAGAAAGGCTGTTTTAATCTGTTTTAGTATTTTAACTTTTAAAGTACTGTGGTCTTTTTTCCCTTTATTGTTCCTTCTTTTTTGTAAACCGCTCTGATGGGTTGTTGTTGTTGTTCTCGTTGTTGTTGTTTACAGCCAAGAGGTGTGCAAATTTTATGAAATAAGTGCAACCCCCTAGGCCATGGGTAGGCAAACTAAGGCCCGGGGGCCGGATCCGGCCCAATTGCCTTCTAAATCTGGCCCGCAGATGGTCTGGGAATCAGCGTGTTTTTACATGAGTAGAATGTGCCCTTTTATTTAAAATGCATCTCTGGGTTATTTGTGGGGCATAGGAATTTGTTCATTCCCCCCCAAAAAATAAAATATAGTCCGGCCCCCCACAAGGTCTGAGGGACAGTGGACCGGCCCCCTGCTGAAAAAGTTTGCTGACCCCTGCCCTAGGGACTCCCTGCAAGCAGAAACTTCACCTGCTGCAAAATTTAGCTGCCAGAATTCTGGGCGGCTTTAAAAGAGGATAAGGCAAATTCATGGAGCAGAGGGTTGTCACTGGCTACCGGCCACAGTTGGCGGCAGCAATGGTTCTGAATACCAGTTGCTGGAAACCACAGGAAAGAGGGCTCTCGCACCCAGAACCTGCTTGTGGGTTTCTCATGGGGGCACCTGGTTGACCACTGTGAGAACAGGATGTTGGACAAGATGGGCCACTGGCCTGGTCCATAGCTGTCAACGTTTCCCTTTTTAAAATGGAAATTCCCTTATTCCAAATAGGATTCCTCGCAAGAAAATGGAAAAGTTGAGAGCTATGGCCTGGTCCACAAGGCTCTTCTTATGTTGAGAGAGAGAGAGAGAGAGAGAGAGAGAGAGAGAGAGAGAGAGGAGAGAGAAAATCTTGGCATCCTCCATCTCTCAGCATCATAGAGTTCAGATCAATAACTGATCTTTCCCTCACAGCCTGACATCTTTCATCTTGTCTAGCAGTGGAGTTAATCTCCTGCTATCAGATCGATGTCAAAAAAACCAGCATTAAGGCTTCAGGGCCCAATCAAAACTCATCTTCATCATCTTCGCCATCTCTTGTCCTTCGGAGGCAGGAGCGGCCCCATCGCTCCTTGCAGGCAGGTGAGTGTTATCTGCGCCCTGCAGGTGGCCAGGAGGAAGGTGGAAACAGGTGAAAGGATGGCGGCTGTCAACTAACCCAGGGAAGAGATGGGTGATGAACCGTCTTGCCTCTTAACCAAATGAATTAATCAGCAGAATGCCCGTGTTTTGCACCTTGCCAAAAAACCTCAGGGCAGGTCTTCCTTTCCGGCATTGAGGAAAGGGTGGTGCAATTTGCAGTTTAATAAAAGTCAAGTTGCTAGTCCTTCGCACAAGGGTGGGTAAGCTTTCTTGGCCTGAGGTTGGCAAGCCCTTTTGGACTACCTTGCAGGGGTGGTGTGTCGGTGGTGGGCGGGGCTAGAGGCAAAAGGTCCCTAGAGGAAAAGGTTACCTGGAAAGAGCAGGTGATGTTCAAGGCTGCAAAAGTCCGAGGTTGCTAAACACACTGGCATGCATATCCTCCAACTGGGCATTGTTACAGATCAAAGGACATTTTGCAGCTAGCTAAAAGCACCTGAGATGAGGCCCAGGGAGTGCTGAGGAGAGATGATTATTATCAATAATAATAATAATAATAATAATAATTCATAAAAATTGTATACCATCCTATGTCTGCAAGTCTCAAGGCAGTTCCCAACATAAAAGCACAATATAAAAGCACAAAATACATAATGAAAAAGAACAATAATTCCCCTCTCCACCATCCCCAACACATTTTAAAAGGGCGTTGGGTGTCAATCAGCCCCTCAAAGGCTGTGGGCCCAACTTGGCCTGCCAGGGATTTGAAATTTCCCTGCAAGGTTGGGATCTGGCCCATGGATCAGAAAGTTCCCCTGCCCCAATATACAGGGGTTTATCTGCAGATACATGTGGTGCACACTGCAGAATTCATTTTTCCTTGGTGCAGGATTTTGGTGGGCTTATAGGTGAGCTGGTTTTGTTTTGATTTTATGCATTTGATATTTTATGTGAACCGCCCTGAGACCTTCAGGTATAGGGCGGTACAGAAATTAAATTAAATTAATTAATTAACCATTGGTTGAAGAGGAAAGTTTATGCCTGGTGCCTAAAGGTGTGCAATGAAGGCGCCAGGCGAATCTGAATGGGGGGGCACCCCACAAACAGGGTCCGTTCTCATGTTCCAGGGGCTAGAGAGAATTTTTTATTATTCTTACAATAATATTCTTACAATAATAATAACAATAATTTATTATTTGTACCCCGCCCATCTGGCTGGCTTTCCACTCTGGGCAGCTTCTAACAAAGATTAAAAATACATTAAAATGTCAAACATTAAAAACTTCCCTGAACAGGGCTGCCTTCAGATGTCTTCTAAATGTCAGGTAGTTGTTTTTCTCTTTGACATCTGACAAGAGGGTGTTCCACAGGGCGGGTGCCACCACCGAGAAGGCCCTCTGCCTGGTTCCCTGTAACTTGACTTCTTTCAGGGAGGGAACTGCCAGAAGGCCCTCAGAGCTGGACCTCAGTGTCTGGGCAGAACGATGGGGGTGGAGACGATCCTTCAGGTATATTGGGCTGAGGCCATTTAGGGCTTTCAAGGTCAGCACCAACACTTTGAATTGTGCTCGTAATTGTGCTTGTAAATGTACTGGGAGCCAATGTAGGCCTTTCAGGACTGGGGTTATATGGTCTCGGCGGCCACTCCCAGTCACCAGTCTAGCTGCCGCATTCTGGATTAGTTGTAGCTTCCGACTCACCTTCAAAGGTAGCCCCACGTAGAGCGCATGACAGTAGTCCAAGCGGGAGATAACCAGAGCATGCACCACTCTGGTGAGACAGTCTGTGGGCAGGGAGGGTCTCATCCTGCATACCAGATGGAGCTGGTAAACAGCTGCCCTGGACACAGAATTGACCTGCGCCTCCATGGACAGCTGTGAGTCAAAAATGGACTTCCGGGTCAGAGCCAACGACGAATGGCAGAGTTCCTCCGATCGGAGGAACGGGCTCTGTGGAAATTGGGTCTTCCCACCGCGGCGAAGGCGGGGGCCCACTAGAAATCCCAGGTGGAGAAGCCTGGGAACGTGGGGTTTGGCAGAGCACCAAGAGCGCCTCCCCTACTCACGAGGAAACCCCTTTTTGGGGCTCCGGAGTGAAGTGGGGTGAGCAGTGCGGTGCTGCGAACCGATTGCTATTTCCATGGAGGGAAGCCACGCAGCCGTCGCCGGAGAGCGCTGACTTTTTCCTGATGACATTTGGACTTTAAATCAAGTACCCGTAAGTAAAAACGGAGAATTGGGTTAAGAAATCTACAAAATTTATGAATTAGGCACGAAGCGGGAAGGTTTAAACAGGAAGTCCGCCTTCCGCTTTTTGTATATAGACTGAAGCAAAGACCTTACAACCTAATAGCCTGGAAAACTGCTTTAAAGTTGGAAATTTCCTGCGTCCACAACCAATAAAACCCCCTTGGAAGCAGGAGAAAAGGGGGGGGGGAATTTGACTGTTTAATCCTGCAGGAGGAGAGTAAAGGAATTTAAGTTTCCATCGTCCCAAACCTGGGGACGGGGTGTCGGGACAGAAATTGTTTGAGACGTCCATTGATTGAAAGCGGAGTATTTTTTGACAGTTAAAGAGAAACAAATTAACTTCAACGCTACTTTCTGCATTTTTGTATTTAAAGAAACAAAGTATTTGAAAATCGAAAGGATTTGAAATCGAAAGCAATCTCCTTTGTTGGATACATTTTAAAAATGGATACAAATAGAAACTGTGTCCCCTAGAGGGAGCCTGTCAGTTTGTTGTTGCAATTTACTGGAGACTTTACAGCTGCGAGATTTGGATCGTGGGACCAGCCGTTTGACCTTGACAGAAATGTGTTGGAAGAAAGATTTGGTGTCTGCCCTTGGCATGACAAATGTTTTTGCTGGAGCAGCTGCATGAGAAAATGAACTTGATGCATGAAAAATTGGACTTGATGAGTGCTGTGGCCAGTGAATATGATTTAACAGAGAATAAGGATAAAGAAGTTATACAGCGACCAATTCAGGAATCTGGTTTAACAAGGCAAGTCCAAGGGCAGATGAAGAAGGAAGAGGCAGTGATTACTCCTCAAACAACACAAATGGAGAGACCCAAAGTCCTGCAGGAACAAAAGCCACTGCGTTGGAAGATTGACCTTGGAGAGTGCTGGGAAGTGTTTGAAGTCAAGGAAGCTTTTAGCTCTAGTGGGACTATGAAACAGGTGAATAACTATCTTTTGGATAAATATTTTTTGGATTACAAAGATGACGACGGGGAGTGGGACTGGGGGGAAGGGCCCAGTCTGACGAAGGAAAATGGAAATTATTACTGGATGGAACCCTCCGGAGACCCACTCCCCAAGAAACCAACAATAGACAAAGAAGTGCGTAAGCACAAACAAGAACAAGAAAATTTGCAGAAGGGGCCTAGAAGAGATTTAAGGGCCTCGGACATAAGAACACCAGATTGATGGACTGGATGTAATGGACAGAAAGGACTGACATAACCCGAAACCAGGAAGAAGGGACGTTGGATAAAAATTAGAGATATTAAGGGAATTTTTTTTTGTTAATTTTGGAATTAGTGTAATATTAATGAAATATCAGGGAATATGTTGGAAAGGAACTAAATTGGCTTTAGCAGAAATGAGTTAAGGAGATATGTATGAATATGACGTAAACTTTGAAATTTTAAGATTTTTAAGATAAGATAAGGGTAAAGAGATTAAGGTAAAATGAATAACGTATTATATTAAAAGATGGAAAGGTTACGTTGAACCAACAAATAAGATAGATTGTGAAGATTAATCATATAAATTAAAATTGAGAAACATGGGAAGAATTTGCTGGAATAACAAATTAAACTAGAATACAAAAGGGGAGGTGTGAGGAGGTTCAAGAAATAAGCAAATGAAAAGCTGTAATTTGAGATTTGTATTTTTCTTTTTTCTTTTTCGGTTTTTCTTTTTGCTTTACTTTTTGCTGTATTTTTCTGTTTTTCTTGTTTCTTTTTTTCGTGTTTATGTTGGATGAAAATTTGAATAAATATTATTTTTTTAAAAAAACAAAATGACTCCCAGGCTGCGCACCTGGTCCTTCAGGGGCACAGTTACCCCATTCAGGACCGGGGAGTCCCCCACCCCCACCCACCCCCTGTCCCCTGTCCCCTAAAAAGAGTACTTCTGACTTGTCAGGATTCAACCTCAATCCATTAGCCGCCATCCATCCTCCAACCACCTCCACAACAACCCTGCGAGGTCGGTTACGCTGAGAGGCAGTGACTGGTTTCCGAGGTCATAGAATCATAGAATTGTAGAGTTGGAGAGGACATCCAGTGCAGCAATCTCAGCTAAAGCATCCATGACAGACGGCCATCCAGGCTCTGCTTAAAAAGTGAAAGATAGTCCTCCACCTTCCTTCCATTCATTCATTCATTCATTCATTCCATCCCTGCCCTTCCCTCCCTCCGCACAGCAAACAACAAGGACAGTTGAAACAATACGTAGCTGTTTCAAAAGCAATGCCAGCAGCATTAGGTAGGGCTATAGCAACCATAAAACACTAAAACAGCAGAGGGTTGTTGTTGTTTAAATAATGCAGGAGCCATCAAAAATAATTTACGGGCTGTGGCAATTAAAACCACTTCAAAGGGGGAGCCACTCTTTACGATCCCAAAGTTGCCCTAAAGCCCTGAGCAGGTGAGATGGGCCTCCTCGCTTGGATTATTGCAGAGCCTCCGAAAAGAAAGAGATGTCCCTTGTTGGGCCAGGCAGGCAGGGTCAGCCAAGGCTATTTATTTGGCCAACGAGCCAGAGCAGCAAATAGTGCCCCCAAGGCAAGGGGCACCATCAAAGCCCCCCAAGAGGACTCGGGGGCACCAGGTTGGGAAAGGCGGCCCTCAAGCACACTGATTCGATTGCGAAAGCTGTTGATTCGCCATCCCGTGAACCATCTTTGTCCGCTAGAAGAGCACAAATGAAAAGCAAAGCAGATGTACCTGTACCTCCGGGGGAGGGGGCAGATAACACACACACACACACACACACACACAGACACAAACACACAGACAGATGGCCAGATTTAGGTTTGATGAGGCCCTCAGCTCCTGAAGGTAATGGGGCCCTTTCTATGTCCAGCTGTCCTTTGCCAATAACAAATTGTCGCTGGTTTTTGTGTTGAATATATGCTATACCTGAAGGAGCGTCTCCATCCCCATCGTTCTGCCAGGACACTGAGGTCCAGCTTCGAGAGCCTTCTGCTGGTTCCCTCCCTGTGAGAAGCCCTGTGGAACACCCTGCCCACCAGATGTCAAAGAAAAAAATAACTACCAAACTTTTAGAAGACATCTGAAGGCTATTAATGTTTAATAGGTTATTGTATTTTAGTCTTTTGTTGGAAGCCGTCCAGAGTGGGGCTGGGGAAACCCAGCCAAATGGGCAGGGTATAAATAATAAATTATTATTATTATTATTATTATTATTATTATTATTATTAGTCATTTATGGACCTCATAGGTATCTCAAGCCATTTGCGCATGTTGCCATGCAACCAGTCCATGCAGAATGTAGGCACCCTATATATAGAAAGGAGCAAAGCAGTGATATTTGAGGGAGCAGGCTAGCAGGTGGGGCCCGTGACTTACATGATAGAAGCCTACACAACGCAAAACACTGTTGTTGTACGTAGGGTTTTTTTAATTTGTTTTCTATCTTATATTTTGGAAATGTACATCCAGTTGGTTTTTCCTTTAAATTTTTTTGGGGGCCCCAAGAGAGCGGAGCCCTAAGCTAGAGCTTGTTTAGCTTATACGTAAATCCGGCACTGCAGAGGATGTATGTATAGGAGTCGGAAAATAGAAACAGAGGCTGCAAAGTGAGTGGTGTGGGAGAACTCTGGACCACTTCCCCAATACCTCCCTGTACAACCATCCCTCTCCAGACGCCAGAGATCGGGGGGGGGGAGGCAAATGCTATTCTGGGAGGGTGAATGAGAAAGAGATCCTCTTCCCCCACGGTCAGAAAGAGCGTCAGAGGAAGCTGGGCCTCCCCAGTCTGGTGTCTCTCCCCCCCCCTTTTTAAAGGATTTTTATTTGGTTTTATGAATTCATTCACACACAAAATCACAAATAATAAACATTACCCAAAAAATTTCCAAATCTTTAGACTTCCCTCCTCCCCTCTGTGGGTTCTTTCGTTAACCTTTTCAGCTGCGTCTTATAAATCCTCCTGATTTTTCCAGTTCTCCAGCATATCCATAGTCTCTGTAACATTACAGGAGTTATTTAAAACCTGCCCAAGAGCTCAAGTGTTTACAGGGGTCAGTCAAATATATAATATAGATTTCTCCCATTCTTTGTTGAAGTTTTGATCCTCCTGGTATCTGATTTCCCCAGTCATTCTTGCCATCTCTGCAACCAGCCTGGTGTCTCCAGATGTTGCCAGACTCCAAATCCCATCAGCCCCAGCCAGCCCGGCCAATGGTCCAGGGTGAAGGGAGTTGTAGTCAAAAGCATATTCACCAACAATAAGGCTGATGTTACATGTGAACCCCTTATAATATATTTGCTTGTCCCTACTGTTATGGTAAAATCTGGGTGCGAGGCTGCTCTGCCACCCAGCTCGTCGGACTAAGTAAGTCCGCGGGTCCCTGCGGAAGAAAATGAGCTCAGCCGGACAGGAGCAAACTGCAGAAGATCCAAGTTTATTGCGCAACAGGTTCAAGGCAAGATTGAACAGCCAGAAAGGGGTGACATAAACTTTTGAAACTTCCCTCCATGCCCCAGAATACAGTGCAAAACACATCCCAGTTACATCATGAATACATTAAGAAGAGGTTGGGTTACACAGGATTAACATATGGAGGAGGGAGGGGGGAATATGCAGAGCTGGAGATATGTGCAGATAAGCACATCCTGATGAGAAGACAATGGTCCATGTACTGGCATTTCCTGGAGGAAAGGCTTGGCAGAGTGATTTGACAGGATTAGGGTCTTGACACCTTGCTTGAGGGATTATGGAGGACAGGGGAGGTGTGATGGAGTCCTAGAAAAATTGAGCAAATTGGCACGTTGATTTTCTATGAATTTTATAGATTTTAGTCCCTTTTGACATTGACAATTGGAAATAAATTGATATATTGTAGCGAAGAAGAAGGTGAAGAAGACATGCCCCCCCCTTCCGTATCACTACCCAGGGATGGAGGACTAACACAGCCTTTCCCCTTGATACTTGGTTTCAGAAGGTCTTATTTACTGCAATTTCTTTTTTAAAAACTCACCTGTTCTTCACAAATTTCCAGGGGTAAAGCGAAACCTAGGGACTTGCGGCTACATGGTGGTCACTCATGTCTTAGGACAAAAGACAGAGTCGTGGCTGGCAGGTTCCTGCAAAGTATGATTTTATCTGGAGTCAATAGTATTCTAGGAACTATTATTGACGTCTCCATCGTGCTTCCATGGGATCGAAATCTTTTTATTTGCAAGATTGCTTTTAGATCTCTGCAATAACCCTTCCTCTGCTCTGCGTCAGTTTCTTTCTTAAGCTGCGGGCCATTCGATGGCAAGCTGGCAAGCCGTGGTTCGTTTCTGTATCCCTCAAACATCTGTATGGTTCTGTGTAATAAAATAGTTTTTAAAAATTAAAGGGGGAAAATCTGAAAGGGACCAGGTTAAAGGAACCTCACTTACCTTGACAGGCAGCAATGGCACTGCAGGGTTTCAAGCAAGGCTCTCTCCTAGCCATGGGTAGGCAAACTAAGGCGCAGGGCTGGATCCGGCCCAATCGCCTTCTAAATCCGGCCTGCGGACGGTCCGGGAATCAGTGTGTTTTTACATGAGTAGAATGTGTCCTTTTATTTAAAATGCACCTCTGGGTTATTTGTGGGGCATAGGAATTCATTCATTTTTTTTTTCTTTCCAAAATATAGTCCAGCCCCCCCACAAGGTCTGAGGGACAGTGGACCGGCCCCCTGCTGAAAATGTTAGCTGACCCCTGCTCCTAGCCCTACCTACAGATCCTGAAAACTGAATCTGAGATGACCTCCATGTCCTGAAGATGCTCTGCCACTGAGCCATGGCACTTTGCACATGAACAGGAGCTCTAGGCAGCCGCTGCCATCCTTTTCAAGGAGGCTAAGGCAGAATAACATGGGAGAGGCTGTAGCTATCTTAATCAGCCACTACGGTACACAGGACCGAGGCAGTTTAGGTCAGCACTTAACACTTTGAATTGTGCCTGGAAACATACTGGGAGCCAATGTAGGTCTTTCAGGACCGGTGTTATGTGGTCTTGGTGGCCGCTCCCAGTCACCAGTCTAGCTGCCGCATTCTGGATTAGTTCTCGTTTCCGGGTCACCTTCAAAGGTAGCCCCACGTAGAGCGCATGGCAGTAGTCCAAGCAGGAGATAACCAGAGCATGCACCACTCTGTGCGCGGACAGGGAGGGTCTCATCCTGCATACCAGATGGAGCTGGTAAACAGCCAGCCTGGACACAGAACTGACCTGCGGCTCCATGGGAAGTGACAGACTCCATATCTCCATCCAGGGCATTTTTTCAGCCACGCAGTTCCGGCCCCTCTCAGGTGGGCGCCATTGCCATTATAAGAGAACAAGGGAGGTGTTCACGGTGAGTTCTGGCACCTTCCCCCCGCCCACCCCGCCCCCCTAGAAAAATAGCATTGTCTCCATCTCACCCCACCGTGGCAAGCAAGCTCAGTTCTCCCCTGGGTCCACCCCATGAAGGCAGTTGCTGCTCTGAGAGGGGGAGGCAGTAAAAAAAGAACAAGCCAGAATTAAAAGAAAACTGTTTGATTTACTGTTCTGGAGAAGAATTAGAGAATGCTGAAAGAAAAGCAGAGGAAAGGCTGGGGACCATAAAGAAAACATGCTTCTATTCCTGGATGAAGTCAAAGGAGGACGAGAGAGAGAGAGAGAGAGAGAGAGAGAGAGAGATCCTCTGTTATGTACTGAGTTGAATAGGATCCAAAATGCAGCAGTCTGATTGGTCCTAGAACAATAGGATCCAAAAGGCAGCAGTCTGATTGGTCCTAGAACAATAGGATTCAGAATGCAGCAGTCTGATTGGTCCTAGAACAATGCAGCAGTATGATTGGTTGGCAGGAACCACCCAATCATGCTCCAGATAGAAGTGAATCCACAACCTGATTGGCTTACAGTAGAATTCCGGAATTAGCCAATCATGTGCAGCCCATTGTGTAAATAATGTATATAAAGCAGATACTTTGAGGGGACATTCATTCATTCCTCCTCACCACTATGAGCTGAATAAAGAGCATGAAATCACTTTGCGACTCTGAGTATATTTCAGGCCCATTGTGTGAATAATGTATATAAAGCAGACATTCTGGGGGAACTTCCATTCTTCATTACTATGAGCTGAATAAAGAGCATGAAATCCACACTCGACTCCGAGTATATTCCATCCTCTTTTAAAACCATCCAACTTTTAGACCATCCCTGCTTCCTGTGGGAGGGAGTTCCATAGTCTAACAATGCGCCGCATGAAGAGGTCCTTTCTTTTATGCAGCCAGTAGTCCGTTTACATCCGCCTTTCCCAACCTGGGGAGCCTCAAGAAGCTTTAGACTCCAGCTTCCACCAGCCAGACGCCCCTTTGGAAGACTCAGGACAGAGAAAAGAAAGTCCTTCTTTATGCAACGCAGAGTTAAACTGCGGAACTCCCTCCCACATGGAACGGTGATGGGCTTAAAAGAGGATCTGACATATTCATGGAGAAGGAGAGGGCTATGGATGAGGGCTACTGGACAGAATGTCCCAATGGACTTCTGTTCCTATAGTTTTTCATTATTAATAATAAATAATAATAATAATAATAAATTTTAATTTATACCCCGGGCTCAGGGCAGTTAACAACAAATTTAAAACACTTAATTATAAAAGCAGCATAAAAAACAGTATAAAAACATGAATAACAATAAAATTCAAAAATCAATTTAGGGGAAATAAGCATTAGATAATCCCCAGGGCTAGCTGGCTGAATTATTAAATGTTAATAGCATTATTATTATTATTATTATTATTATTATTATTATTATTATGTTAGTATTTCTATTATTATTTCTATTCTATGTTGTTAGCCGCTTCGAGCTTTCCTGTTAAGGAAATATAAATACATTTTCATATTAAATAAAAAGCCACAATTTTGTCTGCTCAACCACTAACATATTATTTCCCCTTTAATCGGAGGTCACGGCGAACCGCCTCGCCCGTCACTCCTGGGTGGAAAATTGCCCCACCACCGTTGGGCCACGCAAAGCTGCAAGCTGCCCCTGTCCTCATGTCAAAGGTTGACCGGATTTATGGTTTTTAATATTTGCACTATTGATCGTGAGGTTGTCTCAAGGGTTGTCGGAACGAGCACAATTGCTGCTCTTTGGACGGAGGCGGCTGCTTTTGAAGACTCCTGTGCGTGAAAAATGGGTATTAACTGAGAGGAAGAGATTTAAAAGCATTCATAAACCTGGATGGGTCTGTTTGTGCGGTTTCCACTCCAACTTTTCCCTCCTGTAACCTTATCCCCCTCCTCCCTTCCTCTCTCTCTCTCTCTCTGGCACATGAAGTTAATAATAATAATAATAATAATAATAATAATAATAATAATAATAGTAATATATTTATACCTCATCCATCTGGCTGGGTTTCCCCAGCCACTCTGGGCAGCTTCCAACAGAACACTAAAATACAATGACCTATTAAACATTAAAAGCTTCCCTAAACAGGGCTGCCCTCAGATGTTTTCTAAAAGTTTAGTAGTTGTTTTTCTCTTTGACATCTGGTGGGAGGGCATTCCACAGGGCGGGCGCCACTACCGAGAAGGCCCTCTGCCTGGTTCCCTGTAACTTGGCTTCTCACAGGGAAGGAACCGCCAGAAGGCCCTCGGAGCTGGACCTCAGTGTCTGGGCAGAACGATGGGGGTGGAGACGCTCCTTCAGGTATACTGGACCGAGGCCATTTAGGGCTTTCAAGGTCAGCACCAACACAATTCAGTGCTCGGAAACGTACTGGGAGCCAACGTAGGTCTTTAAGGACTGGTGTTATGTGGTCTCGGCAGCCATTCCCAGTCACCAGTCTAGCTGCCGCATTCTCTATGAGTTGTAGTTTCCGGGTCACCTTCAAAGGTAGCCCCACATACAGCGCATTGCAGTAGTCCATGAGGGAGATAACCAGAGCATGCACCACTCTGGTGAGACAGTCTGCAGAAAGGGAGGGTCTCATCCTGCGTACCAGATGGAGCTGGTAGACAGCTGCCCTGGACACAGAACTGACCTCCGCCTCCATGGACAACTGTGAGTCCAGAATGACTCCCAGGCTGCGCACCTGGTCCTTCAGGGGCACAGTTGCCCCATTCAGGACCAGGGAGTCCTCCACACCTGCCCGCCCCCTGTACCCCAAAAAACAGTACTTCTGACTTGTCAGGATTCAACCTCAATCTGTTAGCCGCCATCCATCCTCCAACCGCTTCCAGACACTCACACAGGACCTTCACCGCCTTCACTGGTTCTGATTTGAAAGAGACGTAGAGGAGGTGGAAGCTGCCCAGAGGTTCTGGGTGGTCCTAGGGGGCTGGGGTTGGGGTGGCCTCGCAGGGAGGGCAGCGTGCCCTGGGAGGCCCCGATTCCAGCGCCTGATTTCTGCTCACATCCATGCAACGCACACATACAAACCGCTCTGAGTGGCGGCTGCTCCCTCCATCATCGCAGTGCCTCTATTGACAACTGCAGAAGGAAAATTGATAGTCTGGTCAGCATGCATTGCAGTCGGTTGTAGGGTACGATGTCTCTCAGTGGGAGAGCACACTGAGAAAATGCAGGTGTTCCCAAGTTAAAAAACCCACCTGCATCTCCAGTACAATACAGTCTGGTGGCCCTGCATGAGAGACTGTCCTTCTCTAAGGAAAGCAGCACTCTCAGCTGACCAGAGGGTCATGGATGCGATTCCTGCAGCACAAGGAGTTGAGCTGGATGAGCTCTGGGGGTCCCTTCCTGTGATTCTATGATTTTCCAACCCTGCCCAAGGCAGCTCTGCCTAGCAGCCAGCCCCAGGGGGAAGTGTGGCTCTCTGGCATCCACCTTTGCAGTCCGTTACGACTGGCTCAAGGCTCAGCAAAAGACTCAGCTTTGTGGGTTCAAGTCCCACGCTGGGCAAAATATTCCCACACCCTGGAGAGAAGGGCAGGATTCAAAGATACAACAGTGGAGAACCCATCTTTAAACCTTTAAAGCCCTATACAGCCTAGGACCCTCGTCCCTACGGTACCGCCTCTCCTGGTATGTCCCATGGAGGACCTTACAGTCTTCAAACAAAAACATCTTGGAGGTCCCAGGCCACAGGGAGGTTAGGCTGGCCTCAACCAGAGCCAGGCCCCAATCTGGTGGAAGGCTCTGTCACAAGAGACAGAGTCCCTGCGGGACTTGACATCTTTCTGCAGGGCCTGCAAGACAGAGCTGTTCCTCCAGGCCTTTGGTCAGGGCGCAGCCTGACTCCCTCTTTTGGTAATCCGCCCAGAACTCTAGCCCAATGGTTGTCATGAATTTGATCTTGAATTGATTTTAGAATTAATTGATTTTAGAATGCTGCATTACTTTTATTGTTGTCACCCGCTCTAAGCCCGGCTTCAGCTGGTGAGGGCAGGATATAAATAAATTATTATTATTATTATTATTATTATTATTATTATTATTATTATTATTATTATCATCTCCACCTAGACAGGGTTGGGGGATGAGGTAGAAGTTGTTCTCTCTGTGAGGTTGTGAGGACTGATAGCGCATGGACATTTTCACTCCGTGCTGCAGGCCTGACACAAGAACACAAGAGATGCTTGCAGGATCAGGCCAATGACCCTTCTTGTCCAGAATCCTGTTCTCACAGTGGCAAACCAGATGCCCCAGCGGGAGACCCACAGGCAGGATTCGAACACAAGAACGTTCTCCCCTCCTGTGGCTTCCAGCCACTGGCATTCTAGCTGCAGAGGCAGACCATAGAAATTACAGTTGGTAGCAATTCATAGCCTCCTCCATACATCTGCCAGGCCCTCTTCTGAAGCCATCCAACTTGGTGGCCGCCACTGCCAGCTGTGGGAGGGAGTTCCACAGGTTAGCGGTGCACTGCATGAAGAACATCATCTGCGAACCAGCCTCAGGTGTGGCTCAAAGCCTGCTTTTCCATGGGGGTGCAGGTCAGTTCTGTGTCCAGGGCAGCTGTCTACCAGCTCCATCTGGTATGCAGGATGAGACCCTCCCTGCCCACGGACTGTCTCGCCAGAGTGGTGCATGCTCTGGTTATCTCCCGCTTGGACTACTGCCATGCACTCTCCGTGGGGCTACCTTTGAAGGTGACTTGGAAGCTACAACTAATCCAGAATGCGGCAGCTAGACTGGTGACTGGGAGCAGCCACCAAGACCACATAACACCGGTCCTGAAAGACCTACATTGGCTCCCAGGACGTTTCTGAGCACAATTCAAAGTGTTGGTGGTGACCTTGAAAGCCCTAAACAGCCTCAGCCCAGTATACCTGAAGGAGCATCTCCACCCCCATCGTTCAGCCCTGACACTGAGGTCCAGCTCAGAGGGCCTTCTGGCGGTTCCCTCACTGCAAGAAGCGAAGTTACAGGGAACCAGGCAGAGGGCCTTCTTGGTAGTGGCACCTGCCCTGTAGAACACCCTCCTATCCGATGTCAAAGAGAACAACTACTACCAGACTTTTAGAAGACCTCTGAAGGCAGCCCTGTTTAGGGAAGCTTTTAATATTTTAATATTTTGTTGGAAGCCACCCAGAGTGGCTGGGGAAGCCCAGCCAAATGGGTGGGGTATAAATAATAAATTAGTAGTAGTAGTAGTAGTATTTGCATGCAGAAGGTAGCAGGTCCATTCCCTCAGGGGATCCCCAGGTAAAAGGAGGAGGGAAAAGAGGTGAGGAGTCTCTCTCTCTCTCTCTCTCTCTCTCTCTCTCCCCCCCCCCCTTCCTGGACCCTGGAGAGCTCCTGTTTGCTTCCAAGCAAGCCAGCATGTGAGAACCGGTCCCTTGCAAAGCAAAAATAAAGGAGCGAAACAAAGGCACTCTTGCCACAATCATCCATACACCATGGACAGCCATTTCAGGGAGGAGGAGGGGAAATGGGCCACCGAAATCTGACCGGCAGCTGCACTGAGGCCGCTCGCCTCTGCAGTGGGACGTGCATCACGGCACCTTCTCGCTGTTACTAAGCAAGGCTGGCAACAGATGGACACAAAGGAGCTCTGCTCCCTGCTAGTGTATAAGCCACATGCGAAGCAGGCAGCCTCTCCAACCAGCCTGGAAAAGAAGAGGCAGGAGAGAGACTCCCCAAGGTGGAAAAGACTCTTTGGCGAGGAGGAAAGGAGAGCAAGATGGAAGCATGTGGAATCACGCCTGGCGAGGAGAAAGAGGGTCATCTGCTAACTCATGGGAACCCAACAAAGCTGGATGTTGGAAGAGTTCAGGACAGAGACAAGGAAGTCTTTGTTCATGCAGCACAGAGATAAACTGTGGAACTCCCTGCCACAGGGATGGTCACCGACCTGGGTGGCTGTCAAAGAAGATTAGACAAATTGGTGGAGGAGGAGAGGGCTATTGATGGCGACCAGACATGGTGGTTACGCTTTGCCCCCATAGTTGGAGGCAGCAGGGCTTCTGAATCCCAGTGGGTGGAAACTGCAGGAGGAAAGAGGGGTCTCGCACCCAGATCTTGCTTGAGGGTTTCACACAGGCATCTGGTCCACCTCTGCGATAAGGGGATGCTGGACTAGGGGAGCCACTGGCCTGATCCAGCGGGATGCTCTTATGGGAAGCCCACAAGGAGGACTCGGGAGCAAGAGCCCTCTCTCCTCCTGGGGTTTTAAAGCAACTGGTATCTTCATAGAATCACAAAACAGTAGAGTTTGAAGGGACCCCCAGGATCATCTAGTCCAGCCCCCCTGCAATGCAGGAATCTCTGCTAAAGCATGCAAGACAGATGGCCACCCAACCTCTGCTTAAGAACCTCCAAGGAAGGAGAGTTTACCACCTTCTGAGGGAGACCGTTCCACTGTCCAACAGCTTTTACTGTCGGAAAGTTCTTCCTGGTGTTGATTTCGAATCTCCTATCTTGTAGCTTGAAGCCATGGGTTCGAATCCTACCCTCCAGAGCAGGAGAAAAGAAGCTTGTTCCCTCTTCCATGTAATAGAGAGGATGGCCATCAGTGTTGGGATGCGTCCGGGGAGACGGGGGCAATTGGCAGGCCCCCAGCTGGCTCCAGCCCTCCGGCCGGCAGCCAGGCAAACTCCGGTTACCAGAACAGCATCAAAACTGCGACTCAAGCCTCAGAGACCTTTAGGGACAGAGCACGCAAGCCAGCAGAGATAAGAACTCTTTGCAACAGAAGTAGCGGACAGAGGCATGTGTAAGCATATTTACAAGCATTTATTCAGCAGCAGGACAAAAGAAAAACATGTCTGCTTCCCTTCATGTCCAAGCAAACGGCAGCATAGGCAAAAGCTATACACAACGGAAGTCCCCAGCAGACTGTGCTGGAAGGAAACAGACGTGTGACATACAATAACTCCACATGCCTGTTCTAAAGGTGGAACGGAACTATATCCTAACAATCAGATCTCCTCTCAGTCTCCTCTTTTCCTCACTAAACACACCCAGCTCCTTCAACTGTTCCTCATACGGCTCGGTATCCAGACCCTTGATCATCTTGGTTGCCCCTCCTCTGCACACATTCCAGATTGCCAACATCTTTCTTAAATTGTGGAGCCCAGGACTGGACACAGGACTCCAGCTGTGGTCTGACCAAGGCAGAATAAGGTAAAGGGTAAAGGGACCCCTGACCATGAGGTCCAGTCGTGACCGACTCTGGGGTTGGGGCGCTCATCTCGCTTTACTGGCCGAGGGAGCCGGCGTACAGCTTCCGGGTCATGTGGCCAGCATGACTAAGCCGCTTCTGGCAAACCAGAGCAGCGCACGGAAACGCCGTTTTACTTCCCACAGGAGCAGTACCTATTTATCTACTTGCACTTTGACGTGCTTTCGAACTGCTAGGTTGGCAGGATAGAGCAGTACTAATAATTCCCTTGATCTGGACACTCGACTCCTGTTGATGCAGCCTAGAATTGCATTAGCTTTTCCTGCTGCTGCATCACACTGTTGACTCATGTTCAACTTGTGGTCCACAGAGACCCCCTAGATCCTTTTCACATGTACTGCTAGTAAGCCAGGGATCCCCATCTTAATATTTCTTCACCTGGTTCTTCCTGCCTAATTTCAGAGCCCTCCTCATCCTGGACCTTCCAGGCTTCTTGCAATTTTCTCTGCTTGGGACCGACTTACTCCTTTCCCAACTCCTCCAGTGAACGAGAAGAACTCTTGGGCTCCACAATTCTTTCCTGCGCCTCCGCTTGGGACCCCAGACTCCACAATGGCTGACCTTCCCTCTTTACACCTGCCCGTCTTTCTCGGCAGGTTTCCTCCGGCTTCGAGAAAAAAGCATTAAAGAAAAACGACCGCAACGCCCACACAGAAAATGCCCATGACCCTCTTTGATTCTGAGAATCAAGGGGGGGGGGTGTTGAAGAGCACGCTTCGAAACGATGATTTCAATCTTACATTTTTTAATTAATGCTGCAATAAGGCTAAAACACTCGTTTTTGTATCTTCTGATATGGCACGAGATCACACACTTTAATTAACATATCTGGAGGGGTAAACAAGCAAGGCTTAAAATTGTGCCAAAAGCAGGGCGGGGGCGGAGGGAGAGTCCCAAACAGAAATGTAGAGTTCCTTTCTTTTACTTTCAACTAAATTCTCCAAAGCTTGGGGTCAGGACACCTTCTCAGAGTGAAAAAGGCCCCAGGTTCAGTCCTGCCATCTACAGATCTGAGGTCCCACAGCTGGGAAGATGTCTCTGACGGCCGCAGCTCTTGGAGAGATGCTTCCGAGCTGACTGCACAGTGCTAAGCTAGAAAGGGACCGGTGGCCTCAAACGGGCACAAGGCAGCTTCTAACATTGTTGATCATCACCGCTCCCCGCCAGGGTAAATCCTCCAAGCATCCTTCTGGTTGCCATTGGAGTGCCACTGGTAAAAATCATCATGCCAATGCTACACCAGTTAACTACATCTTGACTTTGGAATTCTGTTGTTGTCGGCATTTGTCTGTCTCAAGAGAGAATGGAGTAAAAGGTAAAGGTAAAGGACCCCTGGACGGTTTAGTCCAGCCAAAGGCAACTATGGGGTTGTGGCACACATCTCACTTTCAGGCCGAGGGAGCCGACGTTTGTGCACAGACAGCTTTCCGGGTCATGGGGCCAGCAGGACTAAACCACTTCCGGTGCAATGGAACACTGTGACGGAAACCAGAGCGCATGGAAACACCATTTACCTTCCTGCCACAGTGGTACCTTTTTTAAAAAAAAAATTAACATAATTGTTACAAAATATAAGCAAAATATTGCAAATACATACATATATATTTCAAACAAGCACATATATATGAAAAAAGGAACAAAAGAGAAAAAGAAGAAGAAAAGAAAAAAGAAGAAAAAAGAGAAAAGAAGAAGAAAAGTTGGAAGAATTTCTTCTAAGGTTATTCTACAAATATCTCAATATGAAAATAATAATAAAATTTCATTGATTGACTTCCATCACTTACACTGCACTTCCTATATACATTTTAAGCAAGATTGTATCTTTAAGCAGTACCTATTTATCTACTTGCAATTTGATGTGCTTTCGAACTGCTGGGTTGGCAGAAGCTGAGACAGAGTAATGGGAGCTCACCCCGTCGCGGGGATTCGAACCACCGACCTTCTGATCGGCAAGCCCAAGAGGCTCAGTGGTTTAGACCCAGTGCCACCCACGACCTCCCTGGAGCACAGGCCTGGGCCGTTTGTCTGCAGGTCCTGGGCTGCCCAGACGACAAGACCCCACTCTCAGCCTCGCCAATGGGGTCTAAAGGAAAGCAGGGCAAGATGTTGGGCACCAGCAGGAGTTGCTGGAAGGAGGCGTACAAGGCTCCACCCAACCGTCTTAGGGACTCTACTCTGGATTTGTGTAGGGTTTCCTCCGGAGCCTTTTCTTCTTATAAATGAAGCAAGTTGATCTGTGGTGTAAGACTACTCTGCCTTATACCGTCTTTGTGAGATACTGGTAAGCTCTCCTTGCTGCTCAGACATGCCATGTCAAATGCGGTCGGTGGTGGTGCAGTGGTTAGAGTGCTGGTCTACGACCTGGGAGACCTGGGTTCAAAGCCCCTCTCTGCCACAAATTGTGTGACTGCAGTAGAAAAAGGGATATAGGGGGCACCCAGCTGCAACCCTGGGGTCTCAAGGAATCTATGCCTCTGGATCTCTCTCTCTCTCTGCCTTTCCTATGAGGAAAGGGACTTTTTAAGCTTAGAGAACAGGCGAATAAGAGTCGGCATGAAAGCAGTGTATAAAATGATTTGTGACGGGGAGAAAATGCATATAGGGAACTGTTTCTTCCTCTCTACAAACACTAGAACTACTGGGCAGCCAATGAATGGAAGATTCAGGACAGAGGGAAGTCCTTCTCCAGGCAGCACAGGGTTAATCTATGGAACTCACTTCCACAAGAGGCAGTGATACCCACCAACCTGGATGTTTTAAAAGAGGATGAGAGGAATTCACGGAGACTGTCTATGGCTACTAGCCACAAGGACTGACATTCGGCTTCATCCCAAAGTTCTCGTGTCATCAGATAGGGAGAAAAACATTTCTCTGTCCACTTTTCCCAAGCCAGGCATGATTTCATAAATTTCTATCATGCCACCTCTTCCGAGACTTTCCTCTATGTCCCAAATGCTACAACCTTCCTCCACAAGGGAGTATCTCAATGGGAGTACCCCACTGATCGTTTTGGCTGCCCTTTTCTGAACCTTCTCCTGCTCCACGATATCCTCTCTCTATTTGCACTATTTGCTTTTGAATTCTGGTGCTGGAGGAGACTCTTGAGAGTCCCATGGACTGCAAGAAGATCAAACCTATCCATTCTGAAGGAAATCAGCCCTGAGTGCTCACTGGAAGGACAGATCCTGAAGCTGAGGCTCCAAGACTTTGGCCACCTCATGAGAAGAGAAGAAAGACTCCCTGGAAAAGACCCTGATGTTGGGAAAGATGGAGGGCACAAGGAGAAGAGGACAGAGGACGAGATGGTTGGACAGTGTTCTCGAAGCTACCAGCATGAGTTTGACCAAACTGCGGGAGGCAGTGGAAGACAGGAGGGCCTGGCGTGCTCTGGTCCAGGGGGTCACGAAGAGTCGGACACGACTAAACAACTAAACAACAACAACAACATTTGCACGGAATGCTTCCATGCTAGGAAAACAAAGAGAGCCCTTAAACCCAGGGTGGCTGCATCCCCTCTCATCGTGGGCTAACTGGTGGGCAAAGAGGTGGCTGCAACTCTGGTCTTTCTGCCAAGGGCAGCATTCCAGCCATGCAAAAGTCAGTGGTTTCTAAACAGGCACCCCCACCCCAACCCTAGTTTAGAGGTCCCGGGCCCTAAGGAAGTCAGACTATCCTCCACCAGGGCCAGGGCCTTCTCAGTGATGGCTCTGACCTGGTGAAATGCTCTGTCCCATGAGACCAGGGCCCTGCAGGATTTAACCTCCTTCCGTCAGGCCTGTAAGACAGAGCTATTCTGCCTGGCCTTTAATTTGAATTCAGCCTGATCTTTTATTTCCCTTCTCTTCCCTCCTCCTCCCCTTTTATGAAGATTCCCCGCTCTGAGACCCCACAGCTAATTCTCCCCTGGCCTCCTCGCTGGCCCAAGTAGGACCAATTCAGCCAGCTAGCCCTGGGGATTATCTAATGCCTATTTCCCCTAAATTGATTTCTGAATTTTATTGGTATTCATGTTTTTATACTGTATTTTATGCTGCTTTTATAATTAAGTGTTGTAAATTTGTTGTTAGCCTTCCTGAGCCCAGTTTTCTGAACTGGGAAGGGCAGGGTATAAATAAAAAATTATTTATTAATTATTATTATTACCATTCGGGCAAGCAAGAGGCAGGGTTGCATTGCAAGGATGCACTCTAGGCCAGCTGGCTGGGTGGGGAGCAGAGGCCTGAGGAGGAGGGGTGTGCCTTGGGGGGGGGTCCCAAGCAGGGCTGGATAGAGACTGCACCAGAGAAGCTCGTAGGTCACTCAAAATCTTCTCTTCCATCAATTGAGGAGGTCACAAGTGTGGGAATGTTCAGGGAGGCAGGAGAGGATATATTGTTCATTAATACCCTTCCTAACTTGTGCTAGCAAGTTCCTTTACTTAGCAGAATTTTACATTCCCCTGTTAAATGCACAGCAGATAGCTGTTTGCAGGCTTGTGTAAGCCTCTCACTATTACATTCCTGGTAAGTCCCCTTATATCCCACTTGAAAGAATGAACACGCCACAATCTTGTGTAAAGTATATAAAAGAAGTTTACTCACAACATAAGTTCACAGTTGGATCCCAGAAGGCAGACTTAGTTACAAAGTATATACATGTGGATCTATCCCATGTGGGGATAATCCCAGTGTCCTCTGTTGGCTGTAAGCCGACAGAGCATCTGTAGCTAAAAAGCTGCTCCAACGACTGAGGAAATCAAAAGAGAGAGTGTGTGCTGCGTGACTTGAGCGAGATGAGCGCCGCAACCCCAGAGTCGGTCACGACTGGACCTAAAGGTCAGGGGTCCCTTTACCTTTACTTATATACATATGAGGGACGTGGGTAGCGCTGTGGGTTAAACCACAGAGCCTAGGACTTGCCAATCAGAAGGTCGGCGGTTCGAATTCCCGCGACGGGGTGCGCTCCCGTTGCTCAGTCCCTGCTCCTGCAAACCTAGCAGTTCGAAAGCACGTCAAAGTGCAAGTAGATAAATAGGTACCGCTCCAGCGGGAAGGTAAACGGCATTTCTGTGCGCTGCTCTGGTTCGCCAGAAGCGGCTTAGTCATGCTGGCCACATGACCTGGAAGCTGTATGCCAGCTCCCTCGGCCAATAAAGCGAGATGAGCGCCGCAACCCCAGAGTCAGTCACAACTGGACCTAGTGGTCAGGGGTCCCTTTACCTTTACTTATATACATATGGATCTATCCCATGTGGGGATAATCCCAGTGTCCTCTGTTGGCTGGAAGCCAACAGAGCATCTCTAGCTAAAAAGCTGCTCCAACGACGGAGGAAGTCAAAAGAGAGGGTGTGTGCTGCGTGACTTATCCTTTTGTTACCTGGACAGGTAAGGTCACGCCCACCTCTGGTCACATGCAAGAGGAAGGATGCTCCAGTCCAGGAGGAAACAGGAAGTTTTTGACTGGCTGGACCAAACATTCCCTTGCATGTCCACTCTAGGAAAACAAGGAATGTTGTACTTGACTGCTACTTATATATCACACCCCACAACAAGCACATGGGAAGAAGGAGATGTCTGCTCTTCCAGTATTTTCAAATCAGCACTGCAACCTCCTCTCTGATTCAAATATATGTGAGGAAGTCGGGAAAGAGAACAAATGGGGAATTCTATTTATTTCCCATTTGGATAAAGGCATTATCACAAGATTTTGTAATCTTTTGTAATACGTGCATGAGAATTTGATATAATTTCAGCAGACCTAAAGCAGAACTGTTTAAAAACCTTCCATGAATGGTATTTAATGCCTTGAACTTCATATCTAAGTTAGGGTTTGATAAATATTGGCAAAGTGAATTAAACAAGGCAGATTGCATACACATCGCCTGGAATTGTTCTCAAATAGAAGCACTCCGTTCAGGCTAATATCTCCAATATGAAACCTAAAGTATTTCTGCTTGGTTATCTAAAAGATGTTATTCTGGAAAATGATCAAGAAATAAGATTATAATAGCCAAAAATGTGGGGGGTTGGGAAGTTTAACTTCTACTATATCTGAATGGACTGAGAAAATTTGGTCTATAGTAAATGATGATTAAGCTAGCTTATTACAAAGGAATACATATAAACCAATCTACAGGTTTATGGGGGGAAATTGGTATTTTCTGTAATGTTTTGGAACAACAGCTTCAGTGATAATATCCAACTTGATGCTGCTTTCAACCTGCTGTGTCTGTATTTCTTTATTCTCTGTATCTTTGGTTTATTTTGTTTCATGGGGGTATGAGTCTTTTTAATTGTCTGACTCCAGCTCAAACAACTGAGTGTGCAAGTTTTTCTTCTTTCTCTGGAAGGTCTGATCCCTTCCCCGGCTGCTTGCAAAAAGAAATCCCCCTTTGTTTACTAGAACTGGGAGGAAAAGAAGCTGGAGATTCTTTTTTTCCCCCCAATAATATTTATTCAAATTTTTAAAGGTTACCAAAAAAAAAATCGCAAAAGCAAACAAACCGATACATAAATGCAGATCACATCCAGAAAAAAAATAGAAGAGCAAAAACAGATAAGAAAAAAGAAAAAGAAAAAACAAACAAAAAAATTAGAAATACATTAAAAATAGATACAATCAAAAAGAAAAAAGAATAAATCGAACCTTTACATATTTTTGTTTCTTTAGCTTATTTCCTCGACTTCCTCACACCTCCCCTCTTTGTATTCTAGTTCAGGTATGTATTTTCAGAAGCTGGAGATTCTTCCAAAGCAAAGCTTCTCCTTTGAAACTGACATTTCCAGAACAAATCAAAACTGCAACGCCCACCTTCCGCTGCAGCAAACCTACACGGGAGAGGAGCACGGCAGGAGCAGGACTGGAATGTCATTTGTCAGAACCAGGAGCTGCTTTTGAGGCCTGCCTCTCTCTCAGGCCCAGGTCCTCCCTGCAGGGTTGGTGTTAAAAAAAAAAAAGACATTGGTCCACAACATACTGCGATGAGGTCAGAGGTTTTCAAAGTTTTCCACATCCGCTTGCCTGCCTGCACAGGTTGTCTTGTCACTGATGCCCAGGGCAATTGCAGGGGATTCTGGGATAAAGTGGTACCCTGGTTCTCAAACGCCAAAAACCTGGAAGTAAGTGTTCCGGTTTTCAAACATTTTTCGGAAGCCGAACGTCCGATGCGGCTGTCAGCTATTGTTTCCGGGGCGCTTGCACCAATCAGAAGCTGCACCTTGGTTTTTGAACATTTCCCGAAGTGAAACGGACTTCCGGAATGGATTAAGTTTGGCACTTTTGTTTTTTCTGTTTATTTTGCGTTTTTGTTTTTGAGGCTTTTTCGGTTCATTTGTTTTTGTGACTGTGTGGAACCCAGCTCAGCTACTGACTGATTGATTGTGTGACTGTGGAAATGGATAAAAGCCCCCCCCCATCCAAACAATGACTGTCATCAGTGCAGGTAAGGAAACAATAATAATTTTAAGTTTTATCATCTACAATACTGTCTTATTTATTTTATAGTACAGCACATTGTTGATTGCTTTCATTTTATGGATCAATGGTCTCATTAGATAGTAAAATTCATGTTCAATTGCTTTTTTAGGGGTTGGTTTTAAAAGTCAGGAACGGATTAATCTATTTTGCATTCCTTTCTATGGGAAAGTGCACCTTGGTTTTGGAATGCTTTGGTTTTGGAATGGACTTCCAGAATGGATTTAAGTTTGAGAACCAAGGTGCCACTGTATGTGGCCATTGGTGGCACACTCCTCGGCAGCATCCAGACCCCTGCTGGGTTGTGACTCTGCCCCACATGATCTGGTAGAGCATGCCAGGAATTCCCCATGGCTTTTCGCTATAGGGAAAAATCAGCAGTGGCGGGTGAGGTGTCTTCTCAAGGAATCTGGACCACCATTCCCAGCCTTTTCCAAGTACAGTCATATCTTGGATTACAGATGCTTCAGGTTGGGTTTTTTGGGGGGGTTACGGACGCACCGAAACCCAGAAGTACTGGAATTGGTTACTTCTGGGTTTCGGCAGTCCCACATGTGCAGAAGTGCTAAATCGCGCTTTGCGCATGCGCAGAAGCGCTGAATCACAATCCGCGTAGGCACACACATGGCACTGCAGGTTGCGAACGCTGTGGGTTGTGAACGCTGCGGGTTGCAAACGTGCTTCCCACACAGATCACGTTTGCAACCCAAGCGTCCACTGTATGTCCAGCGGGGGAAAACTAAGCATTCGAAAGGGTTTGGCAAGTGATGCAAACTGTAAATGAAGAAAACAGAAAAGCAAATCTTTATTTTTTAACATACGGCAGTGGATGTAGAGCTCAGAGTTACACATACCTTGGGCAAGTACAGTGTTAGTGCTGTTCACTGCTGCTTCTGACCGCAAAATATATTGAGCCAGCCAGGGCTGCGGGGACCTCAATTTCTCAGGAATATTCCAGGGGGAGACCTTGCATTTTCAGCTTCCACTTTACAAAGAGCCTCTGAATTTTAGTGGTAGTGCTATAAGGTAAAAAGAAAGAAAAAATGTGGGCAGACCCAGTTGCTAAAGGCTCCCTAAGAAACAAACTTGTTCCCGGCTTCAAACATTTCAGCTTTTAGGAATGTTCTAGGATAGCTGACAAGCACTTAAGTTTCATTTTCTCAATACTGAATAAGATTTAAACATTTTGGAAATGAAAGCACAGCTATGAAATAGCAGTTCCATTGCGCCAAGCACACTGCGGAAAGTTTTCTGTTTGTTCCCCTGAAAATGCAAACATTGCTGATGAGAATTTGAACGGCTATTTCCACATATGCCTCACGAGTTCCGTTCTGGCAACAGCCAAGAAAAAGGCAACAAGCTTCCGTCTTAAAGCATAATGGGAGCAATTCCATCTGAGAAAATTATTGATTCTCTCGACAGGTTTCACGCTGAAAGGGATTGGCACATTGCAGCGTCCTTCAGCCAAGTCGGGCAAGACCTGGCTTGCATATTCCTCAGATTAAATACTCACCAGAGCTGCTGATGTAGGTGCAAAATTTCTCAGGCTCCTGACATGCGAAGCTGCCAGAAAGCTTTAATGTTCACTGTCAAACATTTTCGACTTACGCTCACTCGGGGCCTTCTGCGCCACAAAGTTTTGCTCCAGCTTTCCCCACAAAACATCCTGGGAGTTGCAGTTTGATGAAGACTCTGAGAATTTTCCTCTTTGCAGAACTACAACTCCCAGGGCACCCCAGGAGACAGAATGGTGCTCATTCAACCGGCTTAGGTCTGTGGTGTAGACTGATTTCATTTAATTGTGGCCATCTAAGATTTTTGGATTACAGTTCACCTCAGCCCCAGCCGGAGGAGAACTTGCTGAGCAGCAAATCGACCTGCCTCCTTCACTGAAAACGCCAGGATCTTATCCAGCTTTTCAGATAGGTCAGCCTTGCAAATAATTCCACCAAAGTTGCACACAAACTTTTTAAACCTTTTGCCATCTCACCTGTCCAGACATGAATGTGAGTCAGGCATAGCAGTTGCCTGAAAGAGGTGTTGAACTTGCATCCAGTGTACCACACACACAAAACAAGCCCCTGGAGGCTAATTGCAAATGTCGGTTGACGACTTTATGATACTTGGGCGTTTCCTGGCTAGCAATAATTGAGCTATGTAAAAATAATCAAATGACATTTGCTCCAGAGGCCGCTGCCAGCGTCTGATTTATTTCTACCCTGACAGGTAAGCAAGAGAGGAACGTGGCAGTGGGGTGATTCTGACACATTTTTCATTATTCTTCTCACAGGTCTCTTATTTCCTGAAGTCAATGTTTCTCTAAAATACTCAAACAGGGTGGTCCCAGGCAATAGTTTGGAGGGGACCATCTTCCAGGTGTTTTAGGATTACAGCCTCATAATGCAAACCTTGACTCAGAAGGAAGCCCCTCTTGGATTCAAAGGCACTTGATCCCTGGGTATTTATAATATTACAGCCTTCAAGAACAATTATAATCTGTGGCTGTGATCTAACTGAGGACTGAACAAGGGGCAGAGATTCTGGTGAACGACAGGAATAAAGACATGTAAATATATTTCTGTCTGTCTCTTTCCCCCTCCCTGGGAGAGGAGTGGGAGGAGTGGTGTGTTCTCCTTCACGTTGAGGAGAATCGCCGATTGGAGACCTCCTTTGATCTTGCCGGGAGTCGCTGGCAGGGGAGGTAAAAAAGGATTCAAGCCAGGCACCTGGAGGGTGGCCAAATTCCTCTGGACTAAGAGCTAAGCTGGAGGCTCTGACTTTTGGCTTGAATTCCGACAACTGGTAGCAAAACGATGGTTATCTGATCTATGAGAATCTGCATGAGAGGTGAGAGGTCGATGAATCGTTGCCATCCTCTGCACCTAAGGAGATAAAGAAATGTGTCTGCCTGCAGCCAGAGGCTAAACAGAACAGACAGCTGGACACCGAGAGGAGTGTGTTTCAAGGCAATGGAGCCCCAAAAAAGGTATGCTGCATTTTGGGGGAGAGAGAATGAACGCAGAAAGATTAATTTCTGGTTCACAAGAGCTGCGTTTGAAAAACAAGCTCTGAAGGCAAGCTTGCATACCAGGAATTCCTGTGGTGAGATAAGGAGTTCCGTCCTGAGCAGGTTGCTAGGCAACGTCTGCCAGTTACTGAGTGGCCTAAAAAGAGCCTGGGAAATCGAAAGTGTATCTGCGCAGCTGTGCAAGGGTTTTGAAAAAAACAGCCCGAGGGTTTGCCTGCCAGTGAAGCAGTAAACAAAGACTTTTGGGGTTTACTGGCTTGGAAAGTGAAAGCTGGCTTGAGATTGACTGTAAAGCTGACCCTTGGATTCAGCATGGATTCCAAGAAGGCGGGAGGTTTGCCCTATCCCCCTCCCCTCACTAATGACAATTATTCATCTTGGTCTATAAAGATGAAGGCCCTGCTGCAGAATCAGAGGGTCTTTGACGTGATTGAGAACCCCATCCCAGCAGCACCAACCCGAGGTTGGGGGTCACAGAATCTGAAAGCCAGGACGGCTATAATTCTGTGTGTGTCAGATGACCAATTGGTGCATATTCAGGGTTTGGAATATGCACGGGAAATTTGGGAGATGCTACGAAGAACACATCAGAGGGATGCTGGTTCTTCAGCGTTGCTGTATTTTGAGAAGCTGACCAATCTGAGGCTTGCGCCTGATGGAAATGTTCAAGCGCACCTGACGGAGATGAAATATCTGCGCCAGCAGATGGTGGAACGCAATTTCCGTCTGCAGGAGGAAGTGTTTTGCTTCATGATGATCAACAGCTTAAATCGGACTTACAAAACGGTTGCCAGTCAGCTTGGTTCCCTCCCGGCTCAAGATTTGACCGCGGAGAGGGTGTGTGCCGTAGTTCTGAATGAACAGGACAGACTTGCTGCACTGGAAGTAAAGGACAGGGGGAGGGAGGAACGGAGTTCTAATTCCCCCGCAGATGAAGCTACTGGAGAAAAAGCTCTAGCTTTGAACGCTGTCCGATGCTACAATTGTGGACAGGCTGGGCATCTTCAGCGGAACTGTAAGAAGCCACGTCAGCCAAAAGGAGCTAAGGGCCGCTCAGCAAAGCCTGAGGCGTCAGGCAAAGGTCACACCAAGACTTCGGTGAAACCTGGAAAAGCTTTGATGGCGAAAGGAACCACGCCAGATGTTGGGAACGCGTTTATTATCGACACTGCAGCGACAGTTCATATGTCTCCACACAAAGAACTCTTTTCAACGTTTAAGAAGCAAAGCTTCGCTGTGAAACAGGCCAACGGTCAGGAGCTGGAAGCGGCCGGCGTGGGGACTGTCTATCTTAAGAGTCTGGACTTGACAATAAACAATGTTTACTTGGTTCCTGAATTGAAGTTCAATCTGCTGAGTGTTTCGCAGATTGCAAAGAGAGGACTGAAACTGTCCTACGATGCTGAGAGCTGCAAGATCTACAAAGATGGAGAGTTATTTCTTTCAGCCAGGGAGAAGGATGGACTTTATTTGTTGACTTTTGCACACAGTGATTACATGGAATGTAATTCATCTGTGTCTAACCTAGTTTCTCTTGCAGGTGTGAGCAAGAAGAAGACCGGAGTCAACAGAGCATTTCAGCGAGTGTATGCTGATGTGATTGGTCCTCTAGAACCATCTAGAGGCAATGCAAGATATTATCTTGTGTGTGTGGATCATTTCTCTAACTATGTCTGGGTTTATGTGTTGAGAAAGCCACAGGAAGCCTTGGAGAGGTTTCAGGAGTTTTGTGACAAAGTTAAGAGTATGCATGATGCTAACATTGATTGTCTATTCACAGATGAGAAGCAGATCTTTCTTTTACAGGATTTCCAAAGGTTCCTGCAGAAGAAGGGAATAAGACACAAGGTTTCTGTTTCAGCGGAAGCGTGGAACAGGGGTGTCTGTGTACGGGTGAACAGAGAATTGCAAAAGGGAATGGAAGCGCAATTGCTAAGTTCACATCTGCCACATGAGTACTGGGCCGAGTCTCTAATGTCGTTCTGTTATACGAAAGTGAGAAAGGTTTCAAAAGAGTTGGGAAGTTCTCCTTTTGAGAAACTGTTCCACAGAAAACCTTCTGTTGCCCATTTCAAGGTTTTTGGGTCTCATGTGAGAACAGAAGCTCCAGGTGGAGTAAAGAATGCCAGAGGCATTTTTGTGGGGTATGAAAAGGGTCTCTACAGAGTAATTTTGTCTGAATCTGGTCAGGTGATTCTCACAAAATTTCTAGAGAGTGCTCCTGAACAGGAGAGAGTGATAGTACACACATTTCCCACTGATGACGATTCAGATGATGATGATTTCACTGATTTCAGCTGTACAGAAAGTGATGACACTGATAGCTCGGAGAGCTCAGTTGTCACAGTCATTGAGAGGAAGTCTCACACAATAGATAGGCCTTCACAACTGAAGGATGAACCACTGTTTACCATTGGAACTAGTTCTCCAAAGAGTCCTGAGACTGGACCAGTGAGCAGAGAGGATCAGCACCTCATACGTAGGTCTGAGAGAGTTACAAAGGGTCAACCACCCAACAGGTACTCAAAAGAGTTTGCTAACTTAGCTGTTGCATGTGTTGCTGTTGTAAACAACCGAGGACAGGTTGGAGCTGTGTCTAAGTCAGAGACAAAGACACAACAGAGAGTTGCTAGCCAAGGTAATGCAGATGCACTCATTCCTTGGAAACCAGACAACCAGAGAGGTACACTGGGGAAACCAGTGGCGGGGAGTTCCAAGGGTGGAACTGAAACAACAGGGGAGTGTTATGTGTATAACAACTGTTTGTTTTCTTCTCTGGACCATGCTTTGCTTGCTGCAACACGCATTGATTCTTTTGGGGGAGGATGTTACGAAAAAGGAGCAATGCAGAAGCAAGCACCAGGTGGCTGGAATGGTAAACAGGATGTGGATGCTATTGGATTGTACCGTGGGAACCAGGGACAGTTTGTAAAGTGCTCTGAGAGCCGGATGTTACCTCAGAGCAGCACATGACCCTGTACTGGAAGTACATGGGTGGAGTTTATTCTCTCTCTGCAGCAGGGAAGCAGAGTGTGCAGACATGTTTTCTCTGTACTGGTGAACGACAGGAATAAAGACATGTAAATATATTTCTGTCTGTCTCTTTCCCCCTCCCTGGGAGAGGAGTGGGAGGAGTGGTGTGTTCTCCTTCACGTTGAGGAGAATCGCCGATTGGAGACCTCCTTTGATCTTGCCGGGAGTCGCTGGCAGGGGAGGTAAAAAAGGATTCAAGCCAGGCACCTGGAGGGTGGCCAAATTCCTCTGGACTAAGAGCTAAGCTGGAGGCTCTGACTTTTGGCTTGAATTCCGACAGATCCCAGGGGACACTTTTAGCTACACCCGCAAGACGGGGTGTTTCCTGCTCACCTCACCTGGGAAAGGTTCAGAAAAGGGTGGCCAAAATGATCAAGGGAAGGAAGCAACTCTCCTATGAAGGACAGTTGCAGCATTTGGGACTTCTTAGATTAGAGAAGATCAAACCTATCCATTCTGAAGGAAATCAGCCCTGAGTGCTCACTGGAAGGACAGATCCTGAAGCTGAGGCTCCAATATTTTGGCCACCTCATGAGAAGAGAAGACTCCCTGGAAAAGACCCTGATGTTGGGAAAGATGGAGGGCACAAGGAGAAGGGGACGACAGAGGGCGAGGTGGTTGGACAGCGTTCTCGAAGCTATGAACATGAGCCTGACCAAACTGCGGGAGGCAGTGGAAGACAGAAGTGCTCTAGTCCAGGGGGTCACGAAGAGGCGGACACAAGGGCATCCTGATCAAATTTGCAGATGACACCAAACTGGGAGGGGTGGCTAACACCCCAGAGGACAGGATCACACTTCAAAATGACCTTGACAGATTAGAGAACTGGGCCAAAACAAACAAGATGAATTTTAACAGGGAGAAAGGTAAAGTATTGCACTTGGGCAAAAAAATTGAGAGGCACAAATACAAGATGGGTGACACCTGGCTTGAGAGCAGTACATGTGAAAAGGATCTAAGAGTCTTGGTTGACCACAAACTTGACATGAGCCAACAGTGTGACGCGGCAGCTAAAAAAGCCAATGCAATTCTGGGCTGCATCAATAGGAGTATAGCATCTAGATCAAGGGAAGTAATAGTGCCACTGTATTCTGCTCTGGTCAGACCTCACCTGGAGTACTGTGTCCAGTTCTGGGCACCACAGTTCAAGAAGGACACTGACAAACTGGAACGTGTCCAGAGGAGGGCAACCAAAATGGTCAAAGGCCTGGAAACGATGCCTTATGAGGAACGGCTAAGGGAGCTGGGCATGTTTAGCCTGGAGAAGAGGAGGTTAAGGGGTGATATGATAGCCATGTTCAAATATATAAAAGGATGTCACATAGAGGAGGGAGAAAGGTTGTTTTCTGCTGCTCCAGAGAAGCGGACACGGAGCAATGGATCCAAACTGCAGGAAACAAGATTCCACCTAAACATTAGGAAGAACTTCCTGACAGTAAGAGCTGTTTGACAGTGGAATTTGCTGCCAAGGAGTGTGGTGGAGTCTCCTTCTTTGGAGGTCTTTAAGCAGAGGCTTGACAACCATATGTCAGGAGTGCTCTGATGGTGTTTCCTGCTTGGCAGGGGGTTGGACTCGATGGCCCTTGTGGTCTCTTCCAACTCTATGATTCTATGATTCTACAACTAAACGACTAAACAACAACAAAGATTAGAGAAAAGACAAGGAAGAGGCAATGTGACGGAAGTTCGTGAAACTACACCTGGCGTTGAGAAAGGGGCCAGAGAAAACTTTTTATCCCTCTCTCCTACGCTGGAACCCATGGACATTCAAGGAAGATGAAATGGAAGATTGAAGACAGATAAAAGAAATTACTTCTTCACGCAGCGCAGAGTTAAACTCTGGAACTCCCTCCCACATGAGGCCACCAACTTGGATGGCTTTAAAAGAGGATCTGAGGAATTCATGGAGGAGGAGAGGGTTCTTGCCTCCACAGTTGGAGGGCAGCAATACCTCTGAATGCCAGTTGCTGGAGAGTTGCTCTTGTGCAAAGGATCCTGCGTGCATTTGGTTGGCACAAAATGGGCCACGGGCCTGATCCTGAAAGGATCTTTTCGCATTCTTACGTTTTTGGATGCTTTTTTTCCTAGGCATTCTTCCATCCCATCTCACAAGCCGCTTCTGAAACGCCTCTCGTTTTTTCCCCAGACCTGTTTTAGCCTGCAGGATGCAGAGATGGAATTTGAGGGAGGAGACGGGGGGGGGGCGAAATGCAAAGCGGTTTTAGGAATGCGGAACTGGCACCCCAGTTCTTTGCATTGAGGGGTGGGGTGGGGGAATTGTGGGTGGAAATGGTAGCACCCGAAACAAAACCGCCAAGGAATGTGAGCATTTGAAAACAGAAATAAATGCAACTTGTCAACATGCAGAAAGAGGAGAGACCACGCCCAGAGACGCAAATGCACCCACGATAAAGGCTACTAATTTATGGGTGAAATAGATGTGTGTTTGTGGAGGGGGGAGTTGCGCTGCAACATTAATCCTGACGGCTGTATTGGGCACCATCTGGGCAGAAACATTTCTCCCCCCCCCCAAACAAACCCACCAAGATTGCAGCTTTGCTGAAATCCAGCTGGGATTAGGATGTGATTCCAGCTAATCCAAGGGCGTTTTGAAACACCCTGAATGTTACATCCCTCCCCTCGCTCCTCTTTCCCTTTCCTTCCTTCCTTCCTTCCTTTCTCCTCTGCAACAGTTGTCCTTTCAAAGCAACGCCTTCTCTCCATCTCCCCTTTAAAATTTCATTTGGGGGAAAATAATTATTCCCCCCCCCCTTAACATGGTAGCTGCAGCGTGCAGATTAGGATTTTATATATGACAAATTAACATTTATAAACACAGCCCCCCAACATTTTAGGGGGGCTCCCTATGGCGTCTTGGGGGTGCCTGTCCGACGTTACCTGCCCCCCCTCCTCTCCCTCCCCCCCTCGCATTTTGCGTACAGTGCCATCTATTCAAATTAATTCTGCTAATGGAGCTGCTGGTGGCGTGTGGCGCATTTCAATTAAACGGGGTTCGTAATACTTTATAAAGCGACCTGCTGCTCTGCAGGTGGGGGCGGGGAAGAGATTGCTTTTGCTGGAGGGAGGGGAGAAGCTTAAATGTGTGTGTGTGTGTGTGTGTGTGTGTGTGTGTGTGTGTGTGTCTGTTTAAAAGCTGCAACAAAAGAGGGAGGGTAAGAGACCTCTAACCCTTAAGAAATTAGGAATGCAAAGGTATGCAAGAAGCTTTATTCTCCATGCAAATAGGAAAAGGTGCAATGAAGCAAAAGCAACAGGGGGTTTATTTCCCCCGCCCCCCTGCGCTCAAAAAAATGAATTTTAAGTCCCCTAAATATGTTGGCAATGGATTGAAAGAGAGGAAGGGAGGGAGAGCTGCAGGCACTCTTGTTTTTCTAAGGAGAACCCTTAAGAAACCTCCTTTTTTAATAGGCAAGATTGATTGCATTCGGTCAGGAGATGCTTTGCACTGGAACAAAAAAATACATATATCGATGGCGAAATTTGGTGTTTCAGAATGCCGTTTTTTCTTTTTGAGCAGAGCTGCACACAGCCCGTCGAAGAAAGTTTGCCCCCAGTTGCCCCCTTCTCACGCCTCTCTGAGCCCAGACGCCCCCACCAAAACGGGGACCCAAAAAAACCCCACCCACTTCTCTTGGGTGCAAAGAAAACGCGAGTGGGCGGTCACCGTCCTTCAGTGACTTTTGGGTGGGGTCAGATTTTGCCCTCATCCTGAACCCCAGGGGCCAAATTAGCATAATCTGCACTGACTGGCGACAAACCTAGACAGCATCTTAAAAAGCAGAGACATCACCGTGCCGACAAAGGTCCGTATAGTAAAAGCTATGGTTTTCCCAGTAGTGATGTATGGAAGTGAAAGCTGGACCATCAAGAAGGCTGATCGCCGAAGAATTGATGCTTTTGAATTCTGGTGTTGGAGGAGACTCTTGAGAGTCCCATGGACTGCAAGAAGATCAAACCTCTCCAGTCTGAAGGAAATCAGCCCTGAGTGCTCACTGGAAGGACAGATCGTGAAGCTGAGGCTCTAATACTTTGGCCACCTCATGAGAAGAGAAGACTCCCTGGAAAAGACCCTGATGTTGGGAAAGATGGAGGGCACAAGGAGAAGGGGACGACAGAGGACAAGATGGTGGGACAGTGTTCTCGAAGCTACCAGCATGAGTTTGAGAAAACTGTGGGAGGCAGTGGAAGACAGGAGGGCCTGGCGTGCTCTGGTCCAGGGGGTCACAAAGAGGTGGACAAGACTAAACGACTAAACAACAACAAGCACTGACTGGCAGCCGCAAATCTCCAGGGGTTCAGGCACAGGACCTTCCCAGCACACACCCCCCCCCCAGAGATGCTGCCAGAGGACAATGGAACCTGGGAACCTCTGTTTGCCAAGGAGGTGCTCTAACCACTGAGCTACATTGCCGCTTCCCAGGAAGTCGCCACCCTGAGCTCGTGCTGGAAGCCAATGCTGGGATTCCAGTGGGCCTCATTGGTTCTACTGGTCCCTCAGGGAACCTGGCACCACAACCCAGCCCAGTCAAAAATTTTCTCACCAGCGAAGATGGAGAAAGTTGAAAGGAGAAGCTGCAGGTATGTTCAGGAAAGGGCCATCGAAATGATAAAGAGAGAAAAGGCGAGGAAGAAGCAACATGACCAAAGTGTATAAAATCATAGAATGGTGGAGTTGGAAGGGACTCCCCAAGGTCATCTAGTCCAACCCTCTGGAATCCAGGCATCTCAGCTGAAGCATCCAGGACAGATGGCCATTCAGCCTCTGCTTAAAGACCTCCAAGGAAGGAGAGTCCACCATCTCCTGAAGGAGACCATTCCAATGTTGAGCATCTCTTACTGTCAGAAAGATCTTCCTGAGGTTCAGTCGGAATCTCGTTTCTCGTAACTTGGATCCACGGGTTCGAGTCCTGCCGTCCAGAGCAGGAGAAAAGAAGCTTGTTCCCTTTTTCCTCTTCCACGTGACAGCCCTTCAGTTGCTATCATATGTCTACTATGTAGACAAAGATTAAATGTAAAGTATTGGTTGTGTTTAGAATAGATTTGTGGAAGATTTATAAAACCTATTGATTAGAATATTTGTGTGAGATTGTATGGGGAAAATACGGAATAACAGATACAATCTTGCTTAAAATGTATATAGGAAGTGCAGTGTAAGCGATGGAAGTCAATCAATGAAATTTTATTAACATTTCACATTGAGATATTTGTAGAATAAATTTGGAAGAAATTCTTCTTTTTCTCTCTATTTTTTCTTCTTTTTCTCTTTTGTTCTTTTTTATATATGTGTACTTATCTGAAATATATATGTATCTATGTATCTGCAATATTTTGCTTATATTTTGTAATAATTATGTTAAATTAATTAATTAAATTTTTAAAAACACACAGAAAAAACAGATACTATCATATCTCCTCTCATTCTCCTCTTTCCCGGACTAAACATACTCAAATCCTTCAACCGTTCCTCATCTGGCTTGGTTTCCATGCAGTAGCGAAACAACAACAAACCTCTAGTTACGTGAAACATACTCAATAAACACACAAGACATAACCAGCTGTATTTTTGAATAAATAAGGTATACCATTCATAGTATCAAATTGTAGATTTCAACGGAAGTCTCATAAAGTTCAACAAAAAAAGCAGAAGACCCAGTGGATCAGTTCATTCTATATTTCGTTCATGCATAAGGTCCATACATGTATAAGTTTCTATTCCACCTGCCTGTTCACAGAGTCCAATAATCCACATGAAGAGTTGTTGCAGTTCCACAGAATGCTTTCACAAAGTCTAAGACAAGGATTTCCGGAATATTAGCCTTGTTTCGCCATCCTAGGCTTCATCAATAGTACAGGCTCTAGGTAATGCAAACAAATACAATATGATAATCTCACACATTTTCCAGCAAAAAAAATATAAAAAGCCTTCAACTACTGTACATACCATATGTAATGTTACAGGATAGTGGATCTTATAGGATAGTGGTGATTGCAGTAAGCAACAAAGCAGGATTATATGGACAAGCACAATATTGGTTTGATGGTTTGACTGGTGGACAAGCACAATAATCTGGCTTGGTTTCCATTCATGGCATGGAGAAAACAGATAGACGGAATGTTTCCTCCCTCTCTCCTAACTCGTGAACAGCCAACAAAGCCAGAATGCCAGAAGATTCAGGACAGAGAAAAGGAAGGACCAGTGTGGTGTAGTGGTTAAGAGCGGTAGTCTCGTAATCTGGGGAACCGGGTTCGCGTCTCTGCTCCCCCACATGCAGCTGCTGGGTGACCTTGGGCCAGTCATACTTCTCTGAAGTCTCTCAGCCCCACTCACCCCACAGAGTGTTTGTTGTGGGGGAGGAAGGAAAAGGAGAATGTTAGCCACTTTGGGACTCCTTCGGGTAGTGATAAAGCAGGATATCAAATCCAAACTCTTCTTCTTCTTCTTCTTCTTCTTCACACAGCGCAGTATTTTTCGCTCCATAAGGCGCACCTAGTTTCTAGAAGAGGAAAGGGGGAAAGCCCCGTTTTTGGGGGGATCAGCTCACAGTTGTGCAGCTTCTTTTGCAAAGGGGGAAAGCCCCTTTTTTGAGGATCAGCTCAAAGTTGTTGAGCTTACTTTGCAAAGAGGGAAAATCCTGTTTTTATGGGGTTCAGCTCACAGTTACCTGCAGCTTCTTTGGGAAAGGAAAGAGAGCCCTTTCTACAGTTTCCAGACAGATAATGTAATCAGCCAGTCACATGTTGCTGGGGAAACAAACAGCCTCCCTCTGCAGAACATTCAAAAATGGAGGCCTGGGCAAAGGGGCCGGAAAGGGAGCCAGCAACCGACCCCACATTGGCTCCATAAGAAACACAGGCATTTCCCCTTACTTTTTAGGAGGAAAGAAGAGCGTCTTATGGAGCAAAAAATACGGTAAACTTCGGAAGTCCCTCCCACAGGAGGCAGGGCTGGCCAACTTGGATGGCTTTAGAAGAAGAAGAAGAAGAAGAAGAAGAAGAAGAAGAAGAAGAGGAGGAGGAGGAGGAGGAGGAGGAGGAGGAGGAGTTTGGATTTGATATCCCGCCTTCCACTCCCCTTCAGGAGTCTCAAAGCGGCTAACAATCTCCTTTCCCTTCCTCCCCCACAACAAACACTCTGTGAGGTGAGTGGGGCTGAGAGACTTCAGAGAAGTATGACTGGCCCAAGGTCACCCAGCAGCTGCAGGTGGAGGAGCGGAGACGCGAACCCGGTTCCCCAGATTACGAGACTACCGCTCTTAACCACTACACCACACTGGCTCTCTTTACAAGAGGATTGGGCAAATGCAAGGAAGAGGAGAGGGCTATGGAGAGCTACTAGACATGGGGGCTATGCTTTGCCTCCACCGTTTGAGACAGCAATGTTCCTGGATCCCAGTTGCTGGAAAGCACAAGAGGGGAGAGTTGCTCTTGTGCTCACATCCTGCTTCCTGATTTCCCACAGGCATCTGGCTGGCTCCTGTGAGAACAGAATGCTGGACCAGATCTTTTTAAACTGCAGCTGGGCCCCGCTCCCTCAATGGTTGGGGTCCCGGGCAGCAAAGCCAATTGAAATCAGGGCTGTCAACTGATTATTGCTTTCCCCCCACAGCGGATTAATCGCCTGCCTTTCAGCTGATCAATTAAACTGAAAGACATTTTGCATATCGCCCAGGCCCGCCTATGGGTGCCTCTCTGAGAAGTGTGAGATTGCTTGCAATTTAATAAACAGAGCCATCACTCAGAGCTGAAGGCAAAGGTCATCTTTCGTATTTTGTTTCATCACTTACCAAGGGAGAAGCATGCAGAAACCAAAGCAGGGAGGCAGGGAGGTACCTTGGACTGAGACCAACCACTGGTCGTCCACCTGCCTCAGGACCGTCTCCGTCTGGGGGGGGGGTCCCAAACTCCCCCTCCCTCCCTCAGACCTCCAGAAAATTGCCAAGAACCTTTGCGGACCATTTAATGGTTTTTCTGCCTATAGCTGCCGTAATGCACTGTGCTAGGTGCTGCATCATTCTTCACATAAATTGCATTTGTTCTTTCTTTCTTTACAGCATTTATGTTCCACCTTTCCTCTGAGGAGCTCAAAGGGGCAGGCGTGCTTCTCACTTCGCCCGTTTTCTCCTCACAAGAACCCTGTGAGGGAGGCCAGGCTGAGAGGCAGTGACTGGCTCAAGGCCACCCAGAGAGCTTCATGGGGGAAAAGGCATTTGGTCTCCCAGGTCATAGACTAGCGCTCTAACCACTAAACCACACTGGCTCTCAAACTTTGGAAGTGGGGGCTAAATTGTGATTTTTTAACAGAAACGCATATACAACTTGGAATTACAGAGTTGTAATTATCTATCATCTATCTATCTATCTATCTATCTATCTATCATCTATCTATCTATCTATCTATCTATCTATCTATCTATCATCTATCTATCATCTATCATCTATCTACCATCTACAGTGGTCCCTTGGTTCTCAAACTTAATCTGTTCTGGAAGTCCGTTCCAAAACCAAAGCGTTCCAAAACCAAGGCATGCTTTCCCATGGAAAGCAATGTAAAACGGATTAATCCATTCCAGACTTTTAAAAACAACCCCTAAAACAGCAATTTAGCATGGATTTTACTATCTGACAAGACCATTAATCCATAAAATGAAAGCAATAATCAATGTACTGTACTATAAAATAAATTAGACAGTATTGTAGATGATAAAAATTAAAATTAAATATTTTTTCATACCTGCACTGATGACCTCTGGAGGGCCGAGTTTGGGGGTGCCTGCTAAATAAACCATATAATGCCAAGAAATGAGAAACATCTAAAGAAGGCAGTTAATTAAAGGACGATTCGTATTGAGGTGGACTGAAGTCATCTCAAAAGATTACAATGTTAATGACTGATAATTCAGAATATTAATTATAGGTAAATGGTGGAGGGGAAATATTTAGTTAATATGTATTGTAATGTTTTTTTTATCTCTATTTTTGGTTTGAACGTTGGGCTGGTTTTTTTCTTTTGGATTTATGTAAGACACAAAATACAATAAAAATTATAAATAAATAAATAAGACGCTCAAACTGTCTTGCCTCAGTGAGCCCCTTCCATTTTCTGAGCAGACAAGTTTTTCAAGAGGCCTTTCTGACCAGGCGGCCTCCTTGGAATGCTGACTGGCCCAAACAAGTTCTGCAGGATTCTTCTTCTTCACCCTGGAGAGAATGAAGGGGGGCAAACGCTGCCTGCCGCCTCTCTCATCCCCAGCACCCACCTGCCATCCCTCAGGTGGCGGCAGAAAGGGCCTCTTTCCAGGGGCATCAAGGATCACAAAAGCTCCTTGGTTTTCAGGAAACAATAAGACATAGCATTATTGATCAACGGAGCAGATTTTAAAAAAAATGATAATAATAATATTTTTATTGGTTTTCCACATCTTCTTTCTTCTTCTGTTCCACCTGGCCTTTGGTTTGGACTCAGTCTGACCTTCTGTTTCCCTCCCCTTATGGTTTTGATCTATGGGCTACTTTTAAAATGAGGCTGCATTTTAAATTGCATTTTAACCTGTATTTTAAATTGGTGGGGTTTTTTTCCTATTATGTTTTTACTGTAATTTTGCTGGTGTTAGCCGCCCTGAGCCCGGCTCTGGCAGGGGAGGGCGGGGTATAAATAAAATTTATTATTATTATTTATTATTATTCTTTGGCGATCCTTCGTAGCTGAGTCTTCCATAAACACGGGTTTTAACAATGAGTCCATAAGTGACTGTGGAGGCCAATTCTGGATCCACATGTCCTTCCACAGTGGGGACATAGGTTTCTGGGTGGGAGTTGATAATGGTGTGGATGTGCCAAGTGTGCCTTCCTCTTAGCATGTTTCTCCTTTGCGTCCTGAGTTCGAGTGTCTTCAAAGTCCATGACGCCTTTGGGAAAGGCTGTTCTCCAACTGGAGCACTCGCAGGCCAGTGTTTCCCAGTTGTTTATACTACATTTTTTTAGATTTGCCTTGAGAGAGTCTTTAAACCTCTTTTGTTGATCACCAGCACTGCGCTTTTCATTTTTAAGTTGTAATAGAGTAGTTGCTTTGGAAAACGATCATCAGGCATCCACACAACATGACCAGTCCAACAAAGTTGATGTTGAAGAATCATTGCTTTGACACTGGCAATCTTTGCTTCTTCCAGGACACTGGCATTAGTTTGCCTGTCTTCCCAAGTGATGTGTAAAAATTTTCACAGACACCATTGATGGAATCTTTTCAGCAGTTGGAGATGTATCCAAAAGCAACATTAGCACACTGGTTACAAAGAGACCGCCTTTGTCCAGGGGAGTGCATAACTGAGTACAGAAGCCAAAGGATGCTTTTGCAAAAATGGGTGCAAGTTGCTCAGCTAGCTCTAAGGAATATTTCACCTGAGCTTGCCCCAAACTCTGGCACTTGCGTGTCCTCCTTTCACAGAAGACAGACGACTTCTTTTTCCCTTTTTTGCTGAAAGAGTGCCTGGCCCAAGTTCAGCTTAAAGATAAAGAACCAGCAAAAACCACTTTGAAGTCTCTTTGGTTTCAATTAAGCGGCTTGTTAATTTTTCGAAGCGAAGGAGGTTCCACACCCTGCGCTCAGAAATCTGTGCAGGCTGCCAGCTTGTTCCTGGGACCTCCTCAGGGCTTTACTTTTTAGTAAACGAAAGCCCGAATGGCTGTGGAACGTCTTGCCACCACCACCCCTATTCCACCAGTCTGAGATGCTGGAAGTGGCCCTGCCACAAATGCCATGGGACATCCACTCTGCCGGCCACCAGAAAATCCCCTGCTCACTGCCATGAGCCAGGCCCCCTCACGGACACTGCTTCAGATGCCACCTAAAAACCTTTTATTGCAGCCAGCATATCCAGGCGTGTTTGAGATGCCAGCCTCCCTCCACTGCCTCTTGGAATACTTGTCTGAGCACAAACATTTCTGCCACCTTTCTAAAGGCTTGCCGAGGCAGGCTCAAGAAGACCTCCACAGAAGGCAAGGCATCCTCAGTTTTTGTTTTTTTAATAGATTTTTATTAGTTTTACATAAAGCTATACGCAATAACCATTACCATTCCAAAACATGAAAATAAAAAAGGTTCTTTTGAACCTTCAGACCTCCTCCCCTCCCTCCATGGATTCCATTTCTAAAGATTTATTCTTTTCTTTTTCCGCTCCTTGCACCTTTTCCCGTTATCCATCTATTACGTAATCATAGTAACCAAACTTCATTTCACTTTACAAGTCTCATTGTATTCCTGCCAACGATTTCAACCAGGCACAGGCAAACTTGGCCCTCCAGATGTTTTGGGACTACAGCTCCCATCATCCCTGACCGCTGGTCCTGTTAGCAAGGGATGATGGGAGTTGTAGTCCCAAAACATCTGGAGGGCCAAGTTTGCCTATGCCTGAAATTTTCAACTGTCTACAGTGGTCTTATAAATATATTTAAAAGTTATTCCATTTTTTAAAAAAAAATACTTGGTCTTCCTGGTTTCTGATCTTTCCCATCAGTCTCGCCATTTCTGCGTATTCCATCAGTTTGGTCTGCCATTCTTCTCTGATCAGTAGTTCTCCTTCTTGCCATCTCTGGCCTAGAGGCATCCTTGCTGCCATCGTTGCACACATAAACAGTCTTTTATATTATTTTGGCAGTTCCTCACCTATTATACCTAACAGAAAAGCTTCTGGTTTTTTAACCAAAGTTTTCTTAAACATTTTCTTTAACTCATTATATATCATTTCCCAGGAAGCTTTTAGCACCCCACAGGACCACCGCGTATGATAAAACTTACCCTCTTTCCCTTTACATTTCCAGCGCAGATTTGAGATCCAAATCGTTGCAGCATCGGTCCCTTAAGAGCCCAATGAGTCCCTAATAGCTGTGCTGCTGCGAATAGTCTTGCTGCCTCCCTGAGGGCTGATTAGGAAAATAATAGGCATGTTTTTCATTTGGTGAGTCACAAGGGCTAACACCTAATCGCCGTGTCTGGTGGGGAAAGAGCTATTTTGCCTTCCGTCCCGAGCCACTCTTCGTCCTCAAGAGCATCTTTTGTTTTCTACGGAATCTCGACAATATTGTGTGCAATTTTGCACATGCGATTTGTGCAAATTGCACAGCAGGGACGAGTGTGTGCGCTTGCCCTGCTGTGACGGTAACAGCTGCAACCGCTCCTTCAGGGTGCCACTTGCCTTCCCGGGTAAACAGTCTGGAGTGTTCACAGACAAAACATGAGGCCTTTTGAGAGCCCTGGGAGAAGGCAGCCGCAAGCCACAGGTCCTCTGTGCCCCCTCTTAGCCAGCTGATGTCTCAATGTCCAGCCGGCTCCAGCCCAGCCACCTCCTTTGACCCTCCTTCCCTTCCCTCTTGCGGGACAATCTGTTCTGTGCTAGGGCTAAGCTCCCAAAAATACGAAGCCTTGACCACACACAGAAGGACAACTTCCAGCTCTTTCCGGAGTCCTCCATCAGGAATGCACTGGGAGCCTGGCAAAGGTTTCTCTCCCCTGAGAAATGGTTAGCGAGGATTCCTGCTGCGTTGGGCTGGCTGCTCTGGAGATCTGTTCCTCTGCTACTGATATGTTCATTTTCCACTTGGTTTGTGAAATCCTATAAGCTCCAGTAACATGGGCTCAGTTTGTTTTGAACGTTCGGTTTCTTAAATAGGAGAAGCCTGTTCCTCAGAGGAAGCGTTGAAACGCAGGCGCGACTGAGGGAGCCCACGAAAACTCTCTTCCTGGGCCATGTCCTCGCCTCGGCTACACGCCTTAATCCTCCAGCAGGTCCGTCTATCTGATGCGGGTTTCAGACATCCCTCCCGTCCTGCATAATCCTTCATGATTGCAGAAAGTCAGTGGGGAGAAAACCGCTTTAACTTCGGGTCAGCTGCTGGAACAGCCTTCGCCATCTCCTCTCCTCCAAATTGTCAATTCAGCTGCTATTTTCTTGAGCTTAGCATCCTTTTAAATGCAGGGACCAGGGAAGCTCTGCCTGACATTTCCAATTAATCTCCCGAGCCTATTAAATTTATGGTGTGATGGTGTTAAACATCCCTGCCTCTTTCCTCGCCAAATGCTTCTCAACGCGGCTTCGTCTCCTGCGAGGACTTTCTGCCTGGGTGGAGAGCCCTTTAGGCAGGGCACTTTTCCTACAGGGGAAGTTTTGGGATCATAGGCAAACAACCCCAAGGGTCATCTAGTCCAACCCCCTGACAGATTTTCTCTTGGTGGGCCGGGACAATCTGGCGAGGGCAAAGGCCACAGAATTTCTAGCACCCCGGGGAGGCTCTTTGAGTCTTGTCTCGGCCGTTTTATCTGCTCAGTCGTGTTTTCACATTTGACTTCCTCTGTATACACCCGAGGGCTTTATTCATTTAATTAAACACTTTTAATCCCATCTTTCCAATGGTTGCTTGGATTGACAGCAGCTCAGAGAAGCAAAATGGAGAGCAATAAATTGCGAGCCGAAAACAAGCTCTGAGGGTCTCCAGTAGCCTCTTGACTAAGACGGCCTTTTACCAACTGTGGCTGCACTGCCAGCTACGCCTATGCTTGGACAGAGATAGGCTGAGCACAGAAAACTCAATACTTTATTCTAGCCATACCTTCTGGATGGCTCATGCAACATGTTGGCGACTAATATACACACAATAATTACCAAAATAATTATACATTCTTTATCACTCTTCTGAGAAAAATTCAAAGTCTTGTGCAAAGCCACAGAAACTTGCAAACCACCCAGCCTAAGATGAAATTATGACGTCTGGTTTCAATAGATTTTTCAAATACTTAACTCAGTCTTTTGTTTTCTTTATCTTTTTAGGTAAGTTCATAAAGATACAAACAAAAGGTAAGTTCGGTGTTGATCACAATACCGAGAGATGCAAGTGAAGATAAAGAAAACAAAAGATTGAGTTAAGTAGTTGAAAAATCTATTGAAATCAGGCATTCTAAGTTCATCTTAGACTGAGTACCTAGTTCGTAAGTTTCTGTGGCTTTGCACAAGAACAACTTCATTAACATCCATCTACAGCTTCACTAGCATCTCTGGGTATTGTGAACAACACCAAACTTACCTTTTGTTGGTATGATAAAGAATGTACACCGTATTTTTCGTCCCATAGGACGCTCCGCCCCATAGGACGCACCTAGTTTTTTGGGGGGGAAATAAAGGGAAATTTTTTTTCCTTATTTCCCCCCCAAAACCAGGTCGGGGAAACTGAACCAGGTCGAGGAACAGCGGGATGGCGGCGCTGCACCTCCTTGCTGTTCCCCGAGCTTGTGGGGCTGGCCGATGTCTGTCCGGCGCGCGGGGTGCTCTGCTTCAGGGCGCCCCGCGCGCCGGGCAGCAGGCTGCTATCCGCAGTGTGGGGAGCCCTGCGGGACCTCCCGCAGGGCTGCCTAGGCTGCGGATGTCTTCCCGAAGCGCCGGGCACTCTGCTTTCAGGGCACCCGACGCTCCGGGAAGCAGGCTGCGGATGTCTTCCTGAAGCCTGGAGAGCGAGAGGGGTCGGTGCGCACCGACCCCTCTCGCTCTCCAAGCTTCAGCGAAAGCCTGCATTCGCCCCATAGAACGCACCCAGATTTCCCCTTCATTTTTGGAGGGGAAAAAGTGCGTCCTATGGGGCGAAAAATACGGTAATTATTGGGTTATATTAGTCGCCACCGTGTTGCATGAGTCGTACTACTTCTATCTGCAGCACAGGTTGCATTTTTCTAGCATACCTTCTAGATGGGGGCATCAAGAGTCCTAGTCTGAAAGCTCAAGCTGTTACAAAATGCTGCAGTTAAAACTGTCGGCAGTGGAACCTGGGAGTGGGGCTATTCCCAGCATCTAACTCCAGCGCTTCGCAGCCTTGCACTGACTGCCCAGTGAAATGGATCAGTTGACAGGTAATGCAGAAAGCCTCTTTGAGAGTCCCTGGAGAGATGCTCCTACTCTGAGCAGGAATTGCTGGACTTGGACCTGGGAGACCAGGGTTCAAATCCTCACTCAGCCAACAAACCTCATTGGACAACCTCGGGCCAGTTAGTGCCTCTCAGCTTAACCCACATTGCAGGGTTGTTGCAAGGATAAAAGGGGGTGTTGGAGAACCATGTGCGCCACCTTGATATCTTGGGAGGGAAAAGTGGCATGCTGGGAGGTCTGCCCCCCCCCCAATTAACCTCTGTCTCCAGGAGCCACCCCTGGGTCTCAGTTTTGGGCCCAGAAATCTCAGGATCTGGGATGTGCTTGACCTGGCCATCCCATAATCATACCACCATCACCACTGTCATTTACTGGTTGCAGGGAGTGGGAGACACCTCCAAAACTCTGAAGGGGGAGGGAGAATTTAGCATTCTCCAATATGCTGCTGAGCCTCAAATTAGTGCAATGGAAAGATCAGAAAGCCTATCTGCTTATTTTTAGCTGTGATTCCTACATTGCTGGGAGTTGGTCTAGATGATCCTTGGGGTCTCTTCTAACTCTACAATTCTTTGATTCTATGATCTAGGCATACAGATGAGCGTATGCAAATATTATGTAAATCTGTGTTATCTTTTGCTCTCTCTTTTATGGCCACCCTGTTGTACCTGGTTAAGGGCCCTGGGGGAACGTCTACAATCTCCCAGCGCTAGGAAATTGAAGGCTGCAGTATAACTATATACTGTCCTCTGAGGGTAGTGTTATATATATAATTTTATTAGTTTTACATAAAACTTGTACACCATAAACATAACATTTCCACACATTAAAAAAGGAGGGTTCTTTCGAACCTAGAGCCTCCTCCCTTCCCTTCATGGGATCCAATTCTAAATTTTATTCCTGCATCTTTGACTGTAATCTATCTGTTATTCATAGTATCCAAAATCCATGTTACATTACAAGTCTCATTGTATTCCTGCCGATGATTTCAATGTTTACAGTGGTGTCTCAGATATGTTAGAAAGTTGTTCCAGTCTCTTAAGAATACTTGATCTTCCTGGTTTCTGATCTTTCCTGCCAGTCTCGCCATTCCTGCATATTCCATCAGTTTCGTCATCCACTCTTCTCTGGTCGCTACTTCATCTTTCCATCTCTGGGCAAGAAGCATCCTTGCTGCCGTCGTTGCATACATAAACAGTCTTTTATTTTATTTTGGTAGTTCCACACCTATAAAGCCTCTGGTTTTTTGACCAAAGTGATCTTAAAACATTTTTTTCAGCTCATTGTATATCATTTCCCAGAAAGCTTTTACAGGACCACCACATATGATAAAACATACCCTCTTTCCTTTACATTTCCAGCACACATTTGAACTGGTTCTATACATTTTCGCAATTTTACTAGGTGTCAAATACCAACGGCACATCATTCTCATATAGTTTTCTTTCAATGAACAGCAAGCCGTAAACATCAAATCCTCTTCCCATAACTTTTCCCATGAAGAAAACTGTAAATTACAACCCAAACTGGGGGTGGGGGTGTTTTCATCCCCAATTTTTGCATACGAAAACATGTAGGGACCGAAAAAGCAGGTAAGCAGCCGAGGGAAAAGAGGGGAAAGTAAAACCGAGTTGAAGAACGGAATGAAAACAGCCAAGCAGGATGCCAAATCACAATCATACTTCACTGAACATCATATGGTATTTAAATACCCAAACCATAATGAAGAATGAGAAGCTGGAGGGATCGGTTGATAATATATTCAAAGAAAAGGAAAACCAATCTGCATCAAAATTGCCAGGTTTAGCCTCCATGCAGCTCTGTGGCAACGACTCCATGTACTTCTGGCTTCCTGCATTTCCTTGTACTCTGTTCAAAAAGGAAAAAAAAACAGATTGAGATTTAGGGATCTCTACTCGCCCCCACCATTGAAGAGGAGACGGGTGGGAATTGGAGCTGCAGGCAAGTCAAACTCTTGGCTATTGTCTGGGTGTGTTTGCTAGCAGATCTTGGCTCTGGGTGCAATTGTAATGTGGGGACCGCCCCCCCCCCAAAGCAGCCCCAGAAAACCCTTCGCACTCACAGCTCTGGTGTTTTGTGCTATTGGCACACGCAGACACAGTTCTGTCTGGTTTGGGCCTGGCAGACTGGGGGCCTCCTTTGCTTCCTGGCCCTTCCCAGAAACAATTTTTGACAACTGTTAACAGACACGCAGGCCTGGACAGAGCCACAATCGCCTTTCTCCTGCGATTTGCATTCTTCGGAGAGGTTCCATCTGTTTCTTATATATGCGGTTTTTTAAAAAAACTGCAGTACGATCGCGTCTCACCCGGGAGCTCAGTCCCAAAAGTTCCTCATATATGCAAAAATGCGTGCTGTGTATTCAAACCGTCCCTAGGAAATGCCCCCTGTGAGGGCAGCCCTAGCCTTCTGGAGGTGGGGGGCCTTGCCCACCCCCCAAGTAAGACAGAAAGCTTAAAAGCTCTATTTGTGCTGGGTTTTTCCAGTATGAAAAGAGGTTCTATGGCAGGGGTCAGCAAACTTTTTCAGCAGGGGGCTGGTCCACTGCACCTCAGACCTTGTGGGGGGCCGGACTATATTTTAAGGGGGGGAAATGTACCAATTCCTATGAACCACAAATAACCCGGAGATGCATTTTAAATAAAAGCACACATTCTACTCATGTAAAAACACGCTGACTCCCGGACAGTTTGCGGGCCGGATTTAGAAGGCGATTGGGCCGGATCCAGACCCCGGGCCTTAGTTTGCCTACCCATGTTCTAGGGTCTCTGCCTTACTTGCATTTAACCTGCAGAATTTCAACCAGGCAGCCTTCAACCATGTATAGTTGAAATTGCACAGAGAGGCAATGGAGTTTGCCTCCAGGGGTGAAGCCAAACCACTGTGTTAGCAGCACTGAAGTGATATTCAGGGGCGCAAGCCTGGGCTGTGTGTCTGGAGGTCCTGGGCTGCGCATACAACAGGACACACACACACACCCCAAGCCTCGCTGATGTGGTCCAAAGGAAAGCAGAGCAAGATGTTGGGCACCAGCTTGGCTGCAGGAGTGGCCGGAAGGAGGCGCTGGGATGCAGGTGGCGCTGTGGTCTAAACCACTGAGCCTCTTGGGCTTGCTGATCAGAAGGTTGGCGGTTCAAAACCTGCACAACAGGGTGAGGTCCTGCTGCTCTGTCCCAGCTCCTGCTCACCTAGCAGTTTGAAAGCACACCAGTGCAAGTGGATAAATAAGTACCGCTGTGGTGAGAAGGTAAACAGCGTTTCTGTGCACTCTGGCTTCCATCACAGTGTCCTGTTGCACCAGAAGTGGCTTAGTCCTGCTGACCACACAACCCGGAAAGCTGTCACTGGACAAACGTCAACTCCCTCAGCCTGAAATTGAGGTGAGCGCCACAACCCCAGAGTCATGTTTGGCTGGACTTAACTATCCTGGGGTCCTTTACCTTTTGTTGTTGTTTAGTCATTTAGTCGTGTCCGACTCTTCGTGACCCCCTGGACCAGAGCACGCCAAGCACTCCTGTCTTCCACCGCCTCCCGCAGTTTGGTCAGACACATGTTTGTAGCTTCGAGAACTTGCCGTGGCGAAGGGGCTTGAATAACTCAGAGAAGCTATGAGCCATGCCGTGCAGGGCCACCCAAGATGGACAGGTCATAGTGGAGAGTTTTGACCAAACATGATCCACCTGGAGCAGGAACCGGCAAGCCACTCCAGTATCCCTGCCAAGAAAACTCCATGGACAAAGGCCTTTACCTTTTAGTTTATAATAACTGGCACCTTCAAAAGTCAATGGGAAAGAAATAGGAGTCGGCGGGCTTCTCCTTCCCTTTTTCATAGAATTTTAGAGTTTGAAGGGACCACAAGACTCCTCTAGTCCAATTCCCTACAATGCAGGAATCTTTTGCCCAATGTGGATCTCAAAACCACAACCCTGAAATTAAGAGCCTCCTGCTCTTCAGTGCTTTTGAAGTGGTGCCTTCAGCACTGCAAGACTCAGGCTGCTGCCTCTTCCTGTTGCTCCCTTGCTATTTCCAAGGGCAGATTCTCAGCAACAGAGGTTTTCTGGGCTTTCTTTCATGGCATAGCACTTGGGGGTTTGTGCTGCTCCGAGATCTAAGGTCTCCGATCCTTTTTTATCCCTGCGTGGGAACACTGTTGCCGGTTTTTGCAGATTTTTATTTTTTTTTGCATGGCGGAGTCCTACGCCTTGCAAAATGCAAATGCGCCGAGTTAACGACTCTCGGAGGCCGAGTAAAGACCCTCCGCGACTCCTTCTTACAGGCAGCAAAGTTTGCTTGGCATGGCAGATCTTGGCTGAATAACCGATCTATGGTTGTGTTAAAAGGGGGCCCTGGAGAGAGATCAAAAATGGGGGGGAAGACATCATTTGCATGCTTGGGGCGCCTTCATGCATGTGGTGTGTGTGTGTGTGTGTGTGTGTGTGTGTGTGTGTGTGTGTGTGTTTGAAATGCACAGGGAAAGAAGAGCAAAGGTAGCAAGATAATCACAAGCTGCCTGCTGGTGTAATGGGGTTGATGAATATGGATGCCACCCTGACAGAGATGAGGAATCTGGATGGGAAATTAAGATTCTAAACTGTACCGCCGCCTTGCTCAACCGTCACAATTAGGGGCATAACTAGCCCCATGCTAAGCGAGATGCTGAGAGGAGCCAGTTTTATTGGTCTGGAAAACGGGCGCAGCAAAGAGTTTGTCGTCTGCTCTGTCGCGGTATCAGACCTGGTGTGTGGTGGGATGTGGTTCACCGAACTCGGCCAAACAGGGGCACTTACTTTCTCCCTGGGCTTGAAATAAAACTGCCAGTAGACTAGACAACCCTCGCGGTCCCTTCCAGCCCTACAATTCTATGGTTCTATGATCATGCCATGATACAAATCTAGGGTGCAACCACATTTGGAGTGCTGAGTACAGGCCTCCTCAAAAAGGATATTGCAGAGTTGGGAGAAGTTCAGAGAAGTGCAACTGACATGATTTTGAGGGGATGGAGAGACTCCCCTATGAGAAAAGGTGGCAGAGTCTGGGACTTTTTAGTTTAGCGGAAAGGCGAGGAACAGGTGATATGGTAGAATTTTATACAATTATGCACAGCGTGGAGAAAGCAGCTAGAGACATTTTCCTCCCTCTCTCATAAATACAACCCAGGTGGTTTGTTGTTTAGTCGTTTAGTCATGTCCGACTCTTTGTGACCCCCTGGACCAGAGCATGCCAGGCCCTCCTGTCTTCCTTTTTTTTTTTTTAATATTTTTATTAAACAATTTTTATAATCATACAAGCAAAACATACATAAACAAACAAGAAACAAAAACAGAACATAAACAAACAAACAAAAAGAAAACAAGTACCATTTCATATCCTAATTTCTTAGACCTTTCTTCTTCGACTTCCTCATGCCTCCCATTTCTGTATTCCAAATTCTAATCAATTGCTCAGCAAATCTTCCCTTATTTTACTATAAATTTTAGCTAATCATCCTTATTCTCCTTGTCTTAACCATTACTAATAGTAACCATTTACTTTAGTCCAACATCATTCTAACTGTCATTAATTTTATAATATTTCTCTAGATAGTCCTTGAACTTTTTCCATTCTTCTTCCGCTGCTTCTCTTCCCTGGTTTCGGATTCTGCTCGTCATTTCTGCCAAACCCATGTAGTCCATCACCTTCATCTGCCATTCTTCCAGAGTGGGTAGATCTTGTGTCTTCCAGTACTTTGCAATGAGTATTCTTGCTGCTGTTGTAGCATACATAAAGAAAGTTATATCTGTCTTTAACACCCCCTGGCCGACAATACCCAAGAGAAAGGCCTCTGGTTTCTTGGGAAAAGTATATTTAAATACCTTTTTAAGTTCATTATAGATCATTTCCCAGAATGCCTTAATCTTCGGGCACGTCCACCAAAGGTGAAAAAATGTACCTTCCTTTTCTTTACATTTCCAACATTTATTGTCAGGCAAATGGTAAATCTTTGCAAGCTTGACTGGGGTTATGTACCACCTATATATCATTTTCATAATATTTTCTCTTAAGGCATTACATGCCGTAAACTTCATCCCGGTGGTCCACAACTTTTCCCAATCAGCAAACAAAATATTATGACCAATGTCCTGAGCCCATTTAATCATAGCTGATTTAACCGTTTCATCTTGTGTATTCCATTTCAGCAGCAAATTATACATTTTTGACAAATTCTTAGTACTGGATTCTAACAGTTCGATCTCTAATTTTGATTTTTCCACCTGGAAGCCAATTTTACTATCCAATTTAAACACTTCATTTATTTGATGATAATGCAGCCAATCTCTCACCTTCCCTTTTAGTTTTTCAAAACTCTGCAATCTCCATTTATCCCCTTCCTTTTCCAAGATTTCCCAATACCTTGGCCACTTCGGTTCCATGTTTAACTTTTTAACTGCCTTTGCTTCCATTGGCGACAACCACCTTGGGGTTTTATTTTCCAGCAAATCTTTATATCTGACCCAAACATTTAGTAGTGCTTTTCTGACAATATGGTTTTTAAAACTTTTATGTGCTTTAACCTTGTCATACCACAAATATGCATGCCACCCAAAAATATTGTTAAAACCTTCCAAGTCCAAAATGTCTGTGTTTTCAAGAAGCAGCCAATCTTTTAGCCAGCAGAAAGCTGCCGCTTCATAATACAATTTAAAGTCTGGCAGGGCAAACCCCCCTCTTTCTTTTGAATCCGTTAATATCTTAAATTTAATTCTGGGCTTCTTGCCCTGCCAGACAAATTTAGATATATCTTTCTGCCACTTCTTGAAACAGTCCATTTTATCCATTATTTGTAATGCTTGAAATAAGAACAACATTCTTGGCAATACATTCATTTTTATAACTGCAATTCGACCTAACAAGGTAAGCTTCAAGTTTGACCAAATCTCCAAATCTCTTTTCACTTCTGTCCAAGTTTTTTCATAATTGTCTTTAAATAAGTTCACATTCTTAGCTGTCATATTCACACCCAGGTATTTCACTTTTTTAACCACAGTCAACCCCGTCTCATTCTGAAACCTTTCTTTTTCAACCTGTGTTAAATTTTTCTCCAATACCTTAGTCTTTAACTTATTCAATTTGAAACCTGCCAATTGACCAAACTCTTGGATTATTTCCAAAACTCTTTTCGTACTAGCTTCTGGCTCTTGCAATGTAAGTACCAGGTCATCTGCAAATGCTCTCAGTTTGTATTGTTTGGCTCCGACCTGAATCCCTTTAACCAACTGGTCCCTCCTGATCATATTAAGCAAAACCTCCAGGACCGATATAAAAAGTAATGGGGAGATAGGGCACCCCTGTCGTGTCCCTTTTTCAATCTTGAACTCTTCTGTAACCACATTATTCACAATTAATTTTGCCCTCTGTTCAGAATATATTGCACTTATACCATTCTCAAACCCTTGGCCTACCCCCATCCCCCGGAGGTTCTTCAACATGAAACTCCAAGAAATGTTGTCAAAGGCTTTCTCGGCGTCCACAAATATCAAAACAGCCTTAGTGTTTATGTTCACTTCCAACTTTTCCAAAATGTCAATTATATTCCTTACATTATCCGACAAATGCCTTTTCGGGAGAAAGCCTGCTTGGTCCCCATGAATCTCCTCCATCAAAACTCTTTTCAGTCTCTTTGCTAAAACATCAGCAAAGATTTTATAGTCCACATTTAATAACGAGATGGGTCGGTAGTTCTTAAGTTGGGTCTTTTCAGTCTCTGTCTTTGGTATAAGTGTAATGTAAGCCTCTCTCCACGTATCGGGTGCCTTCCTCCCCTCCATAATCTCATTACAGACTTCCTTCAAAGGTTGTATCAACCCTTCCTTCAGAACTTTATAATATTTGGAAGTCAGTCCATCCGGTCCAGGTGATTTGCCCAACGTCATATTTTGAATGGCATCTTCTATTTCCTGCGCTGATATCTCCTGGTTCAAAATTGTCTTACTTTCCTGCGAAATCTTTTTCAGCCCATTTTTCTCGAGGAATTGTTGTATATCCATTCCATTCTGCGGCCCTTGTGTGTACAATTGTCTAAAGTAGTTCTGGAAGCAGTTTCTAATCTCCCCTGGGTTGCATATGTTCTTTCCATCCACTTCTAAGCTTGTTACCGTGTTGAGTTTTTGTCTCTTCTTTATTTGCCAAGCCAATAGCTTACCACATTTATCTGCAGATTCAAAGGTCTTTTGTCTCATTTGTTTAATTTTCCATTCTATTTCTTGATTCATCAGTTCCATGTATTGTGTTTGGTACAGTTTTATTTCTCTTAAAATCTCTTGCGATTTTGGCTTCAGTCTTAATTTCCTTTCCCCTTCTTTTATCTTTTCCAAAATTTTCACTTTCCTCTCGTTTTGCATTCTTTTCTTTAATGTATTTTGTTGTATCAAAAACCCTCTCATCACGGCTTTACTTGCGTCCCATACTATTCTTTTTTCTACTTTAGTCCTTAAATTGATTTCAAAGTAATCTTTCAAAGTTTTTTGGCAGGCCCTCCTGTCTTCCACTGCCTCCCGCAATTTGGTCAAACTCATGCTGGTAGCTTCGAGAATACTGTCCCACCATCTCATCCTCTGTCGTCCCCTTCTCCTTGTGCCCTCCATCTTTCCCAACATCAGGGTCTTTTCCAGGGAGTCTTCTCTTCTCATGAGGTGGCCAAAGTCTTGGAGCCTCAGCTTCAGGATCTGTCCTTCCAGTGAGCATTCAGGGCTGATTTCCTTAAGAATGCATAGGTTTGATCTTCTTGCAGTCCATGGGACTCTCAAGAGTCTCCTCCAGCACCATAATTCAAAAGCATCAATTCTTTGGCGTTCAGCCTTCTTTATGGTCCAGCTCTCACTTCCATACATACTACTGGGAAAACCATAACTTTAACTATACGGGCCTTTGTTGACAAAGTGATGTCTCTGCTTTTTAAGATGCTTTCTTAACCCAGGTGGTTAAGAAAGCCCAACAGAGACTCCATCTCCTCAGAGTATTGTGGAAGAATGACGGCAATGAACATTTGATGATCTCCTTCTACCGGTCCACAGTAGAAAGTGTCCTTTCATACTGCATCACGGTGTGGTACGCTGGTTTGACATCATCTGCTAGGAAGTGCCTACAGAGAGTGTCGAATACAGCACAAGATATTATGGGCTGTCACGTGAATCTGCTGGATGAAATAGCAGAAGAACGTCACCTCAGGAGAGTGAGGAAAATCCTCAGGGATGATTCACACCCTGGCCGGCACTTTCTTGATCTCCTGCCCTCAGGCAGAAGATATAGAAGCATGATTAGTGGCACCAACAGGGTAAAGAACAGCTTCTATCCGTGGGCTGTTAGGCTGCTGAATGAAAAGATAACAACAGGGCAACTGACTTTCTGGTTTGGTGGGTGGGTGTCAGTAAACGAGGGGAATTAAGACTAAGAGAGCTGAGTGGGGGGTACTCGTGTAATCTCACTGCATACAAGTTGTACAAGTGACAATAAAGTATTTCAATTTCAATAACACCTTCTTCACACAACACAGTTAAACTGTGGAACTCTCTGCCGCAGGAGGGATGGCCACCAACTAGGATAGCCTTAAAAGAGGATTAGATGAATTCATGGAGGAAGAGAGGGCTATGGATGACCACTAGCCAGAATGGCTCTGCTCTGCCCTCCCAGTTTGAGGCAGCAGTGCTTCTGAATCCCAGTTGCTACTGGTTTCCCACAGGCACCTGGCTGACCACTGTGAGAACAGGGCGCCAGACGAGGTGGGCTACTGGCCTGATCCAGCAGGCTCTTCTTATGTTCTTAAGATAGATACATCTCGAAAACCACCTTTGGTGGTTGCAAAATAAGCCTGCGTATCACAAGCACTGATGGCTGTCAGTGGGTTGTGGCTGCTCCCTGCTGGACCCATCTCCCCAGCTCAGCTGAGATGGGGGCTCAGAGGAATTGTTTGGGTGGATGGCATCGTTGTAAACAAAAACCTGCCCTTTTTCCCTTATGGGGTATCCAAGAGCCCATAAAGAGTCCCTATGTAGGTTCCCTATCGGTAGGAGAAAACAACAGAGGCCAGGCAGAGAATATTGAGAAGCAAAGCAGCTAGTAAGCCTGATCTTTATTGATCTGTTGCAACAGGGTCCTCACTTATGCAGGAGGGAGGAGGAACCCAGAACAATGGTGTGCAAACCCTTAAATAGACTTTTGAAGTTGCCGCCCTGTAGATCAAGACCACCCCCAGAAACATCATACATACATCACAGAAAGGGCGGTCTACAACAGAAATCTGAGTGCTTTGTTTACCTCCTGTCTGCCAGGTTACCTGTTTAATGGTCACTTGATTGGATTGCGTGGGGAGCCTGGCCAGTCTTTTGTAATGATAAATACTTAGTTCCTGAGCCAGGTCAGGTTCACACCCTATTCATATCTTAAATGTGCCCTTGTGAGGATTTGTGAGGAAAGAGACATTGGAGAGGTTTCCCACTTTGACCTTGCAGAGAAATAATTGAGGTCAGTTTGGGAATAAAAAATGGTTTCAGGTCGGTCTTCCCGTGCTGATCTATGTACGTGCTTGGTTGGTACATTTATGAACATTTAACATATATCTAAGACCTCTAAATTCCTATCACAGCATGTAGCCAGCAGAGAACACAGAGGCCCCAAATCTGCAGCTGGCTGGCAAGTAGCAACTTTGGTAGGGCCAGCGGCCGTAGGAACACATTTCAGGAACTAAGGTTGCTGTAAAGCCCACGCCACCCGGACACTGGTCTGCCCTCCCCAGCTTCAACATTTGAATACTGGAAGTGTCGAATATGAGAATCAGAGAACACTGTGGAGTTGGAAGAGATACAGTGCAGAATTCAGCGGCCAGGTTCCTCACCAGAGCTAGACAGTCTGAACATATTATAGGGCTGCCATACGCCTGGAATTTCCAGGACGTAGCCGGAATACTAGTCAGAAGCAGTGTCCAGGCAGAAATCGCTGATATGTCCAGGAAAATCCAGACGCAAAGTCTAGATTTGGGTAAATTTGCTTAAATAAGGCTCAAAAACTTTGGGCAAAAGTTTAAAAAAGCTTAACCCCCCACCAAAAGCTCAACATCTCTTTTGAGTCTGGGTTTTCACTTTCTGAAAGATGGCGAACTTAATATTACACCAATCCTGGCCTGACTGCACTGGCTGCCAATCAGTTTCCGGGCCCAATTCAAAGTGCTGGTTTTGACCTATGAAGCCTTAAACGGCTCAGGACCACAATACCTCAAGGACCACCTTGTTCCATATGAACCTACCTGGATCCTGAGATCATCTTCTTTCGTGCAGTGGCTCCCCGCTTGTGGAACGCTCTCTCCAGGGAGGTTCACCTGGCACTTTCATTATACACCTTTAGGCACCAGGCAAAAATGTTCCTCTTTTCCAGGCCTTTGGCTGATTGACATCTCATGCCCTTTTAAAATGTGTTGGGGAGGGGTTGCTTTTGTTTTTATTATATATTTAGTATTTTTATATAGCAATTTTATGTTGTGAATCACCCTGAAACCTGTGGGTATACAGGTGAAACTCAAACAATTAGAATATCGTGGAGAAGTTCATTTATTTCAGTAATTCAACTTAAAAGGTGAGACTAATATATGAGATAGACTCGTGACATGCAAAGCGAGATACGTCAAGCCTTTATTTGTTATAATTGTGATGATTATGGTGTACAGCTGATATTCTATTTTTTCGAGTTTCACCTGCAGGGCAGTAGACAACTGTTGTTGATGATCATCATCATCATCTTGGAAACTAGAAAACCTAGACAGGTAGATGTTCCCTACTTCCTAAGGAAATCCCCTCTTGTTAAAAAAAGATGACATTTTTATACCTATACAAAAGTCAGTGTTAGACTACTCCATGGTATGCTGTGTGGGGCTGCATTTTTACGACATGAAGAATGTGGCTCTCTCGCCAAAGGGACTGGCTGTTAGGAACATAAAGAGAGCCTGCAGGATCAGGCCCATGGCCCACCTAGTCCAGCATCCTGTTCTCCCAGTGGCGGAACAGTGGCCTCTGTGCGAGAGGGCCGGGCGGTTCCTTTGGGTCAGTGGCTCTTCCGGGGGCCAAGTGCAAATCCTCCGCAAGGGGCCTCTCCTTGCAGAGCCAGCAGCAGCCCACCCAAGAGGCCGAGGGAGGGACTGTCTCTTGCGGACTGTGCTCTCCTGCAGGGGGGAAAGGCGATCCCCTCCTTCCTGGTAACATGAGTGCCAGGAAACATCCTTATCAGATCGGCACCCGGTGTGGCTCTCCGCTCCGCATCACCTTGTGACATTCGGATAACACTTTTGGTAATTGATGTCTTAATCGAGCTTGTAATGGGATGCAACTCTGCTCAGCTTCCGCAGGAGGCTTCTAGAATGCTCAATGAAAACCGGAGGCCTTGTTAATTAATTAATTAAGCCTCTGTCCTGTAGTGCAGGGATCACAACTAAAGCATGGGTAGGCAAACTAAGGCCCGGGGGACAGATCCAGCCCAATCGCCTTCTCAGTCCGGCCCACAGATGGTCCGGGAATCAGCGTGTTTTTACACGAGCAGAATGTTTCCTTTTATTTAAAATGCATCTCTGGGTTCTTTGTGGGGCATAGGAATTTGTTCATTTTTCTTTTCTTTTCAAATTATAGTCCAGCCCCCCACAAGGTCTGAGGGAAAGTGGACCGGCCCCCTGCTGAAAAAGACCCCTGCAACTGAAGCATCCATGACAGAAGGGTTATTGCTGTTTGTTTAGTTATTTTTAAGTATTCTAAATTATTATCATTATTTAAATCTGTCTCCCAGCTCTCCTCCAAGGAACTCAAAAGCGGCTTGCCCAGTCCTCCTCCTTCCCATTTTGTACTCACAACAGCCCTGTGAGGTAGGTCAGGCTGAGAGGCAGGGACTGCCCCCCCCCCCGGTCACCCCGTCAGCTTCGTGGGAATCTGAACCCTGGCCTTCCAGGTCCTAGTCTGACACTCTGAGCACTGCCCCACACTGGCACTCTTTATCTTCCCAACGACCCTGTGAGGTAGGAGAGGGAGAGAGAGAGAGAGAGAGAGAGAGAGAGAGAGAGAGAGAGAGAGAGAGAGACTAGCCCAAGGTTCATCAGTGAGTTTGAACCAGGGTTTCCCAAGTCCTTGCTTCACTAGGCTACCTCTGTTAGCAGTGTAGGAAAGAGCTCAGCTTGGATCAAGACGGAATCGAGGTATCAAATATACCTTTGTATGGCAACAGTTTTCGAATTACTGTACAGTGGTACCTTGGCACTCAAACAACTTGGAACCTGAACACTGCAAACCCAGAAGTAAGTGTTCCGGTTTGCAAACCGTTTTGAGTGCCACACTTCCAATTTGAGCGTTACGCTGAGGTTTGTCTGTTTTTGCTATTTATTTTGCGTTTTTGTTTTGCAACTTTTTTTGTTTTGTTTTGTGACTGTGTGGAACCCAGTTCAGCTACTGATTGATTGTGTGACTGCAGTACATTGTTTATTGCTTTCATTTTATGGATCAATGGTCTCGTTAGATAGTAAAATTCATGTTCAATTGCAGTTTTAGGGGTTGTTTTTAAATATCTGGCACGGATTAATCCGTTTTGCATTACTTTCTATGGGAAAGCAGGCCTTGGTTTTGGAACATTTTGGTTTTGGAATGGACCTCTGGAACCGATTAAGTCTGAGAACCAAGGTAGCACTGTATGTCCATTTTTTCTTGTACGGAATAATTCAGCCTGTTTTCAAGACCAGCAAATGAAAAGTCAGGTGCTTTGCCCCAGCATGGCTGTGAGGAAGAGACCGGAAGCATCTATTTCTGCTTTTCAACTAACCAGAAATTCATCTGTCATCCAAATGTGCAAACAGGTTTGTGGCTTGTTCAGAGGCTTAGGCAGGGCCTCAGGGTCCCAGGCCACAGAGAAGTTAGGCTGGCCTCAACTAGAGCCAGGGCTTTTTTGGCTGTGGCTCCGACCTGGTGGAACACTCTGTCACAAGAGACTAGGGCCCTGCGGGACTTGACATCTTTCTGCAGGGCCTGCAAGACAGAGCTGTTCTGCCAGGCCTTTGGCCAAGGCACAGTCTGACCCCCTCCTTCGGCAATCTTCATGGAGCTCTGGCCCAATGGTGGCCAGTGGCTTGAATTTAATTAATTTTATAATGAATGATTTTAGAGTGCTGTTTGTGTTGTACTTTTGTATTGTTTTATTGTTGTTAGCCGCCCTGAGCCCGGCTTCGGCTGGGGAGGGCGGGATATAAATAAAATTTATTATTATTATTATTATTATTATTATTATTATTATTATTATTATATCACAGACAAGGGCTTCATTTTCACAAACGGGTCAGACAGAGCACAGAAGACACATCATATGTGGATTTCTGGAGAGGAAAAATGGCGGGCGCCATGGCAGCGAGCAGCTCCTGAAGCCAGCCAGAGCCAAATGCACTACCAGGCTGGCTCCGGGCTGCTGAGGCTGCCGCTGCCACGTTTCCCGGGGACAGATTTGCAAATCTGGGGACATTCTGGGGACGGAATTGGTCCAGGGACAGATTTGCAAATCCGGGGACTGTCCCCAGGAACCGGGAACGTCTGGTAACCCTAGCTTAAAACCCTCCAAGGAGGTCCACCACCTTCCAAGGGAGCCCACTGCAAACAGGTCACTAGCAACAGGGTGTTGGTTTTTTAATTGCTAGGTTTTTGCACTGGAAGGCCAACTCAAAATTTAAAAGGGACATTTTGATACCAGGGACATTCCGCACTGTGTGAACCCCACCAATTCTCCAAGAAACGCTCAACTGCAAGCTGTATCTTCCCCCACCCCTCCAGGCTGCACAGACAAGGACAGGATCTTTTGCTGTTGTGGTGGTGAACGATTAAACCGAAGTGTTCCCAGTGTTCCCCCTGGCCTGGTCCTGGGGTCTCCCAGTCTGCTCGGCAGTGTCAGGAAGGGCACCGCAGCCCAAAGGACAATTTAATACATGTTTTTATTTGCGTTTTGCAAATGGAAAACCGTACCACAGAGCTATCAAAATTCCTTCTCACAATTCCCCAGGCTTTCGTTTGCGAAAGAAGCAGGCAGCCCAGTCGCTTCCTCTGTCCCCCCCCCCCCACCCTGGAGTTTTAAAGTCTGCTCCATTTCATTGCCCGCCTCCCCAACGGCCCTTTCCTTTGGATATCGTTTCCTCTTCTTTTGCCTTCTGGAAAATGTTTTGCTGGAAATGTCACTAGTGCAGATCCATCATTCTTCAGTCCCAGGACCGGCACCAACAGTCAGGGGTTCCTTGGTGATGACACCGGTCTTGTAGGGGGCCGGACCAAATGACCTTGGGGGCCCAGGTAGGCAATCGTGGGGTGCTCCAAGGACTCCCTTTTACACTTCCAACCTGCTTGTCCACCAGCCTTTGTCAATTTTGCATTTGCTGATTCAGGTATATGCATGGGTGCAAATCTGCTAATTTGTTGTTGTTCTTTAGTCGTTTAGTCGTGTCCGCCTCTTCGTGACCCCATGGACCAGAGCATGCCAGGCACTCCTGTCTTCCACTGCCTCCCGCAGCTTGGTCAGACTCATGCTGGTAGCTTCGACAACACTGTCCAACCATCTCATCCTCTGTCGTCCCCTTCTCCTTGTGCCCTCCATCTTTCCCAACATCAGGGTCTTTTCCAGGGAGTCTTCTCTTCTCATGAGGTGGCCAAAATATTGGAGCCTCAGCTTCACGATCTGTCCTTCCAGTGAGCACTCAGGGCTGATTTCCTTCAGAATGGACAGGTTGGATCTTCTTGCAGTCCATGGGACTCTCAAGAGTCTCCTCCAGCACCAGAATTCAAAAGCATCAATTCTTCGGCGATCAGCCTTCTTGATGGTCCAGCTCTCACTTCCATACATCACTACTGGGAAAACCATAGCTTTAACTATACAGACCTTTGTTGGCAAGGTGATGTCTCTGCTATTTAAGATGCTGTCTAGGTTTGTCATTGCTTTTCTCCCAAGAAGCAGGCATCTTTTAATTTTGTGACTGCTGTCACCATCTGCAGTGATCATGGAGCCCAAGAAAGTAAAATCTGCTAATAACTGCCTCTAAAATTTAGGCAGAACTGCAGTACGTCTCGCCATGGCAAGGAAAGCTGTGACCAGGTGACCTGCTCAGTTTCCTGCCTATTGCTGATGGGCACCTTCAAGGGGCCTCCCTAAACAGAGGGTGTCTTTGGCAGAGGCAGTGGCATAGCGTGGGTTGCTATCGCCCGGGGCCACGTGGATGGGGAGTGGGAGGGAGAGAAACGGATGGAGTATGCATACTCATTAAGCTGCCTAATGGCATCTGCATCACCCAGGAGATCGCAATCATTCCATTGTCTGGAGAGGTCACTTCCTGGTTCACTGGAGAAGACGTTTTTCAAAAAGAGCCCAGGCACGGAAGCGCACAGCTGTATTGAAGCAACACTGGATGATGAATTTTTGCACCCGGGGCACCATCCCTGAAGTGTTAGGTGGGTTCCCACAAGGCAAGACGTAGTGATAACAGCAAGAACCTTCAGTGAACTACATAGCTGGGAAACAGGGGCAAAGCAACTGCTTATATTCCTGAAAGCCTGGGCCAGTCCCACTCCCAACGTGATTGGCTGTCTAAACTTCCAAGTTGCGAATCACAACTCAGAGTTCAAGAGCCAATGGCAGAGGCCCAAATCCTGATTCTGTGATTCGACATCGTGTATCAAAACAGGACACAGGAGCTCAGAATCGTTAGTTCCTTAGACTAAGGAAGAGAGGGACACTCTGGTATCAAATCAGAAACTGGTACTGCTTCTGCAAATCCAGGACGGTCCCTGGAAAACGTTTTTATATGCAATGACGGCAGCAAGAATATTATTGGCACAAAAATGGAAGCAAGAAGAATTACCGACGAAAGAAGAATGGTGGATGAAATTGATGGACTATGCAGAACTGGATAAATTAACAGGAAGGATTCGAAACCTGCGGGACCAGAGATTCTTAGAAGACTGGAGTAAATATACGAACTATTTGAAAAGCAATTGTAATGAACAGAATACGCTAGTAGGACTGCAAGAAGATCTGTAAGGAGGACTATCTGAAATATTGCAAGAAAGACTATGAGGAGAATTATTAGTTAATGATAATTAAGAGTGATAGAGAAATTAAGAAATGCAGAATAAGTGATAAAGAACAAAAAATCATCAGAGGTGTCAACAGAAGTCTAAAACATTGTAGAAGATAAGAAGTTATGTTGTATGATTGTTGGAAATGATATGTTTTAAAAACCAATAAAAATGTAAATATATATAAGAAAAGGAAAACGGGGACGCTTGGAGGGTCTGGTCAATCCTGTACCTTTTGCCAATGCAGCCACCCGGTAGAAGGAAGGCAGCAGAAGGGATCTCACAATCACACTGCTTTCGAAACCAAAAAATGCTCAGGATTTGGGGGCACTCCGTGGCCGCACCTGTCCAGAATGAGCCAAGAGGGCTCCCACATACAAAAAGTGCGCCCGCGGTTCCACAAATGCGAGTTCCGGCAAGCTGCCTGCAGCACTGGAACGAGGCTTCAATCCTCATTAAAAACTCATCATCAGATTCTCAGCTGGCCTGCTTCATTTTGTTTCAACATCCCTTCAGAACAAAACCCTGCTTTTCCCATTCAAAGCGCTCCGCCTTTCTGCAAATTTCACATTCCCTGGGAAGTTGGCATCCGAGGCGCTGCCGCAATAGATTTTATACACACACACATATATATGCCTGTGTAAGCAGGGCCCATAGAATAGCATGTATTTATACTTCAAAACAGCTTGTTTGTATAATTGCCCATTTCCTTCCCCCACCCCCTTTTATTACAATGGCTAATTAGTCGGTTTCTTGCTTGGTACCCTGTAAACAAAAAACTGTTTTTGTCGCCAATTTGCAAAGCACTTTTGCAGAAGCCTCCAGAACACTCAGGCCTGTTTGATGCATTTTGACATTAATTTGATAATAGCGGCTTAGCAAGAAACCCGGTCTCCATGCCTATAAATGCAGTGCTTTCAGCACTTCCTTTTATCTGCACTGTGAAATAACGCGACACCCCCCCACACCCCGCCCCACAGTAATAACAAGCACCCAGGTCCTTTTTTCATAAATGCCCTGCATGTCCTCTTTTCAAAACATTTGTTCAGCAGGTGGGGTTTTTTTTTGTTTTGTTCTGTTTTTAAAGGATTTTTTTAAGCATAGCTTTTCCTTATTTATTTTATCTGACAGTAAAAAGCCATTCAACAGTGGGAATGGTCTCCCTCAGGAGGTGATGGACTCTCCTTCGTTTTAAGCAGAGGTTGGATGGCCATCTGTCAAGGAAGATCTAGTTGAGATTCCTGCGTTGCAGGGGGTTGGACTAGAGTACCCCAGGGGGTAACAACTTCTTCTTCTTCTTCTTCTTTGGTGATCCCTCGTAGCCGAGTATGATCGTCTTCCATAAACACGGGTTTTAACAATGAGTCCGTAAGTGACCGTGGAGGCCAATTCTGGATCCACACGTCCTTCCACAGTGGAGACATAGGTTTCTGGGCGGGAGTTGATCACGGTGTGGATGTGCCAAGCGTGCCTTCCTCTTAGCATGTTTCTCCCTTGCGTCCTGAGTTCGAGTGTCTTCAAAGTCCATGACGCCTTTGGTAAAGGCTGTTCTCCAACTGGAGCGCTCGCAGGCCAGTGTTTCCCAATTGTTGGTGTTTATACTACATTTTTTTAAAAATTGTCTTGAGACAGTCTTTAAGCCTCTTTTGTTGACCACCAGCATTACACTTTTCATTTTTAAGTTTAGGAATAGAGTAGTTGCTTTGGAAGATGATCATCTGGCATCTGCACAACATGACCAGTCCAACAAAGTTGACATTGACGAATAATTGCTTCAACACTGGTGAACTTTGCTTCTTCCATTACACTGGCATTAGTTCGCCTATCTTCCCAAGTGATGTGTAAAATTTTTTGGAGACACCGTTGCTGGAATCTTTCAAGGAGTTGGAGATGGCGTTTTTAAGTGGTCCATGTTTCACCATCAGACAGTAAGGTTGGTAGTACAATAGCTTTGTAAGCAAGCATTTTGGTTTCCCTGTGAATGTCCCGGTCCTCAAACACTCTGCACTTCAATCTGGAGAAAGCCGCACTTGCAGAGCTCAGGCGATGCTGGATTTCAGCATAAGTGTCGGCCCTTGTGGAAAGATAACTGCCCAGTTAGGAGAAGTGATCGACATTTTCCAACGTTACACCATTGAGTTGGATTTGTGGTGCTGCAGAGGGGTTATTTTGTACTTGTTGGTGCAGCACTTTGGTTTTTTTGGATGTTGAGTGACAGGCCAAGCTTTTTGTAAGCTTCTGCAAAGATATTTAGGATGGTTTGGAGGTCATCCTCTGAGCATGCACACACTACGCTATGGTTTTATGAAGGTGTGAAGGCAATGTTAAGGGACAATGGGAATGACGGAGATACTTTGAAGCTTGCATAGATTTGCTCAAAGATGAGTGATGAGCGAGCGATAACAGGATACGAGTGCCCATGCTCTTTGCCCATGCATCTCCTGGTCCAACCTCCTCCATTTTCTCCCAAATATTTCATCATTAAACCATCTACCAGCTCCCTCTCCTTTGCTCACACAAGCAGTAAATGTCAATTCGATGACATTTAACTTTTAAGTCATTTTGGTTTTTAAACAAAGATATTATTCCAAAGTTGCCACGCAGGCCTAGAACCATGTTCCGCTGGGTAACAAATTGAACTATGCCAGGTTAGTTGAAAAGGAGGGGTTGCTTGTTTTGTTCGACTCTCAGACCCAGCTTGTCACTTTGACCATGGATATTAAGTCCCAGAGTGGTAAGATCTAGATCTCAAACAGGTCTGAACCATCTTCATTTATCTACACCAGCGAGACTTGAATGGGGGGCACGTTCTGCGTCACACAGCAATTGCTGGAATGCTTGGGTGAGTTTGAAATGAGTTTCTGAGTTAATGATTTTTGCCATATCCTACATTTCCAACATGGGCTGCCATATGTCCAGATTTCCGCCCGGACGCTGTTCACGAGGATCGAATAGTGGCTTTGTCAAGGAAATTCCGGACACAAGGCAACCCTACACAGGAGTAGGCCTTGGAGATGGAGGTTAATTGGGAGGAGGAGGAGAATTTATTTATACCCTGCCCATCTGGCTGGGTTTCCCCAGCCACTTTGGGTGGCTTCCTGAAAAATATTAAAATACAATAGCCCTTCAGATATTAAAAGCTTCCCTAAACAGGGCTGCCTTCAGATGTCTCCAAAAAGTCTGGTAGTTGTTGATTTCCTTGACATCTGATGGGAGGGTGTTCCACAGGGCGGGCACCACCACCGAGAAGGCCCTCTGCCTGGTTCCCTGTAACTTGGCTTCTCACAGGGAGGGAACCAGGCAGAAGGCCCTTGGAGCTAGACCTCAGTGTCCGGGTAGAACGATGACGGTGGAGACGCTCCTTCAGGTATACAGGACCAAGGCCGTTTAGGGCTTTAAAGGTCAGCACCAACACTTTGAATTGTGCTCAGAAACTTCCAGGGAGCCAATGTAGGTTTTTCAGGACTGGTGTTATGTGGTCTCGGCAGCTGCTCCCAGTCACCAGTCTAGCTGCCGCATTCTGGATTAGTTGTAGTTTCCGGGTCACCCTCAAAGGTAGCCCCACATAGAGCATGTGGCAGTAGTCCAAGTGGGAGATAACCAGAGCATGCACCACTCTGGCGAAGGAAGAAGGGAGCAGAGGAGGGCAGACCCTCTGCTGGTTGTATATGCTATAATTTGCAGCCAGGGCTGAAGCTTGCAAGCTGCCTGCACAGTGTTCCATACATATATAACAAATTTTAGCTACTAAAAAGTGAAAGGGAGGAAAGGAAGCCCTCCCTGCGCAGACCAGCTATCCCTTTCACTACTTTTGTAAAAATCCACTGTTTTTATCAAATACTCCCATTTATGAGCATTATGGCTTACAAATTTAATAAAATTGCTTCCTACACACTCACACACAGTTTTTAAATCTCTCACAGCAGTTTTTAAAGTTTTCACAAGGAAATTTTTTTTTTTAAAGGACACATTTATCCCACAGCCGCGGGCAAGAACTGAGCGCAGCTTTTACTTCAAAGGGAGCACATGGGGTGGAGAACTTCACAAATACATAAAGAAAGCAAAAAAAAAACCCCAAACCCCAATGTCCTAATGGTGTTTTTTTCCCCTCTATGTTCCTTAATTGTCAAATGGCTAATTAGCAATGCCCAATTTAACATTCTCAGTGTGTAGAGATGGGAGTTCAGGAGCCCCCCCTTCCCCTCCCTTTTTAAGGCAAAAAAAAGGGGATTAACTAAAATAAATAATTTAAGACAAAGGCATGCCGGCTTCTGCAGAATTAGCATAAAAACGCTACACTCGTGAGCATTTTGAAAGCTAAAAGAGAAAAGCGGGAGGAGGGAGGACGCACAGCAATTAAACTGAAATCCCTCTGCCTGCCTTCAGATCTAGCCATACGGAATATTTTCATGGGGCTTAAATGTGACTTTGGAAGGAGACGCACTGCAAATCTTTCTCTCTCTCTTTGGTTAGGGAACATCAGAAGCAAACGCGGACACCTCTGCTCTATCTCTTCAAGGCCGGCTCTGCTGTTAGGCAGGAGGAGGAAGCTGGCTCAGCCAGCTAAATACTGGAGATTCTTTCCTTTAAAATATAAAGTGATATTGAAAATGACGAGGATAGTAATAAATTCATGGGAAACAAATGGGCATCTAAACATTTTGTTTCGGCAACCATAACCTTGGTTTAAGGTGCCTTTTGGTGGTTAGCTGAGAGATTTGAGTTTCTACCCCTGGGTCAAGGTTGCTGGGGAAAAATACCCATCCCTAACCCTCTTTTTTGGGATGTGGGTGGCGCTGTGGGTTAAACCACAGAGGCTAGGGCTTGCTGATCAGAAGGTCAGTGGTTCGAATCCCTGCGACAGGGTGAGCTCCCATTGCTCGGTCCCAGCTCCTGCCAACCTAGCAGTTCGAAAGCACGTCAAAGTGCAAGTAGATAAATAGGTACCACTTCGGCGGGAAGGTAAACGGCATTTCCGTGCGGTGCTCGGGTTCACCAGAAGCGGCTTAGTCCTGCTGGCCACATGACCCGGAAGCTGTACGCCGGCTCCCTCGGCCAATAAAGCGAGATGAGGGCCGCAACCCCAGAGTTGGCCACAACTGGACCTAATGGTCAGGGGGGTCCCTTTACCTTTTTAACCCTCTTTTAGCTCAAACGGCAAATGTCGGGGTCTCCCCTTATTGCCAGACGACCAGCCTATCTTACCCCACCCCCCGCTACTAACCAGCGACAGCGGCGAGGACTTTGCTTGTCCTTTTAGAAACCCTTATTAGTTTGAGCCATGGGGGTCGCTGCTTGAAAGGAGGGCAAGGAAACCTTCGGAAGAGAGCTAGTTGCTTTGCTAAAAAGAGGAGGGTGAAGCAGGATGGAAAACGTGCTAGGGAATAGGCTGCCTGCGGAATTCGCAGGCAAAATGGTTTTCATTAGCTTTATGGGCACCTGCCTCTCCCCTCCCCCCCCCCAATGTCTGCCTCTGGCCCTCTCTGCCCCCTAAAAAATTGAAGAGGGCCCAAGGCAGACTCCCTCGGCTATTAATCACAGCCCCTTCTCCCGCATCCTATCCGGTTTCTATGGAAATGAGGCTTTTGCCGGAGAGCCGGTGGGGTGCGCCTACGGCATCCAATTGAGCATCTTGTGGACCTCGCGATGGAGGGCAGCTTCCCCAGGAGGCGCCAAGAATATTGCTCCTTTGACAGGCTTCAGGGAGGGGTGGAAAGGTGTCGGCGGGCAGCGGCCCCGAGCTGTGGAGGGGAGCGATGAATATGGATCGGTGAGGGTTGGCAAGGCGAACCTCTGCCCTCCCTCCAGAGCTCAGCACCAGTGAGCCCACAACCTTTATGACAAGACCTCCTCAGGGCCGAGAAGAGCCCTGGAAACTGGCCAGAGACAGGAGGGGGGCCAGTGGCTCTGAAGCAGAGGCAAGGCTACTGGTCACTGTCCCGGTCATGGCTGCAGTGCTTCTGAGTAGCAGGCACTGGGAACCACAGAAGGGGGAAAGGGCTCTTGCGCACGAATCCTTCTTGCGAGTTTCCCATCATGGGCATCTGGCTGGACATCTATGAGAACAGGATCCTGGGCTGCTGGCTTGATCCAGAGGGATCCAGTGAGGAGATTCGGATTAAACATCAGGAAGAACTTTGGGTTAGTGTCATATCTTAGATCTCAAACGCTTTGGCTCCCGAACAAATCGGCTCCCAAACGATCATAACCCGGAAGTGGCTGTTCCGGTTTCCGGAAGCCGAACGTCCAGCGCGCCTTCCGATTGGCTGCAGGAGCTTCCCGCAGCCAATCAGAAGTCACACTTTGGTTTCCGAACATTTTGGAAGTTGAACGGACTTCTGGAACGGATTATTATTATCTGGGGCGAGAGGGTCACTGGTCCTCCATTCCACCTCTGGAAGGCTACGGCCTCCCACCCAAACGACCTGGAACATCCTCAGGGACCTCATGGAAACAGCTCCTTCCTGCTCGCAGGTCCTGTGATAAGGCTGTTCTGGTCACCCTGGGTTTGCTCCTGGTGGGCTGGGCTGGGCTGGGGGTTCAGGCCTTTAAAACTGCCAGAAGCAGTGAAGAGCTCCCTGGCTTTGTGTAGAAGGGATCAGGCCCTGGGTGGAGCAAGGCGGTCGTGGGCCTGACCTCACTGGGGCCAGGCCTCTCTTGCAAGGGCTGGTCACTCCACACGCAAGAACGCCGCTTAGAGATTTCAGACACTGCGTGGTCCAGAAACCCTTTCAAACAAACCGAACAGGCAAAAGGTAGCCTGGGGCTGCCCCGTGCTCTGGGGTTGGATGTTCAAAGGGATTGTGGGAGAGGTGGAGGGAGAATTCAATGAGAATGCACTCAACGCTCATTAGACTGGGGGGGGGGTTGGGGGGAGACTCTTAGGTCCCCACCCCTGAGCCATTCCTTTCTCTTCCAAAAGGTGATGCTAAAAGCAGTTCCATGTATTAAATATGAACTCATTCAAGCCGTCCGCAGGGAGCATGTGCAGCCGCTGAGCGTCAGCAGATGAAGGGGAGGAGGTCACAGAATTGTAAAGTTGAGCGGGGACCCCAGGGGACATCTAGTCCAGCCCCCTGCAATGCAGGAGTTGCAACAAATGAGTCTCTGACAGATGGCCACCCAGCCTCTGCATTTTTGTTGTTGTTGTTTAGTCGTTTAGTTGTGTCCAACTCTTCGTGACCCCATGGACCAGAGCACACCAGGCACTCCTGTCCTCCACTACCTCCCGCAGTTTGGTCAAACTCATGCTGGTAACCTCGAAAACACTATCCAACCATCTCGTCCTCTGTCGCCCCCTTCTCCTTGTGCCCTCCATCTTTCCCAGCATCAGTGTCTTCTCCAGGGAGTCTTCTCTTCTCATGAGGTGGCCAAAGTACTGGAGCCTCAGCTTCACGATCTGTCCTTCCAGTGAGCACTCAGGGCTGATTTCCTTAAGAATGGATGCGTTTGATCTTCTTGCAGTCCATGGGACTCTCAAGTCTCCTCCAGCACCAGAATTCAAAAGAATCAATTCTTCGGCGATCAGCCTTCTTTATGGTCCAGATCTCACTTCCATACCTCACTACTGGGAAAACCATGGCTTTAACTATACGGACCTTTGTTGGCAAAGCCTCTGCATAGAAACCTCCAGAGTTGCTCTGGGCTGAAATGAAACCTGGAACGCAAGGAGAGAGAGGGTCCAGGGACACACCTCCCTGCCTCTCTGCCTGGCACCCCATCAAACATATGGAGCTCCGTTTAACAGCCCTTTGCCCACCCCCACCCCCGTCAGTTGGGGACCATTAAGGTGGGTTTCTTTTCCCAACATAAACGCTGCCGAATATAAATTGTAATTAACACCAATGCCAAAATGGCACTTAGAGGGAAAATAAGCACATTATTAACATCTGCTGCATCCTGCCTGCAGCGGCAGTGGCGGCAGCAGCAACAACTCAAATCCGGCTTCGCGTTAGGAGGATTTGTGGCTGGGACTTGGGTTGCGGAGCCAGAGAGCAGTGTGGCGTAATGGCCAGAGCTTCGGACTCAGGCCTGGGAGGAGACCAGGGTTCGAATCCCCACTTAACCGCAGAGAAACCTTTCTTCCCTGCATAGGGCTGCAGTTCCAGATTCCACCCGCCGTGAAGGGGGACTGGTGATTAAACCGCTCTGGGAATTGTAGCTCTGGGAGAGGCAGAGGCAGCGGCGGCTCGTAACCACTGGCAGCGCCCTTAACAAGCGACAGCTTCTCTGCAGGAAGGCTTGGCTCTTCAATGCGGTATCACAGGGTTCTCGCTGTATAGGGCGGATGTGGCCTTTGTAGCTCCTCAGCACCAGGGGACAGCAAAGATCTGCCCCAGTCCTCAGAGAAGGATGCAAACGAGAATCTAGGCAAAGCCGTTGGGCTTCTCTCCCCACCTTTCCATCGTTCCGGGGTGCGGAGTCTCTGCTTTGCCTGCAGAGGATTCCTGGTTCAATCCCTGGAAGCAGCTCCAGCTAAAGAGAGGTGGAGGGGTAGGTCCTAGAGAATCGTAGAGTTGGGAGGGAACCCCAGAGGTCTTCTATTCCAACCCCCTGCAATGCAGGAATCACAGCTGAAGCATCCCTGACAGATGCCCCCCCCAACCTTTCTTTAACAGCCTCCAATGAATTTAATGATATTTGGAATGTATTTGTCTACACCATAGTGATACATGGATTAGCATACGCTTGAGGGAGACAAGTTTATCCATCTACTTACATACTATATAGTTTTGTAGCCTTAATTACATTTTATGATTATTTTGTTATTGCTGTTTCCCTCTGCTTTTTAAACTGTTTTTTAATGTATTCTCCTCACCCTCTTTTTCTAATTCTTTTCTTCCTCCCAATTCATTTAAACTTACTATAATAATCTCAGTAAAATTCTAAATATAAAAAAGAAAAGCCCACCACCTTCTGAAGGGGTCCGTTCCACTGTCGAACAGCTCTTAACGGTCAGAAATTTCTTCCTGATGTTGAGTCGGAATCTCCTTCCTTGTAACGGGAAGCCCTGGGTTCGGGTCCCACCCTCCAGAGCAGGAGAAAACGAGCTTGCTCCCTCTTCCGAATGGCAACTTTTTAAATATTTGAAGATGGCTCTCACACCACCTCTTGGTCCCCTCTTCTCCAGGCTAAACATACCGTGGAGACCCAGTGCCAGGGGAGAGGAGATTGGTTTAGGCTGGCTGAGGGAAGTTGCAGTCAAAAACCTTTGAAGCTGGACAAAAGAGAGAGAGAGTCTGATCTGATAGTAGGCAGTTTTTTTGTCATCATCCCCCCCTGCACACACAAAAAGAGCATACTAAGATAGCAAAGGTGAGTACAGAAGTGTTTATATGCCATATTTGACAGGTAAATCCACTGTTGATCCAATTAACACAGATACCAGCATCACATTGGAACAGACACATTGCTACGGATACTCAAGCTGGCCCACGACTTCAAGCGAAGAGCAGCAGAAGCTGAGAAACAGCAACTGAGGGAGACGGGGGCTTCTTCTACGCCCTCCATCCATGCCCCCCCCCCATTGCAAACAATGCAGCGTTGCTTCCAGAACACCTAAATCTGCACCCAGGAGAAGCTGCAGCATCGCCGCTGTCGTCCCCCTACGTGGAAAGCGAAGGGCCTTTAAATAAAGGAGTGGGGAACCCTCTGGGCCCCCCTCCAAGATGTTTGTGGCCTTGCAGCTCCCATCGCCCCCCGACCAATGCAACCAAGCTGGCTCTCAGGGAGCTGGGGGTCCCAGCGACGTCTGGAGGGGGCACCGGGCTCCCCACTCGTGTTTTAAGAGAATGCAAAAATGGGAGTAGGAAGGGCCCTGCGGTACGATGGAGGGAAGGACCAGGACCAGGTTACCCCCATGGCAAAACAGTTGCAGCCCCCCCCCCAGAAGAGGGCCTTGGCAAAGGAGCATTTTGGCACGGTTTCGATAAAATTGTGTCAGTCCAAGCTAGCACCTCCAGCAGAAGTAGACTGATAAAGGCAAAACCTGCTTTCAAAAAAGCTGTTAGGAAGGGTTGGTTATTTGGGAAGCTGTAAAGAGAGGGGTGTGTGTGTGTGTGTGTGTGTGTGTGTGTGTGTGTGTGTGTGTTTATGCTCACAACGGCAATTTGGGATTGGAGCTCAATGCCAGCCACTGCTTACAAGGTGTGCTTGCTTTTCTTTAGAGCCATAAATGGCTACAAGGTTGTAAAAGCTAAAGGACACAAGACTTTGTGCTGTGGGCATTTCAGAGCAGCTCCCAGCTCAATGAGGGTGACCTGTGCAGTGACCCGGGAGTGTTCCTGCACAGCACCCGTTCATTTCATTGGGGCTTGTGCAAGAGAACTTCCTGGCACTTGGCAGCCATGCTTGAGATGGAACAGTGAGCTGGAGAGGGGAAGCAGGAGACTTCCACCAGAAGACATGGAAATCCTGTAAATTTTGTGTGGGATATTTTTATTTAGATGTATATGAAACTTGGAGGATACTCTGGCCTGGCAACTGGCTGCACCCCAGCAGGCAAGCATAGAAACATCCCAGGTGTCTCTGGCTAAAAAGATGGAAACTGGAATTGTATCCAGCACAGCAGGTCCTAGCGGCACAAACTATCCCCCCTCAAGATAAGATAAGAGGGCAGGATCAGCTGTATGACAGATGCACACCAACACACCCCCCCCAATAAATAAAAGCTCAGGCACGTCCACTCTCTGCGTCAACCTACAAAGTCCCTTAAGACATTCGAGTGAAGACCCCCCCCCCCCAAAAAGCACAAGAGTCAACCGTCTCCAAGAATAAGTAACGGGAGGAGGAAGAAAAGGGAGCACATTCTTTCAAGTTAAATTCCTCTCCCCTTTAACTACATTTAAAGCTGCATGAGAATTCATGTATTAAATAGCAAGGAATCACCAGCTCATTGTGGCCCAGCCTGAGTCCCTCAGGTGCGAGGCGGGCTGTTAATTAAAACCAATAAATATTAAGATTTTTCTTCGGGGGCAAATTTTGCCCAAACGGGATACGCAAGGCCTGCCTGGCACCCTGGCAAGCTTGCCCTCGAAGCGGCATCTGAGTTGCTGAACACTGGAATAGGGTGGCCCCGCGAGGCTCAAGGGCCGGACCGCCTGGCAAAGGAGAAGCAGCAGCTGTTTTGTGCTCATGCCGAGCCTCCCACTCCGCTGCGCCGACGCCGCCATCACCCCCACAGGTTGGGCGGCTCCTCGGCCACCCGGCTTTTGAACAAGGTGATTTCGTCCAAGTGCATCATGGGAACGTCCCGGATGACCTCCGTCAAGTCCTCGTGCAGGAGAGGGAAAATGACAACGTTCAAGGCGGGTCGGCTGGCCTGAAAGCTAAATCAGACACAGAAGAGGTTAGGGGGTCAGGGCGGAAGGAAGGGGAGCTGGGGTGGGGGTCAGAGTCCACAGCACGGGAGAGCAGCCGCCTTACGTGATGTGGGGTCCCCAAAGCTCCCCAAAGCCGCCCCATCTCCCTTCCTTAGCCAGAAAGGAATCCCTTTCCCTTGCAAATCCACACCGTGACCAACTCCTGCCCAGAAACCAATGTCCCCACTGTGGAAGGACGTGTGGGTCCAGAATTGGCCTCCACAGTCACTTACGGACTCATTGTTCAAACGGTGTTTATGGAAGACAATCTTACTCAGCTACGAGGGATCACCAAAGAAGAAAAGACTTTCCCTTGCTTTCCAGAAGAGCGTTGGTCTTTCATGCTAAGAAATCATCCCCTGGGTACAGTGGTACCTCGGGTTACAGACGCTTCAGGTTACAGACTCCGCTAACCCAGAAATAGTACCTCAGGTTAAGAACTTTGCTTCAGGATGAGAACAGAAATCGGGCTCTGGCATTGCAGCAGCAGCAGGAGGCCCCATTAGCTAAAGTGGTGCTTCAGGTTAAGAACAGTTTCAGGTTAAGAACAGACCTCCGGAACGACTTAAGTTCTTAACCCGAGGTACCACTGTATTTATTTCAGAGTTTGTCCATCAAGTCCAAAGAATCTTGCTTCCGATTAAACCTGCCTAGGATTTGGAATTCCGATCCGAGACAGGCATAGTGGAAACAGAAGCAGGGCGGGTCTAAGTGAAAGCACTGACAGTGCCCATCCTGGAACCCTTGACAAAATCACCCCGGAGGGAATAGAGGGACCCTCAACATGTAAGAAGCGCTTCCAATATGCTAGGCAGACTTCTCAGCTTTTGTAACAGGGACAAGGAACCTGTAACCTACCAGCTCCAAATTCCCACCCAGCTCAGAGGTCGGGGATGGTAACAGCTGGAGTCCAGCAACATCTGGAGGGCCACAGGTTCCCCAACCCCCTCCTAGAACCTGTGAAATAAGAAGTGGCTTCTCAGAAGAGTCCTCCCTGTGGCTTTATTGCAAGAGCCGCGGTTCCAAGTGCGGCTACAGTCGGGCCCATATACAGTGGTACCTCGGGTTAAGTACTTAATTCGTTCCGGAGGTCCGTTCTTAACCTGAAACTGTCCTTAACCTGAAGCACCACTTCAGCTAATGGGGCCTCCTGCTGCTGCCGTGCCGCTGGAGCACCATTTCTGTTCTCATCCTGAAGCAAAGTTCTTAAGCTGAAGCACTATTTCTGGGTTAGTGGAGTCTGTAACCTAAAGCGTATGTAACCTGAAGCATATGTAACCCGAGGTACCACTGTACAGAGAATACTTCCACTCCTAAGCACAGAAAGTTAGGGGTCAAACCAGATGCTCTACCTCTCAGTCTATGCCTCTCTGCTTGGATCCTGGCCTCGGCTTGTGGCCCCCGCCCCCCCCCGACACTTCATTCACTGCCCCTCAACTCTGGCTCACTTCCACAGCTCTAATACCTCCTGTCCTTGATTTTCTGCCACGCCGCTAATTTTGCTGCATTGGAAAAAGGGGGGAAAAGTAGACCACTATAAATCTCCCCTCCCCTGGACTTTGGAAGTGGAATTAATGCACGGAGAGAAAGGACTGCGCCAGCAGGGCTGTAATTGCAGAGAAAAGGGCTGCTGCAGCTAAGCCCCGTACACAATGTTTACCAAAAGGGGTGGAGGGAGAAATCATTTAAAGCTGGCTTAGGCAGAAAGCCCTATATGATGATAGCCACATAGGGAGGCAATAGGACACACAGCAGGAGGGAAAAGATAAGGCATGCTGGGAAACCGGGGAGGGAGGGAGCCCACGCACGCACAGAGCAAGTTAAAATATTTGGCATTGATTGCCGGAGGGGAGAAGCGCAGGTCATGGCTGTCTCCACGCGGGAAGGGAAGGAAGCGGGGACAACCGGAGCCTTAAGCAGAGGCCACGGAATCAATTGAGGGGGCCCAGGACCCTTTTGCCCTTGCCCAGGGTTTGATCCTTGAACACTGCACTTTTCAAACCCCGGGAGAGCTGGCTGCACATTCCTTCTCCCCCCAAAATCAATCCTGTGTGCAGCTCTGCAAAAGGGGGGCTCTCGGGGAACGCAGCAGAAAGGGGAAACTGCCTGCTCAGAAAAGAGGCACGTTCAGAGGAGCTGCTCATGCAGGGACACGGCGGGCAGCCTCCTCCTCTGAGAGCAGATCACTCCGCTGCAACAGGAGCCATCAAAAGGTCGGGTTGTGGGGGAGATGACGTTTTCCACCCCCAGTTTGCAGGCAACTGGGAGGCACGGCTGCCCCTTGGCTCAAAAAAAAGGTGAGCCCCCAGAGGTGTGGAGGTGGATGTTTGACCACAGGGTCGCAAGTGAAGGATGTCCACACCTTAACTGGAAATACTGCTGCCCATACTGGTCCTTGCCCTGTTATGTGGGGAGCTGTCCTTGCCCCCCCCCCCAGCCACCGATGGGATGGTCGCAGGCAGTTCTGCTCAACGGTCTCCAGATAAGGTACGCTCGACACTCTTTAAATTCCATGCCCACCTTAACGCAAGGCAAGGAGGTGGTTTATTTCTACTCTGTCGCGGCGCCTGGCAGGGTGTGGAATGAGGACTCTCTCAAATCCGACTCGGTGACTGCAAGGACAGAACCCAGCTGTGCCGTTACTCGGGATTAATGCACACAGAATAACAATGGCCAAAAGACACCATAAACTTGCTGGGAAATACAGAGATGACAGGAGCCAGGAAACGCCAGCACCCAAGGCCTGGTCCTTCTTTCAGAGCATGCTTTCAAGGGTGGCTTCCGATTCATTTTCACCCTTGTTCTTTTACTTATATGCATAATCGCTCTCAAAGCAGCTCACGGGAAGAGGAAAGGACAAAAATCAATATAGAGACAGAACAGAAACAGAGGCGTAGAATTGCAGAGTTGGAAGAGAACCCAGAGGTTCTCTAGTCCAGCCCCCCGCAATGCAGGAATCACAGCAAAAGAATCCTTGACAGATGGCCACATACATTGATAAATATGCCAGATTCATTAAACACATTCAACAAACTCATGCTTATGAGTATCAGGGGGAAGGTTCTTTGTACCAAAATGTCTGCTGCATACAGACATGTAGCACGTCAAGGACAAAACTTCTAGCCCGGCCTTCTCCCTTAATACAGTAGTTTTCTATACGCAGGGACTATTTGTCTTTACTGGGTAAGCAGGAGAACGTGATCATATCACCTCCAGCAAGTACAAGCCCTAAAACTGAAAGTATGTCCTAATCAAGACTTGCAAATATGTCCACAAAAGTACTCAGCTTTGGTTGGCACCCGTCTGTCTTGAGAGACAATGGAGCGCACCTCTGGAGGTGAAGTTAAACAGCTGTGTTTGCAGCACCCACAAAGTGGCCTCCTTGGGGCGCAAGCCTGGCCCGTCTGTCTGGAGGTCCTGAGCTGCCCAGACGACAAGAGGGCCCCCCCAGCCTCCAAAGGAAAGCACAGCCATTTGTTTAGCACCAGCTTGGAGTTGTCAGAGGGAGGCATACAAAATGCCATCCAACTGCCTTAGGGACTCCATATTTCTGTAGGGCTTACTCCTTAGCCTTTTCTTCTCCCAAATATGTCCTGCAAGGCAGTGGAGGTTTAGGATCAGTTTTCTTTCTCCTAGTTGGGCTACCTTCCCACGTGGACAAGCACCATCTTGCCAGGCAGGGAGTATTTTTCAAACCTTACTGTCTGCTTGTGAAACGTGGACCACTTATAAACGCCATCTTCAACTCCGTGAAAGATTCCATCAACGGTGTCTGCGAAAAATTTTACACATCACTGGGGAAGGCAGGCGAACTAATGCCAGTGTACTGGAAGAAGCAAAGATCACCCGTGTCGAAGCAATGATTCTTCGACATCAACTTCATTGGACTGGTCCTGTTGTGTGGATGCCTGATGATCATCTTCCTAATCAACTACTCTATTCCCAACTTAAAAATGAAAAGTGTAATGCTGGTGGTCAACATGAGGTTTAAAGGCTGTCTCAAGGCAAATCTTTAAAAATGTAGTATAAACACCGACAACTGGGAAACACTGGCCTGGGAGCGCTCCAGTTGGAGAACAGCCTTTACCAAAGGTGTCCTGGGCTTTGAAGACACTCAAACTCAGGACGCAAGGAAGAAACACGCTAAAAGGAAGGGACGCTTGGCAAATCCACACCATGATCAACTCCCGCCCAGAAACCAATGTCCCCACTGTGGAAGGGCGTGTGGGTCCAGAATTGGCCTCCACAGTCACTTACAGACGCACTGTTAAGACTGTGTTCATGGAAAACAATCTTACTCAGCTATGCGGGATCGCCAAAGAGAGAGAAGGTTTTCCAAACCTACCTGGAGATGCCGGGGATCAAACAGGTCCCGGGCACAAGAGCAACTCTCCCCTCCTGTGGTTTCCAGCAACTTGTACTCAGAAGCATTGGAGGCAAAGCAGAGCCATCATAACAAATAGCCTTATCCACCACAAATTTGTCTAATCTTCCTTATAAATATATATCTAGAACTAAACATATAGGAACAGATTTCCATACCCAAATCAAATGAAATAGATTAATATCACAAGAGTTCCAAGCGACACAAGCGGGTTCAGATTCTCCCGAACCTTATTACTCCAGCACATTATTGTAATCCTCCTTTCTGGCCCCCAGAGTCAACTTAAAAGTTCATGCAATCAAATTGACCGATTTCCCTAGCCAGGTGATAGCACCGGTTAAAATCCTTTCCAAGGATTCTCTCTATCAAGTGATTTATCGACAGCAGAAAGAAGAACAGACACCACTAAAAGATACGAGGACAAACGTAAACGTGCACATTGCCCAAACCAACAAGATCAGCCCGGCTGGTCAAGAAATTGAAGTGGCAGCAGCAGGATCTCCGGAGCACGACAACCACACTCAACTCACCCCAGTGCTGCTTCTGGGCATCAGGGAACAGAGAAATGGGAGCCGGCCCTGGGTGCAGAGATGGCTAGATACGGCAGCTGTTTGGCGCACAGGTGCCAAGCCTCCAAGCATGGGGAGCTGCCACCTGGGCACACCTGAAAGCCCACAGCTGCAGGGCGGCCTCTGTGGATGCAGAAGTACATTGTTCTCTCTCTCTCTCCTCCCCCCACAACTCCCCTCTGACAGTGAGCTATGCTGTCGAGGTGAATTCTTACATTCAGAAAGCTTTGTGATCCCAGAATAGATGGCGCTGGACGTGCGCCAAGAATGATACCCAAGAAGCCACTTCCTAAAAAAGGAAAATGGGAGCGGGCAGCTGGGGGTGGCAAGGATCAAAGGGAAGCAGCCAGAGCAACCTTATCAAATCTCAAGGCCGGGCGCTGCCACAACAAGCTCAAACAGACTGGGAAGTTGTTTTCCAACATCTTCCGCAAATTAAGAAGTTATTTCAATAATTGGCCAATTAAGCTTAATTTCTACTTGGGAAACACATTACGGCGACGGTTGATGCCTCTTGTTCTGCCTTCCCCCTCCTGCATACATAGTGGGGAACGTTAACAAAAACAGGGTGCCGTGGCAAAGCTCCCGGGCGCAGAAGAAGGGGCTGCCCTGACCCAGACTTCAGAAAGGGGGTAGAGCAGAGGAACTAGCGAATGCCCGCTGTGCCCTGGCACCACCCAAAATATCACCCCCCGAGCATATGGCAGGGGGTGGGAGCTTTGGGCTGGCCGCAGAGAAGCTAAGGGGAGGAAGGTGGGGTTTTGGAAGTGCCCTCGGCATGTTTCTGAGGACAGCACAGTGCTTTGAGAACTGCATCAAGTTTCGATCTCTCGTTCCTGTTGGGGGTTGTCAAAGGCGTCTGCATCACTTTCGCAACACACTTTATGAAACGGTTGTAGAGAAAAGCTTGCTAACTAGTGGACGTCATGTGCAAAGGGCTCAGAAACACCCGGGAGCAGACTGAGAGGCCTGGCAAGGCTGCAGACTTAACTAAGCATCCCAGATCCCTCCTCCCCAACTTCTGAATTACCAAGATGGCCTCCCCTCTGCCAATCTTAACATCCAAGAAGGTCTGCAGGGAAGGAGGAGGCAGTTGTCTTCAAGGGCAGCCCCACACAGAGCGCGTTGCAATAATCTAGTCTGGAAGTCAGCAGTGTGGGGCAAACCATAGCCAAGTCATCTCTGCCCCAAAGCGGCCATAGCTAGAGAACCAGCTGCACCTGGAAACTGTTGGATCCGGAGTATCCCCACCCCCTGGCAAGCTACAGAGTGAAACCCCAGCCAGAACTGCTACCTTCCCACCTGGACTCGAGAACCTGGAGCACATAACAGCCCTGTCTGTTCAGGATTCAGCTTCCATCTGCTGGCCCACGTCCAGCCCATCACTGCCTGCAAGCACCTGTCCAGCACCTCAGCCACCTCTCAGGATTCAGGTGGAACACAGAGAGAGATACAGTGTGCTGGGCCCGGGGGTAACCCATGAAACGCGGTCCAGGACCAGTCCAGAATCCGAAGGTTCCGCTAGGAGTCAGTCCGACAGGGCCAAGGCAGGACACGAGGCAGGAAACCAGGCAAGGACAGGCACTGGATCTCAGGGAGGATCTAGCAAACAGCAACATTGCTCCCACAACCTGGGGCAGGGTCCGACAGCCTTTTATCTTTGTCGGGGTAGCGGCCGGTCCTGATCCCCCGGCGACTCACCTCCCTGTTTCGCCCGAAGGGGAGCACTCCTCCTGCAAGTACTCAGATCTCTCCTTCTCTCAGACCTCAGTCTCTGCAGCTTGGGAGACATCGGTGGGTTACTAGACCCAGAGGCCGCCTCAGCCTCCCCTGACCCAACTGGTCGTGGAGCAGCTGTAAGGGATGGCCCAGCTGGAGGCAACGAGGTCATCCCTGCATCTGGAGCCAGGGCAGGCTCAGGCCCCTGACTCGGCCAAGCTGGTGTTTGCTGCAGGGGAACCTGTGCAAACTGGGGATCTTCAGGATCAGACCCCAGACTTGGTTCAGGTGATGCCTGAGGCAAAGGATCCGGTGCAGACTGAGTCTCCTCTGGTTCCGAGTCCAAGCCCGAGTCCCAGGCCATCACACAGAGCTGGGTGTCATCTGCATATGGGTGATGACTCCAAATCTCTTGGTGACAGCTCCCGGAGGCTTCTTGTAGATGTTAAATAGTGTGGGGAGCAAGAAGGAATTCTGTGGGACACCATGGAGAAGCTCCCATGGCGTCAAGTAGTGGCTTCCCACATCTACTGCAAGGGAACAGCCCTGAAGGTGGGGGAAAGACCACAGAAGCACAAACGCCAAACTCCTTGAGCTGCTCCAAGAGGACGCCATAGTCAACGGTATCAAAAGCCGTTGAAAGGCCAAGCAGAAAGGGCAGGGCCACTCTCTAACTATCTCACTTCCGACAAAAGCCATGAACCAGGGCAACTAAGGGAGTTTCATTGCCTGAAGTCAGATTGCAATGGAGCCAGACATTCAGTCTCTTCAAAGCATGCCTGAAGCCAGACTGCCCCATCCTCTCAAGCCCCTTGCCCCAAGAGGGGGATATCTGCCACTGCGTGGAAGCTGTTTGATGCTTCTGGGTCCAGGGAGGTCCTCTTAAGGAGGGGGTGCAGCGCCACCTCTTCAAGGCGGATGACACGCATTTAAAAACAAACACTGCGCTTCTTCACGCAGCTTGTCTGCGCCCTTGGATCACAACAACCGAAACCGATCCAGTACAAACGGCAGAGGTCACTCTCTAAAACACTTTGTGTCGTCCCCCACAGTCTCGATCAGAAGTATTTGCAAAAACCTGAAATGCAGCTTCAAGGCATCGGTTGCAGAATCTGGGTTTCTGTACACCAGTGTGAAATTTGAGGGTTTTCCTTAAAAAAAGCTACCTGCCTGCTCTTCTTGCAAGAGATGCACACGGCTTTCCCCCTGCAACTTTGCAGTTTATACTCAAAGCCGCCCCACTGGGTTGTGTACACAAGACTGGCCCCCAGTCTTCATGGCCAAACTGGGATTGGAACGCAGATCATGGCAACCCTCTGCCACGACACTGCGCAGGCATATGCACAGAGCAAGGGGGTGCTAGACCTTTTGGAGACGTCTTCCAGTCAAGGGAGCTGCAGCTGCAGCTGCAGCTCTCTTCTGCAGTCCTTAAAACTGGAGCTGTGGATGAGGGATGGAGCCAGGGGTGGCTCTTTAACCATTCACACTCACCTGCTCCAGCAAATGCTTTGCCCTGCTAGAGGCAGGCACCTTGTGCCCCCTTTCCGAGCACAATTCAAAGTGTTTGTGCTGACCTTTAAAGCCCTAAATGGCCTCAGCCCAGTATACCTGAAGGAGCGTCTCCACCCCCATCGTTCAGCCCGGACACTGAGGTCCAGCTTCAAGGGCCTTCTGGCGGTTCCCTCCATGCAAGAAGTGAGGTTACAGGGAACCAGGCAGAGGGCCTTCTCGGTGGTGGTGCCCGCCCTGTGCCCGCCCTCTTGTCAGATGTCAAGGAAATAAACAACTATCTGACTTTTAGAAGACATCTGAAGGTAGCCCTGTTTAGGGAAACTTTTAATGTTTGATGCATTACTGTACTTTAATATTGTGCTGAAAGCCGCCCAGAGTGGCTGGGGAAACCCAGCCACATGGGTGGGGTATAAATAATAAAGTATTATTATTATTATTATTATTATTATTATTATTATTATTATTATTAGACAAGGGCCATACACGTGAGCATGAGGAATACAGAAGTTTTAGACCAGGCACAGGCAAACTCGGCCATCCAGCTGTTTTGGGACTACAACTCCCATCATCCCTGACCACTGGTCCTGTTAGCTAGGGATGATAGGAACTGTAGTCCCAAAACACCTGGAGGGCTGAGTTTGCCTATGCCTGCTTTAGAAATACACCTGAATAGATAAGCCCTCAGTGGTGAAGTGGTTTGAGTGCCAGCCTAGGACCTGGGAGAGACCAGGGTTCAAATCCCCACTTGGTCATGAAATGCACTGGGGGTGACCTTGGGCCAGTCACTGCCTCTCGTTGTTTTTTTCTTGTAAAATGTTTCAATTTCAATTTATATAAAACAGAGAGAACAGTTATAACAACAAATGAAAACAAAAATATGAAATTGGGTCTGCTCCTGTTTTTATTATGCATTTGTTTCTTTTTTTATCCTAGTTACATGCCAACAGTGCCCTTCAGCTCCCTCTATTGGACAAACAGGCCCAACCCTACGCCAAAGGATAAATGGACATAAATCTGACATCAGGAATCACTAGACAGAGAAACCAGTAGGAGAACACTTCAATCTCCCAGGACATTCTATACAAGATCTCAAAGTAGCTGTCTTATTACAAAAGAATTTCAGAAGTAGACTGGAAAGAGAAGTTGCTGAATTGCAACTTATTACCAAACTTAAAACCATGGAGAGAACTGGTCTGAAGAGAGACATTTTTAGCCATCTCACCCCTTGCTTTTTCCTGTAAGACCAATTGCAGTGGTTAACAGCCGTCAACAGGTTTACCACACCTATCAGCCAATCACCCATCTCCCACCACCCTTCTGAGTAATACCCCTCCCCACCCTCTCACTATATATAAGGGTCTGGTGACTTCTGTTGCAGTGTATCTGAAGAAGTATGCATGCACACAAAAGCTGATACCAGTAACAAACTTAGCTGGTCTCAAAGGTGCTACTGGAAGGAATTTTTAAAATTTTATCCTGTATTTTTATGTTGTGAACTGCCCTGAGACCTACGGATGAAGGGCGGCATACAAATTTAATACATAATAAGATAATAATAATGACAACAACCCTAAAATAGGCACACAGAATGAGCGCCGTCACACGTGGGTTAAAATAATAAAAGTCCAAGTGAAGGATATTAGCGCTATCCGGTTATCAGGCATCGTTCCAGATCTGCCAGGCTTGTGGCAAGGCATGTCATGAACATGACTGTTCCGTTGTGTATGTAATAAAGTAGTGCCAAAATGATATAAAAAGTGTCTGGAGGCTCCAGCCCTTATCGAAATCTCAAATTATGCGCAGTTTCCACCCCGTATTGCGGCTATATTCTGGAGCGATGAACCCCTTGCACCACCCTGGAGCTCTCTGGAGATGAGCGGCAGGGTAAAAATCAAATAAATAAATGAGCCAAGCAAATTAAATAAGGCAGGTGACGCCTCTGCCGGACCCTTTGATTACCTAACAACCTGCTCTGTGTGTGTGTGTAGCCCCCCCCCACTACTGAAAGTGGAAGTTAGCAAGTACCGGCCCCCACCGCACCCCCAACAGCCGCAGTTCAACAAGTGCCCGTCTGCGCTCTCGAGTAACGCAAGCCAAGGAGGAGCCCTCTCCCCCCCCCGCCCGCCTTTATTATTAATTCAAAGTGACAGCCTTACTCGAGGGTTCCAAGAGAGCAGGAAGCCAAACAGACAATGAAAGCTGGAACGAGATCTTAAATGATTCACTACGCCAGCGATACATTAAGCCTTCCGCAATCGGAGGCGGGGACCCAGCCAGCAGACATGCTTAGGCTAGCAAAGAGGGGTTTGGCAGCCGCATCAGCCGCTGGGCCACGGCAAGCAAGCAGCGACCGAGGAGGAGGAGGAGGAGGGCAGGAGCCTTCTCAAGGTCAGGAAGGGGAGGAGGGGGGGCAGGCCAGGGAAAGGGGGGCACAGCAGAGAAGTAAGTTTTAAACGAAATGCTGTTCAAGGACCATTGTTTACACTGAAGAACACAAGATGCTCCTGCCTTAGACAAACCTTTGGTCCACCGAGTGCAGCCCTGCCTAAACTTCTGGGGCTTCAGGCAGAGTGTCTGTCCCAGCCCTACCTGGTCAGGTTTTGAACCCGGGACCTTCTGCTTGCAAGGCAGATGCTCTGCAGCTGAGCTATGGCTGCTCTCAGGCCTCGCAGTGATGCAGCCGCAAGCCTGGCGGACCAGGATCCTTTCCCTGCTCCCTGGGTGAAAACAGAACAGTCGGCTGCGCTGGGAAGGCTGCGCTGCATCCCAGAATCCTCTTGGCCCTGGGAATCAGGTGAGCCCAGAGAGCAGCTGCCTGCTCTGATGCTGAAGGATGTGCCACAGTTCCTCTCCGTCTGGGAAGCTGGTTGTTATGGGGGGGGCACCAAGGCTGATGCTGCACCCCCAAACTGCCGGCCTCCCCTGAGCGCCAGGAAGGCACCCCTTTCATCTCCCCAGCACCGCCCTTTAAAACACACACACCACTTATTTCACCTAACACAAGGCACGCATGTTCCAAACAGAACCGGCGCAAGCTCTGCCACTGGATAGAAAAGGGATTGGAAACCTGCCTCCTGGCAAGATGTTAAATTGTTTTTATATGCAACAACAGTGGCAAGAGTACTGTTAGCCCAGAAATGGAAGCAAGAAGAATGGCAGACGAAAATAATGGACTATGCGGAATTGGACAAAATGACAGGAAGGATTCGAAACCTGCGGGACCAGAGATTTACAGAAGATTGGAAGAAATATATGAACTATTTGAAGAGCAACTGTAACCAACAAATTACGCTAGTAGGACTACAGTAAGTTTTGTAAGGAGGAATATATGAAGTGCTACAAAGTAGATAAAGAACAGAGATATTGGTTATGAGTTTTAAATGTAACAGGGAAGATAAGAAATGCATACTAAGAGATTAGATTGGAAAATTTTCAGACAGGACTGATGGAAGTCAAAAAAATTGAATAAGATGTAAAAAATGTTTAATTACTGCTGAAAATATTATGTTAAAAAAAACTAATATATATATATGGAAACCTGCCTCCTTCTGGATACTGCTGGACCCCAACTTTCACCAGTCAAAGTGGACAGGGAAACGGGGTGATGGGAGAAGGAGTCTGACAACATCCCTAAGACCACAGGCACAGTGTCAGATTTCAGACATGGGACTCACACCAAGCCTTGTCTGGCTCTGTCCAGGGCTGGGGAACCAGGATCCTGCAAAGAGGCTGAGGAGGGGCTTCCCACACCCAGTGCGAGCCTCTGACATTGAGGCTGCCCAAGCCTGAGGGAGAACTGGCGCTGTAAATGCCAGCTGGGAATCCAGCCCATCTAGAAAAGTGCTCTCCAGGCAAGGGTGCGGGGGGGCGGCAGAGGAAGGCAGGTGGGGTAGGTGCGGTCCGCCCCGGGTGCCACCACCGAGAAGGGTGACAAAATGCCGGGTGGCACTCACCGTGGCACCTGCACTGCGCCCAAGCCATGCGTCTCTCCTGGAAGAGACGTGGTGGATTGTGCGCGCGCAGGCTCCGTGCTGCCCAAATGGTCCACCAACTGCCTCCCCACTCCCCAGCTGTAGGGCAGCAGAGTGGGAGGAGGCAAGCAGACTCCAGAGGCCCCACGGTGCACCCTGTTAGGATACAGTGCCGTTCCACCTTTAGAACAGGCATGTGGAGTTGTTGTATGTCACGCGTCTGTTTCCTTCCAGCACAGTCTGCTGCGGACTTCCGTTGTGTATAGCTTTTGCCTATGCTGCCGTTTGCTTGGACATGAAAGGAAGCAGACATGTTTTTCCTTTGTCCTGATGCTGAATAAATGCTTGTAAAAATGCTTACACATGCCTCTGTCCGCTACTTCTGTTGCGAAGAGTTCTTATCTCTGCTGGCTTGCGTGCTCAGTCCCTAAAGGTCTCTGAGGCTTGAGTCGCAGTTTTGATGCTGTTCCAAGAACAGGAGTTCGCCCGGCTGCCAGCCGGTGGGCTGGAGCGAGCTGGGGGCCTGCCAGTTGCCCCCGTCTCCCCAGACGCATCATAACAATAAGGTCATGGGCCCAGATCCATGCCGCCCCAGACGGCCGAGCTTCTTTCGCCACTGCAAGGATGCCTCAGGAGTAAGACCCTCCTCTCAAGGAGACCTCCGGGGGGGGATCAGCTGGGGTGTGGCTCCATCAATTCCCACTCAAAATCCCCCCAAAGAGCGGCTGGAGCGAAGCCTAGGCTCTGGGCACTTCCTCTGCCAACCTTGACCCTGGACTGCTCTGACTTGCCTCTCTCCTCATCCAGCCTGCTTGGACTCTGACCTTGGCCAGCCCTGGATCCTTCTCTGGCTGCTGGCATGACTTCTGGCAAATCCTCTGGTGCCCCGAGAATGGTCAGCAAAAAGCACAGAACTAACAAGACTCCCAGGAAGTGAGCATGGACCCCTTGCTCCCCCCCCCACTCAACCACCCGCCAACTCCAGCAAATGCTTCCAGCGACCCAGATGCCCGCTGACTTCAGCTGCAGCCACACTTGGACCTACTCAGGAGCAAGCAGCGAGGAATGCACAAGTCCCAGGACATGTTTTGCGTGAGAGCAAACCCACTATCCAGTTTTCCCCAGGATCTGCAGAGAAGAGGCAGAAGTCCCCCTCTGCCTGCTCAGATTGGAAACCGCGGCAAACCCAGAGACTCTCACACCTGTGCTTTGGAGTCCAAGGCCAAATGCCACGGAATAAAAGCCCGACTTGCACACACGCTTCCCTGCAGGACAAGAGGGGGCATTTCAGAGAAGAGGAGGAGGAGAGGATGGCGATGCTTAATGAGCTGCAGGGCCGCCTCGGGGTGGGGAGGGGAGAGATGAGAATTAAATATTTACAGCTTGACTAAACGACAATTAAAGGGAGTGGGGGACAGAAGAGAGAAGATAAATATTTTAAGGGTACGATCACTGGAGCAGGAGGGGAGGGCGGCCGAGCGCAAGCAAAGGAGATGGAGCTGGGAGAGAACCTGGGGAGACAGGAGGGAGCCCCCCCTCACTCTGCAGGCCAGAGGGCGCCCACATTGCAAAGGCTAACGGGCAGAACTGCATGTCTAGAAAACGTAAGCACATAAGCAGAGCCTTCTGGATCAGGCCCATCTAATCCAGCATCCTGTTCTCACTGTGACCAACCAGGTGCCCCAAGCAGGATCCGTGCGCAAGAGCCCTCTCCCTTCCTGTGGCTTCCAGAAACTGGTATTTCAATAATAATAATAATAGTAATAAATTTTATTCATACCCTGCCCTCCCCAGCCAAGACTGGGCTCCGGGCGGCTAACACCCGATATAAAACAAATTGAATGAAATACAACTTAAAAACAAGATTAAAATACAACATTAAAAAATTAAAATACAGCCTCATTTCAATGGAAACTCAAATCAAAAGCTTTTGGGGCGATGAAAACGTCAAGTCTTCACCAAGGCTAACTTTCCAGACTGGTCCTATGTGGGCCAGAAAAAAGCCAGGGAAGTCCCCAAATAGGAGTTCCATCACAGAAGGAGAAAGAAAAGAAAGAGAGGGAGGGAATCAAGTTGATTCCAAGCCAAAGGCCAGGCAGAACAACTCTGTCTTACAGGCCCTGCGGAAAGAAATCAGATCCTGCAGGGCCCTGGTCTCATGAGAGAGAGGGTTCCACCAGGCCGGAGCCAGTGTTGAAAAGGCCCTGGCCCTGGTTGAAGCTAATCTGACTTCCTTAGGGCCCGGGAACTCTAGGGTGTTGCTATTTATGGACCTTAAGGTCCTCCACAGGGCATACCGGGAGAGGCGGTCCCGTAGGTACGAGGGTCCTAGGAAATATCCTTCACCAGATTTGAAAACTACGCCTCAACATCCCTGCTACATGGGCGGTTCTCATGACTGACGCAGCAATGGAGGAACTGCACTCTGCACCTGCCCCAGAGGCACTTTCCATCTACTCTTTGGGACAGAATCCAGACCCAAAGTCCGTCCTGCTTCTAGAGCTCTCTCAAAAGAGACTGCCATGACTGGAGTGGGCAAACTCAGTGCTGCGCTCAGCTACTGGGCAGTGCATCTCCCTGGGCTGCAAAGAGTTCCCCCTTCCTTTGGAGAGGGACCGTTACTCCATGGTAGAACACACCACTTTGTATGCATGATATCCCAGGTCCAAGCTCTGGTGTTTCCCAGTCGGGCTGAGAAAGATCCTACCCTGGAGGCGTCCTTGCCAATCAGGGTCAACCTTCTGGCTGGGGCTGATGGGAGTTGTAGTCCAAAACATCTAGAAGGCTGGTGCGGACAATGAGTGAGGTGGACCAGTGGTCTGGCTCAGTGTAAAGTAGCCTCCCATGGCCACGTCAGGACTTGGCCGGTGGAAAAATAGACCTTCCTCTAGCTTGAGCTTCACCTCCAGGCTCTTTATGCAGCATGTAAACTGTGGAACTCCCTCCACAGAGATGGAGACAGTGATGGTCATCAACTTGTTTAGTCATGTCCGACTCTTCGTGACCCCCTGGACCAGAGCACACCAGTCACTCCTGTCTTCCGCTGCCTTCCGCAGTTTGGTCAAACTCATGCTGGTAGCTTCGAGAACACTGTCCAACCATCTCGTCCTCTGTCGTCCCCTTCTCCTTGTGCCCTCCATCTTTCCCAGCATCAGGGTCTTTTCCAGGGAGTCTTCTCTTCTCATGAGGTGGCCAGAGGATTGGAGCCTCAGCTTCAGGATCTGTCCTTCCAGTGAGCACTCAGGGCTGATTTCCTTCAGAATGGAGAGGTTTGATCTTCTTGCAGTCTATGGGACTCTCAAGAGTCTCCTCCAGCACCAGAATTCAAAAGCATCAATTCTTCGGCCATCAGCCTTCTTTATGGTCCAGCTCTCACTTCCATACATCACTACTGGGAAAAGCATAGCTTGAACTATATGGATCTTTGTCGACAAGGCAATGTCTCTGCTTTTTGAGATGCCAACTCAAAAACTCCATGGACAATAACAACAGGTCACCAACTTAGATGGCTTTAAAAAAGGATTGGACAAATTCATGGAGAAGGGGGCTATGGATGGCTACTGGCCATGATGACTATGTCCTGTCTCCCCAACTGAAGGCAGCCATGCTTCTGAATGCCAGTGGCTGGAAACCACAGGAGGGGAGAGCGGCTCTTGTGCTTGAATCCTGTTGCAGGTTTCCCATGGGCACCTGGCTGGCCACTGGCAGAACAGGCTGCTCGACTAAAGATGGGCCATTGGCCTGATCCAGTGGGCCCTTCTAATGCTCTCTGAGCACCTCCAATTCTTGGTTTGACCGTCTAGGCCAGAGGTCAGCAACCTTTTTCAGTCATGGGCCGGTCCACTGTCCCTCAGACCATGTGGTGGCCCAGACTATATTTTGGGGGGGGAAATATATGAGCGGATTCCTATGCCCCACAAATAACCCAGAGGTGCATTTTAAATAAAGGCAACACATTCTACTCATGTAAAACATCAGGCAGGCCCCACAAATAACCCAGAGATGCATTTTAAATAAACGGGCACATTGTACTCTTGTAAAAAGACACTGATTCCTGGACCGTCCGCGGGCCGCATTGAGAAGGCGATTGGGCCGCATCCAGCCCCCGGGCCTCAGGTTGCCTACCCCTGGTCTAGGCTCTTGGCTCTCCTTTGGCAGGTTCCCGTATCTCAACTCTGACAGAGACCAGGAAGCAGCAGGAGTTTGACCATCCTAGAGGTCATCAGTGACAGGGATGGGCCTGGAAACCGGAAGATCTTGGTTCTTGTGCTGAGGCAAGAGCAGACAGCTTTCCACCTTGGGTTCTCGGATGCCATGGCAAAAATAATCTCTCTCTCTCTCCAGTGTGCATGCTCGCCAAGCATGCTGGGACTCAGACCAGGGAAGCCCCAAAGATGGCACTACTGGGCACACGAAGGGCAGCCGTGTCAGGGGAAAGCAAAAAGACCCGAAGGCAATTCCACTCTGCTCTTACCCAGCAGCTCCCTCGGCCGCCCTTGAGCAAGGAAAGCCACATGACCATGCAGTCTGAAGGGCCCTGCGGCTTGCCCAAGGCATCCAACCGAAGGGCAAGGCAGAATAATTGCTCAGAGAGGAAGGCTCAGGCCAACCCCGGGAGAGCAGGAGGCGGGCCAAGCACAAGGGGGGAGAACGTGGCTCCAGGGCAGAGCGCCTGGTTTTGCAGCCAGGAGTTTCCAGGTCTGGTGTCCGGCATCTCCAGTTTGGCAGGCGATGAGTAAGGTTCTTCTCTGCCTGAAGCCCAGGAAAGCCTCTGCCGGTCAGAGTGGGCAAGGCAGAGAAATAGGCTGACCTGATGTAAGCCACAAAGAGGTGGATTAGCATCCCGTCCTGACAGGAGCTGACCAGATGCCTGTGGGGAACCTGCAAGCAACCTTTGAGCACAAGGGTATTGCTCTGCAGTTTCCAGCAACTGCTCTTCAGAAGCATCACTTCCACCAAATATGGAGACAGAACGCAGCCATCCTGGCTAATAGCCATCAATAGGTCTCTCCTCTGTTGTCTAATTCTCTTTAAGGCCACCCAAGTTGGTGGCTGTCACAGCCTCCGGTGGCAGTGAGTTCCACAGGACAAGGGACCAATCACAACAGAGCAAAGCAAGGAGCCCTTCAACCTCCTGGGAGCGTACCAAGACCAACTTCCTTTAGTGATCTCTTTATGCTGGCTGACGTTTCCTCAAATCTGTACAAAACAGGCCCCAAGACAGCCCAAAGTCAGTCTCTCTCTCTCTCTCTCTCTCTCTCTCTCTCACACACACACACACACACACACACACACACACATGCACACACACCAGCTATGTGTTGCCAGGCCAGCAAATGCAAGGAATGATGGCAGGCAGCAATAGGGAAATGATGGGCAGGCCACAAAAGCCTGGAGGGGATGCCCTGTGAGTGTTATATGTTCCTGGAACAAGCACACTGGATCTGGCTTGGCGAGATTTCAGCCCTTGTTTATTTGAATCACGGGGCTGGGCTGCAATCCTCTGGGGTTGGGCTCAGATTCTCTTGCTTCCGTCATGCCAAGGAACACTCGTTTACTCTCTGGTTAAAATCCCAGGGCAAGTTGTGGAATCTGATTTCCAACGCGGTTAAAATGGCACATCCAGCAGTTCCCTGGCAAAGAGTTCATTCTGAAAACGGCCAAGTTCTTCGCTCTCTTGGTGTCAGGGAGAAACTTGAAAAACGAAGGCGGCGCCTGCTGCTTTTGGGGTACTTAGGGAGACTCCAGGTTTCTAAGGCCCACATTTAATTCCTTCTGTCTCAGCTTCTGCCTTCTCTTAAAACAAAAGTCAAAGGGGAAAAAGGCTGAGGTGTTTTTGAGTGCGCTTGTGTGACTCCACCTTTAAGTATGTGAAAGACTGGCCTCAACCCACCAGCTGAGGATAAATATTCCTGAAAACAGGACTGAAGGAAACATGTGGTAGGAATACGAAGGAAATTCAAGGCATGGAGAAAGTTTTCTTCCTCTCTCATAATCTCTCCTGCGAGGGAAAGCCAAGATGTTTAGGGGCTTGGAGAGAGGTGACAGAGGGATCCGACAGAGGTGCAGGAGAATAATGCATGGAGATAAATACATTCCCTCTCTCCCTTAGGAACGGGAAGCTGCCTGGTACAGAGTCACCATTTACGTCAGTCTTGTCTACACTGTCTGGCAGCGGTCCTCCAGGATTCCAGGCAAATTCTCCAGGACTGGCGATCATCCTGCCCTACCTACAGGTTGCCTCCCCTCTCTGCCGAGGGTCTGGGGTCATGGACAGCGACTTTATTTTAGGTGGGGCTTTTTCGGGCGGGAGAAGCAGGAATGTGTTTTGCTATTGAAGGTTTCGCTTGTGCATGATAATTCAGATTGTGTCATATTGCGCGTTTAATATTTCATGATGGAAACCGTCTTGAGAGAGCGTGCTCTTAAAGGCAGCCTATAAATCTTTTCCAGACTAATAACAACAAAAAGAAATAAAAACAAATATTTTCCTCTGCTCCAACAGGGGCTCTGATGACACCCTTCTGGCATCCCACTCTTCCCAATTCCCTATCCTTTCTCCAAGCCCCACAGCACCCCCCCCTTCCTAGACCTCCCTGCTTGTCCACATCCAGTCCCAGCCAGCCAGCCCCCCCACCCCCAGGTCTCCTGCCATTTACAACAGAAAACCTCGTCGTCCACGCTGGCTGCCCCCCTTTCTGCTGATGCTGAATGAAGCGCCAAGTCTCAATAATGAGATCAGGTTGTTAAATCGAACCGGGCACTCCATTTGGACTGCTGATCCCTCTCGCCCTCTCACAGCTCCTGCCTTCCCTTCTCTGCAGAATGTGCACGTATGACTTGCCACGAGTCGACACTCACACGGCCAGCGTTCGGCATGTCAGAGCCGCCCCCCCCTCCAGCTTCTCCTGCGTCAGCTGCTTCTTAAAGGCATGCCTGCTGCGGTTGCTAATTGTTCATGGGTGTAACTAGCTTGCACGCTCTCTTTCTCCCACATACACCCTGTCCTTGAAAAGACAAGTCTCTGCAGTGCTTATGCTGAATAAAACAGGTACCTGGGGGCGGGTGGTGGTGGCAGGGGGTCCAAAAGGACACTTGCTGCAACACAAACGTTTCTTTTAACGCCGCCCTCCAGCTCCCAGCAGGTTCGGCAGGAGGGGCGGGGAGAGGGCCGCCTCTGCAAACACTTGTGCTCAACGCACCGTGCAGCAAGTGCCGTTATCGCAAGTCATTGGGATTCTTTGCTTGGCGTGACTTCTGCAGTGGAGAACGAGCGGCGACGACAGGGGCTGCTGATGCTGGTGGAGAAAAATACTTACCCTGCAGAATTAGCGGGTGGGGGACGGAGAGGCGTTCCGGAGCTTTTAACACGAAGCCACAGCTCCATCTAGGGGGAAATTAATGGAGAGCCCCTCAAGCATCCAGGAGGAAGGTGCGCAGGGCCACGCTCCGCTCTCAGGCTCGCTTCGTGGCTGGGTCTGTGAGGTTGCGCTCCAGGAGGTTCCCTGCAGAGCCAGGGCCTCTGTCCAAGGAGGTAAAAGCGTTTATCTGGGAGAGCGGGACTCAAGGTGCAGCAGAGCCTCAGTGAACCGTTCTGCACCTGGTTATCAGCCACTTGCGACCAAGTGAAGATGCCTGGGGATCTGTGGGTCTTGCCTGCTTTCACACTCTAGCAACACATCCTGTAGAATTCTATCCACTCGATTGTATCTGCACAATCAGAATGAAATTCAGGAACCGGAAATTGCATTGAAAAATGCTACTTTTGAGCCGCCTGGCCCCAAAATTGCAGCTAGGCATTCCATTTTGGCCACGGTAACCCTGGTTTAAGGAGGGTTTGGCACCTAGCTTATATATCTGAGTTTCTAACACTGCTCACAACAACGGGATGCAGAAGCAAGGTCAGGAAACTGTCCAGGGTCTGCACCGCAGGGAGTTCTGCAAGGAGAAGGAGCCAGAGGCTGGTGCTGTTTCCAGCAACTAAAAGGCTCAAGAGCCCTCTATGCCACACCCTAAGCCCAGCTGCTGGTAGGAAAGGAATTCCAGGGGTGGCTTACTCGGGAGTAGATCCCTTACGCACAAGCAGCGCAAGGACTCTAGGTCTCTGGACATTTGCCATGCCTTTGCTCTTCGGCCTGGGCCCTCTTGGAGCCAGCAGGGTTATTGCAACCAAACAGCAACAGATTTCTACTGAGGTGGTTGACCACGTCCACGCTCAAAGCCACCTCTAAACTGAGATTCAGCAGCTGACCCAGCTCCAGCCTCTGCCTTCTTGTCAGCACCAGGAGGAGCAGCACTGCATCTGTAGCTGTCCCTGTCAGCCTCTCCCCGTGTAAAGCGAGCAGGACGCTCGCCCTCCAAACCTTTTGGCCAGGGTCGTCCAGTTTCAGGACGACTGCGACGCAGGGTGGCAGGCACAATTTCAGGCAGCAGGTGGAGATAGTCCCTCAAGTACTGGATGCCCTCATTGGTCAAATACCAGAAGAAATGCCTCCATGCAAACTGCTCCTTCACGTAACCACGAGATTTCAGCAACTGCATTGCTTTCATGACGTGGAGGTTGGGCACATTTTTGTCTGCCAGTTCTGGGTGTTTAGGCATATGAACATCTTTCTTATCTACCATCACTCCCTCCTTAAAAAGGAGTTTGTAGATGGCAATGCGGGGTTTTTTAGGCATCAACATCGTGGCGGCGGCAAGAGGCTCGAACACTGGAAAGCAGCAGAGTTACTGAGGCTCCACCTTCTCCTCTGACAGCTCCAAGGGTCTTCAGAAGGTCTCATGCCAGAGGACCCTCAAAGAGAACCCTCAGCCCAGGTTCTGGAAGACCACCACCTGCATCTCAAGGTCCTTGAGGACCTGTGGGGTCTCTCTTCCGAGGACTCAGTCAGGGCACCGAGTCAGCGCGAGGCAGGACCACTGCAGGAGTCCTACCAGCTCAGACCATAAGGCCTTCCTCGTTCAGTATCCTGATTCCCACATCATGCACTACAGAAAACTGACCCACACAAAAACCAACAAATGAAATTAATTCCTAAAGCAACTACCTAGAGCAGCACTGACATAACAAAGACTCAGCCAAACACCTTCCTTGTTCTGTCCAGCTGCCTAACAGCACAGTGCCGAAGCTTGGCAGTTCTCACGAGGAAGGGCGTTGCCCAAGGGGGAGGCCACCGCAGAAAAGGCCCCGCCCCTGGGAGCTGCCAGTTGTGTCTCCTGCAAGGCCTCAGGTGCTGATCAGAGTACAGAAGAAGGAACCTTTGGAAGGGGCCGTTTCCCTCCCTTTAAGGCTTTGCCCCCTGAATATTTCTGACGCTTTGGCAAGCCTGAGGGTTCCCCGAAGGCTGCGGATACCTGCCTCTTGTGAATAGGTGGTGCCATTTTGGAAACACAAGCAAGGGAGAACAGAAGACCAAACACACACAAGGGCAGCTAGCATCACCATCACACCCTGTCCGTGAGCTCCCTAGAGGAGGGCTTTCCAAACTGTGTGTCACGACACGTTAGTGTGTCGGCTGCAGTGTGCAGGTGTGTCGCACGAATGCTCCCCATGTTCCCCAGGATGGAAAGGCGTTCATTTAACCTTCGGTTTGCTAGTAAAACTGGATTACTGTGTCGCGAAATGATGCATGTCTAAAAAGTGTGTCACCAACATTGAAAGTTTTGAAAGCTCAGAGAGATCTGGGTGGCTGCATTTGGGAGACAGAATACAGGGCAAGTGGATCGGTTTGATCTAGCAGGGCTCTCTCTCCCTCTTTGAGAACAGAATGGCAAAAAGTGAAGGGGAATAAAGTAAGGCCGACAGGGAAATTGTTGTGTCGTTTGTATTGGTGCTGTAAATATTTTTTTAAAAAGAAAAGAAGTCTGTATAAAATGGAAGAAAACAGCTGCAATCTGGTTGCTGGGCAGTATAAGCCAGCACAGGAAAAAGGATATTAAAGTTTAGATCAGCTCTGCTATGAGCTATAGGACAGGCAAAGAACGATAAGACTGGAGAAAGAATTTCTGGTTCTTACAGGGAGAGAGAAAAAAATCCCCATAGATGAATTCAATTAAGACACAGGAGAGGGTTCTGTTGAAAAGAAACCCCTGACACCGCAGGGAGTTTAACAGCCCACGTCTTGGCTGGCTTCCCAAAAGCCGCACTGCCAAAAGCAGCATGGTTGTGAAGGCAGCAGCTCTACAGAGAAAAGTCTCCTCTGAAGCTGATTTAAGACACCCCACAGTTCTTTTTGGGTGTAATAGAAAAGTTCCAAAGTTGTGCAGCACTTTTCCTGACCGTTCAAAGCGCTGTGAATTCAAGGCTGAAGCTATTCTTCAGCGGCAGGGATGGGGAATCTGTGGCCATCCAGGTGTTACCAAGACTACATATGCGGTTAGGCCATTCCAGGTGTTGCTGGAGCATCACTGGGGATGACTGGCGATGCTGGGGGGAGCGGGAGTATGTCAACATCTGGAGCCGCACCTCGACCTACAACAACTCTGCATGTGAATTTGGCAAGGTAAGGCTGAAAAACTGGCCAAGACCAGCCACGGGAGCCACTTGCTGAGCAGCTATTGCATCGTCTGCTTTTCATGTTACAAGACACATTGTGGGTTTGGGAAGGCCAAAAGACAAGACACCAACTACATGAACGATCTCGCCACCCCAATACTGCTGCCACTGTGGAGCTGAGCCTCTCAGCCTCTGGCCACCGACAGAATTCACGGCAGAGGAAAAGCCTTCCTGGTCCCCAGCTCTGGCTGCCGTCTTCGACACACTTACCTGGGAGTAAGTCCCACTGAACTCAATGGGCTTACAGTACTTCAAAGCAGTTGGGTATGGGGTGCTCAGTCTACTAGCTATGCTATAGAAGTTATTGCGGCCCCAAGAATTGCAGCCTACAATGACAGCTTGCTAGGGCGGCAACTTTTCAACAGTGAATCTGTGAACAGATTAAAATGCCACCTTCAGTTACCTGGGAAAGTTTTTAAGTAAAACCGAGCACTTGCAAAAACAGAAGGTGAGCGCGATCTTGGAAGAGAATGGGGACAGCTTCCCCTGTACAACACGCCTGTATCATCCAAGCCAGTTCTGATCTAAGAGGCAACAGCACAATCCTCTGCATGCCTACTGAGAAGCAGGTCCCACAGAATTCGACCGTGTGGCCTTCATGGCCTATTTTCCCCTATAAAAATACTGTGGATTTTATACGCAAAACTTTGTGAATGCTTTTAATCAATCAATTAAATGAAGAAACTCACTCAACTAAGATATCTTTTAAATCAAGCCCTAGCCCTATTCCCTCTGTCAAGGCTGCAAACTTCACCTTCTTCTCATAGCCGATGCCGTTTCTATTCTGCCACTGGGATGAGCAGGGATTAAATCCAAAGTGTTGCGATATATCTACTGGGGCAATATGGTGGTTTCCTTATAAAACTTTAAAGAGGGGAGGGGGAAGCGAGCAAAAAAGCACACAAGGTTGACTAACATACATGTAAATGCATTCAGAACTCAGCTATTGAAAGATCAAGAATATAGATCAGGAAATTGGGCAGAGCTACAAGATGTCAACTCTCCCTGACGTAGGAAGCACAGGACTGTTATTATCTTCTGTGCTGGTACCTGAGCCTTAAGCTGATGCTATACACCCAGGCACATTTTCAAATTTCCCTCTTTGTCATCAGGGCTGGAAAGTTGTTGCTTCAAAGAAAAACCAAGAAAAATTCAGACATTTCCAGCTATAATGATGCGCATGCATAGCCATACTGGAAAATAACACAGAAAACTGCTTGAGTTAATCTCCTAGCCACTTAGCCGAGACATCGGCCTGCCCCAAATCAGAGCCCATTCCACAACCCCCAGGAGCCCCGGGCAGGATGAGGCCGATCTGGGGTGAGGCAGCTTGGGAGAGGCTGCAAGTGATGGTGAACTAGCAGCCTGAGGGCGGAAGCAGGTCCACAACACGGTTCTGCTCACCCGCTGAAAAAACTATTTAAGATTTCGTTTATCAAAAAGCCAGAGGCTCTTCTGTTAGGCCCAATATCTAATGACATCCCCAGAGATAAGAAAATATTATTCTTTTATGCAACAGCAGCGGCCAGAATATTGATCGCAAAGAATTGGAAGGGGGAGAAAAGACCATCATTATTAGAATGGCAAAGCAAGCCCTGTGAGTTTGTGGAAATGGCAAAATTGACGGCAATCATTAGAGGCCATTCAAATCAGAGAATAATTAAAGAGTGGGATGGAGAGAAGGAATACATGAAAAAATATGGTTCCGGAACTGGAATATTAATAGATAATGTGTAAAATGTGCAGGGGTAAGCAAGGAAATAATAAAAGAATCAACTGAATAATTATTAAACTACAACAACACAACAAGATGGAAGAAGTTAAAAAAATATTGAGATCACACATGGGTGAAGGGGAGTGGGGGGTATAGGGGAATTTATAAAAATTTCTAATATACAGTGGTACCTCGGGTTAAGTACTTAATTCGTTCCGGATGTCCGTTCTTAAACCTGAAACTATTCTTAACCTGAAGCACCACTTTAGCTCATGGGGCCTCCCGCTGCCGCCACGCTGCCGGAGCACGATTTCTGTTCTCATCCTGAAGCAAAGTTCTTAACCCGAGGTACTATTTCTGGGTCAGCGGAGTCTGTAACCTGAAGCGTCTGTAACCTGAAGCATATGTAACCCGAGGTACCACTGTAGTATTTCTAATTGTGTTGCAATTAATATAGCAAAGGGAAGCCTAAAGCAATTAGGTATATTTTAATCTAGTCAACTATGTAATAGGCTTATGTTACAAAACGAATATGGATTTTGAATTTGATGTTTGTAATTCTTTTTCGGTTTTGGAATAAAGTTTTTTTAAAAAAAACACACACACCCTCCTGCAAACTTGCAGGAGGTTCTCAGTTGTCCTGCCAAGCTTGGAAGACAGGGGAGCCCTTGATGGCAGACATGTCGCAACACATAACTCTTGGCCCCTTTTGAGAGCGGCTCGGGCAAAGGCAACGAGGTTGCACTTATGCCGTCACTCAGTGCACTTCCAGCCTCACATGTCTTTACTTTGCATTCTGAGCCAAGGAGGGAGCGCCTGGAGTTCCCTGTTTTAGCCTCAAAAATATAGGACTGCCCGGAGTAATGGTATGGTCTGAACGTTATCACCTGCCTGAACTCACCTCTTTATCAAGGACTGCTGCAAGGTTTTGCAAACTGTGAGAGACTCCCCGGTAAACATGTGGCACATGATGACCTCGAGGCAAGCGGTCATGAAGGCCATCACGGCGTCCGGCTGCAGAGATCCGCTCCGGGAGATGATGCAGAGGCGCTGGAGGGACGAGCAGTGGCTCAGGGCCTGGAAGAACTGGGCGTTGGCGTTGAAGTAGGGCTGCTCGAGCCTGCGGAGGCAAAACAAGGGTCAACCAAACGACACGCCTCGGAGAGACGACACTTGCGGGGGGGGCTCTACATCTGAAGGCAGCCCTATTTAGGGGAAGTTTTTAATGTTTGATGCATTACTGTATTTTATTATTTTGTTGGAAGCTGCCCAGAGTGGCTGGGGAGGCCCAGCCAGACGGGCGGGGTATAAATAATAAATTATTATTATTATTATTATTATTATTATTATTATTATTATTGACATTTTGTTGTGCTTTTAAAATTCTGTTGGGAGCCACCCAGGGTGGCTGGGGAAACCCAGCCAGATGGATGAGGTATAAATAGTAAATTACCGTATTTTTCGCTCTATAAGATGCACCAGACCACAAGACACACCTAGTTTTTGGAGGAGGAAAACAAGAAAAAAAATATTCTGAATCTCAGAAGCCAGAACAGCAAGAGGGATCGCTGCGCAGCGAAAGCGGCAATCCCTCTTGCTGTTCTGGCTTCTGGGATAGCTGCGCAGCCTGCATTTGCTCCATAAGACGCACACACATTTCCCCTTACTTTTTAGGAGGGAAAAAGTGAGTCTTATAGAGCAAAAAATATGGTATTTAATATTATTACTACTATTATTATTATTATTACTCTACCAGGAGGGGAAGGGTTTGCAAAGCCAGAGGGGAAGAGGAAAGAACACCCCTGCTTTTAGCAGAGTGGAGCTCAGCACAGAGCTTTTGGGAAGGCAGAATCCATTTGATTTTAGTTGAAACCTCTGATGTAACCTCTATGAAGGAACTAGCTGGAGAGTTAACTCATCGGTGGGGTTTTAAAGGAGAAAGACAATTCCCCAACGAAAAGCTCCAGTTAAGAGGTTGGGTGTTTTGTAAACTGGGCTGCATCTGCTCCTGCCTCACTCCTCTCCCTTTTGTGACTCTTGGACAGGTGAAACCTGTGGCAACGCCCTGACTTCTGAGCTTTTATCTATTTACAGGGCAACCTGAGATGGTCTCATCATTGCCGTAGCTTGTAAACTGCTGTTTTCCCAGTTGCCTGGAGTGAGTGGGACCAGCTCCAGGAATCCAAAGGAGGAAAACACTATTGAAAATGACCTGCTGGCAGGGTGTGTGTGTGTGTGTGTGTGTCTTCCTCCACCCTCCTCTCAGGACATCTCTCTGCCACAAGGATAAGAATTCACTTATTTGATACTCAGCATCGTGTCTCAGGTGTCAAACGCTGATCTTCCGTTTTCTCCACTGAGATCCAAAGAAAGGAAACCCGCTTTGAGGTTTTCTACAAACAAGCGGCAAACAAGTTTTATGAAATAAATCAAATAAATAAAAGGGAAGCAAAGGAAGGACTCCTTGTGTGATAAGTACCATGGAAATGTAGGGGAGGGACAAATGAACAGTTTTCACTGTTGCTCCGTGATCAAAGCAACATGTGAGCAAGCAAAGCTCAGCTGGTTAGAACATAGTGCTGATAACAGCAAGGTGACAGATTCAATCCCTATATGGGACAGCTGCATGTTCCTGCACCTCAGGGGGTTAGACTAGAAGATCATCAGGGTCCCTTCCAACTCTACCATTTTATGACATTAAGTTACTCACAACAGTAAATGGTCAGAAAATATTTTTGCAGTACAGCATCCCGTCCACCAGGTGACACTGTTGCCATATTATTATCATCAGAATATGCTTTTTTGTTTTCAAGCCCTGACAATATCACTGTTTAAATGTTCAGAGTTAGAAACGGGTTGAGAATCAGGGTGAATCACAGGCAGACACCACCCCCAGGGATCTGCTTTGAAACTATCCTCTTTCGTATCAAAATATATTTTTTTCTGTTTAGAACGCTGAGTCCATTGGCTCTGTGGTGTATTAATCAGCGAAGGCCAACTATTATCAATGGGCCTGGGAATTAACGGCATGTTCCTTCAGTTTTCTTTGAGGCTATTTCAGTTTTAGCGTTTCATTAGGTTGGGGGGGCAGGAAAAAATAAATAAAACAAGGAATGGCCTTTGCTACAAACAATTCAGGGATGCTTTGATCATTAAACTGCTCTCCATGTCTCCGGAAGGCACCCACCTTGCAATTTTGGTGACAAGCAAACTCACCAGCATTTTAATCAATTGGTCAACCATCTACAAATTCATCAATGAGCTGACAGCCTTTTATGTTAACTGTAAATTGAATAGTGTACGTCCATTGCTTCCTTCTCTAGCCTTCCCCCTTGATATTGCAAACCCACGGAGCTGCTTTCTACTTATACCAAGTGAGCCTGTTGGTCTCTTCACTCCTCCAGATGTTCACAGGCTGCATCTCCCATCGTAATGTCCAACGACTAGCTGTGTTGAGTTGGGCAACAACATCTGGAGGGCCACTGCATCCTTCACCCATGATCTAGCGCAGCAATGTCCAACCGGTCGACCGCGATCAACAGGTAGATCGCGAGGGTTCTCCATGTCGATCGCGGGAGTTAAAAAAGAGCTCGCCCAGTTCTTCATGAGCAGGGATAGGCAAACTAAGACTCGGGGGCCGGATTTGGCCCAATCGCCTTCTCAATCCGGCCCGCAGACGGTCTAGGAATCAGCTTATTTTTACATGAGTAGAATGTGTCCTTTTATTTAAAATGCATCTCTGGGTTATTTGTGGGGCATAGAAATTCATTCGTGTGTTTTTTCAAAATATAGTCTGGCCCAGCACATGGTCTGAGGAACAGTGGACTGGCCCATGGCTGAAAAAGGCTGCTGACCCCTGTTCATGAGCTACCCACCCCAATTGCTGCCGGCGTCTGAGTGGGGGACAGAGGGAGGGCTACGGACTGGTGAACGAATTAATGCAACCCTTCCCAAAAAAGAGCTCAACAACTATGGGCAATGACATTGGGTAGATCACTGCCAGTTTTATTACACTGGGAGTAGATCGTAGTCTCTATAGAGTTGGATATGATATGCCTGATCTAGCGCATACCAATCTAGCCCAAACCAACGACTCTGCCTGGCCGTGGTTTCCTAGGGTGTCAGGCAAAGGTAATCCCCAGGACTAATGACCAAGAGCCTTTAGAGTCAATGGACCAGGGATGGAATGTGCAGCTTCTACCCGAGTCCAGTGCTAGGAATTCCCCAGGTGCCAGGCACGTTTTGCAACTGGAATGGGTCCAATTGCAACCACACGGAGATCTCCAGCTTTCTTAAGCAGGTAAGCAGAGGGGCTGATTCACTGCCTTTGAAGCGCACCTTTATCTCCAAGTAGTACATAGTTCACCCCACTCATCAGTTAATCCTTACGACGACCCTGTGAGGTAGGCTAAAAGGCTGTGACTCCAAAGTCACCCAGTAACCTTCCTGACTGAGTTGGGATTTGAACCCTGATCTCCTAGGTCCTAGTCCAACACTCTACACCACGCTGGCTTCCTAGAATACTTCTACTGTATAAATTAAGTAGGTAAATACATACATTTGGCTTTATTGCTGTTAAATAAATCATGACATGGTGTAATATGTCATGTGTTGTTGTTCCTCTGAGGTTGCATTTACCAAATTTTAAGACCTGCTAAGGAACAGAGGATTGTTACGATGCCTGATATGTAAAACCACAGAATTCAAAGGCTTTCTTTTTCCCATGACTGTGTATCTGAGTTTCTAACGCTGCCTGAGTCGTAGGCCCTCTGCCTCTTTAGGAGTTCCGCCTAGCTAAAAACCAAAATGACCCAGCACACAACCTCATTTGCCAGGAAGAAAAGAAACCCCAGGTGCCAGAGATCTCTCCCTGCTGTGACGGGATGGGACGGCAACAGCGCTGGGCTAATTCAGGAGCTGGTCCACCTCTGCTTCACCTGAGGCCCTCACCTGAGATCTCGCAAACACCTGCAGTGCTTCAACGTGTCCACGAGGGCTGGCATGTACATCACTTTGCCCATCATGCCCAGGTTGGCCAGGGAAAGAGTCCGCAAGTGCTGGCACTGGGCCCCAATGTGAACGAGCCCGGAGCCTGTGAGGATATTGGGCAGCTGGGCCAGCGTGAGGCTCTGCAGGAAGGCCAGCTGGCCAATGGCGGCCACTTCGGCATCCCCCACATGCTGGGCCCGGCCGCAGGGAGGCAGCGAGTTCCGAATGGCCGGCTCGTTCCGCGGCATGGCGGAGGAAAAGCTGGACCCAATCAGCTCCAGCTGCTGCAGAAAGGGAAGGCTTTCTAGCAGGGTCCAAAACACGGAGGGCTGGGGTCTGGAATTCCCCTGCTCCAAGCAGTTCCGCGTATACGTCTGCACCCCGATCCGGACTTTCTTCCCAAAACTCGGGGAGGTGGCGTTGGTCGCCGGCTGCACGGACGGCTTGTCGGCGGGCACAGGGCTCACGTCGGCGATGGAGCAGACGGGCAAGGCCAGCGAGAGGAGGCACTTCAGGTGAGCAAGGAGCTGGCACAGGTGCCTGCCCAAGTCTTCAGAGCTGTGGTGGTGGGCGCACGACAAGTTCAGGTGCCTCAGGTGGCAGCAGGAGGCGACGAGGGTCTCAGCGATGCTGCTGTCAATTTCGTCTTCCGCTTTCCGCAGTGTGGAGTCGGGAGACAGGCAGTGGACGCAGCCGCTCAGGTTCAGGCTGACTAAGCTGCGGAGGTCTTTGCCGCCGTTGAGGACCCTCTGGACCAGCTGGCTGCCGGACAAGCTGCAGCGGCTGAAGCTGAAGTAGACAGGGTTGCTGAACTTCAAGTGCTGGAGGAGGCTGGAGCCATTCATCCAAGACCCGGGCAGCTGCAAGGCATCCAGCGTCACGTTCCGGGCCATGGAGTCCAAGAGGTTTTTCACAGCGCAGCTCTGGGGGAAGCCGCCGGGGGCAGAAATGAGGAAGGCGTGGAGTTTCTCGGGTGTGCGGTCGCTCAGCACCGCCAAGTACAGCCTCACCACCTCCTGGTTGACCGGCCCGGGCGCCAGCCTAGCATAGAAGACCCGAAGGTTCTGGTAGTGAGGCACGTTGCTCTCGCCAACCATGAGCTGGCCAGAGATAATCAAGCCCTCCCGCGACCGATCCAGGATCTCAAAGTACAGGAGCAGCTTCTCGAGGCTGGTGCAGCAAGGAACCACCCCGTAGGAGGGCGTGTACAGGGTCTGCTTGAGCTCCAGCACGCGACTCAGCGTGGCTTTGCACTCGCTGCTCAAGTGGGAGGCGTCAAAGCCCGGATTCACGTCAATGGCCAGGGAGCGCAGGTGCTGCAGGGCAGACAGCATCTTGGAGAGGCGGAGGGAGGTGAGGTTGCAGCCGGACAGGTTCAGCTTCACCAGGCTCCTGCAGCGGGTCACCTGGTCGATGGTGGAGCCGGGCAGCCAATAGCAGCCGCTCATGTTCAGCTCCTGAATCTCCTTGCCAATCTCCCGCATGAGCTGCTTCACCTTGTCCTTGTCCACCTGTGTGCAACAGGCAGAAACAAAAATACACGTTAGCAATCCGTAAAAGGAGCCAGCACCACTTTCGATGTGAAGCGAGAGACACTCCAGAGATCTCTTTCTTTACAGGGCTCTCTTTGAAAGCAGCTGAGGGTTAGGGTTAGCTTCCAGTGTTTTCAGCATGGAAGGCCAGATCACCCTGCAGAGTGTTCAGAGAACTAGGCTAACCTTCAGACTGAAGAAACACCCAGAGGGAAAGAAAGGTTGAGGGAGAGACTGATGGTGAAGTTAAGGACAGCCCTGAAAAGTGTCAGACTGAGCCTGTTCTCTCACTCTCTCTGCTAGAGAGAGCCATATAGCAAATCCCCTATTGTTTGAGGCCAGAATAAAGACAAGTGAAAGCATTTTTCTTACACTAAACCCAGGAAGCACCTTCTCCATGGTGCCTTTTCACTTAAAATACTAATCTCCTTCTCCACCCTGATGTACGCTAGGGACTGAATCCCTTAACTGAAACCCAGTATCCCTGAGAACAAGTACCCCTCCCAGCTCCATCCACATCCCGTGATTCCCTCAAGGCTCTTCCTCACCTGATAGTCTTTATGCAGCGTCACAGCGTGGGTAAGGCTTTTGTCGAGACTAAGAACAGAAAGCTTCCGGCAGACTCTTCGGACATTCAGGACAAGGTCTGAAACTGGGGTGTACCTCAGGATGTGCAAAAGGATCTCATCCGAGAACTCCATTAAGTTCATAGCATTGCTCTCCTCTCCACTCTCGTCGCTCGTCACTTCCTGAAGAGAGAGAGACAGAGAGAAAGCAAAAGAGCTCAGGACACAGAAATGAGATTCCTTTGGGGACCGCTGGGGAAGAGAATGTGTCTGAAGGGGAGCATATGGAATGACGGGTTTTCCAGTGAAGAAACCTGCAAGCCAGTTAACAAAGAAAAGAGGGGATTTTGGAGAGAGCAGGAGAGTAAAGAACAAAATCGAGAAAAGAGCAATACAGGAAGCAACTTGGAAATGCTGGAAACTTGTTCACACATGCATGTTTATCACCTGATGACTACAATGTGTGAACGTTATCTTTTAAGTTTTCTCTGCTGCAATATTTGGTGACTTACGGTTGAGTGGATAAATATAAATGAAAGGTCGTCAAGTTAATATCTTGTACATGTGAATGGAATACAACAGTTCCCAAGGGAGTGAAGATCACAGGCCCACTGTGAGCCAGCAGGCCTCAAGATGCCAAACGACACATAGGCATGCTTGAACCAGGCCTGAATTAGGGCCTTTGGGGATTGTGTCCTCCAGTTCCTCCCGGGTGCAAAACCACACCTGACTCAAGGCACTTAAAAACTGGTCTGTGAGAGAATGGTGGGCTATGAACCAAAAGTGGTGAGGGTCTGCTGTGTGGAGGGTGACTGTGGATAGAGGGAAAGGCCCCATAGGAAGGAAATGGATGGAGACCAGAGGCTGGGGAAGAGGGGGAAAGGCTAGAAATTGAAGTAGAGGGGTGAAGAAGAGTGGTGAGGAAGGAAGTTGGGGCAGGACCACAGCTGTGGATGAAGAGAAAGTAGAATGAAATATAAGCGGTGGGGAGAGGAGAGGTGGGAATTGGTCAACTACCGCAATGGGGGGAAATCTACTGGCATTTGAGCAGGGGGTGATGGATGGGTGTGCAGGCTTCACCTCTAGTTCCAAGATCTCAAGTTACAATGTTGGGAGAGACTGGGGGGGGGGGCACAGCTCAGATGGTGGTGCAGCTCCTCTGCATAGAAGAGGTCCCATTTTGAATGACCATTACAATTGCCTCAGGAAGCAGAGATGCAGAAGCCTCAGGGGTAGGGCAACATTTGTGGGGGACCCCCCCCCAAGATGTTGCTGAATTGCAACTCTCCCACCCCTCCCATGCGCAGCTGGGGCTGATGGGAGTCCCAATAACATCTGGAGGGCCACCCACTTGTGCTGGAAAGTAGCTGCTTGTCAGAGCGAAACAGAGGTGCTCAGGCCCAGCTGCCCCCAACTTTCGACACCAGGTTAAGGCCCATGCAATTGTCTTGCAGGAGGGGGGGTATGAACACTGCAGCAAAGTGTTGCTGCCCTGCACTTTGAGATTCAAGAGGCTGAAACCTCTGTCCTACCTGCTCTCATTTTAATTCATGGAAATGCTAATAAGTGATACAAATCAGACCTGAAAGGCAGCAAGGCAGGGAAAAGCCAGCAGTGAAGAGCAGGTACCTCGGGGCGGGGGGGGGGGGTTCAGCCCTGCCTGGCACCACATCGGACGCCAGGGACAGTTGCAAACGTGCGAATAAAGGTCAATCACCCGCATATAGAAGCTTCCCCTTTGGGAACCTGCGATGTTTTCTGGATTTTTATGAAATAGATGAAATACATAAATAAATGCAGCCTCTCCGACTTGGAGGGGGGCGGTTAGCAAGCGTCGAGGAGCCGAACCCTCCCTTTCCCTCCCTGCCAAGCAGCAGGCGGCACTAACAGGGCCGCTTCCCCCCCCCCCCGACACGCGACCGGCCCGCTTCAGACGTTCGCCCCCGGGAGGAGCTGCTGGAAGCGGTTGCCATGGACACGCGAGGGGCGGGGGAGCCGGGGTTGCCATGGACACCCAGGCCTGGCTGATGCTGCCGCGCCTCGTTCCGCGGGGTTACCTCTCCTGGGGAGGCCATGGTCGGCGGGCCTCGGCCTCCGAAAGCGCCTCCGCCTCTGCCCCGGCCGCCGGCCCTTCCTCACGCGCAGCCTCCCAGCCGGCGGAGACGAGGACGGAGCAGCTTCCGGCGCGCTCCTGACCTCACTTCCGCTCCCCGGCCGCCTCAGAGGCGCCATTTGGGGAGAGGCGGAAGAAAGCGGAGGCGCCATCTTGAGAAGGTCCACACACACACACACCCCTCAGAGCCGTCTCTTCTCCAGCTTCTCCGCCTCCGTCCGTCGCTGGCGCGGGAATAGAGTTTCTGCCCCTGTGTTCCTCGTTATGTCTCCGTCTATTTCTCTCTCTCTGCCTCCCTGTCTTTCCGTGTGTGTACCATCGTGTCCCGGACGACATCTTGGGAGTGGCATTGGCAGGCCAAAAAGAGCCGGCCCTCAGATTTCTTGCTTTTAGGCTGCTATCCAAAACATGCCTGCTTTTATTTGCATAGTGACTGAGGGCATACTTGTCCCACCTTCCTCCCGAGGCGGCGTCCATAGCTCTCCCTCTCCCCCTGTTTGTCCTCACAACAACCCTGTGAGGTAGGCCTGACTTAGTATAAAGCAGCTTCCTAACAGTAGAGTTGGGAGGGACCCCGTGGGGTCATCTAGCCCAACCCTCTGCAATGCGGGAATTGCAGCTCAAGAATTGCAGCTGATTGACAGCGGAATGGACTCCCTCTTCTTCCTGGAAAGTTTTTAAGCAGCGCTTGGAGGTCCATCTGTCCTGGATACTTTAGCTGAGATTGCTGCATTGCAGCGGGCTGGACTAGATGACCCTCGAGAGCCCTTCCACCTCTACTATTCTAGGAATCCCCTGGCAGATGGTCACCCGTCCTCTGCTTAAAAACCTCCAAGGAAAGAGAGAGCCTGTGCCGGACTACCTGAGAGACGGACTGGCAAATGGTACCACCTAAATGGCTTTAAAAGGAGGACTAGGCAGACTCTTTGGGAAGGCTGCAAGTCACGATGGCTCTGTTTGCTACCTCCGGATGAGAGACCGTGGGCCTCCAAATGCCAGCTGCTGTGGGGCAGCAGCAAGAGTGCAATTGTGCTTGTGGACTCTGGTTTCACCCGTTCCAGCAGGGCTCTTAAATTCCTTGCAGCAAATATTTATTATTAAGGACAGGAGAGGCTGAAATCCCAACTCCGCTCAGAATTCAGCAGGGTTGACTTCTGAGCAGACATGGCTATGGCTGCGCTTAATGCCTCTCCCAGAGGGATGGGAAGTGTAGTGTGGCGGCCAAATGCATCCCTCCCCTAGGCTTATATGGTCATAGGATCTTAGAGTTTGAAGGGACCCTCAGGATCATCTAGTCAATGCAGGAATAGGCAGCTCTCCCGTATAGGAATCGAACCCGCAACTTTGGAGTTAGCGGCACCATGCGCTAATCAACTGAGCTGTCTGTATTCAGAGGCATATCGGCCTTTGACGGTGGACACAGGACATAGGCATCATAGCCCTCTCCTCCATGATTTTGTCTAAACCTCTCTTAGAGCCATCCAGGTTGATCAAGGGTCTGGAAGCCAAGCCTTAGGAGGAACAGTTGGGCATGTTTAGTCTGGAGAAAAGCAGACTTGGGGGAGCTACAATAGCCATCTTCACATGGAAGCCACATGGAAGAGGGAGCAAGCTTGGCTTCTCCTGCTCTGGAGGGTAGGACCTGAATCCATGGCTTCAAGTTACAAGAAAGGAGATTCTGACTAAACATCAGGAAGACTCCCCCAGGAAATTGTGGCCTCTCCTTCTTTGGAGGTTTTTAAGCAGATGCTGGAGGGTCATCTGTCATGAATGCTTTGGTTGAAATTCCTGCATTGCAGGGTTGAACTAGATGACCCTAAGAGTTGCTTCCAGCACTATGATTCTCTGATTCTAAGTTGGTGGCCATCCCTGTCTCCTGAGGGAGGGAGTTCCAAAGTTTTAACTCTGCTCTAGGTAAAAAATGACTTTCTTTTCTCTGCCCTGAACCTTCTAATATTCATCTTCTTTGGGTGCCCATCAGTTCTAGCGTTACATTATTATTAAGGGAGAAACACTCTGCTCGCTTTAAACAACCATCTGTACTGTAAATCCTTTTCGCAGAACTGCTAGTGAGAAAGACACACACCCCATTTCCTCAGTTCAATTCATTCAGGTAAACGCTACTGGAAGTTTTCAGAAACACAAGATCAGCCCTGCCAGAACAAAGGTCCATCTCCTCTTCCAGCACCCCATCGCTCACAGGAGCCTGTCTGCAAAACCCATTACTGTATCAGGGACCTTGCCCAGAGATCAACTGCTTCTGATCCTGGAGATCTCTAGAGCGCCATCCTCACTAGTAACCATCAACAGACCTCCTCTCTTCCATGAATCCACTGGATCCCTTTTAAATAGCACCTGCTATTCAAAACACCTTGACTGAAAACAGTCCCACGTCTCTAAGGAAGGAGGAACAGGATTCCAGCAAAAGGTACACGTAAAGTGGGAAAGCCTCCTTCAAGACAGCTAGAAAGGAATCGGATCAATGGCTGTCCATTAACTAATTTCTTCAACTCCTGTTAGAAGCAGTGCACCCTGGATTCCAGGCACTGCAGAGAGGCCCGTATTGCCAGGCTAGCACTGTTTGCCAAGCTTCCCTAAGGTTGCTCAGCTGCATCTCAAAATGACCCTTGGCAGTTGACGTCACTCAAGGAGGGCCTATCTTTAAGGGAAAGACTAAAGAACACGGGTGGAGCTGTGGGGTGAAACCGCAGAGCCTAGGGCTTGCCGATCAGAAGGTCGGCGGTTCGACGAGGTGAGCTCTCGTTGCGCGGTCCCTACTCCTGCCAACCTAGCAGTTCGAAAGCACGTTAAAGTGCAAGTAGATAAACAGGTACCGCTCCGGCAGGAAGGTACCGGTAAATGGCATTTCCGTGCGCTGCTCTGGTTTGCCTGAAGCAGCTTTGTCATGCTGGCTACATGACCCGGAAGCTCCCTTGGCCAATAAGGAGAGATGAGCGCGGCAACCCAAGTCATCAGGGGTCCCTTTACCTTTAAGTGGTCACACATACGACCAACATCTGAAGGAACCAGCAAATGCTCCTTTTGACCACACTGGATAGGGTTGCAGACCCCTGTTCCTGTTGCAAGGCCAACTTGGGCAAGCAGATGGAATCCAAAAGTCTCAGAAGAGAAATCTCTGTGCTAGGGGATTAATACATACTTGCTTGTGTTTGCAACTAAAAAGGCTCTGCATAAAATAATATTAAGAGCTTGGGTCACTTCTAGACTTATTTTCACCAGTTCTAACTCAGTACAGTATCAGGGGTTGCAGGCTGCCATCTGAGAGCTGAATGGCTTTTTATAATTAGAAATATTTCTAAGTACTATACTCAAGGTGCTAAACTGAAGCTACTTTTCTTTGGCTTCTACCATCCTGTGCATCATCCCAGCCCCTCAGCTCAGTAGAGCCTCCAGTACCAAGAGGATCATTTCAGCACAAACCAGAGCAAAGCGCCTGGGTCCTGCTCCCAGGGCTTCTGGCTGCTTTGAATTGCCAGAACAATTGTCCTTGAATACACCTAGAAACAGCTGGAACAGCAGATCTTAGTAGATCAAAAGGAAGAACTCACCCTGAACTGGAACCATGTTCATATACTTTATATACCTGCCCTCGAGCCCATACAGAAAATGAAGTCAAAAGGAAAAAGGGCAGGCATTGTCCAGTTAATCCTGCCCCTGCACGTTATTAGTATTCAGCACCATAGTCTGCCTGCCTGCATGAAACTACGTCAAGAGGCTTTTGCTTGAAGCTTAGGGTAAGCAGGCTGCTCAGCCCTTAGGCTTCGTGAGTTGTTTCTGCAGCAGTGGTTCAAAGCCCAGGCCTGTAAGCAGGCAGAACTTGCACCCCAGGAGCGCTTTTGAGCCACAAGGCCAGGTCTTTCCAAATGGTGCCAGGCCGCTCATCCCCAACCAGAGACCCTATAGGCTACGGCTGATAAGGAATTCAGATGGCCCCAGGTTTCTCATTCTTGTACTAGTTTCATGCTTGTTCCAAGTTGTAGTCAGACTGCTTTCTACCTTGGCAAGGGAAGGAAGTTCATGTATGGAAGCCTGTGGCTGACTTGGACCATGCATTACTCCAACTAGACTAGCAGCTTGGTTTGGCAACACTTCCCAGATTGGCAATTGATCTTGCTGGTATCAGAACCGGCCCCGGGGACAAACTCCCCCCCACCCTCTTGGGGTTCCTTCCACCTCTGCCGTTCTGTTTCTATGACCCTCTTCTTTGCCCCAACCAAACCCAGGCTGCGCGGACCAGAGACTTGACACGAAGAGGCAAAAGTCTATCATGTGCATCTTTATTGGAACTGTTTATTTTAAAGTCAGTGTACAGTTTTCACCCCCACCGTTATCCCCGTATACATACTGGCACCAAATTTGGGTAAGGGCTCCCCCAGCTCTGGGAGGGGGAAGGGGGGTACACTGTAAACCTTCACATCTAGAGATTGGGAAGAAGATAAACCTACACAGCCCCTTTCTATTTCATTATTGGTTTTTTTGCATGGCCAAAAGTAAACAAAAATTGGAAGAGGACCAAGTGTTTTTTTCGTTTTAAGGCGCAAGATACAGAAAAGACACTTGTTGGATTACATTTGGGAGGGGGGAGGTTTCTAAGTACAAGCAATACTTTCCTGCAAGACCAAAAAGTACTCCTGCTCCTTCAAAAGCTGGGCTGCTGCCTCTGCAGAGGCCGGTTTAACTTCCTCTCAATGCGTGGTACAATATTTGGAATGACTATTTAAAAAAAAGGAAGGAAGAGGAAGAACACAAATGTACAATCAAAGTCCTCAGATGCATTGCAGAACTTTGGGGGGGGGATGTTCGCTCCAACACAATTATTATTTTTCTAAAAGACTGTTGCCGTCAACTTTTCATCGTTCCAGTTTTATATCCTGAGTCAAGCGCCAAAACAAAGAAAGCCATGCCAATCTCAACTCTCACTTTTTTTAAACGCGCAGTAATGGGGTTTTTTGTCAAAAAAGGGGGGTAATTGTTATCATGGTAACTAAGTCCTGTTTTAGAAGCATTTGCGGTGGACGATGGAGGGCCCAGATTCGTCGTACTCCTGCTTGCTGATCCACATCTGCTGGAAGGTCGACAGGGAGGCAAGGATGGAACCGCCAATCCAGACAGAGTATTTGCGCTCTGGTGGAGCAATGATCTGTTGGGAGAAAGCGTTGCAGAACTTGTTAAGACTCCACAGGCAGGGGGTGAAAAGGTTTCAGCCATGAAAAAGGCTGCAGCAGCTCACCCGAGTGCTCAGGTGTTGCCCATTCACAAAATCTAACAATGACTATACCCTGGTATAAAACAAGCAGTTGCTGAACTGAAACTCCCAACCACTGGCCATTCTTCCCAACCCCTGCCAGAGATCATGGCAGCTCTTTGTAGAGTTGGTAGGATCCTTCACAGGCCCCAAATCCCAAGGATATGATTTATGCACACAGCTTCACGACAAGGAGATGGGCCAAACGCAACCTTTCAGCGGCCGCAAAGGACACTTTTAAACCAGAGTCCTCCAGGTGGCAGAGTTAGCTACAGAAGGACCTGCTTAAAAGCAACGCCAAGTCTCCTGTGGCTCCACTGGCTGAAGAGAGTGTCAGCTGAAAACAAAGCTCACCTTGATTTTCATTGTGCTGGGGGCCAGGGCTGTGATCTCCTTCTGCATTCTGTCAGCGATGCCTGGGTACATGGTGGTGCCGCCGGACAGGACGGTGTTGGCATACAGGTCTTTACGGATGTCCACGTCGCACTTCATGATGGAGTTGAAGGTGGTTTCGTGGATGCCGCAGGATTCCATACCTGCCGGAAGGTTAAAAAAAAGCTTTTAATGCCTCGGACCCAGGACAAAGTTCCCCCACCACACAACCAAAACCTTGATTTTACCCACAGCCTCCCCATTCTGCTAGACTACAGCTGCCACTCTTGGAGTTCTCCACCCCAATTTCTGCCAAGGCTATGTTTTGAGGGAACAGCTTTGCAAAAAAATATTACCCAGGAAAGAGGGCTGGAAGAGGGCTTCTGGGCATCTGAACCTCTCGTTGCCGATGGTGATCACTTGGCCGTCAGGAAGCTCATAGCTCTTCTCCAGGGAGGAACTGGATGCCGCGGTCGCCATCTCCTGCTCGAAGTCCAGCGCAACGTAGCAGAGCTTCTCTTTGATGTCGCGCACGATTTCCCTCTCGGCCGTGGTGGTGAAGCTGTAGCCTCTCTCGGTCAAGATCTTCATGAGGTAGTCGGTCAAGTCGCGGCCCGCCAGGTCCAGACGGAGGATGGCGTGGGGCAGGGCGTAGCCTTCGTAGATGGGCACAGTGTGGGTGACGCCGTCGCCAGAGTCCATCACGATGCCTGTCGTGCGGCCGGAGGCGTACAGGGACAGCACGGCCTGGATGGCTACGTACATGGCTGGGGTGTTGAAAGTCTCGAACATGATCTGGAAGAGCACAGGGGAGACCGTCAAGAACCTGGAAGCCGCAGGGGCACCCAAAACTCATGCTCAACAGGTCACAGCCTGTACCACCCAGATGGTCAGCCCACGCTTAGGCAGCCATGGGCCCCCACACAATTGATGCAACCAGCTTGCATAGTGGCAAACTCTGCTCGTGCCGCCCCAATTTCACAACACAGGAAATGTTACAGAAGTCACTCAAAAACAAAGTCAAAAGGGTTAGTGAAAAAGAGCAGCAGCTTTTAAGTGGTGCAAGCAAGTCGGGAGGAGAAAAGAAAAGCCAATTCAGAGAGATAAAAACCTTTCAAGATCCAGCAAGAGAAATTCAGACCCGGAAAGGAAACCCCTGCAGAGATGGGCAAAAGAGGAGAAAGATGAGCAAAAAGAAAATGGGAATGTTGACAGGTAGCCTTCTTGCATGTTGGCAGGGGAGGGGGAAGAAAGGTGTGCAGAAGCGGGGCTCTGCCGGCACGTACCTGCGTCATCTTTTCTCTGTTGGCTTTGGGGTTCAGGGGAGCTTCTGTCAGCAACACAGGATGCTCTTCTGGGGCGACTCTCAGCTCGTTGTAGAAGGTGTGGTGCCAGATCTTCTCCATGTCATCCCAGTTGGTGACAATGCCGTGTTCAATGGGGTACTTCAGGGTCAAGATGCCTCTTTTACTCTGTGCCTCATCACCAACATAGCTGTCCTTCTGGCCCATGCCAACCATCACACCCTGGGAGGAGAGACAAGGGGCATCAGAACACAAGCAGGCACCAGAGCCAGCCTTTAGCAGAAGCCCAGCACCGGGCACAAAAAGCAGCAGGTGTGGCTTGTCTTTAAAGTTCCTGGTGCTCAAGGAGACTTGATTGTGAAGGAGCCCAGGGTGGGGTGCCATTTCCACACCTGGGGCAGCCCCTTCATCATTGCCTCTTTTCTGTATAAAGGCTTTGGAAAGCCCCAAGCGAGGAAGGGACTTTTAAATTTCACTTGCTGGCACAGAGGAGAAAAACTCCTAGCTAAAAGTGCTTGCCCATCTAGAGATCCGTCCGCTGCTGAAATTTATTACGAGGCTACTAATTTATTCCAAGCTTTTTCAAAAGGGGGCAGAGATCATTGTGAGGAAGGGCCCTGGTTTGCTTTTGAACACACTTGGCCCTGGGTTCAACCCCTCCTTGTACCTCCAGCTGCAAGGCTGGGGGGGGGGAGGGAGAGAGAAATTAGCAGGTGACTTGGATCGAAGTGGACCTGGTGTTGATAGTGAAAGGGCACTTAAAACTATCAGTGTCAGGCACAAGTTGGCAGCAGCAGCATCCGATTTAGAGACCTACCAACTATACTTTGTTAGAGACCTGCAATGCATTTAAACTCACTTTTGAGCCTAGGAGGCCCTGGCAAGCAACATACCTGGTGTCTGGGGCGACCAACGATGGAGGGGAACACTGCGCGAGGGGCGTCGTCCCCGGCAAAACCGGCTTTGCACATTCCGGAGCCATTGTCAACCACGAGGGCAGCGATATCATCATCCATGGCGATCTTTAAAAGGAGGAAACAAAAAGGAAGGGTTGGCAATGAGGCAGCTGGATCCGAGGACCGTCTCTTCCGCAGGGTGCTGGTTTCGCACTCGGCGCCACCTGCCGCTAAGCGCAACCACCCCACCCACTTCTCCTTCTGGGGATTTAATGGCGCAGGCAGGCCCCCGCCCACCCCAACTTCCTCCTCAGCTTCCTGTTTTGTCATCGTGCGGCGCTTGCCACCCGCCGCCGCCAGGGGGCCCCCGCCCCCGCCTCCTCTGTGCAGATTTGGGACAAAGGAAGTCCTCTGCTCCCCGTCTCACATTATTACCATAAAAGGCAATGGTTGGGAGAAAGGCGAGCTGTGCAGCCAGATTTCGGAGGGCTGGATGGGGAGTGAGGCCACGCCTTCCCCCCACCCTCTCCAGAGGGGGGCATATGTCTGAGGGCCACTCCCAGGAGTGGCGCAGGCAGCTCATCTCAACACCCCTTTCAGGCAAGATAAGACCTTAACGGTCTTGCCCTGAAACTAGGGCAAGTTACACCCTATAGGTTATTTTTCAAAAAGCGCAAGGGCTCTCGCGTCCGCACCCAGCTCAGAACAGCAGCTCGCCAACCTGTTCGTCCTGCTAGTCTCGCAAGCCAAGATGCGGCTTAAAAGCGAGGAAGGAACAAGAATATTCCTCCCAGTGATTTTTAAGAGAAGGGGAGCACAGTCTGCCTCGCCTTCCTGCAAGGGGAGGCTGGCATGACCAGGGCCCTTTGTCCCCAGCCGAAGATTAAGATGCTATTTCTGCTGCTGGGCTCGGAGGGAAGGGCGACTCTCCCGGGCATTAACTCCAAGAGCAAATTCTGCTTCCCCACCAGCAAAAAAGCAGCAGCTCCTCAACTCCCCGCTTGTTTCGGAGTAAGCTGAAAATAATTCAGCAGTGCTTTAAAAAATGGGGAATTTCCATCCAGGAGCTGGATGCCCTGTACTACTTCCCCACTTGGCCGTAGCAGGACCCCACCCCTCTCCAGAGCAGCTGGCCCTGAAGTCTTTTATTATAAAGATAAAACACAATGGAAGGTTCTCAATGTGGACTAGCGCCATGCCACTCTGCGCCAGGAAGCTTAAAAGAAAAAGGCCAAAGCGCTGAAAGAAGAGAGAGGGGACTTTTTGGTACTTGAGCAAAGAAGTAAATGTTCTTTATTAGGGGGAGAGAGAGCCCTCTAGGGCAACCAGTGTCCCCCCCCCCCAAAGAAATAACACACAGACACGGCTTCCTGCTCCTCCTTCCCCCACCGAATGATCTAGAGCTGCTCCAAGGAGACAAAAGAGTGCCCATCACCCACATGGGTGGGGCAGCCCCTCCGTGAATGATTGATCGGCTTCCCCTCCCCAAAAGGCACCTCCCTCCCCCCCCATGTGCTCCACCAATACAATAGACATGCCGGCTCCCACCACCGGAAACAACCCCCCTCCTTCTCGAGGCACACCCTGGCACGTTTGGGTGCTGCCCCCACCTCCCTCTTGGGGGGGCGGCTCAGGAGAAAGGGTGGGGGAGCAGCACTCCAACAACCCCCCTCCCTTAAAGCCAACTGCCTGCCAGCATGGCCAATCTTACCCATGCAAATCAAGCCCACCATATTTCCACTTTGCAATAAATCCCCCTTTGGGGGGGCGGGGGAGAAAAAGGCCCCACGGAAAACCGACCACCAGCCCGGAAACTGAGCCTACCAGGCCCGGGAATGCCTAGGAAGAGTCGCCAAGCTCTGACCGCGTCTCCCCGGGCCAGGCCGTTGGCTGGCGCAAGGCGAGACTCGCGTCAACGCGTTCCCACGAACAGGAAAAAACCCCGCGCAAACCCAGCTGCCTTCTTTTTAGCTCCGGGGAGAGGAGATCCTTCTCTCTCCTTCGTTAACAAAAGCTGGGCAAAAGACCTCCCGTTTCTCGGCACCCCCCCCCCCGCTTTACTCCGGAGTTGTAAATCCCGGACGCGCCGCGGCTTAGGCGCGCAGCCCATTGCGCAGCCCGGAACGCCGAGTCCAAAGACACCGGCGCAAAGGGCTGGGGAAAGGGGGCGCGCGATCCTACCAGGAAACCTCCAACCCCCACCCATCCCTAACTCCGTGCAAAGAGAGTCTCGCGGCTTCTCCGCGGAAGGCTGACGCACATGCGATTAATCCAAGCCCTTTGCAACACCGCGCCCCCTCCTCGGGATGCAACCCGGCTCCCCTTTTACAGAGCGAGCCTCCATCTCAGAGAATCCAGACCCCCCCAAAAAAGGGCTCCCTTCCGAAAAAAAGCAACCCAAACCCGGCGCGCGCCTTTCTTGGGCGAGCCCCCAAGAGCCACAAACAACGCGCAACTTTACGCAACCGGGGGCCAAAGCCCCCCGAAGCCCACCACGAAGCGTTTTAACCCATGCACGTTCACTTACTCTTTGCAAATGCCAATATCCCACCCCATCCCCTTGCTTCTTTAGATTTCGTTTTTTGCAAATGCAAGAAATTAAAATAAAATAAACCAGAGGCGCTTACCTTTTTGCTAGTGGCAAGGCTGCTTGCTGGAGAACGGGGGGGCAGATGGCTTTTTCAAAAGGAGCGGCGGGGGCGGCAAGAAAGGGAGCTTGGCGGAGCACCCAGCGCGCAACAGAGACCCGCACAGCAGAGAGGGCGCTTAACGGCTGCCCGGCCGGCGCCGCGTCGCCGGGTTTTATACGGGCAGCGCGGCGGCGCTCTCGCCATAAAAGGCAACTTTCGGAGCGGGCGCCTCCGATTGGCTGCGCCGCCCTCACTCACTCACGAGGCTCCTCTGTGCACATTGCAGCAATTCTCTCTCTCTCTCTTGCAAAGCGAAAAGGAGAAGGGGGGGGAATGCAAGCTGGGGAGGGGGCAGAGATGCGCGGCTTCTGCACGGGCCGCTTGCACGCCTGCTTCCCTCGCGCAGGGGCTCCCCCGCAGCATTGCACCGCCGAGCCTCCCTTTGCAAGCGCGCCGTTTGGCGCAGCGGGTCTTGCAAAGGCGGGATGGCGGCACGGAGAGGCCTCTGGCCTCGGAAAGAACAAGCCACGCGCGTGCACACCCTTTGCCGGGTCTGCCGGCCTCCCCAGCTCCCGCCTCCGGAGAAGAGGACCCCCCAAAGGGACGCGCGGGTTATTGGGGACCCCAGCTGGGCACTGGCAGGTTGCAGAACCCGAACCGGGGACCCTGTGCGCCTCCTTTGGGAGCGAAGCCTGCGTGGCGTGGAGGGATGCCTGGCTGAGTCTTTGTATTTGTTGCCTTAATAGATCCCACGTTTTTGTCTCCCAAGGGGCTCATGGTGGCAGGCGTGGTTCATCTCCCCCTGCTAATCCATCCCCACAACAGCCCTGTGAGGTAGGCTAGGCCGGGAGAGGCAGCTAATAAGGTCACCCGGTGAGTTTTATGGCTGAGCAGCATTTGAACCCTGGCCTTTCCAAGGTCCTAAGCTTCATTTGACCCCCACAACAAGGGGGCCAGGTAGGTTAGGTTGAGAGGTGATGCCTGTCATTGCTACCAGCTTCTGGACCCAGCGGGGGATTTGAACTCTGGTCTCTCCCAGGCCCTAGTTTGGCACTCTGACCTGTACACCACCCTGCTTCTCACATATTCACATACACACAGAATAGGATTGACTTCCCAGTAAAAATCCATCAAACTGACCCGAAAACCTCTCAGGTGGCCACGCAGAGATCAGGCCAATGGGTCAAAACTTTGCAAGGAAGGCCATGAGCCTCACTGGACCCACAGCAGGGTAAGTGTGTGTCCCCCACATCCACATTATAAGGACGGTGCAAGAAGTACTGTATCCTATGCATCCTGGGGCAGAAGCAACTTCTGCTAAATTTAATGGAAACCACACACACACACACCGGCTAGGTTGTAGGCAGGGGCCGCCTTAAAGACGCTCCTTTCGACTGTACAGGGGCACCTGGATCCCCTGCCCAAATCTCCACACAGCACAAAGTTAACCTACGGAACTGGCTGCCACAAGATGTAGGGATGAAAGAGGCTGGGAGGGTGATGCTGTTGGTGGCTACCAGGTACGATGATGGCCTTGCTGTGCCCGGCTTCTGAATGCCAGGGTCTGGGAAGCGCAGGAGGGGAGGAGACGGCAGTCCTGCATGTGGGCTTCTTCAGCCCCTGAGAACAGGATGTGGACGAGATCCAGCCACTGGCCTGATCCAGCAGGCTCCTTTCTTAGGTGGTTACGACCCTCCTTCACCCTGGCCTGCCCAGGATGTGAACTCTGATAATATTATGACCCCTCTTGCCTGCATGAAGGGCTCTGTGCATGGCATGACCCTCTGGCATTTTTGCATGGGCCGGCTAAAGAAAGGGAAGTTTCCTCCATCCCTTGCTCCACCTGCTTCTGACGCTGGTCCCGCCCACCTCTGGCATGCGGCCAAAGGCTGCTCGTGAGTAGGGGGCCAGTTTCACTGCTCCCAGTTTCTGGTTTTTCCAATCTTAAAATTCAGTTCTCCACATTTTTGAAGCAGCATGTGGGTATTATTTTTTTAACATCCTCGTGAAGATTCGTCAGCACCTTGTGCACCTAATAAACACATTTCTGCATGCAGTTTTGACGAAGGCCCACATTTCTGCAAGCAGGTTTCCGTAAGACAATGCGGTTTGGTATGTTACTTTCGACGATATATTTCATGTGCACACACACACCCCCCCCGACATACACAATTTTGCATTGCGAAATCCGAAATCTCGAAGGGTGACTGTATCTTGGTTCTTGTTTGAGAATGTGTGGATTTGATGCATTTGGCTATAAACAGGAACTGAATCTACCCCATCCCAACTCGAGAAACTAGGTTCGAGATAGATGGTCCTTTGGGTTGACCTACGCAGGGCCTTTCCTAGATTCAGCTAGGGGACATACATTACGAAGCCTAAAATGAATGAATTCTGAAAATATTTTCCAGTACGTTTTCCCTTCTCCCATTCAGAGTTGCTTAGATGTGCCAAACTCAGCTGGCATAGGATTTGAGGCTCATGGTCGGGGGGTGCAGACACCTGTGGGAAACCTGCAAGCAGGATCCTGCCCACCTCCTGCAACTTCCAGCCCCTGGTCTTCTGCCTCAGATGATGGAGGAAGAATAATAATAATAAATAAATTTATTTATTTATTTATACCCCGCCCTCCTCAGCCAAGACCGGGCTCAGGGCGGCTAAAACCAAGTATAACAACAATTGATTAAAATACAACTTAAAATTAAAACAAAACATTGAAATGCAGCCTCATTTCAGTAGAAACTCAAATAAAAAAACTTTTTGGGGATGAAAACATCGAATCTTCTCCAAGGTCAACTTTCCAGACTGGTCCTATGTGGGCCAGAAAAAAGCCAGGGAAGTCCCCAAATAGGAGTTCCATCACAGCAGGAGAAAGGAAAGGGGAAGGGGATCAAGTTGATTCCAAGCCAAACGCCAGGCGGAACAACTCTGTCTTACAGGCCCTGCGAAAAGAAATCAGATCCCGCAGGGCCCTGGTCTCATGAGGCAGAGCGTTCCACCAGGCCGGAGCCAGTGTTGAAAAGGCCCTGGCTCTGGTTGAGGCTAATCCGACTTCCTTAGGGCCCAGGACCTCTAGGGTGTGGCTATTTATGGACCTTGAGGTCCTCCGCAGAGCATACTGGGAGAGGCGGTCCCGTAGGTATGAGGGACCGAGGCAGTATAGGGCTTTAAAGGCCAAAACCAGCACCTTGAACCTGACCCTGTACTCCACCGGGAGCCAGTGCAGCTGGTAGAGCACTGGGTGAATATGCTCCCATGGCAGAGACCCCGTAAGGAAACTTGCTGCAGCATTCTGCACCCGCTGGAGTTCCTGGGACCGCTTCAAGGGCAGCCCTGCGTAGAGCAAATTACAGTAGTCAAGCCTGTAGGTGACCGTCACCATCTAACTTGAGCATCGCTACCTCTTCTGGAAGTGAATTGCATCGTTTACACTGTGAATAAATACTTCCTTTTTCCGTCCAACATGCAACTCCATTGGAGGCCCACAAATTCCAGTGTTGTGACAGAGGGAAGGGGGGATATCCCAAATGTTGCAGCCTTCCTTCACTGGGGAGTCCCTAAATCTCATTGCTGATTTCTGATGCCCTTTTCTCAACAGGGCAGTTCGGTACTTCCTGTAATCCCGGGGTGCTAGAAGTAAAAGCATTCTTACAGATCAGGCGGTTTTCAGGAAGCCTTTGGCACAACCTGTTAATCCTCATCCCCTAGAGAAGTTTGGGGCCAAATTAGACATGGCCTGACTTTCCAAGGCATCTTTGCATCAAACCTGCACATTTGTTTAAATGCAAATTGCATCAGCTCCGCTCCGATAATTAACAGGATCAGGCACCAGCGGGGGATTTCCTCCCAGTGTAAGCAGCAGGTTCAGAGGAAGGATCTTTCTCAGGTAGGGGAAAGGTTACGCCCCCATCTCCATGTTTACCAAGCCCGCCCCACCCATCAGCTGATGCAATTTGCATTTAAACAAATCAGCACCAAGATATGCTCAGTCCTGAGCCAAAATACCTGTAAATCCGCCAGCGAATCCGCCAGCTGTTTACTTTCACCTGTCCCTCCCTTCTTGTTGCTTTCCCTGGGTGGAATCTTAGATTGTAGGCTCCTTCGGGCAGAGGCTGGTCCCCCTGCACTACGCAAAACAGCAGCAGCAGCAGCATTCACTCATTTGGGAACAAGCACTAGGTGATATCTCCCTGTCAAGGCAATAATGACAGGTAGTTTTTACACAGGATGCTTTTCTGCAAGGCAGATCCCAAGACATCATCCCTCTTGTCACAAACCCAAGCACTGAGAGCTCTACAGAAATGAGGGACTACGTTTGTGAGATACAGGCTGCTGGAAGTTCTCCTAGAATGAGGGGGGTGAAAAGCAGTCAAGAGATTGACTCTCTACTCCATCACGCACCATGACTAGGAATTTCACCTCTGCGGAGAACTCACTAGGCAGCCTTAAAGCAAGCCACGCCCTGTCAGCCTCGCCACCTGCTCCCCAGCATTGCCAGTTCAGGAGCATCCCAGATCCTGGCATTTCAGGGCCCAAACCTGAGACCTGGGGCCAGGCCCTGGTGATGGATGTCAACTGGGAGAGGGGAGCGCAGGAGGGAAGACCCCTACCTCAGTGTCTATGCTATAATTTACAACACGCTGAAGTTTGGAAGTGCATGCACAGTCTTCTAAATATTATCAGCAGCAGCAGCAGGTTTCCCATGCAGGAATCTCAGGTAGAGAACCCCTGGCAGGCTGTCATCTAACCTCTGCTTAGAAACCTCCCAGGAAGGAGAGTCCATCGTCTCCTGAGGGAGACCGTCCCACTGTCTAACACCTCTTCTTACCATCATAAAGGTCTTCCTGATGTTGAGTCGGAATCTCCTTCCTTGTAACCTTCCATGATGATGTCATGGACAGGGAACCAGGTAGCCTGCTAAAGGTAAAGGGACCCCTGACCATTAGGTCCAGTCGTGGCCAACTCTGGGGTTGCGGCGCTCATCTCGCTTTATTGGCCGAGGGAGCCTGCGTATAGCTTCCGGGTCATGTGGCCAGCATGACGAACCAGCATGGCGAACCAGAGCAGCGCACGGAAACGCCGTTTACCTTCCTGCCGGAGTGGTACCTATTGATCTACTTGCACTTTGACGTGCTTTCGAACTGCTAGGTTGGCAGGAGCAGGGACAGAGCAATGGGAGCTCACTCTGTCGCGGGGATTTAAACCGCCAACCTTCTGATGGGCAAGTCCTAGGCTCTGTGGGTTAACCCACAGTGCCCCCCGCGTCCCAGGTAGCTGGCTAATTGAGAGCAAATGAAACCCTGGCTTGCTTCATGGCACTCTGGTGATATCTTTCCCTGGCCTCCTTCCTCTGCCACCTCGGAGGAACACACCCAGCATCAGTCGCCTTGCCTTGGTGAAAGAGGCCCCCCCCCATGACACCTGTTTTGAAGGAATGCTTCCACCCCGTTTTCAAGGAAACCGCCCCAAGGGAGAGGCGCACCTGCTGTCCGCGTAAACTAGGCATAAATAGCAGTTTTTCAGGTGTCCTTGTTTGGAAAGTCATGATAAAGGATTCTGCTAATTAGGGGAGGGAGGGAGGGAGGGAGAGGCTTCGCTCTGAGCAAGAAGCCTGATATTCCTGCTGCCGCCACCCACTCCATCTCTCATACGGCCTGTCGGAAGTGGAGTTGGGCAGCGCCAGTGGCTCTGCCAGAAGTGGCAACGTCGACAACAGCGGAGCGAGCCAGGGTGGAATCCTTGCACGCAGCAGGAAAGCAGCTGTCAACACCACCTCTCAACGGCCAGCACATTACTTGTCATGGACGATTTGCAAGGAAGACTGGCGCCCACGGAACAGCAATTCAGCCAGAGAGAGAGAAGGGCTGTGTGTGGACAACTCTGATCCTAATTCTTACTTGTAGCACCTTTTTCTGTTCCTCCAGGGTTAGCGGCAAGGTGAGCAGGGACGCAGGTGGCGCTGTGGGTTAAACCGCAGAGCCTAGGACTTGCCCATCAGAAGGTTGGCGGTTTGAATCCCCGTGACAGAGTGAGCTCCCGTTGCTCGGTCCCTGCTCCTGCCAACCTAGCAGTTCGAAAGCACGTCAAAGTGCAAGTAGATCAATAGGTACCACTCCGGCAGGAAGGTAAACGGCGTTTCCGTGCACTGCTCTGGTTCGCCAGAGGCGGCTTAGTCATGCTGGCCACATGTCCCGGAAGCTGGACACTGGCTCCCTCGGCCAATAAAGCAAGATGAGCGCCGCAACCCCAGAGTCGGCCACGACTGGACCTAATGGTCAGGGGTCCCTTTATCTTTACCTTTAAGCAGCAGAGCACACAGGGTCCAGTTATGTGGGATTTTGACATTTTATTGCCGACAGCCTGGAGCTGATGGAAGATGGGGTGCGACAACAGGACCCCCCCCACACACACATGCTGCCCCCTCAAGAGTAATACACCGGCCACGGTCCTGTGGGAAGGATTCCCAGAGAGAGAGGGCAAGGCTGGTCCCCTTGCCCCCCCCTTCCTTCTGAGCAGCTGCCCCATGGCAAGGGTAACGGAGCTGAATGCTGGAAGATTCGGGGCGAATTGAAAGAAAGCGCTTCTTCCATAGATGGTACATTACACCAGTGAAATTAGCTAAAATGTACAAAATAAGTAATAAAATGTTGGAAATGTAAAGAAAAGGAAGGAACTTTTTATCACATGTGGTGGGAATGTAAGAAAGTAAAAAACTTCTGGGAAATGATATATAATGAAATGAAAAAGATGTTGAAATATACATTTATTTAAAAAAACCAGAAGCATTTTTACTTGGCATTGTAGGGGAGGATATTAATAGACAGGATTGTAAATTGTTTTTATATGCAACAACGGCAGCAAGAATATTATTGGCATAAAAATGGAAACAAGAAGAATTACCGACGAAAGAAGAGTGGCAAATGAAATTAATGGACTATGCAGAATTAGACAAACTGACAGGAAGGATTCGAAACCTCCGGGACCAGAGATTCTTAGAGGACTGGAGTAAATATTTGAACTATTTGGAAAGCAATTGTAATAAACAGATTACGCTAGTAGGACTGCAAGAAGTTTTGTAAGGAGGATTATGTGAAATATTGCAAGGAAGACTACGAAGAGAATTATTAGTTAAGGACAATTAAAAGTAATAGAGAAATTAAGAAATGCAGATTAAGTGATAAAGAATGGAAAATCTTTGGGGGTAGTTGACAGAAGTCTAAAATATTATATAAGATAATAATGTATGTTAAATGATTGCTGGAAATGATATGTTAAAAAATTAGTAAAAATGTAAAAAAAGAAAGAAAGAAAGCACTTCCTCCAGCAGTGCAGAGTTAAACTGCAGAACTCCTTGCCACAGGAGGGCGGGGTGGCCAATCAGATGGCTTTAAAAGAGGGCTAAATCCACGTGGGAGGGGAGGGGGCTATCAATGGCTGCTAGCTAGGATGGCTGTGGCCTGACTCTGCAGTTGGAGCTAGCAATGTTTCTGAATCCCAGGTGCTGGAAACTGGAGGTGCAGAGAGGGAAGTTGTGCTTGGTTCCACTCGCTGGTTTCCCATGGTTTTAGCTGTTCTTATTTTTATTTGTAAGCTGCCTTGAGTTCCTGTTGGGGAAAAGCTAGGAAATGAATGAATGAATGAATGAATAGCATTTATTTGCACACAATGAGAACAAGGGCCATTGGCCTGATCCAGCCGACCTTTCTTATGGAAGGTCAGATCACTGGCCACAGTGATCCACGCGACGGCCACCTCCAGGCTTGACTACTGTAATTCGCTCTACGCGGGGCTGCCCTTGAAGCTGTCCCAGAAACTCCAGCGGGTGCAGAATGCTGCAGTGAGGCTCCTCACAGGGTCTCTGCCATGGGAGCATATTCAGCCAGTGCTTTTCCAGCTGCACTGGCTCCCGGTGGAGTACAGGGTCAGGTTCAATGTGCTGGTTTTGACCTTTAAAGCCCTATGCGGCCTAGGACCCTCGTACCTACGGGACCGCCTCTCCCGGTATGCCCCACGGAGAACCTCAAGGTCAACCAGAGCCAGGGCCTTCTCAACACTGGCCCTGGCCTGGTGGAACGCTCTGCCTCATGATACCAGGGCCTGTAAGACAGAGTTGTTCCGCCTGGCCTTTGGCTTGGAGCCAATTTGATTCCATCCCCCTCTTTCTTTTTTCTTTTTCCTTTCTCCTCTTGTGATGAGGCTGCATTTTAATATTTTAATATTTCAATATTTTAATTGTTGTATTTTAATCTTGTTTTTAAGTTGTATTCATTCAACTTGTTTTTATTATTGCTTGTTAGCCGCCCTGAGCCCGGTCTTGGCTGGGGAGGGCTAGGTATAAATAAAAATTATTATTATTATTATTATTATTATTATTATTATTATTATTATTATGTTCTTAAGGGTCCTCATTGTTCCTTATAAGCCAAGGCAGGCATAGTTTGCAAAAGAAAAAAAGCCGCATAATGTGTTTCTTATAAGCTTGTATCCTGCAAGGTGCGGAGTGAATAATATTAGTTTTAAAATAAGTATATGGAGGGCCACAGGTTCCACACCCCTATGGCAGCTTCTTGCAGAGCATTGGGAATATATCGCATGCGCACGGCTCTCAAGAAAGAAATCCCATGGATTTTTGAAGTCCTAGGAAAACAGCGCTCTCGCCACCTTCGAAACGGCACGGCTCGGTGTTACTTCCTGCGAACAGATGTTTGGATTACCACGCAGGGAAGCTGGATGGAATCAGGTTGTGGGAAACCTCTTAACGCCCCCCCCCACCCCCCACAAAGACACTGTTTATTGCTTATATGCAACAACAGCGGCAAGAGAATTGTTGGCCCAGAGATGGAAGCAAGAAGAAATACCGACGAAAGAAGAATGGCAGGTGAAATTAATGGACTACGCAGAATTGGACAAAATGACAGGAAGGATTCGAAACCTGTGGGACCCGAGATTCACAGAAGATTGGAGGAAATATACGAATTATTTGAAGAGCAACTGTAATCAGAAAATTACGCTAGGGGGACTACAAGAAGTTTTGTAAGGAGGAATATATGAAATATTGCAAAGAAGAGAGATGTTAGTTATGATATTTAAATGTAATAGTGAAAGTAAGAAATGTAAATTAAGTGGAAAAGATTGGAAAATTTTCAGATGTGATTGATGGAAGTCAAAAAAAATTGTATAAGATATAAAAGTATGTTTAATAATTGTTGAAAATGATATGTTAAAAAACGAATAATTTTTTTTTAAAAAAAGAAACTGTTTATTGCACCTCAAGGTGCCCCAACTTACCTTTTGGCTCCCATCATGCATTTGTGGCGAGACCGTAGGATTGCAGAGATGAAAGGTGGCTTAGCCTGGCAATACCCAGTATGAATCTCACCTGAGCCACGAAGCCACAGGGCGGGGGCTTCGCCTTCCATTCCTCCCACAGTGTGTGAGGGGGCAATAATATGGACTATCATTTAGGGATGGAAGAGAGCTGGACCATAAAGAAGGCTGATCGCCGAAGAATGGATGCTTTTGAATTCTGGTGCTGGAGGAGACTCTTGAGAGTCCCATGGACTGCAAGAAGATCAAACCTCTCCATTCTGAAGGAAATCAGCCCTGAGTGCTCACTGGAAGGACAGATCCTGAAGCTGAGGCTCCAATACTCTGGCCACCTCATGAGAAGAGAAGACTCCCTGGGAAAGACCCTGATGTTGGGAAATGTGGAGGGCACAAGGAGAAGGGTACGACAGAGGACGAGATGGTGGGACAGTGCTCTCTAAGCCACAAACATGAGTCTGACCAAACTGCAGGAGGCAGTGGAAGACAGAAGTGCCTGGCGTGCTCTGGTCCAGGGGGTCACAAAGAGTCGGATACGACTAAACGACTAAACAACAAACAATTTGGGGTGGAAGGATTACTCGAGAGAATCTCTGCGAATTGCCTTGGGCACCTCAGAAGGCGTTAAATAATCGCAGCGCCATTTTCACTGCAATCATATTTTTTGCATCCCCTCTCCCCACCCCCCCTCCAATAATCTAAGGCGAAACCTCCCTTGAATCCACAGCTTCAGTTTAATAAGGACTGAAAGATATTTGTCCAAAGTCCAAAAGATAATTGGGGAATAAAATAAACCTCTGTGGCTAGACATCAAGATCTGGGAGCTGACCAAAGCGCCACGACTGACCTCTAGCACTATTTGGGATGCTCAGTTTATGCCTCACCCCCCCCCAACTGATAAGATCTCAGCAGAAAAATTAAACAATACCAGTTACTGTGTGGGACTAGTTGCCAGCTCCATTAACCATTAACCTTTCATGTCCTACTGTTTACCCATGATGCATCTGCCTCTATTATCACAGCCAAAGTAGCGCGCATCCCTTCGCGATCAGATAAGGGTGGCTTTATAAATAAGCGCTATTTCTATTGGGGCGGAAGTCATCCTTAATCCTGGCAGGTTTGATAGTTGGTTTCCAGAAACTCCAGTGCAGAGTTGGTGTGTGTTGTTATTTATCAGTTTATTATTGATTGATTGATTGATTGATCCCATTCATATTCTGACTTTTCCTCCAAGGGCTTTGAGGTGGTGTACGGGACACACACCCCCCCTCAGTGATGACACCCGGGGCGGACCACACGCACACACCCCACACCCCTTCCTCCACCACTGCCTGGCCGAACCCTTGAAACTTCAGTCTATATATATATTAGATTTTTAACATACCATTTTCAACAATAATTAAACATACTTTTACATCTTATTCAATTTTTTTTTACTTCCATCAGTCCTGTCTGAACATTTCCCAATCTAATCTCTTAGTATGCGTTTCTTATTTTCCCTATTACATTTCAAACTCATAACCAATATCTCTCTCTTTTTCTACTTTGTAACACTTTGTATATTTCTCCAAAACTTCTTGTAGTCCTGCTAGCGTAATTTGTTGATTACAGTTGGTCTTCAAATAATTCATATACTTCTTCCAATCTTCCGTAAATCTCTGTTCCCGCAGGTTTTGAAACCTTCCTGTCATTTTGTCCAATTCTGCTTAGTCCATTAATTTCGTCTGCCATTCTTCTTGCTTCCATTTCTGGGCTAACAATACTCTTGCCGCTGTTGTTGCTTATAAGAACAATTTAACATCTTGCCTATTAATGTCTTGGCCTATAATACCAAGTAAAAAGTGCTTCTGGTTTTTTAAAGAATGTATATTTCAAGATCTTTTTCATCTCATTATATATCATTTCCCAGAAGTTCTTTACTTTCTTACATTCCCACCACGTATAATAAAATGTTCCTTCTTTTTCTTTACATTTCCAAAATTTATTATTTGTTCTTATACATTTTAGCTAATTTCACTGGTGTAATATACCATCTCGACATCATTTTCATCATATTCTCTTTCAAAGCATTACAGGCTGTAAATTTTATCCTTTCATTCCACAACCTTTCCCATTCTTTAAGCTGGATATTATATCCAAAATCTTTTGCCCAGCGTTGGAACTTCAGTCTTAACCCTGTGAGTGGGCAAGCCCATATAGGAATGTACGGTACATCATTTGTACATTCCACGCAGCCAGTTCCCCGGCTGATGCATAGCGAAAGTTGCGCCTCTCGATTCCTGATGGCACTTCCTCAACCCCTCACATAACCCCCACCCCTGCCGCCTTACGAAAGGCTCTCAAAAGCCCTTCCTTTTTTCTGCTTCAACCGGAGGGCAGATTGCTGCCGTCAGCAGCTCCCTGGCCGGGCCGAGGGCAAACGGCATAAACGGACAAGAAGGAAAAGAATCGTAGGAATCAACTCCCATCAGTCCTGACTGTTGTCCATGCCGGCTGGGACTATTGGGATATATAGTTCGGATCAGTGGTTCCCAAACTTTTTTGGGGCTCCTCGATTCCACAAACTCATCCCCAGTGCCCTCTACCCTATAAAAAGCATGATCCAGAATAGCGGTTTGCACGACCCACTAAGGAAGATAGTGACACAACAGAATTCAGAATAGTAACACTTAATTGCACATGCATTCCAAATCCAATTAAAACTCTGTCGTTTAATTAATTAGAATGAATGCATGAACCTGATCCCGTGAGGCCAGCTTCTCAATGCCTAAGAGTCATTTCCAATTCCCGCTCTCCTCCTTGACATCCTCTTGCCTCTTGGTGCTCCCCTAGGCAATCCACCACCGGGGTGGGGTACTACTCACTTTGGGAACCCGTGGCCTAGAGGGCACCAGGTTGGGGAAGGCAGGTGCGAATCAATGCAGGGAAAACCCAGTGCATCGGGAGGTCTTAAATCACCCTTGTAAATAAGGCCATGAAAGTTACTAGCCTGCCAAAAAAACAACAACAATGAAACGTGGGTGGGGAAAAGAAGGGGAAGGAGATTTCAGCCCTTCCTGCGGTTCCTTTTTCCTTGTATGCTGGGTTCAGGGGGGTGGGTAGCAGAGAAATTTCCATGTTTCCTTCTACATTGCAGTGGGGAATCCTTAAATACAAGCCTGTCCTAAATAAGCCTTTCTTCAGATTTAGTGCTCCTTCTGAATCAGGCTTGAAGGCAAACGGTCTCTCTGGCACCCCCAAAAAGTTTACTTAGAGATTATTTAAGGGTGTAATATCTCTGCCCTCTGGGTAGCCAGTCACCCCTCTTGGCATCTCTGACTCAGAACCAGTGAAGGCGGTGAAGGTCCTGTGTGAGTGCCTGGAGGCAGTTGGAGGATGGATGGCCGCTAACAGATTGAGGTTGAATCCTGACAACTCAGAAGTACTGTTTTCGGGGGACAGGGGGCGGGCAGGTGTGGAGGATTCTCTGGTCCTGAATGGGGCAACTGTGCCCCCGAAGGACCAGGTGCGCAGCCTGGGAGTCATTTTGGACTCACTGCTGTCCATGGAGGCGCAGGTCAGTTCTGTGTCCAGGGCAGCTGTTTACCAGCTCCATCTGGTATGCAGGATGAGACCCTCCCTGTTCGCGGACTGTCTCGCCAGAGTGGTGCATGCTCTGGTTATCTCCCGCATGGACTACTGCAATGCGCTGTATGTGGGGCTACCTTTGAAGGTGACTCAGAAACTACAACTAATCAAGAATGCGGCACCTAAACTGTGGACTGGGAGCAGCTGCAGAGACCGTATAACACCAGTCCTGAAAGAGGTACAATGGCTCCCAGTACGTTTCCGAGCACAATTCAAAGTGTTGGTGTTGACCTTTAAAGCCCTAAATGGCCTTGGCTCAGTATCCCTGAAGGAGCGTCTCCACCTCCATCATTCTGCCTGGACATTCAGGTCCAGCTCCGAGGGCCTTCTGGTGGTTCCCTCACTGCGAGAAGCTAAGTTACAGGGAACCAGGCAGAGGGCCTTCTCGGTAGTGGCGCCTGCCCTGTGGAACGCCCTCCCACCAGATGTCAAGGAAATAAACAACTATATGACATTTAGAAGACATCTGAAGGCAGCCCTGTTTAGGGAAGTTTTTGATGACTGATGTTTTAATGTATTTTTAATCTTTTGTTGGAAGCCACCCAGAGTGGCTGGGGAAACCCAGCCAGATGGGCAGGGTAGAAATAATAGCAAATTATTATTAATTATCATCATCATCATCAAACTAATTATTCAGGTGTTGATCCTCTTGGAGCCAAAATGGCCTGGTCCATGCACAAAGAGCAAAGAGCAGGTTCAGGGGAACCTCTGAGGTTTTCAGAAGTGCATTTGCTGATTTAATATAGAGCTTTTTATTCTTGGTCTCCTTGTGCCTCCGATGGCTTCAGTTATAGGCTTGTGATTCTGTATATCTTGAGTCACATGGGCCTCTCGCTCTCTCACTTCTGGCGACACCTATCTGTATCTTATCTCAAACACCCGGATAACCAGCTTCATCATTTATTTGATGAAATCTGTGCAACGCTTGCTATGTACAAAGGGCCACTGTGCTCTTGCACAACAACAATCTTGCGCTCACTGTTGTAAACCTCTTTGAGATCATTCTCTTTAAACAGAAGCTTCTTGCCCAAAGATGGAAGGAGGACAATTTACCTACGAAAGAAGAATGGCTGATAAAGACGATGGACTAAGCCGAATTGGCGAAAATGACTGGGAAAATCAGGGATCGAGAGGACAATGGAATTAATAAAGAATGGGGAAATTTTATAAGTTACTTGTAAAAACATTGCAAACGACTGAAAACATTGACAGGGTTTTAGAAACACTTGCAGTGAAGCGAGAATTATGATAAATATTGAGATTTAAGAAAATATGGGGAAATGATCGGATGCAGTGTGAAAATAATATCTGGGGAAACCATGGAGGAAAAGAAGGATGTGCGAGGATTCTGAGAATCCTACTTGTGAAATGATTTGTGTATGATGACAAACGTCAAAAGTGAAAATGAATAAAACGAGAGAGAGAGAGAGAGAGAGAGATTTCTTTAAAAAAATAAAGCAGGATAGAAATGCAGAGAATGGTAATTTATTCTTATGATTGTGATATCGCAGGCCTGGCCTCGTCTAGTTTACATGTGTCTTGTCTCATGAAGTTCTGCTTTGTTATTTGGGTTAGAGAGATAAAATTTCATTAAAGCATTTAAAAATATTTAGGAACAAAAACTGAAATCATGATTACTGTTCGTTGGAGAGGCTGCCTGAGTATCCCAGAGCAAAGTGTAGCTGGCTTCTTACGTGCCGCAACAATTTGTTGCAGACCCCACTTGTAGTCCCAGAGAGCCTGGTCCTTGAGTTGTTTGCAAGGCGTTTACAAAGAGGTTATATGATGCCCGCTCTTTACTGAGGGGTCAACTGTGATTTACTCAGAGTAGACCCAATGAAGTTAAAAGGGTGCCTAAGTCAGGTCCATTAATTTCACCAGATCTGTGCTGTGTGAAGCTAAGTTGAATACCACCATTTGGATTTGTCTTTGGGGAGGCCGTATTACATCACGCCAAGCAATTGGTTTGTTGGGTTTTCAGTTTTGGTTTTTTGAAATATTTTGTTTCGCTTCATTTGTAATGCATATAAAAGAGAGAGACCACTTATAACAATAGATGAAAACAAAAAGATGAGAAACAGAAGGAAAAATTGGCACGTAGAATAACTACAGTTGCACATGAGTTGAAAGAACCAAGTCATGAAAGAAAAAGGTGAGAATAAGTGTTGTCTTCATATAAAGAAAATTTGCACTATCCGATTAAGAACAGTTCCAGATTTGCCAGACTTGTGACCTGAGTTGTATTGAAAATGTTGGTTCCACTGTGTATGTAATAAAGGAATGCCAAATGATATTAAAAGTGTCTTTTAGTCCTTGTCAAACTCCCCATGTTTTTCATAATTGTATCCATTGTAGCTATATTCGCCAGTGAGCAGTACAAAACGGGTGGCGCTGTGGGTTAAACCACAGAGCCTAGGACTTGCCGATCAGAAGGTCAGCGGTTCAAATCCCCGCGACGGGGTGAGCTCCCGTTGCTCGGTCCCTGCTTCTGACAACCTAGCAGTTTGAAAGCACAAAGTGCAAGTAGATAAATAGGTACCACTCTGGCGGGAAGGTAAACAGTGTTTCCGTGCGCTGCTCTGGTTCGCCAGAAGCGGCTTAGTCCTGCTGGCCACATGACCCAGAAGCTGTATGCCGGCTCCCTCGACCAGTAAAGCGAGATGAGCGCCGCAACCCCAGAGTCGGTCACGACTGGACCTAATGGTCAGGGGTCCCTTTACCTTTACCTAGTACAAAGAGTCCAGTTTTGGGGCTGTTTCCCACCGAGTTTGCAATGACCCTCCAGGCTGCCAGTCATACACAAGACCAATTCTTTTGACACTATATCCACACTGGCATCATCAAATTGATTTTTGGGACAGCGGCCGACACCTTCTTTAGCAACATTTACCATTTCTATCAGGACCAAAATCCCCAGAACCTGACAGTGACACGCACCAAGCCTTTTTCTCACCAACTTTCCTTGTTGAGAAAGAAGTTCGAAAGTCGAAACGGCACAACCTGCTGATTGCATGGCCTGTTAGAAGCGCATCGCATGGTGCAAATTCTGCCCGCGATTGAACCCAAATTGCAGAATAGCCACAGGGTTGCAGAGACATCATCTTGGGCGACGAAGGCCCAAAAGGGAACTCTCACCATCAGTTTCTGAGTGGGGGAACCTAAGGGGTGGTGTGCGCTGGGGGCCTGATGCAGATTCCAGGCAAGGCTCCCCTCCGCTTGCCACAGACCTCTCTCTCTGCCCCACGGTTTCCTGTTTCCTTTTTTCTCACTCTGTGCAAGAGCAGACCTTCATTGGCCAATCTCCCCGACGGCTGTTTTGTTGCCATTTAAGGCTCACTTCCCGGATGACAGGGGAAATGGGCTGCGCTCAGAGCTGCCAATCGGCCCCCTTCCTCAACATGTTGTTGGCCTGCAAACATATTTGGCAATGGGGTAACCACGGATCAACAGTCTTGATCCCTCGGCCTCCGGTCAGTTGCCGTTCATTCTGAGGCCGGACCTGCCCTAGGGAGCTGGTTTAAAAAGGCGGGGCCATGGGGAGCCTGGCAGGACCCGGCAGTGGCGTAGCGTGGGGGGTGCAGGGGGGGCCGGCCGCACCGGGCACAACATCTGGGGGTTAGGGTTAGGGGGCGCAAATCCATGGGTTAGGGGGCGCAAATCCACAGGTTAGGGGGCGCAAATTACTTGCCTTGCCCCAGGTGCTGACAACCCACGCTACGCCACTGGTACCCAGTGGGGGGGGGGGAGACTACATCTCCCGTCAACCATGAAATATACTCGGAGTCAAGGGTGGATTTCATGCTCTTTATCCAGCTCATAGTAGTGAGGAATGGCAGTTCCCCCGAAATGTCTGCTTTATATACATTATTTACACAATGGGCCCCACGTGATTGGCTGATTCCGGGATTCTCCTGTAGGCCAAGCAGGTTGCGGATTCACTTCCACCTGGAGCTGGATTGGGTGGCTCCAGCGGACAAAATCAGACTACTGCATTCTGGATCCTATTGTTCTAGGACCAATCAGACTGCTGCAATTTGGATCCTATTCATCTCAGTACATAACAAACCAGCATGGTCAGTGGGGTGATGGGACTTGGGATACAGGAACATCTGGAGGGGTAGCCAGGTCAGGGAAGGCTGCTTTGGGAGAAGATGCGGTTGACGAACTGTCAAACACTGCAGAACTGGAACTGCTCCAAATGACACGTTTGCAGGAATTCAGTCTTTTCATGTGGCAGAGCCTATGGAACTCCCTGCCTATTGACATTCAAGCGCCTTTGCCATACTCTTTTTGGCACCTGCTAGAAACACTTCTGTTTCGGCAAGTTTACCCAGAAGGTGTAGAACGTCAACACGTTTTCCACTCTGCACTTACCTTATTGCTGATTTATTTTTGATGGAATGTTTTCAATAGATAACTGTTTTTACTGCTATCTCTCTCTCTCTCTCTTTTCGTAAACCGCTTTGAGCTTTGTTTGGTATTGCAGTCAAGCGGGATGTAAATTGTATCAAATTAAATAAATGACCTACAGCAGTTGCAAAAGACTTGTAGATATGAACGAGGTGTGTCTGCTGCTGAGAATTAAAGGCTCTCTGCTCCTGAGAGCAAAGGCAGGGGGGTTAGTAGTCGCTGGGGAAATTGGGCACAGGGACTTTCCAGATTGCACGCTCAGCCGCTCATACAATGCTGCTCTCTTTTGCTGGGTAGAGCAGATAAAGCAAGCATTTTCGTCCTCCTCCACATCCTGCAGTTCCCAGCATAGCCAGGCCAAGAGCTGAGGGTGCTCCTAGCACCGCCAAGCCAAGGTGAAAAAGGGAATGTCAGAATGCAAGAGTACCCAGCTTGGGCCAACTCATTTTGGCAGAGAATCCCACAAGCACCTCTCTCTCTCTCTCTCGCCACACATGCACACACCGCCCCCAGCAGTAAAAATGCAACCAGTGTAAATGAAACATGGCGCTGCCCTTTCATAGAACACCTAGAACTAGCTGCCTGGGGCGGCCTGACCTCCTTCTGCCTAACAGTGAAGCTGGCTTTCTCGGAGCGCATCCTGTTCCGAGTTTGTCATCAATCACAAAAATGGGATGTGAGGGAAACCTGCCGAATCTGCATTTTTTTAAAGACGGGCCATTAGGAAAGCCTGCTGAATCAGGCCCATGGCCCATCTAGTCCAGCACCCTCTTCTCACAGCAGCCAGCCAGATGCCCGTGGGAAATCAGGAAACAGGATCTGAGCACAAGAGCAGCTCTCCCCTCCGGTGGTTTCCAGCAAGGGAGAGTCACAAAGTGCAAGTAGATAGATAGGTACCGCTCTGGCGGGAAGGTAAACGGCGTTTCCGTGTGCTGCTCTGGTTTGCCAGAAGTGGCTTAGTCATGCTGGCCACATGACCCAGAAGCTGTCTGCAGACAAACTCCGGCTCCCTTGACCTGAAAGCGAGATGAGCGCCACAACCCCAGAGTCATCTGCGACGGGACTTAACTGTTAGGGGTCCTTTACCTTTTGCATATAAAGGTAAAGGTAAAGGGACCCCTGACCAAAAACCAGCGACAATTTGTTGTTGACAAAGGACAGCAGGACATATAAAAGGCCCCATAACCTTCAGTAGCTAAGGGCCTCATCAAACCTCAATCTGGCCCTGGGTGCAGGTGTTTTGCAAGGTCACCATCCAGCACTCTGCAGAAGGTGCTCAGGAAGTAAGGAGTAGTCTATATGAAAATATTATATTGATGGTATCTAACACCAAGTAAATTGGCAAAGATGTACAAATAAAAATCAAGTAAGTGTAGGAAATGTAAAGAGAAAGAAGGTTCTTTTTATCATATGTGGTGGTCCTGTAGTTAGGTTTAAGCTTACAGGGGAATGATATATAATGCATGGGAAAAGATGTTTAAAATAACATTTGTAAAAAAACCCCAAAAACCCAGAAGCTTTCCTTTTGGGAATTATAGGAACAGAACTACCCTAACCATACAGAAATTTATTCATGTATGCAAATACAGCGGCAAGAATGTTATTTGCCCAAAAATGGAAAGAAGTCCTGACAAAAGAAGAATGGATACAAAAACTTATGGAATATGCAGAAATGGTGAAACTTGCCGGGAAAATAATTTTTAAAAGATAAACTTTTTTTTATAAAAGAATGGAAATGGTTTATGGAATATTTACAAAGTGTAGACAGATAAGAACATTGACAGGATTATTGTAATAACCTGCAGTTTTATAAGAGTATGCATTTAAAGTAGATGAATAAATGCTTAAGTTAATTTGGAATATGCGGAAAATATAAAAATAAATAAATTTAAGGAACCGCAGAAAGAGGGGAAAGGAAGATGAGTTTCAAAATGTTAAAATGATTGTAAAGTTATTGAAATGTATAAAACTGAAAATTATAAAAAAAATTATTATTATTTGGGGGGTGGGGAAGGAAGGGAGGGAGGGCGGAATAGGCGGTATAAGAAACTACCATTTTCTCAGGTTTCGGTACTTTTCCTGATCCTTTATTCATGCTCCAAGGAAGAAGAGTTGGCAGAATCTGGCAGGCAAGAGCAGTCTGGATCCCTTCCAGAAAGGGATGAAGTGTCTGGCTTCAGTCCCTGCAAAATGCAATCAGTTTCTGACTAAGGTGAGGCTTCAGATGTCAGTTTCACAGTTTCAAATGGCCCTATTAGCGCTGAGCTAAGGTTTCACCTGTCCATCCTGGCAGGTAGCCACCTGGCTCGTTTCTGAAACGCTTTTTAAACCATCTGCTGGGCTGCTGCCTTTAAAAGGACCGTACAGTGGTCCCTTGGTTCTCAAACTTAATCCGTTCCGGAAGTCCTTTCCAAAACCAAAGCGTTCCAAAACCAAGAAGCGCTTTCCCATAGAAAGTAATGCAAAATAAATTGATCCGTTCCAGACTTTTAAAAACAACCCCTAAAACATGAATTTGACATGAATTTTACTATCTAATGAGACCAAAGGCTGCTGCCTTTAAAAGGACCGTACAGTGGTCCCTTGGTTCTCAAACTTAATCTGTTCCGGAAGTCCTTTCCAAAACCAAAGCGTTCCAAAACCAAGAAGCACTTTCCCATAGAAAGTAATGCAAAATAAATTTATCCTTTCCAGACTTTTAAAAACAACCCCTAACAACATGAATTTGACATGAATTTTACTATCTAATGAGACCATTGATCCATAAAATGAAAGCAATGAACAATGTACTGCATTCACACAATCTATCTATCTATCATCTATCTATCTATCTATCTATCTATCTATCTATCTATCTATCTATCTGTAGCTGAACTGGGTTCCACACAGTCACAAAACAAAAAAGAGCCAAGAAAACAAAAACCCAAAATAAATAGCAAAAACCTCAGCCTAACACTCAGATCATAACACTCAAAACAGAAGTGTGGCACTCAAACTGGAAGCGTAACACTCAAAACAGAGCACGTTCAGCTTCCAAAAAAGTTCTGAAACCGGAACACTTACTTCCGGGTTTGCAGTGTTTGGGTTCCAAGTTGTTTGAGTACCAAGGCGTGTGAGAACCAAGGGACCCTGTACAGTGGTACCTCAGGTTAAGTACTTAATTCGTTCCGGAGGTCCGTACTTAACCTGAAACTGTTCTTAACCTGAAGCACCACTTTAGCTAATGGGGCCTCCCGCTGCCGCCGCGCCGCAGGAAAACGATTTCTGTTCTCATCCTGAAGCAAAGTTCTTAACGTGAAGCACTATTTCTGGGTTAGTGGAGGCTGTAACCTGAAGCGTATGTAACACGAGGTACCGCAGTACTTAAATTGCTAAGCATCACAAGGTGAACCACCCCCTCAATGTTGTTTTCTGGGGCCTGCTTCTTCTTCCCGTGGCAAATTTCTCCAAAAGAAAGACGTGCGGATACGGTTGGCAGATTGATCCAGGACGGTCGCTTGGTTTGTTTGTTTGTTTTTTTAGCTTTTAAGTCTCTTTATTTGCTGCTCTCAATAATGTGCTAAAAACTAACCACCATAGGGATTATATATATATATATATATATATATATATATATATATATATATATGCGCGCGCACACACACACACAGAAAGAGACAGACATACCAACCCAAATCACCCACCTTTCCCCTGATAGTCTTTTGGGAAATGCAGTGACAACTTTAAATCTGGAGGGGGTGAGAACTTCTTGCTACTTCATCCAACACGTAAAGAAGCTGTTTATGCAGCCTCTGGTAAAGCAAAGCCAGAGGATCCATAAGAGGTGTTGAGATCCCCCAAGGTGACTATTTTGTGCTGTGGCTGCTCAGCCAAGGCAGCCCCATGCTTGGATGATTCCAGAGTAGTGCCGCCACTGCAACTGTCCCTCCTGCACTCACTGGGGATGCCAAATGGGCTCACTTCACAGAGGTGCTGTTCTGCTGCTGTTGCTGCTCGGCCAGGGCCTGCTGGAGACGCATGCGCTTGCGAGAGTAGTGCTGCCAGTGCAGGATCTGCTGCTCATCGATGAACTTGGCGCACTGGGCATTGACCAGCTCTTTGCGCAAGTGCTCATACTGCAGCAGCTCCAGCATGTGCAGGCACTGGGGGTACATTAGGTATTTGGCATACTCTGGTTCTTTCCAGTAGAGCAGGTATTTAAGGTAGTTGACAAATGCTTTGTCCTTGAAGAATCCTCTCTGGGCAAGAAAGTTTAGGTAATTGGGGTTTGCCAGGCACTGCACAAACTCCAACTCCAGCTGGAAGCGAAGGCGATTGCCAGTATCATCACTCTCCATAACGACGACCACAGCTTTCATGGCTTCTCCACCAGAACAGCAATATCAGACGGTTGCTTGGTTAAAGATAATTTCAGGGAGACGCTGAGGCAATCTGCACCAAGGGGGTCGCAGGAGAGCTGAAGGGTTCGTAAATTAATTAATTTGCAAGCCCCAGGCCCTCCCAGAACGGTCACAGCACTTTGCAGGGAGGTTTATAGTTTAAATTTCAACAGAGGAGAAAAGCAAATGTCTAAAAGGGGGGAGACTGGTATGCCTTGTTCTCTTTGCCAAAAGTTTGGGACTTCTGAGTTTGCAGAAAAGGCAACCAAGAGGCAACATTGTAGAAGTTTATACTATGATGCACTGCCATGAAGAAAGTAGATAGAGATAACTTCCCCACCCCCCTCTCATTACAAAAGAACATATGGCCATCCAATAAAACTGAGTGTTGAAGAGTTTCTGGGATGACAAATCACAGCATTTCACCATCAGAAAACCCTTTTAAAAACCCCTTATCAGATCAGCATCATCTCTGTGAAGGCAGCGGGGCAGGGGGTGAAGAATAGGGGAAGGACAAGTGTTGGTGAAATTGTGTTAGCAACATCCATCTGTCACGGGAAATGGGCAGAAAGGAAGCTCACGGCAGGATCTTTTCAGTGCCAAGAGAGTCCATTTAAGCCCAAATTTTGCAATTGCCCCAGATGATGCAAACCAGAAAGAGGGAGGCCTATGTTTGCTTGCACGACATTGCCTCGCTCAGCCTTCTGGGAGGATGTGAGGTCTTCCTAATGTTCAAGCACAGTGTGACTTTCTGTTCATACAGTGGTACCTTGGTTCACAAATGCCTTGGTACTCAAACAACTTGGAACCCAAACACCGCAAACCCAGAAATAAGTGTTCCGGTTTGCGAACTTTTTTCGGAAGCCAAACATGCTCTGTTTTGAGTGTTACGCTTCCGATTTGAGTGTTACGCTGAGGTTTTTGCTATTTATTTTGGGTTTTTTGTGTGTGGCTCTTTTTGTTTTTGTGACTGTGTGGAACCCAGTTCAGCTACTGATTGACTGTGTGACTGCAGTACATTGTTTATTGCTTTCATTTTATGAATCAGTGGTCTCGTTAGATAGTAAAATTCATGTCAAATTGCTGTTTTAGGGGTTGTTTTTAAAAGTCTGGAATGGATTCATCCATTTTGAACTACTTTCTATGGGAAAGTGCGCCTTGATTTTGGAATGCTTTGGTTTTGGAACGGACTTCTGGAACGGATTACGTTTGGGAACCAAGGTACTACTGTAGATAAAACTTTGTGCAACTCTGTATCCTGGGCTTGTGTCTGAGCCAAACCCCTGTTCTGTATGATGACTCCAGGTCATACAATAATAGAATTGTCTTTTAAATGTATATTCTGTATTGGACCTTCTTTAGTGATGTTTTATTTTCAACTGTTGTAATAATATTGGGGGGGGGGACAGGTTAACTTTGCTGCCTTAAATGTGTATTTTATACTTGACCTTACTGTGCAAAATGTCTTATTTGGAAATATTTGAGATAACGTTTTAGCTTCCTGCTAATTCTGTTGCTTTGAATGCATATTGCATGTTTGATCTTCTTCAGGAATGTTTTATTTTGGAATGTCTTATTTGATTTTGATTTTTTAATGTGGGTTGTAAACGACTTCAAGCTTTAAAAGAATATTATTACAGTGGAACCTCAGTTCTCGACCATCTCCGCTGATGAACGTTTTGGAACCTGAACGCCGAAAACCCGGAAGTGAAGGCTTCCGTTTTCGAACGCGCCTTGGAAGTCGAACGGCTTCCGAGGTGCGTTTTTCAATCTTCACCATTGAAATTGACATTCTCCCTTTGCGCCTCAGTTGTCGAATGTTTCGGAAGTTGAACAGTCTTACATTCGACAACTGAAATTCCACTGTACTAATAGTAAAGGGGCAAAGAAATTAAAATAATTAATAATAATAATAATAATAATAATAATAATAATAATAATAATGTTGTTTAGTCGTGTCCGACTCTTCGTGACCCCCTGGACCAGAGCACACCACGCACTTCTGTCTTCCACTGCCCCCACAGTTTGGTCAAACTCATGCTGGTAGCTTCGAGAACACTATCCAACCATCTGTCCAACCATCACTGTCCAACCAATAATAATAATAATAATAATAATAATAATAGGGTTGTAAGGAACCCCGGGTGGTGCTGTGGGTTAAACCACAGAGCCTAGGACTTGCCGATCAGAAGGTTGGTGGTTCAAATCCCCGTAACGGGGTGAGCTCCCGTTGCTCTGTCCCTGCTCCTGCCCACCTAGCAGTTCGAAAGTGCAAGTAGATAAATAGGTACCGCTCCAGCGGGAAGTTAAACAGCGTTTCCGTGCACTGCTCTGGTTCTCCAGAAGTGGCTTAGTCATGCTGGCCACATGACCTGGAAGCTGTACGCCGGCTCCCTCGGCCAGTAAAGCGAGATGAGCGCCGCAACCCCAGAGTTGGTCACGACTGGACCTAATGGTCAGGGGTCCCTTTACCTTTAAGGAACCCCAAGGGACATCTAGTTCAACGCTCTGCAATTCCGGTCCCCTTTGCCCACCTTTGGCTGCCTTCCATGTGTCCACTGAGCCCCCCTAGTCAGATGTCACCTCCCTCCTCCGCCACAACCCAGGGTGCCTGCCTGCTTGGACAGGATCCGTCCTGCTGAGTCTCTGTCCTCTTACTCCTCCTGGCTCCCCCAGGCTTGCTTGCCCCCCCCTGATCCTCCTCTCCATACATGGAGGCAACCCTGAGCATCTTCCCCCAGGGCGGAAAAAGAAGTGGGGAAGGAGGAGGAGGAGGAGGAGGAGACAGGAATGCAAAGAATGTCAGGCACACACAGCGCACAGGCCTTGCATTCCCAGCTCCCAGTGTTCTGGGGGTGGGGAGAGGAGAAGACAGCAAAGGACATAGGGAGAGAGCTCCTAGCCACATGGGCTATACCCTGCCCTCTGCAGTCGGAGGCAGAGATGCTTCTGAATGCCAGTGTAATAAACGAAAATCTGCCCTTATTCCCTTATGAGGGACACAGGAGCCCTTATAGAGTCCTTTGCAGGTTCTCCATCGGTCGGAGAAAAGAACAGAGGCCAACCAGAGAACATTGAGAAGCAAAGCAGCTCGTAAGCCTGATCTTTATTGAACTGTTGCAACAGGGTGCTCCCTTCACACGCAGGAGGAGAAGGAGGACCCAGAACCCAGGTGTGCCCGCCCTTATATAGACATTTTAAATTGCCCGCCCTGGAGTCCAAGACCACCCCCAGAAACATCATACCTACATCACAGAAATGGTGATCTACAACAGAAATCTGAGTGCGTTGTTTACCACCTGTCTGGCAGGTTACCTGTTAATGCTCACTTGATTGGATACCCTGGGGAGCCTGGCCAGTCTTTTGTAATGATAAATACTTAGTTCCTGAGCCAGGTCACAGGCTCACCCTATTCATACACAGACATACCCTTAAGACAGCATTTGTGAAGCAAAAGACAATGGGGAGGCTTTTCCGTTTTCCTTTGACCTTGCAGAGAAAACATTTGGTCAGTTTGGGAATCAAAATGGTTCCAGGGCTGTTTTCCTGTGCTGCTTCAGACATGTGGTTTATATATTTATGTACATGTTTGCTTAGTACATTTATGAATATATATATGTGTGTGTGTGTGTGTGTGTGTGTGTGTGTGTGTGACATTTTTTTTATTTCACCAGCTGCTGGGAGCCACTGGGGTCCTGCTTGCAGAAATCCCAAAACAGGCACCTGGTTGGCGTCTGTAAGAACAGAATGCCAGCCTGGGCCACATGAGCCACTGGCTTGATCCAGCAGAATCTTCTTACTTTCCTATGGAACCTCCAGGTCCAGGGGCAGTCTATCTCCATTCCTAAGTTCCTAGGGTGCTGGACTGGGGGGCCATTGGTCTGATCCAACAGGCTCCTCTTATGTTCTTATGACTCTTCCCCAATCTGGGAGGAAGAGGAAGAGGAAGAAGTCGGGGCAAAGGCCAGCAGGGGAAGTGTAACTGAAGCTGGTTTTTCTCGGTGCCCAAAGGGACCTCCTTCTTTCTCTTCTCCCAGGGACTTTCCAGCTGAGCTGCTCTCCTTTTCCGCTTCATAAGCCCCCCACCCCTGCCCAGGCAGGCAGCCTCCCACTAGTGCAAAAGGCCACAGGTTTCCACCCCCTTTCTGAACACTCCCTCTCTCTGGAATGATGATTATTCCTCATTGACCTTCTACCGGGATGGCGAAGGTGTTGGCGACTGCATCCATTTTTGGAGAAAAGGGGGAGGCAACTGGGATCTCAGGTTTTATCTCTGTCGGCCAGAGGTGCTAAATCAGCAAAACAACAAGCGGAGGAAGATTCTGTTACTGCAAGCGACTGTGGTTTTTCTACTATTCCCGGGAACCATATTTATGTGATAAATAGGGAGACAGAGAAACAGATAGATAGAAAGAAAGGATATCTCATTCATACGCACTGCAAAAAAAAGTCACCAGCTGTAGTTTCTCCATTTAATCACCCTTTGGCTGCTTCACTATATAGTTTTCCCCTTCTGTTTGTCCTCCAGGCAGAATACCATCCATTTTAAGCACACGGCTTCTTCCCCCAAAGAATCACGGGAACTGTAGTTTTCAACTCTTTATTTTTTACACGTATACCCCCTTTCCCCCAATGAGCTCCAGGCGGCGTACAGGATTCTGAAGGAGTTTGTTTTGCAAAAGCACAAACAGCAGCTGGGACTAGTTCCTCCTCAAAATGAACTTTTCAACACTGGGTGGATCTCCGTTTGCCTCACTCTACATCCGAGCTGCCCATTTCCAGAAATCTCTCTCAGTTTCTGCAAACCAGCTACAATTTTTAACACACGTATGACTCATCGAGGCTGAGCGAGGCCATCAGACCACATCTTCCCTGATCACAGTATTTTTCCGAGCCTTTGACTCTTCGTCTCTGCAGTCCGCGGCCATGAAGGCTAGAAACTTAGCTTTTAAAATGAAGGGAAGCTGAGACGCTCAGGGCTCTGCATTTTGAGGTGGCATATCGGGGGCTTCCCCTGTTGCGGATAAAGTGTGTATATCAGCAGCACACACTGCAGCTGTGGCGTCTCAGAGAAACAAGTGCATGTTTTGAAAACGCACGTCCTGTTGTTAAAAGGTGAGCCTGTGCATCAGGCAGCCCATAACTCGCTCGACGCTCCCCTGTTCAATAGACTATTGATTTTAATATTCTGCTGGAATCCGCCCAGAGTGGCTAGGGAAATAATAAATTATTATTATTACAGTGGTACCTCGGGTTACATACGCTTCAGGTTACAGACTCCGCTAACCCAGAAATAGTGCTTCAGGTTAAGAACTTTGCTTCAGGATGAGAACAGAAATCGTGCTCTGGCAGCACGACAGCAGCAGGAAGCCCCGATAGCTAAAGTGGTGCTTCAGGTTAAGAACAGTTTAATTCGACCTCCGGAACGAATTAAGTACTTAACCCGAGGTACCACTGTATTTAAAGTGACCCTCAGAACAACGGAATACAACGTACAATTTAAAAACCATTTTTAATTGATGCAATTTTTTTATATCAGGGGTCGGCAACCTAAGGCCCATGGACCACAAGCAGCCCACGGGGGTCGTTTAACCGGCCCATGAGCTGAACCGAGCTGCCCACTAGGAGAGTCCCCACATACACTGCACTAAACTGGCGCAGCACAGCGTGGGGACTTGCTTCCACGGTGCCGGAAATCGTGTCTGCGCATGCTCAGACACTGGAAATTGCGTCTATGCAGACGCCAGAAATTGTGTCTGCACAGACACAGGCGCCAGCACTGGAAATCGTGGCCGCATGCGCTCACGCACGGGCGCAATCCGGCCCACGGAGGGATCTCTGCTGGAGTGAACCGGCCCAGGCAAGGTAAAGCTTGCCGATCCCTGTTTTATATTGACAAGCTGGAAGGTGTGTGAGGAGGGCGAGCGAAATGACCAAGGGTCTGGAAACCAGGCCTGATGAGGAACGGTCGAGGGATTTGGGTATGTTTACCCTGGCAGAGAGGAGACTGAGAGGAGATCTGGTAGCCCTCTTCAACTATCTCAAGGGCTGTCAAAGGGAAGAGGCAGCAAGCTTGCACCTAAACCAAGGGATTCAAATGACAAGAAAGGAGATTCCAACACAACATTGGGAAGAGGTTTCTGATGGCAAAAGCTGTTAAGACAGTGGAACAAACTCCCTCGGAAGGCGATGAGCTGTCATTCATTGGAGGCTTTTAAGCAGAGGTCAAACAGCCATCTGTCAGGGGTTCTTTAACTGGTTCCTGCATTGCAGCTGGTTGGACTAGATGAGCTTTGGGGGACCCCATTCTACAGTTCTGTGTCCGCCTCATGCCATTGTGAAACTGAGATGCTTCCTAGGTAGAGATTCATAAATAAACTAAATGCGTTTTTGTTTGTTATGCTTTTATTTGACTTTTCAGAGAAGCATCGACTGGGAAGAAGGGGAGGGGAGGGGAGGGGAGAGGAGGAAGAGGCCGTTGAAAGGGGCATCTCTGCCCATCAGGGCTAGACTTCTGGCAAGGGCAGAAAGTGGTGCCGCCACCCTGTGGCCGGCTGGGGGCGGCTGAGGCCAAACCAGCCTCTGCCTCCCCCCCCCCATAGGAAAGCTTTCACTTTCCTTCATTCAGCAATTCCCACACACTGTTAATCAGCTGCACACAACCCCTGGCACTCGGCCAGCTTTAGCCTGGAAAATCCTACGGGCACATAGGCACCATTGAACTCAATGGGACTGACTTCATCGCCATCCTGCGTTTATTTCGACGCCACTTTCCCCAGACGCTGTTTCCAACGTGGCTCACAATGCACAAAACGCTTGCAACGATTTATGTAATCCAAACAAAAGTATGAGACACGATCACGATATCAATAGATGCAAATAGAACCAATCCCTATTTGCATTTTAAAAAACCCACACATATACTGACATATTTCAACAAGCTTAAACAAAACATTGTACAGTGGTACCTCGGGTTTAGTACTTAATTCGTTCCGGAGGTCTGTTCTTAACCTGAAACTGTTCTTAACCTGAAGCACCACTTTAGCTAATGGGGCCTCCTGCTGCCGCCGCGCCGCCGAAGCACGATTTCTGTTCTCATCCTGAAGCAAAGTTCTTAACCCGAGGTACTATTTCTGGGTTAGCGGAGTCTGGAACCTGAAGCGTATGTAACCCGAGGTACCACTGCATAGGATAATGCAAACATGCTAGCTCAGTGATGCCCGCCTAAAGCTTAAACAGAAAAGAGAATAATGTCAGTGCCAAAATGAGACACTGTCCTGTTTCAGACCATGTAGCCGCAGCCAATGGTTTGGCTCAGAACTCATTTGTCTTCCGGGCAAATTCACTTCTTTATCCCCAAAACAACCCTGCGAAGTAGGTTAATGAGTGAGACCGGAGCGTCTAGAAAGGAAACCCGGTGAGAATTTGAAGCCAGGCTCTCTATATGATACTTGGCCTGTCGCTCATCTTCCTCACAGGCTTCTTGTGAGAATAAATTAAGACACCCCCAGTGTGCTAACTTGAATTGTGAAGGAGGTGATGTATAGATGGTATATAACACCAGTACAGATTGCAAGAATGTATAAAACTGGGTCAAACATTTGTTGGAAATGTAAGGAAAAAGAAGGGACTTTCTGCCATATGTGGTGGGATTGTAGAGAAATAAAAAAAGTTGGGAAATGATATATAACGAGTTGAAGAAAATGTTGAAATTAACATTTGTAAAAAAAGCCAGAAGCATTTCTGTTAGGGATTGTAGGAAAAGACCTGCCAAGGAAACTGAAGAATATATTTATGTATGCAAGAACGGTGGCAAGAATCTTAATAGCACAAGGATGGAAGAATAAAGAAACCCCAACAAAAGAACAATGGCAAGAGAAATTGATGGATTATGCAGAACGGGCGAAATTGACATGCAAATTGCAAGACAAGGACAACTGTGACTTGAAAGAAGACCAGGAGCCTTTTACAAATTATTTGAAAAAACAACAAAATGAACTGGACTCCTTGGCAGGTTTTGAATAAACATACACAAACTCATTGTTACTAATATAATAGATAGATAAGTTGAGGATCTTTACATTTTTACAGCATGCAGAGAATAATATGTGTTAAAAAATCAGAGAGAAAAAGGGAGGGAGGGGAGGGGAGGGAAAATGGGGGGAAATATAAAGAAGACGATTTGTCGGAATAATTTGTTATGTGAAAACATTCAATAACAATTATTTTTTAAAAAAAAGAATTGTGAAGGAGGAAGGGGGAAAGATGCAAAAGCTATTGTTAATATTGCATCTTAATGTTGGTGTTGTGCTTTAACTGTTGCAACCTGCGCTGTGGCCCTTCGGATGGCAGGCAGGTAATAAATGGAAATAATAACATTAATTAATTCATTCTCCCGCTTGCTTCCTCATGCACCCATTCATACACATCTCTGACATCAGCCTGAAGCATAAAATGTGTGCTGTGTCCCTCGGAAGCACCCCAAAGCGGTGTGCAATGAAAGGCAAACTTATGTCTTCTTGTACAGCCGTACACACCCGGGGAGACACACACGCTCACAGCCAGAACATGCTCCTCGCCGCATGGAAAGCTTTGTGAGCGCAAGGGAGAGAAGCAGCTCCACCCCAGGGCTGCTTCCTCTTGCGTAGCACACGGCCGGGTCAGGGTGGATCCCTGCAGATCCTCCTTCCACTTGGGCCGCGCAAATCCACCATAAAAGGAAAACCAGCCAGCAGGTAGCACTGCCAAACTTAGTCATTTCGGAGCCGGCCAGGGCTCCCGGCTCAGTCACTCAGCAGCCATTTCCTCCCAGCGCTTCCCCTTTCGAGAGCAGGAGGAGGAGAGGGGGCTGGAAATCTGCATTCCTCTCTTCCTCCTCCAAGCCAAGCCAAGCCAAGCATTTCTCCAGCTCTGCACCTTGGCGAGGCCTCCGAAGTGGCAAGGCGCACGCCCCAGAACATGAGAATAAATCAAGACAGCATTCTCTTTTTGCAGTGGCTGGGTACCCCTAAGAACTTGGGGATCGGGGTAGACTGGCTCTGGAGCTGGAGGTGCCATCAGAATCTGTAAGGAGAAGCCTGGCTCCCGGTTCTGGCTAAAGGGGGCCTGTCAACCCAGCATCATGTTCCCTCCCTTCCTTTTTTTTTAAAAAAATTAATTTTTATTGAATGATTTTATGTTACAAAAAACATTACAACCATACTACCACTATACTGTATATAATTGAGAAATAAAAATTACATACATCGATATTTAGGAGGAAATAAGACGGTATATAACAAACTAAATAATAATAATAATAATAATAATGACAATAAAGATATTATTATTATTATTATTATTTAGTTTGTTATATACCATCTTATTTCCTCCCAAACATTCCATACAAAACACACATATGTACAGACACCCCCCCAAAAAATTATAATAATGAAAGTAAATATTTTCCCCCTTTTATCTTACAAAATCTTTTCTTCAATTTTGACTTCCTGTCAAGTCCCTTCGCATATGTTTTATCTTACAATCGAATGTACACAAAACAACAAACCTTTCTATATAAATTTTCCAATACATTCTGAAAACATAATAAATCCTTAATTGTTATCCACCTCCTTTTACTTCCTTTGTCACTCGAATGCTAGCACGGAGTCAAAACTATTATTGTATTTTTGAACATATCTTCTATAACCATATTATGTTCTCTGCCTTCCCGTGGTCTCTGGCAACCAGCATGTGGAAGCAGTGCTAGCTCTGAGTGCAGAGGCATCGTGGCAAGTAGCCGTCGACTGCCCTCTCCCCCGTGAATTTGTCTAATCCTCTTTTAAAGCCAGCCAAGTTGGCGGCCATCACTGTGGCAGGGAGTTCCACAGTTTAACTCTGTGCTGTATGAAGAAGGACTTTCTTTTCCTCCAGCATCCCGCTTCCTTGGAAGCCCACGAGGTCTAGTGTTATCAGAGAGGGAGAAAAACTTTTCCTGACCTGCTTTCCCCATGCCATACATTAGGTTATAAACTTCTGTTGCTTACTTGGCTTTTCTCTAAACCAAGGAGCCCCAAATGCTGCCGCCTTTCTTCACAGCGGAGTCCACCCACCCCCTGAATCAGTTTGTCGGCCCTTTTCTGAACCTCATAATCAATATCAGACCCTCCAAGTGTCCCTCTTTTCCAGGGACAGTCCCGGATTTCCAGAAGCTGTCCCGGTTTCTGACTTGATCCCGGAATGTCCTGCTTATCCTTAGGACGTCTTTATTTTCATCGGAGAAATGCTGGAGGATATGAAAGCTATTTAGGGAAGTTTTTAATGTTTGATGTTTTCTTGTGCTTTTAATTCTGCTGGGAGCCGCCCAGAGTGGCTGGGGAAACCCAGTCAGATGGGTGGGGTATAAATAGAATAATGATGATGATGATGATGATGGAATAGGATGTCTCTATTTTCATCAGAGAAATGGTGGATATATATATAGCCATTCAGCCTGGGCCAAAGGAGTAAAACCGCAAAAAGTCTTGTGGCACCTTAAAGACTAGCCCATTTATTACAACATCAGGTTCTGTGAGTGACGGCTCACTTCATCTGATGCAAGGCAGTAGTCCGCAAAAGTCGTAAAAGACACGACAAGACTCCTTGCTCTTTTTTGCTGCCAGAGAGAAAAGCAAAAATCTCTGGGAGCCTTTCTCTGAAGCTGCTACAGTGTGGCTGGCGGTGCCCGAGGCGATGGCCATGTTCCCTTCGCCAAGGTCAGGCCGTGTGGGGGTGGGCAGGGGGCAGGGCCCGGCTCCCTGCGGAGACTGATCTCCTTATTTGTATCCTGGAACAGCTTAGCCTTGGCGCCGCTCTGCTGACGTGCAAATGCCCTCCTGTGGCATCCTAGAAACCCCCGCCTATCCCTTAAGAAGTTGAAACTCTCCTGCGGCGCAACAGATAAGGTGTGATTCACCGGCAAGGCAGCCTTGGCTGGTGACACAACGGTGTGGGATAACCCTGGGCACCTTCTCTGGGGGGGGTGTGTCATCCAGGGATGTGGGGCCTCCAGGGCGAGGCGTGGCTGGCATGGGTCCGCTTCACAGGAAGGGGTTGCGACACTGAACTCCTTGCGACACCACTGCCAGAGACTCCGATATGCCACATTCCCACTCGTGAGGTCATCGCCAGAGCAGCTGCAGTGAGGTTGCTCCTTAATAATAAAAATAATAATACAGTGGTACCTCAGGTTAAGAACTTGATTCCTTCCGGAGGTCCGTTCTTAACCTGAAACTGTTCTTAACCTGAAGCACCACTTTAGCTAATGGGGCCTCCCGCTGCCACTGCGCGATTTCTGTTCTCATCCTGAAGCAAAGTTCTTAACCCGAGGTAATATTTCTGTAACCTGAAGCACCTGTAACCGAAGGTACCACTCCAATAATTTTTTTATACCCTGCCCATCTGGCTGGGTTTCCCCAGCCACTCTGGGCAGCTCCCAACAGAATATTAAAAACACAATCATTGAAAACTTCCCTAAACAGGGCTGCCTTCAGATGTCTTCTAAAAGTCAGATAGTTGTTTATTTCCTTGACATCTGACAAGAGGGCGTTCCACAAGGAGGGTGCCACAACTGAAAAGGCCCTCTGCCTGCTTCCCTGCAACCTCACTTCTTGCAGGGAGGGAACCGCCAGAAGGCCCTCAGAGCTGGACCTCAGTGTCCAGGCAGAACGATGGGGGTGGAGACGCTCCTTCAGGTATACTGGACCGAGGCCGTTTAGGGCTTTCAAGGTCAGCACCAACACTTTGAATTGTGCTCAGAAACGTACTGGGAGCCAATGTAGGTCTTTCAGGACTGGTGTTAAATGGTCCCGGTGGCTGCTCCCAGTCACCAGTCTAGCTGCCAGTGGCACCACAGTCATTAAATGTGTTTAAAAGGTAAAGGGACCCCTGACCATTAGGTCCAGTCGTGACCGACTCTGGGGTTGCGGCGCTCACTTTACTGGCCGAGGGAGCCGGCGTACAGCTTCCGGGTCATGTGTCCAGCATGACTAAGCCGATTCTGGCGAACCAGAGCAGCGCACAGAAATGCCGTTTACCTTCCTGCCAGAGTGGTACCTATTTATCTACTTGCACTTTGATGTGCTTTTGAACTGCTAGGTGGGCAGGAGCTGGGACAGAGCAATGGGAGCTCACCCCGTCACCAGGATTCGAGCTGCTGACCTTCTGATCAGCAAGCCCAAGAGGCTCTGTGGTTTAGACCACAGTGCCACCTGTGTTCCAAGTATTAAATGTGTTTACTTTGCTTCAAAGCTGGGATTTGAGGCAGCTTATTCGTTCATTCATTCATTCATTCATTCATCCATCCATCCATTCATTCATTGCCTTCCTATGCCATCTTCTTCTCCAAGTATCTCAAGATGGAGCATGTGCTTCTCCTCCCCGTCCTCAGTTAGCCCCCACAACAACGCTGTGAGGTAGAGCTTTGGGTCCATAGGAATAGTCCTCTTATTCTCTCCTATATTCAGGGGAAGCGTTCAGAGGCTTATGAGGTCAAGGTGGCACCTGCTCACATCCCCGGATGAGAGGGACCCACGGTGCATCTCTGTGCCTAGATGCCAAATCTCCGCCTGGCACAAACCTCCTGCTTCCCAGGCTGCCTCTACTGTCGGACAACGTGGCTCCGAGTCTCCTGTGTTTCCATCTCCTCAGCTGCAAAACCTAGTTACCTACTTTGGGGGAGAACTGCTGAGCAAAATCCTGAGTAATGGAAACGTGCCAAGTGCTCTTGGCAAGCACCATTCATTATTATTTTTGCCTCCCACTCCTGACTCCTTGACCCGGATTATGGCAAGAGGAAGACATCACACCAACATCCTCTTCCAGCAATTAGTAGCTCTTCAGACTCAGAAAACCTGAAGTCAGAGCGGAGAGCAGCTGTCAGACCCGCAGGGAGCAGCTCTGATGCTTGGAGACGTCTGTGATTCCAGAGGGCAGGCTCAGAATTCTTATTCTTATTCTTATTCTGACCAGGCCCATTGGCAGACCAAAGATGTCTACAAACACGACATGAAGGCTGGCGACATCAACCCCGCTGTGTGGGACTCCCTTGCAGATGACCGCAGTGCCTGGAGACACTCAGGTTGTGCATCCGTAGCAGTGACCAGAGGAGAGAGGAGCACAGAAATGCCTTGGTGCATCTGAAGCAGCGCAACCAGATGCCTCCATCTGCCCCGGCTGCAACAAAACATGTCTCTCCCCTATCGGTGTTTACAGCAGGGGTCTGCAGCCTAAGGCCCATGGGCCAGAAGCGGCCCGCAGAGGTCGTTTGACCGGCCCCACGAGCTGCCCCCAAACCGAGGAGCCCGCTCGCACGCTGCGCTAAACTGGTGCGGTGCAGCGTGGGGACTCGCTTCTGCAGCGCCGGAAATTGCGTCTGCACATGCACAGACGCTGGAAATCGCCCACGGAGGGATCTCCACAGGACCAATCCAGCCCAGGCAAGATAAACCTTGCTGACCCCTTCTCTACGGCCACAGCAGGGGCTGCAACCTCCCGACGGTTTGACGTCACCCCAAAGGGGCCCTCCTCCATTGCGATTTACACTATAAAATCACAAAATGCATAGCATGAGAACAAAAGGAACGAAAGGAAAGCAAAACAAAGAACTATATCCTCCTACGGGGAAAATGAAGAGGCTTTGTCTGGCCTCCCCTGACTAGTTGGCTGTGGAAGGACAGTTTTCTGCCGTGCTGAAATATTTCTCTGCAGAAGGAGCCACACTTGGACTAGTGTGTCGCTTCCAAACTTTGTTTTAAAAAACTTGATGCAAACTTTTTTTTTGGGGGGTGGCTGTACTCTTGTCCTTGTGGTGACCAATGAGGTTTGGTTGTTAGGCTAGGAGCTGGGAGACCAGGGTTCAAATCCCCACTTGTCCCTGAAGATCACTGGGTGACCTGCGGCCAGTTGCTGCCTCTCAGTCTAGCCTACCTCACAGGGTTGTTGTGGGATTAAACTAAAGGAAGAAGAACCACGTGTGCCACTTTGAGCTCATTGAGTGAAAAGCTGGGGTCCCTCCCAACTCTCCAATTCTATCATTCAGCAAATGCAATAAATAAAACAAAGGATAAAATGACTTTCAAAGTGGTGGCCTTTATAGTCCTTTTTCCACTTTCAAGGTAAGGGAAGCAGGAGGGAAACTTACAGCACATTGCAAACATTTTATAAAGAAAATTAAACGGTGACCTAATACCTTCAATCGAAGCAAAGCAAAACGTCAGTCTGAAAAGCTTCCCTTTTAGGTTGAAGGCTGGGAGGCAGAACTCTGGATTGCGACTGCAAAAATCCCCTGGAAGCAGCAGATGGAGGGTGGCAAATTCCAGCCATCTGCCCTGGAAAACACCAGGCATTTACTCGATGGCTGCTTGGCAATTAACCGCCAGATGAACTGGGGTCAGGGGGCTGTAATTCATTCCGGGGTGGAGGAAGGGGACAGGGGTGCTGTTTTTCCCCCTGGGATGTTTCCCTTTGAAGTCACAATTTTGAGTGTGGCAGAGCGGCTGTCGCCTCCGGCCAGCCCATCTGCCTTAACAAGGCAGCAAAACGCAGCTACTTCCTTTCATTTCTTTATTTGTTGTGTTTCTGTCCTCACTCATTCTCCAAGGAGCTTGAGGCGGCATTCGTAGTTCTTGGACCCCTCCCCATTTGGTCCCCACCACAGCCATACCTGAGCATTTGACCCATTGCAGGAGGGATTAAAGAGGGATACGAAACAGGACCATTTTTGATGTGGTATGGCTTCCATTCACACACTTTATAAACAAATAAATATAAAGCTCTCTGCAGAGCCACCTCCCAGGGCCAACAATTTGGATGTTTTATTCCTGCTGCAATAATGTGCTCCACACAGTTGCTGTCCTTTGTTTCTTTATTGCTTGTCTTGTTTTGCACGCTTTGTGTTTTGTCTTCCACATGTGATGCGTCAGGAGGATTTTGGGTGTCACACGACAGGACAGAATTTCAAGTAAAGATGTGCTCTCCCAAGCCCACATTCCCAGCATGTTTGCACTCCTGTCTCAGCGACGTGTACGCTGGCTTGGTCATGTCTACAGAATGGAAGATGGAGGATCCCCAAGGACGTGCTCTTTGGGGAGCTGGCTTCAGGGACCAGGCCCGCTGGCAGACCAACTCTGTGTTACAAAGATGTCTACAAACATGACATGAAGGCCGGCGACATCATCCCTGCTGTGTGGGATTCCCTTGCAGACAACCGCAGCGCCTGGAGACAGACAGTCAGGTTGTGCATCCAGAGCAGTGAACAGAGGAAGAATGACCGCTGGGAGGAGCACAGAGACAAGAAACGCCTTGGTGCATCTGAATCAGCGCAACCAGACGCATCCATCTGCCCCAGCTGCAACAAAACATGTCTCTCCCATATCTATCTATCGCTATATATGTATCTATACAGTGGACACTCGGGTTGTAAACGTGATCCGTGCAGGAGGCATGTTTGCAACCCGCAGCACCGCATCTGCGCATGTACGGGTTGTGATTTGGTGCTTCTGCACATGGGCGAGTGCTGAAACCCAGAAGTAATCCATTCCGGTACTTCCGGGTTTCGGCGCATCCGTAACCCGAAAACGTGCAACCTGAAGCATCTGTAACCCAAGATATGACTGTATATATAAAAATTTTATTGGTATTACAATTTAGTTTTGCATTCACAAAAAAGAAAAATACAATCCAAAAAGATACAATCCTCTGAATTCTCAGGCTTCCATCCTCCCTTTCGTGGGGTCTACCAGTAATCATTTTCACTGCATAACATATTATCCTCCATATATCCATTAATCTCTATTTTCTCCTATAGTTCTTTTCACATTGTGAGCGTTATTTCAATCCTGCTAATGCTTTTATCTGTTTACAGTGTTCTGTCAAATATATTACAAATCCCCCCCCCCCCCCGTCTTTGTTGAAGTTTTTATCATCCTGATTTTTCTGGTCATTTTGGCCATCTCAGCACAGTCCATCAGTTTTACTGTCCACTCTTCTCTTGTAGGTACTGTGTTGTCCTTCCATCTTTGGGCTGAGAGCATCCTGACCGCCGCCGGTGGCCATGTCTCTTCCATATCGGCCTCTACAGCCACAGCAGGCACTGTGACTGTCCAGCAGTGTGACCTCACCCCAAAGTTGCACTCCACCGCTGCCAGCAATATTTATTGCATTGCTGCTTTTGAAAACTTAATAAGCACATTTGAGAGAGAGAGAGAGAGAGAGAGAGAGAGAGAGAGAGAGAGAGAGAAACAGACACGCTGCTTCACTGAAACAGAGGTGCCCAAATGAAGCTAAGCAGAGAGAAGCCTGTTCTGGCGCGATGGTGCCAGCTGCCTCAAGAAGGGATTCGTAGAAGGATGGGTGCCAGTCACTGCACCAAGGCCCTGTCCTGCCCTTTGAACGCAGCTGTGAAAACACAGCGCCGGCAACTCAGCCGCCACAAGGCAAAAAACCAGCCTCCAGGAACCTGCCAGCTAATACCTCATGACACACATAGCAACCGGAATGAGTCAGGAGAGGATCCTAGGCTGCTGCGTTGCCAAGCCCTGGAGGGGAGGAAGACAGCTGAAATTTAGCAGGTCAAGCCCAGGTTCCTTGCCAACCCAGGGAGAGGGATGGCGGCCACGCCCTGTCAAAAAAACAACAGCCCAACCACCCAAAACAAAACAGTGAGCTCTCTTGGAGCATGACGTCTGTTCTTGTGGGGGGGGGGGTTGCCCAGCCTGGCTGATGGCATCACTGCTCATTAGTCAGGTTTCCATATGGGAAGGCAGTTGGGGGAAGAGAGAGGAGGGGGAAAGATGGCTCTGCACTTCATTTTTAATTTAATTTTATTTTATTTTTACCAACAACCAAAACAAAAACAGTGAAAACAAACAGTGAAACCCCCCCAGGCGGCTGATACATTGGGTATACATAATCAAATCAACCATATGTACAATTCTCTATGCCTTAACACTCCTCCCTCCACAAGGTTTATTTAACTTTTGACATTTTAATTGCCCCAAATTGTTCAAACCTGCCCAAATAATTCAGTATCTTCTCAAACCAATCCTCCTCCTTCTCACTGACCTTAAACCCTTTTATGTATCTTCACAGTTAGATATTCTAAGATTCTACTATTTTTTCATTTTTTCCTCCCTAGCTGTTCTGCATTTTCCCGATTACTCGCTATAACCCGTCTGCACTTCATAACCGGGTTCTGTTAAGACTGTAGCAAGAGCCCTGCTGGATCAGGGCTCAGCCAGTCCAGCATCCTGTTCTCTCAGGTTACCCAGGATGAGAAGCCTGCATGCAGAATCTGAGCACGAAGGCATTTCCCAGCCCTGTGGCTTCCAGAAACTTGTATTCAGAAGCTTTGCTTCCTCCAGCGCCGGAGACAGACCAAAGCTATCCTGGCTAGGCTAGCAGCCATCTCCACCTTCATGAATTTGTCTGAATATCTTCTAAAGCCATCCAAGTTGGTGGCCATCACTGCCTCCTGTGACAGGGAGTTCCACAGTCTAACTACGTGCCGCGTGAAGAAGGACTTCCTGTCCCACCGCCTGCCTCTGGCTGGTCACACAAGCGTGAAAGGTCCTCACACGATGCCGCAGTTTGCCATCACTGCCAGTCCAGATGCCCAGTGTGAAGGTGTGCTGGAAAATGCAACCCGCTGGTTGGCTACCTGAGCTTCGGAAAGGAGCATCTCCCTGGGTACCAAAGTATTTATGTTCGGGCTTTGGCTGGGCTCCACTCACCCAAGCTGCCCATTGGTCCCTTCCTAGCCAGGAAGTCCTATAAAGGGCTTCCTGTTCCGACTCAGGCGTTGGTCTTCCTGGCACAGCTGCACAGACTCCTGGCATCGTTCCGGACTCCTGTTTCCTGCCTTCAACAGCCATTCTGCGGGCCATTAAAAACAAGAGAGTAAAATCAAACGGCTGTTCTGGCTGCATTTGTCCAGCAAGAGATTGCAGCTCCCTCCTTCCCCCACAAAAAATAAAAAAAGGAATTCTGAAAGCAATTGGACACATCAGATCTCCAAGGCACCAAAGACCCCTGCATTATTGGCAGCTGATGTGCTTTATTCTTCAACTGTTATCTTCTTCTTCTTCTTCTTTGGCGATCCCTCGTAGCCGAGTAAGATTGTCTTCCATGAACACGGTCTTAAGAGTGAGTCCGTAAGTGACTGTGGAGACCAGTTCTGGATCCACATGTCCTTCCACAGTGGGGACATTGGTTTCCAGGCAGGAGTTGATCCCAGTGAGGGTTTGCCAAGTGTGCCTTCCTCTTAGCACATTTCTCCCTTGCGTCCTGAGTTCGAGTGTCTACAAAGCCCATGACACCTTTGGTAAAGGCTGTTCTCCAACTGGAGCGCTCGCAGGCCAGTGTTTCCCAGTTGTCGGTGTTTATGCTACATTTTTCAAGATTTGCCTTGAGACAGTCCATAGGACAAGTGTGTTTTAGGACATCTCTGATCAAATTTGTTGTCCATGCGCTGGATTACTGCAATGCGCTCCATGTGGGGCTGCCCTGGGGCCTGGTTCAGACGTTCCAGATGGTGCAGAATGTGGCAGCCACATGGCTGATGGGAGCGGCTGGTCGAGAGCATGGGGCGGCAATTGCAGCCCGATGCCTGATACTACTGAGCCGGGTTCAAGATCCTCGTATTCATTTACAAATCCCCGAACAACTTTGGTCCAGGGTTCCTCAGGGATCACTTGATCCCTTCTATCCCAGCTGGATCATCTGCAGGAGCATCGCTGGTTGTTCCCCAAACTGGTGAGGCTCATTTGGCAGCGACGAGACACTGAGCCTTTAGTGTCGTCAGCCGAGTGCTTTTGCCCCTCTGAATGCACAACTATTAATTATCAGAGCCAAATGGAATATGCCTGGCAATAACATTTCACTGCATTTATCCCAGATTTTAATAGCTGCATCCTGAATCTTCTTGCTTTCGCTCTTTCTTGTTTACTGAACCACATCCAGTCTCTCCCCACACATCTATAGTTAATCCCCTGCTCACACATGGGAATATGGCTGTGTCAAAGTGTTGTCATTAACTTCACGGGCATTTTCTCACTTTTTTGGGAACTCGTGTTTCGGTGGGTGCCTAAACAAGGCTAGTTGGCTGCACTGAGGCCAAGAGGCCACCTAGTGGTTTCGCAGCAGAGGCGATGTTCAAATCTGGGATTTTTGTCTCAGCTCGGAAAAGGCAGAACTTTATCCTCCTAACAGACAGGGCTCAGCACCAGTAATCCTGGGGCATTTGGTTCCAGAAACCACATGCCAGGCTCTGGAATGACTTCCGAAACAGAAAGAGATCCACTTTCCCATGGACCATGGACCTGCAGTGAAATCTGCTTGGCTGGTTGTATATTTTCATTTTCCCGACTTAAGGAGCATGTCAGGACTTTCCCGGGGAGCCTCCCTTTGCTCATCCAGAACAAAATGTTTCTGGAACGCATTCAGAGCGCTCATTTTCTCCCACCAGCCTGGCAAGGGGAGAGCTGGCTCCCGTGGCACTTTCCCATCAACGACAGCTGAGTGTCACAGCCAGCAAGCGAGGAGGGAGGGGGGTAGCAAATGGGGCAGCCGCCAGGACCTGTCTCTTGGGCCCAGGAAGCGAGCTGAGTGGCAGTCCAGCAGACATACATATAGCCAAGCCCTCGGATGGGGGCTCTGCAGTGGATCTGGCACAGAGATCTTGCATAGACTTCTCCAATAAAAGACAGGAGGTCATAATAGCCCAAGGGGCTGGTGACTTCCAAGCCATGTGTGATCTTCAGGTCTTCTTCTTTTTGACCTTTAAAGCCCTTTGTGGCTTAGGGCCCTCGTATTTCCTGTAAAATACCGCCTCTCCTGGTCTGCCCCGCAGAGGACCTTAAGGTCCATGAATATCCATAGCTTAGAGGTCCCAGGCCCTAAGGAAGTCAGACTATCCTCCACCAGGGCCAGGGCCTTTTCAGTGATGGCTCCGACCTGGTGGAACGCTCTGTCCCATGAGACCAGGGCCCTGCAGGATTTAACCTCCTTCCGCAGGGCCTGTAAGACAGAGCTATTCCGCCTGGCTTTCAATTTCAACTTAGCCTGATCGTTTATTCCCCTTCCTTCCCTCCCCCTACCCCGTTTTATGAAGATTACCCACTGGGATCCCACAGCTAATTCTCCCCTGGTCTCCTCACTGGCCCAAATAGGACTAATTCAGCCAGCTAGCCCTGGTGATCATCTAATGTTTATTGGATGTGTTACGGTAAAATCTGGGTGCGAGGCTGCTCTGCCACCCAGCTCGTCGGACTAAGTCCGCGGGTCCCTGCGAAGGAAAATGAGCTCAGCTAGAGACAGGAGCAAACTGCAGAAGATCCAAGTTTATTGCGCAACAGGTTCAAGGCGAGATTGAACAGTGAGAAAGGGGTGACATGAACTTTTGAAACTTCCCTCCATGCCCCAGAATACAGTGCAAAACACATCCCAGTTACATCATGAATACATTAAGAAGAGGTTGGGTTACACAGATTACATCATGAATACATTAAGAAGAGGTTGGGTTACACAGAATTAACATATGGAGGAGGGAGGGGGGAATATGCAGAGCTGGAGATATGCGCAGATAAGCACATCCTGATGAGAAGACAATGGTCCATGTACTGGCATTTCCTGGAGGAAAGGCTTGGCAGAGTGATTTGACAGGATTAGGGTCTTGACACCTTGCTTGAGGGATTATGGAGGACAGGGGAGGTGTCATGGAGTCCTAGAGAAATTGAGCAAATTGGCACTTTGATTTTCTATGAATTTTATAGATTTTAGTCCCTTTTGACATTGACAATTGGAAATAAATGGATATATTGTAGCGAAGAAGAAGGTGAAGAAGACATGCCCCCCCTTTCCGTATCAGATGGATTTCCCCCCTAAAATGATTTTTGAATTCTGAATTTATTGTTATTCACGTTTTATACTGTATTTTATGCTGTTTTTTGTTGCATCAATTAAGTGTTTTAAGTTTGTTGTTAGTTGCCCTGAGCCCGGTTTTCTGAACCGGGAAGGGCGGGGTATAAATAAAAAAATATATTATTATTATTAATTATTATTATTATTATTATTATTATTATCTTCTTTCTCCTCCTTCATTCCCTCTTCCATCATGGCTCACTGTCACCCCAAGCTCCTTCACCAGCTCTTTCCCGAGGTCCCACTGTATGGGCAATTTATCCGGAAGACATTTGTATTTTGAGGAGACAGTGCTCTAATGTGGTTTCCTTTCCTGCCTCTGTTTGCTTCCCCCTCTCTAAGCTCATTGATGGCTGAAGAACAGCCTTTAGTTTCCTAGTCCTAATCTGTTGGAAGGAAGTGATAATACTTGGCACCTTTTGATGTGGGACATTGTTTTAAGAAAGTGAGGCACTGGGAGAGGTGGCTAATGAATAATCTGTACGTAGCTAGTAGCACGCAGGCAGTCAGGTAAGCCACACAGGTTGTTGTTGTTGAGTTGCGTCCGACTCTTCGTGACCCCCTGGACCAGAGCACGCCAGGCCCTCCTGTCTTCCACTGCCTCCCACAGTTTGGTCAAACTCATGCTGGTAGCTTCGAGAACACTGTCCCACCATCTCATCCTCTGTCATCCCCTTCTCCTTGTGTCCTCCATCTTTCCCAACATCAGGGTCTTTTCCAGGGAGTCTTCTCTTCTCATGAGGTGGCCAAAGTCTTGGAGCCTCAGCTTCAGGATCTGTCCTTCCAGTGAGCACTCAGGGCTGATTTCCTTCAGAATGGAGAGGTTTGATCTTCTTGCAGTCTATGGAACTCTCAAGAGTCTCCTCCAGCACCATAATTCAAAAGCATCAATTTTTCGGCCATCAGCCTTCTTTATGGTCCAGCTCTCACTTCCATACATCACTATTGGGAAAACCATAGATTTAACTATACGGACCTTTGTTGGCAAGGTGATGTCTCTGCTTTTTAGGATGCTGTCTAGGTTTGTCATTGCTTTTCTCCCAAGAAGCAGGTGTCTTTTAATTTCGTGACTGCTGTCACCATCTGCAGTGATCATGGAGCTCAAGAAAGTAAAATCTCTCACTGCCTCCATTTCTTCCCCTTCTATTTGCCAGGAGGTGATGGGCCCAGTGGCCATGATCTTTTTTTGATGTTGAGCTTCAGACCATATTTTGCACTCTCCTCTTTCACCCTCATTAAAAGGTTCTTTAATTCCTCCTCACTTTCTGCCATCAAAGTTGTGTCTTCTGCATATCTGAGGTTGTTGATATTTATTTTCTTGCGCCGCTAGATGGCAGCTTTGAGGCACAAAGGTACCCGCGAATCCGCCCTCCGGGCGGCGTGGAGGCAAACAAAGGATTTCTCTCCTGGAGGGGGGCATGTATGGAATCTCCCCTAGGACACCTGCTTCGGATGCAGAAGGTTCAGTCCCAGCAGCATCTCCAAGCAGGGCTGGGAAGAGCCTTCTTTCTACCCGAGACTTGGGGAGAGTCGCTGCCAATCAGTGTGGGGCATATGGAGCTTAGCTGGTCCAGGGGTAACTCCAGGGGACAGAGAATCATAGCATCGTAGAACTGTAGAGTTGACCACATATGTGGTGTTGGACCTGTAAAAGGGTAAAAGAGCATTGGGAATTGATTTATAATGAATTGGGGGGGGGTGTCTAAAATTACTTTCCCCAAAAACAACAACACAGAGTCCTTTTTGTTGGGGATAATTCAGACGGAAATGCCCAGGTGTAAAAAAAGCTTATTTATGTATGCCGCTACTGCGGCCCGTGTTTTGTTAGCCCCAAAATTGAAAACGAGTGAGGTCCCGACTAAAGAAGAATGGCAACTTAAGTTGACGGAATATGCGCAGCTTGCGGACCAAACATATAGAATAAGAGAACAAGAAGAACATACATTTAGAGAAGATTGGAAGATGTTTATTGAATATATGGGGGGAAACTGTGCACACTTGAAAACGTGGACAGCAATCAGATATATTCAACAGTGTAAACAAGTCTTGATGCATGTATTAATGGAATACTGAATGGTTTGGTTTATGTAAAATAGGCAGGGATTTATGATATGCAGATTGAACCATGGAAAGAGAAGAAGGGAAGTCATTGATATTTTAAGGTTGTTTAAATTAACATTTTAAATTGTAAAATGGAAAACTGAAAATTGTAAAATAGAAAATTATGTACAAATTATTGTTTTTAGAGGGGTTCCTGAGGGTCATCTAGTCCAACCCCCTGCCCCGCGTGAGGCTCAAACCCGTGACCCTGAGATTAAAAGCCTCATGCTCTACCGAAGCTGCGTTACATTGAGCCAGACCATGTGGTCCATCTAGCTCAGTATTGCCTGCACTGACTGGCAGCAGCGGCTTTCATAGAATTGGAAGGTACCCCCGAGGGTCATCTAGTCCAACCCCCCCATCCGCAATGCGGGGGTCACAACTCTCCAGGGTTTTTGGCAAGAGCCTGACCTGCAGGTGCTGTTGAGGACTGCACCTAGGAAATGTCTGCATGCAAAACAGATGCTCTACCCACTAAGCTACAGACCCTTCTTCCCCCACAGCCAGGGTCCTGTGTGTGGTGTGACAGGATTTGAACTCAGAGCCTGGTCCTGCAGGAGGGGGAGGGGGTCATCCTGTTCTCCTGCTGCAGCATTTTCTCAATTAAAATTGCATGTGCGCCCCCCCTCTGCCCCCCCCGCTTCCTTTCTTCAAAGCCCAGGACACCTTTGGTCAAGGCTGTTCTCCAACTGGAGCGCTCGCAGGCCAGTGTTTCCCAGTTGCTGGTGTTTATACTACATTTTTTTAGATTTGCCTTGAGAGAGTCTTTCAACCTCTTTTCTTGACCATGACAGGCAGAAGAAATTACGTTACAGCTACATAAGCAACGCTTGCTAGTATATTCCTGTATTTTAAACTGAGGCCTAAGAAGCAAACTCCAGCCGTGACACAGAAATAAGATGAGCTGCCATGTTGACACTGGGCCATGCACATAATATAATCCCATACGCTTTTAAATTGTGGCTCGGGGGGGTTATTATTGGGTTTTTGATTTTGTTTTTATTTTATATACTGTGATCTTTTTATGTGAACCGCCCTGAGACCTCCGGGTATAAAAGATAAAGGGTAAAGGGACCCCTGACCATTAGGTCCAGTCGTGACCAACTCTGGGGTTATGACACTCATCTTACTTTACTGCCCAAGGGAGCTGGCATACAGCTTCCGGGTCTTGTGGCCAGCATGACTAAGCCGCTTCTGGCGAAACCAGAGCAGCGCACAGAAACGCTGTTCACCTTCCCGCCGGAGCGGTACCTATTTATCTACTTGCACTTTGAGGTGCTTTCGAACTGCTAGGTTGGCAGGAGCAGGGACTGAGCAACGGGAGCTCACCCTGTGGCGGGGATTCGAACCGCCAACCATCTGATCGGCAAGTCCTAGGCTCTGTGGTTTAACCCACAGCGCCACCTGCGTCCGAGTATAGGGTGGTATATAAATTCAATAAAGAAGAAGAAGAAGAAGAAGAAGAAGAAGAAGAAGAAGAAGAAGAAGAGGAAGCTGATGTACACTTCAAGAAATCATGACGTCACTGGCACTAGCCAGTCAGTGCTGGTTAGGTGGGGAGATTCAAGCCAGAACTCTAGGTTTGTGCAAGTATATACAATGAATAACATACTAAAAACATTTATGTTCTAAGCAAGCCTACCCAGATCCCTAGAAAGCTTAAGTTTATTGCTGGTTTCAATTTTTTGAATGTTTTAAATCCATGGTTCTCAAAGTAGGTGGTTGCACCCCTCCCAGGGAGGCGGACATGGGGTTGCTGCAAGGCAAGGGGCAACTGAAGGTGTAAATTAGGTGTAAATTTCCTGTTCAGGGAAGTTTTTTATGTTGGATGTTTTATCCTGCTTTTAATATTCTGTTGCGAGCCACCCAGAGTGGCTGGGGAAACCCAGCCAGATGGGCATGGTATAAATAATGAATTATTATTATTATTAATTACTATCAGAATTTGAAGAGCTAACATGGCGCGATCACGTCTGTCAGTGTTGCCAAATTAATTAAACTAAATAGCTTTACTTGGTTTTGAAGACTGTAAAAGTGCAATTGACTGTCACTGCTTTGCATTTTATTGTCTAATAAAATGGGGTCGTGCAAACTGCAATTCTGAATGATGTTTTTTCTAGCGTAGAGTGGGGAGCACTGGGGATGAGTTTATGGAACCAAGGAGGCAGAGGCCCGAAAATTTTGGGAACTACTATTAATATTTTTATTTATTACATTTTTATACCACCCTTCATCCGAGGATGACAGGGCACTTGACAGTATAAAAACACAAAGATATGTAACATAATAACAAACAAAATAATAACCTCCCAACATGAAGATTGTTTTCAGTCAAAGGCCTGAGAGAAGAAGGATGTTTTCACCTGGTTCCAAAAGCAATGAAGGCACCAGGCAAGCCTCCCCGGGGAGAGCGTTCCACAAATGGGGAGCCACCACAGAAAAGGCCCTTTCACATGTTGCCTCTCTTCAGATCTCTCATGGAGGGGGAACACAAAGAAGGGCCTCATATAAAATTTTATAGTTGTTTTCATTTTTTTAACCAACCATTTTATTGTTTTATTCTTTTCGCAAACTGCTTTGAGGGTGGGGTTTTTGTTTTGTTTTTCTAAAATCAAGCAGCATGAGATAAAATAAAGGAAATAATTTATTTAAAGCTCTCTGCCCCCCTAGCACAACGAACCCACTTAAAAGCAGCAACAGCACGCTTTTTGCAGTTAGGAAAGTGATGGGGAATTCCGCTGGGAAGCCTGGGATGAGCTAAGAATGTGAAGCTGTATAAATATCCCACAAGGAAATTGGGATGGAAGCAGGATGAAGGCTCATGGTCATAAAACCGCCCCGTAAAACAAATGGGAGAAAATATATATATATATATATCCTTTGGAGTGCAACAGAAATGTTGTTTCCCTTTGACAGAAGCACTTCCTGGGGGGAAACCATCTGGGCCTCTCAGCTCCTTCCTCCTTCCTGTTTTGCACAACCTCATCCCACAGATGTTGCAGGAATCAGGATGCCCAGGTCTCCCAACATTTCCATGCAGGAGAGAGAGGGAGTGAGATCGGCAGGCTGAAGGGAAGTTGCAGAAGGAGAAAAGAAATATTTTGCAGGTGGTGGGGGGGAAGAACCTTCCAAAATAATTCTGTACCACATTTAAAAGTTTGGGGCTCTGGAAAAGCTACATGCAGGTGATAAGAAGATCTTGTTGAGGAAAGAAACAGGGAGAATAAAAATAGTGGGAAGCTCTGGAAACACCCCCCCCCCCCTGAGCTTGATGGGAAGGGAAGGGACAGAATTTGGAGATGCTCTCTTGGACGTCCTTGCAAGCGTCTTGGCAAAGGAAAGTCCTTGATTTCTTAACACAAATGAACACCACCCGCTTATGATTTTGTAGCAAATGTGTATAACTTGTTGCTTTCAGATAGTCATTCCAGTTGCCCCTTTAAGTGAAAGAGTGATAGAATTAACAGAGATCTCTGCAGATTTTGAGCCAGTATATGCGGACTTATATACAGTTCGTACATATACAGTGGTACCTCAGGTTAAGGACTTAATTCGTTCCGGAGGTCCATTCTTAACCTGAAACTGTTCTTAACCTGAAGCACCACTTTAGCTAATGGGGCCTCCCGCTGCTGCCACACTGCCGGAGCCCGATTTCTGTTCTCATCCTGAAGCAAAGTTTTTAACCTGAAGCACTATTTCTGGGTTAGCGGAGTGTGTAACCTGAAGCGTCTGAGGTATCACTGGAATTGATTTAAATGTTGACTGTCTCTGGGATGTATCGTCCTATTTTACAGTCCCTGAGGAAGGCCCCTCAGCAACAGGCTGAAATGCATTGGGCTTTAAACAAAACAAAACAAAACAACTCTCCTTTTGTCAGCATCTTGAGATACTGGGCGTGTTCCCATGACCGTTTCAGCCGCATCCACCCACTGCTAAATTTTGAAGCCATGTTCACACAACCATCCCTCTCGATCCTGCCCTTTCTTGACAATTACTGCCACTGGGTGCACCCCCCCCCAAAACCAGCTGGTGGGTTTCCCTATGGGGCATTGGTTTGGCCACAGTGGGGACAGGATGCTGAGTTAGATGCTCCTCCCCTTTGGCCTGATCCAGGAGAGCTATTCTTAAAGTCATTTGCACCTGCAAAAGTTTTTGGGGAGGAAGCGGTGCTTCCTTTCTGTTATGTACTGAGTTGAACAGGATCCAAAAGGCAGCAGTCTGATTGGTCCTAGAACAATAGGAACCAGAATGCAGCAGTCTGATTGGTCCGCAGCAGCCACCCAATCCAACTCCAGGTGGAAGTGAATCCGCAACCTGATTGGCCTACAGGAGAATCCTGGAATTAGCCAATCACGTGGGGCCCATTGTGTAAATAAGGTATATAAAGCAGACATTCTGGGGGAACTTCCATTCCTCCTCACCACTATGAGCTGAATAAAGAGCAGGAAATCCACCCTCGAGTCAGAGTATATTTCACTTTCCATTTGGCACACGTCCCTAGCCCCCTGTTGAAATCCTGCAATTTTCCACACCGCAAATGTCCCGGGGGTCTTTTCAACCTGATGTGCTGCACCATAGCACCAGAGTTCCCCTCCAGGCACACGAAACCCATAACATTGGAGATGCATCGGAGAATTAGCAGGATAAACCCACCGCTAAAGCGTTCTTGTTGCCTCTGGGGCTCCCCCCTGCAAACCCCCACCCATTTGGGGGGTCCCATCAGGCTACAGCGGCAGGCAGAGGGTGCTCTGGTCTGTCCTGGAAAAAGCTGCAAGTCAGTTCAGAGGCTTATGAGCAAATGCGGAGGAACCTTAATAGCCTGAAATTCCTCTGGGGATATCAAGTCACTTCAGGTCATCACACGTGCAGAGTGGCCCATAAAAGCCTTTTTGTTCTGCAGCCCTGGCTGGATTGGTTCCCTGTTTGAGACTGTTTCTGTCACTGGGGGGGAAAACAAGAAATTCCCCTGCAATATATCTGCACACCAACAACGATAGAAAAGGAGAGAAAAGGATTCGCTGATTCGTGCCTACTCAAAAGCAGGCCCCGTTGGCACAAGATATAGGGCGTAACATACAATTGGAGGATCGGGGGAAACTGTGGAAAACAGATTTAAAATTTACAGACTGTTCTCTTTTGAAAGAAAACTACATGAAAATGATGTATAGATGATATATAACACCAGTACAGATAGCAAAAATGTTCAAAACTGGGTCAAACATAAGTTGGAAATGTAAAGAAAAGGAGGAGACCTTTTATCATATGTGGTGGGAATGTAGAGAATTTTAAAAAATTTGGGAAATGATATATAATGAATTGAAGAAAATATTTAAAATGACATCTGTAAAAAAACCAGAAGCATTTTTGTTAGGGATTGTAGGACAAGACCGGCCAAGGAAAACAAAGAATTTATTTATGTATGCAGCAGCAGCGGCAAGAGTCTTGACAGCACAAGGATGGAAGAAGGAGGAAATCCCAACGAAAGAACAGTGGCAAGAGAAACTGATGAACTACGCAGAAATGGCTAAATTGACATACAAACTGAGAGATAAGGACAACTGTGACGTTAAATAAGAATGGGAACTTTTTACATATTACTTAAAAAGACAACAAAATGAATTGGACTCCTTGGCAGGTTATGAATAAACATACACAAATCTATTGATTGTTAATGTAGTAGATAGATAATATAAGGATTCATACAATTTTACAGTATGCAGAGAACAATATGAGTTGAGAAATCAGAGAGAGGAGCTGAGGGAAGTCGGGGGAGGGAGGGGGGTTGATGGGGAGGTGGGGGGAAATGATGAATATGAGATGTTTTGATATTTTGTTATGTTAAAATTGTTATTATTGTTTTTTAAAAAGCAGGTCCCAGGTAAGGATGACAGCCTAAAAAGGGTTCCTACCACAACCCAAATACGAGAGTTGAAAAAGAGGACAGTGTGGCAGATCATCGTGGAACCCCCAAGTTACCACAGCACTCAGATACTGGGATCCCCTGACAGAGCGCTTTGGAGAGCAACAGTGCTTTGGAGCATGTGCAAAGTGCCTTTACTGCAAAGGGCAGGGAAGCTTTATCCCATGAATGGCTGGTACGTTTGGCAACATGGGTCTGCAGTCGAGGGAGGTGAAGTCAAACAGAAGCATTGCCACATCCTTTGGGCAAGAAGTGTTGCTGGGTCAGGAGCACCTGAGATTTCGGAGCCCAAAGGTGAGATGAGACCTCAGGGCAGGCCCTGGTGAAGGGCAGGCCCCCCATAATGCCTGTGCCATAATTTGCAACCAGCTGCTGGAGGGCTGAAGCTTGCAAGCTGTACGCCCAGCCTTCTTAATTGTTTATTATTGTTACCCGACACCACAATCTCCAAGCGGTGAGAGAATCCAGCACTTCTATTCAGGGTTTGATTTCCTCGGAATGAAGGTTGGCAGAGACTGTGGTGTCTTCAGGATATATGGCTTATTTTCACATAGATACAGCCTGATCATAAGATGGAGGGACGGGCAGCATTAACACCCCAAAAGGTTTTGCTTTTCCATCAGTATGTGGATGAGACCCAGCTCTACATCTCTTTCAAATCAGAACCAGTGAAGGCAGTGAAGGTCCTGTGTGAGTGCCTGGAGGCGGCTGGAGGATGGATGGCAGCTAACAGATTGAGGTTGAATCCTGACAAGCCAGAAGTACTGTTTTTGGAGGACAGGGCGGGTGTGGAGGACTCCCTGGTCCTGAATGGGGTAACTGTGCCCCTGAAGGATCAGGTGCGCAGCCTGGGAGTCATTTTGGACTCACTGCTATCCATGGAGGTGCAGGTCAGTTCTGTGTCCAGGGCAGCTGTCTACCAGCTCCATCTGGTATTCAGGATGAGACCCTCCCTGCCCACAGACTGTCTCACCAGAGTGGTGCATGCTCTGGTTATCTCCTGCATGGACAATTGCCATGCGCTCTACGTGGGGCTACCTTTGAAGGTGACTCAGAAGCTACAACTAATCTAGAATGCAGCAGCTAGACTGGGGACTGGGAGCGGCTGCCGAGACCACATAACACCAGTCCTGAAAGACCTACAATGGCTCCCAGTACGTTTCCGAGCACAATTCAAAGTGTTAGTGCTGACCTTGAAAGCCCTAAATGGCCTCGGCCCAGTAGACCTGAAGGAGCGTTCTGCCCGGACACTGAGATCTAGCGCCAAGGGCCTTCTGGCGGTTCCCTCCATGTGAGAAGTGAGGTTACAGGGAACTAGGCAGAGGGTCTTCTCGGTGGTGGCGCCCTGTGGAACGCCCTCCCATCAGATGTCCAATAAATAAACAACTATCTGACTTTTAAAAGACATCTAAAGGCAGCCCTGTTTAGGAAAGCTTTTAATGTTTGATGTTTTATCTTTTTTTATTATTATTAATATTCTGTTGGGAGCCACCCAGAACGGCTGGGAAAACCCAGCCAGATGGGTGGAGTATAAATAATAAATAACTATTATTATTATTATTATTATTATTATTATTATTATTATTATTATCAGTCACAGTTTGGATCCAGCACAGAGCAAGCGAGTCTCTATGTCCGCAGCTTCCAGCCTGTTTCCAGCCCATCACTTAGGGGCAGCTCTTGCAACCCAGCTCATTATTTTGGGGTGCTGAGGAGGCCACAAGTTCAGCAATAGAATATTAGAGCCTCACCCTCGCTGGGTACAGGACCCCCAAGAATTGGGTGGGGCTCAGGCCACCATCCAGACTGACCCCCCCCCGAACCTACAATCTGATTACTCCATCCCAATCTGCAAGCAGTGAGTCCAGGGGTTCCAGGAGCCTACCGAGGGTTTGGTTTCCGCAGAATGAGGGACAGCGGAGACTGTGGTGTCTTTATGATACATGGTTTTATTTACACCTAGATGCAACCTGAACCCAAGATGGAGGGGCTCAGAGGATTAGCACCCCAAAAGGTATTGCTTCTCCCATAGTCCCAGCCTTGGCATGGCTTTCGCTTCTGCTTAATAATAATAATAATAATAATAATAATAATAATAATAATAATTTATTACTTATATCCTGCCCATCTGGCCGGGCCTCCCCAGTCACTCTGGGCGGCTTCCAACAGGATATTAAAAACACAATAAAACATCAAACATTAAAAACTTTCCTAATCAGGGCTGCCTTCAGATGCTTATCTGCCTGCAGCCTGTTTCCAGCTCAGCTCTCACACAACTGCCCTGGCTGTTGCTTCTCTCTAGCGTAACAGCCCAATGAGGGCCACCCATTTACCCTCTGGCACACAGCAACTTATTTGGTGATATTAATGGTGGTACTTAACTAAGATCATGGCCACTGGTCCCATCACCTCCTGGCAAATAGAATGGGAAGAAATGGAGACAGTGAGAGATTTTACTTTCTTGGGCTCCATGATCACTGCAGATGGCGACAGCAGTCACAAAATTAAAAGACGCCTGCTTCTTGGGAGAAAAGCAATGACAAACCTAGACAGCATCTTAAAAAGCAGAGACATCACCTTGCCAACAAAAGTCCGTATAGTTCAAGCTCTGGTTTTCCCAGTAGTGATGTATGGAAGTGAGAGCTGGACCATCAAGAAGGCCGAAGAATGGATGCTTTTGAATTCTGGTGCTGGAGGAGACTCTTGAGAGTCCCATGGACTGCAAGAAGATCAAACCTATCCATTCTGAAGGAAATCAGCCCTGAGTGCTCACTGGAAGGACAGATCGTGAAGCTGAGGCTCCAAGACTTTGGCCACCTCGTGAGAAGAGAAGACTCCCTGGAAAAGACCCTGATGGAGGGCACAAGGAGAAGGGGACGACAGAGGACAAGATGGTTGGACAGTGTTCTCGAAGCTACCAGCATGAGTTTGACCAAACTGCGGGAGGCAGCGGAAGACAGGAGTGCCTGGCGTGCTCTGGTCCAGGGGGTCACGAAGAGTTGAACACGACTAAACAACTAAACAGCAACAACAACTTACATGGTTGCTACAGCTGTTCCTGCACAATGAAACCCGGTTCCATTGGATTTGAACCCTTGCTGGACCCAGGACCCCAGGAATTAGAAGGGACTCAGACAGGAATTATGAGGACCAACATCCCCCCAAACCATCAGCATCATCAGCCCTCTTGCCCACCTGGAGACCCACACCTTCCCCCTGCCTACCTGGAGGTCTGGCTACCCTATGAGTCCGATGCAACCTCACTGCAGGGAAGGGTCCCAGGTGCGTCCCTTCTTCAAGCCCTTTCCAACTTTTGCATTTTCTAGAAGGGCTGGGGCTGGTGGGAGGAGAGACCGTTTGCTGCAGGCGAGGAAGAGGACGAAGAGGAGGAGGCTGGCTGCAGAACTGACAAACGGTCTCCTTTCACCAGAGACGACAAAAGCCCATCCAGGTGGAACCTGAGATAAAAAAAAAAGTGGGGTTGCCGGGAGGGGAGAGACAAGGAGGGGAGGAAGGCTTCCTTTCAACCAGCAGCTGGAGTTTGGACAAGGCCACCTCTATAGATCACACCAAGTGGCCTTGGCGAGATTTTGTGATATGCAGAGGCAGCGAGAGGAGAGGAGATGGAGGCAGCAGCTGCCTCGGGAGCAGGGAGGTTTTGCAGCTCCACTTGGTTGTTTTTTTAAAAAAATTAATTTTATTAAAGATTTAAACAAAGCATATTATCCAAAAACATGTCATCCTTAATCCCCCCCATTTTCCTCCCTCCCCCACCCCACCCTCCCACACAAAAATAAATAGCAAAACCAAAAGTGCCAAATACAGTGGTACCTTGGTTCTTGAACTTAATCCGTTCCAGAAGTCCGTTTAACTTCCAAAATGTTTTAAAACCAAGGTGCAACTTCTGATTGGTGCAGGCGACCCCGAAACAATAGCTGACAGCCGCATCATTCGGCTTCCAAAAAACGTTTGAAAACCGGAACACTTACTTCAGGATTTTTGGTGTTTGGGAACCAAGGTACCACTGTATTATTCTCAGGAAATTCGGAGTACTTTCTGTGTGAGGAAAAGCTGAAACGTGTCATAAAAGCGTCACACTGGAGAGTCACCCAAACCACCCTCTTGCTCAACACAAGACCTACAACACTGTTATACTGGAAGGAACATTGTTATGGGTGCCACATAATCTCTGTTCCACATTTGTAAGAATTCAATTGTTTCATGTGGTGGCATCTACACTTTGGAACTCCCTGCCTATTGACATCAGGCAGGTGCTTTCAATGTACTCTGCGAAAAACATTTTTGTTTAGGGAAGCCTACTCAGATATGTGGAATGTTGATGTGTGTTCTAATCTGTTTTTAGTTTATTCCTGAGTTTTTTTTAAAAAAATTAAATAGTTGTTTTTCACTGATCATTTTATTGTTCTCATATACAGTGGTACCTCGGGTTACAGACGCTTCAGGTTACAGACCCCGCTAACCCAGAAATAGTACCTCAGGTTAAGAACTTTGCTTCAGGATGGGAACAGAAATCGTGCGGCAGCAGCAGGAGGCCCCATTAGCTAAAGTGGTGCTTCAGGTTAAAAACAGTTTCAGGTTAAGAACGGACCTCCAGAACGAATTAAGTACTTAACCTGAGGTACCACTGTATTTGTAAACAGCTTAAAAAACAACAACCAATCAACCGGTGTATAGATTTTATAAAATAAATGATAAATAAATGCAACATAGGGTTTTGCAGCTATGAGCTGACAACACAATGCATATTTGTTAGCCCATACAAATTATTGGAGACGGGACTCGGGTGGTGCTGTGGGTTAAACCACAGAGCCTAGGACCTGCCGATCAGAAGGGGTGAGCTCCTGTTGCTCGGTCCCACCTCCTGCCAACCTAGCAGTTCGAAAGCACGTCAAAGTGCAAGTAGATAAATAGGTACTGCTCCGGCGGGAAGGTAAATAGCGTTTCCATGCGCTGCTCTGGTTCGCCAGAAGCGGCTTAGTCGTGCTGGCCACATGACCCGGAAGCTGTACGCCGGCTCCCTCGGCCAGTAAAGTGAGCACCGCAACCCCAGAGTCGTCCACTACTAGACCTAACGGTCAGGGGTCCCTTTACCTTTACCTTTTTATAAATTATTGGTGAGTTTCTCCATCTATTAGTACCCTAATTGGGGCAATTTTAGAGATGGTTTATTTAAGACCTCTTTTTGCCTGGATAGTGTTGGAATCTAAATATAATAAAAAGAAAATACATCTACCACCTTCAAGTTTAGCTACTGGAGAGGCATGGTATAGATTGTGCTCGTGCTAAATTATCCGTATTGGGTAATCCAGATCTGATGATAGAGAGGCAGTCTTTCTTGTGTACGAATTTGGTGGAATGTGGGATATACGGAGCATGGCAGCTGTCAGGGAACTGCCATCGGAACTAGAGGAGGAGGCGAGGCCCCACAACGATGCTGGAGAGGGGCCAAGCAGGGAGAGAGGCAAGTCTCCTGTTGGGGAAGAAAATCAGCGCTACACCAGGGATAGAGGGGGGCCAATGGGGGAAGCAGAGAGCAGGCTCCGGGACTCTTCACTGGACAGCAGCGGGGAGAGCACAGGTCCTCCGCTACCCACGCCCTCCCTGCGCAGAAGACTTCCGCGCAGGGAGAATAGGAGGAGACTGGGCGTCAAACAACTTTTATGTTGGAAAAGGTTTAAGAAACGCCCACTGACGGATTCTGCCAGCGACTGAACAGCCACGGAGTAGATGGCTGTCCAGCGAGAAATAGTTTAACCAGCCAACCTAGCCCAGAGCGGCGGCTATTTACGCACAAGCAACCCCTAAAGCCATTACAGCAGCTTTGACAGGCAACACAAATGGCAAGCGAAGTATGTGTGTGGATTTGGGGCTTTTTGTTTTTTAGAAAATTGCAGTCCACTCTGGAATTGCTTTGAAATTAGGGGTGGGTGGGCATGGAATGTTTTAAGAATAAGTAAACAAGGGAGATAAACGGAGGGAACTAGAGCAAATATTTGGGTGTGCCCAGCGCCTGTCTCAGTGCAAACATGCATCTGTCTGTTTTTATACCACCTCCATTGTTGTGGTTCCCTCTAAAGGATCCCAAGAATTTTCATCTGATGAGGCTGCTGGGAATTATCTGTCAGCTGCCGATAGAGTTATCTACTGTATCTTTCCCTGTCCTGTTGATGGGCAAGGACAAGGGACAGCTATCAAAATCTGTTAAAAGGCTGCTGCTTCGGCGATCCCTCGTAGCTGAGTAAGATTGGCTTCCATAAACACGGTTTTAACACTGAGTCCGTAAGTGACTGTGGAGGCCAATTCTGGACCCACACGTCCTTCCACAGTGGGGACATTGGTTTCCCGGTGGGAGTTGATCATGGTGTGGATGTGCCAAGTGTGCCTTCCTCTTAGCACGTTTCTCCCTTGCGTCCTGAGTTTGAGTGTCTTCAAAGTCCATGACGCCTTTGGTAAAGGCTGTTCTCCAACTGGAGCACTTGCAGGCCAGTGTTTCCCAGTTGTCAGTGTTTATACTACATTTTTAAAGATTTGCCTTGAGAGAATCTTTAAAACTCTTTTGTTGACCACCAGCATTATGCTTTCCATTCTTAAGTTTGGAGTAGAGCAGTTTCTTTGGAAGACGATCATCAGGCATCTGCACAACAGGACCAGTCCAATGAAGTTGATGTTGAAGAATCATTGCTTCAACACGGGTGATCTTTGCTTCTTCCAGGACACTGGCGTTAGTTCGCCTGTCTTCCCAAGTGATGTGTAAACGTTTTCGGAGACACCATTGGGAATCTTTTGAGGAGTTGGAGATGGTGTTTATAAGTGGTCCACATTTCACAAGCAGACAGTAAGGTTGCAATCTAATGTACACTTTCCTAGGAATAACTGGTTCCTGAATTCAATGCAGTCGACTTCTGAGCAGGCAGGCACAGGGCTTCACTGCATGAGCATACCAAATATATACACGATTAGGGATTTGTTAAGAAATCCACATTTAGTTCATTTGGGGAATTAGTTTGTGTTGGTCTAGGACCTGGTAGAAACCAGGATTCAAAACTCCACTCAGCCAGGAAGCTCACCTTGGCCAGCTGCAGTCTCTCAGCCTAATCTGCCTCACAGGCTTGTTGTGAGGATTAAATGGGAAGCAGAACGCTGTGCGTCACCTTGAGCTCCTTGGAGGAAAAAAGGGAAATCAGTGCAATTAAAATGAGTGCGGCAGCAGCACCAACACTTTGGAACTCCCTGCCTGTTGATATCAAACAGACATTTTCACTTTTTTCTTTCCAGCACTTGCTGAAGACAAGGCAGCCATGTTTAGGGAAGTTTTTCATGTTTGATGTTTTATTGTGTTTTAATATTCTGTTGGGAGCTGCCCAAAGTGTCTAGGGAAACCTGACCAGATGGGTGGGGTATAAGTAATAAATTATTATTATTAATATTATTATTATTACCCAGATGCTTTGAAAGTTTGTATGAGTTTCAGTATATTCTATTGTGGGTTTAACTTTCTGTATGTTTTACATTGTGACTGTAATTTTTTTAGTGATCGTTTTATTGCTTTAGCTTTTGGTAAACCACTTTGAGGGGTTTTTTCCTGCGCTCAAGCTGCATTTTATGAAACAAACAAACAAACAGCAAAATGGGCTGCTAGACTGAGGTGGTGGAATTCGACTTGCAGGATCAACTTGCAGGTGGGTGTATTTTTGAAACCTTCCTTCCTCAAGCAAGACGGCATCCTGTATCTTGTAAAATCATAGAATAGTAAAGTTGGAATGAGTCCACAGGGTCATCTAGCCCAACCCTTGCAACACAGGAATCCCAGGTTAGAAGCGGCCCACTTTTTTCAGCTCAAGGGCAATGTCAGGGCTGTCTTAAGCATATGCGGCACCAGGGTGCAAAGATCCACCTGGCGCCCCCCCCCCCCCGGTTGCCCAGTCCCAGGAGGGTGGAGCTGGCCAGCTGCCTCAGTTTCTCGCTGGCTCTGTCGCCCCTGAACTGGCGGCAAAGAGCTGCCCGCAGCAGAAGAGCCCACCGCAGCGCTCTGATCAACGGGCAAGCTCTTCCCCGGACTCAACTCTCAGGACCCGGACTCTGAGAGCCCTGCGCCCGGGTGCCCCGCCCCCCTAGCACCTATGGGTAAGACGGCCCTGGGCAACGTTGAAGGGTGGCCACTCCTCAGAAGATGGTGCGCCGGAGGTGGGAGTGGACATTCAGCCATTTACGTGCACACCTAGATATGCTTGTGGCGCACGTCCGGATCCTAGGATCCCCCCACATTGTTATCAGTGGAAAAACTGCCATGATTCAGACCAGTCACACTCCAGTCGCTAATCAAGGACACCTCTGGGCCCAGCCACTGGGGGAAACCCTTGTCTGATTCATCATTTTCCTTCAGATAAAGGAAACAAACTTTCGGGAGGGTCTCCTGGCGCCTTCGTTGCACATCTTTAGGCACCAGGCAGAAACATTTCTCTCCAACCAGGAGTTCGGCTGATTAACATTCTATAGCTTTTTAAATATGTCTGTGGGGGGAGAAGCTGGTTTGTTTGTTCTTGTACTTGTTCTTGTCTTTATTATGTATTGTACATTTCCATGCATAAAACTATGTTTTTTCCTTTAAAAATCATGCTATAAGTTGGGGTCGTCTTATATATGGATAGTGCATAGGGTGGACGTTTGATTGGTTGCTGCTGCAGCTGTCAGCAACTATTGTGCGTGCTATTGGTTGCTGCATCAATGGGTGGTGTTGATTGGCTGACGCTCTGGCAGTTGGGTGGGTGCCCAACTCTGTGCCATCTCACCCCATTTTCTTAAATTTGAGTCCCCAAAAATAGGGGGCGCCTTATACACGGGGTGTCTTATAGATGGAAAAGTACAGTATTTTGTGTTCTCATTTTGTATTTTTCTGTTGTGTACCGACCTGGGAGCTTCAGATGAAGGGTGATATACAAATTTGATAAATATTAAAACTACTACTAATAAACATGGATTTCGTTTCAGTGATCATTCTACTCAAAATATATCCTGACCTCATTCAGCCCTCCCAATGCTACTTTGATATAGATTGACATATTTCCATTTTTGGTGCTGGAGAAGACTCTTGAGAGTCCCATGGACTGCAGGAAGATCAAACGCATCCATTCTGAAGGAAATCAGCCCTGAGTGCTCACTGGAAGGACAGATCCTGAAGCTGAGGCTCCAGTACTTTGGCCACCTCATGAGAAGAGAAGACTCCCTGGAGAAGACACTGATGCTGGGAAAGATGGAGGGCACAAGGAGAAGGGGGCGACAGAGGACGAGATGGTTGGATAGTGTTTTCGAGGTTACCAGCATGAGTTTGACCAAACTGCGGGAGGTAGTGGAGGACAGAGGTGCCTGGCGTGCTCTGGTCCATGGGGTCACGAAGAGTCGGACACGACTAAACGACTAAACAGCAACAACAAAATTTCCATTTTACCATTGACACGTCCAGAATGGGACGTAGCAAACTTGCAGCGCACATGTTCATTCAGACCCCCTTCTGCCAATTAATGCATGCAGCCAATTAGCACGCCAGAAGGGTAGGCTGAGCATTGTTCAGCTGTCAATCCCCTTCCCTGAGTAGTCCCTGCACATATATTAATTTGAACATGAGAAGCAAATTGAACCTTTCACATTCTCTCCAGCAGCAGCTCCCAGGCATTTTGACAAAAGAGGGTGCTGAATATGCCACGATTCCTCACTCCCCCCCCAAAAATAAAATAATAATATAGATCTCAAAGCAAAATTATTTACCTCATTTTATTTCATAAAATGTAAACATTGTTTGACTGTAAAGAAGAAAAAAACCATCACAGCAGTTTACATGAAAAGATAAAACAATAAAATTAGCAAGAAAAAAATTAGGAAGAATTTAAGACATTTGAAAGGTTTAAGTAACGGAAGACTAAAGGTAAAGGTAAAGGGACCCCTGACCATTAGGTCCAGTCGTGACCGACTCTGGGGTTGCTGCGCTCATCTCGCTTTATTGGCCGAGGGAGCCGGCGTACAGCTTCCAGGTCACGTGGCCAGCAGGACTAAGCCGCCTCTGGCGAACCAGAGCAGCGCACGGAAATGCCGTTTACCTTCCCGCTGGAGTGGTACCTATTTATCTACTTGCACTTTGACATGCTTTCGAACTGCTAGGTTGGCAGGAGCAGGGACCAAGCAACGGGAGCTCACCCTGTTGCGGGGATTCGAACTGCCGACCTTCTGATCGGCAAGTCCTAGGCTCTGTGGTTTAACCCACAGCACCACCTGCATCCCTTTTAACAGAAGACTAAGAACAGATTAAAACCTGCATTGACTTTCTAAGCATCTGGGTGGGCTTGTCTGAACAAAAATGTTTTCAGCATGTGATAAAAAGGATACAGTGACGGCGTTAACAGGCAGGGAGTTCCAAAGTGTGCTGCTACACTAAAGTATTGATTTCTCACAAATGCTGGAGGGGTGGATGCTTGAGATTCCTGCATTGCAGGGGGATGGAGGCCCCTTTCCAAGTCCACAACTTTGTTTGTATATTACTTGGCCAATGACTCTTTTGCTCTCCCCATAGATGCTTGACCACTCGCAGGCCTTGGAAGGTGTCTGAGGAGCAGCTCCAAGACATCACAAAGCCGCCTAGTCTCCTTACTCATGAGGAGAGCTGGAGGGTGACTTGCTAGCCTTCTACTGACAAAAAATGCAGTCAAATTTCAAATGTCTGTTCTCCAAATCCGTTGGATTTATTCCATCCACTCCTGGCAGCCATCCTAGTCCAATTAAGATTTTATTTGCAAAAGAGGGGTTGAGAGGGAGGATAAACAAAACTAAAACAAAGGATGTCCTGTGAACGCGGCCATGTGGAGTCAGAGAGAGGCCCAGAGTGAGCCTGGAGAATCAAAACTCTCTCGTTCCTGCATCTTTACAACCGAAGAGTCCCTCGCCAGAGTTGCCAACTGCTCCTGTGCCTTTAACAGCACCTTAATTTGCAAGAAGCACCACCAGCTGATGCTTGTTATGGTGTTGAAAACTCAAGCAGCTGTATGTGGGGTGATGCATTTGTTTTAAGTGCTCAGGCAGAACACAACATTCACGACTGCAGATAAGAAAGCTATATGTGCTTCAAAGCAACACATTTCTGGCTCTCCCTCTCAAAGAGCCAGGAATCAAGGCCAGGAGTCTGGTTTGGGCATCCATGCCTGGGGTCTCTTTCCAGTATCTGGAGCCAGGACTACGTCAGGTTCGGGACAGTCCAGGTTCACAAAGGTGTAGGCAAACGTGAGATGGGTCCAGGGGAGGGCCACAAAGGTGTGCAGGGGTCCAGAAAATGAGTCTTAGGAAAAGGGATGATGCTTAAAGGTCCCATATACTTTCTTGGGCATCTTCAGGAATGGCTGAGTCTGAAACTCTGGAGAGCTGCATCAGTGTGGATGACACTTAGCTGGATGGCACAATGCATGCACTTCTATAAGGCAGCTTCTGTTTTCCTAAATGGGTATGTTTAGTCTAAAGAAGAAAAGGGGGAGTGATAGCCCTCTCCAAATTCCTGGAGGAGTCACCTAGAAGGAGGCTATTGGTGGCTACTGAACACAGTGACTATGCTCCATAATAATAATAATAATAATAATAATAATAATAATAATAATAATAATATTTATACTCCACCCACCTGGCTGGGTTTCCCCAGCTACTCTGGCCAGCTCCCAACAGAATATTAAAAACACGATAAAACATCAAACATTAAAAACTTCCCTAAACGGGTGCCTTCAGGTGTCTTCTAAAAGTCAGATTTTGGGAAAGATGGAGGGCACAAGGAGAAGGGGATGACAGAGGATGAGATGGTTGGACAGTGTTCTCGAAGCTACCAGCATGAGTTTGACCAAACTACGTGAGGCAGTGGAAGACAGGAGGGCCTGGCGTGCTCTGGTCCATGGGGTCACGAAGAGTCGGACACGACTAAACAACTAAACAACAACAACAACAGTTGTTTATTTCCTTGACATCTGATGGGAGGGCATTCCACAGGGCGGGCCCCACCACCGAAAAGGCCCTCTGCCTGGTTTCCTGTAACTTCAATTCTCGCAGGGAGGGAACCGTCAGAAGGCCCTCGGAGCTGGACCTCAGTGTCCGGGCAGAACGATGGGGGTGGAGATGCTCCTTTAGGTATACTGGACTGAGGCCGTTTAGGGCTTTCAAGGTCAGCACCAACCCTTTGAATTGTGCTCGGAAATGTACTGGGAGCCAATGAAGATATTTCAGGACCGGTGTTATATGGTTTCGGCATATTGGAGGCAGCAATGTTCCTGCATCCCAGTTGCTGGAAACTGCAGGAGTGGGAAGAGTTGCTCACGTGCTCAATCTTGGGGCCGCTTTGAGAACAGGACGCTGGACTAGATGGGTCACTGGCTTGATCTAGCAGGCTGTTCTTATCTTATTTACTTACTTGCTCACTGCTGCCCCAGAGGACAGGATGAGAGCCGATAGGCTGAGAATCAAGGAGTGGACCAACGATGATGACTAACAGTCAAGGATCATAGAATTGTACTGCTAGAAGGAACCCTGAAGGTTCTCTAGTCCAACCCCCTGCAATGCAGGATTTTTTTTGCCCAATGTGGGGCTGGAACCCACGACATTTGGATTAAGCGACTCCTCCTCAAATGACTGAGCCCACGGGAGCTGGAGTCCTGCCACCCCCAGAGGGCCCTGACAGGCTTCCCAGCCCCCACAAATTCCAGTCAGTTTCACTGAAAATAAGGAGTCCCAGGAGCTCAGGAAGAGGCCTCACGCTACTGGTCAAGGACCCCTGGATGGTTAAGTCCAGTCAAAGGCCACTATGGGGGAGCCGGCGTTTGTCCACAGACAGCTTTCCGGGTCATGTAGCCAGCATCAGAGGCGTAGGAAGGTCAGGTGGTACCCGGTGCGGAGAATTTCTTGTTACCTCCCCCATTGATTCCCCCCCCTGCAAAAATTGTTTGACATTATTTCGTATTTTCTTACAAAGGAATGTGGATTCTAGGCCTCTGATAACAAGCAGGTGACTGTGGACAGATACTTAATTCTACAGGATGGATTGTGTTTTGACTTGTGTTGTTTTATTTATATTTATTGTTTATTTATTTAATAAAATTTATTTTTAAAAAATGTGAAAAGTGAACTTTTTTTTTTTAAATGCCTGCTCCACTGAATTGAAATTTCAGCCTTCACAACATAGGAAAACAGCCAATTAAACAGCTATTTTTGTAGAGGAGAGTGAAGATATTAACTGATATGCATGAAATTTCATATATAGCTATATAATCCCTAGTGTAGTAAGATAAGACCTTTGGAGCAGGCATTTTTTTAAAAAAATGTTTTTTATGAACTGCCCTAGTAGCGCAGTAATTGTTCCTTGATAATTTGTCACACACACCCCTTCATGATGGCACCTGTGGCGACCTGCCCACCGCCCCCTTTCCTATGCCCCTGGCCAGCATGACTAAACTACTTCTGGCGCAACGGGAAACCGTGATGGAAGCCAGAGCGCACAGAAATGCCATTTACCTTGCCGCCACAGCAGTACCTATTTATCTACTTGCCCTGGTGTGCTTTTGAACTGCTAGGTGGCAGGAGCTGGGACAGAGCAACCGGAGCTCAGCACTCTGCGGGGATTCGAACCGCCAACCTTCTGATCGTCTAAGTATGATATGAGTAGTATGTAGTATGAGCTACACCAGGTGGGGGGGCCCTCTGGCCCTCCAGATGTTGTCGGACTACAACTCCCAGTACCCTTGGCCACTAGCCCATGCTTGCTGGTCCAATGGGAGTTGTAGTGCAGCAACATCTGGAGAACCAAAGGGTCCCCATTCCTGGTCTCCATCTCCTGGGGTGGGAAGCTGGGTGGAGGATGATGGGAGTTGGGTGGTCATGGTTTTCCGGAGGTGCTGGGGAAGAACCAGAGGCCCCCTCCCCTTCTGCCCGCAAATGGTGGGCTCTGCCTCTGACTAATCTGCGTAGGATTGCACCGCGCAACTGCAGTCATTTAATACATATACTGTAACCAAGACTGCAGCAAGCCAGCGCGCGCTTCGGTAGCCTAAGCCTAAAAAACGCTGAGGATGTGCTCTCCCCGGGGAAAGCACATGCGGGCTTCATTCTGATGCACTTCGAAATGGTCTCGCCCTAGACATCTCCCTCCCTATAAAGCCCCATTGTTTCCCACGCGGCTTACTCCCAGGTAACAGCGTGCCTCGCCAGCGGCACGCTCCTACTCAGAAGCCAGCCTCGGTGCCTCCAAGCGGGACTTACTCCCGGGAAAGCAGCTCCCACCATCGCCCTTTGCGCAGCATCGGGTCTGCAAGCAGACGCAGCTCCCCTCGGCGCGCCCCGCGCCCCGAAGGAAAGGCGCCCAGATGCGCTTGGGGATGGGCGCGCGCGGAAGGAGAGCAGAGGGGGGTGCGCGCGTGTGCGGCGGCTTTCCTCTTTGCTGGGGGGGTGGGGGTGGGTCAGCCTTTTGCATTGTGGGTGGAAAAGGGCCCGGCAGCTCCGGATGAGGCCCCCTCCGTGCGCGGACTCCACCCCCTCTCGTCTGAGGCGCCTCGGAGGCGGGGTCGCCTTTTCTCTCCGTCTCTTATTAAAGAGGGGACCTGACATCACCCGCGCGCTAGAGAGAGGCGGCGGCGAGGGTGGCAACAGCAGCAGCAGCAGCAGCAGCAGCTGGGCTTTGTGAATCGGCCTTTGTGAATCGGGCAGGGGGAAGGCGAGGCCAGGCAAGGAGAAGGGGGGGCAGCAGCAGCAGCTGGTCCGCCAGCCAGCCAGACAAAGGCAAGCCGAGGAAGGGGCCCCGCCAGCCAGCCCGACGCCGTTTCCCCCTCTCGCCCGGCTTTTGCGCGCCCCGCCATGACGGCCAACGGCACTTCGGAGTCGCTCCAGATCCAATTCGGCCTCATCAACTGCGGCAACAAGTACCTGACGGCCGAGGCGTTCGGCTTCAAGCTCAACGCGTCGGCGCCCAGCCTGAAGAAGAAGCAGATCTGGACGCTGGAGCAGGCGGCCGAGGACTCGACGGCCGTGTACCTGCGCAGCCACCTGGGCCGCTACCTGGCGGCCGACAAGGACGGGCACGTCAGCTGCGACAGCGAGGCGCCCGCCTCGGCCGACTGCCGCTTCGTCATCCTGGCGCACGACGACGGGCGCTGGTCGCTGCAGTCGGAGCCGCACCGTCGCTTCTTCGGCGGCACCGAGGACCGCCTGTCGTGCTTCGCGCAGAGCATCTCGGCGGCCGAGAAGTGGAGCGTGCACCTGGCGCTGCACCCGCAGGTGAACATCTTCAGCGTCACGCGCAAGCGCTACGCGCACCTGGCGGCCGCCCGCGACGAGATCGCCGTGGACCGCGACGTGCCGTGGGGCCTGGACGCGCTGGTCACGCTGGTCTTCCAGGAGCAGCGCTACAGCCTGCAGACGGCCGACCACCGCTTCCTGCGCCGCGACGGGCAGCTGGTGGCGCGGCCCGAGCCCGACGCCGGCTTCACGCTGGAGTTCCGCGCCGGCAAGGTGGCCTTCCGCGACGCCGACGGCAAGTACCTGGCGCCCTCGGGCCCCAGCGGCACCCTCAAGGCCGGCAAGAGCGCCAAGGTGGGCAAGGACGAGCTCTTCGTGCTCGAGCAGAGCAGCCCCCAGGTCGTGCTGCGCGCCGCCAACGACAGGAACGTCTCCATCCGACAAGGTGAGGCAGCCGAGGAGGCCGTTCACACGTGCGGCGGGCGGGCTCCGGGTGCGCGCGTTCCCTTGGCCAGCCGGGTTGGCTACCCTCCTCCTGTTTCCCCGCTCATATGCTGATTCACACGTGCGTTACGTCGCACGTGTAGGTGGCTTGCCCCGGGATGCGCTTTCCCTCGCGGGAAGGGAAGAGGAGAACACGTTGTCATGGGCGGCTTGGGCTCTCCTCCTTTGTTTCCCCCGCGTAGATGCTGATTCACACGTGCCGGGAGGGGGCAGGCTCCAAGTTCGTTCTTTCGCTTGCGGCTGCAAGTGGGAAACGTGTTCCCTTAGGCGTCATTGTCTCCCTTTCCCCACTCTGTTTATGCTGATTCACACGTGCGTAACTCCACTCGTGCATAACTTTGCGCTCCCCCGATGCCGGTACAATTAATGCCTCGCGGCCGGAGCGCCTCTCTTTGCAAGAAGTTGTTTCTAAGGAGATCCCCCCCTTTTTATTTTTTTGCTGGAGGGGGGCAATTCAGACGTGAAAATTGCAGGATTAGGCCCTCGAATGGTGAGCGCACGGGCCCTTGGGGAGCGGCAAGGGAAATGGAACTTTGTTCTCCAGGCGGAGGGGGCGTTTTCCTGCGGGGGGGGGAGCAGCAAAGGGGATCTTGTTGCAGGATTTCCCCCCGTGCGACGGGATGGGCGGGAAATCCTTTCCCCAAAAACGTGGCACTCCACGAAGTGGGAGGGGTCTTCCTTCCTGCCCTTCCGAAATGTCTTTGATCCAAACCAAGCCCTTTGTGAATGGGAAACAGGGAGCGGAAGGGAACAGTGAGTGGCGGAGATCCTGGCTTTGCAAGATGGGCACTCTTCCCCCCCCCCCCCAGATACAGAATTGCTTTGTCTCCTTCACCAACCCGTCTTCTGAGGAAGAGCCTGGTGGATCAGGCCCACCTGGTCCCGCATCACAGTGGCCAAAATACCCCACAGAGTATGGGAATCTAGATAGACTGCTTCTGGACCTGAAGGTTCTATGAGAACACCTGAAGAGTCCTGCTGAATCAGGTCAAAGGGGGCTCATCCTGCTCAGCATCCTGCTCTCTCACTGGCCGGCCAGGTGTCTCAACTGGGAAGCCCAACGAGGCCCCAAGCCGGACGCCCCTCTCTCCTCCCTGTGGCTTCCAGAGCGGAGCCCTCGGCAGTGGCCTAGCGTGGGTTGTCAGCACCCGGGGCAAGGCAAGTAATTTGCGCCCCCTAACCCATGGATTTTAGCACTCGAGTGCGAGCGTGCCCCCCCAGATGTTGCGCCCGGTGCGGCCGGCCCCCCCTGCACCCCCCATGCTACGCCACTGGCCCTCGGGGCCAGTCTGTAGCCCTGGAAGAACATAGGCTGGGAAAATAGAAGGCCATTGCTGGTTAGGGTCCTCCTCCAGATGGACTGGTCTTGAAGACCCCCCCTTCCCCAATGGAGATTGGCTGCTACTGGGCCCCCCCTGGGCTAGCAACTAGGAGGGGAGGGGAAGCACAGGGCTCTCATTCTTCAGGCCCTCAGCAGCCCCCTCTCTTCCCTCCCCCCTTTCTAGAAGTCTTTGCTTTCTCTCCCCCACTCTCCGTGTCTCAACAATTTAAGGTGTGGGGGGGGGTAGTATCTGCAGAATCAGAACCCCAAAAAGCAGGTATACCGGTTGGCGTGGAAGCATCTCTGTGCACAATAAGGGGAGGTGGGGCATCCTTTCAAGTCGACGACAGCATGAAAAACCTAATAATCCAGTTAATATTATTAGTTATTTATTATGTTTGTAACAATATTTTATAGTTTATTATTTATACCCCACCCATCAGGCTGAGTTTCCCCAGCCACTCTGTGTTAAAAACAAGTGTTAAATATACAGCATTAAATATTAAAACCTTCCCTAAACAGGGCTGCCTTCAGATGCCTTTGAAATATAGGATAGCTGCTTATTTCTTTCACATCTGATGGGAGGGCGCCACTACCAAGAAGGCCCTCTGCCTGGTTCCCTGTAACTTGGCTTCTCACAGGGAGGGAACCGCCAGAGAACGATGGGGGTGGAGATGCTCCTTCAGGTACCTCAAGGTGATTGGTGCACATAGTTCTTCCCTGCTTTTTGTTGAATCCTCACAACAAGCCTGTGAGGCTGAGAGGCAGTGGCAGATTCCCAAGGTCACACACACACATCAATGGGAGGATTGGTACCCTGGTCTCTCCCAGACCCTCGTCCGACTGTGTCCCCCCCCCCCAACTGGCCGTCTTAATCTTGTGCAATGCAGGGAAGCAGAGCAGCATCTGGGCTGTGAGCAGCTGGAGTGAGCAAGCAAGTCTGTGCACATGCGCACCTGGTCACAGGCCCCCGCCCCACCCACATCCTCCCCAGGCACGTGGTCCTCAGCCAGCAGCATCCCTGCTCCTGCCCCCTCCCCCCATGCTTTTACCACCCCTCCCCCCTCTCTCTACCCACCCCCCACTCCAGGCCTGCCTTCTGCCTCTTCCTCAGCTGTCCTGTTCCACCTGCTGCTCAATTGCCTAAGTGGGGGGGGGATGCTCCCCCCCCCCCGCATAGCACTGCCGGATCAAATTCCCTAAATCATCCCTAAATCGAGGGGACTTTGTGTTAGTGGTGCTAGGTTGGTTCTCGGGCGCATTGCGCACAAAGCATGGGCATCCTCTTTTGTGCATGACTTGTGAGTGGAGAAAACCTCACCAGGAAGCCTCATGGGACAGATGTGATTTTTTTGGGGGGGTGTAGGATTGAGTTTGATTGCAACGCAAGCCACTAGTCCCTCTGATCTCCTTTTCCAAATGTGTTCTTTCCCTCCCTCTCTCTTCTCCTTTCCAGCACCCCGATTTGTGCAGCTGTATCCTAGCTTTTTTATTTATCCCTCAAAGTGTGTGTCCTTCCCCCCCCCGGCCCCCCACTGCCTGCTGGGTTTGTAGTATCTATTTTTCACAAGGAGAGAAATGGAGGAGGGGGTCTTTCACTGACCTCTTCTCTGATAGCCCCCTCCCTTCAAATTCATGCTGTATCTGATTTCTGTTCTGGGGTGGGTACAGAGGCACCATAAGGTCAAAAATCCCCCCCAAGCCCCAAGGCCTCTCTGAAGAAGAGAGCAAACTCTGCCTCCTGCTTAGTTCTCAATTTGGGGTAGGCAGTTGTGGCTATTGATGGTCTGCCTTGGGGCAAAACAGATCTTTTTCTTTTTCCTTTTGACTAATTGCATCGCTGCTGTCTGGGTTTTCCTAAACCTAGAAATCTCTGGCTCATTTTCCCTTTAAAAAGCTGACTCAACAGGAGATCAAAGGCGGCTAATTCCACCAAGAAAACCTTCCATCAGAGCTTGCAGCCCGCCTCCCTTTTCTTTCTTTTTTAGAAAGCCAGTGATTATGTTCTGGAAGCAATTCACTCCTCCCCACCCCCTTAAAAAAATTACAGAATCTCATTAAACAGCCTGTCTTTGTAGTGGAAGGAGCCAGGAGAGGGTCTTAGCAGTTCTGTTTTGTTTGGTTTTTACTTTGGCCACTGCTGAACTGGGCTGAAAAGTGAAGCAAACCCTTAAAATTCTGCGCTCGGGCAATCTGAATTCTGCAACGTGTATGAATCATGAGGCCTAGGAACTTCATTTTTAAAAGGGCAAAGGAAGCTGAATTCTGTAACCCAAACAGCAGCATCATTTCTCCCCCTGCCCCCACCCCATAACCACCTGAAGAATTGTGGCATGGATCCATAGCTGATTTTGGGGGGGTGCAGAGGGGCAGGCAGAGTGTAGTGCAGAACACAGTATATATGCAAGCCATAGTCAATGCCCGCTTTAAGAGCACGTCTTTGCTCCAAAGAATGCTGGGAGTTGTAGTTGGAAAGGGTAGCTCCGTGCAGCTGGAACTACAGTTCCCAGGATTCCTTGGGGGGCAAAGCCACACACATTGAATGTGCTTCAGAGTCTTGTGCTGTGAATCCTTTCGCCTCTCTGCAATTCCCCAGCCTAGCTGGGCTTTGCCGGAGCCTGAAACTGACACAGTTCTGTGAATGGGTTTTAGCTGAAAATCTGAGCTGAGTGGCCGACTTCTTAGCTGACCTACATTGAAGTAGCACAAAGGGAGCTTTGCGCCTGCTGGCCGGCCCTTCGGCTGAGTCAGCTGCATGCCAAGCCTGTCCTCTGCCCCCCCCTTGTCTCTGGGCTTGCATGCCTGCAGCCGGGTGACCGCCTCAGAGTCCTTGCACAAGGGGGGGGGCGGAGAATGGAGCCCCTGAGGATTTATGGGGGCACAGCCTGGCTGGCTGCAGGAAGTATGTGTGCAGGCACATGCAAGATTGATGGTGGCTGCCTGCTGCTTAGGAACAGCCCGGCGTACCATTTTAACGAAAAAGAAAGCATTTTGCTGGAGAGTTCTTAAAAATTACAGATAATCTTGGCTGGGCCGGGGGGCGGGTTCGGAGGTTAAGGCTAGGACTGGGGAGTTGTTGTTTAGTCGTTTAGTCGTGTCCGCCTCTTTGTGACCCCCTGGACCAGAGCAAGCCAGGCACTCCTGTCACTCACTGCCTCCCGCAGTTTGGTCAAACTCATGCTGGTAGCTTCAAGAACACCATCCAACCATCTCATCCTCTGTCGTCCCCTTCTCCTTGTGCCCTCCATCTTTCCCAACATCAGGGTCTTTTCCAGGGAGTCTTCTCTTCTCATGAGGTGGCCAAAGTCTTGGAGCCTCAGCTTCACAATCTGTCCTTCCAGTGAGCACTCAGGGCTGATTTCCTTCAGAATGGAGAGGTTTGATCTTCTTGCAGTCCATGGGACTCTCAAGAGTCTCCTCCAGCACCAGAATTCAAAAGCATCAATTCTTGCAGGTTCGAATCCTCGCTTAGCCACAAAGCACCCCTGTCTTTCAGCCTACCTCACAGGGCTCCTGGGAGGATAAAAGGGGGAGTGCTTTGTATAGGACTCTATAAAGTTTAAACTACTCAGAATAAGGGGAGAAGAGAAGAATGCATGATGCTGTGCATGACAGATGTTTGCCTTGATGCGTCAGTGCTAGCGAGCTATAGGATTATCCCAGTTTGTAGAGTGGCCGTGAAGAGAGATGTGTGGTCAGAGCCCCTTTCCAGATCAGGCTGCAGCAGGGATCTCTCAGATCAAGCACCGGCCTCGGGTTCAGGAGACGACTGCCGGCAAACCACTTCTTCAATCTCAAACCCTACCCTGCAATCCGGAGGTAACACTGGCCTACTTTGCAGGGTTCCTGTAAGGGCCACCAGTGCACAAGACATGCTCTAAATCAGCCTTTCTCAACCTGTGGGTCCCCAGATGTTGTTGAACTACAACTCCCATCACCCCTAGCTAGCAAGGCCAGAGCTCAGGGATGATGGGAGTTGTAGTCCAACAGCATTTGGGGACTCGCAGGTTGAGAACCGCTGCTCTAAATGCTTGACAAGGTGCAAGGCGCTGAGTTCTGTGGGGCTTCTGAGCTTCTCCTGAGAATCCCAAAGGAGGGGTGTCCGCCATCCCATAATGGGGTGAACTCTGGCACCCTGTCCCTTTGCTGTACGCCCTCTTCCAGTTGCTCCTCCCTTTTTGGAAAATGCCAGGATCTTCTCAAGCGAAAGTTAGATAGGTGACTTGGGCTCCCTTCATTACGTCCTTTTCCCCTGTTGGGGTGGCAGTAAGGCTTGAAGTGCCTGTATATTTATTTGATTGCATCAATATTCCACCTTTTCCTGCAAGTTGGCGCACATGGTTCTTCCCCATCTCATTTAAGCCCTCACGACAACCCTGTGAGTTAGTTTGGGCTGGGAGGGACAGAGACTGGCTCCTAAGTGAGCTTCGTGGCCAGTTGATGGGGATTTGCACTCTGGTCTCCCAGGTCCTAGCCCGAGGCTCTTAACTGCCGCACTACGCTGGCTCTCCCATGCAGGCACACAGCAAAGAGCAGCAGGCCAAAGCATAGTTCTCAACTTATTAGGCTCACCACGACTGCTATCCTGTGAACAGCTTCCTGGTCTTTGCTTCTGACTGCATAGCTTCAAGCTGTAAGACACAGTGAGTTTTAGCAGATGAAATGCAACTGTTAGCTTTCAATTAGATATGCAAACAAGTGTTAGCTTTTAAAGTGTTATGGTGAAGTAGGAACCCTATCAAAGAAAAAGCAAGCAGTATCCAGCCTTTGCCAGATTTATTTTTCCGGCTTCCTCCATGCTAAACCACCACAAACAAACTTGAAAACCTCCTTATCTCCTCACTTGCCAGGGCATGGAAGATTCACCAGTGATCCTGGCCCCTCTTGACCACTGGCCACGTGGACTGGGGCTGATGGGAGTGGAGTCCTTTTGGCAAGGATAGCCTGGTGACTCAGGCTCTGGTAACTGCCAATGGAGCTGCCCTTGAAAATTACCCAGAAGCTGCAATTAGTGCAAATTACAGTTGCCTGATCATTAACTGTTTCAAAGCTGGATAGAATTGTGTGTTTAACACAGAGAGTCTAAAGAAGGTCCATTGGTTGCCTGTTTGCTGCCTGTTCAGTGTCAGGCCAAATGCCAGGTGTTGGCATAGGGCCAGAAAGCCTTAAAAGCAGGAGCCTAATATCTGTAGGCAGGTCTCTCTGTGTCCTGCCCTGCCTGTGCCAGGAGATGAGACCAGTCAGTGGGTGAGCCAAGGATTGTAAAATGCACACGGTGTGTCCTTTGTCACGCAGGGATCACCGTGTGAGTCGCAAAATGTAAAGCCACACAAAAACAACCACAGAAATATTGAAAGCACCTAGGACCACAGGAAGCTGCCTTAAGACTGAGTCGGCCCATTGCATCCACCTAGCTTAGTTGTGTCTGCACAGACTGGCAGCAGCTCTCCAGAATTTCAGGCAGGGAGTCGCTCCCTCCCTGGAGATTCCAGCAGGATTGAACCTGCGACGTTCTGCATGCAAGGCGGTTGCTTTGCTACTGAGCTAAATCACTTCCTCTCAAATTCACAGTCCAGTTTTATATTCAACACCACTCTATCCACCAGGAAGACTTACCTTATTAAGGGTCCTGGTAGCCTAGGCTTTGTTTGGTACAGCCCAAAGGGCCCTCCTGGCATACTCAAATCTCAGAGAAAGCTGCCTTGCGCTGGGGTTGGACTAGATGACCCTGGGTACCCCTTCCGACTCTGCAGTTTTTTGATTCTATGAGATCAGCCTTGCCAGCCCTGAGTCCAGGGTTCCAGACAGGGGTTTTACCTGGAGACTGAACGCAGAACATTCTGCAGGCCAAGCAGTTGCTCTGCCTTTGTGCAATGGCCCTTTTCTAAGTCACAGGCAGGATAGGGCAGCAAGAGGCGCTATGATGGGTGGCCGGATCCTAAGCTGTTCAGGGCTCTATATAGTGATGGGACTGGTAGCCAATAAGCAGTCAGGGGAGGGCAAAGGACCCTCCTGGTGGTGGTATCCTGCCTGCAGAACGCCCTCTCCTTGGAAGCATGTGCGGTGTTGGCACTTAGAATTTCAGTGCCAAGACTGAGCTGTTTGCTTTGGGTGTGTAACTCACTCTAGGTATTATTGGGGGATTTTAGCAGCTGTGATTTAAACAGTCAATGTGGTTTGAGGTGTTTCTTGTCATCTATATATTTTGGAGAATGGTTTGCCTCTCTGTGCTCTATGCATCTGGGCTCTTCTTGAGATGCCACCACCAAATTTAGCACAAAGGTTCCCAAGATGGAGGAGCCAGTTTTTTGTCTGTATTTGGATGCCATTGGCTGGAAGAGCCAGTGGGCCGCCATTTTGAAACAAGATGGCAGACCAAACCCTTCCAAACTGCACAGGATGCCTTTGAAGATATTGCCACCCGATTTTGTGTGGCAGTTCCCAGGATTGGAGAGCAGGTTTTATTGAACCTTTGGATACCTTCAGGTGCCTTTTTGAAACAAAATGGCGGACCGAAATATTTTTTTAAAGGTTTCATAAAATTTCCAAGCATTGCCAGCTACTTTCTGCAAGAGTAGCTTTGATTCTGTTCCACGCCTGGGGTTCCACTGTGAGGAGCATCTGGAGGGCCACAGGCCTTTAGAAAAAGGGGCCCTTGGCAGCCATCTTTGTTTGCTGTGATGCTTCAGTGGCGCAGATTTAGCTGCATTGCGCAATATGGATGGCCTTTGTGGACAAGCACACAGGTGAAAGTCATTTTTTAAGCAGTGGCCTGGCTTACAAGCTTTCTGGGCTAGCAAAGCGATTGGCAGAATTGGGGTGTGGTTTTATTTTTTTAATAAAAAAATTGCTGATGCAGTTTCCCTCCGGTTACGTTTTTTCTTGCAGGGCTTTTGCCAACCAGAGGCCATGGCAGGCAGCTGCCTCGACGCCACCCATTTGCCCTCCACCCTCTTGACATGAGCTGTTGGGTTCTCAGATTCTGGCAGATGTTAAATATTTGTCTGACGGGAGGGGGAGGAGGGAGGTTGGGAGAACAAGGGCTGGATTGTGATGGTGGGAAGAGAGGCGATTTCGGAGCTTAGTTGCAGAGGGGGCTCGCTGGGGCGGGAGATGAGGCTCCTGTTTCAGTCCTTTGTCACTTTGGAAAACCAGATGTGATGGAGGATGGGGAGAGAGGGAGAGGTTGGTGGGTTTGACTGGGTGGAGAAATGTGGCTGTTCTCAGCTCTGTGCCTTCTTGTGAGCTGCTTGACAAACCTCTTTGCAGATGCAAAAGGGGGGCAGCATTCTTCCACCCCCCCATTCTGTTGGAGGAGGAGGAGGGCTGTCAACAGCTGCTAACCATAATGACTGTGCTGTACACCCCCAGGTGGAGACAGCCATGCTTTTGCATTCAAGTGTCTGGAAACCAAAGGAGGGGAGAGGACTTTTGCAGTCACTGTGAGAATTGGATGATGGACTACATGGGCCATTGGTTCTCTCCCAGGGAGGGAGGCCTTTTAAGTTGTACCAAGTCTGGGTTACCAGTCCTCTTAATAAGGTAGCCATCTCCCAGTTAGGCAGGTACTGGCAATGGTTAGCTTTGGATGCAAGGTGTGAAAGCAGTAAAGGTAAAGGGACCCCCGACCATTAGGTCCAGTCGTGGCCGACTCTGGGGTTGCGGCGCTCATCTTGCTTTATTGGCTGAGGGAGATGGCGTACAGCTTCCGGGTCACATGGCCAGCATGACTAAGCCGCTTCTGGCGAACCAGAGCAGCACACGGAAACGCCGTTTACCTTCCCGCCAGAGTGGTACTGATTTATCTACTTGCACTTTGACGTGCTTTCGAACTGCTAGGTTGGCAGGAGCTGGGACTGAGCAACGGGAGCTCACCCCGTTGCAGGGATTTGAACCACCAACCTTCTGATCGGCAAGTCCTAGGCTCTGTGGTTTAGACCACAGCGCCACCCGTGTCCCTTGTGAAAGCATTGGTCTCTCTCTGTTTATTGCATTTATCTCCCCCTTTTTCTCCCAAGGAGCTCGAGGTGGTGTACATAGTTCTCGTCCTCCCCATTTGTCCTCACAAACAACCCTGTGAAGTAGGCTAGGCTAAGCGTGTCTGGCTGGCTGTCTTGCCAAATGCAAGGCGGTTCTTTTCATGAGATTCAGAAGCAATACAAACACAAGGGAGTGAGAAGGTTAAAGATTTTGTTTTCTAAACAGCAATCATTATATACATTACCAAGCATGCACTTCGATCAGCCACTGGGAAGCCCTCAAGAAGTGGCCAAGTAACCCCTAGGTAGCCTTCGTTTGCACGGCCCTTCGATCAGTCCATGCACTTGTTTCTCAGAACTATGCCCCAAAACCATCCGATTTATAGATACTAACTTGTTAGCCTACATGCCTTGCCCGACTAGCTAGTGCAGATTATTAATTAGCTAGCCCCCTCTTCCAATACAGCACGTTCCTCCAAACAATGTCTAACATCAAAGAAGGTCAGAAGGTACCCATCACTATCTGCTTCTTCCTTCCACCAGATTATACATTAAAGGCTGCTCTCAGCCATCAAAGAACTTTAACAAGAGATAGAGAGGGGCGGTAAACAGAGGCAGGAAGGAGATGACCATGTCAGATCACTAAACTCCTCAAACTACACTGGCTTCGAACTCCTCTGGCTTCCAAGGTCCTCCAGTGACCTTCATGGCAGAGTAGGAGATTGGGACCCTTGGTCTCCTGGGTCCCAGTCTAGCACTAACCACTACACTACACTACTGCTCTCCCTCCCTCTCACTGTGTGTGTGTGTGTGTGTGTGTGTGTGTGTGTGTGGAGAGAGAGAGAGAGAGAGAGAGAGAGAGAGAGAGAGAGATGCACAGATGAAGCAATGTTGAATACAAAATTGTATTGTGAATTTTAGGGAAATTTGGCTTGAATCTAGGGGTTTCAAAATCATCTCTTAAAAACAGGCCTGGGCACGTCATCTTTCCCAAGGCAGATAAAGCAGCATACCAGCTATCTAGAAGAGATAGCACAGACCTCAGACATCATGTTTGGCCTGTGATGAAGGAAGCCGTCCCTGTTTCTCCATCTATCTCATGTGGTTCCAAGGCATAATCTGAGCCACTGGTCTTCAGCTGGGGGTTCAAGACTTTGGGAGTGTGGCCTGAGCCAAGATGGGTCACAACAGGAGCACTGCCGTGCAAGGATGTGGCAAAAGAAGAAGAAACGTGTCTCCAAAAATACACGTTTGGGTTAAAAGTGGGTTTTGGGTCTGAAGAAGGTACTTGATCTAAGCCTTGTTGGAGCTCTGGAGTTTTCCTCCTCCCTGTCTGTGGCAGCCAATGTGTTGGGCTCCCAGCTCCTCCTTCTCTGGCCATTAGCTCATCTGGCTAGGGCTGATGGGAGATGTTGAGGGGCACCTTGTTGGCTCTCACCGCTCTGGCACAGAGGACATACCCAGTTTGGGAGATGTGTTCCAAAGGGGTGAGAATTGAGTTGCACTTCGGCATGTGAACATCGGAAGAGCCCATTGCTGGATCAGGCCACAGGCCCACCTAGTTCAGTGCCCTGTTCTCACAGTGGTCCACCAGGCATAGCTGTCAACTTTTCTCTTTTCTTGCGAGGAATCCTATTTGGAATAAGGGAATTTCGCTTAAAAGGGAAAAGTTGACAGCTATGCCACCAGGTGCCCCAATGGGAAACCCTCAAGGAGGACTCAGCTGGGCTTCAGAGCACAACCATCGTGGCTGGTAGCTTCTCCTCCTTGAATTTGTCCCATCTCCTTTTAAAGACATCCAAGTTGGTCACCATCGCTGCCTCCAGAATGCGGCAGCTTGACTGGTGACTAGGAGCGGCCGCCGGGACCACATAACACCGGTCCTGAGAGATCTGCATTGGCTCCCAGTATGTTTCCAAGCACAATTCAAAGTGTTGGTGCTGACCTTCAAAGCCTTAAACGGCCTTGGCCCAGTTTACCTGAAGGAGTGTCTCCATCCCCATTGTTCTGCCCGGACACTGAGGTCCAGCTCCGAGGGCCTTCTGGCAGTTCCCTCCCTGCCAGAAGTGAGATTGCAGGGAACCAGACAGAGGGCCTTCTCGGTGGTGGCACCCACCCTGTGGAATGCCCTCCCATCAGATGTCAAGGAAATAAACAACTATCTGACTTTTAGAAGACATCTGAAGGCAGCCCTGTTTAGGGAAGTTTTTAACGTTTGATGTTCTGTTGTGCTTTTAATTCTGTTGGGAGCCACCCAGAGTGGCTGGGGAAACCCAGCCAGATGGGCGAGGTATAAATAATAAATTATTATTATTATTATTATTATTATTATTATTATTATTATTATTATTACTCCTGTTGGAAGGAGTTCTGCAGTTTCACTCTGCCCTTTGTGAAGAAGTCCGTTATTTTTATCTGCCCTGAATCTTCCAACGTTCAGCTTCGTTGGGTGATTAGCTGCTTCAGAAGGCTGCGGGGGGTGTGTGTGTGTGTGTGTGTGTGTGTGTTTGTTTGCTTTTGGGAGCAAACAGGGAATGATTCCAGTAGATCATGCAGTACAGCAATACAGAAGCTGCGACGCCCCTGCAGGTCTTTTGGACTACAACTCCCATCAGCCCCTGCCAACGTGGGCAATGGCTTAGAATGGCCGGGGGGGGTTGCCCCCTCCACCTCCTCCTGGACCACTGGTGTTGGGTAGGGGCTTGTGCTGTTTGGCTTCTCCCTAAGCAGCTTGCTGGGAGTTAATTAACTTAATGGCTAGCAAGCTATCAGTGCCAGCCTATGATGGCAACGGGCCTCTCATCACATGGGAGGGGGTTGTTCTCCAGCTGAGCAGTGTGTGAGGCTGATGGGAGAATAATGGGACCATAGGACTGTAGAGTTGGAGGGGATATCAAGAGTCATCTAGTCCAACCCCCTGCAATTCAGGAGCCACAACCGAAGCATCCCTGATGGGAAGAAGATTTGGGGTGGGAATGTCAAATATTTGGCTGCTGTCTCACGGACCCCAATAGGCATGAATGAGAGACTTTTCTGTCCCTTGTGAACCAGGCTGTGTATGTGTGTGTGAGAATCTGACTTGGACTGTGATGGCTGCAGTTGGTTGAATTTCCCTGACACCCTCCCCATTCCATCATATCTTCCACCTCCTTTATTAAAATAAACCCTCTATGCCACAGGTAGGCAAGCTAAGGCCCAGGGGCCAGATCCGGCCCAATCGCCTTCTCACTCCGGCCCGTGGACAGTCCGGGAATCAGTGTGTTTTCACATGAGTAGAATGTGTGCTTTTCTTTAAAATGCATCTCTAGGTTATTTGTGGGGCATAGGAATTCGTTCATTCCCCACCCCCCCAAGCATAGTCCAGCCCCCCACAAGGTCTGAGGGACAGTGGACTGGCCCCCTGCTGAAAAAGTTTGCTGACCCCTGCTCTACGCAAGAGGAGGAGGCAAAAGGAGGTCTGGCTGTTTGTCCTGAGCTGCCAGGGCAGATAAGAGAAGCCCTTGTCCCTCTCCCTGTTGCAATGTTGTAAATACCTGAGGCCCATAAAGTGTGGCCTTTCCTCTCCCCCATCCCACCCCACTTCTAAACTTGGGTGAACCTTTGCTCTCTGGAGCAAGCATCCCACCTTAAAAAGGAGTTGCCTTCTTTACCATCACTTCCTTTAAGCCATTTGCCTGGCAATGCTACACCTCAGTTTGAAAGCCCCATGATGGGAAGAAGGAGGATCGCCTATCCTGACTGCTGCCTTCACACACCCCCTCTCTTCCCCCCTTTTCCTGTTGTGATTTGAGGATTGATTCCTTTGTCCTCCCCCCTCCCCTTTCCTCCCAAAGGTAGGCAGAAGCAAGAGAAAAGCAATAACCCACAGCTCCACCATGGCCAGTAAATAGCAGTTAGCAATTCCTTGCAACGGCAATCTCTGCTCCCTCTCTCTCTCAGAAACCAGAGAGTTTGTTTGCCTCCAGCTCATCTTACCCAGCAGTGAATCAACAGTGGCGGCTTGTGCTCTGAGCTTGCAGCTGGGACCCATTTGTTCTTCTGACTGGGTTTCCCCTCCCACAAGAGGGGGGGGGGAATAATTTTGTTCTGCACTTTGATTGAAGGCAAACCTGAAAACTCTCTTGCCCAAAACATCCCTGCTCACCTCTCTTGTTGCTAGTAGGGTTGTGCGTTGTGGTTCACTCTAATCCAGCTGTTCCTGAACTTGGGGGGGAGCATTGCCCCGCCTTGGATCCATGAATTTATCCCCAGTGCCCCCAACTCTGTAAAAAAATCATTATTCAATCTCATGGTTTGCAGGAAGGTGATAGCACAATAAAATTCAAGGCAGTGACAGTTAATTGCACACTTGTTCAAAATCCAATTGAAAGTACTGTATTTAGTTTAATGAAATTGAAGGAACTTAATCCATGACGCCAGCTATTGCCATTATTTGTTTTAAAAATATTTGTATACTGCTGTATCAAAACAGGAAAAAAGTTTTAAAAATCGCTATCTTGTGACAACTCAGTGTTGTAAATATGAACAAGCGAGATCCCAAAGGAAATGGCCTTGAAAGCGAGAAGAGCAGTAAAAAAATTTAAATATGAGGCTAGAGGTGTTTTGCTCTAGGTTTCAGTTTGGTCAATTTTAAATAAGCGATCAATGCATCATCTCGCACGTTGCCTCTTAGCACCCCCTATGTCATCCCCCTGGGGTGTGATCCTGCCCACTTTGAGACCCCCTGCTTTAATCCATGAAAAGCCTTTTGTGCCTCTAGGAAGCAGTGCCCAATTCATTGGTGATGGAATGACTAATATTCAAATGGTTACACTCTGAATACTGGAAAATCAGGATTTCATTCTGCATGCATAAGAGGTGAATGTTCTTCCATTCTGTGCCTGCTGGTCCCTCTTCTCAATGTGAGATGAACTCTGTGATCAGGGGTGACGACAGGACCTCTTTTTGCCAAAAGGCCAGAGTGGGTGTGGCCATACCAAAACCGAATTATATACGGCCACCTCATTCCAGCTCTCTGGCTAGTGTAGACGTATCATAACCATTTGGATTGCACAACGTGCCCCTTATTGTAGTGGTTGTGGTTCCTGGGACTGGGAGCTGGGAGATAAGCATGCCTTGGGATTCTTTGTGGCAGGAAAGTTCCCCAGGTGAGAGAGAATTCCGTGCAGGTGAGGTCTCAGCTGGTGAAAAAAGGATGGATCTTTGCATCCTCTTGAGGTAGATCAGATGTCCTGGCAGGTGATGGAAAGTTCGCAGAAGAAACGTGTGCAGAGGGGCAGTCTTGCGATCCCTGCATCTTGCTATTCCAGATATGTAGTTTTCAGGATGCAATCACATTTTGAAGTTGGAAGTTTTCAATAGCCGTAAAGCAAGGCCTGCAGTTCAGCAGTGCACTGGCCTCTATCTCTCTTTTTTTGCATTTTTGTACTAAAACAACGGCGTTCTCTTTGTCTTTCACACAGTTGGGACAAAGGGGTTTGGGAGAGCCTTAAGCCTCCGATTGGCTGCTGCTGGGAATGAGATGATGGGCTCCTGATCTTCATCCAGAAAGGCTGGTCTGTTGCCATATTGGTGGGCTTTCTTTAGACTGCATCTCTGTGTGTGTGCCTGCCTGGGGAGCGGGATGCATATTGGAACATGAACTTGGGAATGATTAAGGACCCTCTGGTTTCCTTACAGATTTTCCATTCATGTGCAGTTGGATGGTTGCTAGCACCCCCTTGCCACCCCCACCCTGCAAATTAATTCCATGTCATGTGATGTATGGACCATTTATTCAATTGTTGGTGGCGCACCATAACAGGAATGACATGGATTTGCGGTGGGATCCTGCTTTCAGCTGCGTTGGATTACCCTGAGGCTCTTCATCGCCTTTCAGAAATATCAAGCATTGCAAAAAGAACTCCGGAAGAGTGTGTGTGTGTGTGTGTGTGTGTGTGTGTGTGTGTGTGGATACCATGCCTTTTCAACAGATCAAAGCTCTAATATGATCCAGGATTGTGGGGGCAGCGGTGGACCATTTGGAGGTACTGGCCAGGAAGAACACAAGACACACACACACACACGGGCGCCAGGACACACATGCAATTGTGTCTCCGATGCGCACACCCAAACATCGCCCGAGCATGCATGCAATTTCTTCACCCTCGGTTCCCCAGCGCAGTTCCAAAGGACACTGTTGGTGGGTGGCCTTTGTCTGGAGCAGAAAAGGGGATGAGATACTTGCCCATCATCTCTCCTAATTAGTAGCGGAGCCTGGCAGATGGCGAAGGTCCTTGGAGCATCTGTCCCTCATTACGGCCGAGCCCCCTCCCCTTTAACGGGACGCCACTTAGGATGGAAGAAGGCTGGACTTTGGGGAGAAAACAGAAACAGGTTCCGGGGGGGGGAGCGGCTCTGGGGTGGGCCGCTCCTCCCCACAGGAAGTGGGGAGGCTGTTCAGCATGCTGGGATGAGCTTGTGGCAGCAGCTGGCTGCCATTCAAGGCTGGTGGCTCTGGGAACGGTGCTGGTGTCAATGGCTGTGCGAAGCAAGGGCTGACTCGGCAGGAGGGCGTGTGGGGTGGGGGCCCTCTAAAGTGGCTCTCTCTGGGGCCCAGAACCACCTCCTAGCTTTCAGCAACAAGGCAAGACGAAGTGAGTTCTGCAACAGGGTTGCAGGATGGAGAGCTTCCCTTCAGAATTATCCCCGAGAACAGTCTGGAGGAGATTTTTGTGGCCATCGAGGACGCTCTGTTCTCAATGGGCTGTTTGGGGAGTTCTTCTTCTCCCTGGGATTTTTAAAGAAAGAAATAGCACAGGTACCTCTGAAAACTTTGAAGCTCCTCCTGAGCAGTGTCAGAAACTCAGATATATAAGAGAATCACCAAATGGCACCTTCAACCCAGGTTGTGGTCACCTAGGCACCCTACTGACACAACACATCAAATAAAATAATCCAGACCAAACAGATTCAAGCTTCAAGGGAAATCGCTCACATCCTTTAAGTGACATCGTGCTTTCCATATATTTATTTCGTAAAACATATACAGTGGTACCTCTGGTTACGTACTTAATTCGTTCCGGAGGTCCGTTCTTAACCTGAAACTGTTCTTAACCTGAAGCACCACTAATGGGGCCTCCTGCTGCTGCTGCGCTGCCAGAGCACGATTTCTGTTCTCATCCTGAAGCAAAGTTCTTAACCCAAGGTAATATTTCTGGGTTAGCGGAGTCTGTAACCTGAAGCATATGTAACCCGAGGTACCACTGTACACCACTCGATTGTAAACAACCAACAACAACCCCAGCAATCTCAGAGTGATTCGCAAAGAGAATGAAACAATAAAATTATCAGTAAATATAGTTCAGAGCAACTATTTAAAACATTTTTAAAAAAAGAAGCAGCAAGAGACTAGAAACAGATTAAAACTTGCGCCACGATTCCAGATCTCTGGGTTTGCGGGCGCTGCTTGCAGTTTCTGGTTGAGAGGAAAGTGTTAACTGGAAGTTTGGCTCTCCTTCCTGGCTGGCTGTTGGGGGTTGCTCCAGCAAGGCACCTTCTCCTGTGTGAGCCCCTCAGGCGGAAAGCCTTGGCTGCCGTTCCTGTCTGAGTCCGTTTGCCAGATGTTCACCTTCCTCTGCCCCCGCCCTTCCCTCCCCAGCGCTTCCTGTGTGGAGCAGGGCTCTCCCCAAAGCGGCTCCTTTCCTCCTCCCCCCCTTCCCATCCAGCCTTCCTCTGCTCCTCGGGTCCCCATGACGCAGAGGGTGTTGCACGCTTCTCCCTCTTTCCGCACCAGCCGGTTTCCACCCAGCGCAGCTGAGCGTGACTCTGCAACCGCCCAGCCCCTTTCCCCTGAAGCTACAGGGGAGCATATCCAGGAATACACCTCAGTCCCTTTGCAAAATGTGGGAGGTAAGTCTTAGAATCAGAATTGCCGAGTTAGAAGGGACCTCCAAGAATCTCAGCTCAAGCATCCATGACAGATGGCCATCTAACCTCTGCTTACAAACCTCCAAGGAAGGGGAGCCCACAGCCTCCCAAAGGGAGTCTGCTCTATTGTCAGAAAGTTCTTCGTGATATTGAGCCGAAATCTCCTATCATGTCATTGGAAGCTATTGGTTCGAATCCTACCCTCCAGAGCAAGAGAAAACAAGTTTATTCCACCTGACAGCCCTTAAGATCTTTGAAGATGGCTCTCGTATCATCTCTCAGTCTTCTCTTCTCCAGGCTACACACACACACAAAACATATCCAGCTCCTTCAACCATTCCTCATCAGGCATGGTTTCCAGACCTGTAATCATCTTGTTCGTCCTCCTCTGCACACCTTCCAGCTCATCGACATCCTTCTTAAATTGTGGTGCCCAGGAGTGGACACAGTATCCCAGGTGTGGTTTGACCAGGGCAGATTCGAGTGGTGCCCTGACTTCCCTTGGTCTGGACACTAGACTTCTGTTGATGCAGCCTAGAATAGCATCAGCTTTTTTTGCTGCTGCATCACACTGTGGACTCAAGTTCAGTTTGTGGTCCACCCAGACCCCCGGATCCTTTTCACTAATAAGCCAGGTGTCCCCCATCTTGTATTTGTATAGCTGTTTCTTCCTGCCTTACACTTGTCTGGCGTCTGTCAGGTTGCCCAAGACCTCGATTCTATGTTGAGCAGATGGAAGGCTACAAGAACAGCCCTGAGCAGGATCAGACCACTAACGCAGCATCCTGTACCCACCCCTGCCATGGCCCAAGGCAAGGCAGCAAGAACTCTTGCTAGAATCCTGCCTTCTGGGTTTCCCATAATAGGCACCTGGCTAGATGGGTCATTGGCCTGATCCTGTAGCCAGGTTCTTATGTTCCCTGAAGGGGGTGGCATTCAGGAGCATGCTAGCTCTGAACAGTGGAGGTTCCTTTTAGCCTAGAGTGACATTGGCACCCATCTTTCTCTTCCAGGACTTAGCCCCGCATTGGAAGCTGTCTGAGCCAGCACCCGTCTTCCATCTCATGTGCCAATGAGTTTGCTTAATTTTGGGGGGCTGCCTGTCAGCTGGATGACCCCAAACTCCTCCATTTGGCTACTCCAAGAGGCAAGCAGGCACAGACTACTTGCTTGCTCTGGGGACCTTGCTTGAGCAAGACGGCAGGACTGTGGCTTGGACGAGGAAGGCGGGAACAGAGGCCTCCAGAGGCTGTTGGACTCGAGAGCCCATCATCCCTAGCTTGTGTGGTCAAGGGTGATGGGCGTTGTAGTTTGGTTTGCTAGAAAGCACAGGTAGGGAGAGTACTGTTGTGTCCGAATCCTACTTGCTACTTTGCCATTGTTCAGCCACTTAAGAGATTAAGATGCTGGACTAGATGGGCCATGGGCCTGATCCTGCAGGCTCTTACGATGTTGTGGATATCTAGAGGGCACATGTTCCACATCCTTGACCTATGAAGGGTGGCTGTGTGTCTTAAAAAGCTTTGCCTCTTAAAAGTGTGGGATGGGGAAAGCACTGTGTGTGTGTGTGTGTGTGTGTGTGTGTGTGTTTTGAAAATCACGACGTGCCCAACTTGGACTAGAACCCCATTTCCCGCCACTGCTGTTCTCCCAGCTCCTGGGGTGCAGCAGGTGGCAAGCAGGCCACAAGCTGTTGTCCAGTTAATTTCAGCTGAGCTGCAAATCTGGGAATGAGCCTCGTGAATTATCATATTATCCACCTGATCGCACAGCTGGCTCATGCTGGCATTGGTGGAGAGGCCAGCTCTGCGGGGGCCGCCGACACTCTTGATGAGGTTGAACTTAGCTGGAATGCGAGGCCTTGGGAAAAGGGGGAAGCAGCCGGCTTCTCTTGAGGACTTGGGGAATGGCAGACCCAGGAGAATCGCTCGGAATTTTCTCAGAATTGCAGTTGCTTCTACATAGTTACCAGCAAAGTAGTCTGTCTTGGGAGTCTTTGGTGAAACAAAAGATTTTTGAAAGTGCAAGTTTTCAATGCCAGCTGGATCACCTCTTTGTGTAGGTCAGGCTTCCTCAACCTCGACCCTCCAGATGTTTTGAGACTACAATTCCCATCATCCCTGCTAGCTAGGGATCATGGGAGTTGTAGGCCAAAAACATCTGGAGGGCCGAGGTTGAGGAAGCCTGGTGTAGGTTGTTGACACTCTCAAATAAGTCAATAGGTTTACGAGGAAGGACTTCTTGTGAAGATGTGCTTTCCCAGGTGAGGCTCACCCAGTGCACTCCAGGTGTGGTGATCTCTGCATTTTCCCCAAATCCCGGAAACTTGACTGCAGGATTTGTGCTTGTGATGGGAGTGGGCGCCCCTGTCTCCAGGGAAGGCCAGAAAGCCCTCTGCCAATGTTGTTCTAGACTTGGTACTATGGGCACAGTGTTACAAACTTAGATATATAAGCTAGGCATCAAATGGCTTCTTAAACCAAGGTTACAGTTGCCAAAACAGAATGCCTAGTTGCCATTTTGGGGCCAGTCGTATTTTCCCATACAGCTTTTTGGTTCCTGAAATTCGTTCTGATTGGGCAGATAAAATTTCACAGACAGAGTTCTGCAGGATGTGCTGTTAGTGTGTGGAAACAGGCAAGATATAGATGGTGGAGATGTCAGGCATCATCCTGGCACCTGGGCATCCTCACTTGGTCACAAGTGGCTGATAGCCAGGTGCAAAATGCACCTGGCAGATTTCGAATGCTGCATAGGTAGGACCAGAAGCGTAGAGTCCAGGAGAACTGGTCCAGGAGGACACCATCGTCAATGGTATTGAAAGCTACAGAGAAGCAGGCGCCCGGTTGTACTCCCGCCGCCCTGCTCTCTGCAGAGGTTGTCTGTTAGGGGTGGCCAATAGCAACTCGGTCGCACAGCCAGGCCTGAACCCAGATTAGGACGGATCTAAATAATCTGTGCCACAATAATAATATTTCCCCATTTGCACCTGCAAGACTGTTGCTCCAGTCCAAGGGGTCCAGAGCTGGTTTCTTTCAGAGTAGCCAGACAAGGGGTGGTATCTTCTCGCTGTATATAAAAAAGCATGAGGTTAAAGTTCCTGCTTAATCAACTTTTGGGAACTTTGAGCTGGTTTGACTCTGGAGAGGCAGCTGAGCTTGTTTTCTCTCAAAAGTCCTCCTTGCTTTAAGGAGTAACCAGCAGGGATTCCTCAGCTGGGCTGGTAATTGTTCTGTTCTCTCATGGCATGCAAATGCACGATTGCGTCCTCGTGCTCCCTCCAGGATATGATTATATGGCCCCACGGAGCCATTCCTGGCTGCCAGAGACTTGCCACGACTTGCCCCAGAGAGTTGTACTCAGGAGGAAATCTGGGGCGCCGATTCGGACCTAGGAGCAAAGCAGAGAGCTCTGAGCCCGGAGGGCTTGTTGGTCTTGCGAGTCATGTTCCTGAGAAACTTGTTCCATTTCTGCACAGTTCTGCATCTAGCCCCTGCGGGGTTTGTTTTCTAGCCCATACTGGGGGAATCTTAGAACGGTGGCCAGTCCAGTCCAGCTCCTCCAATGCAGAAATCACAACCAAAGTATCCATGAGCTCTTTCCGGGTCTGCTGCAAACCCTCTGCATGTTTGTGGCATTGCATGTCAGGAAGATCTTTGAGATGCCTGTTGGTGCTGACCTTGAAAGCCCTAAACGGCCTCAGTCCAGTATACCTGAAGGAGCGTTTCCACCCCCACCGTTCTGTCCGGACACTGAGGTCCAGCTCCGAGGGCCTTCTCGGTGGTGGCACTCGCCCTGTGGAACACCCTCTTGTCAGATGTCAAAGAGAACAACTACTACCAGACTTTTAGACGACATCTGAAGGCAGGCCTCTTTAGGGAAGCTTTTAATGTTTGATGCATTACTGTATTTCAATATTTTGTTGGAAGCCGCCCAGAGTGGCTGGGGAAACGCAGCCAGATGGGTGGGGTATAAATAATAAATTATTATTCTTATGCCTGCTTCTCCATGCCAGACCGATCTAAAATCTAAACATCTTTTTTAGTTTATTATAGATATTTTCCCAGAATCCCACTATCTCTTTGCACTCCCACCACATATGTAGAAAGGTTCCTGCCCCATTGTTGCATCTCCAAGATACATCACTACAGTTTTTGTTACAGAATTGTAGTGTTGGAAGGGAACCCCTAGGGCCATCTAGTCCACACCCTGCAATGTGTGCCATTTGCACATCTGGCAGGGATGCTCTTAACAGGTATTTGGGGCAGAGCAGCTGGATCCTCAGCCCTTCCCTCCAGGATCCGGCTCAATATGGTTTCTGGTTTGGAATTCATGTGTCGCTGTGAATACGGCAGACGAACATCCTGTGCTGCGGGGGGAGACCAGAGGATCCTGTGGCCGTTCGATGCCCCAGCCTGCCCCTTCTCTGCAAGTCTCCCTTCCCACAGCTTCATCTAGCCCTTTCAGGAACTGGTAAAGACAAGTTAAGTGTCTTATCTCTCCCTTTTTTTAATTGCCGCTCTTGCGTGGATACCAGACGGGAAGTCACCCGACTTCTCTGGAGGCTCCGCCTGACCTTGGCAAGACGGGTAATTAAAAGTCTGACTGTGCCGTTATCGGCAGATGCGCTCCAACTTGGAGAGGCATCACAGGGAAATAAAAACAATGTTCTTCTGGCTTTGGAGGAGGTCTGTAGGGGAAGAGGGCTGCAGGCTGAGTCCCCAGAAACTGCAGGCAAGGGGGAGGGGTGTCCCCTGCCCCCTGAAACGGTGGAGAGAGCCGCTGCCAGTCTCTAGACAATACTATTTATCAATTATTATTTTTATTTGTTGCATTATTCTATCCCACCTTTCCTTCTAAGGAGCTCAAGGTGGCGTACCTGCTTCTCCCCCTCCTCATTTTATTTCCACAACAACCCTGTGAGGTAGGTTAGGCTGAGAGGCAGCAACCCAGCCCCCAAGGTTACACCCGGTGAGCTTCGTGACTGAGCAGGGATTCGAACCCTGGTCTCTCGCAGGTCCCAATCCAACACTCTAACCACTACACCACACTGCTATATAGGGCAAAGATCTGACACTTCCCTGTGTACATTTTTTTAAAAAATATTTACATTTCCTCGGAGGAACCACCCACAACCCCAAGAAAACTCCACACATTTGTACTAACTAGTGAATCACTTAAGAGGTACGTGTTTTGCAGATGTGCTCCTGTGGCGTGTTAGAAGGGAGCACAGCCTTTTGGAAGTTGTTAGGAAGCTTTGGCAGATCACGGCTGAAACAGCTGCTTGGGCATGAATCTCCCTTTGTCTGGGGGGCAGAAGCATTGAAGCCGCTCTGGCTGGCAGCTGGAGAGACCCCCGAGTCTGAAATCCTCTCGCTTTTCAGACTCCATTGAGGAAGAATGGCTAGTTGGGAAAGGCGAGAAAGAAACGGACATGGCAAATAGAATAGCCAGCCCTCCATTGCAGTCAGGAGCCTCATCTGCTGCAGCAGCACAGAATGTGGCTCGGGCTGTGCCAATGCGACTTTAATTTTCCCATCTCACAAGTAGCTTTATGCCAGTTATTATCATTATTATTATTAATTTTATTATTTATACCCCGCCCATCTGGCTGGGTTTCCCCAGCCACTCTGGGCAGCTTCCAGCAAAATATTAAAATACAATAATCCATCAAATATTAAAAGCTTCCCTAAACAGGGCTGCCTTCAGATGTCTTCTAAAAGTCAGATATTTATTTCCTTGACATCTGATGGGAGGGCGTTCCACAGGGTGGGCGCCACCACCGAGAAGGCCCTCTGCCTGGGCTTTCCATCACCTGCTCCCTGGCCATTTTTGCCCACAGGTGCCAGGAACTGAACCAGGGGCCTTTCTGTATGAAGCGTGAGCTAGTGTTGCCCCCCCCCCCCAGTTAAGGTTTCTGCTTTTGTTAAAACCAAGCTGCTAGTTCTCATGGTATGTCTGAAAGGCATTGAGCAGCACCTATATTGGAAGCTGGAACAGTCAGATATTTGGGACTTGGGACGTGGTGCCTCTGCCCTTCTGTGACAAGTGAAATAAGAAATAATTTGCAGATGTTCCTAAATGTATAAGAGACTCAGAATCCAATGCTTCTCAGTATGAACTTCTTAAAGTGTCCAAAGCACATAGGGCGGCAGGGAGCTGACGTGTCAAGGTTTTCTTTAAAAAAAATATATAATATTTATTAAGTTTTCCATATTTCATTACATTTCAATATCAAAAAATAATAATTAATGACTTATGACATTGCTTAAATAAAGCATCGACCGCCTTCCTTCCCTTTAGCAGACTTCCATATCTCATTACCAATTTCTCCACATTCCTAAATTCACCTTTTTACCTTGTCAATCTTTTAACAATCACCTACTTATAAGTAAATCAGCTCCTTAATTTCCCATTACCAAACATTTCAGCTTAAACCTACAAACGTATTCAACTGTTTGCAATTTTCTTTCATATAGAGTATAAATTTGCCCCAGTCCTTTTGGAACAAATCATCACAGCGATTCCGAATCTTCCCTGTCAGCTTCGCCAGCTCCACATATTTGACCATCTTTACTTGCCAATCTTCCAATTTGGGGAGTTCTTGTTGGGCGTGTCAAGGTTTTCTGTCTGTCTTCCTGCTGGTTTTCTGGTGCTCCAAAGGCAGCGACAGGAAATGCGTCTCCCGTCCTCATGGAAAGGTGGATGGTGCAAACACAGGCTGGAGGTGCTGCGAAATGTCAGATGTGCAAAATTGGTTTGCCAGGGGAAGGAAGGAAGGAAGAAGGAAGGAAGGAAGGAAGGAAGGAAGGAAGGAAGGAAGGAAGGAAGGAAGGAAGGGAGTGAAGCTGCATGAACAATTGGGATGCTGTTGTGTAAGGGAGAAACTCGGGAGAAACTCGGGAGCGAGTGTTTCTTCTTAATTGTGTTTTATATCGTTATTAAATTTGTATACCACCCTGTACCCCTAGATTTTGGGGCGATTCGCAATGTAAAGTTACAATTTGAAAAAGACAAAGTACAAGGTGTGACCAGAAGTCAGACAGTGAGAAATGTTCGGACATACAATCGGCATCGGAAACCCACAAAATGCTCACAGCTGTGTAGGGAAATGAAGCTGTAACTTGAAAGGCCGTGTGTCAGTGGTTTAAGCGTTTCTGTGAAGGGCAGCAAACCATCGAAGATGACTCTCAATCTGGCAGAACGTCAACGAGCAGAACAGCAGCAAATGTCGACAGAGTTTCTGAGTTATTGATGCGGGATCGGCGTTTGTCCGTCTGAATGATAGCGGAAGAAATTCATATTCCGCGTGAAATCATTACTGACGTTACTGAGTTGTCCTACCCTCCATAGTCTCCCAATCTGGCCCCACCAGATTTCTTTTCCAAAACTGAAATCAGCACTGAAAGGGCACAGATTTTTCCAACATTTCACACATCCAAGCTGCTATGACGAAGGAACTGAAAGCAGTATGAAAAGAGGTTCCAACAGTTCTACGAACGTTGTCAACGGTGCATTGTATCAGAGGGGGCCTGCTTTGAAGGCCTGTAAGGGACCTGGGTGGCGCTATGGTCTAAACCACTGAGCCTAGGGATTGCTGATCAGAAGGTCGGTGGTTCGAATCCCCACGACAGGGTGAGCTCCCGTTGCTCAGTCCCTGCTCCTGCCAACCTAGCAGTTCGAAAACACATCAAAGTGCAAGTAGATAAATAGGTACCGTTCCGGTGGGAAGGTAAAACGGCGTTTCCATGCACTGCTCTGGTTCGCCAGAAGCGGCTTAGTCATGCTGGCCACATGACCCAGAAAAACTCTGCGGAAGTGGAGAAACGCCGGCTCCCTCGGCCTGTAAAGCGAGACGAGTGCCACAACTCCAGATTAGTCCGCGACTGGACCTAATGGTCAGGGGTCCCTTTACCTAAGGCATGTATGTTCGAATATTTCTCACTGTCCGATTTCTATGACCATTCACCGAACTTTCCGGTCACACCTTGTACATAATAAAAATTAGAACAAAAACACCACCAGGCTTAGGTTTGCCTGCTGGCAAAATCCTGGGGTTTGAGGCAGTTGGGCTGCATTAGCCATGAAGCTAAGCCTTCAAAGAACCCTGCAGGATGAGGCCCATCTAGTCCAGCCTCCTGTCCTCCCAGTGGCCAGCCAGATGCCCCCAAAGGGAAGCAAACTTGCTCTCTCTGCTATTCTAAGGTAGACTGGCCCTGTCCATGGAGGTTCTGCATAGGAATCATAAGGAATTTAGAGGAGCCCTGCAGCAGCTGGATCAGGCCAAAGTGGGGTGGGGGAAGCCGGCAGTGCAGACTTGCTGGTCCATGGAAGGCCGGCAAGCCAGCAGAGTCGGGTTTTTGCCTGATTTTTTGACCCTCCTGCACAGTTTCAAGTTTCAGCCTCCTTCGAAAGAAGGCTCGCTGCAGTTCTGGCAGCATTCCTTTCCAATGAATCCATGTAACCCAACTCCCCGGCTGGCTTTTGGGGCAGGGGCTCGGGAAATTCTTGGCGAGTCCCGAAGCCTTTCTCTCTGCCGCCCCACTCCCGAGTCCTATTTCTCAGCTACTTGCTAAAGTGGCGCATCCCTTAAAATCTTGGAGAACTAGCTGCAAGCGTGAGGGGGGCTGGGGGGGCGGGTTAGGCACCCTGCTAGGGCGAAACATGTTTCTTTTCTGAATTGATAGTAATTATTCCCAAATTTGCACCTCTTATGTGCAAATTAGAAGATGCGAATCTGTTTGCTCTTTTTGTCTCAGTGGCCACCCAGTGAAATCTAGGGACATAATTCTATTGGCTTTGCTGGCAGAGAGATGCAGAGCAGATGACCAGCTTTGCCCAGGTGGCGTCCAAAGGGAGGCTTTTGTTTCCTTCCCCATCTCTGCAATGGGCATCGTTTTCAGCAGTGATGCTTTTTTGGAAGTCCTTTTGGAAAAAGCTCCCCTGGTCCGGGTTGCGTGGAGCCCCTGACAGTGCATTCTCTCCCCCCCCCCCCGCCGCCCCCTTCCTCCCTTCTACATGACTTCTGCATTCTTTGACTGGCCTATTCAGCTCTGAAATTCCAGCTCCCAGATGTGAATGAGCCCCAGCTGTGGAGAGGGAACTTGAAAGGCAGCTTGGGGCTGCCTTGGGGGATGGGAGAGGAGCTCGGGTCCACAGGATGGGGGGCCACGTGCAGACACAGAGGGGGGGCTGCGGTCTGCGCAGCCCCAGGGAGAGCAGATTTGGGGGGGCTCCAGCTGTTCTGGTTGAGAGTGGCTTCTCCCCGAGCAGTTGATTCGGCAGATGAAAAGGTTCCTAAGTTCTTTAGGGTTGCCAGACCTCCAGCTCTGACCTGAAGTCTGCAGGTGGGTAAGAAAGCCCTTAATAAGAGTTTAAAAATCGCCAAGAAGACTGTGCATTGCAGCTTGCAAGCCTTCAGAACAGGAGCTGGCTGCAAATTCTAGCGCAGAGTCATAGATTCAGAGTTGGAAGGGCCCCTTTATCACCTAGTCTAACCCAGGCACCCCCAACCTTCGGCCCTCCAGATGTTTTGGACTACAATTCCCATCATCCCTGACCACTGGTCCTGTTAGCTCGGGGTTATGGGAGTTGTAGGCCAAAACATCTGGAGGGCCGAAGGTTGGGGGTGCCTGGTCTAACCCCTTGCAATGCAGGAATCGCAACACTCAGCGAGATCTGCGCTCCTCTGCTTCCTTCTCCCAATTAACCTCCGTCTCCAGGGTCTGTCCTGTGACATCACTTGGGGCCACTCCTAGGTATCAGGTTTGGGCCCGGAAATCTCAGGGGCTAGAATGCTCCTTACCTGGCAACCCTACACCGTAGACTCCACTTCTTTCAGGATTGCATTCTCGGCCACAAAACGGATTTTCACAGTTGCTGTCCTGTTCTGTTGCTTTCAAAATGAGGCTCGGGACTTTCAGTGTCTTGTGTGAAACTTTGTGGTTTTGCTGACTTCCATGTTGAAAAATGCCAAAACATCAGGATGGCTCCCAAATTAATTCCAGACGTGTGTTTGTGGAGGTGCGGTGGTTCGGTGTGGGAATGATGCAAAGAAGCAATATGGCGTTTGGCCTGATGGGAATCTGTGTCACCAATGACTAACAGCAAGGAATGCGAGGGAACTGGATCCTGCACTTGAAAGTTCCAGGGCCAGTGGAGTCCAAGAAGGCTCCATAGCAGGGGCTGCCAGCGTGGCGCCCAGGGGCACACTGCTACCCCTGATGCTTGCACAGCCCCCACCCCTTGGCCAGGTGGGGGTTGCCTTTTTCCTCACTCAGAAATCCCAGGGGCCCCAAGAAGGCTGGTTCCTGTGGGAGGGAGTTCCACAGTTTTAACCATGTGCTGAATTTTCCAATGCTCATCTTCACTGCATGTGCTCTAGAACGGGGTGTTTGCATTACAACTCTGGAAAACGTGTGGAGGTGGAGACTTGCCCAGCTCTGGAAAGCTGTTTTATTTCTCTCTCTCTCTTTCTGTTTCTTTTGCTTTTTTTGGAGCCTGCATCTGCTGACGAAGCAAATTTTGCCTTGGCTTCCTCTCTCCTGGGAGCCCTGCTTGTTATGTCTAGCTCTTGCAGCAAACAAGAACCTCCAAGGCTACTCCCGGCTGCGCCAAGGACTTGAATTTTTGGAAAGCCAGAGTTAGCTGCTGCCTGAAGTCCCACGCTCTGGGATAGGGGCCCCTCTAGGCCGGGGTCTTCATTTTTATGTCTCTTTTGACTTCGAGGCCCCTGGTGCTCCCAGACCAGGTCTTCTCTGAGTCAGCTTGGCAGCAAACACAGCCCAAAGTGGGTGGTAGGGGAACGTTGAAAATAACGGCTGAGGTTTCATTTTGCAAGGCATCCTTAAGGCGGCTCCAGGCTCCTCTGAAATCCTCTTTACAGCAAGCTATAGCTGTGCCTGGGTGTACCGCAATTCGGAAGCAAGTGTGCACAGTTCCACTTAGTACATGAAGCAGAGTGCAGGGATTTAGGCCCCCGGATATGTTTCATGGTTGACGGAGGCCATTTCTTTCTCTCTCTCTGTCTTACTCCCTTCTTCACTCCTTTCCTAGGAATGGACCTTTCTGCCAATCAGGATGAGGAGAGCGATCAGGAAACCTTCCAACTGGAAATCAACAAAGATACTAAGAAATGCACCTTCCGGACCTATACTGGGAAATACTGGACCCTGACCTCCAATGGGGGGGTGCAGTCCACTGCCTCCACTAAGTGAGTCCTCTTTTAGGCAAATGTGTCTGAATGAGTTTTGGGGGCATCCTTGGCATCCTGTGAATAGTTTAGAATAAGAGGTTTTTCGGGGGTTTTAAAGGTTGTGATGTCTTGCCGTTGATGTTGTTTTTTTTTAATTTAACTTATTGAGTGCCATAATTTCTATACCCCATTCCTTTTTAAAAAAGAAAATAAATTGTAGGGGTGAACAACACAAAATCAACCACAACATTATGTCAATAAAACAAATATGGAATGCATAATAAATCCATAGAGGAGAGTAGGGCAGCAGCAGAACCGGATCACTCTTCCAGGAAAGTCGGAGTGAGCAGGTGAATTTCAAGCAATATGGTAGGTTCCTGCCTGGTGTTTGCTGGAAGCGCATTCGAAGGAGGCAGGTGCCACCACACTAAAAGCCCTGGTCTCAATGAGCATAAGACAAACCACGGGACGAGGAGAGCCTTTGAATTCAATCCCTTTCCCAGTTTATGAATAGGGAATGTCTCTCTCTCTCTCTCTCTCTCTCTCTCTCTCTCTCTCTCTCTCACACACACACACACACACACACACACACACACACACAGTCTTGTGGCACCTTAGAGAATTATCATCCTTATGGCATAATCTTTCCTTGATTACAGTCTACTTAATCAAATGCAAGTAAACAAAAGCAAAGTCCATGAAAGCTTATGCCATAATAAGTTAGTATTTGAAGCTGCCACAAAACTCTCTTGCTGGTGTCGCTGCAAGAGGCTAATGAGGGATACCTCTCTGGAAAGAGAAATCTAAGCTTCCTTGAAATTGTCATCTGAGTCTAAAAACCTGATCACCAGGGAAGATCCAGGTGGCTTATAAAATTCCAGCTGCTGCCATACAATGCTGCCTTGCCCGTGAGCCGGCCAACCACTTGCTTTCCTCTGTGTGGATCGAGGCTGGCTGCATATTGCTGCACAAAGCGCAGGGGGCCCCACTTCTCCCTGTGGGAATGTTCAGGGAGAGGATATATTGTTTATTAATAGCCTTCCTAACTTGCGCTAGCAAGTTCCTTTACTTAGCAGTTTTACTTTGCCCTTTTCAACACACAGCGGGTAGCTGGTTGCAGGCTCGTGTAAGCTTCTCACTGTTAGGTTCCTGGTAAGTTCCCTTATATCTCTCTCAAAATAAAAAACATGCCATGATCTTGGTTAAAGTATATAAAACAAGTTTACTCACATCAGTTCACAGTTGGATCCCTGAAGGCAGACTTAGATACAAAGTATACACATGTGGATCTATCCCATGTGGGGATAATCCCAGTGCATCTCTAGCTAAAAAGCTGCTCCAGCGACAAGGAAGTCAAAGAGAGAGATAGTTCTGCTTCCCTTGTCCCTTTTGTTACCTGGACAGGTAAGGTCACGCCCACCTCTAGTCACATGCAAGAGGAAGGATTTTCCAGGCCAGGAGGAAACAGGAAGTTTTTGACTGACTGGACCAAACATTCCTCCGCATGTCCACTCTAGGAAAACAAGGAATGTTGTACTTGACTGCTACGTATGTATCACACCCCACACTCCCTGCATGGAAAGCAAACCCCAGAGCAGCTGAGTCAGGGGATCCAAGCTGTGTGGATACACTTCCCTGCCCCAAAAGAATAAAACCTTAATGGCCGGGCTGTTGCTTCTCACGCTCATGCGCTCTCTCTGCCACAGCAGGAATGCCAACTGTTACTTCGACATCGAGTGGTGCGATCGGCGCATCACCCTGAAAGCGGCAAACGGCAAATACGTCACAGCGAAGAAGAACGGGCAGCTGGCCGCCACGGTGGAGACAGCCAGTAAGGATGCTTTGGTTCTGGAAGTGGGGGGGGGGAGTTAGGGCCATGGGATGCCCAGGGCGAGTGGCAGACAAGACCTTATTGCCCTAGACCAGAGATGGGGAGCCTGCAGGACTCCTCCAAATGAGGCTGGATCCCCGCCCCCCTCATCCCTGACCATTCACCCTTTCCCAATTCCTATATAAGAATCCAATGTCTCTATTCAGACCAGGTTTCTAAATGGTTTTAAGTTTGGTGATAAGTTGCAATACCTGGAGCCGAGGGGGATGGGGGCGCAGCAGCAAGAGCCCCCACCTACAGATGCCCCTTCCCTGCCTCAAACCACAGTCCTTTGATGCAGATGAGGTTCACCACCAGCCTTGCATGCTCTCCCTTAAAAGCTACAACCTCTACCATCTTCTGGCTGAGTATTACTATTTTTAAAAAGCTTGTATCAATCAAGCCTGCAATAAACCCAGATGCCAATTTTACTACCACATACACCCGGATGCGGGTGGCACTGTGGGTTAAACCACAGAGCCTAGGGCTTGCCAATCAGAAGGTCGGCGGTTCGAATCCCCGCGACGGGGTGAGCTCCCATTGCTCAGTCCCTGCTCCTGCCAACCTAGCAGTTCGAAAACAAGTGCAAGTAGAGAAATAGGTACCGCTTCAGCGGGAAGGTAAACGGCGGTTCCATGCGCTGCTCTGATTTCACCAGAAGTGGCTTAGTCATGCTGGCCACAAGACGCGGAAGCTGTACACCGGCTCCCTCGGCCAATAAAGTGAGATGAGCGCCGCAACCCCAGAGTCGTCTGCAACTGGACCTAACAGTCAGGGGTCTCTTTACCTTTACACCCAGACAACACCATTACTGGCCCCAACAACATCAAACATAGCATTTCAGGACTATTTAATTGCTCATCTTCTAACATTGTGCATGCCATCAAATGCCAACAGTGCCCTTCAGCTCTCTCTATTGGACAAACAGGCCCAACCCTACGCCAAAGGATAAATGGACATAAATCTGACATCAGGAATCACTAGACAGAGAAACCAGTAGGAGAACACTTCAATCTCCCAGGACATTCTATACAAGATCTCAAAGCAGCTGTCTTACTACAAAAGAATTTCAGAAGTAGACTGGAAAGAGAAGTTGCTGAATTGCAACTTATTACCAAACTTAAAACCATGGAGAGACCTGGTCTGAATAGAGACATTGGATTCTTATCTCATTATACATGATTAAGCTATTTTTGGCCATCTCATCCCTTGCTTTTTCCTGTAAGACCAATTGCAGTGGTTAACAGCCGTCAACAGGTTTACCACACCTATCAGCCAATCACTCATTCCCACCACCCTTCTGAGTAATACCCCTCCCCACCCTCTCACTATATATAAGGGTCTGGTGACTTCTGTTTCAGTGTATCTGAAGAAGTGTGCATGCACACAAAAGCTCATACCAGTAACAAACTTAGCTGCTCTCTAAGGTGCTGCTGGAAGGAATTATTTTTATTTTATATCAATCAGATCTTTAATACTGTCCTAGACTTGCATAAGTAGAGGGGGGTGGTACAATCATTTAGAATCTGTAAACCGTTTTGGAAAGCTCAAAAGTATTAAAACAGAAGGTATATCTAAAAGACTGTAAGAATCTAAAAGAAGGGTTAGGAACATTAAACGGATACGAAAGAGGATAAAAGGTTAGTATCTAAAAGACTACAACTATCAATTTAGAGAGCACTCTGATGTGAGTGTTCATTAAATCTAGTTTGTGGCACAGGTCATCATCCGTCAGATCTTGAGCGCTGCTGTGCAGAATCCAGAAACGTATGTTGTAGAAGGATTGGTATCTGACAGCAAGCAGGGAGATATAAAATTGTCCTGTGCACCCTGGGTACTTAGAGTCATGGGGAGATGAGGCTAATACGAATACAAAAAGCTTGTATACAGTGGACGCTTGGGTTGCGAACGTGAACCGTGCTGGATGCACATATGCAACCCTTAGCGTTCGCAACCCGCGTCTGCGAGTGTTCACATGCACGACCGCTGGAACCCGGAAGTAACGCGTTCCGGTACTTCCGGGTTTCGACGGTTTATAACCCGAAAAAATGCAACCTGAAGCATCTGTGAGCCAAGGTATGAGTGTATTTCTATGCGCAAAGGTATCGAGGCTGTGTGTGGTGATTAAAAAGCCAGAGTAAAAATGATGTTGTGATAACAGTAAGTGGGGGATTTCCGAGCAGCAGAATCGAAGGCCAGGAAATGCCCCGAGAACGAAGAATGCCTTATTCTTTTTAATCGCTGGCAAAACTTAAGAGGGGGAGCTCTTCCCTGGCATAACTGAATCCTGTTTTCCCGAGTCTTCTTCCTTCCTCTAAGACAATACCAGAGTCTTGACTGAGCCCAGCCAAGAGCGTCCGCCTGGTCTAGGACTGCTCTGGCGTGTGCAGGAGTTGGCCTTACCCAATGTGGTACTCTGCAGCCATTTGGGGACTACAGATCCCATCAGCGCCTGCCAGCATAGCCCTGCTCCCCATCCTGGCTGTTAAGGAGGGGGCTGCTGCTTAGAAGGAAGGTAACCAACCCCTGGACTTCTCTTGGAAGAGGGCCTCTGAGGGCCAAAGCGTCTGGGTAGGATCTCCTGGGGAAAGGTATATTGAGGCCCCAAGCTACGCAAGGCCTTGGAGATGAAAACCGAGCGCTCAAAAGCAGTGCAATGCCCTCCATCAAGTCTCGTTCCTGCCAGGAGCTGGGCCTCTGAATTCTGCACCAGCTGAAGTTTCTCAACAGTCTCTATAGAGTCATAAGGGACCCTGTGGGTCATCTAGTCCAACCCGCCCTCAGTGTAGAAATTGCAACTCAAGCATCCCTGACAGGAGTATCCAGCCTCTGCTTAAAAACCTCCAAGGAAGGAGAGTTTCCCGCTGTCCAAGATCTTTTGCCGCCAGGAAGTCCTTCCTGCTGTTTAGTTAGAATCTCCTTGGCCTGCAATTCGAACCCGTCTCCCGGCCCATGACCCTCCTTCTGTCTTCCCTGACGGACAGGTGAGACAGAACACTTCCTCATGAAGCTGATCAACCGGCCCATCATCGTTCTGCGGGGGGAGCATGGCTTCATCGGCTGCCGGAAAGTGACAGGAACCCTGGATTCCAACCGCTCCTCCTACGACGTCTTCCAGCTGGAGTTCAACGACGGGGCCTACAACATCAAAGGTGGGGGACTCCTCCTTGGGGTGAGGGGCTTGGCTTTGGTTCTGCTAGCCCAGGGTTTCCCAAACGTGGGCCTCCAGCTGTTTGTGGACTACAATTCCCATCATCCATGTCCACTGCTCCTGCTAGTTAGGGATGATGGGAGTTGTAGTCCAAAAAAAGCTAGAGACCCATGTTTGGGAAACTCTGGGCTCTAGGCAGGGCTGCATTGACGTTCCGCAAGAATGTCTGCTTTCCTTCTGAAAAGAGGAGCCACATTTCTAGCCCTCCGTGTCCCCCAAGGTACCTCTGCTACAGGCATGGCCAAACTTGGCCCTCCAGCCTCCAGCTGTTTTGGGACTACAGTTCCCATCATCCATGACCATTGGTCCTGTTAGCTAGGGATGATGGGAGTTGTAGTCCAAAAAACAGCTGGAGGGCCAAGTTTGGCCATGCCTGCTCTGGTACCATGTTGCTGGACCAAAACTCCCAGCAACCTGACCCTTGGCCCTGCTGGGCACTGGCATTCCTCTCGGCCCCCTCTGCAGGGGGGCTGCCATGTTAGCAACCCCTGGCGCTCAGTGCTTCAGGGAGATTCTTCCTCCATGGAGCAGCGTGACCCCTTTTCCCTTCTCCGCTTCCAGATTCCACTGGGAAGTACTGGACGGTGGGCAACGAGGCCTCCGTCTCCAGCAGCAGCGACACGCCGGTGGACTTCTTCTTCGAGTTCTGCGACTACAACAAGGTGGCCATCCGAGTGAACGGGAAATACTTGAAGGGCGACCACGCCGGAGTCCTCAAAGCCTCTGCCGACACAATCGACCCCTCCACCCTCTGGGAGTATTAAATGCACTTTAGCACTTCCCTCTCTCGTTCCAAGCTCTCCATCCATCCGCCCCCCCTCCCTCCCCCCCTCTGTCTCCCCTATTCACTTTCAGTTGCCAATTTCTCATGTTTTCCCTGTTCGGTTGCCTCCCTTCCTAAAACAGAGAGGCTCCCTTCCCCGGCTGTCCTGCTGCTTCTCTCCCACCGTAGAAGTTTTGGGTTGATCTTGTCTCTTTGAAACTGGAAAAATGTTATTAACCTGCAGAAAACGGTGCACTTCTTGCGGGGTGTGTGTGCGTGTGTGTGTGTTGCTTTGTTGGAATACCAAACTTGGTCCTCAGAATTTGAAAGGGAATAAATCCCGCTAAAGTAGGGCAGCCTCTGTCGCCCCCTTTATTGGCATCTCCCCTGATGCCATTTATGTGGGGCGAATCTAATATTGACCTAAGCCAAGAAGCTAGTTTAGCGAAGCCTCTGCTGTTTCCGCTTTCTTGGTTCAATGCTGGCCATGTGGATAAGCCTGAAAAGGGCTTCTCCCTTCTTCTGTAGCTGGTCAGGATCTGTCTGTCTCTCTTTCCTGCTTGGCTTTTTCATAAACACTTCCTTTTCCTTACTCAGGCAGAGAAGTCTTCTCCCGGCACACCTTGTCCCTCCACGAAGTGTCAGGGGGGACAGCCAGATGGACGGTGTGTGGGGGATAAGTCCAAGGGTCAGTTTAGAGACTGACTTTGGCCAGCGAGTTAAGTACAGTTACTGAGGACTAGGAGCTTTGCCCCTGTTTTTAAAAATCAGCGAGCTGCTTTTGGTGGACCACTGCTACGTCATTCATCTCGTGGGGGGCTGAGCTTGAGGAAGAGCTCGCCCTCCGTTGCTCTTAGGTGCCCAGGGAGCATCTCTTGAGTAAAGGCTTGAGACAACCGCACTGCCTAAGCTGTGCCACTGCCTTACTCTCCCTCTCTGTGTCCCTCGGGGGCTGCAAGTTGTTCTTAGAGCCCCCTTTCCTCCCCTCTTTTATATTCCTGTCTTTGATATCTCGAAATAATAATAATAGAAGGGATCACAGCTACCTGTGAAATTACTGCCTGTCCATGACGGCATCTGATAAATGTCAAACTGCACACCTGATCTGCACCAGTCCCTCTTCCTTGCCTCCCATAGGGGGTGGGGGCCGTGAAAGACCTTTATTTTACTCCTCCGTGCCTCCCAACAAGGAGTGGTTGGCCCCAGAGCCACGGATGGTGTCGTTTCGCTCTTCCTAAGTGACCCTCTCCTGGCTGGGACTTGTCTGAAGGAGAGCCTTATCTCAGTCTTGTTTGTGTGGGTGCAGAAGCAGAGTTTGGGGCTGAGGAAGAGGCCAGGGAAGGTGGTGAAAGGGGCGTGACACTCACATTGCAGAGGTCTTTGAGAAGGGGGCTCTCTACGCTTTTCAACCGCTTCCTGAACTCTGTGGGGAAAGCGAGTTGCCGCTCTCAGTTCACAGGAATAGACAGCCTTTTTTAAAATTAGCAGCCTTTGCACAGTAATAGCACAGCACATTTCCTCTCCCCCCCCCCTCAATATAACTGGAATCCCTGCCCTACCCCTTAAGCGTTCTTCACCAAGCGGTCTTTCGGAATTGAGGCATCGCTCTCCCATCTTGGGGGCTACCTCTTCTCTGCCCCCCGCAGCCCCTCACGTGCCTCTTCCAGGGTTTCCCCCCAAGGCTGCTCTGAACCCCCTCTTGCCCCCCAGCCGATCGCTCTGCTTGTGGGGTTCCTGGGGCGACCCAAGGTGACCAAACAGCTTGTTTCTTGTCTATTTATATATGCTCTTTCCGAAGAGCCCACCTCCACTGTCTGTACTAGATTTGCAGCATTGTATAATCCATTTGTAGCGTGTTGCTTAACCATTCAGGAGTTTGGAAAAAGTCTTGTGTACCTTGGTTTGTTCTTCTGGGCTGCCTTTTTGGGGGTCCCCTCCTTTCCCTCGGCCAACCTGGGGCCCTCCAGAGGTTTGGCACCCCAGCTCCCATCTGCCGCAACGTCATTCAACCACGTTGGCTGGGGCAAGTGGTCCAAAAACATCTGGATGGCGCCAGCTGTGGCTCTTTGCTTGGACAGCCTCTGCCTGTTCCAGCACCCCGATTTTCCATGCACTGCAGAGGGAGGAAAAGATTCCCTTTGTGACTGAACTCCACCTGACCATCAGCACCCCTGCAGCCACGGCTGGAGCCCGCCTGGGTTTTCCTGTTGCCAAAATTCAAAGCACCAGCCCTCCTTTTGCTCAAGGCGGGAGGACGCAACAAGCCTTAAACGTGCCACGCACCCTTTGCCACCTTCAGGGGCCTTTTCCGCACTTGGTGCTAAATTCTGAAGCAACTGGAATGATTTGCCTTACGAGGAAAGGAGGGTCACTTCTGGGGTGGCCCAGGAGCTCTGCGTGGATTTATCCGGACATTTTGGGAGTGGTGAAGTCCAGGGAATTCTCAAGGGAAATACACAGAGCTTTGGGAAAGGGGGCGGCTGCCGGGGGGCTGAGTGTCTGCCACCCCCCCAAAATCCTTCAATACTTGCTGGCCTTCATACTTCATGCTGCACCCCCACCCCAAAACCCCTTATTTCATGGATGACTGTTTGAAACTTGTAACCCCAGCTGGCTTCCCCCATGTAACGATTTTTTAAAAGCCGAGAATCCTCCTTGCCTTTCTTCCTTGGCTGTTGTGGCTCTGAAAAAAAAAAACTACTCACGTTCTGGTATATTTGGTTCAAGTTTTTTTTTTCCTTGATATTTTTTTTTGTAAGTGCCATTTGTATAACAAGCTTCAAATGGAGAAGTGACAAAATTAAAAACCTGCATTCAAATAAGGAACAAAAATGTGTAATTTCTCTTCTTTTCCCCACCCCCCCAAAAACCCTCCTATACGTACATACACACACACACAAACACACACCCCATAAGTGTTTCTGGTTTGACTAAGCACACTTCAGAAATCCTACAAAGCTAATGCTGGTCAGTACAGACCAGGGTTTCCCAAACTTGGGTCTTCAACGGCTTTTGGACTAGAATTCCCATCATCCCTGACCCAGACTGGTCTTGCTAGCTAGGGATGATGGGAGTTGTAGTCCAACAACTGCTGGGTTAGACAGTACTGAGCGAGATGGATCCACAGCCTGGCTCTGTTTGAGACACCTTTTCCATGGGACAAGTCCTGTTGAAGCGCAAGTCCAAGCGCTCCATTGCCCCGGCTTTCCGTTTTGGTTGGTGAGCGCTGAACATGCTCAGTTCCCATTGCCTTTCTCCCTTCAGGTCCCTTAAAATAAAAATGCCAAATCCCTGAGTTCCTCAAAGCCTGCGGATCACTTCCCTCATGCACGACTCGTGCTATTTTGACCCTGTAAGCATAGATGTGAACTCCTAAACACCCGAGGCAGAACATTCAGGGGCATTGCAGACCCTACCTGTTTGTGGTTTGACTAAAGACACCTGCATGTTAAAAGATGGACACCAAGGATCCCCATCCCAGAATGCAAGAGCCACTCCGGTCGGCTGCTGCTAGGACTCCCCCAGCCCATAAGCATCCCTTGTCAGTACGCCTTTCAACCGATGTCAGCGACTGGGCTCAATAACTGGTTCTGCCCCGACTGGGCTAGACGACTGGAGCACTTTCAGAGACCTTCCAATCCTGGAAAGCAGGTCCTGGTGCCCTGGACTCAGAACTGTGCATTGTGAGCACCAAACTCGGCAGAGTATAAATAACGCAGAAGATAGCTGTGAAGTAGAACTACTTTTATTTCTAATAGCTACTGCAAACTAAAGAACTACTGGCTTGCTCAAGTGTGTTACACCTCCCACTCAGCCATCTAGTCACTACATAGATAAGACTCTCAGGCAGGAGTGGAAGAATAGAAGAGCAGTTTCCGCCTCCTCCTTTCTCAAAACATCAGATCAGGAGGTGCTTGCAATGGGAGGGGGTGAAAATATCAACACCCCCTGCCCCCAGTCTCTCTCAGGAGGAAGCGCTCAGCCCCCCTCACGTCTTTGATCCAAGAAGAACATAATTGCATGCTGGGTCAAGCCAAAGCCCCCCCCCCCAAAGTCCATCATCCTGCTCTTAAAGGTGCCAATTTTGGAAAATCTTGAAGTAGGACCACAGCTCAATAGCCCACTCCCCTACTGCGGTTTCCAGCAACAGATATCACCCTCATCATTGAGTAAATTGGTATACTGCTCTTCATGCACAAATCTGAGGGTGGTCTACAACATAAAATTGCAGGATTAAAACCACAAAATCCATAGCAAAAATAAAAACAAACCAATACTTGTCCGTCCCCCTCAAAAAAAACCCCACATTTAAAAGGGCATCAGCTGCCAATCACCCAAAGGCCTGGGAGAAGAGGAACGCTTTCATCTAGTGCCTAAAAACATACATAGTGAAGGTGCCAGCCGAAACTCCCTAGGGCCACCACAGAAAAGGCCCCGTTCTCGTATTGCCACCCTCTGGCCATCTCATGGAGGAGGCACATGAAGAAGGGCCTCAGAAGAGGAGGATCACAGAGTCTGGCTTTAGAAGAGGATTGGACAAATTCACACAGATGACTAGCTACCATGGCTCTGCTCGGCTTCCACAGTCGGAAGCAGCGATTTTTCTGAATCCCAGGTTGCTGGAAACTGCAGGAGGGGAGAGTTGCTTTTGTGCTGTGATCCTGCTTGGGGGTTTCCCTTTGGAGCGTCTGGTCAGCTACTCTGGAGGACTAGAGGGCTCACCTTGTACTATGGTGCAGCAGGTCTCAGTGCACTCACAATCTTGTACTATGGTGCAGCAAATAACAATATTCAGATTAAAGTCTTTTGTAAGACCACAGCATCCACACGCAGAGAGGAGGTTGGCCGCTGTATCTCTGCATGATTTACTCTTCTTGATTTGCTTCCTTCCAGCAGGTGGTGGTGAGAAGCCCTAGTCTCAGCAATGGAATGTGGTGGGTCATTTAATAGCTCCTCATGCAGAAAGCAATGCTTAGCACCACAGAACCATAGCATTGCAGAGTTGGGAGGTACCTGGGGGTCACAGCCCCCTGCCATTTGGGAATCCTAACTAAAGCATCCCTGATGGATGGCCATCCAGCCTCTGCTAAGAACATCTGCCTAGGAGGGAAGCCTCAGGAAAACACCAGAGAGCTGCTGGTCAGTTTCAGCAATACTGAGCTACCGTATTTTTTGCTCTATAAGGCTCACTTTTTCCCTCCTAAAAAGTAAGGGGAAATGTGTGTGGGTCTTATGGAGCGAATGCAGGCTGCGCAGCTATCCCAGAAGCCAGAACAGCAAGAGGGATTGCTGCTTTCACTGCGCAGCGATCCCTCTTGCTGTTCTGGCTTCTGAGATTCAGAATATTTTTTTTCTTGTTTTCCTCCTCCAAAAACTAGGTGCGTCTTGTGGTCTGGTGCGTCTTATAGAGCGAAAAATATGGTAGGTGGACCAGGGGGCAGTTCCAACACTCTGCAGGAATCCTGAGGAATCCCTACATTTGCCCAGTGCAGAGCGAGTATGATCAGAGCAGCCTGTTAGGAGTTATGTGTGCAGCAGCTTGTGAAAAGTGGGGGATGGATCCCCCAGGGCGGGGGGTCTCCTATAATGCTGTTCAGCAGCTTTCCAGACTGCGGCTGGTGTGTGAAAACGGTTGGTCCAGAGGTGTCTGAAAATAAGAAGCTGCAGCCGGGTGCTCCAGTCCTCGTTGCCAGTAGCAACTTGCTGGAGGTTCTTTTATTTGTGGCAGAATCCGTTCTGCAGCCAGGCTCTGCTTCTCCCTGCACAGCAAGGCTTGAGGGCAAGGGGAGTGGGGTCGCCTCTCCATCACCCTTTGGGAAAGAAGGGGCAGCCTTGCTCTGATTTGTTGTCTGAGAGAAACGGGGGCCCCTCAGCCTTTGGGAGGGGAAAGCCGCCCTCCTTGCAGGCCTCCTGGCTAACAGGCATTTGGTCAGCCTGCTTTGGACAGCAATGCTGCTGAATCTGGTTGGCCACCATGAGGACAGGAGGCTGGCTAAGTAATGGGGCTGATCCTGCAGGCTCTGTTATGCTCCAGTGTTGCTAAGCAAAGCATTTGGTCCCCTTTTGCTGTGAGATCCAAAGCCGTTCAGTGTTAACTGCAAATGCATGGAAGCCTTGTCTCAGGGGTAGCCTTAAAACAAACTCTGCTCAAACCCAGGGGAGCTCAACAGGGCTTATTTGAGAGTAGACCCCGGGAGTCTCCCATTGGCGACTAACAAACTGGTTCCATAAGCAATTCCAGCCATCTCAGCTGTTGCGCGAATTAACATTCATTGACGGCAGCCTTCCCAGATACTGCATATATGTTCTAAATGTGCAGCTGGACAAATGTTTTGTGCAGTGTCAGAAAAGTGCAGCGTGAAGCAAGTGTTTTTTTTGCAGTTGGGCATGTGGAGTTTCTAAGGAACTGGGCTGTGTCGATAACAGAAATAAGGTGAGGAAAAGAATGTTAAAAATGAAGATGAAGACCGGATCCTTTCACATCTCCCTAACCTGGCCAGGCAAGAGAGGCGGCCGTTGCCCTCTTCACCTCTCCTGTCCCCAGCACTCAGTTCATGGAGTTTGCATCTCGCCCCCCCCCCTTTCCAAGGCAGCCAAGCTGAACTCTGCTCCTCTTCTCTTGAAGAGGGGAAGGGTCTCTGACCATGGAGGGGCCGCCTGACGCTTTGATGCTGCAAGGAAGGAGGGCGGGGGACACCTTGGCTCTGAATAGCAGCTTGGGGGGGGGGCTTGGCTTGTCCTCCCTCCTCTTTTCCCTTCACCTCCCCCACCCCCACCTCCTTTATTTGAAGAGGTCAGGGAGAGAAAGGCAGGAAGAAAGACAACAGCCCCCAACCCCCTGCCCTGCTTGGGCCCAGACAGGCCTTTCTCCTCCACACAAAGGAAACGCTTTCTGCAGCAGCGGAGGCTCCAGCAACCCACAGATCAGGCTAAAACTGACATGTCAGGAGGGGGGGGCATGTGTGCCACTCCTGTTAAGAGGAAGGAGCAACAGAGCTGTCCATTAGTCCATTTTCAAATCAATTTGCAAATTAAATAAAACACAAAAGTCTCCGTGAAAATTCATCGAGTTTCTCCTGATACGCAGATCTGTTTGCAACTGTCATTTTTGCTTATTTGAACAAACCTGGTAAAGCTGGGGTCTTGCTTCCTAGTTCGAAGAGGCGCTGGAGGAAATCAAAACAGGGCTGATGGAGGAGAGACCCTGAAATAAGCTCTCTCCAGTCGTATTATGCAGAGGATCAGGCTGTCAAAGAGTGGAAGGCAAGGTGGGGGTGGGGGTGGGGTGGCTGACTGGGGGTGGGGAGGGATGCAGGATGCTCCCGCCCTTTGAGCTAATCTTGCTGGATGTGCCTGTCACTCATCCACACACACAGCTGCACATCCATTTAATGGGGGCAGATCTCTTCCTCGTGGGGAAGGCCACGTTACAAGCTATTGCTCTTTACCCTACACTGGCAAACCAAGGCGAGTGAACAGATCCCTGGCCCTCTCCAATTCTTGCGAAGGAGGGTGTATCAGAATTCCCCACCTGGTGAGGCAGGGGAGAAAGAGATTTGCCTTTAGAAATGAATAATCTAACCCTCCAAATGACATGAATTGCATCCACATGGAGAGATTTCAGTGCTGGGAGCTGGGGATATAGGACTGGTGTTTAGGGATGGAATCAGAAGAACTCTACTCTGCAAACACCCTGGTTATTATGGTTATATTATGGGTATCTTCTGCAACACATTGGCACACTGATAGTGCATCCATGGCAGATTTATCCTGCTTTAGCTTGTTCCACTATGGCATTCTTGCTCTCCAGAGGAGTCACGGCAAGAGGAAATCAGGATGAAAATAACCCAGAACATTTCCCATATAAGAAGCTACAGGATTTCAGAGGAAGAGTCTCTTGGATCAGACCAATGGCCCACCCCTTGTCCAGCCTCTTGTTCTTGCAGCGGCTGTTCAGATGTTTTGCCACCTATAACCACAAACAACAAAAGGTGGGGAGGAAACCAGAAGCCAGGTTGGGGGGGGGGGGAAAGAAACAGCCACCCAATGAGAGTGCACAAGGTTGTTTTAATTACAAAAAATTCAAATTACAATATAATACAGAGACTTTTTACACACAGAATATTAGAACGGTTTCCTACCAGAAGGTAAAGAAAAAATATTCTTTCTTCCTTTCTTTATTAATAAACCACTTATTCGTTTTTAAGCTATTGTTATACAAAGTTGCAGGACATGCACAATTTTCCCTCAAGAGGGTTTGTTCTTTTTTTCCATTTCTTTTCTTTTCTTTTTTTGCGAAGTGCAAATACAAGATTTCTCTCTCCACCTTTTAAGGCAAGTTAAATGCGACACTGCAAATTTGATAATAGAAAGTACCTGTTAAAATGTCAAGCTTCGGGTGTACAAAATACACACTTCCCTGTGTCTACCCGTAAAGAGAGATGAACTTTTTTAATTAAAAAAAAAAGCCACAAAGGAAAATGCAAATACAAAAGAGAGGAGGTCGTGAGAACCTGGAGCCCACAGGGGCACGTTGACAGCAGCCTTTGCTAACTGCTGCCCAGCCAGATGTTTTGCACTACAATGCGCAGCCAGGAGGGCCATATTGTATACTCATCACAGCTGTACTAGCTGGGGCTGATGGGAGCTGTAGTGCAGAACAACTGGAGGGCGCCCTGTCCAGGGAGCCTGGGTCAAGCTCAAGGGACTTCAATGTTATCCATGCTAAACCGTCCTAGTTCGCAGTGCAGCGGTTGTTTCCGGGCTGGACCTCTTCAGGCTATTTTTTTTAATCCCCCTATGCAGGAAAATAACACGGCAGGGGGAAGTGGCCAGACCAGAATCCTTGAGCTTGCTAGCTTTATGCGTGCAAGGATTTTTTTAAAAAAAAAATTGAGCAGAGAAGTGTTCTGTCATGAGAGGCCTCACCTGCATGGCCAGGTGGAGCGGCCTAGACAGAAGCACACCACTGCAGTGAGAAGCCGGCCTTCACGCTACGTCACAGCATGGGGGCAACGCTCTCCCATGTCAGACACACAGGTTTGGTAAAGTTTCCCTGGCCGAAGCTCAGAAAACCCCTCGCAAAGAGGCAATGCTCTCCCCGTGCGAAACTTGGAAAAGGCAACCAACATATTACCGAAGTTAAGATTCATCCTGGGATACCTGCAAGAAAGGAAATCCTGGCCACCTACGGGCCTCTTCCCTGCAGATGGCTGCCCTTTCTCCCCAACGTGGTGTTCTTAACACGGGAAGAGACTGAGAACCAAAATCTGCTTCAAGGGATGGGGTGGGTCATTGTTTAGGACGAAGTCGCGCAACCCCAAACAAGAAGCTGCAAAGAGAAAGGCGAAATGCTCACAGGGGGGGGAGAGGCAATTGAACAAGGCTGTTCAAGAAGTGCCAGGAGCTGGACCTTGGCATCTCTGTTCACGATCATAGGCTAAGGAGGTCTTTGCTCACATCAAAATGAGCAAGGCCAAAAATCATGTTTTAAGTCAGTATGGACCCCAAGAGGTTTTCTCCATTGCTCGTGGGCAGGCAAAGAATGAGGAAAGAGTGTTTCAGTTTCAGATGCAGTAAAAAAGGCACCGTCCTTTCAGTCAAAATGCCTCGATTTCACAAGAAGTGGATTATCCCCGCTTAAAGAATTATTTTACTCAGAGCACCAGAATGATGGGAGGCAGAGGCTAAGGAGCCATTCAGCTTGGGCGGGTATCTTTCTTCAGTATTTTGTCTATGCAAAGAGGAGGACCCCTGGCCAAATAAAAAACCTCATTGAAAGGGGCACCAAGTGGGGATGGGGTGGGGGTGGAGGAACAGGCCATCTCATCCATGCTAAATGGCTTTTGAAATCCACTGGATATGAAGAACAGCAACAGCTGAGCTTCCAATCTCTGGCTTACAGGAGCTGCCACCACCCAAGTCTCCATCTCTACAGGAAGCAGCCTGAAATGAATGGAGGCTATGAACTAGAGTCAGCACAGAAAATGGGAAGATGGGGAAAGGCCAAGGGCCAAGGGTCCAGCAAACTGCAATGAAAGGTCTCCAGTCGTACTAAGGCAACAGCAGCCAGCTTTAACTGCACCTCTGCCTTCTCCAAACTACCTTCACTCAAGTACAAACATCCACAAAGACCTTCTAAAATGCTACGGTTTAGAGATAACAAACGGTAAACTTCATGTGAGCTGGTCAAAGCAAAGGGGAAGAGAGCACAGTAGCCTAACAATAGGGAAACGCCATTGTTAGGACCTGCTTTTGGTGTGCAAGGATCTGCTCGGTCAGCGTTAGGAAGGCTCTAACCATCTTGGTAAAGGCACCCAGGGCCCCTGCACATGCCAGGGCGATTCTGCAGCCTGTTGGCAAAAACGTCAAGCTCCTTGCCAGAAGTTGAGCTTTGCCTCTGAGCACTGGCCACTCTGGGGAGTCCCCCACTCTGCACAGCCAACACAAACACTGTGAGCGCATCAGAATTCCCCAAGACAAAAAGGGATGCAAGGTCCTCACCCGCATCTTTCAAGACACATGGACACAGCATCAGGATGTCCCGGCACAACTGTCCATGTGCACATGAATGGGCTGGTAGGCAGGAAGGCCACCTGCGCTTCCTCTGCAACCTGGGGGTTGCCTCCCCGGGGAAATTGTGCCTGCTGCATAGAATGTGGACCTGGCCCAGAACGCCGAGCGCGCAGGGGGTTCTCCTCCCAGCGAGACCCACGGAAGGGAGCCAAAGTGACTGGGGGAAGATTCAATGCCGCTGGGCTTTAGTCTGCATGCACGCTGCAGAAGCAATCCTGGAAAGGCAGTGCCAACGGACAAACTGGGAGCGATGCACCAACACCAAGTGCTTTCAGAAGCAGCTTCTCTTATCAATTAAACCGCAGGATGGCACCCACAGGCCACCTCTTTGTCTACAGCTGTGATACAAGAGGGGTTTATTTCATACATAGCTGGTTGCTGCATGCACTCACACACGCCCAACACTTTCAAAAAATATCACCAGCGGCCCTCCCATCCTTTGTTTCCTGACAGCTAGCCCTGTTGATGTCGCTTTTCTCCAAACACAGCACCACCTGCATGTCCGGCAATTGCTACATCAAATAATCTTTTGTTTTAAAGTTAAGGTGCTAATGTCAAAACCTGAAGAGAAATCAACCAAAGAGCACTTGGCCAGCTGTATCGTGACCCCTTTTAAGAATCACTGAACAGGAGCAGCAGTGTCGACAAACAGCATGATTTTAAACTACGGCAAACATGGAACAGTCAACGCAATGGAACTTTTAAGCCAACAGGTTACACAGAACGAACTTGGAATGCAGGTATTGGCAGATTCATCCGCAGCGCGCACACACACACACACCTCCCTGCACACCTGTCCCACAGGCAGTTGTTCTCTCTCTGCAGCAAAGGAGTCATTGTTTCACTTTTGTTACACACTCCCTCAGCTATTCCCAACCTGGTGCCCTCCAGATGTTAGACTCAGCCCCCCAGCCAGCCTGGCCAATGATCAGGTGAGACTGGAGTTGCAGTCCAGGAGAGCCCCAAATAAAATGAGTGGGAGGGATTGAAACAGATCGGTTTCCAAATAAATAGGTGGTGGTGCTTGGGTACGTATTGCAAGGCAAGAGGGGAGGGCAGGAGGCAACAGCATCCCCACAGCTATTGGGAGAATTGTTTTGGTTGCCTCTCAGGGTTTAAGGTTTGCCCGTTTTCAGTGCCCTGGTGGAGCTCATGCAGGGAGCTCCCAAAACCATGAGCACCCTTCCATTCAAGGGGGAGGGGGCCAACATCGGAAGAGAGGGGAAAGGGGGGAGCTGCCATATCTGGCTTTGTCTGTGGCCCATAGTCCCAGGACTACGAAGGTCAAAGGGGAAGGTCGGGGGAGAGAAGAGCCCAACTCAGAACTGGTTCCACGCCCCCACTCCACCCCAAAGATGCTTTATCGTAATACTTCTAAAAGGAAAAGAGACCCAGAATTTCAAAGAGTAAGTGTGAAATGTATTTATTATTAAGCAAAAGGGCGGTTGGAAATTCTTCTCCATTGGAGTTATTTTCTGTGAGTTGCTCATAATCCTAGCAAATGAGAGCATCCCATGTTCATAGCTTTGCGGGGAAAAACTGTTTCAAATGGCTGGCGTTAAGTCAGGCGGACAGGATGTGATCCAGTGCTCATTCCTGCCGCGCTCGCCGCACAGAAGCCTTGGAGTGTGGACGGACCTGACGTGTCGTTGTGCGAGAAGTGGTCCATATCTGGCAACAGAGACCCCTCCTTGAAGCAGAGGCAGGACTGCAGAGCTCTGGAGTTCCGCAAGTCATGCAGAAGGTCAGTTCACTCCACAGAAGTGCTCAGGCACATGGGAGCCTTTGAAGGACAGGCTGCAACCGGCTGTGCATTTGCCGGCACTGGTACAAAACAGCCCTTAAGCCAAGGGTGGGGAATCCATGGTGGTGCTCCGGAAGCTGCTGGACTACAACTCCCATCATCCCTCTGGGCATGGGAGCTGGAGACCAACAAACCCTCTTTCAGCCCTGCCTGGAATAATCCAACTGGAAAGCTTTAGGCTGAAGGTTTCCACAGTGGGTCAGTGGCTCAAGAGTCCAAGGAAACCTTTGAACATAGGCAGAGTGCCCAGGAGCGCTTGGGTCATGATTGCCCTGTCCCAATTAACGAGGGCTCCACTGGCCTCGTGCAGCTCCATGTATGCAGGAGCAACTCTGCGATCTTCTGGGAGCTGGAAATGCCTTTCAAGTGCGCAGGGGGGAATTCCTTGACCTCCAAGCCTGCAAGATGCCCCAGAGTGCTTCAGACCACAACTAGACAAGTCAACGAGAGGTACTCCCAACATGCTGAAGACCCTGAACACCGACCACAACACCAGAGGAGGCAGAAGCTCGCCTGTGAAGCCAGCCGACGCTCACCCGGTTCCTTCCAAGGATTCCAGACACGTCACCACCCACACCGCCCTCCCTGCAGCTGTACCAGGATTCAACCCACAAGGCTTTCCATGTGCAATGCAAAGCCCAGCAGGAAGCAGTCGCAGGGGCAACGCACCCCAAAGCCATAGCACTGCTAAGTCAGAGGCCCAGCACCAGAGGTTTGGCTCACACACTTGGGAACTGTTCCAGCTACGGAAGCTGCATTTATTTTAAACAGATGTGGTCTCACGTTACATTGAGCTGCGCTGAGTGACAGCAAGTCTTCAGTTTGGCACCTCGGAAGAATCAGAGGCCTCTGATATCTCTTTGAAAAGCCAGACCCACCAACACACCGAGTCTGGGAAGGCTGGGTTGCAGCCAGTGCGAGTCCTGCTCAGAGTGGAGCCATTGAACTTCATGGACACGGCCAACTTAGGTTCACTGGTTTCAACGGGGCTACTCTTGAGTAGGACTTAGTTGGCTGCAACCCGCCGCCTGACTCCTGTGCCAAAGGCACAAGATGGGTGTGGTGGGAAGAGCTCTGCTGGGGTTTCTTCCTGACCTGAGGGCCACAGAAGCTGCCAATCTGGTGTTTGCAACGGCCTCTGCCAACTTCTGCTTGCCTCGGTGGTTTCCCATCAATGGTTTAATTTGCCCGTCAACCACACCGCTCAAAATCTGTAGCTGGCCGGAGCTGAACCTCCTACCTGATACTTTCCCACTCTCAGCGCCGTTTGGGCAGGCAAGAGAAACTGTGGTTTTGGCACGTGGGTCCGAGTCGTCGCTGCCTCTTGCCAGACAAGCACCCTGCACCCCCTGCCTACCTCACTGAGCGGAGAACTTCCTTCCTAGACGTGCGGCGGAAGCAAAAGGGTGCCAGGGCAAGCCTCCTGTCCCTTCCGCTTCCCGCAACAGAGACTGGGCAGCAAAGGTGCTGATCTTGCCTTGGGGGACGAGAAGACCGGAGGGGCGCCCAGGAGCGTGTTCAGCGCTTGCAGTTTACTGGGAAAGTGGAGAAAAGAGGAAGGGGCGGGCTGCGTCAGCCAGTGTGTGGACTTTCCCTGCAGAGACTTCCCAAAGTCCTGGCGCCGCCCCGAGCCGAGTCAGAACCGGTGTCGCGGCTGCGGGCCAAAGTGCATCGGGAGGTTGTGCTCCAGCGGCAGGTTCACCTGGGGGAAGTCATAGTTCACCCGCATGTTGGGCAGGGGGGGCACGTAAGGGGCAGGGATGGGCCCCATGTTGATGTGGCCAATGTTGTTGTAGAGCGGGCGGACGGGGGGCATGTTCAGCGGGTAGGCAGGGTGCACAAAGGGGTAAGGGGGCATTTGGTGGTGAAGGTTCTGCGGGACCGGCCTGGGGATGGCTTCAATTCGCGGGATTTTCTCCGCAGGCTTCTCTGCCGGGGGCCCAATCCGCTTGAAACTGTTTTCTAGAGGAGGAAAGAGAGACAACAACGTGGAGGGCAGGTAAACAGCAGAAGCAGCAGATCAGCTTCAACCTTTAAAGCGATGGGGGCAGGGAAGGACCAGCCTGACTCCCCCAGATGTTTATGGACCCCTGGGCCAATGGTGGTCAGAAGAATCAAGGGGTCTGGCAGCAGCTAGAGGAGAACCGGGCTGGCTCGGATTGAAATCCATTTGGAAAAATCTTTCTGAGTTATCTAAAAAGTGCAATGATTAACCGAGCAGCAGATTTAAAACTGTATAAATCCTACAGAACTTTTAAAGTTAAACACGAGTTATTCTCCATTTTCTAATACCGCTGCTATAAGAGATGCAGGCAACTCCCATGCTTCCTGCTTTAGGTCTACGGCTTTTGCGCATGATGGATTTTAGTCCATCAACTCATGCAATGAGCCAACTTTTTTTAAAAAAACAAAAAACAGTTTTCCCCTATGTCACATATATAATTTAAAAAGAAGTAATTTCGGTGAACAGCAAATGTACTCAAACTTATTACAGTGGTACCTTGGTTTGCATATGTTTTGGATTACAAACACATCAAACCTGGAAGTGCGTGTCCCGGTTTGCAACCTTTTTTTGGATTACAACCCTTTTTTTTGGATTACGAACAAAAAATTTTTGGAGGCCCCATTGGCGAAAGGACGCCTTGGGTTACAGCCTGTTTTGGTTTACAAACAGACCTCCGGAATGGATTATGGTTGTAAACCAAGGTACCACTGTACTTGCCATTGGAATTCACCTTTCTCAATCCTTTTCTCCAAACGTAACCTTCGGCTAAAACCCCACGGTGGTTGCAATACTCATGCCACGTACACAGGCCTGGCTGAAACCTGCCTGCCAAAACTCAGGCAGTGCAGCTGAGGTTATCCCAGGGTTATTATGTTATGTATTCGTGTGTTTCTATACTTTAAACTGCTCTGCGATCCTCAGATGAAGGGCAGTATAGAAGTTAAATAAGTGATGATGATGGTGATGGCTACAGACCCCTTGAGGCTACAGAATATCCCTCGGATGCTGAATTGTGCAAACTCTACCAGCTCATTTTCATTTAAAGTTTGCAAGATCAACCAATAGGCAGACAAACAACCAGCCAAGTGTGTCTTGTGTGGGTAAATCATGGGGCATTGGCAGAAAGTGCTTTTTGGAATTGGGGCTGCTCCATTCTCCAGGGACCCCCATCGAGCTCTGCCTGTTAAGGGGGGAGGGGGAGGCACCACCCACCTCCGTTTTTCCTCTTTTGCTCCTCTTCAGCTTCCTTCTGAATCTCCTGGATTATCTTCTCGTCATCCTCCTAGAAAGGACAGAAACAAACAAAAGCATCAGCGTAGCTGTTTTCTCTCAACGCCCAAACAGACGAAGAAGGAAAATTGAATTTCTGTGCCGAAATCGGCAGTGAGAAAATCTGCACAATTCTGCAAATTGTGCAGAAATATGCAAACCCGAGACTTCTGCCAATTTTGCACACATTTATTCTGCAAAAGTGTGTTGCTGTTTATGTATTTTCCCTGGCTATTATTAGAAATCTTGCTCGGCCACCGCATCTGGATCTCGAGATCACCCCGGACACTTTGAGGCCTGAGGGCCAGGGCCTTATTCGAAGAAAAGAAGACTGAGGAGGAGGAGGTTTGCAGGAATCTGAATTTGGTAAGCAGCGAATAACCACTTCCTGTGGAAACTGAGCACCATTTCAGCCCGCCGGGTCGCGCTAAGCCCCGGCTGCCACGAAAAAGAGGTTTGGGCGGACGCCTCTCCAGCGCTGTGGGTGCAGACGGCCGGCTGTGCAGCCGAACACCTTCAGCAACATCTTGGACTGCATTTGAAACTGGGGGGGGGGGGGCAAGCAGCAGGTGCACGGCCACACTGCTGACAACTTGCTGTGCGCTTGCACGAATCCTCACCCACACCGTGGAGCGTGACTAAGCCGCTTACAGGCAGAACACTGATCCTGCCGCAAAGCTTGCAAGACTGACGAAGCAGATGGCAACAAGCGGCGCCTCCCCCCAGCCCTGCCAAGGAGCAGCTGGAGTGATGCTAATCCTTTAAATGGCATCCAAGCGTGAAATGTTCAGGGGGCAGCTCCAGAGAGCCCCACAGCCGGGCTGCCTGGGAGAGGCTGTCTGCCATGGAGGAGGAGGCTGGCCTTGAATAATCAGATTAAGAGGCTCAATAGGGGAAGAGCTAGAAACTCAGGTCTATAAACTAGGCGCCAAATGGCTCCTGAATCCAAGGTTGTGGTCGCCAAAATGGAATGTCTAGTTGCCATTTTGGGACAAGACGGCTTGAAAGCCTCGTTTTTCAAATGATGGACTGACTGTGATGGATTCTCAGTTAAACATCTGGCCAGTGCAGATGACAACCTTGCGCTAGGTTAAGAAATTAAAAGAAGAAAAGTCACTTGATCTAGGGACATTCCACATCTATATTGGCCTCTTCCAACCTCTTTTTTTTAATGGCGACATGGACCATTCGTAACGGAGGAATATTCTTCACAACTGTGAGCAGGGCAGTGGGGGAAGTGAAGACAAGTGACAACGATTCACCGTGACGTTGTTTGCTGCTCCTGCCACACAGAATTTCTCTGCCTGCTTGCTCAGCTGGCTGGGCAGGGGCGTCTCCCATCCGCAACGCCAAGACATATGCTGGGAGAAGGGGATTAACCAAGGCAGGCAGGAAGAAAGAGTCCCCACCCTCACTCTGTCCAACGATAGGACCGGCCACAATCGCCAACACTGCTTGCCAGCCTAGACCTCACGCTCTCTCCAAAACGGGGCCATCCTTACTCCGTTCTCCTTTCTTTCCATTCTTCTTCCTCATCCCTCTGCATGTCCCCACATTCCACAGTTCTCAAAAAACCTCAATTTTGGAAGCATGCCCAAAGTTACATCTTAAAAATTTATGCAGAGCATAGGATCAAGGGGACAGAAAGTGAGAGAGAGATGTAGACTGCAGGACTAGTTGGAGGGAGAGTCTGGCTGCCTTGCGAGATGCAAAGAACTTCAGCACAGCTTGTTTTCATTTCCCCCTTTTAATCTCTTCCTGTATTCCACCCCCCATCCAATGTGGAAAACGCTCTGGATTTGGAGAGCGCCCTGGGACACTCCTGCAAAATGTGCTGTCTTTGCATAACACATGGATGGATGCAGGAGGCTTGCCAGCTTCCAGATTTGAATCTGGTGAAGCCCAGCACATCTCGAAACTCTGCCAAGTTTCCCCGTTCTGCTTTCTGGCGGGAGGAGCTCAGCATCCCACCAGCGAGAAGTCTTCTGTCCAGCAAGGCTGGTCCCCTCACTCCAATTTCTTTCCTGAGTCAGCAGGCTGCCTCCAAAAGGCTTTCCAAAACAGAGGCCCTATGGATCGTTGTTAGCAGACAGCCACTCAAGGAAAGCCTTTGCAGCCATGACTCTGACCCAGTCGTATCGCGCATCTGCTTTACAAGTGGGTAGGTGGCGAACTTCCCGCTTTGGGCCACGTGGCCTGATCCTGGATGTGAGAAGGTGCCCCTGAGGCACTAATCCCAGCTGAGAACCGTAATCAAGTTTGGTATTTCAAGGGCAGAGATTTTTTCTCCCACTACAAGCTAACACAGCAAAAGCTGAGAACAAGAGGGCAGAAAAATCGCCAATTATTGTGCTTGTGAAATATCACAGACCAGAGCTTTTCCTTCATCATGGCCTTTGGCTGTGCTGTTATGGCAGAGGTGCCACAGAAAACTGCATTATTTTTGTTGCTGCTGTTTCAACAGCCTAATGTTGGTGCTACTCTGGAATTAATCCCATCAGTACCACTGGAAGCACAACAACACAGGACATTTCTCTCTCATACACACACACACGGAGAGCAGAGCCAGGCAACTGCTTTCCTCAAATTCCCTTTCCCTCCAAATCAGAGTAGGATAAGCCCTGCTGGATCTGACTGACTGCAAGCCCTAGAAAGATTTTTGTGAGGATAAACCGTGTGGCTCCCTCCTGCCCCTGACCTGCCACTTTGAATTCCTTAGAGAAACGGCGTGATGCAGTGGTGACAGGTAGGAGGCCTGCATCTTGTCAGGTTCTGCTGGAGCAGCGCAGAGCAAGTCACCTGGGATTTCGCAGGTGTGACTGGGAGCCAGCTGCAGGCTCAGAGTGGGCGGGGGACGGACGGACTCTGTCAGCTCCCCACTGAAGCCACCATGGGGAGAATCCCCAGCTGCAGCCACACTGTATGGTTTTCCTGGAAGCTTGTGGATTTGCTAATAATAATAATAATAATAATAATAAAAAATTATACCCTGCCCTCCCTGGGCTCAGGCAGGCTAACACCAGTAAAATTACAGTAAAAACATAACAGGGGGGGGAAACAATTTAAAATACAGGTTAAAATGCAGCCTCGTTTTAAAAGTAGCCCATAGATCAAAACCATAAGGGGAGGGAAACATGAGGGTCAGACTGAGTCCAAAGCAAAGGCCAGGCGGAACAGTTCTCTCTTGCAGGCCCTGTGGAAAGATGTCAAGTCCCCCAGGGCCCTGGTCTCTAGTGACAGAGCGTTCCACCAAGTCGGGGCCAGTGCTGAAAAGGCCCTGGCCCTAGTTGAGACCAATCTAACCACCTTGCGACTTGTGACCTCCAAAATGTTGTCATTTGTGGACCTTAAGGTCCTCCGTGGGGCAGACCAGGAGAGGTGGTCCCGTAGGTTCCCCCCAAACAGCAAGAGAGCTTTGGCCAGCAATGTGATCTTGCCACATTCTGCCTGAGAGGATCTCCAAGGGGTGAGAAAAAGTGACCAGGCCGTCAGTTTGCTTGAGCAGCAGCACGGAGCCCAAGTCTGCACCTCCCCACCTCATTTCTTAATTCTGCAAACTGCTACGCCTCTGCCCAAATGCTGCTGAAACGCGCCAGTTTTCAGTGCATATTTTCACTTCACATTGCACACTTTCCTGCTCAGCTATTCGTTCTTTTGGCACGTGATTAATGTACAATATGGATTTGCATACTTTAAACAGAAATTGGGGGAAGCCTGGGAGGGGACAAAGGAGCAAAGCAGCTGCACACATGGCGGTATTAACGCCTGACACATATATAGGGGGCACAGTGAAAATGCCAATGTTTCTGCCTGCTGAGGGTGCAGAATGAAGGACGGCAGCATTCCTGGCAGAGCTTTATCCCAGCCCAGAAACTGCAACTTAAGAATTCACACAAGTTTTCTTCCCCCTGTAAACTGCCTCTGCCTGAGCATGCCAAAATATAATTGGGTCCCAAGATAGCAGTGCATAAACAAGACTCAAAAATATGAAAATAGTACTGTATTGTATTCAAAGAACATGGCTAGCAAAAGCTCATGTTTACCATACTCAAGTGGTGTTTATTCTGCTTTGTCCTGGGAATCTGAGCAAAATATTCCATTCTCACCCTTGTTAAATGTATATTTATTGCACAGTGTTTGTACATTTCGTATAATTTACGCCATAAAAAACAAGTTGTGCTTACAGCTAACACTCTACCAGCAAAAATAGGTGACATAACTTCTACCGGCCAGTTATGCACATGAAGGTTGTGGGTAAATTTCCAGGGGGTGGGGGCTGCAATTGCTTTTCCCAAGAATGCTGAATTCAGTGGGCGGGATTGGAAAAGGCTAATAGACCAAAAGGGATTTTCAACCCGTGTTCTATCTTCTGATATCACACACACAAATGCATTACGCTTTGGGGCTTAACTGTATCTTCATTTCCTCTCTCTGTTCTGTGGGTCTTCCTGTTCTTTATGCACTGCAAAAGCAACGGGGACCATGTAGAGAAGCTGCACCAACGATTAACATTCTGCACAGAGTTAAACCCAACCCAGCCCTTGCGGAGAGAAAAGGAGGGACTCTGCACCTTGCATAAATCAAGGAAACCAAGCAAATCTGCATGTGTGTGCTAATGTTGCGTAGTTTAGCCTGGTGTTACTAGCTATAGGTAATGCAGGCCGCTGCACAGAGCACAATAGCCCTGCTCCTAAGCAACGGGAATTTCATTTAGCAACTGTCTGTCTGCTGAGATGCCATTAAGTGTTGCCCACAATGGAAATGGAAGGAATCCTGAATGCAGAGTCAGCCTCCCCTCCCGCCATTTACGGAACAACAGCACAACTGATGGAAACATTTTATCATTTTTAGAATTTGTAAATATGGTTGTACTGTTTTTAGCACTTACGGGAACCATTTTATTGGTTTTAAAACTTGTGCTTTATTTTGCTTTTACCTTCTCCACCGCTTCAATGGCTTTATGCTACTTAAAGATCCCTTTAAATCTGTTAAATAATCTGTTCACCGAAATGCATTACCACCATTCTATTGATTATCCCCTTTTAACCAACTCGGTAGCGGAAGCTACTGGAGGGAGGGATGTGCTTGGTGTCTTGGTGGTGTCAGGAGGGCTGGCCTCTTCTCAGAGCTGCATCTGGAACTGGGATGCTACCCCGTCCCCCGCAAAGCTCACCCCAGAGGGTGGGGCATGGGATGTGCTCCCCCCTTGCAGGAAATTGGGTGCAGGCTGCTGGATCACTGCACTCCTTTCCGCTGGAGTGGAAGGGAAACAAAACGCATCTATTTTTGTTTCCCTGCTTCAGTAGTTCCAGGCGTGCGTCTCTACACACAGCAAGAGCACAGCTAAGAGAAAGAAAACGTGGAGTGTTGGGAAAGGGGAAAAGGGCCAGACAGGAAGGAGACATTCTCAACCAGCACAGAGTTCAAAAAATAAAATAAAAAATGCAATCACAGAATATTTCTATAGGGGATTTTTGTCCAGTGCAGCAACATCACCAAAAGATGGGAGGGAGGAGGGAGAGACTGGCTAATTATTTCAGGGTGGAGAAAATTTTTTTTGGCATTTTAAAAAGAGTTACTGGGAGCTGGTTTCTCCATTTGCAATGCATTCCCCCCCATTTTTGAAGAAATATTAATAAAAGGGCTTCCTTTTTCATGCATGTGCAGGCACAGCCGTTCCCAATAAGCTCTGAAATGATTTCATGAGGCAGACACTTCCAGGAGGGGGAAGGGAGGGAGAAGAGCTCCTTTCAAATCATTCCCAGCTTAGTCAGGGAGCGCTTGAGTAGCAAGAGGCAAGGCAGGAGGAGGGAGAGAGTACAGGGCTGGAATGGAGTCAGCAAGCAGGGCGGGTGGGAAGGGGGAAGAAGCCCCCCGCAGAAGGGAGAGCTCCTACACGGAGGCACAGGCAGCTTGCTCATGGCTGAGAACTAGCAGGGAGATGGACTGCAACCTATGGAAGGCAAGGCAAGCCTCTTTGGGGAAGGAGCTGGCTTAAGTGGCGTGTGGAAACGCATTCGTACGTGGCTCTGTGGACTCTTGTGCAGGGCAGCGGAAGCCTTCTTGCTGTGCCTTGGACATTGTGCCACAGTGAGAGAAACAAGGAATAAGGAAGGTGCTTGTGGAAGAGAGGTCCAGAGGGTGGCAACACGAGAACGGGGCCTTCTCTGCAGTGGCTCCCCGTCTGTGGAATGCTCTCCCTAGGGAAGTTTGCCTGGCGCCTTCATTACACACCTTTAGGCGCCAGGCAAAAACGTTCCTTTTTAACCAGGCCTCTGGTTGATCCAATTTACATCCTATGCCCTATGTGGCTCTTTTTGTGGGGGGCACTATTGGATTATTGTTTTTATTTTTATTTTATATATTATTATCTTTTTTGTGAACCGCCCTGAGACCTCCAGGTATAGGGCGGTATATAAATTCAATATGAAATGAAATAAAATGAAATGATGGTGTTGAATGGCCAGAGGGAGCAGACTGGGAGAAGGAGGTGTCGGAAGCTGAAGAGGCAGCAGGGCTTAGTGAGCTGGGAGAGGCTGGGGCAGAGAGAAGTCCAGAATCAAAGACCGAAGCAGAGGGGCTGAGGCAGAGATGAGGCAGGCTGCTGAAGAAGCCAGGGAGATCTCCCTACTGCTACTACCTGCTCCCTCCCTCCCCCAGTCTCCCAGAACCAGAAGAGGTATGAAAAGGGAGAAGCAATGAGAGACAAGACGACAGAGCCTTAGGCTGCTGGTGGAGGAGTCTTAGGGAGCAGTGGGAAGGGGGGGGGTCTTCAGTATAGGGCGGTATATAAATTCAACAAATGGATGAATAAAGCACAGAAACTCTAGTGGGTCGCAAAAAGGTGTCAAGAGCTTGCACAGAGCAGACCTCTCCCAGATGTGAGGAGGACCCTCGTAGTGCTGCCCCCAGGCTCTGCGGGGGCTTGTGGGTAGGACTCTGGCTGCAGCAGGTCCAGAGGGGGGGAGGATAGGGACAGGGGTGCTTCCAGTGAGCCCCTGCTGGGAGGTGGGTCCTTGGCAGGTGCCTGGCCATGCTGGCCCTGGCCATTGGTCTTTGGCCATGTCCAAAACAGCCCTTCTGTGAGCAAGCAGGTGGACGGATAACTCTGGATTCAGGACTGGGAGTTCCAGCAGGCGTGGGAGAGCACTCTCTGCAAACAGAGTGTGGCCTAGATAACTCTCTCCAAAATCCTTCATCGTCCATTGGGGTTGTATGGCAGAAAAACTAAAGAGCTCTATGAAGAGTTAGAAAACTCGCCACCTTAGTCAATGAATGGGCGATATGCTGGGATGCTGAGCCAGAAGGTGGACTCTGCTTGTTCTCAGAGGCTACTTTGGTTCCAACACATCACTGCAGCAGGAAAAGGAAGGTGTTAAAATGGCCTCTCCTTCCAACAACGATCCTGTGATACGTTTCCTAAATTGTAAGTTCTCTCACACTTGCAACGCAATCTCAAAGAGGGCGCCAGTACTGAGAGCTGACAGCATGCAGGTGCATTTAAATGTCCACTGGTTATTAAGCTATAAGCTGGATAATAAAATCAAGCCGCCACTCTGACTTTTTGCATATATTGCCACAGGAAGCTCCGCCTTGGAGGCGAAGGCACGGCACATCCAAAGGACAGGGCCAGAGGTCACTTGTGATTTTACCAACCGCTGCTCCCAGAATGCTCCGCTCCCAGATCTGCGCAGGAGAGCAGTCGGGGGAAGCGAAGCCGCTTGTGTCTATTGGAGTCACTTACCGTGGGGTCTGTCCAGAGGGAACACTTGGCACAGTCTTGACAAGGGGCCCCTGGGGATCGGGGGTGTTGGCAGAAGTGGTCGTACCCATTAATGGCGGCTCGGCAGAGGTAGCACATCTGGGCGCCACAGCGGCACGACATGCGGTTGCAGCCTTCGGATTTGATCAGGCCGGTGGCACACTTGTGGCACTTTCTGATGCGGGCCGCCGTCATCTTCTCTTCTCTGCAATGAGGCAATTGGGAAAGGGTTAAACAAAAAACAGGTGAAAACAATGTGGCAGCCCGCTAGATATTTGAAGATGGCTAGCGTATCCCCTTTCAGCCTCCTCTTTCCCAGGCTCCTTCAACTGTTCCTCATAAGGCTCGCTTTCCAGACCCTGGGTCACCTTGGACACCCTCCTCTGCACACCGTCCAGCCTGCCAATATCCTTAATGAATTATGGCATCAGCTTTTGTGTTTGGTGGGCTGGAGAACACTTCATCCACTGCACACTATTTTTAAATAAGGATTTTCTTACAGAAGGTGGCAGGTGTCATTTCAGATGAGGTGTTTCCCATCACCGTCATGCAGGTGGCTGCTGAGATAGACATATAGACACACACACACACACACACACCTCTAAGAAGAAAACGTCCATCCCTTCAAAGCTATGATGTTTGGTCATATTCAAACTAAATCCCAATGAATTCTGAGCAGGCATGTAGAGAATTGCATCGTTCATTGATCCAGACTTCATCAGCTAACATTTCTTCAAATGGTGACAGCCCAAAGTATTATCAAATCACAATAATATAATTACCGGTATTCATGTATTTGTTTAGATGTGTGTTAGTGTGTGCTCTTGTTCTTTGGCTGATGAGAGATCTATGGGCCTGGGTGTCACACTCTTGCCTTCAGAGTCTCCACATAGATGAACACCCCCCCCCCAATTCTTTAGCAACCATTTCAATAGCACCCTGCCATCTCGAACAGGCTCTTTCCCAGGAAGGGGGGGTATGAAGCCCACCCCTCCCATGCTGTTTCCAAGGAGGTCTTTGTGGCTGTCTATTTAGAATTACCTTATGATGAGTTGGAGACAAATTAAGTGAAAGGAGGTTCATTGCAGGCTGGCATTCTGCAGGCTTAAATCTGGTTTCCCAGAGCGTCAAAGAGGTGGGGGAGCTAAACGTTAATGCAGAAATAATTTAACCTAGGAGTCAAAGCACACACAGACCCTCACCTCTGACAAGCAGAAAATATATGGCTGAGGCAATGAAAGAAGCAGGAAATGCAAACTCTGCACTGTTGCTTGAGGCCTTTTATAAATCAGAGCCTGTTGCTTTGGTTACAGAGATGCTGCAAAAGGATTGCTAACTATTCTGTTCTGCAAACAGGAGATGTTTAGGGCCTGACAATAGTTTTAAGCTTTCCCGACGCAAGTTAAAGCATTGCACCAACATTTTAATCACTCTGTGCTTCTGCTGATGTTTACAAGTTATATAACAGAGCACCTACATTTTGTTTTCCTTCCCACAACACAGCCCAGTATCCAAGGATGCTTTCTGAAGATCCTTAGTTTACATTGCACAGTTTCAAATGCAGACTTTCCCCTCCCACCAGACAAATATTACATTTTATACCTCGGCGCCTCTCTCAATATGGTGCTCAAGACAGCAACTGCTCTATTCTGAACTTAAAAAATGGAAAGCGTAGTGCTGGTGGTCAACAAAAGAGGTTTAAAGACTCCCTCAAGGCAAATCTAAAAAAATGTAGTATAAACACCAACAACTGGGAAACACTGGCCTCCAATTGGAGAACAGCCTTTCCCAAAGGTGTCCTGGGCCTTGAAAACACTCGAACTCAGAACGCAAGGGAGAAACGTGCTAAGAGAAAGGCACGCCTGGCAAATCCACACCGTGATCAATCCCCGCCCAGAAACCAATGTCCCCACTGTGAAAGGACGTGTGGATCCAGAATTGGCCTCCACAGTCACTTTCGGACTCATTGTTAAAACCAGTCTGGCACTGACCAGACTGACCTTCACTTCAGGAAGATGATTCTATGTCTGCATCGTGTGCCTTTGGACCTTGGCTCTGTGACTGAAAGAGGTGAAACCCATCCTGCTATTCCTAGATCTCTGCCAAGAGCCTCTCACACCCGTGTCTTAGTTTGGTGGCTCCAAACTCTTGAAAATCACTGAGGGTCTTGGCAGCTCTCTTAATGATTTCCCTGCCTGTTGTTGCAACCGTAATGCGCTGTGCTAGATGCTGCAGGGTGTAACACTGTATTTTTATTGCCTCTTTTATTTCCCAGTTTCCCCATTTCAAATTCCTCTTTGGGAACTGTGCTTGCCCTAAGGGCAGACAGTAAACCAGCCAGAGGCAGAGCCTGCTCCCCGTTTTCTGGGCTGCTCCCTCTCATCTTCCCAGCAGGAAGCACCAAGCAGAGCAGGAAGCTGGGCCTGAACTCCAGCTGCGCTTCCCCTTCCCAAGACTCAAACGGGACGTTTTATTGTCTGAAACAAGAGTAGAATCTCAGCTGCTCTAGGATAAGAAACTATATTAAAACTATATATGCAAAGCAGCTCTCCCCTGGCTGTCCTGCACCCAGAGGCTTGCTCCTTCAGAGCTCATAAAAGCAGATACCTCGAGGGAGTTGGGCAGGTTTAGCCTGGAAAAGAGGAGAAGTCAGAGCCATCTTCAAATATCTCAAGGGCTGTCACATGGAAGATGGAACAAGCTTGTTTTCTCCTGCTCTGGAGTGCATGGCTTCAAGTTACAAGAGAGGAGATTTCAGCTCAATATCACAAAGAACATTTTGACAGTAAGAGCTGCTCCACAATGGAACGGTCTCCCCCAGGAAGTTGTGGACTCTCCTTCCTTGGAGGTTTTTAAGCAGAGGTGGGATGCCCATCTGTCCTGGATGCTTTAGTTGAGATTCCTGCATTGCAGGGGGCTGGACTAGATGACCCTTGGGGGTCCCTTCCAACTCCACCATTCTATGATTCTAGGATATATCCTGAAGCACAAAAGCCCTCTTGCTGAGGAGGCTCAGTAGCAGGTACTTTCTGGACTGGCTTAAATAAGAAACCAGAAAAAAAGGCTTCCTGGTTCTCCCTGACCTTCACCAAGTTACTTACATAGATGTTCGGTATTTTATGTCATCCTTCTCAGCCAGCTGCTCACAGGTGAGGTTCATATGCTCCTTCCAGAGGCCCTGGCATTTCCTGCAGGTTTCCTGGAGAGGGAGATCACCACATTAAGCAGCAGGAAGACACCAGGGATAATGACAATTTTTTTAAAAAAAGGCAACCGGACAAATAAGCAGCACTGAAGGCATTTTGCAGGCAGCACAGATATACAAAACACAAAAGGAACACTTGGGGAGGGGGAATGGCACTGGATACAGAGGCCGGCAGCATGAAATGGATTGAAAACGCTGATAAACACGCCTGTCTTCCCCCGGGTACTAGGGTGACACTAGACTCAATGCCATAGGAGCCTCTCTAAGGAGACAATTGCACAAGAGGGTGTCACCACTGAGAAGGCTCAATCCTTGGTCAAGACCCACTTTCCCTCCAAAGGCAGGGGCATCAGCAAGGACATCTGAAGACAGAATCGGTTCACAGGGCAGCCCTTTAGATGCTGGGCATCAGCCGCAATTGGAGAAAGCATGAAGTCACTCAATCTTCATTTCAGCTCCACCTGCGTATTTCTCCACCACCGCACCCTGTGCCTTGGAAAGGTTTTGCCTGTACGGCAGGGATGGAGAACCTCCAGCCCAGAAGGTGAATTTGGCTGTCCAGGCCTCCCCATTTGGCCCACCAGGCAGTTTCCCCAAATCTACAGCCAGGACCACCTTTCTCATGCACCCGATCCCTGCAGAAAGCATGGCTGAGCAGCTGGTGGTGCTTAGTCCCTGTCTGCCTTGCCCCCACGGCAGGTCAGTGGGGGAAGAGAAAGATCTGGCCTGCTGGGCCAAAAAGGCTCCCCCCATCCCTGGTGTGTGTCTGTGGACTGGGGTGGGGGATCCTGCCACACACAGCCAGCCCAGTGGGCCCCTCCTTTGCCACCTGTGGGCTCCTCGTGCAGAATCAAGCCCGCCCACCCAGAGGTTTGCATCGGTTTGGTGGGCGATGGGAAAGGGCTGCTTGCTGTTCCAGAGCAGGGGGGGGAGGGGGGAGGCAGCCTTAATGAGCAAACCCACATGGAAACGAGAGGCTGGTTTCCCAGCCAACGCGCTAACTTGAACCACCAGGCCTCCCCAGGCGGCTGCGGGACAGAGACAATGGCCGGACTCAGCACCGCAAGACGGTTTCGGGATTTGTGACGGAGGGAGAGCCATGCTGTGGGGTTTCGGGGGCTGCCGGCACTCGCTGCTCTAGGACTGAACGCCCCAGAGCCTGGGTGGCTGAGCTCAGCGTGGTGCTGAAGAACTCGCCTGCAAAACCTTGTGGAAACGGACAGAAGCAGTGCAAGGGGCAGCGTGGTGCAGCGGATAGAGGGCTGGGCCAGGAGCTGAGCAGCCAGGGCTCAACTCTCCACTCAAGCCATGAAGCCAGGCTAGTCGCTCACTCCCTCAAAGGGTTATTGTGAGGATGGGGAGGGGAGAACCCTGAGCTCTTTGCAGGAAAGGGAAGGATAGCAATGAAACATTTGCTGTGCTGGGTCAGGTGGGGGACTCTATCAGTCAGCTCCACTCAGCTGTGAGGGGCTTCAAAGCATAGGAACAGCTGTACAGCGTCAAGCACAGCATGCCCTGATCTTTTGCAACTTCTGAAAACATTATGCTTTCCCTCATGAGGGAAGCCAACCTCAATTTTTGGAGGAGGAGGAGAAAGAAGAACTCCACACAGATAAGGACTTGGTAGGGTTGCAGGGCAGATGAAATTGCTTTGGGAACCCCATGTTTGACCTGTGTCTGGAAGGGGATAACTTGGATTTTTCCACCGCAAGCACCTCAAAACACATTGGATCAGCCTCATGGACTGTGTGTGTGTGTGCAGTTTTATGAAACTCAACATGATTCTGTTCTGAGATTTTTACAGGAAGCACAAGACGTCGTCTTCTTCTCATTCCCCCGTTCTGCTTCCAGCCCATCCCCCTAAACGTACTTCTTCCTTCCATGCTGGATATCTAATATGGCTTCCACAGCTATGGTGCAGAAGCAGAATGCCAGCTAAGCGTTCCTTTAAAAATGCATTTTGATCCCCTCACTGTCGGAGGAAGGGAGAGGGAGCCCTCTCACATCATTCTCCCTAATTTTCCAATTTTCTCTAAAGGCAGAGGGGAGCTATTTGCATTCAAAGTTCCTTGCAAAAATGCAAAGCTGCCTCCTCCTTTTTAATAAAGTGCAGCTGTTCCAAGCAGGAGCTCATCCATCAGCAGACAGTGCCGCCTAGTGGTTGGAAGCAGCGCCCGCCAGAGCACAGGAGCAGCAGCAAGTCTGCCACAGCCATCAAGGTGCTCAGACTCTAAAGAGGAGGAGACCTGCTGTCAACAGCTGCTGAGCCAAGGAACATGGCAGGCAGGCCTCCTTAGCACTGCTAAGTGCTTTGGGAAACTATAGCTGGTTGATAGGAATCAGGAAGCGGCCTGGCTTCCACCTCCTGGTAATCCATGGGGATTATGCAAAACGCAGCTCAGAGCAAGCCAAGGATACTGGGAGATTATTGCAAATCTCACAGCATTTGGAAGAGAGACAAGAGCTTTTATTGGGCCAGCTAGTCACTTAAAACACAGTGAGATCTCAAGGTATGTATGTATTTGCCTGCAAAGGAAAATGTCACCTGGGCCAAGAACAAAGGAGGCTGGAACAGCAATGCTAGAGTGACGGAATCACGCATGCCGCCGTCAGCCTGCTCTGTGAAAAGTGAAGCTGCTGGCAAGATTTGCGTTGCTTCAAGTCCTGTATCTCTGCTCTCCTTGCACAAGAATAAGCTTTCTGGAACTGTCACAAACCCTGAAAAGGGAAGGCAGTCGAAACACATGGAAAGAAATCTCTATGGAACCTACTCATTTCAGTATGGGGGTGGGACTGTGCTGCTGCTTATGCAAATCTGCCTTTGAAAGGCAAGCTGCTGAACAGATAAGGGAGTACTAGAAATACCAGGGAAAGAAAACCAGGTATAATCCAGTCCCAGAACTCAGGGCCCCCACGGGCACTGCAACCCTAATCCCACTCACCTGGCAGGAAACCCCACTGAACTCAACTTCTGAGCAGACACGGTCAGGATTAGGCTGAAGTAAGTTAACACAAAAGGAATACCTCACCAAGCTAGTAAGCGTTCCTAGGGCTGATCTCGTTGGGGGCCTTGCAAGCAGTGACTGCAGCGACTGCCATCCCATAACGGTTGGCTTTTGCTTAGCCACTGGCAATCCCCACCCCAAACACACCTTGTTGTTGCCGCCACCTTTCTACCCAAACTGGCTCCTGAAGGGCAAAGCAGGCAGCCCTCCTGGGAGGCTTTCCCCACCTGGCAGTCTGCTCTGGAGGTCGGCTTTGATAATATTTCAGTAATTTTGGGTGAGCTGCTCGCTTTATTAGTAGCTGGTCTCCTCCTTCTTGTTTTAAATGTACAGGTATTTTTCACTGCATTCTGTGTTTTATAGTAAGCTGCCTTTAAAAGGTTTACTGCCAAAGGCAGCAGATAAATATTTGAAAAACTGCATTTGAGTTTCGCTCCTGGGGCACCCAGGAGATCTCTTTGGCATCTCCCTAGGTTGGCAATTCTTAGAATTATAGAATTGAAGTTGGGAGGGACCCTGAGGATCCTCTAATCCAGCCTTTCTCAACCTTGGGTCCCCAGTTGTTGTTGAACTACAACTCCCATCACCCCTAGCTAGCAAGGCCAGAGCTGGAGATGATGGGAGTTGTAGTCCAACAACATCTGGGGACCCACAGGTGGAGAACCGCTGTGCCTAGTCCAACCCCCCCCTGTAAGGCAGGAATATGCAGCTGTCCCATACGGAGATCGAACCTGCAACCTTGGAGTCATCAGCACCAGGCTCTCACCAGGTGAGCTATCCAGGCTGACCATTGTTCCTGCCACCAGCCCTACGCTGGCACAAGCCCTTGTGAGAATAGTGCCCTCCCTAGCACTGGTGAGCACACCAAACACCTGTGATCTTCAAGCAGTTTATGCCAGTAACATGCAACACAACAGACGAGTTTCAATTATCATCTCTTGGCTCAGTGGAGATGCAGACGAGCCTTTTGGCTGCACAAACAAAGGCACATTTTGCAAGGTTTTTGCATAAACTACGGTTCCCTGCTTTATCCAAACCAGGAAACCATGGTTAACAGCTTTGGAATAAAGCCAGGGTGCCAATTCAACCGGTGAGATAGGATCACAAGTGCTGGGCCATATTCTGGACAAGCTACAAGTTTCCAAGCAGGCTCAGAGAGCAGCATATAATGCAGTAACCTAAGCTGGATGTCACCCAGACACAGAGAACTACGACAATATTATTTTAGTCAAGAAGCCACAAAAGGTCGCAGCTTGCTTGGTTTTGCTCGGTATATACCCGGGGCTCGGTTTGTGACTCTTCAGGCACTTCAGGTTATTTGGTTAGACTTATATAGCCGAGATAAATATAGCTGTGACCTCACACTGCTATATTAGCATACACAGGGCAGGAAGCCCGAGTTGCGATTCCAGTCACTTGATACTGGGAGCACACGGATGCTGCGACTATCGCCAGAGGACATCTCAAGCTTGCAGCAGCTCAGAGCCTCCCTCAGCCAAAGCAAATAACGTTAATCCGACACAAATGTTGGCTCATGCAAAGTCTCCGAAGTCTAGACCTCCTGCAGCTATGCCAACTGCGCAAGGCTAAGAGCCACAGCAGAGAGTTCTGGGAAACTGGCACCCAGCAGATGCTGGAGACTTGCAGGGAAGGAAGCAATGTCCCTCTTGCATAAGCTCCCAAATAGATTTCAGGAAACCCAACAGGGTCTGATGGGAAGTGTGGTCCAAAACATGCAGAGAAAACCAAGTTGGGGAAGGCTGGTCTACTCCATGTGGATGGTCTCCTCTCTATCTGCCCCTACTGTGTTTCATACTGCAGCACACATGACTAGGTGAATCTCCTCAGAACTGAACCAGCAGAGATAAAGTGGTCTCTTCCACTGACCAGAAGGCCAAGGGGCCACGGCACACACACACACAACCATCACAGCACTGGAGTCCACATCCTGGCTCCATCCATCAGCCAGTGCAAGAAAAAGCTGCTCCAATGCTTGCCTTCCTCTTCCCTCCCCATTCCTTTTTCCTTCTCCGCTGTGCCTATTTGACTGTGAGCCGGCAGCCAACAGCTGGCTTGTCTTTTAATACAGTTGTACCTTGGAAGTCAAACAGAATCCGATCCAGAAGTCTGTTCAACTTCCAAAATGTTCAGAAACAAAAGTGCAGCTTCTGGTGGGCTGCATGAAGCCCCGTCGGACATTCGGGTTCCAAAGAATGTTTGCAAATCGGAACACTCACTTCCGGGTTTGCGGCGTTCGGGAGCCAAAACATCCAAGTACCAAGGCGTTCGGGATCCAAGGTACGACTGTATATGTAAAGTGCTTGGGAAATGTTGTGTGCATTTTAAGTGTTTAAGCCTCAGGAGAGGCTGGCAAGGATACAGTGGTTCACGAACCATTTTTAATTTTGAGATGGGCAGGAGGATCCACAAAGTCACAAGCTCATGCAGGGCTTGACACTCCCATTGTTCTGGGCGCATTTTGCGACAGGGAATTTCATCAGCACAAGCAGTTTCTGAGCTCTGGGCGCAGTACTGCACCTAAGATTTCATATCAAAACTTCAGAGTGGAAGGAAAGGAGGATCTTTTTCTGCCTCCCCACTCTCTGAAAACTGGAGAAGAGACCCTCTTCAGCATATTAGGGGGGCAGGCAGGGGAGGACTAGACCATGTGAAAAATGAACACAATATTTTAGCTGCAGTTCATTCATTTTCAGCTTTCTATTCTTGTGATAAAAAAGTGCACAGAGACATTCCAATGTTGCTCCCATAACCCACGATTAAGGTGCCATTTAGCTCCTAGCTTTCATATCTCAGTTTCTAACATTGAGCTCATGGCGGGGACCCGAGACAACAGTGGGCATCTCATCCAGCATTCAAGGGCCTTCTGTGGGGAGAGAGAGAGGGCACAGCAAGGCTCAAGGCTGGGTTGCAAAACAAGAAGCTTCCCGCTGCAAATGTCACTCTCGCCACCAACTCACCAGATGACCAGCTATGAACTCTTCAGCCCCCTCCACCTCCGACAGGAAACATGTGGGTGGAGGAAGCAAGACAGCCTTAACCTTTCCAGCATGCTCTGCGAAAACTACCACCTAGAACCGCAGAGTTGAAACTTACCCCCTGGGGTCATCTAGTGTGTACCCCCCCCCACCGCAATGAAGGAATCTCAACTGAGACATCCATGACAGGTGGCCATCCAACATCTGCTTCAAAACCTCCAAGGAAGGAGGTTTTTGTTTTTCTAGGGTGCCTGCCCTGCTACCCTTCACTTCCCCAACTTTGTTGCCACCCCAGAAGCCCACTTCTACACTTCACCATATAAGGGGATCTTTCCAGGGACCAGAAAGCTGGTATGACTGGCAGACAAAGACCTATGAACCCGTATTTGCTTTTGCTCCCCACCCCCCTTTCATGGGGCGGAGGGAAAGATCGCACATACACACCATTGTTCAAACGCTGCAATAAAAGTTCCATGTTTATCCGCAACTCACTTTTATGGCCCTGTTGCGGGAAAGCAGGTTGTGCAAGGAGGCCTCTGCCTCCTGCCCCACACGTGGCTTGAACTTTCGGTTTCCACAGCTGACTGGTGCAGCAGAAGAAGTTACCTCCTGACCATCAACCCCTCTGCGGATGTTGCTCACAAGTGACCTGGGCTGAAGGCAGCAGACTCTGCCCTGAGAGTCAGATTTAAAGGCAGGGGGCTCGGTGGGTCCCCTTAACCATCCACTCAACCACCAAGAGAACAGAAGAGTTGGTCTTGATTTGTACACCTGGCAAATCAACCTGGCAGTGCTGCAGTAAACTGCTATCACCCACAAAAGAAATGGCAACACCAGAGCTTAGTCAGCAAACTGTGGGTGCAGCAAGATTGAATCCGTGCCTACAAACTTGCTGTCCGATATGAGAGAGGGAAGTCGTGCATGGAAATCATATATCAGCATTGTGAAATGGGCTACAGAGGCAATGAAATATGAAGCACTCAAAAGATGAACCATCAGAACATGGCTGGTCCCAAGACGCCACCTAGTCAGATGGGTGGGGTGCAAACAATAAAATGATTATTATTATTATGCCTCTCACTTAGGATCCCATTTGGTTTATGTCCAACCCTGCTCTGAGTCTCGCAGCCCCTGGCCTCCCGTCTTTGCTACGGGAAGCCTTCCTGTGTGGACTGAAAGGGGAAAGGTCGGTTCAGATTCCCCAGCACAAAGCCAGGCTTGCTTCACTACAGTGGGGGGTTTTCAGGGAAATCAAGACCAGCATTGCTACCACTGCTGTGCCCCCAAAGGGCAGTCGCTAGTCTGCCAAAGACTTGCTGAAGTCTAAGCTGAAGGAACTTTTCAGCTGAGCTGCCAAATCTTATCTTTCCACGCTTGTCCTGGGTTTGGCTCAAGGCTAAGACAGGAAAAGTGGGGAAATTTCACGGAACTAGATGAAATCTTATTCTCTTGTTTGCTTCCACAATTGACCCTGAGCCTTGGAGATGGTGTAGATGAAGTCTAAATAAATCTACTATCTGCTATACTGTTTCGTGAAGCATGCCACGGTGGTGGGGACTGAGTACCTTGTTTACGTGCTTAGATTTATAATCGCCTCTGTCCCATTGCAAGGGGTTGCGTAAGTTGACCCTCAAGGTCCCTTCCAACAGTTCTGTGAATCCTGAGCGATGTTTGAAATGCAAAATCCTGCATCTTGTTTCCATTCTTTCAGCCATGCTGAAGAGATCAGGAGGCAACAGAATGTGAGAAACAAGTCTCAGCTTTGGAGCCAGAGAGTGCTTGATCCTGGCCCTCTCCATTGACCCTCAACCCTTTGCCCAGAGGATGTGGGTCTGGTTGCTGTGCTGTGCTGGGGCAGAGGGGAAGCAGAAGACAGAGGAGGTGGCCAGAAAGCACCAAATCAGGCTATACTTCAAGCCCCATGAATCTGCTGACAGAGAACAGAAGATGCGAATCGAATCATTTATGGATGGCTCTGAAGCTGCCTCCACAGGCCGTTCTGGCAGAATCATGAGCTGGGTGCAGCCTGTTGGATCCCAGGCGTCAGGCTGGTCAGGGCACCACAGCATGAAGGTGAACCATGGGCGGTTCAGTTGCCCACGGAGCCGATTAATAAAGAGGAGGGCAGTGAAAGCGAAATCCTGAAGTGCCCCAGGGCTAAAAATCGACGTTCACTTTCTGAGAATGAGAACAATAAGCAGCCTCCGGTATAAAATGAGTTTGTCTTCAAAGTGCCACAAGACTACTTTTTACCTAGCACACGGCCGGAAACTATACCTTTCGTAATATAAAAATTTCCTCGTTTTCTCTGTGCTCCTGATTCTACCTACCAAGAAACCTGTGTGTTTCACCTAAGAAAGGAGACATATCTAGATAACAGCTGGATTTTACATTTTAAAACTGGGAGATCAGCCGTGGTGAGTTCTTCATCCCAGCAGTCCTGGTGCAACCTGAAACCCACCCAGCACCCAGAAGAGCCTCCTCTGCTCCCACCCACTGCTTCCTGAGACTCAGACCAGATTCAGACCCCAAGGCTTCACCTGACCAACTCCCCTTGAACACAGTTTTATTTGCAAGATCAATCAATATGAAGTGACAGATTGAGAACGGTATGCAGTTAACATTTGTAAATATATAACCAGTATCTATAACCGGTACACACACACCCATCTAAAATCCATCCTTCAGTTTTCAATCTGTATATGGAGCTTTTTCCAAGCTTGGTAAAGGTAAAGGACCCCTGGATGGTTATGTCCACTCAAAGGAAACTATGGGGTGTGGCGCTCATCTCGCTTTCCAGAAAGTCCACAGAAAGTTTTCCGGGTCAAGTCTGATATACAAGCCCACTGTAGTAAAATAAAACAATCATGTCAAAGGTGCTCTAGGGGCGACACCTCTTTGACATAACCAAACAATATTATAAATTCATAACCAACAATTTCTGCTATTTCTGACAATACTCGTTCTCTGTATATTCTGATTTTGAGGGCACCACCACAATATGTGAAAAGTGTACAGTGGTACCTCGGGTTAAGTACTTAATTCGTTCTGGAGGTCCATTCTTAATCTGAAACTGTTCTTAACCTGAAGCACCACTTTAGCTAATGGGGGCATGATTTCTGTTCTCATCCTGAAGCAAAGTTCTTAACCCGAGGTACTATTTCTGGGTTAGTGAAGTCTGTAACCTGAAGCGTCTGTAACCTGAAGCGTATGTAACCCGAGGTACCACTGTATTTGAAACTTGCCCCCCACCCCAAGCTTACAATCTTATTCCAGGCTCCTGGTGGTCAGGGATTCTTGGTGAGAGAACAGGCCCTGGGGGATTTTAGCAGGCAGCCAGAACCAACAGCCAGAGACCTGGTCTCACTTTAACACCACTGCTTCCCCCCCCCCCGTATTGATTTTGTGGTTTTCCTGTTGTTTCAAGCCAGCTGATTTTAATGATTTCATCTACATTTCCAATGCTTTCTTATATCCTTGCTCCAAATTGGACCGTGACCTGCTTTGGCAGCTTGTCTCATTGCTGAAAAGCAGGCAGTGCATTTGCTAAATAAGTAGACAGCAGCTGGTCACATCCAAGCAGATGGAGAGGCCTTGCTGCCTTGCCTCTGCTTCCAGCACAACCACACTGGCTGCCCATGGACGAGGAAGCAAGGTTCTTTGCATTCGTCTACAAGGCCCTGAAAAACTTGGGTCTAGGGTACCTTAGGAACCAACTAGACCCTTACAATCCCCAGTTTAGTCACTGAGACAGTCTGTTGGAGCATCCCTGCTTTTGACTCCTGAACTGGTGAGGTTCATTCGAGACAGCTGAGTGTCTATGGCCCACTCCTGGTGCAATGCTCTTCCAGCAGAGATCCAGCAGGAGTCTTCTATAGGAACTTTTAAACGTTTGCTGAAAACTCTTCTGTGCTGCCAGGCTTATGCAGACAATTAAGGAATGTAATAGTTAAAACTGCATTGATTTTTTTTAAAAAATGAAACTGCGGTATGCAAGTATTTTATAGCTAAAAACGTCCGCCCTCCTTGATGCCTTCTCAGTGGTGGCCCCTGGTTTGTGGAATGCGCCTTCCTCTGCAGGGTGGGTTGCAAAACTCTGCTTGCCTTTTGGCACCAACTGAAAACACATCTCTGCACCCGGGCTTTTGTGGGAGTTAAATAGGATAAGCGTATTAACACAGCTTTTAATTTTTGAATGGTATGGTTGCCTTAATTACGTTACTGTCTGTTCCCATTCCTTTCATGAATATGCTTTAAGTGTTTTCTGTTTTTAGGATTTCATATCTAACTTGCTGTGTGATTGTGGTGAATCAATGAAGTGTGGACAGGAAATGTAATAATAATTATTATTCACAATAACGACCTATGCAGTGTTTTTCAAGAGCCCAAAGTGCTTTACAGCAAGTTGACGCTCAGTTGAAACCGAACAGCTGACACTTCTTCAGGTTTCAGGGTCAGAAAAGTCAAGATTAAAGACCGAACAAAACAGGAGATGGGCTGAGTAAGCAACGCAGCAATTTGCCCAATTTACAAGCCAACAGCACTAGATAAGTTGAATTCCAACAATTCCAATCAAGTTTCAGCCAAAGCTTCCATGGAGAGAGAAAATTAACGGCTTGTTTATTTAACCCAGCCCCAAAGCAACTCCCCCCAACATGCAATTTGCTATGAATCCACAAGACACAACCTGAATTGGGGGGGGGGCGTCATCCCCTGCAGTCAAAGACATTTTTCCACTTCTTTACACAGAACAGCAGCATTCCACTTCGAACAATCCCACCCTCCTGTAGCAGAAGCACTGAACGCCAACCTAGTTACGTTACACATTTAAGTCATTTCGATTTTTAACCAAAGCTATTGTCCCACAAGCTGCCATGTGTTGTTGTGGTCAAAGGCATTTTGAAGACTCGCAGGGCCACGGGTTCCCGTAAGAGCTATTTAGAGAGATGGGGGTCACTGGCGTAAGCCTGGCCCATCACCCAAAACCAGCAGCTCTGCCCCACCAGAAATGGGCAGGAAACCACCAAGATCATTCCCATCGCGTGACGCGTGGACGTATGGCGAAGGCTTCATGGGCTCTTCGTGCTTCCGTCCAGCCCTCTGCCGCTTGGTTGGCAGCCAGCCAACGGGGCGCCAGCACCACCAGGATTTCTGGTACACCTGAAAGTGATCAGGGAGGCCCAGGGCTGCCCAAGCAAAGCAAAGGCGGAAGCCTGGTTCTCCAGGGCCATGCTGACCCCTGCCCTAAGAGGCAAAGCGCCTTGCAGGCGGTTCTGCTGCACTTCCTGCTGGAGGCAAATGGTTCAGTGAGCCATTGCAGGCATGCAGGAGAGGCAATTGCGCTGATGAGTGCTCCCCAGTGTGTGTGGCGGGGAGGGAACACTAAGCCACAGTCCCTGCAAGCAGAAAGCTAGTTACACAGGACGCAGACTGGGCCACACCACCGACAGCCTGAAGCTCTCTCCCACCTCTTTCTGCTGCATGGCCTCAAGTCAGATTTGCCCAAAGATTTCATAGAAGTAGGAGGGGAACCCAAGGGTCATCCAGTCCAACCCCCTGCAATGCTTGGAGCCAAGGCCACCCTCTATGTTACATCCAATTCCTGGGATCTGGGGAAGCTTGGACCGAAAAGACCATCCCAAGGCCTAATCCCTGCTTAGGGGGAGGCAATTTCCAAACTCTGCCAAGCAGTGGGCAGCTGATGCTCGGTGCCTGGCAGGGTTTTTAAATTATTATTCCACAGGAGGAGACACACAAGGAGTGTGCGCATCAGCAGCGTGCATTGTGGGGCGGGGAGCAAATGCTGCATCTTCCATCGGATCCTGCCCACCCCAAAGTGTCTCAAGTGCCCAGCTGGCTTCTGCAAAGGCATTATTGACTCCACAAGCTTAGATTAAATGCATCGCTGATCAACTTTCATCTGGCTCCTTCTCAAGAAATCCATTAAGACAGAATGCTTTGGGCATTCCAAGCAACAGGAGTGACAGGCGGAGAATTATCAAAAAGCAAGCAACGGTTTCTCAGAAAAATATTATTTGTAGGGTTTCTCAGGCCCTCTTCACCCTACGGTCCCAGGGCAGGCGGAAACAGCAGAATGATAACAATAAAAAACTAGCTAAAGCCCAATACTTTAAATGTATTTTTTGTGTTGTATTAACTCGAAGAATAAAAGTACGTCCAAAAATATCTATCTCAGATGTCAAAGAACAGGGTTAAAAGGTGCTTACGATGAAAGCTGTAAAATGAGGGTTCCAGGCACACCTCTGTGGGGAGGGAATTTCGAAGCCGAGGGGCTGCCACAGAGAACCCCCCACTCCGAGAATGCCCCCTCCTCACAGAACTGCTCCAGGAGGATGCTATACGGCCAAAGGTGCCAAGAAGTCATGGAGAACGGACAGGTTCCCACCTCTCCCCATCTCTCTCCTGGCAAATGTCATCAACCAAGGCAGTCTCGGAGCCATGAATGAACCTGGAATATCATGGGTCCTGGTGAGACACTGCAACTAGGTCTTGCAGCTGGGATTCCAAGCCACTTTCCCCCAACCTTTCTGGGTGTTCAACACACATGCACACACAAAGAGAGAGAGAGAAATCTCCACACCTTGAGCTCACTCTGTTCCAGGCATGACCCCCACTTTCACTGGAAAGGAGAAGTCAAGGCAAAAGCCCTCCCCACAAGTAGGAAGTACAGGACTTCCGCAAACTCCTTCGTTTCCGTCCTCATTCTCACTTCCATTTCGGGATGCTCGCTGAGGTGGGGGGACAACTTGCACCAAATCCAATGTGTTTTCTTTATATATATATATAAAAAGGATGCAGGTCGTCTCATCCTTGCTAATATGAGGGCAAAACAGCAACCACTTTTGTACTGTTTCCCTTTCGGCAAGGCGCTCAGGAGGACAAGGCAGAGGAGGAGACACCTGCTGGATCAGGCCCAAGAGTCCGTTATTAAATATTTATTAGCATTTTCAAGAATTAAACAAGAGCAAAAAATAAACAAAACAAAAGAAAGATACAAAAATACATAACAAAATTAAACAACAAAAAAAGAAAAAATAGAAAAGAAACACATAAAATTATTCATACTTATTGTTCTTAACCTTATTTCTCAGACCTCCTCACACCTCCCCTTCTTGTATTCCAATTTAAATTATCAGTTCAGCAAGTCCTTAACTTATTTCTTTACCTTAATTTGTACATTTATTCTAACATACCATTATTTTACTTTGCTTCTTTTTTCCATTTCCTCCATTTATTTTTTACAATCTTATTTTCAATTAATTTAAAAAAGAAGAAACCAATTTTACCTTATTAAAAACACACATCAATACTTATACCTCATTAATTGTTCTTAAACCTTTTTCCTAAAGTCGACCAAAATTTCCCTTCCACGATTTACCCAATTTCCTTACCACTAATTAAAAATAAAAAGAAAAACAAGTTATCCTTATGTACCCTTTGGATTCCCAACCTCCACCCGCCCTTTTTCCCGGTTCCAGTCCCCAACCAATGTCCATCAGTCTTTATGTTATTTATTTAGCCTGGAGACCTCACGTCCGAGGCCCTTTTATCTCTCTCAGTTCCTTTCTGCCGGTCTCTTTGATGGTCCTTAATGTTAAACCCCAAGTCTCGGAGGGGCTCCGGCCCAGCAGAATCCTTGTTGCTTCCAGCCAGTCTTCCATACTTGAACGCAAAGCCTATGGGGGGCTCCAACTCTTGTTTCAAATTTCTTACAGATCCAGATGTCCCCAAGGCTCCAGCTTTCACCTTCCGCAGATTTATAGTCTCCCATTCAGACCAGGCTTTCCACATCCAATTTTTATTGTCCTTTTTTATCATCATGTCAGGCCTCATATTGTAACTCTCCTTTAACTCCTGCACATCTCCTGCTTCTCCTTCATTTTCTTCAAAGACAGCACCTTGCTCCATCATTTCTGCACTTTCAGTTTCATTTACTTGTTCAGTTAAGTAGGCTTCCTGTTTCAAGTCCTTATCAGGCTCAAAACTGTTGTTCACTGTCCAGTGTAGTAGTGATATCTTTGTAGACATAACATTGTATTCATCTTTCAAGTTTCCCAAGAGAGCGAGTGTTCTATCCAGTTCTGCTTGAAATTTACGTACTCCAGCCATTTTTGTAATGTAGTATCCCTATTACCCCTCTAGGGGGATTTTGGTTCCTTAATATTCCTTTCAGCTCAAAACCAAAAGTCCAGTTAATTTGTATCAGCCCTCGTTATTTTCAAATAAAACAACAAAAACAGCAGAAACAATGTTCTCTTTTTCCAGCTGGCAACTAGCTGACTCGCAGCTCTCTTGACAGCTGTCAAAATCTTCCATGCAACAGACTTTCTCTTAGGACGTTCCCGGGTCTCGGGGGGGGGGTGAAATTTCAGTCCCCAAATTCTTTTTATCCTCCAGTAAATCCTTATAGTGTCAAAACCGTGAAATCAAGATCTTTTCACTAAAAAACAGGTTCTCTCGACCTTAGTTGCCCAGTCCTTTGCTTTAAATTGTTTACAAAGAGGGGGGGGTGACTTCCTTTTTAGCCCCTTCCCGCTCGTTCCAAATCCAGAATTAAGTTTTTTAACGTTCCAATCTCCGTATTACTCACGGGTTTATATTTTAGAGTCCAGTCGGTCTTGGAAGAAGTTGGCGCTCTCTGTCTATGGCTTGCGGCTTCACTCCGTAGGCGAGGGAGTACTCTCAGCACCACGCCTCACCCTGCCTCCGCTCCGAAGCCTTTAAAAAGGCTCCGGCGCGGATTGGGGGGGCGCAAATGGTGCCCGCCGAGTCTCTGTGTTCACAGGCATCCGCGCCTGTGATTTTAAGGGTCCCCGCTTCGCCGCAGCGGCCAGACCCAGACGCTACGGAGCCGATTCCCTCCGGAGCTCGGAGGGAATCCGCCATTAAACAATGGCGCCAACCCGGAAGTCCCAAGAGTCCATGGTTCTGTTCCCACTGGAGCCAACCAGAAGTCCCATGGGGAAAGCCCAAACGCAGGACACAAGGCCAGAAGCCCCCTCCGCCCCCCTCCAGCAACTGGGATTCACTGTGGGGGCAGAACACAGCCATTGGTCCAACTCTCTTTTACAGCACCCAAGATGGTGCCCATCACTGCCTCGTGAGAGGGGGTCCCGTAGTTTAATTGCACTGCTGAAGAAATACTTCATTTTATCTGACTGGACACTTCCAACGTTCAGCTTCATTCAAGGCCCACAAATTCTACAGTTATGAGAGGGGGAGAAAAGCTTTTCTCTGTCTCTTTTCTCCATGCAGCGCATAATTTTATGGTGTCGCCATTGAGCTGACCACTCTAGCCCACGAGGCTTTGTGCCACATCCGTCACTCCCGTGTGGGATTCCTTGCTTGAAAATGGTGCTACTTTGGACTCCTTCCAGTCCTCCATTACAGAGGCTGGAGGTGGCAATTTCAGGTTATCTTTGTGGGGCATGTCAGGATGAGAGCATGACTGAGCTAAACATCAGTGAACTTCATGGCTGAGAAAGGATCTGGGGCCTCCCTCAAGAACAAAACTTTCTGCTGCACAACAAGGAATTTTACAAATGATTGTAGGATTGCTATTCATCTCAAGATCCCGCACGCTGCAACGATTGTTTGAGAAGACGCAGCGTGTTTTGCAAGAGTCAACACCCACAATGAAGCTTGAACCGTCAGTCCTTATTTTGACAGCCCCTTACCTAACGGCGCAAAGCCCATCCTATAGGCTTCTGAGGTGGTGGGGTTTGTATGTGGCAGAGCCCTGCCAGGATTGCAGCAACTCACAATGCAGAGGCGGCCAAGGAGAGGGCCTAGCCAGGAGCCAGCAATGGGCTCCTGCAGCAGCTTGCTCTGACCTGGGGGAATGCCTGGCCCACATGGAGCTGCTGACTTGCCCCACAGGACAAACTCCCCACCCCTTTCAAAAATGGCTGGCCATGCAGGATCTGTTCAGCAGCAGAGGACATGCTTTGTGTGCAGAAATGTCTCCGTTGCAATCCCAGCATCTCCAGACAGGGCTGTGAAGGGTCCCTCTCCAAAATCCTGCAGCGCAGCTGCCAGTCGGTGCTCTGAGCTAAAAGGACCAATGGTCTGGCCTGGCGTATGGCAGCTTCCAGGTTCCTATTCGGGGTGGGTGCAAGGGGAGAGGAAGTGAAGACACAGCCAGCCAGGGCATCCCACTGACTGCCTTCTGCAGTGGAACAGCCCCTCCCCGTGCTTTTCTTGGAGACTGGATTCTCCTCCGAGTACCATTATAAAAACAATGGAGGAAACACACCGCTGCTCATAAAAATACAAGAATCACCCATTGTGCATTGTGCAGAGGTTATTCTAAGAGTGGCCTTGAGCATGCTACCAGCTGCGTTGCCTGAAATACATGGCCAGGTGTTAACAGACACCACTTTTCCAAAAAAGGAGAAAAGAGGGCAGATAGAAAACACTTTCTGTCTGTACCTTGAAAGGGCAAGATGCACAATAACTCCAAGCCCTGCGTTATCCCCAATTGACCTTGACACTGTGGAAAAGGTGGGAGTTGTGTTTTGCACAATCCCAGGAGCAGGAGAGAGAAGCCTTGGCAGTTTCGAGTCTGGGATAAATACTTTCCAAATGAAAAGTAATATCCAGATACACTGATCCTAATTAGGTATCCTCCCATCGGCCATGTTTGCAAGCTGCTTTAAGGCACAGCATTTAAACCGTGGCTTCCTGTGCATGAGAGAATGGCCCTTGCTTCACCCACACAGACCTCAACTCAGGCAGGGAGGAAACCCCTCAGCTACTAACCCAAAGCCTGAGAACAGGATGCTAGGCTAGGTGGGCCACTGGCCTAATCCAACCAGACTTTTCTTCTCATATTCTTACCAGCAGGCTGGTGGGATTTGTTTTAGACCATGGCTAACCATTGCATTGCAAACGTGAACATTTTTGCTTGTCTATGTATATATGTAATGTCTTTTACGGACATGAGCACAGAATTATGAGAGAAGAGTCAACCTTTAAACAATTAGGATGGGATGGAAGCAATTAGGATTCATGAGGATGTTTTACTGGATGTGTTTTATAAAAATGGAAGGAACGGTAATGTTTTTTTTAAAACCCAATTGCAGCCAATGCAACAGGTCGCAAGGGAAAGCAGTTGAACAGCAGCTTCAAGGTGTGCAGCTATTTAAAGTATGAACAACTGGGCCTGTGTTTCCCCCAAACATGGAGAATGACTGGCAATCTCAAGAACTATGGGAGGGAAGAAGCCACGATTCAGCAGCAGAGCATGCACTTAATGCAAGGAAGACTCCAGTTTCAATCCCGGGACCCTCTGGCTAAAAAGCTCTCCCCTTGTGAGAATCATCTAATAAGAGTGCCATAGAGCCAGAGCCCTGGTTCAATAGAAAAGGCAGCTTCACTCACAATGTGTGCTTGTGTGTATATTTATGGAGGAAGGCACGCTAGGCACACTTGGCAAATCCACACTGTGATCAGCTCCCACCCGGAAACCAATGTCCCCACTGTGGAAGATGTGTGGATCCAGAAGTGGCTTCCACAGTCACTTATCGACTCACTGTTAAGACCGTGTTCATGGGAGACAATCTTACTCGGCTACGAGGGATCGCCAAAGAAGAAGACATTTATGGAGCGTCATGTCTGCTGCAGAGAAGGACGGCACCTTCACTTTCCACCTGGGACTACGGCCTCTCTAGTCACAGGTGGCATTGACTTAGAGGTGGGGAGTGGGGAGCCACCCCACAACTCTGCATGACCACCACCAGCAGTAATAGTAGTAATAATAATAATAATAATAATAATAATAATAATTGTACCCCACCCAACTGACTCTGGGTGGAACATGGGAGTTGGGGCTCCTAGCAGGGAATTTAAGAGCACAAGAGTGTTTAAAGGCGAGGCAGGTGAAGGAAATCGAGCAACGTAAAAGCAGCTTTTGTGACCTTATTTTTGTACCACCAGCCTGGAAGGCGGCAATCGGGTAGGATTTGCACAAGTCACCTTTCCTTGGGCACCACTCTGCTTGCTGCCACTTTAAAGAGAGATGGTGGGAATGATTTATTACTTTCTTTATTTAATAAATTTATACACTGCTTGACTGGGAAGAAAAAAAGCCTCAATGCAGTTTACAACAAAAGCAGAGAGCAGCTTTCCCCACACTTAACACAACTGCACGCCTGTTTTGAGAGTTCAGTCTTACCAGCGTGCCCTTTCTCTGGCAAAGATAATTTGGGGGTAATTTTGATAGCATCATTTTATCATTGAATTGTTTTCTGCAACTAAAAACCTATGATAAGCTTCTGCTGCATACTCTTTGAAACCCTTTTCTGTAGCCCCACACTTCAGGAAGTGTGTAAGTAACAAATGAGGATACACACACACACACACACACACACACACATGCATATACAAATACATACACTCTAAATTCAAGCTTAGGCTGCCCCCTTATGGCAGTCTGTTTCAAGGCCTCTTTACAGCTGCAGGACAGCTTTTACGCACCCTCCCAGATCCTGCAGGAAGACCTTGGGCTGACCAGGAAACACAGCTAAAATAAATAGGGCCTGGAAATCCTACTGTGATCCAATATTTAAGAGAGTGGATTTACAGTAAGTCTGTGCTAGTTTTAGTGCGTAGCAACTCACCTTCTGGAAGGAAAGAATAATAGCTCCATCTCCCACAAAAGGTATACTGAGGACCTAGAGAGGTAACTCTCAAAGGGTGTGTGGCAGGAGAGGAAGATTCAAGGACAACCAAAGAAACATTTAAACAGTTCATTGTAGTGTAGCGTAGCTGAATGTTTTATACTTTCTGTGTGCCCCACGAACATATTATTGTTACAGGAATTATTATAATGAAGGGGGGGTTGCCCCTCCAGCACACAGTTGTTCACACACAATGTCTCCTCAAAGCATCACATAACACACGACACCACACAACTCCCAACGTTGTTCTGCTCAGGGAAAAGATGGCTACCGAAGGGGGGGCTTGGGAAACTGGCAAAAGACAGCCGTAATCCCCGAAACCTGGGATCAGCCTCTTGCAGAAGAGATAATCGCTGGCATCCTGCAAATGGGTGCAAAAACAGGCAATCATCCTGTGGATGAGGTTCTTGGTCAGGACAAAGAGGTGTGATCCACCGGGAACTTGTCAATATTTCTTTTGTCTCACTTGATGGGTGTGAGGTGGAGGTGGAGGGAAGGATGGGGGCAAACCTGATGCTCAGGTTTCTTTCACCAGACCCTCCCAATTTGCGATGCAAGTATGCATGATGTAATGTTAGGGGGTTTGTAAAACTGATGAAAGTGGGAGCCATCCTTTGTTCTGGGCTCCTTCCTGCTTCTCCCATGCGGTGGGTGGAAGTCCTGTTGCAACAGGCCTTCAAAATAAAGACCTGGCCTGCTGGCTGCTGTTTTGCTCCTATATTCCTGGCTGGTGTCTTTGTTTGGTAATCCAAGTGAGCCCAAGGATTTTCCTATAACATTATAAAGGGGTTAGAACCCCATTGATGTTATAAATCAAACACTGCTAGGAGTTGTTTCTTTTTGCTTTCCAATGTATTTCTTATCAATAAAAAAATTGGTGGGGTGTGAACAAATTTCCATTCTGAGAGTGTGGCCCAGAGAAGAAAGTTTGAGAACCACGAACCTAGAGAAAATGGCAGCTGACAAAATATTCGCATTGCCCTTAACATAGCCTATGGGGTGGTGGGTTCACCTCAACAGAGGTCTCTCTCAACCCCTTCTCCTTTCGGACAAAGTGCCCATTAGCAAACACTTCCTACACACGGCCCAGCACTATGGTGCCTTGCAGTTGCGTAGGGAACTGAAAGGGAGCTCCCCAGGGTAGAATTGCCTCTTCGAACAAGCGCATGAACCAGCTGTGTGTGGCCCCATTGAGGGATCACATGGGAAGTGTGTGAACAATTTGTGCTTGGAAAATGCTAACACATGCAAGAAGGAAGACTCTGCTAGGTTCACAGTCACACACACGCTGGCCATAGCCAAGTCACGGGGAGGGCACATGGTTTGAATGTGGGGGATGCGCAAAACCAGGCGCCTGGCCTTAGCAACCAACTGGAGGAGGGCCAACAAACTGAAGCTCAGTCCAGATACGACAGACAGCCTGGCGGTGGGTGGTTCCTCAATCCTGCGCTGGCGATCTCTGGGTCTGACTGCTGCAATGCAACATACCCTGGGCTGCCTTTGAAGACTGTTTGGAAAACCCAGCTGGCCCAGAATGCAGTGGTCAGAGTACTGACTGGGACCAGGAGGTCTGAACATCTGACTACAGTTTTGGCCCAGCTGCACTGGCTGCAAATTTGTCTCCAAGCCCATTTCAAAGGGTTGGTTTTGACCTTCCGGCACCTTGCATGGATCGGGACCTCAGTACCTCAAGGGCTGCCTTTTCCTGAATAAACCTGCCCAAACCATGAGAACAGCACCTGAGATGATTTGTTCAGAGTCTTCTCCCCTGGAGAACAAATATATGAGGACGAATATATATATCCTGCCTTCTTCCCTAACAAGGACTTAAGTGCTTGCCATCTGTGCAGGTCAGCTGTGCGCTGAGTCTTGCTCCCTCGGCCTAAGCTACCTCGCAGGGTTGTTGGGAGGATAAAATGAAAGGGGTTTGAGAACATAATTAGGACTGCTGCCCCATGGAGGAAGAAAGTGTGGGGGGGTAATCGTAGGAAGAGTGTTATGTACTTACGAGGTTAAAACAAAAACAAAGAACATTGAATTCGCTTGGTTATATCTAGATGGCCTGGAAATGAATGCGGCACACATGTGAAGAGGCTATTCTGCTCTCACTCTTGCCTCAGCAAATACATCATGAAACAAATGGCGGGTGTGCAGCCCCACAGCTCGCCCCTTTGGGGCTTTGGCTCTGGCTCAGAGCCGGCACGCCTGCGCTCCCCATTCAGCGCAGTCTTCTCAGCTGACTTCTTGGCATTCAAAAGGCACGTCCAGCATTAAACTCCCATCCGCTTTCGAGTGCGTCTGACTTCATTCTGAAAAACTGCAGCCATGCTTGCGCTTGGCCAGGCAGACGCATTCCATTAATGCTCCCCTCTTGGAAAAGTCTGCTCTGTTTACCCTGGGTCACCAAGCGGGGGGTGGGTGGGGTGGAGAAACAGCTACGGGCCTCAGCGCCACCCTTGGCTCCCTCGCGCATCACAGGGGTTGGGAGCCATCTCAGCCATGCACATTGCTAGAAAGGCCGCGCGGTGGGGCCCAGACATCGCTGTAGGACTATGCAGCTGGGGGGGGGCACAGGGGCAATACAAGCAACTTCCTATCTGAGCAAGGACTTCTTGGTTAACAGCGACTCAACAAGCCACTTGCAACGACTGAAACATAACACAAAAGATAACAAATATTCAGGGGGAGGGATGTACATAGGCATGTTATAAATACAGTGGTACCTCCGGTTGCGGACAAGATCCGTTCTGGAGGTCCGGTCAGATCCCGAGGTTTCCGCAACCTGAGGACCGCTTCTGCTCACGCACGCGCAGCACAACCCGGTAAAATACTTCTGGGTTTGCCATTTTCGCATCCCGAAGTTCACAAGGGGTTATGTAGCTGGAGGTGCTACTGTACTCAGTCCCAGCAGTGAGTGAACAAACTGAACCAGAGATTCTCTGCGTGCAAAACATCTCCACTCTCCCTGGGAGGCTCTTCCTTGCAGGAGCAGCTGTGGACTCAGACAAGGGCCTGCTGGGGGCCACAGGAAGCTTCTAAAGAACCATCGGGGAAATTCATTGGAGAGGAGGCTGTCAGTGGCTGCTAGTCGTTATGGCTACATGCTCCCTTTTGGAGCAGAAGCAGCATGCTGGGAATAGCAGCAGCAGCAGCAGGAGGAGGAGGAGGAGGAGGAGGAGGAGGAGGAGGAGGAGGAGGAGGAGGAAAGGGCTCGTGCCCTGAGGCCACCATGGGAAAGGGAGCGTTGGACGGAAAGGCCTTTGGTCTCCTCCTCCACCAGCCAATCTCGTCTTAGGACTCGGCCACTAAGCGTTGGTAGGCTTTAAAAGGGGGTGTGACAAATGCATGGGGGCAACATTGATCCAAGGCTACTGGGCACGATGGCGTTCCAGGTTCAGAGGCCCCAGCCTCTTCATGCCCGTTGTCAGGGAGCAACAACAGTCTGCTTGGAGAGAGCTGGGGTTTCCGCTGAAGCCATCGATGTGTCACAACCTAGGGCCATATATGAGCAGTGAGCACGCAACTTTTCGTGTGTGGACTAGTAGCTACCTTGGACCTCTACAGGGTCAGGGTTAGGCAAATAGGTACTAAAATAGAAGACACTTTGGTTTTGTATTTTAACATAGGCATCAAAGTACTTAACTTATTGTGAAACAATGACATCTTTTAAAAATGTAATTAACTGTACTGTCTATTCTCTTGCTGGAGGCTGAGTGGCAGAACACTCTAGAGACACCTGCTCACCTGGCTTTCGACATTTAATATGTCTGTCTGTCTGTCTGTCTGTCTATCTATCTATCTAATTTATATACTGCCCTTCATCCAAGGATCACATCGCAGTTCACAGTATAAAAACACTCAAAGACATCACATAATAACAAACAGAACAATAATCCCTACACAGTTTAAAAGGTTATTGATTGCTTAATCAGCCAAAGACCCAAGAGAAGAGGAACATTTTCCTCTAGCGCCTAAAGATATCTGAGGAATACGCCAGGCAAGCCTCCCTGGGGAGAGCATTGCAGAAGCAGGGAGCCACAACAGAAAAGGCCTCATTCCTGTGCTGCCCCCCTCCAGGCCTCTCCTTTCCATTTTTAGGACTCACCTTAATTTTGTATTTTTAAGTTGCGCTAAACTGTTGTGAATATAGTGCAATGCTGTGTTTTAACATTAATGTTGCGTTTTAATTGTTGTAACCCACCCTGGGAACTTAGCGTGAAGGATGGGCAACCAACAGCAGCAGCAACAGCAGCACAGAAGGTTCCTGCCTCCGTGCAAAGGCTTAACTCAAACAACAACCAAATACCCCAACCCTCATTGTGTCAGACAACCGCCTGCCTTTCAGCTGTGGTTGCTTCGCTTCCACATTAAAGATTCTCCCCGCACAAGAGCCAGGCAGGAACGAAGAACCTCAATACCGCAAAAACTGACACACACTGCTAAGAGGAACACACACAAATAAGTGACTGTGGTTGCCCCCCCCCCCATGAAGCTACAGAGCAATTGTTTCGGATTTCTTAAATTAAAATCCAGTGCACTCTAAACACCAAAAGCTAAAAGGATCTTTAAAATAATTTACAATTCTTGCATTATGCCAGAAGCAACTAGTGCGTTATCCAAGAATACATTTAATTAAGAACATAAAGTCTTCAAAGCTCTCTTAAACTTGGAAGATATCCCTCCCAGAGGTAGTTTTAACACAGCTGCATTGAGATTAATGTTCCCAGCTGCAGCTGCCCTCTGGTGGTTCAGGAGTAGAAAGGGATCAGCAGAGCTGCGAGGCCCTTTTCAGTCCCACTCCCATTCGGGTTACAGACGCTTCTGGTTGCGTTTTTTCGGGTTAGGACCACCAAAACCTGGAAGTACTGGAATGGGCTACTACCGGGTTTCGGCGGTCGCGCATGCGCAGAAGGTCCGAATCGCAACCAGCGTGAGTGCAGACGCGCCGCTGTGGGTTGCAAACATACATCCTGCACGGATCACGTTTGCAACCTGAGCGTCCGCTGTACAGGGGTCTTCCGGGCCCTCTCAGGCAGCGCCGAAAGCATACTGCCACCTGCTGCGCAATATATTTCCGTGATTTTAATAGTCAAAGGACATTCTTTTGATCAGGCTGCCCTAGAAACACCCAATTTTATCCAGAGTTCCCAATGTTCCTCTAGTGCAATGCACACCCCCAGCCCAGACTCCTCCACTCACCACTCAGATGCCCAGGGGGCTCCCTCTGGCGCAGTGGGGCCAATCCTGTCTCCTGCAACTCTGCAACACTGCCTCAAACAGGAGAACTTCCCAGCTGTACTCAAGAGACGCCAGGAAGTGAACCCAGCACCTTCTGCACACGAAAACACATGACCCTCCGCTGAGCAGCTTCCCTAAGTATTCCAATTTTGACGTTTTCATGGAACCATAGAATTGCAGAGTTGGGGGGGCCCCTGAGGATCACGCAGTCCGGCCCCCTGCAAGGCAGGAGTGTGCAGCTGCCCCATGCAGGGATTGAACCTGCAATCTTGGCGTTATCAGCCCTGTGTTCCCCCAACTGAACTATCCATACTACTGTTGTATAAGGCAATTGTCATCCACTCCAGAGCCTCGGATCAAGAGACCAAATATTCCTCTCCAAGGACAATTTGAACATACGGAAGACATACTCATCGCTGACAGCCATCCAAACTCTGCTTAGAAACCTCCAAGGAAGGAGAGTTCGCCACCTCTCACGAGAGTCAAACAGCTCTTACTGTCAGAAAGCTCTTCCTGAGAGGCCGTTACAAATAAGCAGACGTTTGCATTGCAGAACCCTGAAGCCAGCTCACACTCCCCAAATGCTAACATGGCCCTCCCCAAAGAGGGAAAGAGAGGGAGAGCAAGAAGAGTGGGCTGCACAGCGCACAAGAATGGCCATGCTCACACGCTGAACGACTTTGAGCAGGCTTGCCCCAAAAGGGCTGGTGCCACAGGGCATGTGAAGGACGCTGTCTCATAAAAGGCCTGATTCTCTGGCCATTTAGACCAGTTCTGCCTGCTCTGACTCCAGGGTCCCAGGTCCCAATCCCTTTCTGCCACGGATCAAACCTAGAAACTTCTGCGTAGGAAGGCAAGCGCTCAGCCAAGGAAATAGGAGTCCCGGCCCTAGTCCACCAGGTCTGCGGCAGGGCTTGGCAGGACGGCTGCTGCCCTGCAAGGAAGGAATACCTGCTGAGAGTCTGAGGGTCCTGCTCCTGCCTCTCTCCACCAGGCCTAGGGTGGAGGTCAGATAGACTGCTGCCCAGCAGAGAGTCCTGTTTACATTCAATTAAAAATTCATTTTTTAATTGTGTTTTTAATTGTGTTTTTTATTTGTTTGGAAGGGGGTGTTTCTGTTTATAGTTTGATTACGTATTTTGTGTTTTTATCTTGTAATTTTATCTTGTGAACCGCCCTGAGACCTGTGGGTACAGAGCGGTATATAATTTTTAATAAATGATAATAAATACTGCAAACACACATTAAAAGTAGAAGCATGAGCCGAGGCAGCATTGATTTCAAGCAGCAAGTATAAGCTGCTCCCAGAAGCCCCTTTGGGTGCTCTAGTTCCACATTCCCACTGTGCTTTCATCCGGGCTCAGAAGCTGATTCCAGCAGCATTGCTTCCCCGGCTTGGCTAAACCGTCCTCCGTTACAAACAGCCAATCTGAAAAGTCAGCATTACAGCCAGACGGCTACAACTCCATTAATAATGCAATAGCTGCCTTGGCTTGAATGACTAGCAAGGTTGGGGGGTGGAGGGGCTTCAAGGTTAAAAGCTGCCATGGACAGACTGCTGCGGGGGGGGGGGGAGTCTAATGGGCATGGATTTTGGTGCTTCCCTGGGAGGGACAATCTGAAGGAAGGCACATGCTGAAAATTAGCAGAGTTTGGAGGATGTCTCTAGCCCACCCCTCTCTCTGTTGTGTTAGCTTTCTACTTGCAGTTTACTGTTTAAAAAATAAATAATTTGAAAAGTTATTACTAATAGGGTCCCCAGCCTGTATTCTGAAGTCATAGTCTAGGCAACTAAATCTTCCTGCTGCCTATGTAGAAATGGTTGAATGATTTATTAAAGAGCAGGTGAGTGACTTGCCTGAAACCATCTTGCTCCCTAATAAGCCAAGGCCCTGACTCAACTATTCAGACTTTTAAAAGGTCAAAGTCAAGGCTTTTACCTGGTTCCTGGAAAGGAAATGGAGGCAGGTGCAGTTCAACTGATGTGCTGTGTGCTTTGTGGGGCAAGCTCCAGTCAACCATTCAATTTTAGAGTTCCAAATGCTCTTCAAATGAACACTGAATGTCTTCCTACTAGTATAAGCTAAATCTTAACCAATTTACCTACCTACAGTGAGTCACTACACTCTGGCTGCTGAAAAGCTCCTCTGACCTCCAGAATTGGTCCAGCTGCATCCCCACCCCCTGTCCCCAGGCAACTTCTGTGTTTTTTGCAGAACTGGAGGGTGAGGTGCTGAGCATGCAGATGGCTTTGAGCTGCAAAAAGCACCTCCTAAGAGTTAATTCCACTCGGAGCAAGACCGAACCTTGAGGTCCTCTCCCATGAGTAACATTTCCTCTTGTCCTCCCCAATGTTAAAGGGAGGCTTTCTCCTCCCTGCACAAACACACCCACCCGCTGCCCTAAAGGAAGAGGTTAGGCAAGATCGCCTGGCTCATGATGTGACCAAATTAGGAAACAAACTCCAAAAGGCTCCAAGATGGACATCAGGCACGGTGGCCTGCACTTAGCCTCTGACCAGCGCTGCTTTGAGGCTGCACGTACAAGGCCAAGCGTCCCAAGGCACTGCCCCAAAGGCAGACACAGAGGCACTCTCCCAGCGGCTTCACACGTTACGTTTCTAGGTGTAGACCAAGTGTGTGCCAAAACACTCGTGCCATGCAAGATAGGTTCGTTGAGGGCGCAGCAAATGGCTTGGAGCTGTATGCTGAGCATATTGTGGTGAACTTGCTCTGCCTCTGCGTGATGTCCATGTGGCGTGGCCCTGACCCTCACGTCTTCCTTGTGGGTTTCCCAGAAGCATGTGGAGGGCCACAGAGGGAAGCAGGATCGGGGACCAGAAGGACTGCTGTCTGGCTATCAAGCCATCAAACAGCCCCAACCTAAGCTGCCCATTCCACCAAGTCTGTGGACAAGGTCTGCTAACTTCCTGCCCCCAACGGGAATGGCTTTGCTCTAGGTCAAGCCTGGGCCGCCAGACGCTGGACCCCAACCGCCCTGGCCAAAGACAGGGAAGGTGGGAGTTGTTGTCCAAAGACACCTGGAGGGCCATGGGGACGCCATGCCTCTGCCCGAGGTAATGCAGGAACCAGAGCAGAGTGGTTGCTGGCGACTCTGCAGGTGCTCCCACTCTGCTCTGGAAACAACTTCTAGGCCGCAGGCCGGGCTCAGCATGCCTGTTGCTCTGCTCAAACAAAGATTGTACAGACTAGCATGGCAGGCCATGAGGAAATGGTGCACCTGGCAACGAGCTGGATCATAGAATAATAAACTGTAGAGTTGGAAGGGGCCCCAAGAGTCATCTAGTCCAGCCCCCTGCAATGCAGGAATCTCAACTGAAAAGGCACGTTCCAGCCGCTATAGAAGAGACGGAACTAAGCAGCTTTCCCTGCATCCGACAGACTGAGCGCATCTTCCATCCAACAGCAATCTGGGGCATTGCAGAAGGTAGTCTCAAAAGCCAGACCCCAACACTTAACCCATTGCCCAGCCAATAAAAAGGCTAGAGAGGTTGGAAAGGGTCAGACTTGAGATGCCCACCTCTTTCCAACATCCCCCCCTTATCTGGGAATCTGGTTTTATGTAAACCCAAAGCCTCATGATGAACAGAGGCCTTGTGACCAGGTGTGGGGGACCTTTACGTCAAGGGCAGCCTAGACGGGCCATAGGTGGGGCCAAAGCATTATCCTCCCCTCCCACTCACCCGCATCCACCCCCCCACCCCATTCACAGCCTCTGACTGATTAGCCTGCAACAAAAGAATTTCCGCCCAATTTCTGTTCTAACTTGCCTGGGGGGGGGGGTTCAAGCTGGAAAGACAGACATGGCCTCTTATGGATATATTTCCAAGCTGACAGGCATAACGCAGCAGCATCTTCTGACTGAAGGGTATGGCTATATATGGCAGGGGCACAAGGCCAGGAAGGGGGGGGGGGAGAACAGGGAGCTGGATTCCCAAACTTGCATCGTCTATTTTTACACCAGTGGTTTGAGAATTCCTGCTTTTGGAAGCTGTGGGTAAACAAGGACCCACAGATAATTGGGGGGGGGGTTGAGGAGAGAGGAGAAAAGACAAGAGTCAAGGGAGACATCTGCCTTCTTGCAGAGAAGCCAGTTCCCAAATATGTTTTCCTTTATTACTGCACATTTTGGAGAGAGCCCATTTATCAAACATTTCTGGGCTTCCAATGCAACCTGGATTCAAAAGCAGCTCCATTGTGGAAGAATCCAAATAGACTTTTCCCTTGTCCTTTGAAGTGAGTCGGAAGAGGAGAACAGCATGGTGCAGCCTGCAGAGACTGTACCATATCAGAAGGAAGCAGAATGGGATGCAGGGGGGAAAGGAGGAAAGAGCATCATTAAACGCTCCTTTAAGTGAAGCGTTTGGGCTAGAAAGGAGTGGATTCCAAGGAAGGTGGCACCAGGTAATTGCTCTGAGCAGGTAGCTCAGTTCTTGGAAGGCGGCGATGGGTGAGAGAGCCTGCCTTTCAACTCAAGCCTTCCACTCGCAAAACACTCAGTGAAGGTCTCCCTCTACAAACACTTCCCCTCCCACTCCATGGACTCCTTTGTGCTGATTCAGCACCTCCAATTCCCTGCGGACGAGATTGATCTGGTTCCCCAGAAGCTGACAGGAGCCACAAGATGAACCCAAGAGGCACATTTCAGAGAGGAAACCCAGTTTTAGGGGACCGCGTTTTGCTCAGGCACAGCAAACAACCACTGCTCACTGCCCGACTCTGCAAGGCAGAGAAGTATCATCACTGCTTATGGGGGTGGCCCTGAAGCAGACAGGGAGAATGTGGCTTGCCTAAGACTCCGTAGTGAGCTCATAGCAAAGGCTAGAAGCAAACTTGGGACTTCCTGTAGACCTGGGCGCGACGCTCACCAACTCTGCATGTGTGGGAAATGTTAAGATGCCTTCAGAAGTCGGAGGGGAGCTCCACAGGTCTCCCAGGGGCTTAACACCGAGGCCTCAACAACTGCACAGTCCCTGGTGCCCATCTGCCTCTTCCCACCCAAAACAGGAAATGCACCTCATTTGCCAGGGTTATCCTGCCTGCAGAACCCATTTCCTTGGGGCAGGCCTGGGACTTTCCCTGTTTCAGGAAACCCACAGATTTCAACGCAGCGTCTCTCTGGAGAAGCTCAGCACTCCTCTCATGCCATCCTTGGCAAGCTGCGTGCAGAGGGGCACAGGCCTGCACCAGCCCCAGCGGCACAGTTGCCCCCCTCTGCCCGGTCTCCTCTCTGCCTTCGTTTCTTCACCCGCCGTGCTGAAAAACACAGAGGCAGCAGCAGCAGCAGCAGCTGAGTTTTCACTGCCCTTTTATGGTAGAAAAATGAAAATTGCCTACACAGCAGCAGCAAGAGCAGCAGCAAGAGCAGAGAGACACGGCAGCGGAAACTTGCCATTTGTTGTGGTTTTGGCAAGGAGTCAATGGAGCATGTTCCTCGCTACCCGATTCAGAAGGGCGACCACCACTTAGGCGTTGAAAGAGGAAGGAAGTCGGAGGGGGCAGAAGAGAGCGGAGGCATCACACGCTGGACACCCCTGGCTTGCATCTGAAAACGCCTAGTAAGCTACTGGCGGGAGCTGAATAAACACCGCAAGCAGCACATGGACTGATGCCTATTTCCAATGCTGCCGGCGTGATGCCTACAGCCCTGCCCCCGCCCCAAGGCTGTGTCACACTCTCGTGTGACCAAGGCAGAGAATCGAGGGAGTAGCTACCTGCAAATGGTTTCTATTGAGCTCTATGGAACAAGATGAATGGGCTGCCATAAGGGACGCAGAAAAGGGGGAGAGAAAAGCCTGCCCCTGCTGGATCAGCTCAGTGTCCCTTCCGGCCAAGCAGATGCCTCAATGGGAAAACCCACAAGGAGGACCAGAGCGCAAGAGAACTCTCCTCTCGTGGCATTCAGAAGCATTACAGCCTCCGACTTCACCCCGTTTGTTAGGCTGGGGGCAGCATCAGCACACACACACACACACACACACAACGCAAATGGCTGCCTACATGCCCATGCAAGAAGGGAAAACAAGGCATGGCATCCAGGGACCCTGATGCACTGCAGGAAGAACTTGCCCTCTTCCCCCCAGAGAATGGGTCTGCGGACAGACACAAGAGACTCTCACGGGGGTCCCTTCTAGGTGCCACTGAAGAGAAGTCCACCGGCTTATCAGAACAACTTTCCCCCTCCCAACCTCAGGATGTTCACTTTCCTCCGAAAAGCCAGAGACGGGGGAAATGTCATGGGCCAGGCCTGCATGCGAAGCTGCACAGAGCCATGAAGGAAGAAATGAAGGCAACGTCAAGGGTCTACCAGCCTCCTCACCTCCCAGAGGATGGCCAGAATGCAAGCGGCAGCCAAGCGCCATGAACAACACACAACTCTTATTGGAAATCAGCTGGCGACAGAGCATGTCCATTCTTGCCCCATCAGCAAAGCTTTCAGGAAGAGGGCAAGCCGGACGGGGGTTGTTCAAAAATGTGTCACCAGAAAGCAAGAGGGGAAGAAGAGAGCAAGAATTGGCAGATGCCTCTAAGGCCACGGGAGGAAGAGGGGAATTGCAAAACGGGTATTGAGCAATGGCCCCTGTGCTCAGAACTGGGAGGGGATGATCTGGCCAAGGAAGACTGCTGAGTAATGCTTGTAATGTACAAAAAACTATGGGAAAATGGACTATTATTTTTAATGAATTAAGAGAAAATAAGACAAGCAGATGAAAAATAAGAATGACAATGGTAACCATGGAAGGGTAGAGGGAAGACAAGGGATTCATAGAATCCTAAATGAGGAGGTGAATGATGTGTCTGAATTTAAATGTTATGTAAAAATTAATAAAAATATATTTTTTAAAAAAGACTGCTGACAGGAAGGTACAGGCCAGCCCTGTTTGAGACTCCACTGCTACCTTCACCAACCTCCCGCTGTTCTGGAATACAGCTCCCATCAACGCCAACTCATGGGAACTGCAGGACAAAACCTCTGAAGGGTAGCAGAGGCTGTCACACTGGCTGGTCTGCCCTTATCAGAGGAATAAGAGAGAAATATCCACATCTGAGGACATCTCCAAAGTGGTGTTTTGCTTTGCCCTTTGCTCCATGCCAGTTATCTGCTACAGTATGTAGGTGTCTATCTCAGGGAGCTGGGCAGCAGCCCCAGGTCAGGGGCAGAGAGGGCGATTTGCCCAGAGATGGCCCCGGGTTCAGTTCCCTGGCATCTTCCCAGCTACAAGGAACACGGGGCAGGAGGATCTTGCCGAAAGACCCTGCCGGAGACCCCGAGGGAGGTGGACCCCCAGCCCGACTCAGCAAGAGGCAGCTTCATGCACTCATGCTTCCGGGCAGCAAGCGAAGGTCACACTGTCCTGCCAAGCTTTTCCCTTTGTGAGCCGTTAATCTGAGAGTTCTGGCTGCGAGTTGCTCCTCCCAGGCTCTCTGCGTGTTTCAATAACGTTATCATTTACAGAGACAATTCAGACATTTACAGCTGGGAAGGGCAGCTGCTTTCTGCTTTCAGTGCTGTGGCCACCCTGAGCCCTGGTCAGGAGCTGGAGTCAAGCCTAGGTCAGCAATAAAACAAAGCACCCAGTGCCAGTGATGTTAACCCTTTATTCAAAGAAACAAAACAGTGCAGGCCTAGTGATCATAGCAAGCAATGCGAGGACTTCCCACTGCTCCCTAAGACTTCTCCCCCAGCAGCCTAAGACTCTGTCGTCTTGTCTCTCATTGCTTCTCCCTTTTCATACCTCTTCTGGTTCTGGGAGACTGGGGGATGGAGGGAGCAGGTAGCAGCAGTAGGGAGATCTCCCTGGCTTCTTCAGCAGCCTGCCTCATCTCTGCCTCAGCCCCTCTGCTTCGGTCTTTGATTCTAGACTTCTCTCTGCCCCAGCCTCTCCCAGCTCACTAAGCCCTGCTGCCTCTTCAGCTTCCGACACCTCCTTCTCCCAGTCTGCTCCCTCTTCTCCCTCTGGCCACTCAACATCTTCATTTCATTTATTGAATTTATATACAGTGGTACCTCTGATTACGAACTTAATTCATTCCAGAGGTCCGTTCTTAAGCTGAAACTGTTCTTATCCTGAGGCGCGCTTTCGCTAAAGGGGCCTCTGGCGTGCGATTTCCATTCGCATCCTGGGGCAAAGTTTGCAACCAGGAGCTGCTACTTCCGGGTTAGAAGAGTCCGTACCCAAAGCGTTCGTAACCAGAAGAGTTCGTAACCGGAGGTACCACTGTACCGCCCTATACCCAGAGGTCTCAGGGCGGTTCACAGTAAAAATCACAAAAATAAAAATAATCCAATACACACACACAACTCAAAAAGAGACACCTTTTAAAGGGTATAGGATGTTGATCGGTTAAGCAAAGGCCTGGTTAAAGTGGAACATCTTCACCTGGAGCCTAAAGGTGTATAATGAAGGTGCCAGGCGAACTTCCCTGGGGAGAGCATTCCACAGACAGGGAGTCACTGCAGAGAAGACCCCGTTCATCCCACCACCACCACCCCCAGGCTCTGAGCTTTCTTCCCTTAGAGGTTCTCTTGGCGGTTCCCCAGCTGGTGCCTCCCATCATGCATCTACATCCAACCAGTCCATGACAGGTAACATAGAAACCTCTCAAGCAAATCAATCATGGATGATACCAGCCATCTTTTCTTTTACTGAAATGGAGAACTGGGGGGCTGCTGGGCACCCCAACTCCCATCATCCCCAACAAGTGTCCAGCCTGCCTCTATTCTAAGCAAGGAGGACATTCAGACTCCCTTCCTGGCAGGACACAACTGCGGCATCACAAGCATCAGAAAGCAGAGGGAGCAGAAGAGGCACAAACATGGCACTTGTTCCTTGTTGCTCCGAATGGACGGGAAGGGCCCGAAACAACTGGTTCAAATGGCAATAACGGGGTTTTGAGAAACTTTAGGAAGAGCGTCCCGATGGCATGAGCTAATCAGCCTTGGGAAGGCGTGCCTAAGAAGCAGGGGGTGGAAGGACCTTTCGTCCAGAGGTTTCTCAACAGAAGCTGGGTGGTCACCCGCCGGGGTGCCTAGCGCAGCCGATTTCTTGCAATGACAAGGGATTGGGCTAGAGGTCCCTTCCAACACTCACATCCTGAGAAGACGTGCAGCTTAGAGGCTGGCATGATGACACTGTGGAGGAGCAGGGAAGCGTTTCTCCATCTCTTAGGAAGCATCTACCACCCACCTAGGTGATTGTATGTAGAATGTCTATTCCCCCCGCCCATTTTTTATTTTGGTTTCTATAGAGGGAATGCAAGGAGGCAGGATTGAGAGTGGGAGAGAGATTGTGCAGGTAGGTGGAAATAGCATCAAGATTTCAGAGACGAAAACAGGGAAAGTATTAATCTCTGAGGATCTCTGTTCTGGTTAAGGGGCCAAGAGGAAAGGAGAGCTCATTGCGCTCGGCTGCCTAAAAGGGAGCTGGCAGAAGCAGGCAGCCAAGCCTCTCACCCTTCTGACCTGCCTCTGTTCCCCGTGCACCCAAAGGGATGCTGTGCACTACTTCAAGGATGGGCTGTTACCATGGCAACAGGATCTTTCACCTCCCGACCATCAGCTCGCTGGAATCGCTGCAGCGTCCTGTGCTGAGACTGCAAAGGAGAGTAGACAGCTGGCTCTGCCCATAATATACAAGGGGATAGACAATCCTGGCAAAGAAACCGCCACCGTCAGCAAGTTACGCCGCCTGCTTAAGAAACAAGCAGGCGTGTGTGTGCCCTGTGTCCAAGCCAATCATCTGGGGCAGCAAATGGCGGTGGGGGGGCGGTAGCCAAGCTGCTTAACCGCCAGCATCCATAGGGGGTGAGAACTAAGAGGTTAAACGGCTTCTAAATTTACCAGGGGGTTGGAAGAGGGTTGCAGCTGTCAAGCAAGGAAGTGGGTGGGGGAAAAAACAGTATCTAGAAATTCCCTTGAAAGCCAAGTTCTGACTTCAGCTTTGAAGTGTGGACAACCAGAAGGCGGTCTTTCTTTTTTGCAAATACGTAAGGCACAAAGGCAACTGACTTAAGAGAGTAAGAACATAAGGCGATCCCTGCTGGATCAGGCCCATGGCCCTTCTAGTCTAGCATTTTGCAAAGCAGGAGCCAATCAGGAGCCCTTCCTGCACTTTCCAGCAAGTGGTACTCAAAAGTAAAACTGCCTTCTCCCATGGAGGAAGAAAAGCCATTGTGGCTATTAGCCATCGATAGTGGTCTCCTCTTCCATGAATTTGACTCTTCTAAAGCCATCCAAGTTGGTGGCCATCCCTGTCTCCTGTGGGAGAGAGTTCCACAGTTTAACAAAGTGCCGCATGAAGAAGTCCTTCCTTTTCTCTGTCCTTACTCTTCCAACATTCAGCTTCCCAGGACGTCCACAAGTTCCAGTGTTAGCAGAGAGGGAGAAAAACTTTTCTCTATCCCCTTTCTCCACACCAGGCATCGTTTTATAATGCCAACTCTTCGCTAATCTAAGAAATCCCAAATGTTGGAGCCTTCCTGTTTTCCTGAAACAGGCATTTAAGCCTATAGGCCTGCGATTTCCAGGATCCTCTCTTGATCCCATTTCAAAAAATTGGTGTTGCATCGTCTACTTTCCAGTCCTCAGGCTTATCAGAACCTCAGAGAAGGTTCTATTTAACTACCGTGGCTGATAGTGTTGCAGGAAACACCCCCCCCCCAATCATTCAGTTTGTACAAATTTGACACACACACTCACACTCACACACTACATATGCTACGCTTATGTTATAAATTCATAGAAAATCAACCATACATTATATCTGCACTGTTCCACTTTTATTTTACTCCATGAAGGAAGGACTACAAAATGGGGAAGGTTTGATACAGGGCAGCCATAATCCCTTGAGCATACCAGCACATCCACAGGAGCCCTGCCCAGTTGCTATGCCAACCCTGATGGTCCTGGACAGAAGACTATCAAGATCACAAAGAACTTGCATATGGGAGTGGATTCAGCACAGGCTGGAACAAAGGGCAATGATCAGCTCTTCCCTCTGGGGGCAGGAAACTGCAAACTCCCCTTTGTCACCTGGAAAGTACTCATGGGGAGGCGGGGAAAGGAGGAACCAGCCAGGTGACAGGACACTCAGGTTACCTCCACAACTCCTCCCTCAACCCCTCCATTTTGTGATGTAGTTGTGATGTAGTCTTAGGGGTGTAGTTTGGGGGATTAGTAACTAATAAAAGTTGGGGTCTTCTTTTGTTCTGGACTTCCATTTTGCTTCATCTTGTTGTGGGTGGGAGTCCGATCGCGACAGTTTCCAATAAAGGCCAAGCCTACAGGCTGCTGTTTTGCTCCAAATTGTCCTGGTTGGTGTCTTTGTTTTTGCCCAAGGGAGCCCTCGGATTCCTCCATTAACAATAGGACTTGGTGGAGTTTGATTTGAACACGTCGCAAATCAAAATACCGCAAGCCACTGGTGCCAGACGGAGCCACTCCTGCCTGGAAAGTTCTGACATGGCTGCGACCACTGGTACAATTGCAACTCCTGCCCACGGCCACAGCATTTTTGCCTTTTGTGGGGCTGGCAACCACCAGCTCTGCTGAGCAGCCAGGCTCCTCCCTCCTGGCAACAGCCATGCGCAGCATCAAGCAGCAGGGGAGGAGAGGAGACCAACCACATTTTGGTGCCACCTCGCCTTGAACTTTTCCACTCCACCTGGTCATTAGAACTTGTACTCTATTTTCCTTCTCCATTAGATCCGTTATTATTGATGCAATACGGTAAATGCATTTGAAGAATGCAAGCCGTCAGGAGGCAATTCTTTTGGAGTCTAAAGACGTCCACGTACAGCACGAGACATTAAGTAGCATGTGCATGACTGTTGGTGTTTGATAAATGAAGCTTTTAACCACCACACCCTCCCCCACTCCAGCGACCAACAGCAATATACAGTAGTACCTCGGGTTACATATGCTTCAGGTTACATACGCTTCAGGTTACAGACTCCACTAACCCAGAAATAGTGCTTCAGGTTAAGAACTTTGCTTCAGGATGAGAACAGAAATCGTGCTCCGGCAGCACGGCAGGCCCCATTAGCTAAAGTGGTGCTTCAGGTTAAGAACAGTTTCAGGTTAAGAACGGACCTCCAGAACAAATTAAGTACTTAATCCGAGGTACCACTGTAATGGAAGTCCCGGCTGAACATCTAGGGGTCCATTCAGACATCACAACATGGCACAGGTAGACAACCCAGGATGTAACCGCAAGACTGCTTTTGGCGCTTGCTAAGAGGGGAGTGAGTGGCAGACAGCCTCTGGCTCCACCTTCTTCCAGGAAGTCCCCAGGGAAGGCAGCTTCTTCTGCAAAGACTTGCTTGCCTTGCACTGCTGCATCAGGGCTTTTCAGCTGCCCACTACCTCCCCCCCCCCCAAATGCATGTCCTCTTGTCATGGGTCATGCTACACAGCAGCCACGTACTTAATTTTCAGATGCCCTAAATATCAACTGGTAGAAGGCAACGCTTCCTCCCGCTCTGCCAGGGCAGGAGGATATTGGAAGCATTTACTTCCCGGCTTAATCCGAGTTTGCTATGTCCAAACTGTGCCAAAAATCATGTTTCAATCCTCGCTCATTACAGTAGCTTTGGATGTAAAAGCAAACCGCGGTTACAAATTCTGTAACACAATGCATTTTTAGAAACTGAATTTTCCACACCAAATAAGAAAGTAATTGCAATAGTTCACAGCCATTTCCTCACCTTTTTGGCCAAAGAAATTAAAGAACACAGACACTATGCGAGGGACAGGTAAGCCAAAGCAAAAGATGGTCACCACAACGAATTTCTAGCAAGGCCGCCAAGCCCACTCTGCGCGTAAAACTCCACATTGCTGAAAATACAGTTCCTCATGTGTATGCCCAAGGTATGCCCAAGATCATGAGCCTTGGGGCATTCCAGGAACTGAGAGACCTCAGCAGACACCCATACATTTAGGAGTTCAACGGATGATCTCTTGCACACTGCGCTCTCTCCAGGGCTGCAAGGGGAACTCCTTGGATGAAGGCTTGCAGCAGTAATGCCTGAATGTGACAGGCAACTAAACAAAAGGCTCTGAAGGTCTCCAGCTCAGCAGAGCCCTATGGATTCTGTCTCGCTTTTAGGAAGAGAGAGACTTACATAGGATTAACTCTGGCCTTGCACAGACCAATGGCACCACCTAGTGGTTCTCACCCTCCAATATTCCAATTCTCATATTTTCTCAGTTTCAAGCAAATTTCTGTTGCTGTTCATTGAGATGGGCTCCTCCTATACCAGTGGCTGCAGCTATCAGTCATGTCCGCACACGCAGACCCACATCGCCCAGTATGCTGCCTGCTCGGCACTCTGTGCCTCTGCAGAGAAGCAGAATTCAGCCAGAAAACAAGAGCAGCACCAGACTGGCTCAAAATCTAGCCTCGTGGGAATAGGCCAGGGTGCACTGCGTAGCACACGGACTGCACCCACCAGTGAACCAGGCAGCAGTGGACAGAGCCTTGTTTCTTCAAATACCGCCTGCCTTGTTGCACCGCCAGCCAATCGCAAAATTAAAAATCCACCTCTTACCTTTCGGCATCGAGGGTTGGGGCAGCTGAACCGCTTCACATCCTTGTCCAGCAGAGCTGGGAAGCTGCAGAAGGGACACCTGTGGGCCAAGGAAGAGTGGAGTTGAGGGTTTTGTACTAACATCTCGCTCAAAGGTCTGCTGCCAGTCTCCCTCACTCTCCTGATCTTCTGTTTCCTTTCCTGCAGAACTTCGAAGGAGAGTAGACCACACACACCTTTTACCACAAGGCAGACATGGGATCAACCTGGTTTTCCACAGGGCTGCAGCACGGAGCCAGGACTGTGTGTGCATGCGATCCTAAGCTAGCATCTGCTGCTGGTGAGCAATGTGTGAATTGGCCAAAGGCGGCTGGGAACCTCAGAATGGCCCAGGAGGCTCAGACCAAAGGAGCTAGACTCACCTGACTAACTCATCCGCACAGGCAGCAGCCACCTCCTCCTCTGCTTTCCGCTCGTAGTATTTACACAGAATGTTTTCAGGAAGGACTTTCTCCAGTTCACTGGTTGGAAATGAGCACGTACAACTCCCTTCCATGCAGCTGAGCTCCGACTAGACACCGGAGAAAGACAGAGAAAGGCTAAGATTACAGTAAGTTCAGCGCTGTTTAATTGTCAGTCATTTATACAGCACCATTCCAACATGCAGAGCTGCTTTGCAACATTTAGGATATAGAACGGGGACAGGCGGCTATTTTGCAATCATTTTCTTATGGGAGGCTGCACATGCATCACGGTGGAACTTTCTGCTAAGCTACAACAAAATGTTTTCATCCTCCAAGCGTCATCATCAGCCGGAGGATGTCACCCAGCCAGGACTGTCCAACTCACACCAACACAAGACACCTGACCAAAAAAAGTAGCAGCAGTTGAAACAGCTCGCAATGAACGATGCCATGTGGACAGAGCTGAAAACCAGGAGTGGGATGAGACAAGAGTAAACCGGCAGTTTATGACATGAAGGAAGACAAAATCAGAAGGCCTGAAAATCTCAACCGTTTCATGCAACCAGGAGATCTCTTTCCTTACCTTGCCAGAGCCAAAGACTGCTTCCTGAGCATACTTGATTAGGCACTCCTTGCAAAACAAATGTCCATCGGCGCACTGAGTCAGCTCCTCAAACGCAAAGTCCCCGTAGCAACAGCAACACACGATCATCTGGCCATTCTGCAAGTCAATGCCTCAAGGTTAATTCCCACTTCCAAGCCATCAATGATGGCCGTCCTGCACACGAAGGCCACTTTTCCATAATATGATCCTGCATGGAAAACCCTGCAGGCCAGGCAAATGGCTTGGGTCTTGATGGGGAGAAGGGAGGGAGGCCACGCAAGTGGGCCCACCTCCAGGCTGCACTGCTCACTCGCCCCCTGCATGGAAGTGCATCACGGAAAAGCACTTTGCACTTGGTGGTATGAGAAACATACCAATGGCTTCAAAACAATAGCTCAGGCACTATTTTGCACCACAGATGCTTCTAGGAGAAAGCCGCACGCAGGCTTTATACATCAGGTATGAAATTTGATCAGATCAAGGAGCTCTGTGCAGCAAAACAAGGTTAAGAAAATTACAACCTCACAGCTGACTGACGTAAGAATAGCTTGCTGGGTCAGACCAGTGGCTTATGCAGTCCAGTATCCTGTTCTCACAGTGTAAAACTCAAGCAGTCAGATTCAGCAGATTTCCTCCACTGAAAATCAAATTGTAGCACATAGCACTATCGTTACACAGAAAGCCGACTGACATGTATTCCAGATGCCAAACATCAGTTTCACACAGGCATCTGTACCACCTGAGGGCCCCACACTCCTCAACCTGGCACCTTCCATGTGTGGAACTACAGTTTCTATGTGATCTAGAAGATCTGGAGAGAATCTCACTGGGGAAAGCCCCTCTAAGGCATATCTGATTGCATGAGCAGCTTCCATTAGCATGTGCCCACTCAGCTGCCTTGATCGGTGGGTGTGGCACTTCTCAGGGGCCACGTAATCCCCATTCTGCCTTTGTAAGAAGTCCATCACTTAAGAGTGGCAGTGCCTAGACTTTGGAACTCCCTGCCTATTGAGATCAAGCAGGCCCCTTCCCCACACTCCTTTGGGCGCCTAATAAAAACATTCCTCTTTAGACAAGCCTGCCCAGATGCTTAGAAAGTTGAGGCAATTTTATTCTGTTTTAGTATTTTAACTTTTGTATGTTTTAAAATAGAGTTGCAATTTTTTCTTCATCTTACTGTTTTGTATTTGCAAACCGCTTTGAGGTTGTTGGATTGTTGTGTGTGTGTGTGTGTTTTTTTGGGGGGGGGGGGTTGCAATCAAGCCATGAATAAATTCTATGGAATAAAATAAATAAATAGGACTAAAATTAACAGTACAAGTCTGGCATGGCATTTCTCTCTGTGTCTCTGTGTGTAACGGAGCTACTTACTTTTTGATACTGCTCCTCGTTCACCTGCAGGGCGAGCAGAAAATCTGCATGCTGGCAAGAGAAAAGGGAAACACACTTAGGGCTATGAACACAGAACCTCCAGAATGGATGAGCCGCTCACCATTTTCTAATGCGATGGGACAATCACCACTACTGAACCTTCTCACTATTGAACCTTCTCAAGCGGTGTGATGAGACTATTAAGGATGGCTCCGTGTCAGACACAGCCAAGGTAATTCCCAGGTGTATTCTCATGAGCATTTAAAGAGGGTTGTCCACACCTTGTGGCTTTTGTGTTAGGTGACCCTCCTGGCACCCACGGAGCACATTTAGCAAGCTTGCTTGCTAGATGAAGCATGGGGCCACCACAACATGTTCTTTGTTAGATTTACAAAGCTGTCCACCAATAAACTCCTCCTGGGCAGCTTACAACAAAATATTTAAGAAGCAACTCAATAATTTTAAAAAATAAGACAACAAGGAGAAGCTTCTTTGCATACAGGCAGCATAAAATAGTTTTGTAGCTTGGATTCCAAAAAGCTAGAGTGAACAGGAAGGTATTCCCCTGGCACTGGAAAGCTCCTAAAGAAGCCCCTCTGGGGAGGAGATTCCTTAGCTAAGGTGCCACTACCAAAAAGGCCCTCTCTCCATGGCAGCCACCCACCCAACTTGGTAGGAGCACCTGGACCAGGGCCTCTGAAGAGGATCTTAAGGTTCAGGGAGGCATATGCAAAAGGTGGAGATATTTCAGGCAGCCCAAGCTATTGAGGGCTTGGAGGTTAAATCCACCATTTTAAAAAATTGGGCCCAGGTCCAGTTGGAAGCACAACCAGGGCGTAACTCAAAAGCCCAGTCCAGTAAACTTGCAGCTCTGTTTCAAACCTACTACAGTGTCCGGGTTAGTTTTAAAGGCAGCCCTACATACAACACATTGCAGCAGTCTAAGTGGGAAATTGCCAGAGCATGGTTAACTGTAGCTGTACTATTTCCATACAAGTAAGGCTGCAGCAGATGTTATTAACAGAAACTGATAAAAGATGCTTTAAATCAGGCATCCGCAAACTTGGCCCTCCAGATTTTTTGGGACTACAACTCCCATCATCCCTAGCTAACAGGACCAGTGGTCAGGGATGGTGGGAATTGTAGTCCCAAATCATATGGAGGACTGAATTTGGGGATGCCTGCTTTAAATTACAGAAGCTATATAGCTTTGAATGAAAATGTTGAACCTGAAAGCACTTACCATACTTCAAACCTAATCCTTCACGGGGAGAGCAGCCCTCTCCAGGACAGACTGAATACCATTCACCCACGTGGATGAACAGCCCACCCACAGCACCTCTGTCTTGTCTGGACTGAGCCCCATCCAGGCCATTGCCATGCCCAAATCCCCAGGCCAAATATTAGTGGTTGGTGCCCAAGAACTCGTCTTAGCATTGTTTCTTAAACCTGGGTCCCCAGCTTTTGTCAGACTACAACTCCCATCATCCCTAGCTAGCAGGACCAGTGGTCAGGGATGACGGGAGTTGTAGTCTAACAAACAGCTGGGGGTCCAAATTTGAGAAACACTGTTTGGTGTCTTGGCCCCGAGTCCCTTGCACGGGACACCCTGCTCACCTCTGCCATTTCCTTGATCTTCTGCTCGTAGAACTCCTGCTCCAGCTGCACGGCTGGCAGGAGAGCGCAGGGGTCGTAGCTCCTGTAGTGCCTCCTCTTGTTCTCCAAGAAGAACATGCGCTTCTCTATTTTCATGTCGCCTGAAGTGCCATTGGAAAGACCGAACAAAGAAACAAATGGCCCTCAATGAAATGAATGTATTGCCAAGAATGTTGTTCTTATTTCAAGCATTACAAATAATGGATAAAATGGACTGTTTCAAGAAGTGGCAGAAAGATATATCTAAATTTGTCTGGCAGGGCAAGAAGCCCAGAATTAAATTTAAGATATTAACGGATTCAAAAGAAAGAGGGGGGTTTGCCCTGCCAGACTTTAAATTGTATTATGAAGCGGCAGCTTTCTGCTGGCTAAAAGATTGGCTGCTTCTTGAAAACACAGACATTTTGGACTTGGAAGGTTTTAACAATATTTTTGGGTGGCATGCATATTTGTGGTATGACAAGGTTAAAGCACATAAAAGTTTTAAAAACCATATTGTCAGAAAAGCACTATTAAATGTTTGGGTCAGATATAAAGATTTGCTGGAAAATAAAACCCCAAGGTGGTTGTCGCCAATGGAAGCAAAGGCAGTTAAAAAGTTAAACATGGAACCGAAGTGGCCAAGGTATTGGGAAATCTTGGAAAAGGAAGGGGATAAATGGAGATTGCAGAGTTTTGAAAAATTAAAAGGGAAGGTGAGAGATTGGCTGCATTATCATCAAATAAATGAAGTGTTTAAATTGGATAGTAAAATTGGCTTCCAGGTGGAAAAATCAAAATTAGAGACCGAACTGTTAGAATCCAGTACTAAGAATTTGTCAAAAATGTATAATTTGCTGCTGAAATGGAATACACAAGATGAAACGGTTAAATCAGCTATGATTAAATGGGCTCAGGACATTGGTCATAATATTTTGTTTGCTGATTGGGAAAAGTTGTGGACCACCGGGATGAAGTTTACGGCATGTAATGCCTTAAGAGAAAATATTATGAAAATGATATATAGGTGGTACATAACCCCAGTCAAGCTTGCAAAGATTTACCATTTGCCTGACAATAAATGTTGGAAATGTAAAGAAAAGGAAGGTACATTTTTTCACCTTTGGTGGACGTGCCCGAAGATTAAGGCATTCTGGGAAATGATCTATAATGAACTTAAAAAGGTATTTAAATATACTTTCCCCAAGAAACCAGAGGCCTTTCTCTTGGGTATTGTCGGCCAGGGGGTGTTAAAGACAGATATAACTTTCTTTATGTATGCTACAACAGCAGCAAGAATACTCATTGCAAAGTACTGGAAGACACAAGATCTACCCACTCTGGAAGAATGGCAGATGAAGGTGATGGACTACATGGGTTTGGCAGAAATGACGAGCAGAATCCGAAACCAGGGAAGAGAAGCAGCGGAAGAAGAATGGAAAAAGTTCAAGGATTATCTAAAGAAATATTATGAAATTAATGACAGTTAGAATGATGTTGGACTAAAGTAAATGGTTACTATTAGTAATGGTTAAGACAAGGAGAATAAGGATGATTAGCTTAAATTTATAGTAAAATAAGGGAAGATTTGCTGAGCAATTGATTAGAATTTGGAATACAGAAATGGGAGGCATGAGGAAGTCGAAGAAGAAAGGTCAAAGAAATTAGGATATGAAATGGTACTTGTTTTCTTTTTGTTTGTTTGTTTATGTTCTGTTTTTGTCTCTTGTTTGTTTATGTATGTTTTGTTTGTATGATTACAAAAATTGTTTAATAAAAATATTAAAAAAAAAAAAAAACAAATGGCCCTCAATGAGGAGGAAACAGGAGAGCAAGGAGAGCAACCCACGAGAAGAGGGCCCTCTGCAATGCACCATCCCCTTACAAACCAACCCTCATCGGTTTCTTATCCTATCCCCTCCGACTAAACTCCAGCAGGGCGTGGGAAATGGTCGTGGCCTGACAACACAGGGTTGCAACGTGCTGCTGACATTACCAGAATTCACAGTTGCCCAGGAATCTTCCAACAACTGTGCCCCAGCTCCATAAAAATATTTTTTGGTTAAAAAAAAAATACAACACCTCAACAACTTTGCCTCAGCCAACGAAGATGCAACTGTGGCTCATCCCAACCCCCTTCCCTCCCTGTGACTGGGGAAAATGGGGCTGCCCCAGGCAGAGGAGCAAAGGCACAGGATCACAGAGAGGAGCAGGAGGAGAGGCACCATGGAAGCAGCACCCCACTCTTGCCATTACCACGTCACAATCCAGCCACCCTCAAGGTGAACGGCTGCAGTTAAGAGGTTTCCATGACACCAATGGAGCCATGAACTAGGCTGCCAGCCATGCTCTTTTCAGGCAGTTGATTGGTGTGATCACTGAACCCAATAATGTGAAAAGCAGAGGAAATAAGCTCCTGGGGACTTAATTCTGCAACCCACTCAGGGGAAGTTCACAGGGATGGGGCACACTTTGCCTTTTCTGACTTGCAAGGAATTTCAGATGCGCCTTTTCATGGAAAGGACCTGTCCCTGAATTCTGGGTGCACTGGCACCTCCCAATCCTCCATGTGCAGCTTAAAATCTGCCTCCAAGCACAATTCACAGAGCACAGCCTACCTGAAGGACTGCTGTCCTCTGAATGGAGGCAATCATCAGAGACTGTGAGCAGATATCATGTACCAGAGGCCCTCATCACTGAAACGTCAGTGGCTGGCTACCAGGGACAGGGCCTTCTCTGTTGTGGCACCTGGACTGTGGAATGCTCTCCCAAGCACATGTACCTGGCACTATCTCTAAAGCATCAGGTAAGGACTATTTTACATAGCAAAGCTTTTGCTGAGTTGACAGCTTCTGGGTGCTCTACTGCTGCTGTTTGTATGTCTTTCTTTAAGTCTTGTCTATTCATATGCCTTTTTTTATTGTTTCACAGGGAATACAACGCAGAAAACAAAAATCCCCCAACAATCATATCTGCAGTGATGAATCCCTCCCTCCCTCCCTTCCTTCCCCAACAACATGATCATCTCCACAAAGAAAAATGATTTAGTCATCTGAAAGTTCTTTTCAACGTTGCACCTGGCAGGCAAAAGCCACGTTCCTTTGTTACAGCAAATGAAATAAACCCAACCAAATTACATAAGTGTGCTCATTACGTCTGCCGTGAGGTTTTCCCTTTTGTGAGATGGCTTGAGCATCAGCCGAGGCGGAGGGATAAAGGCCATCCCTTTGCAAAAGAACAGAGACACATTCCCAGCACTCAGTGCTCCTGTTTCATGGGAGCTGGCGGGCTGCAGAAAGGGGCAGGGGGCTGACAGGCCTGCCAAGACGGGAGGCTCCCTGGGTGAAGGAGCAGGAAGAGGCGGCAGCAGCAGCAGCAAGGAGAAATCGTAGTCAAATGGAGCCAACCTGAACACAGTAGACAGAGCTGCCTCCTGGTCTCCTGCCTCTCCCTCCCTCCCTCCCTCTCGTTGTCCCCAGAGTGGGTGTGCATGAGCACAACCAGATTCCTCTCCCAGCCATCTTGGTGCTGCTGCTCATTTCTTCCCACACACCTTTACTTTTGACACACAGTAATTGCAGCAAGAAGCACCTTGAATGGAGCCTGGGCGGCCACTGAGAGCCAGCACAGACCCTGCTCAAACAGCAGCTACCAACCTTGCTCAAATTTGAAGTCTATGTAGGAATACTGGTTCATTTCTTTCCTCCTTTTCCGCTTCCCGCTGGTTTCAGGAGACAGTTCTTGCCATTTTTTGATGGCATCCGAAAAGGCCTGAAGGAAAAGGCAGCGAGTCAAGATGGATACACAAATATGCAGGTAGAACGATGATGGTGGTGGTGGCGGTTGTTACTACTAATAATAATAATAATAATGCCTTGGTGCGGGCTTGACTTCTTATCAGGCTGTACATCTCCCTTCCAACACTGAGTCAAGTGAATTGTTGTAGCGGTTTGGGGTGGGGGGAAAGAGAGAGAAGAAACGAAGGGAAGGAACCTTTCGTGTGATTGCATAGTGTCCCTTGAGCTCATGCAGCGCCCACTTGATGTCCTGGCTACTCAACATTTTGAAGTCGGCCATGAGGAGATCAGCCGCTTGGATAAAGCAGCGCTGATCAAGTGGTTCAAGTTTGGAGAAGTCAAAGTAGTCCACTTTAGGCACCTAAGAAAGAAAAGGGGAAACAGGGAGGGAGGGAGGGGAAAGAGTCAGCGCACACTCGTCTGGCCTTGGAAGTTTACCGTGATTATTATTCAAGCCTCACTCCACTTTTCCTCCAGCAAGCTCAAGATTCTCCCCAACCCACATTTATTCTCAAAACAACCTTGCAACGGAGGTGAGGTTAAAAGGTAGTGAACTGGGCATTTTCTATTCTTGACCTATAAGCCCTTCAGATCCAAGGCTGACAGTGGATGAGTATGCCAATAATCTGCACTTGCTACCTTCCAATGAAATGATCTCAGAGAAAGGGAATTGTGGTCTAGAAAAGGCAACCGGAGAGGAAGAAGTAGAAAGCTCTTGAGCCATAAGACTCCTGCCCCTATAACCTATCCTCATAATATATATCCAGATAAGCTCCAACAGGCTAGAAGGGAAGATTCATTATATTGGCCCAAATGCAGGGACTGGAAGATATATGTCCAGGTTAGAGGCCCAAAACTCCTACCCTGCCAGCAATCTGGTTCTGGGCCAGAGGAGCAAGAGCAGCAGTTGCAGACCTTAGAAGACTCCCGAGGCGACTTTGGAAGGGACGGCGTACAGAACAATTCCTGCCACTCCCCAGAGGAGGGAGAGAAGTGTGGGGCTGGTAGGTGACTCCGTACTGAGGGGGACAGAGGCAGGAGTGAGGAGGTAACAGGATGTCATGGGAGGTGTGCTGTCTTCCAGGTGCAAAGATTCACGATGTGACAAAGAAGTTGCCAAGCCTTATAAAGCCCACTGACCACAGTCCCTTCCTTCTGATTCACGTGGGTACACGATACGGCCACACACAGCCTTCAACATACAGTGGTACCTCTGGTTACGTACTTAATTCATTCCGGAGGTCCGTTCTTAACCTGAAACTGTTCTTAACTTGAAGCACCACTTTAGCTAATGGGGCCTCTTGCTGCCACCATGCCGCTGGAGCACGATTTCTGTTCTGAAGCAAAGTTCTTAACCGAGGTACTATTTCTGGGTTAGCGGAGTCTGTAACCTGAAGCGTATGTAACCTGAGGCGTATGTAACCCGAGGTACCACTGTATAGAAAGGGACTATGAGACTCTGGGCAGGAAGCTGAAGAGGCTTGGGGCACAGGTGGTTTTTTCATCCCTCCTTCCTGTTGAAAGCCGTGGCCCGGAAGAGAGAGGAAAGTATTGGAAGTACAGCACTGGCTGCACAGGTGGTGCCGTCAGGAGGGGTTAGGCTTCTTAGACCATGGTCTCCGCTCCCTTGAGGAAGGACTTCTGGCAAGAGACGGGTTGCGCCTCACAGCAGCTGGCAAGAATGTGTGTGCTAAGAGTTCAACCTTTTAACCTCTGGCCCTTCCCAGAAGTCCCTTGAGCCCTGCCCAACGTACATCAATAGCCTCCTTGCAGGAACTTCATAATTTCTGATTAACCTTACAACTTGCCACTTACCTTTGTCTCATCTGGGCTGGAGAGGAGGCTGCTATTTGGATTTAAAACCACTCTGCCTTCCTTCTTTGGATAATCTGGATTTTCCAGAAGAAAATTACAAAGTCTGCAAAAGCAAGAGGAGACCATTGCTTGGCCAGGGCTGTCAACTGACTTGGCACAGCTTTTCCCAACACACTCGTGCTTCCTTCCCCAGCCTGACACCCTCCAGATGCTTTGGGCTACAGCTGCCACCATTCCTGGCTGTGCTGGCTCAGGGGGTTGGTGGGAGTTAGAATCCAACAACATCTAGACCAGGATGGGGAAAGCTGGCCCAGGGGGCTTGGCAGGCGGATATAGCCCACTCCATCCGCCCTCAGAACAGCAGCAGCAGCAAATGAAAGAAAGAGAGAGCTGGATGCAACAGGGCGCAGGCAAGAGTCAGACCAGGGGCAAGAAAGATCAAGCAGCAGCAGCAGAGGGAAAGGAACTCAAAAGGAGGCAAGCATTTTTATGTACTCAAAGAGTTTTTCCAAACGGCGAAGGAGTACCCAGGTGCACATCAGGAGAACAGCTTGCGAGTTTAAACCCATTCTCACAGATGTAAAACACAAAAGAGCCAATCCTGGCTTCCTCTACTGTCATGTCTAACTTGGCCCCGTGGTAGCCAAGAAGCTAAATAAGCCTGGAATACAGAGGAGGCTATCAAGAAGCAGGACCTGTTTTGCTGCTGAGTCTTTTCGCAAAAGATAGCAGAATAAGGATGGGATTGGCAAGGGGCCATGTGCCATGCTGACCCATAGAGCCTGGGTAGGCTGAGCCATAATGGTTGCTCCAGATCGTGACCAGTTAATAAGAGCAGGACACACCCACAAGTTTCTGGGTATCGCTACTAACTGGTTTGTAAGTGTGCTGCAAAAGCTTCCATACTTACATGTTTAAGTCACAGCAGTTTTTATTCTGTATTAGATCCTCAATGTACTCTCTGGTTGCATCTGGGAACCTTGCTTCCTGGATTGGGGGGGGGGGGAGAGACAAAACACACACATTTTGGTTGATAAGCAGTTCAAGAAAAGCTTCACCTTTATGGTGACAAGAGCTGGAAATAATATTTCCATGCAAACAGAGTGGCGGTTTTAGACTGAAATGTTCCCACTGTGTTACCTATACACCAGCAAAGGACACTCAGTTGTGGGAATATGCCAAGAAAGCAGCATTACTGTAAAAATGTAATTTATCAGAAACCTTTAGACTAGATGCAATGAAATGCTGAATAGATTATTATTATTATTATTATTATTATTATTATTATTATTTATTAAATTTGTATACCGCCCTTCACCCAAAGATCACAGGGTGGTTCACAACATAAAAGAACAAAATGAAAACATAAAATCCATGATAAAACAAAAGCAAAACAAACCTATAACCCTCCTCCCACAGATGTATTTAAAAAGCCATAGAACGTTAATCGGCCAAATGCCTCATTGAAGAGAAACCTTTTTGCCTGGCGCCTAAAAATATGCCATAAATGTTGTGCATGAAGATACAAATTTTAATTGATCCATTAGTTTAATGCATTAAAGGCCCAATTAGGCAGCTACATCATCAATTAGCCAAAAAAGAAGAAAGTACCAATCAACCAGAACCAGGAAGCAGCACCAGTTTCACTTCACAAAACTGATGTTTTTAAGTAAAAAAAAAAGTGTGTCGCAAGGAAACATCCTTCTTAAGGAGTCACTTTAGGAGTGCCCGCCCTCTGGTGCTGGGTTCATTCCCAACACCTCCCAGAGATCAGAGATGCTCTCCAACAACATCTGGAGGGGCCACAGACCCCCAACTCCTGGCCTACACTCTGGCAAAATGTGTTGCAACGCACAAGAGTTATTAATCCAGACTTTTAAATTTTTTTATTAATTAGTGTGCCTGCCCATGGGAGACCCCACTCTACCACTGTGTGAGGCTATGATTCTGTAAGCCAGAGGACGCAAAACCCTCTGCGCCACAAACAAGGACCTTGTGGCAAAAACTCAAAGGATTCGCTGAAGGAAGGAAGCTTGAACACTGCCCAATTGAGGCAAGATTTATACAAGATGTGGCCCACAAGGGCTTTCCATGTGCACCTGGTCACGCGCATTTGCTCACATCTGTTGCCCATCAGCTCAGCACACCAATCCCTGGCACACAATCAAGGGCAGCACATGGAAAGCTGACATGGGCAAGAGCTTTCCACATGAAAGATGTATCAGTTATGATACATTGGGCTAAAGATATAGGACACAATATACCAATAGATGCTTGGGGGAGACTATGGAAAGAAGGAATAAATTTTACTGCCTGCAGTGCTTTAAAAGAAAATATAATGAAAATGATGTACAGATGGTATATAACACTGGTAAAAATAACCAAAATGTATAAAACAAATAACAAATGTTGGAAATGTAAAGAAAAGGAGAGCACATTTTACCATATGTGGTGGGAATGTAAAAAAGTAAAAGATTTCTGGGAAATGGTTTATAATGAGATTTTAAAAATGTTGAAATATACATTTCCAAAAAAAACAGAAGCGCTTTTACTTGGAATGGTAGGTACAAAAATTCATAAGAATGATAAAAAATTGTTTTTATATGTGACCACTGCATCAGGAATACTATTAGCCCAACGATGGAAGCAGGAGGAAATGCCAACAAAAGAAGAGGGGCAAATGAAAGTGATAGACCATGCTGAGCTGGCGAGATTAACAGGGAAAATTCAAAACCAGCAGGACCAGATTTTCCTAAAGGGCTAGAAAAAATTATGTCGTATTTGAAAGACAATTGTAACTATTTAACATTGCTTGTAGGGTTATGTCAGGGAACTGCCATCTGAGACGCAGGAGGTGAAAGGGCTCACGGAGGGTGAGAGAGACCATTCAGCTGAGGAGGGAACCAGCAGGGGGAGAAGTGGAGTTCCAAGGGAAAGTGAGTCGGAGGGAGGGCTCAGAGACACTTCAAGCGAGAACAGTGGGGAGGTTTCAGGACCTCCTATAGGGACACCCACTCCTCGCCGGAAACTGTCACGCCGAGAGTCCAGAAGACGCGTTTCCGTTAAGGAGCTTTTATGCTGGAAGAAGTTCCATAAACGCCCACTGTCCGATTCAACGAGCGACTGATGGAGCCATGCTTAAGGAGCTCCGTCACAGACAGAGGTTTGTGGACTTAGCCAAACTCTGAGGGACTAGGATTTTACGCACAAGCAGCTCACCATCCCATCACAGCAATCGGACAGTCCCTGAAAGCAGCTTGTGCAGAGAGGCATCATGAGCAACCCAGCCGGAGCCGGGGGAGCAGGAGGAGCTGGAGAGGGTCCAAGCCTGGAAGAAAGGTACAGGGTGTTGGAAGTCCAGCTAGCGCTGCAAACGGCGAGGCTAGAGGAAAGGAGGGCGCAGGATGCAGAAAAGGCAAAAGGCGCTACACTAGCAAGAAAGATGCCAGGATTGGTGCAGAAGTTTGGGGGGGACCCCAGGAACTACCAAGCCTTTAGGACAGAGATGCAGTATGCTCTCGAACTGCAGTTTAACGACTTTCCCGACGAGGCATCGCGAGTGGCGTTTGTGATTGGCCATCTCGAAGGGGGGGCGAGAGACTGGGTTAGACCCCTGATGGCAGGGAATAGTGAAATGCTGAAGGACACGAGGAAGTTTTTTCGCGCCATGGATTTGATGTTTTCCAGCGAGATTGAACAGGGACTGGTGCGCAGACAATTGATGGCTTGCAAACAGGGTAGCCGATCGGTTCGTGAGTACTGGACTGAGTTTACAATGTTGATACATAAATTGGGGTGGGACCTATCGGCGGAACCCATTCAAATGCTCTTTGAAGAGGGGCTTTCTTCGGCGGTGAAAGACGAACTTTCCCGGGCGCCCAGGGCGGAGTCTATGGACCAGCTGACCAAATCAGCGCTGACCATTGGAGTGCGCCAGGAGGCAAGAGCCTTGGAGAAGCGGGAGGGGAAAGGAGAGCGTTGGAGGGATTTCCGCATTCCAGAGATTCCAGAGCCAAGTTTCCCGCCAGGAGAGCCGATGGAAGTTGGAACAGCGCGCGCGCGCGCAGTTTCAAATCCCAGTGAAGGGAGGAAGAAGGAGGGAAAGAGCGCCAAGAAATGTTATCTCTGCCAGCAGCCAGGTCACTTTGCCAGAGTCTGCCCGCAAAGAAAGGAATGGCAAGGGATGGCGGGAGCTGTTGGGGGGAAGGAGGAGGGAGTCCAGGAGCCAGTAAAAGCCAACGCCTGGCTGCCACCGTCAGGGCACTGCAGCCAGGCCAAGGAGCAGTAAAAGTGCCCACTCCGGAACCTCCAAGACCAGCCCTAGTAATAGAGGTGTTGCTAGAGCTGGCAAACGGATACCCACTAAAGACAAAGGCGCTGTTGGACTCAGGCAGCTCCTGTAATTTTATGAGTAAGGAGTTTGCAGCTGAACACCAGATACAGATACTCCCTTTAAGCAACCCCCTGCAGGTGACCACTATCGATGGGAGGGAGCTGTTGGGAGGAGAAGTTAGCCTACAGACCGTCCCAATGGTTATGAGGGTGGCCAGGCACACCGAAAGGATAGCGTTCAATGTGGCCACCCTGGGAGGGGCTCCCGTCATTTTGGGAATGAGCTGGCTAGCGTTGCATGACCCGCTAGTGGGCTGGCATCAAAGAGTGGTCTCCTTTGGGTCAGCACATTGCCTGGAACACTGCAGAGAAGGAAAGGTGCCAGAAGGGGCAAAAGCCTTTCTAGCAGGGACGGAAGTGGCGGACAAAGGGAAGGTGCCCAAACAATACGCTGACCTGAGCAAGGTCTTCAGCGAAAGGGAAGCAGATAAACTACCACCGCATAGAGACTTTGACTGCCAAATTAACCTGGTCCCTGGGGCCCAGCTCCCCGTGGGCAAGCTGTACGCCATGTCAGACAGGGAAATGCAGGAGTTAAGGGAGTTTATTGATAAAAACCTGAAGAGGGGCTTCATCAGAGAGTCCAGAGCGGTGGGGGGGAGCCCAGTGTTTTTTGTGGACAAAAAAAACACGGATAAACCCAGGCTTGTAGTGGACTACCGGCGGCTAAATGCCGTGTCAGAACCAGTGACCTTCCCCATGCCCAGGATTGATGACATTTTGACCAGGGTGAGGAAGGGAAAGATATTCACGAAACTGGACCTGAGAGGGGCATACAACCTGATACGAATAAGGAAAGGGGATGAATGGAAAACCACCATGTTCACCCCTTTGGGGGCTTTTGAATATTTAGTTATGCCATTCGGATTGCAATCAGGCTCCGCCTGTTTTCAATCGCTCATGAACCATGTCCTGGGACCTTTGCTCTACAAGAATTGCGTGGCCTTCCTCGATGACGTGCTGATATATTCAGAGAATGAGGAGCAGCATGTAAAGGATGTCAGGGAAGTGCTGAGCCAGCTGCAAGCAAACCAGCTGTGGGTGAAATTGGAGAAGTGTCAGTTTCACACCAAGGAGGTGGAATTCCTGGGGTACCGCTTATCTGACAAGGGATTAGCCATGGATCCAGGCAAGGTCCAGGCGGTGCTGGAATGGAAGACACCGAAAACGAAAAAGGATGTGCAAAGGTTCTTAGGGTTTGGGAACTTTTACCGTAAATTCATCAAGAACTTTGCCCACTTAACGGCTCCCATCACGGACTGTCTAAGCAGCAAGAAGAAATTCGTTTGGACGGCGGAGGCGGAGCAAGCATTTGAGGAATTGAAAAGGGCATTCGCTTCGGAAGAACAGCTCCTGCATGTGGATTTACAAAAACCCATGAGAGTGGAAACTGATGCCTCAGACCGGGCGGTGGGGGCGGTGCTGCTTCAGCCAGGGAGCAATAAGTCGGAATGGAGACCGTGTGCCTTCTTTTCGCGTAAGCTGAACAAATCCGAGAGGAACTACACCGTATATGACCGAGAACTACTCGCCATTCACGAAGCGTTCCGGAGATGGAGACATTTACTAATTGGCGCACAGCATAAGGTGCAAGTGTGTACGGACCACAAGAATTTGGAGTATTGGAGAACGGCACGAGTGCTCAACCAACGACAAGTGAGGTGGGCCCAGGAGTTCTCCAAATTCCATTTTGAAATCTGCTATGTGCCAGGTCCAGAAAACATCAGAGCGGACGCTCTCTCACGCAAACCTGAATATTTGGAGGGGGAGGGAGCGCCTGAAGAGAGACATATTATCCCAGAGGACCACTGGGTGTGTGGGGCGGCCTGGGTGGGGCAAAGAGAACTGGTAGAGGGAACGGTAAATGATGAATACGCCCAGGATAAGCTCAGAGGTTTAAGGAGAGAGGGAGAAGACCCCGGAGGTTTTGAAGAAAGAAACGGGGCATTGTATTACAAAGGGGCACTATATATACCCGAAGGGGAATTGAGGGGGAGAGTACTCAAACAGCTGCACGACAACCCCACAGCGGGGCATTTTGGGCAACACAAGACCATGTGGTTGGTGACCAGGGAGTTTTGGTGGCCCAAGGTGAGGGAGGATGTACGGGAGTATGTGAGAAGGTGTGACCAATGCCAGAGAGCCAAAGGAGAAAGGCGGGCGCCAGCGGGGTTATTAGAACCGTTACCCACACCAGAACGACCGTGGGAGGCGGTATCGATAGATTTTATGACTGATCTGCCTAAATCCCAGGGGAAAACCGCCATACTAGTCGTAGTAGACCTGTTAACTAAGATGGGTCACTTTGTAGCTTGCTCACATGCAGTCACGGCGGAAGAGACAGCGAAATTGTTTGTAGAACATATTTTTAGGCTGCATGGCGCCCCCTTGAGGACGGAGGGAAACAGTTCACGTCCAGATTCTGGAGGAAACTTATGAGCTTGTTGCACGTAGAGGTCAACTTTTCGACTGCCAGGCACCCTGAGACCAATGGGCAGGCGGAGAGGGCAAACGGTATCCTCCAACAATACCTGAGGTGTTATGTCAATGACAGAGAGAACGATTGGGTCGAAAAGTTGGCGCTAGCGGAATTTGCTTACAATAATGCAGAGAATGTGTCCACCGGGATGAGTCCCTTTTTGGCTAATTATGGGTGCCACCCCAGGGCGTTTCCAGGGGGAGGAGGGGAGAGATGGAGTGTCCCGGCCGCTGAACATTTTGTAGAAGAAATGGAAGCGATCCATCGTCAACTCCAACTCAACTTAGAAAGGGCCAAAGAAGAATATAAGAGGCAGGCAGACAAGAGCAGAAGGGAAGGTGAAACCATTAAGGTGGGGAGTCAGGTCTGGCTATCAACCCAAGGGTTGCCGTTCAAGGGGGGTTGCAAGAAATTGAGACCCAAAAGATTGGGACCATTTGAGGTCATCCAACAGGTCAACCCAGTGGCTTTCAGACTCCGGTTACCGAACCACATGAAACTGCACCCAGTATTCCACAGGTCATTACTGTCACCATATAGGGGGGAAGGTGAAGGGGGCCAGCCATAGAAGAAAGGGAAAGCAGCAACCATGTGGCGGAAATCATCGACTCCAGGTGGAAGGGTAATCAGGTGGAGTATTTGGTCGCGTGGGAAGGGGAACCGGAGTCGGAAAACACCTGGGTGACGGCAGAGGAGGTCCGTGACGAGATCTTGATCGAAACGTTCCACCAAAGGTTCCCCAGGAAACCTCAGCCAGTAGCGAGGTTCCGGAGGGAGTACTTTGGCACCACCGACGATGAGGAGGAACTGGAAGGATTCAGGGAATCGGAGCTGGAAGAAGGAACAGACTCCGATGAGGAGGAGTACTTGGAAACCGGAAACAGCAACAGGTGGAGGGAAGTGTTCGAAACTTCGGAAGATGAGGGAGGTTCCTTCAGGGGTTTTGCTCCCTCGCCTCCCGCAGAGGAGGGGAGGGAAGGGGGTGAAGGGGGCCCTGGAGGGGAGGTGGATGTCAGGGAACTGCCATCTGAGACGCAGGAGGTGAAAGGGCTCACGGAGGGTGAGAGAGACCATTCAGCTGAGGAGGGAACCAGCAGGGGGAGAAGTGGAGTTCCAAGGGAAAGTGAGTCGGAGGGAGGGCTCAGAGACACTTCAAGCGAGAACAGTGGGGAGGTTTCAGGACCTCCTATAGGGACACCCACTCCTCGCCGGAAACTGTCACGCCGAGAGTCCAGAAGACGCGTTTCCGTTAAGGAGCTTTTATGCTGGAAGAAGTTCCGTAAACGCCCACTGTCCGATTCAACGAGCGACTGATGGAGCCATGCTTAAGGAGCTCCGTCACAGACAGAGGTTTGTGGACTTAGCCAAACTCTGAGGGACTAGGATTTTACGCAGAAGCAGCTCACCATCCCATCACAGGTTACAAGAAGTTTTGTAGGAAGATTTTACAAATTATTGTGAAAAGGATTAAGTTTAACTGATGTAAGATTTGATTTAGAACATTAAGTATAGTAAAAAGAAATGCAAAATCAGAAAAGGATTTAGAAAACCATTAGAAGGGGTTGAGGGAAGTCAAAGGCTGTGACAGCCAAAGATCTGTCATGTTTTTTCTTTTTCTTTTTTGCCGTTGTTATGCTGGAAAATATGTGTAAAAACCAATAAAAAAAGAGCTTTCCACATGATATGCATCCCATTCAGTGAAGCCAAAGTGATCAAAGGGGAGGAAAGGAGTGTGCTGTCATTACCTCTTCTTGATGAGTGCCACACTTAGGAAGGATACCCGACAACGACACTCACCGTTTCCCTGATGAGAAGAGCAAAGAGGTCTTTGTCGAGCTGAGGAGCAGTGCCTTGCTTGGGAACCTCGCTGGAAGCAGCATCGGGGGGCCCTCGGGCTGGCGAAGAGGGGCCCGCCTGCTCATTGACCGTTGCCTGCTGCCCACCTCCCTCTTCTTCCGGTGGGTGAGCCAGCTGGGGGGAGGCGGGGCCGGGGATCCCGTCCTGCGGCGGCTCCGGCCTGGGAAAGGCAGGCCCAGGGATCTCCTCTTGGTACGCCCTGGGCAGCGGGCCCAGGTCCATGTCCCTCTGCCCTTGCTGGGGAGAAATGAGGTTGACCACGGGGCCTGCGTCCTTCTCAGCGGGCTGGAAATACGGGTGGTCCAGCCGCATGTTCTCCTGGATGCACCGGACAGTCCCTCCGAGCGGCGGCGCTAGCCTCGGTTGCAGCTCTCGCTCCCTCTGCTCCTGCCCTTCCTCATCAGCCGGCAAGACCTCCTCCAAGTTGATGACTTCCTTCTCGCCGCCGGATCTCGCCTCTCTCGTCCGAGCCACGCTGGGACCAGGTTCCGGAACAGCCCCATCGCCGTCCCCCCTCGGCCCAACGGGCTCCGGGGTTCCTGGCAGTTCCAAGACCTCGTTCTCGCTTTCCTGCCGTCCCAGCGCCACGCCAGCGGCCTTCGCGCAGTTCCGCCAAGCGCCAGGCGGCCTCGGGGAAGGAGGGGTCCTCGCCTTCTGTCCATCGTGGGGCCCTGGCAACACGTCGCCCTTGGATCCTCCTTCCCCCGACTTGCTCGCACTCTGCCAGGGAGCCGCTGGTCTGATCACATTGGAGCGCAGAAGCTTCTTCGCTCCTGTCTTTAAAAGGATATTAAGCCGTAGTTAGGCAAGCCGTTTCTTTGGAAGGCTGCTTCAGGTTGCAAGTACAGTGGTACCTCGGTTTACAAACTTAATCCATTGCGGAAGTCTGTTCTTAAGCTGAGGCATGCTTTCCCTAATGAGGCCTCCCACTGCCAGTGCCCTTCCACCGTTTAGCTTCCGTTCTTAGACCGAGGTAAAGTTCGCAAACCGGGACATTGCTTCCGGTTTTGTGGAGTTCGTAAACCGAATCATTCGTAAACAGAGATGTTCTTAAACCGTGGTACCACTGTATATAGCAGCGATGGCCAAACCTGGACCTCCAGCTGTTTTGGGACTACAATTCCCATCATCCCTGACCACTGGTCTTATTAGCTAGGAATGATAGGAGTTGTAGTCCCAAAACAGCTGGAGGGCCAAGTGTGGCCATCACTGCTATACAGGATTTAGAGTAAGCATTTGCTGCTTTTGCTCCTGCTAAGGTGGGCTCACACTGAAAGAAAATTAACAAGCAGCATTTTAAGAAGTGGATTTTCTCCCTTTCAGGGAGGCATTTGGCAGCTGGTGTTAAGGGGTATTTAAAAGCATGTTTTGCTGTTCAAAAAATGTTGTGTTTCCTCAAGGTAGTAGCAGAATGGAACCGCTACCTGAAATAGCTGAAAGAGTCTAGGATGAACTGTCAGGAGGCAGCCCACCATTCTCACATGCCCTGTAAAACTCACTTGGGCAAAGTTTTGGAAGCCAAGTGAGAACAACTCCAGAATATGAGATGGGGGCTCAATTTGTGTCTTACAGCGGGGAGGATTCATGCATTTGTTACAGTGAGAGTCAAGCTAACTAAATCAATGCCAGATTTAAAAAGGTTTCAAATAATAAAGAATATATAATGTCACTATCGCGAGTGGCGCTGTGGGTAAAACCTCAGCGCCTAGGACTTGCCGATCGTCAGGTTGGCGGTTCGAATCCCCGCAGCGGGGTGCGCTCCCGTTGCTCGGTCCCAGCGCCTGCCAACCTAGCAGTTCGAAAGCACCCCCGGGTGCAAGTAGATAAATAGGGACTGCTTACTAGCGGGAAGGTAAACGGCGTTTCCGTGTGCTGCGCTGGCTCGCCAGATGCAGCTTTGTCACGCTGGCCACGTGACCCGGAAGTGTCTGTGGACAGCGCTGGCTCCTGGCCTATAGAGTGAGATGAGCGCACAACCCTAGAGTCTGTCAAGACTGGCCCGTACGGGCAGGGGTACCTTTACCTTTAATGTCACTATCCGTTTTGAACATACATCCGGGATGGGGAGACCATACTGGTTGTATACTAAGCCTAACACAAATTTCAATTTTTGCCATACTGGAGGATGGCCAGGGCCAAAGAGTTACCTCCATCAGTATGACTACATCGTCGTCTTCCTCATCCTCCCACTGCCGGCGAACAGGAATGTCCAGCATCACAGGCAATTCTTCATCCGAGGAGTCGGATATGGTGATAAGCCCCTCGTCTCTGTGGTTTATTCTATCTGAAAGAAGGAAGGAGAGAAAGGAGAGAGAACTTACCTATCAGCTAAAGGTTCACAACAGAACACTAATACAGTCGTGCCTTGGTTCTCAAATTTAATCCGTTCCAGGAGTCCGTTTGACTCCCAAAATGGTTCGAAAACCAAGGCATGGCTTCCGATTGGCTGCAGGAACTTCCTGCAGCCAATCAGAAGCCGCGGAAGCTGCGTAGGATGTTTGGCTTCCAAAAATCGTTCACAAACCAGAACACTCACTGCTGGGTTTGCGACGTTCAGGAGCCGATTTGTTCGACAAGTAAGGCATTTGACTACCAAGGTACCACTAGTTATTTCTAGTTGTTATAACTTCAATCTGAAATATGTTACCCGAGTTTGCCTTATAATAAAATGGAAGAAGAATTAAAGGGCTCTGACTAAGTCCGCTCGCCACTGGAACAGTTTTGGCAGTGCCAGAGGCATGCCACAGTCTCAAGCAAACCTTGAGTTCTGTGAAGATGCCGCTGCCCCAAACCAGGGCAGGAAGCCAACAGAGAACTGCTGCAGGTGGCAGAAGATAGCCTAGGGATAAGGTAACTACTGAATTAAATCCTCTCCTAAGAAAGGGAGGGAGAAGGTGAGATGCAACTGGTTCCTGAAGCAGTATCGCTGAAGGGAATGCAATTGAGAAAAAGACTCCTTTCAGATAAAAGTGGTTGCAACTGGCAACTGGCATTCCACGCTGCAGGAGACAGATGTGGAGAGGGAACCCTGTGCCCTGTAGCTCTTGCCACTGTTGATGGCTCCACCTCAGTGCAATGCTCCTCATCCCCCACGCCTGCAACGGGGACTAGAGCTGACTTGTTCAAAACGACAAGATACCAGGTTGAAGAAGGCTGCAACAGCACCCTTCAATAGTTCCACCAGCCCAGAGGTCTCCAAACTAAGACCCACAAGCCAGATTAGGCCCGAGGGACTCGTTTATCCGGCCTGCAGCAACCCCTGCTGCCCGCTGCTGCTGCTGCCTGCTCTTACCGGCGCTGCGCTGCTGCCCACTTCCGGGTCAGAGGAGCACCGGAAATAGCTTGTGTGCATGCGCAAGCATTATTTCTGGTGCACATCCGGGTCGGAGGAGGCCCGTGCAGATGCGCACAAGCTTTTTCCAGTGCTCCTCTGACCCGGAAGTGCGCCAGAAATAGCATGTGCGCATGCGTATGGGCACGAGCTCCCCCGCCCTCCGCGCGATCGGCGCTGAAGACACCGGCCCGAGGCGCGGTAAATTGCTGACCCCTGCACCAGCCTCATATGCTGCACCTGGAAGAACCAGGAATATTTTCCTTACCTTTCCCTCGGTGGCTCCGGAAACTGTTCAAGTCAATCACTTCTTCGTTTCCACCTCCCTCTGCCATGTTAGAAAGCTAAGAGCTCCAGAGCATGGCACTCACTCCGCCAACAGCACCTGCAAAGGACAAGGTGAGCAGTTGGATCACACCTCTGGTTTTACCACGTGGTAGAGGTTGCTCCAGACAGAGTTTACACAAGGTTCATTTTCTTATTAAGCTGAGCAGCTGGGTTTTAATTGAGAGGTAGGCAACTGCTGGGAGAAATCCAAGAAATCCTTGTACAAATATGCAGAAATCCCATCTGCAGTTGCTAATCCATCCACAAACAGGACTTCCGTTTACTTGAAGATCCACCAGGCAAGCACAGAATCTATTACTGGCTACAGAATTTGCCCACCTTTGGCAGGGGTAAGCTATGGAAGGCTGACTGCCAAGTAAGCATGTGCAGGACTAGGCTGTAAATCGCAGCTCTGGCTGGAAATTAGAAACAAATTTCTAGTCCTCATGCTGCAAAAAAACACAAACTGAAAGCCCATCTTATAATCACATTTGCAAACCTAGCAGAGCTGCCTGCTGCCAGCCTCCCACACACAGACATACCAGGGACGCCAAGGATGATTATCTCCTGTTTGCCACCTGGCAGCGGCTAAGTTAGAAACGCTCAGGGTTAGAGTTGCTCTCAAGCGACAAAAGTGCTAATTCAGGGTCCAAAATCAAATTATGATTGATTGTAACAAAAATTCTAGAGAAAACATTTGGCCAGATTGCATGTTTCAACCCCTTAACCAAAGACCACCCAAAAAGCATCATACATACTTCACAGAAGGAGGGCGGTCTCCTATGGAAATGTTGATTCTGGCTTCTCTCCTGTCTGCCAAGGTACCTGATAATGCTTTACTGATTGCATTACCTGGGCAGTCTGGCCACTGAGATGGTAAATACTTTATCCTGGATCCAGGTCACAGGCCCACCCTATTCATACCCAAATATGCCCTTAAGACAGGATTTGTAAGTAACTGCTGGGAAAGGTTTGTCCAAGATATCTCCTTCTGTAGAAGAAATATTCAGAGTAATTAAAAGAGCCAAGATGGCTTTTTGGGGACTGTTCTGTGTGCTAAAATAATGTGTATTTTTCTCAGAGAATATTTCCTAAATTTTGAAGGATGAAGGATAGGTTTTCTGTGGAGTGTGTGTCTGCTATGTGTGTGTACCCTAAAATTTTAAAACAGGAGCATCTGAAGGACCATCCTTTTATAAATTTTAGAAAATTGGATGCTTGGTGTTATAATAATGATATGCAAACTGCTTTCTGAGCTCCACCTGAGCAGTGGAATATAAATACTATAAAAAATGAACAAAATAGCTGTTCTTCGTTTAAAAAGTGTATTTGATCAATAAGTTAGAACTAAATATCACAGTCCAACAACAGTCCCCTGTGCTAATGTGACTGCGCTTTCCTGTTCTAGATACAGCGGTACATCCAGTTACGAATTTAATTCATTCTGGAGGTCTGTTCTCAACCCTAAACCACTCGTAACACGAGGCGCGCTTTCGCTAATGGCACCTCCCGCTGCCGCCACGTGACTTCCGCTCACATCCCAGGGCAAAGAGCGCAACCAGGAGCATCTACTTCCAGGTTAGCGGAGCTCATAACCCGCAACGTTCGCAAGGGCGATGGTAGGTAACACGAGGTTCCACTGTACTGCTGTGCATTTTCCTTATGCCAGAGACAACCCTGCAATCTCCTGTTTTCTGGCACAAGAACAGCCCACCCTACAGTTAGGATAGAGCAGGGGTTGGCAACCTAAGGCCCATGGGCCACAAGCAGCCCACGGGGGTTGTTTAACCGGCCCATAGACCCCCGCCACCCGCTTGGAGACCTCCGTCGCCTGCTCAGCTCCCATGCGCCACACTAAACCAGCACAGAGCAGAGCAGGGACCGCCTTCCGTGACGCTGGAAGCTCCTGCAGCCAGTGTGAAGCTGCACACGCCTCCTCTGCACTGGAAGGAGCACCGGAAATAGCATTTGCGCATGTGCACTCCAGCCCACCGCATGAACCAGCCCAATCTGCCATGGATGCTTTAGCTGAGATTTGTGCATTGCGGGGGGGTTGGACTAGATGACCCTGGGGTCCCTTCCAAGTCTACAACTTCTGTGATTCTATGACCAGCAATTGTTAAAATCTCCCTCCTTGCAAATCCAGCTCCACCTTGGAATGGCTGGCAAGCCAAATCACAGACCGGGCAAAGCCCTGGGTTGCAGAAGTTCTGCTGCCTCCTCAGAGCAACGAAGAAATTGTTCTGAGCAGCAGCCAGGAACACAAGCCTGAACAGCCAAACAGGTTCATTAGCTTTCCCAATGGACGTGGGGGCCTGGGATCAGCGGCAGCCAGGAACAAGAGCAACCTGCTCTTCACCAGAAAGTCCGCAGTGTGATAGGAATTTTGAGGTCTTAGATATACGGTAATGTTCATAAGCGTACCAAGCAAGCATGTACATAGATCAGCACAGGAAGACCGACCTGGAACTATTTTGATTCCCAAACTGACCAAATGTTTTCTCTGCAAGGTCAAAGGAAAATGGAAAAGCCTCACCATTGTCAACTCCTTCACAAATCCTGTCTTAAGGGTATGTCTGTGTTTGAATAGGGTGTGAGCCTGTGACCTGGCCCAGGAACTAAGTATTTATCACTACAAAAGACTAGCCAGGCTCCCCAGGCAATCCAATCAAGTAACCTGCCAGACAGGAGATAAACAACATTCAAAATTTTTGTTTCAGGCCACCTTTTTATGATGTAGGTGTGATGTATCTGAGGGGTGGTCTTAGGTTACACCCCTTCTGTGATGTATGTATGCTGTTTCTGGGGATGGTCCTGATCTACAGGGTGGCAATTTCAAATGTCTTTACAGTGGTACCTCAGGTTAAGTACTTAATTCGTTCTGGAGGTCCGTTCTTAACCTGAAACTGTTCTTAACCTGAAGCACCACTTTACTTATGGGCCTCCTGCTGCCGCCGCGCCGCCAGAGCCCAATTTCTGTTCTCATCCTGAAGCAAAGTTCTTAACCTGAAGCACTATTTCTGGATTGGCAGAGTCTGTAACCTGAAGCGTATGTAACCTGAAGCATATGTAACCAGAGGTACCACTGTATAAGGCCTTGTGCGCCATTTTTCTGGGTTCCTCCTCTCTCCTGCGGATGAGGGGAGCACCCTGTTGCAACAGATCAATAAAGATCAGGCTCACTAGCTGCTTTGCTTCTCAATATTCTCTGGTTGGCCTCTGTTATTCTCTCCTACCAATAGGGAACCTATGTAAGGAACTATATGGGCTCTTGGATACCCCATAAGGGAAAAGGGCAATTTTTGTTTACATAGCACCAACGTTTAACCAGCTACGGCAGGGGCAGTCAACGGGGGGGGGGGGGCGCAATCCCATCATCCCTGACCCCTGGCATGCTGGTTGGGACTGGCAGAAGTTGGAAGTCCAGCAACACCTGGCAGGCAGCAGGCCTGCTCCCCCCGAGTTATTGATTAAATGCCTTTGGATTATCCTCCTCCTAGATGCGTCTGTGAGGAGTCCGGAGGTTGGCAACACCAGAACGGGGATTTTCTGCAGTGGAATGTTCCCCCCCCCCCCCAGGGAAGCTCGCTTGGCACTTTTGTTGCATCTCTTTAGGCACCAGGCAAAAACATTCCTCTTCTCCCAGGCCTCTGGTTAATTAAATAATCTATGCCTATGGCCTTTTAAACTGGGCGTGGGGTATTGTTCTTGTCTGTTACTAGGTTATATATTTTTGTGCTTTTATATTGTCAACAGCCCTGTGATCCTAGGATGAAGGGCAGTTTAGAAATTTAACAACAACGACCACCACCAGATGCCCATGGAGAGCTCAAAAGCAGGAATTTGAAAAGTGGGAGAGTCACCTCAGCTCCCTGGAAATGGGAAGCGAACAGTAAGTGTTGATTCCGCGGGGAGTTAAGTGGGGATTAACATCCAAATGAAAAGGCCTCCCTTCCTATTTAAAAACATTTAATAATAATAGTTGTAGTAAACTAAGTTAATTTTTATTTGCTTCATTTTCTCACAGGCTTGAAGGAACGTCTCTGAGATGAGGAATGTCACAGCACACATTCATCTTAACAGAAGCCTCTCTCTTTTCGCATGTTTCAGAAACACTGTTCTTACTCATATGCAAGCAAATCAATCACAATAGGCAAATGATTAAATAGACTAAGGGCTTTTTAATGCCGCCTGCAGCTTCATTTGCTAGTATGACCTTGAAGGGCCTAAAGCCAGGCTGGCTCACCTCGCCAGGTGTTCTGCATTACGTCTCTTCCACCCACCCACACCTCAAGGAGAGCTGTGGCCCAGCAGCATCTCTCCCCGCCCCCAGGTTACCCACTCCTGGTCTAAATCCACTACAGTCGTACCTTGGAAGTTGAATGGAATCCATTCCTGAAGTCCGTTCGACTTCCAAAACGTTCAGAAACCAAAGCGCGGCTTCTGATTGGCTGCAGGAAATTCCTGTAGCCAATCAGAAGCCGCGGAAGCTCCGTTGGATGTTTAGGGTTCCAAAGAACATTCGCAAACCAGAACACTCACTTCCAGGTTTGCGGCATTCGGGAGTCCGAGTCCCAAGGATCAAAGGTATGACTGTAAATTATCTCCTTAACAGACAACCCTTAGCAGTCTCAGCACTGCCCTGGGTGCCAAAATTGCCAGATAATGCTAAAGCCAAATGCCCGGAGGTAAAAATGAGGAGTCAAGTTTTTAAAAAAGCGAAAGTGGTCAAGTTTTTAAAAAAGCGAAACTAATAATCTAACGGGAGCCAGAAGCCGTATCTTACACAACACCCTAATTAATTGGCTCACCGTTACCCCTCGCTACTTCCAGAAAATGGAAAACAGGAAAACGCTGTTGTGACAAGTTTTCAATAACTGAGGAATGCTTCTTCTCTTAATTAAAACTGAAGGTGTGACTTCACTCTGCTACCTGAAAGAGTCCGTTTTAACGGCGTGAAGGAGTAACAATACCCCTCCTCCATGTGTCCCTGAGCAAATTACTGTTCCGAGCATCTCTCCCGGGATCTCATCCAAAGATGCGCTGTGCAGCAGCCACCAAGGACAATTCTATATTGAGATACAGTCAAATGATGCATCACACCCCTGACACAAATATGCAACAGAATTAGTGACCCCCAAATGAGGCTGATTGGAAAAAAGGGGAGAATGTAGCACGAAAGACACCTCTGCCTCCCAGCTTTCTGTCTCCTGCCAAAGGTTCAGGAAAGGCTGAATATGCTCAATAAACTCCCAAGCAGCCTGCTCAGATGCTGCTGCCTTTTCTCCTACCCAGGCCCACCTAGACAAGCCCCGGGGGTTTGGGGAACAAATATCACAACTGGAGAGAGATCTGTTGGAATTTAAAAGTGCTGCCAAAAATGTATAAGATATTATTGGATTGGGAGACAAAGGATGAGCAAGTCTTCAATGATACCTTGGGCAATAGATATTGGTTATAATATAGTTATGGAAGTGTGGGAATGATTGTGGAATAAGGATATAAAATTTACAGCATGCTATGGTTTAAGAGAAAACTATATGAAAATGTTATATACATGGTATCTAACACTGAGTAAACTAGCAAAAAATATATAAATCAAAATCGAATAAGTGTTGGAAATGAGAAGAGGTGGTCTCGCAGTAAGTTTAAAGCTTACTGATACATAATGAATTGAGAAAGATGTTTAAAATAACATTTGTTTTTAAAAAAATCAGCATTTTTAAACAAATTTTCTTTTGGGAATTACAGGGGCAGAATTACCTAAACAGTATAGAAATTTATTCATGTATGCTACTAGAGCGGCAAGAATGTTATTTGCCCAAAAATAGAAAGAAGAAGTCCCGATGAAAGAAGAATGGATACAAAAACTTATGGACTACGCAGAAATGGCAAAACTTACTGCGGGGCGGGGGGAGAGAGAAATCAAGATAGCATTAAAAATGGAAATGGTTTATATCTAGGGGTTAATTTAACAACTAAGAATGTGAATCTATTTAAAGACAATTATGAGAAATGCTGGACAGAAATTAAGAAAGATTTGGAAATATGGTCAAATTTGAGACTTTCCTTGTTAGGCCGAATTGCTGTTATTAAGATGAATGTTTTGCCAAGAATGCTGTTTTTGTTTCAAACATTGCAGATTGTGGACAGAATGGACTGTTTCAAGAAGTGGCAGAAAGATATATCGAAATTTGTCTGGCAGGGCAAAAAGCCCAGAATAAAATTTAAGATATTAACTGATGCAAAAGAAAGAGGGGAGTTTGCCCTGCCGGACCTAAAACTTTACTATGAAGCAGCAGCTTTTTGCTGGTTGAAAGATTGGCTACTTCTTGAGAACACAGACATTTTGGACCTAGAAGGGTTCAATAATAGATTTGGTTGGCATGGATATATCTGGTATGACAAGGTAAAAATCCACAAAAGCTTCAAAAATCATATTGTTAGGAAAGCATTATATAATGTTTGGATTCGTTATAAAGATCTGCTGGAAAATAAAACCCCTAGGTGGCTGTCACCAATGGAGGCTAAGGAAGTTAAAAAACTTAATATGGAATCTAAATGGCCAAAATATTGGGAAATTGTAGAACATGAAGGTGGAAATGTGAAATTACAGAGTTATGAGAAACTGAAGTTTAAAGTAAGAGATTGGCTACATTATTACCAGATAAATGAAGTTTTTAAACAGGACAGGAAAATAGGCTTCCAGGTGGAGAAGTCAAAGCTAGAAACAGAATTGTTAGAACCCAATACGAAGAATTTGTCTAGAATGTACAACTTACTGCTGAAATGGAATACACAGGATGAGATGGTTAAATCAGCTATGATTAAATGGGCACAGGACATTGGTCATGACATTATATTTGCTGACTGGGAACAGTTATGGACCACCGGTATAAAATTTACGGCATGTAATGCCTTAAGAGAGAATATTATGAAAATGATTTATAGGTGGTACATGACCCCAGTCAAGCTTGCAAAAATTTATCATTTGCCCAATAATAAATGTTGGAAATGTAATGAAACTGAAGGTACTTTCTATCACCTTTGGTGGACGTGCCCAAGGATTAAGGCCTTCTGGGAAATGATCTATAATGAAATTAAGAAGGTGCTTAAGTGTACCTTTCACAAAAAACCAGAGGCTTTTCTCCTGGGCATGGTAGGCCAATTGGTGTCAAAGAAAGATAGGATGTTTTTTTATGTATGCTACAACAGCAGCGAGAGTTTTACTAGCAAAGTATTGGAAGACACAAGAACTACCCACACTGGAAGAGTGGCAGACGAAAGTGATCGATTATATGGGACTAGCAGAGATGACGAGCAGAATCCGTGACCAAGGGAAAGAGACGGCGGAAGAAGATTGGAAGAAATTTAAACTTTATCTTAAAAATATTTGCAAAATTACTGAGTGTTAAAATGTCATGGGTAAAGCATAACAGATTTGCAACGATAAATGATTGGATAAGAGGAAAGAAAGAGGTTAAAGAAAGGAATTAATAATAATTTGGATCAGGGGTTGCTGGAAAAAAAAGTTTAAAACAGAGATGCAGAAAAGGGGGGCATGGGGAAGTCGCTGAAATTGGGTACATGAAAAAATTTACGAAATTATACATGTTTATATGTTTGTTTGTTTGTGTATGTCTTTTGTATTGTTTTATATTATATGTGGAAAAACCAATAAAAATTTTATAAAAAAAAAATGGAAATGGTTTATTGAATATTTACAAACAAATTGGAGGGTTATTGTAATAACCTGCAGTTTCATAAGAGTAAACAATTAAAGTAGATGAATGAAAAAATAAGTTAATTTAGAATATGCAGGAAATGAAAAAAAATTAATGTAAGGAACCGCAGAAAGAGGAGGAAGTCAAGTTTTGATATGTTTAAGTTACTGTAAAACTATTGAAATGTATATAACTTAAAACTTCAAATCTTTTTTCAAAAAAGCCCTTTGCTGAAGGGAAAGTGATGCTGCTGCAAGAGTTAAGGACCAGTGAAAGCTGGGGAAGAACTGAGCACCCGAACCATTTCTTCTTTATCAGCAACACACAGGACTGGGCAAGCGCCACTGGCTAGCACTCGGTTGTCCATGTGTCTAAGAATCTGACGACTGCATGTAGGAATTTGGATTCCTCCCCCCCCCCCCGCCCTCCCAGTCCAAGAATGTTGAAGCATTGGATTTTATTAAGCCTCTTTTCTTTCTAAATGCTTCCTACAACTAAATCATTTCCTGGCAATTTCAGAACGAGAGAGAAATCTCTGTAATATGATACAAAGGGGGGCAAATCTCCAGGTTATACAGTTGAGGACACCTCCAATCGATGCTGAATTTAAGTTTTGAAAGTCCTCTCCCTGATGCAGAAAAAGCAATGTCTACAGCAGGGCAGGGAGGAGACCTCTTCTGGCCAGTGGGCCAGATCTTCACCTTCTAATCCCTGATGGACTGAATTTATCAGGAAGACCCTGTCAATCACGTGACACCACTATGACACCAGGTGATGCTGTGCTTAGAAGCCCCGATTGTCGGGACTCCAAAGCACAGAACAGGGCTGTTTGAAAGCCCTTTTACAAGCAGCCTCAAACTGTTCTTTGTGCACCCAGTTTTCAGAAGTTCAAGGAGCAGCACTGGGTGGGGGAAGAAGTGTCTGTGCAATTGTTTCTGGCTCCTGGAGCAAGGCCCACTCTCATTGTCCATCAGCAGAAGGGCAGTGTGAGCCTGCCTGGCTCCAGCAAAAGGAATGTTGGGAGCTCACTCTAATCTCCTGATTCTTCCTTTGAAGCCCTACCAATATATGACATCAGGTGTAACGATGGAAGAGTGTCTGGCTTGCCCAAAATGGCCTTGCAGGCTAGATGGGGAGGGTTGGCGGGAGAAGTTTGGTTCGTGGACCAGCGGTTCCCCACCACTGTCCCCAACAAATATCTGGAGGGCACTGAGTTGGCAAACACACATTCCATAAGGGAAAGACTTTTTAAAAGCTGGTAAACAGACACACCCCCTTCAGAAACAGATCTCCACAGCTGCATGTACTAATCTTCCACAACTATCTCCTTTATGAAAGCTACCGTATTTTTCGCTCTATAAGACGCACCAGACCACAAGACGCACCTAGTTTTTGGAGGAGGAAAACAAGAAAAAAAATATTCTGAATCTCAGAAGCCAGAACAGCAAGAGGGATCGCTGCGCAGCCTGCATTCGCTCCATAAGACGCACACACATTTCCCTTTACTTTTTAGGAGGGAAAAAGTGAGTCTTATAGAGCAAAAAATACGGTATTTCTGCAGCTTAATAGACCCCTCTTCCTTCTTGCATGCCCTCATTCCAAAGATTTGGCTTGGGGGAACTGCAACAGCAAGAGGACCATAGGTTACCTATCCCTGCTACAAAAGTGCTAAAATAGTTTTAAAACAAAAACAAAAGCTGGAGGAGGTGGCTGTGAATAACACAGCACCCAAGTGTTCAAAGCACATCATACTAGTCATTTTGGTGCAACTCTTACCCTGTGCAAAGAGCTCTCAACTACCCAGCACTCCTCATGAAACAAACCCTCACGTCACATTCCAGGGAGGATTCCACATGTGCTTTTTCCTCCTGCAGGAAGAGGGAATCTCATTCAGTATAAGAAAAGGCTCCAACAGTCTAAAAAGAGCCTGGCTGCTGAATCAGAACCCAGAACATCTCATAAGGGGTCCCAATTCCCACTGTGGCCACTCACACAGCTCCAGTCAACCCACAGGATGAAAACATGCCGTGGTAAAAACCGAGCATGAAAAAGGCCAGCAGCCCTTCCTCCTTGTCCCACTGCATTCACCAGACTGCTGCTCCTGAACATGAAGGCCCCGTTCCGATATTGTGGCTCTGGGGAGCAATGTCATGCACGGAACAGCCCTAAGACTCAGAAGCTGTCTGCCATGACACTTACAATGCTCCCTGCATGCTGGGCACGGCAGTTAGAATCTTATCTGTACATCTCAAATGGGGAAAAAGCAATTGCTGAAATGTAGGGTAAAGAAGGGAGTTGGGCTGCTCAGCAACCACGCCTCTTTTAAAACTCAGTACACATTGCAACACAATTAAGCAACATCAAACACACAGTACCAAATCAATACAACAGCATGATCCCATGCATGTCTACTCAGGACAAGCACAATTGAGTTTACACTGAGTTTAACCGGAAGTCAGGTGGGTTTAGGCCAGGGGTAGGCAAGCTAAGGCCCAGGGGCCCGATGCAGCCCAATCACCTTCTCAATCTGGCCTGTGGACAGTCTGGGAATCAGCGTGTTTTTACATGTGTCCTTTTATTTAAAATGCATTGTGGGGCCTGCCGGGTGTTTTTACATGAGTCGAATGTGTGCTTTTATTTAAAATGCATCTCTGGGTTATTTGTGGGCATAGAAATTCGTTCTTTTCTCCCCGCCCCTCCCCAAATACAGTTTGGCCCACCGCATGGTCTGAGGGACGGTGGACCGGCCCATGGCTGAAAAAGGTTGCTGACCCCTGGTTTAGGCCATGGATAGGCAAACTAAGGCCCGGGGGCCAGATCCAGCCGAATCGCCTTCTAAATCTGGCTTGTGGACGGTCCGCGAATCAGCGGGCTTTTACATGAGTTGAATGTGTGGTTTTATTTCAAATGCATTTCTGGTTTATTTGTGGGGCATAGGAATTTGTTCTTTTTTTCCCTTCAAAATATAGTCCGGCCCCCCACAAGGTCTGAGGGACAGTGGACCGGCCCCCTGCTGAAAAGGTTTGCTAACCTCTGGCTTAGGCACACAACCCAACCACTCCTCTCAGATTTGTGCACTTGGGGGGGGGGAGTGTGACCCAGCACCACCACACATGCGCCTGGAAATAAACGTTCCACCAAATCCAAATGTTCAAAGCTGGCAATAAGAGGCTCCCACAGGCAACATAGAGCAGGACATAAGGAGAGCCTGCTGGATTAGGCCAAGGACTCATCTAGTCCAGCATCCTGTTTTCACAGCGGCCAACCAGGTGTCCCCAAGCAGGACCAGAGGGCGGCAGCAGCAGCAGCAGCAACTCTCCCCTCCCTGGACCACGGAAGACCTCCAAATCCACAATGGCATCCCCACCCCCTCTCCCCCCAAAAGTTCAGGTGAGGGTGCTGCTGCCTTTGCTTTTCCCTTGCAGGTGGATGGACTTTGGAAAGCAGGGAGGGGACGCCATCCCAGCCGCGATCAGGAGGAGCTGCTTCCCAAGGAGAAACGAGAGGGGAGAATGCGAAGAGGAACCGGGAGACTGGCGAGGCCGGGGGAGCAGATGGCCCTAGCGAAGGAGGATTAGGAGAGCAGGTGGAGGAGAAGGCAGCTGCTGCAAGAGGGGAAAGCGGGAGCCCCGGGCCTGGGGAGAGGGAGACCCGGGGCGGGGAAGGGAAGCCGGTGGGGGAACCCGAAGCGAGAGCTCCGCCGCCCATCCGAGGCGGAGTCGCCCCGCAGCAAAAAGCAAAACTTCCAGCTCGCAGAAGTTTGGGCTGGTGGGGAGAAGGGGGAGCCGCGTCCTCCTCTCTCCGGCGTGAAAGCGAAACGAAGCCAGCCGGGGAAGGAGGACGAGCAGCAGCTGGGGAGGAGGCGAGTCCGGGGCTGGAGGAGGGGGAGGAGCCGGAGCGGCTGCCTCGGGGACGCCCACACGGGCTGGCAGCAGCAGCAGCAGCCGCCGCCCTCGGCGTCCCCGCACGGGGGAAGCGGGGCCTCCCTCCGTGGGGCTGGAGGGGCCGCCCAGGCCCGGCAGGTGTCTGGGGGGGGGCGGTTGCCCAGGCAACCGAGGCAGGTGCGGGCGGGGCTGCCCCTGGGGGAGCGGGCGGGGCGACCCCGGAGGCCCCCCGGCCGGCCTCTCGCTCGTTCCCTCACTCACCTCGCTCCGTCTCCCGCTCGTCCCTCCCGGCGGCGCTTCCTGCTTCCTGCCCGCCCGCCTCCTCGCCGCGCTCGGCCTCTGCCGCCGGCCTGTCAGGCCTCCTTCCGGCCTGCGCGAGGACGCCACGTGACCGCGAGGGGCGGGCCGGGGGCGAAGAGACCATGGAGACGAGGGGAGGGCTCGGGGCAGAGCGGCTCGCGACTCTCCGCTCCAGGCGCGGATCAGAGAGTTTCTCTAAAGGGGGGCGAAATCCCGCAACTGCCAACCAGCTGCCTTCAGGTCACGTGACGGCCGGCTCTCCGAGCGGGAGGGGGCGGAGAGGAGTTTCCTGTGCCCGAGAGTGCGCATGCGCGTTTGTGAAAAAGGGGGGGGAAAGACGCGGAATCCGCGTGTTTGCTGGGGATCTCGAGAGATGCGCGTGTTTTATGGGAGGAGGAAGAAGAGTCCTGTCTTTGGCCGGAGAAGGGTGGCACTTGTTGCTCACGGCGACTTCGGCTGTTTCCAGGCTCTTATTTATTTTTATTATTATTAATAATAATAATAATAATTGTAATAATAATAATAATAATCTTTATTGCATTTTTAAAAATTATTAAAAAATGAAAATAAATTAATCCTTACACCTGCATATACTGAAAAAGAAATACGGGACCTAAAAGAAAATATGAAAATAAAAATAAAAAGATATTTGTCAAATATGAAATAAGAAAAAGATATTTGTCAAATGTGTTTCCAGGCTCTTAATCCGCCTCGATGCTCTAACGGTGGAAAGGCGGCAGGCAAGGAAAACGGTGGCGCTGGTCTTGCAACCGACGTCGCTTCTCCTCCTCCAGTTTTGATTCTTATTATTCCCGTTAATTGCCTTTAGATACAGTACCGCCCTCCACCCGAGGATCGCGGGGCGGTTTCCCGGCCAAGGCTGCACCCGACGGATTTCTGCCTGGCGTCACTGCCCTCTTCTGCCCCGGCCCGCAGAAAAGAGCTCCAAGCGGCCCACACTTTCGCCGGACTCCCTCTTCCCACCGCATTGTGCGCGCATCCCTCCGCGGGGACCCGATCCTGCCCGCTGGACTGAAGCAGCCGCGCAACCTTCTCCCTCCGGGTTTCGAGCGCACCTCGTCGCCCCCCACCCGCAAGATCACACCAGCTCCCCTCCGGAGAAGCGGATCCCACGGAATCCAAGCAGCGCTGCCTTGCTTCCAAGTAAACGAGCATAGGATCAGCAGCTGGGGCGGGCCAGGATCGCGTGCAAGCGCCCGGACTGTCGTCTGCCTGTCTTGTTGTTGTTGTTGTTGTTTAGTCGTTTAGTCGTGTCCGACTCTTCGTGACCCCCTGAACCAGAGCACGCCAGGCACTCCTGTCTTCCACTGCCTCCCGCAGTTTGGTCAAACTCATGTTGGTAGCTTCGAGAACACTGTCCCACCATCTCGTCCTCCGTCATCCCCTTCTCCTTGCGCCCTCCATCTTTCCCAACATCAGGGTCTTTTCCAGGGAGTCTTCTCTTCTCATGAGGTGGCCAAAGTATTGGAGCCTCAGCTTCAGGATCTGTCCTTCCAGTGAGCACTCAGGGCTGATTTCCTTAAGAATGGAGAGGTTTGATCTTCTTGCAGTCCATGGGACTCTCAAGAGTCTCCTCCAGCACCATAATTCAAAAGCATCCATTCTTCGGCGATCAGCCTTCTTGATGGTCCAGTTCTCACTTCCATACATCACTACTGGGAAAACCATAGCTTTGTCTTACTTTCTGTCTTACTGCCTGTCTTAAAGGTAAAGGTAAAGGTACCCCTGCCCGTACGGGCCAGTCGTGTCCGACTCTGGGGTTGCGTGCCCATCTCGCTTAAGAGGCCGGGGGCCAGCGCTGTCCGAAGACAAGCTGCATCTGGCGAGCCAGCGCAGCACACGGAAACGCCGTTTACCTTCCCGCTAATAAGCGGTCCCCATTTATCTACTTGCACCTGAGGGTGCTTTCGAACTGCTAGGTTGGCAGGCGCTGGGACCGAGCAACGGGAGCGCACCCCACCGTGGGGATTCGAACCGCCGACCTGACGATCAGCAAGTCCTAGGCACTGAGGTTTTACCCACAGCGCCACCCGTGTCCCTTACTGCCTGTCTTACTTTCCCCTACTAATAATTAGACGCGTGGCCACCAGGTGGGGCTATGAGATCAAACCAACCGCATTTGCTTTGTGTCCTCTTTCACTGGTCGCAGAAGCAGCGATCCTCTTTCACTGGAGAGCTGTGGAAAACACTCTAAATGTCCTGATGGTTTCAACTACAGTAGTACCTCGGGTTACATACACTTCAGGTTATGTACGCTTCAGATTACAGACTCCGCTAACCCAGAAATAGTGCTTCAGCTTAAGAACTTTGCTTCAGGATGAGAACAGAAATCGTGCTCCTGCAGTGCGGCAGCAGCGGGAGGCCCCATTAGCTAAAGTGGTGTTTCAGTTTAAGAACAGTTTCAGGTTAAGAACGGACCTCCAGAACAAATTAAGTACTTAACCCAAGGTATAGGATTATTAGTAATAACAACAACAACTTGTTTATTTATACCCCGCCTTTGCTGCTGACACAGACTCAAGGCAGCTTGGAGCTAAAACAAAAAACAGCTAAAAGAAACCATTAAAATTGGAATAACCTTTTTAAAAAGACCAGAGGCATTTCTGTTAAGCATTGTTGGCAGGGACATCCCGATGGCCTTTAGGGAGGTATTCTTATATGCAACAGCTGCAGCCCGGACTTTGGGGGCAAAGGGGTGGAAGGAAGAAGAAGTCCCGACAATAACGAGCTGGCAATATTAAGCTATAAGAATTTGCTGAGATGGCGCAGCTGACAAATAGCCTGAGAGGCAATTCAAATAAAAAAATATGGAAAAATGGGATAGATATAAAGCATATGGTCAAAAATAATGTAAAGGTCCGTTATCTATGCTAGCATTTGATTGATGTTGGAGAGAGACTGAGTTGAGAAATAAGAACAAGAGCACATATTGTTATAGGAATGTATTAGATAAAATGTAAAAGAAATATACGGTAATATGAGTACATTCGTTAAAAAAAGGAATATACAGTGGGATAGACAGGAAGTTGAATGTGTTGGTACGTATATGATTTGGGGGGGTGTTTTTGTTTTTTCTCTTTGTTTTATTTCTTTTTAGGTATATGAAGTGTGTATATAATCTTGGTATACATGTTGGAAAATATGATAAGCTCTGTAATGTAATATGACAATGTTTGCCAATGTAATATAAGAATGCAAAAAAAAGAAACCATTAAAAAAAATTAAAAATTAATTGAAGTAAAACCAGCTACACAAGCACCAGTATGTGCAGCTTCCCTCACAGGGTTAGAGTTTTGTTAGAGCACATCCATGTGGATGCAGAAGCACACTTTCCAGCATCACCTTCGAAAGACGACTGAGTCATCCTGTTTGTGGGTTGCAGGGCAACCTCAGCGCCTTTGCACAGCCCTGCAGGCAGGGAAAGAGGCAGCTGGAAAGAAAATCCACCCTGTTGCTCCAAGACACAAAAGTCTGCTGCTGACTGTGCCTCCTCCTTCCTGAGCAGCACAGGATGAAACCCCACCTCAAGGGGACTGTCAGAAAGAATTCCAGGCCCCTCCCACCTCTTGCAGCAGTGAATAGACTTCCCAGCCCAGAGATAGAGAAAGCATAAGCATGTCACAATAGATCCAATTATTTGCAAGGTCCGGCCCTGGCAGCCGGCACAGAATCCGCCCACAAAACCATGTCCTGCTCAGGGATTCTTTGCCATTTGCATTCTTGCATCGACAAGGCAAGCAGCTTGTTTTCTCCCTCCGAATGAACAGCATCCTTTGCCCAGCTCACCTGTGGCCAAACATCGTGCCTGGAAAGCAACTTCTGGGAGATCTGCACAGGCAGGGCCACCGCTGGCAGCGCAAAACCTTCAAAGAAAACACCTGGATGCTTACGGCGTGATAAAGTTGATGTGGAGAGCCAGCCCTGCACTCTCAAAGGGTGGCTCGCTGGATGTTTGCCCAGAGGGATTAAAGGCAAGAAGACAGGCAGTCACAAGGAGGTTGCTTTGAACCAAGCCACTCTCGTCTCCCTTCACCTGCCTGCTGGAACGTGGTAAGATTTGGACCTGGGAGCTCTGAAACTTTAACCTGCAGCCTTTCCTTCCTGTCCTCTTGCAGCTGCCTCATCGGGGGGTTCCTTTCCAAACTGTTTTAAAGGCTGTCGAGTCAGCAGCAAAAGCAGAGCGGTGGCAGCTGGTTGGCAAATATATTAGAGCAGAGCTGCGCTCGAGGAGGGGGATTATTTGCACTGTGCATTGGGCAAGAATCCGGCATGCCATTTGGGTGGAACATGTTGACCCAGTGCAAGGGTCAGATATAATGGAACTGGGCCCATGTGCCAACCTATCCTGCCTGTTTGAGAATGGCAGCGGTCCCTCCAACACCACTGGCAGCGCCAGCGATGTCTTGGCCACCTCCTTCCTGGGATGCGCTCTGTCCGTCATGTGCGTCATCGGGGTGGTTGGAAACATCTACACATTGGTGGTTGTCAACCTCTCCGTACGACTGTCTGCCTCCATGTACGTTTACGTGGTCAACTTGGCCTTGGCCGATCTCCTCTACCTGGCCACCATCCCCTTCGTCGTCTGCACCTACTTCCTGAAGGACTGGTACTTTGGCGACGTGGGCTGCAGGGTCCTCTTCAGCCTGGACCTGCTCACCATGCACGCCAGCATCTTCACTCTCACCATCATGAGCACAGAGAGGTACCTGGCGGTCGTCAAGCCCTTGGACTCGCTCCGGAGGCCTGGAGACTACCGGAGGACCATCACCTGCTCGGTCTGGCTCCTCTCCTTCCTCCTCGCCTTGCCCACCATGGTTCTCATCGACCTCCGGACGAGCAGCCAAGGAGGAGTGACCAAGCGCATGTGCCACCCTACGTGGCAGATGGGGGCCTACAAAGTCTACCTCACTGTCCTCTTCAGCACCAGCATCTTGGCCCCTGGCCTAGTCATCTGCTACTTGTACATCAACTTGGCCAGGACCTACTGGAGGTCTCAGGCAGCCGTCTTCAGTGCCAAGGCGATGAAGAGGTGCTCTCGGCAGAAGGTCCTGTACATGATATTTAGCATCATCCTTGCCTACTGGGCTTGCTTCATTCCCTTTTGGCTCTGGCAGCTGCTCAGCGTCTATCGCCGCCAGCCGGGCAGCCTTGCAAACGCCACAGTGGCCTGCATCAATTTTTTCGTGACCTGCCTAGCTTACAGCAACAGCTGCATCAACCCTTTCCTCTACACTCTGCTCTCCAAGAACTACAAGGAGTACTTAAGGGGTCGGCAGAGTAACGCCCTTGTCCTCATCAAGGTCAAGCCCAAGAGGGGTTCCTCGGGGGAATCAGTGTGGTCTGGAAGCCACACATACACAGAGAGCTTGGCTGTGGCTCAGATGCAGGGAATTGGCAACAAGGAAGTCTTCTTGTGAAAAAGTGAGTAGGAGGCAGACCAGGCAGGGGGACAAGCGTTCAGCCACTCGACCAGCCTTGAGGGAAGAAGCCCTATCCTGTGCCAAATTTCCCTATTTGATTGGCTGCTGGGAGCTACAGAAACCCACACAAAATACCTGTCCAGATCAGGCAACCCCCAGTTCTGGAACATTTGTACAGTGATGTGTGGACAGTTGTTTGTGCAAAAGGCCTTCATACTCATAGAATTTGACAATAGTTTTGAAAATGTGCCTAGGAAAATCCAAGAGGAGAATGGTGTGTGTGTGTGTGTGTGTGTGTGTGTGTGTGTGTGTGTGTGTGTGTGTCTCTGAATAATCATGGGTCAAAACCTCAGCCCCACCATGGTCTATTATGGGATTTACCGTACCTCCATATAAGATTGCACAAGGCCACATCCTTTATAAAGGTAAAGGTACAGGCCAGTCGTGACCGACTCTGGGGTTGTGCGCCCATCTTGCTTAAGAGGCCAGGGGCCGGCACTGTCCGAAGACACTTCCGGGTCACGTGGCCAGCGTGACGAAGCTGCTCTGGCGAGCCTGCACCAGCGCAGCACACGGAAACGCCTTTTACCTTCCTGCTAGAAAGCGGTACCTATTTATCTACTTGCACTTAAGGGTGCTTTCGAACTGCTAGGTGGGCAGGAGCTGGGACCGAACGACGGGAGCTCACCCCGCCGCGGGGATTCGAACCACCGACCATACAATCGGCAAGTCCTAGGCACTGAGGTTTTTACCCACAGTGCCACCCGCGTCCCTACATCCTTTATAGGCAGAAGCAAATTGAGCACCTGTGTGCAAGCCCAAATACATGCAAGTTTCCATGATCTGAAGTTGCTGAATTGTGTTTTCCTTGGTGCGTCAGATTTTCATCCCATACTTCATCCAAGAAGCAGTGTCGTCATGGTCCTCCCCTTGCCCATTTAAGCTTTGCAACCACCCTGTGAGGTAGGCCAGGCTCAGAAATAGGAACTGGCGCCACACTCCAGCCAGTCCACTCTGGGGGCCCTGTGGGTCCCTTGGAAACTTATCAGGAGCTGTTGAATTGGAAGATCACAAAGGGAGGAACATGCATTCCTCTACGACCCACACACTGCATGGGGCTACAGGAGCACATTATAACTGTTTGAAGACAGGGATGGGGAGTCTGTGCTGCCCCTCCACCAGCTGCTGTCAGGCTACAAACTCCCATCAGCACCAGCCAATGATCAGGGCTGATGGGAGCTGTAGTCCAACAGCAGCTGGAGCGGGGGCACAGTGTCCCCTCATCTCCGAGGCTTCAGGCGGGCGATCAGTTCAGTCAGGGAAACGATGCACGTTCAGCAGCAATGTGCACTGTTTGATGGAAAGGGATCCCAGACAGGTTTGGTGACACGTGGCAGAATACGATCAGAAGCTGCTGCTCTTTCTCCTTCGCTGTCTGGTACTGTCTCCCTCCCAGTCCCCGAGATGCCACCACACAGGTCCTTCAAAACCATGTAGTTCAGTGAAGTCTCTGGCTCAGCGCCCAAGTTCCCATGGCCTATTGTGCCTTGGCTATACAGGCAGAGTCTAAGCACGTGTAACTGAAACAATCGCACTGTGTTTACATGCCCTGGGGAAACTCCGCTTGCTGAGAACGTGCAGTGCAAAGCCTCCGCCTATTCTTTCCTGCTTCCATTCCCCCGTGGCTGATTTCAGATGGTTAAGGCTCCTCAGGACCCATGGCCTGACCCCTTGAACTCTGAAAATCACCATGCCCAACGACAGCCGCGTGTCAATACAAAAGCCAAGATGCACCATACCCCATATAAAAAGCAGTTGCTTTGCATACCCGCTATAAAGAAAGGTTGCAGCGTTTGGGATTTTCTCGCTTAGAGAAAAGGCAAGAGGCAGTAAAGACTTTTAATGTCAGGGTTGTGGATTCAAGTCCCTTGCTGTGCAAAAAGATTCCTGCATTGCAGGGGGTTGGACTAGATGACCCCGTGGTCCCTTCCAACTCTACAATTCTATGATCCTAAGTTCAAGAAATTATACATGCCATGGAGAGTGTAGATAGAGACAAGACAGGCCCAGGGTGGGGAATAGAATCAGATCTGCTGCCTTGAGCTCCTTGGAGGAAGGTGGGGGTACAAATGAAATGAAAGAAAATGGAATCCAGCTTCTGTGTTTTGGGTTTCCATGGCCAGCATGCAGGGGAGCCCACTTTCCTCTTTCCTAGAAAGAATGACCGGTTCTTACTCTTTGCATGCACCAATTCCTTCTCTGAGAAAAGCAGAGTTTCCCAAGTCTTCACCTGCTGTGGTCTCCTGCAGAGTCAAGTGTTTTTCTGAATCAGCTCAGCCGGGTGACACAGATGCCCACTGCGCCCATGGATTTAATAATTTATTGTTTTGTTGTTCCTATTTATTTCTGTTCTTCTCTTTCTGCTGAAAACTCCAATAAAACTTTTTAAAATGAAATTATTATTATCACTGGGAGGTTTTTTAAAGAAAAAAAGGTGCAGGTACCTAGCATGAAGTTGTAACAGTAAGTGCCACACTTTTAACATGGGGGGGGAGGTTTTGATACTACGTACCCTTGAGAACCCCCAAAAAGAAGAACTGAATATTAATAATATCCCACCTTTCCTCCAACACATGGAAGCTAACACAGATAAAATACAGCAAGCTAAAAACGTAAGAGAAGACAATCATTAAAGTGTAATTAAAGCACTAATAGAATTAAAACACAGCACCAGCCCTTTCCTCAAAAGCAGTCAGTTCCCAAAGGCCTGTTGGAATAGAAAAATCTTCACCTGCCAGCAGGAGGAAAGCAAGGAGATTGCTACTGAAGCCCAGCCTCCAGGCCTGGTGTCAGTAACCAGAAGGAATTAGCTGCTGGGGTCCCAGTAAGGCCCACCAACACTGATGCATGCAGTGACTTCCCTGGTGATGGGAGCAGCGTGTGGCCGTTCTACTGTCCTGCAATGGTCCCAATATCGCATTGCAACAGGCCACTGTAAGAAATTAAAAACAGCCACACTCCACTGCAGACCCACCAAGGGTCCCTGTTTTCCAGGGACAGTCCCAGATTTACAGAAGCCAATTTCTGATTTGATCTTGGAAAGTCCCACTTTTCCTTAGGGCACCCCTGTTTTCATCGGAGATATGTTGGAGTGTATGACTAGTTAAACCTGTGGCTGGGCACCATCACAGCAAGAGGGGTCCCTGCAAAGGTCACTTGCTAAGCTCCCCACCCGCCTTGAGCCAGCCCTGCCAACAAGCTGAGCTGATGCCCTGAGCAAGCATTTTTGTAATCTCCCCAAGATCCTCTGCAATTCACAGGGGTTATGGGACCAACACAAAGGCAAGTCAACGTGAGGGAAATTGCCAGAGCTGGCAGGTTGGAGACTGTGCTCTTAGGAAAAGACACGTGCAACCCATCCAGCTCACGTGTCCAGTGTGCAAGCACAAACCTTCCAGGAGAGCACATGTGGAGTCGGGGAAGGGAAAGTAATGGTTACAGGCAAGCAGCCAGACAGGCGAGCTTTGTCCAAGTCGATCCATCAGCACGCCACTGTCATGCAAGTGCTTCTGCTCAGGACAAGCTTTGCCAGGGCCTGCAGTCTCAACCTGGGCACAATGACATGCTTTGTTCTATATCCAAGGAAGGAGGAGAACCAGCGAGAAGGCAGGCCAAGACCTTCTGTTCCTCCAAGCCCAAAAGAAAAAGAGAACATCCATCAGGAGTATTAATGACTCTGCCGTCCAGGAAGGAGCACCATCATTACTCTGCATGTGCCCATAAGTCAGGTTTTGGAAGAGCACGTGGCTCTGATGCATCTTGATTATAAGTCCACATACCCCTTTGCTTCCAAGCAGGGAGGAAATGTTCAGGGCAGCCATCATGTGGCAGATTGCAAATCTATCCACAGTTTCTTTTTAAAAAAACGAAACAAAACTGGCTTTCCTGACCCCACACACTTCTTATTGAGGCTCAACACCATCATTTTACAAGGCTGTTCCTTCTCGCAGGTGAGCAGGCAAGATGCTATATAAAAAGGGGCCAGACTTAAAACGACAAGAAAAATGCTTTGCATGCTAGAGGTCCCGTATTCAGTGCCAGGCACCTCTGGTTAAAAAGGATCTGCAGGGCAGGTGGTGGGAAAGAGTGGACAATACTATCCTAGATCAGGGAAAGCCATCATGGTACCTTCCAGATGTTGTGGGGATCCAGTTCCCACCAGCCCCAGTCACCACACCCAATGACAAAGGACAATGCTGGTGAGCAACAGCTGGAGAGCTCTAGGTGAGTTGCCCTGGTCAAAAGGAACAAATAATCTTACCTGGCCTAAGGTAGCCTCCTGTTCACAATGAAAGCTAAAATGATTAGTATTACATTTCTGGTGCATCTAACACACTAGTGGAAACATTTTAAAAGATTTTACACAAATTTAAAGTTGTGAGAGTTTATTGCATATGTAACAAAAATGAACATGACCTCCTGGGCCCAGCCTGCTATACAATCACGGTTTATTCCAGCTGGCTCCATAACCACGTTAAATAGAACTAGTATTTCTTTAAATACTTTGATTTAGACATAAAATGAAGAACATTAGTGTACAACTTTTTCACAAAATAAAATTTGCAATAAAAATGGTGAGAAGAGTAACAAGGAGTAGCAGCAATACTTAAAAACAAGACGTTACAAAATAATAAGTTAAAAAATACATTATAAAGTGGTTGAGGAACAAAAAAAAAGTTAACTGAGTAAGAACAAATATGTACTGCATTTCTGGAAAACTTTCTGTGCTCTACAGTGTAGTATACTGGGCAATGGACTAAGGAAGTGGGGGAAAGAGGCGTCTGAATGATAGTTGAGGTTTCATAAACCACACCCCATGCTGAACAAGCAGCCTCTTCAGAAACAAAAAGTTGCTCCAATATGTCAAGGTTAGACCTTGGGCTACTCACTCATACCTTTCCAATTCGTAACACAAAAGGAGTGGCAATTTCCTACATCCCTGAGTGCATAAACGAAGGATGATGCATTTCAGGGCAACTAAACAAAAGACCAAACAAACAAACAAAAAAACAGATTTGCATCACTGACCTACACTGCTAGACATACTGGAGATTTTAGATTAACGGAGACTTTGGATGTGACAAGCTGCTTGGGGGAAGAGGAAGCACGTAGCCCTGCTCTTGTTCCTCTGTCTCAACTGAAATAGCCCTTTCACCACCTCCTGCATGGGGGAGAGGGGAAAGGTGTACTGCCGGCAAGTCAGTTGTGTGAGAGTAGGAAACTTCCTGTTCCCTTCACCACCTCCATCTGCCTTAGGGTAGACTTCCACGGACTTGCTGCAAGCCCGGAGGGCCTGAATCTACCAAGAGGCCACTGCAGGGAAAATATAAAACCATCAAGTCTGTTGTGTGTCCTTTGGATGGTTTGACTGCTAAAAAGCTTTCAGCAAAGACTGTGCTGAAGCTCAGCAGATTGTAGCAGCAAGAAGCCCACTTTCCCACTTATATTTTATACCCTCTCTTGTTCAGGGAGGAGATGTGGAAGTTTCAGCCTGAGCAGAAGCAAGTGGTCTGTGCCGCTCTAGCCAGCACCCTGGGGGAAAAAACCTTTGGTCTACTTTTTTCCTTTGATCCCTGCTGCTGCTGCTGCCTCAAGCTAAGATGCAGCAAACAGTCTGTTTGGGCTCTTGGGTGTTGGAACAGTGACACCAAATGGGAAATGTAAAGAATATCCTGGAGATAGAAGTCCCCCAATCTTCTGCACTATTATCACAGAGGCGCCATGTGCTCGGGGCCTGAACACGGACTCGGGGCCAATGCTCATGCTGCCCTCGGAGCATGCCTGCCACGCCTGTGGCCACCTGCTCGCTTACTTCTCCATCTCAAATGTTGTTGGCATGGTGTGGGCTCCAACTGTACAGAAGCTGAAACCACATGGCAAGAGTCACATTAAGATTCACCTCCAGGTGAACAGTCGCCATTGCTAACTGTTGCTAATCTCACATGGGCAACCTGTTCAGCCTCTGTGCTCAGGAAAGACCTTTCACTTCCAACACCTCAGATTTGCATGGAAATGACTTGTGAAAACCTTTTCGTGTGATGTTCCTATCTCTACGAAACCTTGTGCATTCAACTTCCACTGACAGGGCTAATGGGTCCAATAGCAACATCTGATCTCCACAGACATTTGGCAAGATCATGAGATTTCTATTATCCAGAGTACTACAAAGATGCTTAACCAAATATGTGAATCCGAAATCCCTCAAACCTCCTTGATACACTTCCCTTCCTAAATAACTTAGCTGTAGCTAACTGGTCCCTTAAGTGCGCCTGGATTCAAAAGGCATTTCAAGTTAAACCTTAGCTCACCTAAAAAATCCAACACTTAGCCACATGGTGCAAAAAACACAAAATAAAAAGAATTCCTTTCTCAAATATAATCCTCATGTGTCCATCACAAAAAAAAAAACGGTTAACAACAGGAAAGAAAGATTTTAGGACTCTGACAGGTATCTAACTTAAATCTGTCATATCACAGTTTAAAGCTATTATCAAATTCAATGTTTTAAAAATAAAAATAAAAATGAACAACAGAAATATCCTTGTAGGTAAAAGAACCATTTGACCCATGGCTGAACCCCAATGTCCTTACTTGTCCAAAGTAACGGTTAATATGCATCTTTGCTTAAAACAATTTTAATATATATATTGGGGGGGGAGTCTTATGAACTGAATCACAATTGATTACTAGTTGACCTTTTTGCCAAGAAAATGTTATGTTGTTAAAAAACACTGCCTTGTTTCTTATTGTGGAAACTGAAAAACCTGTTTGATTTGGTTTACCTGACAGGGTTGATTCTCCTGCATCTGAGAAGCTGTGTGAAACCAATCACTTGACACCAACCTTGAACATTAGCTTCAGATATACGAAAGTCAGGGTGGAGAAGAATTTCAAAGCAGTACTCTGGGTTACTCAGTATCTGTAGGCTTAAAACCCCTGTGTTAGATCTTTATTATATATTCATCTTTCAACAGAGCCATTTTCCACTCCCAGTGGCTCAACGACGGAACTTGGTTCCATTAGTTTTGCTTTTAGCTATTTCCTCTTAAAAGAATTTCTGCAGTTTCAAGTAAAAAAAAAAAGAATCTGAAAAAACAATGTCAGGAGAAAACTTTTTCAGGCTGCTGACAATGTGGCCCTTTCCCCACTGCCACATTCTCTAACACAAGCCTTCAATCACACACAGAAGGGAAGCAAGTCCACAGAACAAATCTGTCTCATGTACAAAGCATCCAGAATGAAAACTTACCTCCCAATTCAAGATGGCTTGGACTCCTCTGGGTTCCTCTCTCTTAAGAGCCAAGCCACCACACTTGGACAAAAAGCTCCCTCTCAAGGAATAACCTTCAGCTGTCTGCACCTACGGAGCCGTTTCCTGCTAACTGTTCTTTAATGGGTATTCTGAAATGTGCAATTTGGAATCCCGGTGCCAGTCTCATTTCCATAGGATGCTTCTGGATGCTACAAGGGCTCAGGACTGCATTAAGACAAAACATCCAGATACACCTACCAGTTGAAAAGTCCTCAGCAAACCAATCTCAAGATACTCAACTACAGTTTGATACTCCTATAAAAAAAGACCACAGGTCATTGACCTTATCACAATATGTGTTACGAGTCTAGCAGAATATCTTGGGTAACCAAAACCAAATGCTGAACCTGGCTGCCTTTTGTTTCATGGGACATGGGAAAAAAATGGGGAGGGGGAATTTTTTGTAACAAAGGGGAGAAAAGTATGGTTGGGAACCCCCAACAAAAGCCCCCCCCCACACCACCACAGGAAGGAAGGAGAGGAAGCAGCCTCCACTCCCCCAGTTGTCGAGCGTCGCAATGCTTTGGACAAAAGAAGTTCACAGCAAGCTTCTTCTTACAGCTTTTTGATTTGGTGGTCCATGAGCTAGTAGTATCTGTTTCCTTTGGTTGCCCAATCACTCCACTGCAAACCCACATGTCTCTTCCACAGCTGTCAGCAGCTTCTCATAAAGCTTCTCATAGGACTCATAAGGCGGAATGTCAATTCGGTTAAAGCTGCAGAAGGCAAGAGATTGGCGTTAGGGCCCTGCTGACACCAACTCAAAATGCAACTCTTCACCCAGCCCTTGGAAAAGGATGGTGTTTTGGTTTGGCCATTTGTATCTGCTGTATCACTATGAGGAATTGTAACAGAATTCTGGCTTTTTCTAATGTTTAGCAGTTAATAGTTTGCCAGGAAAGATGCCAACCTTCACTAATACATTATTTCAAAGCATTTCCGGGATCACAGAAATTGAAACCGCTGATGGCCCAATGAGAAGCCAGCCAGCAGTAAACAGGGCAGCATGTTTGCTTCCAATGGGAGCTTGCTGTTTTCTCTACAGCGTGGCTGCCTCCCCCAACCTGGTGCCAATGGGAAGTTTGGGACTACAAGTCCCACGGGTGCAAAGCAGTGGGGGGGGAGGGAGGAGAGGTGGCTTTGGAGCAGAAAGGTGGGCAGTGAGGCAAAAGCGAGGCACCCTTTCTAGCACCTGGCTGCTTCTCCATTCTAAATTGGGCTTGTTCAAAGCAGCCTATTTTTATTAAAGATTAGCTGCCGCAAGCATTAACATGCATCATTTACTTAGGCCCTTACACCTGCAAACTGTTAGTCAAAACATGGGTGTAATTAGCTGAATGGGGTCTTTACTCATACAGTTTCCAACATTGATTGATTCTTTTTCTACTGTGCCATATAAAACATGGAATTAAAAACATTTAGAATCCATAGACTGCTGCCTCCACCATTCATGAATGTTTTAACAGTACTTTGCTGTATTTGAGTATGATTAAACTTTGACCAAAATAGCTCTAATCACTCTTTAACTTTCATTCCAACCGCCTAATAATAAGGGAAGGTTTTCCCTTAAGTTTCTAGATGTACACCAAACATCACTACAACACAATTTACTTTTGGTAAAGCTTTGCTGTTTCATCTGGGCAGACTTGAGGGCACATTCGCACAGGCACACTTCACCACAGCTGGGTGGGCAGAAAAGCAGCCTTACCAAGTATGAGCTTTTGGAAGGTTGTCTGTATTTGCATCTATCAGGTGGATAGTGAAGAGCCTGGGTCCTGCGGCGCCTGTAGAACCTTGCAAACAGACATTCTAGTTAAGGCCCTTCAAAAACACAACTATGAGCACACTAGTCATTTCTGACACGTATAAACCCTGACAGCAGCGAGGCAGAGATTGGGAAGTCACAGATCCTAAGCACAGAGGTGCGCATGTGCACACATACACACAGGCCAACGAGTCTAGAGAGAAACAAAATGGGAGTGAGGACACACACCCTTTGCCCAAGACGCTGGGAAGTTGCTGCCTGATATGAGCAGAAAGTACTGGACTAGAGGTACCAATGGACTGGCTCCAATATAAGGCAATTCCATGTGTTACAGATGGAACAATTCATGGTATAGCTAACAAAGGGCAGAATCATCGAGGAACTGGTGGCAGGTTAACTGGGCGCGCCATGGGCAGCCCTCTGCACAAGCGTGCTAACTCAGCATCCCTATCAGTCACCTTGCAAAGCCTTGAAACCCTGGAGGGGAACCCGCGTGGAGCCCGTCACAAACTGCAGCAGCCTGGCCCTTCTCTCCTCATCAAAGGCTTCCACCGCCTGCCAGAACCACTTGACAATATTGCTGTCTCCCATGCAGTGCTTCAGGCGTGTGTTGGACTTCCAGTCATTCAAGTCGATCTTATCCAAGCCACCTATGATGAGCTGATGGATCAGAAATACACAATGTAAGGGGCAGAACATTTATAGATTTGAAATATGGGTGGGTGGGTGGGTGAGTGAGTTGTATGCTGTTTTACTGGCTACTGTGTTGCTCTTTTATTATTTCTGTTATTGTGAAACTGTCATGCGACTGTTGATTTTGTGATACACTGTTCTCTCTGTGTGTGGAAAGACGACGTACAAATCAGGAGCCACACATTCACACCTTCTGCCGCAGAGTGCACAAGTATTTACAACTTGGACGCGGGTGGCACTGTGGGTTAAACCACAGAGCCTAGGACTTGCCAATCAGAAGGTTGGCGGTTCGAATCCCCAAGACGGGGTGAGCTCCTGTTGCTCGGTCCCAGCTCCTGCCAACCTAGCAGTTCGAAAGCACATCAAAGTGCAAGTAGATAAATAGGAACCACTCCGGAGAGAGGGTAAATGCCATTTCCGTGCGCTGCTCTGGTTTGCCAGAAGCGGCTGAGTCATGCTGGCCACATGACCCGGAAAAACTGTCTGCGGACAAACGCCGGCTCCTCGGCCTGTAGAGCGAGTTGAGCGCCGCAACCCCAGAGTCGTTTGCAACTGGACCTAACGGTCAGGGGTACCTTTACCTTTTACACACAAACAGAACTCTCTGTATCCACTATGCACACCATTTAATTCCACAGTTAAGTGTCTTTCCTAGGTTTTTGAATTTCATTTCCTCCTGGATATAGGACTGGCCAAACCTTTTATGTGCTGATTACTTGTTGTTGACATCCATCTGTCTCCAGAGAGAATAGGGGCGCTTTGGGGGTTGAAGTCAAACCACTGTATTAGCAGCACCTAAGCAACTTTCCCAGGGCACAAGCTTGGGCAGTGTGTCTGGGGATCCTGGCACCAGCTTTGCTGCAGGAGTTGCTGGAAGGAGGCGTACAAGGCACCATCCAACTATTACTAAAATACAAGTAATACCACCAATCTACGATAATAACTGAACATCAAACTGCTGTGAGAAATGAAAAATAGATACTGCCTTGAGATCAGAAGCGTTTTAACCCAGTGGATCTTCCTAAGTGATTGAGAATTTTTTAACAAAGATTTGATCAGAAAAAATACCTGTTTGGTTAATCTGTACTGACAATGAGGTGAGTCGACCACTCAAAGCCATCAAATTGCTATGCACACCTGGAGATCATGAAGGTATGTCAGCCAATACAAAAAGGTTCCACTTTCCTAATGGTGCCCAAACGTCTGGTTTTGGGGGCATTTTATTATCCTGGGGAGATAGTTTTGTCCTCACCCAGCTCAGTGTTTTTGTCTAGCTTTGGAGGTTGGAGTTTGCATATCCTTTTCCTGCATTTTGTTGATGTGCAAAAGCAGCCACTCAACTATCTTTTCTGATGGGTATACGTAGAACATCAGTGTTCTTTAAACAGTAGTGAGGAGCAAAGAGCAGGCTTAGCATGCCCAGCAGCTTCAGGCAAAACTGTCCCATACAATATGAAAAGGGGGATTCCTCCCCCCCCCCCACCCAGGGCACTTAACAGAACACACGAACCACAACGTAATTTGAAAGGAGAAAAGGATGCAATACCTCAAGCTCCTTCTGGTCAAAAGGCTTCAGTAGGTGTTGAGGAATTAGTTCATTAAAGCCTTTCTGAAGAGCCAGGAACTGGGCCTCAATTCCTCTCATGAACCGCCAGTTAACGTACAACCTGGGGACAGGGAGCGAATCAAAAGTGAGAACTGAATGCAGAAGCCTTCAAGTGAAATATAACTTGCAGCAAAATAGATACACTCAAGATTTTGCTTTCCCTCCCCCCTAGGAACTCCCAAACGAGGAATACTTTGGGAGGAGCAAACAATATTTTTTGCAGGGATCTCATCCCTGTGCATGGTGGGCAGCATGCCTGTCCAATCTCCAGCACCACTGGGGTCCATGTGTCAGTGCAGCTTTCTTAAAACATGTAAATGGGGAAGATGCATGGCACTGCAGGCCCCAATTATGCTGCCAATTCCCACCACCTAAAGGAGGCAGATCTGAGTAAAGTCATCATCCAATTTGGACATCCGTGACCAGTTACAAATTCTGTGTTGATTCTAGCAACAAGCTGCATACAACCATAGGGGGAGAGAGGCAGAGCAGATGAAAGGCACAGCCACAAAGAAGATCACCGAGTGGTACAAGATGAGAAATGTATTCTGCAAAATACACTGCAAGACCCATCAAGACCACCTCTGGCCTACAGCTTCAGTAGCAACTGTGTGGCATTAGTCAAGGCTATCGTAAGAATGAGATTCCGAAGCCAAATAGAAGACACTAGGTGGCAAAAATTAAGGTGTCTCCAGCAACTAGAAGCGCACAAGCACACATATTACAGAGATCACTGGATAACTTTGACCCACAGTTGAACTACAGAACTGAAATGTTCTGAACACACAAACTGGTGCAAGTCAAGGAGTGGGGAGAGAGACAGAGAAGCTGAGACTGACCACCACCACCTCTGCATTATGAGAGGATAACATTTAACCTCCTCTGGTGGTACCTCACATATTCTTTCTTGTTCTCCTCTGTAACAGAAACATTTCTTCCATTTGGTTTGAGCTCATGTTGCAGAATCCTGCCAAAAGCGTTGTGCTCCACGCAGAAAGTATGGTCCAGAACCGGAGTGATGTCATTCTCTCTGTCAACAAGGCAAAGACTGCAAGTCATTTCTGTACTCTCCAGGGAGCACAAAACATTCTTCTTAAGTAAACATTATGGCAGGAAGAATCCAAGCTATTTATTAGGAGTTGATCTAGCGTCTTTTACAATCAAACTCTACCTTTGTTTTGCTGGACAGCACTAGAGATTCTGATGGATCTACACACCCAAGCGATGGTAGAGGACTATGCAGACGAACAGTGACTTTGAGGGGCTGCAAAGTCCTACTATGTGGAGCTGCTTCCCCTCACCCTAGTCTTTTTAAAAAGCTTTCAACTGCGTATGCAATACTTACAGAATCCAAACTAAACTCTTGTGTAGTTCTGGGTCGACTGATTCCAGATCAGATAACTGGATGGGTTTGCCCAGCAGCTGTTTGTAGAAAGGAACGGTGAAACCTCCGTTGATGTAGTGTCCATGGAACACAGCCAGACCCATTATCCGACCAACAAAGTGGAAGTAAGACAGATGATCCTACGAGAAACATCGAAGAGACTCATTATCTGGAAGAGAAGCCCAATGCTGACATCTTGTGGCTAGACTTATGCCTTCAGCCATTTCCTAGTTCAATGAAAGTTTCGCTTAATGATCTCAAGCCCTCTGGATGAGAAATTAATCAATTTGCACAGAATTCAATGTTACATATACTTAACACAGCTGACTAAATGCATTCAGTCTCGAGACCACAGTCCTACCATACTGCACTACAGGCTTGTGACCATCAGATCATTAGCCACAAACATGGCGATTCATGTTAAAAGCCAATCTACTTGAGCCAATGCAGTTAAAAGCAGGCACTTGGGCCCAATCAACGTTTGCTTGGGAAGGCTATTGTACAATCTCTCTCCATGCAGAACAACAGAGACCTGAAACAAAATGTTGCAGCATAGCATATGCTTGTGCCATTCAAGGTTCAACAAAACCAACTAGGCCCTTTTCTAAGATACTCCATGTCACTCTCCTTCCCAAGCTTTCCATTCTCCTGACAACAGATATGGAGCCTTCTGCAGCCACTGAGATGACTCACTTCTCTGTATGGGCCTTCTCATCCCCCTTCAAAGGTTTTCTTAAAGTTTTTGTACATATGCTAATCTTGCTAACCCCAAGGTTTTCAATACACGTGTGCTGCTTGGGCTAGAGGAAGACAGGCTGTTTGTCATGAGTATATATGAGGTCATTTCTATCAGTCCCATTAACACATGATGCATTCATAATGCATAATGTTGTATTTTAAATTGTTGCAACCTACCCTGGGACCTTAGGGTGTACAAGGGAATAATAATAATAATAATTTTAAATTAATAATAATAATAATAATAATACTCAAGCTACAACTACCCTCCTTTAGTTTGAAATCAAATATGGGTAAAACTGTTGTAATTTGCCAAATTCTTTCCAGGCAACCAACTGTTTACCTGGGCAACCAATCTGCACCAAATACCACCCTGAACTTTGTGAGGCTGAAAAATAATATGGGTTTTGGACAGAATGGAGATGTAATCAGTTCTGCAAGGCGTGTGTGGGTATGTGTGTTTGAAGTTGTTAACATGCAGTGGATCTTCTAAGGGGCAAAACTATGCAATGAGGATTTAGTGTGGAACTGACAAGGTAATTAACGAACAAAGTTTTAATTATTCCTTTAATGGGTAAGTTGAGGTTCTACAAAATTAGTCCATTACAAGCCACCGGTGCTTCTCCTCGGTTATGATAGGCACACTTACCTTCACTTGTCTATTTGGTGTTAACTGAAAAAGTAACAGAGATAGGTAGACTCACATAATACCACAAGCAAGGGAAATCTCAGGACTGTGCAAAAGTGGTTCAAACTGCATATGCACTGGGAAATTAGAATCAAGCCAGCCCACCCGACTGTTTGCACATTCAACTTGATGCATAAAGGCTCCTATTTAAACACTGAGCAAAGTGCATTTTGTATACCACAAAACCAAGCGTGCAGCATGCAAAGGTTGGACCCATGTGCTCTAAACATGAAATCGAAAGTGCAAACAGCAGGTGAGGGGGTGAGGGATAGTGAGAGGCTGGATCCCTCTGTGACTATATAGTGAACATCTGCAAAGGGCTTCCGGTTGGGATCCAAAGAGCTACTTGAATATACCCAAGAGTCTGCATGCTGCAGCGGTGAACATTTTCATCTCCCTTCCTGAATGGGAGAGTCGACGCCACATCAAAAGACTTCTGAAACTCCCGCATTACAAAAGTGAATTGCCACATGGCATGGGAGTGGCTGTTTGAATCTAAAGCCACACTGGTCTCATGGAACAAGATTGGCTGCTGTTTGGACCCTATACCACTACCAGGGTTTCAGAGAATTAGCCTGTATTTAAGCCGCATACACACACCTGCTTTGCTTCTAGAATACTTACAGGATTGATAGAGGAGTCTGGATTTATTTGCAGCATATAAATGTTATCCGTGGAGTACTGGAAGAGTCCATAATAAGGGTTCAGCATTTCATGGCACAGAAGGTACAACCACTCCCTGCCAGACAAGAGACATATGTTAGGGAAGAGGCTGGATGGTGGAGTTAAAGCTTACCCCACCCAGTAACATGTGGATCCATTACTCATTTGATACAGATTGTGACTTCTACAAAAAAGAGGGTCGGGGGTGGGAGAGAATCTAGACTCGGTGCAATGTAAGGAGGCAAATTAGGACAAGCCTGTTCCTTTGATCAACTTCTACTGGGAAAGAAAAGAGTACAAGCACTCATTTGTTTCACAAAACTCTTTGGTTAACACTCAATGCGACTACAGTGGACAGAAAATTGGGTCACTTTCCATAACCAAGTATTCTTTTATTAATGCACCATCAGACACAACCAGGCATTCTTTTAAAGCTGGCTTCACTGGCTCTGTCAAGCTGTGTCGTTTGCTCAAACCATAATGACCGTGAGCTGCATGCTGGTGCAGACAGCTTGAGAGACCTTGCTGTGTACTTCTGCTAGTCTGTGGGGAAACAACCATGCACCAGCTAGCTCAGTGTTATGCTCAAAGTAGCACTCATGGTTTCTTTCCAAATGAGTCATGGCCGGAAAGCCAAGAACAAACCTTGGCTCCAGATAAGGATAGTGATTTGTTTTGGAATGAAACCACAAGTGCCGGTTTGGACGTAAGACTGTCAAGGATGCTTTAGTTGAGATTCCTGCATTGCAGGGGGTTGGACTACATGACCCTCAAGATCCCTTCCAACTCTAAAACCTCACATAAGTTTATATAGGAAATCAGGTAAGAGTTTGTTTTCTATTCTGTAAATTAACATGTTTCTAAAATATTGTTTTGGCAGCAAGATGAGAGCAAGCTCCTAAAAATCAATAGAAGGATGGTTACCTAATATGATTAAGCAAAATAATCTTGATTAGAGCTGAAGATAGCAATATAATGGTAGTGCATATCTTTTTGTACTTCTGTGTGTCTGTCTCTAGATTTTTTAATTGTCTGTAGCCAGCGACCGCTACAAAGCAACTTGAAAACAACACCTCCAAGATAATCCAAATGTAAGTTCTGTTTAACATGTAATTTTCAGAAATGCAAGTTATCAAAACTTAACAATGTAAACATTACCAAATCATTGTATCTCTCTCTCTTCACACACAAAATAAAATCTTATTCCCAATAAGGCACATCTACAATTTTCTTCAATATGACTTTTATCCAGGGGTGCGTATTTGTTCTTGTAAACACAACTAAAAGGATACAAAAGGACACTCCAGATAGTTTTGGTCATGTGACTGGTGAAGAGGAAGCTGCTAAACAAAGGGAATTCTACAGGAACTTAGTTTCTGGAAATACTTTGGTGACTGCCTGATTTCTGTGATGATATATTAATAGTTTCTACCTGGGGTAACACTGTATGTGGGTTTATTGCACAACTTGGCTCCCCCTGAAGCTAAATGGAGGCATTTGAATAGGCTGTGCTAGAGCATTCAGCAGCTGTCTAGACAGATATAAAGCACAGACAAGATAAACTCTTGCAACACGCCAGTGATGACAAGGGAGAGGTCAAACGGGAAGCGCTCCAGACAACAAGAATTTTGTCTAGAGAATTTAAGATCAGAGAATGTATCACTGGAGTTAGACAAAAGAAAAGTCTTACTCAGGGCAATTTTAGTCACTGGCACACTCAGCCCTTGGAAGAGCTTCCGAACTCAGATGCAAGAGAGGAATCAGCATTACAATCAGATCCCTGGATTAGACACAGACCTATCACCAGGAGCAGCGCAATGCAAAGGATTGTGTCCAAGCTATACTCACAGTAGCCCCATTGAAATTAATGGACCTACATTAATTATGTCCATTTCACTGGGTCTACGCTAAGTAAAACGAACATTGACTGCAACCCTCAGATGCCAGAGGGTTATATCCAAGTTAGATAAAGAGAATGCAAAACATCTTCAAAAACTATTATAGCAATTTAGAGAAGTAGATATATTATGTTGTCCTTTCTCAACTTGGGTTTCCCAGATGTTGTTGGGCTACCACTCCCCTCATCCCTAACTCCTGCCCCTGCTGATGATAGGAGTTGTAATTCAACATCTGGGACCAGAGATTGAGAAAGTCTGCCTTAAAGGCTAACTTTGTGGCATATACTTTTATAGGAACACATAGGACTCTTGATTTCTGGCATCTTTCCGAAAATTATTTTAAGCAGGGCAGGGGGCAGAAGGGGTCACTTGCTGCTCCAGCCTGTTGAGGGGACAAGGTGCACAGCCCCCTACCCAGCTTGGGGAAAGGGGGCAAATAGGACCATGCTGCTGGATCCAGCCCAAGGCTTGTAAAGGCTTGCCCTTGTAATGCCAAACCTTGGTAAATTGTAGCATTACATGCTAAGGTTGCCATCATTCGTGGGTTTGATAAAATGTTCTTTTGAATTTTTATCTGCAATATTTGGAGGTCTCTGCAAAGGGCTTCCTTTGCCCAGTACATGTCATTTTAAGAACCTGTCTTTCACCTTGCCACTCCACCATAATCCAAGCCTTCTTCTCCTCGAAATTTCACCATCAGTCTCTTCTTTAGATCTTTTGGCCTCATCTTCATTATCTGCCGGTATGATTCCTGTAGTAAGAAACAGAAGTATACTCTCAGGAAATGAACACTTTTTCAACAGTAGCTACTCTTCACATATCTAGGGGATATCTAGAGGTGCCCTTCTTGCACCGCTGCTTAAGTCATAGCCCTCAGGAAATTTTAGCTGTGTTTAGAATGGCAAACCTTCCTTATAGCTGCTGAACAGTGATTTTTTATCTCAAATTTAACATCATTTGACATTAGGTTCATTTTGTGATTCATTCTAATGGCTTTCATTATATCTTTAGGCCTCACAGGGGCAGCATTTATGATAAGCTGCATCTGCAGAAATCCATAGCCATTACCTAGATGCACTGGAAAGGCTAAACCTCCCACTATCTTAGACACAGATCAACATACCTCAAATATTTCTTCCCTCGATACTTCGATGCGGCAGTGGCCAGCTTGGGGTTGCTGGAGGGAGAGCTCATGCCTGAGGATCTTTAGCTTCTGCACCAAGTCTCGCTCGTATCTCTGGGCAGGCAACTCCTCGCTGTCTTCCAATGATCCCTCACTCGGCACTGGCAAAGGCTGGTTGGGTTCTTTTAGTTGGCATTGGTGACTGAAGGGAAAGATGAGAAGATTACTCTCAAAAGGGAATGAAGAAGGAAGGATTGCCACTATAGTGGGAAGCCACATAGTCTCTTGACATCAGTATCTAGAGCGTTGGTGCGTGTTTTGATCTGTTTTTAGTTACTGCTGGCTTTAATTCTTTGAATTTTTGTTTATTAACTTTTTTTACTGACTATTTTATTCTTTTTGTAAACCATTTTGAAGGTTGTTGTTGTTTTTTTACAATAAGCGATGTATAAATTTTATGAAATAAAAGAAATCAGTATCAGGAAACAAGATTAGACAAACTTTTCATAGCTTATAAAGAACTAGATAAGGAAATTGATTACACAAAGGTATAGTCTGTTGCAGCAAATAAAACAGTGTCTCCTGTGGTAGCTTTAACTCATTTATGCTACCATATATTGGCTTTCAAGACAATAGCAACATGCATCAAATATTTTTATACTTCCATAATACTAGCATTCGTACTTCTTTACTTGTAGTAGTGGAACTCTGCTTCTCCAGGCCCATTTTTAGAGCTATAGTTACACTACAAAAACCCTCATGTAACATGATGAACAACTGGAGCCAACAAACTCAACAAATCTTACTTCATTATGTGACATGCAGTTTTGTACTTATTTCAAAAGCACAAATACTCCTATGTCCACTATGGAACACAGAAGCAGGCATGAAACTTCAGATCAGCTATTCAGAAATCAAAAACTAAAATGAAAATGAAGCAATGGCTTTCATCAGACCAATATATGTTTGAGACCATGGAAGCAAACTTTTGCATTAAACAAACTTTCCCTTCATCATAGGTGTTCATAATGTAGATCAAATGAGCCAGCCACCCACCGATACGAGTTCAGTTGCAGAGCACATTTTTATGTATATAGGAAGATACAGATAAGGGTGTATTCCCCTTCATGGATCACTGCCTTCCCCCTCATGGATCACTGCCTTGCCATGGCGAAGGGGCTTGAATAACTCAGAGAAGCTATGAACTATGCCAAGCAGGGCACCCAAGATGGACACGTCATAGTGGAGAACTTTGACCAAACGTGATCCACCTGGAGCAGGAACCGGCAAGCCACTCCAGTATCCCTGCCAAGAAAACTCCATTGACAAAGAAAATGGTGCTGGAGGAGACGCTTGAGAGTCCCATGGACTGCAAGAAGATCAAACCTATCCATTCTTAAGGAAATCAGCCCTGAGTGCTCACTGGAAGGACAGATCCTGAAGCTGAGGCTTCAAGACGTTGGCCACCTCAGGAGAAGAGAAGACTCCCTGGAAAAGACCCTGATGTTGGGAAAGATTGAGGGCCCAAGGAAAAGGGGACGACAGAGGATGAGATGGTGGGACAGTGTTCTTGAAGCTACCAGCATGAGTTTGACTAAACTGCGGGAGGCAGTGGAAGACAGAAGTGCCTGGCGTGCTCTGGTCCATGGGGTCACGAAGAGTCGGACACGACTAAACAACTAAACAACAAGGCTGTTGTCATGTAGCAGTTCACGTGACCACCAACAGGCAGCCACACCAATCCAATTTGAGACACATCTGGCAGGCAGGCAGGCAGGCAGGTGAGCAAGCAAGCAATAAGCATGGGTGGAAGGCGGCCCAGGAAAACTGTTTAATAGAAGCGGGGGCACCTCACTGGCAAAGGGATATATAGGGTTTGAAGGGTTGTTTTTTTACAATTGAGCAGTATATAAATTTTATGAAATAAAGGCCTGGGCGGGGTTGGCTAGCAAAGCCTGGAACCTTCAAATTAAACAGGATGGGAAAGAGCCCCAAACAGCCACTGCCAGTCAAGAGCAGGCAGCAGGCGGCTACGTTATTACATATCAGCACATATCAAAGCCCTCTCAGTTTCAAAAGTAAATTGGAATGTAGTGCAGTGAGTGAGGGGCACAGTGAAAACTCATTTGCATGTTGCGTTGTTCTTTGGATTCTACTCTACATTCATCAAGCATTTGGCCTTGCTGGAAGGAATCAGCTTGCAACATCCCTCTCTGGGGAAAAACAAAATTATTTTAGTACTGGCATTTTCTTTGCCCATGCAGCCCCACTGCACTTGCTCCGCTTGTGCTGCTGGGTCAGCTGTTATGATTCTGAGCCACAGAAGCACATGGCAACACATTGGTTTCTTACTTCATGATGTGATGCAGTCTTGGGTCTGTGAATTGTGTGGTTCTGTTATTATGATCTACAAAATATATTCTTCCTGACACTGTACTTCTAACTTCCCAACCTGGTGGTAGAGGTCCAAGTTCATCACAATTCACACTGTTAAGGTCTCTATGAAAAGCAAAAGAACAATTAAAACATACATATTTAAGCTTAACATTAACATTTATCTTAGAAAAAACATGAGGAACTCTGAGGTGCGGGGGGGGGGGGAGACGATAAAGGGCAACAATTTTTGGTTAACAAACCCTAACTAACATTTATAGAAAGAACATTTTCCCCCTAAGTATGAGGCTTTATAAGGAACTATCTGAAGTGTATTTTTTTTTTCAAACACAGGTACAGCTACCTGCCCAAACCCAGATGAACTCAAGACTGCCATACATACCTTGGTATCCTGGGGTCGTGCCATGTGCTAACACCAGTTTGTGTATGTAAAAAGTAAACTTGTCCCTGTACTGTTGTCCTTTGTTCTACAAAGATAGGGAAAAGATGCTACAGTGAGCAGTCCAAAGGAAAAACTGTGCATCAACAAAGTATCTGCGAAAGCTCAGCTAATGCTTAAAAGCAGCTGTATATAGCATTACTTAAAATGTACTATTTGCCCTAGTTATGAGTAAAAAGAAACAGCAATACCAAGAACTGCATCAGATACTTGACACAGCTTACATGTTCACAAAAGAGCTTACCGTTTTTGTCACCCACCCAATTCCAGTTCACCTCACCTATACCCTCCCATATCGATCCAGAAAGACACTTCTTTGTTCGTGATTATTTCCTTAGGCTTTAAGATGAACAATTACTATGAACATGGGATGTTGTGGCTCCCTATGCACAGCTCCCTTTGTAGAAGGTTCTCAAGGAACCATCTCCATTCTGCAAGGCCACTTGCTTTTTCACACAGATCTACTAGGCGACGGGAAGGGGGTGAAGAGACATGAACCTTTGGAAGACAGCTAATAGTTACCAGTGAATGTGTGCATGCCCTGTGTAAGCATCTGACACTCTGGGGAGCAACTGCTACATCAGCTTTGTACAACCTGGTGCCCTCCAAATGTTTCTGGACTACAACTCCCAGCAACCCCAGCCAGTATGGCCAGTATGGCCAATGGAGCAACAACTGGGGGGCACCAGGCTGGGGAAAAACTGCACATCTACTAAAATGATTTCATTTGTCTTGGAACATGCAAAGCATCCACACTCCCTTTCTGCTTCCCGCTAGTTATCCCAGCCCCCTGATCCAAATATATATATACTTGCCAGCAGGCAGTAAATGACAGAATATAACACCAACAGTGCTGTCATAATACCTGTTGACTACAGACCAGTATACAATGAAACCCACTCACTCACCCTGCCACCTCAAAAAGAAAAACCAAGGAAAACAAACCACACCTTCATGAAGAAATCAGAAAATGTGCTTAAAAGGGAAACTTACAACTAGCAAGACAAACCAGGGGAGTTCCAAGAAAAAAACTGAATATAGTTGACAGGGTGGTTTTAAACCTTGGGCAGGCATGGGGAGGCATGAGCCTGTGCCACTTCAGCAATATATACTCCCTGCACCCTTAGTCTGGCTGGCTAAGCTGGGGAGCAGAAAGCAGCACTGCACAGGAGACAGGCAGGAGTTCAGGTTGCTATGCCCTTGGGACCTTCTGCACTTGTCCAGTGTAAAACTGCTTCGGCCTTTGCTACTTGGGCAACCACATGGCAGGTTGCCCACAGATGCTTGAAGCAGGCAAGATATATTGCTAATAATACAGCTGCCCAAGCTGGTCAATTAAAAGCTGTTTGCACTTTAGTAACCTAGAACAAGAGTTTTCTCTAGACATAATATTGTAATGTATTTAAGCTAAACTGTGTCACTTGGACAAGTGTCCCAGTTTCACATGGAATGAAAGAGGTACAAAAATAAAGAGTGATGGTTAAGAGTTCACCAGACCCTACTTTCTCTAACTTCCTTTACTGTGTGTATATGTACTTGTGTTGGAGGGTGGGGGTCAGTTACATTGCACAATCAAGGTAGAATTGTGCAAGAAATCTATGTTCTCTCAAATGACTTAATTTGGAATATAATGGCAGCAGATGAGATCCAAAGTGTTGCGCAGAAACTCCTTGCTGCAAATAAGTTATGCAGACTAAGGGCAAGAAGGGAAATTAGATAGGGGGGAAAGGACTAGGAGATGGAGCTCTACAGATACTGAACACCCCAACCCCACAACCACTTGAACTCTCCACTGCATACCAAAGATTTAAATGCAGTCAACAACATTTCAGAGCTACCCTCTCTGCAGACCAGATGAGTTTTCTGAAAACCCAATCTTAACTTTGCTTTCCTGCACTGGATGAAAATGTCTCCTCTGGCCTGAAGAGCATGCAAATGCACGCAAATAGAATTTCTTAGGACACGTATCAGAGATTGCTCCTCTTACCATAGCCTTCAGGCAGGTCAGGCGATGGGGACTGATGACCATGTGGCCTATTTTGGGGGGTTTGTACATGGCCTCTCACATCAGGAGTCCGTAAACGCTGCACCTGGAGTGTCTGGTCCTGACTGGGGGATTCCACAAATCTACAATTCCCTCCTCCAGCAGCTCCAGTGCTGTCTGTGTATGGCGCTGGCTCCTCCATGTAACAGCTCAGTGGCCTTCCAGGTCCTGAGTCTTCGTAAACCGTTCTGAAATAAGGGAGGCTCATAAAGTTAGAAAATTTCACACAAGCCTAAGAGAATGTTAGGGGAATTTCATTCAGGGAAATAACTGGACTTCAAGCATAGATCATCACTGAAAAAGACAGTCTCAGAAGGCTTATGTCAAGGTAAGACTGTCTTGAAGGCACTAAGCAGATCTCCTCTAACAAGGGGCTGGAGAGAGTTCCTACACTTGTCTTCCAGCTTTCTGTGCCACAATACTCTTCTGTCAGGAGTCAGCCATGAAACCTCTGTTCTGGATTCAATATTGTGACAAGGGGAGACAGTCACTTGTGAGCAGAGCAGGATGAGTTATACCAGGATGAAGGCAAAGATGCGGCCCTTCCAGAGTGAACCTTCCCTGCTTTTTACAGTTGACCAAGGTTGATTAGGTTGGCACGATTGCTAGTCCCCATTTTGTGTTTCACTTGCAGACCTTAAGAATGAACTCCTAGCTAACAAAATCAATGAGATTTTGACTCCTTCCATTTTAAAAAAAAAGTTTACTTAACAATTAACATGCTCCAGAACAAAAATACAGATCTTATTCATTCATTTAACTGAGTAAGATGACTATGAATCAGGAGATCCAGGGGATTCCACTAGGAAATGAAATACCTACCCTTCATTCTCCAGCAGCCCCCTGCAATCTACAACAGACCCTCCTGTGCCTATCCTGTCCCGTGTCTGTAAGCTGACTGGAATGAGAAAAAGAAATGAAAGCCATGATTAAAATCCATAGATGCAAAAACCTATTCAACCCCCGTTAAAATGCAAGGAACACAGTGGAGAGGCTTCATTCAATTTGGCAAGCATTCCTACACCTTTTAATAACCCACGTGCATATTCAAGATTTCACCCCTCCTTACAACAGTAAACACCCCAGATATTTTGATTGGTGTTTTTAGAGTTATTATGGATAATACACAGACTCAGAGCAGACCCACTGAAATCAGTAGACTTAAATTACGTCAGTTGACTTCAGTGAGTCCACCCAGGGTATGACTATTGCCTTATACTTTTATATTGTGATGATACAATGTCATTCATAAATCATAATATGACACTCCTTAAGAAAACAGCCATTTAAGGCTACAATCCTTAAATGAGACTAAGTCTCTCTGAATTCATTGTGGTTTACTCCTGAGTATACATATATAGGATTGTGCTCTAATTCTGCCATTCAAAATGTGCTAAATGTGCAAATAATTATTTCTACTTCTACAAATTAAAAATAACACATAACCTAGGCTTTGATATTTTTCTAATAAGAAATACTCTACTTTGGATAAAAATGTGAAGGATTCTGCATAAACAGATATTTGCCTCTCAAAACTGTTGGAAAGCAGAACATTTGCCACAAGGCGGCATTCTAAAATGGAGCATCTTTTTTTTGCCTGTTATGCATTTCTTCTTTCAAAAAAAGACAGTTTCTCACATCCATGGTTTTCCAAACATGCTTTCCAGACAGCAAGACAGAGCAACAGCCTACAGAATGCTGAGCATGCAATCCAAGTCAGAATGCAGCAACTTCACTTGCAAGTTAAACACCATACTAACATTGGACAAAACAAATCCCACCCAGTGGCAAAGCCAATTGCCAATCACTGCCCCCCAAAATTTACATGCTTCTCACTGAAAGAAGTTTCCTGTCTCAGAGCAGCTGGAGTGAGAGATCTGACAAGCTACTCACCCTGGAATAATTGATAGTCTACTGCAGGCTTCCTCAACCTTGGCCCTCCAGATGTTTTTGGCCTACAACTCCCATGATCCCTAGCTAGCAGGACCAGTGGTCAGGGATGATGGGAATTGTAGTCTCAAAATATCTGGAGGGCCGAGGTTGAAGAAGCCTGCAGCAGACTATCAATTATAAAGTCTACTGCTTTATAGCTGCCGCTGAACATCCTCGCAATACTACAACATTTCATATGTTAAAAAGCCCCAAGGTGACTTTAAAAGTTTTGTTTTCTAAAAACTGCAAGTGAATGGGCTATGCAAGTCTCCTATGGGAGTGAATTCATGAGCAAGTGCACTCTCCATATATTTGATTAGGTTTGAGTCTCCAACAAAGGAGACATTCCAACAAAAAGATCTTAAGATGGGAAGGTTCTGTGGGGAAGACACTTTTAAAGTCCCTAGCACTTGAGCTTAGAGTAACGCCTACACCTTGAAGCTTGCTCAGAACCTAGAAACCAGCAACTCTTAGGTTTTGCACATGCCAAGCTGCTAACCCCAATCAGCACCAGGCAGACACAGATAGAACTGGGGGAAGCTGCCAATCCTGAAGAGAGCATCACATAAAGTACTTTTGAACTTGAGAACCTCTCTATATCCAAGGCTCTGAAGGAAGAGATACTATTTTTGTTATCTATGCAGACAGGAATGTTTTCCTCTTACCCACTATCTGGCCTCGTACTGCATCGGTATCTGTGGGGTTTAGTTTGCATAGATCCAAACGCTGGTCTGCAAATGAACAATTGGAAAAAAAACTTGACCCAAGAGTGTACTCAGCTGGCAATCGACATTCAGTACTCAGACACAAGTCACTGTCAATCACAGCAAACACTGAGTAAGTATTACATGCTTACATCCAGTATCTTTTAGCCTACTGATGGCATTGGAAAGGAGTCGAACACACCCCAGGAAGCCAGCTCCCTGCTTTTTGTGTATTTTCTTGTGGTTCCAGACACTGATGGTGATAGAATCCGATTTCCCAACATATCTAGGATAATCAGTTTGAGAAAGATACTTGGTTGAGGTTTATTCTTTGCTATGGCATAGCATTTATGTCCATGAAAACCGAGCTCATTTTAATAATTCATTGGTCACGTCGCAACTTTATCAAATATAGAAACGTAATTATTCATTAGATGGCTATAATTTTACACAGCGTGCTAAAGTGATAATGCAGCAGCTCTTGTTAATTACAGACAACCTTATTACAAACTGGGGAGCGCCGAGCTCATTAGGGTATGGAGACAGAATTCAAGGAGGGAGGCAGAGTGACTCCATCAATACACTGTGGTTTAATCTTACTAGACAGGACAAGTGAAGCTATCAGTATATAGATAGGCTCCAAAGACTCACTCACTCTGTGCACCCAAGAGCAATCGGGTTTCTAAAAATAAAAGTAAAAAACCCTTATGGCAAGCCGTTTCTGAAACAGAAGGGACTTTCAATAATATATTCCAAAATGACATATGGCTCTTTTCCTTCAAGAAGAGTAAAAACAAAAACAAAACAAAAATCCACCAGGCATGTGCAAGCCCTTAGGCACACTTAAAACAGTCCTTTGGGCCCTGGCTGGAGTATTTAGATTTCAATGCATGCCTGGGAGAGTGAAGACTTGCAAATTATCAACAGAGCCATGACTCCATAGCACTCATTCCTGGGGAGCAGACATGCACTCTTCCCCTGCAACAGCTGCTAGGAAAAGCCAGAAGTCATATAGACTATATCCTGCCGGTTCCCAAGAGGAAGTGCTCCAGCACCAGGAACAAAATCTTATGTGGGAGGGGATACTTTCTCATGCAGTCACTGCAGAACCTTGTAAGAGCAGCAGTTGGAGCACCATACCTGTTTCAGCCACCACTGCCTTCTTACTTGCTATTTCAGAAACCTCTTGCTTATGGCAAGATGGCTGACGACAAAGAAAATTACCTTGAAGCCCAGCCATAAGGCAGAAAGGTGAAATATGAAATTTCAAAATTAATAAACAGATGAACATAAGGCTGGACATAAGATGGTCTCTCTTTTTTTCAGATTGGACACCCATTCTGTGATTTACCCTTCACAGAACAGATAACTCACAGATCATAGTGTTGGTTCCACTTGGGATCTAGCGTGTTCTTCACAGTGTCAGTTGAGTGGCACTGACCAGAACCGTCCACCACCACCTTTGCAAATGGGTCAGGAAGCCCTGGAAAGAATCGAAAGAAAAAAATCACCATGAAGACCCATTCAGGAGGAACAATGCTACCCAACAGCTAGACTGCTTTCACTGGCTGGTGGGGGAATGAAACTATAGGCACTGGCAGCAGTGTTTAGAACATAAGCTTTCCCCCGCAAAAGATTTTGTCCACTTGGAAGTAGGGGGAAAGAATCCCCCCAAAGCATGATGTGTTAACAGTTCCATAGAATAGCACTTCATTAGTAAACTGAAATTTCGGGACAGGAGCACAGAGTCTGTGGACTACAACTCTCATCATTTCTGATCATTGACTATTCTGGCTGGGACTGATAGAAGATGGAGGGCTGTTAAACTCCCCATCTCTGCTCCATGAAATGTGAGGGATTGTTACAGCTAAGGCAACATTCCCAAGTCCTCATTGTATGAGTTTCCATCTGTCACACCAAGCTCCTTCAAGGAAAGAGGCTGTTTGACCATGGGCATTTGAAACAGCAAGCCAATTCTGTTAATTCACTGTGACTTGATACTGCCATGTCACAAGAGCAGATATTTACCAGGCCTTACACTGCCATTCCTGAGTTAGAGGAATAAGAAGGGAAGAGTGGACGGAAATTAAATTATTTGTCCATGGTTGTCAGGGTCAACATCCAATTTTAGGAAACTAGCTCACTAGAGATGGGGCAGCACATAGCACACTGCTACATAGTCTGTACAAAATAACTTTCAGACAGTTATGGCTCTGGCTCCTGAGAAACTATCTTTAAATGATATCCAAAGAGTAAAAAAAGGGCCTATCATCAATAGCTTAAGGTGCATACAAAAAAAAGGAAAATTGTATAAGAACTACTTACTGAAGAAATCTTTTTTTGCAAGGTTCTTGGCACAAAGCACTACAAAAAAAGAAGAGGAAGACTTATCAAATTCTACCCATATCTTACTACAAACCACTTAAGAAGGGGGAATGTGTATACAATGGTACCCCTCAGGTTACAGATGCTTCAGGTTACAGACTTTGCTAACCCAGAAATAGTACCTCGGGTTAAAAACTTTGCTTCAGGATGAGAACAGAAATCGCGTGGCGGCAGAGGGAGGCCCAATTAGCTAAAGTGGTACCTCAGGTTAAGAACAGACCTCCAGAACGAATGAAGTTCTTAACCTGAGGTACCACTGTAGTGTACAACTGAGGAACATATACAATGTGATTAGCAACTAGCAGGATCAAACATGAAGATTATTTTTCATGGACTCTCACAATGCATAGCTTGGGTCCCCATTCCCCCAAACCTTATCTAATTTATTACTATGAAGATACCAGGATAGCTTGTCTTTTGTGTTAGGGTTATTTTTCTTAGTTGGCCACTTCTGGGACATGAGGAATCTGTGCCCCACCACACAGGCGTCTTCATGATTTCTCATTATGGTGAGGTGTTTGTCAACAAAGGCAATAAATAATGTATACAGACACTTAAAAGGAAACTGATGAAAGGACCTTCCTTAAGATTTGGTGCCGACTATTTTCTTCCTGAGCACAGGTGCACTTTGGGAGGGATATTTCTTACAAGTAAAAGAAGCACACACCAAAGATTTGGCTTTAAGCTGCACTAAGTCCAGCATACAGAAAGCTCAACATCTGCTGCTTTCACCAGGAACACAATGTGATTACTGCAAATTCATTAGCAGTAGCATTACCACTACTATTTTACTATCACATTTATATCACACCTTTTCTCCGAAAAAAGCAAGGTGGTGTACCCACTTCTCCATCTCTACATTTTATCCTCACAACTCTGTGAAGTAGGTTAGGCTGAGAGAGCGCAACTGACCCAGTGTCACCCAGAGGGCTTCATGGCCGAGTGGTGATTTGAACCCGGGTCTCCCAGCTCCTAGTCCAGCACTGTCCACTACACAGGGAGGGGAAGCCAATGTGGGATTTGACATTTTTCCGCAGGACCTGCAAGACGGAGCTGTTCTGCCAGGCCTTTGGTCTGGGCCCAGTCTGACCCCCTTCTTTCTATGGGACCCTGGTAGTAAGTGGTCTCCTTGGTTCTTTCTATTGGCCCATATGGGACCAGAAAGAGTTGCTGGGCCTGGTGAACTTTTAATTCCTTACCCCTACGATTATGATTTGTGGGCTCCCACTTAATTTTATTTTGATTTTAAATGTGATTTGAATTGTATTTAAAACTAATTGTTTGATTTTGTGTTTTTAATGTATTATATATTTGGTGTTAGTCACCCTGAACCTGGTTTCAGCCGGGGAGGGCAGGGTATTAAGATTATTATTATTATTATTATTATTATTATTATTATTTAAGGTTTTACGCTTAGGCAGGAAGAACCAGCTCCACAAATCTAAGATGAGGGACACTAGCCTTGTCAGTAGTGCATGTGAAAAGTGAATCATTTGATGCAGCAGCAGCAAAAAAAAAGCAGCTAATGTTATTCTAGGCTGCATCAACAGAAGTCTAGTGATCAAGGGAAGTCATAATACCACTCTATTCCGCTTTGGTCAGACCACACCTGGAGTACCGTATCAAGTTCTGGGCACCACCATTTAAAAAGGATATTGACAAGTTGGGAACGTATGCACAGAAGGGCGGCCAAGACAATCAAAGATCTGAAAACCAAGCCTTATGAAGAACTGTTGAGGGAATTGGGTATGTTTGGCCTGGTAGAGAGGCTGAGAGGAGATAGGACAGCCATCTTCAAATATCTAAAGGTTGTCATATGGAGGATGGAGCAGGTTTGTTTTCCTCTGCTCCAGATCCAAATTTCCTCTGCTGGGATCCAAACCAATGTGTCCAAGTTACAAGAAATGAGATTCTGAATAAACCTCAGTAAGAACTTTCTGACAGTAAGAGCTGTTCAACAGTGGAACAGACTCTCACGAGAGGTGGTGGATTCTCCTTCCTTGGAGGTTTTTAAGCAGAGGTTGGATGGTCGTCTGTCATGTATGATCTATTTGAGATACCTACATTGCAGGGAGTTGGGCTTACTTCCAACTCTTTAAATCTATGACCCCAGGTGGAAGACATTCTGCCCATACAAAGCTAGAATGTCAGGAAGGTTTACCTAGTTTCAACAAACAATGAATTTAACATGGGGGACATGCTTTCAGAACTGTTCCAGAAGAGTCACATGATAAGCTTTCCCCAAAAGTGTAAATTGGTTTTTAGCATGGCACAGCACCTCTCCTTTTAGATCAGAACATGTTAATCACATGTAAAGTTGCCCCAGGACTGCATTCATTCAGAGGCTCCCTGTATATATATACACTGAAAGAAACTTCTCTTATAATGCTATTATTTTCCCTCCGTATGCTGACATATCTTAATATTCATATTTCCACTGTTTCTGCTTGACTGATTTAATTAGATTTCCACAACCTCAACAGCTGCTGCTGGAAATGTAACCGCTATGTCAGCAAGCTGAAGACTTAAGAGTACTTTCTGTGTAGTACACAGGCACAGCCATTCTACTAGTACTAAACAAGTAATCCTAGCATAGACTACTGAGTTAAGTGTCCGAGAAGCAATGCAAGATACATAAAAAGAAACGAATTCAGAACACACTGCACAAGAGTTCTAAAACAAGTATCCTTGAATACTGTTACATGCAATATGGATTCCAGAATTCCGGACTACATTGAGCAAAATGACATTGTAATATTTATTTCTACAGTTTTCATATGCTTTTCAAAGGTCCAGTGCCGAGGGCCTTCTGGCGGTTCCCTCACTGCGAGAAGCCAAGTTACAGGGAACCAGGCAGAGGGTCTTCTCGGTGGTGGCACCCACCCTGTGGAACACCCTCCCACCAGATGTCAAAGAGAAAAACAACTACCAGACTTTTAGGAGACATCTGAAGGCAGCCTTGTTTAGGGAAGCTTTTAATGTTTGACAGACTATTGTATTTTAATATTTTGTTGGAAGCCGCACAGAGTGGCTGGGGAAGCCCAGCCAGATGGGCGGGGTATAAATATAAATATAAATATATTATTATTATTATTATTATTATTATTATTATTATTATTAATGAATTCCACAAGTATTTTAAAATTCTAAACAAAAATAATACAAACATGTCAATAGCAAATCCCATTATAAAATTCTGAAGCATCAATTCACTCCTAATGCCATTCCCCATTGATAGTAGTTTGATTCAGAATTACTGAGAAACGAAAAGGGGATATGAGCATTCAGTAGTCGGCAGCATTGGTTAAAAATGCAGAAGATCTGTTCATTATATTTCCATCCTGTTGATCATGATCTTAGTGCTCATCCTCAGGGCTTCTCAAAACACAGTTTTTCTTTGATGGCTCTGGGTTGTTTTCCCTCATCTCTAAAAAAAAACCTGGGCATGCACAATCACCTTCATGAAACAGCCATGAACCAACATACAGACATTTGCACAAAAGTCAGCTAAAAATATTTTTGTATGAAAATACAATAAAAGGGAGTACAGGATTTTTGTTGGAATAGTTAACTAGATGGTTATGAAAGGTCAGGAACACAATTACTAAAATATAACTTCTTGCATTAATTAATGTGTATATAAAAAAGAGTGTGCATGTGCAAATGGGAAAGTGTAAGTTTGAGATTAATATGAATATAGTGGAAAATTTGAACATATTAGCATGATGAACAGAAAATTGTATACATTGTCCAATACATTTAACTTCCGGTTATTGGAGGGACACAATTATTTTCGCACAGCAACCAGTAAAAATGTGTGCTAACTGGGCAATATACAAAACTATATGATGCCACTTGTACATGCACTCTATGATGCCTCGTGAATTGGTACAATGGTTGGTGCCATGCACAGTCTCCATTCAATGCATTATTTTACTTATATATTGCACACGTGTGTTGTGGTTAAAAGAAAGAGTAAGGATGAAGTAGAAGTGGAGGATAATGCTCAGCGAGAGCAAAGTGGCAAGACTTTAATCCAGAAAAAGATTTGCATCCAATTGCAAATGAAGTGCCAAGAAATAAAGTGCTTGCATGCAGCACTTAGCTTCTGAGACTACTTTCAGTTAACAATACTGTATTAAAACAAAAAGACAACAATTTAGTAGTAGACAAGCAGAAGGCAGTGTGAACAGAATTTCTCCTTACAATGGTTGGCCGGATTTTTAAAAATGCAAATGCAAAACATACACCAATCCCTGCAGTACACACACACACACACACACACACACACACACAAATACACCACACCCTGTCTCCTGACCCAATAACTTGTACACTATTACATTAGCCTTAATAGTGAAACTTGCATAACTGGACACAACTTGAGAGAATCTAAAATAGCTTCCACTTAAGAATTCTCTCTTCACATTTAAAAAGATATGTTAGTAAGACATTGTACAAAACACAGTATTATTAATTCTCTGACCTATGAAGTGTATTATGAACTTTTACATTTTCCTTTCCTTGATAGTTTAGAATTAGATATAATCTTAGTCCTCAGTGAGCCTTCAATTAAATGACTTTAGAGGGGTGCATGTACACAGAAGCCTTAACATGAAGGTTTCATACACAAGCAATTTTCTCCAGATTAGCCTACTCAGACAAATATCTTTAAAGTTGCTGATGTTTTATCAATATTACTGGGTCTTGGGTAATGCACACCATGTCAGCACTCTCATCCACAATCAAGTTGTGGGTAAGTATTGTTTTATTGTGGGTTGATCTGGCATTCAACAACCAAGGTGGACTTGCTTGATGGGGAAAGGGCCTTTAAGTATCTACTGCCTCTTCTCCTTATTAAAAGTGATGACACATTTCTGCTGTCTGGTCCTGCCTCTTTGTGTGCAGAGGAGAGCATTTTAAAGAAATGGGATGCAGGGTTGAGGGGAACTGAAATTCCTCCCTGCTTGTCACTTACTTCCTCATAGATTCCCACAAAATACCGTATTTTTCGTTCTATAGGGCGCACCGGCCCATAGGACGCACCTCGTTTTTTGGGGGGGGGAATGAATAAAAAAAATTTCCCCCCCCCCTCAGCCGCGGCTGCCGCCCCAAGCCTTGCGCACACCTGCCCGAAGCACGGGGCACCCTCCGGAGGGCTCCGCATGCTTCGGGGTGCAGGCTGCCGCCCCAAATCTTGCGCGCCTGGCGGGAGCTCCCGCCGGGCGCGCAAGGCTTGCGAACACTCGCCCGAAGCACGGGGAGCCCTCCGGAGGGCTCTCCGTGCTTCGGGCGAGTGTCTGCAAGCCTTGCGCGCCCGGGGGGAGGTCCCGCCGAGCGCGTGAGGCTTGGGGCGGCAGCCTGTCGCCCGTGCTTCGGGCGAGTGTTCGCAAGCCTTGCGCGCCCGGCGGGAGCTCCCGCCGGGCGCGCAAGACTTGGGGCGGCAGCCTGTCGCCCGAAGCATGGGGAGCCCTCCGGAGGGCTCCCCGTGCTTCGGGCGAGTGTCTGCAAGCCTTGCGTGCCCGGCGGGAGGTCCCGACAGGCTGCCGCCCGGCGGGAGGTCCCGACAGGCTGCCACCCCAAACCTCGCGCGCCCGTCGGGACCTCCCGCCGGGCGCGCAAGGCTTGCAGACACTCGCCCGAAGCACGGGGAGCCCTCCGGAGGGCTCCCCGTGCTTCGGGCGACAGGCTGCCGCCCCAAGCCTCACATGCTCGGCGGGACCTCCCACCGGCGCGCAAGGCTTGCGGACACTTGCCAGGGCTGCAGGCTGCTGCCCGCAAGCCTTGTGAGCCCGCGGGAATAGACTTCAGGATAGCTTCCTGAAGCCTGGAGAGCGAGAGGGGTCGGTGCCATTAGCAAAACCGCATCTCATGTTATGAGCGGTTTCGGGTTGAGAACGGACCTCTGGAACGAATTAAATTCGTAACCAGAGGTACCACTGTACTGTCAATTATTTTGTTCAGATTATCTCAACAACTGACCAAGAGTTAGCCAATTTTATTTACTGGTTTTATGAATTTACTTTCATATAAATTTCAAGGTGATTTACAAGCATACAACAAAAACAAAATAGTTTTAAGTGGGATACAAACCCAAGTCACAAATTTACACTTCCACCTCCTACCCACCCCCATACGGCTAGAAAAGCTTGTTGAAACAAACATGTTTCCAATTTTCTCCAAGAACTACAAATAGTGGCTTCCTGTTGCATGTCAACATGGACGCCATTCCCTAATCACACTGAAAGCCCTGATCCAATTTGCCGTGGAGAAGGTCTCTGATATTCTATGAACCTGAAGTAGAAAGTAGTTTGAAGAACACAAGTGAGAGATTGGGACTGAATCTGTCTTGGTCACTTCTGCTCAATCTCAGGTCTGCAACCCCACTGGAATCAGCCATAATCAGCTTCTGCAGCTACACTGCCATGGCCCTCACAAGTAGCTTTCATGCCTGCTTGCATTTCTTTTGCCAAAATTTGTGCTTCTTTTCACTCTCCTCATATGGGCAACCTTCCATTTTCTAAAAAGAGGCCTTCTTGCCTATAATGGCTTCTTTGACTCTGCTCATTAACCATGCTGGCATTCTCTTGGCTCTGGTGGTACCTTCCCTGATACGGTGATTTGCAAAATGTTCTGAGGTTGCTCAACAGCTTAAAGGATTTTTCAACAAGACTAGCAATGGAAAGCCATCTTCTCTGCAATGCCTTCCCCAACAGGAGCATATTCTGGGGCAGCAGTCTGTTCAGAACCAGACTCACCTTTAACACAAACATGCATTTGTGGACCCATTTGTCTGGCGATAGTGATGCTGTTGCGGCACAAATTAGGGTGACCACACCTGACCCACCAGTTGAAGGTAAAGATTCATCCAGGTTGTACTGTCTACTCAGCATAAAGTGCTGATGAAACACCATGACACAAGAAATCTCTGCAATGCACAGTGCATCTCTGACAAACCATTAGAAAGAGAAGTTTGAAAATCACTGATAGCTGAATGCGACAGAGGGAAGCGGCTGCCTGGAGCTATGGGGAGTAGGAGAAGACCCAAGTCAAAACAGGTGGCCTCCGAAAGTGACTTTAAAATGTTTAAAGGAAGTAATGGCCACTACAGCCACTATGCAGAGAAGCTTTTATAAGATGGGAGAACACTTCTTCCTTTTTAACCATCCAAGCACCAAATAAGTAGTGCAGTTGTGTGATCCAACACATGTTGTGGATTTATTTGCTTATTTGCATTGCTGAGGCAATAAAAGATAAAAGGCGCTAGATTTTTTTAAATAAACAAAAGCTGGAAGGTCCTGTGGTCAATGGAAGAATAGGAAGAGAGAATTTTTGGAAAGGACAATTAAGAGTTTTGTTCTGGAACTGGAGTGGCACAGCCATCACCAACAAGATTATTAAATCAATGGGAAGAAATTATCAGAATTTGTAGCACTTCGTGACACAGGAAATCTAGTAAACAGACTTAAATGTTTTTTTTTAACAGTGAGCACATAAGGGTAATTTTATTTGTCCCACTGCTTTGGAAGTAAACAGCAATGAGAGGAGAGAAGCAAGAGCTTTTCTAGACAATGTCAATATTCCTGAGTTTGCGCTGGCCAGCCACTCACCACCCCCACCCCAGTTCTTAAAGTTTACAGGAAATATAAAGCCGTGGGTGGAATATTTCAAGATGCAAATTAGATCCTATTCTCTTCATTAATTTTGCTGATAGATTCATACATTTCTGAATATTTCTCCTGCAGCATCTTCCATCTTGGTGAAACTGCACTGGCTTTCTCAAGTTACTAGTACAGTCAAGCCTCAGTTGCCGAATGTAATCCATTCCAGAAGACCATTCGACTTCCAAAACAACCAAGGCGCGGCTCCCGACTGGTTGCAGGAGCTTCTTGCACTCAAGTGGAAGCCGCATCAGGTGTTCAGGTTCAAAAAATGTTCAAAAACTGGAGCATTTACTTCCAGGTTTTCTGAGTTCAGGAGCCAAAATGTTCAAAAATGGAGCCATTCCCCTTTTGCAGCAGCCTTAAGGCCAGCTAAATACCTCTTCAATAGTACGTCCTACATACACACTTAATATCCAGGTTTGATAAATGTTTTTTCAAGAACTACTGTTTAGAGATCGCATGTGAAAGTAATACTATTACCACAAAATAGATCCTTATAGCATTCTGTTTGAGAATTCAGTAGCAGCTTCATATGCTTCTCTAAGGACTCAGCTATACAGCTGCAAATAAAACATTTTAAGAGTATTTTAGGTGCAATATACAATGTGACACTAGATAGCGATGGTGAGCCTTATAGAAAATTCAATGCATTTTTAAAAAACGCTTTAAGAAAAGCATTTTCAGAACAGTTTTTATATGTATGTAGATTCCACCAGCATCTATTTTGTGTCAAGTCATAAGCTACTTGTTTGCCTTGTGGCTTCTTTGGGTGGGGGGTCATTGTAAGGTGGGGAAAATCCTTAGATGCATGGAAATAGCTGTGGTACCATGAATATATCAAGCAGATGATACTCTATCTCAAATTACTCTCCCCCACCTTCTTAGCCACTGAAATTTCACTACCTAGTATATGCTTACAACTCCAAATTCAAAGAAATATTTGAAAGTTGCCACAGCATTAGGTGTGCTTACCATGCTTCATTTATATTTACTAGGTGGAAGTTCGATATTAGAAAATTTGGAAGTTAACATTAAATTACTTCAAGAAAAAATTAATATATGGGAAACTCAAAACAGAAAAATCACCTATTCTTACTTTCAAAAGAGAAAACTAAGGAATATACTGAAAATACTTCAGCATTATTTTTATCCTCTTTGCAATCTTTCACCTAAAGATGTTTTATTTGTTGCACTTCCTCATTACATTCCAAGAAATGTTTATTTTTAGTTTTCCCTAAGTCTCTTGCTCCTTAATCTCAGTTGAAGCTATCTCAGTACATCAAAACTTCCTTTAATGGCTTTCAAATCTGCATAACATACAATTCCCCCAACTCAGGGATCATCAGTGACCTATTTAGGAGGAAAAATCTTTTCTAGCAGTGCTACACACAACAAAAAGCTATATTCCCAAAGCTGTTTCTGTGTTCTGAGTCAAAAATCTGTACAGTAGCACTGTACAGCTCAAAGTGGTGGTCACAAACACTTGCTTAAATAGCAAGTACAATGAATACAACTGAGCTACTTCTCCAAAACAGTTGAATATTATTTAGAGAAAACCCGAAGACGGAAGCTGCATGCCATATGCTGCATTAAATCCCATGGCACACTGCCCCAAGATCAAGCTTTAGCAGAAATCTGATAAACAGTCACTTCTCAGTCACATGATTTTGTATGATATATATGTACTCTGAATGCCCTAGCACCATTACAACAACAGTAACTATTTCAGTCATGAACACATATGACTGTCTATGCAACATTCCACTACAGGTAAAATACTCATATGTTCGCAACACAGGATTTATTTATTTTTAACAGCTCCCCTTCTCCAACTAAAACAAGCAGCAGCAGTTGCTGCATAAAATTATTTCATCCTAACTGCATTTCCCATCAGCTCACTTGCAAACCAATGTCAATGTTTTGCCACAAAACTCACCCAGTAGAGTAGGTAAAGATCTTTATCTTTGTCAGGAATGCACCTATTAAATCCTATTTTCTGCCTTTTTTGCTGCAAGAAATTAATACAAAACCACACGGATATGACTAGGGCTGGGAGATATAACAATATATCACCCCAAACTGGTTTGAAGTAAATATTGTGATATTGGTTTCATAATTTTTGACCTGGCAATATATTGTGAATCATGATGTGTGTGTGCTCTGCTAAAATTGCAATGTGGGAAAAACAGTGAAACCAGCCAATGCCTCTACATAGCTCCATCCTTATTTCAGAAATTGTCATATATCAGCATAGGTAAAGGGGACACAGGTGGCGCTGTGGTCTAAACCACTGAGCCTCTTGCACTTGCCGGTTGGAAGATCGGCGGTTCAAATCCACTCGACGGGGTGAGCTCCTGTTGCTCTGTCCCAGCTTCTGTAAACCTAGCAGTTCGAAAGCACACCAGTAGATAAATAGGCAATGCTGCGGTGGGAAGGTAAACAGCGTTTCCGTGCGCTCTGGCACTCATCACAGTCCGCTGTGTGCCAGCAGCAATTCAGTCATGCTGGCCACATGATCTGGAAAGTCGTCTGTGGACAAACACCAGCTCCCTTGGCCTGAAAAGCGAGATGAGGCCTGCACTTAACCATCCAGGGGTCCTTTACCTTTACCTATAGGTATATTACAATATGGTGATATATCACAATGTTGAAAACCAAATGTCGCCCAGCCCTAGATATGACCTTACTGTCTATGTAATGCCAGACAGTTGCTAGGCTGTAGCCCAAAGGCAGTTTGTCACATTATACCTAGATTTGGTTTCTTCAAGGCCGGCAGTCTTTCCGCTACATCTTTACCTCTCCAACTATCAACCTAAGTCCTAAGCCATTGAAATTATCCTGCTAACTTAAAAGATACAGCTTTTCTTTTTCACTACCCCCATGCCTCTCATCAATGGGACTAGAATAAATGTTTCACTTTCAAATTTCAAACAGCCAGGGGAAAAAATCAGTCAACAGATACACATGAGTCCCTGAGTACAGCCTGAAGTTACATAAGGCTGAAGCTAAAAAGATGTCTAGTAACTTGTTTGTGCCTAAATGGGTGGTGCCTGGGAGCCACATGTATGCTATATGGGGATCTGCAACAGAATAAAAGCCAGGATACAAAGGTGAATAAATAGGAAAACCTACAACAGCCTTAAGTTCAGGTTGTTGTTTTTTTAATTTAACAAAATTTATATACCACTTTATGATGGTGACATCAGATGTCAAAGAGATAAACTATCTGACGTTTAGAAGACATCTGAAGAAAGCCCTGCTTAGGGAAGTTTGACATTTTAGTGTATTTTTAATCTTTTGTTGGAAGCCACCCAGAGTGGCTGGGGAAACCCAGCCAGATGGGCTGGATAAAATTATTATTATTATTATTATTATTATTATTATTATTATTATTATTATGCTCTATACCCATAGATCTCAGGGTGATTCACAGCATAAGATCACAATATAAAAAACAGAAAATACATAATAAAAACAAAAATGATGACAACCCAATAAAGTAGCAAAACCTCTGTGGTTTCATGAGATGCTTGGATGACCAGTGTCCCCCACTGGTCATTTGCACCATTCCTATTTGATCTTTGTCCCTTAACAGTGTCTGATTGAACTGCCTATATCATTTAAAAAAAAACCTAGACCATGAAATAACGGCAGAAGTTGTTGTGGTCCCATTTGAATATGTATTAGACATTTATATAACCTAATCTATTGTCCCTTTTAATGAAACGAAGCTATCTTTAGGGTGCAATGAAGTTAGGCAGCAAAGAAATGCATCAGAAATACAAACTGAACCCAGACTTCTAAAGTGCACTCCTCCTGGGCTTCCTCAGAGCACTACTGATTTATTTCACATGCAGCTAGGGATAGACTTGTTAATTATTCGCTTTCTTCAACGGCCTGAGAGCAACCCCTTTGTTATTCAATAAACCATGTTAGAGTTTGGGGAAAGATCCATGGAATCATTTTTTAAGAGCAAGCTGCTTTAAATGCTTGCATAACAAAGAAACAAACTCCAAGTATGGAGAATTGTGTCCTTCCTCCCACGAGCACGCATAACTGAGATTCCATGCTGAATTTCACCTGCCAAAAATGTTTTTGCATGTCTAAGGCTTCCAGCTTACTGAAAGCTGTAATTCAATGCAATGCTGCACAACCACCCATACAGGCCAATGAAATTAAGGATCGGCATGCACTGCCCAAGGTCACAGACAAAATCTGGGACAGAGTTGAAATATGATTGCTTCCCAAGTCCTAGTTCTACACTATTACCACATCATTAACTTTGGTCAGCATTTTAATCCTGACACCAACATCTTTAGTAACAAGCACTTTCTACTATATGAAAACGACTGGAGTGAAAATGCATTCTGAGGTCTACACATTGAGTAATCAACAGCTATGCAGTTCAAGAAACTCTTTAACCTTCCAATTTTCTCCTTATATCAATTTCAGATATACTTCATATCAGATTCCACAAACTGCAGCAGCTGGGCTAATAGATTCATTTAGCTGTCCAATATGACCCTATGGTCAGAATGAGGGTAGCGGCAACCATCCAACAGCTTGACCTCACACACACACACACACACACACACACACACACACACCGGTGCATTCCTCCATTGTCTCCCAAGACAGACCGATGCCAGCAGCAGCAACAGCAATGTGAAATTATACTTCCTTGCATTTTACTTGGCACCCCTAATTCTGGACAAATTAAAAAAAACCCAGTCCCAATATGGATCCTTGGGGGACTCCACTTCCTACCTCTCTCCACTGGGAGAAACATTGTGAAAGAAAAGCCTTCCAAACTGTTATGCTATTAAACTGATTGATCAAAAACAATTCCCAACAGTTGCTCCACAAAGATATAGCACAACTGAAGTGTATTGTTCTTCATCTTGAACAGTGGTTCCCAACTGGTGGTCCGTGGACACAGGGGGTCTGTGGCACTATTAACATAACAAAAACTACCACAGAGAAAATTTCAAAATAGGGGGTCTATGGCTTGGCTTTTGAAAAACAGGGGGTATGGAGTACTTAGCTAATTGGAAAGAGTGAATGTCCAAGTCAGCGGGTGGCAAATGGTTCTATCAATACAACCTGTAACAGGGTTATCCTGCCCATTCAAAAGATATTCTACAAGTTCTATGCTAGAACAAACAGAATATTTCTGTCCTTAAACAATTGTTCTTTACAGTCTGCATTTCAACTATATTTTACTACTTTACACCTAAAGAAACACTATACCAATGAGTTTTGAATCTCAATCAAAATAAACTACACAGATTATAAGGTAGCAGAGTTAACAGCACATACTATTATGAAAGAGGGCTTTTATTCAAACTGAAGCTGTGTCAGTCTATGTGTTGTACTTTTGTTCCTCAAATATGACAGCATTATTTCAACAGCCAAGTTAATGACTTCAAATTTGAATTAATACTCTGTTTACACAGGCCTACACTGACAGACACCAGAGCTGACTGACAAAACACACAGACATATATATGCATGCATATTATCCAAGCTCTAGTATGAGAAAGCATACAAAAGTGTTGGACTGTGTTTGGAACATTCCCAGTGGAAAAGATTTTTGGCTACTACCATAGTTAGTTATCCACTAGGATTATAGTCTGCCAATATTCACTTGCTGGTTTTGAACTATTTGATCTATAATATTTGTGCCCATTCTTCTTGCTCACAACCAAACTGAAGATTTAGGACACTCAGGCATAACACAATAGCACTGATAAAATCCCAAGCTTTCATCTTGTATCACCATGAAATGTTAAAATATTTAATGCCTTCTCAGCTCATTTATTATGAGACTTGACAATTCCCTGGCTTGGAGTGCAACCTTAAGCTGCAGGTTGTCATTTTACTCACGGAGACAACTGAAAGAGGCCATTTAAGGCTATTAGGCTACATTCTATAATGAAACCTGGAAAGGCTATAGAGTAATCATTTTAGGAGGGAAGAGCAATGGGTAACGACAAAAAAGTAACAGTCCTACCTTGGTTGATAAACACCTTGCGACTCGAACATTTTGGTTCCCAAACACGACAAACCCAGAAGTGAGTATTCCGGTTTATGAACGTTCTTTTGAACCCGAACGTCTGACACAGCTTCTGATTGGCTGCAGGAGCTTCCTGCAGCCATTTAGAAGCCACACCTTGATTCCCAAACATTTTTTAAGTCAAACAGACTTCCGGAACAGATTCCATTTGACTTCTGAGGTATGACTGTACTTAGAATTTTCTGGACTCCACTATGTTTAGGAAAGGGCTATTTAAGACATCTAGCTGATGGAGATGTAATAGGGATGAACAATGCTTCTTTAAAACACATGTTCATACAATGTCCGACATTGGTAATTTTTGGGGAGAGGGTAATAGAAACAATTACTGTGACTGTACAGAAAAATCTCAAATTTGGAGAGGAAATTCCTTTGGAATTTTATTCCCAATCTAACTAAGGGACAGTATGAATGGGTTTTCCAAGCCCTTACTATGACAAAAAGACTGGTATTGGTGAACTTGCAATTATCATCTGAGAACTTCTAAATTCATTCTCATTTAGATAAAAATCAAAATGTTGCTTTCTCTGTAATATTTTTTTTAAATTCATTCTCCCTCGTCTCTTCTTTCTCTATCATCTTGGAATAGTTTTCAGATCTGCTCTGGTTTAGTTTGGAAGTGAAGTGCTCCAATTTGATCAGACTTCTACTCAGGAAATGCTTCGGATTCCAGGCTGTTTGGTGCGTATCATGATTTCTCCAGTGGCAGGCGCGCGCGCACACACACACACACACGTGTCAGGGACCAGGAACACTGGCAGAGGAAGGAGGGTGTGGTGGGTGCGGTCTGCCCTAGGTGTCATCCCTGAGGGGGGGTGACATCACCCCCCTGGGACGCTCACCATGGGCAGCACCCCCCCCCCCACCGGGACACTCGCCGCTCACCGTGGGCGATTAACCCTGCCCTGCAGGCACAGCATGTGCGCCGCTCTGGGTGCCAGAGCCGCTAACTCCGCCTCTGACCAGGAGTCAGATTCTTCTAAATCAGGTAATGGTGGCAAGGACTCCAAACCTGAAGGAGAAGGGCATGTAGAAGTGCTTCTACCCAAGGAAGCTGCAGGACCAGCACTCCCTGCCTCTAGACAGAGGATGTGGCACTGGCATCCTCTGGCTCCAAGGACTTCACTATAGAAGACCCATGACAACTTGTGCCACCACTTCTGTATCACAGTTAGAAACTACTGGAGGAGGCTGGACCCCTTTACATCAAGCAGCAACTTGCAAAATAGGGGTTGCTAACAATCATGCTGCACCAACTGCTAATACTATACAAGGGCTCAGTTTCAGCCTGTTCACTGCTGCAGCAACCTCAGAGTTCTGTGTTTCCCAGAGTACAGCCTGAACCTCACCTTTTCTTACATTTCAGTCAAGCATTGCTGCACCACAGAGCAGGACAAGCAGAGGAGTAATTTTCTATGGTTAATCTCCATTAAATATATAAACATGATGGGCTTGACAAGAGAAACAAACAAACAAAAATCTTCTGTTGACAGCAAAAGCTCAACAACCCAAGAGACTGAGATGAGACACATTTGATACTATCTTAAGCATGCCTCTGCTAAAGTGGGTAATAACAATTTTGTTTAGTTATTAGCCATAACAGAACAAAAAGCAGAAAAAACATTCTGAGTTGAGCTACAAATTTAGGTCTTAACTTCCTGGCCATTTATGCTAACTAGAGTATGTCTCACTGAGCTCAGTAAATGCACTTAGGGACTGCTATATTTTTTAAAAAATTATGTAGTTCAGGTTTCCATCAACAATCTTTTGCATCAGTTTTCATCCAAATTGATAGCCATTGTTACCAGCTTCAAAACAATCCAAAATCTCCTTCAAACAGTGAATTAGGATTCTGGCTTGTTCTGAAGCCGATTAACTATAGTTTACTGGCTCTGATGACATAGGAAATTGGTTAAATGCCTTCCTGGTTTGACTGCTCACACTGTATCAGACATTGTATTAGACTAGACAAGTAGCTACCTTGCACAACTACAATACTGAGAAGACCAGGTAGAATTCATTTAAGTTTTACTGTCACAGATGTCTACGCAAGATTGGTTTCCACACCTGCCATAAATCAGAGTTGTACATATATGAATCTTCCTAACTATAATAAAGCATATACATTTATGCTGTAACATGTGGGTTGAAGACTAAATTATAATTAAAGCCTAGGTGCGACATAAATTTCCTTAAATATTTCAGTCACAAATTGTTATGAATCGGGGATATTATTATAGCGCACTGTACAGATGGCTATTTGTGGTCATCACCAAGCACTACCTAGGCACATACAGTTTATGCTTTTTCACAGATCTTCCTGGACTCCATCCTTCCATGAACACATATGAAAGACCAGAGCCACATTCTCATTTTGACAGCTATAAAGCCACAGGCATCATTTGAACCTATCTAGAACTGGAGAAAGGGACAAATAGCTCATGGCCTCAGATGAGAGTGCATATTCCCATGTAGCATCAAAAGACTCACGTAGACCCTTTGGTAGAGCCCATACATATCTGTCTCATGAGCTTCCCAATTTCTGGACTGAGAAACTGTCTCTCTTAAAACTTTGCAAATCACTCTTGGGTAGATACTCTCATTGACCACTAAAAGAAAAGAAGTATACATACTAATCAGTCATCTAAAGTTAATCTCTATCTTGGCTAATGTAAGAACTATCATATTTTTCTTTACTTCTGCTCTTTATCTTTCAAAGGATGAATCCATGAGTTAGTGCTATAGGTACATTCAGAAAACTGCTGAGATTTGCATTTTCACACACTCATTTGGGAATAAGTCCCACTGAATGCACTGGGACTTAGCTCCATATAGACATGGACTGCATTGTCAGTCAGTCTGCAAAGAGCTTCCTGAATTACCATATTAAGGACTATCAGACAGGTTTCCCACTTGTTGTCAAAGCTTTTTCAGCCCGAAATCCATATTCCTCCAAGGGCAACTTTCTGGGAGACAAATGTCAGTGCTAGGCAAGGCCAGAGAAGAAAGTGGGCACAGCAATAGATGAAACTCTTACCTAACCTGCAGTCATTCAAAAGCCAGAGTTTGTACACACACCCTTCTTCACCCAGGCAAGCAATATCCTACATTCCAGTCGGGGGGGGGGGGACTCAGAGAAAGCATGGAGCAGGGCTGGTGAAGGGTGGGGCCTCGGGACAGAGTCCCAGGGAGCTACATTTGGCCCCCAGGTCTGAGGTTCCCTACCTGTGTTTTATAATACTTTTCACCAGTCATTTCTCCCCCATCCTAACATTTTGCTATGAGTTCTTGAAACTTAAGAGGTAGACCATTTAATAAAACAAATTACACTGTTCCTGTATGCAGTTGTTCTAGTGTACGTGGGTGCTGACATCTCTCTGCTGTAGTCTATACACTAAACAATTTCCCCTTAAATAATTCCACTTATTGCAGGAGTATTACCATTTCTCTTTGTCACTTAATATAGGTTTTACTTCTATTTGATATTATCTAATTTGAATGACATCATTACCAGAGAATACAAAAACATAAGCAACAACACACTAGTCCTGAGAATTCTCAGATCAGGTTCTACAATAATATAGTCTTGGAAGATCATTCATCATGGCATTTTGCAGCAAATTTGACACCAAGAATAGTGAAAGATTATCACATCAAAGTTACAGGAACCTTCATAGCTTTAGCACAACAAGATCTCCATCTGAACCGCAAGACAACAGCCAGCAAAAGGCATTTCTAGTTCATGGCACAAGATGCTACAGGCACGCCTGATCCAGAGAGAATTCCTTTCAGCTGCAACCGAGGTGAACACAGCTGTTACCACCACACCCTTTGTGTATTATTTCAGTATCTGTAACAATAATGGATTTGTTTATGCACATTACAAATAAGTGCATAAATCAATCTGCATTAGTTAATCTAGCAGTTGGGATCCAACATGGTTATTTTTATGTGCAGTGGGTTCTGAACAATAGATTCCTATGCCTTATCACAAACTACACTTTCAAAAGTGGTTTCCTATGTGACCTGGGGAAAGAGGCTGCTGTTTGAGAAACATAAACCCTTAGTTAATGCCCCATCCGAACACATGAACTTGTGCCATAGCATTTTGGATCCCAACCAGTATCTTACAAAACGGAAAGCTTTCTCTTAATGCCACTCGGTCAGCTATGAATCAAACAGCCTGAAGGATTTGTGTCTGCTGCACTTGCTTTGCCCTTGACATAAGCCAACATGCCGTAAGTTCTGGCCTCTAACGCGATTAAATATTAGTGGGCAAAGGTAACACAAAACTATTCTACTGTAGAGTTTAACAGATTCTCAAAGAAAGTCACTAACCATCTGATCCAGGTATTACTCCTGTATTACTCCTATCAGTATTCTCTTATACAGAGAACACAAATACAGCATGTGGTATTTAAAACATTTCCTTATTAGTTCTGCATGTGGGAAATTACCGTACTTTCTTCCTTGTTTCCATATAATACTATCAAGTATTTTGTTATTCAAAGCTAAGATACAGCATTTCTTTGGAAACAAAGTTAATGAACATAGTAGATAGCATTTATCAATTACTGTATATAATAATTTGTTGTTAGACATTTCAACACATAAAAGTAGTACACTTCCACATTTCCTATCAAAGGAATAAAGTAACATTTTAGGCAATTAGTTACTAAGGAGACCTCCATCCAAATACTAGTAAGATACACAGCAAGGCTGTGCCCTCTTACACTACCAGTCAGTAAGCCACCTGAGGAAAGGGAACGGAATTCTGCAAGTTTAAGCAAAGCTATTTCCACTGTGCATATGTAATTAAGAAATAAAATGATTTGCTGAAGTCAAAACTTATCTGTTCAGAAGTCAAAACTTATCTGTTTTTCAGTTTTAGCAAAATACACTGACTACAGTGTGTCTACACATAACGAAAAGGCAAAAAACAAATATATCTCCCAGACCTATTTCCTTGTACCACCTTATTGTAATGACCTTGTCCATACATCAATGATACTGATTTCTTGCTACTTTCTATCAGAGTGATCCGTTATGTTTACTGTTTGTATGTTTATAAAAGAACAAGTATATTTTTAAAAGAAACAAATTTATTATGCATGTAACATTTTAGATAAGATGAATAGCCTGTTGTCACTGTGTTGTTACTGAAAAAGACACACAAAGTTGTCTGGGCCAATCAATGTTAGTGTCATTGATCAGTGAATTAACTTTTCAGCATTGGCTTTACTCATCAAAAGTAAACAGGGGATAGCACACAGGCCACAGCCCTTTTTTTAAATAAAAAAAGCTGCCCTTGATTACCTTTTAAAAAAATGATAAGAGCTATTTTTCTGCACAAGAAAAGCAGACAATTTCTACAAGTTCAAACATACTAGGAAGGAATTGTGTTTTTGTTTGTTTGGATAATTAATGAATACTTCAGATGCTTCTAATTATCCAAACCCCCCACCCCCTCTCCATACAGGTTATAATGTTTGAGAAACACAGCCTTAATCTCCAATCTAGTTATTTTTATTCCTCCTTTCCATTTGATTACTTAGGGCAGATCTACATAGTTTACCCTTCATGACTCTATCTTCTCATGTCAACACAGTATACATTACTGAGAGGAACACAAAAACACATACTTACACCCTAATAATGCTTAAATCTTATCTACTGAAAGGGAAAATATGTAAGCGGGAGGAAAGATATATAAGCCAATGATTTCTTGGCATGCATAATAGGAACAAAAAATACGGGGTGGCAAGGAGAGAATCACCTTTAATTTGCAATGTGGTATTTCAATCTCTGTATCTTCATCATAAAAAAATATCTGCACATTGGTTTAGTTTAATGCATATCCAGATGGTTCATCTCTAGTTAAGCTATGAAATTAGTCATAGGGGCAATACTATATTTAACACTTTGCTTTAACAGTCAGATCACAGAATTCCACAGAAGACATCAACCATGAGTATCTGAATAAATGTTGGAAATTTGCTTCTACTGTAATCAAAAGGGAGCAACAGCTATTTTAAACCATCCTGCAGCATGCTAAACACTTAAGTTGTAGCATATTATACCATGACAATGTTTTGTTTTGTTTTATAAAAGTTTAAAGTGTTGGATTTGCTTTACCAAGACTGAGAAGCCTGAAGGTCTCAATAAATTATTGCTGCTGCGTTTACACAAGCCATAGAATTCTATTAACCACAGTCTCTCCAATCACGTCTGCATAATTATGGTGACAAAGAAGACTACCACTGAAAGCAAAGACACAAGTATCAGCACACAACTGGTTTCATAAACAACTTAAGCACCTTTCAAAAGAAAAGTGTCCTAGATCTCAATGAGCAAAACCCAACGTGAAAGGCAGTGCTTGTAAAGATTCATTCATTAACATACTTCAATAAGGAAATGCTTTGAAAATATTTAAAAATCCAGGCGTCAACCCCACTGTAGTCATATTAATTTATAAGCAACTAGTTGGGCCCTTAAGTGGAATTAGGAGCAGCAATAGCTCAGGTGGAGCATATGCTTTGCACGAAGATCCCAAGTTCAGTCTCTGGCACCTCCAGTTGACAAGGGGTGGGGAACTATTTTCAGCCCAAGGGTCTCATTCTCTCATGGGGAACCTTCACGGGACCACATATCAGTGGTGTCCACGTCTGAAGACAAAAGTGGGTGAAAGCAATGGATGCACCTCTTTCCTCTATACAACAAGCAAGATCACAGTTCTAGGATACACTCTAGCCTGGCAAAAGCACCTGAGGAGTGCTTATGAGGGATGAGGCCTGGAGAGGGGACCTGGCTCAGAGAGAATGCTGAGTGATATCACCAATTTCAAGCCTAAGCACATGTAAATACTCATATTGTGACCCTTGACTCCTGCTTTCCCTTGCTAGATTCACTTCGACTGTAAGCTCCTTATGGCACAACCCTCTCTGTCTACGTGAGTCTGCATACTGTACCCAATATTTATAATACCCAAAATTCTATTTTTTAAAAAAACTTCAGCTTTACTGTTTGTGTACATTATGGGCAAGATCCAATTGTTGCAGCCCAGAAGCAAAAATAGCCATTCTGCTACTTAGAACCCCATTCTTAACACAGTGCAACAGTCAAATTCAATGGGTAGCCTGGGCCAGTAGAAGTGATGCAGAAGTGACCAGTACTTTTTTGCCCTGTTCTGCTACTTCTGCAACAATGCTACTTCTCTCACTTCATGCACTAACATTACATTGGCTCTCACCCAAAGTGTTTTGTATAATCACAACTCTTATTTGACTTCAGAATGCAATCCTAAATACAATATCTAAGAGACTGTAAAACAGAAAAAAGCAATATAACAGCAGGACAGGAAGTAGAGAAAAGCAAAGGATACATGAGAACATAATGACTTCTACGTATTTTGAAAGTTTTTATCATTTTCTCTCCCTTTGGAGAAGCAATTTTCATTTGCAATATGGTTTTACTTTTGAAAAAGAATGTGTTAAAAGATTATTAGATAATTGAGACAAAGAAAAGTCACAAAGCAAATAGTATGTCACATATTTGTGCAATCATTATCTGAGCTATAAAAATGAATAAAAATGTTAACATGTAGTTCACTAAAAGAAAGCAAAACAGGCAAAAGATACAATAAATCACTGCCAGATACTGAACAATTTTCTTCAAAATGTACACTGGTGTTACCGTTGCCGCTGTCACTGCTGTGGCCACCAAGGGAGAGAGGTAGGAGGGTACTGGGAGGACCAGGGAGACCACAAGGAATCACACCCCGAGCTTACCGGGCCCCGGCTAGCATGAAAAGAGCAGGCCCCCAGGGCCTGGGGGGAACCATGCACCAGAGACCACTCCAGAAAAAACAAACGCAGCACAGGACCTCCCCTACTGGATGATTACTACTACTACTATTATTATTATTATTAAAATGTACATTGGCAAACGGGAAGATTAATTTTCTGACAGAAGTGGATTCACTACTAGGCAGAACACACAAATAAGGAGAAGCTGATTTCTGAACTACATTTGGCAAGACTCTCTAGGATACAGGGCTTGGAGGCAGGCAATTCCCCACAGGAACAATCTATCAAGGCCGTTGCCAGTCATCTTTTGATAGGATAAGTAGACACTCTCTTGGGGAATTTTAAGTTTTGATGGAAAGGAGAGGGAGGTGACAGACAGGAAGTTGAACACTGTCTGGATTCCAATGGCTAGTTCACGCATTTCACATATGTGTATTACATCTGTGCAGAAAACTGCATGAACTCTGAAAACTACAGAGGACACACACACACCCTGCCATTGTTACATGCAGCATTTATTTATTAATAAGTAATTACATAAAAGCATTTCACATACATTGTCAGTAATCCTTGCAATAATTCTTTAAGGTATGTCAGTGTTATCATTTCTATATTGCAGAAACAAACAGAACAACTGAAAGAGAGTAGTTTGCCTACAGTGAGCAAAGATGAAGAATTTGAGGTCCTCCAGTAGGGATGACAAAAAAAGGAAACAGGAGCGGAAATTGCCAATGGCCACTTATTCATCCCATGTCTGGAACAGAAATCAAACCAGCGAATACGATCAGCATTCACTGCTGTTGCTGGGTTGAGTCTGCAAATGCTACATAATTGATTACTTCCTCTCCCCCTCCCCAATTTGCATTGTTTCTTTTGCATTGAAATAACCAGATAACAATGAGAATAACTACATAAATTAAATAAGCTACATAATTTCATCACAACAAACACTGGGTTTTGGGAGAATCAGATGAACTGCAGTGAAACAAAAGCAGTGGTACAAGCACCAACTGCAGCGAAGAATGGAAAACAATGCCTTCTTACATCCCATCTATCCTCCAGATGATATTCCACCCCATCTGCCCCAGCAAGAATGAGCAATGGTTAGGAATTGTAGGAGTTATAGTACACTCTGCGAGATCAACAGGTTCCCATGCCTGACCTAATGCCACATAGGAAATTCATAGATGAATAAATATATTAACCAGAGACCTGGTTCACAGTTCTTAGTCACTGTACAGCAGCTCTCAAAATAGCCACAGCAGACAAAGTTTCAACTGGAGATTACTACATGTTGAAGAAAATACACAAGTTCAACACAGATACAGTAGCCTTATAGAAAAGGTGTGGGCATAGTGGCTCTAATGGTTAGAACTCAGAGCTCAAGAGAAAGGCTATCTTTGAGGAACACAATAGTAAAAAAATCAAATTATGCAATGCAACAAGTGTGAAACAAAAAACGGAACAAGAGTTGCTGTTAAGACAAGATAGGTTTTTTAAAAAAATGTACCATATACCCGCAGGTCTCAGGACAGTTCACAGGATTAACAACAAGAAAACAAATGAAAGGGAAGGAATTTCTAACTTTCACCTGTATCTTATTCAAACCATGGAATTTCTGTTTCAGTAAATAACTTCTTAATATTTAGAGCTTTTTCTCCACCACATATTTCTATTTTGAAATACATACTTGCCTCCCAGTGTTAGAAACTGGGATAGAAAAGCTAGGAGCCAAATGGCTCCTGGGACCTGGGTTGTGGGTGCCAAAACAGAATGTCTAGTCGCCATTTGGAGGGTCAGTAACACTTTTTATTTATAAGCATAATAATACGCAATTCACATAAGTGACATTGTTAATATCACATTCTAACAGAAATTGTTAATACATGTTTAATTTTGTGTTTGCAATAAAAATATTGGTGCCATACTTGGATTTTCAAAATACTCTACTCTTTATTGTTACACTCCTTAACATATTGTCTATCCATAACATATACTTCGAGACTTCAAAGCACATACATTTCCTGAATCCTTGAGAGTCAACCAGGCACAAAAAATGGCACCCAGACTTTTTGAGGTGCTCGCAAATGCAGAAACTTTAGGTGCGAAATGCACCTGGCAACCTGCTAATTTTGAACCCTGTTGCCTCCTCATGATATGAGAAGCAGCTCTCAGTAGGAAAACCCAAAGCTGCAATCCCTTGCAAATACAGCTTGCAAATCCACATTAAGAATCACTTTAGCTATTTTAACTAACACAATTCTTGAGGTGCCCATCCCAACAAGTCTTTAATGAAACCCAACCTTCCCTTCAGGCCCCCCAAAAGTCTGGCTGGCCAAATCCAATTTTCAAAAGGAGACTCTCTTTGGTGTCTGCACGTAATAGCTGGGTATAAATTGATTCTGTCAGACACTAAGAAAACAGAAGCATTCTGAAATAAGGAACTGCAGCTACGTCCAACACTGCTATGCAATGCCCTTTTGAAAGAGGAATGGCTTCCAAAGCGCTCCAGTTCTACAGAATCCCAAGAAAAAAGCACCTAATCCTTAATACGCCTTATTGACTCAACAGAAACCAAAACAAGTTTACCTGCTTCCTATAAACTGCAAGAAGTTTAGGCTAGAATTCTGCCTTTCCCCCTAAGAGTCATCCTGCAAAGCTCCAATGGGGAGAACCGTGAAGGAATGAAGTGGAGAAGAGGGAAGGAAGTACAGCAACCCCAGCTTAGCAGAGCTTTCTTGCAGGGCTGGAATGCCCATCTGTAGTGTACTGTCCCATATCCTGTACTCACAGTGGGCAAGCAGACACCGGTGGGCAGCTCAGAAGCAGGACCTGTGCAGAACAGCCCTCTTCCCCCACTTGTCATTCCCAGCAAGGGGCATTCGGCATCCATACCCAAAATGGAGGGGGGGAAGAGAGAGGAATGGAGAAGAATCAAGAGTCCCCCTGTGTGCACACACCTTTTCTTCTTCCCAAAAGAAAATTAGGGGCGATGGGAGAGAAACAAGAGAAGGACGGAGCAATCCCTAACCTACTTACTATTATAAGGGGTGTGTGTGTTCTTTGTCGCTTCTGCTTTGTTGCTGTAAGCCGCCTTGTGCACAGTAGAGGGGAGGTATAGGAATTAGAAGGGAATTGAAGTGAAAAATGAAAAAGTGAAAGATTGGGGGGGGGGAGATAATGGCCATCACTGCCATGTGAACATTCAATCCAAAACTATTTCCCCATGACATATTGGATACCTTTAGTGTATTTAAGCATATATATATTTTTTGTCAATGGGCTATGGCTCTTCTCAAGCCCAGCACAAAACAAGTTCGAGAGAGGATTTTCAGGTGGTGGCAGAGCAGCCCTGAGCTGCCACAAAAACGGCTGCTGCTCTTAAAAGACCCCGAGGCTCCCCGCTCTCTGGAGTCTCGCCTTCTTCCTCCGGCCTCGCATTGCAGGGCTTCTCCCCTTGCCCGCCCCAACCAGCGGCGGGCCGGGGCCGGGGGCTGACCCGCAGCGGGGCGGGATGGCGGCGGCGCCCGCCCTCGGCGTCTCCCGGGCCGGGGGAGGAGGAGGACGAGGAGCGCCTCCGCCCGCCCGCCACCTTCCCTCCTTACCTGTGAGGCGAACTTTGATGCTGGATCCGGCCCTCCGGCTCCCCGCGTTCGACATGGCTCCCCTCAGGCGGGCGCCGGGCCCACCGGCCCAAAGGCGAGAGGCCGGGTCAGCCGACGGACGCCGCCGCCGCCGCCATCGCTGCCCTCCTCTCGCCCTCGCGGGTCTCGCCGGCGGCCTCCCTTCCGTGCTTCTCCTCAGGCGGCGGCAGCTGCAGCAGCGGCGGCGGCGCCTCACCGAGCTCGACGCCCGCCGCCCCCCCTCCCGCCGCCGGACGCGAACGGCGACTGCGCGAGCTCGCGCCGCCTCAGAGCGGCGGCTGAGGCTCAGGCTGAGGCGGCTGGGCTGCTGCGCAGGCGCGCTCCCGAGCCCCGGCCCCCCCTCCCTAGCCGCTTCTTTTAGCGCGCCTGCGCACACGCCTGCCTGCCTGGTCCCAGGGCCAACGAGCTCGCGGCTCCTTTTCCCGTCGTGCGTCGGGAGGGAGACAGACGCCGCGCCGTCTGGCGTGACGTGCGCGACGGTTCGCCTCCCGCGGCCATCTTGGGGAGGTCTGGGGCGTCCAGGTTCGGGCAGCGGAATGCCACGCTTCGAACAGATATATATATATATACAGTGTTCTTTCTATGTCGTCGTGGTTGTTGTTAGTTACCTATCTATTCCACCTTTGCTCCAAGCAGCTCAGGGTGCCGCACACGGTTCCCCTGCAGCTCTCCATTTCACAACAACCCTGCGAGGTAGGCTAGCCTGAGAGACAGTGACTGGCCCAAGGTCTCCCAGGGAAGTTGATCGTTAAGCAGGATTTGAACCCTGAACTCTCCGACGGCCGAGTCCAGCACTCTAACCACTGCACCACCACAGGCTCTCAGTACAGACCCCAAGGAAGCAGCAGGACCACCCCTTTCCGATGGAAGGGGCATTGCAGCAACTCCCATATCTTCACTGGAAGCTTCTGTGTGTGACTTGGTGGACCCCCAAGGTGCCCTTTTTAAATTGCATGTTTGCAATGATTTGTGCTCATTATGTTATTGGGGCAGTCATACCTGATCCCACTTTCAACACAATTCAAAGTGTTGGTGTTGACCTTTAAAGCCCTAAACAGTATACCTGAAGGAGCATCTCCACCTCCATCGTTCTGCCCGGACGCTGAGGTCCAGCTCCAAGGGCCTTCTGGCGGTTCCCTCATTGCAAGAAGCAAAGCTACAGGGAACCAGGCAGAGGGCCTTCTCGGTAGTGGCACCCGCCCTGTGGAACGCCCTCCCATCAGATGTCAAAGAGATAAACAACTACCTGACTTTCAGAAGACATCTTAAGGCACCCTGTTCAGGGAAGTTTTTAATGTATGACATATTAGTGTATTTTTGGTCTTTGTGGAAGCCCCCCAGAGTGGCTGGGGAGACCCAGCCAGATGGGCGGGGTACAAATAATAAAATATTATTGTTGTGTATTGAGTCAAAGGATTTTATATCTGTATTATTATTGTCTGTATTTGCATTAGGGTAAAGTAACTGCCTTTTGGTTCTAGAGGGTACAGCTACTATTGGTTCATTTAAGCTGCTGTATTTGGATCCTCTGTCTTATTGGTTTCCTCCAAAAGGCAGGACTGTGATTGCCTGATATTGTTCCCTCCAAAATGTATCCTTTCTAGCTAGTTCCCTGTCCCTATAAATGTAGCTCTCCCCTCCTCAGTTCTCAGTCTTGTTTGCTTTAATAAAGAAGTGTTACTACAGAACTGTCTCCAGCATATTATGTCAAGAGAGCTGAAATCACAAACCCCACGTCACAACAACTGGCGACGAAGGTGGGATCCAGAATGCTGAGGAGCGGTTAAACGCAGCCCTGCCTCAGAGTCCGGATTGTAGCTAAGAACAAGACTCACTGGCCAGCTGAGAAGACGACCCTGCCCACAGGACAATGGAGAGTCCAAGGGTATTTGAGCCCTTCCAGCCATCAGAGCCCCACACGTGGGAAGACTACGTCGAACGCTTCGAGTTCTTTGCAGTGGCTCAAGGGATCACCGATGCCAGCAAAAGAAGGGCCACATTCCTGAGCTACTGTGGGCCTGAGACCTTCACGCTGGCCAAGGCATTGCTTGCTCCAGCGAAGCTAAGTGAGACACCTCTCAAAGATATTCTTGCCTGCCTGACAAGCCATTTGGCGCCTACTGAGACCAAGATGGCCCGGCGGTTGGAGTTTCATAAGAGGCAGCAGCGTGCTGGGGAGTCTGTATCTGCATTCCTAGCTGAACTGCGGAAGCTCGCTCAGCACTGCGACTTCCAAGAGCTGGAAAAGACCCACAGGAACTGGTTGCGCGTGTCCGTGCAGTGTTGCTCAAGTTCAAGGAGGTGGGGTTGCAACTGAAAAAGGAAAAATGCAGTTTTGGGGTGCCAACTGTGGATTTCTTGGGGTTTAAAATTGATGCATCAGGCATCCACCCCACAGATGCTAAGATTAAGGCCATCATCGAGGCACCACGACCACAGAACAAGACGGAGTTGCAGTCATTCCTGGGACTTATTAACTTTTATCATTCGTTCTTACCCCAGAAAGCTTCGGTAGCTGAACCATTACATAGACTGTTGCAGAAAAAGAATGTGTGGCGATGGGGGCAGGGGCAGCAGAAGGCTTTTGACTCCTTGCGAGGAATGCTGAGTAGCAGGAGCGTCCTTGCTCATTATGATGAGTCGAAGCCGCTGGTCCTGGCATGTGATGCCTCTCAATACGGCCTGGGGGCGGTGCTGAGTCATAGGGAACCGGATGGGTCGGAAAAGCCCATCTCTTTCTATTCCCGTACGTTGTCACCCACGGAGCGCAACTATGCTCAAATTGACAAAGAGGCGCTTGCAATTGTGGCAGGAATCAAAAAGTTCCATGATTATGTGTATGGTCGCCATTTCTCCATTGAAACGGACCACAAACCACTGTTAGGGTTGTTCAACCCGAACAAACAAACGCCACAAATTCTCTCCCCCAGAATGATGCGTTGGTCTATATTCCTGAACGGGTTCCAGTACACCTTGACCCATGTGCCGGGGAAACGGTTGTGCCACGCTGATGAGCTGAGTCGATTGCCTCTTCCTGGCGGGAGCAATGAGGATCCTGCTCCAGCGGAGCACATAATGATGCTGGAAACACTTCCGGGGGCTCCTGTAACGGCTACTGATATAGCTGAGAAAACGAGGAAAGATGCTGTTCTCTCCCGTGTGTTCACTTGGGTGGGGAGGGGGTGGCCAGGTGGTCCGCATGAAGACAAATTCAGGCCTTATGCGACAAGGCAGCACGAGTTGTCCATGCATAAGGGTTGTCTCCTGTGGGGAGATAGGGTGATCATCCCAGCACCACTGAGAAACAGGGTTCTTGAGACGCTTCACATGGGACACCCGGGAATGGTCAGGATGAAGTCGCTAGCCCGATGTTATGTGTGGTGGCCTGGAATGGACCAGAACATAGAACAATGGGTACGAACATGCAAGGCATGCCAAGAGGTGCGGCCAGAAGTGGCCAGAGCACCAGTTCACTGGTGGGAGCAGTCCAGATCTCCCTGGAGCCGGCTGCACTTAGATTTTGCTGGGCCATTCCAGGGGAAGGTCTTTTTGGTTATCGTCAATGCATATTCCAAATGGTTAGAAGTGGCGATGGTCCCTAGCATGGCATCAGCTGCCGTAATCAAGGTGTTGAGGCAGCTGTTTGCAACCCATGGGTTACCGGAGACCATTGTATCAGATAATGGGGCAGCTTTTGTATCCCAAGAATTCAGGGCATTCTTGGCTGATAACTTCATAAGAGGGGTCACATCCGCGCCCTTTCACCCATCCTCCAATGGGCAGGCTGAGCGCATGGTAAGAGCAGCCAAAGAATCCATTGCGCGCTTAATGGAGGGTAACTGGTCAGCTCGCATCGCGCGAATGTTATTTTTGCAGCATGCGACGCCGTGTACTGCGACGGGCAAGTCGCCAGCTGAGCTGCTCTTGGGTAGAAGACTGGTAACGGTGCTGGATTATGTCCACCCGGATAAAATGCCAAACCGTAATTCAAGAGCAACCCCCCAGGCTGAGGCTGACACAACGAGGTATCTCGCCCCTGAAGATCTGGTCTGGGTGAGGAACTATTCACGAGGTTCGCGGTGGGTGGCTGGTGTGGTCACCCGGACTAGTGGACCTGTGTCCTATTATGTGACCTTGGAAAATGGGCAAGTTTGGAAGAGACATATAGATCAGCTGAGGCGCCGGGCGCTCAGCAGGGAGGGGTCAGATAATTCATCCCTGGCTAACGACGCAGAGCTGCAAGACCAGAGTGAAAATGGCCCAGAGGTGCAGTCACCAGGGGCTTCAGCAAATGAACCAGGGTCTGCTAGTCCTCAGGATGACGAGGTACAGGTAGGGGACCCTGCGATGTCTGGGACTCCATCTGTTCCTGACGAAACCCCTATAGCACCCCCCCTACCACAGGTAACATCCAATCCAGAACCGGCAACACCTGTTGTCAGGAGATCAAGTAGAAGTTGTAGGCCCCCACAGTACCTGAGAGATTACGTCTGCGGTGCTCACTAGGGGGGGAGGGGTGTTGTGTATTGAGTCAAAGGATTTTATATCTGTATTATTATTGTCTGTATTTGCATTAGGGTAAAGTAACTGCCTTTTGGTTCTAGAGGGTACAGCTACTATTGGTTCATTTAAGCTGCTGTATTTGGATCCTCTGTCTTATTGGTTTCCTCCAAAAGGCAGGACTGTGATTGCCTGATATTGTTCCCTCCAAAATGTATCCTTTCTAGCTAGTTCCCTGTCCCTATAAATGTAGCTCTCCCCTCCTCAGTTCTCAGTCTTGTTTGCTTTAATAAAGAAGTGTTACTACAGAACTGTCTCCAGCATATTATGTCAAGAGAGCTGAAATCACAAACCCCACGTCACAACAATTATTATTATTATTACTTGTTTGCAGCTGCATTTTTATTTATTTATTTATATTATTATTATTATTATTATTATGAGAGGTCACAGTGCTTCATTTCCACCATGCAACTTTCTGCTGGAATCCCACAAGTTTTTATACCACAAAAATTCCACTTTATTTTTCTCACGTTCTGCTACAGTCCCTTTGGACAACAATCAGTTGGACAGCAGAACAAACAAACTGGCTAAACCCATCGCTACATGTTGCAGAATACACCCACACCAGCCTGGAGGGGCCCTGTGTAGTTTGTGTCATTGCTAAAGACTTATAAAGCACCTAAAACATTGTAAGTTCTGTCTGACAGCCGCTGCCCATAGGCTTCCAATCTAAAAGACACGATATAAAAGGAAAAGGGGTTGGGGAGGGAAGAGGGGGGAAACAAACATTATCTTTCACTGTTCAGCAGAAGGGACCAGGCAGACCTCCCCCATATCACAATGTTCTGCCCGGGAGGCAAAGGATGGGCAGCTCGCCCCCATGCCCAGGGTCACTTGGCAGAGGGCAACGTGTGCATCTCTTCAGCTCCTGGGCTTTAAAGTCTTGTAAATGTCCCTCTGAGGGCAGCATGGCCTGAAAAGTGGGGCAAATTAATATTAAAATATACACAGGGCAAGGCAAGACCCAAGTCAGCACCCTGAGGGAAGGCAGAGCTCTGAAGTTGCTCCAGCAATGAACAAGCTCAAACTGACCCCGCAAGTCAGGGTTGAAGAACTTTTGTGGCTCCATTGGCCAGATCTTTGTGGAGATAAGAACATAAGCAGAGCCTGCTGGATCAGCTAGGCTGGCATCCTGTTTTTTACATTCGCCTATGAAAAAGCCCCCAAGCAGGATTTGAACACAAGCCCGCTCCCCTCCTGCAGTTTCCAGCAACTGGGATTCAGAAGCATTGCTGTCTCTGACCGTGGAGCCATGGATAGCTCACTCTGTGAATGACAACCACTGCCTTATGCGGTGGGAGGGAGTTCCACCGTTTGTGCTGCATAAAGAAGGCCTTTGTTTTGCCAGTCCTGAAGCTTCCAGCATTCAGCTTCATCGGATATTAATGAGTCTGGAGAGAGGGAGGAAAACTTGTCTCCATCCACTTTCTTCATAGCATGTATAACTTTCAAAACTTCTATCTGACTCACCATTTCTCTAAACTAAAAAGGCCCAAATGCTTCAACCTTTCCTCATACAGGAGTCCCTGCATCCCCTAGATCACTCAGCCTGCTTCTCGGGATCAATTTGACAGGTCATCATTTGACATGACATCATTATGACATCCTGTGATTTCTAAGTGGGCAGCCACCTGTCAAAATCCTTTGCAAAATAAAGCAGAGAAATCATTCTTGGCTCATTCCTCTGCCATTTGCCACTGGGATAAGTTTACCCCACAAGCAATGGTGGGGGGACGGGGGACAAAAGGGAGAAATGATTCTTTTCTTTGCCCTCCCCCTGCTACTGCCACGGCTAGAGGACTGTCTTCATTCTCCACTGAAACTGCTTGGCTTCCTTTATCATAAACCTGCACTTCGGATATTTCCGCCCTCTTCCCTGCCACCTTTTCCAAACCGTGAAAAGAATTGAAGCAGAACCATATGCCAGCTCTGGCGCATTGAGCAACTTAACTTCAAAGGCTTTGAAACGAAATTGCAAAATGTGTACACCATTAGGAAAACAAAATGCAGAAGATGAAAACATAAACAAACAAAATATGCCGAAAAAAGGAAGAAAACGAAACCCTGGGGAAACTGTGTTCAATCGTTTCAAGGGGGCTTTCCCGGAAATGCCACCAGTTCCATGCACAGGGCCGGCCGGCCAGGTGAGACTGATGGTATCAGGAGGAAGATTTGGGGCCAAGCTCTTTCAGCATCCTGTTCTGAGAGGAGCCAACCAGATGCCTTTGGGAAACCCACAAGCAGGATCGGAGCACAAGAGCCCTCTCTCCTCTGGTGGTCTCCAGCAACTCCACTCAGAAGCATGGTTGCTTCTGACTGTGGAGGCAAAGAAGAGCCTTCCTGGCTGGTAGCCCTCAATAGCCCTCTCCTCCTCCATGAATTTGGCCAGTCCTCTTTGAAAGCCACCCACATTGTTTGGCCGTCACTGCCTCTTGTGGGAGCAAGTTCCGTACTTTAATCACCTCCAACAATTCTGTGGAGGAGTCTGCTCCTTTGGGAATTTCTAACTCTGGGGATTTCTCACAGCTGTCCATGGAGGCGCAGGTCAATTCTGTGTCCAGGGCAGCTGTTTACCAGCTCCATCTGGTACGCAGGCTGAGACCCTCCCTGTCCGCAGACTGCCTTGCCAGAGTGGTGCATGCTCTGGTTATCTCCCACTTGGACTACTGCCATGTGCTCTACGTGGGGCTACCTTTGAAGGTGACCCGGAAACTACAAGTAATCCAGAATGCGGCAGCTAGACTGGTGACTGGGAGCAGCCCCGAGACCACATAACACCGGTCTTGAAAGCTCTACATTGGCTCCCAGTACGTTTCCAAGCACAATTCAAAGTGTTGGTGCTGACCTTGAAAGCCCGAAACGGCCTCAGCCCAGTATACCTGAAGGAGCGTCTCCACCCACATCGTTCAGCCCGGACACTGAGGTCCTCATTCAAGGGCCTTCTGGCAGTTCCCTTCCTACAAGAAGTAAGGTTACAGGGAACCAGGCAGAGGGCCTTTTCGGTAGTGGCGCCCGCCCTGTAGAACGCCCTCCCATCAAGGAAATAAACAACTATCTGACTTTTTGAAGACACCTGAAGGCAGACCTGTTTAGAGAAGTTTTTAATGTTTGATGTTCTATTGTGCTTTTAATTCTGTTGGGAGCCACCCAGAGTGGCTGGGGAAACCCAGCCAGATGGACGGGGTATAAATAGGGTAATAAGTTGTTGTTGTTGTTCTTGTTAACTTGCCCTCTGACATACAGTGGTACCTCGGGTTACAGACGCTTCAGGTTACAGACTCTGCTAACCCAGAAATAGTACCTCGGTTAAGAACTTTGCTTCAGGATGAGAACAGAAATAACGCGGTGGCAGCGGGAGGCCCCATTAGCTGAAGTGGTACCTCAGGTTAAGAACAGTTTCAGGTTAAGAACAGACCTCCAGAACGAATTCAGTTCTTATCCCAAGGTACCAGTGTGCAGAGTGACACTACCAGTACTCTCTGTTCCATCAGGTTTCTGTTGTGTTTACAATAGCAATGCCATCCTCTAAGACCAAGTACTCCAGGTCTCCCATCTTGTCTTGGAGGCTTCTGACATTAGCAGATAAACACTTGCGAACAGAGCTTCTCTCTTATTTCAGTCTCTGCTGCTCTGGCCTCTTCGAATGTCTATTCTGCGCCCACGCACTCTCGATGCCTAGTTCTGCAGGCAAGAAGGCTTCCTTCGGAAAAGGGGTGGCGAACTTTATCAAGCTGTGGAGCCAGACCGTTATCTCCTCACTCCCCAGTGGGCCAAATTGGACAGGTGCGTACCACTGCCCACCTGGCGCCAAGTGCACTTTGAAGTCAGGGCTTCCCAGTGTTTTGGTGGAAGTGGTCAGAAGAGGGAGGAGGATCAGGAAGAGATCGGGGAGGTTAGACCCAGAGACAGCCCCCAGGTTTCTGTTACACACACTGCAGGTAGGTACACAGGGGTTACGTTCTTGTGCATAAGCAAAATCGTATAAAGCCAGGATGACCCCTGGAACGGCCCGCCTGACCATCTGTACCTGTCTGAAGGTGGCACTGAGTGGGCCTTGCCCCTGTACAGAAGACAGAGGGCCACCTGAGATCTTGCTGGAGCTCTTGCCCATTGCAAGACCTTCCCAGACCCTGCCAAGTGTGCAAGGAAGCCTAGGTATGCCTCCGGTAGCATTTGATTATAAACAGTGTTTTGGCCTGTGTTGCTGTGGCCTCCCTGAATTGCCACCCTGTGCCCCTGCGTTCACAGGCCTTAGTTCTATACTACCTCCCCCATTTAAAATGCTCGCCATTTTTTTCATCTTCATCCCAGCAGGGAGATTTGGGCCAAACTAGCTGTGGGTTAAACCACAGAGCCTAGGACTTGCTGATCAGAAGGTTGGTGGTTCGAATCCCCGCGACGGGGTGAGCTCCCATTGCTCGGTCCCTGCTCCTGCCAACCTAGCAGTTTGAAAGCACATCAAAGTGCAAGTAGATAAATAGGTACCGCTCCAGCGGGAAGGTAAACGGCATTTCCGTGTGCTGCTCTGGTTCACCAGAAGCAGCTTAGTCCTGCTGGCCACATGACCCGGAAGCTTTACGCCGGCTCCCTCGGCCAAAAAAACAAGATGAGTGCCGCAACCCCAGAGTCGGCCATGACTGGATCTAATGGTCAGGGGTCCCTTTACCTTTACTAGACCCTCCTCAGCTCCTGACAGTTTCTTTGTGCCCACTGCAATGCATCTAAAAGGTCTTCTGCCGCTTTTCTGATTTTAAGCGCCAACATTCTGGTTCAATCCCAGTCCAAGGGGATTGGACCGTCCCTTTTGCACAAACCCAGCTTGCCCCAGAATGGTCCCCAGCACCTAACAGATCTCTCCTCCAGACACCATCACCACATCTGGGCACTGAAACTGCAGAGCTGTGTCTGTCTCACTAGCCCTCTGCATGGAAATGGTAGCAGTTCCACCAACAGATAGATAGATACCTTTGAGAGGCCCTAGCTTTCAGCATCCTAACCAGCTCCCTAAATTTGGCTTCTGGGACCTCATTATGACATTTCCCCATGTCCTTGGTGCCACTGACTTACGAATTGCCAGGCTATGTAGACAATGAGCAGCATCTGCAACCTTTGTACCTGGCCAGCAATTCGCCCTGCGGTGAATTTACCACTGCATCGTTTAAAAAGTAAAAAAGCTAAAGCCCAGATGAGCTATTTTTAACAATTAAACAACTAACAATATGCTGCCTTTTCATGACACCAAACTTGCGCTGCCTGAGGCATTGACCTCACTCTGACTAACAGCTGGGCTGGCCCAGCTGCGGAGTGCAGTATTGAAAAGATGAAATAAATAATAAGCATTAATTGAACCCATAGTCATATGTTGCTGACCACTGAGGGCGAGGGATTTTTCAGTGGTGCATTATGAAGCTTTCTGGTGGAACGAGGGAGAGTTTTTGCAGACAAAGGCATATCCCGCCCCCGCTACTCCACAGAGCAACCATGTTGGGGGCTTTTTGTCTGTGAAACGTGCTTTTGTACATGTTCCAGGCTCATCTCTCCTATCAACGCTTACTTTCACCACCCTCGACATTCTTGTCGCACCGAATGTCCATCCGCGCTTTGAATCCTGAGATGGCTTTGATCGTGAGGATGTCCCAAGACAAGTCGCTCAGTGTGACAGCGCGGTGGAAGGAACTCAGACGAGATCCCGTAAGACACTTGCCAAAAATAGCATCCTTTTAAAGCCGGTTGGAGGGGTGTGCTGTTTTTTAAGCCCAAATGCTATAAATCACACAGAGAGATAATACCCCCCACAAGATCCCTGCCAGGAGAAAAAGATGGAGAATTGTAAGTGTTTGGCCACAGGCAAGCGAGCACGGCTTACGGTGCCAAAGCCAACGGAGGTCTACACGGACGTAAGACCCATTGAGTTAAACAGTAAGCCTGGGGAGCCTCACTTTACCATCCGTCAAAGCGAAATCTTAGTGGCCCACTAGTGTCACTGCACAGTGTGGTGTAGTGGTTAGAGCGTCAGAAGAGGCCTGTAGAGACCTGGTTTCCCATCCTCGCGTGGCCGTTAAGTTTCAGCCAGTCACCAGCCCTCAACACAATCTCCTACCTCGCAGGACTCTTGGGAGAAAAGAGAGAAAGACTGTAATTGTCACCTTGAGCTGCCTGGTGGAAAGGTAAGGTGTAAATCAAAACAAATAAAATGTAATATTATTATTACACCCACAGCATCCATTTCATAGAATCGTAGACTTGGAGGCATCTTGAGGACCATTTAATCCAGGGGTCACCAACCTAAGGTCCGTGGTCCGGAAGTGGCCCATGGAGGTCATTTGACCGGCCCACGACCTGCCCCCGAACTGAGCCGCCCGCTCGCTGCACTAAACCGGCGCGGCACGGGGATTCGCTTCCGTGGCGCAAGAAATTGGGTCTGGAAATTGCAGGTGCATGCGCTCACACACACGCGCGATCCAGCCCACAGAGGGATGTCTGCAGAACCGATCCATCCCAGGCAAGATAAACCTTGCCGACCCCTGATCTAATCGAACCCCTACAATGCAGGAATATGCAGCCGTCCCTTATGGGGATCAAACCTGCAACCTTGGCGTCATCAGCACCACCCTGACCACGCCCCCACGGATCCTGGAAACTGTAGTTTACTCCTCACGGAGCTACAATTCCCAGCCCACTTGGGAAATTACAGTTCCGGGATCTTCTGGGGAAACCCATGAGCTTTAAATGTGTGGTGTGGATGAATAAGATTGGGTCCTGCAAGGGCCTGACAGAGGACTGCGATGGAGTGTACACTCAACTTGGAGGGAGGAGAGGGAGTCGAGAAACATGGCTTTAAATCCTTGCTGACTTCCTCACAGGGTTGTTGTAAGGCCCCAACAATCCCTTCCAGGGACACCACCCTGAGCTCTCCTGAGGAAAGGAGACAGAGGTTATAAATAAGAAAGTGTGAAGGAAACAGCAGAGCTGTTCGGCAGTGGAACAGACTCCATTGGAAGGCAGTGGAGTCTCCTTCCTTGGGGGTTTTTAAGCAGCGGTCAGGCAGTCATCTGTCAGGGATTCCTTAGCTGCGATTCCTGCCTTTCAGGAGGTTTGGCTGGATGACCTTTGGGGTCCCTTGCAACCCTCTTGTTCTGTGGTTCTATGAATCTCACACAACTGACCTTCAGGGTCAGTGTCGTGTGGTCTTGCCATTCACAGGGCGGCAGAGAGAGAGAGAGAGAGAGAGAGAGAGAGAGAGAGAGAGAGAGAGAGGAGGCCAGCTGAGGCTATGAGCACCCAGAGAGAAGGAGAACATGGCAGCATGTAGCAAATAGCATTGCAATTTTTCTACAGGCGAGGAATTGACCTAGTTCCCCGATCCCGTTGATTTATCGAACTGGAAGCCGGAATCAAGATGATGTGCAGTTGGATTATGCGCTGCTCTGGAGAGCACTTCAGTTCATACCATCAGCTACAGATTTCAGATTAAACCAGTGGGGTCGCCTCCTCCTAAAGGCTTCAGAAGACAATAGCGTTTTTTTGTTTTTGTTTTTACAAAACTTGCATTTCAGGCAAAGTCGTGTGTGTGTGTAAGAGAGAGAGAGGAGAGAGGAATTGACACATCTGATGTGTCTGTGGCTCAGTGGCAGATCACACAGTGTGCAACATTTTCACCATTGTGACCTCATATCTGGGTCATAGCAATTTCTCCTGTGGACAGCCTGCTCATTATAAAGCTGGCTTTGAAACAGGGTCAGAACAGTCTGGTTTTATTATTTGAATAGTGAGTATTTTGTTATTTGAGAGCACAGAAGGTTGGGCAGCGGTCATGTGCAGAATCGTTCAGGAGCCGGCCCCTGCAACCGAACTCAGGGCTCATTCACACTCCTGGTTGCCCCGTGCCTAGAAATCAGGCGTCCAAGCAGTTTCCTCCTTGTCTCTTGCTTTCTAGGCACAGGTCTGAGTAGTTTTGCCTTTGCCCTACCACCTTCCCACTCTTTAGTGCTGAATCGGAACAAACAGCAGTCCACAGAAAATCTCATTGCTGTTTGTTCCAATTCTCTGGGCAGGGAAAATGCTGCTGTTCAATGTCTTCATAAATTATTTGGATGAAGGAACTGAGGGGACATTCATTCAATTTGCAGATGACTCCGAGAGGGGTAGCAAATGCCGCAGAAAGCAAATTCGCGATTAAAGATGATCTTAATAGGTTGGGGAATTGGGCACTAACTAGCAGAATGAACTTCAGCAGGGACAAACGTCAGGTTCTGCACGAAGAGGAGATGGGGGACCTGGCTTGCCAGCAGTACATGAGAAAAGGATCTAAGTAGACCACAAGCTTAACATGAGTCCACAGTGTGATGCGGCAGCAAAAAAAGCTAACGCTATTCTAGGCTGCATCAACAAAAGTCTAGTCTCTAGATCAAGTCCCACTCTACTCTGCGTTAGTCAGACCTCACCTGGAATACTGTGTCCAGTTCTGGGTGCCACAATTTAAGAAGGACGTTGGCAATCTAGAACGTGTGTAGAGGAGGGGCAACCAGGATGATCAAGGGTCTGGAAACCAAGCCTTATGACGAGAGCTTGAAGGAGCTGGGCATGTTTAGCCTGGAAAAGGGGAGTCTGAGAGGAGATATTATAACAATAACAATAACAATAACAATAACAACAACAACAATAACAATAATAATAATAATAATAATAATAATAATAATAATAATATATTATTTATACCCCGCCCATCTGGCTGGGTTTCCCCAGCCACTCGGGGCGGCGTTCAACAGAATATTAAAATACTATTAAACATTGAAAGCTTCCCTAAACAAGGCTGCCTTCAGATGTCTTCTAAAAGTCTGGTAGTTTTTCTCTTTGACATCTGGTGGGAGGGCATTCCACAGGGTGGGTGCCACTACCGAGAAGGCCCTCTGCCTGGTTCCCTGTAACCCCACATCTCACAGGGAGGGAACCGCCAGAAGGCCTTCAGTGCTGGACCTCGGTGTCCGGGCAGAACGATGGGGGTGGAGACGCTCCTTCAGGTATACTGAACTGAGGCCATTTCGGGCTTTCAAGGTCAGCACCAACACTTTGAATTGTGCTCAGAAACGTACTGGGAGCCAGTGTAGGTCTGTCAAGACCAGTGTTATGTGGTCTCAGCGACTGCTCCAGTCACCAGTCTAGCTGCCGCGTTCTGGATTAGTTGTAGTTTCCGGGTCACCTTCAAAGGTAGCCCCACGTAGAGCGCATTGCAGTAGTCCAAGTGGGAGATTAGAGCATGCACCACTCTGGCAAGACAGTCTGCGGGTAGGGAGGGTCTCATCCTGCATACCAGACTGAGCTGATAAACAGCCGCCCTGGACACAGAAATGACCTGTGCCTCCAGGGACAGCTGTGAGTCCAGAATGACTCCCAGGCTGCGCACCTGGTCCTTCAGGGACACAGTTACCCCATTCAGGACCAGGGAGTCCTCCATACCTGCCCACCTCCTGTCCCCCCAAAACAGTACTTCTGTCTTGTCAGGATTCAACCTCAATCTGTTAGCCGCTATCCATCCTCCAACCACCTCCAGACACTCACACAGGACCTTCACTGCCTTCACTGGTTCTGATTTGAAAGAGAGGTAGAGCTGGGTATCATCCGCATATTGATGGACAAGAGTCAAGAGTCAGGGAGCTACACCCAAGAGCTTGGGTGTAACCTTCGACGCCTCCCTTTCCATGGAGGCGCAGGTTGCAGCCACAGCAAAGGTGGCATTTTTCCATCTCTGCCGTATCAAGCACTTGGTCCCTTACCTTTCCCGCCCCAATCTGGCCACAGTGATCCATGCGACAGTCACCTCCAGACTTGATTATTGTAACTCGCTCTACGCAGGGCTGCCCTTGAGACTGACACAGAAACTCCAGCGGGTGCAGAATGCCGCGGCGAGACTCCACACGGGGTCCTCGCCGCGGGATCACATTCTTCCAGTGCTTTACCAACTGCACTGGCTCCCAGTGGAGTACAGGGTCAGGTTTAAGGTGCTGGTTTTGACATTTCAAGCCCTAGGACCCATGTACCTACAGGACCGCCTCTCCCGGTATGCCCCCCGGAGGACCTTAAGGTCCACAAATGACAACACTTTGGAGGTCCCAGGTCGCAAGGTGGTTAGATTGGTCTCAACTAGGGCCAGGGCCTTTTCAGCACTGGCCCCAACTTGGTGGAACGCTCTGTCACAAGAGACCAGGGCCCTGCGGGACTTGACATCTTTCCACAGGGCCTGCAAGACAGAGCTGTTCTGCCTGGCCTTTGGCTTGGACTCAGTCTGACCCTTATGTTTCCATCCCCTTATGGTTTTGATCTATGGACTACTATTAAAATGAGGCTGCATTTTAAATTATATTTTAACCTGTATTTTAATTTTTTTTAATTGTAATTTTACTGGTGTTAGCCGCCCTGAGCCCGGTTCTGGCCGGGGACGGCGGGGTATAAATAACTTTTTTTTATTATATTACATGGGCATAAAGTGCCACCTTTTCCCGGTGTTGGCTGGTTCATCGGCTGTGGCCATTGCTGGACAGGAAGACTCTGGCTACAGTGGTATCCCAGTTGAATTACTGCCATGCTTTGTTTCTCAGACTTTGACTTGACTGTGGTTGATCTTTGACCTGAGGTCATTGCAAGGCCAAATGGCTCAAACTATCCCAAGTGACCTGGATGTGCTGAGACTGGACAGAGCCTCTCCTACTCCTGGGCCTGGAGAAGGGTCTAAGAGAGGCTCCCAGGCCCCGCGGGTTTGGGCTGCCAGAGCTACAGGACAGCCTAGCGCACTGATTGTGCCATGCCTTGTTTCCCAACACGCCACATTTTCTCATTCTAGTTTGTTTTCATCTCCCATATTGCCAACTCGAGCTGCAAAAGCTGCAGACATCTGCTTGCCAAGAGACGTCTTCATGAAATGTAGCATAAGATCAGCTGGTTCTGGTGAAGACAGTTCTAGCAGGGAGAGGAGGGGAAATGGCTTTAATAAAAACCGGGGAAACTACAGATGGCATGGGGGGGTGAGAGAGAGATTCACGCACGCTTGGTTAGCTCTAGCAGACGGTAAAGGTGGATCTGGGGAAGAGGGTAGGTCTGATCTACAACGCTAGAAAACATCAATTTCAATACCAATGGTTTCAAACATTTTAAAGGCACTTCAGACGTCTTTTTCATGATTATTTTTTGTGCTCATGATGCTATCAGGGCAGTCATGAGTCCCCATATGCACCAGCCACACCTGGTCTGGAAGTCACCAGGTTAGGGAAGACCCACATTCTAATTCCTCTGTTGGGTTGAATCAATATGTGTGTGTGTGTGTGTGTGTGTGTGTGTGTGTGTGTGTGTGATATCTGTCTGTCTGTCTGTCTGTCTGTCTATGCAGACACACACAGAGAGAGAGATTCATTTCAGTTCCCTTGTTTCTACATTAAAAAAATATGCCTGCAATAATTTCTTTCCTTTTGGCCCCTCTCCTTATTGCCTCCCACCCCCAGCCACTGGATTTCCTGAGGCTGTGAGCCCCAAGGGGACAGAGATATTAAAAGCTGCTCTGAGTCCAGGCTGCAGAGCCGGATTTAAAATCAAATAAGCAAGCAGGCAGCCTCCTTCTGCCTTCTAGTGCTCACACTGAAGAATGCAGGGAGACACGACAAGGACACAAGTCGGTGCCCGGCTGCTGCTTCTTGCTTGAAATAGTTCTTGGAATGTTTGTGTTTTACGATGGAGCAGCGTTGAAACATTTGATTGCTGGTCATTTGGAATTCTGTCTCGATTTAGAGGATTCACAGGGAAACTCCGGCACAGAAGTGCTCAGTTAGATCTAGAACAGGCATAGGCAAACTCCGGCCCTCCAGATGTTTGGGACTACAATTCCTATTGTCCCTAGCTAACAGGACCAGTAGTAAGGGATGATGGGAATTGTAGTCCCAAGCATCTAGAGGGCCGGAGTTTGCCTATGCCTGATCTAGAAGTTCATTTATATCTCCTGCATCCTGAATCGAGACGACTTGGGAATCAAGGGGGGGGGAGAGGAGGAAAGTGCTGCTTCCCCTGGTCCTGCCTGACAGCTTCCTGGGGTGCCTGGTTGGTAACAGGGCACTGGATTTGAAGGACCTTTGGGTGCTCGTAGGATTTCATCTGGCTGTGCAAGTTTGGCCAGCCCTGCCTCCACTCAGTGAAACTTTTGAGTAGCCTTCAAGGGCAGTTTCTGATTTGATCCTGGAATGTACTGCTTTTCCTTACGATGTCCCTATTTTCATTGGAAAAATGTTGGAGAGCATGGAGTTGTCCATCCCTGAGCCATCTGAAGGCAACCCTGTACAGTGGTACCTCGGGTTAAGTACTTAATTCGTTCCGGAGGTCTGTTCTTAACCTGAAACCTGATTCTACGATTTTATTATTGATGCATTCTCCAGAGTTATAGTTTTTTCACACAGAGAGAGAAATACGTTGTACGTTGTGTAATTTATTGTTTTAACGTTCGGATAACTGAGAGAAGAGGCAGGATGAAACATGACCGATGCAGTTTTGTTTTACGGTTCAGTACTCTCTTTATTTTGAATTACATATGGGAGTGGGGCGCACCCTCGTCGTTTCAGTGCTTGGGGGTCTCTCAGATGCCCATCCAGCCCTGGCGCTGAAGAAACACTCAGCTGGCAGCCGTCCAGTGCAGTTGCTACAACTGCGCAGTCCAGCTTCTTGTGGTCTTCCTGAAAGGGTTAATCTCAATACTATCTGCACCTAAGCTAACTTCTGCAGTTGTGGTTAAGCAGCTAACAAAACCGCAATTGCTTTAGCTCTGCAAGCTGGGGGCTACTTCCTCTCTGCAATTACTTGAGCTCTGCAAACCAGGAACTACTCTCTGCACATGCTCTTTGCTGCAGTAACGCAAGAGAGGAACACACAAACAAGGGAAGGAGGGGGGCTTAGCTAGCCAGATAGCCATTTGCCATATAAGGAAATAAGCTTAACCTTGCCAGCTGATTGGAGAATTTGAAGAGGTGGGAAGAGATGGGCAGACTCTCAGGTATAAAGATGCTTGTTTATTTGTATCTATGGGCCAGTCTTTTGGGAACGATCCCACTGGCCACCTCTGTGCACAGATTTCAATAAAACTTTTTTTCTCCAAAGAAGAATCTTTCCTGGTGCTTTTTGCTCTCTCTTCGGCCCTGGGGACGCAGGCAAACGATTCCCTGGCAAGGATAAGGTTTCAGCCTTCATTTTGGTGCGTTGGCCGGGAATCGCCCCACCCCAGGGGGCCGGGGAGGGCCAGGCCCGACCTCGGTGAACAGCCCCGGACCGGCGTTCGCGGCTCCAAGTGCGCACCCCTGCCTGTTCGTGGGGGGAGCCGGCCACACCGCTCCGGAGTGAGACACCTGGTCGAGGGAGAAAAGAGGACGGCCGAAGGAGGGGTCCGCAGCGGAACAGGTAAGCCCTAAGGGAAAGGGCGTGGTAGGAAGCCTGGACAGCTTCACCTGGCTGTGAGCAGTAGAGTGCCGCCAGAAAAGGGATAAAGGGTCTGGCTGTGAGCAGTAGAGTGCCGCCAGAAAAGGAACAAGGGAACTGGCCGTGGCAATAAGGTGCCGCCCCGCCAGACAGGGACGGGAAAAGGGAAAAGGGGAAACAGAGGTGGCAGTAGAGTGCCGCCAGTAAGGTTGGGGAAAGGGGAAACAGAGGGAAAATTATTTTGGTGTGTTTTGTGTGTTGCATGTTGGAATTATATTGGGGTGTGTTTTGTATGTTGCATGTCAGATACTCCAGTGGCTGAATTGTCAAGTGTGGGCCGGGGCTTAGCGTCCCCTTGGCCGAGCGATTGCAGGGCTGTGCATTTCTTGGCAACGAGAGTTCGCCAAGTCACAGTCTGTAGTGGTTGGTGTGTGAAAGGATCTTAAGCCCGGTTAGGAGCGGAGTATCTGAAAAAAAATGGGGTCTGGGGCAAGCCAACGTAGTCCTCTGAAATGTTTTTTAACCAACTGGAAAGCAGCTACGAAGCATGATGATTGGGTTCAAATTGAGAAGAGAGAGGATGTGAGGTTGATTGGCCCACCCAAGGAACTAATTGGCCCTTGGAGGGCAGATTTAATTTGCAACTAATCAACCCACTATATCAAAATATCTTGAACGTCCACCCAGACCAGATCCCTTATATTTCTACCTGGAAAACCAATGTAGAAAAGAATCCACCGTGGCTGAAAGCCTGCCGAGGCGACGCCCCACAAAATACAATATGTGCAGTCCGACCGGCAGGGAAGTCAGAAAAGCCCCCGGTGATACCAGAGCCAGAAGGAGAAGAGGGGGAAGTCATTAAACCGCCGCCACCCTATGCTCCACCAACTGCCCCTCTAGCGAATCCCCGAGGCCCAGGGCCCCAGGACCAGGGAGGAGCCGGCCCTCAGCCTGAACCCTCCAAGGTTGATGAATTAGAGAGCAAAGAGGAAGAGGATGATGAGGAGTTTATGAAGGGACTAATTGAGTTAGCAAAGAAAGGAAAAATGTGGACACAGTATCAGACAATTGAGATTGCAACAGTATGTACAACCCTATGTGAAAGAAGTGGATGTTAGTTCCCATTTGTTAGCAGCAACCAGGGTGTCCCTCCATAAGTCCCATAAGGCACAGAAAAAGGGTGGGACTGCAATGATGCCTCTACGCAGAGTGTATGACCCACCAGGCCCCCCAGGACAGGGTGGGGAAGCACCACCATGCACTTATACAGTCCAACATGTGCCTTTTTCAAGTGCTGATGTGTGCAATTGGAGAAATTAGAACCCTACCTTTGAGGAGAACCCAGATGATATTGCCAACGCCCCATTATAAAGGCTGCCTTTGTAGCTCAGGCAGCGTCCAATATTCGCCAAAAGAAAAAAATCCAGAAGCATAAGAGGTTCATCGGCCATGGGCTGGAATAGATGTTGGAAATAGCTCAAACCACTTACAATTAGAGAGATGAGGAGGCCCAGAGAAAAAAGGAGAAGTATCAAACAAGGAAGTTGATGGCATTACAGGCTACCACACCCACCCCTCAGGAAAGAGGAAGTGCCCGGGGAGGAGGGCGAAGCCGTCTGGGGAGGAATCAGTGCGCCATCTGCCGACAGGAAGGGCACTGGAAGAGAGAATGCCCTATTCTATTATTAGGAAGAGATTTGTTGGTAAAGTTGCAAGCCCAAATTATTTTTAAGCCATCGGGAGAAGCCACATTGTCCACTATGCCACTTGGGGAACTGGTTGTGGAGGCACCCCTGAGGGAGTACTGGCGCCTCATGATGGTAAAAGAAGAGGAGGGACCCATCCCCACCAGTATTCTGGAACAAGTGAACCCCGCAGTATGGGCTGAAGGCAACCCCCTAGGAATGGCAAAGGATGTCCCACCAATAATTGTGAAGCCCAAGCCATTTGCCAATCCTGTTGCAGTAAATAAGTATCCCATCCCACGAAGGGCGACTGAAGGAGTGTAGGTACATCTAGAGCGACTGCTCCAACATAGGATTTTGAGGCAATGCCAATCATAGTGGAACACCCCTTTGTTACCAGTGAAGAAAGGAAGCAGGCTATTATCCTGATACCAGAACCGCAGGGAACTCCGTGGCTTTCTGGGGTCTGCAGGATTTTGTAGGATATGGATATTTAATTACAGCATCATTGCCAAGCCTCTACATGAGTCAACCAGAGGAACTGAGAGAGACCCCTTTGTTTGAAGCACAGAACAACAGCAAGCCTTCGTGGATTTGAAGAGGGCACTACAGCAAGCCCCAGCGCTTGGCATCCCAAACCCTGAGAAACCCTTTACTCTATTCGTGGATGAGGACCAAGGGACGGCGAAAGGCGTTTTCTGCCAAAATTGGGAAGCTGGCAACAGCCAGTGGCATACCTATCTGAGCGCCTGACGCCTACAGAACAAGGCTTACCGCCGTGCATGAGAGCAGTTGTGGCAGTAGCCACCCTACTGAACAAAGCAGACAAATTTACTTTTGGCCAAGACACTGTTTGTGTGACCCCGCATGCAGTCCCAGCTCTGCTTGACATGAAGGGTACCTATTTCCTCTCCCAAGCAAAGATGATGAAGAATATTTTAGCAGGCCTGACCTCAAAGATGAAGCAAACCCCCACTGGCCTTCATGGTTTGTGGATGGAAGCAGCTTTGTTAAGGCTGGACAGCGGAAGGCAGGCTATGCAGTGGTAGCCTTGGAAGACCAAGTGATCGAAGTGCAGCCACTCCCGCCTGGAACGTCGGCCCGGCTGGCATAAATAACAGCGCTCACCAGAGCCCTGACCCTAGCAAAGGGACAGAAGATAAACATTTATACTCTAAGTATGCCTTTCTGACTTTACATGCCCATGGAGCCTTATGGAAGGAAAGAGGTTTGCTTACCTCCAGAGGAAACCAGGTGGCCCACCCACAAGCCTTATTGAACCTTCTGGATGCTGTATGGGAGCCCAAGGCAGTGGCAGTTATCCATTGTTATGGACACAAAACTGGACTAGGAGAAGTGGCCAGAGGAAACCGACTAGCAGACAGGGTGGCCAAGGAAGCAGCCCGGGAACCAGCTCCCGCGTCAGTTATTGGAGCACTGGTCCCTGGAAGGATCTTGAACACCGCTGATAAGCCAATATACACCAAAAGGAGAGGGACACTGCAGATGCCCAGGGGCTGACCATGTCCAAAGAAGGATGGTACCTTACTCATGATGACAGAATATGGATTCCAGAGTCCCTTTCTCGGCAGATTACTCAGAGATACCATGAGTCCACCCACATGGGACCAGATGCCACAACCAGACAGCTGAAGCAGTGCTTCTACATAGCCCACCTTTATCAACTGGCAGCCCAGATTTCCAGGAAGTGCCCGCTATGTCAAAAGAATAATCCCAGAACCGGACCCTTGGCTCCCCCGGGGATTCAGCATAGTGGAACTGCACCCATGGAAGACCTTGTTGTGGGTTTCACTGAATTGCCCCGCTGTGGACCATACCGCTACCTGTTCGTGGCGATCTGCACGTATACAGGATGGGTTGAAGCCTGGCCTACCAGAACTGAAAAGGCATTTGAAGTAACCAGGTGCCTGCTTAGGGAGATCATTCCCCGCTATGGACTACCTAGGTCAATAGGATCTGACAATGGACCAGCCTTTGTCCACTCAGTTTTGCAATAACCCCCCATGCTAGTCAAAATGTGCAGTTTGATAATTATGTGCAGTAATTCTCCCGAGATTTTTTCTCTTTCTTAACAGGTGGACCCAGGCCCACTGCTGTTACCTCACCCCTTGGGTCCACCACACTTAAGTGAAGAAGGCTATTTTAGATTGGACAGTTACACCAAATCCTGATGATCCTCTGAAGCTAACCATCTCCAGAAGAGCGCCAGACGGCTGGACAAGTGGATGGGAGGGACGCCCGCGGGCAGCGTCCCCAACGTAGAGACTTTTTTTTTCCCCCAGCAAAGTCTGAGGCACCGCCAGGACTTTTGATATTGGGGCCAGAACTCTTTGATATAGTCACTCTGTGTGTCAGGCCTCTGCAAGGGTGGATATATATATTCCTGTGGGTATATGTTAATATATGTAGAGGGAGAAGCCCCTTTCGGATACAGTGTGTTGGGAAGAAATCATGAGAGTATTAAGCATCCACAAGGACAGGTGGGAAAATTGGTTAAGATAATAGGCTCCTCCTTAGAGAGGTGGGACACAACCTCCCAAGAAGCAAGGCAGCTGATAGAGCACGAGTATCAGTGGGCCCTTCAGCAATAAAATAGATATGTCCCAGATAATAATGTCAGCATTTCAGCCACCATTGATCACATGGAAACAATGATAGCCAGGAACCTGCTGAAAACTACAGGAGGTGATCTATGGGGTTGGGTATATTCCTGGCTGCCTCATGGCAGTTGGCTCAGGCATATTGTGGTATTATTAGCAAGGCCGCTATTAATCCTTTTGCTTCTTTGCCTCTGTATACCCTGCTTGGTGCAATGCTTACAAGGTGTGATGCAAAATAAAATAAAATATCATGGCCCTTATTGTTCTCCCCCAGGATTATAAACCCAAGAGACCAGGACGAACCTAGGAGATAGGTTGTCCAAAAGAAGAGGAGGGAATTGAAAGGGTTAATCTCAATACTATCTGCACCTAAGCTAACTTCTGCAGTTGTGGTTAAGCAGCTAACAAAACCGCAATTGCTTTAGCTCTGCAAGCTGGGGGCTACTTCCTCTCTGCAATTACTTGAGCTCTGCAAACCAGGAACTACTCTCTGCACATGCTCTTTGCTGCAGTAACGCAAGAGAGGAACACACAAACAAGGGAAGGAGGGGGGCTTAGCTAGCCAGATAGCCATTTGCCATATAAGGAAATAAGCTTAACCTTGCCAGCTGATTGGAGAATTTGAAGAGGTGGGAAGAGATGGGCAGACTCTCAGGTATAAAGATGCTTGTTTATTTGTATCTATGGGCCAGTCTTTTGGGAACGATCCCACTGGCCACCTCTGTGCACAGATTTCAATAAAACTTTTTTTCTCCAAAGAAGAATCTTTCCTGGTGCTTTTTGCTCTCTCTTCGGCCCTGGGGACGCAGGCAAACGATTCCCTGGCAAGGATAAGGTTTCAGCCTTCATTCCTTGGCCTTTGCAAATAGTGGCAGTCCTCCAGGCGCTTGGGACTACAACTCCCAACAGCCCCTCCTAATATGGCTGTGCTGGCAGGGGGCTGATGGGAGTTGTAGTCCCAACTGACTGAGCGAGGGCTTGGCAGGACCAGGGTGGGCAAAACGGACTCAGCTTGCAAAGATCCGACATCTTTGTGAGAAAAGAACTCACAAGATGAGAACTGTCATTGGACAGAATGATTTTATTTATTTTTGCTAATTTTCTTAATTACAATTCTTAGAGACCCCGAAAATGGTTAACATTATAAATTATATCCCATTATTTTTCACTCCTTTTTTTAAAAAAAGAAGCTTATTCTTGTTCGAATCCTTTAAAATGTTTTTCTTCTTGCTTTACCCATAAAATCAAAGATATCTTGTTCAGTGTTGCAAAATCCTCCATTTTGATTTGCCATATTTAATATTCTGTATTATTTTAATGAATGTTGAATGTTATTTTATTTGCATAGTGTATATTGTATTATGCATATTGTCTGATTTATATGATGTTAGCTGCCCTGAGTCTGGCTTTGGCCGGGGAGGGTGGGATACAAATAAAAAAATATTATTATTATTTTTTATTATTATTATCTCGCTGAGTTTTCATTTGTCAGATCCATCAGCCCTTGCATAATCCATGATTTCTGGCAATTCAGAAGTTCATCTTTAGCATCATCATTCACAGCAGCTGGGAAAACATTTGGGTGGAATTAATCCTCTTTTGTTTTGAAGAGTGCTTGGATTTCACGTGCCAGAGAGGACCGCTTGGAGCCTGGCGTCCTGGTCATCCAAAGGCCAGAGGGACCTGGGGGCTTCTCCCAAAACTAAAGCGTGGTCTTTGAATCTGCCCATTTTCTACCCCTGCAGCCGGAGGGCAGAGCTCTGCAGCCCCCTGGGGGGTCTACGCTGGGGGTGCTGCTACACAGGGGTGGAGGAAATGCCGAGAGATTTCAGTGTCACTTCCACGGGGAAATGGTCACTAACAGCCAAGGCCTGGAAAAGAAAGGAAGAAACAGAAGAGTTAGGGGGAACAGGAGGCTGTCTTGGGGTGGGGGCCACGCAGAATCAGAGAGTTGGAAGGAACCCCAGGGGTCATCTAGTCCAACCTGCTGCGACGCAGGAGTCACGATCAAAGCATTCCTGAGAGAGGGCCATCTAACTTCTGCTTAAAAACCTCCAAGGAAGGAGAGTTCACCACCGTCCAAGGGAGCCCGTTCCACTGCTGAACAGCTCCTACTATCAGAAAGTTCCTCCTGATGTTGAGTCGGAATCTCCTTTCTGGTAACTTGAAGCCACGGGTTCGAGTCCTACCCTCCAGAGCAGGAGAAAACAAGCTTGTTCCATCCTCCAGGTGACAGCCCTTGAGTTATTTGAAGATGGCACATCTCCTCTCAGCCTCCTCTTTTCCGGGCTCAACGTGGCTGCCAGGTCAGTTCTCTGCCTCTTCTGCTCCAGGCTAAACATCCCCAACTCCCTGAACATTCCCTGTTGTTTGGGGTGACTCCGCTTCTTCTAATGCACACACACCTCTCAACTGCCCTGTTTCAAATGGGACATCCCTAGAAGAACAGAAGCCAAACCCGGCTTCTGGTTGGATCCTGGAATGTCCTGTCTTTTTGGTCCAGCACTCTGCTGCAAGTCCTTGTGCCAGAGCACTGGGCCAGCAACACTCCTTTTTTCAGTCTGGCACTCTGGCGTGTGTCAGTCGAGTTGTGCCCAAGCACCGGAAGGAAAGTCGCTCATTTTGGGGGTTTCATGACGGTGGAAAAGACTCCCTTGCGAGGTGGGGGGGGGCCTCTCCCTCACTGGAGGTTTTCAAACAGAAGCTGGATGGTCATCTGTCATGGCTGGCTTAGCTGAGATTCCTGCACTGCAGTGGGTTAGACTAGAGGACCTTTGGGGGTCTCTTCCAACTCGAAGATTAAATTATTCTAAGACCAGAGCTCCCCATGCCCAGCCTGGTCGGCAGTCACCATCCATCCATCCCTCCCCCCACTGGGACTTTTGAAACAGCTGCTTACATCCTTCTGTTGCAGGTTGAAGGTCTGCTGGAAGTTGTTGACTCTGGCTGAGCCAGGCAGGATGCCGCTTCCGAGTCTGGAGCCCACTGCCACAATCCTGCAAGGCGCCACAAGGGCACAGTTACATTTGGGAACCTGCTCCACAGGATGCAAGGGCAGCCCCCACCCCACCCTTAAAGATAAAGGGACCCCTGACCATTAGGTCCAGTCATGGCCGACTCTGGGGTTGCGGCGCTCATCTTGCTTTATTGGCCGAGGGAGCCGGCATACAGCTTCCGGGTCATGTGGCCAGCATGACGAAGCCGCTTTTGGCGAACCAGAGCAGCGCACGGAAATGCCGTTTACCTTCCTGCCGGAGTGGTACCTATTTATCTACTTGCACTTTGATGTGCTTTCAAACTGCTAGGTTGGCAGGAGCAGGGACCGAGCAACGGGAGCTCACCCCGTCGCGGGGATTCGAACCGCCGACCTTCTGATCAGCAAGTCCAAGGCTCTGTGGCTTAACCCACAGCACCATCCGTGTCTGACTTTAAAATGGGTCTGAGCCATCAAGGCTGCCCATCTCCCTCGTTAATAATATCTAGATACCGCTTCATAGACAAAAATCCCTAAGCGGTTTATAGAAAACACAGTCAAATAACCTTTGAAAAGCAAAAAACGAAATGTATAGACAAAACTGAAGACCAAATTACAAACAACAATAACACAGGGAAGCCATCAATAAAACTTTCAGTTAAAAAGGTAAAGGACCCCTGACAGTTAAGTCCAGTCGCGGACGACTCTGGGGTTGCAGCGCTCATCTCGCTTTACTGGCCGAGGGAGCCGACGTTTGTCCACAGACAGTTCTTCTGGGTCATGTGGCCAGCATGACTAAGCTGCTTCTGGCGAACCAGAGCAGCGCACGGAAACGCCGTTTACCTTCCCGCCAGAGCAGTACCTATTTATCTACTTGCACTGGCGTGCTTTTGAACTGCTAGGTTGGCAGGAGCTGGGACCGAGCAACGGGAGCTCACCCCGTTGCGGGGATTTGAACCGCTGACCTTCCGATCGGCAAGCCCAAGAGGCTCAGTGGTTTAGACCACAACGCCACCTGCGTTAATTTCAGTTAAATATCAGCAAATAATAAAAAAGAACAATGGGATGAATCTGATTGTTGTCGGCGTCCTCCTGTCTCGAGAGACAATGGAGTATGCCTCCGGGGGTGAAGTCGGTAGAGTATGAGACAGTTAATCTCAGGGTTGTGGGTTCAAATTGGGCAAAAGATTCCTGCATTGCAGGGGGTTGGAACAGATGACCCTGGTGGTCCCTTCCATCTCTATGATTCTATGAGAATCGCAGTGCCTGCTGTGGCTGCAGAGACCAGTAACTCAATACTGCTGCCTTGTTTTTGCAGTCCCAAAGTGGCTCTGAGGGGCGGGGGGGGGGGAGAGAGAGAGAAAGAGCCTCTGGGACCTGGCCTCCTGCCACTCACCTGTCATAGGCGCAGTGGGTGCTGGTCACTGTGGTGTCTGCTGTGTCTGGGATGAGCCACTGGAAGGCGCTGTTGGTGCGCAGGCGGATACGGGGCCAGCCCTCAGGCCGGACGTAGGAGCAGCCAGCATTGAAGTCTCCCAGGAACAGCATGTCCTGCCAGGAGGAAGAAACAAGCTCAGGAGGCGGTTATGGACCCCAGGAAAGACACTGCTCAGAGCTGAAGCTGACCCTTGGGCAAATACACACACGCATGCCCAATGTGAACTGGCCCAGACCCTGCAGTCGTCATCTGAGGCCCGTCTCTATGCGCCCCTCTCTACGAAAGGTCTGGAGGGTTGGCAACGTAAGTGCAGGCCTTCTTTGTGGTGGCTCCTTGTTGGTGCAAGTATATGCAAATTATACACCAGTAAGGTTATATCATCTTACAAAATCTGGAAGTAAGAATTGCTGGAGGAAATGTGGAGTGATGGGAACGTACAGTCATATGTGCTGGGATTGTCCGTTAGTTAATGAATTTTGGAAAAAAGATTGGTATAGAAATATTGGGAATTGTGGGAAGGAACGTGGAAATAACTAAATTAATGGTTCTTATTACCCTGAGTAGTACGGAGCTAAAAACAAAAGAGGAATGCAAATGGGTAAAGTTGATGGTAATTGCAGCCAGACAGGTTATAGCGAGTAACTGGAAAAATGCAGAAGAGTTAGGGGTGAACCAATGGAGGAAAAAACTGAATAATATTATAATTTTAGAATACCTAACTGTGAAGATACATAGAATGAAAGGGTTTAAGGTCAGTGAGAAAGAGGAGGATTGGTTTGAGAAGATATTGAATTATTTGAGTAGGTTTGAACAATTTGGGGCAATTAAAATGTTAAAAGTTAAATAAATCTTGTGGAAGGAGGAGTGTTAAGGTATATAGAAGTGTACATATGGTTGATTTGAATATGTATATTATTGAATATTGTATACCCAATGTATCAGCCGCCTGGTGGTTTTCACTGTGTTTTGGTGGTTGGTAAAAGATTAAATTTTAAAAAATATTATTAAAAAAAATACTCTCCCCAGGGAGGCTTGCCTGAAATGTCTTTAGGCACCGGGCAAAAACATTCCTCTACTCCCAGGCCTTTGGCTAATTAAACCATTTACGGTGGACAGTTCATTACTCTTATGTGTTTGTGTGCTGCCAACACAAAAAATTAAATATTATTATTACACACACATATCCATGTCCGTCTGTCATGGATGCCTTAGTTGAGATTTCTGCATTGCAGGCATTTGGACCACATGACACTCAGGGATCCTTCCATCTGTACAGCTCTATGATTCTATTATTCCTTGATACACTCACACACACATAATTAATTGCCTGCCACCCCAGAATATATTTTTTTCTTGCTTTCCTCCTCTAAAGACTAGGTGCGTCTTATGGTCAGGTGCGTCTTATGGAGCAAAAAATGAGGTATGCGGTTTTGTGGACCACCTCCCACCCTCAGGACATTGGTGGCTCCTTAAAGATGAGCAAATCATCTCCGTCCCTTTTGCCCACACTCCTCAGGCAACGCCTGCAATTTCTCCTTTTCGCTGCTGCCTCTCCTTTGCCCTCTCCCGTGACTCTCCACTTGCGGCAACCTACCTCCTCTCCCTTCGCCCCACTTCTCGGTCCCCCTCCTCTCCATCCTCTTCCTCTCCTCTCTCGGCAGCTGCCTCTTCTCGCCATCCTCCAGCCAACATCCCCGGAGCCATCAGGGGAAAGGGGAGGCCGTCGGCAAAGGAGTGCCAAGCGGTGTCACACAGCCTGCCTGCCGCTCCCAAACCTTCCCGGGGCTTCAGGGGGAAGGGGAGGCTGCCAGCAACCCGGGAGGGCAGGGCAACGGCGTGCGCCGCACTCAGGCGATTTGGCTCCAGGGACCACACATTCGCTCCATAAGACGCACAGACATTTCCCCTTGCTTTTTAGGAGGAAAAAAGTGCGTCTTATGGAGCGAAAAATACGGTACATATAAGTGGGACTGGGGTCTAATCTCCACAATGGCCCCAATATTTCTCAAACAACCACTGGTGGCAAACAAAAGTCACCACTTTGTGGGGGGGCACTTACATCTGTCCCCCACTTATCTCTCACATCCAGGAAGACGTCGTAGAGGGCGTCTATCTCGGCCACTGCTTCTTCGGGAGCAGCATGCAGAGGCACCAGGATCAGTTCCCCCACCTCTGAGGGAGAAGTCGCAGTTAAGAACATCCAAAGAGCATCTGCTGGGTCAGACCCACGGCCCACCCCCTCCAGCATCCCGTTCACCCAGAGGTCAACCAGACACACCCACCCACCCGGAAACTAGCAAGCAGGATTCGAGCACCAAAACCCTGCCCCATGGTTTCCAGCAATCGGGATTCATAAGCATTGCTGCCTCCAGCTGGGGACACAAAGTATGGCCTCTTCCCCCCCCCCCGCCTTCTCCTCCCTTCCCCTGGCTGTGCCAGACCTCTTGCCCCTGTAATAAGAAACTTTAAGGTCTTAGATGTATAATAAATGTTCATAAATGTACCAACCAAGCACGTACATAGATCAGCACAGGAAGACCAACCTGAAACCATTTTTGGCTCCCAAACTGACCAAGTGTTTTCTCTGGAAGGAGGGAGGGGGTCAGGGAGCCTTCCCATTGTCTCAGGAATTGGGAAATCACCATCTCAAAGGGTGACAGACTACCAGGAAAGGCAATCAGATAAGGCATTATCAGATAACCTGGCAGACAGGAAAAACATCAACATTCAAATTTCTGTTGTAGACCACCTTTTCTGTGATGTAGGTATGATGTTTGTGGGGGTGGTCTTGGGTTACATCCCTTCTGGCATGTATGTATGATGTTTCTGGGGGTGGTCTTGATCTACAGGGTGGCAATTTTAAAAGTCTATATAGAAGCTTGCACACCATAGTTCTGGGTTCCTCCTCCCTCCTGCGTGTGGTGAGTGAGGACCCTGTTGCAACAGATTAATAAAGATCAGGCTAACGAGCTGCTTTGCTTCTCAATATTCTCTGGTTGGCCTCTGTTATTTTCTCCTACCAATAGGGAACTCTACATGGGCTCTATATGGGCTCTTGGATACCCCATAAGGGGAAAAGGGCAGATTTTTATTGTTTACAACACCCCAAAGCCACGATCCGAGTGTGGGATGTAATCCACTGAGAGCAGTCAAATGCAACATTCCTTGTTTTCCTAGAGTGGACATGCAAGGGGATGTTTGGTCCAGCCAGTCGAAACTTCCTGTTCCACCTGGCCTGAAGCATCCTTCTTTGCACGTAACTAGTGAGTGGGCATGACCTTTCCAGACCTGGGAAAAGGCCAAGGCATGCTGCCACTCTCTCTCTTTTCCATCTTCTTTTCGTCCTGCAAACTTCCTGGAATGAACTGCTGGCTGCCAGCCAAGCAGTCCCCCAGGTCATCTCCCTTATGGGATAAACCTGTTTATATACGTTTGTAACTTTAAGCCTTAATCCTGTCTACAGGGATCACACTGTGCTCTGCTGATCGCGAGCAAACTTTCTTCTTATTGCTTCTTTATTGCTTTTGGACAAGCCATAAAATTATTAGCAGGGGGAAAAAATTATTAGCAGGAAAAAATTTTTATAATGAATGATTTTAGAGTATTGTGTTGTTTTGTACTGTTGTAGTGTTTTATTGTTGTTAGCCGCCCTGAGCCCGGCTTTGGCTGGGGAGGGCGGGATATAAATAAAATTATTATTATTATTATTATTATTATTATTATTATTATTATTAAATAATAATAATAATAATAATAATAATAATAATTTATTATTTATACCCCGCCCATCTGGCTGAGTTTCCCCAGCCACTCTGGGCGGCTCCCAATCAGTGTTAAAAACAATACAGCGTTACATATTAAAAACTTCCCTGAACAGGGCTGCCTTAAGATGTCTTCTGAATGTCAGGTAATTATTTATCTCTTTGACATCTGATGGGAGGGCGTTCCACAGGGCGGGCGCCACTACCGAGAAGGCCCTCTGTCTGGTTCCCTGTAACCTCACTTCTCGCAATGAGGGAACCGCCAGAAGGCCCTCGGCGCTGGATCTCAGTGTCCGGGCTGAACGATGGGGGTGGAGACGCTCCTTCAGGTATACAGGACCGAGGCCGTTTAGGGCTTTAAAGGTCAACACCAACACTTTGAATCGTGCTCGGAAACGTACTGGGAGCCAATGCAGATCTCTCAGAACCGGTGTTATGTGGTCCCGGCGGCCACTCCCAGTCACCAGTCTAGCTGCCGCATTCTGAATTAGTTGTAGTTTCCGGGTCACCTTCAAAGGTAGCCCCACGTAGAGCGCGTTGCAGTAGTCCAAGCGTGAGATAACTAGAGCATGCACCACTCTGGCGAGACAGTTTGCGGGCAGGTAGGGTCTCAGCCTGCGTACCAGGTGGAGCTGGTAGACAGCTGCCCTGGACACAGAGTTAACCTGCGCCTCCATGGACAGCTGTGAGTCCAAAATGACTCCCAGGCTGCGCACCTGGTCCTTCAGGGGCACAGTTACCCCATTCAAGACCAGGGAATCCCCCACACCAACCCGCTCCCTGTCCCCCAAAAACAGTACTTCTGTCTTGTCAGGATTCAACCTCAATCTGTTAGCCGCCATCCATCCTCCAACCGCCTCCAGGCACTCACACAGGACCTTCACTGCCTTCACTGGTTCTGATTTAAAGGAGAGGTAGAGCTGGGTGTCATCTGCATACTGATGAACACCCAGTCCAAACCCCCTGATGATCTCTCCCAGCGGCTTCATATAGATATTAAAAAGCATGGGGGAGAGGACAGAACCCTGAGGCACCCCACAAGTGAGAGCCCAGGGGTCTGAACACTCATCCCCCACCACCACTTTCTGGACACGGCCCAGGAGGAAGGAGCGGAACCACTGTATGACAGTGCCCCCAGCTCCCAGCCCCTCTAGACGGTCCAGAAGGATGTTATGGTCGATGGTGTCAAAGGCCGCTGAGAGATCCAGCAGAACTAGGAAACAGCTCTCACCTTTGTCCCTAGCCCGCCGGAGATCATCAACCAGCGCGACCAAGGCAGTTTCAGTCCCATGGTGAGGCCTGAATCCCGATTGGAAGGGATCCAAATGGTCCGTTTCCTCCAGGCGTGCTTGGAGTTGTTCAGCAACCACCCGCTCAATCACCTTGCCCAAGAATGGCAGATTTGAGACTGGGCGATAGTTGGCCAAATTGGCCGGGTCTAAAGATGTTTTTTTAAGAAGCGGTTTAATGACCGCCTCTTTCAGCGGGTCTGGGAAGGCTCCCTCACAGAGGGAAGCATTCACCACCCCGCAGAGCCCATCGCCCAGCCCTTCCCGGCTTGCTTTTATCAGCCAGGATGGGCAAGGATCAAGGAGACAGGTGGTCGGTTTCACTTGTCCAAGCAGCCTGTCCACATCCTCGGAGGTAACAGATTGGAATTGATCCCATGTAACAGGACCAGACAGAACTCTAGCACTCTCCCGCCCTGGCCCTGCTCCCACGGTGGAGTCTACCTCCTTCTGAATCTGAGCGATTTTATCTGCAAAAAACTTGGCAAAAGCATTGCAGGAGATCTTGGGGTCCCTACCAGGCCCCGGTGGTACAGGTGGTTCCGATAGATTGCGAACCACCTGAAAAAGTCTCCTGCTGCTGTTTTCTGCAGATGCAATGGAGGCGGCGAAGAAGGCCCTCTTCGCCGTCGCCATTGCCACTTGGTAGGCTCGACGTTGAGCTCTAACCCGTGTCCGGTCTGATTCAGAATGAGTTTTCCGCCACCGGCGCTCTAGCCGTCTCAACGATTGTTTCATCACCCTCAGCTCCGGGGAAAACCACGGGGCTGTCCGGGCTCCATGCAATCGGAGAGGGCGCTTCGGAGCCAGACAGTCAATAGCCCTGGTTAACTCCGCATTCCAGCGTGCCACCAGGGAATCAGCTGAAAGGCCATCAACTTGGGATAAAGCATCCCCTACCACTCTCTGGAAGCCAATTGGATCCATTAAGTGGCGGGGGCGGACCATCCGAATCGGTCCCACCTCCCTGCAGAGGGGAAGGGTTGCGGAGAAGTCCAGTTGCACCAGGAAGTGATCTGACCATGGCACTTCTTTCGTTTCGCTTTTAGTTAGTGTCAGATCACCAACATCCATAGAGGTGAACACCAAGTCTAAGGCATGTCCACGGCTATGAGTTGGGCCAAACTTATTCAGGGACAGCCCCATGGAGGCCATGCTTTCCACGAAGTCCCGAGCGGCCCCTTGTAAGGTCGTGTCGGCATGGATGTTAAAATCCCCCAGGACAACCAAGCTAGGTGTCTCCAGGAGCATATCCGCCACGACCTGAAGCAGCTCGGGCAGGGAATCCTTGGTGCAGCGGGGAGGTCGGTACACCAGTAGGAATCCTGTACTGCCCCTATTGCCCAACTTCCAGAACATGCACTCAGAAAACTGGGTCTTCCCAATAGGACGCCTGGTGCAGACTAATGACTTCCTAAAAATCACTGCAACCCCCCCTCCCCGCCCACATGACCTGGGTTGCTGTGCGTAAGAGAAACCTGGTGGGCAAGCAGCGGCAAGGACAGGCCCATCTGCTTCATCCAACCAGGTCTCTGTCACACATGCCAGGTCAAATCCTCCATCCACAATCAGGTCGTGGATGGCAGTGGTTTTATTCATCATTGACCTGGCATTGCACAGCAACACTTTCAGGTCATGTGGGTTTCCCTTGCTGATTACTGTATCCTTCCGGTCAGGACCAGACCTGGAGGCAGGGATAGTCCTCAAACAACGACTAAACCAGCCTCCTCGGTAATGACATGGTCTGGTCTTAGCATAACTCCTCCTCCTGCCCGTGATCACTGAGATCGGGTGTCCCAATACATCCCCCCCTGTGGAACCTGCCCCACCCAATCTATTGGCTGAGGCCCACTCCCAGGCAGCCATGACCCTTCCCCTTAAAACGCAAAATACAAACTATATAATAATTTAACAGAATAATAATAATAATAAAACAAAACAGAACAAAACAAAACAAAACAAAACAAGAAACAATAGTGCTAACTAAATGCTTATCCCACCCCAAGCAAAAATAAAATAATGAAATAATATAATATTATAAAAAACAACAACCACCATTTAAGGTGCTGCAAATTAAAAGCGGTTAAAACATTTACAACCATTTTGTCCATTCAAAAAACCAAGCATTCAAAAAACCAAGAGCACCAATAAACTAAAAACACATTAGCATGCTGGATATCTTGGCAGACTTGCCAAGAACATAAAGTCCCGACCAGAGAAGAATGGCAGATCAAGTTGATGGATTATGCCGAAATGGCAAAAATTACCAGAGCAATCAAAAATCAGGAAGACCAAAATTTTAACAAAGAATGGGGAAATTTTATAATTTATCTTAAAAACCATTGTAAACAGTTAAAATTGTTAGTAGGATTGGAATAACACTTGTAGTTTAATGGTGAATTTTGGATATAATGGAGATGTGAAAGATTTGGATTATTATAAAAGATGCAGGAGAGAATGATTAATAATAGGACCCACAAAAAGAAGGAGGGAAGTCCAAGAGATTCTATGGAATCTTGTCTATATGTTGCAAGTTGGATATGTGATTGTAAAACTGTAATTTGAAAAACCAAATAAATAAATTTTAAAAAAACAAAAAAAGGTTTCAGCAGGTGCTGAAAACAGTGCAGCGAAGCCGCCTGCCTGATATCAAGAGGCAAGGAGTTCCAAAGGGTAGATTCCACCTCACTGAAAGACTGATTTCTTGCAGATGCGGAACGAGCGTTATGTGGCAGGGCCAGTTTCTCCTCTCCCTGGGCTGCCCTGTCGGCTGCATCAGCTGAGAGGGGGAGGCGGGGGCTGCTTACGCGTCTGAGGTGCCGCAAATTTCACAATGAAGGGCTCCCGACTGAAGGTGTCGTTCCCGCAGGGCTCACAGCCGTCGTCATAATAGTAGCTGTCCAGGAGAATGACGTTGTCCTCCCTGTGTGGAGAGAAGGAGGAGGAGAGAGACAGGTCCTTGCTTGGGTCCCTTGCAAGTGATGGGTCAGAGACTGTGGCCACCAAAGGGAGATGGTGACAGTTTGCAACAAAGTCTGGGAGAGGCACCCAGGGCATCTCCACATCCTGGGAGACCTGTGCCACCTTAAGGGCAAACAAGTACAACATGGCATGAGAGTTCACGCATTACAGCAGCTAACGAGGGTGGGAAGTGAAACATCTCAATGGTGGGCTGGGAAGTCATTTTCAAATTAGAATTAAAGTGATGTTGAATTCGTTTAAAAAACTGAAAAGCAATAAAAATTAATTGGCAAAAAAAGAGAGATTTCACAGTCCACTGCACCAGAGTCCTAGTTATCCCGGGTTCCTGGTACACACACAGTTGGGGCTGGAGGTGGGGGCTATTATTATTATTAATTTGTTCCCTGCCTTCACCCTAAGGTCCCAGGGTGGGTTACAACATTGCAAGGCAACATCACACCAAAATGTTAGAAAACAGTTTAAAACTTTATGTTGCAGCCTCTCTTTTAAGTTCCTTTGCTCCCAGATGGGTACCAGCCAGTTGCAAAGTGTTCTGGGAGGCAAACACAAAATATGTAATTACAGTGCAATTCCACCTTATGTGGGGATTCGGTTCTATGGGTTCCGCATATATACAAAAGTTTTCTATGGATTCCGCATATATGCAAAAGTTTGCATATTCAAACCCTTGGAAGCATCCTCATGCGAGCGCCCTGTGGCTTCTGGAGGCGGCAGGTGAGAGTTTCTCACCCCACCCTCGCCAAGCGAGGCAGAGAGCTAAAAAGTTATTCTTCCACAGGGAAAGCCCGCGACGAAAATAACTTTTGAGCTCTCTTCCTTGCTTGCATTTAATGTGTGGGATTTAAACCAGACGGCCTTCAACCATGTATGGTTGAAAACGTATGAGTTAAATGCACATTAATAGCCATCGTGCTTTGTAAATGCCTGTATTTTCCTGCATTGCCTTTCCTTATATTTACAGTTCCTCACCACCAGCAATGTAAAGCTATTGTTATGTACTGAGTTGAATAGGATCCAAAAGGCAGCCGTCTGATTGGTCCTAGAACAATAGGATTCAGAATGCAGCAGTCTGATTGGTCCTAGAACAATAGGGTCCAGAATGCAGCAGTCTGATTGGTCCACAGGAGCCACCCAATCCAGCTCCAGGTGGAAGTGAATCCGCAACCTGATTGGCCTGCAGGTGAATCCCAGAATTAGCTAATCATGTTGGGCCCATTGTGTAAATAATGTATATAAAGCAGACCTTCTTGGGGAACTTCCATTCCTCCTCACCATTATGAGCTGAATAAAGAGCATGAAATCCACTCTCGACTCCGAGTATATTTCAGCTATCTACCTGCCATTCAGGACCCCATGTCCTGCATCTGATGCAAGTTTCTACCATAACACTTTTGTTGTTGTTAAGGTGCCGCACAGGACTGTTTTGCTGCTAGAGAGTAACACAGTTGCTGCTGCCCCTCTGGAAATCTCCCCTCCAGTGATGCTCCCCCCCCCCTTACATCCTGGGCTCTGCTTGAGGTTCTCACCTGTAAACAAAGAGGTATTGCTCCTTGTAGCTCTTGCGACCCAAAGGCTTGCTGACCACATAGCTGTATGGATGCGGTGATGCCCTAAAAGGGAAGATTAGCAATGAAATATATTCAGTTTGCCTGACTCTAGGCAAATACAGGAAGAACGGAGTAGGTGTCTTGGTAATCTGCGGTGCTGCCTCTTGCTTCAAGAGCTGCCATCTCACTCCTCCCAACAGCTGCTGCAATGTTCCCCCTTTAGGGTGTGCGGTTGCTGGGGCCGAACCCAGGGCAAAATTCCTAGGATTTTTCTCTTCCTGGAGAAAAAGGGACTTTGCCAGGATTTGTCATCCTTACCACCCTCCCAGTCTCCCCCAATCCTGGAGTGCTTTGATCGAATAAGTTTTGATTGAACCTAAAAGCCACTCAATCTCTAAATACCCTTTTTCCAAAAAAAACCTCACTGGTTCAGTTGGTTCATCAGCTTTTTCACTGCGCTCAGGTCGGCATCTCGGACCTCCTGGATGAGGGTGATGTCATACAAGAACAAAATCTGTAAGGAGGCAGAGCAGAGAGAATTTCACCAGCTTCAGGACTCAAGCTTGGATGAATGCGAGGAGAAAAAGAGAAGGTGAGCAGCGAGGAAAGGTGGGGATGTTCTGGTTTGTGGTGGGTCAGTCTAGATGATGCCCTGAGTCCCTTCTACTTCTGTACCCAGTGAGTTTAAAAGCTGACAAGAGGAGTTTGTTGAACTAGTTAGACTGCTTTGTAAGACAGTGGCCTTAGCACCCCAAAAAGAGTGAGCTGGATTGCAAGAGCTACAACTAAGTGATGGTGCCCTCCAGGAGGCTTCCCCCTCCCTCACCTAAATGGTAGATACAAGGTAAAAGGTGAAGGACCCCTGGATGGTTAAGTCCAGTCAACGGCGACTATGGGGTTGTGGCGCTCATCTCGCTTTCAGGCTGAAGGAGCCGGCGTTTGTCCACAGACAGCTTTCCAGGTCATGTGGCCAGCATGACTAAACGGCTTCTGTTGCAAAGGGACACAGTGACGGAAACCAGAGCGCACAGAAACGCCGTTTACCTTCTCACGACAGCGGTACCTATTTATCTACTTGCACTAGTGTGCTTTCAAACTGCTAACTTGGCAGGAGCTGGGACTGAGCAACGGGAGCTCGCTCCGTCTCGGGGATTCGAACTGCTGACCTTCCGATCAGCAAGCCCAAGAGGCTCAGTGGTTTAGACCACAGCGCCACCCACGCCCCTTTCAGGCTGAGGAAGCTGGCGTTTGTCAACAGACAGCTTTCCGGGTCGTAGATAGAGGAACAACAGCCAGTGATGTGTGAGCAGAAAGCAGGCTGGAAGCTTGAGACACACAGACCCGTTTGCTCTGTGCTGGATCCAAAGCTGTGATTAATGGGGAAGCAAGATCTGTTGGGCTGTTAATGCTGTGATCCCCTCTGCTCAGGCTGCATAAATGTGTAAATAAAACCATACAGTATGTCCTAAAGACACCACCGTCTCCGCTGGCTTTCGTTCCAAGGAAAGGGAACTCTGAATAAATGCCTGGAGCCCCTGGATTCTTTCATTGCCGAGAGATTGGGGTGGCAAGTGACAGATATATTCTGTGAACATAGAAAATGAGATCGTTGGGGACCATAAACCCCAGCCTGATTGCTAACGGTGAGTGCGGAAAGTTTCCAAGGGTCCATGGAGCATGTCTGCACAATGTGAAGCTGTAAAGATTGCTTCTTTGGAGGAGCCCAGCCTAAAGCAATTGAACAAGAACCCCTGGAATAAGTGTCTCTCCTTGGCGGTCAGATGGACTCACGCTGACGATGAAGTCTGTGATGGTCTGATTGGACAGCTTGCTGTCTCCAAAGGTTCTGATGTTGAAAGCACCGACCCTCAAGCAGAGGGTGGGCTGCAGGAGGTGGGCTGCCATGCTAAGGAAGAGCAGCAGAGGCAGTGATGTCATGGTCCTTCTCCTGCGCAGAGAGAGATGCAATCCTGCTGGTTAGAACCCTTGGTAGGAGGAGGAGAAGCAGATCTCCCTTCCTTCAACTCCTGCCTTCTGCCAGAACTTTGCTGTGCCTCAAAATTCTAAATTAATTCTGGAACCGGAGTGTATGCGGTTAGCCACAGCTGCCAGTGCCTTCACAGTTCACGGAGGTCTTCCCTCTCCCCCAACACCCCATATTCCTGATATTCTGCACGCCCTACAAAAAAAGAAATCTGGGTGTGATTGTACATTCTGGTGCCACCTTAGGTCTTTCACTGTGGAGCCTTCACAACTCCAGAGCAGGTGCTCTTGTGCATCAGCAGAACGCAAACGGAATCTCGATATACCTGCCCATACATTTGCACCTCAGTTGCTTCTGCAGTGCTTTGCTAAATCGCATGGGGTGTGTGCACTGATAATGATGAGGGAAGGAAAAGGCACAGATGAACAGCTGGTGCCAAACTGCACAGCCTGAGCACTCAATGAAAAATTGGGGGGGGGGGGATTAAATGGAGGGCTCCCAGTGTGTTGGCACAGGTTTGGGAATGAGACAGACTGATGAAGATGATGGACTATGCCAAAATGGTGAAACTGACCGGGAGAATCAGAGACCAGGACGAGAAGAAGATTAGGAGAAAATGGGGGGGGTGTATAGTTCATTTAAAAGAACATTGTAAATAGTTAAAAACTTTGGCAGGATTAGAGTAATATTTGTAAAAGACAAAATATAACGGAAAAGTTAATAATAGATACAATAAATTGGAAGAAAAGGGATAAGTTGAATAAAAAGGGATGGACAAGGGAAACCAGAAAGGGGGAGGGAGGAGTCAAGGGATTCTGAGAATCCTAAATGTAAAGGTAATTGATATGTTTAAATTGAAATTTGTTATGTAAAATTTAATAAAAAATATTTTTTTATGTTTATTTTTAAAAGGGAATGAGACAGACTGGGGAATTGGGAATGCCAAAATCCAGGGAGAAAGGCAGGTGATAAATTTCAATGCATCCTTCCGTAGACACATACACGGAGCACACACAAACCCAGGTATCTGTCAGAGGAAAACAGTTCTGCTTGCTTGGAGTGAGGCACAGAAACAAAGGCAATAAGCAGCGTGAGCCATTTTCATGGGGATCACAGGCAGGTCATCCAAACCCCCCCCCCAAGTATGTCTGAAACACTAAGCTTAGAAACAGATATACCCTCCCTAGATCCTAGAATGAACCCGTTCACATTGCACTATGCCACTAACCTGTACCTGTTTCTTTATCACAGAGCATCTGTGGAAATGGAAGGGAAACTGCCAAAATCCAATAGAAGCAGAAACCACAAGGTCCGGTTTCTGTGTCAACTGGCCCCCAAAGACCAGCGAAAGAGCATCAAGAGGCAGGAGAGTCGCTACAAATTCTGTCCCCACCAAAACTTTAGAGAGGAAACTGGGCAGGTGCAAAAGGAGGGAGCCCTCTCTGTGCCCTGACCCTCCAACCGGACCCTGCTCTCAGCCACCCAGACCCCTCCAAGCTGGAAGCTCTTACATGTTTCCTGAAGCTTGTGGCCCCACTTCCAACCTGCTAGAGCTGGCTTGGGTCTCTGCGCTCTTCCTCCAGGCACACTTCAGCGAAGGTCACCTTTTCCTGGTGAAAGACATGATTGTTTCTTGGCTGGGGGCGGGGGAAGGCTTCGGCTAATTCCTCTTTCTCCCTTTGGGTCCCTTGTGTTTTCCAGGGCACCAGAGCCACTCCTGGGCCAGGGCCATAAATTGTGAGGTGAGTGGGGGCACTCATGCACAGAACCTTTCCTCTTTCCTTCCTTCTTTGTCCCCTCCGAATAAAGGGGTCGTAAACCCCTGTGTGGGATTTGGCCTGGTCAGACAGAATAGGGAGAGGCAGACGTGGTTGCGATCCAGGAAGGCAGGAAGGTCAAGACGATGCCCAAAAAATCGAGGGCTTTGCTTGCAAGCCCTGAGCCTTTTGTGCTGGACCCCACATCTTCTGCCCCCAATTTTCTTGTCACCTTACAACACACACACACCCCTTGTACTTTTCTCACAGGGCAGTTGGGCTATGAAGCGCTGTGCCAGTGAGCTACCCCACCCAGCCGCCCACTGTCTTAATTTTCTCAGAAAGCTAAATTTGCACAACTGTAAGCAGGTGTGTGCCATATGCCCAGAGCTTTGCCCCCAAAGGACTTAGCAATGTCCCTGATGCTGGGAATGGCCGGCTCTCATCCACAGCCATGCTGTGTCCTTCTGTTGCTGTATATTATCTGCATCAAGGAAGTCTTGCCCTCAAAGAAAACTGAAATCCAAGTGGATGACAGATTGCATTGGGACTCTTTACCTTTGCCGTTCCTGATCGTTTGGAGATGGTCCATGCACCCCCGCTTTCTTAAAACACTTCACAGCCGTGACCTTGCCAGCTGTTTACTTAGTATTATATTTGTACAGGTGTATGGGAAACATATGGCCACTTTCCGAGGAGGAAAAGTAGTAGCTGGGTACGGTGTAGGGCTTTTATTGTTGTTGTTTCTCAAAATCGCTCCTCTTGAAGCAGATAAGAGTCACAATGGAAGTTTCCACAAACACAGCCAGCATTCTGGCTGGCTGCAGAAACATCACCCAGCTGATACTGGACACCAAGAATAGCCCAAATTGGTTTGCACTTCAAAAACTAGCATTCAAGTAAACCTGCACAAAGGTGAATGCCCCTGGAAGGGTGTGTTCAGGGAAATAAAAGCAATAATGGGGCAAAATGTGATCAAATGTCCAAAGTTGGCATTTCTTAACCTTTATTCGGGAGATAATACTGTTATGAATTTGGGAGTGCCAGACTCCTCTAATCCCGGGATCTAGCAAGTTTTAAAATCTAATTAAAGCTAATAAAGCCAGGGAACCAGGCAGAGGGCCTTCTCAGTAGTGATGCCCACACTGTGGAATGCGCTCCTATCAGATATCAAGGTGATACAGTCGTACCTTGGTTGTTGAATGCCTTGGTACTCATACGTTTCGGCTCTCAAACGATCGAAACCCAGAAGTGAGTGTTCTGGTTTTTGAACGTTCTTTTGGAATCTGAACGTCCGATGCGGCTTCTGCTATTGTTTCTGGCATGCCTGCACAATTGGAAGCCAATTGGAAGCTGTGCCTTGGTTTCCGAACGTTTCAGAAGTTGAATGGACTTCCAGAACACATTCTGTTCGAAAATCAAGGTATGACTGTATAACCTTAGAAGACATCTGAAGGCAGCCCTGTATAGGGAAGCTTTTTAAGGGTTAATGTTTTATATATGTTGGAAGCCCGGTCAAGAGTGGCTGGGGCACCCTAGTCAGATGGGCAGGGTACAAACAAACAAACAAACAAACATTATTTCTTCTTCCTGCGTTGGGGTGATTGCCTGGGTGATGGGCGATTAGGAGAACAAAGGATCAAGGGGGATCGTGCGAGACCGCAAATGGGTGGCCCCCTCCCCCAACAGATAAAGTCAGGGTTCAATATCAGTTCAAGCTTCAGGGCGCCCCAGATGAAGGTCTGCCACTGTACAGCTGTATCAAACGCAGCAAAGTGACCCTTACCTGTGTGGAGCTTGAGCAAGCAGCAGGATTCTCATGCCACGCATTGTAATGTGCAAGCGGGCTAAATGCACAGGCTTTGCCATGCTGTATGCAGAGCTCGAGTCCCTCCAATGTGGCCTGCTCCATCCAGGGCCCAGGGGCTGCCAACTTGGCACCCTCCAGAAGCCGTTGGGTTTTTTGACTACCTGCCATTCTGTGCAGCTTCACACTGCACAGTCAATTAAGCGTTGGCCAAAAGCTAAGATGACTGAGCAGAGAGGAGTTATTCTGCCTGGAGATATGAGACCTTGGATACAGCTCTACCATTGTGGTTGAGGTCTCACACAGGCATGATGACTTATGACCTTACTGAATGGAGTGTATGTTGGTCAGTGTGGTGTTGTACTGTGGAGAGTGTGTTAACTTGTGGTTTGGGAGCTGCATGGTCAGGGAAAAAACAATGCTGTGCAGGGTTGTAAAGACTGTGGAGAGAATAATTGGGTGCACTCTTCCCACCTTGGATCAAATCTATGCTGCCAGGTGCCGTAAGAAAGCTGCAGAGATAGCGCAGGATAGTGCGCACCCCAGAAATGATCTCTTTCAGCTTCTGCCTTCTGGAAGAAGGTACAGGGGTATAAAGACCAGGATTAGCCACCTGAGAAACAGTTTCTACCCAAATGCAATTCTGGTTTTAAATGCAGTATAAGGAGTCTCTATAGTATATTGTATTTTAAAATGGGGTTTCAGAGTTTTTAGGGGTTTTTGAATGTCTTATGTAGATTTTTCAATTTCATTGTTCTGTATGGGACAATGACAATAAAGATATCGTATCGTATCGTACTGAGAGTTGCTTGGAGTTTGTTAAGAGAGAGCTAGTTAAGATCCTTTTCTGTTCTTGTATATAGTAACTTGAGGAAGTCTGCTGTAAATAATAAACACCTCTAAGTAACCAAGTTAATGGTAGCAGCGTTTTGTTCCTACTTCGTCCATCCTGCCTGCAACTGATTGCTTTCTGGAACTCTGCATATGCTCTGCTAAGGTCCCGCAACAGGTCAAAGTTGGTGAAACACCAATAGCTTGAGTCCCTTCTGTTTGCAAGGAGCAAAGAGCTGCCCCAGAAGTGCGCCTGGGTTTGCATCTGATCCATCCACCCCTGCTGCATCCAGGACTCAGGGGCTGCCAACTTGGCACCCTTCAGAGGCCGTTGGGACTCCCATCAGCCCAAGGTGGCAGGGCCAACAGTCAGGGATGAGGAGAGTTGTAGTTCAGCAACAGCTGGAGAGCACCGCATTGGCCACCTCTGTGACCTAGGACCCGTGCAGAAGGCTTCTTCCCAGGCCCAGCTGAGCTGTTGGCTGCAGCTCTTTATTTACATCCCTTTATCGCCAAGGATTTATTCTGGCCTTGAAAGGCACCTGTGCGGCTTTTGAGCTGGTGCCGCAAAGCAGGAAGGGTGGACCTGAACGTGTCTCTGTGCCCCTGCATGCAGCCCAGGCCTGTTATTCTGGCAAGGCTGAAAGGCCAAACAGCCACAAAGGCATCCTTTGATGGACTGTACCTCCTTGAGTCAGATCTGCATCCCCCTCGTTCCTACTGCTCTGGTCAGTGCCATCCTCTTTCCTCAGTCTTGTGTCCTCCAACATCAGGGTTCAAACAAGGTACCAATGATCTCCATTGGATTTTTTTTTTTAGGCTTCCGTTTGAGAGGCAACGGAGGGCGCCTCAAACTGCTGCGTTAGTAGCACCAGTGATTTCTCGGGGGTACAAATCTGGACAGTGTGTCTAGAGGTCCTGGGCTGCCCAGATGATAAGACCCCCCCCCCAGCCTCGCTGATGTGGTCCAAAGGAAAGAAGAGCAAGACGCTTGGCACCTGCTGGGCTGCAAGAGTTGATGGAAGGAGGCACACCGGGCATCATCCAACTGTCTTAGGGACCCTGGATTTGTGAGAGGCTTACTCCTTAGTCTTTCCTCCCTTCTTATCACACTGGATTATTTTACCAACGTGATAATAAGAGAGAGAGCAAATAAAAAGTAAAGACGATCATGTTAGTCCATATGAAGAAGGGGGGAAATATTCCAAAATCCACAATTGGGCAACTCGGTTGTCATAAAATCCCAACCCAAATGCCACAAAAGAGTGACTTTCAGGTTATCTAGATCTCCTCATCAGGGCAAAATGTTACAGCTCCTGCCTTAAGTAATATCTGGCCTGGAGAAAAACCCTTGCCATTATTTTGAGATATCGTGAATTGGTCCAAATAAAGGGGCAGTAACGTATTGCCCAATTGTGGATTTCTGGAGCAAAAACAAAGAGGCATGAAACTTTTAGGAGCCAGACAGAAGATAAAGCTCTCTGAGCCTGCCGAAAGCTCATTTTGCATGACACTGAACGGGTGACACAAAGACTACAAATGAGTGTTGCCTTTCTGGAGAATATAAAACAGTGCTGAAACAGATGGGAGGTGAACAGGAAGGCTTAAAATAAAACAATTAAACAAACAAATGAGAGATGTGGTGAAGAGAACCCTGGCCCTACATAAAAGCAAGTTGTATAAGGTTACCAGACGTCCCTGTTTCCCAGGGACAGTTCCCAGATTTACTAATCAGTCCCCATACAAAATCCACTGAAGTTGAAAAGTGTCCCCAGATTCATTGAAAAAAATCTGGTAACCTTAAACTTGTAGGTTCTGCTCTGGGATGGGGAATGGACTCCCTTTGCTTAACCCACACACACCTCATCCACCCTGCAGTGTAGCTCATATTTCAATCCCAGCACTGGCTAGGTAGCCTGGAGCTCGTTGCTTTATACCTTACAGGGCCATTGTGATTGTCAAAAATGAGGGCAACTCCCCCCTCACCTCTATGAACCTGGCTTGAAACTTCTAAGAGCTTACTGGATCAGACCAATGGCCCATCTATTCAGCATCCTGGTTTGCCTCAGTGGCCAGAAGGGTCTAGCTAGGGGATGGTGAGGGGGGCCCCACCAACAGGCGCAGGTGGGGGGGAGCGCAAAATCAGCTTTAAAATATGTCCATAAATATGTCTGTAAATAAAAATATTGATTATTGCCTCATAAGGAAATAAGAGGGTGAATTGAATGGAGGAGAGGCAGAAAGAAGAGATAATTTGTCCGTGGCTGGGGGGCGCAATCTGGACCATTCTGCCAGGGGCGCAAGATCACCTAGCTACGGCTCTGGTAGCCAGGCAGACGCCACAATGGGAAGCCCACAAGCAGAATCTGAGCACAAGAACAATTCTTCCCTCCTGTGGTTTCCAGCAACTGGTATTCAGAAACATTCCTCTGGCTGACCACGGAGGCAGAGCGAAGGCATCTTGGCATGAATTTGCCCAATCCTCCTTTAAAGCCTTCCAAGTTAGTGGCCATCTCTGCCTCATGTGGGAGGGAGTTCCACAGTTTAACTGTTTGCAGGAAATGGTAGGGAAAAACTGTAATTTCAAAAGCTGTGCATCGGTAGCTATTGGGGGCTGCGCCAAAGAAACCGGAACAGCCAGGATGACATTGTTGGATGAGCCCAGCATCCCGTTCCTCGCAGTGCCAAAGGGAAACAACTGCCCCCACTCCCCACAAATGGGACCCGGGCATATATTGCCCCTTCTCCTGGAGGAAGAATGTACAAGTAGCCACGTGGACAGTTTCGCGAGCAGAGAAACAGCAACTCGGGACTGCCTTTTAAAGCCATCGACGTCGTAACAGAACTGTTAGATCCCAAAACTAAGATACTTTCAAGAATGTATAACTTGCTGTTAAAATGGAATACTCAAGATGAAACGGTTAAATCTGCTATGATTAAATGGGCACAGGATGTTGGACATAATATTATGTTTGCTGACTGGGAACAGTTGTGGAACACAGGTATGAAATTTACGGCATGTAATGCTTTAAGAGAGAATATTATGAAAATGATATACAGGTGGTACATGACACCAGTCAAGCTCGCAAAAATCTATCACTTGCCCGATAATAAATGTTGGAAATGTAAGGAAACTGAAGGTACATTCTTTCACCTTTGGTGGACATGCCCAAAGATTAAGGCCTTCTGGGAAATGATATACAATGAATTGAAAAAGGTATTTAAATATACCTTTCTGAAGAAACCAGAGGCCTTCCTCTTGGGCATTGTCGGCCAATTGGTGCCAAAGAAGGACATAACTTTTTTTATGTATGCAACAACAGCAGCAAGAATACTCATTGCAAAGTATTGGAAGACACAAGATTTACCCACCCTGGAAGAATGGCAGATGAAGGTGATGGACTATATGGAACTGGCAGAAATGACTGGCAGAATCCGCGACCAGGGAGAAGAGTCGGTGGAAGAAGATTGGAAGAAATTTAAAGACTACTTGCAGAAATACTGTAAAATTAAGGAATGTTAGAATGATGTTGGATGGAAAATAAGTGGTATTGGTAAAAAGTTTTACAAGAATATGCAAGTATGGATTGATAAAGGTTAAAATATATATTTACAATAGGTGATGATATTGAGCTATGAAAAATGGTAGAGGGTAAGGATTTGCTGAAAGGACTTCTTAAATGGGAATACAAAAGGGGAGGTGTGAGGAGGTCAAAGAATTAAGGAAATGAGACTAAGGACTATTGAAAGATGGAGTTAATTTTGAATTTTTTCTGTTTTCTTTCTTATATTTTGCTATTATGATTTTTTCTTTTTTATATATACTTTTCCTATGTGTTTTTTCTCACTTTTTTTCTTTAGTTTGTTAATTTTTCTACTTTGTATTGTGTGATTATATGTTTGTGTTTAAAACTTTAAAAAATATTTATTAAAAAAAAATTAATAAAGCCATCGACGTCGGTGCCCGCCATCGCCACGTCTTCCGGCAGCGAGTCCGACCGCTTCACGATGTGCTGCTGCAGAAACTAGTCCCCTGCCCTTCCGAGATGAGCGACCATTCAGCTTCACGCATCTTAAGGCATTCCGACGAGACGAGGACGGGAGACGCGGGCTCGGAAACGTGCCTGCAGCAGCAGCTGCTCCTGAGGGGCGTGGCTCCGACACCAGAACGCGGCGCGGCGCTCGGATTGGGCAGCTTCTGAGCCGCCCGGCGAATGGCGACCGCCGCCCCGCCTCGAGCCGCCTGATAGGGGCGTGGCCGAAGTGACCTGCCACGCCCCCTCCTGCACCGCCCCGGGCAGCCAGTAGGCAGCGCTGCGCTCGGATTGGTCAGTTTCTGAGCCGAGCCTGCCAATGGCCGCAGCCGCGTTAGGCCGTCCTTCTTGGCCCTCACCGGCCGCCGTCCCTGTCCTGCCTCGGCGGCAGCAGTGGCCCGAACATGGCGGCCTGAGGCGCCTGCGGAGGAGCTGCTCCTGGGGCGGGAGGCGGGCGAAGAGGTGAGGCCGCTGCCGCCCAGGACGGCGCGACCCTTCCCGCCACCCTAGCCGTTGGGGGTGGCGTGTCAGGGCGGGCCCTGTGCACGTGTGAACAGAACATCCGTGTTGGGCGGGGTCGAGTCAGGGCAGAAAGTCCCGCGTTCCGGTTCCCGAGCATCTCCGGTCAGGGCTGTCAGGAGGGAAACCAGTCGGGCCGTGTAGGCCAGACTCCCCAGTTTAGCGCCCTGCTGGTGGGGCTTGTGGTCCAGCAACGTCTGGCAGGCGCCCGGTTGGAGAAGATAGAAGTGGGGCAGTGAGGGGTAAATAAGGGCGCCGACTGAGCTGCATTTATTGCAGTTTTCTGGATGTGCTTCATAGATCTTTCAGTCTATGTATATGGCTTTAATTTTATTAATGCTTAATTATTATTATTTTATTCCCTATGTTTAGATGTTCCTATTTTATCTGCAAGCTGCCTTGAATCCCTGTCAGGGGGAAATGCATAAATAAATATAATGATAATAAATAAGGTCCCTTCCTGTAGTCCTCTGCACTGGTGGATTTATAGCGTTCCCCTGCATTGTTAACTGAGAAGGGTACTTTTGAACATGCTTACAAACAATGAATTGGTGTTGTTGAATTCCCGTATAGGTCTGTGGTGTTGTTTCCACTCTTCCTTTCTCCTGCTCCCCAGTTAAAGTCAATGGAGGCCTGGCCCATTAGAGAGGGGGCCATCAACCTCTGAAGACCTTAATTGGCACCCTCAAAAAGCAGTAGTAGACTCTGAGCCTTCATTAAAAATATAAAACAAGTCTCTAGCCCTTCTAGAAAGAAAGTTATGAAGCACAATGTGCACTTTTTGAAGCAGGTTATGTTAAATGACCAGCCTGTCAGTGATTTTAGCCAATGAGTGAAGTCAGAGCTGTGATTGATAAGTGAGTTGTTTGGACACTACATAATAGGAATTGCTGGGATTCCAACAGGGCTGTATATATAAAGGAGTAATTGGAGCAATTGCACCAATGAAAGGCCCCAGACTCTGAGCTTTCATTTCAAAAAAGGAAGTCTCTAGCTCTTCTAGAAAGAAAGTTGCAAAGCATAACGTGTGGACCTCCTCTTGCAGGAAAACCATGAGTGACATCCGCCACTCGCTGCTCCGCCGGGATGCCCTGAGCGCCGCCAAGGAAGTGCTCTACCACTTGGACATCTACTTCAGCAGCCAGCTGCAGAACGTGCCGCTCCCCATTGTGGACAAAGGCCCCATCGAGCTTCTGGAGGAGTTCATCTTCCAGGTTCCCAAGGAGCGCAACTCCCCACCTAAAGTAGGTCGTCGGACATCAAGCCCCATCAAGGGCCACGTAGCCAACATTGCTCCTCTCCATCTGGGGCCTCGTATTTGCCTTTGGGAACCACCCTTGAGGAAATCTCTCTGCCCTCCCACGTGGGGCTGATGTCTGATTAGAAAAGTGGTGGGGAACATCTAGGCCTGCAAACTCTGCTTGAGGTCAAGCAGGGTCACAAAGGTGAAATCAGGTGATTGACAGGTGTGCAACCTGCTCATCTGTCAAAGTGCCTTGCAGGGTACGGGGAGGAGGGAGCTCAACATCTGTCCTGCTGGCTGGATTCTGTTTTTTTTATTTTATTTAAAAAAATAATTGTATAGTGCTATATCATAAAAAGATAGCCAGTGCCATTGCTGAGGGGGGCCTCATTGAAATGGAGGGGGCACTATTTGTTACTCTTCAAGGTTTCTTGTTTGTCAGTCAGACTAGGTAGGTCATTGATCTGACTGAGTAGCTCCAAGGTTATTCTGTGAAAATCAGATAGGGAAGATTTCAAGCTGTGGCCCTCCAGGTATTTTGGATGACATCTCCCATAATCCCTGGCCATCCAGAGAGATCCTGGAATTACTGGCCAGCTATCTTAACATTTGTCCCAGGAAAACTGGTGGGTAGTATTTTTAAAACATGAAATAGCCAAACAAATGTCTTTGGTCAACATACACATATGAAAACAGTCTTCTTGTTTTCTTTGATGCTATAATGCCAACCTGGGTGATGAATGGGATGTGGTTGGAAAGGACCCTCCTGTGGGGGGGGGGATGCTTTGGCCTTGGCTCATAGATGGCCCCTCTTTTCTTTCTCTTTCTTTCAGAGGCTGAACTCACTGCAGGAGCTTCAGTTACTGGAGATCATGTGCAATTATTTCCAGGAGCAAAGCAAGGACTCTGTCCGGCAGATCCTTTTCTCCTCCCTTTTCAGCCCGCAAGGGAATAAGACAGATGACAGCAGAATGGCCTTGCTGGGGAAACTCGTCTCGATGGCGGTAGCTGTGTGCAGAGTGCCTGTCCTGGAATGTGCAGCTTCATGGCTGCAGGTGAGCGTTTACCCCAGGTGCAGGGACCTTGCCTTCCCTCCCAGAGGAGCTTCCAGGCAGCCTCCCATCCAGGCAGTGACCAGATCTAGACCTGCTTAACTTCAGCAAGGGGGCTGCTGTGCCTCTTGGGGGGGGGGGTGGCAGCATCAGATTGGGCAGGGCTGAATTGTACCCTACCCTGCTGGTGTATATGCAGAAACAAGAGATAGAATGGCCTGTTTGTCCAGGTCACATCTTGCTCAGCATTCCTCATACAGTGGTACCTCGGGTTACGTATTTAATTCGTTCCAGAGGTCCGTTCTTAACCTGAAACTGTTCTTAACCTGAAGCACCACTTTAGCTAATGGGGCCTCCTGTTGCTGCTGTGCCGCCGGAGCACAATTTCTGTTCTCATCCTGAAGCAAAGTTCTTAAGCCGAGGTACTATTTCTGGGTTAGCAGAGTCTGTAACCTGAAGCGTATGTAACCTGAAGCGTATGTAACCTGACGTACCACTGTATTGCTCTTGTAAAGCTACAAATCCTCTTTGAAGGACCAGTGCTCTTATTCCGTGATAGGTAGGCTCACTCAGAAGCCTTTGGGGGCTGCAGATCCTTTAGCTCTTCATCTTCAAGGCTATCAACAAGCTCCGGTCGCAGCCAGCATCACTGCCACTGGCACCTTCATGCAACATCCTACGTTTTTCTGGAGCCAAGCTGTGTGTGGCTTCGTCGGTGCTGCTCCCCCCCCCTCCAGTTTCTCGTGGTGGCTAATCATGTGTCTCTTTTGCAGCGGACGCCAGCAATCTACTGCGTGCGGCTGGCCCAAGCCTTGGTTGATGACTACTGCAGCCTAGTGCCAGGCTCCGTCCAGACCCTGAAGCAGATCTTCAGTGCCAGCCCTCGTTTCTGCTGCCAGTTCATCACATCGGTCACTATGCTGTATGACATGTCATCAGGTAAGCTCCTCCAAGTGAAGCTCCTGAAGCTGCCCAATGCCATTTGGAAAGGCATAAGACACGATACACGAAGATGTGTCATGTTCCACACATCCTGATGTTAAGGTTGCAACAGATTGTGGTGGCCTGAATCGGTTTGTGTGCAACTTTACTCCAGGCCAGGGCCAGAGTCAGAGACTACGATGTGTATGATTGACTCTCCAGGTATTTTCATTGCTGCTTTGTGGTCAGTTTCCTCTTCCCCTTTGCTTGGTATGTTTGATGGATTCTTGTGATAGCTCTCGTTTTTAAGCTCTCTGCCATTTAGATTTTATCTCCTTGAGTTTTGTTCTTGGTAGTGCAGTTGCTGTGTTTATGGGTTCTAAATGCTGTGAGCTGCCTTGGCCCTTTTGTTGAAAGGAGGGATACGGATGTTTTAAATAATCTACTATATATTTTGGAAAGCTGTTGTTTGTTCGCAGTGCATTCGGATGTTTCTTTAGATATCAGAACCAAATTTTACATGAGACCAAGGGGCAGGTTTTTGGTGTCTGTTTGGATACAATGAGACATCATTTTGAATCCAGATGGCAGACTGAACCTTTGAAAGCTGCACTGATCTTTTGGGTCCCTTTGAATTCCCAGCCTATGCTGGGAGGCTGCTGGTTCTAAAATAAACATGAAAACACCTGAGCAACTATGTTGGGAAGAGATGGAGACAGGAACTCCAGGCTGCCTGGCCCCCCTGCCCTTGATCTGCTGCATCCCCCTCTCCAAGCAGCCTGCAGCCCACACTTGGGTGTGGGAGGCTCTGGTTCCAGGGCCAAGCATTGGCAAGCCCCAGGTGCCATTTCCAGTCCCGCCATTTCTATGGTCTCCAAAGCTAGCTTCCCCTTCTTTTCCAGATGACCTCATCCCACCTCCGGACCTGCTGGAAATGGTCGTATCTTGGATCTTCGAGGACCCCCGCTTGATCCTCATCACCTTCCTAAACACGCCGATCGCGGCCAGCCTGCCCATTGGGTTCTTGGAGCTCACGCCACTCAGCGGCCTGATCCGCTGGTGCGTGAAAGCTCCGCTGGCTTACAAACGGAGGAAGCCCCCCGTCTCCAACGGCCACCCGGGAGGAAAGCTTGCCAAGGACCCGGCTGCCGCCTTGGACAAGGGCTGCCAGCCCTTGTACTCCAAGCTGCACCTCAGCGTCCTCCAGGTCCTGATAATGCTGCAGGGGCACCTGACGGAGAAGAACCTGTACGGGCGCCTGGGGCTGGTGCCCTTCGACCACGTGGTGGCTCTTGTGGAGGAAATGAGCAGGCTCTCTGATGAACTCAACCCCCTCAATGCCACCAAGGAGACGGAGCTGGCTCTCGACCGGCTGGCCCAGGCCTTGCAAGTGGCCATGGCGTCTGGAGCGCTGCTGTGTACGAGAGGTAGGCACTGGGGGCAACCACCAGTGAGCCCATGCAAGCTGGCAGAAGACTGTGCCGAGGCAAGGCGGGGGGTGCAGGGAAGTAGCAGGGAGGTGGGGAGGAGACTTTGGGCATAAGAGGAGCTGAACAGAGAGATAATAGAAGCCGTCTAGGCCGGGTCAGAGTGTTTGTCCATCTGGGCCAGAATTGCCTACTCCAGATTTTCCCAGCGTGGTTTCTTCCAGATATTGCTGGGCTCCAACTTCTTCCTCTGCCACCATCCCAAGGTGGCTGGGAATCTAAATATCCAGAGGGGAAGCAGCACATAGTGGGGAAGCCTGCTCCAATTTTCAGGATCTTCCCCAATACTGCCTTCTACTTGATCCTTTCAACTGCAGGTGGCGGGGATTGACCCTGGCACTTGTGTAGCGGCTAAGCCCCTGCTCTCCGGTTGTTGCCCAGTGTAGCATGAATCCAACTAAGGTGGAGAGGCTGTTGTCCAGAGCTCACACTGTCTGCAGTCTGGGGCCTGTGCAGATAAACTGCTGAGCTGGGCTGCCCCCCCCCCTTTGCAACAGCTCTGGTTCTCTGTGTGTGATGGTGGGTAACATTCGGGGCACACTTGACCATCTCTCAGCTCCCCGCCCCAATCCCTCCCAAGTGCCCAGGGAGCAGAATGCCATCTGGCTGGGACTCACTCCTGCCGGAGGAAAGGAAGAATCATCCCCTCCCCTCACCCTTTGAAGAGGTTTTTAATTGCCTGGGTGCTCAGAAGTGGGTAGGAACATGTGGGCACCGTCATTTTTACAGCTGTCATTTTAGCAATTGCATCCTGTGTGTGGTTTTGTTGGGTTTTATGTTGTTAGCTGCCCTGGACACCATTTGGGGAGGAAGGGCAGGCTACACGTTTTGATAGTAAAGAAATACAGTGGACCCTCTGGATATGAACTTAATTCGTTCTGGGGGTCTGTATGTACCCCGAAAAGTCCGCATCTAGAGGCACTGCTTCTGTGCACGTGCGCAGGATAAAACCCGGAAGTATATACTTTCAGGTTTGCCGCATTCGCAACCCTGAAAGTTACGTTACCCGAAGGTAGCATAATCCGAGGGTTCACTGTACTGTAAAAGTGGGTCCCAGCCAGCAACACACCTGCTTCCTCTTCTGCTGATTTATCAGGATTGGGACCAAACATCAGGGGGTCCTGCTCGCTGTTTGACAGCTGACCGGCCTCTGTGGCTCTCCCTAGTGCTCTTGCTCCCCAATTCTCCTAATCTCTCCACCTCCTCGCTCAGGACAGGAATGTGAATTTCCAGACATGCCTCTCCTGACAGTGGAATCAGACTCCCATGGAAGGATTTCTTTCTTGGAGGTTTTTTAACAGAGGTCGGACCTATTGGGGATTCTTTAGTTGTGATTCTGCTTTGCATAGGAAGAGGTGATCTTTTGGGTCCCTCTCAACCCTATGATTCTGCCACAACAGTTCCACAAATCACTTCTCCAGGGTTGCCGTGTTATTGAAGAGCAGCTCTCCACATGGGTCTGGGATGGAGAAGCTGAGCGAGAGTTCAGGGCCCCCCCAGGAGAGAGCTTTCTGCTTTGTCTTGCTGTTTCCACCTCCATTTCTTTCTGTTCTCTCCTTCCAGAGGATCTGAGGACGGTGTGCGCCAGACTGCCACACAACAAGTAAGTCAGTGCTCTGTGTTTACAATGGAACTGAAACCGCTGTGCCCTTCCTAGAAGTATTGTCCAAGAGACACCCACAAAAGCAGAAAGGTGTAGATTGGCAAACTGTGCTTCCACAGGAAAGTGAAAATGACAAAATGCGGTGGAGCCAACTCTTTCTCCCCCCCCCCCCCACCTTACTGTCTGTCTGTGACAAGGACAGCCAGGACTCCATGCTGCCCTGCTGGCAAACTTATCAACCCCTGCTTTGCAAATGACTTGCTTCATTCTAATGGTTCAAGGACACTGCTGTGGGTGCTTGAGTCTTATCTCTGTACATGAAAACCGGGCCATTTTTAGCTGCTTACATAGCCATGGACTGGGTGGAAGTCCTTCCGTTGTGCCCAGTGTTACGTTTGCCAGGAGAGTCAAAGGTTTTTCTCCCTCTCTCCTAAATTAACACTGGAACTCAGGGACATCCAGTGAAGCTGAATGTTGGAACGTTCAGGGCAGATCAAAGGAGAGTCCTCCTTCACGCAGCACAAATTTAAACTGCGGGACTCCCTCCGATAGGAGGCAGTGATGGCCGCCAACCTTGCTGGCTTTAAAGGAGGATTAGGCAAATTCCTAGAGAACAGGGCTCTCGTTGGCTACTAGTCACAATGGCTTGGCTCTGCCTCCGCAGTCGGAGACAACAGGGCTTCTGAATACCAGTTGCTGGAAACCCCAGGAGTGGAGAGGGTTCTTGTGCACAAATCCTGCTTACCAGGTTTCCCATCTGGTTGGCCACAGTGAGATCAGGATGCTGGACTAGAGGGGGCATGGGCCTGATCCAGTAGGCACTGCTTCATGTCGCTGTAGAATCCTGTTCCTCAGCAGGCCAGCTGCCTTCACCCACAATTGTCTCTCTGCTTCTTCTTCTTCCTGCAGCCTGCTCCAGCTGGTGATCTCGGGTCCAGTCCAGCAGCCCACCCACGCTGCTTTGCCCCCTGGGTTTTACCCCCCCATCCACACACCCCCTCTGGGGTATCCCACCCATGCAGCCCACCCAGCAATGCCAGCTCACCCAGCTCTCCCAGCTCACCCCGTACAGACATTCATTCCAGGCATGGCGTTTCCTTATCGGCCGATCCGCTAAAGAAACTGGACTTCTCCTCTCTTCAGGGAAAGAGTGTTTTCCACCCATTACAGAGAGAACCAACCGTTACTTTTTGCTGGGGGTGGGCAGGGTAGGGCTGTGCAATTCCTCCTTCCCAAAGAGACCTTGAAGGCCCTGGGCGTTAAGATGCACAGGGGGCTGGTAGTTGTTTTTTTAAAGAAATAATCTTGTATGAATGAGGAGGAGACGCCAATCTGACTGGAACAAGTGGGATCTTTCTTTTTTACTGTCAACCCAGTATGACGGTTTTACGCAGGAGGGTAAATGGCGTGATCTGGTATTCCACTCAGAACATCTGTTTGCAACTCCTTCCTCCCACCCTCCTCAAGTGACAAAGCTTGACTGGTTCTTATGCAAGAGAGCCTGTAGAGAACAGCCCCACTGTGTTTTGTAAGCTGTTTTCTTGGGGTCCTTTTTATGTGAATATGTATGATTTCAGTGCAAGTACATTTTTTATAAAAAAAAAAGAATTGCAGATTTTTTTGCTTCAAAGTTAGCAGTCTGTGGCATTTTCTGTAAAAGCAACAACAAAAAAGCAACGATAACTGGCCTTCAATTTCTTTCTCTTACATTATTCAACATGTCTGCAGCTGGTTAGGTGAAACTTGAACCTTCATTGCTCTGTTGCTCTGGTTGGTATCTTTCACAGGGTGAATTTGGGTGAAATATTTTTTTCAGAAATATTGGTGTCCATCTAACAAATTTCACATGTTTTAAAGCAGAAACTAAATCACATCTTAAAACTCTGTGGTATTTAATCTTAAATTAACTTCAGATGTTGCTGTTAAGGGGATGTTCAAATCAAGGCAGGTAGGAATGCATTTTTATTTAAAGCATTTTTATCCTGCTCTTCAGCAGAAAAAGACTCACAGAGCAACTTACAAATGTCAGTGATAAGACAGTCCCTGGCCTCAGGCTTGCAATCTAAAACACATGGCACAAAAGGAAAAGGTATTGGTTGGGTGGAGGGTAAAAGAAAACTCAGGGGCTAATTATTTGTTATAGATTTCTTGTAATGAGAAGCTGGAATAGAAATGCATCAAAGAGAGGAGCCCAAAGTTGCTGGTCTTTCAGCAGCCATGTTTCCCTCCCTCACTGATAGCTGTTGATGGTGGGGGTCTTGGTCTAGTCCACTATGAAATGGGGGTGGGGATAGGAGTTGTCTCCTGGGGTTTACAGAAGACATACACAGACCTGCTTTGGACCCTAGGAACTACACACAAGTGCCAATACAGTGGTGCCTCGCAAGACAAAATTACCGTATTTTTCGCACCATAGGACACACTTTTTCCCCTCCAAAAATGAAGGGGAAATGTGTGTGCGTCCTATGGTGCGAATGCAGGCTTTCGCTGAAGCCTGGAGAGTGAGAGGGGTCGGTGCGCACCGACCCCTCACGCTCTCCAGGCTTCGCACACTTCTCCGCAAGCAGCGGGAGCCCAGTGCTGGGCTCCCGCTGCTTGCGGAGAGTTGCCTGCATGCTGAAGCCTGCGCGCGCTGAGCTCAGCGTGTCCAGGCTTCGCGGACCTCTCCGCAAGCAGCGGGAGCGCTCCCACTGCTTGCGGAGAGTTGCCTGCATGCTGAAGCCTGCGCGCGCTGAGCTCAGCGTGTCCAGGCTTCGCGGACCTCTCAGCAAGCACTGGGAGCGCTCCCACGGCTTGCAGAGAGCTGCCTGTTTGGGGGCTGGGGTCGGGGGAAGCTCGAGCTTCCCCCGCCCCAGCCCCGCGCCTGGGGGAAAAATAATTTCCCCCCCTTTATTTCCCCCCCAAAAAAACTGGGTGCGCCCTATGGTCCAGTGCGCCCTATGGTGCGAAAAATACGGTAATCCGTTCCGCGAGTCTCTTCGTCTTGCGGTTTTTTCGTCTTGCGAAGCGCGGCTATTAGCGGCTTAGCGGCTATTAACGGCTTAGCGGCTTTAAGAAAAAGGAAACAAACTCGCAAGACGTTTCGTCTTGCGAAGCAAGCCCATAGGGAAATTCGTCTTGCGGAACGACTCAAAAAACGGAAAACCCTTTCGTCTAGCGAGGCATTCGTCTTGCGGGGCACCACTGTATGTTAATGAGGATGTATTTCAGGAGCTGAATGGTCTTGGCTCAAACAAGGTCAATTTCTTTCTCTTTCAAGCCCTTCTAACTTTCAGAGGATGATGTAGAAAGGCCTGATGCTTTGACAATCTTCAAAATGTTGCCATTGGCCCGTTTGGTAATGGGGAGCTATAAGGCAACATGTTCCACAGTGCCTTGTCCACAGACTTGTAATGTGGCTTGTAACTCTCTTAAATTAACAATGAAGGATGCTGGTGTTTGTGTCTGCCTCCATACTGCCTGCGGCAGAGGGCAGAAAGTCTCTTGTCAAGCCCTCTAATGAGAAATAATCTCTGTCTTAATTTCAAGACACATGAATGATTCAGACTGGCCTTGGTAAGTCTTCCTTGCATTTTGAAAGGGAAGGAACTGATTACTCTGAAATGCAAAATGTCTTCTCTAGTTACAGATATTTTCCAGTATTTGTCCCTTGGGCCATGTTACTTCTGATTTCCCCGATTTCAGCTCAAGGTCATCTTGCCACTATTTTCTTCTTTGAATTTGGTGTTATTTATTTAGTATTTTATTCTGTTGGACCTCTTGAGCCTCAGTCAGGCAAACAGCAGGCAGATCTGCCTTGATTTCTGCAGCTGAGACCCATCTCTGGCTACAAATGCCAAACTGGCTCTAGAAAGCTGAAAGTACCCCCAAGCTGAAGCCCAGCTGTACTATTGACAATCTTCTCTTCATTATTGTGGACAGCAGTGATACAGGGCTGCTGAATATGCACTAAGGGGTGTGGACCTGAATCCTGCCAGCTTTTTGTGTAGATAAGCAGCCTAATCCTGTGCAGAAGTAGGGAATTTCAGTAGACTTAGGCATGCTTAATTCTGCATGGGAAGTGGTTGTAAGACTTACAAATATAGGTGGGGGCATGTGCATGTCTACTCACAACCGAACACCCGCCCAGACCCAAGCTGGGCGACTATTGACTTGCATAGCTCTAGAGAAACGGGCAAAGGCTGACTTTTCCAAAACCTCAAATTAGTCTCGCAGCTTTACTTAACGTTCAGTTAACATTTAGAGGGGTCCATTTATCCCCCGGTATGGGTTACATTTAGAGGGGTCCATTTATCCCCCGGTATGGGTTAAACCACAGAGCCTAGGGCTTGCCAATCAGAAGGTTGGCGGTTCGAATCCTTATGATGGGGTGAGCTCCCGTTGCTTGGTCCCTGCTCCTGTCAAACTAGCAGTTCGAAAGCACAAGGTGCAAGTAGATAAATAGGTACCGCTCCGGTGGGAAGGTAAATGGCGTTTCTGTGTGCTGCTCTGGTTCGCCAGAAGCGGCTTCGTCATGCTGGCCACATGACCTGGAAGCTGTACGCCGGCTCCCTCGGCCAATAAAGCGAGATGAGCGCCGCAACCCCAGAGTCAGTCACGACTGGACCTAATGGTCAAGGGTCCCTTTACCTTTATGGCTTTTCTTAACATTCCCTTGTAATAGAAAGTAGCTCTTTAAGAACCTGTCAGGACAAGTTTTTGCAGATTCATTGTAAGGAGAGCTCTACTGGATCTGCCTTGAGACTCCTATCAGCCCAGAATTCTGCTTCTGCCCCCCTCCCCTGCCTGGCAAACAAGGCAGATAACGATAACGATATCTTTAACTGGATATCTTTATTGTCATTGTCCCGTGCGGAACAATGAAATTGAAAATCAGTTGCCCTTTGCTGCAACTGGCTTTCAGGGGCACAGTTGTGGGTGTGAGATAGGGCCTCCTTGGTGGTGGCTGCTCCCAGACAAGTCAGAAACTCCCTCCCTATGGAAGTTAGACTGGCTCTCTCCTTGCTCTCCTTCCGCCAGTTGCGGTTCAACAGGTTCTTGGTCATGGACTACTTTTACTGAAAGGGCTGGTGCCATGCTAGATTTGGGGGGCAATTATTTGTATGGTCTTAAATAGATTTGATATGTTTGTATATATAGTTTGAATTCAACCAGTGTTCTTTAATTGTCTTTTTAATTATTCCCCGGGGGGGGGCACGTGTTTATCTGCCTCCATTTTATCTGTAACCCTCCCTGAGTCCCTTTAGGGGAAAAGGCGGGGTTTAAATAAATATATTATGATGGCGACGCTGCCTGCAGTATGGGAAGTCATCTATATGGGAAGTCCCTCTCCTTTTTTCCTTTCTCCTGTGAAGAGGCTGCATCTTAATGTTTTAATGTTGTATTTTAATCAACTTGTTTTTATTATTGGTTGTTAGCCGCCCTGAGCCCGGTCTTGGCTGGGGAGGGCGGGGTATAAATAAAATTTATTTATTTATTTATTATTACTATACTCCCCCTACCCCCAAGGCCAACCTGACACCTTTTATGGAAAGCCCATAAAACAGGAGAGGATTCCTGCATTGCAGGGGGGTTGGACCAGATGACCCTCAGGGGGTCTCTCTGTGCTTCCAAGAGGGCAATCCAGGGGTAGACTGCGCCTGAGCAGGGAGGCTCCACCTGGCTAGTAGGCAGCCAAGGGCGAGAAGCTGGTGGGGCGGGAGGAGCGCAACTGGGCATGCGCGGAGCCGCCGGCCGGCGGCGCTTCCTTTCCGGCGTTTACACGCAGCCCGACTCGGTTTGCGCGTGCGCGGCCGCAGCGCCTGCCCTCGATGGTGACGGGCAGCCACGTGACGCCGTCCTCCCGCCGCGCGGCCAATGAGGCGCCGCCTTCTTGCGAGGTGGGCCTGACGCCGCCGCTGAGGTATCCGCTCCCGGCCCCGCTCGGTCTCCGCCGCCCTCGCCCTCCTCCGGACTCCCTCCCCGGGATGAATTAAGCGAGCCGCGTGCTGACGCCGCCTCCGGCCTGGAGCTGGGGCAGCCGCCGCCCCTCCTCAGGTACGCCGCGCTGAGCGGGCGCTGGGCCGCCTCGGGAGAGACGCGCCGCCTCAGGGCCCGACCGCGGGGCGGAACTTGGGCCGGGGGAGAAGCGGCGGCGGCGCCGGAGGCCTCGGCCAGGAGGAGGAGGAGGCGGCACCCCGGCCTTCCCTTCGTGGGAGCCGCCTCCGCGTCGCTGAGAGCAAGGCCCCGCCCGCCCCGGGATTGGGGCCGCTCCGGCAGCCCCGCGAATGGGCCCTCAGGGGTTGTCAGCAGAGCAGAAGGGCGCATGAGGTTATCGATTACCCGCCCTTCGCCCGAAGGTCGCAGCATTGAAGCGAAGTATTGTAAGCAGCGCTCGCTCGCGCGCTCACTACACACACAATAATATTGTTATTATTCACTTTCTCGCCAAAGGCAACTTAGAGTAACTTGCAACCAAGTGAAAAACCCAAATAAACAAAATCCTACGTAAATTATTGCATCTTAGAAACCCGTTAAAATAATACATTAAATGCACGCCCGTTCTCGCTGACACAAAACCCCACACATTTAAGTAAAATAGAAACATCGCCACCCGACCCCATTCACTACTCCACCTCTTCCCCGCTTTTCTTCCTAATGTAACACTAACGTCCCAACAAATGAAACTGATCTGTTGAAAATGTAACTTGAAAAAAGAGACATTGCACGTGCTTTTGTAAGCCAAGGAATCTTTAATAAAAATACATTAAAATAAAAATAATAGCACACCCATTCTAAGAAGAATATGCAACCTGCTTAGTGGGAAGATACTGCCCAGGCCCCCCTGTCAGTTGCCAGGATTGCAAAGGAACCCCTCCCTACCCCTGGCAGGTCCTGTGCCAGCCACTTCCTCTCAGGTTAACACTGGTCTGGTATTCCTGAGGAGGCATCTCACTTCCCTCTCTCTTGACCTTGCCCCCTCGCAAATGTCACCATGAGATAAGAAGTTTAATTTATTTGTTTGAAAGAGTTCCATGCCGTTTTTTCAAATATTCACAGCAGCCGAGGCAATGCAACAAACATTCAGTGAGCCACAACTGTCACCATAAAAAACTAACCATCCTGAAAACATAATTTACTTGGGGATTTAGTAAACATAATTTACTTGTGGCTCCTGGGGAAGCTTGTTGCTTCCATTTGATTCTGTCATAAGACCTAATTGTGTGTTTCCTGTGAACTCTGATCTCCCAGGTCCTTGTCCATTGCTCTTAGCCATTACATCACAGGGCTGTACTTCGTGTTATTGTTTTAGCTTGTTGAGTAGTTTTGGTCTGTTAACTCTCAGGATTTGTTTGAATATATTCTCTTTATTGTTGGTTTTAATACTCTATTGATATTTAGATTTCTTTCTGTTTACTGCTCTGGAATCCATATTTGAATAAAGGTTTTGCTTCTTTCAAAGTAGCAAGGAGAAGAGGGAGGTGAGATGTGTGTAATAGTGTCTTCACCACTTTTTACAGGATTTCTTGACCCTGGACTCTTAGCAGTTGGACTTTACAGCAGCCCAAAAGTAAGATCAAGTCAAGACTAGTCCTAATATTGCTGCAGGTGAGCCAGGGCAGGGGCTGTATGTATACTGGGTTGCTCCTGATTGCCTCTTTGGAATATGTTGATATTTTAAAGCTGAAAATAGCATTTAGGTTTGCTTTTGTTTGTGTGTGTGAGAGAGACGGGATGTGTGGGATGTTTTGCATTCCAGTGAAAGATCCAAGTCACAGTTCCAATAGGCCCTCCCTTTCTTTAAAAGGATGGGTATAGGAACCGTGAGTGTTTTGTTTCCCAGGCAGATGTCTTTTCATTGCAAGGGAGCCTGAAACAGGCAGGCCTCCTGTGAAGTGCATCAGAAGAGAAAAATGGGAACATTTGCCATTTGGGATGACAACAAGCAGGCAAAGAGGAAACAAAGGACTTTATGTGAGAGTAGCGTAAAGTGTGATGGGGAGCATAACTGTGACTATGCTGGGGGTGACAAGAGTTATGGCTGCACTTGGCTCAGAAGGTGAAGCAGGATGCCAAGTCTTCTCTGCCTTTTGAAAGTCCTTGAAGAGCTTGAATTGCAAGTGGTTGATTGCTAGCAAAGTTTTCTGCGTCCACCTAAGACTTGGTGGCACTTGTATCAACATGGCACACTAGGGTTGAGCTCCCATTTCCTTTTTAGAGTATGAGGTGCAGCATTAATCCTCCAGGGCTATACTGAAGTCAGCCCCTGACCTTGGGCTCTGTTGCTCACACACAGAATGAAGGTCTGCAATGTTGCAGTGATTGCCTCCTCCCCTTTAATGGTGTGGAATTGTCCACCCCATTAATGCTGCTTGAACCCTTTCAAGAGCCTAGATGAGCAAGATGCTGAAGATGAAAGCTGCCAAGGGCTTGTTGGCATTTAAGCCTCTTGAATGGTTGTAGCATCTTCCAAATCATCCCAAGAACAGAAGTCCTTGATGGAGCTGATCATTCTGCATTGGAGTCCTGAAATGTAACAGTTTCCCAGAATTGCTTTTATTGTTGTTTTTACTGGGAAATTCTTAAACTCAGTTTAAGCTGTGTATACTCTGAAATAAATTAGGCATTTCTGACCTCAGAGCTTGTCTTGACTGCAAACTCTTTGTCATTTTGTTGGTTCGTGTTGAGATAACTTTTAAAAATTTAAGATTAGATGAACAAACACTTGGATGGATCTCAAACTTGTAAGAACAAGGTTGAGTGGCAGGAAGTGCGAAGGTCCTTGCCTAAAGAGGATGCCTGCTCTCTAAATGAGACCACCTTGTTCTTCCATTGGTCTTTTTAAAAATATGTGTAGTTTTCTCCATTGCTCTGTTTGATCAGTTACATTTTTACTAATAAGGGGGAAACTAGACTCCTGCTGTCCACTGAAGGCACCAGAGGAATGGGTTGCAGCAGGAGTTATTTAGTGACGTTGCTAGAACAATGGGCTGTTGGTATGGCCGAGGTGATAACCTATAAGTCTCCCTTTTAGTGGGAGAGGAGAGGCCCTTGATCTAGTCTGAGTCCCCACATAGGCCTCTAGCTGGTACTGCTCACAACAATGAAGCTGTTTTTTGGTACAGTGGTACCTTAGTTCCTGAATGGCTTGGCTCCTGAACACCGCAAACCCAGAAGTAAGTTTTCCGGTTTGCACATGTTTTTCAGAAGCCGAACGTCCGATGCGGCTTCCGATTGAGTGCAGGAAGCTCCTGCAGCCAGTCGGAAGCCATGCCTTGGTTTTCTAACTGTTCCGGGAGTCAAACAGACTCCCGGAATGGATTAAGTTCGAGAACCAAGGTTCCGCTGTATTTTATTGGATTTATGCTGCTCCTGTCTGGGTTCACTGATTTGTGTTATTCCTCTCCCATGGAAGCCATTAGGTTTTGACAGGGAGATGCTAATGTGATAATAGTTTTGCTGTACCTGCTGGTATTCTATCCTTGTGATTAATTGCCATCTCCGTTTTAAATAATTAAAAACCTGGTTCTTATTTCTAACTTGAACTTTGGACCTTGAATAATTTGCATGCCTGTCACTAAAAAGCTATTTTGCATCTCTTATCAGGTATTTAATTTTTTTAAAAAAATGACTAGGTTGTGCATGTTGATAGCAAGAGAGTTTCCAAACCTCTGCCTTGGTTGCTGGTTGGAAGGACCCTATGCTGCTGGGGAGAGAGCTTTCTATGGGTAGAAGGAAATATAAAATGCGTATACAGTTATACCTCATGTTACGGACGCTTCAGGTTATGTGTTTTTAGGTTGTGGACCGCAGGAAACCCGGAAGTACCGGAATGGGTTACTCCCAGGTTTCGCCACTCGCGCATGTGCAGAAGCACCAAATCGCGCAGACGCGGCGCTTCAGGATGCAAACGCTGCGGGTTGCAGACGTGCCTCTGTCACGGATTACGTCTGCAACCCAAGGTTCCACTGTATATCAAATACTTTGTTTTTGTACATAGTTAACCTGCACAGTTAATGGTCATGAGGTGTAGTAGCAACCGACAATGGAATGAGCCTCACAAGGTGGATGCAAACATACCACTCTGAATGGAAATAGCAACAGGCGCTTTACCTGAAATGCTGAGAGCGAGAAGCTTGTTGGGTGAGTGTTTTTCCATTGCTGGAGACTTGCCTTTGCCCCACTGTTTCCCCCTAGGGAAACCTGATATCTACTGCGTTTTCTCCAGATTGACATTTGCTAAAGAGCGGGTTTCGAGGAGAAAGCAGGGCAAGGGCAAAACCACTGGGACCAGTGCTTTCTAGGCATGGGAGAAGCACAAGTCTGAATGAGCCATAAGAGTTTAAAACAGACAGAGGATAGGAAATATTCGTCATTTCCAAACAGCCCACTGGAAATTCTGAAGGAAGCTCTTCAAAAGCTTTTTAGGAAGTCAGTTTAAAGCTTGACCTCTTCCAAGACTGGAAAGCTGCAAAATGTGAGATTAAAGGAATGGTTGTTTTTTTTTTCTGGGAAGTGAAGACAGGATGACAGTAGAAGGTGTTCTGGACATGGGAAGAGGGCATTTGCAAGTGCAGCACGAATTAGCAGGACTTACTTTGGATGGCTGAAGAGTGCATCTGCTCAGGGATGAGTTACCACATAATCCTAATCCGTAATTCTGAAGTACTGTGTATGGTCCAAAAATATTCAGTGTTATCAAAATGTCTTCTCATACTGGTGGTGATTTTCTTCCCTTTGTGTCTGGTAGCCATCAAAGCTGCTGTGACGAGACCCCTAAAGACTCAGCCGTCTTGCAGGAAGCAAAGTCCCCATGGTGATATTTTCCATCTGCTGTGTTAAAGCCTTTTTTTGCAAAATGCAAAGCACATGGTGTTTTGACCCAGTTTTAGAGCAACACTAATAATAAACTGTCGTGAGCCTGCCTCCTTTGTATTATTAAGAGGACCTAGAAGCTACTGATAGGAGGGTTTGGGTGGCAGCTGGCTTAATCGGGAGTGCTGGATTCTACTTGTGCAGGGGTCATGCTGATGCTTAAGAAAGGTGTGCATGAGTAGGGGGTGCGACCTTAGGGCTGCTGTGGTCCTGCTGCTAGGAGGCAATTTGGTCAAGGAAGAGAGAGTCTGCTTGACATTGCACTAGTTCTGTCCCCTCTGGCTTTTGGCCTCTTCTGGAAGGTAAGCTGGCAGTTTGTGCCTCTTTGCTTCCTGCTGCTTTGAGTCTGGGTAGTCTTCCTACTTCCCAGACAAAGGTTTTAGCCAGAATTCTTGCTGCAGCAGAGGAAGTAATCTGACAGGTGAGAGGGAGAGGTGGGTACCAGGGCCATCTCCTTCAGCTCAGCTGAGAAGTCAGCTGTGTTCGGCGCTTCACCTGCCTGAACTATTTCCTTCCGTTAAAGTCTGTCATTATAAGAACTCAAACTTTAACAGCTGGTGACTGGGTTTTGCATTCGCCTTTCCCTCCTCATCTCTTTTTCCTTCTGTGTTGTGTTTTTCAGGTTGTAAGTCTTTAGGCTGGGACTGTCTTTGTTTTTAATCTGTGCACTACATTTTGGAATTGTTAGGCAATTTATAAATATGGATGATAATAAAAAGTCCTTTGGCACTTTTAAAAAGGCAAATGTTATCAAGTTGGACTGTCCATCTCAAGGCTAGATCTTCCACTCATCAACTCCCCTCCCCACTTACTAATTGGATAGGAGGAGGGTTTGAGCCAGATGTTCCTCTCAAACCACATTATGGATGCCTGTCAGTCTGATTTTCCTCTGTCGTGGAGTGTGATCCTGTGCATGAAAGTAGCCCCATTAAAGTCATATGAGAACTATATTTTCTGACCCTACACATGTTTACTTGGAAGTAATTTCTGCTGAATTCAATACATAAAATTGTTGTTTGTATTACATTTACACTGGTAGAGGGCTTAAAAAAGGTAAAGGTTAAGGACCCCTGACAGTTAAGTCCAGTTGTAAACGACTCTAGGGTTGCGGCGCTCATCTCACTTTCAGGCCGAGGGAGCCAGCGTTGGTCTGCAGACAGTTTTTCTGGGTCATGTGGGCAGCATGACTAAGCCGCTTCTGGTGCAACGGAACACCGAAACCAGAGCAGCGCACGGAAATGCCGTTTACCTTCCCACTGGAGCAGTACCTATTTATCTACTTGTACTTTTTTAGGTGTGCTTTTGAACTGCTAGCTTGGCAGGAGCTGGGACCGAGCAACGGGAGCCCACCCCGTTGCAGGGATTCAAACCGCCGACCTTCTGATTGGCAAGCCCAAGAGGCTCAGTGGTTTAAACCATAGCACCACCCACGTCTCCAGTAGAGGGCTTTAGATTAAAATAAATAGGTAACAGATGGTCCAGCAGTTGAGTTCATATCAAAGATGTTCCTGGAACTTAATAAAGATTAGCAGCACTGACATTTCCCTTCTTATGTCCATGTAGAGCTGGCAGTAGTAGCATTTGCCAAGGCAGACTTTGGGCCTTTTGAATTTCCCACAGTCAGGGTCATTGGATTTGGCTTGTCTGCAGCAGGTAAACATACACATGGCAAAGAGAATGCTTTGCTCTTCCTGTTTGGTGTTGGGAACATCTAGGTTGCCTTTGGTGTACACAGTGCATTACAGTGCTTAATACAGCAGCAAGATACCCACCCACCCCCAATTTAGCCCCAACAGAAGCTTTCATTTTATCATGTGAGGACTGCATACACACAGACCTGTCCTTTGTACTTTGGTCGCTGAGGGAAAATCTCTGCCTGTTGCTCAGGCAGACTGTTTGTTTTTTAAGTTATCTAATCATGTTCTTCTCCAGGTTAGGGGAACTCCCATCATTCCTGGCCATTTGCCATGCTTTCTGGGGCTAATGGAAGTTGTATTTCAGCAACATCTGGAAGGTCAAAGGTTCCCTGCACTTGCTGTATTCAAACCAAGCAAACTTGTTTGCTTTTCAGTTTAATTTCCTGGAGTGCAGAGTTTGGCAAAGCAGCTCATGGGAAGTGAATAGGAAGCAGACAGCTCAGGACCAGTTGCAGGCCTCCTTCCGGTGGGGGGGTGGAGGCGGACATTGCAAGGTGAGCTTAGATCAATAGCATCAGGATGTAGGAGGTGCTTGCAGAGGTAGGATAAATTTTCAGATGCTTATTGAAGATCTTTATGCTGACAGTTTGAATATTTTCAAGGCGAGCCAGTCATTTTGATGATTATTTTATATTACAGTAGACCCTCTGGATACGAATGTAATTCGTTCCGGGGGTCCGTATGGACCCTGAAAATTCCGTAAGAGGCGCTGCTTCTGTGCACGCACACACACAGCATAATAAAGCGCTTCTGTGCATGTGCGCGGGGCGAAACCCAGAAGTATACACTTCCAGGTTTGCCGCATTCACAACCCGAAAGTTACATTACCCAAAGGTAACATAACCCGAGGGTCCACTGTATTTTTATAGGATGTGATCATATAATTGTAGAATTGTTGAGGTGGAAGGGACTCCAAGGGTCAACCAGTCCAACCCCCTGCTATTCAGGAACCTCAGCTAAAGCATCCATGACAGTTGGTCATCCAACCTCTGCTTAAAAACCTTTTCTTTCTTTTCCAGGTGTGAATGACAGAGGAGGTGCCTCCAACTGCACTTAGTGAGATATACCTTCGTCTTCTGTGCCATGATGACATAGACACAGTCAAGCAGCTCTGCGGTGATTGGTTCCCAATAGAGTATGTTGCAGCCTGGGCTCCTGCAACTGATTTGCTTGGGGGGGAGGGAGGAAGAGGAATGGAATCTGCCTCCTTGAATTTCGTGAACTGGCAGGTGTAACCACAGCCAGAGCGCACACTGACAATTCAGAGATCCTGTTGTTATGCTGGGGCAGTTGATCATAAAATGAGAAAACTGTCAACCAAAGGCCATCAAGACCAGGGGTAGGGAACCTCAGACTTTGGGCCCGGATGTTGATCCTCCAGGCTTCACTATCTTGCCCTCAACGCTTTCCCCAGAAATGACTGTTAATAGCAGACACTTCCTCACATCACTGCTCCCCTTTAAATTGTAAACAAACTCTGAATGCTATTAACATCCTATTTATATTAATGCGTGCTTTCTAGGGAAAGTCACTAGAAAACAAGTTAAATACAACTTTGCAACTAACCAGCTTGACTGGTATTGTATCCATCCATCTATCTATCTATCTATCTATCTATCTATCTATCTGTATGTTACAGTTGTTGTTTTTTCATGAAATTCAGGGTCTCTTCAAACTGTACAATTCTATGTTTAGAAAGGGGAAATTTTCCATGCGAAGAAACAGCAGGGGAAATCTTTCCACTGCACATGTGCTGCAGCTCATATGAGATCTGTTGGGTTCTTCCCTCACCTCTGTCTGTACCTTTCTTCCCAGGTACCCTGACTCATGGTATCGGGACATCACCTCCAACAAGAAGTTTTTTTCCCTGGCAGCCACTTACCGAGGCTCCATTGTGGGAATGATAGTAGCTGAGATCAAGAGTCGAACAAAAGTGCACAAAGAGGTATGAGAGAGGGCCCCGCTCCAGGAGCAGGTGCACAACCCTTGCCTACCCACCAGCCATTGAGCAGTTGAGGCTTGCATCACGGAGTCCATGTTTGTCTTTATAATGGGACAGCAAGCTAGCTGCCTTTCATGGTTTCAGTCGTGCGCTTGTGAAGGCAGCATCTGCTAAAGGATGGGTGGGGAACCTGTGGCTCTCCAAATGTCTGACTGTCATTTCCGTCATCCCCAGCCATTGGCCATGCTTGGGGGGCTGATGGGAGTTGCAGTCCATTAACATCTGGAGGGCCACAGGCTCCTCTACCGTGTGCTAGAGATCCTAGGGCTTGAGGAGGTCGTTGGAAATAAGTGAATGAAATATAAGATATCGAAAATGTTTGAGGTGTTTTTAAATTGTTTTTGTTTGTTTTTGCTTTGTTTTGTTAGTCTATGTAGCGTTTTTGTATTGTATTTGTATTGTTTTTTTCTTTTCTTTTTGTTTGTTTGTAGTGTTGTGTTGAAAATGTTGAAAAAGTAATAAATATTATTTAAAAAAAAAAGAGAGATCCTAGGGCTTGAAAGGAATTTCCAGTAGTGTTGGGTAGGGCCTTTTTCAGTTTTGACTGTTCTCTGCCCCTCTCCATAGACTCCAGTTTCAACTCCCATGTTCTTATTTACCACCTGCCAATTTCCATTTGGCTCCCCTCCCCTGGACACGTCTGTCTGTGTGTGTGTGCTCCAAATTTTCCTTGCCTCCATCCAACTTCGAAACAGAAAGTTGCCAAGTGATGAAGGCTGGATTGGCAAAGAGGCTGCTTGGCAAAAAGCACGAAGCATGCCAGAAAAATGGGTTCTGTATCTTTGTGTGTTGAGTAAATGCCTTTCTGTTGTGGCTTTTTTTCTCCCCTTTAGGATGGTGACATTTTAGCTTCCAGTTTCCCGGTGGATACTCAGGTTGCTTACATTTTAAGCTTAGGAGTGGTAAAAGAATTTCGAAAGCATGGCATAGGTAAGAGTATCTTAGCTTGCAATTTCACATGCATAGTTGCCTTGGAAGTAAGCCCTATTGAACACAGTGGGACCTAATTCTGAGTAGACATACATAGGGTTGCACTTTAAATACTTTGCACTGCTGTAGTCAGTCAAACAACACCCCAAAAAAGGCTGTGTAATTGCATCACAAGCACAAGAGCTGATTGCACATCTATGTATACTCCTCTGTACTTGAAAAAGAAGGGAATTCACATTTCTGGACTAGAAGAGTGTTGCTACTTTGTGCTCTCCATGTCTAGGGGCAAGGAATTCCATGTGTCCCCTCTGAGGCAGGACCCCCAGCTACCACCTGCCTCCTTGTGGCTTCTGAGAGCTTGTCATTCTTTGCCTTCATGCTTTCAAGCCTATCCTCACAATCATGGGAGCTGGAAATGTGCCTTTCCTCTTAACTAAAAACTGAGGTGCTTGTGACACTTTCATACTGCAATCAAAAAACCCCCCCACCCTTAGCTGAAGATGCCAGGAAATGTGGTGTGGAAGCCTTGTCAGGCCGAGGGGGCAGAGCCCTTGTCATGGTCTTCACTGCAGCACAGCTCCAAGCCTGTGTTTTAAAACTGCAGAAAGCTTGCCCCGTAATGGCCATAAGTGGTCATTCATCCTCACCCCAGAGTATATGTTTCAAGCTGTAATTAACCTGACAAGCCCCTTGCCAGGCTACCCATGTCCCCTGGCCAGGGTCACACTTGGCAACATTGCGCAATGTGTCGCCTCTGCTAAGTAGTCCAAAAATTAAGAGATGGAAGCATTCCTGTTCCAGTACTAGCGGGGGGGGGTACAAGGCAGGGGGGAGTCCTTGCTTCAGAGTAAGGGCATGTTACTGCGGCTAAAACTCAGTCGCAGCAAAGCAGCAGCGAAAACTGCGTGGATAGTGGGTTGGCCGCGTTTGTTGCTTCTAACGCTTTCTCTCCTGTGGTAGGTTCTCTCTTACTTGAAAGCTTGAAAGATCACATATCAACGACTGCCCAGGATCACTGCAAAGCCATCTACCTGCATGTCCTCACCACTAACAACACTGCTATAAACTTCTATGAAAACAGAGACTTTAAGCAGCACCATTACCTGCCCTACTATTATTCCATAAGAGGCGTCCTCAAAGATGGCTTCACTTACGTTCTGTACATCAATGGTGGGCACCCTCCATGGACAATCTTATATCCTTTGCTGGTGGTCTGGCAAGCTGCGGGATGCTGCTCATGATCTGATCTGTGGTGTTTTGAGAAGCCATGCACCACGTTGCATGAGCATAGGTCAGGGACTGGTGCTTGGCAGCTCAGGGCAGGGCGAGAGCCCCTTCATCCTACCGAGACCCAGGCTGGCACTGCTGGGGAGGGTCTGGCCACTGCTGCAACCAAATAGGACTCTCCTAATATAGACATTGTACCTGAGACAAAATGTCCAGTGCAATGCAAGATGCAATATATTGGAAGAAGTTAAATTACTGCATATTTGCTTACTCTCCTGGGCCTTGCACCCCTTCCAGAATAGACTTCATTCTCATATTTTGATAATCTGCAGGGGAAAGAATTCCTACCCTTGTGGAGCCGCCACCTTTCTGTGTCTAGTGCTTCCTCCTGGTGCACAAACAAGTAATAATTGCCAGGTGTGCTCATGTTTGACTTTAAGACTGTGGTTATGGATTGCCTCTTTAGTAGGGCCCAAGTGTCTTGGCCTTGAGAGGCACAAAGTCCAAATTATAATCATGATGCACATTACATGAAAGTGTTTCTGCTTCTCCCCTGAGGCACCCTGAGCAACCCCAGTGTCCTGGGGTGGGGACCCAGAGCACATTAGAGTTTGCAGGTGATGGACCCTCTTTCCATGGGAAGCAATATTTCCCAAAGAACTTGCCCTGCCGCCAAAGTGTCTTGCTCTAACATGCAAGTTAGAGCTTGTTCATACTGGCGCTCTGTGGGCCGGAGTCTGCTGTGCTACTGATCTGACACCCGCAGCGCTGTCCAGCCGCTTGTGTGCTCGTTCCTTCTTCGTAAAATGGAATGCTGAGACTCCTCCCAGAGGGAGCAGCAGCGATGGCGCTTGCTGCTGCTGCTTCTTTGGCTTAGCCAATTCAGCTGTCTCAGTCTTCATTGTTGGGGCTCCTTAACGGCACTGCACTGACTATCTTCAGCACATCGGATCGACCTTGGCCAGTCTGAGCCCCTGCACAATTCCCCAGCGGATCTACCGCCAAGCCCAGAGCCTCCTCTGCAGTCTCTTGCCATGGTCGGGCATTTCAGCAAAGAGTGGCATTGAATATAGCCGGACAATGTGATTCTAAGGTAAGTTGCAGCCTGGTCATGCCATTTCCCTGTCCTGTGCTGGGAGCAAGAAGTGGAGGCCACCCTGGCACCCACTGTTGTATGCTCTGTTTAGTAAAATGTAAATTTAAGATGCAAGTGCATTAGAACTAGTGCAGGCTCCACCTTGAATGTGGCACGATACTTGGTTTTTGATGGTTCTGAACAGTGGTTCTCTTGTAGGCAGGTCCTTCTCTACGTGATGAAACGGACAACGGTTTTGCTCGCTGATCCATCCCATGAACCTGGGTGCCCCTCTGTGAACTAGCCAAGACTTGGCAGATCTTCTCATCTTGCTGGGCTCTCATTTCCCGTGTTGCCCCAGGGCTTAAGGAAGAGTTTGGAGGTTGAAAGTCATGGTTCTCCCGTAGATGCTCCTCCTCCTCCTCCTCCTGCGCTGTAGGTGAGCGGCTGTTCATCCTCCAGCCAGTCTTTCAGCGGCTGCCCGAGAGACACCAGGTGTGCTCCAAGCCCTCTGCTTGGGGTGAGGATGGACCTTGCACAAAAGAGAGGAAGACTGTGTTGATTTTTTTCCTGATGCTGTGACTAGGAGCAGAGAAGGCCAATGCAGGTTTTCACTCCTTTGGTGTAAAAGTTGTGGCTTCATAAGCTGCACTTCTATTTTTGTCGGCTGCTGGGAAGCCCAGAGCTCCAGCGCCTCCCCTCTCACACGGGCTTCCTTTGCCTGGGGGTGGTTTTAAATGAAGCATCTTGGATTGGCTGTTTCATAGTGAAATGGGTGGGTGGGTGTGTATTTCTCAACATACACTGTGTATATAGAATTCTGCCTGTAGTCTGAGATAGAACTCAAGACCTGTGGATGCTGTGAAGGTGTGGGAAGATCTGACTTGAGGAATTCACCTTGCTGTGGAAACTCAGGAGCCCTTCACTTCCTCCTTTGCTGAATCTTCCGGTGGGAGCCTGAAGTGCTTGCCTGTCAGTTTCCCCAGTGTCCCAAGGTATAATTGTGGAAATGGGTCTCCCAACGAGGTTGCAGCCAGGGTTGAGGACGTACAGAGGAAACACTTGCTTTGCTGCAAGGCAGAAGTCTCACCTTTGGTTTCTGCTGTCTGTTGAGGCACCTTGGGGACCTTCAATGGATGCTTTTTGTTTGCCACGTTTTGCACACAACACCCGTTCCCCATTTAGCTTTTAACCCCTGGCTCTGCTGCCCAAAGGTGCGTGGTGTAGCCCTCTGGTCCCTCAAGCGTGGGGTGGGGCACAACTGCACTGCACTGCCCCATCTGGGCTTTGCGCCACAGCTATCCACTATGGCTGCCCTAAAGGCCAGTAGGATAAGGTGCTTGGCTCTTGTGCAGAGCACCTCTCTGGAGAAGGAGTGCTTTGCAGAGAGCAGCACCGACAGGGTTATGACTTCTCTGATACTCAGGAGGCATCTCCCCACTATATGACTGCAATGAAGTCAAGGTGTGCTGGATGCAGGGCAAACAGCCTGTCCCTCTGCTGTCGTCTTCTGGGAAGAGTTGCCAGCATCCGAGTGGACCCTTGGAACAGTGCCAGCGAGCTTGTCTTCTTAACTATGCTGCTCTGTGAGCCCAGAACTCTGAGCTAGGAGGCCCCTGCATGACCAGATGCCTCTTCCTTCCAGAATGCCCTTTTGTTTACCCCCCAGTTGAGATTATACAAAGCTTGATGAAGCAGCAGGTCTGAATTTCCAGTTGGAATTAGAAAGCAATATAGATCCCACCGCATTTGCAGTAGAAAGATGCTGAGATATTGCAGTGTCTATCAGATGATGAAGGGCCCACGGTCTCCCCTGCCCCAAAGGGGTCCCTTCCCCCAATATTGGCTTAATCTGACTGCATGCTCAGCTCTTTTCTGAGACTTGCACTTTTCGATTTTAAGGAGTAAAACAACTCTTAGGTTTCCTCTTCCATCATGTTGCTGTTTATCTAATCGGAAGGAGGATTCAGAAGCCTGGGCAGGTGCTCCCTCTCTATGTATGGCTTCGGGGAAAGAGCTGCCTCTTTAAGAGGAAGGGTAGACACAGAACCCCTCCACTGTGTCTGGTCACCTGGCTCACGAGGGACTGTGATGGTCCACTTTCCCAAACTCAACAGGTTAGCCATAGTGGTGCTGGCTTTGGCAAGGCTTCAGTGGTACTTCCTGCCATTTAGGGCTTGATAAAATGTTACCTGCCTTCCAGTAACGATCAAGAACCCCCATTATGCTGCAGAGGGCAGAAATCTTCCAGAGCTTTGGCTCTCAAATTAAGAGGCACATCCCTGGCAGGCTGAGCTGACACTTGGGGTGCTTCCTTGCCCCATGGATTGATTGCACTGGGAATGCTGCCCTTTGCATAAAAGGCAGGGAGGGTGTCATGTCCTCCAAGGGCCCCCAAGCTTGGATTTAGGAAAGTCCATTTAAATAACAATCATTGTGTGTGATTTTCTTTTAAGTGTGTGTTGTGGTGGGTTTTTGTTTCGTTTTGAAACTTTCCTTTTGCCTGAGAATGTCCTGAGCTGTTATTGTTTCCATGTGTATTTTGGTTTTCTTTCCATGCTTTTGTATAGTCCTTGTCTGAGCTCTTTGTGGCTCTTGTATGCCTGCCTGCCTGCTTGCCTGTTGTCTGTGCACACACTACTCCTAAACAGATGGCTTCAGGAAAAAGAAACAAAAGGCCTCAGCTGTGGGCCTGCCCCTTTTGAGAAGACGGTGGTGTTCGCCACAACCCTTATTTATTGAAGAGCAAAGGCCAGCCAGTCACTTTAAATGTCTTTGATTAAAAGAGTTTGTTTTGTTTGCGACTCTCCTGTCTTGTTTTTAACCATTGCACAACAGTGTGGTCTCCTGCCTCTGTTCCTCAGGGCTCTGGCCCATGAAGCCAGACTGTTGGGGCGCAAGAGCTTTTTCAGAAGCACACACCAAAGGCAGCTGCCCCTGCCAAGACTTGTGCTACTCTGTGCTACTGCCACCCGTTCACCCCCCGGCACCCTGTGGCATTTGCCTATGTCTCCCTATGCACAGGGCAAGGCCAGGCAACACAGCAGCAGAAAGGGGGGAAATTAACAGCAAGAGTCTGTTGCTGGAGCTGCTCTGTGCTTAGGGGAAAGAAGGATCCACCCATAGCCTTAGCGCTTTGCACAGCTAAGATCACAGATCCAGGCCCCAGCCAAGACTCTGAGCCACTGCTAGTCACAGTAAGCAGCTGTGAAGTAGACTGACTGGCAGGCTAACAAAGTCAAACAGCTTTGTATGAAAGGAAGCCCTTTTGGAATGAGCTTAAGTCATTTCCTTCTGAAGCAAATGTTAATACTTGGGCTTTTCCGATGATGCTCTGGTTTTCCAGATGAGGGTGGTGCAGGGGAAAGGAGTTCCATACCTTTGAGCTAGTACAGTCTAGGAAAAGTTTTGCTGGTGGATTCTACCCCACGTGTAAACTGGCCCTGAGCAATCCTTACTGCAAAGCTCCTTTCATGGTAGGGCAGTGCTGTTGCTGCCCTACGACGGACGGCTGTGTGACTAAGGACTAAGGCTTAGCCCACCCGCTGAGCTTTGCTCCTAGTTTGTGCCCTTGACTCCTATGCTGCCATCTGTGTCGCTTTTGAGTACCATAAATCTTTCGTAAGGGGCGAGCTAGGTTTATGAGAACTCTTAATGCATTTCAGATTTTTGCTGTTTTGTCCTTTCACTTGTAGAGATACCTGAAATAAATCACATGAGAGGGAGAAGCTTGCAGATTAAATGGGCAGCTTGGACTAATCTTGGAAATTTATGGAAAGCCTGACCATGCCATTTGGTGATAGTAAGAGTTAGCTGTACAGTGGTACCTCTGGTTACGTACTTAATTTGTTCCAGAGGTCCGTTCTTAACCTGAAACTGTTCTTAACCTGAAGCACCACTTTAGCTAATGGGGCCTCCTGCTGCTGCCGCGCTGCTGGAGCACGATTTCTGTTCTCATCCTGAAGCAAAGTTCTTAACCCAAGATAATATTTCTGGGTTAGCGGAGTCTGTAACCTGAAGCATATGTAACCTGAAGCGTATGTAACCTGAGGTACCACTGTATACCCCTGTGGCAGAGAAGCAGCATTCTGGAGCATCCCTGTGTTAAGCTATGTAGGTTCAAACAAAAGGTCAGCTATGTAGTTTTAACAGCTGGGTAGAAACACACCTGGTCTTCTGCAGGTGACACAAAAAAGTTTTTTATTCTGGTCTCCACTTTCAGCACAGCAGCAAAATTGACTCCTCTGGTGCTCAAAGCTATCACATTAAAAAATAAATATCCTGAAGTGCAGTGTTAAAAGTAGGAACCGAAAACCCCATCCTGACCTCTGAGGCCTTTCCACAAACAGGCTTTTAAAATAAATAAATCCAGTGGCCAGCACAAGCAGTCCATAGGGCACCAAGTGGAACGTCTCCTCTGGACAGAGCCTTCCAGAGGGCTTTGGGTGGCCTGAGCCATTGGTGGCAAGAAGGTGGCGGCACAGTGCAGGCTTGTGGCAAAAGCCTTCCCCATCTTTGGTCCTCCTCACTCAGTCCCTAAACAACTCAGAGCAGCTGTTTCTGCTGCAGAGGCTGCACCTTGGCACCCACCTGACTGTTGGTCCAGAAGGCAACAGGAGACGATGCTGGAGCGGTTGTGGGGGTGGCTGAGGCTGCTTCTGAGGAAGGCCTTTGAGGTTTCTGCATGGCAGCCACAGCTTCTGCCAGCTTCTACGCAGGTACCATATTCAAGACTTTCAAGACATAAAGGAGCTGGAATTTGGCTGTGCTGACGAAGGAATTCCCCAGGAAGGAAGGGTGCCCATGCGATCTTTCTGGGTGTAAAGGGGCACTCAAACCATTCCCATCACCTGCAACAGCACAGGCAAATGCTCTGTGACCAGAAAATACCACCATGCTGCAGCCCACCATCACCCACAGTCAAAGGGCTCTTTTTCCTCTGCACTAGGAAAACCTGTATGGGACTCAGGTGGCGCTGTGGGTTAAACCACAGAGCCTAGGACTTGCCGATCAGAAGGTCGGCGGTTCGAATCCCCGGGACGGGGTGAGCGCCTGTTGCTCGGTCCCGGCTCCTGCCAACCTAGCAGTTCAAAAGCACATCAAAGTGCAAGTAGATAAATAGGTACCACTCCAGCTGGAAGGTAAACTGCGTTTTCATGCGCTGCTCTGGTTCGCCAGAAGCGGCTTAGTCATGCTGGCCACATGACCCAGAAGCTGTATGCCGGCTCCCTCGGCCAGTAAAGCGAGATGAGCGCCGCAACCCCAGAGTTGGTCATGACTGGACCTAATGGTTAGGGGTTCCTTTACCTTTACCTAGGAAAACCTGTATATTGCACTGCAGTCTAGAGCCTCACTGCTCGGAAGATTAAGGAATGCCCTTTGCCCTGAGGTTAAGGCCACCAAATGAAAGCCCCCACCCAGGGGAAGCTATCAAGCTCTCCCACCCCATTAACCCTTTGTCCCCTCCAATATTCTTGGCCAGGTGTGCCCTCCTAAGCAGCCTTTCCACAGAACCTCCATCTGCCCTCTTTGCTGCTGTCGACCCCCGCAGCCCCACCTCCAGTCCATGGCCCCGCGAGTGCACGGCGCTAATTTCGACAGCATGCAGCTCCAGCAAGGTCAACTGCTTGGCATACAAGCGAGCCACCATTTGCTGGGGGCCCTCCGTGGTGTGTGAAGCCAGGTGGCTTACGTCAGACACACATCACCCAAGCCCAGCACCCGGTTCCCCAGCTGGCCACTGAACCGCATCTGCATCTGCAACACAAGAGGAGGAAACGGAGGAGCATGTTAATAGTTGCATCCATTTTCTGCAGCGGCTCCCTTTTTTGTGGAAGGCTTTTCCTGAGGAGGCTTGCCTGGCATCTTGGTAAGTGCCAGGTGAAAATGTTCCTCTTCAACCAGCCCTTTGGTTTCTAATCAATCGATGGCCTTTGGTTGGTTGGTTGGTTGGTTGGTTGGTTATTTACTTATTAGATTTATATACCAACCTTCCTCAAAAGAATTCGGGGCAGTTCACAAGGAAAAAACAAAGATAAAATAACAAATAGTCAAATCAAGAAACAACAAAACAAAAAATCCCCTTCCCACAGAAACATTTACAAGGCTGTAAAATATTAATCAGCCAATAAAGAACTCCTGGACAGTTAAGTCCAGTCAAAGGTGACACTGGGGTGTGGTGCTCATCTCGCTTCTCAGGCCAAGGGAGCTGGCATTTGTCCACAGACAGCTTTTCCAGGTCACATGGCTAGCATGATGAAACTGTTTCTGGTGCACAGAGGACCATGATGAGTGCCAGAGCGCCCAGAAACACAAGCAGCCCAAGTCTTGGCTGAAGAGAAACGTGTTTGCCTGGCGCCTAAAAATAGGCAATGAAGGCGCCAGGCGACCCTCCCTGGGGAGAGTGTCCCACAATTGGGGAGCCACTGCAAAGAAGATGCGTTCTTGTGTTGCCACCCTCCAGACCTCACACAGGAACATGAAGAAGGGCCTCAGATGGAAATCACAACATTGGTTTATATAGAGAGAGGCGGCTCTTTGGGTATTGTGATCCTGAGCTGCTTACTAGGCTTTATAGCTCAAAAGCTGCACTTTGAATTGGGCTCTGCAGATGGGCCAAGATTATGCTCAGACTGTCTCACCCCAGTTCTGCACACAGTGATGCGTGTCCCTGATTTGTCTTTCCGCCCTCCTTTACTATGATTTTATTCTGTATTTTTGTGTTCTATGTTTTTAGCTGTGGGCTGCCTTGAGTTCCTGTTGGCAGAGGGTACATATATAATAATAAATATCTAATAAAAATAATCCGCCCTGTGGTCTCTTGATGAAGGGAATAACCAGTGCTTATTTTTTTCTTTCTAAAAAAATGTTTAGGGGTACTGTTATTTTCCTACTCATATTGAAATGCTGCCCCTCAATGAGGCCAAATTTAGATTCACAAAATGTTTAGGGGTACACGTCCCCCTGCGTCCCCACAGGAAAAAAGCCCTGGGAATAATAATAATAATAATAATAATAATAATAATAATAATAATAATAATAATAATAATAATAATAATAATACCAACGCTGGGCTGACCTCTCACGCGGGCTGCTGAGCACGTGGCGTCCCTGCGTGGGCGGAGCCATCGCTCCCACATGCCACGCCCCATCCCCTCAAGCCACGCCCCTCACCAGGACGGCGTAGCGCAGCGAGATGCGGGCGAAGAGCATGCCGGGATGCGGGGCGTGGAGCAGGGCGTAGCTCCATCCGGGGCTCAGGCGGAGCGCCTCGGCGCGCCTCAGGGGCCGAGCGGCTGCCCGACGACGGCTGCCCGACGACGGGAGGAGCCGTTGGTCCCCTCAGCTCCGGCGCCGCCATCGCCGCGGACACGACGACCGCCGGAGCGCGCGGGGAGAGGTCGCGGCGTCCAATGGGGGCGCCGCGTGGCGGACTGGCAGCCGTTGGGCCCAATGGAGAGGCTGCTCGCCTCACAGCGGTTCCGCCTGTAGACTCGATGGGGCGGAGCTAGACGGGGATCCGCCCTGCCGCTGCGCGTCTTGGGAAATGTGGTCCGTTCGGCGGCGGGGAGCGGGCGAGGATGGCCTGGGCATGTGCAGAGTGCTGCCTTCCCCTCCCGGGCCGGATGGAGACGCGACTGAGCGGAGGGAACAGCTTCGCTCCGGACCAGTTTGTTTTTGTTGTTTTTAATAAAGCATATAAACATTATTTTTAAGGGACATAAGATGGTGAATAAAGAGTGTGCTTCTGCTGCTTAGGGACCCTTTGGGTGACAAGTTTTTCCTTTTTTAATTTATTTTTTCAATTTACAATATTAGACAATAAATATAAATCACACACAAACCCAGTGATCTTTTCTGCTACTTCCCTCCCTCCTGCGGTTTCTGATTTTTCTATCAAATTCTTACTGCATATCTTAATTTAACCTTTTTACACATTTATCCTTTTTAATTCCCTTATAATCCTTATGGCTCCTGTTTATATCAATCCTGCTAATGTTTTTAGTTATATACAGTTTATTCTCATATGTCCAATACATTTCCCCCATTCTGCTACAAAGGGTTTATCATCCTGATATCTTAGTCTTCCAATAAGTTTCTCCATCTCTGCGTATTTCATCAGTTTTAGTTGCCAATCGTCTCTTTTTGGGATCAGTTCCTCTTTCCAGTTTTGTGGGTATATCATTTGGGCAGCCCTGATAGCATATATAGTTTTTTTCTGATATTTGGCACCCCGTCTCCAAGTATACCTAAAAGGAAAGCTTCTGGTTTTTTAACAAAAGTTATTTTAAACATGTTTTCAATTCATTACAGTATAAACAAATTTCCAGAAGGCCTTTGCAACCTTTCAGAATCACCACATGTGAAAAAAGTACCCTCTTTCTCTTTACACTTCCAGCATATATTGGATTTAAATTTGTCAGCTTGCTAGGCGTCAAATAGCATCTATACAACATCTTCATGTAGTTTTAATGTGCAGCATGCTGTAAATTTTAAAACTCCTTTCCAAAGTCTTCCCCACGTTGCCATATCAATATTATAATTGGGTGACAAGTTGAATTAATTAATGGAATGAACTCGCAGAGAGGAAAGAGGATTGAGTTGACTGTGCGCAGGAGCCCTGGTTTAAGGTCCACCTGGGTCCCGGCTGGAAAATGAACCTTTAAGAACATCAGAAAAGTCCTGATCAGGCCAGTGGCCCTTCCGGCGCAGTGGCGTCTGCTCTCACAATGGCCAGGGAGATGCCATGGTGTACAATGGGAAACCTGCAAGCAGGATCGCAGCGCACGAGCCCTCTTCCCTCCTTCCCTCCCAGCAACTGGGATTCAGGAGCCACCAACAGCCCTATCCTCCGCGAGTTTGCCCCATCTTTTAAAGCCATCCAAGTTGGCCTCCTGTGGCAGTGAGTTCCATAGCTGAGCCGTGTGTTGTGGTTTATATGTGCAATCTGCTTTTAGGTACCCAGGACAGATGCCACGGAGGCCCCGCCGGGGAGACCCGTGAAGGCAAAAAGGCTGCCTCTGCTGTGTGCGCGCCATGCCCCTTGGGCACCTCTGTCCCACCCCCGGAGCTGCTGCTCTCCCGATGTTCCGACCTCCCCTTGGCCCCAGAGGTGCTACGAAGGGCCCTCTGGGGCAGGACTCGGGCCAGGCAGCCAAGAGGAGGCGTAACAAGGCAGACAGGCTGCCTGCAGCTGCTTCTTCAGGCTCCCGGGAGCCACTTTTGGGACCCCAAAAACTTCCCAGCACCTGGGGATATTGCGCGTAACTGCCTCCTTTTCTTCCCGCAGCGCAGCAGCTTTCACAAGGTGGCGGCGTGTGGCGGCGGCTGAGACAAAAGGTGGCCTCGACAGCCAATGAAATGTGGGGCTGGCGGGGGGGGGGCGGCGGGTGGCAGCCTGAACAGGTTGCTTCTCTCCATCGCCTGCAAAGAGCCAGCCGGACGCGCCACTCTCCCCTGGCGCTCGCAGAAGGCGGCCCACACCTCGCCTGTTGCTGCGGGGCAGCAGGTAGGCGCTTGCAGGGGGGGGGCACCTGGAACTGGAGGGGGGGCTTTGTTTCTTTTCAGAGTTTTGCACGAGGCCCTTGCACAGGGGATGCACCCCAAAATTGGGGGCGGGCGGGCTAGAGACCTCATGGCTGATAACGATGCCCCCCCTCCATTCCCCCATCGGCTGCCCCCCTCCACCTCTCTTCTAATTTTCCGGCCAGCTCGATGCTCCTTCCATTCATCCCGGGACACCTCCTTGGCAAGAGTCCCCCTTCCTGACCTTGCTCCCCGCGCCCCAACTTCTGGCTGCTCCCTGGTTCTGAGGGCGTTTCTTGCGCGTGGGTGGCAGCTGCCTGGGTGCCCCCGCGCAAGGGTGCTCGCTCCTCAGAAGCAGAGAGACTGGTGGAGGAAGGAGCAAGGGGGGCGCTGCCCCACGCAGGTGGCACCAGAGGACGCGGCGGATTTAAAACCCCAGCTTCCTGCGAGCCGCCGCGCCCGAGTTTGTGTCCCGCAGGTGGGCGCAACTTGGAGGGCAGAGGCGGCAGCCTTCGCGGGCCGGGCTGGCCAGCCGCCTGGGGTCTCCTAGCGCAGGGTGGCGGAGGAGGAGAGGCCGTGTCGGGTTACAGCCGAGCTGTGCACTCCCCTAATGAATGCAAAGACGAAGCCTCGGCGGCTGCCACCTGCGCACCCTCCGAAACCGGATCGCTCGTCCCCAGGGAGCCGCTTCCCCAAGCCACAGGCGGGCTGGCGAGGCCCCGGCGAATGGAGCCCGTGTAACCAAATGCGCCTGCGGGGGACCTGGCGGAGCAACAGCTTGTCCTTTGTCTCTGGCCCTGCAGGAGAATTTCCCGTCCGACGCCCCCGACGCCTTGCCTATCCCTGGCCCTGCGGAAGAAAAGGACGGCATCTGACTCGGGCCGGGGAGAATGTCCCTCGTAAGGCCCAAGACGGGGCGGCAGCAGCAGCAGCAGCTGGGCGCAGAGCCCTGGGGCGCTTCCTGCGGGGCCGGCGCCGTGGACGACAGCCTCACCAACCTGCAGTGGCTGCAGGGCTTCTCCTTCCTCCCCGCCAGCCCGGAGAAACCTTCCTCTGCCAGCCTCCTGGGCCACCCGCGCCTCCTGCAGCAGGGCTCCTACGCGCCAGCCAGCCCGCCCGCCGGCGACACAGCGGCCATGGGGGCGCCCACGGGGATGGGCAAACCCACCAGCTCCAGCTCCTCCCTGCAGCCCCTCGCCCCCACCCCAGAGGCGGTCGACTACCGGACCAACGGGCAAGTGAAGCCCCCCTACTCCTACGCCACCCTCATCAGCATGGCTATGCGGGCCAGCCCAGAAGCCAAGCTCACGCTCTCGGCCATCTACGCCTGGATCACCGAGAACTTCTGCTACTACCGCCACGCAGAGCCCAGCTGGCAGGTGAGGCGGGGCCTGAGCAGCAGGTGGTCTTGCGAGCAGGTTCAGTCCCCAGGGGCAGAGCCGGGGAGAGACTCTGGCCTGAAACCCTGGAGAGCCGTTGCTGATGGTAGACAATACTGAGCTAAATGGACCAAGGACACACACAAGGCAGCATGTTGTGTTCCTATGACAAAAGGCAGGAAAGGGCCAGGCCCGGTGGGAAGGGGAGACGGAGCTGGCCTCCCATCAATATTGTGGGCTTGCAAAAATGGGAAGCGAGTTTCTCCCCCTGCCCCAGAAGTGCCCTTCCCCCAGGAGGAGCTGCTGCAACCAGGGGCAGGTGGAACATTCCTCAGGTGGGCACTAATAACTCCTGCCAGGGAGCTCTCTTGCAGGGCAAGAGACAAAGGGCACCTCACATGATCCAGGGGGCTCCCTCGGGAAGAAAGGCTGCAGCGTTTGGGACTTTCTAGTTTGGGGGAAATGCAAGGAAGAGACAGCTGTTGAGAACATTAGGCGTGGCTTGGAGTAAGTGGATGTATGGAGAAAGGTTTTCCTCCCTCTCCTGCAAAGGCTAGAACTTGTGGACATGCAACAAAACTGAAGACAGGGAGGTTCAGGACAAAGAGAAGCGAAAGCAATTCTCCATGGGGTACAAAGTTACTATGGAACTCCCTGCCACAAGAGGCAGTGATGGCCACCAACTTGGAAGGCTTTAAAAGAGGTTGGGCAAATCCATGGAGGGCAATCAGTGGCTACAAGGCACAATGCCAGTCACTGGCTCTGCTTTGCAGCAGGTCCTGCTTGCAAGTTTCTCACAATAGGGATCTGGCTAGCTCCTGTGAGAGCAGGATGAGGGGCCAGTGGGATCCCCCTGGCCTGATCCCGTAGGGCTGTCTGCATGCCCTTCTGCTCACCCCTCCCTCTCTTCCCCCTTCTTCCCCTCCTCCCTGTGGGCCTTTTGTTTCTTCCGCAGAACTCCATCCGCCACAACCTGTCCTTGAACAAGTGCTTTCAGAAGGTGGCGCGGCAGAAGGATGAGCCTGGCAAGGGGGGCTTCTGGCGGATCAACCCCCAGCACGCAGACAGGTTCATCGACGGGATATTCCGGCGGAGGCGGGTGCCAACCTTTCCCTGCATTTCGGCCACTCAGGCAACACCCCCCTTGCCTGCCTCCGGTGCAGAGCTGGGCTGCTTCCGAGGGAGGGGACGAGGCCCCCTGCAAGAGGACCAGGCGCCCCGGCTTCCTGGGGGGCAGCGCCACCCTGGTAAGTGCAAGCAGCCAGGCCAGGGCACCAGCAAGGCTGCTTGGACCGGTGCCCGCTCGCCTCTGGCCTCTGTGGGCAGAGAGGGGGTGGCTCTGCCGGGGGACCTCAGCTGGGCGTCTGTGTTGGAGGACACCTTCGTTGGCAGCGGGAGCAGCATTGAGGACCTGGAGCTGACGGCAGCCCTCGGCTCCCTGGCCGCCGAGGAGGTGGTCCTGGCCTCCTCTGACCAGCCGGTCAGTCCTCTGAGCCAAGAGGGTCCCCCTCACCCTGTCCCAGCCCTGGTGGAAGACTTGACGCTGTATGCCGAGCCCCTGGGCCAACCGTGGGGGGAGGAGGAAGCAGCCACGGAGCCGCCCCTGGGACCCCCCTGGGCCTTTGAGGAGGAGGGCGGCACCTGCTTTGTCGAGGGCTTCCTAGCCGAGATGCAGCCGTGGGAAGCATGAGCTCTGCAGGCCCCCAAGAGGCAATGAGAAGATGCAGCAGAAGCAGAAGTGGCCTTGGTTTGCAGCTGACCTCTGCCAGGGGCGGGCAGCCCTGCCCCAGAGGAGAGAGGCTGGGGGTGTCCGCCCTAGTCGTAGCCTTGCTTGATGCAAGTCATGCTGTGGTGTGTATGGCAGCAGGTCGCAGAGCGCCTGTATTCCCAAATGTCAAAAGGCACAACAGAGCTCCGTTAGATCGGGATGTACAGCTTTTTCTGAAACTGGTGAGCACTCTCTCAGAGGTGCAAGGATGGGCAAAGTGGGTCTGCCAAAGGGCTGGGGGCCAAGAAACCAGGGGAAAGGGGGCACTTCTCGTCCTCTCCCTATTCAGAAGACTTCAAGGCCTCCCCCTCCTTCCCTTCCTGTGCACGCAAAACCAATATCCTTTTTCCAAATCAACTTTGGCAGCACAATGTTTGTAAGTAAATACATGCAAATAGTTTTGTCTGAGAGCAGTCTCATTTCTGCTTCCTTGAGCAGCCTTGACAGCCCACGGGAGGAAAGGGGTTCAGCTAAGGCTGGCAGCTAAAAGGCAGGCCAGGAAGAGCACTGGAGCACCCTTGGCAAACTCCCTGAAGGTGCCGGTGGGAGGAGGGCATTCCTATGCCACGCATGTGCTAAGGCATGTGCCAGCTGCTCCTCTGTGCCTGGGCAGGGAAGAAGGCAAACAGACTCTCCTTCCTGTCCTTTGCTGAGGGGATGGACACCGGGCAGCAGACAGGCCTGGACCTGCCTGGGGCAGTTGGGCAAGCGCTCTGGAGACAAAGAGTGGCAGCCTGAGCCAAGACGGACAGGTGCATTGGCTGGCTCATTGTTCCTCCAAACAGCCAGCCTCCTCAGAGGAACAAACTGTCCTGCTCACCTGCCAGGGTGGGAGAGAGATCTGCGAGGGCAGGGGCCAGCGAGGCCTGGCTGAGAGTGCAGAACCACCCCCTCCTATCCCTGGGGCACCCCACCCAAGGCAGCTGCTGCCCCTGAAGGGTGAAAGGCGGGTCTCTCCTTCCCCAGCCCCACTGAATGGACCACTGGCCTGGCTTGAGAAGGCATGGACGTCTGGGTCAAAAGTGTTTTGCCAGTGGCTTTGGCTGCAGTGCCCAAGGGTGAGTGGCAGACGTGGGCCACGTGCCAAGGCTGCTGCAGACCCACTCCTGACTGGGGGGAAAGAAGGGCCAGGGGGGCGGTGACTTGTTGGGCAGGCAAGGAAGGGGCAGAAGGCAAACCCAGAGCACTGCCACTCCCAACATTTATGTCACTCCTCTCAAGGTACCAGCAGCCTGACTTGGCATAAGGCCCATAAAGGCGGGAGGCTTCCTCAGGTCAGTGACAAGACTGGAACTGCGTGTGGCCCCGTCCACATGGTCAATGTGCCCCACCGGACACCGGGAAGGAAGAAACCAACAAGAAAAAGCCAGTCACCAGCATCAACCAGACTGACACAGGAGAGGTTTATTACTATAAATATAGAAACACATTGGCCCAGCTCTGCCCTCTGGGCCTGGAAAGAGAGTGGCCCCCTCAAAGGCGGCAGTTGGGGGGGCAAGGAAGCAACTGGCAGCCCCTCAGGCAGCTAGTCCACAAGGACACCCCTCACCCCCCCGCCTTCTGGGTGAAGCAGTTGGGAGGAAGAGGAGGAGGAGAAGGCACACCTGGGCACAGCCCCAAACCGTGGAGCTCAAGGTGGGGGTGAACAGGCTCCTGCTCGGTGGCACAGGCAGCACAAGGGGGCACCAACCAGATGCCCCGGCCTCAGGGCAAGAGAGGAAGCTGCAGGTTCTGCGTCACCCTCCAGCAAAAGTGCCCCCCCCCCCAGGTTGGCTCTGCCGCTCTGCCTGCAAATCCTGTAGCAAAGCAGCAGGTCGTGGTGGTGGAGGAGGGGTAGCTGTGGGGCAGAAGACGCAGGTCCCAGTGGGGAGCCTCAGGCCACTTCCATCTGAGTCCCTCCCGCCCCTCGCTGGCTTCCTCTCTGGAGTCCAGCCACCCCCCTGGCAGGAAGTCCATGGAGGAGGAGGAGGGCAGAAAGGGCCTTGTGCCTGACCCACTTTCCCTTTCTGCAGGAGCAGGAAGAAGCCCCCCCGCTCCATGTGCCTAGATGGGGGGTTCTGCCAGGAGCCCCAAGTGCCGGCCAGGAGCAGAGCAGGCAGGCTGGGAAGCAGGAGGGGGAAAATCAGAGGCGGGGGTTAAAAAGGCCAAGGCGCCAAGAGATATGTCCAAAGAGGGTGGGGGGGCAGGAAGAGAGCACAGCAAGGCAGGAGGAAATCTTTTCCATCACACCAGCCTCACGGCCAATGCAGGGGGGCGGGGTACCGAATATCATGCATTTCTGTACAAAGACACAGAAGAGTCCCTTGGAGGAGGGGGAGAGAGTCCTGGTCCGAGGCTGAGCCCCGCAGAGGGGGAATGTCTGTCTCGTGCCACAGCATCGGAACCCGTGTGCCGTAAAGGATCCTTCGCTGGTGGAAAAGGAAGGGAGGCAGAGGGGGCTGCTTCCCCACAGGCAGGCAGGAAGAGGAGCCGCCCCAGAGGATGCGCCCGGGCGTTTGGCATTGTGAGCACCTCGGCGGCGGCGGCTTTCAAACCCCGAGCCAGGCGCTCAGGACGGGCTCTGCCCGCTTTCCACGCAGAGGCGGGGATTGTTGAACAGGAAGGGCTGCCCGGATTGGCTGGTCCCATGGCCAGGGAGGGTGCCAGCGAAGTCAGAAGATCCTGCGGTTTGGGGGGGGGGAGAGAGAAAGAGGCCGGCTCAGGAACCCTGGTGGTGCTGACCCTCTCAGCCCTCCTGCCCCCCAGGCATACGGTGGGAGCAAGAAGCAAGGCAGGGCGCCCGACTCCGGCACCCCGAGGTGGGTGCCTGGCCGCTGAAAGAGACCGCCAACAGCAGGGCGGAAGCTGCCCTGCGCATCTCAGCCCCCCCCCCCACTGCAGCCCCCCACTCTCCTCCGCCCCCTTGCCCCACTTCTGGCTGCCCTTCCCCACCCGCCCTCCCAAGAGGCCCCCGCCAGCGTATAGGGAGGAAAGACGAGACGTACCAGCTTACTCCTCTATCCCAACAGAGCAGGAGTCCAGGCCGAGGGCTGCCCAGGCGGGGCAGACAGAAAGGGGGGAGACGTTAGAAAAAGCGGTCAGAAAAGATGGACGGACAGACGCCCCCCTTGCTGTGGGCATCGGGTGGTGCCCGAGAGCGGGGCGGAGGCCTCTTCTGCAACCCACCACGAGCCTCACCCTCTGCCTCTGAGCCTCTTCTGGCCCCCTCTGCATGTGCTTCCCGCCCCCCTGTTCCCAATTGCCCTCCTCCTTGTGCCACATGGACGGGGCCTGCGTGGCATGGATGTACAGAACAGGGCCATGGCTGCCACACAGAGAGCAGCAGCGATGCAAAGGCAGCCGGGCCATGGGTGCAGGAGCAGGAAAAGCCAGGACGGTGCGTGAAGCTGGGGGGACGGGGGACAGGTGGGTCAGGGCCCTTCCTTCTTGGCCGAGCGAGGGCATCATCCCTCTCTCAGCGGAGGGAAAGGAAGCGCCAGTCACCACCGAGGGCTCCTTTCGACGTTACCTGGCAGGTAGACGTCCGCTGGCAGGTCGCTCTCCAGGATGGGGAGGCTGCTGGGGTCACAGGTGCTGCTGCTGCTGCTCTCCTGGACAAGGGCCTCCACAGAGGGAGGCTGGGCACCTGCAAGAGGGAGAAAGGAGGGGAAGCCTCAGCGCCTTGGCATGCTGCCACTCCCTCGCCTTGGCTGGGGGGGGGGGCCCAGATCAAGGGTTTACCAAAGGCATTTCTGCATTTCTTTGTTGAATGGTCTCTTTAAATTTGAAGGTTCATTATTATTCCACAAGATGTGTATTTCTTTAAAGGCAAGACCAAATAATGTGACCTGGTTTTACAGCTGTGAAGCAGTATAGCAGGTGCTGTTAAGTTGTGGTAATTAAGCTGTTGGGTATGGTATATAAAGAGCAGTATGTAGCTCTCTCAGTACTCTGGTGGATGGGTCATGCAATTTAGTGTAAAAAGAGTTTTTGTTTTTGTTATTAAAACTTAGCAAAAGTTACTTTTGCGTTTCTTGAATGTGTGGTCTCCCCAGTACGCCTTCTGCAGCCCAACTAACGGCATACTGGGCAGACGGCGACCATCCCAAGGTCACAGCCAGTGAGCTTTGTGGAGCGTGGTCTCTCCCAGGTCCTAGTACAGCACTCCAACCACCACACGTTGCTCTTGTCCCTGCTCCACTTTGTCCAAGCCGTCCCTCCAGGGGGCCAGTCCTAGCAGTGGGGTTCTTTCCAGGCCCATGTTCAAGAGCACGGACACGACATATACCCAGGAGGGGATCAGGCCAGAGGGTAAGGATACTCCCCCCCATCACAGGCCCAGCCAGAGCTCACCTTGCTGCGGGGGGCTGGCTGCCTCTGCTTCTTCCGCTGTCAGGCTCTTGAAAGACGGGAGGAGGAGGAGAAAAAGAAAATGCTCTCATTTCTGCAAAGGAGGAGGGTCGCTATCCAGCCCCCTGCTTTGCTTTCCAAATGGGCAGAAACCAGCCCCATTCCAGAGCGGGGAGTTTTGTTTTCGTGCAGGAAATAGGTTTGCTCCGGATCCCGTTGAAAGAGACACTTGGGGCTCTCAAGGGGGAAAAGGGCCATTTTTTGGTTTAGTAAAATGTATGCCTAGATTTCCTATAGAAAAGTATATTCAAAGCAGGTGACCACAATGACAAAAAAGGCTTAGGATAGAAATGAAATAAAAATATGACACAAAACACAGTAAGATGACATGTAAGCAGGAATAAAAATTGAGAATAAAAATCACAAGGGTTCAAGCACCGGCCTAAATATGGGAAGATTACTGCTAACGCCTCTCTGGATGACTGTTGCCCCACCCACCCCCCACATCGGGAAAGTCAAGAGAAAACATTCTGAGCCCGGCAGTTTCCAGCTACGTCCAAGCGGCAGCTGTGTGGAAGTGGGAGCCCGGGCACCAAAGGCCAGCGGGGAGATAGAGAGGCGATACTGCCCCTCCACACCTGGTGGCAAATCCCCTGATCTGGTAGCCTGGCTGCGCTCAGCTTCCTAGGCAGACAAGTCAATGGAGTCGGAAAAAGAGCTACCGTTTCTCTCAGTCCGGGGAGAGGCTCTGGAAGTCCGTGGGAAGGGACTGGTGTGTTAAGCAAGGCTGTTATGGGGAGGAACAGAGCAGAAGGCAGCAATGGAGGGGATGCTTCTTCCCAGCGTGACGGCGAGGAAGTCCGAAGGGGGTCCCTCCTCCTCAATCATCGCATTTGGTGGGGAGGGAGGCCCCTGCCAGAGCCCTTGGGGAGAGTGGTCCGCTGCCCAACACCAAGAGGGCTTGCCCCCTTCCCTAGCCATCAGCACTGCTGCAAGCAAAGGGCAAGAGCAGCTCATCTCTCCCCTGGTGTGCGGATGGGACCCCAGGAGCCCATGAGGGTGGGCTATGGGAGGGGAAGGAGACGGGTGATCAGGACCACCCATGGGAGCATCCGGCTCTAGGAGTTCATGGTGGGCAGCCAAAACAGCCCACCTGCTGTTTACTGGCCACCTCCCGGTGCCAGTAAAAACTACAACTTTCTGCAAGACGACACAGAACCAGACACCTCCACTTGTCAGTTTGCACACACACACACACACACACACACACACACACACACGCAGTCCAACTTGGCCAAGGAGCTCTTGTGGTTGCTCAGCTGTCAGGCAGGAACAGGCAGCAGGCAGGCACCCTTCTGAGGCTGACAACTCAGCAAGGCTCACGGCAGTCCCAAGCCTGACCCCATCAGCAGGCCACTCCAGGCTTAGCAAAGAGGCAGGAGACAGACAGACAGACAGACAGACAGACAGACAGAGAGTGAGAGAGAGAGAGAGATTCACCTCTGGGGAGCTGCCCTCCTGCAGCACGAGCTCCGTCCCGCTGAGTGGCAAGTCTGAGTCCTCCGAAAGCTTCTCCTCATCCTCTTCGTGGATGGGTGACGAGGGAGACCGGAGGGTGCTGCAGAGAACAAGAGACACAGCTGTGACTCAGAGGATTGGCAACGGCTCGCGTGGCAGGGGGATTGACTCTGGGGCAAGAGGCAAAGGCACTAGGAGCCCTGAGCGTCAGGCATTGGGCAGAGGAGAAGCAGAGGAAGGTTTGGACTGGGAAACGGAGCGAGGATGGACTTGGCGTAGGGGAAGGCGAGAGGGAGCAATCCAAAGAGGCTTCTCCACAAGATTTCACCTGTCTGGAGACTTGCTGCGCTTGCTCTTCTGATGGCTGCTCTCCACAGCTCGGTCCAGCCCCACCAGGGGTCTTCCAGAGAGGGGAAGCCCGTCCAGGACCCCCGTGTAGGTGATCTCGTCGTAGAGGGGAGCCGAGGGGATGGAGGGGGAGATGGAGCGCAGGCCGTTCAGGGCTTCCAGCAAAGAAATGGGCTCATAGCCTGGAGGGATGTTGTCCGAACACTGCGGAGGGAGGAGCAGAGGAAGACAGAAGCTCAGCCACTGCCATCCGTCGTTGCAGTTTGGTCCCTACAGCATTGAAGCCTCTTTAGCTCTGCCCTCACAGAACTGCAGGACTGGAAGGGAGTCACAGGATCACCCTGTCCAACCCTCACTGCAGGAATTGCAGCTAAACACACTACCTGGCATTAGAAGACACCCATGGAGACATTTATAGGCCACCTTTTAAGAGTAACGCTTTACAAGGCAGCTTACAACATTTAAGGACGACAAAAACACCAGAGAGAAAAATAACAAGAACCTCAATAAGTAGTTTGAAATCTTCCCAAAATCTCACACTCCTTATCGGGATAGGAGAGAAACATCTTATGGCCACCAACTTGGATGGCTTTAAAAGAGGGCTGGACAAATTCATGGAGGAAGAGAGGGCTCTCAGTGGCTGCTAGCTAGCATGGCTGGGCAATTCCTCAAAAGTCGGAGGCAGCAAGACTTCTGAACCCGTTGCCGGAAACCACAGGAGGCCGAGGGCTCTGGAGCCGATGATCTGCTTGCAGGTTTCCCACAAGGGGCAGCTGGTTGGCCACTGTGAGAACAGGAGGCGGGACTGGATGGGCCCCCTTGTTATGGTCTTATGTTTAGCAATGAGTTGATCTCCATAAGTTGCTTCAAGTCACTTTTGTGAGGAATGACCGTTCTTGTTGCTGTTCTTTGTCTTCAGAAGGGCATCTCAGGTTCTGTTTCTCTGGCCAATTGAGCTGGGGGCTCTCAGGGTTGTGCAACGGTCCCAGAGGAGAGTCTGGAGGCACAGGCTAAAGCTCCACCACCCCAGGCTAAAGCTCAGCAGGCCTGGGGCTGATTGGAGCCCAGGTGGGAGGCTGCCTCTAAGCCAATGCCACGGGCACCCGGATGGAGGGAAGGGGCGATACTGTGTTTTAAATGTTTGGAAGCTGCCCAGAGTGGCTGGGGCAACTCAGTTGGATGGGCAGCATATAAATTAGTAGTAGTAGTAGTAGGAAAACAAAAGAAAACAGCTATTCCCATCAACCGGGATAGCAACACACCTTCTCTTCCTCCTTCCCTGTCTCTCCTTTGCTATTTTTATGGCCTCCTGTCCTTCTACAAGGTAGGCTGACCCCATCCCCCCATTACCTGAGGGGGACAGCCAAGGCTCAGCAGAAAAGGCACCTGGAGCCCCCAGAAAAGGTGGGGATGAGCCCATGTCTGCCCAGAACCCAAACCAACTCCCCTCCACCCCACACACAGAGATGCATCCTTCCCACCCCCAGTGCTTCAAGTGTGCTTTGGGAGTGAAACCACCCCTTCTGCTGACCCCTCCCGGACGCCTGAGGCTTCTCACCGAATGCTCGTCGTGGTCCAGGGTCTGTGCCAGGACGGGGCTGAAGGAGAGCGGAGACAGGGCCCCGGGCTTCTTCCTCACGGCTCGGATCTGCAGCAGGGCTCGGAAGGCTGAGGGGGGAAGGCAAGAGGTGCCCAGTCTCATCTCTTGCGCCCGAAATCTCCCAGGGGGCAAGGCCCATCATCTTTGCCTCCTACGGGCTGGGCTGTGGGCAGTCCTCTGGGAGTTGGGACCCCAAAGCCACCTGCTAGCCACGTTGACTGGGGAACACAGCAACTGCTCTTGCAGAGGGAGGCAGGCGGCTCTGACTTAAGCAACCTTTCCAGGTGCCAAGGCAGATCAGCTGCTGCCCCAGCAGAGCCCCTTAGAGGGACGGGCCTCAGAACCGGGCATGGGCACCGAACCTGGAATCCTGCAATGCTCCTCCTGCGCTCGTGTGGCAAGGCATGTGCACCTTGCTGTACCACAGAAATGGAGTCCACAGAGCTCATTTTTCCCTGCTCCATCCCTGCCCATTAGCAAAGGACTTCCCATGAGAATTTCACTGAACAGGGGGAACAAACGTGGCCCCCCAGGCATCATAGGACTGTAGAGTGGGAAGGGACCCTGAGGTCATCTACCCCCTGCAATGCGGGAATCGCAGTTGAAGAATCCCTGACAAATGGCCACCGGACCTCCACTTAGAAACCTCCAATGGAGGAGACTGCCACCTTCCAGGGGAGTTGTGGGTTCTGTGAGTCCTTCCCATTGTTGAACGCCTTTTCCCTCCAGAAATTATTCCTAATGCTTAGTCGGAATCTCTTTTCTTGAGACCTGAATCCGCTGGCTGCCGAATCCACTGGCAGCAGAAAACAAGCCTGTTCCATGCAATGAGAATGGCAGTCCCCAGAGGAAAAGCTGCCCAGTGTGATCAAAGGTGGAGAAAGGTCTCTGTGCTTCAAGCCCCGGGTTTGCTGGCCTCCTCCTGGCCTGCAAAGGGCTTCTTCCCTCGCCTCTGCCCCGCCCCGCCCCCCTGCTACTCACGCAAGCGGCAGATGGGGCAGTTGTTGGCCTGGTAGCGCAGGGTGTCAGCACACGAGTTGCAGAGGCAAAGGTGCCTGCAGGGCAGGATGAGGGTGTCCCGCAGGTCGGAGAGGCACACCACGCACTCGTTGCTGTTGTCGCTGTTCTCATCGTCACAGGGCTGCAGCGGGGGGAGAGGGAGACAGAGAACTCACTGGATGCTCCTGTGGCCCAGTTCAGCGTTCAGAACCCTCGCTGTACCGCAGAAATCCAGGGGCCCCTTTCCAGACTCTGACAGACAGAACCACCCAACCCAGCACTACTGGCAGCAGGTGGCAAGATCAACCCCACCCAGAACAGGCAAAGCCCCCAAATTTCAGACTTGGGAGGCACACACCCACAAGGTGCCTTAGCAGGATTTGGCTTAAGCAGATGCCGGAAGAAAGCCACAGCTCTGAGCTGTTGCTGTGGGTCAATAGACAACTTCTTTCTCTCTGGAGAGCAAAAGCCTCAAAAGGGAACGTTCAAGGGAGAACCTCTGCTTACTCCCCTTTTAAACAGAGGGATGTGCTCCTCTCATGGTCTTTGACTGCCTTGCAGCCCTGGGAGAGTTGATGGCCTCCCCTTCCTTGCTCCCTCCTCACCTTAGTCTCCTGGTTGTTCTTGTTCTCAATGCCATAGATCTCCTGAAGCAGGTAACTGACCCGGTCCACCTGTGGGGAAGCAGGAAATGCTGCTTGCTTCTTTTTTAATTGTTACTCTTAACTACTACTACTACTACTACTACTACTACTACTACTACTACTACTATTATTATTTCCACTAGGATATTCTAGGCGGCTTGCAATGGAAGTTAAACACAACACGATACAAATACACAGCTGAAAACTAAACACGAAGAAACAACCATCTAAGCAAATGAGAAAAAAGGATGAACACAGGTTGGAAACCAAAACCAGAATAATAAAAGGGCAGCTCTTCACTGAGCATAAGCACAAGTCAGAAGAACCTGGCAGTTGCTGGCTAAGCCAAAGGAAGCGCATGTGGCCCCACATTCTGTCCTCGGAGTGGCCAATCAGACGACTCTGGGAACCCCATAGGCAGTGCAGGGGAGGAACAACACATCAATGGCTACTTGCCACAATGGCCATGTTGCACCCCCACTGTCAAAAGCACCATGGACCTGAACATTGGTTGCTTGAAAGGGGAGGGGGAGAGCTCAAGTCCTGCCTTTGGGCTTCCAGAGCAGGCATCTGGTCGGCCATTGTGAGAACAGGGTGCTGGACTAGATGGGCCACTGGCTCTTCTGATGTTCTTCTTTGGGACTCGCAACAAATGGTGTTGATTCAGAGGCACATCGCCTTCAGTCCTGTGGACATCATGCCCAGTACCCACAGAGAACTTTATCGTCTGTGAATCTGCCTAAACCTCCTTTTTAAAAAATCTGTTTAAATATTTGTATTACACTTCCTCAGTGAAGTAAATCCAATGGGCCCTGCTAAGTTGGGTAGTGGGAAAGGGGTCAGGCCTCTCTGGGATGTCAGCCAGCACCTCTGCCAATAATAATAATAATAATAATAATAATAATAATAATAATAAATAAATAAAAATAAATTTTATTTATACCCTGCCCTCCCCAGCCAAGACCGTGCTCAGGGCGGCTAACACCAAATATAAAAACAACTGATTGAAATACAGCTTAAAAAACAAGATTAAGCCACATCCTTGCAGACAGACAAAGACTTACGATCTGCTTCTGCTTCAAAGGCTTCACTGAGAAACTGCCATCCACATGCTGATGAGGGGAAAAGACACGGGAGAGATAGGTTGGCACATTTAATATGAAAGTCTTCAGCTGCTTGCTAAGCAAACCCTCCTTCCATGCACAGACCCACTTGCATTTTCAGGATTTATTCTGATTACACAATCCAAGCTGTCAGATTCTGCAGATTTTCCCATTCAAAGCACCAAACAGAACAGGGCAAGAGAGGAGCGAAAAGGGGCCTTGCAAGAGAGGCTGGAGCCACGGAGAAGGCAAGGCAATGTCTTGCCCCTCTGCCAGCGCTGTTAGTCCAGCAACCACCCAAAGCCATCTCCTGCTCAGATGGGGCCAAGGGGGGCTTCTTACCTTTTCAAAGGCAGCCAGGAGGATGTGGGCATGGCCGGTCACTTCCACGACAACTGCGGGGAAAGCGGAAGGCCCATGAGATCAGCGGCAAGGCGACAGGCAGCCCACACACCCCATCAGACCAGGCTACAAGGGATGAGGATCGGGGCCTGAGTCCTCCAGCAGTAGGACTCTCAAGAGTCAGGCTTTCCCACCAGCCCAGCAGCACAGGCGACCCAAATGGTCACATGGGCAGCAGAGCTTTCAAGATGACCGAGGAAGAAGTTGTGCACAATAAATGTATACGATGGAGGTCAGCAGGCGGTTCTGAACCAAGCCCTTTTCTGAACTCTTTTCCCTCCTGGTAATTTCCTTTTTGAGGCGAGGCAACCAGAACTGTACCCAGGATTCCAAGCATGGCATCGCGCTATAGACCGTTTTTGTCCCGACTCCTTTCCTAATGCTCCCTGGCATGGAATTCGCCTTTCTCACAGCTGCTGCCCACTGGGCTGACCTCTTCATCAAACTGTCATGTGACCACAGGCTGGGGGGGGGCTTTCTTGACCTAGGCTACCAGTTACACAAACAGAAGATAATATTTTCATTTTCTCTCCCACGGCATGATGGGAAAAGCTAAGAGGGAGAGGCAATAGCTCCTTCAAACAACATTGCTATTGTCTCCAGTTTTATTGACACACAGCCCTTGGTTGAAGACTTCCAGCACAGAGATCCCACTATGGAGGCAAAGGAGAGAAGGCTCCAGTTCTTGTTTCCCTCCCAGGGATATCTCTCTGAAGTGTCACAGATGAAACCAGAGCAGTGTTTCCCGAAGTGTGGTCTGTGTATCCGCAGAGGCACACAAAAGGGTTTCAAAGGATTCACAGCAGAATTTGCTCTCAGCTAGATAAATCAGCTGAGGAAGCTCCTGCAGCCAATCAGAAACCACAGAAGCCCTGTCAGATATTTGGCTTCCAAAAATAGTTCACAAACCAGAACAGTCACTTCTGGATTTGCAGTGTCCGGGAGCCAAAACATTTGAGAACTAAGCTGCTCGAAAACCAAGGTTTGACTGTATTATTAAAACTACCCAATTTTTATTAATAATAATAATGATAATAATAAGGGGGTAGCTTTAATAATTCTTTATAAATAGCTTTACAGTATATGTTTGTTTTTTTAAAAATAGCTTTATAATTCTTTTATATAAAAAAACTTTAATTTTATTATTTATATGCTGTTCATCTGACTGGGTTGCCCCAGCCACTCTGGGCGGCTTTCAGCAAAATGTAAAAAATACTTCTCCTGAGAAACAGTACATCAGTAAGACTAAATTCTCAAACAGGGATACGCAATTATTCTAAGAATAGGAAACACTGAAGTTAATCTGCTAACACTGCTGGCAATCCAAATCTCTTGAGCAACACGGGTCTTTTGCTTGGCTTAAAGAACAGGCCTTCTTTAGCACAGAGCCTCTCCTGTGTCCCAGAAGACGCATATGAACAAGGAGACCGTCCCAGATGGGAACAGAAGGTGGAGGTGGCATGAGCCAAATCCTGCCCAAGAGCCAGCAAACCAGTTCCCCTCCTGCTCCCTGCTCAGACCCAACACAGAAAACCTAGCATGGTGGAGACCTTTCCCAGGACGGTCTGATTCCAGTGCAGCCTGGCCCCTGGGCCAAACCTGCTGGTGCCCCTGAGCCAGTCTGATTGCTTCTGCTTCCCAGGAGCACAAAGGCAAAGGGGGGAAGTGGGTGTCTTACCATCGCCTTCATCCACCACAGCCTGGATGACGACAGGAAAGATGCCGCGGTCCAGATCAAAGTTCAGCTGGAAGGAAGGAGCAAACAGAGGGATTAGTTTGGCTGGTAGGGAGTCCTGTGGCTTTCCATATGGAACTCCAAGAAAAAGGTGTCACAAAAACCTCCTTTTGGTGGGGGGGGGGGGGGAGAGAGAGAGATACTTGTTTGTGGTTGTCACAATGGCCAGAACAGGATGGGAAGGAAGGACAAGCAGCCTCTCAGCTTCCTTCCCTCCTTCAAGCCCCTCCTCTTGGAAGATCTTTAGTTCATTTCCCAGCACCTTTATAAATTTGTTCTTGTTCTGATGACACCACAACTGCTTTGCTTTCAAACCCCCAGGAGCAAAATCATTAAGACGGGGGAGGCAGGAGGGAGAAACACAAGCCTATGTGACTCTGCTAAGCTAAAAGACCCAAATCTGGGAGGCACTAAGAGGCCAGGAACGTCACCTCATCGTCTTTCCAGTCCGAAAAGTCTATCTTGAAGGACGGCAGCGAGAACTGCTGGCTGACTCCTCGCTTGTAATGCACCGTTTCCGACTGCAGAGAAGGGTTCTTTGTGCTGTAGCTGCGGGCAGGGAGAAGAGGAGAGGCTCAGCATCACACCCAGTGGCAGCTCCTGGGCTCTCACAGGCCACATCCAGCACCCTTCCATGTCATGGCAAAGCACGGCCGAAAGCAACAGAAGCCGCAGCAAACCATGTCATGTGCATGTGGACCTGCCTCATGCAGCCACCTGCTGGCACCCCAAGCTAAGCTAGCACATTTCTGGACATAAAGAAAAGGGCGTCTCCAAACTACCCCAGGATACAGCTCTCAGTGGGGCAGGGATGCCAGACCTTGGCGATGGCAATATATTTTTCTGCTGAGCCAAGCTGGTGAATTTAAGAGCTAAGGTCCCCATCCCTTCAGCTGGTTCACCAGCTACAACCATTCCAGAACAGGGATAGCCTGACCACTGTAGTCCATGCGCTGGTAACTCAAGGTTGGACTACCGCAATGCGCTCTTTGTGGGGCTGCCCTTGGACCTGGTTGAGAAGCTCCAGCTGGTGCAGAATGTCTAGTCATTAACATGGGGCTCCATTGCTAAAGCCCGTCTACTACTGTGCCAGGTTCAAGGTCCTTGTATTCGCTTACAAAGCCCTGAACATCTTAGGTCCAGGGTACCTCAGGGATTGCCTAATCCCTTATAGCCCAGCTCAATCGTGGAGATTATGTGCAGGAGTGTCACTGGTCATTCTCCAAGCTGGCAAGGCTCATTTGACAACAACATGAAACTGAGCCTTCAGTGTCATCAGCCCAGTCCTGTGAAACTCTCTGCCACTGGAGATCAAGCAGGCGCCTTCGGTTTCAACCTTTAAATGCCTGCTGAATACTCTTCTGTTCTGCCAGGCTGATGAGGGCAATTAAAAGTACATCTTTCCACAAGAGTTACCTGACGTCTGATTTTAACTTTTCTATATGGCTTTTATCGTATGGATTTATGTACTACTGTTGTAAACTGCTTTAAAAATCAAACAGCTGTGTGTAAATACTTCTATAAATAAAATAATACAGAACTATGGGTGGGTGAAGACGATGTCTCCAAAAGGTAGATGATCCCTTTGACGGGCTCCCCACAAGGCCCCTCGCTGCCAGGGTCCCAGCACTCACACAGCCATGCCGCTAATGAACTCCTCCGTCGCTTGGCAGTAGATGGTTATTGCAACGCGTGCGTCGGCATCAAAGGTGAATTCCAGGCTGTACAAGGCCTTCTGCTTCCCGTTCTCCTCAGTGGGGCTGTCAGCATCCTCTTTGTACCTGATGTAAAGGGAGGCTGAGTCACGGCAGGTGAGCTTAGATATTAAGCTTGCTGCACTCTCACCTGGCACAGACACTCAATCCTTGAGCCGCCTCTGTTTCTTTATTACCACCCACCCACTTGAACTATCTTCACAACTATCACATTTCCAGCTCTCCTGATGGGACTGTCTAAAATGCTTTCTAAGATACGCACAATATTTATTACATTAATGGTTTTATTATATTAATGGTTACCATTATCATTATTAGATGGTCTCTGAAGCCATGTATGCCATGAAACACTATTATCATAATAAGATTATACATAATATAAACCCCTGATCTTCAGGAGACAGGCTCCTCTGCCTCCTTGCCTCTATTCATGTTCCCCTGCCCAGATTCCTCAAGCCCCTCAACCCATCCCTCTCAATCCCTCCATTTTGGCCAATTAGAAACAAGCAAAAGCAAGGTTTCAAACCACCTGCTTCCTAGATCGTGTGTATCTCCAGATTTTCACAATTCACTGCAAGTGTGGAATGTGATACTAAGCGCAACCTTTGTTGTAACTCAAAACACCCCCCACTTAAAATGCTCTGTTCAGCAGCACACTAAGACCGGGACAGACAAAGGAAGCCTCCCTCTTCAGCTCACAATAAAAAAATTAAAAAGGAAGCCTCTGAATGTCAGAAAATCAAGCAACATGCTCAGACGGAAAGAAGGCAAGTTAAGCACCTTCTTTGCAAAAAGACACAATTTCAAACCTCTCCCCCCACCCCCCGCTGTGCCAACTCATCACAGTCTGCATTTTAAGCTCCTTGGCCTCAGCAGAGCATAGGCTAAGGCAGCTGTGATTCCACCCTGCCCCCCTGGAAAGTCTCACCCCATAGGGGTTTGGGTCTGCAGTACCTGACCAGGCGGAGGGAATCTTTGCGGATATTCACCAAGCTGCGCAAAGTCTTCACTGGCTCATGAGGTGCTGGGGTTACATAGGGAAACTGGAATGAAAAACCAGGAGCCTCTTGAGAAAGCACACACAAAGCAAGGGGGAAGGTCTAGAGGAGGACGTGAGTGGGGCAGGCCGCTCTCCACCCCCACCACTGGCACAAGATGGCTCTCTCCACATGCACACACAGAAGGAAACCTCCACTTAGGGTCGTCTGCCAGCAATCGGGGTGCGTCTGTCCCCGAATTGAAATCCACCAGTATTTCTCACTTTGTTTTTCTGAACCCCATTCAACCTCAGGGAAAAGTTGTTTAAGAACACACGCCTGCAACCCTTCGAATTGAGAGGTCATAATTCAGGTGAGATCCTGTGAGGACAGCCTGCTCTGACCTGGCAGGCTCTAGCCGTTTGGGACAACAGCAACCCCCATCCAATGGCTGTAACGGGAGCTGTGCTCTGAAACAGCTGGCTGGCTGGTGCTCCCTCTCCCCCCGGTTCATTTCGGTGCACCAAAATCATGAGTACTTGCCTGGACAGGCCTGTTCCCAAGGAAGTTCAAGTCCATGTTCTCCCCAAAAAGGTAGCCCTCAGGGTGTGGCGTGTCAAACTTTTCGCCTCCCATGAAAAAATGACTGGCAAAGTAGTTCCCTGAAGAGAAGGCAAAGGCCTGGTTTTATGTGTGTATTTATTACATTTTTAACCACCGTTGTCCCCACAAGGATCTCAAGGTCATCGTACAGAGTTCTTTCCACCCACCCACCCACCCACACATTTTATCTTCACAACAACCCTGTAGGGTAGGGCAGCCCAAAGTCACACAGTGAGCCTCAGTCGAGAAAGGATCTGCACCTCAGATCGGGCACAGATGCAAAGGACACTGGCAGGACTTTGGCCCAAGGCGGGGCTCAGCAACCGCTTTCTAGAGTGGGAGGGGGCAGACATCCACACCAGCTGGCAGCCAAAAGCTTCACTTGCCCCCCACCCAAAGATTTGTGGAAGGAGCCCCTTTCGGGGGCTGTGCAATGCAGGCTTACAACCACCCACCATGCTGTTTGGCAGGCACCTGGAAGAAGAGAGCTGGCAGGCAGGTGATATGTGGGGAGGGAGAGAAAAGGAGGGGGCAGCCCACTGCTGCTGCCTAGCAATGGCTCAGAGGAGGGAGGGGCACGCCATGATAAAAACATTAGAGGAGCCCGGCTGCAGTTGGATCTGTTCCGGAATCCTGCTCTCTGAGTGGCCAACCAAAGGGAAGCCTGCAAGCAGGATCCAAGGGCAACAGCTCCCAGGGCGCCCACTACAGCTGTACGTGGGGGCGGAGACACCCATGTAACCTGGTTTCCATCAGTGAGCAGTTCTGAGAAGCTCACAAGCTGGGCAAGAAGGTGGCCCCCTGACCAGAGACTCAGAGGTAGGCTGCCACTGAGCACAGAGGCTCCATTCTCAGCTGTTCTGGTTCATAGCAGCTGGAGGGGGGGTGGGGGTGTCACAAGCACACTGGAGCAAAACTCTGCAAACATCCCTGTTCAGCCAGAAAGCAGACAAGCGAGACATGAAATCGACAGCCCTCTTTTTGCCTCCAAGACCAAGGGACACTGAGGAGCCCTTGGGACCGGTGGCTATTTATGTATTTTATTTCAGAAAATTTATACACCGCTTGATTATAAAAGAATTCCAAGAACTCGACGTGGCTCACAGGGAAAATAATAATACATGAAAATCATCCGGAAAAAGCCACTCTGAAATGTTCGAACGATTAAAAACCAGCAATGACATTTACAGGTGTTTTCTTTCCTCTCTGCCCGTTTGACTGGCCCCTTTTCAGCGGCTGGGTCCCCCCCCGGGGGGGGGGGAGCGGGGCTATGCTCAGGTGGTCTCCTGGCTTCTCAGAAGAGGCACCTGCCACCAGGCTCTTCTGATTGTGGGAGGGGCTTCTGGTCACGTTTTGGAATGGGGGATCAGGATGGCAGAGTTGGGAGGGAAAGCCAAGGGTCCTCTCGTCCTGGATGCCCATCTGTTTCCAGGCCCCGTTCAACATGCTGCTGTGGACCTTTCAAGGGCCCAGGACCCCAATCCCTCCAGGCAAACTGGCCCAAAGGGAGGCAGCAGCAGCAGGAGTAAGAGGGGGCTTTTCAGTGGTGGCTCCCCTTTCCTGAAGTGCTTCCCCCAGGGAGGCTCAGCTGGCGCCTTCCTCACCTGCATCTTCAGGTGCCAGGCAAAAAGGCTCTTTTTATCGTGGGCCTTTTAAACTGCGCTATCGCACAATGGACATGCAGTATATTGAAAAATAACGGAACCAAGGAAGGGACTAGACTGCAGGGGTCAGCAGGGGCCGGTCCACTGTCTCTCAGATCTTGTGGGGGGCCGGACTATATTTTTTGGGGGGGAATGAACGAATTCCTATGCCCCACAAATAAGCCAGAGATGCATTTTAAATAAAAGGACACATTCTACCCATGTAAAAACACTGTGATTCCCGGACTGTCTGCGGGCCGGATTTAGAAGGCAGTTGGGCCGGATCCGGCCCCTGGGCTTTAGTTTGCCTACCCATGGAAGTCAATTTGTTTTGTTTTGGTATTGTTACAGTTATTTTTGATAAATCAATAAATTGATATCAAAAAAATAATAATTCAACTGCGCTGTTGCTTTGCGATGCCAAACGCCCGTGCGATCCTCAGGGGGGATGAACAGCGGCGGAGGCAGCCCGAGCCCCTGCAATGCAGGAATGGCAGCCAGAGGAGCCCCCAGGGGTCATCTAGCCCAACCCCCCGCGACCCAGGAAGAGCCCCGGCGGCCGCTCCGAAAAACGAAGCCGCTTTTCCTCTCAGGCTGCTGGGAATAACAGGGACCCCCCTGTGGGTTGGGGGAGGGGGAGAACCCCCCACAAAAATTGGGGAGGGGAAGCTGAGGAGCAAGAGGGGTCACTGCTACCAATATTATTATTATTATTATTATTATTATTATTATTATTATTATTATTATCATCATTATCATCATCATCATCATCATCATCATTATTATTATTATTATTATTCTTTTCCCGGGGCTCTGGCCCCACCAGGTGCGGGGGCGGCGGGCCCGGGCCTTACCGGACTTGGGCGGGTACCGGTAGGCCGAGTTGGCCTGGATGTCGATGTCCTCCACGCCGGCGATGCGGCGGCTGAGCAGGGAGCCCATGGCGGTCGGCGGGTCTCGTCGGCGGGCGTCTCGGGCGAAGCCTCTTCTTCTCCCTCAGCGAAGCCCCCTCAGACACTCCGTCAAGGCGGCGAGGCCTGCAGGCCGCTCCCGCGCGGGGCACCACGGGAAAGAGAGTCCTCGCGCCCAGGCCCTTCGCGTGGTTCGCCGCGGAAAGGGAGCGCGCCCGCGGACTACAACCCCCAGGAGGCGCCGCGCCGCGCGGGGAGAAGAGAAAAACACAACAATGGGAGGGCGTGGGAGGCGCGGGGCGGGGCCTGTCCCTCAGCCAATGGAAGCGCGGGACGGTAGAGATAGGAAAAGGTAGAGCTTCCACTCTGTACGTGGCGGGGGGGGGGAGTGAAGTAAGTTTATTTAGCTCAGATTCCCCGCGCTTGGTTTTTAGGTCAACCTGAAAACTCAGTAAGAATGTATTTGCTTTTTTAAAATGTAGTTTAAAGTGACAATTCAGCTGTTTATGGAGGAATGTAGAGTTTCCCACCCTGAATTGAGGGGGGAGACAGCTTGGTATTAATTACTCTTGAGAGTCCCACGGACTGCAAAAAGATCAAACCTCTCCATTCTGAAGGAAATCAGGGTCAATTTTTATGGTAGCCCAAATCGCAGTTGTACGGGTGTAGGTATATATCTCAATTTTAACTCATGAGCTATTGATGCAATCTGCTCTGATTGTATATTTTATCTTTAGGAACACTGTTTTTATTGTGTTATGCGAGCTGGTCTTTGACCGCAATAAATTATCTATCACCCTGATGTTGGGAAAGATGGAGGGCACAAGGAGAAGGGGCGACAGAGGACGAGATGGTTGGACAGTGTTCTCGAAGCTACCAGCATGAGTTTGACTAAACTGCGGGAGGCAGAGGAAGACAGGAGGGCCTGGCGTGCTCTGGTCCAGGGGGTCACGAAGAGTCGGACACGACTAAACAACAACAATTTCTGTCCTGTTTTTAAAGCCAACATGAAATATACTCTGAGTCGAGTGTGGATTTATTCAGCTCATAGTAGAGAGGAAGGAATGGAAGTTTTTTCAGAATGTCTGCTTTATATACATTCTTTACACAATGGGCCCCATGTGATTGGCTAATTCCGGGATTCTCCTGTAGGCCAATCAGGTTGCGGATTCACTTTCACCTGGAGCTGGATTGGGTGGCTCCTGCGGACCAATCAGACTGGTCCTTGAACAATAGGATCCAGAATGAAGCAATCAGACTGCTGCATTCTGAATCCTATTGTTCTAGGACCAATCAGACTGCTGCATTTTGGATCCTATTCAACTCAGTACATAACACAACCTGACAATTCAATAATTAAAAAACGGTTAAACAGAACTTAAACTTTTCCATACGGTATATATTGTTACAGGCCACCCCAGTCTCCACCAAGCGGTGTGAGAGATTGTAGGGGCTGCAGGCGCTTGCCCTGGGTTCGTATCACCAGGCTGGATGACAGCTGACAGAGAGCAGGACACGTGATTCCTGCACTGCGAGGGGTTGGGCTAGATGGCCCCTGGGTGCCCCAACTCGACAATTCTATGCTTCTGTGACAGTCCTGCGCAAGAGCCCAGAAATGCAGGACCTTCCTCACTCGCCCGCCCGCCCTATAAACTGCGCGCAGCAGCGGTTCCGAAGCCGGCGCCAGACGGGCCGGATTCCCTGCCTCTGAACCGCCACGGGACGGTGCCCCACCCTGCGCCCGCCTCCTCTGCAAGCTCATTGGCCCTGCCGGATAGCCCTTTTACCTAATATGGCAAGGTTGCCCGCGCAGGATCTTTGGTCACTGGCTGGATCCACCTGTCAGTAAAACTGCATCAGCGCCGGCCCTGCAACACGTAGGACAACAAAGCAAAGGCTTCTGGGTAATGTAGTCGGCGCAGCGCTGGAGAAAGCGGCGGGGCGAAGAATTGCCGTGGGAAGAAGGGGGACCCTCAGGGGTCATCTGGTCCAGCCCCCTGCAATGCAGGACTCACAGAGCAGAGCTCTCCTTTGTTTGTGCTCGCCTGGATCTCTCTAAATCAAGTGAAGTGGCTGATTTTCTCCTGCAGCACCATTATTCGTCATCATTAGCGTTAATAGTGTGACTCTCCTTGCACAGATTCATATTCTTTTATTTTGTATATAGATATACTTAGGTAGTATAATGAGAATTATTGAAAGTTACATATTTTAATTTGTTATGTAAGTGTATTGGTTTGTGTTTCTAACTTTTCTTACTTTGTTGTTTTAATTCATTTGTATCGTCTTTTGTGTTATATGTTATGTATATTTGTCTATGTGAAAATTAATAAAGATTTTCTTTAAAAATAGCATTAATAGTGTGACTCTCCTGTCCATCCTTTTCGGAGGAGAGCACAGGGTGCCGCAACAAAGGAGGCTCCACAAAGGAGGCTGCGGAGGAATGGCATGGCATACCAGGGGCTGCAAAGGGCTATGAACAGGGCCCATCCATCCTGTTATAAGAAAAAACTGCTCCTTTTCCCCTTATGGGGTACCCAAGAGCCCGTTTAGAGTCATTATGTAGGTTCTCTATTGGTAGTAGAAAATAACACAAGCCAAGCAGAGAATATTGAGAAGCAAAGCAGCTAGTAAGCCTGATCTTTATTAAACTGTTGCAACAGGGTCCCCTGCTCACCCCACGCAGGAGGGAGTAGAGGAACCCAGAACAATGGTGCACAAGCTCTTCTATAGACTTTTGAAATTGCCCACCCTGTAGCCCAAGACCACCCCCCAAAACATCATTCATACATACACTGCAGAAAGAGGTGGTCCCCAGCAGAAATTTGAGTGTGTTGTTTCTCTCCTGTCTGCCAGGATACCTGATAATGCCTTATCTCAGGGGTGTCCAAACTTTTTTCAAAGAAGGCCAGATTTGATGAAGTGGTCATGCGTGAGGGCTGACCAGAGGGCCAACCAAAGCTGTTGAGTTTTTTTTAGGATTTTACCCCAGGAAGTAAACTGCCACAGGGGCCGGATTAAATTGACCGGTGGGCCGGATTAGTCCCCCAAAACAGACTTTGGACATGCCTGCCTTATCTGATTGCATTTTCTGGGTAGTCTGGCAATTCCTTTGGGGTGGTAAATACTTGCTGAATCTCTTACGCCCGGGGTGCCCAAACTTTTTTCAAAGAGGGCCAGATTTGATGAAGTGAACAGGAGCCGACCAAAGTTGTAGAGCTTTTTTAAGATTGAAATTTTTACCCTGCAGGGGCCGGATTAAACCGACCAGCGGTCCGGATTAGGCCCCCGAAATGGACTTTGGACATGCCTGTCTTACACAAATTGATAGTGTGCTCAGTTTAACAGGTACTTGCAGACTGTATTTACAGTAAGGCCCTACAGTCCAAAGACCATTCGAAAGCTTTTCCCATTCCTTCCACCTTGCAGAGAAATATTTGAGGTCAATTTGGGAGAGTCAAAATGCCTTTAGGATTGCTCTCCTGCACTATTTCATACACGTAATTTATATACCTGTGTATGTTATTGCCTTGTACATTTATTAACATTTATTCTATATATATCAGACCTTAGAATTCCTGTAACACTGGACTATGTTGTGCTGGTCGACCGGCCACGCAGTCTGCGTAGGTTCAGGAACACGCCACTGGGGGAAACGTCAGCATCCCAAGCGGCCCTGGGGGCTGAGCCTTGTCCCCCTAAGCCATGGGTAGGCAAACTAAGGCCCGGGGGCCGGATGAGGCCCAATCGCCTTCTCAATCCGGCCCTCGGATGGTCCGGGAATCAGAGTGTTTTTACATGAGTCGAATGTGTGCTTTTATTTCAAATGCATCTCTGGGTTATTTGTGGGGCATAGGAATTCATTCATTTTTTTCTTCAAAATATTATCCGGCCCCCCACAAGGTCTGAGGGACAGTGGAGCGGCCCCCTGCTGAAAAAGTTTGCTGACCCCTGCCTAAGTAAAGAAGGGCAGACCCGTCCAGCGCGCGGCTTTCGGATGCCAGCGCGGAGTGCGCGCGTCCAGAAGCGCAGGAGAAGCAGAGTCCCCGTCCTCTTGCCTACGACATCTCCGCTGCAAACCCCCCTCGAAGCACTCTGTACATGCTCAGAGGGCGGCCCGTCGTGCCCAGAGAGGTCTCTTCTCGGGAAGCCGGCGGCGCGGCTGAACTCCCTGGACGGCAGCGCCGCGCGCAGCCGCTTCGGCCGAGCAGGCGGAGGCGGAGGCGGACCCCAGCTGGCAGCGTCCCCGCCCGCCGGGCCGCCCCCTCCGGCTGCCCCGCCGCGCCTGGCCCTGCCCGGCGGAGCGCGAGAAGCCGAAGGCGCGCCATGGCCTCGGCGTCGGGGGGCAGCGGCGCCTCGGAGGAGCTGAAGCAGCAGCTGCTGATCGGCCAGTTCGTGGTGGCCGCCGGCTGCGCCGCCGACCAAGCCCGGCAGCTCCTGCAGGCCGCCCACTGGCAGTACGAGGTGGGCCGCGGAGGCGCCCGAGGGAAAGGCGCACCACCAGGGGGCTGAGTCCCCTCTCGGCTTGGGAATGGTCTAATATTGGGGGTGGGGAGGGGAGAGAAAGCAAGAGGCGTCTGGGGTTGGGAGGATCGGAGCGGGATTCCGCCCTCGGGGCATGTGCAGAGTGCCTGCCCATCGCGCTCTGGCGTGGGCCACTTTGCGCATCTCAGAGCTGGGTTAAATGCGTGCGCCTAGCCGGGGAGAGAGTGGGGTCCTTCCTCCTCCCCAGCCAGCCGGGCCTGATCCATGCCCCAACCGGTTTACGTGGCCTCGTGGAGTAACAGGTGTCCGAGGCCGGTCCGGGATGGGGGAGATGCAAGAGAAAGGAGGAAAGTTAAGGCCACAAAAGCGCCCGGTGTTTCCGACAATGCACAATAACGTGTCATAAAATGCAGGTCACCCTCCAGCAGCGCCCTGCAGAATTCCAGGCATCTGCACCCAGCAACCCTGCTGGACTACAACTCCCATCCTCCCTGGCCGCTGGTCCTGGTAGCTAGGGACGATGGGAGTTGTAGTCTCAACAACAGCTGGGGACCCCGGTTTGAGGAAGACCAGCGCTTATCAGTGCCTGGATGGGGGACCAGCTGGAGACCTCAAATGTAGCTGCTGCCTCGGGTTCCGTGATGGAAGAAAGATGGGATATAAATGCACGACAGGTAAAATACCGGTAAATGCACCTGTACATCGCCCTCCCCCTGCAAAAAAAATGCCTTGTAAACCCCACCAACAGAACTTCCAAAGCTCATGAACTTTTTTTCTGGCTTCTGCTAGAAGCTACTTGCTTTTGGAGGACGTGTGTTTGTTAGCAGGGAGGGAAGGAAGGGAATTCAAATACTGAGTCTTTGGTTTGCTCAGTCAAAGAGCAAAGGACACATTCTAGCACCTGGGGATCCTATTAAGGGTCTATCCTCCCATTAAAATCCTGCTCTAACCAGGACTGAGATTATCCCCCTCCTCTCCTTGCGGGGTGGGGGCTCCCTTGTGTTCCACCACCAGCTCCCTACTGTGCACAGGGGACGCCGACCCTCCGGTCTCTGCCAGGCCCTGGTCCCCCCGCTCTAACCACTATGCCATGCCGGCTCTTTCCCCAGCTACCTAGCTGCCTATAGGGCAGAGTTTCCCAAACCTGGGTCTCCAGCTGTTTTTGGACTACAATGCCCATCATCCCTGACCATTGATCCTGCTAGCTAGGGATGATGGGAGCTGTAGTTCAAAAACTGCTAGAGACCCAAGTTTTGGCAACTCTGTAATCTAAACCAGGACTGGAATTGCCTTTGGCTCTTTGTGTGCATCTGTGCATCAATCCTAACAGCATCTTAGGCATAGGACTGCAGGCCAGCCAGCAACGCTCTGCTTACCTCTTCTTCCCGTTTCCCCCCTTTCTGCAGACAGCCCTCAGCACGTTCTTCCAAGAATCCGGCATCCCCTACAGCCATCCCCATCACCAGATGGTAAGTGGCCTGCAAAACGTTTCCTCCTTGAGATGTTTATGGGATGAACAGGGCTTCCAGAACCTGGAGTGTGGACTGGGGGCGGGGGCAGGAGAGAGGAGTGCTTGCTTACCCCCCTTGGTCTGCAGAGAACCTAAGAAGAGCCGGTTGCTGGATCAGGCCAATGGCCCACCTGGTCCAGCAACCAGAGGCAGGATTGAGGGGAACACGACCGGTTTGTCCGCACTGGGCAACGAGGGGCGCCACAACAAGGACTTCGAAGTCAAGAGGTGGGGTGGGGGCTGTCTTTTGGCATCAGCAGGCCGCTGGTGAAATTTGGAAGCCCAAAGCCGCTATCCTGTTCTCCCAGTGGCCAACTGGGCTCCCCCGGGGGAATCCACCCACAAGCAAGAGACCTGGGCACAGAGCAACTTTTGCCACCTGTAGTTTCCAGCGGCGGACCTTCAGAAGCATGGCTGACCACGGAGGCCCAGCATGGCCGTCCTGGCTAGGAGCCATCAATTGCCCTCTTCTCAGTGAATTGGGCTCATCTTCTTGTAAAGCAGGGGTCAGCAAACATTTTCAGCAGGGGGCCAGTCCACTGTCCCTGAGACCTTGTGGGGGGCTGGACTTTATTTTGGGGGGGGAATGAACGAATTCCTATGCCCCACAAATAACCCAGAGATGCTTTTTAAATAAAAGGACACATTCTTCTCATGTAAAAACACGCTGATTCTCGGACCGTCCGCAGGCCAGATTTAGAAGGCAATTGGGCCGCATCCGGCTCCCGGGCCTTAGGTTGCCTCCCCATGTTCTAAAGCCATCTAGGTTGGCCTTCAGGAGTTTAATTATGTCTTGTGTGAAGGACCTTCTTTTCTCTGTCCTGATTCTTCCAACTTTCAGCCTCGTTGGGTCTCCCTCTCTCAACCCCCCCTCCCACCCCCCCGGGGCTGCTGCAATTGGGGACAGGACTGAAGACCTTCTTCCTTCTGCAGGCCTAGCAGATGCTCAGCCTCCTTCACGACAGGCTTTGCCCAACATCCTCTGCCTTGTTTTTCTCTGGAACAAACAAGATGAGCCAAAGGGATGCAGAGACTGGGATTTTGTCACGATTGTGACTCTGCCGCGGGAAGGACGGCTCTGTGGTAATGCTGGGGGGCACTCCCTCTGACCCCCCCTCTTGTCTTCTTTCCCTGCAGATGTGCACGCCTGCCAACACACCTGCCACTCCGCCCAGCTTTCCCGAAGCCCTCGCCATGTTCTCCCGCCTCAAGGCCTCGGAGCCAGCCGCCTCTCCTCCCCTTCCGCCACCCCCACTGCCCCAGCATCCCGGAGCCTTTCCCTGGCCGGCCTGCTCCCTGCCTGGGCAGCCGGGCGCATGGACTGCCAGCCACCCTCTGCAGCCGGCAGGCTGGCCTGGCAGCCTCTCCCAGCAAGGCAGCTCCGAGCCAAAGACCAGTGCCACGCTGGAGGCCGAGAGATGAGGAGACAAGGGCCACACAGCAGATGCAGGGTGAGACCCACAACGCTTCAGAGACACGGACAGAGAAGCCCCTGACAGCCCAGGGGGGTTGCTTGACTCTGGAGTTTGGGGGCACCAGGCCTAGCTGCAAGGGGGAGGCTGGTGCCAAGGTCTCTGTGTGGGTGATGTGTTTGAGACGCACTCAGAGCAAGGTGGACAGAGAGAGTTCTGCTTCCCCACTCCGGTGCCTTTCCTGTATGCGGGGGGGGGGGGGTTGGACTTTGCAGGCTTTTCCTGGAGGAAACCCGCCCCTGTTGGGCTCCCAGCAGTTCACTTCTCTCCTGTCTCTGCCACCTCAGCTCTGCCCAAGGTGGGCGTTGCCACCCATGGACCAAACCGCATGCTCAGATTTCAACTGCCCCCCATGGAAAAGTGGTGGTGGTGGTTGGGGTTTTGCTTTTGTTCTGGTTTAATAATCTGCCATTTTTAAAAAAGGATTAAATTTCTTTTCCGGATTTGTTGTTTGTGGCATGGCTTGGGAGGAGCGATTGGGGGGGCGGGTGCCCTACTCCAGCCTTCAACTCACTGCAAAGGAGCCTTGGGGCAGGGGGGTGGAAGGGGCGGGCCGGCCCGGGTGCCACTTGGGGGGGTGACAAGATGGCCCCTGCCTCCCCCCAGCTGTAGAGCGGCCGAGGGCACACGCCATCCATACAGGTGTGTGTATGGGCTGCCTCTCGCACAGCAACCGTACGGGATGCCGCACATGCGCACTCCGTAAGGGATGCCGCACACGCGCAGTTCGTACGGGCTGCCCTGCCCCGGGTGCCGGAGAGTGTTCTTCTGCCACTGCTTGGAGCAAGGTTGAGGAGAATGCCGGGGGGGGCTGCCCCCTTGTGCCCCAGGCCAGGTTCCCATGCTCTCTCCAGGCAGGGAGGGCTGAGTTCAGCTCTGCCCGCCCCCCGGCTGCTCATCCTCTTCTGCTGCCTGAGGTGAATTGGGAGGGTGTGGAAGGTGTCGCCCAAGCCATGCTTAGCGGGGTTTTGTACCTTCGGCTCCCTTGCAGGGCTCTTGTGAGATTTCCCTGGAAGCCACCCCAATGGATTCTGCCACCTAAGGCAGCTACCTCAGTTGCCTCATGGGTGGGCCGGCTGTGGCCCAAACTCTGCTCCAGGCAACCTCCACTCCAGAGTTTCCTCCTAGGCCAGGATCCAGCCACATCTCCTTAGTCACATGGGGACGGGGAGGCTGTCATGCGCCTTCCGTGATGTGGACGGAGGCTTTGCTGCTCTGCCCGACGCGTCCAAAAGGAAAAGGGGCTGGGTCAGAGACCCCCTCCTCCAGCAAAGGATAGGAAGAGGGCCTGCGTGTATCTGCTGTGTGCTTGGGGCTGGCTCGCGGCTAAGGGGGTCCTTCAAAGGTTGTCCCAGCCTTCCCACCCATCCCAAAATACCCGCAAAGGAGGCCCAGTGGTTCTAACCCCCCATGCTCCAACTTCTGTGACCCTTGCCAAATGCGACAGGAGGAATGGCTGGCAGCAAATTAAGAAAACAGACAAAAACTTTATGGGTTCTGTTTCTTCCTCGCTCGACAAACTCTAAGTCACATCCACCCAAGGACAGAATCGGGAGTAGCTCCAGGGGTCTCATAGGGGGGCATTTGGGGGTTTGTGGCCCTCCCTGGGAAGAACTGGGGGGGGGCTGGCAGGCGGCAAGAGCTGGAGAGGAGTTGGGGCCAGCTTTTGCCCAGGGAATAAGGGGTATAATTCACATGCCCACAGATAAAGTAGGGAGGGGGGTCATTGCATGCACAGCTCACCTCCTTGCAAACTCCAGGAAATGCCCCCATAATCCTTCTCTCTCTGGCATCTAAAGCTCACCTTTCCCATTAAAGTATGACTCATTCGCACAACCTCCAGCTTCCACTTTGTTTGTGGGCATGCGTGGATCCGTGGGGAGAGGGGCGAGCTGTGTTGACTGCGGCCCCCAGGTGAGAGGGCAGGAGGCAGGGTCCTCCAAAAGGGGCATTCTGGCAACTGGGTGGGGAGAGGCCCGGGTCACCTGGCTGGACCCCCTCCCACTCCTGGCTGGGGGCAAACACTGCCCCTCCCCTGCCAGCACCCATGCTGCTCACCAACTGCTGCTCCTAAGGCCCCCCCCATCTTCCAGGGGCAACTGGGCCTCTATAGGCAGCAGCTGGTGGCAGGTGGTGCCAGGGTTGGTTTTGCCTGAAGTGCCCCTCTCAGTTGGGCGGCGAAAGGGAAGGGGGGAGGCCCAGCAGGGCAGCCCTGGAGCTACTCCTGAGTCGCAGCCCCACCTGCCGGGGAAGGGGGGCACCCGCAATTAACACAAGGGAGGGGCGGGTGCTGCCTGGCAGAGCCGCCCAAGGGGCAAGCCACTGGCGCAGCTCACATGCCCGCCAACCTTCCACCGCTCTTGAAGTTGCTCTGGCTGAAGGTGGAGGCCACCGTCCCGTCCACCGTCTCGAAGGTGATCTCCTGCTGCATCTGCAGCTGCTGCTGGCGTCCTGGTGCTATCCTTCGGACGGCAGGCACTGAGAGAGAGAGAGAGAAATTATATGAAAATGATTTTCCTAACCCCGAGGAAAATAGCTAAAGTGTACGAAAGAAATTCTGAAATGTGTTGGAAATGCAAAGAGAAAAAGGGCACTTTCTGTCATATGTGGTGGGCATGTACATTGGTAAAGGCTTTCTGGGAAATGATATATAATGAGTTAAAGAAAATGTTTAAAAATACATTTGCCAAAAAACCAGAAGCCTTTTTACTAGGTATAATAGGTGAAGAGTTCCCAAGAGAAGATAAAAGACTTTTTATGTATGCAAGGACGGCAGCGAAAATGCTACTAGCCCAGAGATGGAAGGATGGAGGAGTATCAACAAAAGAAGAATGGCAGGTGAAACTGACGGGAGTATGTGGAGATGGCGAAATTGACGGGGAAGATCCGAAACCAGGAAGATCAAGTATTTTCTAAAGACTGGAGTAAATTTGTAATTTATTTGAAAGACCACTGTAAACAGTTAAAATCTTTGACAGGGATGTAAAGTCACTTGTAATGTGGCATTTTTTATGGTAATTATGGTTATATAATAGATAGATAAGGGTAAAAGATGCAGTAATATTAATTTAATCTTAAAGATGGAACCCATGGAGGGAGGGAAGGAGGTCTGAGGGTTTGAAAGAACTCTGTATTTTAATGTTTGAAATGGTTTTGTTTTATATGTATACAATTTTTCAAAAAATTAATAAAAAAATATTAAAGAGAGATAGATAGAGAGAGAAGCAACAGCTGTTTGTGCTTCCTGCTGCCGTACGATTTAGCAACTGCAATACAGCCTTTGCTGGATCCAGGCTCAAAGCACCCCTGCGGAACAGGGATTCTCTTATTTGGCCCATTCCGCAGCTCCCGGCTAGCACAGTCCCCCACGGATCACGACCCCCAAGTCCGATTCCAGCCCCTCTTTCCTGGTGCCCAGTTGCCAGTGTTTCCCCCAGCCCAGGCGGGCTTAGAAGACTCACATGCATAGGGCGAGGCGCTGACGTCGGCATAGGCAGAGCGGGCTCTCTCCATCCTGTTCCCCAGGGGGGGCCGGGGACACTTCAGGACTGGCAGGGGAGGGAAGCGAGAAGGCCGGTCAGCCCACCACCAAAAGCCCCTGAACCTGCTCCTCCTCCTCCTCCCCTTCCCCAATGGCCACCTGCTTGATCACTCATGTGCCTCTTGCTCCAGCAGGAGAGGCAGTGTGGTGTAGTGGGTAGAGTTGGCACACTAGACCAGGGAGAGCAGGGGGAGAGCTGAGATACGCTGCTCGGAGCCCCTGTTTTAATTCTGCTTCAAGCCAGTCGTGGAAAAAACCCATCAAAAGAGAGAGAGAGCTAGAGGCCAGGTCCTTGTGCGGGTGAAGCCTCAGGCAGAAGGGCAACTGGACCCCAAAGAGGACTGCCATAGACGTGCCCACTGCCCCCAAAGTGCCGCACCTGTGAATTCCCTCTGGAGGGCAAGGGAGCGCTCGACTGCTTGGGCGCCCACCCGGCCTTTGTAGAGGACGCCGTTGACGCCAAGGATGTCCACCTCGGTCTGAAAGGGGGACAAAGGCTGTGAGAGATGAGCTGAGCCAAGGCCCAGTAAGGACAGAGCAGAGTGTGGGCAAAATGAAACAAATGGAGGCAGGGCCTTTCCAGCGTTGGCCCCTCCAGAGAGGTCAGCCTACACAATAACCTTTTCAGGCGCCGGGTGAAGACAACGGCAGTCATATATATTTCTTTCCACTGCTTTTTGCTGGTTTAGGTGTTTAGTTTGAAGTTGCATTTTATGTTTTTTTTTTAGTTTTTACTCATAAGCCACCAACAGGGCATTTATCATTCGATGGCATATAAATATTGGGAATCACGAAACAAATGGACCCAACCCAGGCCCAACTACCAGCTCAGATCTCTTGAAGAAAGCGTTACCACCAAATGCCTTCACAGAGGAGGAGAGAAGGACCAGCAGTCGAACCTCCACGTTCAGAGACAGTCTACCTCCCAGCATTTCCGGGGGCTTTGGCTTTTCAGCTGGGCTTGCCGGCTTCTTGGCCAGCCCTGCCTGACCACCAGCAGAAGGCTGGACTAGATGGGCCTTTGGTGCCCCAGATACAGTGCGGCCACCTTTAGCTGCTGTGGTCCTTCAGGCAGATCTCCCACCCAGCACCCTCCCCCCGGCAGGCGGCTCAAGGTGGCCCAGTGGCCGCTCACGTTATCGTAAGTGATGGCTGTCGGGTCTCCGTAGGGGTAGATGGTGGTGAGGTCCTGGGATCGGGTCAGGCGTTTGATGCTGCATGCTTGGTGGTGGGCCTGGCACTGCCAGCAGGTCTGCGGGGGCTGGGCGCCACTGGCCTCGCTCGCCTCCCCGTCCCTGAGGAAAGAAGACCAGGCCAGGGGGCTCTGCGTCAAGGGCTGGAGACTGCCAGTCCCCTGGACAATGCCTTAACAGGATGCCGGCTACATACCTCGTTTCACTGAACTATTCAGTTTCCTCAGAAGGAAGTAGAAAAATCATAAACCTTAAATGACCAAAATTCACAGGAAGGGGGTAAAACTCCCAAAAATTCTGAAGTATTATAATCCTAGCTCGACCCAGGTGAAGCAAAATGCAGCAATAAAGGATTAAGGACTCAATTTCTAATACTGAATTTACAAAAAAAGGTTTGAAAACCTAAATGGCAAGTTTTAGACAAAGCCCAACTTAGAGGAAGCCAAGCACAGTAATAAAGAGTTGAGGACTCAGCTATGAAAATTCTAGCATTGCCTTTACAAAAAGGTTTTAAAAACCTAAATGGCACAAATTCAAAGAAAGGAATACAAGATAAGCTGTTTTAGATTTTAAACAAACTCAAGAACAGGACTGAAACATTCCCATGGTCTAGATGTTACTGTTGATGTTAAATGGTCATTTAAGGTTTATGATTTTTCTTTTTCCTTCTGAGGAAACTGAATAGTTCACTGAAACGACATTTGTAGCTGGCATCCCGTTAAGCCTTTATTCAATTTTAGGTTTTTCTAATTTTTCCCATAAACTCTTTGATTTGTAGTATTTAGTTTATTTTCATAAGATACTATTTCCAGTCGATTACTTCTCGTTTCTGGGATTTTCACAATATTTCATTTGTTTTGTGAAATTTCTAGGTTCCGTGACTGTCTTTTTTCTACTAGCCCCCTGGACAATGGTACTCACCAGAGAGGTGCCGGAACTGAGTTCCTGTGAGTTCCCCCTGAGAGAAAAAAAGCCCTGGCCCTGGGGACAGAAGGGACGTTGCAGAGAGGCTGGCCACCAGAAACAGGAAGATAAAATACATTGAACCAGAGAGGCTGACGGCTTCTCCAAACTTCCTCTTGTCTCACTGCCTTTCCTCCAGAGAAAACTGCTTTTTAGGGCTCAATTGGACGGAGCTCATGGCAGCTGGGTTTTCCGAAGGTTGCTGTTTGTTCTGGTTTAAAGGGTGAGGAGTGGGATGAGGGGGAAACTGCTCAGACCCATGTCTAGAAATCACAGATGAAGCGGAAAACTGCCCAGACGAGGGTTGCCGTATTTCAAGAAGTATCCAGATTCAAAAAGTTGTTGAGCTTTTTTTGGGGGGGGAAACTGGGACATTTCGCCAATTTTTAGAAATTTCCCCTAAATGGTAATTTCACCATTGGAGTCCTGGATATGTCCAGGGGAAACTGGACGTATGGCCTGGGAGAAGTGGATGTCTGCAGCTCTAGATCTGGGATGGGGGTGGGGTTCCCCTGCACAGGGCGCCAAGCCAGGGGGGTCCAAAATTGAGAACATCCTTAATTGAGAAGATCCATTTGGGGGGAGCCAAATTGTGGCCTTGCACAGGGAGTCGTATCGTGAAAGATTACCCTTAAGTTTGGTTGAGCCCCGATTCTGTCTGCCCCTGATTTCGGATGCAGAAAGGGCCCAGGCCTCCTGTCCCTCCCCCCTTAGCATCCCTCTGAGTGGGGTGATCAGCAGGGCCCCCCCAACCGCAATTCCCGCCCCCCATCGCAGTGCCCCCTCCTCACTTCCTCTGCAGGCGTGTCAGGTGTTCGTAGCCACTGGCACTGGCCGGACGACGGCGTGCGCTGCCCTTCCGCATGGTCACCATGTGCCTGCAAAGAAGAAAAGAGAGGGGGGTGAGACAGGGTGGGGGCTGTTAGAATTCCTGCTCCGTGTCTGCAGTCATGGGATTGTTGTCTATCACATGACGGTGTACATTTTGACTCCACAGAGTGGGAAGTGACAGAGACAGGACGTTTGTGTTATTGTGTTCCATGAAGAGGGACTATTGTCCTTTGTTCTTTTTCTCTTTGCTGTCTGGTGCTAGAGAGGGAGGGAGCCATGTTGCAGTGCTCTGTGTGTGTTTATATGTAAATAAAGTAGATTAGCCAAAATGCTGAGTTGCTGAGGTCTGTTGGCATCGGTCGCTGTGATGTTTGGGTTGAAGAAAACTTTTGAAGCTCCTGAACGATCAACCAGGAGGGAGAGAACATGCTAGTCGGGCATGTGTCTCTACCAGGGTCCTACTCGAGTGTAGGCTGAACTCCTGACAGGCCCAGGGCTGCCTCCCCTGCAAAGCAGCCACCCTCCTCCCACCCTGCAAGGTACCAAGGGGGTCTGTACTCACGGCCCGGTCATCATGGTCACTGGCCGGTCGCAGGAGATGCACTTCACTCTCTCAAAGAGCTGTCTGAAAAGCACAAAGAGACCCGAGCTGACCACCTGAAGGACGTCCTTTTACCATCCATCTTCCATGCAATAACCCTGAAGATGTCTCACATGGCAGGTTGGGCGGGGGTCAGTACCCGCAAGGCCAGCAGAACAAGCCAGCCCCCTTGGAGGCGAACCTTTAATATGTCATTATATTTGTACTTTAAGTTCGATTTGGTAAATCTCCCCTGGAAAGGCTAATGTTTGATGCAACTGGTCTGGGAAAATTAATGAGCAGACGCCTAGAATTGATTTCATCAGAACTGAGGGAAGATGGCGGCTGCCAGCAGCGAAAAGACTTTTGGATTGATTCGGCAGAAATACCAGCGTGTGATGAGATACTGCAAACGGACAGGGAATCATACACATAAAATTCACACAGAAACATATCATTGTTTACTTCAACTCGCTTGTGTGAAAGAAGGAATGTTAACAACAGGAAGATTTAAAGGAACTATTGGAAATGACCATCAAAAGCAGGAGATATGAGATGATCAGAGCCCCACCCCCGAACTTGAAGCATGGGAAGTCCCGATAAAAAATTATAATTCAGCCGAATATTTGGATTATTTGACATGTATATGTATAATTTGGAATATTTAATGTGATTTGATTGGGTTAAAATGGAAAACTTAATAAAAATGATTTTAAAAAAAGAACAAGCCAGCCCCCTTGCCAGCCTGCACTCTGCCACTCGGGCATCTGTGCCAAGCCCTGTTTCAGGAAAGTCCCTTCCCAGAGCGACAGCAAGGGCTCCGAGGGCCAAGGGGGGTGGCAGGCAGAAAGTGACAGAGGCTTGCTTTCTTCATATGCAGAGAGTGAGGGGAGCCCCTCTCGTTCTGGAATGCAAGTCATAAATTCCCAGGACAGTGAAAGGCAGACAGAAGGGCAGCAGCTTGCAGACACACAGGGGAGGAGAGGCAAACTGGACAATCTGCTCAGGAGTCTCCTCAGACTAGGGGATGAGCAGAATTCAGGCTTGGTGTCAGGCCAACAGAAGGCAGAGCAGATGGCGTATATCCTGTTAGAAAAGAGTCCACCCTCCAGTGGGCTCAACTGAGGAAGACTGAGCTGTGTGCTCAGACTGAACTACTGTGTAAATACCAATAAATCTGAAAGTTATAAAAGCACCAGCCTGCTATCTCTTGGTGTGAGAGGGAGATCATAAATCCTGATACCCTGCAAGCCTTGAGGCAGATTTGCAGCAGTGCTGCAAAAATAAACAAAAAATACTTACAAAAATGTATAAATTATTAAATAATATACAAATAGATAAAGGAATTAAAAGTAATATGTTAAGGTGGGAACAAGATTTAGGTTATGAAATTGAATACAAAGATTGGGTTAAATTTGGGACAAAAAATATAAATTTTACGGCTTCTTATAAATTGAAAGAAAATTTCATGAAAATGCATCATAGATGGTATATGTTGCCAGATAGGTTGGCAAAAATGAAAAAATCGGGTGATAATAAGTGTTGGAGGTGTAACAGAATGATTGGAACATTATACCATATGTGGTGGTCATGTCTGGAAATTAAGAAATATTGGAATATGATACATGAGGAAATTAAAAAGCTAATAAAACATCACATAATAAAAGAGCAGAATCATATTTATTAGGAATTTTGAATGGTGACATCCTGAATGACAAAATTAATATTTTCTTGCACGCGACAACAGCAGCGAGAATGTTAATAGCCAATAATTGGAAAGGGAATTACGTTCCAATCAAAGAAGAATGACTGAATAAATTATGCGAATACTTGGAATTAGCAAAGCTGACTGATTTGATAAGACAAAAAACAAAAAATACAATCCAAAAACAATTGAAATGTTTAAATGATTATTTATGTAGACAAAGATTAAGTGTAAGGTATTGGTTGTGTTTAGAATAGATTTATGAAAGATTTAGAAAACTTATTGATTAGAATATTTGTATGAGATTGAATGGGAAAAATACGGAATAACAGATACAATTTTGCTTAAAATGTATATAGGAAGTGCAGTATAAGCGATGGAAGTCAATCAGTGAAATTTTATTATTGAGATATTTGTAGAATAAATTTGGAATAAATTCTTCCAATTTTTCTTCTTCTTTTTCTCCTTATTTTTTCTTTTTCTTTTTTCTTTTCTTCCTTTTTTATATATGTGTGCTTATCTGAAATATATATGTATGTATGTATGTATTTGCAGTATTTTGCTTGTATTTTGTAATAGTTATGTTAAAATTTATTTTTTTAAAAAAATGAAAGTTATAAAACCGCCAGCCTGCTGTGTCTTGGTGTGAGAGGGAGATTAAAAATCCTGACACCCCGCAAGCCTTGAGGCAGATTTGCAGCGGTGCTGCAAAAATTAGTGGCCGCTGGCACTGCAGAGGGGATGCCCTTGCCCTGCCTCTCACGATGATGGAGAGAAGATGCTCGGCCCCAGCTTCCCTGCCAACCCCCCCCCACTCACTTCTTAAAGCCAGCGGCACTGTCTGCGTCAAAGCGGGGGCCCTCGCTCAGGTACTTCTTGACGACCTGCCACACCTGCTCCAGCTGCCGGCTCAGAGGGTCCAGGGCCATGCGGTCCAGCTGTGGGGAGGGGGCAGGAGTGAGCCAGTGGTCAGTCGCAGTGTGCATGTTGGAGTTAACGCTTTATTAGCAAAGCCAGGATCCGCACAGACTTGGCGGAGTGTCTGGCCAAATGAGCACAACAGCTCATCCACAGTAGGTCTTGCCCCTCCCCACGGATCAGTGGCCGAGACTAAAGGTCGAGATGATATACGCATTTTAATAACAACCTCCCCACATCTGACTATGTCTCCTCCTCTCCAGGGTTTACCCCAAGCAATCTGAGACTATGCCTGTGTGAAGCTAACTTCTCCTCCACCCTCTTCATGCCTCTCCTGGTTCTGGGAGACCAGCAGGAGTTGCAGCAGGAGAGGGAGACCCCTGTGCCTCTTCACCAGCCGGACTCATCTCTGCCTCTTGGCCTGTCTCCTCTCCTGTTTCAGCTTCTGCCTCTGATTCTGGGCTGCCTCTGATTCTGCCACTGACTCTCCTAGCTCACACAGCCCTGTTCCTTCTTCTGCCACCTCCTCCCAGTCTTCTCCCTCTGACCCCTCATCATCATCCCACTGCCACTCCCTGGGCTCTGAGCCTTCTTCCCTTGGGGGTTCCCCAGCTACTTCTTCCCACCCTTCCTCTGCGTCCAACCAGCCCATGACACCAGGCAAGGAACGCCAGGAGGTTTTGAGCCCTGGGAATGCAGGCTGGGAACTTTGCCCACCGCTAAGGATGTCTGCAGGGCTGGGCCGCCCAGGAGGCAGACGGAGACATTCGCCTCAGGCAGCGGATTCCAAGGAGCACTTCCATGGGCGCCCCTCCGCTGCCAGAGAAGCAAATGTGGTGGTTTCCGGGTGCAAAATCACACGGAGGCCTCCGCTCTCGCAAGGTCTTGCTGGAACTTGGAACCCACAGGATCCCAGTAAGCGAGGCTTCAGCCGGGCTGCCCCTGATGCCCGCCTGCGCTTGGTGGCTCTGCCAGGAGGGCGTCACCTTGCAGTCCATGTCGGTGAAAAGCTTCTCCAGGGCTTTCTGCCAGTCCTTGTCCTGCAGGGACATCTTTTGCAGCAGGTCCTGCATCATCTCGCTCAGCTGGGCGGTGGCCGACTGCAGCTCCACATGGTTCACCTTGGCCTCCAGCTGGCTCTTGTCGGCTTTCTGCGGGGAGAAGCAGCAAGGCCCTCCCCAGTGCCCTCCAGCAGCAGGGGGGCCAAGGAAGGCAGCCCTCCCCTAGAGGCTAAGCTCTCAGAGTGGGAAGGGCCCCGTCACTCAGACCGTGCACCTCCCCTGGAGGCAAGAGCCCCCTCCCAGCTCCACGTGGTCCACTTACCACGTTCATCTCTTCCTGGATCAGGGCTTTGTCTGCCTTTGTGATATCCAGCTGCTCCAACATTATGCGCATGGTCTGTGCACAGGAACAGAAGCAGCACTTGAAACCAGCATTTATGCCCCGAGATTATTCGGAACACACACGTGTGTGTCCAGGCACCAGGGATTTTTGCACAAGTTTTAAAGTGATATTTTTCATCCAGCGTATGTTGGCAGTGAAAAAGACAAATTCCAGCTCAGACAGCATGGCTTTTATAAGCCATTCTTGTGTTTCTATATAAATAATATAGGAACTTTCACCACTGAACTAAACCAAGTTGTACTGCCTGTGTTTTCTGGCTGATGTATGGAAAGGTGCATGAAATAGACCTTTGGAGAGCATGTAAGAAACCATTTTCAACTCACCCAATGTGTGATCTTTTTCTACGCTAGGCAAAGAGGGGAACTTCAGATGAGACTTAGAAGGGCATATTGTAACAGCCTATATAATATCTCCAAACTTTGCTGTATATTTTGTGATTTTAAAACTCTGCTGGGGCTCTCTTACCAAAGAGTACCGGTACTTGCCCCAAATTTGGATCCTGGCATCCAGGCATTCTCCTTTTATACCCTATATTCCCCTTGCCATCAGCAGTGACGGCTATTGATAGCTACTAGCTAGACGGACCCCCTTCTGATTTTCTTACAGAGTTTCCCAGGTGAGTGACGCTGCTCACCTGGATGTCTGACGTGCTCTTCATCATCCTCTCCATGCCTGTCTGCAGCTTCTCGCACTGATCCTTCAGTCTCTGCATCTGATCCATGGTGCCCTTCAGCGATTCCTTGCCCTGGGGAAAGCAAGCAAAGGAGCTGGGCGACTCAGCAGGTGCACCCTTGGGTGCTACTGGGTGCACACCCACCTGGCAGGCAACAGCTGGGTGGTGTGGAGGACCTTCTTGAGCGCCCCCTTCCCCTCCTGCCCCCTGCTCCAAAAGTCACCTTCTCAGCCTGACTTTGGATCCAATTTATTCGCTCTAGCAGAGACTCCATTTCGGGTGGTTCTCCAGAAAGGCCTGCAAGCAGAAAGAAGGCTCACAGCTGGGCTGCCTCATCCTCCAAATTTCTGGAGGAGAGAGCAAGTGATGGCTCCTAGTCACCCTGCCCTCCACAGTCAGAGGCAGCCACACTTTTGAATCCCAGGGGCTGGAAACTGCAGGAAGGAAAAGTTGCTCTTCTATGTGGGATGTGATACATAAGTAGCAGTCAAGTACAACATTCCTTGTTTTCCTAGAGTGGACATGCAGGGGAGTGTTTGGTCCAGCCAGTTGAAAACTTCCTGTTTCCTCCTGACTGGGACAAACTTCCTTTGCATGTGACTAGAGGTGGGTGTGACCTTACCTGTCCAGGTAACAAAAGGAAAAGGCACACAGCACCCTCTCTCTTTTTGACTTCCACCATCGTTGGAGCAGCTTTTCAGCTAGAGATGCTCTGTTGGATTCCATCCAACAGAAAACACGGGGATTGTCCCCATATGGGATAGATCCAAGTGTATATACTTTGTAACTAAGTCTGCCTTCAGGGATCCAACTGTGAACTGATGATGTGAGTAAACTTCTTTTATATACTTTACACAAGATTGTGGCGTGTTCATTCTTTTAAGAGAGATATAAGGGAACTTGCCAGGAGCCTAATATTGAGAGGCTTAAACAAGCATGCAACCAGCTATCTGCTGTGTGTTTAAAGGGGGCATGTAAAACTCTGCTAAGTTATAGAACTTGCTAGCACAAGTTAGGAAGGATATTAATGAACAATATATCCTCTCCTGCCTCCCTGAACATTCCCACACTGCTCAAGTCTTGCTTGCTGGTTTCCCTGTGGGGCACCTGGTTGGCCACTGGGAGAACAGGAGGCTGGGCTGGATGGGCCATTGCTCTGACTCTGGAGGAGCCAAGGTAACTGTAACAGAGGGTGCCTCTGGGCATGCAGAGAGCGCATCTCCGCACTTGGTCCCTGAGCTCGGCTCCAGACCGGCCCACCAGCTGATGAGAAGAAGAAGAGGAGGAGGAGTTTGGATTTGATATCCCGCTTTATCACTACCCAAAGCGGCTAACATTCTCCTTTCCCTTCCTCCTCCACAACAAACACTCTGTGAGGTGAGTGGGGCTGAGAGACTTCAAAGAAGTGTGACTAGCCTAAGGTCACCCAGCAGCTGCATGTGGAGGAGCAGGGAAGTGAACCCGGTTCACCAGATTACGAGTCCACCGCTCTTAACCACTACACCACACTGGCTCTCTGGGGTGGGTGGGTGTGCCTTGCAATTCCGCCCCGGATGTGTTGGTGGGGCCTCTGGGTCAGAAGGTGTCAGCCCCAACTGGGTGCTGCTCCCCACCCCCAGTATATGGCTCTTTCTTCCCACTGCCATGCTTGGGGTGGGTGTGGGGTCGCCCAAGGACTCACCCCGAAGGCCGGCTTGCTTCATCTGCTCCTCCAGCTGAGTGATTTGGGCCAGCAGCACTTCGTGCTTCCCAGGCAGCTGTCCCAGGGTAGCCAGCACTTCCCGGGACGACTTCTCCAAGCCCTCTGGGTCGGTGTAGCTCTGCAACACAAGCACATGTGTGGGAGAGACCGTGGAGTGGGTGAGATGAGAATGCCTGCCTTGCATGTAGAACGTCCTGAGTTCAATCCCTGGGCTGGGAGAGACCCAGAGAGCCACTGCTGCCCGCCAGAGCAGGCAAAACTGGGCTGGGTGGAGCGAGGGTCTGACTGTTTGAGCCTTGAGTGACAGCCGTTCGACAGTGAGCCAAACTCATGGAATCATAGAGTTGGAAGGGACCCTGAGCAACATGTACTTTAACCCTCTGCAATGCAGGAATCTCAGCCCAAGCATCCATGGCGGATGGCCACCCAACCTCTGCTTAAAAACATCCCAGGAAGGAGAGCCAACCGTCTCCTAAGGGAGTCGTTCCACTGTCAAAGGGCTCTCACTGTCAGAAAGTTCTGGCTTAAGGGCCAGATGTGGTGGTCAAGGAGAAGCAGGCTTCTGCGGAACAGCATGGCCGTTAGATTTGCACCAGAGACATGGCTGCCTCCGTGATCCTATGGGAGGCAGTGGCAATGGGAAGAGGCTTGCCCAGCCTTCCATGGACTGACCAGGGGGAGGGACCGAAGGAAAGGCCCCCTGCCCCCCCGGAGGCAGCCACATGAGTTGGCTGAGTTTCTTGACCTCCCGTGGCAAACGTAGATTCAAGTGGCATAGGGCTGCCATATTTCAAATGTGAAAACCCAGAGAGAAAAGTTCTTGAGCTCCCCTCCCCGACCTGGATACTCCTAGAGACAGCCTGTATTTAAAATGTGGCTCTTTTGGGGGGGGTGTTATTGGGTTATTGTTTTGATTTTGCTCTTATATATTGTGGTCTTTTCTGTGAACCGCCCTGAGACCTCGGGTACAGGGCGGTATATAAATAAAATAATAAATAAATATTCCAGATACGTCTGGGAAATTCGGGACGTGTGGCAACCATGGACTGGCAGGGGCTCTCAGGGCTGGTGGGCAGGGAGGGGTCTTCCCTGCCACTCCCTTCTAGTGGAGGTGTGCCAAGGGGGTACCTTCTGCATGCCCAACAGGGATCCTGCTGCCTCTGCACTGAGGTTCTCCTCCCCACTCCCTTTTCCATGGGGCTGCAGGATCTCATGCGAGGGCCACCAGGGCGTGGGGGCTGGGGACCTGCCTTCCTGCCCCCCCTCCTCTGTCCCCCACACTCACCTTTCCCGTGAGCATCTCGCAGAGGGAGCTCCAGCGCACCAGGTCCGAAGCGTCTGCCAAGGAGCCCAACCTCCCCTGCGTTGGGAAAGGAGCAGGTGAGGACCTGTGTGGAAAAGGCCATCGCTCACGGCCCAGCCTGGGAGCGATAAAGAAACCAGGAGACTCCCCCCGCCCCACCCCATGCAGACGGGCTCAGCTTGGCTAAGCGGTCCTCCCGTATCGCCAGCCTCTGTGCATGAGCCACACTGAGCCACTTGTCTTGGTAGGGAGACTGGGCCCAGGGAGGGGCAGCAACGCTCGCCCCTCCGCCCCCCACTGCTGCCTGCCCTGCTGAGCCGCTTTGCGGAAGGGTCCCTGATTAATAATAATAATAATAATAATAATAATAATAATAATAATATTTATTTATACCCCGCCCTCCCGGCTCAGGGTGGCTAACACCAGTAAAATTACAATAAAAACATAATAGGGAAAAAAACCCAATTTAAAATACAGGTTAAAATGCAATTTAAAATGCAGCCTCATTTTAAAAGTCAAAACCATAAGGGGAGGGAAACATAAGGGTAGACTGAGTCCAAACCAAAGGCCAGGCGGAACAGCTCTGTCTTGCAGGCCCTGCGGAAAGATGTCAAGTCCCGCAGGGCCCTGGTCTCCTGGGACAGAGCGTTCCACCAAGTCGGGGCCAGTACTGAAAAGGCCCTGGCCCTAGTTGAGACCAGTCTAACCTCCTTGCAATGGCGAATGGGAAAAAGGGGGGGGGGATAATGAATATGATATGTTTTGATATTCTGTTATGTTGAAATTGTTAATAAAAAATTTAAGAAAAGAGAGAGACAGAGGTGTATTGTGCTCAGAGCGAGCTGTGGGTGTCCTGGGCTCACATGCAAGGCTGGCTGGTCCCCCATCTAAAACAGGGACAAATCCTGCCTCTGGGGAAAGAAGTGGGTCTGCCTGGAAACTGCAGGAAGGGAGAGGGCTGCTGTGCTTGTGGCTTTCCCAGAAGAGGCACCTGGTTGGCCCCTGTGAGAACAGGACGCTGGAGTAGATGGGTCACTGGCCTAATTCAGCAGGTCCTTTTTACACTCTTAGGCTCAGAGGCAGCTTTGAGAAGAGCCGCCTGGTCCCAGGAAGGTAGGTCAGGAGGCTGGAAGGAAGGCATCGCTCTTGTCCTGCATTTCTTCTTCTCGGCTCCAAACACACAAGCAGCATTTAGGGCTCCTGTCCAGCCTCAGCACAGAGCAAGAGCATCTTCTCCACTGTTGTGTACTGAGTTGAATAGGATTCAGAATGCAGCAGTCTGATTGGTCCACAGGAGCCACCCAATCCAGCTCCAGGTGGAAGTGAATCCGCACCCTGATTGGCCTACAGGAGAATCCCGGAATTAGCCAATCACGTGGGGCCTGTTGTGTAAATAATGTATATAAAGCAGACACTTTGGGGGGACTTGCATTCCTCACTACTATGAGCTGAATAAAGAGCATGAAATCCACCCTCGACTCCGAGTATATTTCATCCGCTTTCGCGATGTAGGGCAGGGCGGGTCAGGGAAGTTGCACTCACCAATTGCTCCCTGATCCCATCCATCTTTCTGGCCTGCTCATCTAATCGGGTGAGCTGCTCCCTCATTTCGTCAACGTTGAGCTGTTTATTTATCACATGGTTATTATGTAATAATAGTAAGTGGTATCAACTTTGGTCTCTAAGCATCTTACATAAAAGCCGCAAGCCAAACAATGGCATTGAGAATTCCACATCCACACTCTCCCACCGTAATGCTCCGGAAGGGCAGTGTGGGTCAGGAGGACTCAAGCCCCAAAACAAGACCTTGGCTGAAATGGGTCCTGGGAATGAGTTTCCTCCAACAGCATCTGCAGCTGAACTGCTGCCACTTCTTTGCCTCACCCCCCAAAAAGCGTATTGGTGATCCGGGCGGCACTCGGAGCTGCACAGAGGTGGGCGATTTTGCCCTCAAAGTACCTTGCAAAATTGGCTCTGGGGGTTCCAGAGTTAGGCTCTCCAAGGCAGATGAAATCAACCATTGCATAGCTTGGAAGACCTCCATTGGGTGGATAGTTGAAGATGCAATGAAGGTGACAAAGAAGGCCACGTTTGCGGCCTCCCCTGCCAAGAACTACACGCTCTTAGGCATGTCTGGTGGCCCTTGCAAGACTTGCGCCCCAGCCATCTTTGGGTCTGATCATGACCTCATAAACCAGGGGGCTGCCCCTGCTCTGGAGGGCTGGAGAGGGGACTCGGGTGCATCTGTGCCAATGGCCCATTAAAACAGAATAGGTGGACTTGCTAATAAAACAAGAGTAGAAAGAGGGGCTCTGAGCATGTCCAGAGTGCCTCCCCTTGCCAGCTGAGTAACCACAGTTGGGCTGTATATCTCTGAGAGGCACCTCTGGGGGCCCAGCCCAGGCAGGCTTCATTCACAGGGACCCCCTCGTTTTGAAAGAAAAATGCCCTCTGCCCCACTGCAAGATGCCCCTTTCTGATGTCATCTTCTGGGGATACTCACTTTGGTGAAGTGCTCCTTCAGCTGCCCCAGCTCTCCTTGAAAGCCCTCTGTGGCTGTTTGCAGGGTGCAGATGTTGTTCAGCAGCTCCTGCAAGGTAGTCATGGCCTGGACAGGACAGAAAGGGAGTTAGTGACGGCTGGAACCAGAAGAAGACACCTGGGAGATCAGCAGCAGGAAGGCTGGCAGAGCTGGCCATTGATAGGAACTATGGAGAGTGTGCTCAGTCTACACACACACACACACACACACACACACACACACACACCTTTTCTGTAAAGCTCAGGCCCTCTCCTGTTCTGCACAAGCCACCCGTTTCTGCTCTTGGTCCTCATCCGCATGCAGACCTTTGAATTCAGAAGTCGGATATGGACCAGGAATGGGGAGCCCAGGACCCTCCAGACGTTCTTGGGCCACAACGTCCCTGGAATGTGGCCTATGCTGGCTGGCGCTGATGGGATCCAGAGTCCAGCAACTTCAGGAAGCCTCACTAATCCCTGCCCTCAAGGGCTTGGCTACACCTTCCACAGGGTCAGGGCCATTTCCAGACCACCATCTGATCATGAATGGTGGGCCATTGCAAACATCACGGTCCCTTCTCTTTTGCAGGTAGTGAGGCAGGGGGGCCACATCCAGGTGCGCTGCGCCAGCTGCCCAGGAAAAAGAGGAAGGAAAGAAGGCGCCTCTCTACTTTCGGGGAGACTCACCTTGGTCATCCCAGCCTCGTTCATTTCCATCTTCTTCTTCAGCTGCATAATCTGCCACATGTCCTGGGCCGGCTGGGCAGCTCCTTGGCTGCGGGCCAGCAGCTCGGCAGTGGTGGGAGCCTCGTTCAGGAAATTCAGCTGCTTCTCAAGCGCCACAACCCTGTCGTGCAGCTGGTGGAAGATTGAGCTGGATTTCTTGGCTGGCTGGACCACTTCGGAGGTCGCCACGCTTGTGGCCAGGTCTTTCGGGGGCTTGATGAAGTCCAGCTCGTCGTCGGTGATTTCCTTCTTCATGTCTTTCAAGTGGAGGTGATCCAAGAGGCTGTGCAGGAATAAATGGAGGGCGTTGAAGTTGACATTGCCCAGTTCTGGCGTCCCAATGGCCAGGTTGATCAGCTCTGCAAAGGAGATGCTGTGGGTCATGATTCTTCCGGCAGACGGCCTCTGAAGAGCCAGGTATTGAGATTTCCACTTCGAGGTTAGCTAGTTGTCTTGGGGACGGGACAGCAACACAACCCAGTAGGTTCCGAGTTAATCAGTCACTGACAATGTGCGCATGGGATTTATCCGGGGGAAACAGCGTCAGGCTTGCTGCTCGGAGTTCTGCTCAGCGCGTAAAGTTTCTGCTGGTTGCTAGGAGATGCCGGAACACGGGGAGATCTGGAAGATGGGCAGCGCAGGCAGGGAACCAGCCGAGCCTGTCGTGAATCACGGCGGTACTTGGATAGGAGCCAGATTAGCCGCATACTCAAACAGCATTTGGTGCCAAGGGAAGGTGCTCTTGGGAATGAGCGAGGGAGGGGGCTGGGTGGAGGCTGGCAAGTCGCACTCCTTCCCCTGGTGCCCATCAAACTAGAGCCACTGGCAAGTTCAAACCCAGCTGCTGCTCCTGGCAGAGGCAGAAAACCTTTTCTTTAATGTCCTTTTTAAAAAAATTATACTTTTCAGGTTTATACATTTCATTAATTTTACAATCATTTTAACATTTCAAAGCTTGACTTCCTTCCCCCTCTTTCCGGGGTTCCTTAAATTTATTTTTGAATATCTTCTGCATATCTAAATTCATTTAATTTGCTCATTTAATTATCTACTTTAAATATATACTCTTATGAAACTTCAGGTTGTTACAATAATCCTGCCAGTGTGTTTATCTGTTTGCAATTTTTCTGTAAATATTCAATGAACAATTTCCATTCTTTTATAAAAAGTTTGTTATCTTGATTTCTTATTCTTCAGGTAAGTTTCGCAATTTCTGCCTATTCCGTAAGTTTTTGTATCCATTCTTCCTTTGCTGGGACTTCTGCCTCTTTCCATTTTTGGGCGAGTAGCATTCTTGCTGCTGTAGTCACATGCATGAATAAGTTTCTATGCAATTTAGGTAGTTCAGACCCTGTAATTCTCAAGAGAAAACCTTCCGTTTTCTGTTTTGTTTTTTACAAAGGTTATTTTAAACATCCTTTTCAATTCCATTATATATAATTTTCTTTAATGTCTTCAGAACTGTTTGGTTGACGAACTGCTCACCTTGCAATTGATCAGACCAGAAAACCAGAAATAAAATTAATATGTATACCCAAAGTAAGAATTTAAGAAGAAGCTGCTGGATGAGGCCAATGGCAGGATCTGAACACAAGAGCCCTCCCCAAGCCTGTGGTCTCCAGCACTGCTGCCTCTAACTGTGGAGGCGACAGAGGCATCGTGAAGTCATAGCCATCGACAGCCCTCTCCTCCATTCATTTGCCCAGTCCTTTAAAAAAAGGGCGCGGGTGGCGCTGTGGGTTAAACCACAGAGCCTAGGGCTTGCTGATCAGGTCGGTGGTTTGAATCCCCGCGACAGGGTGAGCTCCCGTTGCTTGGTCCCTGCTCCTGCCAACCTAGCAGTTCGAATGCATGCCAGTGCAAGTAGATCAATAGGTACTGCTCCGGCGGGAAGGTAAAGGGTGTTTCCAAGCGCTGCTCTGGCTCGCCAAAAGCGGCTTAGTCATGCTGTCTGCAGAAAAACAGCCTCCCTCCGCCTATAGAGCGAGATGAGCGCCGCAACCCCAGTCATCCGCGACTGGACCTAATGGTGAGGGGTCCCTTTACCTTTTAAAAAGCCATCGAAGTTGGTCATCGCCATCTCCTGTGGCAGAGAGTTCCAGAGATTCAGGAGAGATAAAGAAAGTCCTTCTTCATGCAGCGCAGAGTTAAAATTACAGAGCTCCCTGCCACAGGAAGCAGCCTTTAAAAGACGATTCGGCAACTAACCAGGATGCAGAGGCGCTGGGACAACACAGGATGCTGGTCCTGCAGAGAAGGGTCATTCGCCTCATCCAGCAGCAGGCTACTCTGATTCTCCTAGGTTGTTAAAGAAACAAACAGCTGCTCCCTCTCAGTTGCTATTCCAGGTGGAGAGGGAATCGCAGAATCGGAGAGGGATCCCGGTGATCGTCTCGTCCAACCTGGCGCAGTGCAGGAATCTTTTGCCTGGGACAGGGTTCCCTGGAATTAAGAGTCTCTCCCGACGGATCCATCCCAGTTTTTGCTGCAATTCTGCATTGCAGGGGGTGGAAATGGATCAGTTCATTGGGATCCCTTCCAAGTCCTACAGTTCTGTGAGCAGGCAAGGCAGTCTCAGCGCGAGTTAAAGAACGAAGGTCTGTTCTTAACCTGAAACTGTTCTTAACCCGAAGCGCCAGTTTAGCTACTGGGGCCTCCTGCTGCCGCCGTGCGATTTCTGTTCTCATCCTGAAGCAAAGTTCTTAACCTAAGGTTAGCAGAGTCTTTAACCTGAAGTGTATGTAACCCAAGGTACCACTGTATATAATGAAAACAGAAATACAAAAAGAAAATCACATTATTTGTTCACTGTACATTCTTCTTGAGCTCCCTATGACTTCCCGCCACCCCATCATGCATTAACTGCTTATTTTATCTAGTGCACTATTAATCTCCATTTCCTTTTTAATTGTCAGTAATATATTCTCTTATAAATATCCATTGTAACGCAGAAGTCATTCAAATCCTGCCAGACTTTCGAGAGACTTTTCAATCCCTTTCTTAGTTTATCCCTGATTTTAATTTATTGCCTGAAAAAAGCACATATACGTATATTATAAATATATATAATTTTTTACCAACCACCAAAACACAGTGAAACCCCCCAGGCGGCTGATACGTTAGGTATACAATATTCAATAATATACATATTCAATCATATACATTTTCAATAATATTCAAAAACAACATATTCAGATTAACCATATGTACACTTCTATATACCTTAACACTCCTCCTTCCACAAGGTTTATATAACTTTTAACATTTTAATTGCCCCGAATTGAGTAGGTTTGGACACCTTTTTTATTTTATTTTAACAGAAGAGCATTGCATAATTTTTGGGGGTGAACAGGTATTGCACAAACACGCGAGAGGCGCGCCTTCTGCATCAGCCTCCGTAATTCCCAGGCTTTTTGCTCGCCGACGCGCGAGTCCGGATCCGGATACGACCCGCACCTGCCCCCTGACGGCCGGCCACGCCCCTCCGCCGGCCCCCCGGCGCGGCCGCCGCGCGGTGCATGCTGGGGCTTGTGGTTTGCTCCTCCGCCGGAGAACTACAACTCCCATCGGTCCCCGCGCCGCCCTTGCGGAGAGGAGGAAACAGCTGGTGCAACGGCGGCGACAGCAGCTTCGTGAGTCGGAGGGCAGCAGGCGAGCGCAGAGACCCAGGTGCGGATGCCAACGTGGCTGAGCAGCCCCGGAGGGGGGCGCCAGGGGGGAGGCAGGGGCGGGGGGCGACCAGGCTGGCCCTGGGGGAGGGGAGGCCGACTGCAAGGAAACCCCCCGCCAGGCCCTGGGGAGGGGGCTCCCGCGTCTCGTTGCCCAGGGGTGCCAGCCTGGTGCCAGAGGGGGGCACCAAGGTGCTGGCAGCCTTCCTTGGCGGCTCGGAGGTAGACTGCTCCTGCGCGTGGAGGCTCTGCCTTCCCTTCTGCAGGGAGGGTGCCTCAGGCTGAGCCCACCTCGCTCTGCGTTGCCCGGATTTCGGGTGAGAGTCTTGTAATAATAATAATACAGTGGTACCTCGGGTTACATATGCTTCAGGTTACAGACGCTTCAGGTTACAGACTCCGCTAACCCAGAAATAGTACCTCGGGTTAAGAACTTTGCTTCAGGATGAGAACAGAAATTGTGCTCCGGCGGCAGCGGGAGGCCCCATTAGCTAAAGTGGTGCTTCAGGTTAAGAACAGTTTCAGGTTAAGTACGGACCTCCGGAACGCATTAAGTACTTAACCTGAGGTACCACTGTAATAATAATTTATTATTTATACCCTGCCCATCCAGCTGGGTTTCCCCAGCCACTCTGGGCGGCTTCCAACAAAACACCAAAATACAATAACATATTAAACATTAAAAGCTTCCCTAAATAGGGCTGCCTTCAGATGTCTTCTAAAAGTTTGGTGGTAGTTGTTCTCTTTGAGATCTGATGGGAGGGCGTTCCACAGGGCGGGTGCCACTACCGAGAAGGCCCTCTTTCTGGTTCCCTGTAACTTGGCTTCTCGCAGGGAGGGAACCACCAGAAGGCCCTCGGCGCTCGACCTCAGTGTCCAGGCAGAACGATGGAGGTGGAGACGCTCCTTCAGGTATACTGAATTGTGCTCGGAAACGTACTGGGAGCCAATGTAGGTCTTTCACGACCGGTGTTATGTGGTCTCGGCAGCTGCCCCCAGTCACCAGTCTAGCTGCCGCGTTCTGGATTAGTTGTAGTTTCTGGGTCACCTTCAAAGGTAGCCCCACATAGAGTGCATGGCAGTAGTCCAAGCGGGAGATAACCAGAGCATGCACCACTCTGGCGAGACAGTCTGCGAGCAGGTAGGGTCTCATCCTGCGTACCAGATGGAGCTTCATCTTCTGCCAGCTGGGGCCTTTGGCATGCATGACAGGTGCTTACCTGTCAGAAATTTCTCTAGGTCAGCCTTTCTCAACCTTGGGTCCCCAGATTTTTTGGGACTACAACTCACATCATCCATAGCTAGCAAGGCCAGAGCTCAGGGATGATGGGAGTTGTAGTCCAACAGCATCTGGGGACCCGAGGTTGAGAAACACTGCTCTGGGTGCTTCTGTGTGGTGGAACCTAAGGGAAAGCCCAGAAACAGCTTGCAAAGGCAGCAGCCCTGCCACCGTTTGCGCCCCATCAGCGCCCACTGGGAGGTAGAATGCCTCGGAATGAGGAGTCTCTGTCTGGCGGGCACAGCTTAATGGGCTGCTTATACTTTCTACATTTTTTTAAGCTATGCAAGCCAGTGGCATCACCTCCTGAGGCACTAGAGCAGGCGTCCTCAACCTCGGCCCTCCATATGTTTTGAGACTACAATTCCCATCATCCCTGACCACTGGGCCTGCTAGCTAGGGATCATGGGAGTTGTAGGCCAAAAACATCTGGAGGGCCGAGGTTGAGGAAGCCTGTATTAGAGACCCTGGCGTAAATTAATCTTGCGCTTGTTAGCCCTGCACCTAATTGCTTAACAAAACATGTTTTTAATTGTTTATGAGAAGGGGAAATGTTGGTCTCTGCATACCCCCCATATATATATATATAATTTTTACACATCATTTGGGAAGACAGGTAAACTAATGACAGTTTCCTGGAAGAAGCAAAGATCACCAGTGTCAAAGCAATTATTCTTCAACATCAACTTAGTTGGACTGGTCATGTTGTTCGGATAACAGATTATTGTCTTCCTAAGCAACTACTCTATTCCAAACTTAAAAATGGAAAGCGTAATGTTGGTGGTCAACAAAAGAGGTTTAAAGACTCTCAAGGCAAATCTTTAAAAATGAAGTATAAACACCAGTAATTGGGAAACCCATGCCTGCGATGCTCCGATTGGAGAGCAGCCTTTACCAAAGGTGTCCTGGGCTTTGAAGACACTCGAACGCAGGACGCAAGGGATCAGCTCCCCCTGGAAACCAATGTCCCCACTGTGGAAGGACACGTGGATTCAGAATTGGCCTCCACAGTCACTTATGGACTCATAGTTAAAACTGTGTTTATGGAAGACAATCTTACTTGGTTACGAGGGATCACCAAAGAAGACCCCACACAACATTTAAGCCTCTCTCCTTAATGGTCTTTCTCTCCCCCCACCCTTAAAAAAAAACCCCTCAAAGGCTCTTTTCCTTCTCTTCTGACTTTCTGAAATTTGATCTTCCGGGCCACAAGGTCCTTGGAGGAAGGAAGGGAAGGGCACTCATGGGACAAACAGAAGCAAATAGCCAATGATCTTCTAGTGTGTCTAATCAGTTCTCGGCTCTGGAGTGTGTAAGAATAAAGGGAGTGTCGCAGAGCATGGGCAGAGTGCCTTTCCAGCATTTCCACTAGGTGATCCCATGGCTGACTTCTCAGCGTCGGGCGCAGGTGTTGCCCGTTCGCTGCTTTGCCTGGGCGCTGCCTGCTTCCGGAACAAGGCACTTAAGGCAGGCTTGCCTGAGTTTTTGCAGAAATCGCTACTGGGCAGCTGTTGTTATGAAGGCAAAGGATGTGCTTCAGAGAGCACCATCCGCTGGTGGTTGTGAATAGAGGCTAGAGGGGAGAAAAGGAAAGAAAGGCCTATTGCATGGGTAGGCAAAATAAGGCCCGGGGGCCAGATCAGGCCCAATCGTCTTCTAAATCCGGCCTGCGAACGGTCCAGGAATCAGCATGTTTTTGCATTAGTAGAATGTGTCCTTTTATTTAAAAGGCATCTCTGGATTATTTGTGGGGCATAGGGATTTGTTCTTTTTTCCCCTTCCAAAATATAGTCAGGCCCCCTGCTGAAAAAGTTTGCTGACCCCTGGCCTATCGCATTGGTTCTGCCAGGGACGGGGGCTGAGTTGTGGTGGCCCCTGAGCATGCAAGGTTTGTGCCCTGCTGCCTGGACTGGCATATGACTCAAAAGGGGCACAGCTGGAGATGGGAAAGCGTTCAGGATGCAAATCTGTGTGCACATTGCCTGGTGCTGATTCTGCCCCATCTGAAGGTGCAAGTCTGTGGGGTGATGCCATCTGCACTGCTGGGGGGGGGAGAGGGGAGAGCTGGCAACCAGCCTGTGATAGAGGAAAACATGTTGGGGAAGAGAAGGCTTGAAGGGAAGGGGCTTTTCTCCCTCTCGCCCCCTACCCAAGCCTCACTTGCTTATCATAGGATTGTAGAGTTGGAAGGGACCCCAGGGGTCATCTAGTCCAACCCCCAACAATGCAGGAATCTCAACTAAAGCGTCCCTGACAGGCGACCGTCCAGCTTTCCATGGAGTCCACAACCTCCTGAGGGAGACCGTTCCCACTGTCAAACTGCTCTTACTGTCAGAAAGTTCTTCGTGATGTTGAGTCGGAATCTACTCCCTTGTAACTTGATGCCATGGGTTCGAGTCTTACCCCCCATCCCTCTGAAGTGGGAGAAAACAAGCTGGCTTCATCTTTTTATATATATATATATACATATACATATACATATATATATGTTGAAGCTTATTCAAAGTAATAGAGATATATATACCCATTTAAAAGTATATTTTTTATAATATACTGAGATAACACAGCTACTTCAGCTAAAAAAGAGCAAACTCAGAAGGAAGAAAATACAAGAAAAGGAGAAATCTAAGGAGAAAACAAGAGAGAAGGAAAAGAAAGGAAAAAACTAAAACTGTAGAATAAAAGGACCGTCTTCTCTCTGCAGCTACATGTGATATTCACTCTTTAAAATCCAACCATTCTATCTTCTATAAGCCAGTATTTTTTCGGTCTTCAAACCCAGATATTACAATTTCATTTTCTCTTTCTCTCAAAATGGCCACAAGAAATTTCAAATGGTTTAGTAATGGTTTTTTCTGCAATTAAACATGTGAGCTTAGCCGTCTCAATTAAGTCCCATAATTTTATCAGCCATTCTTCTATCGTGTGCAGGGCTGTGTCTTTCCATCTCCTTCTCCCATGGGACAGCCCTTGAGAAGATGGCTCTCCTCTCCTCTTCTCCAGGCTAAACATCCCCGGCTCCCTCAACTGTTCCTCATCAGGCTTGGGTTCCCAGACCTTGTAACATCTTGGTTGCCCTCCTCTGCAGCCCTTCCAGCTTGTCAATATCCTCCTTCAACTGGGGAGCCCAGAACTAGACCCAGGACTCCAGGTGGGCTCTGACCAAGGCAGAATCAAGTGGGACTATCACTTCCCTTGATCTGGACATTAGCTTGGGGTCTGCTAAGACCCCTGGTTCCTTTTCACATGCTTCTGGCAAGCCAGGTGTCCCTTCTCCCCCCACTTATAGGGACACCCTCAGAAGGTCCTTTAGTCAGAAACAGGCTGCCCCCGCCTTCTCCCTCTTGCAGCTGATCTTTGGGATAGGTGTGTGAAAGAGCCGCCCTGTTCTCACAACTCGAGTGTCACCGATCTCAGGTTCCTCAGCTTGCAGGCACCTTGGAATCCGTTTCAGGCTCGTATTTCTCTTCTTGAATGTTTCTTCTGGAACCTGGCGGATGGTAACAGATATAACTTTGCAGCTGCAAGCAGCATTTTCACTCCTGGCCCGTCCGAGTAAACTCTTTCCTGTCTGCCCTTTCATAGCCAAAGCCCCTGTAATTTCGCTTTCCATTCATCCCACGTTTGCTGCTTTTACCGAGTGTTGGGTCGGCGCCAGGGGCTCTTGCTTCTGGGGCACAGTCTTGATCTTTCCTGTCTTATGTGGAAGAAGCTGGTGGCAGTTGTGCCACCTCAGGCTATAACCAGCAAGAGCCACCAACTGCAGCCTAGCGGTCGGAAACCTCGTACACTATTCTGGGCATATATATTTTGAGTGCCACAAATGAAAGGGGCTCGCTTTTGGTTACCCCACACATACTTCATCCCCGCAGTGCAGGGGTGGAGCTGCTTTTGTTAAGTAACCAAGAGTCGGAAATGCTTGCAGATCGGCTGCAAAGGACCCGGTTGAGCCAGATTCTGCCCACTCCTGGCCTGAGGGGGCACACTGAACGGGCGGAAGTGTTGTGGCTTTGCAGCTTTCTTCCTCCTACCCCAGTGAGATGCTGTCGGTGGCAGCGGAGGCCATGCCACACGGCGGCTGCCTCTGGGCCTCTGCCACATGCCAGGCCCAGAGGAGTTGACTGTTTACTCTGGCAAGCTCTCTTCGTATTCCTTGAGGCGCCCACGGCCGATGTGGGAACGGGCAAAAGACGGCCTTGGCAGGGACTGTCTCCATGCAGAGCCCGTTCAGCCTCGGAGCCTCTGGCAGGTGGGCGAATGTGGGGCTTCCAGAGTGATCCCCGTAGCCATGAGGACTAGAATCTCCCTCAAGAAAGATCTTTAGGAGGGATCAAGGCTGAAAAGACTGCTGGGGGCGGAGGCCTTATTTTGCAGCTCTGTTTGAAGCAGCCCCCTGCTTTTTAAGTTTGTTTCTGACGATTTTGAAAGGAGAGGGTGCTGTGCTGCCTCAAACAGCGCTGTCAGGTGTTTTCCCAAGTGTTTCCCAAGGTGGGCAGGGATCCTGTAAATCATGTGACATAATGATGTCACAGGATAAACAGGTGAATTTGCCCAGTCCACTTGTCAAAACTGTCTCATGTGGAGGGCGCAGGGCGGAATACTTTCATTTATTTACTTATTCACATGATACCCTTGAAATTTTCCTCCAGACATGTGCCAGGTTCTTCCCAGCACTGTGGAAACCTGTTTGTTTGCATTTAAACTACGTATGAGCTGCACTTTCTCGTATCACAAGATGTCGGCATGTAGAGTGAAAACCATGGAACTGCTGGGGGGGGGGGGCTCCTGGCTGATGGGACGGCCTGCCCCAAAGGGCCTTGTCCCTGGACCAGCGGCCAGTTTTTGCTTAGGCCGCCTAGAAGACCTGGGCTGGATCGCTTGCAAGGCTGCCCCGGCTCCGCTCCAGCTGCTTGCGAGGAGTCTGGCAAGTGCTGTGCGATGCAGGAGATAACTTGGGATTCAGGGCCTGCTTGCTGCAGGATGGTCTCCATGGTGCTCGGCTGCTGGCAGAGGAGCCCAAAGGCTCCTGGCGTTTGGCGAGGTTTTTGGCTCCCGTCCGGCAGCAGAAATCCTGGGAGCCTCTCTGCACAAAGAGGGGCTTTGTTCCGGGGCACTGGAAACGGCACCGCAGTCCAAGGCGGCTCTTGGTGTGTGTCAGTGTGTTTAGGTCCAGTGGTTTTAAAAAAACAGCCCATCTCGGGCTGCAGGCAGTGCTGGAGGAGTAGCTCCCTCTACTTAAAAAAAGGATGTCACATAGAGGAGGGAGAAAGGTTGTTTTCTGCTGCTCCAGAGAAGCGGACACGGAGCAATGGATCCAAACTACAAGAAAGAAGATTCCACCTAAACATTAGGAAGAACGTCCTGACAGTAAGAGCTGTTTGACAGTGGAATTTGCTGCCAAGGAGTGTGGTGGAGTCTCCTTCTTTGGAGGTCTTTAAGCAGAGGCTTGACAACCATATGTCAGGAGTGCTCTGATGGTGTTTCCTGCTTGGCAGGGGGTTGGACTCGATGGCCATTGTGGTCTATTCCAACTCTATGATTCTATGATTCTACTTCCCTGAATCGTTTCTTAATGGAAGCTGCAACAAAGAAGTTGGGGTATTATTTGTTGGTAGAATCAGAGTTGGAAGGGACTGCGAGGGTCATCTACAGGGCCGTCTTTAGCAGATGCTGCGCCGGGGTGCAAATATCCGCTCAGCACCCCCAAATTACCACGGATGGGGGGGCGAAGCTGCCCACTGCCAGCCATCGGGGGGGGTGCAACTCTCCCCCATGCCGCTGCGGGAGAGCAATCCCCGCAGAGGCTTGGGAGGGAAGCTGTGCGCCCACTGGCCATATGGTTGGCGGGGTGCAGCTTCCATCCTAAGCCTCTGCGGGGATCACTCTCCTCCTGAGGCGGCTTGGGAGGCAGGCTGCACACCCGCCAGCGAGGCCACCAGCAAAGCCGTGCAGCTCCCCCACTCGCTGGGGTGCCCCTGAGAGGCCGGTGCCCTGGCGCGACGCAACATCTAAGCCGTATGGGAAAGACGGTTCTGGATCTAGTCCAACCCCCTGCAATGCAAAAATATTTTGCCCAACATGGGGCTCAAACCCACACCCTGCTCTACTCTAATACAGTGGACTCTCGGGTTGTGAACGTGATCCGTGTGGGATGCACATTCGCAACCCGCAGCATTCACAACCTGCAGCAGCGAATCTGCGCACGCGTGTGTTGCGATTTAGTGCTTCTGCACAAGCGCAAAGCACGATTTACCGCTTCTGTTTTTTTTTTTTTTTTATAATATTTTTTATTAAACAATTTTTATATTAATACAAACAAAACATACATAAACAAGCAACAAACAATAACAGAACAAAAAACAAGTACCATTTCATGTCCTAATTTCTTAAACCTTACTTCCTCGACTTCCTCTTGCTTCCCGTTTCTGTATTCCAAGTTCTTATAATTATTCAGCGAATCTTCCCTTATTTTACTATAAATTTATGTTAATCATCCTTATTCTCTTTGTCTTAACCATTACTAATAGTAACCATTTATTTTAAACCCAACATCATTCTAGCTGTCATTAATTTTATAGTATTTCTTTAAATAGTCCTTAAACTTCTTCCATTCCTCTTCCGCCGCTTCTCTTCCCTGGTTTCGGATTCTGCTCGTCATTTCTGCCAAGCCCATGTAGTCCATCACCTTCATCTGCCATTCTTCCAGTGTGGGTAGATCCTGTGTCTTCCAGTACTTTGCAATAAGTATTCTAGCTGCTGTTGTAGCATACATAAAAAAAGTTGTATCTGTCTTTAACACCCCCTGGCCGACAATACCCAAGAGAAAGGCCTCTGGTTTCTTGGGGAAAGTATATTTAAATACCTTTTTCAGTTCATTGTAAATCATTTCCCAGAATGCCTTAATCTTCGGGCACGTCCACCAGAGGTGAAAGAATGTACCTTCCTTTTCTTTACATTTCCAACATTTATTATCAGGCAAGTGGTAGATCTTTGCAAGCTTGACTGGGGTTATGTACCACCTATAAATCATTTTCATTATATTTTCTCTTAAGGCATTACACGCCGTAAACTTCAACCCGGTGGTCCACAACTTTTCCCAATCAGCAAACATGATGTTATGACCAATGTCCTGAGCCCATTTAATCATACTTGATTTTACCATTTCATCTTGTGTATTCCATTTCAGCAGCAGATCATACATTTTTGACAAATTCTTAGTACTGGATTCTAACAGTTCAGATTTACCGCTTCTGTACATGTGCGACCACCGAAACCTGGAAGTAATCCGTTCCAGTACTTCCGGGTTTCGGCGGTCTGTAACCTGAAAAAATGCAACCTGAAGCGTCTGTAACCCAAGGTATGACTGTACAGTACAGTGGTACCTCGGGTTAAGTACTTAATTTGTTCCGGAGGTCTGTTCTTAACTTGAAACTGTTCTTAACCTGAAGCACCACTTTAGCTAATGGGGCCTCCTGCTGCTGCCGCACGATTTCTGTTCCTATCCTGAAGCAAAGTTCTTAACCTGAGGTACTATTTCTGGGTTAGCGGAGTCTGTAACCTGAAGCGTCTGTAACCTGAAGTGTATGTAACCTGAAGCGTATGTAACCCGAGGTACCACTGTATGTTGTTGTAGCATATTTATTCATATTTCACTTTTTCCCCTAACAGGGAGTCAAGGTGGCTTACAGATACAAATACGAACAGCTCAAAGCGTGGGGTGGGGAGGTGTCATTAAAAAACAATTAAACATAGCTAGAATTAAAACCGTAGGTCGATACAGAGGATCTATTAAAACTAATTACAATAGCAACGGCACGGTGCCAGCCCTTTCCTTAACAGCCGTCAGCTCCCCAAAGCCTTCCCCGGCTGGAGGAAGGAGCGCAAGGAAAGAGGCAGACTTTGGTTCTTCTTTTGCCAGGGATCCAGCAGAAAAGCAGGCGGAGAAACTGGAGCCCCGGCTCTCCTGTGCCTGGTTGGTTCCCAGCGAGGCTGGCCTGCTTTCCTGGCTGCATCACGTGGCGCCGCTGAGATCACGCAGTGGAAGGAGCGGCGCTTGTGGCCAGTGACCCTCTGGCTGCCCTTCTGCGGCTGCCGGGCCTTGTGCAGCGGAGGGGGGGGCAGGGGGCCCTTCTCTGACTCCGGCTGACCAGGCCGGGAGAGAGCCTGGCCTCCTCCTCTCCATCTCCGGATCTGCCAGCGCATCCTCCCTGCGTGCGCCAGCCCTGCATCTGCAGCTGTGGGGGGGGAAGCATCCCAGTGCTTTCAGGAGGCGCCTCTTCGCGGCCGACTTGTGGCCGGGGACGTGGAGCTGAGCCCCGGATGCGGCAGAGGGCAGGATTCCAGCAGGTTTGTCTCACAGCAGCTGCTCACGGTTGCCTTGCTCCTCTGCAAAGGTGGGATGCTGCAGATGGGATGGTTACCAGACTTTTAGAAGGCATCTGAAGACAGCCCTGTTTAGGGAAGCTTCTAATCTTTAAGAGATTATTGTATTTTAATATTCTGTTGGAAGCTGCCCAGTGTGGCTGGGGAGACCCAGCCAGATGGGCAGGGTATTATTATTATTATTATTATTATTATTATTATTATTATTATTATTATTTCTGGGATCCTGTCGCCATGGAAGGAGCCCTTCTTGGGGCACCGCTGGGTTTTCAGCGTGGTCCAGATGTGTACACAGGGAGCTTTGAGGATGATGCTTGGGCTATCTGAGTCACGGCCATAGCTGTCAACTTTTCCCTTTTCTTGCGAGGAATCCTATTCGGAATAAGGGAATTCCCCTTAAAAAAAGGGAAACATTGATAGCTATGGTCATGGCTACTGGTCAAGAAAGGCCGCTCTCTGCAATCAGTGGCTGGAGGGGTTTTTTGTTTTGCTGTTTGTGGGTTTCTCTGTCCAGCTGCTGCTCTCTGTCCTGGGCGCAGGGCAGGGCAGGAGGCAGTCGCAACTGGATCCTGGATCCTGGCACATGAGCCTGGGAAACGAAACCAAGTTGTGCAGGTCATTGGGTGGCAACTGCCTCTCACCAAGGGAGGGGGGGCTCCTTATACCACCCCCCGGGGCCAGTCTCCCCCTCCCCCCAGCCTCTGTTTTATTATAACTTCTAAAGTGAGATGTGTGGACAGTAGATCCCACTGTGAAATGTGTCAATGGGAACTCTAGCAAAAAGCATGAGTCTTGTTTTGTTTTTTAAAGCAGTGTTAATTTGGGGGGGTGTTCAGGATGGTGGGGGGCTAGGCATATGGGACCCCCTGCCTATTGATATCAATCAGGAGCCTGCACTGTACTTTTAAAGGCAAGGCTTGTTTGGACAGACTGACCCGGATGCCAAGGAAGTTGATGCAAATTTTCATCTGTTTTACTATTTTAGCTTTTTGTATGCTTTAATCCGTTCCCTTTTTATTTGTCCCCCCCCTTTTGTAAACCACGTTGAGGTTTGTTTGTTTACAGCCAAGCGGTGTATAAATGTTATCAAATAAATTTGTGGGGCAGGGGGCAGGCTTCATAGTCATAGGGAAGGCAGAGCCCTGGGCAGGGGGCAGCAATTGCTCTTGGCCCTCCTTCCCTCCCTGCAGACTCTTCTCTGAGGCTGAGCCAGGACCAGGAATCGGGCCCCTTGATTCCCAGGACACACAACCCGCCCGTTCTGCCTGTGGGACTGATTTTCCTTGCTCGCCGCCCCCCCCATGGCATGATTGCAGCAACCCACCCACCGACCCCTGTCCTCCGTCACTGTACAGTTCTGGCCACCTCACCCCCAAAATGGGGGACCCAAGGGGACCGACAGGCGTGGAGTGACTTTCCAATGAAAAAAGGTTGCGGGGTTTGGGACCTTTTAGTTTAGAGAAAAGGTGAGTCACGGGCAACAGGACAGAAGTTTAAAAAATGATGGACTGTGTGGATAGAGAAAAGTTTTTCTCCTTCTCTCAAAACCCCAGAACTTGTGTTTGTTTTTCCCCCTATTTTTTTTTATTCATTTTATAACACAAATAAACAATACAAACAGAAATACAAACAATACATACAAATTCTTGTCTTATCCTTATTTTTTTCTAAGCATTGTTAGGTGAGCTTCCCCAAGTCCCCCCTATCTGATTTTCATTTTACCTCACCTTTAGCAGTTTCATATATCATAATTTTTAACTATTTTTTTTATCACACTTACTTTTACCATAAAAGTCTTCACATTTTATCACTTACAAATAATACTATTTTAAAATACACTATCTTCTACTTCTAACCCTACAGCCTATATCCACTTCCAAAGCTATTCTAAGATTTAAATATTAACATATTTTTTCAAATATTCTTTAAACTTCTTCCAGTCTTCTTCCACCCCCTCTTCTCTCTGGTCTTGGAGTCTCCTGGTCAGTTCGGCAAGTTCCATATAGTCCATCATCTTCATCTAAAACCCCAGAACTTGTGGACACCCAGTGAAGCTGATGGTTGGGAGATTCATGAGAAACAAAATTAAGTCCTCCTCCTCGCAGCACATAGTTAACCTATGGAACTCGCTGCCACAAGAGGCTGTGACAGCCACCAACTTGGATGGCTGTAAAAGAGGAGGATGAGGCAAATTCATGGGAAAGAGGCCTGTCGGAGGTGTCTAACAGCCCCAATGGCTTTGCTGTGCCTCCGCGGTGTTTCTGAATGCCAGCAGCTGGGCATTGCAGGTGTGGAGAGTGTGGCTCTGGTGCTTTTGGGCTTCCCTTTGGGGCATCTGTTTGGGCACTGCGAGGACAGGACGTGTGGTCAGGATGAGCCATTCTTCTTATGTCCACTCTCTCTCTCTCTTTCTCCTCCAGGCCAGCCGTAAAGCATGTCGAGTGACCCACCTCCACCCTACCCGGGGGGACCCTCTGCCCCACTCATAGAAGAGAAGGATGGCTACCCTTACCCAGCAGGTAAGGGCATGGGGAGGGAGAAGAGTGGGGAGCGCTGCTTAGGCCAAGAATCGCCTCCCCTTCTGCGTCCAGAGAGGAACTTCCTGGAGACTTTCTTAGACATCCTCCGGAGAGTTTTGGATGGTCTTGTCCAGCTGAGATTGAGCCGGGGGGGGCTGTTCCTTGCACTCCCCACAGTCCTGGGAAAGGGTTTGCCTTACGCTCTGCAGATGGAGACAGTCCCCTTTCTTTTAATTAATTTTGGGTTGATTTTCCCTTGTGTCTAAATACACAGTTGCAAAACATTTTGCTTCATATAAGCGTATCAACATAAAAACAAAATTTTCAACTGGTTCTCGAGGGGATATGGTTATGATTACATGGCTTAACAATGCAAGTCTGCCCCTCTTTTGACGCCCTTGTCCTCCTGCAGGCGGAGTCTCGCCCGCAATGGTGCAGCCGCAAGGAGCCCCGCAGCCCCCGATGGACATCGGACCCCCGCCGTACGAACCTCCACCGCAGCCGGGGTTCATCCCCCCGCACATGGGCACCGATGGCTCAGTGCCCTACATGCCACCTGGTGAGTTGGGGGGTGGGTGGGCAGGGTGTGTGTGTGCAGGAGAGCGATCCCTTGATGGGTACACCTCCCTTGGCAGGGCAGGGGTGTGTGTGTGAGGCTGTGTGTGTCCTGCCATAAGGCAGCATCTCAGGAGCTGCCTGGTGGCCAGGAGGGCAAGCATCCTGGGCTGGCGGGATGCCGAGGAGTGGGGGGAGGCACCAGCTGGAAGACCCCCAAAGGCAGAAGGCTCAGAGGCTGGGGATTGGTGGTGGAATGACAGCCACCAATCAGAGGGAGAAGAGGAAGCAAGAAGTGTGGGAAACAGAAGAGGCTACAGGGTTTAGTGAGCGGGAAGAGGCTGGGGCAGAGAGCAGTCCAGACGCAGAGGCAACAGCAGAGGCGGAAGAGGAGCGGCCAAGGGGCAGAGAGGAATCAGGCTGCTGAAGAATCCAGTGAGCCCCTCCTGCTACAACCAGCTCCCCTCCCTGCTGGTCTCCAAGAACACACAGAGAAATGAAAAGAGCAGAGGTTGGTTGTGTGCAGGCACAGTCTCCAATTACTTGGGTGGGAAACCTAGAGAGGAGGGGAGTTGGGCAGCAGTGGGAAGGCAGAGACCTTTAGTCTTTGCCACTGCCTCAGAGGAGCAAGGCTGACTGGGAAGAGTTGCTGTGACCACTAGGCTTGCGCTGCTTTTGTTTCCTTGAATAAAGTGTTAAGTATTGCTGACCATTCCCTGTTTGGAGTTGCAGGGAGGCGGGCAGCTATGCTGGCACTGGTACTGTGCCCATCTGGGAGCAAGGGGTGCCCATGCCCGGGGGGAGGCAGGCAGCAAGAGGGTCTCTCTTTTTTTAAGTGCCCCCCTTTTGTGTGCTTTCCTTCCAGGAGGCTACTACATGCCCCCAGGACCACATCCCCCCATGGGCTACTACCCTCCGGCCGGCCCCTATGCCCCTGCGGGGGGCCAGACGGCCACGGTGCTGGTGCCCTCGGGGGCTGCGGCCACCGTGACAGTCTTGCAGGGTGAGATCTTCCAGGCCGCCCCCGTCCCGACCGTCTGCCCGCACTGCCAGCAGGCCATCACCACCAAGATCACGCACGAGATCGGCCTCATGAACTTCCTGCTGGGGTTCTTCTGCTGCTTTGTGGGGTAAGTGAGGGAGAGAGGCGGGCAGGCAGGGGCTGGGTCTCATCCTGTGGCTCCTTCTCGCTCACTTGCAGTTCTACGTCGCTTTCCAGAGTGGCTTACAAACAGCAAATATCAGCAACGCACATACTGCATAAATCATACAGTATAATTAACAAATCCTCAGCCACACAGTTATCATGTGTATGACACTATTAGCAAAACCAGCAACTAAAAAATAGGGTAGGCACTATGAAGTTCGCCCACCCACCTCCATGACTCATAATCTTTCGCTTTATCTAGCGGTTCCCAATTAGCTAAGTATTGTAGAACAAGATGTATGAACAAGGTGGTCATATTAGTGTTTAAAGCCCTAAATGACTCAGGCCCCAAATACCTGAAGACCAGCTCCTTCCTCACAGACCCTCTCAGGTGCTAGATGGGCACTCTTGGTAGTTCCTCCACCCTCCGTGGCCCTGGTGAGCTGTGGGACTTTCTCCCCGCAGAGGCGCACCTGGTGCCTTCAAGGTACAGGTATTCTTACATGCTGAAGTCGCTCCTCTTTTCGCTCTCTGACACGTGATACCCATATATTTCAGGAGCCACCCTATCCTTGCGACTGCAATTTGTTTTAAACCGTTCTAATTGTGATCTTCAATTCTGGTCACCTGCCCTGGGCAAATCAATTCAATTAATAATAAAAGGAATATATTAGGATAATTATTGTTAACATCAGCTGACCATGTTTTTGTTTTCTCTCCCCGCCCCCCAATAAATGTGCAAATATAGAATAGGGGGAAAGGGAGGGCAGTTGTGATGCCAGTGCTTGAAGGTGTTTGATCTGGCTGAAATGGGAGAAGGCTGTGAGAGTTTGCAATAAGCTCAGCATCTGCCTTCTGTGCCAACTTTTAAATGCCTGCTGAAATCTTATTTATTCCTCCAGGCCTGGGCAGGCCATTAAGAACACACCCTCCCACAATGGACTACTGCCACCTGGTTTTTCTTTTGCTTTCAACATGCTTCTATTTTTTAGGATTTTACTGTATGATATTATGGCTCTTGCATTGTTGTCAACCGCTGTGATGTATTTCTCCGACACAGCGGTATAGATAAATTTTTATAAATGAGCTTTTCCTACCGGGGTCTGGCTAGCTCCCACTCCCCACAGGAGCATGGAAATGGGGCGTTTGGCTGGGGTTTTGACTGGGCGAGGAGGTGGGTGTGCCATTGGCGCTGTTTGGGGTTTTCCAGTTTGCCTGTTGGCCTCACGGTGGGCACCTCCTCTCCCCCCTTCCAGGTGCGACTTGGGCTGCTGCCTGATCCCCTGCCTGATAGATGAGTTCAAGGACGTGACGCACACCTGCCCCAACTGCAAGGCCTACATCTACACGTACAAGCGCATGTGCTAGCAGTGCCCGCTGGGCCAGGAGATGTCCACTCCCCTCCTCGCGCCACTGGCCTGACTCACCTGTGCCCAACACTCCCCCCGCTTGTGTCTTTTCCCCTCCCTCCTGCGCAGAGAGCTTTGAAGGCCTCAGGACCGCAGGGTCCCTGGGGAAGCTGCAGGGCGGGCACCACAACCGCCAGGCAGGCAAGCCGTGGCCGGCCTCTTTTGCCCCCCTCCCCTCTCTATGTGCATGTGGGGGCTCCCTGCCTCCAGCACCTCTCGGTTAGGATCTGGCCGCATGATTCCCACGGACATCTTGTTGGCCAATGAGACCGGGATGCTGGACTAGAGGGGCCATGGGCTGTCCTTATGCGCGAGGAAACCTCATCCCTGTGGGGCACCTCCCTGGGAGGGTGAGGAAGGGGGAAAGGCCTGGCATGGTTGCTTTCTTGACCTCTCCTTGGAGTGGCAGGCAAGGTGCCGCAGACCTCCATTGTCCCCACAGGCACGGCATGAATCATGGGGCATGTTGGGTGGTTTTCGTTTAAAGCAAAACCTCGGCCGTTGTGCTTGGGGGGCTGCTGCCGCCCCCCCTTCCTTTTGCACCCTGCCAAAAGCTGCTGTACTTCTTTGGTCTGGGGCGGCAGAGGAGAGGGCAACGGGAGCCAGGTTGTCTCCTGCCTGCTGCTGCATGACCTGTGCCAGGCTCAGGGGCAGCTGGGGGGAGGGCAGATGGCAGCTTGGGCCCCTGAGGAAGTAGTCCCTTCCTCTCCTCATTCCCCTGTGAGCTTCGCTGCCTCCGCAAGGCTCTTCTGCACCCTTTGCCCAGCTCCCTTCCCCATTATTGGTGGGGGGGGGCTGTGCCTTGGGCCATGTCCTTACGCCAGTCTTCTTTGCCTCTCCTTGGCATATTGAGGCTAAGAGGCGGCCTGGGAGGCCCCTGTATCCAGACCCCTCTCCCCACATGTAAATACCTTGTCTAATCGGAGTCTGCTTGTCCAAGTTCTGTTCTGTGATGTAGTTTGTTTTTCCCCGTTTGTATTAATGCTCTTAACTGTGACTTAACAGAAATGTGAAGGCCCTGTGCACACCTCCGTCCCCCCCACCCCCATTGGTTTTGCACTAATTCCTCCAGAAAAGCCACGACGTTGCATGGGTGAGCAGCAGGCCAAAGCAGGGCCAAGAGGGCTTGTCCTGAGATTCCACACAGAGGGGGCTCGTCCATTGCCAAATGCTCCGTTTCGATGGCGGGTATCACCTTAGTTTGGCATGTGCCCCCCCCCGATGCTGTGGCCTCCCACCCCCTTAAGACACAAGTCCACGCCCTCTGGCGCCCTGCCCTGGGTGCCTCGTCCGTCCCAAGGGCTGCTGCATAGGAAGACATGAGGAATGCAAAAAGGCTCTTGGCTCTGAACACTACGGATGCATCTGTGAAGTATTTTGACCCAGCAGGGAGTTTCATGCTCTTTCTCAGAGGCAACCTGTTGATGCTTTTCCATGTTTCTATATAATTAAAATACAGACCCACAAGACTCTCTGTGTTTTTGTGAGAGAGAGACCGGTTGTGATTACAGGTGGGGCACCAGGCAGAGGTCATTGGGTGGGTATACTTCCTGGTTTTAGCAGGAAGACCAAGACACGAGATGTGGTATTTGGCGGAAGTGGGGAGGGAAAGGAAGGCAAGCTGGAACCCCCTCGGGCCTTCCCTGGGCCACACTGACCATTCCCAAGAAACGCAGAGAGAGGGAGGCTCCCTCTTCTCCCCTGTAGGTGCCAATGCGCATGCACAAGCATGAGATCGCACTTCTGAGTGTACCTGCAACCAGACACGAATGTGCTTGCATACATGCTGGAGAAGGTTCTGCCTGCTTTTGGAAGATAGGAAACTGCCTTAGACTGAATGAAAAAAAAATCCTTCCAGTAGCACCTTAGAAACCAACAAAGTTTATTATTGGTATGAGCTTTCGTGTGCATGCACACTTCTTCAGAAAGCTCATACCAATAACAAACTTAGTTGGTCTCTAAGGTGCTCCAGGAAGGAATTTTTTTTATTTTGTTTCGACTACGGCAGACCAACACGGCTACCTAACTGTAACTGCGTTAGACTAAGACCACTGGTCCATCTAGCTCAGGAGTGCTGACACCGATTGGCAGCTGCTCTCCAAGCCCTGCTTGGAGACGCTGAGGAATGGACCTAAGACCACTTGCATCGAGGCAACAGGGCATCGGCCCTTCCCAGCACGCTTGCTGCCGGCACATTCATTTTGCCCCCTTACTCCGACTTTCCTGAAATTTGGGAAGGCTGGTGTCTGCTCATCGGTTTTACTCTGCCCTGTTGAAATTCTCTAGCAGGAGTCTCCACAGCCAAGGCCAGTTTCATTAATGCATCCCTCCAATTATGATGCATTTAACGACGACAGCCCCCATCTTCCCACCTCCATGTACTTGGGAGGCTTTTGGCTGGAACTGCTGGTAGGAAGGGGAAACCTCGTGAAGGGACATCTCTGTCACCCGGGGGCCCCCTCCCAAAAGGAAAAGGACGGCTCAGCTGCCACTGCTGTGGGACAGCTATGAATTCAGGGGGATTAAACTAATGGTGAGCATTTGGAGAGGGGGAGGGAAATCTGGCAATGGCTAAATGGTGGTAGTTTCCAGGCAGCCATCATGGGAGGGGAGGGGCCCTGCTTGTGATCTTCCTCAGCATCTGCTTGGAAAGCAGCAAGTTAGATTAAATGGGCTGACTTAATAGAGCTGTCCTTAATCCTCCGATGGATAGGAGAGTTCAGTGCTCTGCTGCCTCCTTAAGGAGGCGGGGGGGGGGAGGGAAATGGCCAGAAAGACTGCCCTTGGCAGACCTCGAAATCTTGAGAAAGCTGCTACTCCAAGGCCCAACGTAAATGAACCACCAAACCTTGAATGGGCTAGGACAAATCTGAGCTGGCAAGTTGGCCCGACTGTTGACTTTAAAGGTCTCCGTTTCCGCAGCAGTGAAAGCCGGCCACTTGCCAAGGAGTTAACCAAAAAGAGGACTTGAAAAACCAAGTGGGGGTTGCCTGCCAGATACTAAAGCCTCACCAGGAAGTCACCCATGCAGGGCTTCGGGGCAACTGCCAAGTGGTGAGTGGAGGCAGCTGATGCAGCACAAGAGGGAGAGAGAAAGGGGGGGAGTAGGAGGAATAGGGCAACACCAGGATTCCTGGCTCTGGGGGCAGTTGACCCTCTAGCAGGCTTTGCAGGGCACACTCAGCTGGGCCTCACTCTCACAAATCCGGCAAGGAGAGCTGCCTGCAGTCAGGCTGTTTCCTCTTCATCCCCAAGTCACACAGCAGTTTTAAGACACCGAAATATAAATTTTATTATTTCCGAGTCGTTAACACAGTCCATAAGTTACAGGAAAACTAAACCGTTAGCATTTCTCTTATGTACAAGAGGGTAACTGAAAGTATGCAGTTCGTCTACTACGTACCTGGAATGCCACAAAGTCGGAGACCACCATGAGCGGAAGCGGAAGGGGCAGGGCGCTTCCTGCCCCTCCCTGCCTCCCCTTGCAAGGAGGCAAACTGTTTGGTCTCACCCATGGTAGTGCCCAGACCTCCCTCTCCACCAGGCAAAGGCGGGCAGGGAGTTGTGGGTCTGGGAACGAGCTGCCAGGCTCCACCCAGGGCTTTGGTATTCAACAAAGCGCAGTGCCAAGCAAGCAGCCCGGGGGTGTGTGTCTCTAGTGCCATCTTGCTAGCTAACCCACCGAAACACCGCTCATGTACAGACAGGCAGAAGGGCATCTCCCCCATTCGCTCATTCCTTGTGCATTTGGGTTTAATGGTTTCTTAATTAAATCGTTCCACCTGAGTCGGTGGGAAACAGTCAGAGTCCCGCCAAGTAAGTGCCACTGTCACCAGGAAGCAGCAGCAGAGTGCGCTGCCTCCTCACATCATGTACCAGGCCACAACTCCTGCGGCGACAGCAACGCAGGCCGCCAGGACCAGCTGGACGGTGGGCAATTTCAGCAGAGCCAAGGCCACGTGGCAGGGGCAGCTGGAGATTTCGGCAGCACCTGGGGAGAAGGAGGGGGGAGAGAAGGGTGGAATCAGAGACCGGCAGGGGCGCAGGCCAGGCACCCAAAGAGAGAGGGGGAGGTGTAAGAAGGAGACCCACCTAGCTTGGTGGCGTAGTAGGGGCACTTGCGCAGGTCTCCTTTCCCATCGTGCACAGGGAGGCCCCCCTCTTGGGTTTCTTCCGCTAACAAAGCCCCGATCTTGTCCAGTTCCTCAAACACCTGCAGAGAAGGGGCAAAGAGAAGCCATGAGCCAGAGCAACCACGCCCCGGAGTCCTGGTGCATTCTAATAATAATAATAATAATAATAATAATAATAATAATAATAATTTATTATTTATACCCCACCCATCTGGCTGGGCTTCCCCAGCCTCTTTGGGCGGCTTCCACAAAATATTTAAATACTGTAATACATCAAACATTAAAAGCTTCCCTAAACAGGGCTGCCTTCAGATGCCTTCTAAAAGTCTGGTAGTTGTTTTTCTCTTTGACATCTGGTGGGAGGGCGTTCCACAGGGCGGGTGCCACTACCGAGAAGGCCCTCTGCCTGGTTGCCTCTAACTTGGCTTCTCGCAAGGAGGGAACCGCCAGAAGCCCCTTGGCGCTGGACCTCAGTGTCCGGGCAGAACGATGGAGGTGAAGGCGCATGCCAGTCAAGGGCTGGCCCTGAAGTGCCACCTGCGCCAAGCCTGGGGTTCTAGTCAAAGGAGGTCCAACAGTGGCTAGCAGCAGGCAAATCCCAGCCCAGGGCCTGGCACCAACCAAGCCAAGGCCTTGGCAGCCTCGCAGGCCGCAGTTGCCTGGGCAGTGCAGAGATTTCAGCAAGACCTGCTCATCCCTTAGTGGGACCTCTTCAGCGGGAAGACACATTTTGCCCCTGGGTCTGCCCCTTTGGGCAACGCCTTACTGGCAATGGGGAAGTGAGACTTTGTGTGTGTGTGTGCACATGCTGCTGACAGGGGGCTAGAAATTTGTTTCACAACAACTCTCAACCTCCTGCGCCAGGTGGCTGTTCAGTCGCAACCCTGGCAATGGATGCCACAGATTTGTGACCTTTGCACACAGCCCAGGAGCCAGCGCTGCTGACTGCTGCCTCGAGGACGTGGGCCAAGGAGGGCAAAAGGGAGGGGGAGGGAGGTGTCACGCAACCCGGTCCAGAGCAGAGGCCGGAGGCACCACCCTGCCCGGGAGAGAGCACCAAGGGGCCAGCCTCAAAGCCAGGCTAAGAACTACAGGGAGGGCAAAGGCTGGCTAAATGACAGGGGGATTCCCACAAGCACCCCCCACCCCAGCAGGCAGCAGGTCAGGGTTTGTAGCCCCTCCTCCAGGTGGGGTCTTCTCTGCAGCCGAAACAGCCTCCCTCGGCTCCGTACCTGCATGTTGAATTCGAAGGCCTTGTTGGCCTCTTCGACGATCCTCTCCTTGGTCCCCTTGTCCAAGTCCAGGGCGTTGAGCCGGGCTCTGTAGAACTGCTTGAACTGCTGGGGGTTGGAAATGTTGTCGAAGATGTAGAACTGGACCCCCTCGCCGGTGCTGGGCAGCTTCAGCGCCCGCTGGGCCACCTTCTTCAGCACCTGCCCCCCTGACAGGTCCCCCATGTAGCGGGTGTAGGCATGAGCCACCAGCAGCTCCGGCTCCTGCTGCCCCACATGCCGGATGCGGTCGATGTAGCGCTGGGTGGCCTCTGAGCACTGGACCTTCTCTCGCCAGCCTTCCCCGTAGAAATACTCCAGGTCCTTCATCAGGGCCTCCTTCCGGTGCAGCTCCAGGGGGAAGTAGAGAGGGGTGAAGGCCGGCTGGTCCTTGTTCCGCTCCATCTCCTCCTCCAGGGCAGAGTACGTGAAGTACAGGGCCACGGTGCCCAGCTGCAAGAGAGAAGAGGAGCCATGTGGGGAAAGGAGACAGCACGGAACCCCAGCTTCCCCTCCAGAGATCCTCACCTGGTCAGGAATTATGGGGCCTGGCATAGGTGGGGGGCACAGCTTGCCCACCTCTAGCCTACAATGCCTGACTGGCAGAAGCTCTCCTGGGTCCCAGGCAGAGAAGAGTCTTCCCAGGCGCTGCTGCCCAAACCATTTTTAAGCCGAGATGCGGAGGGCATGGAAGCAGGGGCTCTGCTAGGGCACTCGGCTGCACTCTCAGGCTGGCCTCCTTTGCCCCAGGCCATGCTACTTGGGAACCCTCCGGTGGGCACCTAACTGGCTGGGCAACATGTCAGCAACTCCTTTCAAATGAGGGGTTTGGAGCCTATTGGGTGGCTGCTTGAATTTCACTGATCTGCCCCCACGATCTGAAGAGCTCAAGGTGGACTATGAAGGGCAGCAGGTTTGAGGCAAAAGACTAGAGACTGGAACAGTCCTGGGAGCTGTGGGCTAAAATGTTGCCCCCCTGAATGGTCCCCCCGAAGGAGTTGCTTCTGGATCCAGTGCTGTTGCTGGGGGCTCACACAGCCTCAGAGTACTGCAATGTGCTCTACATGGGGCTACCTTTGAAGGTGACTCAGGAACTACAATTAATCCAGAATGCGGCACCTAGACTGGTGACTGGGAGTGGCCGTCAAGACCATGTAACACCGGTCCTGAAAGACCTACATTGGCTCCCAGTACGTTTCCGAGCACAATTCAAAGTGTTGGTGCTGACCTTGAAAGCACTACATGGCCTCGGCCTAGTATACCTGATGGAGTATCTCCACCCCCCGGACACTGAGGTCCAGCTCGGAGGGCCTTCTGGCAGTTCCCTCACTGTGAGAAGTGAGGTTACAGGGAACCAGGCAGAGGGCCTTCCTGGTAGTGGTGCCTGCCATGTGGAACTCTGTCCCATCAGATGTCAAGGAAATAAACAACTATCCGACTTTTAGAAGACATCTGAAGGCAGGCCTGTTTAGGGAAGTTTTTTAATGTCTAATGTTCTGTTGAAAGCCGCCCAGAGTGGCTGGGGAAAGCATGCCAGATGGGAGGGGTATAAATAATAAAATAATTGGTGGTGGTGGTGCGGCTTATATTCGGGCCAATACGGTATCTTTTATAAACACTGGAGGTTTTTCTTTTAAATAATCACGTGGTGTATAAGTGTTATGAAATAAAATATAAGTAAGATCTCCAGCCCCTGACTAGTGAACAGGGAAGGCTGAGCAGCTGCCACTAACCCCACTTCTGACCAGTCACAGGGGGGACTATTCAATAGAGCCAGAAGCATCTGCGCCCAGCAGCAGGGCTAAGTTCTTTGCTGGGGGAGAGAGCTCCCTACAGGCCACACAGCACATATGAATCGCATCCCCCATCTGCTAAAACGGGGTGGGGCAACCTCTGCTGTCCCCCCCAGCTGATGCTCAACTACAACTCCCATCAGCCCCTGCAAGCATGGTCAATGGCCAGGGCTGATGGGAGGTGCAGTTCAGCAACACCTGGAGGGCTAAAGGTTGCCTACCCCTGTTCTAAAGAGGGATCATAGCCAGCACACTGCAAGACGCACCTTGAAGAGCTCCCTCTTGATGCGCCCTTTCAGGAAATCCTTGACAAACTGAGTGTTTTCAGCCCGATCATGTGATTCCTTGGTCCCTTCCTTGAGCAGCTCAGACAAGTCTGTGGCGCTGTGGAGAGACAGAAGCGCCCAAGGTTAAGAGGTCTTACATGTGCAGCCCGAGATCGGAAGCAGTTGGCACATGCTTGATTCAGCCTCCCAGCACCCAAAAACAACCAGCCCAGAACTCTCAGGCCCCATGAAACCACAACAAACACTGCTGTGCCCTTTCTGCACTCCAGGGCAAGAGAAGGCATTACACTCACCCCCTCCACGCAATGTGCCGTCAGCACCCCAAGCCTCACCAACCTGTCCTCCGAGAGCCTTGTACATGCCTGGAAAACAGCCCAGGACGCCTCCAGCTGCCTGTGCCCTTGCTGTTCGCCACCTTGGCCAGTGTTATTGGCCTTACCTGGATGAGTCCTCTAATCTGGGAGACTCCCCCCAGCCCACCTGCTTCCGTTTGCTTCCGTCAATGAGCTCCATAACACCTTCAGAGAGAGCTGAGCTAGGTGCCTTTTTCCCAGAGGGGCTTCTTGGCAGCACAGATACTGAACTCTGAAAGCATTCTCTGGATATGGCAGGCTGAGGACTTTGAAGACCACCAACTAAGAATGCCTCAGGGAGCAGTGGGTTTCATTACCAAACAAACTTCCCTTCATTCAGCACCTGGCTTAGCAGGAAAGGGGTTTCACCCATCATGACAAACACCCGAGGCTGAAATACCAGCGTCCCTTCTTCAAGTTCCCAAATCTGAGGCAGCAGCAGGAACATCAATATGCAGAAAGTTAATTGTGTCGAAGCTGTATTTTTGATCACTGTATTCTGTCTACTTGTTGTTAAAGTGTGTTGCTTTTTTTTCAGTTGATAACCACTATTTTATGTAGATCTCTTAACAGATTTTATTTTATTAAGCCGCCTATAAATTTTGTTAAGATAAATCAAATAAGTCTCCTTTTGGCACATTTTCACTCCATTTTCTTGCTCCAGGCCTACTCACATTCATGCAGTTGAAATAAATAAAGAAATTTGTCCAGTAGCACTTTAGAGACCAACTAAGTTTGTTCTGGGTATAAGCTTTTGTGTGCATGCACATGAAAGCTTATACCCAGAACAAACTTAGTTGATATCTAAGGTGCTACTGGACAATTTTAAAATTTATTTATTTATTTCAACTGCATCAGACCAACACGGCTACCTACCTGAATCCAGAACCACATTCATGCAGTAATACTGCATCAAACCACAAGGACAAGATCTCCCAGCCTGCCATTGCGGCCTCTGCCAATACTTCCTTCTCCTCCTCACCTCACATTGTCATCCTCCTCCAACTCCTCATAGGAGAGATTTTCAGGCTCCTCCAGCGCCTCTGTTACATCAGACGACATTCTGCAACCAGTGGATCTTGGCTGGGCTGCAGGACACTTTGCTCAATCCTCAATTACCTGTTCAGAAAGTGCAAGAGTCTGTTACACAGCCTCAAGTCTGCAGCATCCTTAACAGTCAAATAAGATTCATGCAGCTGGAGCTGAAAACCAAGCTTTGCATATCAAAGGCTAACAACGTGGTGGTGCGAAGCATTAACCTGATCCATTTGTGACCAAGCCAACTTAGAAGTGCAGGATTTTAAGCTCACCACCCCAAATGTAAGTCCTTGTCACCAGCAACTTTCACTGTGCGGTCCAATAAACTACCCACTATTCAGTAAGAACAGCCTCCGACTAAGCTCCATGGCCAGCCTGAGAACTGAGGAGAGCAAAGAGCCCAGTTTGATGTGCAACTGCTGAGCAAGCCATTGTTTGGGCTGCAGCTGCCCCGGCAGCAGAAAGAGTAGCAAAGAAGTCCTTCAATGCCTGCCTTTCATTTCTAGGATTTGGGCTGCAGCAGCAGCAGCAGCAGCAACCACCTCTACTTGGTGAGCCATTGAAACTGCTCCAGAGGAACAAAAGGAGGGAGCAGCCAAAGCTGAATGCGAGCCAGCTCTGCCAGCCATGCAATGAAGGACATGCAGGGGACAAGACAGATGATACCTATGGCCAAGAACAACAAGATAGTCAGAAACACTGCCGGGCTTGCAGGCAGATATGGGAAAGAGAGATAGAGAGACAGACAGACAAATACAGCAAGACACAGGGAGACACGCAGAAAGAGAGAGATGGGATATGGGAACTGCATCTCCTCAAGTTAGTGGGGACAAAGTAACAGCAGGTACGGTGCCAGTGCTTTAAAAGGGATGCCACAAGCTGCCCATCAGCACCATTACACCCTGTTGAGCTGCAGCAGCCCCTGCCTTGCGCCACCTCACCCAGCCCCCTCAGTGAAATCCTGGGCTTAACTAATGCATTTCTGATTTGGTGCCTTGGTGGAAAAGTGCAAATGAACACCTCAAGAAGGATTTAAAAGAGTCAGCCCTCAACACCTAATCAGGTCTGGGCCTTGAGATTTTGCAATTCATTATAACCCTGTTTCAATTTGGCTACCCAAGCCTGGTGATGCATCAAGTACCAGCCACAGACATGCCTTCCGTCGAAATACCATCTGAGGACACTGGTTGCTCAGAAACCTGCTCCAAATCATGCACCCTGCTGCCAGTTCCTTTCCTAGACCACAGGGAACATGGAGACGTTTTGCAAATCACTGCTAGTTAGCTCTTCAGTTCCTTTCTGAGTGGCCACTGCCCAAAAGGACACCACATACCAGTCACAAAGGCACCTTATTATAAGTAAGTGATGGATAGGGGCAAAAGTTATTCCCATCCCAGAGCACAGGAACCAGCTGAGTGCTGCTACAGATGTGCACACTTCCAGGCAATCCATCAGCCAAATTACAGTTCGAGAGACAAAACTTCCTTCTCTAAAATGTCCCAGGAGGAGGCCGCACCCCAGGCACCTCCTGCCACAGGATTCCAGTCGCCACCATGCCAACTAGGCAAGGACTTGACGTCAGGAGGCTGTTGATATCAGGAAACCTCCCACTGCCTTTGCCTTCCTTTCAGGAAAACCTCTGCATCATACCACTAGAGGGCTGGCAGAACGGTCTGACCCACTAGGACTTTTCCACAGTATTAGCTGTGGTAGCTAAACTACAGGCTCCACATCCAGAGGTAAATCCCAGAACCATAGTTAAAGAACAGGAAGCTGAGAGTCGGAATAGATAAGACACCCCCCAGAATGGAGGGGTGCAAGAAGTGGGGTCCCCCAGGAAACTTGTTCATAAATCAGGTAGTTTAAATGGACCCTCTTCACAAGGGAGGGAGGGAAGAACTAAGTCCAGATATAGTTCTTGCATCCCTCCACGATGGAGTCTGTCTGCTTCTTCCAACTCTCAGCCTCCTGCTTTTTAACCAATCAATAAGTAAACGTGGGGCTTTTTAGTTGGGTGGGAGTAGTGAGTAAAGTGATGCAGGGGCAAAAACCTATTCACATTTGTGAAGAAAGTCCTTCCTTTTCTCCTAATCCAGTGAGGCTGAATAGTAGAAATTGGGGGTGGGCAGAAGCAAAATCCCCCTCCATGCAGCTAAGCGACTGGAATTAAGTGAGTGTCAGACTAGAAGGTGGTTTCCGATCCCCTCCTTGGCCACAAAGCTCATTGGGGGTGACACTGGGAGCCAAGCACCGCCTCCCTGAGCCTCCCTCGCAGGGTTGTTGTGGGAATCAGAGGAGGACCGGGGGCTCAGCAGAGACCAGGGTTCAAATCCCCCCCTCGACTCAGCCGTCACGAGCCTCACTGGGCATGACCTTGAGCCACTCGCCATCTCTCTCATCCCGACCTACCTCACAGGGTTGTTGTGCTGGGGGGAGTCTGGCTTAGTTATGTACTGTCATTGCACCCCCCCCAGGCACCTCAAGGGGGGGTGAGTGGTTCTTCTCCCTCCTCCTCTTCCTCCTCTCTGAATTCCCAACAACACCCCTGCGAGGCAGGCCAGGCCTGAGGGAGGCGCTTCCAAGATGGGGGGGGGGGTGCAAGAGAGATTAAAAGAGCCCTGATCCCCCCAAGTTCCTAGTCCTCACTAGGAACCCCCCTCCGCAACAACCTCCCTGCGAGGGAGGCACGGCGGCAGCTGGCCGGCCTGGCGCTCCTGGGGAAAGGGGCTCGGAGGCGGCCCTCTGCGCATGCCCAGGGGAAGCCCGGCCAACGGCCGCCGCGGAACCGTTACCTCAGCCGGCCGCCGCTCCTGCCGCTTCCTCCGGGTCTCCTCACGGTCTAGAGGCACTTCCGGTCAAGCGCCTCCGCCGGACGGAGCTCCGCCCCCTCGCGCTTGTCACGCGCACAAAGGGCCGCTTCATAGGCGCGGCGGGCGGCCTATCGGCGGGCGAGCAGCGCCTTTGTGACGGCGGCGGGGCCCGCCCCCTCGAGGGAGGGGCCGAGGCTGGCCCGGAAATAGGCGGGGAATAAACCCCACTGCGCCACGCCCCCTCCCCTGCTCGGCCAGAGAGATGAGGGCGGCGGGAAGGGAGGCCGAGAGGCGCGCCTCTCCTCCGCCCCCGCGCGGCGCCTGCGAGGCACTGCAGGGAGGGAGGCGGATGGGGACTTTGTTGTACAGTGTTATTTTTATTGCCACAAAGCCAGTAAAAATAAAAATAAAAAAACAACACAGCAATGCCGCTGCTGCAATGAAGCCCCTGCGGGGGAGAGAGTGCCTCCGAGCATGTGCAGAGTTCCTTTCCCCTTCCCTTTCCCTCCCGCGGGCTGGACTGCGTGACGACATCGCCGTGCCTTTCGGAGTCGCGCTGCTCACGAGGCTCCCTCGCACCAGGACCCCTTTTTCCTGCGGATCATCGTGATCACCAAGAGTCGTGAGTCTCTGGCCAGGCGCATTCAGGGCGTTACCCTTAACACGTGTATTGACCAGGGGATGAAGAAATCCCACCCCCCGTCATTCCAGATTGTGCCAAGTGGGGTCTCCAATCAGTTCCAGGGACTAACTGGTGGCTCAGCCAGAGTGAAACGGGCACCAGATCCGTGATCCTTCCATTGCAATTCCTGCATTGCAGGGGGGTTGGGCTGGATGACCTTTGGGGGTCCCCCTCCAAGTCCCGCCTGGTGTCAGGAAAGCAGCGGCAAGGCGGGAGCAATCTCTCCCTCGAGACCTTTGCAAAAGTTCTTTCTTCCTTTCTCCAAGGCAGCCAAAGTACCCTCAGCTCCTCCGATGATGGCGGAGAAGAAACGGGTGGTGGTTTTTGGAGCTACAGGTAGGTAACCTTCCAAAATGGAGACTAGGAAACATGTCGCGCATTCTTGCATCTCGGCGGGACGTGGGCGCGTCTCTCAGGTAGGTTGCCTCTGGGCGCAGCGGGGAGGCGGGAGCTTTATCTCGCATGGAGAGGGGCTGATCTGCGTCCCCGGGGGCAGTTCGGGAATGTCAGGCTGTGGACCTCGGGGGCTTTAGATGGCCTTAATGTGCATTGCTTTGCCTGCTTCAAAACGTGCTTAGACAGTACCCCCCCCTTTAGGGAGTACTGTATAGCCCAGTGGTAGGGCACTGAATCATAGAACTTACAGTTGGAAGGGACCGCAAGAGTCATCTAGTCCCACCCCCTGCAATACAGGAATCTTTTGCCCAACCTGGTGCTTGAACCCATAACCCTGAGATTAGAGTCTTTTGGTCCCCCTTCAGTCTTTGGCCATATCCAGCTCTCCTGCCTGAAACCCCAGAAGAGCTGCTGCCATTCAAGAGATGTCAGCCCTCCCAAACTTGCTGCCCCCTAGAGTAGTGTGGTTCCTCACCAATTCCCCCGCCCCTTGAAAATTAGGGTCCTGGTGGGCCATTTAATGACATTCCCCTGCCTGCTGTAGCAACTTTAACACACTGTTCTAGATGCTGCGTTGGTTTTAATTGTATTATTTTTAATTCCTTCAAATTACAGTACTGTGCAATGAAATGCAGCGTGAGAAATAAAAGCAGCAACGCAGTTAAAATGAACACGAGCATTTAGCGTGACGAATGGGCTGTCTTCCACACATTGGAAGGTGGCGGGCTCTCCTTCCTGGGAGGCTTTTATAGGCAGAGGTTGGAGGGCCACCTGTCAGGGATGCTTGAGTTGCGACTCCTGCATTGCAGGGGGTGGGACTAGATGACCCTCGAGAGCCCTTCCACCTCTACCATTCCCTGGTTCTGTGATCCACAGAGGCATTGCAGGCAACCTGAGTGAAGTTCACAAGCCCACCATGCCCTTGACTACAATTCCCATCAGCTGCTGCCATCGTCCCCTCTGGGGGACACCATGTTTGGGAAGGGTGGTTTAGAGACAGGGTCCAACTAGATGACCTGAGGAACTGACCTTGCCTAAGGCGGGGCCTTGTCCTTTGCGATGCATCTGTGGTGCATGCTGCCGACTGCAGAGACAGCTGAACAATCCAGGGAGTCTCCCTCTCCGTCTTGTGGCAAGCTCCCCTTTCTCCTGGTCTCCCAAGAATAATGAGGGGAGCAGAACAGAGGCCAGACGGCTTGGGAGAGGAGCATCTTAGGAGGGGTGGAAGGCCTGGCCTTCAGCCCTGGCAACTGCTCCATGGGGCAAGACCTGCTGGGAAGGGTTGCTGAGACCACTGGGCCGAGAAGGATTCCATTCCCTTGAATAAAGAATTCACGTCACCGGCATTGGATATTTCCTTCCTTTCTCGCTGACCTGCTTCTGACTCCCCTCCCCCCCGACACTTGCATTCCCGCAGGGCTCCAGGGAGGCTCGGTGGCCAGGGCCCTGCTGGATGATGGCACCTTCCAGGTGCGTGCTGTCACCCGCAACCCGCAGCAGAAGGCTGCCCAGGAGCTGGAGAAGAAGGGCGCTGAAGTGGTGAAGGCAGACCTGGAGGACGTGCAAAGCCTGGAGCAAGCCCTGCGAGGGGCGTACGGAGTCTTCCTCGTGACCGATTTCTGGGAACATCTCAGCAAAGAGCGGGAAGTTGCCCAGGTGGAGCTAAGCCCAAAGACGGGGCAACCCGCAGTGCAGTGTGAGGGGTGCCCAACAGGCATGGGGGGGTTCTCTTTCAGAACTGGCTGCTGAGGCTGCATCTGCAGCAGTTTGATATGCTATTAAGAGCATCACATGCCAATAATAAGCCTGGCAGCCAATCAGCAGCCAAGTCTGATCTTGGTAGAAAAATGCAACCTGTGCTGCTGATAGAAGTAGTGTGATTCATGCAACACGTTGGCGATTAATATACACAGAACAATAATTATACATACTTTATCAACCTTCTGAGAAAAATACAAAATATTAAAAAAGCCACAAAGACTTTTAAACTACCTAGCCTAAAATGAACTTATAATGTCTGGTTTCAATAGATTTTTCAAATGCTGAACCTCATTGTCTACAACTTTATTAACATCTATCTACAACTCTACTAGCATCTCTCGGTATTGTGAATATCACCGAACTTACCTTTCATTGGTATCTTCATGAACTTATCTAAAAGACTGAGTTAAGCATTTGAAAAATCTGCACTAACTGCACTACCTGCGGTTTCCTGATCAGCCGCAAAGAAATCCTCACATGGCTTGGATTGCAGGTAATCCATTCTTGAAGTAACTAACACACAAACTCCGGTGGCTAAACTATCCTGGTCTCGGAATGATCACTGTTGTTGCACCAGCCAAAGTTGGCCAGAGCTACTCCTTGCGCCAAGGCCACCAGGGCGACAGCTGTACATTAAGCTGCTGCTGAAGGCAGAAGGCCAGGCCAGGGGGCAACTCCAGTGACCCACAGGGGCCTCCGCAACCCACAGCCCCGCAAGCCACCCCTTTGCCAAAGTTCTCTCACTGCTGCCGGAAGCGCAGGCAACGACAGTCCCCTGCCTGGGAAGGATCCACCTTCTTCCTTGGGGGATAAATTTGGGGAAGACCAGTGCTTCCTGCCTCTCATTCCATGTCTGGTTTTGCACCCAGGGGAAGCACGTGGCAGACTTAGCCAAGCGACTGGCCTTGGGCTACGTGGTTTACAGCGGCCTGGAAAACGTGAAGAAGCTAACGGAGGGGCAGCTGGAGGTGCCTCACTTTGACGGCAAAGGCGAAGTGGAGGAATACTTTCGGGCTGTCGGGGTGCCCATGACCAGCCTTCGGCTGCCCTGGTACTTTGAGAACTTCATCACCATCTTCCGACCCCAGAAAGCCCCAGATGGAGACAGCTACGAGCTAGGTAACAGCATCCCTCCTTCTGCCCTTAAGAGATGCCTCACCTGCTGCCCAGATTGGCAGGGAGTCTGATGCCACTGGTGTGCCTCTCTCTTGAGGAGGGGGGAAGGGTAGGGGGGCCTCAAGCCTCACCTTGGGCAGCAAAAAAGATGGGCAGGTGCTTTCCTTCGTCTGCCACTGCCCTCCTCACCCCATTCCAAAGGGTTCATTGGACACACTTTCATATTTTATTTTCATATATTAAATGTGTATACCGCCCTTTATCCATAGATCTCAGGGCAGTACACAGCAGCATGGGCATAGCCAGGATTTATGTTAGGAGGGGCAGGCTTCATGTTGGGGGGGGCAGGCTTCAGTTAAGTTTACTTGCTCGAGGGGGGGCATGTGTCCCCTTGGCTACGCACATGCACAGCAGAGGAAAGTGCCTGCAGGATAGGTAGCACAGATGGGGAACTGATTGAATTATTATTATTTACTATAGAGCTTTGTATTCTTGGTGCCCCTTGTGCTTCTGATGGTTTCAGTCATAGGTTTGTGGGTCTGTCTATCTTGCAAGTCCCGTGTGCCACACCTTTTGCTCTCTCATTTCTTAAAGCGGTACCTTCCCCTTGTCTACGTTGCTTATTGCAAATATCCAGATAACCAGCTTTATAATTTCTTCTTGTGAATGTAACACGCTATGACAGCCTTGGTTTTAAGGTGTTTCTCTCATGAGGTTCTATTTTGTGGTTTGGGATGCATCGATAATATTCAATAAAAATGTGCCCCCTCCCTAAAAAAATAATATCCCCCTTTGTGCATCCGGGTTGCAATTGATGGTCACCTGCACTTGCTCTGTCTGTGCTGTTTTCTCCTTCCCCTGAGAGGCCTCAGCTCCTGATCAAACCTCCCTCCTCTTCTCCTCTCTTTTGTAGCCATTCCCATGGGAGAAGTGCCCATAGATGGGATGGCCGTGGCTGATCTCGGGCCAGTTGTGGTTCGGCTGATGAAAGAGCCAGAGAAGTACATAGGCCAGGACATTGGGCTGAGCAGCTGCAAGCACACCGTGGCAGAGTACGCAGCCCTGATAGAAAAGTACACCGGGAAGCCTGTGAGGGATGCCAAGGTAAAGCAGGTGCATGGACAGCCCTCCAGGGAGGGGGGTGGGGAGGACCACCGAGATGGCACTCGCTGGAAGGAACAGGCCACAGCAAGAGCACCAGATGCTGTGGAAAGCTCCCAGGCCCCTTTGTTTCCAGGTCAGCCTTATCTGCAAGTTGGATCAATGAAGTTTCTCCTGCTCTTTCTGCAGATGTCGCTTGAATCCTATGAGAAGCTGGACTTTCCTGGTGCCCAAGAGTTAGCTAACATGTTCCGCTTCAACATCATGGGCCCAGTCCGAGATCCTGCCGTGACCCTGAAGCTCAACCCAAAGGCCAGGAAGTTTGAGGAGTGGGTGGCGGAGGAAAAAGCTGCTTTCAAGGACCTCTAACAGGGGAGAGGCTTCCCTGGGATCACCTGCTTTGTTCTTCCCTCTTAAATAAAAAAAGATGGCTTGGACCGTTACTCCATTCTCTTTGTAGGGTTGAGTTCATGGGAGGGGTGGCGGTTTTGAGGCTCACTTGCTTCAAGTCAAACCACAAAGGGGGGAGACCCGGCAGGGTAGTCTTGGGTAGTTATTTGCTTTGGACAAAGCTACAAAGCCCAAGGCTGTAAGTCATCCAAGTATAACATCTTGCATGACCCAAAGAAAGGGAGAAGTCATACTTGGGAATTGGCCTGGGCCAGGAAGTGATTTTGAGCCTGTGTCCTGGTGGAACCCTGTAGCAAGGTAGCCTACCTTCCACTCCAGGCAGGGGCTGCTGGCCAGCTCTGCCCCACCCCTTCAGGAACCCTGAAGAATGGGAGGTGACCAGCGTAGTAGCAAAGCCTCAGGCTCTCTCGCCAGATAAAAGGTCATAGGGCTGACAGCCTGGGGTATGACTACAGGACCAGGAAATGGGGACTTGCCTTGTTGCTTTGGACCTAACAGCTGGATGTAGGAAGCCACGTCCTAATATGTAGGGTCAAGCAGGCAAACTAGGGAAAGGTGCTAGTTCAATAGGACGGCTATCCTTTCTGAATCACCCCCTAGCAGCAGGGTTCAAGGATACCATTTCCCTTCCCTTCCCTCACCCAAGTAAAAGCTCAAGAATATTCTTCCACTTCTTGCATCCTTCCAGGTTGCTGTGACATTTGAAAGGGAGAAGAACAAAAGGATGGATTCTAAAGATCTTTTTTATAGAGTGTATTTTACATTTGATACAGAATCACCTTGCAGGCCAAATGGCTCAGGAGGCTGCACGTGCCGTCTGTTAGCAAGTGAAGGGAGAGAGCTCCAGTCCGGGTGGATTTAATTGCAGGGTGGGTGGGAATCTTAAAGCGGCCAAATAAGTAACAGCGACTGGATGCAGCAGCCACCTTCACACCCCCAGCAGTCCTGATTGCTTTGTGGCTCAGCTGTGCCCAGCCTCATGGCCAGCTCTTTCAGAGGCCAACGGGGCGCATTCTGCTCTCGCTTCCCCCACCATCTGTCCTCTTAGGCCAAAAGTGCAGAGGGATGCTTCACACACAGCAAATTCTATGGGACACGCCTTCTGGGTGCAGGTAAATGGGAAGAGGCACGTTGTTGTATTTGACTGCTGCTGTCCTACAAAAAAATGTTGCTGCACGAAGCAGCTGCTCCCAGCACCCCACATTGCAACCTCACGAGCTAGCAGCAGAGTAAAGGGGCAACTAATTCAGATGCGTTTCAGACCTACACGAGAAATGCAACAGATCTCCCTGCCTGCCCACATGCAATGGAAGAATCCCTGGCTGTTTACTTACAGCTGCTGCAGTCGAGAGAAGCCGCTCTCCTGAGGCCAGGCTGTGCCACAAAACTCCGAAGCCAAATTCCCCTGGTAGCCAAAAGAACTCGGGGTGCAGGGAACTCGTGGGTTCTTCACTGCCTCTCTGCTTTTTGGAGCGGGCTGGTGATCTCAGAAGCTCTCTGCGGGGCTTTTCAAAACCTCGGGAGAGCAGGACTGTTTGCTAAACTAGACGGGTGCCTGATTTTTCCTGTCCAGGTTCCCACTCGGTGGTCTGCATCTGTCTGGAAAAGGAGGAGGGTCTCTCCAGGGAACCTGGAACCTTTTGCAGCTCCCGTAGGCGACATGGCAGAGGCCGCCCCTCCCAAGTCCCGCTTCCAGAGGCGAAAGCCTTCCACCTGCGCAGACATCCTGCCAAGCAAGTTCCAGTGTGTCTGTCTAGGATTCTTCTTGCCAGGCTCCTGCGGTCGCTTCACCTCCAAGGAGGACGACACAGCCGCTCGACCGCTGCCACACATCACCCTAGTTTCCAGTAGAACGTTTCCCTGGAGCCAAAAGGAAAAGGGAAGTCTTGTGAAGCTTCCCCTGCCATGCACTTTGACTGCAAAGAGCAGCTTGCTGGCAAGGGCTGCCCTCTCTTTCCATGGAAGTCAACAACCAGCTGTAGCCACAGAGAAGCCTCATCTCCCCAGCGACTACTGGCAGCTGTGGGCCTGCAGGTCAACCCCTCCAACCCTGACATCCTGGGTGCAGAGTGGGCCTCTGCCTGGTCCCAGTTTAAGTGTGGACTCCAGACTTTTGAGATGCTTTGCCAGCATCCAGTGGCAGGCAGTTCCAAGGGTTCAGGGCCTCAAGTGGCAAACCTTTCCAGAAGGATTGCACCTATGCAATTCACAAATGGATCTGATGCATTCTATCAACAGCCAAAGCCTTATGCCCTCACGCAGCACCGTCACACGTGGCTTGCAGTAGATGCAGCATCCAGTCTCTTGTGCCCCCACCATTTATTTGCGTGGCTGTTGGGTCGCCGTTGCAACCAAAAGCTGGTGGGGTGGGACAGCAGAGAGGAGAGGAAGGCCCAGTGGATCAAGGAAGTAAGTAGTGCAACAGGCAGAGCTGGCACCAGACCAGCTGCTGCTCTTTACGGGATTCTAGGGAGGGAAGAAGGGTCTCCCACCCTAAGGGAAGGGTCTCCGCTATCTTGTCCCCCTCAGCCAGAAAGGCTGCCCCACCCAGCTGCAAACAATTCTGTGTCTGCTCAGCAGCAGTGAGCACAGAAGAACACAAGAGGCCTCCTACCTCTGGCGGGGCAAATCAGGAGCTAAACATTTTCTTAAGTTTAGCTAGGAATCCCTCCTTGTCGTCCCCCTGGGCCTCGGGCCTCTCCTCGCCTGCCCCCGATCTAGTCGTCCCCCTGCCACCTAGACACAAACAGCAGAGAGCTGCGTCAGGATATGCAATTGTGAGATGGCGGTGCTGCTGCTGCCACCCATTGGCTCACCACACCTGGAAACATTTCTGGCCACTTGCCCAAGGAGGAGAGGCAAGGCCGGGGGAGGCCATACTCGTGCTGGAAGGCCTAACAAACTCATTTCGCTTCAGCCTGTGTTCCATTTATTGGAAGTGCCGTGGGATCAATCAAGAGGGACCTTCCCATTATGCTGCTTTGCCAATTGATGCTTCTTGGCCTCTTGCTTATTCTCATGCCTAGCTCTCATCTCCAGGCAGTATCTTTGCTGCTTCTCACAGCATCTGTTTGCAATTCCAATTCTATCTCTTAGATGCCAACTCTGCCAACCTGGTGCCCCTCCAGCCATTCTGGACAGCCAACCCCATGAACTCCAGGGTCCTGTGGCTGTGCTCCCAGGGGCCGATGGACAATGCAGACCAAAGCATCTGGGGGCCAGCTGCTTGGCAACGGCTGCCTGGCTCTTTGGTCTCCTTTCTGTCACTCAGTTGTGTCAGGAAAGACAGTCCAGCTCCTTTAAACCCAGACACGAGGAATTCATGGTCCCCTAAATCTTGCTGGCTATGGCTTCTATCATCCCTGACCGCTGGCTATGCTGGCTCCTAGGGCTGATGGGAACTGAAGTCCAACATCTGGAGGCCAGATCTTTACAAGGCAGTTGTGCAAGGAAGGGCATAAACAGCCTCTCCAAGGGCCCCACCCCTTTCCTTTATAGCCTAGGCCTTCAAATCCAAATCATACTGTACCCCCTATCAGGGAAAATGTCACAAGGAGACCAAGAATGTGAAGATAACTACTTAAAAAAAAAATCCAGGCTGTCTGAAATGCCTCTTACTACATCCTATGTCCTCTGATCCCAAAATCAATACCTGCCCATTCTTTTTTTAAGGGAGAACCACAATCCTTTAGCTTAAGATGACAGCTGGCGGGTAAGGCGATGCCAAGAGATGCCACCTGGTCCCTCCCCCAAGTGAGGACCACAACACAACCAGACTCGTTCCTTGTGGCATCTACCAATGCAAAGAGACCTCCATTCCCGCAGGGTCACAGGTCACACCGCTGCCATTGCAACTAGGCCACATAAGTCCCACGTTGCCCAGCTCAATAACATCATAAGCACCACACTGCAGAGCTGGCCATTTAATGAGGTGGCGGGAGGGTCCCCTGCCACCTCCAAGCGCCCAAAGGCACCTTGCAGGGCTCCACTTACCAGTGGCTGTATTGGTGACGCCATTCACGGTCCCTTCCACTTCGGTTTCGTCTTCTGCATAGCTCAGCATCAAGGCTCGCTGGCGGTCTGTCAGCCTCCTGCAGCACAAAGGGGGAAAAGGGCTACCTTGGGAGGCATCCACTCGGCAGGAAGGCTCATGATCCTGGGAAAAACCTGAACCGCCTAATGAACTAAAGGCAGCCTCTTCCCCTGGTGTCTGCCAGGCTCCCCAAAGCCACCGTCCTGCAGCGCTGGATGCTCTCTTTGAAACCGAGGTGCCTCTTCCCAATGAGGGCTCACTAATAACCCATTATATACTGCTTAATACAAAAAGGGGTGTGGCCTGAGGAGAGGTGGACTTCCTCCCCTGTATCCATCATTCCCCGCTACATCTCCCAAAACAAAGGCCACTTTGCATTTTGCACCGTTGCATGTCTAACATGCTCCTGCTGAACGCCACCATCCCCCCCAGGCCCCAAAAGCCTCCCCCCACTTACTTGGGAACTTTGATCTTTATGTGAATATAGTGGTCGCCGTAACCGTAACTGTTAACTCTGGGAATGCCTTTCCCACTCATCCGAATCTTCTGGTCAGCTTGAATGCCTGGGGGGATCTGGCAGAGAGGTGGAGGAACAGGGTTTATTCAGCATTTTGCGTACAACCATATGTGTCCGGTTCTATTTATTTCTCCAGGGAGGCCCTCCCCCCCAACCAGACAAAGAGAATTCAATTTAAAATAAGCACGGCTCCCACAGGAGTGTGTAAACAGCCAGTCAGACACAGGAGAGGTAAAGGGGAAAGGCTAACAGCTGACACACATTCAGGATGAAATTCTAAATATGCTTATACGAGTGATGCCATTCTAAATACGCTTACACAAGGAAGCACAAGTGATCACAGTGGGATTTACCGAGTAACACGTGCAGGATTGTGCTGTAAGAGTCAGAGGAGCCTAGGAAGGGGAGGGACACGGTGGCAACATGAGCACCACATGCAGAGTCCTGCAGCAGAAGACGAGGGCATTGAGAGCATACTGTGTCCATTTCCATTTGGACACAGTAAACATATGAGATGAACAGGGTGCCCTACTCCATAGGCTGGGAGATCTTGGCTATCCAGGCTGAGCTCTCTGGAGGGGGACACCTGAGCCGTATCACCAACTGACAAGGACCAGAAGGCGCAGCCATACAGACCACCCGCATTCTCCCCGTAATCAAGGGTCCTGCTGCTACATACCGCAATGCTGATTGTCTCGTACAGACCAGGAGACCTGGCTGTGCCGCCAAGGACAGCTTGTGCTATGGAGACATAGAGGTCCGAGTGGATGTCTGCACCGTCCCTCCGGAACGTAGAGCTCTTCTGAACCTGAATCCAGAAAGAGGGCACAGTTCATGGAGGAGGCGGCAGCAGACAGATGCTGTCTTCAAACAGGGCAGAGAATCATGGGAGCCCAGACAAATACGCACCCGGAAGGTAATGAAGATTTCCCTCTTTCCTACAGGCATCCGAACCGTCTGTCCATCCTCCACACCTGAAGCCAGAGCAAGAGTGTAGTAAACATGGGCATTCCCCTGGTACTTCCTGCTTGTCTCTCATCCGCTATAGGATTCTTAAATCCTCAGCAGCCCACCTTTGCAAAGGCCCACTCCACCCCAGCCCTCCCCTGATCCATTCTGCAGGAAGCAGCTGTTGTTCCTCTGCTGACCCAACCAAGCTTCAGGAAAGCATGGCAGCAGCCACCCCATCTAATGAAGAATCCAAACAAGGCAGATCATGCGGACCTGCGGGAACTGGGACCATCACCACCTTCTTCTGCTTGGTCTGCCCAGAGCCACGACACATCACACAGGGGGTCGTCATAACTGAGCCACGCCCGCCACATCGCCGGCACGTAGAACGCATGACAAAGGGACCTGTGTTGATAGTCTCCTATGGGGGGAGGGAGGGGAGAGAAGATGCAGAGAGAGGTGATGCCTTTCTGGGCATTTTTGCAAGCGGAGATTATTTCTTCGGCATTTTCTAGGTGTGGGAGTCTCCAGTGGCTGATGATTCCCAATGAATCTAAATCAAGCAAGCAAAGGGGGAAAGCTTTCTGCCCTCCTCAGAAAAGCAAAGTTGTCCAGTTGGCACAGGCAGGAGTCTCCACACAGCAGGGAGGTGAGTGGAGCCTGCTTTCCTCTGCGTTCTGACCTATCAATGCACTTACCATGCCAGTGCCATTGCAGTAGTGGCAGTGTTGCACTTTGGTGCCCGGCTCGTGCCCTTTGCCATCACAGCGCTGGCAGGTGTCGTTGATGTTCACTTGAATCTCCTTGTTGACGCCCTTGGCGGCCTGGTTGAATGTCAGTTCCATGATATACTAAAGAGAGAGAGGGAGCAAAGGCAGCCATCACTCAATGCCCAGGCAAAGATCAGGGCCAGCTATTTTGACTCACCATTTTCCACACAGCGGAAGACAGTGATGTGGAGTTAACATTTCCCTGTTTTAGGAATGGCCCTGTCTCATAAATAGCGCAATTGTAAATATTAAACCAGGCATTTAATGAATTACTACAGTCGGGTAGTCAAAACTAGAATCCCAGTCATAATGAACTTTTTCCAAGTAACTTTCCCTTAAAAGCTACACATGCAGACAGATTGTTATGCTCACTTCCTGGGGCTGGTCAAAGGCAGTGTGGAAGTCTCCAAAAGGGGACCCTGAAAACTCCCCAAAGATCTTCCTGAACAGCTCCTCTGGATCCACAGACGGGCCGCCACGCCAATATTGTTGCCCGGATCCTGCTGAGCTTGCATCGAAACTGGCTGTCCCGTAAGTATCAAACTGTTTCCGTTTCACTTCATCGCCTAAGACCTACAAGGAAGGAAGATGAGGGCTTTATTTTTGCCTCGCAGAGCTAACATGGCTAGATTGTGAAGTCGTGATGCCATTCTGAGCAATGGGACCACTCCAGAAGGAGCCCACCGTCACCCCCCTTGAAAAAACAGCCCCCATGTTACCTCGTAAGCTTCAGCCAGTTGCGAGAACTTCTCCTTCGCTTTAGGGTCATCTTTGTTCGTGTCCGGGTGGTATTTCTTGGCAAGCTAAGCAAAAAGACCCAAATGTGAAGATGAAGCACAAGAGAATCACTGTCATCGCTGCTTCTTTTTGTTACTGATTACAAGATTGTATTTCAAATCAACTGCATTATGCTCAAGTTAGAAGAACTCAAATTTTATACCATGCGACAAGGAGGTAGTTTCTGTACCAGAGTAACAAGAGCAATAAGAGTAACAAATAACAAGAACATCATAAATCCAAACTAAATTAATTCCCAAAATAATATAGTAACACATATGGTGTTAAAGGTGAAAACTTTCAAAATAAGCTGGTTGATGTAAAGGAAAAGAATTTTTTTGGCTTCTATTGTAACATGGAAACACAGTGGCCTTTCAAGAATAATCACTATTTCTAGCTATGGTCAGATGATGCAATCTGATGAAATGTCTGTGAAAATGGGAGGTTATAGGTCTATTAGTACTATGGCTTAAATCTCAAAAGCATACATAGGATAAATAGGACTCCAGCTGCATTAGAAAAATATTTACAATTTCACTGGAAGCAAAGAATTACTACCCAAGATCAGTATCAATTAATGAAAGGTGATGCCCTCCCTCTTGAGATACAATTGGTACTGATCAGTGAGCTTTCAGTACCAAATGAAAAAGAAAACCCTATTCCAGCAGGTCTTTATGGTTTAGGTTTTGCCTGCAGGTCTGTTGCTACTGATGCTCTTGTTGCAGTTTTATCTGCTCTTTTCACTTTTCAGTGTTATTGGTACATTTAGAAGAGCTCATCAGCCTGACTTCCCACCTGTCCACATGCTGAGACACATGCTCCACAGCTGAAGTGTATGAAGCCTTTCTTTAACCTTGAGATGTCAGGATGCCACCAATCTCAATTGTGCAGAGGTTCTGTCCCCCACCAAGGGAATGGATATGCTCACAGAATTTATTTTAAACAAAGGCTGAGAAAGAGCTGTTCATAAAAGATGTGCCCTTACTAGGAAGAATCTGTTTCCTAGGCATCAAAACACAAAGCTATCCTCAGCCAGTTCTTTTTACATAAAATAATTCAGATACTAATCCTTCTCTTTTCTTTTTCGCTTAGTAAGGCCTTCGAAAGTGGACTACCTTTGTCTATTCTAATCAAGACGAAAACCAAAAGCAGCAGTTAAGAAAGCAGATGCCTGTGGCAGACAAGCTGAAAAAGTAATTAGGGAGCAGATGCTGAAGACTAAAGGCTGGAAATATCTTGACAAGAGTGTGACACAGAGTGCTGTGTAGGCAAAACTCTACCATTTCCATTCCGAAGGGTAGAGAAATACACGCCTGCATGTGGACTTCTAATAAGAAGGCACCCTTGTGGTTTTTTTAAATAGAAAAACCTGGGACCCTTTGCTTGCTCTTTCAACCACTATGGACCAGTTCGCTTCTCTAAAACTGGTCAATCACATTAAAATGTCCTTCTCCACCATTTCCTAATACTTTAAAAAAACCTCCTCCTCTCCATTAGCCCATCCCTTCCTAAAGGCTACTCAAAAATTATAAGATTATATGCTTATTTGTACCCCACCTTTTCCCCTGAGGGGGCTCAGAAAGCATAAGGCACTGCAGTTAAACATTTGTACGCTGATGCCCTGCGGAAGAGGACAAATGGAACATGCCGGCACCCTGTAACTCCAATGCTACCTTCCTGTTTTGAGAAACATATTTTCTCAAAGACATTTCTTTTCAGCAAACATGCCTGGTAATAGGCCTTCTTGATCTCCTTCTGGCTGGCATTTCGAGGCACCCCCAGGATCTGGTAATAGTCCTCTTTGGCACAGCTTGCGGGGCTGGTATGAAACGAGGCAGCGCAGGCAAGAGGATGATGTATCACTCCTGCAAAAGAACATAATGGGGTTTTAGGACAACAGACTGTCTTGTTCTTAGCTATGTGGTCTGTGCAAAAAGCGCCACGAGTCCTTTGCAATTCAGGACACCAATCAGAACAATCCCCCTATCCTAGTCCACCAGAACATGGGCACCCTACCTGCCTAACCAAAGTCCATAGGTACATGAGTAACAGATATGTTTTAAACCTGCTTTTTCTCCTTCGGCCAACCCAACAAGCAAGGATACCGGCCTCATGTCCGTTTAAAACTGGACAGCAATAATTACATGCCAAGGATCCTATCACCTGTAAGGCACCGACTGCCACAAGTCACAAAGTTGGCTGTGTCCTTGGAGATAAAGGTCTGATTTCTCTAGGAGAGCTGCATTCCCACAACACCTGGAGGACCCAGGGGTTGCAGAAGGGTGTCTTTAGAGCAGTGGTGGCCAAACTTGGCCCTCCAGCTGTTTGGGGACTACAATTCCCATCATCCCTGACCACTGGTCCTGTTAACTAGGGAAGATGGGAGTTGTGGTCCAAAAACAGCTGGAGAGCCAATTTTGGCCATCACTGTCCTAGAGCGAAAGGGTAGCTGGCCAGGAGCTTGCAGGATTAGGCCAAAGGGGGCCCGATCTCGTCCTGCTCCCACCCCGGCCGACAAGCTGCCCCTTGTGGAGAGCCAAGAAGCGGGAGCCCAGGAGCTCCGGCAACCCCCATTCGGAAGCACCGACTGCCTCCTCCGTGAATCTCCCCCCCCTTCTAAAGCCCCCCCCCATGCTGCCGCTTCTCTCCAGTGACAGGGAGTTCCACCGGCGGCGCCCCGTGACGTCACGCGCGCCCTCACCGCAGCCTCCTCCGAGCCGCCGGGTGGCGGGGGGCCAGGCGGGGCCCGCGCTCAGCCAGCGCGCCACGCGCAGCGCCAGCAGCCTCCGCCGGGCCTCGGCGCTGCCCAGTCGGCTTCCCCCGCCAACGGCCGCCGACAGCCGCAGCGAGGCGCGCACCGCCGCCGCCATCTTGGACCGCCGGGAGACACCGCGCAGGCGCAGCGGAGACCGCCGGGCACGAGAGCGCCGTTTGCGCAGGCGCAGGGGGGCGGGAGGCGGGGCGGCCCTACTGCGCGTGCGCCCGCTCGCTCGCCCGCCGCCCCGAGACCTTTCTTAGCAGTCACCCTACGCCGCGGCGCCCTGGTCTCCCGGTTCCTCCTGGGTCGTAGCGCCCGCCGTGCTCCAGGCTTCGCTTTGCAAACGCAAAGGAAACGAAGAGCTATGTGGCGTCGGGAAGACGAGCGCGTTGGTGCCGGCGGGAAGAGCTTTCGTGGGCGGTTCTTTCCTTTGCAGCTTAGGAGAAAGAGCCAGCGGCTACGCAAATACATACATACATGTTGTTCTTGTTGTTTAGTCGTGTCCGCCTCTTCGTGACCCCCTGGACCAGAGCACGCCAGGCCCTCCTGTCTTCCACTGCCTCCCGCAGTTTGGTCAAACTCATGTTAGTAGCTTTGAGAACCCTGTCCAACCATCTCGTCCTCTGTCGTCCCCTTCTCCTTGTGCCCTCCATCTTTCCCAACATCAGGGTCTTTTCCAGGGAGTCTTCTCTTCTCATGAGGTGTCCAAAGTCTTGGAGCCTCAGCTTCAGGATCTGTCCTTCCAGTGAGCACTCAGGGCTGATTTCCTTCAGAATGGAGAGGTTTGATCTTCTTGCAGTCCATGGGACTCTCAAGAGTCTCCTCCAGCACCAGAATTCAAAAGCATCCATTCTTCGGCGATCAGCCTTCTTGATGGTCCAGCTCTCACTTCCATACATCACTACTGGGAAAACCATAGCTTTTACTATACGGACCTTTGTTGGCAAGGTGATGTCTCTGCTTTTTAAGATGCATGCATACATACATACAAGCATCTATCTGGCCGAGGGAAGCTGCAGGAAGAGGAACCGGCGAGATCAGGCGTGTGTGTCTCCACTGGGTCTGGATCTCGCCTCGTCCCCCTTGGAGCTACCAGTCGGGAGGGCCGGGTGCCCGGCGGACACGTCGGAAGGGAGTCGGGGCGGCTGACTTTTGCGCGCGATGAGCGCCGTCTGGCGGGGACGCCTGCCCGGGCAGAGGCTCTCTGAAGGCGAGGGAAGGGGTGGGGGGCGTGCCGTGGCTCCAGCGGAGACCACCCTGCTGGGTCAGCGATGGGGACGGAGCTGGGGGCATTTGGGGAGAGGACGGAGGTGCGAGGAAGAGGGTACCTGGCAGGAGGGAGCAGGCAGCTGCGTTAGGCTGTGTCCTGCCCGCCCCGTCTAAGGTTACTGGCCACGGCTTCAGAATCGCCCCGTTCCGCTACTAGTGTTTCTCAAACTTGAGTCCCCACTACGCTATTGCGAATGGAAAGCGTAATGCTGGTGGTCAGTGAAAGAGGTTTAAAGACTCTCTCAAGGCAAATCTAAAAAAAAAAAAGTAGTATAAACACCGACAGCTGGGAAATACTGCTCTGCGAGCGCTCCAGCTGGAGAACAGCCTTTACCAAAGGTGTTGGAAGACACTCGAACTCAGGAGGCAAGGGAGAAAGGTGCTAAGAGGAAGGCACGCTTGGCAAACCCTCACTGGGATCAACTCCTGCCTGGAAACCAATATCCCCACTGTGGAAGGACGTGGGGATCCAGAATTGGCCTCCACAGTCACTTACGGACTCACTGTTAAGACCGTGTTGATGGAAGAGTCTTCCAGGAAGACCATCTTACTCGGCTACGAGGGATCTCCAAAGAAGCAGGACTACAACTCCCATCAACCCTAGCTAGCAGGACCAGAGGTCAGGGATGATGGGAATTGTAGTCCGACAACTGCTGGAAACCCCAGTTTGACGGACGGTTTGGCCTTCAGACGGAGGCCATCGCGGGTTGCTGCTGTGGGGCGAGAGGGGCTGCCCCTCGGCTTTCTTTGGGCTCCTTGGACGACGCCCTCCTTGCTTCCATCTTCAAGCTCTGACCTCCGGACCCAGCAGCATCCCACACAAGACCCTCCTGTCCCGCCCAGCGCCCTCTCGTGGCGTGAGGGGCAGAGGGGGACTCTTCCCCCCCCCAACTGATTTCGGGGAAGAAGCTCTGCGCCCCAAGGAGCCCCACTCCATGCCCGGGCGGGGGGTGTATATTCGCTTAGTGGAAGGACCCCGCCCTTCTGTCAGCGACTGTATTCCCATATGTTGCCCAGTTTCAGGGATCCCTCAGTGGTCATCATTTCCACCCCACCTGGGTTCACTTTCCGCTGGGGCAATAGTCCTATGGGGTGGGGAGAGACGACGACGCAGGCAGGCCAGGTCTCCCGTCACCCTCCCTCCCTCCCTACGGTCAGGAGAGTCGTTGGTGGGAGCCTTATACCCAGGGGAGAAAAAAGGGTCTTACTGAAGACCCTCAGGCCTGGCTGCCCCTCACTAAAGCCCCCCTCGCTCGAGGAACAACGCTCGCTGCCCCATTTGAAGAGAAGGTCTGAAGGCTCCTGCGCGCCCCCTTCCCGCTCTCCAAGGGAATACAGCGAAGAGGCTGCTCCAAGGCTTATTAGGAAGGAGCCTGAGGCTCGCGCCCTGAAGATGGACAGCAAGAGGGCTTTCATCCCTTCTTTGGACTCCCCCATCCCCTTTGAGCTCTTCTCCAGAATAGAAGTTCACCGTGCTGAGTCCGGAGCCCCCCCCCAACCCTGCCCTCCCCCCAAAAAGTGAGGCGCAGCAGAGAGTGGTTCACGCATTTTATTGCTCAGTGGCACAGCGGAGGCGGAGTGCCCGAGACGGGGGGCAAACGGCAGCTCCGAGGCGAGGGGGCGGGCAGCGGGGGGCTCATCTGTACTTCTCGGTCAGCACCTCGGCCACCAGGCAGAGGAACTTGTCAAAGGCCAGGTAGACCAGGGCGTTGTATTCTCCGCGGAGGCTGGTAGCCAGTGTCACGTGGAGGCATCTGGTCAGAAACTGCAAAGGAGAGAAAGAGAGAGAGACGGGGGTCAGGTGGGGGGTCGGTCAGGTGGGGGAGGGTCGAGGGAAGACCCAAGGCGCGCCCCTCCTGGCCCTCGTCCGCCCCGTCGGCGCGCTTGCCTTGAAGTTGACGGGGTCCACGCGGAGGTTGTAGGCGTGCAGGTCGCTGAGGTCGGACAGGCAGCCGCGGATGTTGTCAATGTTCTTGATGGCGCTGTCGAGGGCCTTGATGACCTTCTGGCCCTGGTGGTGAATGTCGTTGGAGCCGGGGCACAGGTCGTAGTGCGGGAAGTAGATCTTGGCCTGCACGTAGACCTGGAAAAGCCTGCGGGGAGGGAAGGGGGCCGTCAGGAAAAGGGACGGGGCGGGAGGAACCAGGCTGGGCTTCTCTCCCTTGGCCGCCCCGTCGAGCCTACCTGGTCAGCGCTTCGCCGCCCAAATCCTCGTGCTCGGGGGCCAGTTTGGCCCAGCAGCTCTTGATCAGCTTGCACTCGTCAGCAGTCAACCCCATCTTGGCAGCAGGCAGCAGGTCGAGTTGCTCTGTAAGTCCCAGGAGGCGGCGGAGCTGGGAGCCCTGCAGGGGCCGCCAGCTTTTATAGCCTCCGCCCGCCCCTTCGAGCCGAGGCTCCAGCCGCCGCCCTCTTATCGCGCAGAGCCGGGTTGCGGGAGAGGTCGCCTGCGCTCGGGCGGAGAGCTAAACTCTCCCCATGCGCTCCTGGAGGGACTCCGGGCTCCGGCTGCTCCGGGAGGGAGGGGCGCTTACCCTTTCACCAAGACACCCTGTTCCAAAGAGCCCCCTCCCTCCAGGCTGCCCCCTACACTCCCCCTTCCGAAACCAACTAGGACATGCAATAACACATGCGATGGCTTATTTTTGTAAAATAATATATTTTATCGGTTTCCCCCCACATATAGTGGGGAACATTTTAAGCATACCATAGGCAGCAGAAGCTAGTCTGTCATTTCTAGGGAAAAGGTATAACAGCAGCTTAAAGTTGGAAGCATTGCTTAGAACCAGTTTCTAATGCCTATCTAAGTCTCTAGTCCACTGCCTCTCTCCAGATGTTTTGGTCGGTCTGGGGAACTTGTCTCAGCTGATGGTCCCATCTCATGTGAGGGATAGATGCCAAGTGTTTGGTGTGGGTGTGTTTTAACAATCAAGCTGTAAATTAAATGAAATAATATAATTAAACCTCAAAAACTGTCTTCAAACCTCCTGACTCGACCTCACACGGCCTGGTCTAGAGCAGGCTTCCTCAACCTCGGCCCTCCAGATGTTTTGAGACTACAATGCCCATCATCCCTGACCACTGGTCCTGGTAGCTAGGAATCATGGGAGTTGTAGGCCAACAACATCTGGAGGGCCGAGCTTGAGGAAGCCTGGTCTAGAGTGAGAGTGACTGGCCTCCCTGGCCCCACTGGGGCCCTCTCCCCAGCCTCCTTCATCCTTGACTTCCCTTCCCTCACTCACTCTATCTATCTATCTATCTATCTATCTATCTATCTATCTATCATCTATCCATCCATCCATCCATAGTCACAAACAACCACCCCAACTCCCCTTGGTTTGCAGGTCGCAATGCACACCTAGGGACGGGTGCTGCAAGTGTGCAAGTGATTAAGAGCTCCTTGTTTATTATTGTGCGGCGGAGAGGGAATCTCGCAAGCCTGAGCTTGAAGCGTAGGTTGGAAAGTCCCCCCCAAAGAGCACAGAAATGCGTGGATGTTTCTTGTCCTCCAAACCCCCCTGATCCCCCTCTGCACGACCCCTTTAGACAGCAGGCCTGGGGGCAAGGGAGGGCCCTTCCCTTTCCCCTTCTAGGGGAAGCCACTTTAGGAGTCCTCATCCCCATCCATACTGCTGCTGCTGATTTCCTTCCCAGTGAAGAATTGGACTCTTTGGTCGGCAGAAAGAGCCAGAGTCGCTGGAGGCCTGAAGGAGGGAGCTGCCCCAAAAGTCCCCTCCCCTCAGCTATCTCCTCAGAGACACAGCCTGCCTTATCCTCCAGCTTGCAGGGGGTGGCCAGGCTGATAGGAGGAGGAGGAGGAGCCTGGGCTCTCAGCTCACCCGATCTCTGCGCAGAAAGCCACCCTGGCCTCATCCTGAGGGATGCTCCTGCCTTCTCACTCAACTGGCAGGCACAGACTCTGCGCTCCCTGCTGCTTCGGGTGCAGAGAGATGTCTTTTTGTGGAGGCAGCGGAGCTCTGCTTCAGGGCAGAACCCAGGAGGGCAGGATCCGTTCCTCAATCTGTCCAGTGCTGCTCTGACTGCCTCTTAAGCAGACAGGAGAATACATCGCAGTGAAAGAATTAATTAGAAATCCACCCGAGTCCATTTTTGCTGACTGCATTGAAGTTCCTTGTTTTTCTGACCACACTAATTATTATTATTATTATTATTATTATTATTATTATTATTTATTTATTTATACCCCACCCATCTGGCTGGGTTTCCCCAGCCACTCTGGGCGGCTTCCAACAGAATATTAAAATACAATAACTTATTAAACATTAAAAGCTTCCCTAAACAAGGCTGCCTTCAGATGTCTTCTAAAAGTCTGGTACAGTGGTACCTCGGGTTACATATGGTTCAGGTTACAGATTCTGCTAACCCAGAAATATTACCTCGGGTTAAGAACTTTGCTTCAGGATGAGAACATAAACCGCATGCCAGTGGCACAGCCCCATTAGCTAAAGTGGTGCTTCAGGTTAAGAACAGACCTCCGGAACGAATTAAGTTCTTAACCTGAGGTACCACTGTAGTTGTTTTTCTCTTTGACATCTGGTGGGAGGGCGTTCTACAGGGCAGGTGCCACCACCAAGAAGGCCCTCTGCCTGGTTCCCTGTAACTTGGCTTCTCGCAGGGAGGGAACCGCCAGAAGGCCCTTGGAGCTGGACCTCAGTGTCTGGGCAGAATGAATCCCAGACCTCTCTGAGGATCTCAGATGGGAATTTCTCTTCTGGGGGGGGGCTCTGCAGTTGGGGATTCTCTCCCTCCCTCACATCCCTTAACACTTGCATAAGAATCACTGCTCCCTCCTGCAAACTGACTTCTCCCTTCATTACAATATTCCAGTTTCTTTAGCCTGGGGAGCTGAGCTTGGGCAGCCTCCCCACACCCTCCTTGGGACCTCTGGAGCTGATACTTTCAAGGATAACTTCCCAGACCTGGCCTGCTGATGGGGCCCTTATTCCTGAGCCAGAAGCTGACATTTGGGGTTCAGAGCAAGCAGGCAGAGCCCAGGGGCTGAGTGAGTCCCCTGCAAGGGCCAGGAGGTGGAGCAGGGGAATATATGAGGTGTCCCTCTGTCCAGAGTGAAGACAAACACTGCAGGTGTCAAGAGGGCCCCCTCCTCTTCCAGTGTCCTGTTCTCAAAGAGGCAATCAGAGGCTTCAGGGGGAAGCTTACAAGCAGGCCCTGAATGCCAGACTCTCTGCTCTTGTGATTCTTAGCAACTGGAATAATTGTCCTTATTAATTTTCCCAGTAGTGATGTATGGAAGTGAGAGCTGGACCATAAAGAAAGCTGATCGCCGAAGAATTGATGCTTTTGAATTATGGTGCTGGAGGAGACTCTTGGGAGTCCCATGGACTGCAAGAAGATCAAACCTGTCCATTCTGAAGGAAATCAGCCCTGAGTGCTCACTGGAAGGACAGATCTTGAAGCTGAGGCTCCAAGACTTTGGCCACCTCATGAGAAGAGAAGACTCCCTGGAAAAGACCCTGATGTTGGGAAAGATGGAGGGCACAAGGAGAAGAGGACGACAGAGGACGAGATGGTGGGACAGTGTTCTCGAAGCTACAAACATGAGTCTGACCAAACTGGGGGAGGCAGTGGAAGACAGGAGGGCCTGGCGTGCTCTGGTCCAGGGGGTCACGAAGAGTCGGACACGACTAAACGACTCAACAACAACAACATCATTATTAATTAAATGTCATGCTTCCTCCCTCCCCCTTTTTAAACCAAGTTACTTCCAATATATGAACGAACACTTACAGTGAAACCTGCATGAGGGGGGGTGAGGAATCTGAAACAGTTTTTAAAATTCAGGTAGGTAGCCGTGTTGGTTTGACGCAATAGAAATATATTTTTTAAAAAATAAAAAATTGTCCAGTAGCACCTTAGAGATCAACTAGGTTTGTTCTTGGTATGAGCTTTCGTGTGCATGCATCTTATCTGAAGAAGTGTGCATACTTTTGTTAATTAAATTGATTTTATGTTGCATTTTGTGTGTATTCACGATGTCATTTGTGAACCCAGTAGGTGGCGCTGTGGTGCTTGAAGGTATTTTGACAGTATCCGCCCTCCCTTCCCCGCAGGTGGGCGGGGTTTGCGGCACCGAGCGGGGCTCACCTGGGCAGGTGCCACCCACCTGCTTGGGCCGGCCTTTGACCCGCCCTCGGCCGGGGGTGGGCCTAAGGCCAAAAGAAAAGAGACTGACTCCATTGCCCAAGCCTCTTTTGCTGTTCTTCCTTCCAGTTTGTGAAGGGAAGAATATTGACAGATCAAGTATACGCCAATGGAAAGTCACACAGAATATAAAATCTTTTGGCTACATTCTTCCAGTTACATTTTTCTATTCTAGTTATATTTTCTAGTGTAAGAAAACACTTTTTAGAAAGATAGAAGAGGCGATACATTTGATAAGTCAACAGTTGCATTCCTCAGCTACATTCTTTAGTGGTATTACAGCGATACAGAAGTAAAAGATACAAGTAAAAATATACATTCTTTTGTTAGCATAGAAATACGTAACACTGAGAGGTTAATTTATCAAGTCCCCTCTCTGATCATGGCTTCTCTTGTGACACTAAACATGGTTGCTGTATGGAGGTTTTATTTAATTTGTTTTTTATCTTATATTTTGGAAATGTACATCCAGTTTTTTCCTTTAATTTTTTTGGGGCCCCCAAAAGAGTGGGGCCCTAAGTTATAGCTTGTTTAGCTTATACATAAATCCGGCACTGCCTGTATCATCTTGCATGCCGCTTTGAAATGTTTTATGTATGATGATGAAATGGCGTGTAATTACTGTAAATAATAGAGACTGCAGTTTACCATTTTATTCCTCGTGCATGTGCATGCAATCTGTCAATTGCGTCTGCCACTGTGGTTTTTAATTTAGGAAAGTCCCTCTTACAATAAATCAATTAACCTTAAAAGTACTCTTCCTTAGTTCTATTTTCAGGATCGATCCCTTTCCCCAATATAGCTTTAACTTGCGTGTGTGTAGTTTTACTGCTAGGTATGGGCTGGGGTACCATGGAGACAGATGCACCGTTGCAACACTTGCAGCAGCAAAACCAAACCAAACTTTTACTGGGGTGGGGGCAGAAAGAAGCACCAAGAAACTGCTGCAGATTTTGTACATAGAATCACAGAACTGCAGAGTTCGAAGGGACCACAAGGATCATCTAGTCCCACCCCCTGCAATTCAGGACACCTTTGCCCAACATGGGGCTGGAACCCATGAGACTGAGATTAAGAGTTTCATGCTCTCTGCCCATAAAGGGTGAATAGTTTCAAAAGTTTACATCCAGCCTTACCCTTTCAGTTTCACAATAAATCCTTGATAGCGTTACCATCATTCCATACATGGATTATATAGTTTTAATTAAATTTTTCTAATTTGCATTTCAAGATACAGACAACCTTAAACCAACCTTCTTCTCTTTCAGTTGTTCATTTTGCATACCATACATCCCTGCATATTTTGCATGAACTAAACCATTCAGTAATCCATTGTTACACCATCAGAGTTTATTTAGTGTTGAATTTAATGCTACCAGTGTTTTTAAAGGTACACAATTTTCACCCAAATAATCTGTAAACATTTTCCAGTCTTCTTTAAACGTATGTTCTACTTGTTCTATTTATTCTGTATGTTAAACCTGCAAGCTGCACGTATTCCATCAGTTTAAGTTGCCATTCTTCTTTGGCTGGGACCTCGCTCGTTTTCCATTTGGGGGCTAACAAAACACGGGCCGCAGTTGTGGCATACATAAATAACCGTTCTTTGACACCTGGGAATTATCCCCAACAAAAAGAACTCTGTATTTTGGGGGGGAAAGGTACTTTAAAACATTTTTTTTTCAATTCATTATATATCATTTCCCAATACCCTTTTACCCTATTACAAGTCTACCACATACGATAAAACGTGCCCTCTAACTCATCACATCTCCAGCACTTGTCTGATTCGGACTTAGACATTTTTGTAAGTCGGCTTGGTGTTAGAGACCATCTATAAATCATTTTCAGATAGTTCTCCTTGAAAGGAGAACCTTGGAAGGTTTGGTTCACAATCTAGTGCCTGGATGGAATAACTAAACTGAGGAGTGGCTCTGGCATTCTGTACTAAAACTCAAACTTTTCCATTCAGCACACTGTGCCCAATTGATTGTGTGCGTGTCACATTATGCCTGTTTGTCTGCTTTTTGGCCTCTAGGGAGATCAGCCAACATAGAGTCAGGCTTCACCTCTGCAGCTGAGATCTAGAAACCTGGGGTGTTCTCCAACGAAGCAGTTCTGCTAGCCCTAGGACTTTTGCCAGCGCAGTGGAACTTCTCTTTTCCGCTTCCTCCACTGGACGGTGCAGGGAGAGGAAGTTCTGCTGTGCAAGCGGAAATCCTTGCGCCAGCGGCCTTGTTTTTGTGACACGGGAGTCCAAAGCAGTCAGGAGATGTTGCTGAACCCTGCGTTGCACGGCGCTGTCACAGCCGTTCAGTCTCTGGGCATAACGCTCTCCTTGGAACTGTGCCAATACCAACAAATATTTTTCCTCCCTGAAGTGCACAAGAGAGGCGAGGTCACGCCTGAGTGTTGCAGAGACTTGCACCACAGCTGCTCGTTACAAAGTGCAAGTCAGAGGCGAGGATCGTGGGGCGCAGCCTCCACAGTCCTTGGGCCTTCCTTAATAAAATGTTGCAAGCGTGGGGACAAAACCGCTGCACAAAAGCTTCTAGTCTGCTAATGGCTTGTTTTTGCTATGCGCCATCTTAATAGGAATTCTAACGTCTCATATATATAAATCCTATGCTCATAAATTTACAAGGCAAACATATACATAAGTATACAAACCACGTGTCTGAAATAGTACAGGAGAGCAACCCTGAAGCCATTTTGACTCTTCCAGTGACCTCAAATATTCTCTGCAATGAGGAAGGAAATGGGGAAACCTCCCCATTGTCTCTTTGCTCCCAACTCCTGTCCTAAGGGCCTATTTGTGTATGAATAGGGTGAGCCTGTGACCTGGATTCAGGAACTGTGTATTTAGCATCTCAAAGGGAATGGCCAGGCTGCCCAGGTAAAGCAAACAGTGACCATGATCAGGTATCCTGACAGACAGGTTTTCTGCTGTAGACCCCCCTCCCATGTATTTCTGCTGGGGACCACCTCTTTCTGTAATGTATGTAGGATGTTTTGGGGGGTGGTCTTGGGCTGCAGGGTGGGCAATTTCAAAAGTCTATATAGGAGCTTGCGCACCAATGTTCTGGGTTCCTCTACTCCCTCCTGCGTGGGGTGAGCAGGGGACCCTGTTGCAACAGTTTAATAAAGATCAGGCTTACTAGCTCCTTTGCTTCTCAATGTTCTCTGGTTGGCCTCTGTTATTTTCTCCTAGCGAGAGGGAACCCACCTAAGGACTCTATATGGGCTCATGGATACCCCATAGGGGATATAGGAGCAGTTTTTTCTTATAACACTCCACCTGAACAAATGTCTCCTGGATTGCTACCAGGCTTCTCCCCTGAGAAGAGGCAGCGGCAGCGTAACAGCCTGAGCAACCTGAACAACATTTCGTTTCCTCCCTTCCGGAAACCCAATGGTGTGAACTGAGTTTCCTGCATTGCAGGGGGTTGGGCTAGATGACCACTGGAGATCCCTTCCAACTCTACAATTCTGACTCTCTGAACTGTGTTATGACGACCACGGGATTGCCCTGCCCAACGGCACAACTAATCTCCATGTTCACCTTCCACAAAATACAGAGCACCTTGAATCGACAACAGACAAAACCATAACAAACCAAGTGGTCAGGAGTCGAGGAAATACAGGAAGAGATGCGGCTAGGCTGTCGGAATGACAACTTGCACCCATATGATCCTGATCAGCTCCAGACACCCTGTGCACCAGCTCTCTCTTGGTAAGTTCAAGCAGGTTGGCGAGCACAAGAGACGGTACCTTCTTAGTACTGGCCCCAGGGTTGTGGAACACCCATACAGCTGGACTACGCATGACCCCTGCAGTGCAGGCCACCTTTGTTGTTGTTGTTTAGTCATTTAGTCGTGTCCGCCTCTTCGTGGCCCCCTGGACCACAGCACGCCAGGCACTCCTGTCTTCCACTGCCTCCCACAGTTTAGTCAAACTCATGCTGGTAGCTTCTATGACACTGTCCAACCATCTCATCCTCTGTCGTCCCCTTCTCCTTGTGCCCTCCATCTTTCCCAACATCAGGGTCTTCTCCAGGGAGTCTTCTCTTCTCATGAGGTGGCCAAAGTATTGGAGCCTCAGCTTCAGGATCTGTCCTTCCAGTGAGCACTCAGGGCTGATTTCCTTCAGAATGCATAGGTTTGATCTTCTTGCAGTCCATGGGACTCTCAAGAGTCTCCTCCAGCACCAGAATTCAAAAGCATCAATTCTTCGGCGATCAGCCTTCTTTATGGTCCAGCTCTGCCTTGCCGTGGCAAAGGGGCTTGAATAACTCAGAGAAGCTATGAGCTTTGCCGTGCAGGCCACCTAATGTACCTTAAAACTTATTTGTTGCAGGCTGCTTTTTCATTACATTTTTTTTTCTTTTACTGCATTTTATTGTCTTCCCTCCTAAAAAAATAAACATGTTTAATAACCAAAAATCCAAAAAAATACAGATACAAAATTCAATGATCAGCATATAAAATGATAAAAGGAAAAAATAAATCTAAATCCATCAACACCCAGGAGGCTCCTTGAACATAGTTACATCATTCCCCCCCCCCCCCGTATCTTGCGGCAGATGGGTTTTCAGGATAACGGGAGTTGTGTCTATGCCCTGTTCCATTTTACCTAAGTTAAATATGCCATCCTTTTGCAAGGCCTCACTGTGAAATCAGGTTGTTTCCCTGCTTGATAGTTTGATAGTTGCTGGCACCTGTGTTCTTGGTTGCTCAGTGAATGGAATTGTGCCCAGTCACATAAAGATTGGATGCCCCTTGCTTTGCCCTTTGCCAGGTTTATCTGATATCTCAACTTTTTAGCCACTGCTATACACCACAGTTCTGAACACCAGAAGCCCCAATGGAGATAGTTTTGTCTGCAGGCTTCCAGTTCCTAGTGATCAACCTTCTAGCCGTCATCTACAAAGATGTAATAATTTTTTATAATCTTTTATATCTTCCTGATGGTCCTGCTCTCCCGATTGCCAGTAAAGCTAACACAGGTATTTACACCCTTCAAGTTTTTTCTATTACATTGGCCATTTCTGTAAATACCAATACCCAATACAAACAAACATTTTTGCTGCTTTAAACAACAACGTTAGCATTGCGGAATACATCCCCGTTCTAACTCAGTTTAGGTAAAAAAATCACCTTCCATGTCAAGGATACAGAATGACATTTTCCATCTATCCCAGCAAGTCCTCCCAGATCATACCGTGAGAGGCAGGGGGCAAGGGGGAGGAGGAAGATGGTTTTTGTGCCCATTGCAAAACTTGTACCACTGAGTTGCCAAGTCGTATTCATATCCAGTGTACCTTATCTTGTTGATCTGTTGAGTTACCCTCTCCAATAAAGCGATTTGACAACTTTATCTGGCTGGAGTCAGCGTAGAGAAGGAGTTAGTGTGTCGGACCAGGCCCTGGGAGACCCGGGTTCAAATCCTCACTCAGCCCTGAAGCTCCTTGGAAGAAAAATGTTGCATATAAATGCAATAAATAACAAAATAAAAATTGCCGTATAGCATATTGCTGGCTGCCACTGATAAAAGGGTCAACATTTCTTTGAAAGGTAGTGCTGTGTTTTGATGAAGGAATTGAGGGGGTGCTCATCAAATGTGCAGATGACGCCAAACTGAGAGGGGAAGACAGAATCTGGGGACAATGGGGCCCAGACTAACAAAATGAATTTCAGTAGGGAAATTGTCAGCTTGGTACAGGGGAACAAGATCTAGGGGTCTTGGTGGACCACAAGCTTAACAGGAGTCAACAGTGCGATGCCACGGGGGGGGGGGGAGCTAATTCTTTCCTAGGCTACATCAACAGAAGTCTAGTGTCCAGATCATGGGAAGTAATGTTGTTGTTGTTGTTTACTCGTTTAGTCGTGTCCAACTTTTTGTGACCCCCTGGACCAGAGCACGCCAGGCACTCCTGTCTTCCACTGCCTCCCGCAGTTTGGTCAAACGCATGCTGGTAGCTTCAAGAACACTGTCCCACCATCTAGTCCTCTGTCGTCCCCTTCTCCTTGTGCCCTCCACCTTTCCCAACATCAGGGCCTTTTCCAGGGAGTCTTCTCTTCTCATGAGGTGGCCAAAGTACTGGAGCCTCAGCTTCAGGATCTGTCCTTCCAGTGAGCACTCAGGGCTGATTTCCTTCAGAATGGAGAGGTTTGATCTTCTTGCAGTCCATGGGACTCTCAAGAGTCTCCTCCAGCACCAGAATTCAAAAGCATCAATTTTTCGGTGATCAGCCTTCTTTATGGTCCAGCTCTCACTTCCATACATCACTATTGGGAAAACCAGAGCTTTAACTATACGGACCTTGGTCGGCAAGGTGACGTCTCTGCTTTTTAAGATGCTGTCTGTGCCACTCTATTCTGCTTGGTCTCCCAGCGGTCATTCCTCCTCTGGTCACTGCTGTGGGTGCATGATCTGACCGCCTGTCTCCAGGCACTGCCATCGCCTGCCATCTTCCATTCTGTGGACATGACCAAGCCAGAGTAGGACGTCGCTGAGGCTTGAGAGAGCACATCTTTCTTTGAGACTCTGTCCTGCCGCATGTGATGCCCAAAATATTCCCGATGCACCACATGTGGAAAGTGTTGAGCCAGTCACTGCTGATGGCTGTCAGTGGCCCACAACTTGCTTCCGTAAAGCACCCTGCTCAACACGCCAGCCTGGGGGACCACCACCCTCAGGGCTCGCCTCCTATTTGAATGGAGGACTTTCCAGTCCACCCACCTCAGATCCTTAAAAAACTCTTGCTCGTGGGTAGGCAAAGGCCCGGGGGCCGGATCCGGCCCAATCGCCTTCTAAATCTGGCCTGCAGATGGTCTGGGAATCAGCGTGTTTTTACAGGAGTAGATTTTAAAATGCATCTCTGGGTTATTTTTGAGGCATAGGAATTCGTTCAACCCCCCCCCCAAATATAGTCCGGCCCCCCACAAGGTCTGAGGGACAGTGGACCGGCCCCCTGCTGAAAAAGCTTGCTGACCCCTGCTCTTGCTGAAAGACACCCTGTGTTCCACAGAGGGAGAGTGGTATATAAAATGTAATAAGCAAATAAAATGATTGTTTAAATGATGGCTTTAAAATTGAGCGTCAGGTTCTAGGACACAAAGGCGGTGCCTAATCTTTTCGTTCATAAACAAATCCCTTCTCAGCTGTAAAGCTCGCCAGGGCATCCTCTGGCGGGTGGGTTGTTGGTTGGTTTCTTTTGCCTCGCCTACCTCGCAAGGTTGTTGTCAGGATCACACTGGGGCGCGTGGGAAGGGCGAGAGCCCCGTGTGCTGGACTGGGCGGCAGGACTTTCTCCCCAAACCTTCCAGGTGGAAGCGCCGCCGTCCTACCTGCGCGGCGCCTCCCGGGCGAAAGCGCCCCTCCGCCCGGCTCCTCCTTCCTCCTGGGCGCCGGATGGTGCTCAGTCCCCGGAGCAGCGGCAGAGGAGGAGGAGGCGGCGGAGGAGGAGGAGGCGGGGACGGCCGGGCGGGGCTTGGCGGCGATTCGGATCGGAGCCCGGGCGGCGGCGGCGGCGGCAGGAGGCTGAGCATGAATCGCTTCAAGGTGTCCAAGTTCCGCCACGCGGAGGCCAGGGTGGCTCGCAAGGAGGTGGGTGCCGGCGCCCCGACGGGAAGGGCCCCGATCCCCGCCCGGAGAGCAACCCCAGGCGCCCTCCCTGCCCGCCGCCCGCACCTGCCTCCCGGGTGGGGGTCTTGACTCCGATGCCCCCGATCTCCCCACCCACCCCCGGGATGCCCTGCTCCCGATTGGCACCCTCTGCCCGGGGGCGCCCCCGGGGACTCCCACTGCCCACCAGCCGGCGCGCGCCCTGGTGCCCGGGCACTCCTTCCTTCCCCTGCCCAGGGCGGCGGCGGCAGCAGCAGCAGCGGGGGCGCCCTCGGGGTTAACCCCTTCGGAGCCACGGCCGCCGAAGAGGTGGGGCGCCTTCGGGGCGTCGGCATCCGCGCTCTCTGGGCGTGGGTCACAAGACGCGCCTTGCGGCTTCCGCGGCTTCCGCTCTCCCTTCCCCATCCTGTGCACAGCGCAGCTGCTCTCCGGGCTTGCAACCGGCTTCCTCCTCGGGGGCCAAGGGGGGAAGGTGGCGCCTGCAGAATCGGGGGGCGGGGGGAGGAGCTTGCCTTGGCCTGAAGCCCCGCCTCCTTTCCCTCCGATGGGATGATGATCATCATAGAATTGTAGAGTTGGGAGGGACCCCCCGGAGTCATCTAGTCCGACCCCCGGCAAAGCAGGAATCTCAGCGGAAGCATCCGTGGCAGACGGCCACGCAACCTCAGCTTCAAAACCTCCCAGGACGGGGAGTCCCATAGATCATGGAATTGTACAGTTGGAAGGGACCACAAGAGTCATCTAGTCTAACCCCTTGCAATGCAGGATGGGGGGGGGCAGGAAACCCCCCCGGAGCTGCTACTTTGCCTGCGATCTGGGGAGTGCCGCAGCCTTGCGCCCGCTCTCATCTGCTTTGGGCGACCCTGGGCACCCTGTTTCCATTTGCCCTCATTGGAGGGGGGGGGTCTGGATCCTGAGCCTCAGGCCTTGGCCCAGCTAGTCCAGGGGGGTCTCTAAGACAGGCGGTCATCTTGGGCTTCTTTCCCCGTCTCCTGCTGCTCTTAGACAGGAGCTTAGAGGCTGGAAAAGTGGACCTGAAAAGGCTCAAACAGCTTCGAAATTCTGTGCTTATTTTAATAGGAAGTGGTGTTCCTGCAACAGGGTGCTGAGCCCAGGATCTTCTGCATGCAGAGCAGGTGTCCTCCCACTGGGCTGCACCCCCTCCTTAAGGGGAACCGCCCACAAACCAGACAGATGTTTGGGTGTCCAGGAGCCCCCCAAAATTGTGTCACTTTTTAGTTTGCGCAGAGCAAAGTGGCTGGCTGTGAAGAACACAGGCCTTGGGAGGGAGCCCCCTGACAGCCTTGGGGGCAGTCTGAGCCCCCTGCCCCCTTCCCTCTGCTCCCTCTTGCGGGTCTGAGCGGCAACCCTCTTGCATGTGCCGCCTCATGCGGTTTGGACTGTGAGCTCTCTGCAGGGCCCCCTGTGTGGTGGCACCACCAATGCAGCATGGATGACTTCTCAGGCCTAAAGGCCAAAATCGGATGAATGCCCTGAAATTTCAATGATTGCAGTAATTATTATTAATATAATATAATATAATATAATATAATATTGCAGAACCAGGGAAATGTCAGGCTTTCTGTTGCCTGGGCAACCTCCTCTGCCTGCTGAAAGTGTGAGCACTGCTTTGCTGGTGTGTGTAGCAGAAGTTGCATGAAAGAGCCTATTTTTAAGCGGAATAAAACCAGGCAGCCAACAAGCCTCCCTTTGTGTTGCCGCTGTGCAGTTTTCGAGGGCTGCTGCAGGAGACCGAGCGCAAAAGGGCAGGTGGGCAGAGCTGGGGCATGCGGAGAATTCCTGCGCATAATCTCAGTGTCATTCCCCCCCCCCCGTCTTGAAGAAGCCACCCCCCCAAGTGTCGCTATGGTGTGGAGCGCATGGCGCCTTCTCAAGCAGCTCCCGCAGGTCTTCCTGGTCCTTTCTTCATAGGAAGGGAGAATTCTGGGAGCTGCAGCTTCTCCCACCACTCAGATCCAGTGATGGGAGAAGCTGCGTTTGCTACAATTCTTCCACGTCAAAGTTTGAGGCTTTGGAATTTGGCCACAGAAGCTGCGCACACGTCAACCTTGACTTGGTTCCCCTCTGCTCTAGGAACATATAATGTAAGGCTTTAGTCCTCCCTGTTGAGCATCTGCCTGGCGCACCATCCACCAGGGAGCTGCAGGGAGGGATGTGGATGGAGGAAGAAGAAGTGCTGGGAGCTCCGTTGCCTGGCAGTTTGTCTTCCTCCCGTGCGGTTTGGGGTGGAGGAGACCACAGGCAAAGGGGAGGGAGGGCTACCTTCAGATGTCTTCTAAAAGTCAGATAGTTGTTTATTTCCTTGACATCTGATGGGAGGCTGTTCTACAGGGTGGGTGCCACCACCGAAAAGGTCCTCTGCCTAGTTCCCTGTAGCCTCACTTCTCCTAGGGAGGGAACCGCCAGAAGGCCCTTGGAGCTGGACCTCAGTGTCCGGGATGAACGATGGGGGTGGAGACGCTCCTTCAGGTCTACTGGGCCGAGGCCATTTAAGGCTTTAAAGATCAGCACCAACACTTTGAATTGTGCACGGAAACGTACTGGGAGCCAATGCAGGTCTTTCAAGACCGGTTATGTGGTATCGGCGGCCGCTCCCAGTCACCAGTCTAGCTGCTGCATTCTGGATTAGTTGTAGTTTCCGAGTCACCTTCAAAGGTAGCCCCATGGAGAGCACATTGTAGTAGTCCAAGCGGGAGATAACCAGAGCATGCACCACTCTGGTGAGACAGTCTGTGGGCAGGGAGGGTCTCATCCTGTGTACCAGATGGAGCTGGTAGACAGCTGCCCTGGACACAGAATTGACCTGCGCCTCCATGGACAGCTGTGAGTCCAGAATGACTCCCAGGCTGCGCACCTGATCCTTCAGGGGCACAGTTACCCCATTCAGGACCAGGGAGTCCTCCACACCCGCCCTCCCTCTGTTCCCCCAAAGCAGTACTTCTGTCTTGTCAGGATTCAACCTCAACCTGTTGGCCCCCATCTATCCTCCAAAAAGGGGCCGCACACTGCACACATGTGTTGGAATGTACACACTGGCTCTCTTCCTGGCTGGGATAAGGACAGAAGGAGTCACGGATTGCGCTAAGCGCATGGGAAGGTGCATTGCTCCATTGGGCATGTTCTTTCCACTTTCGGGTGCCTGGTAATAGTTGGCAACCCCTTTGCAAAAGCTCACAGTCTTTCCCCTACTTCCCTGTGAGGGGGGGGGCTCTGCTTCATCATCATCATCATCATCATCATCATCATCATAATTTATTTGTACCCTGTCCATCTGGCTGTGTTTCCCCAGCCACTCTGGGCGGCCCCCAACAGAATACTAAAAACACAATAAAACATCAAACATTAAAAGCTTCCCTAAACATGGCTGCCTTCAGATGTCTTCTAAAAGTCGGATAGTTGTTCATTTCCATGACATCTGATGGGAGGGCGTTCCACAGGGCGGGTGCTACCACCGAGAAGGCCCTCTGCCTGGTTCCCTGTAGCCTCACTACTCTCAGGGAGGGAACTGCCAGAAGGCCCTCGGAGCTGGACCTCAGTGTCTGGGCAGAACGATGGGAGTGGAGACGCTCCTTTGGGTCTTTGATTTGGGATGGGCGCAGGACCCCTCTCTGCCCCCTGGGCTTGGGGTGCAGATGCTTCTCCTCCTCTGTCTCTGCAAGAAGATCCCTGCTGCTCTGCAGGAACGAGAGAGGAAGCTGCAGTGTCTCTTTCCCTCTCTTTCTCCCAGCTTTGGTTTGGGAGAGAAGAATGTGGCAAAGCTGCAGGTGGTTCCCTTTCCCCGCTGAGCTGTGGGGCAGGGAATGGCTCTCCCCCTCCCTTCAGCTGTGCCTTCTCTCTCTCCTGTGTTGCAGGCCTGGATTGGAGACCTCCGAGCCGGCTTCCCGGCTGCTTCGGGGAACCACATCAAAGCTGGCGGCCGCTGGATCGCCTTCCACACAGACTCGGCAGGTAAGCTGTGGGTGAGGCCCTGCCCTGCGGTGAGTGGCTCCGCTACTCTCCATGGGGCAGGCTTGCACGGTGCACTTCGACCGGGCAGAGAGGTTGTGCCAACCTGTGCAGGCATGTGGGAACTGTTGGGAACTGGCACCTGGCAGCAGGGAGAGTCCCAGTTGCACGAGGATGGGAAACTCCTTGGGAGGTCCAGTTGCCAGGGGAGAGGCATCCCCAGGAGGCTCGTGAAAAGGAGGAAGAAGAGGAGGAGGAAGGGATGGGTGTGCCACCTTACCATTCATGCTTCCTGCTGCTGCTGTTGGGCTTGGGCTTCCCTCGTGCCCTATCCTCTCCCAAAGGTTCCTGCTTGCACCTCCCAGCTTCTCCAGGCCTTAGAAACTCTTGGGAAGAGCAGGGGAGATGCTTGCCCCCTTTGTGTGAGGAGCTGGGGTTGGAGAACTCTTGTCCCAAGGGGACTCACCTGGGCTGGGCACAGGCAGGGGTGCTGAGCCTCATTTCCGGGGTGCTGAATGCGGCCTTGCCGGCCTCTCATTCTGGAGCTCCTGGCCCCTCACTTGCCAGGCCTGCTGTACCCCCAACCCCCAAGAACACATCCTTGAATTGAGAAAGTTCCTCTTCCTTGCCTGGGTGCAGCAGGGGTGTAGAAACCTCTGGCTTTTTCTGCAGCCAGAAGTTACACACAGGTCTGATTTGCTCCAGTTGCTTTGCCCAGTGTTTTTTTCCCTAGGGGTACGCATACCCCTAAACATTTTGTGAATCTAAGTTTGGCCTCATTGAGGGGCAGTATTTCAATATGAGTAGGAAAATGAGAGTAACCCTAAACATTACTTCCGGGTTTTGCCGCTCGCACATGTGCAGACGGTAAAAATGACGTCACGCACATGCGCGGAAGTGGCGAATCACGACCCGCACACACGCAGATGCACAGATGTGGGTTAAGTTCGCTTCAGGATGCGAACAGGGATCTGGAACGGATCCCGTTTGTATCCAGAGGTACCACTGTGAGAAAGAAAATTCAGTGTAAACACAATACATAGCTTTACACTGTTGATACTGTGGTGTTGACACAGATATAGCCACATGCCTTACCAAGATGAACAAGACGGGAGTCTAGCTAAGTTGCCTGTGAGTTGCAATGTGCCAACACAGTGTGTGTGTTTGTGTGTATTTCTAGAACATCGGGTTGGAGAAATTCCCCATGGGCGTGCCTTGAATCTTCCCAGTTCTGTCCCATACAATGACTTTGTTTCTGGTGACGGGGGCTGTTTCCTGCAGGACATTTGTGCAGCTTCTAGCACAGGCTTCCTCAACCTCGGCCCTCCAGATGTTTTTGGCCTATAACTCCCATGATCCCTAGCTAGCAGGACCAGTGGTCAGGGATGATGGGAATTGTAGTCTCAAAACATATGGAGGGCCGAGGTTGAGGAAGCCTGTTCTAGTATCATGCCAAAGGTTATTAGTGAAACCAAAAAAGAACTAAAAGGTGTTGAATGTTCTCTTTAAATTTGAAGGTTCATTATTGTTCCACAAGATGTGTATTTCTTTAAAGGCCAGAGCAAATAACGTTACTTAGTTTTACAGCTGTGAAGCAGTATAGCAGGTGCTGTTAAGTTATGTTAATTAAGCTGTTGGGCATAGTATATGGTGGATGGGTTGGTGGTTGGGTCATGCTTACTGATATATTGTAAAAGGAGTTTTTGTTTTTGTTATGCAAACCTAGCAAAAGTTATTTTAGCGTTCCTTGTAATGTGTGGTCTCCCCAGCACGCCTTCTGTAGCGCAACTAATCTGCAAATAGCCAACAAAAGTGAAATTCTGCTTATTGGGGATGCGTTAAAACCCAGTTTACTGCAGTCTTACCCTGTATAGAAAAAACTAGCAATGTCTCCCATTAAGACTGGGAGAGTTTCCTGTTTGAAAATCCCACTCCCCTCATGTATTGCACCCATCTGCCCCCCTATGCATGTATCTGGTCCCCCTGTGACTTGTCTCGTTCCTTCCTCTTCCAGGTGTGCTGGGCCTTGTGCCCTTGGAGAGCCAGAAGAGATCCCAGAGGGTCGTTTCACAGCTGGGCTGCCATTCAGGTAAGCTTGGCACCTGGGCAGGGCTGGAGCCTGCCTGCCTGCCTAGGTGGGATGTTGGGGTGGGGTTGGGGTAGGCGAGGCAGCAGCTTCCTTTTCAGAAACTTCGTTAAATTCACGCCACCATTACAAAATGGAAACGTCAAGGTGCTGTCGGAGATTTACAGCAAACGTAAAGAGTTTACCAAATGTTATGCTTGTGATGATAAATATACAGTGGATTTGATTGTATTTCTGTGCCGCTTCCATTTCACACGAATCCCAAAGCGGCTTAATAAATAACAGCGGCAAAACATCACAAGCGTAAATCATATAATATAAATAACGATACATTGGTGAAACAATTACGATCTGCTATCAGCAAACCAGCAACTAAAAGAACAGGCTGAACGTCACAAATACAGCAAAAGTCATAGAGTCATAGCCCCCTGCAATGATATAGTAAATTCTGCCAATTTATAGGCACATGAGATTCATATTTCCTGCCCTGAAATCCCCACCTCCTTCTAGCTTGTGTGCCTCCAGCTTCCTCTTGTTCCCGGCTTCTCCAATTCCCTCGTTTAAGCCTGGTTGTTGTTTTGAGACTGTTCAGTCCCAGTTAAGCCCCAGTCAAGAGAGGGGCACAAGCAGGGAAGAGGCTCTTGGTCCCTGCCTGCCTGCCTGCCTGCCTGGGCGCAGGATGAGCCCTGCTGTCCCGAGGCAGCTGGCACGAGTCTCCCGCTGCAGGCTTGCATCTGCTGCAGGCCTGTGGAAACGGAAAATGACGCAGCGACCTACTTTTCCCGGGCAGGCCAGATGCCTCAGCCAGGCGGCCGATTTCTGTGCCAGGTCCACCCCCCCAACACCACTTGCCCTTGAGATGGAGGTGGTTATTATTATTATATTATTATTATTATTTTATACCCCGCCTTTCCCCCCGACAGTCGGCTTACAGATAAAAATGAGAACAGCTCAAAACATTGGAATAAAATGTTTTTTAAAAATTAAATATTGAGAGAAGTAAAATTATGCGTGCATTTCTGGGGTGTGAGCCTGGGCAGTGTTCCTGGAGGTCCTGGGCTGGCCAGACGACAAGGCCCTGCTCCCGGCTGCACTGATGTGGTCCAAAGGAAAGCAGAGCAAGACTCTTGGCTGCAGGAGTTGCCGGAAGGAGGTGTAAAGGGCACCATCCAACCGTCTTAGGGACTCCAGATTTGTGTAGGGTTTAATCCTGAGCCTTTTGTTTTCCCAAATATGTGCCACATATGTTTATTTATCTGTAAATCTCCCTCGGCCAATAAAGCGAGATGGGTGCCACAACCCCAGAGTCATCAGCGACTGGACCTAATGGTCAGGGGTCCCTTTCTCTTTACCTTTAAATCTATTAAAAGCATGCCAATAATTACAATAAAAGCAGCATGGCACTAACCCTTGCGGTAAGAGCAGTCAGTTCCCAAAAGCCTGTTGGAACAAGAAGGCTTTCACCTGCTGGCAGAAGGACAAGGAGGGAGCCAGTCTGGCTTCCCTGGGCAGGGAGTTGCCTGGGAACAGCCACCGAGAAGGCCCTGTCCTGCATCATTACCCGGCATGGCTGGAAGGGGAGAGGGATGGAGACAAGGGTCTTCCTCAAAGATCTTGCAGCAGATTTGTGTGATGGAATATGGCCTTTCAGGTCACTTGGACTTCAGCCATGGAGGGTTTTATAGGTCATAAACCAATACAGCCGTACCTTGGTTTTCAAACAGCTTAGTTCTCAAACATTTTGGCTCCCAAACACCACAACCCTGGAAGTGACTGTTCCGGTTTGCAACTATTTTTGGAAGCTGAACATCCAGTGGGGCTTCTGTGGCTTCCTGCAGCCAATCAGAAGCCGCGCTTTGGTTTCTGAACATTTTGGAAGTCGAACAGACTTCCAGAATGGATTCCGCTCGACTTCCAAGGTACGGCTGTACTTTGAATTGCACCTGGAAACAGACCGGTAGCGAGTGCAGCTGTTGCAACAAGGGGGCTGGCTGTTTGTTCCCTATAAGGCAGCTCTGCTGTAGGGATGCCATGTTGCAGAAAGTAAAAAGCAGGACACCCCAAAAGTTGTTGACAAAGTGCTGCCTTTTGGAAATTCCCCCTTTTGAAATCCCTATAATGTCTGGGGAAATCCAGGTGTGTGGCAAGCCTATTATATGATAGGGCACCCAAAAAGGTGGGGGTTTTTGCTTGTTTTTTAAATACCTGTGTTTCTGCTTGTAGTCCTGAGAGTGTGCCTGCTGCTTCTTGCAGAAGTAGGCCTGAGCTGTGCTCTGCAGATGCAAGCTTATTATTATTATTATTAATAAATTTTATTTATACCCCACCCTCCCCGGCCAGAGCCGGGCTCAGGGCGGCTAACACCAGTAAAATTACAGTAAAAACATAATACAAAAAAACCATCAATTTAAAATACAGGTTAAAATGCAATTTAAAATGCAGCCTCATTTTAAAAGTAGCCCATAGATCAAAACCATAAGAGGAGGGAAACATAAGGGTCAGGCTGAGTCCAAACCAAAGGCCAGGCGGAATAGCTCCTTCTTGCAGGCCCTGCGGAAAGATGTCAAGTCTCGCAGGGCCCTAGTCTCTTGTGACAGAGCGTTCCACCAGATCGGGGCCAGTACTGAAAAGGCCCTGGCCCTAGTTGAGACCAATCTAACCTCCTTGCGACTTGGGACCTCCAGAGTGTTGTCATTTGTCGACCTTAAGGTCCTCCGCGGGGCATACCAGGAGAGGCGGTCCCGTAGGTACATGGGTCCTAGGCTGGGTCTTATTGCAAAATAATGCAAATGGAACCTCTTTTCCCTCTGTGTTCTCCTTGGGAGGGATAAAGAGGCTTGCATACAGTTCCTCTTCTGCTGCTCTGGCATAAAACGTTGACCTGCAAACAGGGAGGTTTTGCCCTTGATGCCCAGAAGCCTCTAGAGAGGGAACGTTCCCAACCACTCCCACCATTTATCTACTGGGCTTAAATCCTCCCACCACACGTGGCTCTGTCCTGTGTGCCAGTGTGGTCTAGTGGTTAGAGTGTCGGACTTGGGTTCGAATCCCTGTTCAGCCACGAAGCGCAGCTGGGCGACCTTTGACCAGTCGCTGCCTCTCAGCCTAACCTTCCTGGTAGGGTTGGGATAAAATGAGGAGGGAGAGATCCGTGTGTGCCGCCTTGAGCTCCTTGGAGAAAGAGGCGGGAGGTGCATTCTCTAATTAAATGAATGCTGCATGGCATGCAGTCTTGAACCTTGTTGTTGCAGGCTGCTTTCTTCAATTGACCATTTCAGCCGGGATATTTAGGGCCACTTTTAATGGTTCAGAACATCGGCAGCTGCCGGAGAACCCACAGGCCCATCCGTTACACAGGCTTTATACAGAGGCATCCCCTCTCCTCAGCTTTACACCTCCGTAGAAATTAAGTGACGTTCTCAGAGGCAAAGCAGGCCTCCGTTATCAGAGCTGTCTCAGCAAGGGCAGAATATCTACTTTCTATCCGTGTGGCTCAAGGCTGAATTCTTCCCGCGCAAACGTCCTTGGCGCATTCTTAAGCAGATTCTCCTAACAATGTCCTCTCAAACTCTTTTCACATCGCTTCTTCATCTGTAGGGATCGCAGTGTGTATTCATCAGTACGTTGACCCACTCAACGTATTGTCTTAGAAGAAACACGATTTTAAATGGTTTCCCTGGCCTGATTTATCTCTGTTGTCTCCCGCTTGTAATAAAGTTTTGCTAAAATTGTATTCTGCAGAATGAATTGTGTGCGGACTATCTATCTATCATCTATCTATCTATCTATCTATCTATCTATCTATCTATCTATCATCTAACGTGTGTGTGTTGTAAATAAATATTTATTTATTTATTGAATTTATATACTACCTTATACCTGGGGGTCTCAGGTTCACAGAATAAAATCAAGATATAAAACCACAAAATACATAATAAAAATAAAAACAGCAACCCAATAGGTAAAGGTAAAGGGACCCCTGACCATTAGGTCCAGTTGTGGCCAACTCGGGTTGCGGCGCTCATCTTGCTTTATTGGCCGAGGGAGCCGGCGTACAGCTTCCGGGTCATGTGGCCAGCATGACGAAGCCGCTTCTGGCGAACCAGAGCAGCGCATGTAAACACCGTTTACCTTCCCGCTGGAGTGGTACCTATTTATCTACTTGCATTTTGACTTGCTTTTGAACTGCTAGGTTGGCAGGAGCAGGGACCGAGCAACGGGAGCTCACCCCGTCATGGGGATTCGAACCACCAACCTTCTGATCGGCAAGTTTGACTCTGTGGTTTAACCTACAGTGCCACCTGTGTCACAACAACCCAATAGCCCCCCCAAATACATTTTGTTGTGTGTTGTTACTTGATGTATTGCATTCATCAACCTTTGCAAGGTTGCTGACCAACATCTGTACTACTGAAGACCTCTTTCTTATTCTGTACCTAGATGCTATTCTGAAAATAGTTAACAATATGAAAAGAAGAAGAAGAAACATGACCTCTCTCTCTCTCTCTTTCTCTCTCTCTCTCTCTCTCTCTCTCTCTCTTGCCCAGATGTGGTGACGGATTTTGACTTCTCTCCTTTTGACGAGCAGCTCTTGGCCACATGTTCGGCCGATGAACTGGTGAGTACTCAGTGAAGGGGTCCTCCTTTGGCAGACCCCCCCAAGACCCTGGGAGGTTGTAGAGGAGACCCTGCCAGGCTCCATCTGTGAGTGGGGGGCTGAGAGAGGAAATAGCCCCCGAGACCTTTGCCCCATTGCTGCTGTTTCTGGAGAGGGCTGTGGGCCTGGAGGGGGGGGCACACAAGTCTGGATTAAGGGGACCTTGGCACAATTCCCACAGTAGGACCCCTCCCCTTCCCCAGAAAAGAAATGCATGGAGTCAGGTGCCAGTAAAAACATCTTGAGGTGGTATTATTACAATTTTATTAAATAGAGTTCCCTGGGACATACGATGGACTGTTAAACCACTCTGGGAATTGTAGCGCCATGATGGGAGCCTCCTAACAGCACCCAGAAACCATAACAAACTAAAGTTCCCAGGATTCAAGCCAGGGCTGGATTTAGGTCTGATGCGGCCCTAAGCTGCTGAAAGTAATGGGACCCTTTTTATATCCAGCTGTCCTTTGTCAACAACAAATTGCTGCTGTTTTTTGTGTTGAATATATGCTAGATGGTAATTCATAGGAGCCTACACAACACAAAACACTCTTGCTGTATGTAGGTTTTATTTTTTATCTTATATTTTGGAAATGTCCAGGTTTTTTCCTTTAAATTCTTTTGAGGCCCCCAAGAGAGTGGAGCCCTAAGCTATAGCTTGTTTAGCTTATACGTAAATCCGGCACTGATTCAAGCCATGACTGTTTAGAGGAGTATTAATACCACTTTATAAGTGAAGATGGGGCATTTGTTTCCTCCATCCTTTGACTGGAGGGGTCTTCTTGGCTTTGCTGTGGTTCCCCCATTTTACTGCCCCCCTTGTGGTTCGGGGTTCATCTTCTCCCAGGGTGACGGACGGACCTTTGCTCCCGGCCTCTTTCTCTGCAGGTGAAGGTGTGGCGCCTCCTGGACTCTGGCCAGGACCTCTCTTCTTCCCCCCACATTGCCCTGGGGCCAGAGGGCCGGCCGGTGGACGTTCTCCTCTTCCACCCCACAGCAGACAGCATCCTGGCCAGTGGGGCCCAGAAGGCAGTGAAAGTTTGGGATGTGGGGCATCGGCAGACTCTGGCAGGTGAGCTCTGCCGTGGGGGGGGGCACTTTCAGCTTGGGGGTGTTATAAGAAAAACCTGCTCCTTTTTCCCTTATGGGATACCCAGGAGCTGCATTCTGGATTAGTTGTAGCTTCCGGGTCACTTTCAAAGGTAGCCCCATGTAGAGCGCATTGCAGTAGTCCAAGCGGGAGATAACCAGAGCATGCACCACTCTGGCGAGACAGGTAGGGTCTCAGCCTGCATACCAGATTCAGGACCAGGGAGTCCTCCACACCCGCCCACCCCCTGTCCCCCCAAAACAGTACTTCTGTCTTGTCAGGATTCAACCTCAATCTGTTAGCCACCATCCATCCTCCAACCGCCTCCAGACACTCACACAGGACCTTCATTACCTTCACTGGTTCTGATTTGAAAGATACTTAGTTCCTGAATTTCTTGAGCATATTGAAAATGTGTTCAGCTTAACAGATACTTGTCAGACTATATTTACAGGGAGGTGTAAGCCCCTACAGTCCAGAGACCATTGGAAAGCTTTTCCTATTTCCTTCCTCCTTGCAGAGAAATATTTGAGGTCAATTTGGGAGAGTCAAAATGGCTTCAGGATTGCTCTCCTGTACTATTTCAGAATTCCTATAACGGGACTGGGAAGGGCAGGAGGGGAAATGGCCCGAGTTCCCCCCTCTGCCAGGGACGGCTTGTCTCCATTGGCTGCTTTGCGCCAACTCGGGCTGTTTGCCCCTGTAGCCCAAGACTGCACACCCAAGCTGGCAGTGGTGGCTCTCTGGGTTTGCCTCAGGCCGCCTTTCGCACCCGCTCCCACTGGTCTCTTTCAGCCGAAGAGGGGCACTCTGCGCTTCCTAACGACTCTTCTGCTAAATATTCTGAATTTATTCCAAATATTCTGTCAGGGATTGTGGGGGGTTGGGCTCGATGACCTCTGAAGGTCCCTTCTAACTCTGCTTGGAAGCAGAATAAAGGTAAAGGGAGCTACAGGTGCATCGTGGCAGGCTAGCTGAGCACTGCCCTTTGCTTCCCTGGCAAAAGGGGGTGGTGTGGGGCGTTACAGTGAGCTCTGGGGTGGGGTTAAAAGCCCCTTGTGCCCCCACCCCTTCCCCTCTGTTTTTCTGAACACACAGACGTTGGGGGAAGAGGTCAAGGACAAGCCTTTCCCAATGGTTGCCTTCCAGCTGTTTGGAACTACAACTCCCATCAGCCTTAGCAAGCCCTGGTTGGGGCTGGTGGGAGTTGTAGTTCCAAAACAGCTGGCAGGCACCAGATTTGCATTTCCGGTGAGATGCTGGGAGGAAGGGCAGGCGGTGTTTCTTGCCCCCCAGGCCAGGAATGTTGTGTGAACAGGAAACGGGAACCGCAAGGAGGCCATGTTGCCTAGCAACCGGCCACAAGGTCTGCAAGCTCCAAGCGGAGGCAGCCTTGACTCTGGGATGGAATTACTGTTCCCAAGTAGCAATTCCTCCTTCTCAGCACAATGCAAAGCCTTGTCCTCCTCCCCTTGCAGCCTGGGAGCCTGATGATTTCCTTCAGGACAGAAAAGGATCCCACAGGAGGAGATGGCCTCTGACTGGATGATAATAATAATAATAATAATAATAATAATAATAATAATAATAATAATTTATTATTTATATTATACCCCGCCCATCTGGCTGAGTTTCCCCCAATCGAGTGTTAAAAACAATACAGCACTAAATATTAAAAACTTCCCTAAACAGGGCTGCCTTCAGATGTCTTTTAAAGTTAAGATAGCTGCTTATTTCCTTCACATCTGAAGGGAGGGCGTTCCACAGGGCGGGTGCCACCACCGAGAAGGCCGTCTGTCTGACTAACTGAAACATGCTTCTTCTTCTTCTTCTTCTTCTTATTATTATTATCATCATCATCATCATCATCATCATCATTATTAAAACAATTCTTTATTGCAAAACAGCATTTTATGCTGTTTTCTGTTGCATCAATTAAATGTTTTAAATTTGTTGTTAGCCGCCCTGAGCCCGGTTTTCTGAACCGGGAAGGGCGGGGTATAGATAAAAATTTATTATTATTCATTATTACTCCAGAGGAGGCTGACAGCAGCAAAAGGCAGATGTCGGGGAGGGCAGTGATGGCCTGTGTCTTCCTCAGCCTCCTAGAAGCATCATCTGTGGGTGCAGGTCATATTGCACTTTGCTGCCCTGTTATTCTGCCCGCTCTCAGGCCAGGCGATCAGGTTGCTCCACAAGTGGCGCCTGCCAGGAACTTTATCTCATGACTTATCTTTCCCTGCAGAGCTGGAGCCTCACGATGACCAGGTCCAGAGTTTGGCTTGGAAACCCGATGGCTGTCTGCTGGGCACATCCTGCAAGGTGCATAGTAGACCAGGTGCTGGGGCTTAATGGGCCGGTGTGTGTGTGAAGCTGCCCTTCAGGTCAGCGGGTGGCGGTCAAGTGATCCTCCTCTGGCTCCAGCCTCTGCGCTGTGACCCACTTTGCTACTGCTGCGATGCCAGGCATGCTATTGCTGCTTCTGTGGCCAGAAGGAGCAGCTGGAAGAAATACTGTATTTTTCGCTCTATAGGATGCACTTTTCCCCCTCCAAAAATTAAGGGGAAATGTCTGTGTGTCCTACGGAGCGAATGCAGGCTCCTTGGCTTCAGCGATAGCAATGTGAAGCCTCCGAAGCGCAGAGGGAGCGCTCCCGCCACACTCCGGAGGCTTCGCGTTGCTTTCGCTGAAGCCTGGAGAGCGAGAGGGATCGGTGCGCACCGACCCCTCTCGCTCTCTAGGCTCCAGGGATATCCTCCTGAAGCCTTTGGAGCACAGCGGGACCTCACGCTGCGCTCCGAAGGCTTCGGGTTCCTTTTGCTGAAGCCGGGAGAGCAAGACTCTCCTGGCTTCAGCAGAGAGGGAGAGCTGCGCAGCGTCCCTTCAGGGAAGCAGGAGGAGAAATGGAAGGGGCTCCGTTTTTCCTGCTGCTTCGCTGAAGGGGCGCTGAGCAGAGAGGGGGAGATTTTTTCCCTCTGTTCTCCCCCTCCTATGGTCTGGTGCGTCCTATAGAGTGAAAAATACGGTAAGTGGAGCCAGCAAAAGGGACTCCGCTGCTTCCACAGATCTCTGTGCTATTCTGCGCCCTCTTTGCTCCTGCCCTATGGAGTGTGGCACAGTGGGAGAGCCCACTCCCTGGGTGGCTCTGGGCCAAGTCACCATCTCTCAGCCGAACCTGCCTCGCAGGGCTGTTGTGAGGGTGACCTGGGGAGGACGAGGAGGAGCACATGCACCGCCTTGAGGAAAAGGTGGGCTAGAAATTTAGTAAATAAACAAGCAGCATCATGCCACTTTAGGCAACCACGCCCCCCCCCGAATCCTGGGAACTGTAGTTTTTTAAAGGATCTGAGAGTTGTTAGGAAACTCTTGTTCCCCTCACAGAGCTACAGTTCCCAGAGTTCCCTGGGAAGAGGGATTGGTTGTTAAACCAGTCTGAGAATCGTAGCTCTGCGAGGGGAACGGGGTTTCCGAACAACTCTCAGCACCTTTAAGAGGCTACAGTTCCCAGGATTCTTTGGGGGGAGCCAGAACTGCTTAAGGTGATACCGCTTTAAATGGCCTACACCACAAGGGACCACTGGGTGGCGCAACATGTGCACATAATGCGCCTCCCAAGGACTCACACTTGGTGCAAAAAGGTGCATTGAAAAGCCTGTGGCTGCAATCTGGCCCCTGGCTTCTCTCAGCTTGGAAACACAACGAAGAGCACCTTCTCAAATGTCTTTATTTCATAAAATCTATGCGCGTTTGATTGTAAAACAAAACAGAATAAACCCAAAGCGGTTTGCAAAGAGATGAAACGATGAAATCGAGAAAAATCCGCGGCCGAACTTTAGAACATACGAAAAGTTAAAAAGACGAAAGCGGATTAAAATTTGCCTCAACTTTCTGAGCATCCAGCATTGCAGGGGGTGGGGCTGTTCTGTGATCTGGGTCAGCTTGCAGACCCTCCTGTTTTTAGCAGGCACCAAAAAGAGTACAGTGAAGGTCCGTGCTTGATATCAATAGGCAGGGAGTTCCAAAGTGTAGGTGCTGCCACTTGGTTCTTACAAAGGTGGCACCTGTAGTAGACCCATGCCCATTCCACCACCTGGAGGGGGCGCATGTGGACTAAAGGAATCTTGTAGATAAACTGGTCCCAAGTTGTTAAAGGCTTTATCTACTAATAGTAACGTGCATGAACCACTGCGGCAAGCATTGTGGTATCTGCTAGCATAGAAACCATTGCCTAGGAAGCTCTGCAGCCTTTTCCAGGTGTGTTTAGGAATGGCTAACCAGAATCAGGCTTGCAGATGAGCAAAGGGACCATGTGTACTTTCACTTAAGGTTCTGGTTTTTCTGGCTTTTGGGGGGCTTTTGCCTCTGTAGACCAGCAAGCATTGAGGGCTGGGCACTGAAGCAAACCAGAATTAAGCCAGAGAATGCATTTCCGAGCATTCATGCAAGCAGAGATTCCTAAGCCAGCTTCAGACCATGGTTTCACATTCTGGTCTGCTGGTCGTCAGCTGACCAGAGTTGATTAGGGTTGCCATATTCCTGACACCTGCAAGATTGGTGAGCTTTTTTAAGGAAACCACCAAAATTGTTAAGCTTTCTTTTTGGAAACAAACCCAAATTGTTCAACTTTTTGGAAGAAACCTAACCCCAAAATAGTGATTTTAAGCTTTTTGAGCTGTTTCTGCTGCTTTTTCCATCGTGTTGCCATACATCCAGGTTTTCCCTGACATTTTGCCGATTCAGCAAAATCCCCCCAACGCCATTTTTGCACCCCAAAACCAGGTCATGTCAGGAATTTTCCTGACGTATGGCAAGCCTATAGCTGATGGCCGTTGTGTGTTTGGACAAACAAACCAGAGTTAAGCTCAACAAACCACGGCTTAGCAAAGTGTGCAAACCAGGCGACTGTTGATTATACCTTTTATTTATGCTTTGGCTGGTACCCACTGTAAAAGGTTGGGGTGCCAGGAGGTCACTGGATCATGGCTAAGTTCTGCCTTCCTCTCCATCCTCTCTTGCAAGGATACTGTGGACACTTAAGCATCATAGTTCTACATATAGCACCTGACTAAATTGAAAATCGGCTGCTGCATTTGTGGCGAACACCCAGTCCCTCATGACCTCCCTTTCTTTCTCTGTCCTCAGGATAAAAAGCTGCGGATCTTTGACCCACGTGCCAAACCTACGGCTTGCCAGGTATCTGGGCCTCTTTGGTTTGGGGGCAGGGTGGGGTTGGGGAGAGGGCACTGCCAGGGCTGGGTTGTGTGGAGACACCCTGTCTAAAGCTGGTTGCTCTTCCTCCAGAGCAACTTCCTTGGGTTCCAGGACCCCAGGATTCCTGCCCCTCTTAACAGCTCACAGCGTCAACTTGGGTGTTGGGCTAGTGAGAGCCACAGTGGCGGTGTGGCTAGCCTAGCCTTTGCCAACCAGGTGCCCTCCAAATGTTTTAGACCTCTGCTCCATCAGCATCGAATCATGTGTGGAGACACCCACACTGAGCCCTCAAATGCCCCTTATTGCTTTGACAAAGCTCCGGGAGGGAAGTCCTTGATGCAGCACAAACTGTGGCACTCACTACACAAATTCATGGATCGTCTCTTTCCATTGGAGAGGCCCTAATTTCATAGGCGTGGGACCTGGCAAGGCTGGTGCCAGGCCAGCCAGGGGAAGGGCTGGTGTTCCCTGTGGCTGCCAGCCTGGGCCAGTTCCTCAGAGTCAAGTGGCAAAACACTTCCTCTCCTGCACCATGTCAGCCTCCAGTTGGAGGGGCCGGAGTCCATGTATGGATGCCCACGTAGAAAACAAAACCCATTTTATTGTTTTAGTTCATGTAGGAAAGCAGCGTCTTAGCCAGAGGGGCTTGGCCTGTGCCCTGCCCTGCTGATCTTCCGCATTCAGCAAACTTTTCCTTTCAAAACAATCTGCTGCCCTTTGCGGCTCTTGGTCATCCTGGAAAGGGGCTGTCTTGGTGCAGACTTTGTCCCCCGCCTGATTTTCCTGTGCGTCTCAACGAGTCCTCCTGGCTTGCCTTGCGCTGGCGGCTGCTGCTGGTGTTTTGCTTCTGTGCCCCCTTCTCCTCCGACCGTGCCAACCCCCCCGCACCTTGTGGGGCTGCCCCCAGAGCAAGCCATGTCTGCTCCGCTCTGGATCTCTCTTACCTGGCGTGGCTCCTGGGAAGATGGAGGAGGAGGAGGAGGAGGAAGAGGAAGAGCTCCCCTTTGCCCACCCCTTCCCCTCTGCGTGGGAGCCAGCTGTGCGCACCTCTCATGCTCCAGATCCAGCTGTGGGATTGTTTGGGGGGAGGGAGGCTCGGGGGGGGGCGTTCATTCTCCCTCTCCCAACCCCCCACTTCCCTCCCGCAGAGGTCACCTCGGGGGTACCTGGCTCCCACCCTCGGCAGCCAAGTGTCCTTCCCGCTTGGGAGGACGTCCTCAGCCTTCCCTCTTCCCAAGAAGGCCGTGGGAAGCTCTGGAAGGGAGCTGGCCTAGGTTTTGGGAAGGCCTATTTATAGCAGCGTGCGGCCGGCGCTCTCAGGCTCCTGCTCCCCAGCGGAGCAGGGGGGGGGCTCAGGGCTTCCGCTTCTCTTCTCACCCTCCCCACCCCCTCCGAATCGCTGCTCCTCCGTCCAGAAATGAGGAAGCCACGGGGAGGCTGAGCAGGGAGAAAGATGGGGACCCAAGGCAGAGGGTCCCTGCAGGAGCTCCAGCTCCCCGTTCCTTGGCCCCCTGCGGGGGACAGTGTCAGGGTGCCCCAACAGCAATGCTTGTGCAGCTGCTGGCAGCAAGGATCGGGGCCTTTGTGTTGCATCTCTGCTGGGATGGCCCCACTCTGTAGAAACGGGCTGTTGTGGAAGTGGCACCTGTGGGGCTGCAGAGCCCACTATTGACTTGGGGGGGGGTAGCCAGTCCTGGAAGAGCCACAGAGAGCAGCAGGGGCCCAGTCTCTGTTTCTGGGGCCCTCGGGAGCCCAGTGGGGCCCCTGGCCCAGCTGTGGAAGGAGAGAAACTGATCCCTGTTCCTCTGCCCTGTGAGTCTTGCACTTGGCCATCTGGGCTGCCCACGGGGTTCAAGAGGCTGTGTTGTGTGTTTGTGTGTGAGAGAGAAAGAGAGAGAGAGAGAGAGAGAGAGAGAGAGAGAGAGAGAGAGAAGGTGACGCACACTCTGAATTGTTACTTGTGGAGGTGGAGGAATCTGTGTCTGGAAGGAGGCGGAGGAAGTGAGCAAAAGTCTGGGAAGGAGATTCTGGCACAACGTCTTGCTTATAGGGCAGCTTTTGAAGTTCTCCGGGAGGCTGTGACCCAGAGCTGCAGGCTGCGGCTTTGGTGTGTTTGTGTGTGTAAGGCAATTGTTTCCCCCTCTTGCCAATGCTGATGTGGCTGAATGCTCCCTCCCTAGACTTTGCCGCCTCGCTTTCTGCAGCTGCCTTTGAACGGCTGCACCCTCTTCCTTCTCTTCCAGCTCTCGGGCAGTTTCCTTGGAAATCTGAAGGGGGCTGGGGGGGGCGTTATTTGGCCTCAGGCGCCAGGGCTTCCGGCTGCTGAGATGTGTGAACTGGGCTTTGCAGGGATTTCGCTCTGCCTGGTGCAACCCAGACATTTGCTGAACCATTACTCCCAGTAACCCTATCAACTCGCAACTGTTACGGAAATTACGGGGGTGGGGGCACATCTTTAAAGTTGTTAAATGTTACAGATATTATGCATAAATGTATCCTTTCAACTTGACAGCTCAGGGAAGTTTCCTAGCTTTAACAATCATATAAAGTCCATAACACCATGTTGAGGGGAACTGGCCAGATGGAGCCCCACAACATCTGCATCTGGAGCTCTTGTGCCAAGGCCAGTTCCACTCTGGTCTCGATACCACTCTGGCACCTAGAAGGGCCTGAACATGCAACATGTGCCAACCCCCCGGTCTTGGTTTCCCGCATGCTCAGTGTTCTTGTTGGGCTATGGTTTCCTGGGCCTGCAAAGAAATGAGTTGGGGGCCCAGGTAGACCCAGAGGCCTCCCTTGTGTGACCCTCCATGGGCAGAAACTTTTCTTTTGGATAGGGTTGTTGTTCTTTTAAATCACATGATCAGGAGACCGTACGGTCACCCTGACTGTATTCATTCCAGCCCAATGGCACAATTCTTTAAATTACAATACAGTGGAACCTCGGTTTTCAAGCGTCTCGGAAGCCGAACGATTCGGAACCCGAACGCCGAAAACCCAGAAGTGAATGTTTCCATTTTTGAATGTGCCTCGGAAGTCGAATGGCTTCCGAGGTGCGTTTCTCCATTTTCTCCATTGAAATTGCCGGCCGCCCATTGCGCCCCGGTTGTTGAATGTTTTGGAAGTCGAACGGTCTTCCGGAATGGATTACTTCTGACAACCCAGGTTCCGCTGTACAAGAACCAGTAGATATGTTAAGAACCATCCATGATATCAAAGTTCTCTGGCTGACGAGGAGGGTTCTTGAAGGTGTTGCAACAAAGGACATGTGAAAATAGAAAGTTTGAAACCCAATCTCCTCAGAGAGTCCTTTCCATCTGTTGGGTGAAATAAATAAGGCTATACCTTTGTTTTGTGGGCTTCTGTGTAAGAGAAACCTTCGGCTTGACCAGTCTTTCATCCAAAAAGACCATGCAGGTTAAGGCCAGCCTTGTGCTTGCCTCCCTTTTCAACTGTGGGGCAATGAGATTGAGATTCCTACGTTGCAGGGGGTTGGACTAGATTACCCCTGGGGTCCCTTCCAACTCTACAATGCTGTGATCTTCTTGCCCTTCTCGACGTCTCCCACTGCCACTGCAAGCAAAGTAGAGGTAGGCTCAGAGTTCCGCAGACTGATGCTTCTTTGTCTTCCGAACCGCCGGGCTCTTGATCTGAGCTTTAAAAGAGGAGCTTGGCTAAATGTCAGTGTCATAGCTGTCAACCTTCCCTTTTTTTGCGGAATTCCCTTATTCCAGCGCTGTTTCCCGCTGCTTCCCGCTGCTATCCCGGATTGTTAGATATCCTGTAGACTGTCCCCGGGACAGGTGAGGCTGCTGATCCCTTATTTTTTAGGCTGCTGATCCCTTATTTTCAAATCTGAAAGTTGACACCTATGGTCAGTGTGTCCCCCCCACGGCCCCCATCAATGCCCCCTGCCCAAATGACCAGAATGTACATTTCAGAAAGCAGGAAGGGAAGGGGGGGGAGAGTGAGTTTGGGGGGAGGGGTCCCTCCAGCGCCTGCCCTTCTCTCAAGGGGGGTGGGAGGGGGCCAGCAGCAGGCCGGTTTATGGGGGCTGAAAGTCAGTGATGGCAGGAGATGAGAGGGAGGGAGGGGCTCCTCACTACATGTTTGAATTAGGCCAGCTGTTTTACTTTTGGGAGGAGTAAAATTTTAAAAAGGAATTAAACTCGCCACCTAAGAAATTGCAATCTGCCAAGTTCAAAAAAAGACCATTTCCTTGCTATCGTATCAGCTGCTTTTTTATATATATACGTTTTTATTAGTTTTTAACATATTAATTGTCATTCATACAACAAAACTTCTCATCTTATACAATAATTTTTGGACTTCCGTCAACACCTCTGATGATTTTCTGTTCTTATCACTTATTGTGCATTTCTTAATTTTATATTACCTTTAATTATCTTTAACTAATAATTCCCCTCATTGTCTTTTTTGCAATATTTCAAATAATTCACCTTACAAAACTTCTTGCAAGCCTACTAGCGTAATCTGTTCATCACAATTACTTTTCAAATAATCCGAAAATTTACTCCAGTCTTCTGAGACTCTCTGGTCCCGCAGGTTTCGAATTCTTCCTGTTAGTTTATCTAATTCTGCATAGTCCATCATTTCCATCCTCCATTCTTCTTTCATTGGTAATTCTGCTTGCTTCCAATTTTGTGTCATGTATCAGCTGCTGTTTTATGGTGTCTGAGTCTCTTGGGAGAAGCCTTTTTTAATGTTTGTGCTGATCTCTGACTCAAAGTCTCACTGCAGAACCGATGAATGAAAAGTGGCCAAACCTGCCCAAAGGAAGGCGCCTCTTCTGCCCCCACCCCCCACCCCACAGAATAACCCCTACCCTCTGGACTGGGGTGCATGGATTGCAGCAGGACTGCAAAAAAAACATGCCCTCTGAGGCCAAGGGCTGATTTTTTTGGGGGGGTGTCTTTCCCTCCAACCTGAACATGGGGCTGGGAGCAGTGGGACGTGAGACTCTGGAGCTGGAGCTGGGGGTGGGGTGGGGTGTCCCCCTTGCTCCCGAGGTCATTTAAAGCAGTTAAAGGTAAAGGGACCCCTGACTGTTAGGTCCAGTCGCGGACAACTCTGGGGTTGCGGTGCTGATCTTGCTTTATTGGCTGAGGGAGCCGGTGTCCAGCTTCCGGGTCATGTGGCCAGCATGACTAAGCCGCTTCTGGCGAACCAGAGCAGCACATGGAAATGCCGTTTACCTTCCCGCCGGAGCGGGACCTATTTATCTAATTGCACTTTGACCTGCTTTAGAACTGCTAGGTTGGCAGGAGCAGGGACTGAGCAACGAGAGCTCACCCCGTCATGGGGATTCGAACCGCCGACCTTCTGATCAGCAAGTCCTAGGCTCTGTGGTTTAACCCACAGTGCCATAAAACCACAAAGAACAAAACCAGCATCATGACCAACACTTTGGAGGTTTTTAAACAGAGGTTGTCAGGGATTCCTGCATAGCAGCGGGTTGGACTTGGGGTTCCCTTCCAACCTTGTGATTCTGAGATTGGATTCCATGATGTTTTCACCCTTTGGGGTCTCTTTGCCCTACTTCCCCCCTTAGCTTAGCCACAGCGGTTCTCCACCTGTGGGTCCCCAGATGTTGTTGGACTACAACTCCCATCATCCCTGAGCTCTGGCCTTGCTAGCTAGGGGTGATGGGAGTTGTAGTTCAACAACATCTGGGGACCCACAAGTGAAGAATGGCTGATTTAGAGGGACCCTGCGTCATCCTCTCTCAGCTGTTCTCCTGTTTTCAAGCCCGGGGGCTTCTCTCGTTCGTTTCTCTTCTGCGCATGCTCACACCGCTCAGATACAGGCCCTAGGGACCCGTGCCAAACTCACAGCTGAGAGAGAGGGAGACGGGGCAGAGACAGTGGGTGGGAGTCAGTTTTCCAGGTGAGGCACCTGCGAAATGGGCGGCTTCTTCTCCCAGCCCAGCTCTTGACGCCCTTTCGCCCTCCTTCCTTGCAGAGCGTCCTGGCACACGCGAATGGCAAGGACTCACGGCTGATCTGGGTGGACGCTGAAGGCTGCCTCCTCTCCGTCGGATTCAACCAGGTACGGAACCTGCCTCCATCCCCTTTATAATAGAGCCAAAGAGTTGGAAGGGCTCCCGGGGGTCATCTAGTCCAACCCCTTGCAGTGAAGGAATCTTTGGCCCAAGGTGGGGCTCGACCCACGACCCTGAGATTTTGGTGCGTCTCGGGGCCCCTTTGAGCCTCCTTAATTGATCAGCAATGCATTGGCGACCCAAAAGAATTGATATTTTAATGTATTTTTAATCTTCCTTGGAAGCTGCCCAGAGTGGCTGGAGAAACAAATAAATTATTATTATTATTATTATTATTATTATTATTATTATTATTATTACACAGAACATAGCTCTTTTGATATTTTGATTTTTGATCAAAAGCATTTAACGGCTGACCCCCCCCCCCCATTTTTCATAGCTGATTTCCCTTTATTTTTCCATGGGTAATTTTCAGCTTTGTGTTTCTGGGCTTAGCTTTCCATCATTCCCCCCACTTGAGTTTTAATATTTTGTTGGAAGCCGGCCAGAGTGGCTGGGGAAACCCAGCCAGATGGGCAGGGTATAAATAATAAAATATTATTATTATTATTATTATTATTATTATTATTATTATTATTAGAGTCTCCTGCTCTACCAACTGAGCTCTTCCACCTTTAGGAAATCACGAAGACGAAAATTAGTGCTGGGTAATGAGCTGAGGTGGGAGCAAAGACTCTGCTTTTTGGGCTTGGAGCAGACAGGAACTGAGATGCGTGCTCTACCTGGCGGTTCTGGCACAGAGCTGACAGACAGGGCCTGAGGACTAGCGTCTTGGTCAGCACAGCCAATTGAAATGACGCCAAAGGCCAACCTCCCCAAACTTGGTACCCTCCAGATGTTTCAGTCTACAGGGCGGTGCTGGCTGGGCGTTGTGGGCCAGAACATCTGGAGGAAACCAACCCCTGGGTGGAGGAGCTGCCTCTTTCTTGTTAGCTTTCATAGAACTGTAAAGGGTCCCGAGGGTCATCCAGCCTGACCCCTGCAACGCAGGAATCGCAACTTAGCAAGGAGCCAAGTGGGGAGTTTTTGGTTGCCAGAGACCAGCATCCTGCCTGTTTTCCAGGTGCGGGAGCGCGAAGTCAGGCTTTGGGACACGCGGAGATTCGACAACTCTCTGGCCTCCATCACCCTAGATGCATCTCCCAGGTAAGACCAGTGAGGCGGAGGGGGCAGGCAGGGGGCTGGGAACGGGCATGGCTTTTGGGGTGCTTTTCGGCTGGAGTTGCCACTGTGGGGGTGAGGGGGGTTGTTGTTTAGCCTTGGAGGCAGAACAGGGGTGCACTCAACTCAGTGCTAAGTGTCAGTATGACCCCCCCAGGGAGGAAGTTGGGTGACTTGGGGATGACAAGAGGCAAGGGATTGGGGGGGCACACTGGCAGTGCAAATACCATATTTTTCGCTCTATAAGATGCACTTGACCATAAGACGCACCTAGTTTTAGAGGAGGAGAACAGGAAAAAAATTGTTCTCTCCCTCTCTGCACAGCGCCCCTTCAGCGAAGCGGCAGGAGAAGCGGAGCCCCTTCCATTTCTCTTCCTGCTTCGCTGAAGGGGTGCTGCGCAGAGAGGGAAAGCTCTCGATCCCTTTTGCTCTCCTGGCTTCAGCGAAAGCTGCGCAGCCTGCATTTGCTCCATAAGACGCACACACATTCCCCCTTACTTTTTAGGAGGGGAAAAGTTCATCTTATAGAGCGAAAAATACGGTAAATGCTCATCAGATTTCCAATAGCTGGTGCCCCTCAATCACGTCCACCCATTTTGTTGAGCTCATCAAACTAAATTGTCTCAACTGGATTTGGAATAAACGTGCAATTGGCTGTTACCGTTCTGAATTTGATTGTGCTGCTATCTTCCTTTGTGGGTTGTGCAAACTGCCGTTCTGAATAAGGCTTTTTACGGGGCAGAGGAGTCAAGGGGGCGGTGGCCCAAAAGAATTTGGGAACCTCTGGCTTTAACCCGTCGGAGCTTTCTAGGCTTTGAACACAACAACCCACGGGACTCTTTGAGGTTGCTTTGTCCCTGCATGTTGGGCGAATGCATTTGTTGGCTGCCTGAAATACCTGAAATACTGAAATGCATGAGGCTGGCCGCTCCAGAGAAGGGCCTTTCCAGTGTTGGCCCCCCCAGGGATGTCTGCATATCACCTGTGTGATGACCTCTTTTAGGTGCCGGATGAAGGCATTTTTCGTCAGAATTTTCCCCCACTGCTTTTTGCGTTTGTTGTACTGACGTCCTCCTCTGCTTGTGGGTTTTATTCTGTGCAAGAGTTTAGTTTCCTAGAGTATTTTATGGCTTTCGATCTTTTACTTGCGAACCACCCACAGGACTTTTGCCATTAGGTGGTGTATAAATATTGGGAAAGAACGAACAAACAAACAAACAAACGAATGAGTGAGTGCTGTCTGCGCACGATGCCCGGCAGGAAGTCAGTAGGTGGGGTGTCTCCCCCTCCCCAGTTTGAATAACACTCCGGCCTTCTGCGATCTTTCCACGCGTCTCTGGGGTGGCTGGTCGCCTGCGGAAAGTCAGAATCGCCTCCGGCCTCTTTTCTCCCACTCTCTCTGGGCAAATGAGTCAGTCAATTGGACTTGCAGCTTCTTGGGGGTGCTGCAGGAGGCCTCCTTTGGCGAGAGAGGCAGAGAGAGCCCCCCTCTGCACAGACCCCCCCTTCCTGGCTGCAGCAGGGCCTGCGAGGCTCCTGCCAAGGTGGGCGGCTGCTGTTCCTTTCTTCCTCCTCGCAAGCAGCCCCGAGCGAGGGAGTAAATTGATTCCAGGCGGCTGGCTTGTTTTGGCTGGGGGACTCTATCTCCACCGCCGCTGCTGGGGGAGGAATGTGGTTGGCGGCTGCTGTGCGCCTCTCTTATCGGCCTGCCTTGCTGCGTCGGGGTTAGAAGGTGACCCCCGCGTATCATTGGGACTCAGCCTGATAAGGAGGGGAGCAGGAGAGGATCTGAGGGACTTGGGGGGGGCGAGGGGAGCGACGAGGAGCCCTGTTGCTCCTGCGCTGCTTTCCGCCTCCTCTGTGCAAGGGGGGCTTTTCCTGAGCAGGCAACACGATCCAGCAGGCGTATTGTTCCGCGTCCAGATTCCATTCCTTCAAGCTCTTGGAAACGAGATGAGTCGCTCAGAGGGCTTTGGGCTGCTTGGTTGGACTTGTGATATGCAAAATATGGATCAACACACACACACACACACACACACACACACACACACACTTTCTGTTGGAATGGGAAAGTGAGCCCCTAAGGGGGGGGGGAACCATTTTGCCCCGTTTCTGGGCAACCACAGACCCTGGATTAGCTGCTGCTACTGTTCCTGCAGTCAGGGGCGTAGGAAGGGCAGTGTGCGGGGGGTTTGCCCCAGGTGTCATCCTCGAGGGGGTGACAAAATGGCACACCGCGGGGGGTGGCACTTACCCCGTGTCCTGGCCTGCAGCTTGCCTGAGTCTCCACCCCCATCGTTCTGCCTGGACACTGAGGTCCAGCTCCAAGGGCCTTCTGGTGGTTCCCTCCCTGCGAGAAGCCAAGTTACAGGGAACCAGGCAGAGGGCCTTCTCGGTGGTGGCACCCGCCCTGTGGAACGCCCTCCCACCAGATGTCAAGGCAATAAACAACTACCTAACAGTTAGAAGACATCTGAAGGCAGCCCTGTTTAGGGAAGTTTTTAATGTGTGACACAGATGGGCGGGGTACAAATAATAAATTGTTGTTGTTGTTAGTCTCTCCTGAGAGTGATGTGGTGGCTCAGGGCCCAGCGCTGCCCAAAACGGCAGTGTGGGGCTTGCGTCTGCCAGGCGGACTACGTGGGCCGTTCGCTGCGCTGCCCCCCGGGTGGCTCGCCCCAACCCCGCCTCCCCGGGTGCCAGAGCAGCTAGCAGCCTGCCTGCAGTGCTGGAAGGTGGGCTGAGCTCTGCTGTCTCCCCGGGCAAATTACTGGGGTGCCCCTTCCCTCCCAACCTGGAGCTCCTTGTGCCCAGGAAGGGCCTCCTTTGCCCCCCTCCTGCTGTACGGGGTGGGGGCGGCGGAAGAAAAGAAAGTAAGAGGTGACATGATGGAATGTTGTGAAATTATTCGTGACATGGAGAAGGTAGATGGAGAACATTTTTTCTCCTAACTCTGGAAGTCGTGGATATTTGAAGAAGCTGAATGTGGGAAGATTCAGGGCAGGCGAAAGAAAGTCCTTCTTCACACAGGGCAGGGTTAAACTGTGGAACTCAAACACGCCCCCCAGGAGGCAAGGAGGTACACCAACTTGGATGGTTTTAGAATAGGCACAAGGCAAACTTGGCCCTCTAGCTGTTTTGGGACTACAACTCCCATCATCCCTAGCTAACAGGGCCATTGGTCAGGGATGATGGGAGTTGTAGTCCCAAAACATCTGCAGGGCCGAGTTTGCCTATGCCTGTTGTAGAAGATGATTAGACCAATAATAATAATAATAATAATAATAATATTTTATTTATATCCTGCCCTCCCCAGCCAAAGCCGGGCTCAGAGCGGCTAACAACAATAAAAGTAACACAGCATTCTAAAATCAATTCATTCTAAAATCAATTCAGAGTCAAATTAATGGCAAGCATTGGGCTAGAGTTCTACAAGGATTACAGAAGGAGGGGGTCGGACTGTGCCTTGGCCAAAGGCCTGGCGGAACAGCTCTGTCTTGCAGGCCCTGCGGAAAGATGTCAAGTCCCGCAGGGCCCTGGTCTCTTGTGACAGAGTGTTCCACCAGGTCGGAGCCACAGCCGAAAAAGCCCTGGCTCTAGTTGAGGCCAGCCTAACTTCTCTGTGGCCTGGGACCTTCAAGATGTTTTTATTTGAAGACCGTAAGTTTCTCTGTGGGGCATACCAGGAGAGGCAGTCCCGTAGGTACGAGGGTCCTAGGCCGTATAGGGCTTTGAAGGTTAAAACCAGCACCTTAAACCTGATCCTGTACTCCACCGGGAGCCAACATGGAGGAGGAGGAGGAGAAGGCTATCGATGGCTCGGCTCTGCTTCCAACAGTCAGAGTGAGCAGTGCTTCTGAATCCCAGTTTCTGGAAACTGCAGGAGTGGTGAAGAGGGATCTTGTGCTGGGATCCTCCTTGCAGCATCTGGTTAGCGCCTGTGAGAACAGGATGCCAGACCAGATGGGCCCTGGGCCTGATCCAGTAGGCTCTTACTAGGTTCTTACATGAGGCTTGGGGATGTGTGCAGAATGGTTGCCCTGGCTCTGAAGACAAATGCCCCCCCCTCTCTGCCGCCTCTTTCTCTCTCTGCCTCGCCCCCCCTTGTTGCCAAGCCCTGTTCCAAAGCCCCCCCATCCTCCGTCTTGCCAAGCACACCGCATGAATGGCCCTTGAGTCCTCTGGGGGGGCTGTTTGCAGAGCAAACTGTGGGGCTGAAAGCCTTTCATTCTGTGCTTCTGTGCTCCGCGGCCGCCGGGGGTCAGCGAAACTGCTGAAGCAGCTGGTGTGGTGCAGGAGTGCGCAGTGCCCCGTCCCTTCGTGCTCATCGGCCCGTGTGGGGCAGCAGCAGAGGGTCCTGGCCTGTGTGGCGACCAGGACCTGGCTGAGGGTCCCAGCGCAAACGTGCTTTGTCCTCCAGACACACAGGAGCCTCTCTCAGGGCTGGGGGAGGGAGAGCGCAGGGGGCACGTCCTGGGCTGCATCACTGCTTCCCAGCAAGGGCGGGCATCCACTCTGGAAGCCACCGCAAGCTTTTCTCCTGATCTCATCTGAGATGGATTTTGAAAGCCTGGTGGGCAAGCAGAGAGCAGAGACCCCTGCCTCGTGGACCGAAGCAAACAGGGAGCCAGTTTCCCTTCTTCTTGGTTAATTAGTAGCAGATGCTGGGGGAGGGGGGCTGGTTGTGGTAGTAAGAGGGGCCAAGGGCAGGTGGGGAGGCTGCTCATGAAGGGGCGTGTGTGTGTGTGTGTGTGTGTGTGTGTGTTGCAGCCCACAGCTGGTGCAAACGGCCAAGTTGTGCAAGAAGGGCTGAGCCATTCGCTTTGGGAAGCGTCCTTCCCCAGCAGTGCTTTGTTGGCCCCCTTCCTCCTGGCACGCCCTGGACTCTGGAGGTGCCTCAGCACATGGAGGGGACTGTTTGCAAGGAATAGGTTGGAGCGGGGTTGAGAGGAAGGAGGGCTGTGATAGGGATTTTGAGGTCTTAGATATATGTTAAATGTTCATAAGTGTACCAACCAACGTACATAGATCAGCACAGGAAGACCGACCTGAAACCATTTTTGATTCCCAAACTGACCTCAATTACTTCTCTGCAAGGTCAGAGTGGGAAACCTCCCCATTGTCTCTTGCCTCACAAATCCTGTCTTAAGGGCACATTTAAGATATGCATAGGGTGTGAGCCTGACCTGGCTCAGGAACGAAGTATTTGTCACTACAAAAGACTGGCCAGGCTCCCCAGGCAATCCAATCAAGTGACCATTAAATAGGTAACCTGGCAGACAGGAGGTAAACAAAGCACTCAGATTTCTGCTGTAGACCACCCTTTCTGTGATGTATGTATGATGTTTCTGGGGGTGGTCTTGATGTACAGGGTGGCAGTTTCAAAAGTCTGTATAAGGGCTTGCACACCATTGTTCTTGGTTCCTCCTCCCTCCTGCATAAGTGAGGACCCTGTTGCAACAGATCAATAAAGATCAGGCTTACTAGCTGCTTTGCTTCTCAATATTCTCTGCCTGGCCTCTGTTGTTTTCTCCTACTGATAGGGAACCTATGTAAGGACTCTATATGGGATCTTGGATACCCCATAAGGGAAAGAGGGCAGATTTTTGTTTACAACAGGGCACAGCACTGGTCTGGCCTTGACTCTTCCTAGAGTTGGAAGGGACCCCAACCCTCGGAAATGCAGGAATGGCAACCAGAGAATCCCTGTCGGGTGGCTCCCCAACCTCTGTTGAAAAGCCTCCTGTTATCATCTGAAAGGGCACAAAGGAGAGACCATCACCTCCTGTGGAAGTCCAGTCCACTGTCCAACAGCTCTTTCCATCAGAAAGTTATTTCTTTTTTTCTTCTTTTTTTAAGATTTGGTAATGTTTATTTTAGGTGGATGAATATTAAGTGAGGAAAGATTTACATGAGATTTCTCCACACCCAGATTTTCTCAGTAGACCCCTGTCTGAACAAAATAATTTAAAACTTAAAAGAAAACATTTTTCTGAAGTGCATTGCAGCAGCAGCTATTTCTTTTCCCACTCTTCTCTTTCAAAAGTGGCTCAAGATACTGTTTGTCCTCTTCATATTTTACCCACTGTTCTTTCGGAAGAATTTGTTGCCTCATGGACAAGTCCAACGCTCTCTTGATGCGAAATAATGTCTCATTATGTGCATCTTCAGGAAGTCTCCTTATCGCTTCTTTCACATCTTCATTTTCATACATTGTATCATCTCGCATAAGTCCCAGTGCCCTCGCCGCCATCTTGGCAACCTCTGAGGAAACGCACACACGCACTGGCGTTCGGGAAAAGCCAACATTCCCCCTTTCAGGTCACGTGCTCGCAATCCGCCTACCCACCCACTGCGCTCCCTGTGCTGTCACATGATCACCAGAAAGTTATTTCTGATGTTTAGTCAGAACCTCCTTTCCATCGGTTTGGGGTCCTCACCGCTGGAGCAGAGGGAAAACCAGCTTGCTCCATTCTCCATGTGACAACCCTTTCAGGATGTGAAGGTGGCTCCCACCTCTCCTCTCCATCTCCTCTTCTCCAGGCTGAACATACCCAACTTTCTCCATTGTTTCTCACAAGGCTGGGCTCCCAGACCCTGGACCATCTCGGTCTCCTTCCTCTGCCCACTCTCCATCTTGCCAATGTGCAGAGTGCTGTGCTGCGTTCCTCGGGGAGAGTGGATGGTAGGAGCAGGGGGGCAGTGGGGTGGGGTTTGGCAGTGGGGAAGGGCCTTGGTAATAGCCAGAAGGGAACAGCCACATTTATAAACTTCCAGTGAAGGGGCTTGGAGACTTTGGGCTCACCTGGAAATCTAAAATTTCTGGGGGGTTTCCAGTGTGTGCGTGGATGGGTATTTTGTGGGTGGGGGAATTAAAACTCGTAATTCTAAATATTTACTTCCCGCCTTTGTGCTTTTATAGAGCCAGGCTGGCTATCGCAAACGCAGCTGCAATCCAGACAGACTTCTCTTAGCAACGCTGCCTTGGCGGCCTCTAGCCTTATTACAGCAGCCTGAGTCCCCTTGGCCAATATTGTTCTGAACCATTGCTTTTAAAAATATTCCGCTTGTTCTTAAAAACAAGAGGCTTCCTCATTTCTCTCCAAACTGCATTGCTTCCTCCACTCTCAATTCCATTTTTTTTGTAGTTTACTACCAACCCTTACAAAAAATAAATAACCATGATGTTGGTGTCCTATTTGAGATCTCTGTGGGGAAGAAACCCTCTTTGCAGGGAGAGTGTGTGGAGGTTCATATCTCAATGGCTCCCACCTGCAGATGCAAAGAAAATGGAGAAAATCAGTGCACCAGGGGATAGATTACAACTGGTCCCTGTCCTGTATTTGAAGGAGGGACTCAGAGAGGAGTTTTCCCCAGCCCTAGAGATTCTCCATGAGACCCTGAGTCCAGCCTTCCTCCTCCTGGCGCCTTCCGGAGCTGTCACACTACAACTCCCACCAGGCTGTTATTTGGGGCTGGTGGGACTTGCAGTCCACAATGCCTGAGGATCCAGCCTGGGTTGGGGAAAGGTGCCCGGCTGTCTTCCACGAGGGCCAGCTGGGGCCCTCGCTGGGTCTCATCCGGCGCTCTGAATGCAGAGATTCCCATTTCCGGCTGCCGCACCCCCTGGGCGTCCTCCGGCACCTTGTCCTTCTCGAATTGGCCTCGCCCTTGAGGGCCTCCTGCAATTAACAGGCATCAGCGCGGCATCAGGTGGCGGCTTCGGCAGCTAAGTGCTTCCAGCTGGTTGGCGGCTGCTTCTTAGCCAAGCGGTGGGGAGGTCAGGCCCACCCCACTGAGCCCTGGGCAGCGCAGGAAGCGGCACAAATGCTTCCAGGACGCGGTCTGGGGAGGGGCGCACATCGCTCCTTCGGCTGGCCGCCACAGGAAGGGAAACGGCTGGTGCCCTCAAGCTCTCCAGCAACATGCTGGGGTTGGGATTTGGGGTGCTGAGGAGAGTTGCCGGGAGGAGGTTTGACACCACCAGCCTCAGATGCTTTTGTGCCCAAAGCCAACAATCCCAGTTACGATACGATAATCTTTATTGTCATTGTCCCACACAGAACAACGAAATTGAAAAAAAACTACATCAGACATTCAAAAACCCACAAGCCTGCTATCCCAGCCTGGTTAGCCCCCTAAAAACTCTGATACCCCATAATTAAATACAATATACTCCCATAGAAACTACCTTATACTGCGTTTTAAACCAAAATCGCATTTGGGTAGAAACTGTTTCTCAGGCGGCTAGTCCTAGTCTTTATGACCCTGGACCTTCTTCCAGAAGGCAGAAGCTGAAAGAGATCATTTCTGGGGTGCGCACTATCCTGCACTATCTCTGCAGCTTTCTTATGGCACCTGGAAGAATAGATTTGATCCAAGGTGGGAAGAGCGCACCCAATTCTTCTCTCCGCAGTCTTTACAACCCTAGACAGCATTGTCTTTTCCCTGACCGTGCAGCTCCCAAACCACACACACAGACCATAAGTTAACACACTCTCAACAGTTGTCCCCCTTGGGGCTCCGCTTGCTTCCCCAGCACACGGCGATGGCAGAGGGGAAGCCGTAATGTGGCCCCCTGGACAGAAGCAACTGCTTTGTGTTGTTTCACGATGAGGCCTGCCTGAGAAGGGCGCCTCTTCTTGCATAAAGTTCTGTAGCCCCAACAGAGCCTTTTTTGGGCCTGGGCGATATATTGTCCCAAACCGGTATTGTGATATTGGTTCCATAGTTTTTGACCTGACAATATATTGCGAATCATGATGTGTGTTCGAGTTGGGTGATGTATCATCCAAGACCAGTTTGAAGTCCATACAGTCGTATCTTGGTTCTCGAATTTAATCCGTTCCCGAAGTCCACTTGACTCCCGAAACCATTTAAAAACCAAGGTGCAGCTTCCGATTGGCTGCAGGAGCTTCCTGCACTCAATCAGAAGCCAGCATTGGACATTACAAAAAACGTTCACAAACCAAAACACTTACTTCTGAGTTTGTGGCATTCGGAAGCCGATTTGTTTGGGAGCCAAGCCATTCAAGTACCAAGGTACTGTTGGGATACTGCCAGGGAGATAAAGTCCATCTTGGCCCCCAAGCTCGGTGCCGGACGATCCATCGACCTCCCGTAGTCAGGCAATATCAGCAATTCAGCGACACTAAGCCTCAGGCTTAGTGCACACTATATCAGCAGAATTCACACAGCAGGAAGTTGCACAAGCAGAGAGCAGAACATGCATATTTACAGTTTATTAGGCATTGGTCAGAACAAAGAAATCATGACCGTCTCCTCCGACTGCTCAGGCAAAAACAGCCAAAAACGAAACGAACTTACAACATAAACTTCCCGTGAGACAGGAACTTACGCAGGCTGTTATACAAACATCCTGCTCCCTTTTAAGGTGGAACGGAAATATCCTAACATCCTCCCCCTTTCCGTGTAACCTGTAGTACCTGTGGCTCAACCCAATTGCAACCTTTGTGCGTAAACCTTCAGTTGTTCTCTGTTAACAACCTTAGACAACAGATCAGCAGGAATTTCATTTCCTGGCATGTAGGACACCTGAATGAGTCCTTTCTGAATACACTCTCTTGCACGATGTAGCTTAATCTGCAAGTACTTGGTTCTTTGCTTGCAACTCTCTGAGTTCAGCAAAGCCAAACAAGATCTATTGTCTTGATACACTTGTATAGGACATTTCACAGAAACCCCAATGTCCTTAAACAGTTGCATCAACCATTCACAATCCATGAGTGAAAATGACAGAGCATTGAGTTCTGCTTCACAGGAACTTAGGCTAACTGTCGTCTGCTTTTTGCACAACCAGTCAAACAGGCAGTGGTTGTACATGTAGCATACTCCAGAAGTGCTTGTACCATCCGTGGTGTCACTTCCAAAACTTGCATCTGCAAAGATTTCAAGACCTCCAGTCTTCTGACTGGTGAACCTCAGCCTGTAGTGCATAGTCCCTTTCAAATACCGGGCTATGCGCTTCAGAGCTTTCCAATCCTGAACAGTAGGATTGTTAGCATGTCTGCTAAGCAGGTTAGTGCTTACAGCAATGTCAGGTCTTGAACATCTAGCAATGAAATTCAACTTGCCTAGAATGCATCTGTACAGCGTTGTGTCAGAAAATGCTTCAGCAGTACTGTCTACCTGGTAACCTGTCACCATCGGTGTGTCTGCTGGGTTTGCATCAACCAAATTCAACCTGGTTAATACATCAGCAATTTTCTGTGTTTGGTGTACCAGAAAATTACCTGCTTGGTCCCTCTCCACCTGCAGAGAAAGATAGTTGGATACCTCACCAAGATCCTTCATGTCAAAGTGCTCCTTCAGTTGAGCTAGGGTGCTTTGGTAAAAAGCCTGATTCTTCCAAAACATCAGAAGATCATCAACAAAACATAAACAATACAGTTTGTTTTGCCCCTCCTCCTTGACAAACACACATGGATCAGCTTTGCCCTGGTGAAAACCTAGAGAAAGCAACGTTTCAGTGAGTTTTGTGTTCCAACACCTGGCACTCTGCTTGAGACCATATAAGGATTTCCGCAGTTTACAGACCATTCCCTTCTGTATCTGCATCCCGTCAGGTGGAAGCATGTACAGCTGCTCGTTCAAAATTCCGTACAAAAAAGCTGTATTAATGTCATGATGGGAAACATGCAGTTTCTCCTCCGCAGCGATCTTGAGCATCAGCCGAATGCTCTCATATTTGACCGTGGGTGAGTAGGTCTCGTGGTAATCCTGCCCTGGTACCTGTGAAAAACCTCTGGCAACCAATCTGGCTTTGTGTCTGACAACCTTGCCATTCTGGTCTGTCTTGGCCTTGAAGACCCATTTGCTGCCAACCAGTCTCATTCCTGGGACTACCGGTACCAGTTCCCAAGTCTGGTTCCTGTTTAAGGAATCAACTTCAGCCTTCATGGCATTAAGCCAAGGCTCAGCATCTTTAGAGGTTAACTCCTGAACCTCTTTGAAGCTTGAAGGTTCCCATACCTTCTCTGAGCTACCAAGAACAGCAGTTGCCATCTTAGCAAACTCATCAGCAAATCTCTTTGGAGGTTTGCCTTTGGTCGCCCTTTCAGACCTGCGAACCAGACGCAAGTCTTCTGGACTCATCTCCTCTTTCTTAGGAGAAAAGTGACCAATGGTGAACAGTGGTTCTTCCAGTTCATTGTCAGACTCATCAGATGGTCTGACTGAGGCCTTTGCGCTCTTGTAGTCTGCTGTGTCATCACTGTCACTGACAGCAGCAGCAGCGCCGCCCACTGAACTGGAATCCGAACTCTGATCATCATCATCATCATCATCATCATCATCATCATCATCCTCAGTTTCCTCAGCTTTCTCAGCATGATCTGCTTTCTTCACATCACCTTCATCCTCCTCTGGGTAACTCTGGAAAATTCCCACATTTTCCCCCCACTTAGGATTGTACACAACACTCCTTGTGAACTTTATGGATTTAGAGTTAGTCATCCATACTCTGTATGCACCTTTTTCGTACCCCATGAACAAACCATGTGCCCCACGCTTCCCAAGCTTGTTGCTTTGTGGGGTGTGTACCCACATGTCAGAACCAAAGATTCTCAAGTGCTTGACATTAGGTTTCTTACCAAACATCTTCTCATAGGGAGTGCAGCCAATAGGTGATGACAGTCTCCTGTTAAAAGAATAAACAAAATTCGCCAGAGCCTCCCCCCAAAACTTCTCAGGGAGATTGGCATCATGCAACAAGGTTTTTATCCCTTGCAGCAACGTTTGATTTGCTCTCTCCGCAAGCCCATTCATCCATGGCGATCTAGGCGTTGACAAGTCATGCTGGATTCCCTTCTCAGTCAGGAAAGCTTCAAACTGCTGAGAAGTGAACTCCCCGCCTCGATCAGTAAACAGACAACCAATACGTTTACCATGAGCATTCTCCAACCAAGCACAGAATGCCTTGAACTTAGGAAATGCTTGCGATTTCTGCTCGAGCATAAACACATGAATGTACCTGGAAAAAGAATCAATTAGAACCATGAAGTACCTTGCTCCTCCCAAAGAGGGCGCTAGAGGGCCTACCAGGTCTGCGTGAACTAGCTGGTAGGGTTTGGAAGCCTGCCTGCTAGACTCCTTGCCTTTTGGAGCAACCTTCACCTTGTTCTCTGCACAAGATACACATTTCATGTGATATTTGCAAGGTTTGATGTCCAAACCTTCAACCAACCCAGGCATCTTGGCTAGCGCTTGCCAAGAGAGGTGACAAAACCTTCGATGTGCATCATGAATGCAACCTGCATGAAGAACCTTGTTAGTTTGTGCAACACAACAAGTATCAGCATTAGACATAGCAACACCATTGTCATCATAAGTTAGACAGAACAAACCATCCATCAACTTTGCATGCCACATGTCCTCTTTGCCTTTTCTGATGACACAGATAGTCTTCTTGAAGGATACCTCAAAACCACGCCCAGTCAGCTGTGGTACACTTATCAAATTGTCCACAGCTCCTGGAACAAAAAGAACATTACTGATCGTAGTATGCAGACTTTCAAGTTTCACAGTCCCAACTCCTGTAGCTTGCAAAGTCCTTCCATCAGCCAGCTGGACCTCTCCATCTTGAGGTGTGAAGGAGATGAACAGATGGCGGTCTTTGGTGAGATGGCGCGTGGCCGCAGAGTCAACAATAAACCTGGCCTTCCCCTTCGAAGCAGATTTGCTGGCAAACAAAACCTTGTTTTCCACCAGCGTGGGCTTTTGCAGCTTGCCTTTAGCCTTTGGTGAAGCTGTGCCAGCAAACATAGCCGTGTTTTCCACTGGCGAGGGCTTTTGCAACTTGCCCCCCTGCTCCTGGCCATCAGACGTGCCTTTAGCCTTTGGTGGAGCTGTGCCAGCAAACATAGCCTTGCTTTCCACTGGCGAGGGCTTTTGCAACTTGCCCCCCTGCTCCTGGCCATCAGACGTGCCTTTAGCCTTTGGTGAAGCTGTGCCAGCAAACAAAGCCTTGTTTTCCACTGGCGAGGGCTTTTCACCCCGCTTCTGCTTCGGGCCATCTGCAGGCTTTTGTCTCTGTTTACTTCTGGCCTTCCGGCCTCTGCAAAGTTGACCTTGGCTCCCATGGGAAACAGAGCTCTCAGCTGCCGACTCCTTGGCTCCCCCTGGAGGCTGGAATGCTGCCTGGGATGACATCACAGTCAGCTCCCCCTGCAGCTTGCAACCGGTGCCCTCGGCATCTCTGCATTCACTCGCATTCTGGGAAACAGCCAGGACCTCCGATGCATTCAAACACTGGGCTGGGATTATTGGCTGGTGGGCCTTTTTCAAAGCATCCCACATGTCACGTGCCGTGAGATTTCCAGCAAGCGTCTCTATTTCCTCCAGAGAGACGGATAAAACTATGATATCCACGGCCTTCGAATCCTGGGCCTGCCATTTCTCTGTCCGAGGAACTGGAGTGGGTTCAAATATAGTATGCCAGACTCCAAACTGACGCAGCAAACTCTCACACCATTTTGCCCAGCTCTGATAATTGTGCCGATTTAACTTAGGACACTCAGAGGCCTCAGAAGCTTGGAAAATCTCCATTCCAGCTTTTTGCTTTAGCCGTGAGCCTTTATTGCCTTCTAAGACTTCTTATCTCGGCAGCTCATTAATCACGATGCCTCTGGCTCGGCTCCCAGGCCAATTAATTGTGCCGGACATCAAAGACTTCTTCCGCGGCAGAAAAGCCTCTGCTTTCACTTTCCCAGCACATACCTCAGCAGTCTGTCGCAGTCTTACTCTCCTGCAAGTGCCGTGAATCTGGGCCCGAAACCTGTTGTTGGGATACTGCCAGGGAGATAAAGTCCATCTTGGCCCCCAAGCTCGGTGCCGGACGATCCATCGACCTCCCGTAGTCAGGCAATATCAGCAATTCAGCGACACTAAGCCTCAGGCTTAGTGCACACTATATCAGCAGAATTCACACAGCAGGAAGTTGCACAAGCAGAGAGCAGAACATGCATATTTACAGTTTATTAGGCATTGGTCAGAACAAAGAAATCATGACCGTCTCCTCCGACTGCTCAGGCAAAAACAGCCAAAAACGAAACGAACTTACAACATAAACTTCCCGTGAGACAGGAACTTACGCAGGCTGTTATACAAACATCCTGCTCCCTTTTAAGGTGGAACGGAAATATCCTAACAGGTACCACTGTATTGTAATATTGGTTCCATAGTTTTTGACTGAACGATATATCATGAAGTGTGTTAGAGTTGGGTGATATATCGTCCAAAATCGGTTTGAAGTGCATATTGTGATAACGGTTTCACAATGCTCTCCCTTGGAATGCCCTCCTTCAGATGTCAAGATTAAAAACTACATAACTTTTAGAAGACATCTGAAGGCAGCCCTGGATCGGGTAGTTTTTCATCTTTGATATTTTGCTATGTTTTACATATGCTGTAAGCCGCCGGAAGTGGCTGGGGAAACCTAGCCAGGTGGGTGGGGTATTAATAATAAAAATAATTTTATTTTTATTACTGACCGGGCAATATATTGCGAATCATGGGTGTGTGGGTGCATGCTGTGTCAAAATCACGATACAGGGGAAAAACCATGGAGCCAGCCAGTTCCTCTCCATAGCTCCATCCTTATTTCAGACATGGTGCTATATCAGTAAATTGTGATGTTTAGCTGGTGATACATGGCAATGTTGAAAAGCAGATCTCACTCAGCCCTTGTGCCCAGAGTGCCTGCAGTCCTGGCCAGTGGGACTAAACCCTGGGCTCTTGAGTTTCCTTGCGCCCCCCCTTCCCCCCTTTGATTGCAAGTGCTGTTAATCATCTGCAGGCTATTAGTGCAGATGCCAGACCGGCTGGTGATAAGGATCTGATTTAGGCTAAGCTGGAAAAGCCACTTCTGGCTGTTGCCTGCCCTGCCCCAAAAACAGAGGAGGGCAAGTGGAGTTGAGGAGGTTGCAGCAAGTTTTGCTCAAAGTCTGCTACTTGAGGGCTAAGCGCTTCCTTTGCAATGGACAGAGAAGGGAGGTGGCTGTCTGCCACAGACCAGAGACTGGGTGTGTTCAGAAGGACTTGCAAAAAATAAAATAAAGGCAAATAAGAGGTTTGCAGAACCTCCGTCCTTCAGAGATGTTGCTTTTTAACAACCGGTGCTGGCCGGATTCAACTGCACCATGGCAACGCATTTCGGGAGAGGGGGTGCACGATCACCAAGGCCACTGGAAAGAAAACACTTGGTTTTACTTTAAAAAGAAATGTTAAAAGTTCACAAAGTGGTTCAGGCAGGCATCTAGGGGGTGTGAGAGGGGTGCTGTGTTGAAGAAGAAGAAGAAGAAGAAGAAGAAGAAGAAGAAGAAGAAGAAGAAGAAGAAGAAGAAGAAGGAGGTCACCATCACAACCAGCCACCCCATAATATCCTGGGGGGTCCCTGTGCAGTTGCAGCTTTCGTGCTTGGGAAACTCACTTTCCCTGCCCGCATGTGTGGGCTCCATAGAAGCAGTGTGGCCTAGTGGTTAGAGTGCTGAACTAGGACCAAGAAGGGTTGTTGTGAGAGTGAAAAGCAGGGAGGATAATCACTTTGAGCGCTTTGGAAGAAAAGGTGGTATATAAATGTAATAGATATCTTTTTTAAAAAGGGACAAATATCCATACATTTTGCTAGCCCCGCTCCCCGGGTTGCGCAGACGGGCCCTGATTGAGAGGAAACGTGTTTGTGGCAGCAAAAGAGAATCATTTAGCTCAGTTGGCGAGGGCACAGTGCTGATAACGCTATGGTTGCAGGTTTGGTCCCTGTGTGGGACACCTGAATATTCCTGAACTGCAAGGGGGTTGGACTAGATGACCCCAGGGTCCCTTCCAGCGATAGTTCTACGTTTCACCAGGACTGCTCCTCCTGGGGGCTGCTAAGAATACCCAGCATAGATGGCAGCCGGTGTCAAAAGGGGGTTAAGATGCAGTGCGGAATAAACCAGGGAGAACCCTTCTAGTTCTGCAGCAGCGCACCTGTCCCGCATGCAGAAGGTCTTGGGTTTGATCCCCGGTGTTTCCTGGGACAGGAATCCTGGCTGAACCCCAGAGAGTGGCTGCCTGTCTGTGCCCTTTGCTTGGTGGACCCTGGCACCCGCTGCTTTGCTGCTGGGGCTGCTCAGCGTCTCAGGCCAGGCGTTTGGGGCTGAGCCTGGCAGAGCTCCTCGGTCGTGTGGGGCTTGGCAGGCGCCTCCGGAAGCCCAGCCTCCATCTCCTCCGTTGCCTCTGCGCTCGGAGGCCCCGGCAGTCGCCCCCACCCCTTTGGCTCTGACATCAAGGGGGATTTGGGTTTCATTTGGGGTTGAGGAAGCCTTTTCCTGGCGCAGAGTCAGGCTCCTGGAACCAGTAGCCGCCGCTTCCGTTTTTGCCCTGTCTTTCGCTCTGTGGGTCTCTCTCAGGGGAGTGTGTGTGTGTGTGTTGGGGGTGTGTGGAGACTCCCTCCCTCCCTCTCATGTGAGAGCCTGGCTGGTTTATCGCCCCCCAATGTCTCTGAGCCTTGTGGGTCATTCTAAGCTGCCAAGTCTCGTCCTTTGGGGGGGCTGCAGATCAGGCCCCCCGTCCCCCCAGCGCTTTCCCTGCCGGATTTTCTCGTGCAAGAGGGCATAAGAAGTGTCGCCCTGTTTTAAAATGTGGGTTTATTTTAATTGCATTATTTTAATATATATATAGAGTTGTGATTTGTTATGATGTAAACCACTCAGACTTCTTGGGAGCAGTATATAAATTGCATTTTGATAAGCAGTCTCTCCAGATGTTGCGGGTGGACTCCCAAATCTGACCCTCTTCCCTGACCATTGGCTGGAGTCCTTGTCAACACTGCAGGGCTGTTATTCAGCCTCAAGTTGGCCGGTAAAGTCTCCTGGCAATGTGAGGGTGCAGGTCTATCCAGAAATCATCTCCTCCTCCTCCTCCTCCTCCTCCTCCTCCTCCTCCTCCTCCTCCTCCTCTTCTTCTTCTTCTTCTTCTTCTTCCTCCTCCTCCTCCTCCTCCTCCTCCTCTTCTTCTTCTTCTTCTTCTTCTTCCTCCTCCTCCTCCTCCTCCTCCTCCTCCTCCTCCTCCTCCTCCTCTTCTTCTTCTTCTTCTTCTTCTTCTTCTTCTTCTTCTTCTTCTTCTTCTTCTTCCTCCTCCTCCTCCTCCTCCTCCTCCTCCTCCTCTTCTTCTTCTTCTTCTTCTTCTTCCTCCTCCTCCTCCTCCTCCACCTCCTTCCTTGTCCACCGCCCTTCACTGGGTAACAGCAGCGCTTTTATCTCCCTCCCTGTTGCGGTCGGAAAATCCACATGGCTCTTAAGGAAAATATTTGCTCAGCAGCACTTTTCGCAGGAATTTGGGAAGCTAATTTGAAAAATCTGCTGGGAAGCCGACAATGGGCCCTTTCAGCATGTCACCGAGACCCCGCGGGGAGCAGTCCCTGCCTGCCTGCCCACCCAGCCCCAGCCCTTCCTGGCTCCCCCCAACCAAGGAAACCTTCGCCTTGTGCCAGGCCCAGAGGGCGGGGGCTGCCTTTGGGAGAGAGAGGGCACCCTGCTAGGCTTTGGTCCTGCAAGGGGGGGCAGGGCAAAGGGCCCACACTGGAAAGCGGCCGGTGGCTTTGGGGAAACAGGAGCTGGGCTTGCAACGCCTCTCGTGTTAGAGTCATAGTTGGGAGGGATCTGAGTGTCATCCAGTCCAGCCCCCTGCAATGCAGGCATCTCAGCTAAAGCACCCCTGAGAGACGGCCATTCAATCTCTGCTTAAAAACCTCCAAGGAAGGCGAGTCCACAGCTTCCCACAGCTCTTACTGTCAGAAAGCTCTTCCTTTCTTCTTGCAATTTCTTCCTCCCAAGGAGAGGTGCTTGTGAGGCTTTCGGCCTCAGGCCCTGCAATAGCCAGGCTGGCTTTGGGTGCACCCAAGACCCTCCTCGGAGCCCTTCCTCTGAGGCTGATGGCAGCAGAGAGCAGGGCCTTTTCGCTGGTAGCTCCCCACCTGTCAAACGCTCTCAGAGTGAGGGCTGCTGGGCGCCTCCACTGACGTCTTTTTGGTACCAGGGGAAAGCTTGCCTTAGAGCGACTGAGACGATTATGTTTTACTGTTAGCTGTTGCGTGTATTGTAAAAATGTCAGTGTTGTACATGGCTTTTCTCTCTTTTTTAATGACATGTTTATGTTTTTAAATGTAAGCTGCTTGGAGGGCTCCTTAGGCAACAACTGATGAGTCATAATAATAATAATATTAATAATAAGGAAGAACATAAGAGCTGGCTGGATCAGGCTAGGTGGAGCCAGGGGCGTAGAAAGGGGGTGAGGGGGGTGCGGTTTGCCCCGGGTGCCACCCTGATGGGGGGGTGACAAAATGGCGGGCTGCACTCTTCACCGCGGGGCCGGCAGTGTGCACGAGCCACGTGTCTTGGCACCCGCAGGCTCCACAGTATCTGCCCGCTGCCCCCCCAGCTGTAGGATGACTGAGGCCCTGCTGTGCGTCTCATCCCTATGGGTGCCACACGCCGCGTCTCATCCCTATGGGCATCAGGTGGCAGCACAGCACGGAGCGTGCAGTGCCCATAGGGACAGGGCACGCAGCAGGTCCTCAGCCGCCCTACAACTGGGGGGGCGAGGCAGCGGGCAGGCAGTGTGGAGCCTTATGGGCGGTTCACCCCACCCCTGGGCACTCCGCCCCAGGTGCCCGAGAAGCTTCCACCTCTGCTGGGTGGAGCCCATCCTTAATGGCATCCTGTTCTCACAGTGGTTAACTAGAGGCCTCTATTGGGAAACCCACGAGCAGGATTCGAACACAAGAGCCCCATCTCCTGGGGTTTCCAGCGACTGGGATTCAGGAGCATCACTGAGCACAGCCACCCTGGCTGGGAGCCATCAATAGCCCTCTTCTCCATCAATAGCCAGGAATTTGACCGATCCTCTTTTAAAACCAGCCAACGTGGTGGTCACCACTGTCTCCTGGGGCAGGGAGTTCCTTAGTTGGTGCTGCAGGAAGGATTTCCTTTTATCCAGCGGTCAGCAAACTTTTCCAGCAGGTGGTCAGTCCACAGTCCCTCAGACTTTGTGGGTGGCTATATTTATATTTTTTGGGGGAATGAATTAATTCCTATGCCCCACAAATAACCCAGAGATGCATTTTAAATAAAAGGACACATTCTACTCATGTAAAAACACGCTGATTCTCGTACTGTCCACGGGCCGGATTGAGAAGGCAACTGGGCCGGATCCGGCCCCCGGCCCTTAGTTTGCCTCCCAATGCTTTTATCTGTCCAACACTGGATGTCCACGAGTTTGAGTGATATGAGAGAGGGAGAAAAACTTTCCTCTGTCTACTGCACCAGGCATGATTTTACAAACCCCTTTCCTGTTGCCTTTTGCTCCCCTTTTCTCTAAACCAAAAACCCCCAAACGCTGCATCCTTTCCTCCCATCATCCCCTTGATTGTGTTGTGAACCTTTCCCGGCTCTTCCCTATCCGTTTGGAGGTGGGGCGACCAGAACAGGGCCCATAATTCACAACTCTGCTGCTTGACAGGGCTGGGGATGTTGTTTTCCACTCTGCCTCAGGCAGCAAAATACCTTGAACTGATGCTCCTGTGGCACAGCCGGTCCTCTTAACAAGAGCGTGGCAGAGGCACGATTTGCGCATTAAGATGGCCTGCCCAGCGCTCAGCACCCCCAGGCTGTGCCTGGAACCAGGAGAGAAGGAAAGTCCCCCCCCAGCCTTGAGTATCTGCTGTGCCCCCCCCTCCCAGCCACAGGGAAAGAGCTGCGTTCCTGCTAGATGGGGCCGCGGCCGTGCAATCCAGCCTCGGAAAGCCCCTCCGTCTAATCAGATCCATGTGGCGCTCGCCCGGTCCATGCGCAGCCGGCCGCGGGTGGGAAGAGAGAAGCCGCCCTGGACTCTTGGCCGGCGAGAGGAGTCTGGAATGGGAGGCAGCTGTGTCAACAGGACCTGGGCTTGGCTCTGGCGGAAAAGAAGCCGAGGCGTTTTGGCGCACCTTGCTCTGCCCAAGGGTGCCCCCCCTCTCCCTGTGTGGGCACAGGCAGACAGCAGTGCCCACTCCAGTTGCTGTTTCAGGCCTGAGAGGTTGGCTTCCCAGTAGTGCCTGCTCTGACTGGAGGCAGCTGCCCCGAGTCTCTGGGGCGTGGGTCCTTCCCAGCCTTGCCCTACAGCAGCCTTTCTCAACCTGTGGGTCCCCAGATGTTGTTGAACTACAACTCCCATCACCCCTGGCTAGCAAGGGATGATGGGAGTTGTAGTCCAACAACTTCTGGGGACCCACAGATTGAGAACCACTGCCTTAGAGCATGGGTAGGCAAGCTAAGGCCCGGGGGCCAAATCCGGCCCAATCACCCTCTAAATCTGGCCCATGGACGGTCCGGGATTCAGCGTGTTTTTACATGAGTAGAATGTGTCCTTTTATTTAAAATGCATCTCTGGGTTATTTGTGGGGCACAGGAATCCTTTCATTTTTTAATGTAGTCCGGCCCCCCAAAAGGTCTGAGGGACAGTGGACTGGCCCCCTGCTGAAAAAGTTTGCTGCCCCCTACCCTAGAGACTCCGGCAAGGTGTTGAAACAGGAAGGCTCCCTCTCCTTCTGAGCATCCTCAAGGAAGGGACCGGCAGAAACCGCTGGCTCCCCTTCAGCGGATCGGTCCTTGCAGCCTCCGGAGGGGAACGGCCATTGTGGCTCCATGGCAGAGCAGAAGGCCTCAAGTTCAGTCTCCAGGCATTGGCTGCTGGGAATGTGCCCTGTCTGACACCAGAGCCATTGCTGCCAGCCCGTGTAGACAGTATTGAGCTAGATAGAATCCATACCCACCAACATTTCTCTGATAAAATAGGGACGTCCTGTTCTCCCATCAGGAAGCTTCTCCAGCGTTTGATCTTGCGGCACAGACAGACGTCATCTGCTCATTGACATTGGTCACCTCGAGCCAATGGCAACCTCTCTGCCTCACAGGATTGTTGTAAAGGAAAAATGTGCAGGGAAAGGAATCGTGTGCACCTTCCACAAATAAATGGAAATAGAATTTTAGCTGTAAGCTGCCGTGAGTCCCCACCAGGGGAAAAGGCGGATAATAATGATAATGATATAACGATAACGATAATAAATACTAAATGGAAACTGTGAGATTGATCAGGAACGTACCAGAGAGCAAATCCTATTGAAGTCAGTGGGACTTCGTTCTGAGTAAAAATGCTTCAGACTGCAGGCTGCCCAGTCTTGACCCAGTTACCTGGGAGTAAGCTCCATGGACTACAGTGGGATTTGCTTCTGAGTAGACCCTGTGACTCTCTATTTACAATAAAGGAATCGACACTCGCTGCTTTTCCTAAGAAATGGCTGGCTGCGGAAGCATTGCAATGAAAGAATTTCAAGTGGTTTGGTGGCCTTTTTCTTCAAAATTACAGGAAGGGCTCTGTATGGCAGCTTCACCATTTCCTTCATTTGGTGCAGGGATTTTATTTTCAACAGAAACAGGACTCTCTCCTCTCCTCTCTCTCCCCACTTTTAATTGTTCTCCGAGATGTGGAGGAAAGGAAAAAAGTGAAACCATGACATTCGGGGATTTAATCATGAACCAGGACAGCTTCTGTAATTTCGCGAGTGTCCCGGGAAAACCGGGACACTTGGGGGGTATGAGAATCACCAGATCTATAGAGTTGGAAGGAACCCCCAAGAGTCATCTAGCTGTGCCCCCCCCCCCGCAATGCAGGAATCTCAACTAAAGCACCTTGGACACAGTATAAGTCTCCCTGGCTTGGAGGGGGGGTCTCCCTTGCTGTGCGGGAAGTTCATGTGTAAGTGGTCTTTGCCCCTGTCCCTGAGTGAAGGGGGGGCCCAGCCTCCCCAGGCGCAAGACCCCCCCACCTCCCCCTTACAGCCACCATCCCTTATGGCAGGGGGCCAGGACCCCACCCCAGCCACACACAACCCTCGAGCCCCCCCTTCTACCCACTCATCACTCTCCAGAAACACCTCTTTCCTTTTGAAATTTTTATTTTTTGTACAAAAACGCTTACACAGCCCGGTTTTTACAAAAAGGCTCCGTCCGTGTTAGAAAAGAGAGTTGTTCCCAGAAGAAATGGGACATAATCCTGTCTTATAAATATTCTCTAAGCGTCCATAAAGCTTTGTTTCCCAATAAGCTCCCCCAGAGAGCTCCGTCTCGTGGCCCCCTCCCCCCACCCCGACTTCAAGCCCCCCCCCCAGCAGAAGGGGCTGCTGGTCTTTCCTTCATCTGCTTGCCCCCGGCTCGGCAAAAGGATCCTTCGTTGCCAGAACATGGAGCCTCTTGCCTTGCTCCGCGGCCCCTGGCCACATTCCGGGCATCCCTGGGGCGGCCACGGCTAAGCGGTCGCCTAGTCCGACGGCATCGGGTCCACCCCTGGGGATGCTGTGCTCGGAACGCCTAAGGGGACTTCCGTGTTGCTGCGAGGCAACCCCCCCAGGCAGGCAGGCTGGGACCTGGTTTTTCGCCCCCAGCTGCCAGCTTCGCTTGGCCCCTTCTTTGGCGCTAGAAGTAGGAAGGCCGCAGGGTCCTGGGTGCAGGGCGGCCGGCCGTCTGCGGCTGCATGAGTGGCACCTTGTACTCCAGGCCATTGGGGGCCGCTTTCTGGCCGTGGCCCCCCAGGTCCCCGTTCTCTTTCACCCCCTCCAGCTCCAGCGGGCCGGCAGCTCCAGATGCGGCGTGCGCCTGTCTCCTCCTCCTCCTCCTCCGGCGCACGTAGTAGGAAGCGGCGGCCACGGCAGCAGCAAGCAGCACCGCAGAAGCCACGGCGGGCACCACCATGAGTGCCAGGCTGGTGCCCTTGCCCTGGGTGACGGGCGCATGCTGTTGGTGAGTCAGGTGCAACGTGCGGGCCTCCACACACAGGTCGTCCTCGTGCGCCTTGGCCCCCAGCGGCCCCACGCAGATGTGGTAGGAGGAGTTGGGCGCCAGGCCTCGCACGGTATACTCGGGCAGAGAGGCGGGCAGGCGGAGGGTGACAGGGCGCTTGTCGGGCCCGGAGAGACTCCAATAGGTCAGGCGAATCCCTTTCAGCTCCAAAGACGACCAGGCCTCGTTCTGCAGGTCCACCTTCAGCGAGGTGCCCCCCACGTGCTTGATGGCCAGCCGCTCGGGAGGGGCGGGTACCCGGGTGGCAGTGGGCACGGCTGTCGCCCGGGCCCTAGTCTCGCAGTAGGGGCCGGTGAAGCCCACAGGGCAGGCGCACTCCAGGTGGTTCCGGGCATCCAGCTGGCACACGCCCCCGTTGAGGCAGGTGCCCGGCGGGCAGAGGCGAGGCTCCGCACTGGGCAGGCCTTCTGGCGTGGTGGGTGAGGTGGCCGACGTCGGCTCTGTGGGGCCGGCTGTGCTGGGTGCACTCGGGCGGCTGGGCGCAGGTTCAGCCACATCTGGGCCGGCAGTCTTCTGCGTGCCCACGTTGCTGGTGGTGGTGGTGGCCGGGCAGCCAAAGTCTGCGTATTCCAGGCTCTGGAGCAGCCGGCCGGCGTTCCTGGGCGGGAAGTGGCAGCGAGTCTCCTCGGGCCTCCGCAGCAGAGCTTTGCCGCTGGCAGCCCAGCTGACGAACCAGCTCATCGGGCAGACGCAGTTGAAGGGGTTGGCAGCAGCCGCCACGGCCCGCAGCCGGGGGAAGGAGGCGAGGAACCCCCCCGGGAGGCTGCTGAGGTTCAGGTTGCTGATGTCCAGCTCCTGCAGGTTGCGCAGTTCGCGGAAGTCCTCGGGGCGCAGGTGCGAGATCTGCGCATTGCCGGCTAGGCTGAGCTTGGTGAGGCCCCGCAGGAGCTGCAGAGCCGGGGGCACCGCGGGCAGCAGGTTGTCGGAGACGTCCAGCTCGTGCAGGGCGGCCACGCTCCGCAGCAGCTCCTCCTCCACCTCTCCCAGGCCCAGCCCGGCGATCTTCAGCGACTCGAGGTTGGGGACGCGGAAGGCGCCCGGATCGAGGGCGGTCACCTTGTTCCGGCTGATGTCCAGGAGGAGCAGGGCGGGCAGCTGGAGGGGCGGCAGTGTCCGCAGCTGGTTGTCCTGCAGCTTCAGCTCCAGGAGGTTTTCCAGCGAGTTGAAGGCGGCCAGGTGGATGTGCTGCAGGTGGTTGTGCTCCAGGTACAGCCGCTCAAGAAGGCGCAGGCCGTGGAAGCTCTCGTTGGTGACCTCCCGCAGCTGGTTGGAGGAGAGGTCCAGGTTGCGGAGGGTGGCCAGTGGGCGGAAGACGTTCTTTGGGAGGCTGGTGATGAGGTTCTGGGACAGGTCCAGCAGCTGGAGGGCCGGCAGCCCCGCGAAGCTGTCTTCGCCCAGGGACCGGATGCCGTTCTCAAAGACGTACAGGTTGGCCGTGTCCGGGGGGAGGCCCTGCGGGATGGTGTGGCTCCTTCGGGAAATGCAGAAGACCGTCTGGGGCTGGCCGCACTGGCATTCGGAGGGGCAGGCCTGGGACAGGATCCCGGCGGGGAGGACCAGCAGTGCCCAGAGCGCCAGCTGCCACATGGCGCGGCTCCTGCGGGGGAAAGAGAGAGCTGGGTTGGACGGTGGCACTTCTGACCGTTCTGCTGCAAGCCCCCACCCCACAAGTTCCTGTCCTTCTGGAAATCTGATTCGCAGCCCAGCTGGATTCTGCTGGCAGAGTCCGACTGGGTTTGTGCCCGGGGAAGGAGGCATAGCGAGGGTTTAGCACCGGAGGGGATTGTGGTAGTTCCTGCAAGGCAGGGGCATGTTTCTGGTGAGACACCCCCCCCCCGCCATTCAAAGCAATACAGTGGTACCTCGTGTTACATACGCTTCAGGTTACAGACTCCGCTAACCCAGAAATAGTGCTTCAGGTTGAGAACTTTGCTTCAGGATGAGAACAGAAATCGTGCTCCGGCGGCGTGGCGGCAGCAGGAGGCCCCATTAGCGAAAGTGGCGCTTCAAGTTAAGTACGGACCTCCAGAACGAATTAAGTACTTAACTTGAGGTACCACTGTAGTGTACAATACTTACCCCCTGCCTTTACTGTTTCTTAGGGAGGTTACTGTATTTTTCGCTCTATAAGACGCACTATTTGTCTATAGGCTCAGTCTCGCGCAACGTGGGGGGGTGGATTTCATCATAAAATCTACACCTGGGCAAGGGGGGTCCCACCTGTCCTTGGCCAGTTCCCCCCCCCAGCTTCGTCCTCAGGTGACGCCTGGTGCTACCTAACTTCCTGCTTTTTGGACACCCAGGGGTCACAAGGGAATCAGAGGATCACAGGATTGTACCGTCGGAAGGGACCACGAAGGTTCTCTAGTCCAACCCCCTGCAATGCAGGAATCTTTGGCCCAACGTGGGGCTTGAACCCAAACCCTGAGATTAACATGAATCGGTGCCGACACCACTAGTTAAACAATTCTTGAGAGAATTTTTATGGATTCTCCTTCCCAGTTGTTTGTTGATATCCAGTAGTGGAGATTGTTTAGAGAGGGGTTTTTTTTGGAAGTCAAAAGCCATTACTGGGGCAAACCTAATCGAAAGCTTAATTATGGTTCGAATGAAGCCTGTGGTTTGGGCATGCCAGAAACGACAAAGCTTATATTTTGCGATAATTGGGCAAAACCAGAATCAGAAACTCTGGCACGAGGTGGATTTGCAAACTATATTTTTTAACCCCCTGTTGGAAAGGACAGGCCCTCGTTCCGGCTCTTGCCACAGCTCTGGAGGCTGTTGCACCAGGGAGTCAGCTTACGAAATGAAGAGGGAGGAAAATGAAAACAGACCAACAGCTCAAAGACCCGCATCTGTTTCTCTTCCCCACTTCCGCCCACCCCTGGTATGTGGCACCTCTGCCAGGCTCACCAGGGAGGGCATAGGGGGCAGCCTTTCTCAGCCCTGCCTGGGACATTCTACATGCCAAGCAGGCGTCCTTCCTCGGAGCTACGAATAACGGCACGCAGCCCCATGCAGTCGTTGCAGTGCAGCTCTCTCTGAAGCTGCTGAAGGGGGGGCGCCTGCCCCAGATTGCCGCCCCTGCGCCGAACCTTGGCTGCCCCTGCCCCCAAATGTCTATCGCTTGAGTCAGGCAAGTGAGGTAGAGCCATCTGGCTGAGTCAAGGGAGCCCCACCCAGCCTCCTTCTGCGCTGTGTCTCCTGCCAGCCAGGACTGCTCCCCACCAGCTGCAGCAAACTGGACGCCCTGCAGCCCAGGGAGGGGGGAGCCCTTGGCCTGCCAGCCCCCCAGCTGCGTTTGGCTCTGGGCAGGAGCATTCAGGAGGAAGCCCCCGGGGCCTCAGTCCGGCAGAGGCATCTTCAGGGCTCCGCTTACGGGGAGTTCTTACTACCCAAACTGCATCCAAGGCTGGAAAAGGGAAGAGGGGGTGGGAGAGACGTCTGAAGGGCTGCCCCCTGCAAGATGGAGGAAGCTTGCTTTCTGCTGCTCCAGAGGGGAGGACCCAATCCCATGAATCCAAATGGCAAGGAGCGTCTCCACCCCCATCATTCAGCCCAGACACGGAGGTCCAGCTCTGAGGGCCTTCTGGCAGGTTCCCTCACTGCGAGAAGCGAAGTTGCAGGGAACCAGGCAGAGGGCCTTCTCGGTGGTGGCGCCCACACTTTCCCATCAGATTTCAAGGAAATAAACAACTCTCTGACTTTTAGAAGACATCTGAAGACAGCCCTGTTTATGGAAGTTTTTAATGCTGATACTTTATTGTATTTTTAATATTTTGTTGCGAGATGGGCAGGGTATAAATAATAAATTATTATTAATATTGCTACTACTACTACTAGGTAAAGGTAAAGAGATCCCTGACCATTAGGTCCAGCCGTGGCCGACTCTGGGGTTGCGGCGCTCATTTTGCTTTATTGGCCGAGGGAGCTGGCATACAGCTTCCAGGTCATGTGGCCAGCATGACTAAGCCGCTTCTGGCAAACCAGAGCAGCGCACGGAAACGCCGTTTACCTTCCCGCCGGAGCAGTACCTATTTATCTACTTGCACTTTGACGTGCTTTTGAACTGCTAGGTTGGCAGGAGCAGGGACCGAGCAATGGGAGCTCACCCCGTCGCGGGGATTCGAACTGCCGACCTTCTGATCAGCAAGTCCTAGGCTCTGTGATTTAACCCACAGCGCCACCCGCGTCCTCATTTATTACTACTACTACTACTACTACTCTGACTCAGTATTGGGAAGGGCTTTCTGGTGGTATGCGCAATGCACTTAACCTCCAAAGGTGATGGACTCTCCTTCGTTTGAGGTTTTCAAGCAGAGGTTGGATGGCCATGTGCCAGGGATTCTTCCGTTGCGATTCCTGCACTGCTAGGGGTTGGACTAGATGACCCCGGGTCCCTTCCAACACTATAATTCTATGACTTACATTTATTGCTCCCTGTGATGGGCAGAGATGGTTCCTCCCGGGGGGGGGGGGAGAGAGAAGAGCAGCTCCATGTGCTCCCCCCTCCAAAGGGAGTGGCGCATGTCTCACTGCAGCCACATCTCCCTGGTCGCACAGAGGCGTCTTGTGAGTAGCCGGAAAAACCCATCTGGCTTCCTTGCTGCCAAGTCCCTGGGAAGTCACAGAGCGTTTTTCTGCGCATTGTAAGGCAGGCAGTCGTGGGTCAAAACACTCCAGCGTCATTCCACCTCTCTCACTCCAGCTGATGATTTCATTCTGCGTAACCGGTCTCTCCTCCTTGTATATATTAGCAATGTCTCAGAGGGAGGGGGGTCGGCCTAGCCTGTCATCAGTTCATGTCTCCAAAGGTCACCGGAAAAGAGCAGAGGAACAGACATGTGCAAGAGAGCCCCCCAGGATGGAAAGAAAGGGAAATGGAGCAAACATTTGGAAACCCCTGGCCTTTGGGTGCTGCTGATGGACACCCGTGGGTGGGGGGCAGAGAAGGGGGGGGAGATCTGGAAGGAAAACACGCACTCCCCTCTCTCCATGAGGATCTGGCTCCTCCCGCAAAACTGTCAAAAGCCCAGGAGGAACCCTGCCCTCTCCAGAGGGGTGGCGAAATAATAATAATAAAAACAAATTTTATTTATACCCCGCCCTCCCCAGCCAAGACTGGGCTCAGGGCGGCTAACCCCAGATAGAAAACAATTGATTGAAATACAGCTTAAAAACAAGATTAAAATACAACATTAAAATGCAGCCTCATTTCAGCAGAAACTCAAAAACTTTTTTTTGGGTGAAAACGTCAAGTCTTCACCAAGGCTAACTATCCAAACTGGTCCTATGTGGGCCAGAAAAAAGCCAGGGAAGTCCCCAAGTAGGAGTTCCATCACAGAAGGAAAAAGGGGGGAAAGAAACTCCTGTTTGCCTTCTTCCCGTATCTCAAGAGCAGCCCTTGTCTTGAGTTAAGAGTTTCCTAGGCTCCTGAATCCCACAGACTCCCAGAGTTGCAGCAGATGCAATTCCCTCTCCGGCAAGTAGACCAAGAGCCAGGAGCTGGATCTGGTCTGCTGGACATATCTAGATCTGGACAGGTGGATCATGGTGGGCACCTGCCAATCACCTGAGGCCAGGTGAGGTCAGAGCCAGCAGCCGGACTGTAGAGGTGCTTCACGCCCCTCGCTCCCGTGCAGTTCCACTGCAGGGCCAATCCCAGCAGGGCTGGCACTGAGTGTCGGGTTTAAAGGTGCTGAATACCAGGCCTGCTTGCAGAGTGCCCTGGAAGGGACTGAATCAAGAGCCCTGGAGGATTGGAGATTCAGAGAACCATAGAACTGTAGAGTTGGAAGGGACCCCGAGGGTCATCTAGTCGAACCCCCTGCAATGCAGGAATCGAACAGAGTTGCATCATGGGTGGGGCTCAGTCCTGCAAGTGGACCCTGTGACAGGACTTTTGAGGTCTTAGATATATGTTAAATGTTCATAAATGTACCAACCAAGCACGTACGTAGATCAGCACAGGAAGACCGACCTGAAACCATTTTTGATTCCCAAACCGACCTCAATTATTTCTCTGCAAGGTCAAAGTAGGAAACCTCCCCATTGTCTCTTTCCTCAGAAAACCTGTCTTAAGGGCACATTTAAGATATGAATAGGGTGTGAGCCTGACCTGGCTCAGGAACTAAGTATTTATCATTACAAGAGACTGGCCAGGCTCCCCAGGAAATCCAGTCAGGTGACCGTTAAAAAGGTAACCTGGCAGACAGGAGGTAAACAAAGCACTCAGATTTCTGCTGTAGACCGCCCTTTCCGTGATGTAGGTATGATGTATCTGGGGGGGGGGTCTTGAGCTACACCCCTTCTGTGATGTATGCATGATGTTTCTGGGGGTGGGCTTGGACTCCAGCGTAGGCAATTTAAAATGTCTATATAAGGACGGGCACACCTTTGTTCGGGGTCCCTCCTCCTTTCCTGCGTTTGCAGGGAGCACCCTCCTGCAACAGATCAATAAAGATCAAGCTTACTAGCTGCTTTGCTTCTCAATATTCTCTGGTTGGCCTCTGTTATTCTCTCCTACCAATAGGGAACCTATGTAAGGACTCTATATGGGCTCTTGGATACTCCATAAGGGAAAAAGGGCAGATTTATTTGTTTTCAACAACCACACATGGAAGTGCTTTAGTGTCTGGAAGAGGCGATCCCGAAACTTGCAGGCCGTGCAGGGTTTGGGTTTGAACAGGGAAGGCATCTAGCCTCCCACATGTGGATTCCTCCCCGTCCCCACCCCCAAAAAAACACCTGGCATGGGCTTTGTGTTTGGATGCAATATTTTCCAAGTGAATTCTCCCACTGGAAAAAGTGCAGGTGGGCACCCAGGGCAGGAAACGCTACTTTTGCCCAAGTGGGAGAGTCGTGGTTCTGCTCCTCCGCTCCCTCTGGAGACCAGCAGTTGCTCTTTCCTGGACTGGGACGCCCCCAGGGCTGCCACTCTTGCCCACCCCAGGAGGAGGGAGCAGTGGGGTGGGATCCCCCAGACCCCATTAGGTAGGGCAGAGCCTGTCCTCTCAACATCTTTGAGATTCCAGCTCTGCTCCTCTCTGTGTTCCTAGCACAGCCATTCAGCCAGGCATGGGTTTAATCCTGCCTTTTTTTAAGGGGGGGAGAGCAGAGGAAGAGGAGGACTCCCCTTCTTGTTCCCTGAAGTGGGAGTGAGGCTGGAGTGGGTCCTGGGCAGCTCAGGAATGCCCCCAGTGCATGATGGGGTCACGGGAGGGGGGCCTGCTGCTTTCTCAGCATGTCTGTCAGCCCTTTTAATAAGTGAGCTAATGAACTTCGGCAAAGGGGGGGGGCTCTGGAATGGTCCCCCCAAAGCTGGCACCACACAGACAGGTAACAAAGGCTGGAATGTGCAGCTGGAGGAAGGAGGGAGGGGGCAGGCCTGGGATGGGCCCCCTCCCTGGCAGGATGACCGATGGTCTCGCAGGGAAGAAATCTCCTGAAGGGAATCGGTGGGGAGGGGCATTTTCACCCCCTCTTGCAATGACAGAACTTGGGGGCACCCCCTGAAAGTTGGCTGGTGGGGGAGCGAGAGAGAAAGAGCTACAGCACATGCTTTCCATAAGGCAGGATTCAGCGATGGTGCTCAGGGCCACAGAACCAGGCAGGCTCAGAGGCAAAGGGCACTCCTTGCTACTGCCAGTCAGTGTCGACAATTCTGACAATTGTGGAGTGGGAGGGGACCCCAAGGGTCATCCAGTCCAGCCCCCTGCTGGGCTGTTTTGGAGAGTGTGTGGTTCATAGTGTCAGAAGGGACTCACACCAGCCATTAGTCCAGCCCCCTGCAATGCAGGAATCTCAGCTAAAGCATCCATGACAGATGGTCATCCCACCTCTGCTTAAAAGGTGTGCCCCTCCCAGGAAGGAGAGTCCACAACCTCTTGTGAGAGTCTGTTCCACTGTCAAACAGCTTTTACTGTCAACATCAACTTCATTGGACCGGTCCTGTTGTGCGGATGCCTGATGATCGTCTTCCCAAGCAACTGCTCTATTCCAAACTTAAAAATGGAAAGCGTAATGCTGGTGGTCAGCAAAAGAGGTTTAAAGACTCTCAAGGCAAATCTAAGAAAATGTAGTATAAACACTGACAACACTGGCCTGCGAGCGCTCCAGTTGGAGAACAGCCTTGACCAAAGGCGTCATGGGCTTTGAAGACACTCAAACTCAGGACGCAAGGGAGAAACATGCTAAGAGGAAGGCACACTTGGCACATCCACACCATGATCAACTCCCACCCAGAAACCAATGTCCCCACTGTGGAAGGACACGTGGATCCAGAATTGGCCTCCACAGAAACTTACAGACTCATTGTTAAAACCGTGTTTATGGAAGACAATCTTACTCGGCTACGAGGGATCGCCAAAAAAGAAGAAGAAAGTAGAAATCTGTCAGAAACGTTTTCCTGATGTTTAGTCAGAATCTTTTTCTTGTAACCTGAATCCATTGGTTCCAAGCTTGCTCCCTCTTCCATGCAATATACTAAGATCCTTGAAGCTGGTTCTCGCATCCCCTCTCTGTCTCCTCTTCTCCAGGCTACACCCCCCCAACTCCATCCACCGTTCCTCCCCACCCAGGCTTGCTTCCCAAACCCAGGCAGCTCTCTACCTTCCAAGGCTGGCCAAGTTATTTTGGCACCCGAGCCACAAAGTCCCAGAAGTGCGTCTCCTTGCAGGCAAAAAATACCTGGCCACTAAATTAAATAACCGTTTGCTGCCCTTTCTTGACATATACCAGCCGCCGCCTGGGGCAACCACCTCCCTCTCTCGCCTAATGGCAGGGGCCGGCCACAGGCGGAGAGGGAAGGCTTCCATGGGGAAGCCAACATGGTGCCCACTCTGAAGTTTGGGCTGAAGCTCTCTTCACCTCTAGCTGGGGGGGGGTGGGAGTTGTCGTCCCCAATGTCTGGGGGGCTGGGCGCTGGGTTTAGAGCCATTTGCAGTGTGTGGGTCCCTTGGCAGCCATGAGGCTCTGTGCATATGGATGCTGAGAAGAAGGCTGGATTTCAGAATACCAGGGCACTGGGGTGAGGGGCAAACAGCAGGGGCACAGCTTCTGTGCCAACTTCTTTCAGTTGCTGCTAGGCAGCGAGGGAGCCGGCGGTGGGAATCTTGGACTGGGCTCCCTTGAGCTAGGTGGTACTGGATCTGGCCTGCCAAATCACTCCTTTGGAGAAGCCTAGAAGTCACCCTGGAGAGACAAAGGGCTTGGGGAAAGATCTGGATGAGAAGCGGCTTTGTTTTTTGTAGGGACAGGTGTGCCCGTCCTGCGTTAAAGGCTTTGGCCAGGATTTCCTGGGTTGAAATGCTTTACGTAATAAGCCAGTCTTGCACTGGTATTGTATACGGCTATTTGTTTTGAGGTTGGGGAAAAAAATCAAATATTTAACAACGAAGCACCTTGGCGTTTGTTCCCTGCGTTTGAACTTCTCCGAGGCACCTGCCTGGCTGCTCTCGAGGCTCGCTGGGACTTGGGCTCGATCCTGCCCACGTCTCCTACCTGCCCTTTCAAGCTGGGAGCTGTGCCTGGTTGGCCGGCCTGCCTGCCCTGCTGCCCTCCTTGACTCTGCAGTCACTTTGGCCGTGTGAGGCGGCTCAAGAAATGCCAAACTGACTGGGCGTACGAGTTTTCGTTCGTAGATTAATCAAGTACATTTGCGTTCAGGTGGGAATATTTCTACATATTTAAACGATGCCCACGTGTGTGTTACCTGCGTCAGGGTATCCTCTCAGTACAGGCGTCATCACCTCTTCTAAAGGCAATGCGTAAATATACGAAAGCTTCAAAGAATTGTAGAGTTGGAAGGGAACCCAGGGGTCATCTAGTCCAACCCCCCGCAATGCAGGAATCCCAACACATCCCTGACCAGATGACTACCCAACCTCTGCTTAAAATCCTCCAAGGAAGCCCACCGCTTCCCCAGAGAGTTTTAAGTCCGTTGCCTAGTTAATTGGCTTTTAGTTAATTGAAATGTCTTTTTAATGGGTTCATCCAACTGACAAGCTCTTGGTCCTTGATGCTTGATGCCAGATTTTGTATCCCTGGATAGCTGCAGCCACAGCTGGTGTGTGTTTGTGCATGGCGGGGGCTGGGGGGCAGGTTTCCTCTCCCTTTACTACACAGGGTGGAGCAGGCAGCTGTTGCAGGGTCCTCTCCTGGCAGCCCTCCTGCACCCCCCCACATGAGCTCTCCCTCCCCCTGCCTGCTTTGGGTGCCCCACAGCCTCCCTCTCTTCTGCCGCTGCCTCCCTCCCCCTCATCTCCCCCGCCCCCTAGATCTGCCCTCTTGTTCCTTCTGCAATCTCTTAACCTGTCAGGTGAAGGCAGACCGGGGGCCCCTCTGCCGGGGCGAAGGTTGGCCTGGAGCATTGTGGGTAATGGGAGCCAGCTGTGCGGGGGGGGGGTGCTGACAGGCCAGCCCAGGCCTCCTGAAGGGGCTGCTGTGTTTTGCTGGCAAGGAGATAAGTGGGGTTGACCCTGGCCTGATTGCAGGGTCAGGGCTCTCCGGTTTCTCCCGGGCATCCTGTTCGCGGTCAGGATTAGGGGTGAGGATGGGGGTGGAAGAGCCAGCAAAGGCTCCCCCCCCCTTCCTGGGAGCTGCCAGGCAGCCTTCTTGCCACTGTCAGGAATTCCTCATTTACCTACGGATAAGCAAGAAGGGTCAAAGAACATCCCTGATTACCCCCAGCCCTGTACATCCCTATCGCGGCTGCTGGACCTCATCCAAAAGGAACCCCAAACCCCCTTGAACCTGTTCTGCAGCAACTTGAGCAATAAACCAGTCAGCAAGGAGGCATTCTGGCTCCTGCGGCAGAACCTCCCTTCTTCCTGTCCATTGCCGTCTTCCCAGCCCCAGTCAAAACGCAAGAATAAATTGAATAATGGGAAGTTTGCTGCCCTTTCACGGTCACCCAAATCTACCACGGGAGCAGTTGCTGCCAACCTCTTCCTCCCAGGAGGGCTGTATTGGACTTGCCAATAATAATAATAATAATAATAATAATAATAATAATAATAATAATACATTTATTTGTATCCCACCCTCCCCAGCCGAGACCGGGCTCAGGGCGGTTAACATCAAATATAAACAGTGATATAAAATCAAACAATAATTAAATCACCTCTTAAAAACAAGTCAGGATAAAATTAAAATCTGAATTAGATGGCTTTCCGCAGGATTTGGGTTGGGAACAGTAAATGCTGTGTACGCTGATCTTATATGGGCCTGTGAGAATGCTGGGAGGCCTCTTTCATACTAGTTCTTATACAAAAGGGAAGGGGAGTCAGGCTGAGCCCTGACCAAAGGCCTGGCAGAACAACTCTGTCTTACAGGTCCTGCAGAAAGATGTCAAATCCTGCAGGGCCCTGAACTCTTGTGGCAGAGTGTTCCACCAGGTCGGGGCCACAGCCAAAAAGGCCCTGGCCCTGGTTGAGGCCAGCCTAATCTTCCTGAGACCCGGGATCTCCAAGATGTTACTATCTGCGGACCGTAAGGTCCTCTGTGGGGCATATGAGGAAAGGTGGTCTCATCGGTACGAGGGTCCTAGGCCGTATAGGGCTTGAAAGGTTAAAACCAGCACCTTAAACCTGATCCTGTACTCCACCGGGAGCCAGTGCAAAAGGGAGCAAACATTAGGGTCAATGTGTGTCTGGCAGAGTGAAGGTCTGAGGGGGGAATTCACGAGCCAAAAGTACAGAAGGTTCTGCAAGCCGCCCACGGTGCTGTTCCTGAACTCCTGCCCTCTGCTGAGCCCCCAGAGGAAGGCAACACAAAACCAGCCCTGCAGGGTGGGATCAAAGACGCATGTTTGCAGCTGTGTCCAGGCAGATGTCCCTGAGATGCCCACAGCTCCAGAACTGAGGCGCAACAGCCTCCCCTTGCTCCCCCTTCCGAGAATTTGGTACTTGGAGGAAGACAGACTCTGATGTCAGAGATTATATCTCTTTATCTGTCCACATCTCCCTATCTGTCTTCATCATGACTAGTAGCCAGAGACAGGCTTACCCTCCAGGAATTGGTCTCATCCCCAGTTAAAGCCCCACGAGCCAGTCCCCATCCACACATCTTGTGGCAGTGAGTTCCACAAGGATGTGGGTCGCACTGCAAAGCCTTCTCTAGCTGGGCTTCCCAACGTTGGCACACAAGCACACTAGAAATGCTACGGCTGTACTGTGATGCTTTCGTTGAGATTCCTGCATTGCAGGGGTCCCCCGGGGTCCCTTCCAGCTCTCCAGTTCTACGTTTCTGTGTCAATAAGTCCTTCCTTTTGAATCTCCTCCCGGCCTTCACTTTCACGGAGTGGAAAAGCCGTCTCTCTTTTCCACTTTCTCCATGCTGTGCACAATTCTATACTCCTCTGCCCCCCCCCAATACTTGGCTTTCCCCCCAAAGTAAAATGGTTTGGCCCTTGTCTAGCTTCTCTCCCCCCCCACTTCAAATACTATATGTGCTTCCAATCCACCTTGAATCTAGTGTAAACTAAGATGCTGTCTCTCCCCCCCATCACTCCAAGGCTGCTGGCTCAACTTTCTCTCCATTCTCCTCTCTGGTGGGGGAGCAGCCCTTCTCTCCCTTGACCCCCCCCCCCCGCAGCCACTGGGCATGCGCCAAGGCGAAGGCGCTGCTGCAACTCAGAGGCTCCATCAGAGCCTCAAAATGGGCTCATTACTAATTAGGAGAGCTTGTTGTCCAGGATCTGAGACAGGAAAGTCCTCTTAATTGGCGGCAGGGCGGGGGGGGGCCTCTGCCAGGCATGGAAGGGTCAGTGCACTGCCCAGGCTGGAGCCAGATTAGCAGAGGTGAACACACACACACACACACACACACACACACACAATTGCACACCGCTGTGGCTTTGAGGCTCATTCTTGCCCGATGAGCTCAGCGCTCAGTCGACTGGATCCTGGAGCCGGGTCCAAAAAGCTCTCAGCCGTTCCTTCCAGCTGGCCCAGGGACAGCCTTGCTCTCTGCCCCCCACCCCACTGCCCCCACCTCACAGAGGACCCTTGCTGGGCTCTACTCTCCCGCAGGTCTTCTGTCTGTGCAGGTTTCGTGTGTGCGTTTGTGCGGTTTTTGTGTTCGCGTTGCGAGCGAACAAAAAAAAAAAAAAGAGTTTCCCAAACGCTTGCAAAGCCAGCTTTGCTCCTAATCGCCACGGCTTGGATTGATTAGGAAAAGTCATTGGAAAAACAAGGAAGTGGTTGATTGGGGTGCACTGAGTGAGAGGCCCGCTGGCTGTTGCAACAGGAGCAGGTCTGCAAGGGGAGATTTTGCTTGGGGAGGGAGTTGTTGAGGAATGGGGCTTGTGTGGAAGGGCCCTTTGCTGCCCTGGCGAGACCCCTCCTGGTCACAGGCTGCTGGAATAAGGCAGCTTCCGCTCCCCAGATCCTGGCCAAAGCATCCTCTTTCTCTGCGCCCCCATGTGAGTATTCACATCCGCAGGGCAGCTGCGATCGCTTCTGCCTTTGGTCGTGTTGAGAAGGGAGACTTCCAAGGCCATTCCTCCCTTGGCAGCGAGAAAGTTGCCTTATGAACTCTGTGGGGTTTGTGGCCTCCGGGGCAAAGCGCGCTGCCTCCCGCCGCCCCCAATCCTGGCTGGGGGGGGGGGACTTGGGTCCCGCAGGAATGCGCAGCTCCTCTGTAGTGGCTGCGATAGATGCATCTGCTCCCAAGATGTACGGACCCGAACCAGAGGCGTCTCCTAACGCTTCCCTCCTGCGCCTGCTAAAAAAAACCCCACCACCCCAGGCTGGGAGGGGGGGCTGGCTCTGCGGTTGGCAGCACATCAGAGGCTCTGCTTGCACATGCTGGGCTCCCCCCGCGCATTCTTTCCTTAAAGCCAGGCCCCTCCTTGACACCGTCAATGCCCCCCCCGCCCCCAGTGCAGGCGGCGTTCTTGGGCTGTCAGTAGCCCAGGCCGCATTGGAAACACCTGGGCTCTGCAGAGAGCTGCCAAGTGGGGGTCTCCTCTGCACGTGCGAGAGAGACGGGGGGGGGGGGACCGTGTTCAATGCTGCCTTTCTCCCAGCTCACTCTCCCTTTCGGCAGAGTGCGCAGGGTGTTCTGGGGCCCTCGTTGCGCTCAGCCGGGGCCATTCCGCCTGCACGTGATGCATGAGCAGCAGGCAAGAAGGGCAAAGGAATTTCAGGGTTTGCATGCCTGCTTCTGGGGCCCTATTGGGACGCGGGTGGCGCTGTGGGTTAAACCACAGAGCCTAGGGCTTGCCAATCAGAAGGTCGGCGGTTCGAATCCCCATAATGGGGTGAGCTCCCGTTGCTCGGTCCCTGCTCCTGCCAGCCTAGCAGTTTGAAAGCACGTCAAAGTGCAAGTAGATAAATAGGTACCGCTGCGGTGGGAAGGTAAACGGCGTTTCCGTGTGCTGCTCTGGTTCGCCAGAAGCGGCTTAGTCATGCTGGCCACATGACCCGGAAGCTGTACGCTGGCTCCCTCGGCCAATAAAGCGAGATGAGCGCCGCAACCCCAGAGTTGGCCATGACTGGACCTAATGGTCAGGTGTCCCTTTACCTTCTGGGGCCCTGCTACATCTGGGGGGCCCTGAAGCGGGAACTCCCAAGCCTTGCCACCAGCAATGAGGTCTGGGTGACCACTGTTATCTTCGCCAGTGGGGTTGTTCCACAATAGATCACCACAGAATCTTTACAGCGTCTGTGCTAACTCTCAAACTGTGGGATGCCAGAAATAGCTACTGCGGGGAAAATATCAATTTGAGTCAAGTCACTCAAATGGGGTCTACTAGACCCATAAGCAACATGGACTGAAGTCGCTTTTGAGGTCCCTCTGGGATTAGGGGTCCTGAAACTTAAATTGCATTTGTTTCACAGTAGATCTGCCCTTGCTTCTGGGGTTCCCCAGAGCCCTGCAGAGAGAGGCTTGCACCGCACTCTGCAAAACTGGGGAGGCATGGAAGCCTCTCCAGTTTCAGGGGAACTTAGTGGAGCAGGCGCTCTTTGCATGCAAGCCTGGCCTGAGACGTTTGGGCCCAGGGAGGGGGGTGGCACCCCTGCCCGATTCTGCAAACAGACGCTCATGGGACCAGCACTGCTGGTGCATCCTCTCACACACAAAGGCACGAGGCCACAGGCTAGTTTGGGGAGGGGTCTGCCCTCCCACCAAGGGGGCGGCTGCTGCTGTCTTAAGAGTAGGGTTGGCTTTCTCTGTATGTCCTTCATCTACTACATGACTTAGCCAAAACTCCCCCTGCTCTGGCTTAAGTTGCTTAGTGCTGAAAAGGCTGCTTTGCATCCCTGCTGTGCCTGGGGCTTGTGGCAACCGGAGTTGGTCTGCGCTGGTCCCAGGAAGAGCCAGAAAAGAGTCTCTGAGACAGGCTTGGGCCCCAGTTGGGGAATTGGATGGGGGGAGAGGGAGGAAGAGCCATGCCACATAACCAGGGCAGCAGCAGCAGCAGCAGCAGCAGCAGCAGATGAGGAGGGCTTTGGGAGGGCACTGGGAGGAGTGCCCAGCACCAGCCTTTGCCCGCTGGAATGCTGCTCGGAAGCGGCTGGGCTCGGGTTTCGCTGACGTGTCTGCCACATCCAGGCTGCTGAGTAACGTCTGCTGTCGCTGCTGCCCCTTTAATTACGGCTCCTCCAAGCGCAGCCTCAACCCAGGTCAGGAGTGGGACACCGCAGTGCCAGGATTAAGCCTGCCGCAGGATTAATTGCAGGGCGGATCTCCACCCTCCTCCTCCTCCTCAGGGCTTGGCAGGGACAGGTTCGGCGAGCCGCCTCTGCCTTGCTGTCTCTCCTTCACAAGAGCTGCCCCATCTTTCGCACTCTGGCCATCCTCCTGGGGCTCAGCTGCTGAATTCTCTTCGGCCTCTGGGCTCTCCTCTGCTGCCCCCGGGACAGAGCACAGTGCCCATAAGGGAAGCCGCAATGGCTCGGGGTCATTTGGGTATCAATGGCTCAGGGCCCCCTTTTGCAGCCTGCTTTGTCACCCCTCTGTGGGGCACAGAAGGTGACCAGTGGTGCCTGCCCCTCTCCCCTTCCCTCCTGGCCTTGACCGCAGCTGCCACAAGGACACCAGGCTATCCTTAGCCCGGCACACAGAGGTAACCCGTCATTAGCTCAGGGTGGCGCTGGCCGACCTGCATTCCTGTGGCTGGGTTGTCAGCGAGTCAGCTGGGTTGGCAGGGCTGCAGCACCACCTCTGCTACCAGAGAGGCCTTGGCACTGATGGCACCTGTGCCCGGCTAGGAGGCCCCTCCGCTGTGCTGCACAGGAGAGTGTTCCTTGCAGGCAGGGAGCATAAGCAGAGCCTGCCGGATGAGGCCCATGCCCACCCACTCCAGCCTCCTGTTCTCCCTGGGGCCAACCAGATGCCCACAAGCAGGATCCGAGTGCAAGAGCCCTCTTCTCTTCTCCTCTCCTGAGGTTTCCAGCAACTGGCATTCAGAAGCATTTGGGGGCAGAGCCATCGATAGCCCCGTCCTCCTTGAATTTGTCTCAACGCCCTCTTTTAAAGCTCTCTAAGTCCTGTGGGAGGGAGTTCCTTAGTCTATAGCATGGGTAGGCAAACTAAGGACCGGGGGCCAGATCTGGCCCAATCGCCTTCTCAATCCGGCCCACGGACGGTCCGGGAATCAGCGTGTTTTTACATGAGTAGAATGTGTCCTTTTATTTAAAATGCATCTCTGGGCTATTTGTGGCGCATAGGAATAAGTTCATTCCCCCCCCTTCAAAATATAGTCTGGCCCCCCACAAGGTCTGAGGGACAGTGGACCGGCCCCCTGCTGAAAAGGTTTGCTGACCCCTGCGCTCTCTCTCTCTCTCTCTCTCTCTCTCTCTCTCTCTCTCTCTGTGCTGTCTGAAAAAGGACTTTCTTTAACCCGTCCTGAATTGTCCAGCACTTATCTTCACTGAATGCCCATGAATTTGAGTGTTATGAGAGGGAGGAAAACTTTCCTCTGTCCACATTCTCCACGCCCTGCGTAATTTTATAAGCTACAACCACGTTGCCTCTTACTCGCTTTTCCTCTAAAACTGCCTTTCCTGCGAGAAGAGAACTGTGCAAGGTTCCCCTTTTGGGGGGAGGGGGGCTCCGTGACCACGTTGGCACAGTCAGTTTATCTTTTTGCCACTTCCTTGCCACGTGCCAGGTGTCTCAGCCCCTAGGCACAGGGCAGGGGAGGCCACGTCAAAGGAATCTCCTGGGCTTTTTGCTGGGGGGAACATGAAGAAGAGCGGGGACCCCATGTGCAAACCCTTTCCTGGCAGCCTGGGGGTCCTTTTCCCCTGCCTCCGCCGCACACTGGGCCCCCCACAGTCTGCCACAGAGCTGCCTCTTAGGTGCCTGTTGGACACGCTTCCTGCCAGCTCACCTTCCTGGCAAGTTCCTCTCGCCAGCACAACAAACAAGGCAGCCATTGTCCGGCTCAGGCCGGCCGGCCTCTGAGCCGTCTCTGCTGGAGTTTGGGCAAGCAGCTGCCAGACCAGGAAGAAAGGGAGGTGGCGGGGGTGGCAGGATCCATCCTGAGGAGGGCAAGTGCCAGTGCCCTCTCGGAACAGCGCCAGAGGCTTCCTTGGGCAGCTGCCCACTCACAGGGCTCCCTCCCAGGTTCTCTGCGCTGGGCCTCTCGCCTGGCAAATACAGGCACTCGTTTGCCATGGAGCAAGTCGATGCTCAGCTGGCTTCTCCAGTCAAACTGTTTCCAATCCCTGCACCAAGGGACAGACTGTTGGACTTCTGACTGCTCACGTTCTCTGACACGATCGTAGAATTGTAGAGCTGGAAGGGACCCTGGGCATCGTATAGAGCAACCCTCTGCAATGCAGAAATCTCAACTTGATCACCCGCAACAGATGGCCCCCTGGCCTCTGCTTAAAAATCCTCAAGGATCCCATCAGTTCCCTCGCAGAGTTGGCTAGATGCGCACATTGCCTTTGTTTCTCCTCTGCCGGGTTCGTTTCTGGGCATCAGTTGGGCAGCCAAGGTTGGCACTGCTCTCTGGCAATCCCTGGGCAACGCAGAGCCGCGCTGCAGCTCAGAAAGCCCCCCCCCCGCCCAACCCCTTGGCCCTTTGCTTCCCCTCCTCTTCTCCCCTCTCCTGTCTGCTTGGAACGGGTTTTGCAATCTTTCCAGCAGCCCAGCCTCCTGTTCCTCTCTGGCAGGCATGGGGGGGGCGGTTGGGGCTCCCCTCAGGTGTTCCGGAGGAGGCAAGCCAGGAAGCCCAGCCTTCCAAGAAGAAACTGATTCCAGCCGCTCCGCACGGCCAGAGCCAGTTGCGTGGGAGGAGGAGGAGGAGGGCTGGTGCACCTCTTGCGCACCCTCCCGCCTTGCGCACTCTCCTGCCTTGCGCACACCGCCAGGAATGCTGCTCCCCAAGGACCAACTAATGAGAATTCCAATGTTGTGAGGCAGCTGCTGCCTTTCTGGTTTGGGATGCTCCTAAGGAAGAGGCCGGGCTGCGCATCAGGGAGGGAGGGAAGGAAGGGGCACCCCCAGGTGAGCCAGCTGGGTGCTGCCAGGTGGAAAGGTGGCCTGTTTTGACTTTGGACTGAGTCACTTGGCGGCTCAGGAGGCACTGTGAGGAGCTGCGGTGAAGAAAGGTGGGAAAGTCTGGGATAATAATACTAATACTAATACTAATAATAAATTTATTCCCCTGCGGAAAGAAATCAGATCCCACAGGCTGGAGCCAGTGTTGAAAAGGCCCTGGCTCTGGTTGAAGCTAATCTAACTTCCTTAGGGCCTGGGACCTCTAGGGTGTTGCTATTTATGGACCTTGAGGCTCTCCGTGGGGCATACCAGGAGAGGAGGTCCCGTAGGTACGAGGGTCCTAGGTCACATAGGGCTTTAAAGGTCAAAACCAGCACCTGATCCTGTACTCCACCGTGTGCCAGTGCAGCTGGAAAAGCACTGGGTGACTATGCTTCCATGGCAGGGAGTTCAGAGGCAGCGTGACAGAAATGTGTAAGATTATGCTTGGCGTAACTCATGGGCTTCCAATGAAGCTGAGCATTGGAAGATTCAGGACAGGTAAAAAGTCACTCGCCACAGTGACTACAGGGGCAGCAATGTTTCTGAAAGAGTGTTGCCCATGTGCTCATGTTCTGCTCCCTGACTTCCCACTGGGGCACCTGGTCGGCCACTAGGAGAACAGGGTCAGGATTAGATGGGCCACGGGCCTGATCCAGCAGTCTCTTTTTATATATATATTCTTGGTGTTCTCGTTGATTAAAAACAACTCTTCATCAAATCTTTTTTTTCTGATTAAGCAGGCAGCAGATTTTAGAGTGTTACAGTGGTACCTCTGGATGCGAATGGGATCTGTTCCGGAGCCCCGTTCACATCCGGAGCAGAACGCAACCAGCGCCTGCAGGTTGTGATTCGGCGCTTCTGCGCATGACGTCATTTTGAGTGTCTGCGCATGCGTGATCGGCGAATCCCGGAAGTAACGCACTCCGTTACTTCCAGGTCGCCGTGGAGCGCAACCCAAAAATATTCATCCCGAAGCTACTTTAACCCGAAGTATGACTGTACTATTAAAACTCTTCACTTCAGAACTGCATATTTATCTCTTAAGTCAGAAGCTGTTGCCTTCTGCCGATTCAGAGTCGTGGTCCATCTCGCTTAGTGCCCCCCCCCCCCGGAATAGCAGGGATGGCTCTATCCCAGCCCTGACCAGGGATTTAAGAGCAGGGGCGCATACAGGTGCAAAGGAAGAGCTCTCTGCCGCTGAGCCATGGCCTCAAAGCCATAGTTATAAGGTTTATTTGGCAAGGTGATGGCTCTGCATCCTCAAGATCCCTGTGAGTTCGTGCAGAGGACCTGCCAGTCTTGGAGGGGGCATTCCTCTGAACACCAGCCGCTCGGGCAGCAGAAGAAGGAAGGAAGGACTGTTGCCTTCAAGCCTGGCTGTGAGTTTGGTGGAAGCACCTGCCTGTCCCCTCTTGGAAACAGGGGGCTGGTCTAAGTGGGCTGTCAGTGTGATTCATCAGGGCTCTGATTTTGTAATCATAAAGAGCAAGGAGAATGACTTGAGAAGTGATGGACAATCCTTCAGGGGAGCTTTTTGAAAATAGGTTGGATGGCCACCTGTCAGGGATGCTTTAGTTGAAATGGCTGCATTGCAGACGGTTGGACTAGATGAACTTTGGGCACCCCATTCTACTCTACAATTCTGTTGCTCTCCAGCTTTACGTCTATCTTAACAAGGTACATAGTGGGGGCGCAAACCATCATCTTTACTTCTTTTAAACCACCCAAATGCAACTGTTGCAGGTTGTTTTAGCAGTTGGGCTGGGCTTGCTAAATTATTGGATGTTAGCTTACCAAGCCTCAGATGCCCTCTGTGCCACCCTGCCTGCTCCTTCCCCTCCTCCCTGGGCATTGTTCTCCTGTGCCCCCAGCCGTGGCACATGCGTGGCCTGCAGACCCCCAGCCCCCACCCCGCAGTATCTAACCCGAGCAGCTACAACAGCAACATATGCAGGGCCCCTAAGCGGCAGGGCGGCAGCTGCACATCTGTTGAGCACACAACCTATTCGCTGCCACCAGCCCTGCCTCAGTTTCCTTCATAGCGGAGAGCACAATCCAGTTCAAGCCCTGGATCCCTCAGAAATACGTTCAGAACCTGTGGCTCCATGGAGCCCTGGAGCATTTGAAAAAGCAGCTTGTTCCTTGAAGCAATCGCGCATTCTGTGCCAACTTGCAGAAAAGTATGCCAAGGCCTTTATTGACTGGTCCTGGGGGCAACTGGGGGGGGGGGTGGACAGTGGAAGGGGAAATGCAGCAGGGATTTTGTTTCTGAAGAATAATTCCAAAACATAATTTGTTGAACGTTGTTGCGTTTTTTTATCTAAACCACTTGAGAGATTTTTTTTATTATTATATTAAGGCGGAATCATTTTTTACAAACAAAACACATTTCTTCCTTAGATTCACTACTTCTGTATCTGTATCTCTATACTGCAGATTTACCCAAGGAATCCTGAGAATCTTAGTTTGCTCTGAGTCCTGAGATTTCTACCTCTAGAGCCACTCCTGCCCCCCCCCCAGCGCCCCACAAAACGACAGCTCCTAAAGAGAGACCGGCTGCTGGGCCAGGTTAACATTTGCAGTCTAGTTCCCCCACGCAAGCCAAGTCTCAGGCTACCGTTTCCCTGCCACCCTCAAGGAGGGATAAGGAATTCTCTGTCTCCATAAAGTAGGGAAAAGTCCGTTCCGCCCTGCCCTTCCCACAAGCACCCAAGGGACACATGCATGTATAATGAGCAGGAGGCCCCCTGCCGCACCTCTGCCTGATGCCCTGCACCAGACCCCCAAGTGGTCACAAGCAAAGCTACAGCCCCAGCCTGGCCCCCGGCAACACCAGGAGAGCCAGTGGAATGGAAGAAGAGACCTGTCCCTGCAATCTCTCCTGACTGGCACCACACACACAGAGAGAAGCTGGCACCTGGCACAGTGGCCCTGGGCCCTGCACCCCTCTCCCTCGGCCCCCGTGGGGGGCAGTCCTGCAGCAGGCCGGAAGTGACAGAGCCACCCCAGGTCCGGTCAGGGTGAGGGTGCGCTTGGATGACTTCCAGGCTTGTCATTCATTCACACAGCTCCTTCCTGCCTCTGACACTCTGTTTACAGAACCTCCCAGAATCCCACTCATAAAGTACGGAAGAAAATAAACACAGGGGCTGGAAAAGGCGGGGGGGGGGGGAGAAGAGAGAGGAACCAGTGCGGGGGGGGGCAGGGCAAAAATGCCCAGCCAGCCCCCAAACGTTGAGCGGGAAAGGGTGTTCCAACTCAAGAAGGGAAGACTGCCAGACTCTTTTCCTACATGTTTGTTCCACGAGGCAACCCACATCTCTCATCCCAGCCCAGCATAGGGGCCCCCGGAGTCCATGGCTGACGCCAGCAGTGAGGGAGCTGCCAGCCCTTGCTGGCTCTCCCAAGCCTCCTTCTCCAGCGTCAGCCAAGACACCCCAAAACCCCCTCCTCCTGAATCTTGGCTCAGAGTTCCTCTCCCAGACCTGCTTTGCTTGGGAAGCGGGAAGGGGAAAGGCAAGTGGGACTGAGCCCATCTGGGGGGACGTGCAGCTGCCCCCCAGGAGTGAGATTTGGGGTGCCATTAAGCTCAGCAGAATAGATGACTGCTAGGCCCCCATCCAGCTGGGAGCTGCCCTGATGGAGGCCCATAGAAATGATGTGCTTCTGACGCGGCTTTTGGAGGAATACTCCCTGGGAATGACAGTGAGATAATTTGGTAGTGGTAAGGGAGGAAAAGCACTCTGCACATGCTCTGTCCCAGAGCTGAACCCAGATCACTGTACAGGAGTGCCAGGCCAGGCAGGACTCCTGCTCCCCTGCAGCTGGAGGCAAAGGGGGGGAAGTCCCTTGCATTGGTCCAAGGAGAGGGAGCCTGGGCCCTGCCTGGGTTGCCAACTTACCAAGGGGAGCTGCTGCCCGGGTGCCAACTTGAATAAAATATTGGGGGACCCGCATAATCGATCACACACCACTGGAATGGCAATGCCCATTAATTTTTGGGGAGCCCAGGGCCCTCAAATATTTTAGGGGGGCAAAGACCCCTCGAGTCCTAGGAGTTGGCTCGGGAGTCCGTCTCCCGCGTCTCCGGCAAGGCTCGCTCTCCCAGCCCGACTTGGGGACTCGACCCGGGACTTTGTCCATGCCCAGCGCAGGCTCTGTCCGTGGGGAGGCGCCACGGAACAGGCTTTCGAGCTGCCCCTCGCTGCTGGGCATCGGGCCAGTGAGTCAAGCCCCACCGCTAGAGGAGGGCTTCGCCTTGCACAACAGCCCTGCGAGGTAGCCTTGGCTGATGAGCGACTAAAACGCGCGGGACGTGCGACTCCTGGCTGGCCCTTGCTGGTGGCCAAACCTACGAGTGCGGCGCGCTTGGCAGAGTCTCCCCGCTCGCAGCCCCGCAAACTTCTCCTGAGAAACTCCGGCTGCAAGCGCGAACGCGGAGCCCGAAAAGAGAGCGAGCCGTCGAGGGAGCGGCCAGCTCGGAGGCGGACTTACCGACTGGGCCGGGCGGCGACTCGGGAGCGGGGCGTCGGGGTCTAGAGCGCGGGGCGGCGGAGGGGCGACTGCCGGGGCGCGCGCTCCATCGCCGGCTGCTCCTCTTGCGCGTCCTGGCCGTGCGCTGCTGCCTCCTTTGCGCGGCGCCCGAGCAAAGGCGAGACGGGGCAGGAGGCGGGTCCGGCTGGCGAAGAGGCTCCTCCGACGGGCGGCCGCGCCGGATTGGCTGCGGGGCCGCGGAGGTGGAGCCGGGGAGCTGCTCCGAGGGGCAGCCGGCGGCGGAGGGGCCAGCGGAGCGGGCTGCCTCCTTGCCAGCCCCCGGGCGAGCTGCTCCTCTCCTCTCCCGCAGCCACCCCGGCACAGGTTTGCTGGCTGGCCGGGGGCAGATGCGATGCCTCCTCGACGGGCCCCGACTGGCGACGGCGGAGAGAGGACCACTTCGCCCAACCCCGCAGTGGCCTCTGGCCGGCAGCCCCGTGCCGACGCGGCCCCCCGCCATAGGCTGCCGTTGAGCCCCGGGAGGTGTTGCAGGGGCGGGGGTCTTCCTAGCCCCCTGCCTGGCGGGCATCTGGCTAGCCAGGTGGCAAGGATGAAGGAGCCAAGGCAGTGGCCCTGTGGCCTGATCCAGGGCTCTGCTGCTGCTCTTTGGTCCACCGCCCAAGAGACTAGGACAAGTTGGGGTTAGAGACGTCTTTTCTGGGGGTGTCAGCTGAGGGCAGCAAGTCTACGGGTGATTTCATCTAGAGCGAACCCCTTTTTGGAGCTGGCAGCTCTGTGACTCCTGCCTGGCCCACTTGGCTGGGCCTCCTTGGCACTGAGCCCTTGTGCCCTGTTCTCTTTGGGCCAGCTTTCCAACTGCTCCTCACAGGCCTTCCCTGGAGCGCTCATCCTCCTCCAGGTCCTCCTTGGGATTCTGCCTCTGGTGCAGGGAGTTGGCCAGGGGGGCCTGGCTGCCTGCTGGGTTGGTCTCTCCAGGGGCTCAGCGAGGGCAGGAGAAGAGGGCTGGCTACCACAATGGCCAAGATCCACCCTCCAAGCTTGGAGGCAGCAACGCTTCTGAATATTGCAGTAGGGGAGAGAGCTCTTGTGCTCAGGTCCTGCTGGCAGGTTTCTCTTGGGGGGGGGGGAGTTAAGGGGACTCCAGGTGCCCTGGCTGTGTATCACAGAGGGTTGGACTAGATGACTCTAGGTGTCCCTTCCAACCCTACAATTCTAGGATTCTAAGATTCTGGACTAGATGGACCACCGGCCTGATGCAACAGACTCGCCTCATGAGACTCTCAGGGCTGAGGAGCCGAGCAAGGCCCCCCTGGCCCTTGAGAGCCCCATGTGCCAAAGAGAATTCTCCCAGCCTGGGAGCAGGCTGCCCCCCTGCCCAGGGGCTGGCACCAGGAGGGGAGTCTTCTTAGCCTCCTGGCTCTCCTCTGGGGCAGCACTGAAAGATTCCAGCCAGACACAGTGACACAGCCAGGGCACCTAGAGCACCCTGAATTCCAGGCCCCCCTGCTTGGGAAAAACCCCAGCCACTCTCTGGGGGCAGATTCTGGGGGTGCCTGTAGGAGGTTGAATCCAGTGCCCAGAGGGAAGCGGTGGGCTCCCCTCCCGTAGACTCCAGTGGATGTTGGATGGGGAAGAAGAGCCTTCAATAAAGTCCCCTCATCTTGCAAGAAAATAAATGGCCCTGATAGCTCAGTTGGTGAGAGTGTGGTGCTGATAATGCCAAGGTTGCAGGTTCGATCCTCATAGGAGACAGCTGCATATTCCTTCATTGCAGGGGGTTGGACTAGATGATTCTTAGGGTCCCTTCCAACTCTACCATTGTATGAGAGAAGGGGTGGTGTGTTTCTTCGTTCCCCAAAGGGGGGGGGAATTTGTCCAGAAGCAGATGCCCAGCCTCTGGTGGGCCGGGCCTGTTCCTGTTCAACACTATATATATATATAAATATAATTAGTTTTTTTAACATATCATTTTCAAATAATTAAACATACTTTTACCTCGTACACAATTTTTTTTGGACTTCCATCAATCACATCTGAAAATTTTCCAATCTATTCACTTAATATACATTTCTTACTGTCACTATTATCTTTAAAATCTCATAACTAATCTCTCTTCTTTCTCTATTTTGCAATATTTCATATATTTCTCCTTACAAAACTTCTTGCAGTCCTACTAGCGTAATTTGTTGATTACAGTTGCTCTTCAAATAGTTTGTATATTTCTTCCGATCTGCGGTAAATCTCTAGTCCCACCGGTTTCAAATCCTTCCAGTCATTTTGCCTAATTCTGCGTAGTCCATTAATCAACGCAGAGGATATTCCAGACCAGGAGGGCGCTGCCTGAATGCCCAGAACCAGCCAAGGACTTGATTCAGAAGGCAGGGCAACACCCACAAGGGTGCTCAAGGTGGCGGCTTCGGCAGCTGCGCTGCTTGCCTCAAACAGCCCAGCGTTGCCCCTCCAAGCTTCAGCCTAGGTGTGACCCCCAAAGGCCCCTTGGCAGCAAGGCCTCCTCCTCTCCCTCCCTCGGCAAAGGGAGCCAGCGGGTCACCCCCTCCCCCACCTGGGCAACCACAAAAATGTCCTCTGGAACCTAATATGCCGGCCTTTGTTCTCTCCCAGTGAGAGAGGCCTGGTATTTGGCTTCCCCGCTGCCTTTATCTTAGGTCAACAGAGGGGCTGAGGGCTGCGCCTCCCTCTCTGGTTCCTCAAGTGCTTTTCTCTTTCTGTTGCCCCGCAAAACAGCCGTCAGCTGCTGCCACCCTGGAGAAACTGGCCTGCCCCCCCCCCCCGTCAGATGGCAGGAACCCCATCCCTGCTCAAATCGTTCTTCCATTCCTTGGGGAGGGGGTTATGGAGATCACAGAATCACAGAGTTGGATCATCTTGTTGAACCCCCTACAATGCCCAACGTGGGGCTCAAATTCATGGCCCTGAGATGAGGGGCAGCAGCCCCCTCCCTCTGGCCACTGCTCTTGTCTCCTGAGGCACAGAGGAGATGGGAGAGTGCCACCCCCTTCCCTCTCCGCTTTCCATGCGCTTGGCTCAGAAGTGGCAGCCTTGAGAACCTTGAGGAGCTGAAGCAGGTGGCCAAAGCCCCACACCCCATTGTTGTCCTGGGGGGTAGGCTCCGGAGGGGGCTCCTCCCCAGACGGAAGGCTCTTTCAAGGGCTGTGCAAGGCTGCGAGTGCCTGGGGACCTGCTCCTGAGTTAAACTGTTGGGCACACACTTGGCAAGACGCCCGCTGGCACAGCTCCCAATGTGGCAGAGCCCAAGTGTCCGCTTTGAGAGTGACAGATCCGTCCTCCCAGCCTGGCAGGGTCTGTGAGCCTTGACCCAACCCCATGAGAGCATGCACACACAAACACACACACCCACACCCAAAAAACTCCCCACAAAAACACACACACAGTTCTGATTGGCCCCTGCCAGCTCTTTGCACATGCCCAGAGGGCTTCTGGCTGGCACATCCTACTGCGGCTTCTTGGCAGTTGTATCTGCAGGTGGGGTGCCCAGGTAGCTTCTCCCTATAGCTCTTCTCTGCCACGTACTGCGGTAAAGAAGAATAGGCAAAAGAGGTGCTTGAGTCACAGACGGAACAAGGAACTGGATCTTAGACAAAAGGTGTCAGGCAACTGGCTGGCACAGAAATAATTGCTCCTTCCCTCACTCACCCAGCTGGTTTTGACCTTGTGTGTTTGTGTGTGTTAGGGGGGCCCTGCTATGTCTCCCCTGCCGAAAGGGTCTGCTTTTCCCAGGGTAGGTGATAATCTGCCACCTTCTTCCTTCGTGCTGCATCCAGGGAGTGGGCACTGTGGGGCAGGACCCTCCCTCTTGCTCCAGGCTCTACTATTCCCCCCTCCGGGCACAGCCCCTCTGCCAGCGAAGCCTGGCATAGCCGCTTCCCAGCTTGCTCTCTGGTGGGGCTGAGCACTAAACTGGGGTGTATGCTTCCCTTCTGCTCTTTTGCACCTTCTCTGCCTCCCCCCCACCTGCTGCAAATCGAAGCCCCTGCGTGGACTTGGCAGCTGAGACCACAACCATGAGGCTGGGGAGATCCTGCTCCCTCTGCCCTCCAGTCAGGTTGGGTTCTCTGCTCTTGGTCCCAGACCAGTGGTTATTTGGGGGATTTTGGACTAAACATCAGGAATTGCCTTCAGGTGCCTTCTAAAAGTCTGGTAGTTGTTCTTCTCTTTGACATCTGGTGGGATGGTGTTCCACAGGACAGGTGCCACTACCAATAAGGCCCTCTGCCTGGTTCCCTGTAACTTGGCTTATCGCAGTGAGGGAACCACCAGAAGGCCCTCGGCGCTGGACCTCAGTGTCTGGGCAGAACGATGGGGGTGGAGACACTCTTTCAGGTATACTGCGCCAAGGCCATTTAGGGCTTTAAAGGTCAGCACCAACACTTTGAATTGTGCTCGGAAACATACTGGGAGCCAAGCAGATCTTTCAAGAGCGGTGTTATGTGGTCTTGGCGGCCGCTCCCAGTCACCAGTCTAACTGCTGCATTCTGGATTAGTTGTAGTTTCCGGGTCACCTTCAAAGGTAGCCCCACATAGAGCGCATTGCAGTAGTCCAAGGGGGAGATAACCAGATCATGTACCACTCTGGCGAGACAGTCAACTGGCAGGTAGGGTCTCAGCCTGCGTACCAGATGGAGCTGGTAGACATTTACCCTGGACACAGAATTGACCTGCGCCTCCATGGACAGCTGTGAGTCCAAAATGATTCCCAGGCTGTGCACCTGGTCCTTCAGGGGCACAGTTACCCCATTCAGGACCAGGGAGTCCACCACACCTGCCTGCCTCCTGTCCCCCAAAACAGTACTTTTGTCTTGTCAGGATTCAACCTCAATCTGTTAGCTGCCATCCAACCGCCTCCAGACACTCACACAGAACCTTCACCGCCTTCAATGGTTCTGATTTGAAAGACAGGTAGAGCTGGGTATCATCCGCATATTGATGAACACCCAGCCCAAATCCCCTGATGTTCTCTCCAAGCGGCTGCATGTAGATGTTGAAAAGCATGGGGGAGAGGACAGAACCCTGAGGCACCCCACAACTTTCTGATGGCAAGAGGAAGGTGGCAGACTCCTTCCTTGGAGGTTTCTAAGCAGAGTTGGGATGGCCGTCTGTCGTGGATGCTTTAGCGGCAATTTCTGCAAGGCAGGGGGCTGGGATGGATGACCCCAGGGTCCCTTCCAGGTCCACCATTCTATGGCTCTATGGAGAAGGCAGGTGCAGTAGAAGAGGACACACCATTTCTTGGGTGCTGCTCGTGGGGCAGTGCTGGGCCTTTGCCCCATCTCTCTCTTGTGGCCTGGTCCACACGCCTCCCCCCTTTGAGGGAGGACCCCTTTCCTGCCCCCTTCCGCCAAATAAAGAACCAGCCCTTCCAGCCAGTTTAGCCCAGCGGTTCCATTAACCAACGTGTAGCTTGCATCCTGCAATCGCCCACAGCAGTTTGAAACCTGTGGGTGCTGCCTGGCTTCCCCCGCCCAGCTCAGTCACCCTCCGAGACACCCAGGCTCCTGAAGCGTCCCTGGATGCGCCCTGGTGCCAGCCGCCACACCCAGGCCTCGTGCCGGGATGGTCCTGCAGCCAGCCAGGCGTGCTGCCTCTCAGAGGCGCTTCTGCCGCCAGGTGAGAAGACTGGCTGAGCCTGTTTGTGGGGAGGAGGCTCAGCTGAGACCGGTTGAGCCGACTCCAGGGCTCTGGCCATGATCCTGAGTCATGCAGGGAGAGGACACACAGCAACGCTCCACAGCCCGCCTTTCGACTTCTCCTCTGCCTCGCCTTTGGGTCTCCCACTTTTGGCAGAGACTTCAGGGCCTCTTCTGCTTTTGCTGCAAAGGCTCCCCTGGCAGGAGGGGGGGGTCTCCTTGTGGGTGCCAGGAGCTTCCTGGGAGGGATTCAGGCACCCCTGGCTCTGCCAGCCTGCTGGGATACTGACCGCTCTCTGCCAGCAGAGACCCCCCCCAAGCCTCTGCCTGCCTGTTGCAGGACCCTTCCCCTGCCCTGAGTCTGTTGTAAACAAAATCTGCCCTTTTTCCCTTATGGGGTATCCAAGAGCCCATATAGAGTCCTTAAGTGGGTTCCCTATTGGTAGGAGAAAATAACAGAGGCCAACCAGAGAATATTGAGAAGCAAAGCAGCTAGTAAGCCTGATCTTTATTGATCTGTTGCAGGAGGGTGCTCCCTGCAAACGCAGGAAAGGAGGAGGGACCCCGAACAAAGGTGTGCCCGTCCTTACATAGACATTTTAAATTGCCTACCCTGGAGTCCAAGCCCACCCCCAGAAACATGCATACATCACAGAAGGGGTGTAGCACCAGACCACCCCCCAGACACATCATGCCTACATCGCAGAAAGGGCGGTCGACAGCAGAAATCTGAGTGCGTTATTTACCTCCTGTCTGGCAGGTGACCTGTTAATGCTCACTTGATTGGATACCCTGGGGAGCCTGGCCAGTCTTTTGTAATGATAAATACTTAGTTCCTGAGCCAGGTCACAGGCTCACCCTATTCATACACAGATATACCCTTAAGACAGGATTTGTGAAGGAAAAGACAATGGGGAGGCTTTTCTATTTTCCTTTGACCTTGCAGAGAAAACATTTGGTCACTTTGGGAGCCAAAAATGGTTTCAGGTCAGTCTTCCTGTGCTGATCTATGTACGTGCTTGGTTGGTACATTTATGAACATTTATTATATATCTAAGACCTTAAAATTCTTATCACAAGCCCTTGGCTCATTCACTGGGGCTCCCTCGACTTGTCTCCCTTTGGGGGATTCTCCATCTTTGATGGGTTCCCCATTTAGCTGCCTCTGGGAGTGACATGAGCAGCCTCTGGGTCTCCTGAGCCCAGCCAGGCAGTCAGGGTCCCGTCTGATTTGGAGAAGGCCAAGCCCCAGGCAGCTGGAAAAGGGGTGCGGGGGTGAGCAAGGGAGACTTTCTTGCATCCCAAAACGAGAGACAAAAATAGCCTTCCTAGGTCAGACCACAATAGCTGCTCTCTTTGGGCGAAGGCTGGCCTCCTGGGAATTTTGCCACCCCGGGTGAGGGCCTGGGCTCCACTTCCTCCTCCAGCACCCCTGCGAGCGTGGGAAGGCCAGCCACCTGCAGAAAGGGGAGGCTGGCAGTGCCAGGGCAGCGTTGGGCTGCAGCCTCCGTCAGCCTTGGGGTTGTATATTACAGGAGGCTGACATGGGAAGCCATAAACCGGAGGCAGGGAGGGGGAGCTGCCCAGAGCTGTTCTCACAGTCCTGCAGAGCAGCCAGGGCAGGGAGGGCACCATCGATCAGTGCGGCTAGGGGATAGCTCAGTAGAGCATGGGACTATTAATCTTGGGGTCGTGGGTTTGAGTCTCTCGCTGCACAAAAAGATTCCTGCACGGCAAGGGGTTGGACTAGATTACCCTCGGGGTCCCTTCCAACTCTGCAATCGAATCCTGTGAATCGAATCCTAATTCCCAGCAAACTAGTGTTTGGAGGTCTGTAGCCTCCAACAGTGGAGGTAGCCATCTGGACTCTGTTATAAGAATTCTAAGGTGCCATAAATAAAATGAAGGCTCATACATAAACCACAGGAGCCATCTTGACTCTTCATGACCCCAAATATTCTTCTGCAGAAGGAAATACCTTGGGAAAACCTCTCCCAATGGTTCTTTTCACTTTCAAATACTACAATTCCTGTCTTACGGGCTTATTTGTGTATGAATAGGGTGGGCCTGTGACCTGGATCCAAGAACCAAGGCATTGACCATCTCAAAAGAATGGCCAGACTGCCCAGTGCAGTGGACCTTCGGGTTGCGAACGTGATCTTTGCGGGAGGCACGTTCGCAACCCGCAGCATTCGCAACCCGCAGCGTCGCGTCTGCGCACGCGTGGGTTGCGATTTGGCGCTTCTGCGCATGTGCAAAGCGTGATTTAGTGTTTCTGTGCATGCTCGAGCACTGAAACCCAGAAGTAGCCTGTTCCGGTACTTCTGGGTTTGGTGCAGTGCACAACACGAAAACGTGCCCCGCAAAGCGTCTGCAACCCGAGGTATGACAGCAATGCAATCAGCAAAACATTTATCAGGTACCTTGACAGACAGGAGAGAATATTGCTTACAGTATTTTGTTTATCTTTTGTAATAATTAACGTCTTTCCTCTTGCCTAACCTCTCTGTTTATTAGATTTATTTATACATCTGTCGGGAGATTTGTGTTTTCTATATAAATTTTGAGATAATCATTGAATATTGATCAATCTTTGTTGACTCTTTGTGTGGCGTTTCCTCTTCATCTCCCAGATAATTTTGCAAGCTGGGAGTACTCAATCACTTTTTCTAACCAGTCAGTTTTCGTGGGAATGTTATTACTTTTCCCGTTTTTGGCGATTAGAATCCTAGCTGCGGTGGTCGCGTATACATAAATATAGGTCGGGCAGTTTTTTAAATTTCTCGTGACATAATACCAAGTAAAAAAGCCTCATTTGCGACTGCTGCTGGTTCTGGAGGGAGCAGAAATGAGACTGCAGCTTGCAGGAAAAGTCCATTCTTCTGCCAGTCCTGAATCTCCTAATGTTCAGCCTCATTGGATGTTAGTGTTGTAAACAATAAAAATCTGCCCTTTTCCCCTTATGGGGTATCCAAGAACCCATATAGAGTCCTTACATAGGTTCCCTACCAGTAGGAGAAAATAACAGAGGCCAAGCAGAGAATATTGAGAAGCTAAGCAGCTAGTAAGCCTGATCTTTATTGATCTGTTGCAACAGGGTGCTGCCCTCACACGCAGGAAAGGAGGAGGACCCAGAACAAAGGTGTGTCTGCCCTTATATAGACATTTTAAATTGCCCGCCTTAGAGTCCAAGACCACCCCCAGAAACTTCATACATACATCACAGAAGGGGCGGTCTACAACAGAAATCTGAGTGCTTTGTTCATAGCTGTCAACTTACAGATTTGAAAATAAGGGACCAGCGGCCTTGAAAATAAGGGACCAGCAACCAAAATAAGGGACCTGCAGCCTCACCTGATCCAGGCACTCCAGTCTTCCGGTCCTCCTGCAGTCTAGTCAAACTCATGCTGGTAGCTTTGAGAACACTGTCCACCCAACTTTGTAACCAGAGGTTCAGCTGAATAGAATCTGAATCACATGCACCACAAGGCCTATGCAGCCTCAACTTAAGATGGCTCCCCGGCCTGGCTTTGCATTGCAAAGTTTGCAGCAGCACGTGCAACAAAATGACGTCCAGCATTCAAAAACCTCCTCAGCTTGCATTAACTAGCCACACACAAGGCATGCAAGCTCCACCCCCCAGTTGTTCTTAGACTTCTTATTGGGTGAGCAACACAGCCAAGCAACACAGTTGGAGCCTCCCTCCGCCCTGGCCGGCAGGGAGGGAGGGAGAGGAGCTGCTTCCTTTGAAATTTAAGGGACATCTTTTAAGGGACATTTAAGGGACATCCATCAATAAGGGACAGCAGCGGGGCATGGCGCTGGAATAAGGGACTGTCCCTTCAAATAAGGGACACTTGACAGCTATGGCTTTGTTTACCTCCTGTCTGCCAGGTTACCTGTTAATGCTTACTTGATTAGATACCCTGGAGAGCCTGGCCAGTCTTTTGTAATGATAAATACTTAGTTCCTGAGCCAGGTCACAGGCTCACCCTATTCAAACACAGACATACCCTTAAGAGAGGATTTGTGAAGGAAAAGGCAATGGGGAGGTTTTTCCATTTTCCTTTGACCTTACAGAGAAAACATTTGGTCAGTTTGGAAATCAAAAATGGTTTCAGGTTGGTCTTCCTGTGCTGATCTATGTACGTGCTTGCTTGGTACATTTATGAACATCTAATATATATCTAAGACCTTAAAATTCTTATCACAATAGGAAGAAGAAACCTCTCTGTCCACTTTCCTCTTGGCACTCCTGGCACACGTTGTTTTATGAACTGCTCCTCTCGTGTTGCCTCTTCCTCGCCTTCTCTCTCATCTAAGAAGTGCCCAGGCACTGTCACTTCCCCTCTCATCCTTTTGGCCTCCCTTTTCAGAATCTTCCCCAGCCCTCCAATATCCTCTGCTCTTCCTCTCCCCAAACGTCCCCATTGCCAAATTCTCTTGGAGAGTCGTTGCCGCGCTACTGAAACAGGAGATATATTGCGCTGGGCGATGCTTGCATTGGCGAAAGGTTCTCATGGAGCCAGAGAACTAACTGTGCAGAATCATCTAGCCCAGAATGGACTGGATTCACTTGCAGGATTTGAATAAACTTTCACAATTTCATTTGAGTAACGGATATTTCAGAGAAATGATAAGGGGTTTTATTTTTGTGTGGGAAAAGCAGGATACGATAATAACTCAGCAGAGGGAGAGTTGAGGGAAGTCCAGAGGAGGGGAGGGAGAATAATTGTAAATAACATGCTGAAGGAGATTTGTATCATTAATTGTTATAAAATTCAATAAATATTAAAAAAAGAGAATCATCTAGCCCATGACAGGAATCATAGTGGAAGGCTATTGGTTTGTCTTTTCTTGTTTTTATTATGTATTTAGTGTTTTCACCTTTATTATTATTATTATTATTATTATTATTATTATTATTATTATTATTTAGATTTATATACCGCCCTTCATCCAAAGATCCCAGGGTGCTTCAAAAGATAAAAACATGAGATAAAAGCACAAGTCAATAGTTAAAACCAAAACAAAACAATACCCCGCCTTCCCATAGTCACATCTAAAAGGCTGTAGAATATTGATCAGCCCAAGGCCTCTTTGAAGAGGAACGTTTTTGCCTGTTGCCTAAAGATATATAATGAAGGCGCCAGGTGAGCCTCCCTGGGGAGACCACAAGAAGAAAAGGACTGCCCTGAAATCCATGAATGAAAGGTGGTATACAACTACTACTAAGGGACGCAGGCGGCTCTGTGGGTTATACCACTGAGCCTAGGGCTTGCTGATCAGAAGGTTGGCAGTTCGAATCCCCGCAACGGGGTGAGCTCCCGTTGTTCAGTCCCTGCTCCTGCCCACCTAGCAGTTTGAAAGCACACCAGCACAAGTAGATAAATAGGTACGGCTCCGGCGGGAAGGTAAACTGCATTTCCGTGTGCTGCTCTGGTTCACTAGAAGCGGCTTAGTCATGCTGGCCACATGACCCAGAAAAACTGTCTGCGGACAAACGCCAGCTCCCTCGGCCAGTAAAGCGAGATGAGCGCCGCAACCCCAGAGTCGTCCGCCACTGGACCTAACAGTCAGGGGTCCCTTTACCTTTACCTTTACTACTACTACTACTAATAATAATAATAGTGCTTGTGCCCAAACCCAGCCACTGCTCTTTGTTTGTCCTCTCCTCTCAGAGGTGAACCTTTGTGTGTGTGTGTTGCAGGGCCCTGATCCCGCTCTTTGACCCCAGCACCGGCCTCCTCGTCCTGGCAGGGAAGGTAAGCGCTCGCCCCTTGCTCTCCTGGTCTGCTGCCTCTTCCCTCCCTCCCTGGGGAGGCCAAGGAAGGCAGTTCGCATTATGGTGGGAAAAAAAGTGAAATATTTAGGAATCTGGTTGACATTAAAAAATATTAATTTGTTTAAGGATAATTATGAAACCACATGGAAGGAAATCAAGAAGGATTTGGAAATATGGAACAGATTAAAGTTGTCATTTTCTGGCAGAATATCAGCGGTAAAAATGAATGTACTACCCAGAATGTTATTTCTATTTCAAACTATTCCAGTGACCAAAGGGACAAAACAATTTAAAGAGTGGCAAAAAGTATTATCAAGAGTCATCTAGCGGGGGGGGGGGAAACCTAGGATAAAATTCAAATTGTTAATAGATAAAAAAAGAAAGAGGTGGATTCGCCATGCCAGATTTGAAACTCTATTATGAAGTGTCATGTCTCTGTTGGTCAAAGGAATGGATAATGTTGGAAAATACAGACCTTCTGGACTTGGAAGGTCATGATAATAGATTTGGGTGGCATTCTTACCTTTGTTTTGATAAAGTGAAAGTACATAAAGGTTTCCTGAATCATGTGATTAGAAGGTCAATTTATGAAGTATGGGGAAGAAATAAAAATTTATTGGAAAAGAAAACACCATGGTGGATTTCACCCACTGAGGTACTGACGGTTAAAAAATTAAATATAGAGGGAAGGTGGGCTACATATGAAGAGATATTGATGGAAACCAAGCAAGGTCTAAAACTTAAGCCATATGATCAGATTGAAGTTTTACTTACAGGTTGGTTGCAATATCATCAAGTGAACGATATATTTAATGGAGATAAGAGGATGGTTGGTTTTGAAAATAAAAATCAAGATTCCAAATCGAACTGTTGGAAGGCGGCAGAAGTAAATTATTATCCAAGATGTACAATTTGTTGTTGTTAGAATGGTTTACTAAAGACGAGGAAGTGAAAGAAGTCATGATAAAATGGGCATTAGATTTTGGGTATAACATTGAGTGTGATTCATGCATAAGATTGTGGAATGAAAATTTACAATTTACAGCATGTATGGCATTAAAAGAAAAGGTAATGAAGATGATGTACAGATGGTATTTGACACCAGTAAAGTTAGCTAAAATGTATAGAAAAAGAGGTAAAACATGCTGGAAATGCAAAGAATCAGACGGTAACTTTTATCATATGTAGTGGACCTGTGACAAAGTAAAAACATTATGGGAAATGATCTATAATGAACTAAAAAAGATGTTTAGATACATCTTCCCCCCAAAACCGGAAGCATTTCTGCTAGGTTTGATGGGAGAGGAAATTGCAAAGATAGATCCAAGACTGTTTATGTGCGCCACAGTGGCAGCGAGAACTTTATTGGCCCAAAAGTGGAAGTTACAGGAGGTAGCTACCATTGCTGAGTGGCAGGCGAAGATGATGGTCTTTGCAGAATGGCCAGACTGACTTGCAGGATCTGAGCCCAGGACGATCAGAAATTCCAAAGGGACTGGAGTAAATTTATTGCATATACAATTTATTGCATATACAAATTTATTTGAATAACAACTGTGAAACATTTGAAGACACTAGCAGGATTGAAATAAATCCTACAATGTGGACAATAGGTTAAAGATGTAAATTGGGCGATTGGATTTGAAATGGAAAACCTGGAAGTTGTATGCTCGGCAGAACAGAGAGGTTTTGTGTTTGATATTGTCATGTTGTAACATTGGAAATGTTGTTTAAGGAGGAAAATAATAAAAATATATTGGAGGGGGGAAAAGGAAAGCAGTTCGCAGGGGAAGGAGCCAGGATTTGCTCAGCCTGGCCCTTTTCTTCCAGGGGGAAAACGTCCTCTTCTGCTATGAGGTGCTGCCCAGCCAGCCAGCCCTGGCAGAAGGTGAGTATCTGAGACCCTCTCCAGATGTTTGGGCTCCTGGCTCAGGCGCTGCCCTTCCTGGCCCTGGAGAAAGTTGGGCATCCGGCCTGGCCCCTTGTGTGCCCTCCCTGGTTCTGCCCAGCCTGGCACTGCCTGAGAGAGAGGGGAATGCCATGGGGAAGGAAAACCGTGGCCCGAGAACATCCCTGGTTCAAGCCCCAATGGGAGCATCTTCAGCAGGGCTGAGCCCATAACCCTAGAGAGTCAGGGTTGCTGCCTGTCCGTGCAGGCAATGCCAAGCTGGGTGGGCCTTCCGTGACTGTCAGCAGAAAGCAGACCCCAACCTTCCTCCTGCCCGGGTCTGACTCTGCAGGTTCCCGGTGGCGCCCTGCTCCCCACGTCCTTCCCCACAGCTGCCGAGGGAGGGGTTGGGAGAAAAGGGGCAAGTTGGCAATGGCAGAGGGGCCACCACCAGGGCAAAAAAAGGCTCTGCTGTTTGCAGACGTGGCACCTCCAGGGACTCAACCCCTGCTCTGCCTTTGGCTTCCACTTCTTGGGTGAGTAGCCAGCTGCTGGGCATCCCGTGCGTGAGCATTGTGCCAGGGCCTGCTGCTGGGCACCTGCGAGTGCCAAAGAAGAGGATTGCCAGTTTAGGGTCCTGAAAGTCTCTTCCTCTCCACTCCCCCTTGCTGGCCGGTAGTATGATGACAAGCCCCACTTTGGAGAGACGGCTGCCTCTGGGCTGCCTTCTCAGGAGCCGCCCTTGGGCACCTGTCGCCACTCTCTCTCTCTCCCTTTTGCCCAGTCAACCAGTGCCTGACAGAGACCAAGTCCCAGGGCGTTGCCCAGGTACCCAAACTGGCCCTGGACGTCATGGGCTGCGAGGTGATGCGGGTCCTGCAGCTGAGCGAAGCTGGCATCGCCCCCATCAGCTATGTGGTGCCCCGGAAGGTAAATGGGCAGCGTTGGGGCATGGGTGGGCAGAATAAGAAGGGACTGGTGGCCGGGCCTGGAGGTGGCCGGTCCCACGGGGCCCACTCACAGCCTGTCCTTCAGTCCACACAGGAGTTCCACAAAGACTTGTTCCCCGACTGCGCAGGAAACGTCCCGGCGGCCTCCGCGCAGGACTGGTGGTCCGGAGTCAACAGGCAGGTGAGAGCCCTCGTCTGCCCGCCCACCCCTTGCCCACCAGGTGACTGGTGATGGCGGCTCTGGGCTGGAAGAAAAGGCCCTCTGCCCCAAAACAACAACCCTGCAAACCTCTCCAGCTCCTCTACTCCCGGGGAAGTCCTCTGCTGGCCTGACCGAGTCTTCCAGGTGGCGCCTTAGGAGGCTTCAGAGGCCAGGCAGTGCCCTCCATGCCCCCCTGCCAGGCCCTGAGAGGTCTATGCTTCTGTGCCCAGGGGCTCTTTCTGCCAGGTTCCCCCTCAGCTGTGCCTGAGACTTGGGGGGGGGGGTTAGAAAAGCTATTTGCCACCTGGCTCCTGGAACGTGTGTTACCATTTCCACCCCACCCCCTGGCAGCTGCAGTTTCTAATTATTTTTCCAAAACCCATGAACTAATAAACAATTCGCATCAGTAACACATTGTTGATACATCGTTTTTAATAGGAATTCTTAATTGGACACCGCAAGCACAAATGGGGCTCAGCCCCTGCAATTGTGGCCAAAATCGTAAGTCATTTGAGTAATTGATATTTACAAATGTCAGCCTGTGTGTTTGTGTATGTATATATATGGATGCTGGTATCTGTAAATATTAATTACTCAAATGACTTATGGTTTTGGCCACAATTGCAGGGGCCGAGCCCCATGCTATTACATATGTTATATAAAGTATTGTGCTAGATTTGAACTCACATGTTTGGGGTGGCGTTTCTCCCTCAGCGCCAGCAGCGGTCAGGTTGACCTCAGTTGCTGGATGCGGCACCAAGACTTCTCCATCATACAATTCCCTGTCACAAAATGCACCTGGCGCCCGGCTAATTTTGAACCCTGTTGGGGAGAGAGAGGGGCTTTGAGGAGCTGCTTCTCAAAATGATTAAGGTTTTAAATGATAATTTTAGGTTATATTTTAGTAATCAGGATTTAGTATATTTATTTTTTTAACTGCCGATATATCTGAATTGTCTCTGTTATACCCAATTGCAATTCAATTTACAGTGGTACCTCGGGTTAATTCGTTCTGGAGGTCTGTTCTTAACCTGAAACTGTTCTTAACCTGAAGCACCACTTTAGCTAATGGGGCCTCTTGCTGCTGCCGTGCCGCTGGAGCCCGATTTCTGTTCTCATCCTGAAGCAAAGTTCTTAACCTGAAGCACTATTTCTGGGTTAGCGGAGTCTGTAACCTGAAGCGTATGTAACCTGAAGCATATGTAACCCGAGGTACCACTGTATTCCTGTTGTGTTTTATGATTTTCCTGATATTGTAAGTGAGCTGGAACTGGTCTGTGACCATAATAATAAAATTCTACAATTCAGGAGCTGCTTCTGAAGCCTTGCTAGGTGGTTCCCGTTGCCCCACAGCAGGGCTCTCTGTGGCCCCATCTAGGAGACAGGAGACCTTCTGCCTCTGGTTCTCTCTCCCAGCTGCTGACGGCTCCCTCTTCCTCCTCCTTCTCTTCTCAGGTGGAGAAGATCAGCCTCCATCCTGCCCAAAGGCCCAGCAAGGCCTTCATCTCTTCCTGCCTCCAGGAGCACCAAACCCCCAACCTCTCCGCCCAGCCAGGGCCAGGGGACCAGACCGAGGACCCGGAGGTGAGAGTGAGTGGTGCCAGTTCAAGAGCCCCCAAACCCCCTGGCAAGGCAGTCCTGCTGCTCCACCCTAACGTCTCCATCCAGAGTTACTTGTGCAGGAAGTTGTGGTTTCTCCTCTGCAAGGGGTTGAGCTAGATGATGCTATCGGTCCCTCCAGCTCCACAGTTTGGAGGTTCTACGGCTAGATGGTTCTTCCCTGCTCTGGAAGGCTGGGCAATGCAGAAGCAAAGATGCTCCCAGGAAGACAGGTCTGGTGCATTTTGGAAGGTGCTGCCTCTGCCTCCCCAGCCTCCTGGCACTTGTGCTTATCCCAGCTTCAGGCTTGGAAGCCAGGGTAGGAATAATAATAATAATTTATTATTTATACCCCACCCATCTGGCTGGGTTTCTCCAGCCACTCTGGGCGGCTTCCAACGGAATATTAAAATACAATAACCTATTAAACATTAAAAGCTTCCCTAAACAGGGCTGCCTTCAGATGTCTTCTAAAAGTCTGATAGTTGTTTTTCTCTTTGACATCTGGTGGGAGGGCGTTCCACAGGGCAGGCGCCACCACTGAGAAGGCCCTCTGCCTGGTTCCCTATAACTTGGCTTCTCGCAGGGAGGGAACCGCCAGAAGGCCCTTGGAGCTGGACCCCAGTGTCCGGGCAGAACGATGGGGGTGGAAACGCTCCTTCAGGTATACTGGACTGAGACTGAGGGATGGGGTTGAGCCCCAGGCAAAGACCAAGGCCCTGCAGAGTCCTTTCCAGAGTCCTTTTCCTCTGGCTTCTGGACCTCTCCAGAGCTCTCTTGACCAGCGGTGGAGCAAGCCAATCAGGCCCCAGGGGCAGGGCCAGCAGAGCAGGACGCTCCGCAGGGCCTCTGAGGAGTCTGCTTGCCTCCTCCCACTCAGCCACCCTACAGCTGAGGGAGAGGTGGTGGACAGACTGTTTGGGGCAGCGTGGAGCCCGTGGGCGCCCAAGCCACCGCATCACTCCCAGGAGAGACGCGTGGCTCGGGCGTGCTGCAGGCGCCGTGGCGAATGCTGCCCGCCATTTTGTCACCCCCCTCAGTGGTGACACTCAGGGCGGACCGCCCCCACCACACACCCCTTCTTCCACCCCTGCTCCTGACAACCCTCTGCCTGGCTCCTTATCCCCTAAGAACTTAAGAAGAGTCAGGCCAGTGCCCCATCTAATTAGAGTATCTAACTGATTTTTGAATTTTATTGCTATTCATGTTTTTATACTGTGTTTTATGCTGCTTTTATAATTAAGTGTTTTAAATTTGTTGTTAGCCACCCTGAGTCCGGTTTTTGAACCTGGAAGGGCGGGGTATAAATAAACAATTATCATCATCATCATCATCATCATCTGCTCCAGCATCCTGTTCTCACAGTGGCCAGCCAGATTTCCTGCGGGAAACCAGCAATCAGGATCTGAGCACAAAGGCCTTCTCCCCTCTTGGGGTTTCCAGCAACTGGGGCTCAGAAGCATCGCTGCCTCCTCGGACTGGGAGGGCGGGCAGAGCGTAGCCATTGTGGCCACGAGCCATTGATAGCCATTCCCAGCATCTCCAGGGCCCAGGGCATTTGCTAGGCCAGGAGCACCGTGGATCTTATATACTGTATTTTTCGCTCCATAGGACACACTTTTCCCCTCCTAAAAAGTAAGGGGGAATGTGTGTCCATCTTATGGAGCGAATGCAGGGGGGGGGAGGCAGGCAGGAAAAGCCCCCAAGAGCCACACACAAGCTTCGCGCGGCTCTTGCGGGCTTTTCCCCAGGAGGGAGAAGGGACTGACGTGACCAGTCAGTCCCTTCTCCCTCCTCGTAGAAAAGCCCACAGGAGCCACACACTCCTTAAAGGGTGTGCGGCTCCTGTGGCCTTTTGCAGGAGGTGGGGGGATTGCCATAGCTGCGCGCAGCCTCTCCACCCAGGGGAGGCTGCACAAGGCTAAAGAGGAAGCCAAGGCAGCGAGCGAGATGGATCGTGCTCGCTGCCTTGCCTTCTTTAGCCATGCTGGAGAGGTTTAGCTGGATGGATCCCGCTGGCTGTCTTGGCTTCTTTGCTTTTTGGGGCTGGGGGGGGGGGGAACCCGGGCTTCCCCCGCAGCCCCAAGAAACTCTGAGAGAAGTCGACAGGCTGCACTATTTTTTTTATTGATTTCCCACTCTAAAAACTAGGTGTGTCTTGTGGTCCGGTGCGTCCTATAGAGCGAGAAATACGGTAACTGGAAGGGACTGCAAGGGTCCAGCCCCTTGCAATGCTCTGAGGCTTGCTCTCTCTCCCCTCTCCCAGGCCGGCAGCCCCCTCTCGTCCCCCACCAGCTCCCTGACCTCCCCCTCTGGCGCCACAACACCCTCCCTCTCGGCCACCAGCGGCTTTGCCTCCAGCCCCAGCCAGCGGTCCCTGCAGAGCATTCTGGGTAAGCTTCCTGCCCCCCACCTCCCAGGTGGGCCCCACAACCTGTGCCGCTCGGAGGGAGTTTGGGGGGCGCTTGGCAGACCCCCTCTCCCCACCGCGCTGCTGGCGCACAGAGGTGGTTCTGCGTTTTTCAGCAGGAAGGGGGGAGAGGGTGTCCCTCCCCATCTCCTGTCACCCCCCTCACCCGACTCTTTGCCCCCAGGACCCAGCTCGGGGTTCCGCCACATCCAGGGGGCTGTGCTTCACCGCAACACCCACATCACCAACCTCCGGGGGCTGAACCTGACCACGCCAGGGGAGTGCGACGGCTTCTGTGCCAACCGGCAGCATGTGGCCATCCCACTGCTCTCTGCTGGAGGGCAGGTGGCTGTCTTGGAGGTAAGGGGGGGGGTGTTATGTACTGAAGTTCTCACCCTGGGCCAGCAGGGGGATACTGTAGATAGTTATGCAAATAAGGGATCGAAAGTGACGTTCAGTATTGGATAGTTTTAGAAAGTTGTTACAGTAACGTTGTACTGGAGCTCTATATAAGCAGGCTGACTGAACCCTTCAGTTCAGTTCTGTCCTGGCCTGTGAATAAACAAGAACTGTTTGGAGAATCGCTGTGTTGTCTGATATGTTCACCCACAACTTAACAAGGACCATGACGGAAGGGGCGCCTTTCAGGGGCAGCTGCCCAGCCGGATGCCCGTCTGCATTGGCAGAGCCTCATAGGAAAGCCCCCCCCCAGGTTCACAGCCAATCGCCAGCCTCACACGCGTGAGGCTCAGCCTCCAGGAAGGGCTGAGAAGGACCCAGGGGAGTGGCTGCCAGTCAGGGTGGGCAACACTGGATTAGATGCCCCACTGCTCTGGCTGGGTGGCAGGCAGATTCCGGTGCCTTCCATCTTTGGTCCTGGGCCCCTTGGTCCCCAAGAGCACCAGCACCCGCCAGCTTGCCCACTGTGGGAATTTTGTTGGTAGTAGGAGAGGATATTAATTTTTTTTTTTTTTTTTACCAACAACAAAACACAAACAGTGAAAACAAACAGTGATACCCCCCAGGCGGCTGATACATTGGGTATACATAATCAATAATAGCATATTCAAATCAACCATATGTACAATTCTCTATACCTTAACACTCCTCCTGCCACAAGGTTTATTTAACTTGTAACATTTTAATTGCCCCAATTTGTTGAAACCTGCCCAAATAATTCAATATCTTCTCAAACCAATCCTCCTCCTCCTCACTGACCTTAAATCCTTTCATTTTATGTATCTTCACAGTTAAAATGAAAGGGTTTAAGGTCAGTGAGAAGGAGGATTGGTTTGAGAAGATATTGAATTATTTGGGCAGGTTTCAACAATATTGATTAAATATTATCCTTCCTCACTCACGCTAGTGAGTTACATATGGCAGAGCTCGTTCCCCCTTTTACACAGCAAGCAGCTAGTTGCAGATTCGTTTTAATCTCTTTAGTTAAGCAATCCAATCCGGCATGCCCAGATTGGAGTATATTCCTAGTAAGACCCCTTTGATTCCCTCCTAAAAGAAATAAAGACACAAGAGTCTTCCTTATAAGTAATGAAAAGTTTACTCACATTCAGTTCACAGTTGGATCCCTGAAGGCAGGCTTTAGCCTGTAGTTACAGATACAGTGTGGCTGACATCCTTGTAAGGATGGGCCCATGTGCTGCTGGCTGAGAGCCAGCAGACAGCATCAGGACCAGTGGCCAAAATGGAAGAGAGGAGCATCAAGAGAGGAAGAGGGCTGTCTGACTGGACCTTTTGCGGGGTCTGCAAGGGTCCCGCCCACCTACCTGGTCACACACAGGGGGAGGATGCTCCCGACCAGGTGTAACAGGAAGTTCAACTGGCTGGATCAACACCCCCCTGTCTGTGTCCACTCTAGGCAGACAAGGAATGTTGTATTTGACTGCTCCAATGGATTACATCCCATACCCACTGGGGCGGCAGAAGTGGGGTGCCCATGAAGGCCCCCGTCTTGGGGGGAGGGCAGAGGAGAGCGCCCCCCGCCTGCCTTTCTCAGAGACTCACCCTGCCCTCCTCCCCAGCTCTCCAAGCCAGGCCGCCTCCCAGACACATCGCTCCCCACCATCCAGAACGGGACGCCTGTCTCCGACCTGTGCTGGGACCCCTTTGACCTGCAGCGCCTGGCGATTGGTATGTGACCCACACACCCACCCCAGAGCAGCTACTGGGCCCACCAAGAAGCCACCCTGATCTCCGGACTTCCTGTGGGAATTCCCAAAGCGAGGCTGCTCCAGAGCCCTGTGCTCTCGTCTTGCCTTCCTGCGTCGTCTGGGCTCAGGTCCCGGGCCGGGCATCAGGGTGGGGGGTTCTCTGCAGCCAGGGTCACCCTCAGCATGGCACAATGGGCTCTCACACTTGCCCCCTTGTTTCCTCTGGCGCAGCTGGAGAAGACGCCAGGATCCGGCTCTGGAGGGTTGAGGAGGGAGGTCTGCAGAAGACAATCCTGGAGCCTGAATTGGTTCTACAAGGTGAAACTGCCCCTGCCCCGCTTTTCTGTTTTCTGTTTTTAATTTTTTATTCATTTTTCATTTTCATTCATTACATACATCTCAAATTATTAACGTTTACTGTATATTCCTCCCTCCCTCCCCTCCAAGACTTCCCCCAACTTGCGTTTCTGGTTTCTTTCTATTTTCACCCACTTTGCTATCTCTCAACAGAAAAGGTTATTAATAACATAACATCAAACCTTAAAAACATAAAAATAAAATTAAATACATCATCTTATTCCACTATCTTCCAAGCCTTTCCTGATGCTAATAATGTGGATGTTTATTTAAATGCTGCCATCAAGTCTATTGCCTTTCTTTGTTCCTGCAAATATAAGATGAATGGTTCCCAATCTTTTTCAAAGCCTCTGTTGTCTTTTTCTGTCATTTTTGCCAGTTCTGCATAGTTCATCAACTTCTCTTGCCATTGTTCTTTAGTTGGTATTTCTCCAGTCTTCCAATTTTGTGCAATCAACATTCTTGCTGCTGTGGTGGCATACATAAATAAAGTCCTCATTTCTTTTGGTATGTCTTGACCTAAAATACCTAATAAAAAGGCTTCTGGTGGTTGTTGTTTTTACAAAAGTTATTTTTAACATTTTCTTCAGTTCATTGTATATCATTTCCCTGCCTGGCTTTTCTCTCCCTTGGTCCTCTGGCCGGAGGGGTTTGGCCAGCTTAGAGCTCAGCTAGCAGGCGTCTTCTCTCCCCCCCCCCCCAGGCCACACGGAGAAGATCTACTCCATCCAGTTCCACCCCCTGGCTGCGGACATCCTGGCTTCCTCATCCTATGACATGAGCGTCCGGATCTGGGATCTGCGTTCTGGCGGGCAGGCGCTGAGGCTGGAAGGACACAGGGACCAGGTAGGAAGGCCCAGCAAGCAGCTTGGCTCTCTCCCTTTCTGCAAGGGGGGCAGCAGAACCAGCAGAGGGAGGTCTCAGCCCCCTCCATGCGCCACCAGTTCATACCAGACAGCCCCCCCCCTGGTGACTTTACCCCCATTTGCATACTTACAATCCACAATTTTATATTTAAAAAGCATTTCCAGGTGGTATTGCAGTGTATGAGAATGAAACCAAGAAAGGAGCCTGTAAAAATTATAATTCCAAGCGGCTAGAAAGGAAAGTTAATACAGTGGAACCTCAGTTTTTGAGCGTCTCGGAAGCCAAACGATTCAGAACCCAAATGCTGAAAACCTGGAAGTGAATGCTTCCATTTTCAAACGCACCTCGGAAGTCGAACGTCTTCCGAGTTGCGTTTCTCTATTTTCTCAATCGGATTTGCCGACCGTCCGTTGCACCTTGGTCGTCGAATGTTTTGGAAGTCGAACGGTCTTCCAGAACGGATTACGTTTGACAACTGAGGTTCCACTGTATTACAAAGGCCTGTCTAAAATGAAGTAAATTTTTCAAAAGGCAGGGAGGGAGGGAGGGTTCCTGCCTCACCCTCTAGTGACAGGGAGTTCCACAGGGCACAGCGTGCCATGTTAAAATGAAAGCCAGCCGAGACTGGGAGCCATGTGGGGAGGCACCAGAAGCGCCCCTTCAGAGGATGTTGGACCTGGAGGGAGCCCCCTGATGCCCAAGGATTGGGACTGGCCCAGCCCTCCAGAGTGCAGGGACTGACCTCTTTGGGGCCTTTCAGATCTTCAGCTTGGCCTGGAGCCCCGACGGACGCCGCCTGGCCACCGTCTGCAAGGATGGCCGAGTGAGGGTCTACGAGCCCCGAAAAGCTTCCCAGCCCCTGCAGGTGAGTCGAGGGGATGCTTGGCAGGAAGGTGAGGAGGGGGAGAGGAGGAAGAAGGCCTCTTATTCAGGAACGGGGTGGGGGGGCATGTTCTCCCTGCTGCCAGTCAGTGCAGGCAATGCTGGGGTGGCTGGACCGTTCTTCTGACTCTGTGTCAGGCAGTTTCCCAGGAAGGGAGGGCTTGGCAGAGAAGCAGGTGGCCTCACCCCGGGGAGAGTGCCAAGGGTCAGCTCTGGAGGGCTGTGCTGGCAGCCACTGTTTCCTGTCTTGGGGGGGGGCACCTAGAGAGAAGCCGTGGCCCCTGCTCTCTGAGGCATCCATGTCTCTTCACAGGAAGGCCCAGGGCCCGAAGGTGGACGGGGCGCTCGCATCGTCTGGGTTTGCGGAGGCAAATACCTGCTAGTGTCGGGCTTTGACAGGTAATAATAATAATAATAATAATAATAATAATAATAATAATAATAATTTATTTATATCCTGCCCTCCCCAGCCAAAGCCGGGCTCAGAGCGGCTAACAACAATAAGAGTAACACAGCATTCTAAAATCAATTCATTCTAAAATCAATTCAGAGTCAAATTAATGGCAAGCATTGGGCTAGAGTTCTATGAGGATTACAGAAGGAGAGAGGGGGTCAGACTGTGCCTTGGCCAAAGGCCTGGCGGAACAGCTCTGTCTTGCAGGCCCTGCGGAAAGATGTCAAGTCCCGCAGGGCCCTAGTCTCTTGTGACAGAGTGTTCCACCAGATTGGGGCCACAGCCGAAAAAGCCCTGGCTCTGGTTGAGGCCAGCCTAACCTCTCTGTGGCCCGGGATCTCCAAGATGTTTTTGTTTGAAGACCATAAGGTCCTCCGTAGGACATACCAGGAGAGGCGGTCCTGTAGGTACCAGGGTCCTAGGCCACATAGGGCTTTAAAGGTTAAAACCAGCCCCTTAAACCTGACCCTGTACTCTACCGGGAGCCAGTGCAGCTGGTAGAGCACTGGATGAATGTGATCCCGCAGTGAGGATCCTGTAAGGAGTCTCGCCACGGCATTCTGCACCCGCTGGAGTTTCTGGGTCAGTCTCAAGGGCAGCCCCACGTAGAGCGAGTTACAATAATCAAGCCTGGAGGTGACCGTCGCCTGGATCACAATGGTTAGGTCAGGGCGAGAGAGGTAAGGAGCCAGCTGCTTAGCTTGGCGGAGATGGAAAAATGCCGGCTTCCCCCTCCTTCCACTGCTGCCTCCCAGGAGCCCCAGCCGACCCCCATCCCAACAGCATCTCCTCCTCCTACAGCCGCAGCGAGCGACAGCTCTCCCTCCACCCGGCGGAGTCTCTGGGGCCACCGGTGGCCACGGTCGGCCTCGATGTCTCACCATCCACCCTCATCCCCTTCTACGACGCAGACACAGGCGTGGTCTTCCTCACAGGCAAGGTGAGCGAGGGGCCCTGGGCCTGATCCTCCAGGAGCGGCAGCAGCAAAAATGGCCTGCAGGGTCAGGCCGGGGGGGGGGGGGGAGAAGATGCTGAACCCCGTAGCAGCAGTGCAGAGGTGCTGCGTTCCACTTCCAGCCCAGTGCAATAGGGGGCCAGTCTGCAACCGGACAGAATTAGAGCATCTTTCTGCGGTGTTGTTTGTTGCTGAAGTCAGCAGTTGTTGCCCCCACCAGGGGCTGGGCTGGGTGAGCAGGCCTTGCTCTTTCCTTTTGCTCTTTCTTTTCCTTGCAATTGTTTTATTTTCATTTCTAATATGCAACAAATGGGACGCGGGTGGCGCTGTGGGTTAAACCACAGAGCCTAGGACTTGCCGATCAGAAGGTTGGCGGTTCGAATCCCCTCGACGAGGTGAGCTCCCGTTGCTCAGTCCCTGCTCCTGCCAACCTAGCAGTTTGAAAGCACATCAAAGTGCAAGTAGATAAATAGGTACCGCTCTGGTGGGAAGGTAAACGACGTTTCTGTGCGCTGCTCTGGTTCGCCAGAAGCGGCTTAGTCATGCTGGCCACGTGACCTGCACACCAGCTCCCTCGGCCAATAAAGCGAGATGAGTACTGCAACTCCAGAGTCGGCCACAACTAGACCTAATGGTCAGGGGGGTCCCTTTAGCTTTTTAATATGCAACAAGCAATAACAACAACAAAGGGAAAAGATCAAAGCTAGAAAGGGGAAGGAAGGATGAAAGGAAGGAAGGAAGGAAGGAAGGAAGGAAGGAAGGAAGGGAGGGAGGGAGGGAGGGAGGGAGGGAGGAAGGAAGGAAGGAAGGAAGGAAGGAAGGAAGGAAGGAAGGAAGGCCTTGAGGAGAGAGGAGGGAGTGGGTGGAATTTCCAAAAACAGCATTATATTTACAGACGGTGGTCCTTCAAAAGCACATGAGCCAAGGAGCTTTCTCCATAGGAGCCTTGACGGAAGGGTGGCTTCAACGCATTTGCTTGAATAGATGCCAAACTTTAGAAAACCCGCTCTTTGTTTTTCGGGTAGCACAGGGTCTGTTTTGTTAACTTTCCAGATCTGGGGGTGGGAAGAGTCATGCCAGCCTCCTGGCGCTGAGTCCCGGAGGGGCTTGGCCACCGTGAGCCTGGCTGGGTGAGCAGCCCCTTCTGACCCTGAGGCCAGCCCAGGCACCCCCTTTCTAGGTACCTTCCCTGCCCCCATTCCTTCTGACTTAGATCCCAGACCACCCCCCTCTTGCTCAGGGAAGGCAGGCCACCCCCCGCACTGCAAAGCCTCTTCTCTCTGCCACGTGTTTAGGGTGACACCAGGGTGTACATCTACGAGGTGGTCCCAGAGGCACCCTTCTTCCTGGAGTGCAACAGTTTCCCGTCCTCTGACCCGCATAAGGTAAGGTGGCAGCGGTGCGGGGGGGGGGGATCTGGGCAGCAGTTATGTCCCTGGGAGAGATGGAGCCACGTGCAGTAAGGAAAGTCACCCCCCTTTGCCCCGGGGGAGTCTTTGTTTGATTCAGTCCACCTCTCTGGGCTTTCCTCTGCAGCCATGAGGGCTGTGGCTTGGTTCCTTAAAAAAGGGAAAGAATGTGGATTTGCAAGATTTGGAGGTGAGGAGGAAATGTCCACAGAGCAGCTGTCAGCGAAATCTCCTGGCTCAAGTGGGGAGGACCCCTGAATTTGGAGTGGGGGCCAGGGAAATGCAGGGGTGGGAGACAGAATGAGCCGGAATCCAGCAGCCTCTTGAGCTGTTACTGGGAATGCCAAGGGGGAATGCCAGTCCCTGTGACCAACCAGAACTGCCCTTTGGGGCAGTGAAGTTCCAGGGGGCTGACTCCTCCTCTCTGCCCCCTTATCTGGCCTGCAAAACCTGCTTCTGGCCTGCCCTCTTGTGGCTGTTCTGGGCAGAGCACTTGTGGAGTTACTAGAGTCACAACCCCAAGGGTTGAGTGCAAATTGGCGTGTGGCGGGTGCCCAGATGTGCCCCCTGCTTCACTTCCAAAGACCCTGGGAGGCGCAGAGGGCGTTGTTGCGCCCTTGTAGCCGCGCTCTGGGAAAGGTGTCCCCGCAAGGTCCTGACCTCTTGACTTCCGCAGGGCTACCAGTTCCTGCCCAAGACGGAGTGTGACATTCGGGAGGTGGAGATTGCCCGAGCCCTGCGCCTCCGCCAGACCTCCATTGAGCCCGTGGCCTTCCGGGTGCCCCGGGTGAAGGTAGGGTACTGGGCCTCTGGGCCCTTGGTCTCTGGCAGGGGAGGAGGAGGGAAGGCTCGGAGTATAGAGGCAGCACCGCGAAAGGTCTCGTCACCCTCCCCGAACAATGCCATGCCCCGTTGCCCTGCCCACCTCCAGCCACAACACCACCCCAAGCTGGCATCTCGGCAAGCTTCCCAGAGTGACCCTGCTCCTTTTCGGAACAGGCCCAGCCAGGTGAGGATTCGCAGTCAGACCTGAGTGTCTCAGCGTCCATCACTGGGCAGGGACCAAAAGGAAGAGAGACAAATTACTCCACTCCTAGCTATCCCAGCTAGGAGCCAGCCAGAGCCCTCTCCTCCTCTTCCAGGAATTTGCCCAATCTTTTAAAGCCATCTAGCTTCCTGGGCATCCCTGCCTCTTGTGGGAGGGAGTTCCACAGATTCAGGGCAGATAAAAGGAAGTACAGCTTCACCTGGCACACAGGTGAAGTGAAGGACATGAGGCAGGAGTTGATAACGCAGGTGAGCTGCAAGCAAGCTGCCGGCCAGCTCTGTGGAGGCTCCTTTTATTGACACAATATGCAAACCCAGGCAGATACATTTTGGGCTGTGACCTTTACACATCTTCCAGTCCCGCGATCGTGGGGTGGTACAAAGCTATTTTGGCACCTGTTTCCACTGCGTCATTTCCCCCTTGCACAGGAGACAAAGGTCTCAGAGACAAAGGTCACAGACAGGACACCACAGACTACTGAGATGGCCAAAGGTTAGACAGAGGGCAAGATGTTCAGACAGCTGTGGCTTTATCTGTGGGGGGAGTGTGCTCCGCACCCAGCGATCATTCCTACATACAGGGAAACTATGGAAGCAGCTGCCCCTGGAGCCTTTGGTGGCCCCCCAGCCTCGATGACTTTAAGCAGCCCTCCCCTCCATGATTTTGTCTCGTCCTCTTTTAAAGTCAGGGGTCATCATCGCTGCCTCCTGTGGGAGAGAGTTCCACAGGTTAGGCTCTGCATGAATGAATCCTTTCTTTCTCTCGAACCTTCCCACCATGTGGGGTGTGCAGGCTGAGTGACCCACGGACTGATGCCCTCTGTGCTCCTGTCCTGCCCCTTCTCCCCATAGAAAGAGTTCTTCCAGGATGACCTCTATCCTCCCACGGAGGTGTGGTGGGAACCGGCCCTGTCGGCCGCCGCCTGGCTGGGCGGCTCTGACGGTCAGCACCGCAAGGTCAGCCTCCGGCCGAAAGACATGACCCCAGGTATGTGGCAGGGGGCGAGGGGGAGCGCATCAGCGGGGGGGGGTGTGCGTGCTGTTGCAGAGAGTTCAGGGTTTATAGAATCATAGTGTTGTAGAGTTGGAAAGGACCCCTAGAGTAATCTATTCATTTATTTTTTAAATTTTTATTGGAAATTTTATTTACAACATAACATAAACCCCCACCCCCCAATACAGAAATCCACCCTCATTAGACCTGAGTATAACATACAATAAGCATAACATACAACAATACAAACAACCAAATAAAAGCCTTCCTTTATCCTCTATCTGGCTCCTTATTTACTTCTTATAAGCTGTTTCCCTTATGAATAATTATTAAGATTTTTCTAATTATAACTTAAATATCCACAAAGTCTCCTGCAGACATTAATCTAAACAAGTCCAGGTATGTATTTTAGGGCACTGTTTTGTGAAGTATACTCTGCATTTCCCCCATGCTTTTTGAAATTCTTGTCTAGTGTGGTCTCTAATTGCCTCTGTTAATCTAGCCAGTTCAATATACTCTAACAGTTTGCTTGCCATTCCTTTTTTGTTGGCACAATTTCTTTTTTCCAGTTTTTAGCAATTAGGATCCTTGCTGCTCCTGTGGCATAGAGGAATATTTTCTGATCTTCTCTTGCTATACCTGTGTCCGTTATCCCTAGTAGAAAAGCTTCTGTATTTTTCATAAAGTTATACTTAAACATTTTTTTAAGCTCGTCATATACTATATTCCAGAAGCTTTTGGTTTTTTCACAGGTCCACCAAACATGTATAAGTGTCCCCTCTGTTTTACCACACCTCCAGCACGGATTTGTTTTTATCTTATACATTTTAGCTATTTTGGAAGGTATTAAGTACCATGTATAAAACATCTTGATTAGATTTCCCCTCAATACTTCACAGGCTGTAAATTTCCAGTTCTTTCTCCATAGTTCTTCCCAGAGAACCCCTAGAGTCATCTAGTCCACCCCCTCCAGTGCAGAAATCACAGCCAAAGCATCCCTGGCAGTTGGCCACCTGAGCTCTGCTTAAAGACCTCCAATGAATCCCTTTTGGCCGCCCTTTGGCTGGCTGTGTGAAGGGGTGGCATTGAGGAAATCACAGCGGTAGGAATAGAGGACCTTTGCTGGGGGCACAGCATCTCAGAACACAGAAAGCCCCCCCCCCCTGCTGGGTTTCCCCTCTGGCCATGGAAAGGCCTTTCCTGTGTTGGGGAGACCCCAGGTGGGCTTGTGGCTGAGGAAAGGGCCCCCTGGCGATCTGCCTCCATGCCCCTTCCGCCACTGACCTGCCATGCCACCTCCTTCCGCAGTGAGCGAAGCCCCGAAGGAGGCTCCCAGCCGGAAATACGTGCCATCCTCTGTCTACCTGGAGGAGAAGTCGGACGAGCAGAAGAAGGAGGAGGTGAGAACGCTGCGGGGCTGGCAGCTCTGGCTTGGGGGGCAGGGGAAGGAGGGGAGGGGGCTGGCAAGCTCTCCCTGATGCCCACGGCCTTGTCACTGGGGGGGGGGGCGAGGCAAATGCAACCTGGGGAGGCACCTCAGACTCAGCAACTGCATCTCCCATCCAAAAGACCATGGAGCGGGTGAGAGGCAGTGTCGCGTAGTGGTTAGTGTCCGGCTAGGACAGACGAGGGCTCAAATCCCCACTGGGTGGTGAAGATTGCAAGGTGACCTCTCAGCTGAGCCTTCCTCACAGGGTTGTTGGGCGGATTAGAGAGGGAGAAGGAGAACCACAGCTGTCCTCTTGAGCTCCTCAGGGAGAAAAAGGAGGGATAGAAATATACCCAACAGAGAAGTGTTGCGGGGGCACCATGAGGAGGGGGAAGGTCTTACGGTGGCAGATGCATTAGCCCTTCTCGCGCCCACATCCTGGCAACGGTTGGCTCCCCTGCAGCTCCTGAATGCCATGGTGGCCAAGCTGGGCAACCGAGACGACCCCCTGCCTCAGGACGCCTTCGAAGGAGTGGATGAAGAGGAGTGGGTAAGAGCTGGGCAGGAGCCCCCCAGAAGCGCCATGCCCGGGGGAAGAGAGCCGTGCCCGTCCGCCTGTGCCCATCCTGGTGCCTTGGGGCTGCTTCCACCCCCAGCTTTGCACTGTAACCCACCAGGGGGCTCTGCTGGTGGGAGTTGTGGCCCAAAAGGCACCCACTGGGAGTTCTGTGGGGGAGGGGGGCACTCTGATCTGATCCTCTGCAGCTTTGCCCATGTTCCCCCTCCCTATCCCAGGGCTGGGCTGGGGAGGGCTGTCAGGACCTCGTCCTACACTCGAGTAGGACCCTGGCAGAGACACATGCCCGACTGGCATGTTCCCTGCCTCCTGGTCGATTGTTTGGGAGCTTCAAAAGCTTTCTTCAGCCCGAACATCACAGTGACCGATGCCAACCGACACCGGCACACTTAGGGATCCACAGAGTCTTCGCAGCTTGCGCAACAGACCTCAGCAACTCAGCATTTTGGCTAATCTACTTTATCTACATATAAACATACACAGAGCACTGCAACATGGTTCCCTCTCTCTCTAGCATCAGACAGCAAAGGACAATAGTCCCACTTCACGGAACACAGTAATAAAAACATCCTGTCTCCGTCACTTCTCACTTTGTGGAGTCAAAACATACACCGTCATGTGAAAGACAAAAATCCCATGACTGCAATCACAGAGCAGGAATTCTAACGGGCTGGTGGCCTCTGGGGTATCTCCCGTGTCCCTTCCCCTCCCAAGTTGGCAAGGGTGGTCTTGTGGGCAAGGGTGTCCTTCCCAGCACCCCCAGCGCAAGAGACGCCCCAGAGCAGTGGCCAGTTTGGCTTCTCCTATCCATCCCTCCATCCCTCTTCTCTCTCCCTTTTCTACTCCATAGGACTAACGGCGGACACTTCGACCAGGGACCGCATGCAGTGGCCTTACTGCCCGGATGACCCTCTCCTCCGCGGACTGGAGGGTGCCCAGGCCTCAGGCCCCCCTGGGAGGAGCAGGCTGACTTCCAGGCTCCTCTCCCCCCCCCCCCGCGCCAACACTGCCACCCTGGGTTGGGCCACCGCCTGCCCACACCTCGACAAAGATGCCAAGGAGATCCTGTCCGCCGAATCTTCCTTCCTCCCCCTGGACCCTCCTTTGTCTGGGCTGCTGCCCCACTTCCTGCCCCCCAGGCAGAAGTTTGCCTCGGCTTCCACCTTGACAGTCTGACCGGCACTTCTGGCTGCTGAGCCCAGGTCGACTTTTGGAACTGCCCTGTGCCTGCCAGGCCCCCAGCCCCTCTGGAGGGCCCATCCACGAGGGACATGTGGCTTTGGGGGTCTCCAAACTCATTTGGGAGCGGAGGAAGGCTGCTTGGGGGGCTCCTTCTGCCCCCTGCAGCTCTAGGGTTGTCTTTCCGTCACAACCGCGCCCCGAATTGTTTCGCCAGGCTTGTCCTCAGAGCAAAGCTTGCCTTCTGTGTCTGCCCTGCCAGTGTAACTTGAAAGAATGTCAATTTCAGCTCTTTTGCCTCTTGTGTCTGTTATTCAAAACACCAGCCTTCTCCCCAAAGCGACTCTTCTCCCCCCGTCCCAGCCTGGTAGACCTTTCTGCACCCCGGAACAGGTGCTGGTGTCATACATGTACCTGGAGGCCCCCTGTGGCCCCCACATGCCTTACAGACCCTGGTTCTGCCTTGCAGACTTTTGGGCCGGTGGGCTGTGGCTTCTGTGCCTGGGAAAAGGGGCGCCACTATCCCAGGGGAAAACTACTTCTCCTCACTTCCTCCTCCATGACAGCGAATGCCTGCCTTCCTTAGTTCCTGCGCGCTGCTGCCCTTGGGCCTGATCCAGCAGGGCTTTTCTTCTGATCAAAGTCCAGAAGCAGCTGGGTCAGGTCAAGAAAGAAGTCAGGCTCAGGAATCCTGGGTTTTTCCGGTGACAAATCCTGGGCTCATCCACGCAGGAGATTTCTGTGGGTTTGAAGCCCCTCGTGCCTCAATTCCTTTTGGGGTTGCCCCATGATCTCCTCCTCCAACAACTGGCAGCTGCTCTTGGCCCCCATTAAATTCAGATTCATCCCAATCCAGGAATAATCGGACAAGAGATTTAAATCCACTATAAATGTGCGTGTAAGAGGACTTTGTGTGCACTGGAGCACATTGTAAGCATGGGGGTTTTTCCACCTGGGGACAGTCCTCACCTGTCTGTACTTTCTATACTTTCATTTTGCTCCTGTCCTTCCAAAGCATGGGTAGGCAAACTAAGGCCTGGGGGCTGGATCCGGCCCAAGCACCTTCTCAATCCAGCCCGCAGTTGTTCCAGGAATCCGCATGTTTTTACATTAGTAGAATGTGTCCTTTTATTTAAAATGCATCTCTGGGTTATTTGTGGGGCATAGGAATTCGTTCATATTTTTTTTCAAAATATAGTCTGGCCCCCCACAAGGTCTGAGGGACAGTGGATATGGAGGCCAATGGCGTCCGGCACTCTTCTTAGCTGCGTCACTGCTGTCCGTGCCGGTAATAATCTCTTCCCAGCCTCTTTGGCCTTTGTAGCAGAGTTTACACAGCGGAGGAAACTGCTGCTTGTGTGGCCAATAAATCAGACTGCACGCAGGCTTTCCTCTTATCTCCAACAGTCTTTAATGAGTAGAATAACATCGTATGTCAGCCCGGAGAAAAACCAGACATGATCTCCGCTTCTCGGTCAAAACCGAAAGAGAAAAACACACAGAGAAACACTCCCCTCTGTAAACATAGCCACGCCTCAGAATGTGAGACGTCACTCAGAACTTCTTAACCCTGTAAGTTCTGGTTCTCCTAACACCCCCTCTCGTCTCGCATCCTGAGGGACAGTGTGAGGACACATCTACAGACCTCTTTGAGTTCAACTCCTTTCCCATTGCCTCTTGCCCCTTCCTGGCTTCTGTCTCAGGCAACTGTTGAACCTCCTCACAAATCCCAGGTTCGCACTGTGCGAAACCAACCCACGCATTGGTGACCTGAAACCTCTCAGGTGGAATTCCCTTTGTTGCCCGAGATGACCGCCTGGGCACAAACTGGGGTGCTCCTCCTGACCCACTGGGGCCAGCTTGTGCGTCTTCCTCATCAGAAGACTCCCCCTCTGACTTGACACGTCTGTGAGCTTTCTCCATTATGCGAACAGGAGATGAGGGCTCACTCTTGGACACTCTTTTAACAACCTGTGGAGACGCCCTACTCTGTTCAGGGACCTGGTCTCCACCAGCAGGTTCAGGCTCTGGCTCTCCCTCCTCCTCAGAGTCAGACAGACAATCTGAGTGAACGTCAGGGCTCGCTTTGCGCCTTGCCCAACCATCCTGCTCATAGAACTCAGCCTGTTTACTGACCAGAAGCTTGGTCTGATCACCTTCTGGATATGCGAACCTCCATCCCTTTGTCGCAGGCTCATATCCACAGAAGATCATTTCCTGGTACCTTGGACCACCCTCTTGCTGCAACCACTTTGGTACAGGCACCATGGCCCTGCAACCAAAAGTGCGAAAGAAATGCACAAGCGGCTTCTGTCGATGAAGCAGGAAATACGGGGTGTCACCTACCACTGAATTGTAGCACCTGTTCATCGTGAAATTGGCCGTCTTTACCGCCTCCCCCCAAAAACTTTGAGGCAAACCAGAATCATCCAGTAGAATCTCTGATGCTCGAACCAGAGCTTTACTCCTAAGCTCTGCCACGCCACTCTCCTGAGGAGAAGTCACTTTGTGACGTATCCCTCTCTGGCGAAAGAAACCCTTTAGAGCAGACCCAGTGACCTCTGAACCTCGGTCACACTTGAACCCCTGCACCTTGGTGGAGAACCTTAGTTCCACCTCAGCAACCCAATCTTTGATCAGTTGCGTTGCCTCATCCTTCGTTCTCAGCGTGAACGCCCAGGAGTTCCTAGTAAAATCATCTGTCAGCACCATCAGCCACTTGGCCTTGCCCAGACTTGGCTGTGGCATACCAAAAAGGTCTGCATGTACAAGCTCAAAAGGCTTTGTGGTTACTCTCTCCACCCTGGGATCATTAAATCCCTTGTTTCTGGCTTTCCTGCAAGCCTTGCAATTCAAAGGTTGACCACATTCTCTTACCCGGCACCCTTTGGTGCACTCTGATAACATCTGAACGTCCTCACAGGACCCATGTGACATCCTCTTGTGCCACACGCAAGCACACGACACATGAGTGTGATCAGTGGCTTTCCCAGCATTCCCCTCACCCTCCAGAGGTGTTTCCAGAACAAAGAGGTTGTTCTGATTTCTCTCAACACTTACCAGTTGCTTCCCCCCTCTGGAAATTGTACAGACATTCTTTTCAAAACAAACCTTATACCCCTCCTGTAAGAGACATGATACAGATAAAAGACAATGTTTTATCTCAGGCACGACGTAGACCTCTAGCTCCGCCTGCAAGAAAGAAACAAACACATTTCCAACAGTGGTTAAATGTCTCTGTGACCCATTAGCAAAAACAACTGTTTTCCCAGTTGAAACAGCCCTGCAGTTCCACATTTGTCCATCAGGTGGCGCTGTCATCAGGTGATGACTGGCTCCAGAGTCTATGATCCAACGCAGCACTCTCTCCTCACTGGAGTTGTCCCTAAGCATTGCCATGGCAACAATCTTCTCGCTGCCCCCATCCTTGGAGCCTCTGCAGATGTCCTCTCTGGTTGTCACGGCAACAGACTCCCCCCGGCAGGAAGACTTGCCCACGACCTTCACAGCTTCCGTAGATGCAACTCTCTCAGTTGCCTTGGAGACCGGACGTATCTCAGCGTTCCCACACAACTCCATAGCTCTTATCTCTCCTTGCTGCAGGTGGCCGGCCTTGAAGCCTTTAGCTCTTTGCAGCTTCCCAGGCTCACGACGTAAACAGCTCTTGGCAGCTTTTGGAGCTTTCAGAGGCATCTCTGAGCTTTCACTGCTCACTGCCCCCCCACTACTCACGGGGCTCCCAGGACGTTTTCCTGCACCCCCTCTGGTGGGTAAAGGGCTCCCAACACTTGGCCTCTCTCCTGGCTCCTCACACAGACACGTTGCAGCATCCAAACCGCCCCCAGGCTCAGCATTGCCAGCAACAGCAACAGTAACAGCAACAGTCCCTTCGCCCCCCCGTGAGGGCTCACAGCTCTTCCCAGCTGTGTGTCGGCTCTCAAGAATGTGGCCGGCGCCATCTTGCCTCTCCCCTTCGGATGCAGCCCCATCTTGGCCCTTGCTTCCCACCCCAGCTTCACAAGCTTCACGGAGTGCTAGCCAAGCAGCCTCAGGCCTTTCAGCATCCAGGACAACCGGCACCAGATGTGCATCCACATTCTCTGCCAAAAAAGCAAGCACACGCTTCTCAACTTCACTTTGCTCTGCAGCTCTTTCAGTCTCTGCGTTCCCAGTTGCCTTCAGTGGGCGCTGTACAACATCCCACAGCTGCTCCCCAACTAGCCAAAACTCTGCTTGAAAACTCCACTGCAGCCAATTATGGCTAGTCAGTTTCTGGCATGGCAGCTTAAGCTGAGCCATTTTCCTTCTCCCCCGGGGCTGAGCCTGTTGGCTGTTTGCAGTATGGTAACGCTGCAGAGAGCTTGCTGGGGAGACCATGCATTAAAAAGAAAGGACTCAAAAATAACTTAAACAAGGTTTTAATAAGAAAAACAAAAACTCCTTTTACACTAAATACATTAACAACCAAACCAGACCCAACCACCAACCCATCCCCCAGGGTAATGGGAGAGCTAGGTGCTGCTCCTTATATACTACACCCAAATGCTGACACACCTTAATCAAATACAACTCAGCAGCACCTGCTATGCTTCACAGCTGTAAAGCTGGGTCTCGTTATCTTACTCTGGCCCTTGCTCTGGCCCCTTAAAGACATACACATCGGGTGCAACAATGATGAACCTTTACATTTAAATAAACCATTCAACATTTCCCCTGCGGTTCATCATTGTGGAACAAAAACATAAAGCATATTTTGTACATGTCTTTCATGTGTAACCTTTGGAAGTGCTTTAGTAAAAATGTCCGCAATTTGATCGTCACCTGGAACATATTCAAATACAATCATTTCATCAGCAATTAGTTTCTTTACAAACTGTAAACGTAACCTTAAGACTCTAGTGCGCTGCGTATTGGTCTCTGAACACAGGATAGCAAGTCCGCTCTGGGAATCAAGGTAAACTTTTACTGGTAGTGTTACTTGCATCTGTAGGTCTGCAAATACTTGCAGATACCATTCTACATCACGAGTGGCCTGAACGCATGCACATAATTCACTCTCTGTTGTGGAGAGACAAATAATGGTTTGTGTCTGGGACTTCCATTCAAATGGACAACCATTATAACAAAACACCATACCAGACACACCCCTGCAATTATTTTGTTCCACTGCATGAGATGCATCGCAGAAAATTTCAAAACCTTTGTCAATACATGTTGTAAACTGCAACCTATAATGTTTGGTGTGTTTAAGGTACATTACCACTCTCTTAAGAGCAGAGAAACATTGTGTAGTAGGCTTTTCTACAAATTTTGCCAGAAAGTGAAAAGCATAAGTTATATCTGGTCTTGAGATTCTTTGAATGAAATTTAGCTTGCCTATAGCAGAACGATACAAAGTTTTGTTAGGAAATGGCTTATCTTCACCTGTAAAGGTGAAACCACACACCATAGGCGTTTCCTTGCCATTTGCATTTTCTAAACATAGCATTTTAACAAGATCATCAATTTTTGCAGTTTGATGAACCAGAAAAGATCCATTTTTGCCTTTCTCAATTTGCATGGATAAGTAATTTTTAGCTATGCCTAACTCCACCACATCAAATTTCTTCTGTAACTGTGATACTACCAGTTCATATTCCTGTTTAGTTTTTGTAGAAATTAGCACGTCATCTACATACACACATATTTTTGTTACAGAGTTTGCCCTTTCCTTTATAAACACACAGTTGTCTGCCTTTCCTTGTGAAAAACCAATATCCAGCAATTCTTTTGCTAAAGTTTGGTGCCAATTCCTTCCACTTTGGTGCAGACCATAAAGGGATTTATTTAATTTGCATACCAAACCTTCAGCGGCGTCTATGCCTTCAGGAACACGCATAAAAATTTGTTCTTTTAAGTCTGCAAACAAATATGCAGTTTTTATATCTAGGTGATAAACAGAATGTCCACGTTGTGATGCATCTTTTAACAAAAGCTTAACTGTTTCATATTTTACGCTTGGTGAATAACACAAATCATAATCTTCACCTGGAATTTGTTGAAAACCCCTAGCAACTAATCTTGCTTTGTACCTTACAACTTCATTTTTGTCATTCATTTTAACTCTATAAACCCATTTTGAATCAATAAGTCTCATATCTGGGGTTTGTGGTACAAGAGACCAAGTGTTATGCTCTTTTAAAGAAGCTATCTCAGAGTTCATAGCTTTATACCAATTTGCAGCTTGTTGCTTAGGTAATTTCTGAACATCATTGTAGCTTTTTGGCTCAAAAACTGCCTTATTGGCATACACAGTATTAAAATGTTCATCTGCAAAACGTTGTGGCTTCTGTCTCTTTCTATCTGAACGTCTCAGTCCGGAAGGAGAGTCAGACTCCTCAGACTTAATGGGACTAAGTGAACCACTAGTTTCAGGTTGTAAATCATTGTCAGATTGAAGAGATGCCTGTAGGCTAAGCTCACGGTCAGAAAACTCAAGAGAATCTAACCTCCCCTTGGGTGCCTGTGACTTTAAATCATCAAACAAATCAGATTCAACAGACTTTTTGTCTTTTTCCATTAATTCAGAAGCACCATTTCCTGCTGCTGCTGCTGCTTCCTCTTCTTCCTCAGTATTATCTATACCATCAGTATCTTGGAAGACAGCAACTCCATTCCAATTTACAGTTTGTATCATGCTTCTGGTAATATGAAATTTGCCAGTTGCTGGTATGTAAATTCTGTACGCCCCCTGCTGGTAGCCCATTAATTTTCCCTGGACACTACGTTCACCCAATTTCTGCTTAGCGGGATAATGCATAATTACATCTGAACCCCAAATGCGTAGGTATTTCAGATTAGGGCGTTTTTTAAACAGCTTCTCATAGGGGGTGACATCTAAACCAGAATGATAACTGCGATTTCTAACATAACAAAACGCATTAAGCGCTTCAGCCCAAAAGTCTTTGGGCAGATTAGCATTGTGCAGATATGTTTTAACCCCTGCCTGTAGGTCACGCTGCACAACTTCAACAAGCCCATTTTGCCATGGACTTCGGGGGCAAGATAACTCATGAGTAGTCCCCTGCGCTTCCAGGAAATTCTCAAAATCCTCAGAAACAAATTCGCCGCCCCGGTCAGAAAATAGGTTCTTAATTGGTTTGTTAAAGTGCGTTTTTACCCAGTTGCAAAAAACTTTGTACTTCTCAAATGCTTGGGACTTCTCAGCTATTGCATAAGTCCAACAATATCTACTATACTGGTCTATCAGAGTAAGCCAGTACTTAGAACCTCCTAATGATGGTGGGAGTGGCCCAACTAAATCACAATGTACACGCTCAAATGGCTCAGTTACTTTCCTATCTGAGCATCTACCCTTGCGTGCATCCTTAATCTTATTCTTGCAACAGGATAGACATTGCATAAAGAATTTACATGGTTTTAAGTTGAGGCCATCAACAATATTCTTTGTCTTAATTACATCAGCAAAATTCAGGTGTCCCAGAATTCTGTGCGCCTCATGGACACACCCGGAATGTGGCCTTACATTCCTCAACCCCTGGCTTGACTGTGCTGCTCTGCAATTTATAGGCGATTGGGAGTAGGTGCGAAAATACAGTCTATATAAACCATCAGATTCCCGGGCATACAATAGACGTTTGTTCCCATCGAAAAACTCACACATTGACTTTAAGAAACGCACAGTTATGCCTTGACGAGCAAAGCACCTTACTGACAATAAATTGTCCACTGACGGGCAGTAAATGCAGTTCGCTATTGTAATGTTTAAAGAGTCAAGTTTAACAGTACCCCTGCCAAGCGACTGCAAGACTTGTGAATTGGCTAAATGTACATTACCCATTTCCTCATCGAAAGAAATAAACAAGCTTCGATCGTTGCAAATATGCTGAGATGCTCCTGAGTCCACAACAAAAGACTTCCACTTGGCACGTTTAAGTCTTTTACGATCTGTTGTCCTAGCATGGAAAACTCGCGGCTCGTTTCTGTCTCTACTATACGATGTCGGCTGCTGGGCTGACGACCGTGACTGACGAACAGAAACAGGCTTGGGAGTACTTTGCTTTCTTTTGGATCTGCAGTCCTTTGCAAAATGTCCTTGTTTATTGCAGAACCAACAACGCTTTGCAGCTTTAAATGCAGTTGTATCACCACAGGTTTGCATATGGCGTTCCTCATTACTTCTGGAAATAGGAGTGCTTATGGCACAAGCCTCCCTTCTGTCCAACTCGCCCATTAATCTTGCCGTTACCCCTTCCACAGTTAATTGTGCTGGTGGAACAGCAGATATCTGGCTAGCTATACCATCGAAGTCCTCATTAAGGGAACATAGAATGATAAAAACATACTGAATATCAGGTATCTCCATGTCCCTTCGAATTAATTCGCAGCGTATTGCCTCCAGACGTCTCAAGTGTGCTGCCAAATCACCACCAGGCTGCAACTTCGTCTGGTACAACTGCTTGAAAAACGTCAATGCAGATGCTGACTCTTTTCTAACATGCACTGCTGCAAGACTGTCCCACATTTCTTTGGCAGTTTTCTTATTTCTTATATAGACTATTTGCTGGTCGCTGACTGCCAAATTAATTATCGCCCTGGCTTTTGCATCTCCTTTCGACCAAGCATTAGTCACAGGGTCAGGAGGGTCATCAGTTACATAGGTCCATACTTCTCTAGAGGTCAAAAGCGCCTCCACCCGAAAAGACCATAAACTATAGTTCTCATCTGTTAGCTGTGGGAAGACCAGAGCCTTCTCAGCTTCAGGAACCCGGTCAACCATTCTGGAACTCTTCCAGACCCACAGAACTACGCTAACAGGAGAAGGAGTTTCCAAACCTTTCTCAGAGTCCAAAAATATGCAGTCATCCACTCAGCAGCTGGGCCCATAACCAAAGATGTTGGCTGTTTGCAGTATGGTAACGCTGCAGAGAGCTTGCTGGGGAGACCATGCATTAAAAAGAAAGGACTCAAAAATAACTTAAACAAGGTTTTAATAAGAAAAACAAAAACTCCTTTTACACTAAATACATTAACAACCAAACCAGACCCAACCACCAACCCATCCCCCAGGGTAATGGGAGAGCTAGGTGCTGCTCCTTATATACTACACCCAAATGCTGACACACCTTAATCAAATACAACTCAGCAGCACCTGCTATGCTTCACAGCTGTAAAGCTGGGTCTCGTTATCTTACTCTGGCCCTTGCTCTGGCCCCTTAAAGACATACACATCGGGTGCAACAATGATGAACCTTTACATTTAAATAAACCATTCAACAGAGCCTACTCACGTAACAGAAGCTCCTCCTCAGCTGGCTTCTCCCACACGCAGGCACATCTCAGCAACAGCTTCCAAAGCTTGGCTGACCTCCCATAACCTATGGAGGCCAATGGCGTCCGGCACTCTTCTTAGCTGCGTCACTGCTGTCCGTGCCGGTAATAATCTCTTCCCAGCCTCTTTGGCCTTTGTAGCAGAGTTTACACAGCGGAGGAAACTGCTGCTTGTGTGGCCAATAAATCAGACTGCACGCAGGCTTTCCTCTTATCTCCAACAGTCTTTAATGAGTAGAATAACATCGTATGTCAGCCCGGAGAAAAACCAGACATGATCTCCGCTTCTCGGTCAAAACCGAAAGAGAAAAACACACAGAGAAACACTCCCCTCTGTAAACATAGCCACGCCTCAGAATGTGAGACGTCACTCAGAACTTCTTAACCCTGTAAGTTCTGGTTCTCCTAACAGTGGACCGGCCCCCTGCTGAAAAAGTTTGCTGACCCCTGTTCCAAAGGGTGCAGCGTTTGCATCAAAAGAGCTCTTTTTCTGCTTTTGCTTTAGTGCAAAGCAGCCGCATTAAACATAAAGGAAAGGAAAAACCATAATAAAAGAAAAGGCTTTCCCACGACAAAGCAGAGCCTCCTTTGTTCTCTCTTTCGGAAGTGGACGGGGCAGCTTCCCCCTATATTCCACCCCAAAGCCTTTTCCTTTAGCTGTGTCCTCGCTTGACCTTGTGGGTATGCGCTTGGTGGGTCCAGCCGCAACACACACATTTTCAACCTACTCCAAATCCCCAAACCATGAAACACGGTTGAGACTGGTTGCGCAGTTCCACGTACAATTTTGTTTTCTTAAAGGTAAGCAAAGACCTGCAAAGGCCCCAGGTGTCCAGAACTTGGGGAGGGTGGGAAAGCGCCATTCAAGAGGAAGGGATGACCACCCAAAAGGCACCAGTGCAACCCAGGCAGCACCACCCACGGAGGAGAGAGAAAGGTCCCAGGAAGGACTGGCTGGCCACAGTGGGAAACTGGGCGCTGGACTGTTGGACGGGGCTGCCTGCTCTGCTCCGACTGAAGAAAATGCCACCCTTTGCTGTGCCTGCTAGTCTGGCGCCACCGGCAGAGTTGCCACCTTATTATTATTATTTTCTTTTTTATCATACTTTTTTTTGGATTTTTTACATATCATTTTCAACAATCATTCAACATAACTCCTTAGCTTATACAATATTTTAGACTTCCATCAACAACCTCTGATGATTTTCCGTTCTTTATCACTTATTCTACATTTCTTAATTTCTCTATTACTCTTAATTATCATTAACTAATAGTTCTCCTCTTAGTCTTTCTTGCAATAATCCTCCTTACAGATCTTCTTGCAATCCTACTAGTGTAATCTGTTCATTACAATTACTTTTCAAATAGTTCGTATATTTACTCCAGTCTTCTAAGAATCTCTGGTCCCGCAGGTTTCGAATCCTTCCTGTTAATTTATCCAATTCTGCATAGTCCATCAATTTCATCCGCCATTCTTCTTTCGTCGGTAATTCTTCTAGCTTCCATTTTTGTGCCAATAATATTCTTGCTGCCATCATTGAATATAAAAACAACTTACAGTCCTGTCTATTAATATCATCTCCTACAATGCCAAGTAAAAATGCTTCTGGTTTCTTAATAAATATATATTTAAACATCTTTTTCATCTCATTATATATCATTTCCCGGAAGTTTTCCACTTTTTTACATTCCCACCCTCTTCTCCTGTGCTTTTATCAGCCGGGCGTGCAGGCGCCGCTTCACCCCGTCCCCGCTGCCTGCATTGCTGGGGGCTGGACTAGATGGCCTCTGGGTGCCCCTTCCAAGTCCGCACTTCCATGGCTCCAGCTCCTCATACGGTGTGGGGCTGGACTCTCCTTCGCGGGAGGCTTTCAGAAAGAGGCCGCCCGCCAGGGATGCTTTAGCCGCGGTTCCTGCGTCCCCTTCCTTCCAACTCGGCAGGGATCCCGGCATTGCGCGCGCCTCCCGGCCGCCAGGGGCCGCCCTCGACCCCGGGGCGGCGCTCTAGGCCCCAAAGCCAGTACGGGGTCCGCTTCCGGTCGCGAAGGCGGAAGAGGCTTCTCCATGCGGCCCGGCTCGTCTCTATGGTGCCCTCCTTCCCCGGGAGCCGCCGGATCATCTCGCCCTTGGGCCGCCCGAGGAGGGAGGAGGGAAGGAGAGGCATGGTGAGTCCGGGGGGGGGCGGAGAGGGGGGAGGGAGGGGTCTGGGAGCCCCTCGCCCGCCCCCCCCTCGGGAAAGGGACCCAGGCGTCCGAGCAGTGCGCCCCCCCCGCTCAGCCCCACACGGAGGGGACCCTCGTGGCCCCCCAAGATGCCTCCGGCCTCCCTGGCCCCCGCCCTCTCCCTCGGAGCCCCAGGAAGGGACCCAGGCGTCCGGGGCTCCCTTTGCCCTCCCCCCCCCCGCCGCCTCCGTTTTGCTTCTGTTAATTCCATATGCTTCCCGTTCCCCAGAGAGAGCCTTGGCGCCTCTCGAGTCTCTGGACCCCGGGGTCGCGGGTTCGAGTTCCACGTGGGGCGGAAAGGTGGCAGGGGGCTGGACTAGATGATCCCCGGGGTCCCTTCGAGCTCCACGGTCCTGAGGTTGTGTGATGTGCGTGCAGCGTGAGCTCACCTGCCTCCTTCGCCCTCCGTCCCCCCTTCCTTCCCCGCCTCCCTGGCAAAGGCTGAGCGAAGTCTCCAGCCTCCTGGGCCTCCTCTGCCCAGGGCCTCTTCCTCTGGGCCCACCCCCACCCTAAGGACCCCCTCCCCAGAGAGAGCTTCAGGTCCCCACTAAGCGCCCCCCTTCCCGTGGCTTCCTGGCATCCCCATTCGGGGTTGGGGTGGGTCTTGCGCTGCCCCCAAAACGGAGACCCAGCAGAGAGGCTTTGGGGGGAGGGGCTCAGTGGCCGTTGCCATCCGAGCACCGAAGGGGGCTGGTTCCCAAGGGCAGGAGCAACCTGGTCAAGTGAGCGACACAGCAACAGAGCGTGAAGGGGTGGCAGCTGCCTGGCGAATGCCCTGACCCTGGTGACTCTTCCCTTGGCAGGCCAAGTACCTGGCACAGATCGTCCTCGTGGGGGTGCAGGTGGTGGGCAGAGCCTTTGCCCGGGCGCTGCGGCAGGAGTTCGCAGGTGAGTGTGTTAACAGAGAAATCTGAGGGCTCCCTTGGACAAAAAAATAAGGACACCAGCCAGGAATACCAGGTCTTTATTGAAGACTATCGCGACAGGACTTCCACCTGCCACCAGGTGGAACAAGATGGAAGCCCCAAACAAAAGAGAACCCAAACTTTTATTAGCTGCTAATCCCCATGTTACACCCCCCCAAACTACATCACAGTTACATAATGAAATGGGAGATCTGGTGGCAGTAATCTGAGCATCCTGGACCCTGCCCCATGGTTCTCCTTGCCCTCCACCAAACACCCATCAAGAGAGAGATATTTACATTTCCCTGTTTCCCAGCCAAGTTATTCACACCCTTTTGTCTTCATCTGGGTTTGTTATTTCCGGAATGGCTACCTGTCTGGCACTCAGATATCAGGAGGCCAGGAATTATCACTCAGACAGAGGGGCTGCTGAGGAGCTGAGCTCACATGTCTATATGAATTTCTGAAGTTTCCCCAGTGAGCCAGTACGGAGATACATTTATCAGTGAATTGTTATGTTTGGTATTGTGCAGCAGAGGCCCTTTGAATAGATAGGAAGAAACTGTGATGAAGTGATTGTGCTGATTTTGGTAGTGGGCTGCATGTGCATGATATCTGCTGGAGGGGCAAACCACCCAAACCTATACATAAATTCCTGCAACAAGTGCCATGTGGTTGCCCCTTCTCCTCTGCCATGCTTCTTGTGGGGGGGGGGGGGGAGAGACGCTGTGAGCTGCCTCTCTTGCTCCCAGGGCATCCCCATGCTTCATTGACCTGGCGCAATGTGGCCTGTGGTTTTCTCTGTGGGGGTCCCAGGTAGCTGTCACTGACGTCTCCAAGTTCTGGGCCGGCCAACGCCAGCCTTGTGACCCCGGGCTGGGCGGCTCCCAAGGACAGCCCAGCTGGCAAGGCCACCCTGAGCCTGTTTGCGCCATGAGCACTGCCAGCCCCGCTGTCTACAGTGGGGGAACCGAGAGGGGTAACCGAATCCCTCTTTCCAAGCAGCCAGCCAAGCAGCGGCAGACGCGCGAGGGCGCTCAGGGCCTCAGTCGGAAGCAGCCTCCAGCATCTCTGGCCTCAGCCTGCAGGAGGCCCAGCAGATCCTCAATGTCTGCAAGCTCAACCCAGAGGACATTCAGAAGGTAAATACCAACTTTTCAGGCTTGCTGGGGAAAGTACTAGGCTCATTCCTTGGTGACTGAGACCCACAATTCTGCTTTCAGAGCTTTTGTATAGAGATACAGGAAACTGTTCTACTGCAATGTGCTCTATGTAGGGCTGCCTTTGAAGGTGACCCGGGAACTACAATTAATCCACAATGTGGCAGCAAGGCTGGTGACTGGGAATGGCCGCCAGGACCATATAACACCAGTCCTGAAAGACCTACATTGGCTCCCAGTACGTTTCCGAGCACAATTCAAAGTGTTGGTGCTGACCTTGAAAGCCCTAAATGGCCTCAGCCCAGTAGACCTGAAGGAGCGTCTCCACCCCCATCGTTCTGCCTGGACACTGAGGTTCAACTCCAAGGGCCTTCTGGCCATTCCCTCCCTGCGAGAAGCCAAGCTACAGGGAACCAGGCAGAGGGCCTTCTCGGTGGTGGCACCCGCCCTGTGGAACGCCCTCTCGTCAGATGTCAAGGAAATAAACAACTATCTGACTTTTAGAAGACATCTAAAGGCAGCCCTGTTTAGGGAAGTTTTTGATGTTTGATTGCTTTATTATTATTAATAATATTCTGTTTGGAGCCACCTTGAGTGGCTGGGGAAACCCAGCCAGATGGGCAGGGTATGAAGAATTAATAATAATAATAATAATAATAATAATAATAATAATAATTTATACCAAGTCAGATCATTGGTCCACCGAGCTCAGAGTTGGTAGAGCATGAGACAGATTTTAATGTGAGGGTTGTGGGTTTGAGCACCACATTGAGCAGAACGATTCCTGCATCGCAAGGGGGTCGGCTCCCAACTCTACAATTCTATGAATCTGTCCCACTGACAGGCAACAGCGGCTCTCCAGGATTTCAGGCCGGAGTCTCTCCCAGCCCGACCTGGAGATGCCAGTGAGACTGAACCAGGGACCTTGAAAGGCAGCCGCTCTGACACCCAGTTCCAGCCTTCCCTCATGTGGGCGTTCATGTTCCTTTGGGTCCCCCGGTCCCCATGGAAACCTCACAAGGCACACCAGGAAGCAGTATTTCTCATAGGGCGAGAACCTAGTGGCTGATCTCAAAGCTGAGTCTCTTCACAACTGAGCCATGCAGCCTTCCTGCAGATGTTGCTTGTTTATTCCTTGAATTTATATGCCAGCATTTTTATTCCAAGGAGCTAGAGGTGGCCTGCATGGATCTCCCCACCCCCACCCCCATTTAGTCCTCGCATCAACCCTGTGAGGTGGGGTGGGCTGAGAGGCATTAGCTTGGCCCAAAGTCACCCAGGGAGCTTCCGTGGCCCAAACGGGGATTTGAACCCTGGTCTCCCAGGTCCCTGCCTGACACTCTTAAGCCCTACTCTACCCCTAGCCAGGATGGCTGCAACTGGTGGGAGCCCAAGTCCAGCAACATCAAGAAGGGCTGTGGATCAGTGGAACTCCCTGCCACAAGTCACCCCCATGGCTTAGGTAGCTTCAATAGGTATTAATTAAAACTCACAGAGGAAACGGCCATCTGTGCTTATTAGCCATGACAGTTAAATGGTACCTCCACCTGCAGAGACCAGGGGGTGGAGTGCATGGCGGGAGGGCCAGGGGGCCTTGTTTGTGGACTCCCTGGAGGCCTCTGGCCAGCCAGCGGGGGGAGCAGAACGCTGGCCCTTTCCTTCCAATCCAGCCGGGCTTCTCTCCTCCTTCCCTTGGCCCACTGGTTTTCCCAGATCATGGCAGGGACGGGCAATTAATCGTGCCGCTGGGCAGTTTGGTCATGCGGGTATTGTTTGCTTTTCCTTGGCAGAACTACGAGCATTTATTCAAGGTGAACGACAAATCCGTGGGGGGTTCTTTCTACCTGCAGTCCAAGGTGAGTTGGGGAGGTGGAACTGTGCTTGTGCCCCTCCCCCTAGGAAGCCACAGGAAACTGCTCCTTCCCCTCACACTTAGAAGTTTGTATGCTTTTAATAGATCATATCCATATATTTCTATTAACGTTTATTGTTTTTAATGATTGTGATTTCCCCCTATGTTTTTAGCTGTTCTTGTTTTACCTGTAAGCTGCCAAGAGTCCCTGTCAGGGATTATTAACATCTATAATAATACAACCAAATTGTGCTTTCAGGGCTGGCAGTCCCTTAGGTGGAAGGGATGCAATTAAGAGGCTTTCCTCCCTTTCTTGTAACTTATTGGCAAGCTGAGAATCATTTTCAGGGATCCAAACTTACCCAAAATACATATAATGCAGTGTGTCCCAAGTGTCAACCTGAGTGACCTCTGCCCTGTGCCCACCTCCTTCTGGCCAAGCCCCCTCATTTACTTGGGGTTCCCAGAGATCAAAGAGGCCCCAAAGCCAGGATTTCCTCCTCCACCCCGCCCCCCTTTTCCTTGCTTGCTCCTGAGCTGTTTTCATAGCCCTCTGGCGGATGCCCTTGGCACAGCCGCTGCCCTCGCCCTCTGTGTGTGTTGGCCTCCTGCCGTCTTTTTGGAGCAGCAGCAGCAGCTACTGAGTGCCAAGTCTGTGCCCTGCAGGTGGTGAGAGCCAAGGAGCGCCTGGACGAAGAGCTGCGGATCCAGTCGCAGCAGCGGCGAGAACAAGACGCAGAGCGCAAGCCAGACACGTAGCAGAGCCCATTCCCACCGGCCTCCTCCTCTAAAGTATAGCTAGCCAATAAATTGCCCTTGTGTAGCTTGCTGCTCTCGGCCTCGCAGTCTGTTGCCAGGGGGTGACTGGGGGGGAGTGCAGAATGCAGCACCAGGATGGGACCCACAGCAGGGGCTGGAGCGTCCCTCCTCCCAGGAGTGGCTTCTCTGGCCAAGCAAGAAACCTGCAATCTGCTTCCCAAAGCTTTCAGAGAGGCATTTGCCCAGACGGCTTGTTGCTCTGTGAGCAGCAGCCCAGCCTGTGGACTGACTGCAGTTGTCACCCAGCTGCTAAGTCAGGGGCCCCCAAACTAAGGCCCGAGGGACTCTTTTTATCCGGCCCGCGGCAACCCCCACCGCCCGCTCTTACCGTTGCGCTGTGCGGCTGCCCACTTCCGGGTCGGAGGAGCACCAGAAATAGCTGGTGCACATGCGCGTTATTTGCACATGCGCAAGCATTGTTTCCAGTGCACATCCAGGTCGGAGGAGGCCCGTGCACATGCACACAAGCTATTTCCGGTGCTCCTCTGACCTGGAAGTGCGCTGGAAATAGCATGTGCGCGCATATGGGCACACGCTCCCTCGCCCTCTGGCCCACTGCGCAATCGGTGCTGGAGACACCGGCCTGAGGCGTGGTAAGTTTGCTGACCCTTGTGCTAGGTTCTGCACTTGCTGCTGTGTCCGAAGCATGCTGAACAGCCTGTGGGAGCCTGCAGGCAATTCCTAGGCAGCTCATTGCCCCACTTGGCTCCCGCAACTCCCTGCAGGCAGAAGGCCCCAGGCTCCGCCCCTGGCCTAACCAGGCAGAACTGGGAAAGGACCTTCTCCTGAAACCTTCGGCAGCTGCTGTCAGTTAGGGTTGACGGTGGAAGGGGAGCTCCAGTCCCAATCACACCTGGCCGCTGAGGGTGCTGCCTGGAACAGGTGGGTGCTGGGAGTCCAGGAGCTTTTGCGGTGGGAGCACAGCTTTCTTGTCCCTGATGCAGACAGTTCCCAGTTAGATGTGGCCAGGGCCTGGCTTCCGTGTCAGGAAGCAGCTTCCCATGCGCTCCTGGCCTTCCCTGAGGTCGGCAGATGCAGAACGCAGGAAGCCATGCGCTGCTCCAGGAGGCAGGATCTGCTGTACCTTCAGTACCAGAGTTTTGGTTTGGCTGAGCATGCAGAGACCAGCTGTGTGTGTGTGTTGGTGTGCATGATTAATGTTGGAGCGTGTTTGTGAGACTCTGTGCAGACCAGGGTTTCCCAAACATGGGTCTCCAGTTGTTTTTGGACCACAGTTCCACTGACCACTTGTGCTGCTAGCCGCGGATGATGGGAATTGTAGTCCCACAACTGCCGGAGACCTACGTTTGGTGTGTGTACATGCGTATATTTTGGTGTGGTTCCCGTCCTCCTGCCCCACCCTCCCCAGGAGACAGACAGCAGGCAGCGCCGGGCAAAGTGTCAAGATCCACTTTTATTATTTCCGTCATAGTAGCCATCCTCTTGTTGCAGAGGCCTGGGTCGTAGCTTATCTCTTCCTGTCGTCAACTACGCTAACAGTGATGGAGGCAAGAGGGGTGGGGCGAAATCCAACAGAAACTACAATCGAAAGGCACTTAGAAACGGCTTAAAATACTGGCGGCCTGGAGTGAGCGACAACAGACGACGGGGAAGGAAACGGACACGTTCACCGGCTCGCAAGCCTGGTCAGTCAGCAAGGCGTGCTGGGTCAGGGTCAGGCCCCGGGGCGCATGGGGCTCTGTGCATGTCCGGCCCTAGGCTCAGCCTTCTTCCACTGCGTGGCTGGGAGGCCAGCTCCCCTTGGCTGAGCGGCAGTGCGTGGTCCCAGGCGCCCTGGGCAGTGCTAGGGGGGCCTGGTGTGGGGCCTCCCCCCTGCCAGCACCTGCAGGGGGGGTGCGTCAGAAGAAGGGGCAGCAGCAGGCCCAGGGAGCCTGCCTGTGTGGAAGCCCAGAGCAGGGGTCCCGCTGAAACAGCGGCGTGGAGAGAGGTATGTGGGGACCCCCTTGTACGGGGAGGCCGGAGCGAAAAGCAGAGGGACCCCTCCAAATTGGGGAGGGCAGTCGAGGTGAAGTGGGCTCCTTCAGCAAAGAAGCGGGCGCTTGGGGGGAGAAGCAGGGGGCCTTCCTGCTGCTGCTGGGACGGGCGGCAAGGGTCCCCCCCGTCAGAAACCAAGATGCACAGACAAGAATAAGTGTGGCTTTCACAGCTGCCCCAGTCAGGGGGCCGGAGCAGTGCCCCATTTGCAGTGGGTCCCTCCAGCCTCTACAGAAGACCCCCTTCTGGCCCTGTGAGTCAGGCCCCTGCCCCAGCCTCAGCCAATGGGTTTGACTGGCAACCCCTCAGGTCTTGCTCCTATTGGCTCTTTTGCCAATAGGACGGGTTTGTGCTGCTAATATTGGCCCCATCCCACTGCCAGACCCAACTGGGGACTGCTTGGCCTCCTGCCCCCCCCCCCAACAAAGCAGGTATATTGTCTGAGCAATCCTTACAACAGCCCTGTTGGGTGGGACAGTTTGACGACAGACCCATTCTGCAGGTGGAGACAGGGGCATTAAAGGACTGGGCTGCCTTTGCTGGAGGTGAGATGCAGTCTCCATCTCTCCTGGCCTCTGCTCCTCTCCCCTGCATTGGTGCCCGGACGTGGGGGGGGTGTCCCAACCCCTCCTGTCTCCAAGGAACGGAGGGGGCTCCCTGGACCCCTTGCCTTGGGGGCAAGCTGCGCCTCCAGAGGGCTTTTCCTGGAGGAAGCACAGACCAGCCAACCTCCCTGCTCCTTCTGGGCCCCATCTATCGACACAGATCTTGGCCAGAGGAAACTGATGGGAGAGATGTCCTTGCCTGCTGGGGAGCTGGGGGGGGGGGGTTCTTGGGTGGGAGAAGAACCAAGGAAGGCTTGTCGGCTGCTGTTCCCACGCAAGGCCATCTCAGGCCGGGAGATTTGCAGGTCAGCTTTGAAACATCCGGAACGGCTAATAGGGGGAAGTGAATATTTCAGTTCCTCCACGTCAGTTGGGGGGGGGAGGCAGAAGAAGGGCTGGTGAGCGGCACAGCCGTTGGGTGTGCCTTGTCAGTTGGGGGGCTTGGGGGGCTGAGCCAGGAAAAGGCCTGGCTGCTTTTGTTCAGTAAGAGAGATGGAGGCAGCTCAACCCTGGGGGGGGGGACGGGCAGCACCTCTAATTTCAGCTTGGGGGGGGGCTCTCCTTCCCTGAACAGCAGCCAAGTGCTGGAAGCGGAAGACCCCCGAGCCAACAGGCACAGAGGGGAGGCCAGTAGACCAGGGGTGTGGAGGGGGTGGCAGCAGAGAAGCCGGCATGTCGGGGGCGCTAAGAGGCGCTCTGGGCGTGAGATGGAGAGAGAAAGAGCCAGCGCCCTCCTTTTCTGTATGCAGAGAGGGTGAAAGCCCTGGACCCACTGCAGGGACCCCAAAGGGTCCTCTAGACCAACCCCGCGGTGCCTGTGTGGAGGTAGCTGGGGGGCAGAAGGGGGGTCATGGCTGCTGCTCAGGGAAATGCTGCTTATTGCTTTGTTCAGGAGAGCCAGGCTCCTCCGTCGTGGGTGTCCAGGAAGCCGAGGGAATTGGCCAGCCCCAGCAGCCATAGCGGGGTGGGGGGGAGAGATGGGGTGTGTGTGTGTCTGGTGGGTGGGTGGGGGAAGAGAGGGGGGCACCTTTCGGCGCAGGCCAGAAGCTCTTCCAGAGCTGCCTGGGGTCCTCCGCTGGCCACGGCCGTCCCAGATTCCCACCCCCGTCCATGGTGTGGGTCGCAACCCCCCTTCAGTTCACCACGGCCTGCTTCAGCAACACGGAGCCTGTGGGGATCACCACCCAACCGGGGGGCAGGCCGTCTGAGCTGCCCGCCGAGTTCATGCCGGTGGAGAGGTCTAGGGCGCCCCCCGCAGGCAGCAGCGAGAGGCCCTCTGCGCCCCCCCGGCCCCTCTCAGTCCTCCCGCTGGCTTCCTTGCAGCTCTGTGGCGGCCCCTGCCCGCCCCCGCCGCCTTTGCTGGGCCGGGCCGCGCTCCTCTCGGGCAGGGCCTTGGCGGAGGCGGCCCCCGCCAGCAAGGAGACGACGGGCAGCCCCAGGCTGCTGGCAGCGAAGGGCGAGGCGAGGAGGGGGTTCTTGGCCAGGTTGAGGGGCCCCAGGACAGGGCTGTGGAGGCCGGCCAGCCCCCCGCAGGCCAGGGCGCTGAGGTCCAGTGGGGCGGGGGCCAGCGGGAGGGGCAGGCCGTGGCTGCCGAAGAGGGCGGCGGGGTTGGGGATGATGATCTGCGCCCCGTTGAGGTAAGGCACGTCCGCGGGGGCCGCCAGGGAGGGCTTGGGGGCCGGCTGCAGCTGCAGCAGCTCCTGCTGCTCGTGCGAGATGAAGTGGCCGTGCGCCTTGATGTGCTTGCGCAGGGAGCTGGGGTCTGTGTAGCGCTTGTGGCAGCCGGGCATCTTGCAGTAGTAGGGCTTGTCCACGTAGTGCGTGCGGGTGTGCTTGAAGCGGTCGCTCGAGTTGGAGTAGCGCTTGCTGCAGCCTTCGTAGGGGCAGATGTAGGGCTTCTCGCCTGCGGGGGGAGGAAGGGACACGTGAGATATCAAGGGAGAGGCTTCCTTGAATCCAGCAATCGAAATTTGCACCTGCTGTCGGTCTCTTGAGAACAAGTGAAGGTGCCAGGATGGAGCCTGGCGACGCCACCGTTTTGTGCCCCCTTCATCCTTCAATAGAACACAAAGAGCTGGCCCAGAAGGCACTCTAAACTGGAGCTTTCCAAACTGTGTGTCGTGACAGGTTAGTGTGTTGGCTGCAGTGTGTAGCTGTGTCACACTAACGCTCCTCACACTCCTCCCGGGGCTGGAAAGGGGTTAGTTTAACCTCTGATTTGCTAGTACTGTACAGTCAAATCTCAGATGTCAAACGTAATCTGTTCCAGAAGCCCGTTTGACTTCCGAGACGCGACTTCTGATTGGTTGCAAGAGCTTCTTGTAGTCAACTGTTTGGGTTCCAAAAAAATCCGAAAACCGGAGCATTTACTTCCAGGTTTTTGGCGTTCGGGAGCTGAAATGTTCGAAAACGGAGCCGTTCGAGAACCAAGGTTTGACTAAAACTGAATTGCTGCGCCGCGAAATGATGCACGTCTACAAAGCGTGTCACCAACATTAAAAGTCTGGAAATCTTTGCTCCAAACTGTGGCACACTCCAAACTATAGAACGCAGGCTCTAGTTGACAGCCACCAGCATCTCAGATTCCCCCAAGGAAAGTGGGCAGGGAGACTTGGAAGTCAGAGCTTTAGGAACGTAATTCTGCATTGCAGGAGGTTGGGCTAGATGGGGGTCCCGCCCCATGCCTCACTTCTAGGATTCTAGAGGAACATGAGAGTAGGGCTTTTCTCCCAGCGGCCACCCAGGTGCCTGTGGGAAGCCAGCAATCAGGATTGGAGCACGAGAGCAACTCTCCCCTCCTGCGGTTTCCAGCAACTGATATTCAGAAGCATAGCTGCTGCAGCTAGTAGTCTTCCATAGCCCTCTCCTCCTCCGTGAACTTGCCCAATCTTCCTGGAAAGCTTTGTCGTCCGTCTGTCCCCTGCAAGGCAGCTGCTCTGCTCAGAAGGGACACCTGGACTCTGCCCGAGGGGCTTGCAAAAGTGCGCCCACCTCCCTGGCCCCAAGACTCACCTGTGTGGGAGCGGTTGTGGATCTTCAGGTTTTCCAGCCGAGAGAAGCTCTTGTTGCAGGTGGGGCAGCGGTGGGGCTTTTCATTGGTGTGCGTGCGGATGTGGATCAGCATCTTGTACCTGGGGAGGGAAGGAAGGAGCCCGTCAAGATGGGGGGGGGGAGGAGGAGGAGAGCGGAGACTTCTTCCCAGAGTGCTTTCAACAGGGGCAAAGAATCTGCGGCTGCCATGGTCACCCCAACTGTTGGCACTGCAGACTGCTGGGGCAAGTCCAGAGCCAAACAAGACGGGGAGGGGGTCCCAGGCTCCCCACCCCCTGCTTGTCCACTCCCGAGGCTCCGTCTCCCTCCCCACAGCCAGGGGGCTGCCAGGGGGGAAGAGAGAGAGAGCGTCCTCTAAGCAGGAGGCCCCAAACCAAGGCAGCTTCCTCCTTTCTTTGGAACATTCCCAAAGGCTGTCCTGGAGGGAAGGGGCACCGCTGGCAGCAGCCTGGCCCTGGGGATCCACCCTCCAAGAACCACAGGGCTAATAAAGGGCTTTCCACCCCCAGGCCCATGCCAACCAAAATGGGCAGCCTGACTTGCAAGTTCTCCCAAAGTCTCAAAGGGGAGCCTTGTGCTCTGCGCAAGCCAAGCGAATTTGGGGAGCTCAAACACAAGGCATTTTGCTGCCCCTCCTCTTCTGAGCCACGGGTAGCCAACGTGGTGCCCATCCGAGGCGTTGTCACCCTGCAGCTCGCACCCACGGCCAGCAGTGCCAGAAGCTGCCTGGATGTCTGCTCAGCACAGCTCTACGGGAGATGCTGCTCTCCTCTCGCTCCTCCGCCTGCTGCGCATGGTCCCTGGGAAGCCTGCAGGCCCCTTGAGGGAGGGTCAGGGGTCTCTCCCATTCCCCAGATGCCTGGGCAGTGAGCAGTTGGCTTACCTGGCATTGAAGCCCCTTCCGTGGCGAGCGCAGCCCTCCCAGTGGCAGCAGTAGCCGGCGTCCTTCTCCGGCTTCACGTGGAAGTCGTTGACGTGGTCCACGAGGTCTTGCAGCAGGTCAAAGGGCTGGTTGCACTGGAGAAGGAAGAAGCAGAGGAGGGAGGGGCTTCAGCCTCAGCAGAGACCAGCAGGGCCCTGGAGGGAGAGGGGCCCCCACCCCAAAGGCACGGCTCACCTTTGACCACCGGCACACCAGCTGCTTCTGCAGGGGCATCTCTGGGGAGAGGCGCTTCTCTTTGGGGGCCCCCAGGAAGGCTGAGGCAGGCAGGTGCAAGGCACCCCCCGAGTTGAGGGGCAGGAAGAACTGGAAGGAGCTCCGGAGGCCATCGATGTAGCGCAGGGACTGAAGGTCCTGGGGGGGATGAGAAAGAAACAGAAAGGTCCCCTGCATTTTTCTGGCAATGCAGAGGGCTTGATGGTCTGGCTCACAAAGCCTGGGAATGCTGGGATGGCAGTCAATGGATTGAGGAGGAATCTTGACAAGACAGAAGTACTGTTTGGGGGACAGGGGGCGGGCAGGTATGGAGGACTCCCTGGTCCTGAATTGGATAACTGTGCCCCTGAAGGACCAGGGGTGCAGCCTGGGAGTCATTTTGGACTCACAGCTGTCCATGGATGTGCAGGTCAATTACGTGTCCAGGGCAGCTGTCTACCAGCTCCATTTGGTATGCAGGATGAGACCCTACCTGCCCACAGACTGTCTCACCAGAGTGGTGCATGCTCTGGTTATCTCCCGCTTGGACTACTACAATGCGCTCTCCATGGGGCTACCTTTGAAGGTGACTCGGAAACTACAACTAATCCAGAATGCAGCAGCTAGACTGGTGACTGGGAGAGGCTGCGAAGACCATAGAATGTTGGTCCTTTAAAGACCTACATTGGCTCCTAGTACGTTTCTGAGCACAATTCAAAGTATTGGTGCTGACCTTGAAAGCCCTAAATGGCCTCGGTCCAGTATATCTGAAGGAGCCCTACTGAAGGAGCAACTCCTCCCCCATCATTCTGCCCGGACACTGGGGTCCAGCTCTGAGGGCCTTCTGGTAGTTCCCTCCCTGAGAGAAGTGAGGTTACTGGGAACCAGGCAGAGGGCCTTCTCGGTGGTGATGACTGCCCTCCCATCAGATGTCAAGGAAATAAACAACTATCTGAATTTTAGAAGACTTCTGAAGGCAGCCCTGTTTAGGGCAGTTTTTAATGTTTGATGTTTTACTGTGCTTGATGTTTTAATTGGTTGGAAGCTGCCCAGAGTGGCTGGGGAAACCCAGTCAGATGGGTGGCATATAAATATTTAAATATAACAACTATTACTTTATGTGACAGGTTGCAGGTTCCTATTTTGGCGAGGAATGGCAAAGGTGGGCAAGGCAGGAGGCTCCCCCTCCCCATCTATTCCCCCATCTGCCACTTGAGAGGATGCCCACCCAGCCCTGCAGGAGACCCATAGAACTGCAGAGTTGGAGGGGACCCCATGGGTCATCTAGCCCAACCCCCTGCCCTCCAAGCTCAGCCAGAGTCTGCCTTCCTCTCAGTGGGCTGGTCCTTGAGAGTTGCCTTGTCTCCCATTCAGCAGCCTCACTGGGTTGCTGCCAGGGAAGGTGCCAGAGCATTTTTGCCACTCGGCTGCCACCCACGTAATAATAAATAAATATATAATAATAATAATAATAATAATAATAATAATAATAATAATAATAATAATAATAATAATAATTTTTATTTATTTATACCCTGCCCTCCCCAGCCTAGACCAGGCTCAGGGCAGCTAACACCCAATATAAAAACAGATTGATTGACATACAACTTAAAAACAAGATTAAAATACAGCCTCATTTCAACGGAAACTCAAATCAAAAACTTTTGGGGATGAAAACGTCAAGTCTTCACCAAGGCTAACTATCCCTTGCGCAGGACCCTGGGGCACAGCAACCTCCTCTGCCCCCAGCAACTCACCCGCAGGGCGGAGGAGCTCACCAACTCCCCGCCGCTCTGCCTGTCGGGGGAGAGCGAGGCGCGGCCCCCGCCGGGGGAGTCCAAGCCGGGAGGAGGAGGAGGAGAGAGGCTCAGGTCGATGGTGGGGGTGGAGGAGAAGCGGGTGTCCCTCTTGTCGTGGCATTTGGGGTGCGACTGGAGGCCTGCAAAGGAGGGGAGAGATGCAATGAAGAAGCTCCAACCTACATCTCCCCTGCCCCGCCCCAGTTCCACGACTCCAGCAGAGCCTCCCTTCGCATCTGCCCCCCACCCACCCAGCCCACCCCTCGGCCACTCACCGTCGAGTGGGGAATGAGGCGAGTCGGGGCTGCTGTCCTCCCGGATCCGGAAGTCCTGGCGGAAGGATCGGGGCCTGGAGCCGCCCAGGGTCTGGTCGCTCTTGGCTTGTGCCGCCTGGAGCTTGGAGATGCTTAGCTTGAGGTCCAGCGGCTCGTCGAGGGAATGCATGGCGAGTGGCCAGGGAGGGGGCCACTTGTCAATTGGGGAGGGGGGAGGAGGATGCTTTGAGGGGCTCCTCAACCTGGTATATCGGAGGGGGGGGTAAGGAAAAGGAGGGGACATTTTACCATATGTGGTGGGATTGTAATGAAATTTTTAAAAATTGGGAAATGATATACAATGAATTGAAGAAAATGTTCCATCTAACATTTGCTAAGAAACCTGAAGCATTTCTCTTAGGGATTGTAGGGAAAGACCTGCCAAGGAAGTTGAAGAATATCTTCATGTCTGCAACAATGGCAGCGAGAGTCTTAATAGCACAAGGATGGAAGACTGAGGAAACCCCGACCAAAGAACTATGGCAAGAGAAACTGATGGACTATGCAGAACTGGCAAAATTGACACACAAATTACGGGACAAGGATAACTGACTTTAAAGATGAATGAGAACCTTTTACAAAGTATTTAAAGAAGCAACAAAGTGAACTTTGAATAAACACTCACAAACTCTTTATTGATAATAACTAGTCAGATAAATTAAGGATTTATACCGTTTTGTAACATGCAGAGAATAGCATCTATAGATAAACCAGAGATTGGAACTGAGGGAAGTCTGGGGGGCGTTGTTTTATGGGGGTGGGGTGGGGGGAAAACTGATGCTATGTTGTAAGCTAATATGTTGTATTTAAATTCCTAATAAAAATATTTTTAAAAAGAGAGAGAGATAGAGGCTGGAGCAGTTGCACCAATCTGGATCAGGCCCCAGCCCCACCCTGCGCCAGCAGTTGCACTACAGGACGTTCCCGCTGGGCATCAGGAAAGGAAATATGCCAATTAGACTCTCAGTGGAGGTTTTTAAAGCCCATTATGTGGGAGAAAAGCAATGACAAACCTAGACAGCATCTTAAAAAGCAGAGACATCACCTTGCCAACAAAGGTCCGTATAGTAAAAGCCATGGTTTTCCCAGTAGTGATGTATGGAAGTGAGAGCTGGACCATAAAGAAGGCTGATTGCCGAAGAATTGATGCTTTTGAATTATGGTGCTGGAGGAGACTCTTGAGAGTCCCATGGACTGCGAGAAGATCAAACCTGTCCATTCTGAAGGAAATCAGCCCTGAGTGCTCACTGGAAGGACAGATCCTGAAGCTGAGACTCCAATACTTTGGCCACCTCATGAGAAGAAAAGACTCCCTGGAAAAGACCCTGATGTTGGGAAAGATGGAGGGCCCAAGGAGAAGGGGATGACAGAGGACAAGATGGTGGGACAGTGTTCTCGAAGCTACAAACATGAATCTGACCAAACTGCGGGAGGCAGTGGAGGACAGAAGTGCCTGGCGTGCTCTGGTCCAGGGGGTCACGAAGAGTCGGACACGACTAAACGACTAAACAACAACAATGTGGGTTTGTGGCTCCCCAGAACTGGCCAGCAGGGGGCAGTAGCTGCTCCAGCAAAGGCTGGCAGAGGGCATTGATCAGAGGGCTCCCCACCAGCAGCAGAGAACAAAGTCGCTCTGCCCTCCCCTCGAGGCTGGCAGATCAAAGAGTCACAAGGGAGGCTGCCTCCCTTATCTTGCTCTGGGCCCCAAACTTCGCTTCTTCCTTCCCTCCCAGGTCTTTAAAAAATGTCTGCACAAAGACCTTGGCACAGCCGGAGTGTTTCTGCCCCATGCGGGCACCGGGAGATGTGATGGGTGCCTCCTTCGGGTCTGGAGACCTCCTGCCAGCTGCTCACCTCTCGCTCCAGATCCTGCCTGGGACTTTCAGCAGACACAGCCAGAGCCCACCCCCACTGGTAACCAGCCAGGCAAATTGTTTGCTGGTGAGGCAAGGCTGGGGGGGGGGGTCTTTCTCTCCCATCTAATTTCCCTGTAACACTTTATCCACTCACACTTGCCATCTCTTGCCATCAATATCCATTTCAATTAGAACCACAGGTTTCAAATTAAGTAAGAAATGCTGCTCTCATGGGTGACTGGCAATGTGTCATTTGGGACTGCGGCAATTTTTAACCTCGCCGTTTTCATCACAGTAGGACTTGTATAGCACTTATTTGGGAAAGTGTATCATTACACATGTGCAGAGTGCCACTATCTCCTCCTGGGGGGGGAAATCAATTATTTTCTGGAAAATTGGGGGGGATTGAAAAATTGGGAAACACATTTTACAGCCCAATTTTTATGTGGTTCCCTGCCCCTCAAAAGACCTTCACCTCTGTAGCCGCAGTTATGCTTTTGGGCTGGGTGGTGCAGAGGATATTGACAGAAATACCCCCTCTGTAAATTCATGGGAGTGTAAATTGTATGTGGGGCAGAAAAGAGTGTAGAAATTGGGGGGGTCTTTTTTATAAAAAATGCTTGACCTTCTTATTGAGAGGAATGTGCCCCAGTAGCCCTGGTGGAAGACTACTGCTTCATAAAGGCAAGTTATTTCCATTCAATTGAGGCTCCAATAAACACCCCAGTTCCACAAAATCACATTCATGCCATTTATCAATTAATCAAGGGCAAATAATCTGAGTTAGAAATAACGGAGTTGCCTTCAACATGGTGCTCAGGTAAATGCTCTGTGGGGTTAGGGTGCTCTCCCTCCTTCTTGCACCCCCTAAATCTGTGCCGGTTCCTGCTTGTGGGTCTCCCATTGAGGCACCCATTGGCCACTGGCCTCATCCCTCTTGCAGGTTCTCCCCTTGTCCTTCACCTGTGCTGGCTCTCCAGGTGTGCTTGGGCGGCAGCTCCCATCAGCTCTGCCAAGGGCCAGAGATTGCGCCCCACACCTGGGAGTGGGGGTGACGTTGGCTCTCCTTGCTCTGAAGGGGAGGGGGCTGCCTAAGGCCCGGATGTTGTTAGACACCAACAACCATCATCTTCATCACCATCTGACTCCCTGGGAGTCCAAACCCGGGAGGTCCACACGTGCCTCCATCCCTGGCTTAGTCCAGATGCTTCTACTGACACTTGTCCAGGAGACCTTCCTCACTGGGGACACAGGCCAAAACCCATCTGGGATGCTGATGGGGGGCAGCGCACCTCACTTTCCGTTGCTGCTGCCTCCTCTTTTAGCGAGGATGGAGGCTGCTCTGAAGGTCCCAGGAGCAGAATCTCCGAGTACATGGGTGGAAAGGGGGGCTTCGGGGTGGGATTTGTTTATGAGTCCTGGCAGTCAAGGGTGGGGGGCGTCTGCCTGCCAGTTCCCCTGCCCTCCGTAGGCACCGGGACCCCAATTCCACAGAAGTCACCAGCCCTCCTGCCTTCTCCAGCAACTTGGAGAGAGGGAGGCGCTGTTTGGGGACATCCACCCAGAGGGGAAAGGGAGGGAAGTAGCAGGCGGCAGCAAGAAGGAAGCCGCCCTCCAGGATTTGTCGGGCCCCGCCCCGCCCGTTCCTTGCCCGACGGCACAACCGGAGGAGAGGGAAGCCTCAGCTCGGGCTGTTTGCTCAAGACCCGGCGCGACGCATCTTCCTCGCAGCTCCGGGAACAAACTGAGCCCACGTCCAGGCCCCCGCCCCGTCCAGAAGCCCCACCTCGCGGGGAGTTGGGTCAAGGCACTCTGCGTATGCTCAGGGCCTCCCGCCTGCCTCGTCTTTTCCCTCCCGGAGGCACCGGGCCGCGGGGTCCCCACGCCCTGCGTGACCCCGAGCTGCCTCTGCCTCGACGGGGACTCCCGCCAGGCTCGCTGGCCCGGCTGCCAAGTGCCCTGCGACGGGCTGGGCAGGGCTGCGGCTCGGTCTGTTTTCCTTCGGCTCCGGCCCCGCCTGCCTTCCCAGGCAGCCCGGGAACGCCCGGCTACTGCCGCTGCCAAGAGCGCATGAATGGAGGCGCAGGACGCGACGGGGCGCGCGGGCAGCCAGCGCAAGAAGGCCAAAGCGGCCACCGGAGGGTCGCTGGGAGTGGTGGGGCCGGGAGCCGGAGCCTTCCCCTCTCCGGCAAGCTCCAGGTGGCACCTGCTCCCTCGCCCCCCCCCGCCTCCTGCCCTCCCTGCCTGGTTGGCACCGGGCCACGGCAGGCGGCAGCGGCTCAGACGCGCAGGAATGCGGCAGCGCCTCCCGCGGAGCCGGAGCACGGGGGGGGGGCAGGCCCAGGCAGGAGCCCCCGTCGGGCCGACGCCTGCGAGGCAGAGGGGCCCCGACGGCCTCGGTATGCGGGGGCTGCCCACCCGCGCGCTGGGAGGTCCGAGGCGGCTGCATGAAAGCGCATCCTGCCCCCCCCCCCCGACTGTCCACCCTCGAAACAAAAGCGCCGTCGGCGGCGGAGTCGGCACACTTCTGGGCTGAGACGTTATTATTATTATTATTATTATTATTATTATTATTATTATTATTATTATTATATACCGCCCTATTCCCTGGGTGTTTCAGAGCGGTTCACAAAACAAAATCAAAATATAAAACCACAAAAGACATAATCAAAATTAAAGCAACAGAATAACTCCCCCCCTCCCAAGACACCACACTTCAAAATGGCACAGAATCTTAGAATTGTGATGGAAAGGACCCCAGAGGGTCATTTAGTCAAACTCCACTATTATATGATTCTATGAACTCCCTGCTGTGAAGGAATCTCACCTCAAGGGTCCCTGACAGGTGGGCATCCAACCTCTGCTTAATAATAATAATAATAATAATAATAATAATAATAATAATATATTTTATTTATACCCCGCCCTCCCCAGGCTCAGGGCAGCTAACACCAATAAAATCACAGTAAACACATAATGGGGTGGGGGACACAATTTAAAATACAGTGGTACCTTGGGTTACATACTCCACTAACCCAGAAATAGTGCTTCAGGTTAAGAATTTTGCTTCAGGATGAGAACAGAAATCGTGCTCCGGCGGCGCAGCAGCAGCAGGAGGCTCCATTAGCTAAAGTGGTGCTTCAGGTTAAGAACGGACCTCCGGAGGATAAAAACAAAGAGGGAAAGGATTTGCTGAAATAGCTAACTGAACTAGAATACAAAAAAGGGAGGTGTGAGGAGGTCAAGGAAACAAGCAAATGAAAGATAAGTTATGGAAGGATTGATTTGTTGTTGTTTTTTGTCTTAATTGTTTTTATTTTTCTGTGTTTTTGCACTTCTTCTCTTTTCTTTTTTTTCAATTTTGTAATCTTCCAAAACCTTAATAAATATTAATAATAATAATAAAAAAGAACGGACCTCCGGAACGAAGGTACCACTGTACAGGTAACCCGAGGTACCACTGTACAGGTTAAAATGCAATTTAAAATGCAGCCTCATTTTACAAACCACCAAGGAAGGAGAGGTCATCACCTTCTGACATGAGAGAATCCTAGAATGGTAGCTGGAAGGGTTCTCCAAGAGTCATCTAGTCCACCCCCTGCAATGCGGGAATTTCAGCTAAAGCATCCATGACAGATGGCCATCCCACCTCTGCGTCAAAATCTCCCAGGGAGGAGATGGACCCTTGCTCTGAGGCTGAGCCCTTCTGCCAGCTGCCACCAACCCAGCTGAACTGAAGGAGTGCAAGTTGCCCTCCCCATGCCCTCCATGGGGTTCTGCAGATGGGAAGCGTCTTGGGGCAGGGACCCTCCCTCTGGGCTCACTCCGCCAGGGCCCAGGAGCTGCCAGGTCAATATAGGCCAGGTTCAAGTATATAAAGCACTTACAGCTTGGGACCAGTTTACCCTGCAAGATCACCTTAACCCATAGATGGCCACTAGACTGTTTTGATTGGCTGAATTGGCTACAGGTGCCACGTGCCAGTTTCACAATTGTAACAACTCCTTCACTTGGTGTGGAGGTACCTGAACTTTGGAACTCCCTGCTGATTGATATGCTGTACCGTTTTCAGCACCAGCTAAAAACTTTGTTTAGATAAGCCCAGGTGTTTAGAAATGCTAGTGTGAATTTTAATCTGATTTAGTAGATTTCGAAGTATTTTGTTTTTTAAAAAAACCCCACAACTTTATTGTTTTATGTAAACTTTATGAAATAAATAAATAAAACGTAGCAAAACTAGTTTCCCCATTTCAGGAGCCAAGAGGACAAAAACTTTAAAAAAAGAATGGGAGAAGTTTATAATTTACTTAGGAGACCACTGTAAGCAGATGAAAACATTAGCAGGATTTTAATTTCACTTGTAATGTAACAAACATTATGGATAATATGGATGGATATAAAATATACAGTATGCAATAATATGCAGCTGAAGATGTTGACAATAGAACCCATGGAGTCTCGAGATTCAGAGAATTCTCTATACACGGATATGTATTTATAAATTTATATTTGTAAAATCAAATAAAAATGAATTCAAAAAACAAACACTATTTTCCCTGGGTTTTCCCTGTACTGGTCTTACGTTTTAAATTTCTTGTCTCATGCTGCTTTATAATACAACTTTACTCCTTTCCCACGGCGTTTGTGTCCTTGAGGAGGACTGTGTCGAAGGAGGAAGCCAGAGGCAAATTCATGATTTGATATAAAAACAGGAGGGGCCTGGTGCCCTCAGCCCCCAACCAGGGCTTGGGGCCAAAAGGCGGGGGATACCAACCAAGAGAGCCCAGGGCGGGGGGGCTCTCCAGCTTCTTGTGGTGGGGCTCGTCCGGGACAGCAGAGGAAGGCTGCAAAGCCAGGCAGCTAGACTTTGCTCACATCCACAGCCGTAGGGGACCTTGGGGTCTCAAAGGTCAGCAGCACCTTACACAACGCCAAAATTAGGTGCTCTCCTCTGCTCATGTTCCATTCTAAACCACAGTTGTGGCATCCCCTACAGCACACCGGAGGCTCTGCACCTAAGTCATGCTCCCCTAAATCCGCCTAAAATTCCGGGCTAAAGAAAAGAGGAGACAGGAGAGCCACTTTCAAATATCCGAAGATGGAGCAAGCTTGTTTTCTTCTGCTCCGGAGGGTAGGACTCAAACCAGTGGCTTCAAGTGGCAAGGGACAAGGTTCCGACTAAGCATCAGGAAGAAGTTTCTGAAAAGCGAGAGCAGGGAAGCAGACTCCCTTAGGCAAACTCAGCCCTCCAGATGTTTTGGGACTACAACTCCCATCATCCCTAGCTAACAGGACCAGTGGTCAGGGATGATGGGAATTGTAGCCTCAAAACATCTGGAAGGCCGAGTTTGCCTATGCCTGCCCTTAGGAGATGGTGGACTCTCCTTCCTTGGAGGTTTCTAAGCAGAGGTGGCATGGCCACCTGTCATGGATGCTTTAGCTGAGATTCCTGCATTGGAGGGGGCTGGACTGGATGACCTTGGGGGGACCTTCCAACTTGATTCTATTATTCTAGTCTGAAGGCTTAAAGCAGTACTACACCACTTTGTCAGTAAGGAAGAGTGCTGGGAACTAAAGGGGTGGTGGTGTAAACTGTATCTCCATGCGATCGGTCCCCTTAGCAAACTACAGTTCCCAGCATTCTCCCCGACTGTCAGAGCAGCGCAAGGGGAGGTGTGGATGTCGTCCCAGGAGGGCCCCTCCCCCCCTGCTCCCCACCCGAGAGAGGGGCCTGCGGGGGACTCTGCCTGGAAGGCGCAGCTGGCAGGAGGCAGCTCTGGCTGGCTGGGGCCAAGCGTGGTGGCGCCCCTCCCAGCCGGAAGAGGCCTTTCCTCTCCCTCCCCACCATGTGTCAGCTGGAGGGGTCCCACAGCTGCAACAGGAATCCATTAGAAAGGAGGCGAGGGCGGAAGAAGGGGGGGGGGAGCTGCTGCTGCAGCAAGGAGAGGGGGGCCCCTCCCTGCCCAAAGGCTGCTCCACTTCCCTGCTTAATTGCATGCAGCCAAGGGAGGGAGGCAGGATCCTGCAGGCTGTCCTTGGCAGAGGCCCAGGCGGCTGCAGGCCCTATAGGAAGACACCCCCCCAGGGTGCCCCTCGCTGACCCCTCCTGGAAGCAGGCTGGGGGGCAGCAAGGCTGTGCCTGAAATAAGGAGGGGTCCCGAGGGCAAGGAGGACCCTGTCTGGCTCCTTGCCTCCCCCCCCCCAGCGGAGAATTGGAGCCTCTCCTCTCCTCCAAAGAGAGGTCAGAGCTCCGCTGGCCACAGGAAGCCTCTGGGACCCTCTCCTTCGGCCAGAGTTATTTATTTGATAGGGGGACATTTCTCCTCCTCAGCCTCTCTCTCGAAAACGCCCCAGGGCAGATCGGGCCAGAAAAAACAAGCCGGAGTGAAAACAATTCCTCTCAGTTTCCCTTGTTACATAAAGCAGCAAAGCAGATGTAGAGGCATCCCACCAGCCACCTAATTCTCCCACACCTGGGTCTGTCTCCCACCAGGTCCTACTCGGAGGAGATGCAGTGAAATGGATGATGCCACGTTGGCCCTGTCCCTTGGCCTCTGCTGAGCCTCCATCCCTTCTCAGGCGCTGGGAGAAGCAGCCACCTTTGCTGAAAGAGGCCGCTTAGCCATTGATTTATATATTATTGCACTTATAGCCCACCTCCAAGGATACAATCAAAGAATTGTCCGAAGGGACCCCCAAGGGTCATCTAGTCCAACCTGCTGCAATGCAGGGACATAGCAGCAATAAAACTGGCAGCACCTTTGCAAAGCTAAGCAGGGGCAGGTATGGTTTCAGACTGGATGGGAGACGGACTGTTGAGTTCCCTGCATCACAGGGGGTTGGACTAGATGGCCCCTGGGGTTCCTTCTAACACTAACATTCAAGGATTCAGAAAACCTACAATCTTGGCCTCATGAGCACCATGTTTTAACCAGCTGAGCTATCCAGGAGTTCAAATATTCCCCTCCTCACCTGATCCCCACAAAAGCCCCTGGGAGGCAAGTTAGTCTGAGAGAGGCAGTGACTGCCCCCCCCACAAGGTCACACCCGGTGAGCTTCATGACTGAGTGGGAAGATTCAAACGCTAGTCTCTCCCAAGTCCTAGTCCGACACTCCAACCACTACACCACACTCCCCTTGCCTAGCCCTGCCCTTCCCCACCACAAACCCCACTACACCCGACAGCAGGAACTACAACTAATCCAGAATGCGGCAGCTAGACTGGGGACTGGGAGCAGCCACTGAGACCACATAACATTGGTCTTGAAAGACCTACACTGGCTCCCAGTACGTTTCCGAGCACAATTCAAAGTGTTGGTGTTGACCTTTAAAGCCCTAAACGGCCTCAGCCCAGTATACCTGAAGGAGCATCTCCACCCCCATCGTTCAGCCTGGACACTGAGGTCCAGCGCCAAGGGCCTTCTGGCGGTTCCCTCCCTGTGAGAAGCCAAGTTGCAGGGAACCAGCCAGAGGGCCTTCTTGGTGGTGGCGCCCGCCCTGTGAAATGCCCTCCCATCAGATGTCAAGGAAATCAACAACTATCTGACTTTTAGAAGACATCTGAAGGCAGCCCTCTTTAGGGAAGCTTTTAATGTTTAATAGATTATTGCATTTTAATATTATGTTGAATATTATGTTGAAACTGCCCAGAGTGGCTGGGAAAACCCAGCCAGATGGGCGGGGTATAAGTAATGTATTATTATTATTATTATTATTATTATTATTATTATTATTATTTATTATAGCAGAAGCCCCTCCAGGAGGCTTTGCTCAGACAGCCTCCTGGGCCTGTCCCTGCGCTCACTCCTTTGCTCGGGAGCCAGTTCCTCCTTGACAGCCAGGCCCACCCAGCCCCCTCCACTTACTCCCCAATATCTCCCCCCACCACAATTCAAAGGGATTGTGGCCTGTGCCCCACACAGGAGGGGAACAAAGTTCAGCTGGGGATCTAGCCCTTAGTGGGCCTCCCCTCACTTCCCCCTCCCCAGAAGAGCCGAGCGAGGGGGAGAGACTCCCACAGCTGTCAGGTCACCAGGGGGTCTGCGAATGGCCCCCATTTCCACAAAGCTGTTTGCTGGGGAAGGAAAGCTGGCAGCCCCAGAGGCTCTCAGAGGTGCCCTTACCGGATCATTCCTCCATTGCAAGGGGGAGGACAGAGAAGGAGGGTTCAGGCCAGCAAAGAAATGTAGACAGGTTTGGAAGAGGGACCCACATCTGCCTCTGATTCTGGGGCCAGGCAGGAGCTGGGCGGAGGGGGGCGTCTGCCCCACCCTGGCAGAGCCTTGCAGAGAGTCTCAGGAATGAGCCAGGGTGCAGCTGCCACTGAGGTGCGAAGCAAGCCCCGAGTCTCCCAGCCCCCCCCCAAGCCAGTGGATTCCTGAGCTGCTCCAGGGAGCCAGCTGGGGTGGGGCGCTTTGGAGGCAAAGCCGCTCTTGGAAGCAGAGGCTGCCAAACCAAACTGGCCCCCAGCACAACATTCCTGGGAACAAACCTCCCAGCCTGGAATCCAGAGGAACTGGAAGGGTGAGGGCCACCTCTCTCGACTTCCAGGGGGGGGCGTGCAGGCAGCCCCCACCCTGGGGCCAAAGGCGTGGGGAGGAGGAGGAGAAGGAGAGGTTCCTGGCCTGCGAAAAAATGGGAGGCTGCCTCCATCTCTGCAGCTTGTGTGACGACGCCCCTCCAGTGCTGGCCGGCAGCTCCTCCTCCTTCTCCAGACAGAGGCTGGAATGGTCTCCTTGACCCAGAAGGACCCACAGCCTGCCAGACACGGGCTCCTCTGGGCCTCCCCCCCCCCATTGCTCCAGGGATTGGGTTGCTGGGTCAGGGCCTGCCTGGGAGACAGCTGGGGGCTCTGGACGGGAAGCTTTGAGGCTCAGGGCTGCCCCTCCTCCTGCAGCCCCCCCCCCAGACTGGAACAGGAAATGTGCCTGATGAACAGACCCAACACACCCTTCTCTCCATCCCCCCCCCCTTCAAGCCACTTCCATCCTGTCCTGACTCATATCACTCGCAGCCAGGCAAGAGCTGGATGTGGTCAGGGAGCTGCCAGGAGCTTCTGCTCCGCCAAAGAACACAATCCTTTCTTTCTCCCTCGCCTGTGGCGAGTGCGAATCTCTTTCAAGCGAGCAGGCAGAGGAGCTTCCCTCCCCCCCACACACACACTAGGAAGAGCAACCTCCTGGGTGCTCTCTGGGCCTCGTGGTTCTCAGACCTGGTGCCTGACCTCCAGCTGAGACTACATAACACCGGTCCTGAGAGACCTACATCGGCTCTCAGTATGTTTCTGAGCACAATTCAAAGTGTTCCTGCTGACCTTCAAAGCCCTAAATGGCCTTGGCCCAGTACTCCTGAAGGAATGTCTCCACCCCCATCGTTCAGCCCAGACACTGAGTTCCAACTCCGAGGGCCTTCTGGTGGTTCCCTCCCTGAGAGAAGTGAGGTTACAGGGAACCAGGCAGAGGGTCTTCTCGGTGGTGGCGCCCGCCCTGTGGAACGCCCTCCCATCAGATGTCAAGGAAATAAACAACTATCTGACTTCTAGAAGACATTTGAAGGCAGTCCAGTTTAGGGAAGTTTTTAATGTTTAACAGACTACTGTATTTTAATATTTTGTTGGAAGCCGCCCAGAGTGGTTGGGGAAACCCAGCCAGATGGGTGGGGTATAAATTATTATTACTATTATTATTATTACTGGTGCCCATTCCGAGAAGAAGACACTTTCTGGCCCTCCCATCAGCTGGTCTTCTTTGGGGTAGCATCTCCCTGGGGCACCGACATGTGACACACGCGGCGTGAGGCCAGGCTGTAAGTTCAGCCATCCCTATCAGCTTCCTTCATGGCAGATGGGCGGCCACCTTTGCCCAGCAGAGCAAAAAGTCAGCTTCCGAATGCTATTTGCTGGGAGCTGCAAGCGAGGAGCAGGGGAGAGAGATTGCTCTGCCATCCTGATTGCTTCTCGGCTCCGGGGAGAGTAACACAACGAGCCACAATGGCTCTCTCTGCAGCTGGAGGCAGCAAGCAGTGTCAGAAACTCAGATGCATAAGCTGGGCACCAAATGGCTCCTTAAACCAGGGTTACGGTCGCCAAAACGGAATGTCTAGGTGCCATTTGGGGACCAAATGGCTCGGTTCCCGAAATTTGTTCTGATCATGCAGATAAAATGTGCTGTTGATGAGTAAAAACAGTCCCGATCCGAGGATCCTCAGGCAGGCACCTCCAGATGGTGGAGACGTCAGGCATCTGGGCATCTTCTCTTGGTCGCAGGTGGCTGATAGCCAGGTGCAAAATGCACCTCTGGTGCCTGGCAAATTTCGAACCCTGGCAGCAAGGCTTCTGAATCGCATTTGCTGGAATCTGCAGGAGGGGAAGGGGCTCTGAGGCCCAGACCCCGCTTGGGGGGCTTCCCTTTGCGGTGTCTCGTTGCCAGCGTTCGAAATTCGCCAGGCACATTTTGCACCTGGCTATCGGCTTCTTGCAATCGAGTGAAGATGCCCAGGCGGCAGGTTGGTGCCTGACGTCTCCCCCATCTGGAGCAGCATGTCTGGGGATCCCTGGATCTTGACCGTTTTCACACACCAGCAGAACGCCCTGTGGAATTCTATCCATGGTATTTTATGTGCACATTCAGAACAAATTTCAGGAACCAAAAGTTGTATTGAAAAATATGAGCATCGGGCAGCCTGGCCCCAAAATGGCAACTAGGCATTCTATTTTGGTGAGTGTGACCCTGGTTTAAGGAGCCATTTGGGGCCTAGCTTATATATCTGAGTTTCTAACCTGCTTGTTGGCCTCCCAGAGAAGAGGACACTGGTTCAGCTGGGTCCCCAGAGCTTGATCCAGCAGCAGCCAGGCTCTTCTGACTTCGAATGTTTGAATGTCTTCTCACAACAGGGAAGAGCAAAGGACTGGCCTTCCTCTCCATCCCCAGAGGCCCCTCTGCACCTGCCTCCTTAATTCCAGACCGGAAGACGGGGCCTTGGTGTGGACAGACCAGACCCAAGCAGAACAGGCTACTAGTAGACCTGAAGGAGCATCTCCACCCCCATCGTTCTGCCCAGACACTGAGGTCCAGCTCCGAGGGCCTTCTGGCATTTCCCTCCCTGCGAGAAGCCAAGTTACAGGGAACCAGGCAGAGGGCCTTTCGGTAGTAGTGCCCGCCCTGTGGAACGCCCTCTTGTCAGATGTCAAAGAGAAAAACAACTACCAGACTTTTAGAAGACATTAGAAGGCTGTTCAGGGAAGTTTTTAATGTGTGACATTTTAATGTATTTTTAATCTTTGTTGGAAGCCGCCCAGAGTGGCTGGGGAAGCCCCGCCAGATAGGTGGGTTATAAATAATAAATAATAAATTATTATTATTATTATTACTACTACTACTACTACTATCCTGCAAGACCCAGCAGGACCTGGACCTTGGCCTTTAACATGGATCAGAGAAGCTGGCAGAGGAAATCCATCTTCTGACCCCAGGTATAATGGGATCTCCAGGGGACTGAAGGCAACTTTCTTGAGTCTGAAGCCAGGAACGTACGTGGGAAGGGTTGGGGTCAGCTGCTGAGCACCTGTTTGCATGCAAAGGTCCCAGGGCCAAGAGCCAATGGCATTTCTAGGAAGCACCGGGAAGAGGCCCTGCCCAAAACCCAGGAGAACTATACCATAAATAGAGGTGGTTATTGTTATTTATTAAAAATCATATCCTGCCCTTCATCTGAAGATTGCAAGGTGCTTTGCAACATAAAAACACAAACTACATAACATGATAACAAGATACAAAACAAAACAGAGCCAACTATTATCCGTATTAAACTCATACAAATTTGCAGCCGTATACGAAACAACAAGCAGCGCTGCAAACAACTACGGATCACAGTAAAACAAATCAGTTTCAACAAAGTCTTTCGCAAGTTGTTGACTGATTCTCTCATCCCTTTGGGCAAAAGGAATTCTGGTTCGTAGCATCTGCTGTTATTTGGGATTCTGTAGGTGGTTGCAGATTCTGGAGAGCCAGCGAGGCCCAGGCTGCGCATGATGGGCTGGAGGTGGACTCTATTTATATCCCGTGTCTCTTTGCAGCCAGTTCTTCAAAGTGCCGCCTATTCCTCCTCCTCCGCTCTGTCCTGGCCAGGCTATGCCTCTTGGATCTTGCCCCGGTCCATTTGGGCTCTGCCCCTCCCTGAGGCTTCCCACCCTCTACCCTTCATCCACAGACTCTCAAGGCAGCTGCTTGGCCACGCTGCCTCCCCCTCCCTGGCCTGGCATGCTGACCCCAGCTGGCCCCTTGCCACCTGCTGCGGCTGACCAGACAGGTGCTGTTCTCCTGGCACCAACACACACCCTTGAGGCTGTGTGCCCCTCGCAGGGACAAGGGACAAACAAGCAGCACCACACATCTCTGCAGCTCAAGAGACCTCCATCAGTGCTAGGTGCCAAACGGCCCCTTAAAGCTAAGTTGTGGTTGCCACAACCAGGGGGGTTGGACTGGATGACCCTCGGGGTCCCTTCCAACACTGCAATTTCACGATTCTCTGATTCCAGCTACGTTGCTTGACTGTAGCTTGCTCTTAGAACAACACGCTTGTCTCAGCGTGCAAGAAGGAGAAACACACACTGTGGAAATGGAAAAAAATATTAACTATGGACTAAAGCAGAGGTTTTTAAACTGTGGTTGCCAACCTAAGTACCACTCTAAGTAGTTGCAATTGGACCCTAATAATAATAATAATAATAATAATAATAATAATAATAATAATAATAATATCCTGCCCATCTGGCTGGGTTTCCCCAGCCACTCTGGGCGTCTTCCAACCGAATATTAAAAACAATACAGCGTCAGACATTAAAAACTTCCCTAAATAGGGCCGCCTTCAGTTGTCTTTTAAAAGTAAAATCGTTTTTACTTTCCTTGACATCTGAAGGGAGGGTGCCACCACCGAGAAGGCCCCCTGCCTGGTTCCCTGTAACCTCACTTCTCGCAGGGAGGGAACCGCCAGAAGGCCCTCAGCGCTGGACCTCAGTGTCCGGGCTGAACGATGGGGGTGGAGACGCTCCTTCAGGTATACAGGACCGAGGCCATTTAGGGCTTTAAAGATCAGCACCATTAGGAGCAAGATGTGCCTGGCTAATTTCTAACACTGGACTCCAGCCTTGATGACTGTGCAGCTGGGGGGGGGGGTGTGCCAGAAATGACAGCCTCTCCCAGCACAGCTCTCATCCAGGCCAAGCTAAGGGCCAGAAGGAGTCGTGTCCCCCAGCCCTGCAACCTGTGGTTTTGGCCAAGACGCTTGCAACTCCCTTGTGGTCACATTTAAGGACTTTGCATAAGATCAAAAACTGGAGAGTCAGGAGGGACCCCCAGGGGTCATCCAGTCCAACCCCCTGCAATGCTGAAATCTCAGCTAAAGCACCCAGGACAGGTAGCCATCCAACCTCTGGGAAGGTTTTTGGGGAATCCCCCTTGCAAGGGGCTGTCCTAAAAGGCGGGTTATGAAGGTCACACCAGATGTCAAGAAGATAAACTAGACCACTTTTAGAAGACATCTGAAGGGAGCTTTTTCTAAGGAAGTCTTTTAATGTCTAATGCATTACTGTATTTTAATATTTTGTTGGAAACCTCCCAGAGTGGCTGGGGCATCCCATTCAGATGGGCGGCATATATGTAATACAATTATTATGATTTTTATCCCTGACAGGCCAAGCAGGGCTCCAAACCAAGCTGGACCCTCCTCTCTCCTGACCCAGAGGCTGGGCTGCTCCCCAGGGCCGAGGAGGGGGGAGCATTGTGAGTGACAAGGAACTTTTGCCTGGCTGAAAGCAGATCCTCCTTGGCCTCCCGGCCTCTCTCTCCCCCTGCAGCTGGGGCCCTTGGGAGAGGAGCCAAAGTTCACAAAGAGAAAGGAAGAGGGCGACGCCCACAAGGCAGCCCAGCTGTTCCCAAGGAGACATTGGTGTCGGACAGATGTTGGGGACGTGGGGTGGGCTGCTGCATCCTGGGCTTCAAAGAGCAGCCTAGGATGATGGCTGGAGGCCGGCTCTGCTCAGGTCATCTTGGAGGCTGCTGCTCCTACCTGCCTTGCCCGGGCACCTGCCCTGGCACCTCTGCCCTGATCATCCTCTGCTTTAGCCAAGCAGCAGCCGCCTCTGCCACCTCAGCACACAGCCAGAGAGAGAGAGAGAGAGAGAGAGAGAGAGAGAAGGATGCAAGACGTGCTGAGAAGGAGCCAGTGGTATCCCGAGCATTCCACCTGGGCAGCTGCCAAGGCGAGGCTGCCAGGCCCCAGGCTGTCTGCAGAGCCGCAGCTGTGATGCAAAGCCAGCCAGGAATTGGGGGGGAGAGAGGGAGGGAGGGAGAGGGGGTGGCGGAGGAGGAGGAGGTCAAGGGGCCACAGTCATGGGGACAAGGAGGGAACTTTTGCCCTGGTGCGCCGGGAGAAACTGCCAGCAGGAAGGATTGGTCTGCATAAAGGGATGGCTACAGAAACAGGAGGAGGAAGAAGATGGGGAAGGGGAGAGGAAGGGGGTCCAGGGAGCCCAGCCGCCCTGGGAATATCTCTCTGGGGATCCCTGCGGAAGCACAGGGTATCCATTTGTGCCAGAGCTCAAAGACAGGAGCCAGGGACCCAGGGCATATTCCAACAAGGGTGGGGGGGGGCGTTGCCATGAAGCAGGATGCAGCAGGTGCCCTTTGCTGGAGGGTTTGGACCCCCCATTAAAGGGCACCTGCTTCCTCCTTTTCCACCGTCTTCCCCAAGGGCACCCTTTGGCTCTCCTTCCCCATCAGGAGCCAAAGGCCACCTCGGGTAGGAAGAGCAGAGGCAAATATAGCGCTGGGTGAGTGGTGGAGGCTGTTGGTTCAGAGCAGAGTGTCCTGGGTTCAAATCTCCACTTGGTCACCAAGCGCAAAGGTCTGGCCAGTCACCAACTCTCAGCCTGAGCTTCCTCAAGAGCTGCTGTGAGGATAAAATGGAGCGGAGGGGGAAGAGACCCTCTGTGCTGCCTTTCCTGCTCCTTGGAGCAAAGGCAGGAGGGAAACAACATGCAGAGTCACTTGGGGGTCATGCCAGGCTGAGAGGCTCAGCACAGGCAAAGAGGAAGGAGGACTTTTTCACGCAGCACAGAGTGAAACGGTGGAACTCTCTTCCCACAGGACCCCAACTTGGGTGGCTTTGAAAGAGGACTGGGCAGATTCCTGGATGGGGAAAGGGCTACTGAGGGCTACCAGCCAGGATGGCTGGACTCTGTCTCCACAGTCAGTTGACCGCTATGAGAATCAGAGACTTGTAGCGTTGCAAGGGACCCCCAGGGGTCATCTAGTCCAACCCCCTGCAATGCAGGAATCTTTCACCCAACGTGGGGCTCAAACCCAGGATCCCAAGACTGAAGAGGCACATGCTCAACTGACTGAGCTCTCCAGGTGGGTCCCCTTTGGGTGCAGCCAGGTTCTCCTTAGGCCTTGGTGGCTAAGCAAGGTCTTCTCCCTCCCAGGGCACCTGCCAGCCTAGAGAGGGCAACGCATTTCTCCAGACGGGGAAAGACTGCAGGGACTGCGATCCAAATCTGCCCACTCGCCTAGCCAGGCGCCTGTGTGTGCCACGGTCTTTAGCAACTGGACGCGCAAGTCCTGCCTCTGCCTCCATGGTTCTTTTCTAGTCTGCAAGCAACTGTTTCTACATTTGAAATAAATTTAAAAAATTGTCCAGTAGCACCTTAGAGACCAACTAAGTTTTTTCTGGGTATAAGCTTTCGTGCACATTCACACTTCTTCAGATACAGTTTCTACATTTGCAAGTCTTTCTACGCCATGAGGACTACAAGCATGCTCTTTAAAATTTAATACGCACACCCAGAGAATTCTAATGCTCAAAAAGACCCAGTGCCACAGCTTGGGAAGTCCCTGCTCATGAAATCCCCCTCTTGCACAGAAATGCCAGCCCTTTGGCACAAATGCAAACAGGACACATCGCCTATCGGACGCAAATGGTGCTCTATGGCCACCGCACCCACACCCACCCGCTGGGGGAGACCCCCAGGAGAGCTCAGCTCCAGTTTCCCAGCATCTGGGTAGGTGCTGCCCATAACACAGGACAGCCCGTTGGTGCAGCCATGTTTGGATGAGGGAGCACATGTCCGCTGGGGGTCCCTGAACGGGGGCCAGGAAGAGCCACAGGAAAGGCCCAGAGACGACCTCTGAGGCCAAAGCCACAGGGAGCAGCTCTTGTGTTTAGGGAGGGAAAAGTCGGTCGCAAGGTGATCGAGGCATCTAGGAGTATGAGCTCTGGCTGAGAAGAGAACCCAGAAGGCCAGGATTTCTCAGCCTCCAGGTGCAATAAGGCTGGGGCTTGGGATCGCTGGGGAAATGGATCTGTGCCCTGGCTTCACTCGCTTCCAGGGCTGGCCGCAGTGGGATGCGGTGACTGCCGCTAGCTTTAAACAGCACCTCTTCCTCTTTCGAAACGTTCGCGAGGGATGATATTTATTTTATTTAAGAAAATGTATATACCGCTTGATTGTTAAAAAAATAAAAATTTCAAAGGAGTTTACGAAAAGAACAGAACAATAAGATTGTCAGGGGAAAAACAATTAGAACATTCAGAACATTAAAACCAGGAATAAACTAAAAACACATCCACATTCGGGGGGGGGGCCTTGTCTAAACAAAAATGTTTTCAGCGTTTTTACAAATTTAACTCATTTATTATATTGCCCAGGGTGGCAAGCTGAAACTAAATGGACCACTCCAGCCCCAATAATGGCCAGCTGGGACCCTCCTCCTCCTCTTCTTCTCCCCATCTCCCCTCTGGCCAGCCCAGCGCATGCCAGCACATGGCCGCCTTCTTCACATGCCCACCTCCTGGCTCCGCTCTGCCTTGTGGCCGACTCTGGCCAGTTTTGGCCTTCAGCAAGGATGGGACTGGCCCAGCAGCATGCAGGCAGCGTAGACGAGTGGGCAGAGCCAGTTCAGGGGAAGGTGGGCTGAATCGAAACAGTGTGGAGTTCAAAGTTCAAAGCAAAATCCGAGGTTTCCAGAGGGGAAACCTAATATTCACATCCCAAGAGCCAGACTCCACAAGCAACAAACTGACAGCGATGATGGAGAGGAAGGGGAAGGGGGTTCCTTCTGGGGACGGGAGTATGAAACTCTTGGCCTGGATCTGAGAGAGATGAAGACAAGGAGGCCGGAAGGAAAATAGACCCAACTATTAGGCTAGGCAAAGGGAGCCCTCTCTGGAGCATCACTTTCTGCTGTGCTGCTGCTCAGGCGAAGGAGGGCAGAGGAGAGGGACCTGCCAACAGGAGAAGTGCCCCCCCATCCCAGTGGGGAGGTCAAGCAGGAGGGCAGATCCCCAGCTTGAGATAAGCCCTCTAGACACGGAGGGCACCTCTGAGGCCACAGCGCCCCCTGGCTGCCAACCTGGGCAGTGGCATCATTCTTAACCCAGGCTATTTGTCTGCCAGGCTGTGCCCAAAGGTTGTTTGGGGGGGCTGGGACTCCCAAGTGCCCTTTGCCATTTTTTGAAGTGTACCCCCATTTTAAAAAAAATCTATACAAAACTGCAGTTCCGTCAAGCAGGACTTCAAAACCAAACGTGCACCGAGATCTTGCAAGGTCCAGAAAGACCCCTTTCCTGCTGAGCAAGGAGCGAAGCGCCTCCAAGACCAGGCAGGGAGGGGCATGATCCGGGGAGAAGGCCCCAACTCCTCTGTGCTCCTTACTGTCAGCAAGGTCAGAGCAGGGGGTTCCACACTACAGAGCCACTTTGTGCGCCGCCCCAGACAAACGTGGCCTCCATGGCAAGCAATCAGAACAGCGCATCAACCTCAGTCATGCAGGCTCTGACTGGCAGCAGCGGGCTCCCTGGGAAGGGTCATTTCCAAGCCTGTCTGGGGTGCCAGTGGGGAGGGAGCCAGAGACCTTCTGCATGCCAAGCCGCTGACCCGTCTTTGTTATGCTTCTGGAGAGCCCCTGTGATGTGGGGGGAGAAACATGGGGAGTGAGTCCCCAGGGCCCTGTCTCAAGTCTGCCCCAGATCCAGACCTGCCTGACCTTGTGGTGGGAGTCCCACCGGTGAAGCTTTTCTTTCAGGGCCTCCTGCCCAGAGCCCTGCCAGGCGAGACACAGGCCCAAAGCCCCACTGCAGCCACCAGACTGCACCATCCCTTGACAAAAGAGGCTTGGAAGGGCCCCCAGAGTCGCCTGGTCCACCCCCCCCCCTGCAATGCAGGAATCTCCACGACAGCCTGCCAGCTGGGGGCCTCATCCTGGCAGCTCAGAGGCGCTGGCTGCTGTCTAAACAAAGAGGTGCTGGCGGGGCACTACCTGTCCAAGGCATCCTCTTGCCTGCTAGTCCTGCCCCAGGTCTCTGCCGACGGAGGAGCGCGCTCTGCACATCCTCAGAGGCCCCCTGGTGGCTTTGCCATCCGGCTCTGCTCTCTTTCCGCAGGTCCTCCTTCCTTAACTCTGCCTCCCTTTAATATTTGACTGGAGGGGGGGTCGAAGGGCAGGTTCACGCGAGGCAGCTCTTCCCCCCCCCCGCTTCCCTCCCTCCCTCCCTGGGCTCGGTGCCTGTTCGCTCCGCGCAGGAAGGTGCCCCCGCCAGCTCGCTTGGCATTCCTCGCATATCTTCCTCCCACCCCCGCCGGATGGTGCAGAGACCCCCAGCGACGTCGGGGGAGGGCGGAGGATGTAGGGTGGGGGAGCAAAAGACAGAGGACGCCGCCGCCGCCCTGCAGCTCTCTCGGTTGCGGATCAAATACACCGGGGGGGGGTGGCCGAGAAGGACAATAGCGCCAAGGGAGAAGCAAGCGCTCCGCCGGGCGCGCATCTCTCCCCCGCCCCGTCCCTTTGCCAGCGCCAGGGACCCCCGTCGCCCCGTCTTCGGAAGGGTCACGGGGTGGTGGGGGCCCTCAGCTGCCAAACCCTCCGCAGGGACCGGATTCTGCCTCCCCCTCCCCACCCGCTCGCCGCCTTCTTACCTCGGCCGGGCCGGGGGCGTCTGGAGGCGGCTTTGTGCGCGCCCTCGGCGGCTCTGCGCGGCGGGCGCAGGTCGGGTTGGGGGTCCCCGGCCTGGTCTTGTCCGCGCCCGGCTCCCCTGCGCGGGATCTCACCGGCGGGAGCAGCGACCTCCTCCTCCTCCTCCGGGAGGCGATCTGCCCGGCGTCTGCCTCGGCCACCCCCACCGGCACCGACGGGGCGGGCCGCGGCAGCGCCACATCTGCGCCTGGGGAGGCGGGGAAGGGGAGGGAGGCGGCGCCGGGGGGCGAGGCGGAGGCTGCGGAGCGAGGGGGGCGCCTGCTTGCGCGCAGGGAGGGGGCAGGCCAGGCGCGCGGAGGGTGTTTCCCTTCCCGGCGCGCGTGATTTACGAGCGCGCGGCTGCGGAGAGGGACCCGCTCGGGGCGGCCTCCGACAACGTCTCCATTGCGAAGGCTGGAGAGGAGGCGCCCCTCCCTCCCTCCCTCTCACCGCGCGGAGGGGGCGGAGAGGGACTGGGCGCATGCCCGCCCCCTCCCGGCTCCGCCCACTTCCCCGCCGAGGGGGAGGGGGCAGAGCAGAGAGGGAGACGCAGTCCCTCCCCCCTCCCCAGGAATCCAAGCGCCCCCCACCATGCAATACAGGGCGCGGGTGGAGCCACTTCTCTCTGCAGCCCGCCCCCTCCTCAAATCCCCGCTTGAGAGCGCAGGGATGCGCAGCTGCGTTTCTAGCTGGGGGGGGAGGGGCTCTCGCAGGACGCCTGGGTCCTCCCGGCCCGGAGGAAGAGCGGCTCGCAGCGCCGGAGGCGAGCAGGAGGGAAGAGAGGCTTCAAAGGCGCCGGCGGCCTGAGGAGCTTCCGAGATGGGATCGCGGCCGCAGTGGGATGCGCAAAAGCGAGGCGGACCCTCCCCGGCCCCGTCGTGCGGCCGATTGCTAGGGAGGGAGAGGCGGCGCTGACCCGTCTCCCCTCCCCGCCCTCCGATATTCCCACGATGGCTCCGCAGAGAAGCCTCCCTTGGCCAGAGGCACTCTACCTCCCCTGGGCGAAGGGGAAACCGGACGCAGCTGGGTCAGAGAGGCGACTCTCGGGGGCCCGGAAGCGATCCAGCCTTTCAGCTGCTTGACCCCTGGCTTTTAGAAGCCGGGTGTCCCCTGCGCGCAATCTCTGCCCCATAGATAGGGCCAGTGCTTGGGGGCGCCGGCGCCGCGGGGCTCTGCAGCCCCAGAGGCTGCCAGGGCGCACGGGGGCTTGAACCTTGGAAGACTCTCGCCGCCGCCTGCTTCTCTGTCTTCGAGGGAGGCTGTCAGGCTGGCGCTGCTCAGCCTCCCCGCCCCCCCCCCGACGGAGGGAGGGGGCACTGCGCGGCGCTGGCAGCAGCCCTCCTTGGCACATGTGGCCGGCCTTGCGGGGGCAGCAGCAGCTCCTTCCGGAGGCAGGATGCTGGGAAGCGGGGCCGGGGAAGGGAGCGCACGCCCCGCCCAGAGCGAGGAAGCGCAGGGACAGGGGGGGTGGAGGGGGCGCATTCTTGAAATGTGACCAAGAGGAAACGCCCGGCCGGCCGCCCTCCCGGAGGCAAAGGCGGGGAGGGGAGCCGAGGAGGTCCCGTCCTTCCCAAGGCCTCTTGGCGGGGCGGGGGGGGGCTTAGTCTGATCTGCCGCGAAGCTTCCCCATGGCAACCCAGGGGCAATCGGTGCGGCGGAGGCAGCAGCTGCTGTTGCCCAGCGGCTTGTTTCTCCCCTTGGGGGGGCTGAGCCAGGGACACCCCCTCCAAGAGCAGCTGAGCAGCAGGCCTGGGACGGAGATTTATTTGGCGATCCAGAAAAATGTCCTCTTGGGGATGGGGAGCTGGTTAAGAAACGGAAGCAGAGGAGAGAAATAAAGGGACAGTTCTGTGGATGGAGAGATGTCGCAAGGGGATCTGTTTGGGGACCTTGTAATGCTGACTACATTAATACGCCCCTCTTTTCTGGCCTCCTTGATTTATCCCCACAACAACCCTGTGAGGTAGGCTAGGCTGAGAGGCAGCGACTGGCCCCCAGGGTCACCCAGGGAGCTTCATAGCTGAGCCAAGGATCTGAACCCGGGGGATAAGGAAAAAATTCTGGGGTGCAGGTTTACTCCACTGTCCAGCTCCTTGGGTTGCCTCTCCCCGCAGGTCTCTCCAGTCAGCAAAAGGAGTCTCCAGCCAAGTTAAGGAAGCAAAACAGCAGTCAGTAGACCTGATCTCTCCCAGGTCACAACCCAAGGCTTTAACTCCTGGGCCACACTGCCTCTGTGCTTTTCCACTTGTTGGCAGATGATCTGGACTTCGGGGTGAGCAGCGAAGGGCCCAATTTTGCCAATGATACTAAATTGTTCAGGGTGGTGAAATAAAAAAGTGACAGTGAGGAGCTGCTAAAGGACCTCTCCTATCTGAGTGAATGGAGGTGAAATGGCAAATGCCAAGAGAAAAATAACTAAATCTTAATTTCACATATATGCTTCTTGAGTCTGAACTGGCAGTGATTAACCAGGAATGAGAGAATTTGGGGCCACAGCGGATGGCTTGATAAAGATTTTAACTCCTGCAGGAAAAGGCAAATTCCATGCTAGGGATCATTAGGAAAGGAACTGAAAATAAAACCTCAGGAATCACCGTGCGGTTAAACAAACCTCTGGTGGGGCTGCAGTCGGAGCCCTGTGCGCAGTTCTGGATGCGTCCCTTGAAAGGGATGTTGTAGAGTTGGAAAGGGCTCAGAAAAGAGAAACAAAAGTGATCAACTCCCTGATAAAGAAAGGTCTCAACCTTTGGGGCTTTTTAGAGAAAAGGCAAGTAAGAGGCGTGGCGGGGGGTGTAACCCATTGTGCTGGAATGGAGAGTGAGAAATTCTTCTTCCTCATCATACTAGAACTCTGAGCATTGGAAGATGCGCAGCAGACAAGAGGAAGTACTATTTTTACACATAACTCTGGGATTCTGTTCCACAAGCAGCCATGATGGCCACCAACTGGGGTGGCCTGAAAAGAGGTCTAGCCAAACTCACAGTCAAGGGGCTTTCGAAATCTCCTAGCTGCCCTGCCCATCATGCCCCCTGAATGCCAAGTCGCTGGGAGTCACAGGGGTCCTGCTTTCAGGGTTCCCTTTGGGGCAGCTGCCACTTTGCCACCATGAAAAGAGCACATAGGCCTAGAAAGGCCATTGGCCCACTGTTCCTGCAGGGCTCTTCATGCAGCTAGGAGAGCAGGATCAAAGCTTTTGAGAAAGGCACAAACGGCCTGTGCAGGGAGGGGCAACAGCCAGCTACCCGAGTCCCTTTCTCGAAGAAGTGCCAATGGTTGCTCTTGCCCAATTCTGGTCCTTGCTGTGGGGGCCCAGTCCCTCTCCCCAGGAGACTGCCGATTTGGGGAGATCCAGGGCCAGGAATCTCTGGGTGGGCTTCTCCTTCAGGGAATGGGAGCGGGCACATGAAGCAAAAAGCTCCCTGGGTCCTTTGGTGCCCCGAGTGTCCTCCACCGCTCCCCACTTTGGGGAAAGCTGAAACAAAGGGCTCTTTCTCTTTCTCTCCCAGTGATGACCCCCCCTCACACCCTTGCCATAGGGAGGCAGGAGGACCTTCTGGGGTTGACTGGGCACCTTGCCCAAATCCAGGATGGCTTGGCACCGTCTCAAGTGGGAAGGAGGGCAGCATCACCCAGGGAAGGGGCTTTCCTCATCACCGGGCAAAGCCCAGCTGATCTGTGTGGGAGGGAGGCGCATGCCCTCTCCCCAGCCACCTGTCTGTGGAGGAAGACGCCCAGAGCAGCAGCTGGCTCTGACCTCCAAGCTGCCACCTGGGCTGCCCCCAGTGGGTTGCAGGCTGGCCAAGGGCTGGAGGACACAGCCAGCTTGCTGACTCCCTGTGTTGTGTCGCTTGCCTGCCTTCACCATGGCATCTCCCACTGGGCAGCTGACCAGACCTCCTTAGCCCCAGCCAGGTGGCTGCGCTGGGCTTTCCAGGCTTGAGCAGAATTGGTCCCATGGGGCCCATGCCAGGGCCTTGGCAGCACCAGCCGGGTGGCCCCTGGGGCCTCCAGGTCCCTTGCCTGGCACCCGTCTCTTTGCTGCTAGGTACTTGGAAGCACTTTGGGCACAGGCCATGCCACAGCAAACTCAGATTCCCCTGGGAAATTTAAGTGGTGGGCAATGGCTGAGGTTGTGCCAGCACAGTGCCGTGCAACACGCCCAGCTGCCCCGTCAGCCGACTCCAAGCTCTGCTTTCTGCAAGGGGCTCGTCTCTGCTACAGAGCTCCCTGTGGGTTTTATACTAATTAAAAGTGGGGGAAGGGACAGGAGGCCGGTGCTTGGCACCCACCCCCTGCCTTGCAGAAGAGTGCCACCCCATCAAAATGCTATCAGTGCTATCTGTGCCAGCACATGGCAAGTGCATAACTAATAGAGCAAAGTGGTGGTGGTTGTATCCTGTATTTATACCCTGCCCTTTCATTAAAAGCAGCCACTTCCCTAAAGCCTTTCAGATCAAGGTCTTCACCTGCTGACAGAAGGACAACAAGGAGGGAGCCAGTCTGGCTTCTTCAGGCAGGGAGTTCCAAAGTTGTCTAGGAGCAGCTGCCACCCAGAAAGCCGTCTCCTGCGTCCCCATCAAGCGTGTCAGTGAGGGTGGGGCGACCAAGAGAAGGGCCTCCCCCAAAGAGCTTAAAACCTCCAGCTTTCTACCCTGGAGCCCCCCCACCCCCCGCGCGTCACAAAAAAGGCCGTTCAGGAACGGGGCCTGTCCAAAACAGAGGTGGAATTTAACATTGTCAGCAGGCAGCTTCAGATACCTTTTTCTATTGATACAAATCTGACAATTGCTAAGTGCTTTGCTGCAGCCTTTTCCCTTGTGGCAGGGAGTCCCGCAGTTCAGTTTCTCTCAAGCTAAGTGGCCTTTTCAGCAGAACTTGCAGATGCAGAAGCTCCAGGTGGGAAAGGCTAATTTTATAGTTGCCCTTCCCATCTCTTCTCTTCCACCAGTTTTTTATGTTTCCTTATCTTCCATAATTTCTTCTCCTGTCCTTTCTCTTCTCCCCACCCTGCAGTTGCCCCTCTTTCCCACCCCTCCTCCCTTGGCATCGACATCCTCTTCCTCCTCCAGCTGCTTCCCTCTCTTATTCTCCTTCCTTTCTTATTTCAAATGTTGAATCTCTCCAGTTGCCTCCAGCACCTCCTCAGGCCTCAAAGGAAGGACACTCCACCCGCCACCCCTTCACCCGCCACCCTCCATCCACACGTGGGAGTTCCTGGCCTGAATCTCATCTGAATGAACAACAACAACAATTGATTGTATTATAATAAATGAAGCCCAGAAGCATTTATTGTTTAGGGCTTCTTATGCCATAGCCAGAACCACCTCTATGGGCAGTGGCATAACTTGGGCAGGGCCATGGGGCAGTTGCCCCGGGAGCAAAATTCAGGGGTGCAAAATTTCAAAAGAAAACATAAAAGACAGTAGTAGTGCGTCCTCCCCCTCACAATCCAATCTTCCAATGTTTGTTTGGGTGGACTGAGGGGCAGATTTGGGTGATGCCTTGTTGCTAGGGACCCTCTGCATGGGCTTTAGAAAGAGTCTCACTCCGGACCAATTCCCCGTCCTGCTCTCTGCCATGCTTTAAGCTCACAGGGCACCATGGTTGCCACTCGGGTAGGTGGCTGAGCTATTGCCCCTTTGTTCCAGCCCATCAGTGGGTGGTGCCCTGGGCCATGCTATGTCACTGTGTACAGGAGAGGCTGCTGGGGGCAAACCACCCACCTAGGGCTTTCCACAGCTCCTTGGAAGCTAAGGAGGAAACAGGGTTGTGCTTTCCTGCCAGCTTTCTCCCTGATGTTTCAGCGCTCCTTAGAGAGCCCCGGGGCAGAGGTGTCTGACCTTGCCAACCCACCATCTTCAGGGCAAGGAGTCTTATCTCCCTTGCCTCCCAGGACAATGCCCTGTGCACATTGATAAGACCCTCCAAATATGCCCCCTGGAGGTCCTCCTCTGTGTGTGGGCACAGGAACTAGGCAACCCCCCCACCCCCATGGCCAAAAAGGATCCCTGGCAGAAGATGCTCAGGAGGAGATGATGATGATAGTGCTAAAACCTGCCCACTGCAACTGCCTCTGTGCCATCGCGAGGGATTGAAGGAGGACCCCTCCATCTGCAAGGGGACTTCATTGGTGGCCCTTAAAAGATGACGCCTGAGTACAGCTGCCTCACCCCAGCAGCTGTATGGGGAGATTGTTCAGCATGAAGCTCCTCCGATCTCCCTCCAGAGACCGAGCGCTCCTGGCCCCTTGCCTGGCTTTTAGGCAGAGGAAGTGTTCTGCCCGGGTTTATTTATGTTTGGCTTTTTGGTCCAAAGACCTCTGGGATGGCAAAAGGTGTATCAATGAAAAATAAAGTGCAATGAATCAATCAAAGCAAAAGTCCCAAAATACCCTCCATTCGATCCATGCAGTTCCCCAGCCTTCCCCGGGCAGAGAGCCAGGGGGCCAACTGACCCCTTCTCCAGTCTCTCGCTCAGGAGCAAGCCCTTCCACAACCAATTGCCCATGCAGAAGAAAGGGTGGGTGGATTCCACGGGCCATTTTACATCTACTTTAAAAAAACTGAATTCATTAGCATTTAAAAAACAAATAATAAAACGGTCCACTCTCTTCTCAGCGGGCTTCCCTCTCTGCTTGCTCCTTTTTTGCAAGAGTATTCTCATTTATTCTGTGCAGTCCTGACACCCTTGCTCTGTTGCATTTTGTTAATACAGTATATTTGTACCATCATTGTTAGCTGCCTGCAGCACCATTTGGGTAGAATCTGAGAGCAGCAAAAATAGGACATGGAACAAACGGCTTCCTAAGCTGCCTGCCTCATCTCATGTGCACTTGGGCCTTTCTTTTTCTTTTCTTTGCCCCCAAAGATCTTTACTAAAACTTAACATATATACATAATAACCAAAATTCCCAATGATTCCCTCACATAAAATATAATATCTAAATTACAACGGCTGCATAATTATACACTTAATTATAAAACCCACCCCCACCCTCTACTTCCCTCCACAGCAATTCAACTTCTTTATATTTCTTTCCACCTTTCCCCCCTTGCATTCTATAATAAATTATTTTTGTTAAATTCTCATTTTTTTCCTTCTTTCTTTACTGGTTTTGTTATTGCTTACATTTTTTAAAAAAGATATTTATTAAATTTTCCAATTTTTTAAACAAACAAACAAACAAAAACAAAACAAACAAAAAGATTAAAAAAGACATATAGTTCATAAAACATACTTTTCAATAACAAATTTCTCAGACCTCCTCATACTTCTCCTCCTTGTATTCCAATTAAAATTATTTGTTCAGCAAATCCTTCACTTAAAGCATTACAGCTTATAATATTACCTTATTTTCCAGACCCTTTTTTCCCATCTATGTTCCTTTATATCATTACAGCTAGAAACCACTCAATTTCAATCCAACACCATTTAACTTTCCTTAATTTTGCAATATTTCTGTAAATAGTCCTTAAATTTTTTCCAGTCTTCTGCCGACTCTTCTCCCTGGTCACGGATTCTGCTCGTCATTTCTGCCAATCCCATACAGTCAATCAGTTTCATCTGCCATTCTTCCAGAGTGGGTAGATCTTGCGTCTTCCAATACTTTGCGATGAGTATTCTTGCTGCTGTTGTAGCATACATGAAAAAGTTCTGTCCTTCTTTGGCACCACTTGGCCGGCCATACCCAAGAGAAAGGCCTCTGGTTTCTTCAAGAAGGTATATTTAAATACCTTTTTCAATTCATTATATATCATTTCCCAGAAAGCCTTAATCCTGGGGCATGTCCACCAAAGGTGAAAGAATGTACCTTCATTTTCCTTACATTTCCAACACTTATTATCGGGCAAATGATAGATTTTTGCAAGCTTGACTGGGGTCATGTACCACCTGTATATCATTTTCATAATATTCTCTCTTATTGCTTACATTTTTTTATTCTAAGCCTATTAGCATGTCATTTCTAGAACAATATTTTGGCATATAATCTTTGAAATACTTCCTCTCCATTCTTAATTTTTGATTTGATTGATATCTTATAATTGAAGTTAATTTTGTCAATTCTATATACTCACTTAATTTACAAATCCACTCTTCCTTTGTTGGTGTGTCCTGAGATTTCCATTTAGTGGCAATCACTACCCTGGCAGCTGTTGTTGCATATAAAAAGATGGTTTTTTTTCCATATGTGGTATGTCTTTGCCCACCAACCCTCGGGATTTTTTATCAAGGTTTTTTTTTTTTTAGCATTTTCTTAAGCTCCCCAAAACATCTTTATTTCCTTGAAATCCCACCACATATGAATGATCGTTCCAGGTTCTTTGTTACATTTCCAACAAAGGTTGGATTTTAATTTATAAATTTTGCCAAAATATACTTGGGCCTTTCTGCCATGCAGACTCAGGCTACCCCGCTTAATCCCTGCGACAACCCTGTGAGGACGGGCCAGGCTGGCCCAGAATCGGAGCTGGGCTGATCCGGAAGGAGGGAGGTGCGTGGCCGTCCTCATCCTCCGTACATGATGATGATACTGTTATTTGTACCCCGCCCATCTGACTCGGTGGCCCTGCCACTCTCGGCGGCTTCCAACAGATAGAAAAACATAATAAAACACCAACCCTTAAAAAACAAAACTTCCTTACATCTGGAATTACCAGATGCTCCCCCTTGCCTGCTTTGGGAGGCTGCAGTGCACATTTCGGGCCACTAGGGGGAAGCCAAGGCTCCTGCTCGCCTCCCTTGGCAAATTTTTCGCAATTGGTCACTTAGTTAAATATTTCTGTTCCTTTGCTCACATCCTGGCCGATGTGGGAGATCGAGAGGCAGATGGCGGAGAACGTGGCCTCCTTTGCCCCCCTAGGCACGTCCTCCATCCCTGGTGCCTCCAGGCGAGAGAGGCGGACGGGCTGCTCCCTCCCCCCCCCTCAGCGATGCACCCAGCCAAGGGGGTTGCATGGGGCCAGGCAGTTGGCTCCCCCCCAACTGGAGGGCTTGCCTGTGCTGCCCCCTCAGCAGCAGGGGCTTTTAGCTGCGCCCCCCTCTCTCTCAACCCGGTCGAAAGGGCAGCCCTCCATCCTCTGGCCACAATCCCACCTGCAGGCAGTCGTTCTGGTGGTGAAAAGGCCAAGATACTGAGAGCCCCACGAGAAACATGAGAGCCTCGCTCTGCGGGTCGTGCAAGAGCCACGCGTTTCACGGAGCGGACGCCCCACGAAGCCGCTCAGCCACCGAGAACCAGAGCCCCGCCCCTTCATCTACATAGCCCCGCCCACGCCGTTCCTTGGTCACATTGGAGTGTGACGGAATGTTTGGGGAACGGACCCCTCCACCTGTATTCAATGCCAGGCACCTTGAGAACTTTTCTGAAGTGGGCTGGGCTTGTTGTCCCAACGGCAGAGGCAGCGTTGTCCCAGTTAGGAACCAAGATGGAAGAACATCTGGCCATCTTAGGATCACAGAATTGTAAAGCCGGAAGGGACCCTAAGAGTTTTATACTCTTTATTCACGTTTTATACTGTATCTTATGCTGGTTTTTGTTGCTTCAATTAAGTGTTTTAAATTTGTTGTTAGCCGCCCTGAGCCCGCTTTTCTGAACCGGGAAGGGCGGGGTATAAATAAAAAAATAAATTATTATTTATTAATAAGAGTCATCTATGCAGCAATCTCCACTAAAGCATCCATGGCAGGTGACCATCCAACCTCTGCTTAAAAACCTCCCAGGAAGGAGAGTTCCCCACCTCTTGAAGCCATGGGTTCGAGTCCTGCCCTCCAGAGGAGAAGAAAACAAGCTTGCTCCCTCTTGCATGTGACAAGCAGCCTTTCGGATGTTTGAAAGTGGCTCTCGCCTTGCAGCGGGAGGCTAAAGGGGCAAGTGCAGTCTCCTTTCTGTGCCGCTTTGTGGGCAACTGATCAGGCTCTTGCACTGATCCAGCCCCTCTCGGCAGGCGCGCAGCTTCCTCCAGCACCTTGCGCCCTCCCTGCAGCAGCTGCGAGCTCCGCAAGGGCAGCCGAGGGACCGGCCCCCTCGTGGCAGTTGCACCCGCGCCTCCGCGAGGGTTGGGCTGGCTGGCCCAGGCCTTGGCAGAGGGCAGCAGGAGCCCCGCAGGCCTGTCCCTTCCTTCTTCCCCTCTCGGTGCTGACCTCTGCACAAAAGCATCCCTGGCGGCGAGCGGAGCAGCCGAGAGGGCAGGCGGTCCGTGGCGGTGGCTCTCCACGCAGGGAACTCTTAACCAGGCAGCCAAGCAGGATTTTGTTGATGGTAGCAAGAGAAATAGTCGGGAGCCGCTGGGATCATCTCCTCCCAAGTAAACTGAACCACAGGGAAGTCGGAAAGCCAGTCGGAAAGACTCAGAGCGCAGAGACTGGGGTGGGGGAAGAGAACAATCAATCCTGCCCAAGGAGTTATTATTTTATTGGGCCCCAGGTCCTGGCGCCTGGTGGATGGAGGGCGCTGCTTCGAGGGTGCTGCCGCCGCCGCTTCTTTGCATAAAGCGGGGCTGCAGGGCGGAGGCAAGCAAGCCTGACTAGACAATTCCCCTCGGCTCTCTCTCTCTTCCTTGCAGCTGGGGTCAGGCAGCTCCTGCGCGTCAGCTGCAGAGCAGGAAACTGAAACCAACAAGACGAGAGCGCAAAGGCAGCGCCTGGCGTGGCAGCCGCCTTCTGCCCGCCTGGTTGGGAGAGTTTGGGCAGGAGCCTCGAGGCTGCAGCCGCAGAAGGGGCAGCGCCCCGTGGCACCTTCGAGGCCACAAAAGGGGTGAGCTTTCAGGTGCCACAAAACTCTGCGCAGAAAGAGCCGCAGCTGGAGCTCAGAAGGACCGCTCCTGGGGCTCTGCTCGGCCTGCGCGCACCTCCTCCCCTCCCCTCCAGCAGCCTCCCGCGCCCTTCTTGCGACACAGACTGTCATCCACATCCGATTTCTTCGGTGGCTTTTGGAAACCGCCTCCTCCTCCAACGGCTCTGGAGGACGGCAAGTCAAGAAACGGAAGGGGGGACCCTCGAGAAGCCAAACAAGTCAAGTCACAGCAAGAAGAAGCAGGGATGGACCCCTGTCTCTCTAGGCTGCCCAGCTTTCTTCTCTTAAATATTTGGACGCTGCCTCTCTAGACCAGGCCCGCCCGAGGAGGTGAACTGTTGAAAAGACGCACACAAGACACACTGCAATACAGTATTATGACAATACAGAAGTACTGTTTTGGGGGGGACGGGGTGAGCAGGTGTGGGGGACTCCCTGGTCCTGAATCGGGTAGCTGTACCCCTGAAGGACCAGGTGCGCAGCCTGGGGGTCATTTTGGACTCACTGCTGTCCATGGAGGCACAGGTCAGTTCTGTGTCCAGGGCAGCTGTTTACCAGCTCCACCTGGTACGCAGGCTGAGACCCTCCCTGCCCGCAGACTGTCTCACCTGAGTGGTGCATGTTCTAGTTATCTCTTGCTTGGACTACTGCAATGCGCTCTAAGTGGAGCTACCTTTGAAGGTGACCCAGAAACTACAACTAATCCAGAATGTGGCAGCTAGACTGGGGACTGGGAGCGGCCGCCAAGACCACATAACACCAGTCCTGAAAGACCTACATTGGCTCCCAGTAAGTTTCCGAGCACAATTCAAAGTGTTGGTGCTGCCCTTGAAAGCCCTAAATGGCCTCAGTCCAGTATACCTGAAGGAGCGTCTCCACCCCCATCGTTCTGCCCGGACACTGAGGTCCAGCGCCAAGGGCCTTCTGGCAGTTCCCTCCCTGCCAGAAGTGAAGTTACAGGGAACCAGGCAGAGGGCCTTCTCAGTAGTGGCACCTGCCCTGTGGAACGCCCTCCCAACAGATGTCAAGGAAATAAACAACTATCCAACTTTTAGAAGACATCTAAAGGGAGCCCTGTTTAAGGAAGTTTTTAATGTTTGAAATTTTATTGTGTTTTTAATGTTCTGTTGAAAGCCACCCAGAGTGGCCGGGGAAACCCAGTCAGATGGGCGGGGTAGAAATAATAAACAACGACGACAATGATGAAATACTTACATTCAAAAGATACACAAAAGCAGCAGCACATTCAAATGCAATAATTCAACCAGTGAAATCGTCAAAATTGCAGCATGACTAACTAGAACCAATAAAATCCATTCAAAACTGGCGAGATTTGGAGGCTGCTTTGAATACTGGAGCTCAGTGGGCTTCCCTAGGGAGGGAGTTAAGTAAGGGAGGTGCCATGAGTGAGAAGGCTCTGCCCTCCTGCCCATCAACCAAACTAACCTTAAAGGCAGCCAATGAGCAACCTTCAATTGGTCCTTCAAGTGACGTGGTCACAAGCTGGTTAAAGGACAAAACCAGCGCATTGAACTGGAAACACATACATCCCCAGCACAGAACTGGTTCAGCACTGGTGTTATCTGCTCTGATCATCTGACCCTCAGTCAGCACAGAAACAGCAACATTCCACACCACTGGCATTTCCAGATCATTTCTATTTTATTTATTAGACTGACATACCACCCTTCATCCTAAGATCTAAAGGCAGGTCACAAGATAAAAATACAAAGTAAAAGCACAAATAAAAAGTTAAAACAAAAGCAACGAAGCAATACCCCCCCTTCCACAAACATTTAAAAAACATTTAAAAGCCTGTAGAATATCAATCAGCCAGAGGCCTGGTTGAAGAGGAATGTTTCTGCCTGTCACCTAAATGAAGACACCAGGCAAGCCTTCCTGGGGAGCGCATTCCACAGACGGGGAGCCACTGCAGAAAAGGCCCTGTTCTCATGTTGCCACCTTCTGGCTCTTTTGTGGAGGAGACACATGAAGAAGGGCCTCAGAGGATGATCTCAGGGTCCGGATTGGCTTATGTGGGGAGAGGCGGTTCTTGAGGTATAATGATCCTGAGCGATTTTCAAAGGCAGCCCCACACAGAATGCGTTGCAGCTGTCTAGCCTGGGTAGAACCAATGCATGCATGGCTGAGGGCAGGCCTCCTTCCTCCCGGGGGAGCTGGCAGATGGCACACCAGGCCACACCGGGAAAAGGAACCAAGGGGCACCTCCCCTCTGCCACCCTTCTCTCCTGCGGGCTGAAGGGGAGAGGGGCAAAATGAAGAGAGATGCCGCGCACAGCAGCTGAGAGGGGGCAAGAGGGGCACCTGCAGCCTTGGCGCAGAGGCTTTCGAGGTGTGGCTGCTGCCCCTGGTCACTGGCCAGAGCATGGGGAGAGTCCCTCCCTCTCCCTTCACCCTGCGGCAGCGGCTTGGGCCTGGACCAAGAGGGGTGGCGGAATGCGGGGCCTTGAGAGTTCCCTGGCAGTTGGAGCCACGTCCGTTGCGGAACAGAAGAAGGGGGGACCCCAAGTGCTCCTGCTGCCCTGGGGTCAGCGGTCTCAGGGCCACGGCAGGGGGGAGAACCAGCCCCAGCTATGCAGAAGAGTTCTCAGCAGAGAGCGGCTGCAGCAGTAGAAGTGAACCAGTCTCCAGGCTTGGCGGAAGCTGGCTCTTCCTTGGTACTGGCTTGTTTTGGGGACGGGGCGTTGGCAGACAAGCTCAGTTAGACCCTCAGAGCTGCTTGGGGAAGTCCCTTGCCAAGGTGAGTGAGTGGCCAGGGCGGAGTGGAGCGTGGCTGCCTGCCAGCTGGGAGAGGGGGGCGGGAGTAGCTCACGGCTACCACCACTGCTGAGTTCTCTCCCCAGTAGGGTTAAAAGGGTGCTGGAAGGAGCTCTAGACCAGACCAGCAAGAGGCAAATGATGTGCTTGTCGTCTGGGGAGCAGACATTTGTCACCCCACCCCAAAAGGCCCAAAAGGTCCTATCCTGCTCTGGGTTGCTGCTGCTGCTGCTCTGTTGAAACCCTCCCCCCACAAAACGCAAGGGGATGTAAGGCAGAAAATACCACTTCTCCAAAATCTGCTGCTCAGAACCAGGGGTCCCTGGCACTGCCCCTCCAGCGGGCGAGTTCCTGCCTGCCTCTTCCCCAGGCAGGGTAGTGTGTGCCTGTGCAGTTATGGTGGCAGGGAGGAGAGGGTCACTGCTCAGAACCACTTCCCCCCCACCTGGTGTGGATGGGAATTCTGGGCCAGAACATCCTAAGAGCACCAAGCTGGGGGAGGCCGAGTTAGAAAAGGTTGTCCTCCCAGAAGACAAGTTGTTGGTCAGATAAAGGATGCTCTGGCACCCAGGCGCTAAAGGACAATAGTTGGGCTGGGCTCTAAGTGCATCGGAGCCGACCCGCTCCCCAAGAACAACTCCGTCTTGCAGACCCAGCCTGGCTGCAGGGGGCCACCAACACTCTTCTGCTCAGGCCCTGCACAGACCAAGGAGACTTGAACCAGGCCTCTGGCCTGCCTAGCCCATTCTGGCCTGCCCTTCCGGTGGCCCCCAAGGGCCTCAGTGGGGAGAGGGGCCTTGACCTGCTGCCTGGGGGGGGAGGGGAGAAATGGCACACACACCTGCACAGCACAGGCTCCTCCCCACCCTCTTGAAAGTAGAAGGTGCACCAGCTGCAAAGGGGCAGGGAACCAGTCAGCTAAGATGAGGAGGCAGCTGGAGAAGAGCTGGTGAGGAAAGGGCCGGCCCAACCGTTAGGGAGAGGGGAAAGTCCATCTCAGGATGTGGGCTTTGCGTGTCCTGGAGGGGCTGCAAGTTGCTGGGGACTCCTAATGTATTATTATTGTATTTTTACCCCACTTGTGGGATTTTCTGCCCCTTGGCTTTTCAGAAACCATACTGGACTCAGCTTAATTTTGCAAATGTGCTAGCAGTCTTTTTGCTGCACCACTAGTTAACCTTGAGTCATCCGTGTCACCCACAGGAGAAATTATCTTCCTTGCCTCATTTTAAGGCTTTTATTGCCAGCATGGATGTAGGGCCTTTGTAAATTTAGGCAGACTCAGAGTGGGTGTGATGTTAATATCAGTAATAAATAAATATCCCTGCATTCCAACTGCAGTTGGCACGAAAGCCACAATTAAATGCCCCAGGTCCCGGCTGGGCAGAGGGTGCCTGTCCCTGCTGGCCCCGATCAGGAGGATTTGCCTGCCGTGCGCTGTGCAGATCCTGGTCCAGAAGGGCCAGGCCAGAGGTTCCCCAGAAGAGCCTCTGCCAGTGCCAGGATCTTCCTCTGGGCAAGATTGAGCGCCTGTGGGTGTTTACTGGCGAGCAAAGAAGCCCCTTTCCTCCAGGAAAGGCTGCTGCGCTGGAGCCTCGCGGCGCGCCTCTCCTGCTCGCTCCCTTCCCTTTGCAACCAGCGCGCAGATGGGAAGCTCCTCGGGGCAGAGCCCGCGCTTGGCGGGGGGGGGGTGTCCGAGCCCGCGGCGACTGCCGCCCGAAGGCCACGCGGGTGGCTTCCCCTCGGAAGTTGGGGGGTGGCCCCTCGGGGGCCGCCTGGCCCGCCCGCCCGCCTGTGCGCTCCTGCTGGGCTGCTCCGTGCCAAGCCGTCAGCTGATGGGCCGCATCACCCCGTAGTGGCGCAGGCAGCCGCGGGCCGGGCGGGCGGCGGGGCGGGCGGGCGCGGGGCCAGGCGAGGCGCGGGGTTGGCGGGGGCGGCGGGCGGGGCGCGCGCGGGCCGGGGCGGCGGCGGGGGGGCGGCGGCGGGGCGCGGGGGCCGCGGCAAATAGTCCTTTGTTTACATGGGCCGGTGGCTGGCGGAGGCGGCGCCGGCGGGGAGGGAGCGCTGCGCTCGCACCAGCTGTTTCCCGCCTTGAGGAGACGCGCACAGAGGAGCCGGAGCCGCACGGAGGAGCGAGCGAGCGAGCGAGCCGAGGAGGAGCAGCGGCGCCGCCGGGCGGGGGACGGACACGCACACGCTGCCGCCGCGCACCCACCCGCGCCCCCGCAGCCCCCTCGCCGCCTGCCCGGCCCCGATCCCCGCGGGCGCCGCTCCCTCCCTCCCTCCGCCTCCCGCGCGCCCCGGCCGGGCATGGAGTACTTCATGGTGCCCGCGCAGAAGGTGCCGTCGCTGCAGCACTTCAGGAAATCCGAGAAGGAGGTGATCGGCGGGCTGTGCAGGTGGGTGTGCGCCCCGCCGAGCCCGGGAAACGGGCAGCGGCGCAGGGCCGGGCCGGGGGGGGGGAGAGAGAGCGGCACCGAGCCACGGGCCGCCCGAGCGGGGGAGCCTCCGCTGCCCGGGACCCCCGTGCGCTCCGGGCCGGGGCTGCGCGGGGAGGGCGGCAGGGTCTCCCTCGGGACGCGCCCGGTCGCCCCCCGGAGCGGCGGGAGGGCCGCTGGCGGGAGCACGTGGGTCTGTTTGCAGGCAGAGCGGGCGCCCCGGCCATGCTGCCGCCGCCGACCTGCTGCGCTCGCTGCGCCTGCCTGGCTGCGCGCCCGTTCCCAGCCCCGCCGAGGGAGCGCGGCGGCGGCGAGGGGCTGCCGGGCCGGGAGCGCGAGCGGACGGGCGGGCGGGCGCGGCGAGGGCGAAGGCGTGCAGCTGGGCGGGCGAGGGAGGGAGGAGGGCACAAGGCAGCCATGCCGCCGCGGCTCCCTCGCCTGCCCCTCGGCTCCCTCGCCGCCCGCCCAGGGCCCGGCCGGCCTCCCCCTGGGGCGAGGGGCTTTCGGGGCTGGGCGGCCGCCCCGTCGGGGCTCCCCGGGGCGCTGGTGCCGCCGCCCGGCCGCGTGGGGACTCCGGCGGCGGCGGCCGGGCCTAGCCTGGCGGTGACTGTGCAGCCTCCGAAGGGGCGGGCCTTTCCGCCGCGGGCTGCCGGGACATGTAGTGCTGCGCTCGGCCGGGCCACGCTGCCGCCGCCGCTCCGCACAAAGGCGCCCGGGCGCTCCCGGCCAGCCGCGCACGTGGCTCGGGCTGCGGCCGCCGCGGAGGCCGCGCGGGGAAGGCCTGGCCCGCTGGTTTGCAGGGCCGCGTCTTCCGCGTGGGGCCGCCGCGCTCCTCGCCCGGCGGGCCGCCTTTGTGCCCGGGGCAGCGGGAAGGGAAGGGAGCCGAGCGGCTGCAGCCAGACAAAGGGAGCCCGGGACCCTTCGCCGCGCTCTTGCCGCTCTGTTCCCGGGGCTCCGGCGGGGGCGCGGGACCCCCTGCCCGTGCAGGAGGGGGCTGCTCAGTGGGGCAGCCCCGCTTCCCGCTGGTACCCCGGCGAGCTCGGCTGAGCTCCTGCGGCCAGAGCGCGGGGCAGGGCGGGTTGGTCGGGGCAGAGGGTCCCCCGCTGCTGGGGGGGGGTGATTCCGCTCCAAATTTTGGCCCTGGTCGCTGCCCGTCTGGCCGGCCCCCCAGACTCTTTTCCCGCCACATACACCTGGCTTACCTGCCCCCCCCCCGCCTTTTATGCATTGGCAAACGGTGGCTTTCAGGTGCCAGCCGGAGCCCAGGGACCGCGGGATTTGAACCCATCACAAATGGTGTGGTGGGATTCCTCTGCGCGTCCAGGTGGCCTCCCGCGACCCCTCCCTCTTGCTCCCAGGTAGCGGCCAGTTGCACATTCCTCCTCTGGGTTCTCTTAGCGCCAGCAGAGAGCAGTTCTGCCTGGTCCAAGATCTCAGTCCGGAGACAGAGGAGAGTTTTTCTAAGGAGTTGGAGGAGGTCTAAAAGACCAGCGCCTTGTGGGAAGGACTGAAGTCAAACAGATGTTCAGGCTCTTGGCCCTGTGCAGGGAACCTGCTTGACCAAAGGCCCCTTGAAGCTTGGCTCCTTCAATTGATATCTGCAGTCTACACACAATGCACAAAGAAAGGAATAAAGCAATTGTGTAAAAAGCACCCCCAGTTTGTCTCTAGCCTCTCTCTCCTCCTCGGTCGGATCTTGCTGCCTGCCAAACCGGGAGCGCACCCCCCACCCCCGCCTCGTGGGGGTCTTGTGCTGAGAGACAGTCCTGCAGCTGTGAGTTGACTTTGTATTGAATAGTTGGGCATATTAAAAAACTTTTCTGTCTTAACTCTTTGGTATGCCCCAAAGTGATTTTTTGTTTATTTAAAAAAGTCATTGCTGCATATTAGTTGGCCTGAGGCCCAGCACATCCCTGGATCAGCTCTCCATTCAGGGGGGATAATGCATCGCTTGTTGGCTGCAGCCAGACAGGTCGCATCCTTTTCCTCCTTCCAGCTACCTGCAGGTCCCTCTAGGCAATGGTTCTGAGGCTTTGGGGCAGCTTGTGCCATTCAGGGTGGAGTTAGCCTGCCAGCCTGAGCCCTCTAAGGCGTGGACCTGCCTGGGACCGGATGGGTCCCCATCTCTCCATGGGAGCACTCGAGTTCCCAGGCTGCAGGGATCTGCTTTAGAGGCCAACGCGGTGTTGACGTTTCATTTTAAGGCATTAAAAGAAAATGAGCCCCTGCTCATTTCTCAGGACAGGACCCAACCGGGCATTTCAGTCAAATTGTGTGTTATTTGGGCAGGCAGGCGTGATCTCACTCTGTGCCAAATCAGACCCTTTGTCCTCTTTGCAATGGTGTGTCCTGACTTCCCCCATCCCTGGCTGTTGGCTGTGCTGACCAGAGCGGGCAGGAGCTTTAGCCCTACACCCTCTGGGCAGCCATGGCATCCCCCAGCCCTGGGGCCCGCTGGCAGGCAGCTGTTCTCCAGGGGTGCAGGGCCACAGAGGGACTGAGCCTCCCTTAAAGCTGCTCGTCTCCCCCGCAGCCTGGCCAACATCCCGCTGACCCCAGAGACGCAAAGGGACCAGGAGCGGCGGATACGCAGGGAGATTGCCAACAGCAATGAGCGCCGCCGCATGCAAAGCATCAACGCAGGGTTCCAGTCGCTGAAGACCCTCATCCCACACACGGATGGGGAGAAGCTCAGCAAGGTAAGGGTCAGGCGCACAAAGCCCTTTCCTCACCAGGGCTGCCTGCTAGTCCTTTCTGGAGACTTCTGTGCTGTGCCACGTATGACCCCGCCCCCCCAAAAAATTGCTGGTGATTGTGGCAGTGGACAGGGGTTGGGATGGGGAGCAGCTGGGCTTGGCATTTTCTGTGTACCAGATGCAAGGAGCTTGGCTGGAGGCTCCTGTCTCCTAGGATTCCACTTGAGTTTAACCTTAGTACTAAGTCTAGCTGCCGCGCGATAAGGGGAGAGGTCCTCTTAGGGAGCAGGATTTGGTTAGAAACTGGAAACAGAGAGGAGGAATCAATGGGCAGTTCTCCCAATGGAGAGAGGTAGAAAGTGGAGTCCCCCAAGGATTGGTATGGGGGCTTTTTAATTTGTTCATAAACAATCTTGTGCTCAATGTGAGCACTGAGGTGGCCAAGTCTGCCAATGGCACTAAATTGTTGAGGGTGGTTGAACCAGGAAGAGAAAAGCTTTGAAAGGAGCGAATGGGTGGTAAAATCACAAATGCAGTTCAGTGCACAATGGACACTTGGGTTGTAAATGCGATCCGTGTGGGATGCACGTTTGCAACTCGCAGCGTTTGCAACCCACGTCTGTGCACGCGCGGGTTGCGATTTGGCGCTTATGCGCAAAGCGCAATTTAGCACTTCTGCGCATGCGTGACTGCCGAAACCCGGAAGTAACCTGTTCCAGTACTTCCAGGTTTCGGCGGTCCGCAACCTGAAAAAACGCAACCTGAAGCGGCTGTAACCCGAGGTATGACTGTATAAACAAAGGTAAAGTGATGCACGTTTGGGCAAAAAATAATAATCTTAATTTCACATAGATGCTCCTGGGGTCTGAACTGATGGTTGTGGCAGCTGGCTCAAAGATGATGTGGACCCAGTGATCTGCAGCTGTAAAAAGGCAAATTCCATGCTAGGGATCTTTAGGAAAGGAATAGAAAGCAAAACTGCCACTACCATAATGCCATCGTTCAAATGATGGGGCTGCATTTGGAATACTGTGTACAGTTCAGGCCAGCTCTCCTCAAAGGGGATATTGTAGAGTTGGAAAAGGTTCAAAAAAGGGCCGCCAATATCATCAAGGGGATGGCGAGTCCCCTGTGCGGAAAGGTCCGAACACTGTCTTTTTTAAAGCCCACCTCCAGGTCAGCCAGTCACCAACTCTCAGCCTGAGCTTCCTCACTGAGCTGTTATGAGGATAAAATTTGGCTGGAGGGAGAAGAGACCCTCTGTGCTGCCTTTTCTGCTCCTTTGAGCAAAGGCAGGAGGCGAACCAACACCCCCCCAGAGAGACACTCGGGAGTCATCCCAGGAAGCCCAAGGCTGCTTAGGAGAAGGAGCAGCAGTTTGCTTTCCCAGCTGACCTGAAGGAGGGCGCAAGGGGCACCATGTCTCTGGCCAGGTCTCTCTGCCTGTGCCCCCCCAAACCCCTGTTCATAAGTGGTCTGCCTGCTTGTGGAAGAGCTGCATCTTCGTCTTCTCTGTGGGGACCCAGTTTAGTCTGGTCCTCCCCTTGAGCTGGAAAAGGGCTTGTTTGGGACCAGGGCTCTAGGTTGGGTTACTGCCAGGTGTTCTACATGGGGCTGCCTCTGGAGATTGATTGTAAACTTCAGCTGGTGCAGAATTCAGCGGCCAGGTTGCTCACTGGAGCACGGCGGTTTGAGCATCTTACGCCAATCCTGGCCCAACTGCATTGACTGCCAATTAATTTCGGCGTCCAATTCCAAGTGCTGGTTTTGACCTAGAAATCCTTCAACGGCTCAGGACTGCAATACCTCAAGAACTGCCTCTTTCCATGTGAACCTACCTAGACCCTGAGATCATCTTCTGAGGCCCTTCTTGGCGTGCCTCCTCCACAGGAGGTCCGTAGGGTGGCAACATGAGAAGAGGGCCTTTTCTGTGGTGGCTCCACATTTGTGGAATGCTTTCCTCAGAGAGGTTCGCCTGGCCCCTTCATCCTACACCTTCAGGTGCCAGACCAATGTGTTTGTGGGAGGAGGATATAAATGTTTTAACTATTTATTTTGCACTTCTATTTTGCATTTTGATGATGATAATACATGCTGGGTTTTATGTTTGACTCTGCACCCCCCCCACCTTCCAATTGCCCCTCCCCAGGCAGCGATTCTCCAGCAGACAGCAGAGTACATCTTCTCTTTGGAACAGGAGAAGACACGTTTGCTGCAGCAGAACGCCCAGCTCAAGAGGTTCATCCAGGTATCTGCTGAGGCTGCTCCCATGTGCGTGTGCGTGTGTGTGTGTGAGAGAGTGCGCTCATAACACTCCAGACTTGGGGGGGGGGTCTCCTCTATGCATAGAGGGTGGGGGGCCTCTGCATGTGCTCCTTTTCTCCCTGGAGCTGCCACAAGCCTGTGGCTTGCTTTGCATGGCTGAGCCATGCCCTCTTGGTCGCCGCTTGGCTGCATTAGAGGAGGAAGTGGAGGGCAGGCCTTCTCTCTCTCCCCGGCCTCCCCATCCCTGATGCTCACGCTGCATCTGCTTGGCCAGGAGTTCAGCGGCTCCTCCCCGAAGCGGCGGAGGGCGGAGGACAAAGACGAGGGCATCGGGTCCCCAGACATCTGGGAGGACGAGAAGGCCGAGGACCTCCGCCGGGAGATGATTGAGCTGCGCCAACAGCTGGACAAGGAGCGCTCCGTCCGCCTGATGCTGGAGGAGCAGGTGAGAGGATGGGGGGCATCGCCTGAGTCATGGGGTCTCCGTGGGCTTGGCTGGGAGGGGAGATTGCTTGGACCACTTCCCTGGCCCCACAGTCAGGAGGAGCAACCTCCCGGGGCTGCATCCTTCAGGGTGCTGTCAAACTAGTGAAGGCCCCAGATTGTTTCTGGAGGAACAGAGAGGGCAAAGAGTAGCAGGGTTTGGCCAAGGAATTTGGTTTCCCTTGCAAATGGGGTGCAGAACAGGATATGCCCATTGTGCACCCGACTGGCACACTGAGTGCCTGGCCCTCTCTGTGGCCTTTGTGGGGTGTTGCCGTGCCCTCCCAGCCCATGACAGGGCCTTCTTCTCCTGGTCCCCCGGCAGGTGCGCTCCTTAGAGGCCCACATGTACCCCGAGAAGCTGAAGGTGATTGCGCAGCAAGTTCAGCTCCAGCAGCAGCAGCAGCAGCAGGAACAGGTGAGGCTCCTGCGCCAGGAGACACCTGAGCACCAGCAGCAGGGCCGCCCCCAGGTGAGTGCGCGGCTTGCCTCCCACTCAGCCCCCTTGGGATGCAGCTGGGGGTGCCAGCGCTCTTGCCTCAGCCCCCAGAGTCCCCCGGGAGACTCGTGGGGGCTAAAATCCAAGGGAGATGGACAGCGCCTCCCGAAGGAGGGCTCAGCATTCACCTGGGGGCCTGGTGGGCTTGGCTGCTGCAGCAATGCTTCCTTCCCCCCGGGGAGGGTCCTTGCACACCTAGGCAGGCAGGAATCTCGGGGGCTCCATCCCCGGCAAGCCACTGCCGCTCGGCCAGGTTCCACGCTTCCGTAGCTGTGGAGCGTTTGGCAAGAGGCTTTCCCTTGCAGCTCCGGCTGGAATTGGGGGGCAGGGGTCTTGCGGGAACTGCCCTCCCCTCTGTGGCACAGCCCCAGCCCCTGCAGGCCTGGCTGCTGCTTCTGCAGTGCTTCTGTGGTGCTAGGAAATCTCAGCTGCCTTTTGCAGCTTGACGGTGGGGCAAAACCAGGGGGCAGGAGAAGGGTCTGGTGCTCATATTCTGCTCATGCGCTTCCCCAAATGGGCGCCTGGGCGGCTGCTGTCAAAACAGGACCCTAGATGGGCCAATGGCCTGATGCAATATGCCCTTCTGACCTTCTCATGCCCTGTTGCCTGCCTGCCTGGGTTGCCCACATCTTCTTGGAGGTGCCTTGCTGTCCCCAGCTCCTTCCTGGAGGGTGGGGGGAGCAGCACACCCTGTACTGTCTCTGGGCTTCCCCTGCAGGGAGAGGCCTGAAGCCATGTAGTCATTCTCCCACCTCTCGCTTCCACCCCGGGGTCTGCCTCTTCCAAGCCCTTGCTCCACGAGTTCAAGCAGCAGGGGGAGCCCTGTGGGTCGGGGTTGGGGGGCACAGCGCAGGTCACCTGCCTGCAACAAACCCCAGCCCATGCTGCTGCCTTTGTTCTTGGGGGGGGGGGTCTAGGAGGCCAAGGCTGCAGCCTCTGCTCTCCCCTCCAGACGGGCTTGAGTCCCCCAGGACAAAGGGAGACCCCCACCCCCCGTCAGGAGCCAGGAGTGGCTTGTGGCTGCCTCTCTAGGCCAGAGCCAACTCCCTGCTCCGAGGTCTTATCTGCTCCAGGCTCAGCCATTCTGACCGCAGGACCTTCTTAGAGGCGGCTCCTGGTGACACGGCCGGTCTCTTTTTCTCTCCCCCCGCAGCTCTTGTCGGCACACGGCCCCCCAGCCCCCACCCACCACCCGACTGTGATCGTGCCTGCGCCGCTGCCACCCTCTCACCACGTCACCGTGGTAACCATGGGCCCGTCCTCCGTGATCAACACTATCTCCACATCCAGGCAGAATCTGGATACCATCGTTCAGGTGAGACGGGGAGACCCGCGTCCGGGGGGGGGGCAGGGGAGCGTTGAATTTGGACGCAGGAGGTCCCAGGTTCAGATCCCCAGCGGCATCCCTAGGGAGGGATCCCCTGGGTACAAGGGGATGGGCCAATGGCCTAGCTAGGCATCGGACTGCAGAAGCGCTGCATGGCTCGAGTGAGTGAGCCCAACAGTCAATCACTCCAGGTGCTGAGGGTTCACTTGAGGTGTCCTGCACCTGCCCTAGAAGACAGAAGCCCCCACAAATGCACCAAATGTGTCCTGTTTCCCTAGACAAGTGTTGTTAGTTGCTGTTTGAGAAGCCCCCATAATAATAATTTATAATGATAATTTAGTATTTCTACCCCGGCCATCTGTCTTGGTTTCCCCAGCCCCTGCCCCCCCCACCGGTCCCATCCACCTTTTCCGCAGTGCCAGGCAAGGAAAGAGATGTTGGATCCTTCTAGAGCAGTTGGGGGGGGGCTCAGGGGGGCAGCCCTCTATAGAGAACCTCTAAGCCTGGCGGGAGATGGAGGTGTCTCATCCATGTGCAATTTTGGGTGTGGTTTGCTATTTTTGAGATGCACTCCTGTTAAAAAATGACGCAGGGTCTTGTGGCTCCTTTTTCGTAGCAGAAAGCTTCTGTGGGGGTAGTCTGAGGTCCGCAAAATCTTAGACCCCGCAGCGCTTTTGAGGTTTTGCTGCTCAACGGGCTCTCCTGCGATCCCTTTGGGGTCAGGGGAAGGGAGAAGAGGGGGGAAGCTCCCCTTCCCTGGGGCTGAATCCCCAGAAGCTGAATCCAGGACCTTCTGCATGCAAAGCAGGTGCTCTAGCCACTGAGCCTTCCTTGACGCTGCTTGGTGCCGTTTAGTCCCAGCTTCGATCCTCAGCACCTTGAGAGGGAAGGATTTGTGGGAGGTTCCTGTTGGCAGACGCGGACCTGATTCTGAGCAGTCCCAGACAGCTCAAAGGCTCTGGGGTACGAAGGGGTTGGGGAAGGCCCCTCTGCAATCCCCCCACCTGGGTCTGAGACCTTGCAGGGGCCCCTGATCTGGTTAGACCCCGCAGGGCCCTCCGTCTGCCGGTAGACATAGCCAAGGACTCTTCCTGAGGGCTCTCTGATCTTAGGCAGCTCCTGGGAGCTTCTTTTCCACAGACAGAGCCTTGGGTGTGTGTTGGGGAGATTCAGGGGGCCAGCTTGCTGTCTCACACTGGTGTCTCCCCCCCAAAAAAACCAGGCAATCCAGCACATCGAGGGGACACAGGAGAAGCGGCTGCTGGAGGAGGAGGAAGAGGAGGAGGAGCGCCGTCGTGCCGTCATCGTGACCCCTGCGCGGACCGGCCTGGAGCCCTCCAACTCGGACACGGCCTCCGACTCCGAGGCGGATGACAGCGACTCCATGGAGCACAGCAAAGCCGAGATGCCCTGACCCCCACCTGGCCGCGGGGGGGCGGGCAGGCGGGCAGGGTGTGGGTGAGGGGACTTCGGAGAAACTTGCGCTGAATTTTTTTACAAAATACCATGGAATTCGGGTCTCTTTTATGACCTTTCGATACTGTAAACGGGAGCGTTAGAACCTGCAGGGGCCGAATCCTTGCCCTCTTCAAAGCCAACAGGGAGGGGGCAGCAGCACGGGGGTTTTTAGAGTGCCTGGCCTGCATGCGACCGTGTGGGCCAGATTGGAGCCCCAAATACTCAGGGGGGAACGTTCATATAAATTGCCTGCGGCCACACAGAGTGGCAGGTGCCCCCATCTCCTGGCACCCTCCTAGGCCCTGTTGGGTTGCCTTGCCTCCCCAGTCGCCCCCCCCCCAAATAGACTTCTCTGGGCCTCCTGTTTCCTCCCTGCTAGTTGGCCTTGCAAGGGCCCCTCAAGGACTGCCTCCTCACGAGCTCTGCCCGGGGCTTGGTTCCTTGGCATCACCCCCAGGGGAGGCAAAAGGACCCAGGGGGCGACGGAAGGTCTGCCCATAGCAGGGCCAGTGCCCACGCTGCCACCCCGGGGGCCCCTGCCTGCAGTCCCCTCCTGCATCATGGGACGGCAGGCTTCCCTCCGTTCTCAGGGGGCCAGTTCAGGTTTTTGGCCTTAGCTGCAGTCTGGGTGGGGGGTGTCCCTTTTCAAAGATGGCGCCGTTTCTGGGGTGGGCCGCAGCCTGCCACGTTGGCCACTTTTGGCTCCCCCCCCCACCCCCGTGGCTTCTTTCCTCCTTTTTTTCGAAGCACTTAATCTGTTCCGTGGGTCCGACTGGGTCATGAGGGCGTGCGTGTTCTGTGATTGTTGCTTTTTGTTGCGTCCTTCCCCGTCCCCCCACCCAGCTTCCCCCAATTTGGCTAGAGGCCTAGGCCAGTGTTGTTTAGGGCTGTTGGTATTTGGTAGGTTCCTCCCCAGCCGCAGCTGTTCCTCAGTTCTTTCATTTTTTTATATGGTTTTTCTGTTTTGTTTTTGTTCTTTTTTTCTCTTTTTTTACAGTTTTCGGGTCTTCGTGTTCATTGAGATGCTATTATATTTTGTTAAGAAAGTGGGAAAAATGAGGCTTGTGCCTTTGTAAAGAAACAAAATAAAGTTTGTACTTTGTTTTTTAGATGCCTTTGTCTGGGGTGTTGGTCTTTGGGGTGCGGACTTGGGGGCTGCATCTTCTCTAATTATTACAGTCATACCTCGTGTTAAAGTCGCTTCAGGTTGAGTGTTTTCAGGTTACACTCAGCTGTGACCCGGAAGTAATGGAATATGTTACTTCCAGGTTTCGCCGCTTGCGCATGTGCAGACGCTCAAAATGACGTCATGCGCAGAAGCGGCGAATTGCGACCCACAGATGCGGGTTGCGTTCTGCTCTGGATGCGAACGGGGCTCCAGAACGGATCCCGTTAGCATCCAGAGGTACCACTGTATTAGAATTTATTACCCACCTTTCTCCCTAAGGCCTCAGGGCAGGGTTACAGCAAATTACTACTACTACTTTTGCCCTGATAGGGATTCAAGGTGGCTTACAGGTAAAAATAAGAACCTCTAAAAAATAGAAAAAGCAATAAAATAAAAAAGAATTATATGCAGTGGTACATCGCCAGTGTGGTGTAGTGCTTAAGAGCAGTGGACTCGTAATCTGGTGAACCGGGTTCGTGTCTCCGCTCCTCCACATGCAGCTGCTGGGTGACCTTGGGCCAGTCACACTTCTCTGAAGTCTCTCAGCCCCACTCACCTCACAGACTGTTGTGGGGGAGGAAGGGAAAGGAGAATGTTAGCCGCTTTGAGACTCCCTAGGGTATCGATAAAGTGGGATATCAAATCCAGACTCCTCCTCCTCCTCCTCCTCCTCCTCCTCCTCCTCCTCCTCCTCCTCTTCTTCTTCTTCCTGGTTTTCAAACGTAATCCATTCCGGAAGACCATTTGACTTCTGAAACGTTTGAAAACTGAAGCATTTACTTACGGAAAACTCAAAATGGAAGCCGCATTTCCTGTTCAACTTCCGTGGTGCTTTTGAAAACCGAAGCAGGTACTTCCGGCTTTTCAGCATTCGAAAACTGAAACGTTTGACTTCCAAGACGTTCAAAAACCAAAGTACCACTGTATATTTCTGGTATCCATCTGTCACGAGAGACAGTGGAGTGTGCCTCTGGGAGTGAAGTCAAACTGCTGGAGGATCACGGTGCCTGCTGTGGCTGGTACTCATATCGGTAATTCATATCTGCTGCCCTCTGCATTATTATTGCTGCGTTAGCAGCACTGAAGTGACCCTCTGGGCACAAGCCTGGGCAGTGAGCATGGAGGTCCTGGGCTGCCCAGACGACAAGACCCCCCTCTCGGCCTCGCTGATGGGGGTCCAAAGGAAAGCAGAGCAGGATGTTGGGCACCAGCTGCAGGAGTTGCTGGAAGGAGGCACACAAAGCACCACCCAGCCGGCTTAGGGACTCCACTCTGTATTTCTGTGGGATGTACCGTATTTTTCACTCTGTAGGACGCACTTTTTCCCTTCTAAAAAGTAAGGGAAAATGTGTGTGCATCTTATGGAGCGAATGCAGGCTGCGCAGCTAAGCCCAAAGCCAGAACAGGGAGACGGAGGGAGACGGAGCGCTGCACAGCACATGCAGAACCTGCTTTCTTGACCGTTTGACCCACTCTTGGTCTCTGCTCCATCTGCCATAGTTTGTCTTTGCATGCAGGAAAAGTCCTAGGTTTTGAGACCCAGCAGCTCCCCTCACCTGGTTGAGCCAGCTAGTCGAAGCCATGCTGGGATTGTGGCCACTGTCACATGCTGACGGCTTCTAGGAGCCACAGGGGAGGGAGGGCAGGGTGGGGACCAAAGGTGGACAAACTACCCCAGAAGGATCACAGTGCTCCCCCTATCAATATCCCATACACCCCTAAATTAAGAAACATTGATATGAAAGTACAATATGTATTAAAAACAGTGCAAAACAACTTCAATCACCCCAAAATAAGGTGAGCTGTAAAAACATGACAACTCAAGGGTCAAAGGCAAGAAGTTGTGCAATGAAGGTGTCAGGCATGGCACTGTGGGGAGGGAGTCCCACAGCTCAAGGGCCACCACAGAGAAGGCCTCTCCCCCTGGGCAGCCACCCCCAAGCCCCAGAGGGTGGAGGAACAACCAAGAGGGCCCCCTTTACCAGTCTCGGCACCTGAGAGAGTGTAGGGAAGCAGGCAGCCTTGCAGGTATTTGGGGCCTGAGTCATTTAGGGCTTTGAACACAAATGCAAGCACCTTGAATTGGGTCCAAAAACAAACAATGGCAGCACCTGTGCTTGGGAGGGGGCTCTCACCTGGTCTCTGGCGCTGGAACTGCTTGGGCTCCCACTGTTCAAAGCAGCTCACTTGCCCCGTATCTGTTTGCTACCAGAGGTCACCTCACAGTCCTGGAAGGAGGGTGCAAGGCAAGTTAGAACAGCCGATAAGCAAAAAATGCACGCACAGGCAGGCACCCCCACAATACCGGGCTTGCGTGAATACTTCACTCTAATTTGGTTGTGCTTGGAATTGGGTTCCTTTGCCTGCAGTTTCCGGGTTTCCCACCAGAGGGAGACATTCCAAAACACCAACCCTGTGTAGGACGCAGGCATTGAAAGATGTCTAGGTGACGGCTCAGCAAGTTTTAAAGATTTTTAAGTTCTTTCACGAAACCATAGGGTGAAGGAATGCCCTCTGTCTCCTCCTGGGGACCCGTGACTGCCTTTTGGTTGTGTATGCCAAGAGGGGCCAGGACATTTCCTTGTCTCAAGGGCACATCTTCTCTGGCAATCCCTTGTAGCCGAGTAAGATTGTCTTCCATGAACACAGTCTTAACAGTGAGTCCGTAAGTGACTGTGGAGTCCAGTTCTGGATCCACACATCAAGGCTGCTCACTAGCTCAAGGGTGGCGCAGGAGGGACTGGCCAGCGGCTGGGCAGAAAACCTTTGCCCCACAGTTCCAGAGGTCTTCGTACTGTGAGAAATAAAGGTAAGGAGAATCGTGCAACATGCATATGTTCAATGTGCATCAATGTGCATCATGCAGTGCTGAGAGCCAAGCCTGCCAGCTGGTACTATTCTCTTTTTCTTTTGGCATGGGGGGAGCGGAGGGGGGCACCTCCTTCTCTCCCAGCTCCACCCGTTTCCCCACATGCTGTTACTTGAATCGTCCGAGGGGCTGTGCAGCTCATGCTCTGTGTGGAAGTGGATTTCAGGCCAAACAGGCCCACCACCCAGAACGGCAGGAGGGAAATGGGGGGTGTTGCGGCAGAGGGGTGTTGCACTGGAAAAGCCACACAGATGAGCCAAGGAAGAGGCAGGCATCCAGCTGGGGCTGATGGGGAGCAGCTGCTTGCTTCCTGAAGGTTGCCCAGCGTGTGCCCAGGACTAAGGAAGGCGGCCAGAGTCACTCGCTTGAAGTGCCACGCCTTCTCCAGGACTGTCTCTAGCTGCCTGGCCTCTTCTGCTGTTGGGTCCCATCAGCACACATGTATGTATGTATGCATGTATGCATGTATGTATGTATGTATTCCCTTAAGGGACACGGGTGGTGCTGTGGGTTAAACCACAGAGCCTAGGATTTGCCAATTAGAAGGTCAGCGGTTTGAATCTCCGCGACGGGGTGAGCTCCCGTTGCTCGGTCCCTGCTCCTGCCCACCTAGCAGTTTAAAAGCACGTCAAAGTGCAAGTAGATAAATAGGTATTGCTCCGGCGGGAAGGTAAACGGCGTTTCCGTGCGCTGCTCTGGTTCGCCAGATGCTGGCTACATGACCCGTAAGCTGTACACTGGCTCCCTCAGCCAATAAAGCGAGATGAGCGCCACAACCCCAGAGTCGGTCACAACTGGACCTAATGGTCAGGGGTCCCTTTGGCTCTATGTATTCCCTTGCATGTGAAGACAGGCTCTGCCCGATTGGGCGGATGAGACCAAGAGTGGGTCCTGTGGCCATGAAGGCAGCTTCTGCTGTAGGGGGAAGTGAGGGGCAGATGGGGCTCACCCCCCTGAGAAGGAAAACTCTAATCCTAACCCTCTGCTGCCTTGCAGGATATCTTTGGGAGAAGAAAAGGAGGAAAACCCACATAAATCCAGAGTTGGGTGGTGCCTTGTACTCCTCCTTCTGGCAACTCCTGCAGGCAAGCAGGTGCTCTGCTTTCCTTTGGATCCCATCAGTGCAGCCAAGGGGGGGGGGTCTTGTTGTCTGGGCAGCCCAAGACCCCCCATATGCTTGCACCCTGGATAGGTCACTTTGGTGCTGCCCCAATGCAGCAGTTTGGCTTCACCCCCATCTTGAGAAAGACGGATGCCAAGAGGAATCTATAGAGTGGGACAACCGGCAGCTGCGTCTGGTGGGGAGGCGGGTCCAGGCTTGCTGCTCCTTGTCTCGAGCACACCAGGCTGAGGAGCCTCCTTGGCTCTCTCAGGGGCCACCCCTGGTTTGCTCAAACAGCCCCTTCCCCTCTCTCCTTTGCGTAGTAGGCGTGAGGAGAACTGGCCACTAGTTTATTGCATGACTAGACCGCCTTTTCTCTCTCCACGGAGCTCAAGGTCATGTACAGGGTTCTCCCCTTCTGCATTTAATCCTCACAACAGCCCTGCGAGGTAGGAGAGGCTGAGAGACAGCGACTGGCCTTAAGTCACCAAAGGAGTTTCATGGCCATGTTGAGATTGGAACCCTGGTCTCTCCGGGGTCCTCACTGAGTGCCCACAACGACCCTGCGAGGCAGAGAGGGAAATGGTGACTGCTGCCGCTGCCACTCCACTTCACACCCTGTGAGCTTCTTGGCTAAGTGGGGTGGTTCAAACGTTGGTCTCTCCCAACCCACAGCCCAGGACTCCTAGCCACTGTGCCCCACTGGTGCTGGCCAGAATGGCAATGGCCTGCTTCAGCTGTAAGGATCCGTCTGCCTGCTTGCTGCTGCTCCTCCCCTCTCCCTACTTGGGCCTGGCTGCGCCTCCTGGGTGACTGACACAGGGGCCTGAAGTGGCCGGGCAGGGAGGGGCCTCGGGCAGTCCAGCTCCAGGCACCATCTGTGCAGGCCCCTCTGCAGCCCAGCCGGCCAGCTGCCTGCTCCACAGCCTCCGCGGCAGAGACAGAGGGGTGGAAGGAGAGGCAGTGCCAGACCACCACCATGCATGGATTGAGGCTCTTCTGCTGCTGCGTGGCCCCGATCCTGCTCCTTGGGGCGCGGGCAGGTAAGAGGCTCGCCCTGTCCCCTCCCGGGTCTCCCTCCTGCACCCCTGGCCTCCGCTCTGCCCTCCCCCCCTTGTAATGGGCCACAGCTTGGTGGCACAGAATCTCTGGGCTGTGGGTGGCCCTGGCAGCGTTGGGCAGGGGCCGGGTGGGTGTGAAGGAGGATGTGGGTGCCTTTCAGCCTGTCCCCCTGGGAGCCAGCCAGGCATGGGAGGGGAGGGGGGCAAAGCTGGCAGGCCTCCTTCACCACCCCCTCCCAGTGCCCAAGGAGCCACCTGAGGACAGCTGCAGTGTGGACTTGCTGCTGGACCACCTGGCCTGCACTGGTGGAAAGAGAAGGTGACTGGCTGGCTTCTCTCCGCACCAGAGTAGAAGGTTGGCTCTGGGGCGGGCATCCTGCCACTGCTGTGCTGTGCCCTCGTGGTGCTTTCCGCTGCCCCCCTCTTTTGGGGACCTGTCGGTGGAGAGAGTGTGTGCCCGCCTGCCAGCGTTCCCCTTGGTTGCCCTTGAGTTAATTTGGTCTCTCAGGCTGGACGCTATATGCCCAGCTGCCACAGGATGGCTAAGTATGGAAACAGGCGTGTAACTGGACCCCCCCAAGCCCCCTCCCTGCCATGGCCAGCTCAGCTGCTGCCTCCTCGCACTGTCACGGAGGAGCCAGGGCTGCGGATTTGCCTCCTTTTAAGGACATCCTTTGTCATTCTCAAGAACAAAAGGGACTAGTGGGGGGCTGGGGATCCCCCTACCCTCCCACTTTCTGTGGGGCACGGCGTGCCCTTGCTATGGCTCTGCTCGACCTGGTAGAACACACACACACAAACACGTTGAGCCCCCGAATTGCACCTGGTTTGGAATCTGCTCTGGAGCTTGATGGTGACTCTCTCTTTGCCCCCTGGCAAAGGTTCCTGCTATCTTGTGGGCTCTGGAAGTGAGCAAAGGGCACACAGAGCTTCCTGGTGACCCTGGTGTCTGCATCTGAGCCAAGGCCTGAGCTGATGCTCACTTGCAGCTGGAGCCCAGGTGGAGCAGAGAAGCAAGGCCAGGCACCCATGGGGACCAGCTCTCTCAGTCTCCCCCTGGGTTTTCTATACCTCCCCTCGGTATCTTGGGGTGTGCCATCAGGTCACACTGGCTGAGCCCATTTTGCCCTTGTCTGTATATTGAAAACAGCTTTCAGGGCTGAGTCCTGAGTGTCCCTGGCTTGGGGGCCTGTTGAGGGGCTGGGGGCTGGCAGGGCCTCTTCCCAGGCCAGTGAAATGCTCTTGAGAGGCCCTGTCTTGCTCCCAGGAATACCCTTGGGGGGGGCGGGAAGAGAGATGGCCTTCTGGGTTGGCATCCTGGCTCTGGAATGCCCTTCTGTGTGGAACTGGCTTGCCCTGCACCAGGAGTGCCATTTTTGGGTGTTCCACAAAGACCTCCCTGTTTGCTTGGTGTTTTGGATAGTAGACGGGTGTTTTCAGAACCGTGCTTATCCTGTTTTTAGCTTTCAGGGTTGGTTTTCGTCTTGCTGTATTTCTTTATGCTTAATTGTTGGCTTGAAATTGTATTTATATGCTGTGTGAATTGATTTTATTCACACTTTGTTCAGAGCCCGAGAATCGTTTGATGAAAGGCACTTAAGGAATGTTTTCAAGGAATGAACCCGCTGTGGCCCTCCAGCTGCAGGGATGGAGGTGGGGGGGCTGCCCTACCTGAGCTACCTGCATTACCTGGTCTGGCGCTTCTGCAGACAGTGGGGAGGTGAGAGGGGATGAAATGGAGATGAAGGGCCAAAGCTGCCTTCTCTCCTGGTGTGACTGGGGGTGGGCTCCTGGGCTTCCCCCTCCAGCCAACAGGAGCCTCGCTTTCCCCAGTGAGTTACCCCAGTGGTCCTGCTCCGTGCCTGACCCCCCTGGCAAGCCAGCCAGCCAGCCAGCCTTGCCTTTAGCTTGAGTATGATGGAGCAGAGTCCCAGGTGGGCACCGTTCTCTGTTCCCAGTTGTTGTGTTTTGAGTTTCCCTTCTGAAGAAGTGTTGTGCATCCCTTGTGGAGTATTGGGAGGAGATGGGCCTGAGGTGCTGCTTGGCTCTGCCGCTTCCCAGTTCCTCTGGTGCTTAGGAAGGAAAGGGCAGCGAAGACTTTGCTCTCTCCCTTGGTTCTGGCAAAATGCTCCCTGCCTGTATTTCAGAGGCTGCCATGACTTTCAGGTTCTTGGAGGGTCTTTGTCAGCAGTTCCTTCCTCCTCTGCTTCGCTGTATCCGCTCTCCCTGTTGACTCAAGGTCCTTTCTGGTCTTGTTTGACTTCATATTCTACTGGGAGGTCACATTCCTGGCCAAATCCAGCCCACCTGTGGTGGCAGTTGTTGGGCTGAGACTCCCACCAGCCCTGGCCAGAGAAGATGATGGAAGCCCAGCAGTGTCTGGAGGGATTGCTCACTCATCTCTTGCCTCTGAGCTTGTTCTTTCCCACCTTCTTGCAGAAGAAGATGGCTTCTTCCATCGCCAGCCAACTTCTCTGCCCTTTTCAGCTGCTCGGTTGGGTTTTACCTTCACCCAAGTGCATGGGCATAGCCAGGATTTTTGTTGGGGGGGTCAGAACCGAAGTGATTGGTCAGTTAGTTTAGTATTTCTATTGTTTCCTTGATCTAGGGGGGTAGCTGCCCACCCCCTCGGCTAGGCCCAAGCCCAGGTGTTGGCTGACTCATCCAGCTGAGATCTGAAGCCCTTCCCTTCATGTTCTTCCCACCTCTTGCTTAAAACAGAAACAGATGGATTTACCTTCATGGAATAATCTCAGATCCTGTAGCAATGCACAAGTTAGTAAGAGTTGGGATGTTCACTGCGTCACTAGGCTCAGCCACGGCCCACAACCTCTAAGACTTGAGCGCAGCCCAGGAAAGATGGTGGTCTCTTTCTGCCTTTTGAGAAAGCCACGATGCCTCTGGGCTGCAAAGGCAGAGCCCTCCCCCAAAACAGTCGTGGAGCTGCTTATATTTGGGAAGGTCTTGCTTGTTGCACCCCTAATTCAAAATGCCTACCTTCCCTTCTGCCTGCTCTTTGGAGAACTTTCGAGGCCCAATACCAACTTGCACTTCTGACCATTGATTTCCTTGCATAGTAACTCAGAAGCCCAATGAGGTCTCAAAAGAAAAGGGGTGAGGGGGCTTGACTGGAAGGCAGTCGGAAATTGAAGCGGGAGGTGCATTGTGATGCAGCCCAAGTCCAGGAACCTCCTGTGTTGCAGACAAGTTTGCAGCTGGCTGCCACCCTCACCCCCAAGCTGCAGAGAGGATGTCTGCAGAGACCAGTCAATGGAACCTGAGCAGCCCAGCAGGCGCAAGGGAGCTATATTTATGCCGCCTGGGGCTACCCAGCCACAGCCAGTAATAAGCGCTGGGGCCTTGGCATGGCTGTGAAGAAATCCAGGGCTCCCAGGTTTCTTTTACTGAGGTTTAGAGGCCGCACTGCAGGTGCTCAGTCAAGCCTGCCAAGTCTGCGGGAGGGAGAGCCTGTAAGGGGGGTGGCAGCCAGGCAGGGCCTTAGAGAGAGACCAGACAGTGGGGAGCTTGGACCCTTGTCCGCTCTCTGCTGCTGCTTGTGCAGGAGCTCTTTTTCACAGCATCTGTTGTTCCCTCCCTCCCTCCCCTCCCCTTGCTGGGATGGTCCAACAGTTTCCACTTAGGAGAAACAGGAGCTGTGTGACTTCATGAGCGCCTTGGTGTGGATTGCAGCTCCTCTTGTATGAAACAAACAAAGCAAGTTTCTAACTTGGGTGCTTCTCCATGCCCTTCCTCTTCATATTCTGAACCACAGGGAATGAGTGAATGTAAATAGACTTGATCGTTGCAGGATTTGGGGTTGTTAAGAACTGCTTTTTGGGTGTGTGCATGGAACAAACAAAGTCCCCCCCCCTTTGTCATTGATGTACCCAAGCAAGGAAGGTGGGGTCTGTGTGCAAGAATTGGGGCACTTTCTGGTACTACCTTTGTCTAGCAATCAGAGTACTTTTGGAGGGTGAGGCCTGTAAGGCAAAAGTCAAGAGAGCTGGACCTACTAGTGCAACACATACTAACAGGATTCTGGGTAGCTGGCAGTGAGAATGTGTGAACATCAGCCAGTGATCAAAGCCAGCAGCTGTATGATCCCAAAGTCCCAGGAGAACAGGAGGCAGGATTTCCGCCAGGCGCCTCCTGCTTCCCCATTCTGCATGCATCTCTTTTGCATGGGGAAGCCACTGGCCGGTGGCATCCTGGCCAACCAGTGTGCTCCCAGTGTTCTTATCTACAAGGAAAACTAAACAGGATCCCCCAGAGTTTCACTTCAAGCAATGGTTCTGAGCTGGCTTTCCAGAGAGGAAAGTGCCATCCCCCAAACTGCAACTTGCACTGAAATACAGTATCCCCCTTTATTTCCTTCTAACTTATGAGTATTTTACACTGCTCCCAAGCAAGGGATGTTGCTGGATTTGGAGGTTCAGCCTGTGGCAGCCACTAAGAGTGCTTCTGGGAGGGTGGGGTCATTCTTCCAGACATTTGGCCCATTTTTCTCTATTCCAGAGTCAGGGAGACAAAGGCTCAGCCTCCTGGAGGAACTGAACTTTGCCCTTTCCTCACGCAAGGATCAGGTTTGTCTTGTGTCTCTTCCATCCCCAGCAACAGCTACAGGGCAGAATCACACAACCCAAGGTCACCACCAGCTTCACTGGAACCTGAGAACACTTCTTTTTAATTTGTTCTTTAGAAAACAATAAAAGGTTTCAAATATTATAAGCCAAGGAGACGTATGTGCCAATGCAATAAGTGGTACTTTCAACCTTTCTCTTCTACAGCATGAAAGAGTCTGCTTTTTTTTAGGGGCCATTGCCTCTTCTCCTCTGCCCCCCTTACAATAGCTGTAGACATGCATATGATGGGGACATTCGTTCCTTTTCTGCAACAATACTCCAGCTAAGATAGTCATGTGGCATTTCCTTCTTGCATTGGCTTACAAATCACCCAGCAGGCCCTTTCCCTGCATATTTTCATTTTAAGATTGCCCATAGTTAGCACAGAAAAGTGAGCATCATAGAAGTAATCACTAATAGGTTTTTTTTGGGGGGGTTGCATTCTTTCACAAGGTCCCTAAATTTGCACACACCATCTGCAACGCAAACCTCTCTGTTTAGTGGAGGAGCTATGCGACTTCATTTACTTTTGGAATATGAGACCATTGTGGGAACTTCATGAAAGGTGTCCTTCATTGCACTAATAGGGCCGACTGTGCCCTATTCTACAGATATATCCCCAATGTCTGCTCCTCTTTCTCTCTCTCTGTATGTGTCTCTCTTTTATAATATTTTTTATTAAACAATTTTTATATTAACACAAACAAAACATACATAAACAAGCAACAAACAATAACAGAACAAAAAACAAGTACCATTTCATGTCCTAATTTCTTAAACCTTACTTCCTCGACTTCCTCTTGCTTCCCGTTTCTGTATTCCAAGTTCTTACAATTATTCAGCGAATCTTCCCTTATTTTACTATAAATTTATGTTAATCATCCTTATTCTCTTTGTCTTAACCATTACTAATAGTAACCATTTATTTTAAACCCAACATCATTCTAGCTGTCATTAATTTTATAGTATTTCTTTAAGTAGTCCTTAAACTTCTTCCATGTATGTGTCTCTCTTTCTCCTCCTCTCTCTGCACCTTCTCTTAAATATTTCACCCAAAATCTCCAGTATTTAGCAGCCTACAGCAGCAAGGCCATCAAACAGTTATTAAAAAGGTGTGGTACCTCTTAAAAGAATTAAATCACAGAATTGTAGAGTTGGAAGGGACCCTGAGGATCATGTAGTCCAACCTCCTGCAATGCAGGAATATGCAGCTGTCCTATGTGGGGATCAAATATCTTGGATTTCAAAACAACCTCACATTTTGCCTGTGCCCAGGGGTAAGTCTTGGTGACCTGCCTGCCCCTTTGGAGGCCTAACTGCTCACCAAAGGATGTGCCAGCAGTCAGTGACGTAGCGTGGGTTGTCACCACCCGGGGCAAGGCAAGTAATTTGCACCCCCTAACCCGTGGATTTGCACCCCCTAACCCGTGGATTTGCGCCCCCTAACCCTAACCCCCAGATGTTGCGCCCGGTGTGGCCGGCCCCCCCTGCACCCTACACGCTACGCCACTGCCAGCAGTGCAGCCGAAGCACAGAGGAGGGGTGTGTATTGCGTGTGTTCTCTCCTGGTAACTTTTTCCAGGCGAGGAAAACGCCTTTCTTTCTTGGGGAGCCAGCTGGGCATTTAACCAGGTGTGCAGTCCATCCACTCTTCAAAGCGGCAGCCATTCTGGAGGACTGAAGAAAACAGGAGTGATACCAGGTTTAGAGCTGGACTATTTTCAGAGGCTAGGAGGAACCAGGGCGGGAGCCAGGAATCTTTTCTCTTTGTCAGGCAACAGGGCAGATCTATGCTGCTCAAAAGTTTGCACCTTTGATTCGGGACTTGCAGAATCCAGCATTACATTCCTTGGCCTCCCGCCACTCTGCATTTGGCCACTAGAGGGTGCGTCTTGGCTGCTGCAGTTTCGCAGAAGTTGGCAGGATGGGGTCTTCTTTTTAACCCGGGACATTGCTGAATGCCTGTGTGCTACGTGTGAATGCTAAAAGGGAAAGCAAAAGCACATGCATCCCAGGCAGGTTTACACTCGCTGGTTCACTATTGTTCTGAACAAGACCAGCTATTCCCACTCCCTTCGCCTCACAGTAAAGGACCATGAGGTACTGAGGGCCATCTTCAAATATCTTGTCCCGTGAAAGATGGAGCAAGCTTGCTTCCTGCTGCTCCAGAGAGGAGGACCCAAATAGATGAATTCAACTTGCAAGGAAGGGCATTCCGAGTAAATATTTGGAAGAGCTTTATCAGGGGAAGAAGTGTTGGACGATGGAGTAGATTCCCTCAGAAGTTGGGTGGCCATCTTATATGGATGCTTTAGCTGAGTTTCCTAAATTGCAGGGGGTTGGACTAGACGACCCTTGGGGTACCTTCTGACTCTACAAGTCTATGGTTCTATTATCTTGGAGAGGGAAAAAGGGGGGCTTGCAAAGGCTGGCTGGTGGGCACTGAGTGCAGAGCAGCGTCCTGGCTCTTCAGCTCTCTGCAAGTGCCTCTGGGGTTGCTCTGTCCTGTTGTCCAACCCAAAACAGAAGAGTGAGAGTCCTGACCCAGAGGCTGAGTAGCTGCAGGCCTTGCCATGTTGGGACCCCCAACCAGCCAGCAACTCCAGGGGAAGGCCCCCTGGGGATCCTGGTTGCTCCTGGGGTGGCGGCTAGTGTCCCTCTTCTTGCGTGGCAGCTGGCTTCTCATCAGGGTGGATGACACTGGCCAAAGTGGCCCAAAGCTCTGGGTTCCAGCACACATTTCAAGTCAGCCTAAAACTTGCCAGACTTGCATGGTGACTATTGCAGAGCAAAGCAGAGCTCTCTGCCAGCCAACCATGCTCCACGTGCCCAGCAGCCTCACCACTTCTCTGGAGGGATGGGGCTTCCAGCATTCCCAGGGCTGCAGACAGCAAGCAGGGCCTCTTGCCAGAGGCAGGGTGGGAAGAGGGCCAGAGGTTTGGCTCAGAGCCTGTCAGGTGCTGGGAGTGCCCAGAAGGCAAGGGATTTCCACCTCCGCAGGCATGGAGGGAGTGCAGGTTCTCTGAGAAAATGGAGGACGAGGAGGAAGGGTAACAGCCAGGCTCAGCAGGCAGGAATCACACAGGGAAGAGCAGACACCACTTTGCGGGGCTGTCAAAACAGCAAGAAGGGCAGGTGGGAAACTCCCTTTTCCTTCCCCATCACAGGTGGGCCTTTGACCTTGTGAGGGTGATGGGCTGACTGCAGAGGGAGCACTGCGCTCAGATGAAGGACCCCCAGGGACCCTCCCAGGGGCCAGGTTGGCTGCTGGTCCTGACAGGAGGGGAGCAGTGGCCAGAGCAGAGTTATCCAGAAGCACCACAGAGGGCAGTTGGTGGTTGGGGGAGCAGAGGACCTCCTGGAGGGGCAGTTGCAGGTGGGACAAGTGCTATGGCCACCCTGCTCTATTATGGGGCAAACGTCACACATTATTTCTAGCTTGCTGTGGAGGGCTGGCGTCCTCTTCTCTGCCCTCTTCGTTCATCGTAGCCCTGCCTTGTGTGGGCATTAGGTGGGCACCCCGCTTCCTCTCCCGTCACAGCTCTGTTGGGGATAGTCGGTTACAATGCCTGGAAAAAGTTTGCTCTCTAGGCTGAGCCACTGTTTCATTAGTTTTTAGGTGTATGCTGACAAAGAGGGCCAGGTTAATGCCATCATCTCAGAGAGAGCATGTGGAGGGCTGTGGCTTGCTCTTGGGGGGTTCTGTTTGGGCAAACCCTGGAGTTGTGTGCCTGCGGCCGAAATCTTTGCATGGGGCGTCTATGTAGCTGCCTGCCGGCTGACAGGACGTCACTCTGGTTCACTTGGCTGTTGCTCTGCCTGCTGCCGTTTGGTGGGATTGGTACGTGTGTCTGAGGCTTGACCCTGGACATCCTTTGCTTCCTAGGCCACAGAGACATTTTGTTGCTTGCGACTTTGCCACCCAGAAGGCTCCGTCACCACTTCCTCCTGCAGGGTCCTGGGCTGGAATCTGCCCTGCCACAGCAGACTTGGCATTCTTGACGTGCTCTCGGCGTCCTCGGCTCTCTTAGTGCGGCACGCATACAGTACTGTATGGCGTGTCCAAGAGGCATCCCAGGGTGTCAGCTTACAACAGGCTTGTGCGATGCGTTGGAGGGGTTCCTGCCCCCACCTGCCACCCACCCACCCAGCCTGCCACTGCCACCGCCTCTGCCCCTCACCCACAGGGAAAGGAATGAGGCCTCTCCCCTACATCCAAAGTCCTGCTGGGCTCCTCTCCATGGAGACACTTCCAAGACCTTTCTGTGTGTGTGTGTTTGTGTTGTGGGGGCGACGGGGAGGCAGGGGCAGGAGCCATGAAGGGAGTTTCTGTGGTTTGTAGCAGCAGCGGCAGCACCCCCCACCCAGTTGCCGGTGGTATTTTTAGCCGATGAGGGAGGCTGCTTGGGTGTTAAGCCCATAACCTTCAGCCCGTTTTGCTGCAGAGCAAACACCCCTTAACTATCTGCAGGTCAGCAGAATTCAGCGCTCGATATAGTTGGACGCCTCCAGTTTGGGGCCAGCGAGGGCAAGGAGGGCTCTTTATATAAGGCCATGAAGGTCACAGGAAGTGAGGGGCCAGGAGCTCCCACCTGAGTCCAGCCCCCCAAGGGAGCTCCTCAGGTCTTTCACCATTGAGGTCTCCACAGGGAACCAACCACTGAGGTTGTTTAGTTCCAAAGCACCCCAGCCCACCTGCCTCTGGGCAAATGCCCCTGGTCTCTTCATGTACAGGTCTGAGCCCCATGGCTTCCCCTGCAATCACCCCCACAACCTCTTCCTGGGCAAAGCTTTGGTGGGCGGGGGGGGGGGGAGGAGGAGGAGGAGGAACCCCAGGCCAAGCAACACTTCCTGGGAAGAACAATGGACCTATGATGGTCAGAGGGCATCCCTTTCGCATTTGGGCACACACTGAAGCAGCCAAGGTCTCTCTTTCTAATAAGCAAAAGCAAAGCATTGTCATTATGTTTACACCGTGGTGTTGTGCCTTTCATATTCTAATATGAGAGAGCCAGGCCTCTCCAAGGCAGGCAGGGAGGCAGCCTTCTGCCTTGGAGGTTTTTGAGCAGAGGTTGGGTGGCCATCTGCCGTGGATGCGTGAGTTGAGATTCCTGCATTGCAGGGGGCTGGACTTGGGGTTCCTTCCAACTTTTCCATTTGATGATTCGATGATTCCAAAGCCTTTCAAAGAGGCTGGCCAATGCTTGGGGCCTTCCCCCAGGTGACAGGGGTGGGTGGCCTTCAGCTACATACCTTGCACAAAGGAAAAGCTTTGCATGGGCAAATGGGACTTGCCCCCTGCCATCCGGTGTGGAGGGAGAATTATCCCTCTAACTTGCTGCTGTTTTCAATGGAGGTCTGCTGAATTTCAGGCATCCATTTCAGGTCAATAAGAAATGGTGGTGGGTGGGAGGCTTATAGAGAGCACAAGTGACCCCTTCTCTCTCCCCCACACAACTCCTGGGATACTGGCCAGATTCACTCACCACTTTCCCTGGCGCAGGGACCCTGACTTGGAGAAGAGGGAAGTAGACCCAGTCAAAGCAGCTGGATAGTTGTGGCCTGGTGTGGATGGCGTAAGGGCTGTGTTCCGAATTCGGCTCATGTTTTCCTGCAGTGGCAACCGAGACACAAGGAAATGAACTACTGGTTCACTGAACTACTGGTTCACGCTGCTTACTAGGGAGGCCGGCCCAGTGTCTGGGGGCAACTGCCACTAGGAGCATAGGAAACTGCCCTGTACTGACCCACTTTGGGCCACACTGATTCCCTGGCTGTGGCTCACCAGGATGTCCACCAGCCCAGCTAGAGATGCCGGGGATAGAGACCGGAGCAGGTGACTCCCTTGTTGCAGTCGCTCCATTGGCTCCCTGTCTCTTTCCTGGCACAAGCTAACAAAGGTGGTTATGCGGCTTAAGTCCAGGTTACCTCAAATGACCCTGCCCAGGCTCTGAGATTTTCAGGAGGGTACTCTTCTCTTGCTCCTGCTAACCTCCCAGGCACACCTGGTGGGGAAGCGGGAGAGGGCCTTCTCGGTGGTAGCTGCTCCCAGTTAACTTTTGAACTCCCTCCCTGGAGAAGCCAGACTGGCTCCCTCATTGATGTCCTTCTGTCGGCAGGTGAAGCAACAGGTTTTTGGGAAATGACTAAGGTTTTTAGAGGAAAGGGATTTTAATAGTGCTGTGCTGTTTTTACTATCTGCATTTTAATAGATTTCCTTTCTATATTATTTCAATTCTATTTGAGTTTAATTACTTTTAACAATGATCTTTTACATGTTTTTAGCTTTTTGCATTTTGTTTGTGCTGTTTTAATTGGTGTAAGTTGCCTTGAGTCCCCTATTTGGGGAAAAGGAATAATAATAACAACAGGGCTCTTCTGTATTTGGGCTGTGCTTTGTGGAGTGGGAGTGAGAAGGAAGATGCAATACCAGTAAAGAAGAACCTTCATTGCCAGCATTTGCATCCAGACATGTGAAACATCCCACAAGGCTCGGGAGATTTTGTGAGCCAGTTCCCGTTTTCAGCTCTGCCTGCGCTGTTTGGAGAGAGCCCTGCCTCTCTCTGATGTACCCCTGCCAGCATGTTCAAACAACAGAGACTGATCTGGGTTCACACAGAGAGAGGCAGGTGGGTTTGGACTCCTTAACTGTAAACTAGCTACTTTGGAAGGATCCGTGCCATCACATCAACGCAAACGTGAGGCTGGCAAAGGAGGCAACTGACCCCCATGGCCTCTGTCTCCTTTTCTGTCCAGCTTTCCTTAGCCCCCAAAAGAAGGAAAAGGAGAGCAGGAAACCTGTGGAGCACAGAAGATGAACTTTGAGAGGAAACACAAAGTGTTTGGTGATTCCTAGCCTTACATGGTACTTTGGGATATGCTAAAACCTTCAAAAAGCATTTAAAGGCAGCTGCTTTCTCCCTCCCAAGCTGTTCCTCTCCTTCCTTGGCTTTTCTCCTTCTGTACTTGTAGCCTAGGAAGGCAGGAAGCCCAGCAGAGAGAGAGGGCCAGCCGGCCGGGGCTTAGGCTTGCTCAGGGTTTGCCTGTGTGTAACCCAAGCTATATTCCCTCCAACCAGCATCAGTTTGCACCCAGTTTATTGATAGGAGCAAGAAAAGCAAGCTGGATTCCAAGCCTGGTAGTTGGGACAGGGTTAAGAATGTATTTATAAAAGCCTCCTCAAAATGCGCATCAGTTTCAACATCCCTTTAATAGGAAAGGGAACAGCCTGGCTCTGCCTGCGCCTTTATGCAGAGCCACGTGTGCAAATCGTGTGCCCCGAGTGAACCACGCAGGCCGTTTTGAGGAGGGAGGCAGGCTGAGCACAGATCAAACTGACTGACCATGTTCTGACTATTTAGAACTGCAAGTCTCTGCCCCGGATGGCACAGAAGACTCTGCCACCTTTGCCGAAGGAGGCTTGTTGCCCGGAGACCCAAGCCTGGCAGAGAAGGAGAAGCTGCTCTATGGAGACTCTGCTGCTGCTGCCACTGCTGCCATCCCACCTGGGACAGGAATTCCCTTCCGGCCCTTAGACAGCCAGGAGGAAGCCAGCACAGGTGTGGAAGGAAGCCCTCATGCTGATGGCTCCACTGAGGCAGCTGCTGAACTGGACACCAGCTCCTTGGAAGCTGAGGGTCTGAAAGAAAAGGAAGCCCCTGTTGCTGAACCACAGAATGCCCCCGACAAAGGGCGTGACACGGATGGGCAAAGGGAAGCACCTGAGCAATATCTTGCAGTCAACAAGGAGGATGTTTTGGCTGGAGAGGAGGCTGAAGAGAGTGAGCAGGCCCAGTCAGAGGAAGTTGCCAAAGATGCTGCCCCAGGCGGAAGTGGGGGCCCCTCCCAGAGCCTCCTTCAGCCCCCTGTCAAGACCAGAGAGGAGCTGTCCTCCACTCAGGAGGACAACATCACTGCTGACTTGGTCAGTGAAGATGGAGCTACCTCTGTGGAAAGACACTTTAGTGATGGCTCCCCTGCAGTGAGCACCTTGGGGGCACCAGACAGGGTGCCACAGGAGCCCCACATGTTAGAGGGGCAAGAAGAGTCTGAGGAAGCAGAGGACACCAGCCCCCGTGAGGAAGAAGCAGAGGAGGAGACAGCGGATGGTCCTGGGCAGCTTGATGCAGAGGAGGAGGAGGGAGAAGAAGGGGCTACAGTGGCCAGGGAGGGGGATACCAGCCTACAAGAAGGAGAAGGTTCTGATGAAGATGAGTCTGAGGAAAGAGAAGATTCTGAGGAAGATGAGGCTGAGGAAGAAGACAGCTCTGAGGAAGATGAGGCTGAGGAAGAAGACAATTCTCAGGAAGATGCCGCTGAGGAAGGAGACAATTCTCAGAAAGATGCCGCTGAGGAAGAAGACCCTCAGTCACAGGAAGATGACAGCACAGTGGAAGCCGCAGAAGAGGGTGCTACTGCCTTGGCAGGAGAAGAAGCCATTGCCCATGGAATAGGAGGAGAAGAAGAGGGTCCTGCCCCATCAGAGAGAGAGGGGAGAGCAGCGGAGGGGGAAGAGGGGACTTCCCCAGGGAAAGGCATGGGTGAAGTGGAGCCAGGAGATCCCAGCCTGACATCTGACCCTGAGGTTGACACCCACCTCCAGCATCAAGAGGGAGGCCCCAGTGAAGCAGAAGCAATGCCCACTCCTCCCAGCAATGAAGACACCCTCGGTGGTCACGAGGAGGCATCCTCTGAGCAAGCCCACCCAGCCCCGCCTGCCGCTAGCCCAGCACCTCACAGCAACCCTCCAGCTACTTCCACCGCTGGTCAGTTCACCTGGAGAGGCTCCAGCCCCCTTCGTGCCATATTGTAGGGCTAAATAAAACAGCTCCCATACACAATATTCCCAACAGACCTACCCTGGCTGTCAAGCCACCCCCTTTGCCCCCGACCCCAATGCCTTTGCTCACCAGCGCAGGACAGTGAAGGGGTGGGAGTGAGGAGAGAAGCAGCTGCCCAAGAAGCTTCAGGGAAGGGTTTGGGTCGAAAGGCATTTTGCATTTTTAAGTGCAGATCTAAAGAAAGCAAGGGTGGTGGGCCTCTGTCCCTCTAGGTCTTCTCACTGTTTTGCTATGTGCTTCTACATTTTCTCCCCTTCTGCTGGATGCAAAATCTACAGTGCCTTTTTTGCTAGTTTAAAGCCTCAGCTGTATGGGGTAGGTTACCAAGTGGTCCTGTATGGGTTGTGGTCTAGAGGCAACCAGTTCAGCATTTCTGCAGAAAATACCGTATTTTTCCATGTATAAAACTATATTTCCCTCCAAATTTGTAAAGTTAAAAATTGGGGGTCATCTTATACATGGAATTTTTAAAATATTAATTTCTTAATTTTGGAAAAATACAGTAATACAAAACCTGAACCAACAAAACCAGTTCAAGTTTGCTATAGTGATGCAAAAATCCAAGATCTCTATTATGTCAAATGGTCTGTGGGTTTTTTTAATTCAGCAAAGCAGCAACATGAATAATAATTTTTACATAACAATAATAATAAAATGAAACATGCAAACAAGATGCTGTACAATAATGGTTGACAGACTTGAAGTCTTGAAGTCTAAGGATAATTTTAATTCTCTGGCATGTTGCCTGAAGGCCTGTCGCTTGGAGGGAGGGGGTTCCTGAATTCAAAGGGATTTTCTCCAGCATATTGACAAATGAGCTAAATAAATTCACCATATTGATATTAAATCCACACTATGTTTCCCCCCCAACTGCACAAAGAAAGCCCCCTTTCCCGCCCCCCGCAGCTTCGACCAGTAAGGTTCTGAAAAACCCTCTAGAGGCAATTAATTGCTGGCATGACTGTCAGGAGGGGGTGTTCCTTGGAATAAATTCCATGCCAGGAATGTTCATCTGATCACCTGCCATTGAGGGAGGGGGCAGGAAGCGAGAAGGAGCTTCCCTTTGTTAATGCTGCTCTTGAACACACAGCTGATGCCAAAGTGTAACCAGAGCTGTATCCAGTGGCTATTTGGGGACCAGAAAAGTCTTCTCTGCAGCTATCGGCTGCCTTGTGGGGTAGGCTGGGCTCAGCTCCCAGCTGGCACCACAGACCTGCGCCGCGGGGCCTATTCAGTCAGACCCAGCAACAAGGCAGGGCTCCAGTGACTCCCAGTGACATGGGAAGAAATTGGTTCAGGAGCGGAGGAGGAACTGGGACAGGCATTTTGGACCACAGAGGCATGATGGGAGGATGAGACAAAAGGGAATCTAGTCTGCAGTCACACAACTGGGTGGCAAACTTTGTGGGCTGTTTATTAACGTGACTGGCTGCATTATTATACTTCATGAAAGTTATATTCCACCCAGTATCTGAAAATTATGGATGCTGCCAGTTGTCTGACCATGTGGCCAAACACACTTTGTCAGGGTGGCAACAGGAAGGACCCCTTCAAGAAGCCTCTCACTGTCTGGGGGAGCAGCTGGACCCCCTGCCCCTGTTGAGGTGGAGTGTGAATTGCATCAGAGAAAGTGAATGGGCTTCCTGCCATGTAGCTGTATTTTTCTTCATATGTATAGCTTTTTCATAATACATTACAATAAAAAACAAGCCAATCTAAATGAAAACAAAGCATAAAAAGAAAAAGAAAGTACAAAGTTCTTCCCCAAAAGTAGAGCTTAACTCAGTGCTATTTTTCTAGAAAAAGAGGTGCCAAAACTCACCATGAACTCCTCCTTTGTTCTCTTATAATGTTAATGGTGCCCACCTGAGAGGAGCTAGAATTGAGTTCCAGTGAGTTCCAGCCGGGGAAAAAGCCCTGGCTTAACTCTTGGTTTTCAAAAAAAAAGGTTGACCCTCCCAGTTCTTACCTGTGAGCATCCCTTTCTTCTCCAGTCTCCCACCCTGGGAGATCTTCCCTTCTCTGATTACTATCACCTTCATGTGTGTATAATCCCAATAGTGGCCCAGAGTAGAGGACAGAGAGAGAGAGAGAGAGAGAGAGAGAGAGAGAGAGAGAGAGAGAGAAGGGAAATAAAATAATAATAGAAAATAATAATAGACTAGAATCATAATAATAAAAAGAAGAAAAAAGGACTAAAAAGGATATCCAGCTGTTCTTCCTTCTGCAGCAAAGCAATGGTTTCCCAGTCTTCAGACCCAAATATCTCAAATTCATTCATTTTCCTTTCCACACAAAAAATCTAAAAGTGGATCTCTAATTTGTTATCTTTGTTTACACAAGAGTCTCTCCACTGTGGTCATATGTTAAAATAATATTTTTTGGTTATTTACTTATTGTATATTCATTAATTTACACCCAGTTCCGTATCTTCTAATTCTATTTGCTGTTATTTTCCATCCCAAAACAAAAACCAAAATCTTCCATTTCCACTTCTTTCATTCTTTTTCCAAGAGAAGCGCCAGAGGCTTGGCAGCTTTTTACTCTGAATTCACTCCAAATTGTGCACAGAATCATTTCTCTCTCAATTCTATCTCTGCCAGCTCAGGATGTCTCTTGATCTCTTCATCCATGGCTTCATTCCACTCCTCCAACATCATAACTTTGCCATTTGGCTGTTTCATTCCTCTAGACACCTGTGTGAAGGATTTATCCATTTCATAATCTGCTGCCTCCAACTTTACCATTTCCCTCTCCTGTTCTGGCAACCCTTTATCGAAATCATTGTCCAAAGCTTCTGTGTCTTCTTTATTTTATTTTTTTATAAATATTTATTAAGGTTTTTACAATATTACAAAATGAAAAAAAGAAAAGAAAAAATACAAAGTAAAAATAGTTAAAAACAATTCAATCTTTTCATCACTTATCTTTCATTTACTTGTTTCCCGGACCTCCTCATACCTCCCCTTTTTGTATTCCAGTTCAATTTATTAGTTCAGCAATCCCTTTCCCTCCTTATTTTATCCTGATCTTTAATCTTATATATTATATAATATATTATAACATTAATTTACCTGTTAAAAATCCAATTCTTTTCATATTCTTTTATACCAATACAGCTAGAAACCACTTAACTTCAATCCAGCATCATTCTAACATTCATTAATTTTACAATATTTCTGTAAATAGTCTTTAAATTTCTTCCAATCTTCTTCCACCGACTCTTCTCCCTGGTCTCGGATTCTGCCAGTCATTTCTGCCAGTTCCATGTAGTCCATCAGCTTCTGTGTCTTCTTTAATTCCATTTTCCATGTCATCCTTCTCTGGTCCATTTTCATTCACCATTTCAACCATCTCAGCTCTGATCTCTTTTAACTGCACATCCAGTAATTGTTGTAAGATGCCAACAGTCAACAGAGTTGATGCATTGCCATCCTGAATATTCTTGGTCTTAATAGCTCAATCTTCACCTTAAGATCTTCACTGTCTCTACCTTAAGGGCTTCAGTCTCCCATCTTCACAGCATTCCTTATTGAGACGCATTCTTTTCCCACAGTGGCATAGAAAATTTATTTTTAATTTGAGGTCAGCACTTTCATTGAGAAAACAAGGGACATGCTTAGAAGTGCAGCCCAGATGCTAAGTGTTAGGTGGGAGGCTTGCAATGCTGTCTTCTGAAATTCCCTGTTAGGCACTCAAGTGATGAAGTTATTTTGCATTTTATAATATAAAACCTCAATTGACAGGAGTGTCAACTTGGTTTTAAAATGGTCTCTGTTCCAGTGTATCAACAAGTTCAAAAGTGTTGCATGGCATACTGTCAGAGGTTATTCCTGTCATGAGAGACCCCCCTCGCCTTGCCCATCATTGTGAAGTCAGGATGCAGCAGCATCTAAATTTAGAAGATTGCCCTCCGGCAGCTGCCAGCCCCTTAGCTCCACTTGGGAGGCAGGGCTGGGGGCAGGGAAGGAATGCCTGCACAAGGGAAACCTCACTGCGTGCCAAAGGCCTGGATGAGCACCATGGAAAGCCTCTTCCTTTCCCCTTTGGGAGCTGGGACTGAGCCCTCCTCCTCCTGGATACCTTCCCTGCAGGCCGTGATTCTGTCTCTGCTCTTTCTGCAGAAGAGGCGGAGGATGCCGGGGAGTCTGCCAGGAGGGACCGCACCCACATTGAAAGCACCTTGAAGCTGAAGGAAGAGAAGCCTGCAGATGACTATTCAGGTAGCAGTGGAAGGGGACAGGTTGGTGATGGGGAGGGGGAGGATGCAAAGATGTGCTGGGAGAGATGGGCGCACACCCTGTGTGTGGCACATCTGCAAAGTGGCCCATGCTGCCTGACAGGGCCCCAAGCTCTTTCTCCAGAGAGGGCCCTGAGGCCCAGTCCATTCTGTTTTCCTACAGCACCCTCTCATATTGCATAGGACCACATATCTGTGCCTCCAGGATCTCATCACTGACCATCAGGCATCTGCTTCCCCTGAGCCTTATTCCTGGGCTTGCTCCCTCCTCAGAAGCTCTTGTAGCATCACCAGCTCTCAAACTTTCCCTCTTCCAGCTTCTTGAAGGGGCCTGAGACCTCTTCTGGTGTCCTCTGGAAGAAGGACTAGCAGGCCATAGCAAGGAATGATGATACAGACGCACTTAGGAGGCTGCCTTCTACTGAGTTAGGCACTGTGGTCCATCAGGCTCCATAATGTCATCTCTGACAGGCAGCAGCTCTCAAGTTTTTCCAATGAGGGGACAGAAGGATCACTTTAGGTTCTCTAGATTTTTCATTTTTCCAGTCATTATTTCGGTTCTCTGCACTTTGCAGCAATTTTTGAATTAAATGTTTGAATTAGAATTTGTCAGATTTTTAGCATGAATTTATCCCAATGAACCCATTTTTGTATGCAGTTTTGACTACCGTGCACCTTTTTGCAAGCAGCCTCTCCTAATATATGCTTTTGTGTGTGTCCTTTTTCACTAATATCTTAATCTTCATATACACTTTTCCCGTATATAATGCATTTTTGTAAACATTGATTGATTGGAGAACCTTATCAAAAAAATTCGGGTAAGTGCAAATTTTGAAGGACAGCTGTGTTTTGGTTTGCACATGGTTTCGGAAAGTGTTTATCTAATAGACCTGCTTTTAAATGCAAACTGAAACAAATTTATCTTCCATTCCTAACCTGGATATAGCAGGGACTGAACCTTTGCAGTCTTCCACAACAACCCTTCTCCAAGTGCACAAACACAGAAACACACACACACGGAATAAACTGATTGATTTGCCTCCTTCTGGCAGGTGCAGGAGAGTGAGAGCTGGTGGCCCTCCATTCAGGGTTTCTCTGGCTCTCCTGCCCTTGCTACTCCTCACCACTGGGTGTCCTCCTCTGCAAGGGAAACCCCATTTTCAGAGCCCTCCTGGCTGGATCAGCATTGCCATCCCCATCAGAGGAGAGCAGGGGAAGGAGCCCTGGGCCGGAGGCTCCCCTTTAAACCCCACCGCATGATGTGGGTCAGCTTTTCTTTCTGAGGCTGGAGCATCTTGCAAACATGGACTGCAGAGGTCAGATTCCTTGGAGGCAGGTACCCAGACTGCCAAAGGGGAATCCAAAACTGGTGAGCTGCAGAGGCGTCCGTGTGTTCTCTTGTTTCTCTGAAGATGAATGCCAGGTGCTCCTCTGCAGAGTGAGGAAACTGCCCCATAGGATCTGGGAAACCCCTGGAGGGAGAGCAAAGGAGGTGGATATGGGGGAAGAAGAGCAAAGGTGTTGCCAAGTGGCATCACTTATTCCTCCTGCCAGAAGGACCACCCCAACAGCCCTGCGCACCAAAAGGAGCAGCCTCTTCCTATTTCAAGAAAACGTAAAATCCTCTCACACCTTCTTTGCAATGTTGTTGGTAAAACATGCGTGTGTAACAGGGGAAAGGCCAACTGGGAGAGCCGCCTGCCTCATATGCCTGCACATTTAGCTTCCGACTGCCACTGGCCACTTCACTGACCCGGCACTGGGTGCAAGGGGTTGTGGTGGTGGACAGGCCGGTTTGGTTTCTGCTTTGATATGTTCCTCTTGGCCTCTTCTCTCATTGCAGGCACACTGCAGCGGCTGAGGAAGATCTACCACACTTCTATCAAGCCCTTGGAGCAATCTTACAAGTATAATGAACTACGGCAGCATGAAATCACAGGTGAGGGTTGTGTTCGGGGCACCACTTTTATGTTTTGATGGGCTGCCATGTTTCGTGGCCAATCTTGTGAGGTAGGAGGGAAGTGGAGAGGCAGAACATTCAGCCCAAAGGGGTCTCATCTTGCACTGCAGCATTTTAGAAGGCCCTGGTGCTGCTGGAATCAGAAGTAGAAACTTACTAGCAGGACCTACAACAAAATGTTGCAGTGTGGAATGCTCCTGTTCTGGACATGCCCCCCTTCTGGATACTTCATTCTATTCCCCCTTCCACAGCATTCTGTAACTACTGAGCACCTTCTCAGTAGGGTGTTCCCCTCACCATTTAGTGTCCGTTCCCCCTAAAATTCCTTTCTCCTTTTGCCAGCCTCGGGTTTCTCCAGGACAGCCGATACATCTCTGGTCTGTGGACTGTGCTGGTCTTTCCATTCTCAATGTTCTTTAAGCCCATGTGAAAAAGGCTAAGGAGAGCAGATGCCCTTTCAAAATCTCCTTTCTTGTAACCCGGACCAACGGATTCAAGTTACAAGAAAGGAGATTTCAGCTAAACACTAGGAAGAACTTTCTGGCAGTAAGAGCTGTTCAACAGTAGAACAGACTCCCTGGGAAGGTGGGATCTCCTTCCTTGACGGCTTTTAAGCAGAGGTTGGGTGACCATCTGCCAGGGATACTTTAGTTGTGATTCTTGCATTGCGAGAGGTTGGATTAGAGGTTGGGGGGTACCCTCCAACTCTACAATTCTATGATTCTGTGAAATCCATCAGACTGCAGAGGGGCTGAGTATGCAAAGAAGCCGCTAGCTGATGATCCTCCCAACAAAATTGGGATAGGATTTGCATGTTAATCCCTGTGGAAAAGAGGTCTTTGATGCATGAGCTCCTTCTTGTGTTACTGTGTGGATCATGAATCATGATTCCAGCCTCTTTCATAGGGCAGGGGGAAAGATCCGTTGGCGCTGCATCCTTCCTCAGAGAATGCCAAAGCCCATCTTCAGTTCTTGATTGAGACCAGCCTAACCAAGCACCCCTTTTCCTTGAGCCTTTCCCTACTCACGTTGCCTTTTCTCTCCCCCTGGCCCTGTCCTCTCCTGCCTAACAGCTTACCCTGGACGCACCTTGGGCTCCTCAGCCACAGGTGGGTATGGCCTCCTGTCACTTGCATGTGAGCACGGCTCCTCTCAGGCAGCCTCTCTCTGCTGAGCAAGGAAGTGTCACCAGACATCTCCCCCACCTCCTTGCTGCGCCTAGCAGCCCCTCTGGCTGGACCAGAAGGAAAACGCACCCCTTGGGCCTCTTTGGTTGCCTAAGTTGGCTTCTGCACCATCACCAGTAGACCACCTACGTGCCTGGCTGAGCTAAACAGGCTATTGTTAAATAACAAACAACAGCAGCAGCAGCAACAACTTATTACTATCATTAAATCTGCATGTACAGAAACAAACCAAGTAAATACCAATGCAAACTTAATATGAAATATACATACTTTTGTTTAGACAGAAAAGGGAGAGAGAGATGCAAGGGGAGGTGGAAAGGAGTACACAATGTTGTCACAGTGTTTCTAGTGATATTTGTGGCTCAGCATCCTCCTATATTTTGTTGCACCAATGCATAATGAAAGGGCTTGCGCTCTCTCTCTCTCTCTCTATATATATATATATCCACTTGCCTGCCTTCCCTCTTACAAGGTCCATCAGCTTTACAATTAAAACATTCTTTTGTAATCCAATCATTAAGTGTCTGTGGGGTGTGTGTGTTTATTTTTCTCCGATGATAACTAATTGTCAGATCAGAAATGTTACTATTTCTCTATGACATGATCTCTTTTATATCCCAGAAGCCTCCTGTAATGCTCTCAATGCTACTTAATACAACTGCCCAGAAGGATTTTATCCTCCAGCATGGCCAAAATATGTGCATAAGAGCAGCATGTGCAGCTTTACATCTCCAGCACATGTAGACCTGATTTAATCTATCCAGAGTAAGATACCAACTGAAAACGTTCATTTAAAAAATCTTAATGTAACTGAAGGGCCCTGCCATGGCCACAGCAGGGCTTGGGCAACCCTGGAGAGGACTGGCATGGCTAAGAGTTCCCATCTGCTTGGACTGCTCCTGCTTTTGGAGACTGTGGAGGGTGATGGCAGGTGAGCAGCTTGTGTGTGCACTGTGATGCCTCACCCTACCCACTCTGTGGAGGTTGTGATGCCTTCATCCCTGGCTTGCACTGATTGCCCCAAGGAATGGCTGTTCAGGCTGGGCAATGTTCCTGTGAGCTTGGGGGCATGGGTCCAAGTAGTTATTTAAGAGGTGACTGGAAACTTTTCAAGGACACACCTGAGCTTTTCCTGCTTAAGGAGAAACAAAAAATCACCCTGTGGTATTATTGCTTTCCCCTTGCAGATGGAGAGATCACTTCCAAGCCGATGGTGCTATTCCTGGGACCATGGAGTGTTGGCAAATCCACCATGATAAACTACCTCCTGGGGCTGGATAACACTCCCTACCAGCTCTACACAGGTAGCACCTCTGCAGTCTTAGGCACCTGTATAACCTGTCCCTTTCTGCTAGGGATGGAAGGAGCTGTCCAATTCAGTTCTCTCGGCTTCTAATTTTCCTGATCTTGAATCCAGTTCTCCACATTTTGTAGCAATATGGAAATTCCTTCTTGAAAATTCATCAGCATTTTAGTGCAAATTTCTCCTAATTAACACATTTTATATGCAGTTTTGACAAATGTTCACATTTTTACAAGCAATTTCCCTGCTCTAATACATTTTTGTATGTCATTTTCACTAAAGTTGTCTTTGTTAGGCACTTTCTCATATATAACATGTTCTTATAGACATGATTTGGTTGGAGAGGTGAATCACAAAACTTAGATAAGTGCACATTTCAAAGGATAGCTGTGTTTGTTATCATATTGTTTCGTAAAGTGTGAATTTGATAGATTTGGCTTTAAACATGTACTGAATTGGATTTCTCCTCCACCCTACGGCATAGGGGTTGTTAAAATCTCTGTAGCTAGTGTCAGAACGGACCTTTTCGTGGTCAGGGTCCAGCAAAGTGAGCTCCCTGGTGTGCCCAGGCCTCAGATGCAGAAAAAAGTCACTGCCTTGGCCAAGCCAGGTATGAGAGAGAGAGAGAGAGAGAGAGAGAGAGAGAGAGAGAAGAAGAAGAAGAAGAAGAAGAAGAAGAAGAAGAAGAAGAAGAAGAAGAAGAAGCAACAGTTCCTGCTAGCTGTGCTTCAAGCTCCAGCTTTTCCAGCTCAGCCCCATTGCCTCTCTGGAGTGCACCCTGCTTAGCAGGTCAGGCTAGGCCAGGAGACTCCCCATCGGGCTGGCTTCCCTCCTCAGGTGGTTGCCTGACTGCAAGAACCACAGTTGGCAAGCACAAGGGGACTTGCAACTTTCTGCCTTCCCTGCATGGAGCCAATTAGTTTGAGCAGGAGTGACCTTTTCAGTGTTCTCTCCTCCCCACCTCCTACCACCCTCTGGGGCTTCCTTTCTCTCTGATTCCCAATGAGCAAAGCTTTCTATTTAAATGAAATTTCTAAGCAAGATGAAACAAGCTCAGCAGTTTGGGGGTTCCTTTTCTGCATACAATGCTGAACAGCTTGGACCGGTGGCAAAATGCTTCTAAGCATAGCTCTAGAAACTGCAGCAAAAATGTGGTCTCCAGAGTGGAGTCGGTTGCCTGAGCTGTACTATCTTCCTTTGTGTCAGCAGAATGAGTGGTAGTGTTATAGCTACCCAGGTTTCTGCCAAACAGAGCAGGGAATTGCCCTCTTCCTTGAGTGTGATAGAAGTTGGGACAATGAATACTGATTTGATAATCAAGAAGCTATTTGTATTAAACCATCGGGGATGTATTCTGAAGTCACAGTCATCAGCCAGGAGCAAGGGATGAAACCATTTGTCTGCTTAGCGTAAGCACTGCTAAGAGAGTTTTGGAAGGGACAATAGGATTGTTTTCCTCTGTTGTGAACTTGTTGGGCTTTGAGGGAGCTGAGATTTTAACTGGTTTTTTTTTGCCAGATGTGTGAGGGTGGCCTTTGTTTTGCTTTCTCCTTGAACAGGAGCTGAACCCACCACCTCAGAGTTCACCGTCATCATGCATGGCCCCAAGCTCAAGACCATTGAAGGCATTGTGATGGCTGCGGACAGCACACGCTCTTTCTCACCTCTTGAGAAATTTGGTCAGAACTTTCTGGAGAAGCTGATAGGGATTGAGGTCCCTCATAAGCTCTTGGAAAGGGTTACCTTTGTGGATACGCCGGGGATCATTGAAAACCGGAAGCAGCAGGAACGAGGTAAAGCCCTACTATGCCTTAATGTTCAGAGGGTCTTGAGGTGTTTCGATTTGAGTTTTTGGTCAACCACAAAATTCATATAGCATTGTCAATAGTCAAATGAGATATCAATATTTTTCACTTTTTTAGCATTTGCTGCAGTATGTACTGTACATCAGTTTGACTTCACTATTTGGCCAAGCTTTTGAATTGCATCCCTCCCCTTTTGAACTTTGCTTTCTCCATTGTGCTCTAACTATCCACTCAAGGGAAAACAGCAAATAGGATGGGGTTCTTCATGCAGGGCAGCTATACCTGCAGTCTTCCAGATGTTTCTGGACTACAGCTCCCATCATCCCTGACCACTGGTCACCCCAAGTGCTGCAGTTGGTGGGAGCTGCAGCCCAGGAACATCCCTGCCTTAGTGAAGCATGGGTTTCCAAAGATGTATCACTAAGGGTTCTGGGCAATCATTGTCATGTGCCAGATGTCAGAAAGTTCCTGTGCTCTAATTTGATGTTCCTCTTCCCCTTGTCTTACAGGCTACCCTTTCAATGATGTCTGCCAGTGGTTCATTGACAGAGCTGACCTCATCTTTGTAGTGTTTGACCCCACAAAGCTGGATGTGGGGCTAGAGCTGGAGATGCTTTTCCGCCAGCTAAAGGGACGGGAATCTCAGATTAGGATAATTCTGAACAAAGCTGACAGCCTGGCTACACAAGAGCTCATGCGAGTCTACGGAGCCTTGTTCTGGAGCCTGGCTCCACTGATCAACGTCACTGAGCCCCCCAGAGTCTATGTCAGCTCCTTCTGGCCCCTGGATTACGAGCCCGACACCCACAGAGAACTCTTCTTGAAAGAGGAGATTTCACTCCTAGAAGACCTGAACCAAGTGATTGAAAACAGGCTGGAGAACAAGATTGCTTTTATCCGCCAACATGCCATCCGTGTCCGCATCCATGCACTCTTAGTTGACCGCTACTTGCAGACCTACAAGGACAAAATGACCTTCTTCAGCGATGGAGAGCTCGTGTTCAAGGACATTGTGGAGGATCCAGACAAGTTTTACATCTTTAAAACAATCCTGGCCAAGACCAATGTCAGCAAGTTCGACCTCCCTAATCGTGAAGCTTACAAGGACTTCTTTGGGATCAACCCTATCAACTCCTTTAAGCTTCTTGCTCAGCAGTGTTCCTACATGGGAGGCTGTTTCCTAGAGAAGATTGAGAGGGCTATAACCCATGAGCTGCCAGAGCTCTTGGGGAGTATTGGCCTGGGGAAGAAACCCAGCGTCCTCTCCTGCGACACAACTGGCTGTGGCGAGACTCCAAAGAACCGTTACAAGAAACATTAGTAATCTGTTCAGTGTAACCACTCCTGTGTTCCTGTTGGTGAATGAGCTTATGTCTTATCTGTCCAAGAAGCCAAGGTCTGTTAACCCTTTGAGTGCCACACCGGCAAGAGCTAATATGCAATGAGGACTTGGAGTCACTGGCATCAGTGGCAGGGAAGTTGGGTGAGCCTACAGAAGAGAATAAAACACTGTGAATTCCTGATTTTTATTATCTAACCTGTTATTCTAAGTAGGAGGCCATGTATCAAGCTGAAAGTCCAATGGAGGGGCCATTTCTTCTGAGGCAGTCATAGGCCCTTGCATGTACTGAGCAAGCAGGGAGGAGGAAGGAAGGATGAGAGTACTGAGGGCGAAAAGAGGCTGGTCTCCTGACATTAGGAGAAGCACAGGCATGGCCCTCCCTTGCACGCAATCTGTACGTAGTTTTTCCAGCTCCCTCTGCTGCACTTGGGATTGAGGACCACAGAATTCATCGCCACATGTATAACCAGCATTCTGCTTGAGACTCACAGCAGGCCACCATCTCTAACTCTTCATCAGCAAGCCCCACTTCAGCTGCATCTGAGCATTCCCCCTGTAGTGCGTTCAGTGCCCCTACTGCCCCATAACTGAAAGATTACAGACTGCTGTTCCTCTGGATTCTGCCTGGTCCAAAAGAAGGCAGCTTCCTACTGTCTTGGAAACCTGGTTCAGAAACAGAAATCCTCCAGCACACATCAGAATCCAAGCGGCTCCTGCAGAGGCCATTTGAAGCCTGGCCTTTGGGGAGTCTTGTTTGCAGTGGAGACTACTTTGTATGTGTGTACATGGACACAGAAACCTTTTGCTACAAGCTTAAAATTGTGAGTCTTAGCACTTCACTCGCTAGGACTTGGCATGGTGATGGGGCTGGTATCTGAGACCCAGGATTGCCAGGCATCTCCTGCCCATTTAGCATCCTCTTGCTGCTGCTGCCGCCGCCGCCGCCACCACCGCCGCCCTTGCCCTTCCAGGTTTTTCACTGTGGGTTAAAAACTGGCTAGACTTTGCCTATCTTTTCTCTTTTATAGCTTCCCAGTTGTTCATTTGCCACCCTGCACCTCAACATCAATTTTTTGTGGTTAGCTGCAAATGGTTATTTCTTAAGTTAGAACAAAGCTCAGCTTTCTTGTATGTGAAATAGGAGAAGCAGTCCTTTAGGTAGCACAGCTGATGGCAGTGCTGAGCACAAACTGGAGACCTGAGGTTAGTGAGTGGTAAGCAGAGATGTCCAGGCCTTACACCCTGATGATAATATTCTCTGAGTGTGAAGGGGGCCTGCAGAAATTATGACATCCAGCCAGTTATCAGCATTGAGATAACATGCTGGCATGCCTTATTAATCTTGCAAGGGAGGTTCAAGAAAGGTATAATTAAGCAACCCGAGAAAGACAGAAGTGAAGAAGAAAAGGTGAAGCAGATGAAGGTAGCATGATGGATTGGTTTACTTGCTTTCCCACCAAATAAAGTATTTGAAAATTGAAAGTTTTGAGGAAATGGACAGCAGGTGAAAATGCAGCTCAGCATCAGATAATAGCTAGGAAAAGAGTCAGCGCAGAGCAAAGCCCCCCACCCCACGATATCTCGGAGTTGCTGCTGCTGCAACCTCCTCCTCCATTCTTCTCTTGTATGTTAGCTCCCTACCCTTCTCATATCACCAACTGCTTCCCACCCTGCAGTGCTTTTTCCCAATCAGATGCTCTGTTCTTGTAAATGGTCCTGCATCTGACTCTACGAAAAAAAGAAGTGTGCTGCAACTGGCTCCACAGTGAAATTGCCTTGTTCTCTGAGGAAGCAGTGACCCCAACAGATGGGCACCACCGCCTCCATTGCTTTTCCTGTCCTCACATGTTGTGTTTCCCCTCTTCTCCTCTTCTGCCACTTGACTTTCTTGTTTTCATTCATCTTTCTTGCCCCCTTTCTTCTTATGCATCAATATATTACAGGTCATGTCCAATGAGACGAGGTTGTTTTCTGCAAGATGCGCTTAGCAACTTGTTCAGTGTGGGGTGCAAGTTTGAAGTGACAAATTGGATGCATTGGCCACCCCCATGGTCTGTAACCCACAGGCACAGGTGTCTTGTCCGCTGGCATGACTTTGAGAGCTGCTGAGGGGCAGTAGGATCTGGGATGGCACCAAATCCTAACACAGCAGAAATTGCAATTCAGTGGTAGTGCTGAAAGAAAAGGGAATCAAGGTGTGCAGCTGCCTGCTGCTTGCTGGAATGAGATGCTGGGAGGTGGGGAGAAACGCTGAGCAACAATCTTGCTGACCTGTGCTGAAAGGTGGCGATTCAGCCCAACACACTGAATAAAACCTCCTGGTCCCTTGGGACTGCAACATCCCAGGGCTCCCCAGGTCCCGCCTTGCCCTCCTTCCCTTCCCCCACCCTCAAATCTATACTCAGGGTCTCTTTTGAGTAGTGCCCACTTCACAATAACATGTTCTGTTGGCACCTGACAATCACATGGTATTTCAAGAACAGTGGAAACTCCAGCACCGAAAACTAAGTAGGTGATTTCTCTGGGGGAATTTTAGCCATTGACAGCATGGTTGAAATAGTTTAGCATCCACCTAAACTGGCACTGTCTGAGGATCAGCCAGAACAGATGGTTCCTAGCATTACCAGTCTGTCTCTTCTCAGTCTTGAGAATATGCAACTTTGTGGGCCACTGATTGGGGGGGGGGGGGGCGGGGAAGCCTGTGGACTTCTCCATTTGGTTAAATTACCAAAACCAAATCAAATCCACTGTTGTGTGCTTCTTTTGAACAGGAATTTGGACAGATACATTTAAAGGAATTACATAGCTGTAATATATTTCCAGTTAGTGGTTCACAATAATAATCTGTATTTGGAGAGACCATGTACATCAGCTGTTCTAATAAATTCTGATCTTTTCCAATCACATTCCTTGGTGCTTTGTTTCTGTTGTAGAGAAGACATCTTTGAGCTGGTAGATAAAATAATTTGGGGTCCAGCAAATTGGTGAAAGGATGCTCTCAGATGCACAAACATGGTTAATTGCTTTATTTACAAAAGATGAGCCAAGACCTGGCTTTGAGGCAACTCTTTACTTAATGATGACATTGTAAGCACTCTTCTCATCAAACTTGCAGGCCTGAACTTTAAAAACCCAAGGAAAGTGCTTTCCTGTTATACTGCTCTCCCCTGCTTTTTGTACATTTCAAGACTATTCTATCAGGTCTACCTGAGGATCTGAATTAATCCTTTTGACTCCATTAAGTGGCTGCACCCACCTATTTCCACTATGGTTCTGTCCTTATTTATTTCAGTAATGGGTGATAGTTGTCATAAATTGGGAAAATAATCTCTTAGAAGCACAAATCTCTTATTAACTGTATTTTGTTTCATTAGATTATGATTGTGGTCTGAGTTTTGGTGAGGTTACTGAAAGGGTTTCCCCTCTACAGTGAGGAAGGAGGAAGTCATTAGGGGAGAGACTTCAAGCTGCAATCAGGAAGTGGCTAAACCACAATAGGGTGCTGCAGAGATTCTTTCCTTTCACTCTGAATGGCTCACATGCTCAGCTTAAATGCCGATTCTCCATTGCTGTCAATGATGGGGATTCCCAAAGTGGCCATCACTCTGCTTCCTAATATTTTGAAGGCCTGGATTTAGTGTGCTTTAGGAAATGGAAGGATATCTGCAGAAGTGTCGGTTTGGATTGTTACTCACATCTCCATCATGCTTCATCCTCACAAGTAATTCCATTCTCTGAACCCTTGCAGGATCAGACTCGCTACCAACAAAACTAGCTCAGCCCCTCATGAATGTATGTGCAAAACCACCAGGATCCTGGTATACTGTGAACTGCATGAAAATGTTTCCAGATAATTAGAAATTACATAACATGTTCATTTTTTACATTTTATACCTCTTATACAAATCCAAGCAGCTTATATAAAAACAATAAAAATACAACATTCAATACAGTTTTATAAAAATCAGATAAAACCAAAATGCAAATGCAAATTTGCAGTTTACGAAAATATACCATTTGTATATTACACACTGATAAAAGTGAACAGTACAGACGTTTCCCCACTTATGCGAGGGTTACGTTTCCGGGTACCACACATATACGTGATATCACATATAGTAGGGAACACCATCTAAAAAGCCTTCTAAACCTCTGGAAACCTTTGCAAAATCCTTTAAAAAACCAGAAGCACTTACCAGACTGGCATGAATTGTGGCAATGATGGCTCTTAGTCTTCCTCATCACTGGAGGGTGATGTGGAATCAACAACAAGGGCAGGGAGATTGGTGCCCCGAAGAGGCTGGCTGTGTGTCAGATTCACTTGCTGTTGCTGGTATCTTTTGGGGCCATTTTCGCGTCTTTTTGCAATTTAAATTGATTTATTTCCCGGCGTCACACGTATACACAGTTGTGCAAGCTGAATGCACGTAAGTGGGGAGACACCTGTACACAAAACAAACAAAAAAAAATAGAAAGTTAAGAGCCAGGGTTAATGAAAGCTTGCATAAACTTTTAAGATGCATTTAAAGGTCATTATTCTCTCTACCACACTAATACCTGACAGAGAAATTCCAAAGGATGGGTACTATCACCAAGAAAGCCTGCTTGCAAATTGTCACACACAACATTTTACTCTAGAACTGGAGATTGAATACTTGTTTTCAGTCCTCACATTTTGTTGTTTAGTCGTTTAGTCGTGTCCGACTCTTCATGACCCCATGGACCAGAGCACGCCAGGCACTCCTGTCTTCAGTCTTCACATAATCTAGATCTATTGCATATATATTTTGCCCCTGAAAAGTGTTTATTGAGAAACTGGTGATGAAATAATAATATTGAATACCCAATACATTCTTTGGTTATGTATGCATGTATTAATGAGTGTCTGGGCATGTGTAGAGTTTATAGTGATATGGAAGCATATTGAGGGCAACGGTGTCAATAAGTGTTCTAATTTCAAAGGTAATTCTTCTCCCCATGTAAGAATGCAACCTGAAGAGTCACTTTGTAAAAAAAGATGAAATTATCAGTGGAGTTTGTCAGGGAAGCCCCCAAATTTATGATCACATTTTAGAAATTCTAAAGGTTTGTTTTCTCCCCCCACTTTCTGATATAAAAATGTAGTTTCAATGCTGAGGTAAGACTGCATAGTAGCACCAGTGAGAGGATGTACTGAAGCCTGGTAGGGAAGCAGTTTATAAATAAATATAGTAAATAGCTTGCTGGCTGCAGCAGATTGATTTTTTTTAATTGCCGGGACCAAAACCCAACACTTTCTCCATCACCATATGCATGTTTGCTTCAGAGAAAGTCCTAATGAATAAACCCCCCTGCATAGGATGTAGGCCTCGGCAAGGATAGGCGTGCTGCCTGTTGATTTTCCACTCTACATAGGATCGGGATGTGAAGATGTGAGGGAAAGGAGGAGAAATGAGAAGAACACTCTGTGACAGCATCAGAGGACTCTGTGTGGGAGCCAAAGATGGCAAGCGGGAAGCAGGAAGAGATAACAGAATGGAGGGCAGAAACATGCAAAGGCAACTGTGTCAGCTGCAGCTAATGAGGGCGCGGAAGGGGAGAGAGGGCGGCAGCGAGATCAGGCGCAACCCCCCCTGCAGCTGTGGCTGCTGCGCGCCAAGCCTTTAATTGCTCTCTGACTCAGGCCGCGCATCATAACGGTGCCACAATGGAACCACCGGCTGACTTCTTCCCTGCTGAATAATTTACCCTTTCTACGGCAGCAATTAATTAGCTCTAATGAGAGAGGAGCAGGTCCAGGGAAAAGATATTAAGAGCAGCAAGGTATTTTGTGCAGCCTGGTGTGGGGATCTGGGCTGAGCAGGCAGCACACACTCGTGGCTCCTCAGGCGGCTCCCGGCTGCAAAAGGCCATCCCCAGGGGAAGCAAAACGCATCCAAAGCGGTGGGTGCCATGGAAGACCACAGACCTGTGGCCCAGGAGCTGTCTTGGGGAAACGACGGTGCAAAGCCGATCTCTTCGCTTATGTGCAGTGGCATTTGGAGTTGCAGCGGTGGCTTTGGGGCTCATCCTCCCATCTTCTCAGCAACAAAGAACCATAGCTGTCAACTTTTCCTTTTTCTTGCGAGGAATCCTATTCAGAATAAGGGAATTTCCCTTTAAAAAAGGGAAACGTTGGCAGCTATGCGAAGAACCCAAGTTCTGTGGGGCGAACCAGAGCCAGGGGGTCCTGCAGGATGAGGCCGAGACCTTTGCTGCCTGAGGCGCAACAACAAAAGAGCTCCCTTCCAGAGCGAGGCTGCCCATTATTGCGGCACTCAAGGCAGAAAATCCTGCAAGTGGAAATAAAACCACAGTAACTATGCATTATTAAGCCAAAGGTGATGGAGTCTCCTTTATTGGAGGTTTTTCAGCAAAGGTTGGGTGCCCACCTGGCAGGGATGATTTCGCTGCGATCCCTGCATGGCATTGGCAGGAGGTTGGACTAGATAAACCTCAGGAGTCCTTTCGATGGAATAACTAATGATTTGCACCTTTTCCTGCCTCGTGAAAAATCAGCCGCCACGTTGCTTTACTTTGCCACAGTGCTGGCCTTGGTAACCTGCCTGCTGCTGCAGAGTTCAATGGCTGCAATTCTGGAGACAATAAATGCAGTGGGAATATGGAGAAGAGAAGCTGGGAGCTACTCTGGGGTGACCAGCTCCCTAAAACGGAGAGCGGCATTCCCCAAAAGTCACTGAGAGGCTTTCACTAGTTCTTCCCTCACATGTCACTTCTCAGTCTTCCCTCAGCAGTTTCTCAAAATGGCGCCTGTCGCCCAGGTTCGGGTTGGAAGAAATCAGCTGTTTGTTGAAAAAACAATGCATTGGCTTAAAAAAACCTTTCACTGGAAAATGTTGATTCAGCCATCTAGCCATTCAGAAACTCTGAAGCAAGATGGGAAGAAGCTGCTGGGTGCCTTTATCACCTGGGGCACTCGGTCTTTGCCCAGCGGCCATTTCGTTTTTGGCCCAATGCTTCCCAACTCGCCGGCTTCGCTCGAGTTTCTCATGCCACGGATGCGATTTGCCCTCACACTCTTCAGTGCTGCAGCTGAGCTGGGTTTTCTTTCCAACGTCTTTGGACGGTGCTCTTGGGAGTCAAAGAGCGAGGCGTTACATTTCGCAAAAAGATAAATTTGGAGCATTAAGGGTGCAGATCCGTGTGGGAACCCTTTGCTAAAGTCGCCCTGTGTGTAAATAACTCGCTGACTAATCGTTGCTCAATTGAGCTGTATAGAAATTGCTTGGAGAAGTTTTGGTTGAAATGACAAGCTAACAAATGCTTTTTAAAAATTAAAAATTAAAAAAGCTCATGATATATCAGGAAGAGACGGGGTCTTCGTGAGGGTGGCCCCCCTTGCCTTTCTCCCGCCACCTAATTTTCCTCACGAGAAACCGCAGGGGGGGAGGGGCGCTGAGGCGAGGGAGGAGACGAAAGGCGGGAAACTTGGCCGCACAAGACAAGCGTGCGCCTGCGCGCCATGTCGCGGGCGCTTGCGCAGTGGGCAGCGCGGCTTCTGGTCACGGATTCTTCGCCCCCGCGCGCGCCCCGCTGGGGTTTCTCCTGTGCGCGCGCGCGCGAGTCCCCGCCCCCTCGGCCACGGCTTCCCCGCCTCCCTCCCAAGCGCGCCTGCGCCGAGCCGCGCGCCTCACTGACAGCCGCCTCCGCCCTCGCCCTGCTGCTGCTGCTGCTGCTGCTTGTGGTGGTTCTTCTTCCCGAGGGCGGCCGAGCCGGCGCCGCGGCCTGTGAGGCGCTTCCAGAGAGGCGGGCGATGCGGCCGAGCGGCCCGCCGTGAGGGAGGCGCGGCCCTGGCGCAGCGCCATGCGGCGGGGCCCGGAGCGGCCTGGCGGGAGCCCGAGCAGCGCGGTCTTCGGCGGCACCCAGAACCCCGGCAGCGGAGGCGGCGCGGGCGGCGGAGGAGGCGGCGGAGGCGAAGGCGGCCCGAGCGGAGGGTCGGGCCCGCGCTGAGAGCCGCTGCCTAGGGAGAAGGGCGCGCTCGGAGGGCCGCGGCCATGGCCTCGTCGTCGGCGTCGCCGCCCTCGGGCTCGTCGGCGCACCAGCAGCTCCTGCAGCAGCAGCCTCAGCCTCAGCGGCGCCGGCGGAGCACCGAGGTGAGCTGCGACTCGAGCAGCGGCGGCGGCGGCAGCGTCACTGTGAGGATCTGCGCCCGGAGCCCCCCGGGGGCCCAGCCGGCCAAGGCCAGCATCTCCTCCTCCAGCGGCAGCAGCTCGGGAGACGCGGCGGCGGCGGCGGCGGCCAGGAGGGCCCAGGCGGCGGCGGGCGGAGGGAGAGGCGGCCGGGGCAAGAAGAGAGACAAGGGCGGCGGCGGCGGCGGCGCCTTCGGCCTGGGGCTGGGCCTCGGGCTGGGCCTGGGCTCCCGGCGGCGCTCGACGCGGCTCCCGCAGCTGTTCGAGCGCGCCTCGGCGCAGTGGTGGAACCCCACGTTCGACTCGAGCAACCTGGAGGAGGCCTGCCGGGAGCGCTGCTTCCCGCAGACGCGGCGCCGCTTCCGCTACGCGCTCTCGTACCTGGGCGCGGCGGGGCTGCTGTGGGGCGGCTACTTCGCGCTGCGGCTGGGCCCCCCCGGCGGAGAAGGGCGGCGGCGGCAGGCCCCCTTCGTGGCGCCCGCGCTGGCCTTCCTGGCCGCCTGCCTCGCCTTCTTCGCCTTCACCTTCACGCGCGCCTACGGGCGCCACCCGGCGCGCACCTCGCTGGCCCTCGTGCTGCTCGTCTTCGCCATCACGCTGGCGCCGCAGCTGCAGGCGCTGGGACCCCCGGCGGCGGAGGGGGGCCTGGACGAGTGGGGGGCTCCCGTCGGGCCCTCGCCGCCGTTGGGGCCCTGCCTGTCGCAGGTGGGCAGCTTCTCCATGTGCATCGAGGTGCTGCTGCTGCTCTACACCGTCATGCACCTGCCCCTCTACCTGAGCTTCTTGCTGGGCCTCTCCTACTCGGTCCTCTTCGAGACTTTCGGTTACTACTTCCGCGAGGAGAGCTGCTTCTCGCCCTTTGGGGAGCGCCTCCTGGCCTGGGACCTGCTCAGCAAAGCCCTGCTGCACGTGTGCATCCACGCCACCGGCATCCACCTCTTCATCATGTCGGAAGTCCGGTCCAGAAGCACCTTCCTGAAGGTGGGGCAGTCCATCATGCACGGCAAAGACCTGGAGGTGGAAAAGGCCCTCAAGGAGAGGATGATCCATTCTGTCATGCCCAGGATTATTGCCGACGACCTGATGAAGCAGGGGGACGACGAAAGCGAGAACTCCGTGAAGCGCCACTCCACCTCCAGCCCCAAAAACAAAAAGAAAAAGCCTTCTATACAGAAAAACCCCATCATATTCCGTCCTTTTAAAATGCAGCAGATAGAACAAGTCAGTATTTTGTTTGCGGATATTGTGGGCTTCACAAAAATGAGTGCCAACAAATCTGCGCATGCTCTGGTGGGACTTTTGAACGATCTCTTTGGTCGCTTTGACCGCCTGTGCGAGGACACAAAATGTGAGAAGATAAGCACTTTGGGGGACTGTTACTACTGCGTGGCAGGGTGCCCTGAGCCCCGGGAGGACCATGCTTATTGCTGCATCGAGATGGGGCTGGGCATGATTAAAGCCATTGAGCAGTTTTGTCAGGAAAAGAAAGAGATGGTGAACATGAGGGTTGGTGTTCACACTGGGACGGTCCTGTGTGGCATTCTGGGGATGAGAAGGTTCAAGTTCGATGTGTGGTCCAATGACGTCAACTTGGCCAACCTTATGGAGCAACTGGGCGTGGCAGGAAAGGTCCATATTTCAGAAGCTACTGCAAAATACTTAGATGACCGCTATGAAATGGAGGATGGAAAGGTGACTGAGCGTGTTGGTCAGAGTGTGGTTGTAGACCAGCTTAAAGGTATATATATACGTGTGTGTGTCTAAAATGAACTGGTATACTTCAATACTTTCCTCCCATAGCTTCTTATGCTTGTTGTGCTGACATGGGCAAGTCTGGACACATCAAGTACAACATCTGAGATTCAGAGTTTTAGTTTTGAGGTTGTCCTTGCTGATTCTTCAAGGAATGAAAGATAAGGTATTTGATGTCATATGCTTGGCGGTTGCAACGCTTTCTGATTTTAAAACTGATTATTTTAAAGGGCAGTTTTAATGTTGTATTTTAATTGTCTGCCAGATATTTTATAGTTCATATACTTTCATATAGTCTGTACTTTGGGTTTCAAGTGATTCATAGGCTTCTAGAAAAAAATATGACGTTCAGAAAAGAACTTTGTCTTCATGCTGAGGAGCAGACTGCAGACACCTCGTATTAAGGCAGATTTGCTTTTTGGTTTATCCAGAAAAGTACCGCTATTTGGTGAGTTGTAATGGTTAGAACTTGACTTATAAAGTACTAACCTATTTTGTTGAAGCTACAAATAGATTTGAGGCACCCAGTTACAAATCTGTTCTTTAGAGAACTTGTGGCGGTTTGACAAATACTTTAGGGAAAAGGCATATATTTTAATGAATTTCAAATAGAAGTCAAAACTTAAAAGAATATGTGTTAGATGCTCCTCCGAAAACAGTCTAATAATGTTTTGTTTCAGGTACTTTGTACTGTATTTATGAGTCTGAAGAACAGATGAAAGAGCTGAATGTGATCCAAAATGAAGTATTTGATACTGTTTTAATTAATAGTCAGTTTTAGAAACGGTAGGCAAGAGCAGAGTGCACTGGAAGGGAGACAGCTAAGTGTGAGTAACAGATGGGGCATGGAGCATAAAATGACATAAAATGTGCAAAGCTGAAGCTTCCTCAAGACAGCTTGGAAAATGTCTCCATCTTTCCTCCTCTTGAGTTTTCTTAGCATGGTGAAATTTAAAAGGCAGAAAGTTTAAATGTAGTAATGGACTCAGCCTTCCTTCCTTGACAGCAGATGAAGGGTACCAGTAATTGTTATCTGTATAAATTGTTTTGAATTTTAAACTGTCATTTGACCTCGACCAAGTCAGCTGTTGTTAGGGCAGCCTGATTTTTGAAGAAAGTCTGTGCTGTTTATTCTGTAGCTCCCAGAAGTGTACAAGATATGCTGCACCCTAGGACACCAAGGCTAATTTATATTTGTTTATTATATATCTACTTCTTTATAACATTTATAGTCTGTGTTTCCAGTACAGAATACTCTTAGGTCAGTAGTTGCAAATACAGTATTGTAGTGAAATATCTCTCTCTCTCTCTCTCTCTTTTTTTAAAAAAGAAAAAGGGTTTCTGGCTCTTCCCGATGTGGTAGAAAGCCTTTGATGGGAATGACTACCACAAAGCGCCTACTTTCTGTTCTAGCAGTACACTTAAGCATTTAACAAAGATAAGACATAATTAGAAGATTTTCTTATGTCTATCCTGCAGAGGAGCATTGTGCTGTGTAAAGAGAAGCCTTTGTTTTCTGCAGCGACACACTTAACACTGAATGGATGTTTAACTTGCATATACTGGATAAATTCAGTTAAAAACCTGATTTTATGGGTAGTTCTAAATTGGGTTAAGTTTTGTATAGTGTTATATTGAAAATATAACAAACATTTGCAGGTAATTAATGTGGTTATGTCGCTCTCATGGCTTTTATTTAGATTCAGCTCAGTTTAGTGAAAGAGGGATTAAAGTATGCAGGAATGAGCTTTGAATACTGTTAGTATACTAGATGTACTAGATGCAGGAGTCTTTGTTGCTGCAGTTAACTATCATAGTTCCCCTCTGGAAAATGAATTCAACAGGACTTCTGTTTAAGATGTGCATAGGGTTGCAGCCTTGGAAATGTTGAAGGGGTCTTACCTTGAGTGGTGGTGGGTCAGCTTTGTGTCCTGAAGGACCTCTGTGTGTACACAAGCCATTCTGCTTACTGCTAAATGTTTTTGACACCATGTTTGCTGTAGGAAGATAATCTGCAGGCCTTTAGGCTGTACCTCATTGCTAAACTGGTGGGGAGGGGGGCAGAGTCCTGCTAGCATTCCGCTAGTCGAGAAAAGTCTTACAATTATTCAGATGCTGCAGTGCAGTAGTCCTTGGTGCAGGATTCCCACTCTTCATGACATGTAAAGAGTGTGTGTGTGTGTGTGTTTTAAGCAAACATTCACACTTGCCAATGAAATCAAGTGCTACTGCGTGGGACAGAAATGCCTACAGTATTCAAAGATTGTAAAATACTGCGGCCCTGTATTGTATAAGCCTATTCTTGCCTTTCTTTTTATTGTGAGGGATTGGGAAGGCAGGAAAAGGGAAACAAGAGTCTGTTAAGAGCAGTTTATGAAATGTCTTTTTGTTGCCAGAGGATGGGCCTGACTGTTCCCAAGAGGAGAAGTGAGCCATGGGAATAGCTGGCTCGCTGGCAGTAGTAGCTGGCTGCTGTGGTTTGCCTAGTCATAGTGGAGTGCACATTTGAGAGAGGGGTTCTGCAAACAAGTGGGGAGGAGGGATAGTAGTGGAAGAATGGTTTCAGCTCTGTTAACTGTAATTTTCCTGTAGGTTTGAAAACATACCTGATTTCTGGTTTGAAAGTGAAGGAGCCCCCCTGCAGCTGCTCACAGATGCTGCTTCCAGGTCTAGAAGCAGGAGACAGAAGCAAGTTACAGGGAACCTCGTCAGCAGAGAATGTTGGCAACTTAGCAAAAGGTTTCAGACAGTTGGAAAAAAACAAGGTTTGTCAAATGTATTCTTCAAACTTCTAAGGGTTTTTAATCAGAAACTTGTTTGAGAAGCTTTCATTGGGGACATTAAATAGCCACTTGGGTGGTTGGAGTAGAACTAGGAACATGCATCACTGAATCCTTGAAGAAGGAGAAACAGAAAGATTTCATTCTTCATTTTATTGCTTATGAAGGCCTAAAATGAGAGGGGAACCATACGGCGTGGAGGTAATAGCTAAAGTGGAGGGTTGGCTGCGAGAGACCCGGTTCAAATTCCCATTCTGCCATGAAGCTTCCCAGGTGGACAGTTCTCCATATCTCAGTGCAACCTCCCTCACCGCAGCAGTGTTAGTGCGGAAATGCTGCTTTGGGTTCCTCGGAGCAGGTGGCAAATGGAACAAGGGGGTGGCAGGAACTCTTGTTCTTGGGTCCTGATCCTTAAGTACGATTTGTGGCTTCGGATCCCCAAATGTATGTGGGAAGAGACACTTCTTAGCTGTGCACAATTTGGTGTGCTCTTCCAAGCATTTGTTCCTAGCGCAATATTTGTTCCAGCTAACCAGTCACTTTTCAGGGTTGCTTTTCTGATACCTGCATGGAAAAAATAACTGATTGAAATTGTTGTGTGTGTGTTGCTTACAAAGTAAAGCAGGTGACAGAGCAGAAACCTTTTGCTTTTGTTTTAACATAAAAGCATTCTTTAGCTTAAATGCTGTGATGGTAGAGAAACAAGAGTCCATTGATTCTAATGCCTGCCTTAATCATACCACTTAAACTTTCTCATAAAATTGTCAATAAATGTATCAAAAGCTTGAAAAGGAAGGGAGGACTCTGCCTCAAGGAGCTTGTGAGGAGGAGGAGGGGATGTCTGTTTCATTAAGCCAAAGCACATTCAAACTGAACTGAAACATTGTGTAAGGAACAAACTATATATTATTAATAATTTGCAATATATATTAACATTTTTAATATAAAAAATACTGGAGACTGGGTTCCCCACCCCTATGCTGTTAACTACCCTGGCACCCTTTGGAGAGAAAGGGTGGGATATAAGTTTTTTTATTTGTTGACTAAAAACAATTGTGTGTTGGCAGGAGCTGATGGGAGCAGTGATAAAAACATCTGGGGTGCACCTTGCTGGTTAAGGGTGTTCCAGAGCCATTTCAAGTGCAGTCAGTAGCCCTGAGAGGCTTAGGTACAAATCCCATATTCTTTGCTCTGTAGATACTTGGTTCATCTTGGCCTGTATGAGCCTTCACAGGGTGGTGGGAGGGGTGAATAAATGAGATATAAGGTGGTTATCAGCCTTGAATTTGAGATGTAGGTAGGACGGACATGCCGTCGGTATCAACTGATGCATCTGTGGTATTTAATTCATAGCAAGTCTGTTAAATATTTTCCTCATCACTTTAGGCTATGGTTCTTTATGTGATTGTGTGTTTTCAGTAAAAAAAGGATATGATTATTTCCATCTGCAATTGCAGATGAAATATTAAGGATTATGGCAGCGTGGCTGTCCTTCAAATTTATAATGAATCTTGAATAAGGTGTTTCAGTATAGCCCTGGAGTGTCAGAGACAGCTGCATACCATATAGAGCTTCACCCTATATCTATGTCACATTAATGGATTGCTTCCTTGGCGTCATAATCCTCAGGAATTTAAAACATTCATAGAATTGTAGTGTTGGGAGGGATCCCAAAGGTCATCTATTCCAACCCCCTGCAATGCAGGAATCTCAATATATACGTTATTACCATTAAACTTATTTCCAGCGGTTGGATTGTGCTAAAAAAAGGTTTCAATCAATGGAAGTCAAATTATCAACACAGGGAAAGTGTTTTTAATGGTTGATCTCTCAGAAATCAGCTTTTACTTCCAAATCTAATGTATTGAAATTCAAACACAAATTATTTCTGTGTGGCAAAGGGTTGCTACAAAATACATCACTTTAAGTGCCAAGACCTGACTTGGTAAAGGAAAACCCCACGATTGTGCAAAACAAGTGGGATGGGGGAGCCATGCTTGTTGCATTATTATGAGGCTGAGCCAGAGGAAAGGCTGTGGGTAGCGGTGGAAGGGACTGAAAAAGAGAAATCTAATAATTGATTTTGGGACAGTCACCTATCAGAAATTTGGAGTGGGTTGATAACCCTTCCATAAAGGCAGCATTGATGGTCTGGAAGAAACAGAAGTTCAAGATCATACGAATAGAAAACCTGTGTCAGTAGAGAGGATTGCCACTCCACATTAACTGGGTCCATTTGCACCAACTGTATTATTTTATAGCAAACCAAGTTACTAGAGAAACTGGTATAAGGGACCTCACTCATTTGAAGCATCTGATTTTGGAGAATGAGCATTCAACACGAGGCTTTGTCTCCGAAATGTGTACTTTATTGTAAGTGACCTCCTTGGCTCTTTCTATCTATGGGACCAGCACGGGTGGCCGGGCCTGGTGAACTTTTAATTCCTTACCCCTACGGTTATGATTCGTGGGTTCCCACTTAATTTTATTTTGATTTTAAATGTGATTTGAATTGTATTTTAAACTAATTGTTTGATTTTGTGTTTTTAATGTATTATATTTTTTGTGTTAGCCACCCTGAGGCGGGTCTTGGCTGGGGAGGTCAGGGTATAAATAAATGTTATTTTTTATTTTTATTTTTTTATTATTATTAAATGAAAAATTCATCTGGCTCATTGAAGGACTAACAGAAAGAATGGCATAGGGCAATCTATACAGGGATAGCAGCCTCTGAAGTCAACTTCTGCAATAGTTGGTGTCCTCACTGAAATAGATCACCACTGTAGGAGGTACCAGGGGTGGGTTTGAATTGTTGGAGGGGTTGAGAACTAAGAGGCTCATTCATACCTGTCTGTTGGGAGTGTCTGAAGGTTGTCCCTTATTGGACCATGGTTTTCAAAGAAGTGGTGTTGGCGCAAAGCAAAATGTAGCACTCCTGACAGCTGATACATTTAAATATTTGTGGGGGTGGGGAATGAAATTGTAATGCACAAATTTTTACTTTCATTTATGTTAATAGCTGCACAGATCAAAAGTGCAGGAAAATGACAGATGAACTAGCATTTGAAGTATAGTTCCGTAGACTCTGGAACTTTGCCCTGGCAGAGAAATTAACATTTAACATAAAAGTGGCCAGAGTCAAGGTTAAATCAATGAATTATTATGTTACCATTTTCAGAGTACATCAGTGTGCAGGCAGGCATTAGATATGTCAAATGCATTTCTTAAACTCTGTGATAAACTCAGTTGCCTTACCCAGAAATGAAATATTGGAGACTGGGCAATAATTGGCCATAATGTTTGGGTACAGCAATTTTTTTTAAGAAGCTGTATAATAACTGCTGCTTTAAGGGTTTCAAGGAAGTATGAGAGTATGCCATGCAACAAACATTTGGGGCCTTTCCAAACACCAGAGCCAATTTGACACTCCTGTCGATTGAGGTTTTATATTATAAAATGCGAAATAACTTCACCACTTGAGAGTCCATTCCTTTACTGGTTTTGAGGTTTTATGCTTCTCTGATATTTTATATCCAAACCTTGCTTACACAATAAATCACTTGAATAGCCTGGGGCTTCTGTAATGGTTGCCTGACTGGGCTGGTTTCTATAAACCACGGATGGTGTAACCTATGACACCCCCCTTCCCATCAAATGACTCCAACTCCCTTCAGTCCCTGCCCACATGGCTAAAGTTTAGGGGTGATGGGAGTTGTAGTCCAGCCATATCTGGAGGGCCACTGGTGTCCTGCCCCTGCTATAAACCATTGCAGCCATTGTGTGTGTGTGTGTTGTGCTTTTCTGAACAAGTACACCTTGTGAGGAAGGGGCTCTTGATATTGTGTGTCAACTGAGATCTTCCTCCTGGTCCCTTCTGGTGAGCTGGAAGGCGGGATATAAAAATAAGATAAATGATGAATTAGAGCTGCTTCTCTATCTTTTATGGACTATGTTTTCAGCTTTAACATTCTGTATCTGTGGCCGTGAGAACTAGAATCTCTCTCTTTTTTTAAAGATGGCATTTCCATTATTCCAAACAGATTATCTAAGTACAAGTGCATTCACTGTATTTTTGTTTAATTATAGTTAGGCTTCCATTAAGTGGTTATAGCTTTTCTCATATGTGATACTACTTTCCTTTACACTCAAGTGATTTTAATTCTATTCCCAAATATTCAAGGAAGGAAAAAGGACAACTAAGTGTGCTGTGCAACCTGTTGGCAACATCCCATGGACTGCATTTGAGAAACCTTTTGCCAAGAATCCTGAAATTTATACAGACTGGACATGCTAAGATTTACAGTGTCAGTGCTACTTAAAAGAGACACATTAATCTTGCAGTGTTTTTCTCTTTTGGCTTCCAGACATGCCCTTCATGCAATACTACATTGGCATCTGCTTCTGCTGCAAGTATAGAGGAAGGAGCTATCCAAAATGGGGGCCAGGATGAACGTAAAAACAGCACAAAGGTAACACTAATTTATCAGCTTACATTCTTCTCTAGCTCCCCTGCCCCATTCATGTGGTAAGTCCAAGATTTGGAAACTCACTTAGGGTAGTCTCAAGAGAAAACTGACTTAACCACTGACATACAGAATTCCATTTCCAGAACTGATCTGTATACTTCCAGAAGTTGCGCTTGGGTGCTTCAAACTGGTCATTTTCAACTATTAGCTGTTAGTGGTGTAACACATTAGAGCCAGCAACAAAGTTCCATGACTAGCCTTATCTAGCTTCCTCCAATCCATGTTTGTAGAAGAGTAAATTTTTTAAAAAAACAAAAACCAGTGCTGGCCCAGGTATCAGATAAAAGGTGGCGTAGGAATTTAATAAGTAAATAATAAGTAAAATAATGTTTGATCATGCCACTGATTTTGTGTGGAGCCAGTGTGCCTTAATTGGATAAGAGACCAATACATCTTGTACTCAGATCCCCGTGAACATCACTAGCTAGTTTGGGGCAAAAAGTGTAGGTTGCACAGTGTTGTGAAAATCTTTGATAGTATTACATAAGTTTTAAATAGAGATACATTGAAATTAATGAACATGGCTAAGTTAGGTCCATAAATTTCAGTAGCTCTACGCTGCATAAAATTTAGTTGAATATCATCCCTTCTGTTTCAGACAAGGGGTGTTTTGACTTGCAAAACAACAAATAATGTGCATAAAAATAATTTTATCCTGAAATTTTCTTCTGTCTTAATTGTTTGGTTCTGTTTACAAACCTGAAAATTGTTGAAAAAAGAAAGCTTGCAGGCTTTCTCACTCCAAATTATAAACTGTTTGAGCCGAGGCAGTTTTTCTGTCAAAATTTCTTGAGGATGAACAATAGAATGGCACGATCACTCTGTCTCTTTGTGCTTTTGCCCCTCCTTTGATCTGAATCAGGGCCCTGGAGGATGCAGTCCAAAGTCCCAGAATGGTCTTCTAAGTCCTCCACAAGAGGAGAAGCTGAGCAACAGCCAAACATCCCTTTATGAAATGTTGCAGGAGAAAGGAAGATGGGTTGGCGTGAGCTTGGACCAGTCACCACTTCTGCCACTGCGCTTCAAAAACATCAGGGAGAAAACGGACGCTCACTTTGTTGACGTGATAAAAGAAGACAGGTGAGAATGATGGATGTGGTGGGGAGTGGGGGGAATCCCAGCTTCAATACACACTGGTGGGGTCTGAACTAGCAGCAACTGAATAGGAAAGGGGTATTGATCTCGTGGTGGATAGCTCAGTGTAAATATGGACCCAGTGCAGTGCATAGTAGCTGTGAAAAAAGCAAAATCCATGTTGGGGATCGTTAGAAAAGGGACTGAAAATTAAACTGCTGATATGTTACTGCTGTCATACAAATCTGCAGTGCAACCACACTCGGAGTACTGCTTGGCGTTCTTGCCACCTCACCTCAGAAACAATGACTGTAGAGCTGGAAGAGGGTCAGAAAAGGGCAATCAGAGTGATCAAGGGAAAGTTTGCAACATATGGTGCTTTTTAGTTTACCATTACAGAGGTACATAAGATTATGCATTGTGTAGAGAAACTGGGTGGACTTAAGTTTTCCCCAACCTCCTGTACAAAAACCCAGTAGAGTCATCACACAGCACACAGTTAAACTGGATTTCACTCCCACGTGATATTGTGGCAGTCATCCACTTAGCTGGCTTTAAAATGGGATGAGGCAAGAAAATGTACTACCTTTGGGGAAACAGGCTTTGAATACCAGTTGCTGTGAAACAACATTGGGGCGAGGGCCCTCGTGTTCTCCCTTTGGCCCCTGTGGGAAATGGGATGTTGGATTAAATAGCTGTTTGGTCTGATCCATCAGGGTTCTTCACATATTCTTAAATAACTAGTCACAGTTTTTAAATAAATATTTTCAGGAGGCGACTGTGAGCTTTGTCTAAGCAGCACCTTGTTAGGTGGGCAGTTGGCCATGAGCAGTCAAGCCCCAGCGAAGCAGCTGGGCTCTCCAGGGGTTTTGGTGTTTCTCCCCTGCTTTGACAAGGGTACCCTAGTGGGCACAGCAGCATCCCTGAGACCTGGTGTGATAGAGTGGCTGTGAGCATGAGTTGGGAGCAAAGTAGTTCCCAGTTCTAAATTCATGTTCTGCATTAACTTGCTAGGTTACTCACCTCTCAGCCTTTGTCCTCCATCTGCATGTGTGGATAATAATACTGGGCTACCTTATATGGGTGTTGCAAAGATGGTATGCAACATCTTAACCTTCCAGTAAGTTCTGCCATTTCTGCATACCCCAACAGTTTGTGCAAATTGGGTTTACATTTTGCTGCACAGGCTTGCTCCCCATCTTAGTGTAAATGGAAATTATTATTCTGCCGCCCATCTGACTGGGTTGCCCCAGGCCCTCTGGGCAGCTTCCAACAAATTAAAACACAATAGGTCTATGCACGAAGGAAGTAACATGCCACCTCATAACTTGCAGGACGTTAGTGCCATCCGTGGTGAGACTTTGAATCTGTAAATTGTGCAAGCGATGTGTGCAGTCCTTGGGGACAACATGGGACAACATTTCCCATATAGAAGGGGGGTTGTCTCAGAAGTCGAGTTACCTGCAAGACATAGGTGGATCATTCTGCTGTTATGCTTCACCGTAATTGTAGCTCCGCTGGAGGCTGGTAGTCCAACCACCTGCAATGCCAGAATCTCCCTCAGCCAGTCCCTGCCTGCCTGCTTTCTTACTTCACAGTCCAGCGGGTAGCACACACTGTCAGCTTCTTCTTTCTTCTTCTCCTCCTCCTCCTCCTCTTCCTCTGTCTCAGTGTTGCCATTACACAATCCAGTAGGGGGGAGGATAGGGACAAAATTAGAATTGGCTCTGTCTACCTGATGGAAATATTCTGAGCACTGCCTTCCTTCCTTGTGTGGACACAGATACCGAATAGTGAGAGACTAAGAGCAGTTGCTCAACCAAGAAGTAACCTGGAAATGGAACATTAGGAATTGTTTCTTCAGATGATAACTGTGCAGAAGTAAACTCTTTCCCATTCTTCCTCTAGCTTGATGAAAGACTATTTTTTTAAGCCGCCCATTAACAGACTGAGCCTGAACTTCCTGGATCAGGAATTGGAGATGAACTATAGGAGCAGCTATCAAGAAGAGGTGTGTTTGTGTGTGTTGTGTATTGTGTATGTTCTGGTTGTCTCTGAGAAGCAAACTAATGAAGTGCTAATTTTTCATTTTTCACTGAAAAGTAGTCCTGGAGTGTTGCGTTTTGTGGAGGGAGGGTGCTTTATCGTTGTCCTCTGCTCTTAATCTCACCCAGCCTGGTTGCTTTTTCCCCAGGGTTCTGAATTCATACTTCTGAACATACATTTGGAGCTTTGTAGGAGGGGAGAGAGATGCTTTAACTCCTTCATGTCTGTGGCTTTTAGGAGTTGTTTTGGAGGATGTGATGGTTTGTACTCGGTTCCTTTTTGGGCAGTTACTGAACTTGATGCCAAGATGGTTTAAGGATAGAGAACCATACGCTGTTGCAGGAACCATAGAATCATAGAGCTGTAGAGTTGTAACGGATCCCAAGGGTCCTTTGGCCACTCCCCTGCAATGCAAGAATCTCAACTAAAGAATCCATGACAGGTGGCCATCCAACCTCTGCTTAAAAACCTCCAGTGAGTCCAAGGGAATCCATTCCACCGCTGAACAGCTCTTTACTGTCAGAAAGTTCTTCCTGATGTTGAGTCGGAATCTCCTTCCTTGTAACTTGAAGCCATGGGTTCGAGTCCTACCCTGGAGCAGGAGAAAATGAGCCTGCTCCATCTTTTGTGTGACAGCACCTGAACATCCTTTATGTAGGCAAAAGATAGGACAAAGGTCCATCACACTGTAAAGGTTCTCCATCCTTAAACCATCCTGAACATGCACTGTTACCCTGGGGGAGTTTCTCAACAGTCATGGGAGCTTTGCCTCTTCTTAAATTGTTTGTAAGGTAGTTCCTAATATCCAGTCTAAATTTGCGTTGCTGAAATCCCTCGTGTTTTATTACACTATCACCGATTCTGGTGAATAGTCCCCTCACAGGGCCTTTTGAAGACCCCAAAGCTGCAGCTGCCCCCTGCATTCAGCACTGCAATAAGTTGCTGTTGAGAGTGTGGGATATAAGATACTGTCTGAAGGCAACTTAGCAGCTGGCAGCTGGACTGAGTGGCCTCCCGGAAGGAGAGCTCCTAGCAATGCAGTCAGAGCTGAGGAATGCACACAGCTGGAGAATAAAAAGGCAGCTGGCTGCATTTCCCAAGCTGAGAACAAGAAAGCAGGTAAGGGTGACAGTTTGGGGCAAAGCGGAGCCTAGAGGATGGGAGTGTGGGGGTACAGTAAGAGGATGGAAGGAAAGCAAGAAGGTTGAGGACAGGGACAGAGGGGGAAGCTGCTGGGAAGCTTCACTCCAGAGCCGGGAGGAACAGAAATAGTACGCTTTATTTCCTTGGGTTAAAAAAAATATCCCTTTTACCCTATTATACTGAAGGAAGGCCAAAGGAGGGTAAAAGAGAATTTTTTAACCCAAGGAAATAAAGCATACAAATGGACAGAATCAGTGATGAGTTATTCATATGTAAAAAAAATAATTGTACTGTTTGTTTTATATCTGTATTTTTAAAAAATATTATATTGCTCTTTGTAAATAGCTTGGAGGTCTTCAGTTGAACAGGTGGTATATACATTTTATTAAATAATGTAACACCTTCCTTCTGTCTCCCACCCCCAAAAGCTCTGTCTGTGCCATCGTATTTGACAGAAATGCCCATACTGGATTTGATTCTCCTTAAAAGACAAACAAGAAAGAAAGAGGGCACCCACATATTGGTGCACTGCCTCATTCTGTTCTTTTTGCCTTTATCTGAAACAGGTTATGAGGAACACCCCCGTGAAGACCTTCGCCAGTGCTACCTTTAGTTCACTTCTGGATGTTTTGCTGTCCACAACAGTCTTCCTCATCCTCTCTGTCACCTGCTTCCTGAAGCATGGGATGGCTGCAACTCCTCCCCCACCTGCAGCAGTGGTTGTGGTGGTCATTGCCATCCTGCTAGAGGTGCTGTCCCTTATCGTCTCCATTAGGTAAATGAGGCAGAATCTGGATCACTCTCACAGGGCGCGTAGGATAGCAGCAGAGGCAGGGCCTGCTTCTTGGATTTTAAATGGGAATAGCTAAGAATGGGATAGAGAGTTCTGTGAGGGCCTTCGTAGCTCTGTTGTATGGAAAACAGACTCCTCCTTTCACCACTTAGAGGTGAGCCAGGACTCTCAGATTTGTTCTAGTGGTCCACCCTAGGCCAGGCAAAACCCACGGGTCACTTTGGACATAATTAAACGTGTAAGGCACCCTAAAGGTGAGAACATGACAGGAAAGGGAAGAGAGCAGGATCCAGCAAAATGGCGGGGCTGCCACTGCTAGTCTGATTAAGAGAGGAAATCAAGCATGCCATTTCCTTACGTAGAGGCCCGCTCTGAGTGAAGTGGCAGCTATACAGAGAGACTTGCAAAACCATTCCCCTCCGCTTCTTTGCCTTTCTAGGCTCAGTTCTGTCATAGATAGAAGCGGCTACACTGACTGACTTGGATGTGTGTTGTTTTCAGAATGGTGTTCTTTCTGGAGGACGTAATGGCTTGCACAAAACGGTTGTTGGAGGGGATTGCCGGCTGGTTGCCGCGACACTTCATTGGTGCCGTTTGGATCTCTCTCCCCGCTGTCGCAGTCTTCTCACACTTCAGCTTGGAATTTGAAACAAACATTTATGTAAGTCGTACATTGCTGAATCCCATAACTGGACTGGTTTTTCTGTGCTCCCACTATATCCTGGGAGGAAGCAGGTAGAGGATCGAGGTTGAGAACCACAAATTGGCTCTCTCGCTTTCTTTCTTTCTTTCAAAATTCAGTTACCAGAAACGTTGGTGGGTAGATCTTCCCTGGGTGCCCAAAAGTATGCAGGTTGCTTTCTTCCCGAGAGGAGTTGGAAGCAGTGCTGAGGGAGATGGGAAAGGAAGTGCCTAGCAGGCTAGGGCCCGCCAGTTCTGGTGAGCTGGCTATGGGGTGCTTCATTCTTCAAAGGAGAGAGAATAGGCAGCGTTGGAGAGGCTGACTGCATGCGAAGCCAACATACGTTAAAGGGAGTGAGCGGTCTTGTGAGCCTGAAGAGGGGAGGCAGTGCCAGATTTACATGTAAACAAGCTATAGCTTAGGGCCCCACTCTCTTGGCCCCCCCCAAAAAAAAAAATTAACGGGGAAAAACCTGGATGTACATTTCCAAAATATAAGATAAAAAACAAATAAAATAAAACCTACATACCGCAACAGTGTATATTCATATATGCATATATTCAACACAATAAACAGTGACAATTTGTTGTTGACAAAGGACAGCTGGACATATAAAGGGCCCCATTACCTTCAGTAAGCTTAGGGCCTCATCAAACCTAAATCCGGCCCTGAGGGGAGGCATAATGACTAGTGAAATTTTGGTTTCGTGGCCACAGCCATTAAAAAAAGAAAAAAGTGGATTCCTGTGCATTTACTTAGACATCCCATTCCAATAGATCATATATGACTAATAGCTGCTGTTTCTGTTTGTTGCAGTATACCATGTTTATGTGTTCTGCAATTCTCATCACTATTGTCCAGTACTGTAACTTCTGCCAGCTCAGCTCCTGGATGAGATCATCTCTGGCCACTCTTGTTGGAGGAGTCTTGCTAGTTTTGCTGTGGGTGCCCCTGTGCCCTGACAGGTGAGCCTTTGAGGAAAAGTGGTGCTGCCTGCCTGTTGCCTGTGAGTTGGGACAGTATCTTTTCCACAGTGAGGAGTCTTGGAGAGCATCATCAGGAAGCTGGAGTGAAATAGGTGTTCTTCTGGCTCATCCACCTGCAAACAGATTCACCAGGTGTCTTTGTTGATTAGAAGTGCTGCCACTTTAGCCATCAGATGTATACTTTGACGTTTTGTGAAGTAATGTGGTTAACCCCTGGGGGGAAGGAGGATTGAGGCTGGTGTATAACTCCGTGTCAGAATGGGTATCTAGCAGCCCAGAATGAGATTTGGAGAGTGGCAGCCAGGAGGGGTGTTTCATTTTTCTCTTTTTGAGGGGTGTTTTTTGCAACTGTTCTTTTTCTTCTCCATGCTTTTGATTTGTTGTTGTCTGTCTCTTGCGTTTTTGTTTCAGCTCTGTGGAGGAATCATATATTGAATCAGTAAAGAACTTTAGGTAAGCGTTCATTGGATTTCCTTTCGTTTCTGGCTATTACTGAGCCTGGCAGCCTTTTCCCTAAGTCTTTATATCAACCAGCAGCATTTTTAGACCTTGAACAATTGCTTTCTCCTTCTACCCCACCCCCAGGTTATATTCACATGGTTTTGAGAAGCTCTGGTACTCTGTATCTGAAGTCATCATGCTTTGCTGCATGATAGCCATCAGGTGGATGCCTATGCCTTTTCCTTTTTGGTTTAAGCTTGGATTTGAGGTTCCTTGCGTCCTGCCCATTATTGTTTGGTGTAAGGAAAATGGAAACGGCCAAATGGAGGATAATTATCTCCAGTTTTTACTTAGATCATTTGTAAGGTGACCAGTTTGTATATCGGGTCAGTGGGCACTTGGAGCCTCCAGCCTGAACTTGCCCTACCACTGTCCTGATCCACAGGCCCAAAAGAGAGCCTGTGTGAGTGGTTTGATGTAGGGATACCAAAAAAGAATGTAAAAAATGCCAGAACGGCCAATTCCAGTGCATTTTTAGACTGCACTAGCCTACAGCACAGCCTGTAGAGCCTTTATGCCAGGCATAGGCAAACTCGGCCCTCCAGATGTTTTTCAGACTACAATTCCCATCATCCCTTACCACTGGTCCTGTTAGCTAGGGTACTGTAGCATAAACATAATGTGAGCTGATTTTGGCAGCGACTGCCAATTCGTCCTGAATTTATCTTGGCTACCAAGGTGGTGTTTACAGGCCTTCCAGAACATTTTCCCCGTTTGGTTCTACACAACCACCATGCTCATAAAACATGCACTATGCAGGTGTTAAAATGGCCTTTTCATGTGAATTGAACTAAACACATTAAGGACCATCTTGTAGACCTGGTTACCTGACACGGACTAAGAAGCTGTAACATGTCAACCTTGGAGACAGCAGACATACATGAGGCTCATTGCCCGTTTCTGAAGAAATGCCTGATGCAGTAACTGATGCATCAGGGCAGAGTCACGTTTTGTCAAGCGGCTGTTGCTGCAGTGGGAATAGTGGCCTGTGAATTTTCTTGCTGATCCAGTGCTTCTTGCATTTCAGTTTCAGCTCCATGGAAATCTTCAACTCTACACAGAACATCAGGTAATCATTAGCATCTAGCAGTCTTCCTTGCACTTTCTGCTTTCTCCTCAAAGGCTTAAAGGAAGAGCTATAACAATTTTTTTAAAAGCTTTAAAGGAACTGTTATTTAAAACTATTACAGTGGTTGGTTCTCAAACTTAATCTGTTCTGCAAGTCCGTTCCAAAACCAAAGCATCTGTGCACTGATGATAGTCATTGTTTGGATGGGTTTTTTTAATCCATTTCCACAGTCACACAATCAGTCAGTATCTGAACTGGGTTCCATACAGTCATAAAAACAAATTAACCAAAAAAGCCTCAAAGACAAAAACGCAAAATAAATAGCAAAAACAAAAGCACTAAACCATTCCGGAAGTCCATTTAAATTCCAAAATGTTCAGAAACCAAGGCACAGCTTCTGATTGGTGCAGGTGCCCCGGGAACAGCAGCCGACAGCCACATCAGACGTTCGGCTTCTGAAAAATGTTCGAAAACCAGAACACTTACTTCTGGGTTTTCAGCGTTTGAGAACCAAGGCATTTAGGTACCAAGGCGTTTGAGAACCAGGGTACCACTGTATGCTATAAAACCTTGCTTGTGTATTGATTAGAAACACTAAAAAATGTCAACTGTACACTGATCTCCATGTCCAAAGAGTTAGACATCAGCAGCCTGCTTCAGAATTTAGCTCAGGAACAACCAAAGGTGACTGTAAAAAAATGCCAAATAAACTAGAGAAATTACCATAACAGTTACCTGGATTTAAAGTAAAGAAGAAATGCAGTGTGTGCCTACATCGGTGCTAGTTTTGAAGCCTGGTATATGTGGTGTCACAGAAGCGAAAGTGAGGAGAAGAAACGCTCACCATGTGTCTGTACCCTAAATAATGGCAAGAACAGAAGTAGCTGTTTTCAGACTTAAGCAAATGGTTTTTCATTTAAGGGCTTGATCAACATCAAACTTCATTATTTTCATCACTTCGTGGTGAATGTCTGAAGCCACCAAGCTATATATAGGTAAAACTCCAGTGGAATCCCTGGGACTAAGAAATGGAAATTCTAAATGTAGATTAAGCTCACTAAATCCTGCAATTATTACCTCTCCTATTCATTTCTGTTGATGTTTTGCTATATTTGGATTTCAGCTCCACAGAAATCTCCCATCTTCAGTTAGAACAGAACTATAGGTAAGAATTGATACCTAGTTCCCAGTTTTTTGTGTTTTTCCTTTGCTTGCTTGATCATTCATATTTCTGAAATGTAGAGAGTGGTGCAGTTAGATTAGTCAGTCATAGACATATTAATCTGCAGATAACTGTGACAGATGAAGGTTAAACAGACTCACATGAAAACTTAGGATGAGTCTCTAAGTCTGACAGAATACTTTATTTGACATCTGAGGACCAAACTGGACATGATGTGATTTACCCAAGTAGTGACTAATTGTGACACTATCCGTGTATGTGTGTGAGAGAGGGGGGGGGGGAGGTGGTAGGGAGAGGGAAAGTAAATAGCAATTGAAGAAAATCTGGATTGGAACAAAACTGGTACATCATGACATAAGTGGTGAACCTGCAAATGAATTGTGGGATTTTTAGAGGGTTCAGAAAATTGTGAAACATGATATACTATCAGGACCCAATTGGCCCTCTTAAATCTGTATACAGTGGTACCTCAGTTTTCGAATGTCTCTGTTGACAAAAGTTTCAGTTTTCGAATGCCGTAAACCCGGAAGTAAATGCTTCATTTTTTAACCCGCCTTGGAAGTCAAACATGAAACGCGGCTTCTGTATTGAGTTTTCCGTTTCAGAACTCGAACGGTCTTCCAGAATGGATTACGTTCGAAAACTAAGGTATCACTGTACCAGCTAAAATAAATATTTGAAGAATAAGGATTCGATTGTTTGCCTTTTGATGGCAGCACAGAATTTTATTTGGTTTGCTCATTTTGTGTTTTATTTGCATATATTTAGTTAAATGATTTGTATCTGAGTGATAAAACTTCAAAAGAGTTTTAGGTTTTATTCAACTATGTTTTACTTGAAATATACCCATTGAAATGAATAAAACAATAAAACATTTTTGAAAAAGAAACTAGGCAGTGTGGGTGGGTGGGTGGTCTGGATCTTTGCTCACCACAGCAGTCCTGATCTGAATCTCCACTCCCCCCACTCCAAAATGAAGAGAGTCCCATTGTGTGAATGACACAATGTCTAGTTTGGTCCTGCGCATATGAAGTTGTCATAATTGTCTCTGTTGCCATGAGGGACTAGAAAATCATATTTTAAAATAGAATAACATTTTAAAATAGAGTAACGTTGTGTGCTTGTGATTAGTATATAGGAATATAAGAACAGAGAAAACGTATAGATGCTTTTTTCTTTTCTTTTTTACATTTACTCTGTGTATGTGCGTGTGTCTATATTTTCTTTAAAAAATTAACTCCAGTTCCATAAGGAATCCATGCTACCAATCAACCTTGAAAGACTTCAGGAGGCCAGCAGACCTGATTGGCCATGAAGTGATTCTGGGCTTCTTCCTTCTCCTCCTCCTGGTTTGGTTCTTAAACCGTGAGTTTGAAGTGAGCTACCGCCTGCATTACCATGGAGACGTGGAAGCCGACCTTCACCGCACCAAAATCCAGAGCATGAGGGACCAGGCGGACTGGCTGCTGCGGAATATCATTCCCTACCACGTGGCGGAGCAGCTGAAAGTCTCACAGAGCTACTCCAAAAACCACGACAGTGGTGGCGTGATCTTTGCCAGCATCGTGAACTTCAGCGAGTTCTACGAGGAGAACTACGAAGGAGGCAAGGAGTGCTACCGAGTCCTGAACGAGCTGATCGGGGACTTTGACGAGCTGCTGAGTAAGCCTGACTACAGCAACATCGAGAAGATCAAGACCATCGGGGCCACGTATATGGCCGCCTCTGGCCTGAACACGTCCCAGTGCCAAGACAGCAACAGCCCGCACGGCCACTTGCAAACCCTCTTCGAATTTGCCAAAGAAATGATGCGAGTGGTTGATGACTTTAACAACAACATGCTGTGGTTCAATTTCAAACTGCGGATTGGCTTCAACCACGGCCCCCTGACTGCCGGGGTCATTGGCACCACCAAGCTCCTGTATGATATTTGGGGTGACACTGTGAACATCGCCAGCAGGATGGACACGACCGGAGTGGAGTGTCGCATCCAGGTGAGCGAAGAGAGCTACCGCATCCTGAACAAAATGGGGTATGACTTTGATTACAGGGGGACGGTGAACGTGAAGGGCAAGGGGCAGATGAAGACCTTCCTGTACCCTAAGTGCATGGACAACGGCATCGTCCCCCACCACCAGTTATCTATATCTCCAGACATCCGTGTTCAAGTGGATGGCAGCATTGGGCGGTCTCCGACGGATGAGATCACCAACCTGGTGCCTTCTGTACAGAATTTGGACAAGATGCCCCACGTCTCGGACCATAATTTGGAGCTCAAGGGCGGGCTCCCCTCTTTCAAGAATCTCCCAAAAGAGACAGTGAAGCCAGAGGATGGGCGTAGGTTTGGTAAGTCTGTTGAGAAAAATGACTGCAAAGAAGCAGGTCCCGGTGAGACCAGTGAGCTGACTAAGCTGAATAACTCGCGGAGCGTATGATGCGCTGGAGTGGTCTGCTCTGTCTACAAGAACGCAGGTGCTCTCGGCAGGCTGTGTACTCCTGGAGGAGGGGGCAGGAGAGGGAGTGGCTGGACGGCTCTGTCATCTGACTTCACTTTGCAATGGGATCCGAGGGGGTCACTGGTGTGCCAGGGCTTTTGTGCCTCTCTCACCCCCAGGTCCCCTTGGAACAGTCTTTCAGCTGAGATGAGACATCAAGTGCCTTCAGATAGACTCTGCTGGACTCCTTGTCTAGGAACAGAGGCACAAAGTTGACCATATGTTTGATGGATAAGCCGTGGTTATATCATTTTTATTGTTTCTCACTGGCACTACTATTTTGTTTTTGTTTTGCCTATTATGTTAAGCCTTTTGTATGTAAACACAGACAAATGCATGTTTACCTGACTGACCCAAACAGCCACTAAGGGAAGATGATTTGAGGTGAGAGAGGAGTTGGCAGAGTTGCCCCCTGGGCAGCTGGAGGAGGAGGAGGAGCAGGGAGCTTGCCTTGGCAGTCCAGCACTTACCTGAAGTGATCCGTGGGCTGTTCTGTTTGCCATAATCAGACTCAAGTGCCCTTGTGTGTTCTGGGACATGTGGCCTCTTGCCATTCACCCCACAGGCCTCTGCTGTGTGGGGATTGGCGCTGGCTGCACAGTGCTCCAGCGGCAGAAGCGTGGCCAATCTCAGCCTCAGGTGTTTCGGTTCTGACCTCTGCCAGGAGGGACTTCTGAGCATTTGGGTGAAACGGTTTTCTCTCAATCTGGTCAGGCCTAAGAGAAAGATAATAAATGATAGGGGATTTTCTCCCTTCCTTTTTATTCCTCCCTTCCCCCTTAATTCTGTATTTGAGGGGGCAGTAGGGATTGTAAGCAGTGGTGCCAATTGAAGGCAGGTGCCCATTAAGCGTGTCTGCATACTCAGTCCAGCCTTTCTTTAGGCACAGTTGGTGCCAACAGCACTCAAGCTGTCAGACGTGGCTGACTTAGCAGGGTTGGGGCACATATTTCGCCCTTATTGTGTTTGCCCTTTGTGGGAGCTGGAATGAGAAGTCTGTTCAGAGCTGAAAAGCACAAGAGTAGGGAGATCATAAGCCTTCAGCGCTTTATTGTGTGGATTCAGTCAGAATGAACTCCCTTTGACAATCTTTCCTTTTGCATTTTCACTCCTGTTGTATTACTGAATGAAGAGTCAAACGTGTTTGACTCTTAATGCAGCCAAATTTTGTGATTCACCTAAAGGTGATGGAGCCAAGCATAAATCTGCCCCACAAATACACATGCAGAATAAAGTAGGGGCTGTTCTACGTTTTTGCAAGTTTAGAAGACGTGAAAAGGGTTAAAGTACTTTAGGGTTAGAAAGTTTGTTGTTTCATAGAATACTTCCTCTTGCACTTTCTTATCCTGCAACCTAAATTGGTCCAGTAAAAAGCTAGCATCTCCTGTGTTCTGACCTTTGGAGTGAAATGGACAACTATGACCATTCTCATCAGCTGGTCACTTCTGTTATTTTGTTCACATGCTAATCTTCTTTAAAACTAAAGCCACACTCTCTTTCTTTTGGCTCAGTTGTTAAGAGCATCCCTGGAATTTATGATCATAAAGGGGCTTTTGCTTGATAGCACATAGAATACCTTTTCTGTGGGCCACTCTCTCTTCTGTATGTCTCACATTCCGACACCCTCACTGAGCAGCATTGTAATTCGTGCATCTTTCGATAAAAGCCTTTGGGGCTGAACCAAGACAGGGGTAGTGAATTTCCAGTGCAGGCTGGGTCTAGGAGGACAATGCTGCACGGTTCTCAATATGTAGTTAAAAACAATCTTTCTTTCTTCAGCCCCAAGAACTGTACAGTACTAGCCTCCGCTGTGGCTGCAAGCCTAAGCACATTTACTAGGTAGTAACTCCAGCGTATGCAGTGGACTTAATTGTGACTAAAATGTGTAGGAGGAGGCTGTTCCTTGAGTTTGGCTTTCCAGAAGATTAGTATCATTTTGTAAACTTCTCTTGCCTCAGTCAAATCAAAGAAACCTTCAAAGGTAATCGCCAGGATTCTAGCTTCTGGTTTCTCAACTGAACTGCTGTTTTCTCCACAGCTGAGCTGATTTAGTCCCAAGGTGTTTCCAGGCCATCTGCAGCATACAGAACAGAGCTGGGGTTCAACAAGAGCTAAAAGTCAGAAGAGGAAAGTTTAAGGACACTGATAATAGCCAGCAAGGATGATGGCTTGTGGCGGATCTGGTCCTGTGAGCATGAGAGGCTTTGGGGCCAGCTGTCTTAATGTGTGACCTGCTTCTCTCAGTTGTGAGAATTGTTGGAAACTTGCAGATTTCTAGCCACAAGGAATTTGGCTATTTGCTTTTATAAAAAGACTGCAATTACTGCATCTTGGGGGGATGTTCCTGAGACCAGCTCTTTGCAGTGTAAAAAACGCTCAAATGGTTGGAGTCTTTTATTTTATTTCTTTAATTTGTGTAGGTGCTTCAGGCCCTTGGCAAATGTATCTTGCTCTCTGCCAGGCAGGTGATGTCTTTAGTCATAGGGCAGGGGTTGGCTTGCTCTTTCTCTGGCTGGGCACATGAAAGGTATGTTCAGCTTGAATTTTAAAGGCTCTGATTGGTGTCTGCTTCATCCTGGATGCTGAAATAGCAGCATCTCAGCTGCTCTTTGTGTGAATTCATGGGCTGCTCTCGGCAACAGGGTTACCTGCAGTGGGACGTTGCCTTCAAAGCACCTTGCATATCGTTGCTTTTTCACATACCTCCCCAAAAGCATTTTATTTGCCAGGCAAAATACGCAGAGGTAGTAGGGAGCTCTTCTGCTGCTTGCCTATGGAACGGTCCCCGAAGGCTTGTTGCCTGTACTTTAGGCCTTGGTGGATGCAGGGGTGGGGAACCTGAAGGAGCCCACCAGATGTTGCTAGGCTCCAATTCCCATCACCCCTGCGCATCGGCCAGGCTCGTTGCTGGGGCGGATGGGAATCCCAGCAGCAGCTGGAGGGCCACCGGTTCGTCACACCATGCCTAAAATTATAGCAATAAAACTGGAGCGCTACGTTGGTAGCAATAATGCAAGATGATTTACCTAGCGGTAAATACACACGCCTGGTGAGGGAGCAAGTAGTGGCATGCAAAGGAGGCAGTTGTTCCTTTGAAGATCGGGCTGGACATGAGCCAGGGATGTCATTTTGGGTTTTTTCAGCAGAAACCTTATTTCCAGGGCTCTGGAACTAATGATGCTAATTGACTTGGCACTAAAAGGACCTTGCTCACACCACAAACAGATATTTTAGCTAGAGTTGGGCTGGGAAGTGGGGTGGCAGAAGGAAATATCGGAGGGCGAAGGCAGGGGGAGGCGAGGTTTGCAGAAGCCTAGGTCTTCTGCTGCCAACTCCTTGGCAACAAAGTTTTGGGATGCACAAGGAAGTGCTCCAAAGAGAGCAAGTTCTGTTCTCCTGCTGTGCTCCAAGGTCTCTGAAAGCAGTAAATGAGGCTTTTTATTCAACCTCACTCATTGAGGCCTGCTTCAGTCCTACAGAAATCAATGAGACAAAGCACCTTTTAAGGACTAAATAACTACTTAATTATTTAGAACTTACTTTCCGCTGACTATATATAAATAGAAACAATGCACTTGGCTTCTTCTCCAAAGGCTCTTTTAACTTGTCACTGGAGGCTTGTTGCCATTTGGCTTCCTAGCAGAGCCACATGATGAGATCGGTGGCTTCCCTTTTTCTTCCACAGGAGCTGGAGGGGTGTCTCTGAGGGCTGGGTGTGCAAGGTGGAGGAAAGGGTGCCTGTGTGACTTTGGCCGCTCTTGGGAGCCCCACCCTCTCCTTGCCCCTCCTGTGAGCTGAAAGGCAGTGGCCACCAGCCCCTCCTCCTCCATCTGCCCCACATAGAGGCAGCATTCTGGGCACTTATTCCCACTCAGGTCCAGTTGGTGGGAGGAGGAGCTCTTGGTGTCCTGCTGAGTGTCCCACAGAGCTCTTTACTGCCTCTTCTCCATTCTCTCCTCCCCCCATCCCACGCTCCTCATGCCTGTACCTGCAATATGCCCCATCCCCCCACTTACCTGGGGAGAAGCATCCTAAAGCAGAAAGCATTTCTTCTAGGCACTTCCTGGGTCTCTGAGGCATTAGCTTCTCCTCTTAGAAATGAGCCTAAGGCTAGTGTATCTTGCGTGTAAATACTGGTTGGTTTATGCACCGCAGCTGCACTCCTGCCTTCATCTCTCTGACTTCAGCCGTTCTCCCACCTGGCCAGGCCAGCATCCTGCTTCTGCAGTAGCCATAGCCAAACAGGACTTCCTGGAAATATAGCAGCAATGTAAACCAAGGGCTCCAAAGCATCCCTTTGGGGCAGCAGCTTTAAGGTTGTTGCCTCAACGTCACGAGGACAAACAGAAGTAATAAAAAGCCCAAAGCCTTAATGAGATGGGGGAGGGGAACTCCACCTAAACAAGCAGAGTGGCAGGCCTGTGGCGTTGTCTCCGCAGGACGACTCCCTCTGCCTCTGTCCAGGGTGCCCGTTCCTTGAGGTGCTGAAGGCTTTGGTCCCCTTCTAGGGCCACGGAGGCTGCACGCTCCCCTCTTCCCACCCTCCGGTTGCTGCCATGGAGAGGGAGCCTGGCTCTTCACTTCTCAGGACCTGATGATTTAAAGCCAACTCCTTATTTTGATGGCAATACCCTTCAGAAACTCTTAACTGGCCTGGGCTTTGCATACTTGCAAAGAGCCGCTGGAAAGAATCGGTCAGCAGGACAGGGCAAGTCCTGGGCCTGGGTCAGGTGCCGACTGAGCGGGAAATGCTGGAAGCAGCTTTGCGGGTCCAAGGCCACCTCTGACTCTATCTTCCTGGCTGACGCAAAGCAACCCTTTTGTTTCTTTAGCCCTCGGTGGGGAGGCTGGAGAGAGAGGCCTTCTGTTGGGCTGGTCCTTTGGAGCCTGACTTTCCCTTCTCAGAAAGCTCCTCCTGGTGGAGAACGAGAGTCCTCTGCAAACCATCCAAGACGGTTCACACTGGTGTTCTTCACCAGCAGTATCTACAGGGTTGTTTTAGACATGTACGGTTGTATTTTAATGTGTATTTATATTTTTATTTGGTTTTGAGATAATGCTGTTACTGGCCCTGAGGCTTTGTGTTGAATAAACTACTAGTTACTGGGGGGGGGGGGAGAAGGGTGCCAGCCTTTAGGCAGCCTATGCAACACTATTTCAGTATTTGATATGCACAAACGAGCCTCCCCTATTTTTCATCATTTTAGCCTGGTGTGCTGAGAAACTTGGGAGAGGCAAAAGATGAAAGCAACTTGAAACTCCTTTCATTTTGTGAAAAAACACACACCACAGTATTGTCCTTCAGGTGCCTATCAGCTCCTGGTCTGCCTTGAAGAAGGGCTTTCCTGGAATATTGCCTCCATTCAGTATTGGTGTCAATGGGGAAATGCCCCAAATTCTGTCCTTGCGGGCGCAGGTGTGAGCAGAAAACCATCCAGCTTTCTCCTCCTTTTTCTGCGTCCACTACTCTGGTTGACATTGTCTTGCCCTCCCTGCAGAAAGGAAGAGCAGGCCCCTCCCCACACCAGGCGAGGAGGAGGAGGAGGAGGAGGAGGAGGCAGTGGCTTCACAGAGTTTTGCTTGCTGGGAGTGCCAAAGGCCGTCCTTCACTACAGTAGCTTAACTGTAAATAGCCTGCATACGTCTGGCTCTAAAGACACACACACACACACACAAAAGTATGTGTGGAATACTATATGTATATAGAAGGTAAATATACACATTCACTTTGACTTGTTACTGCAGATCTGTAATCAATTGTATATTAAACGGTTTTCCTGTACTGGAGATTCCTTTGCGCCATCTTAAATTTGGTAGATACTTGCGATTCACGTGCCACTTTGTGGAAACGCTCGTTCTCCCGAGGGATAAGTGGGCTGGATTTACCTGCATGTGTTTCCCAAGAACTTGTGATCACTTGGCACTGCCCTCGCGACAGACTCATAGGATGGTATGTATCTGTCTACTCAAGGTAGCAAAATGGCTTGGGGGCAAGTCATATATATGATGGAGAAGTTGGAATGATAAGTTTTCAGTCAGTTGCCCTAACCTTGCCTGCTCTGCTTGGGCACTGTGAATGTATCTTGTAGCCAATTTCAGCTTCTGAAGGTGTTCCCCTTAGAATCGCACAATGCTGCTACTTGTGTAAATGCAGGCACACTTTTCACAGTAACACAAACGTGGCCTTTCCCACCATTTCAAAGAGGAGCAGTTCTGGACAGTTCTATTCCATTTTTCTTTTCTGGGGAGGGTGGTGATGTCATCATTCAAGATTGCTAAATAATCTCGTTTCAACCCTTCGCCTGCACTGCTCAGCTGTTACAAACTTCTGAAAGCTAAAGGGTACCCAGGAAAGAACAGGATGCTAAAAGGCTATGCCCACCTCACCCCAAATAGCTTCTGAGCAATTCTTCCGCAGGCAGCGGAAGATCAGATATGGGTCAGGAAGAAATAAGATCAGAAATGGCTCTGAAAGTTGCGCGTCTTTCTAAAGAGGACTTTGAACCCTTCTATGACCTTCTAAAACAATTGCAGAAAGATTTAGCAGTGGAAAAAGGAATGCAGCCTTCAAAGGTTTTTAGAGATGAAATCAAAATGGAATTGAAAGACTTGCCTACGAAATTTACTGAACTCCCTTCTTCAGCTAATGAAGCTTTGGATTTAGGAATATGCCATAAATCCACCATTAAAAGACTCATTAAAACTGCATCAGACTTGCAACTTCATATGGAGTCCTGGGAGGATAGGAGTAGAATGGATAATTTATGACTGAAAGGAGCTCCGGAAAACAGGTATGAAAGCCCTTTTTGTTAACTTTTAAGCGTGAATGCATACAGCATACAGAGAATGCCTGAGGCTTTGGCAACACAACACCCCCCCAGACAGCAACCCTGTGATAAAATAGCAGCAATTTTTATTATTTCAGGGCAGTTCACAGGATAAAATTGCAATATAAAAACAAAATACATAAAGTAAAACCGAAAACAACCCAGTAACACCCCCCAACACATTTTAAAAGGGCAAAGGCTTGGTTAAAGAGGAATGTTTTTGTCTGGTGCCTAAAGGTGTATAATGGAAGCGCCAGGAGAACCTTCCTGGGGAGAGCATTCTACAAGCGGGGAGCCACTGCAGAAAAGGCCCTGTTCTCATGTTGCTGCCCTCCAGACCTCACGTGGAGGAGGCACATCAAGAAAATGGCACATTCCTCCTTCAAAGAAGCAGCTAAGAAAGTAGCAAGAGAATGAACAGAATTTATCATGGAAGGGAAGAAAGTCCACTACAAAAAAGGAACCTCAAAAAATACTACCCTACATGCTGCTGGAGTGAAATACTGATGGGGCTTCCCATTTAAACTTATTTTGCAGACAGCAATACTGATAGGGCTCAGCTAAAGGAAAAGTGTATATGCGATATAAGACTGTGACACCAGATGGTGCTGTGGAGTCCCATCTTTCCTTGCCTGATTTCCCTGTATGAGTTTACAATGCATTTAACTTAATCCCTTCTTTGACATCTCTAGATCCAGCCATCCTCACCATTCTGGCTGAAGCCAAACTAGCATTGGGAACAATTGGAGTTCCAATACACAGACCAGGTGGAGGAGAGAAACAGGCAATATGGATGGCAAGGAAGGTCAAAGAGAAATAAGAAGCCTAAGAGTTTCTTAAAGAAATTAGAAATATCATTCTTCTGCTTTTAATTTTTAATTTTTAATTTTATAACTATATTTTATAGTTTTTTCTTAATTTTTAATTTTTTAATTTTAATTTTTAATTTTAATTTTTATAACTATATCTCATATATTATGCTAAGTGGAGAATATGGCAAGGGGGGAGTGAAGGAAAGCTGAAACTGGCATTTCTTTTATCTTTGCAAGAGAAAATTCAATATTCTTAACATATTGAGCTGTTTGAAGTTGGGGCAGGGAGTGTGAGCTGTCTTGCCCCCTGTTCATATGCCATGCCTGTGGACTCTTAAATGTGATGCTCTGTTGCACAGGTGTATTAAATTCCATATAAATTAAAACAGTGAAATCTCAGAAATAGAACCAACTCTCTTTGGTAGCACCAGTAATGCTGGAAGATGTAACTAAAGTAATTAAGAAACTTAAACCACACAAGGGACCTTGAATCTCTTGAAAGGGTAGGTTGGATTGGTTAAAATAATATTACCAAATATATATTTATATTTGTTTCAAACCCTATCTGTTTCAACAAATACTCTAAGGATATGGTAAAAAAAATGATTGTAAGCTTGAGTCATCACAGCAAGAGTCCTAGTCTGCACCTAACTGTATTATATCAACTTTCTCAGAGAAGGGTAAATGGGTCTGCCATACCATGATGTGGCCCATATAGAGAATGTCATTAGTATGATATTCAGTGTAAAAGAGAAGATTTGGATGCAACTGAAATTAGATGAACCTGAGCAACACAGAATATCAGGCATCCCATTTTTGAATAACAACAAAACTTTTGTAATGATAACAAACCCATTTGCAAAAGCAGAATTAGAGATCTGGCAATCCTGGATATAAAAATCAGCACCACCTATACAGATTTCCTTTGCGTTGCACCCCTCCTTCGACGCGTCTGATAGAAAACTGATGGATATGAAATGGAAAGAAAAATGCTTGTGCAGATTGATTCACTTTTATAAAAATGATGTTTTTCTCACGGCAAATCATGGAAAGAATTGAGGGTTGTAATGTGAATTGGCTATTAGGTGATATGTACTATCTCAAGTCCAACAGCTGAATCTCAAGCAATTAGACCTTTCACACAATTTGAAAAACTGATTCTGAATATCACTGAACACCGCCACCCAAAGAATAATATCGGTTTTATGCAAAATACTCACTGACCTAGCCATTGAACAATGCTTGACTATTAAGCAAAATTGGGGAAAGGACTTAGGCATGGAAATTGTTCCATGTCATAGATATGTGCATAGCTGTCAACCTTTTTTTTTTGGTGGGAAATTCCCTTATTTCAGCGCCATTTCCCGCTGCTATCCCGGATTGTTAGATATCCTGTAGACTGTCTCCAGGACAGGTGAGGCTGCTGGTCCCTTATTTTCGAGGTTGCTGATCCCTTATTTTCAAACCTGAAAGTTGACAGCTATGAATATGTGAATTGGTGCAACCATTTTGGGAAACTGCATTGGCAGAAATAAGCAAAATTATAAACCAGGATGTACATTGCAACCATGTCTAGGTTTATTAATAATATTTAAATATACAGTGGTACCTTGGGTTACATACACTTCAGGTTACACACTCCGCTAACCTAGAAATATTACATACGCTTCAGGTTAAGAACTTTGCTTCAGGATAAGAACAGAAATCGTGCTCTGGCGGCACGGCAGCAGCAGGAGGCCCCATTAGCTAAAGTGGTGCTTCAGGTTAAGAACAGTTTCAGGTTAAGTACAGACCTCCGGAACGAATTAAGTACTTAACCCAAGGTACCACTGTACTCAAATTATCACACGAGGAACTTGTCACTTTTTTCTGGTAGTGGCAAGATTGCCTATAGCATGAGACTAAAAAAGGAAGCTCACCTATAGATCACACAGTGGAAGCAGAATGTGTAAAATGCTTTATCTGAGAAGCTAAGAGAATACATGCCCTGAATCGATGCTTCGGATATGGATGGTTTTGTTGAAATACGGCACCTTTTTAAAAATAAAACATTGAATTGAGCTTCTCGGACGACTGGCGCCCACAAACTCCGTGTATGGATTTATGGGAGAATTTGACACTATAATAGTCTTCTGCTCTGGGGGTGGGTGGGGAGAAACCAATTGTTTTGATAATATTTGTGTTTATATTCTTTTCTTGAAAATGAATAAAATGCTTTAAAAACCAAACGTGTTTACCTCCCCCCCTTGCTTTTCCCTTAAGGGGTGGGGTTTGTGTGGTCGCCTCTGCCCCCACCCCATGGAGGTGGGGAAAGAGGAGCGGGGCCCCTCTCCTCTCTTTGCGCCAAAGCCCAAACTGGCCTCTGCACCTTCTTGGGGCAACTGGAAAGTCGGCGGCATCAGCATTCGGCCACAACTGGCCATCATCCTTCCTGAGCTGCTGCTTCCTGGGGCGGGGGGGGGTCCTGCAACCCTCGCACAAAGCCGCCCCCCCCCCGGCCCCGGAACTGGAGAAGAAGCTGACACCCAGGCTCGGCCTCCTTATCTGTCTCGTCCCCCCACAAGGCCTGCTGCCCCTCCCTGAGCGGTTGTGCCTGTTGCTGCCTGGGTGGGGTCCTTCTCCTGCCTGCTGCTGGGAAGGAAGCAGCCCCCCCCCTTGCCACGTGCCTTTCCCCATTGCTCTGGTCATCGTGATCTCGGGGGACTGGAGCCTGAGGCGCCCCCCTGCCTGCGCGGAGACCTCTCCCTGCGCCCTTCTCGGCGTGCGGATGTTTTTTGGGGGGCTGTCCTCCCCATCATTGAGTGGAAGCAAAGAACACCTAGGATGGGGGTGGTTTGAGCAGCCTCCCTTTCATGGGCGTAGCCAAGAGGGGGCAGAGAGGGGCAGCTCCCCTAAATCAATAGAAATCAACATAAATGCATAGCTAACGTAGGTTCTGCCCCCCTAACAAAAGGCCTGCCCCCCAACAAAAATCCCATGCCACCTTTACGGCAGTTCCTGCATTGCAGCGGGTTGGGCTTTATGACCTTTGGAGTGCCCTGCAATTCTGCGATTCTATGCTGTTCTTTCTCAGCACAGGGGTGTAGAGGGGAAAGCCGCAGGCTTGCCGGTCCTCCACTTCCCCGAGGTACGAAAAGGCTTGATGGTGAATAAACTCATTTATTACCCAGTCTTCACCATCCCTACGGACAGCCTCGAGGGGAGAGCCGTCGAGGGCTCCTCCGAAGTCCGTCCAGCCCCCCCAGCCGTCCCCCAAAGAGAGGTGAGGGCGCAGCGCTGCACTTGAAAGAGCCCAAAGCTTTATTAGGAGGGAGAAGACGGGGAGGGCGCCCGGGCAAGCCCGTCTTGCCCTGCCTAGCGGTGGCAGGAGGTCAGGACGCGGGCGACGCTGTCCAGGAATTTGTCCACGGAAAGGAGAAGCGCCGGGTCGAGGGAGCCGCGGCTGTGGGCACCGACGGTCACCAGGATGCAGTGGTTAAGGCACTGTGGGAGAGAGAGGAGAGCGCCAGCGTTAGAGAGAGAGAGCAGGACCCTGGGCCGCCCGACGGGGAGGGCAGCGGGAGGCCGGGGCAGCCTCGGGGAGCGAGACTCACCTCGAAGCTGCTGGGCGACACCTGCAGCTGGAAGGCGTGCAGCTCGCTAAGATGGCCGAGGGCGCCGGGCAGGTCGTCCAGGTTCTCGACGGCGCAGCTGAGCGCGTCCACCACCTTCTTGCCCAGCGCCTTCAGCTGGGCCGAGTCCGGCGAGAGGTCGAGGTGGTGGAAGTAGGTCTTGGTGGTGGGGTGCGCCGCCATCAGCCTGCGGGACGAGGACAGGGTCAGGCCAGCGGCCTCGCCGTCGGGGTTCCAGCCTCCACCCACGGACGGCAGACCTGGGGAGGGTCCCGGAGCCGGCGGGGAGGACTTACCTGGTGAGCACCTCGACGCCCACGGCTTCGGCGTGTCTGCTCACGGGGACCCAGATGGCCCGCACGCGCTGCTTGTCTTCCTCGGTCAGCCCCATCTTGGCAGTGGGGCGTCCTGGGCGCCGCGCGCGCAGGCAGGCAGCTTGTAATCGGCGCTGCGCAGGGGGCCTCCGACCCAGAGGTCCCGCCCTTCACAGCTGCGTCTGGGCGCCGCAAGGAGAGGCCTTGCGTGGGCACCCATAGCTGGCTGAAGGCCAGCAAGGCGCAGAGGCCCGGTGGGGACGCGCCGTGGCGCCTGGCTCAGTTTCTTTCCCTGTTTTCGAGCGCTTAGAACTCAGCCCCCCCTTCACCCCCCAAGTCGGTGAATTCGTTTATGGGTCATTTTTATCCCTCCCTTTCCAGCAGACTGCCGCTGGAGGCGGCTAAGGCTCAAAGGGAGGTGCATCAGACGGGCAAATCAGGTGGACCCACAGACCACAGTCGAGGCCACTTGGAGCCGGCGGACGTCTGCTTCTCTCCGATGGGCTTTGGGCACCTTCCCCGGAGGCTTGTCGCTTGCGGGGGCTTTTGGGTATGCCTCTGCGAAACACCCCGCCGCCCCCGTCAGCCTAGAAACTCTTCGGGTGACCCGGGCCAGTCACAGTCCACCCAATCCTCTTTGAAAGCCTTCCAAGTTGGTGGTCGTCACTGCCTCTTGTGGGAGAGAGTTCCATGTGCTGCCTGAAGAAGGACTTCTTTTTCTGTGTCCTGAATCTTCCTGCATTCAGCTTACTTTGGTGTCCACAAGTTCTAAATGAGTGTGATAACAGAGAGAGAGAAACTATTCTCTACCCGTTTTCTTCATGCCATGCGTAATTTTATAGACTTCTATCATGTCACCGGTCCCTCGTATTTCCTGTAAACAGGGGCTCCCCAGGCCCCAGTGTAACCCACCCAGAGGGTCCGTGGAACAACTCTTCCTGACGTCCTGTTTTTTGGGGGTCGTGGTCTCTCGCAAGAGCACAGCGCCCCAATACGATGCACGCTTCCGCCCCTTCCCTCCACTGATACCTTAAAGCTTCGCAGGGCGCCATCCCCGAGCTACCGCCGCCCTCCCCGAGTCTCTTCCGCAGGTGCCTTCAGCCCGTCTCCCGCGACCAAGCACCTTGGATCACCCTTCCGCGGAGAAGGGGACAAATATCCTGCAAGGGCCCCCCTTCTTTTAAATGCTGCGTTAGTTTAACCCAGGAATTCTGCTGCATTCTCACGGACGTTTTTTGCACCCACTGTGCTGCCCACAAGCATGCACGGAAAAAGTGTGCGTGTGGATAGGAATGCAGGTGCATGCAACCCACCCTGGACGCCTCTCATAACCGCTACTGTGTTGGTGAAGGGCGTGGGGGACACACTTTGGTTTAAGTCCGCGGCAAAGGCCTCAACTTCCAGGAAAGTCTTGAGGCCTCCACTCCTCGGCACGTGGTGACTCTCCATTTGAGCTCTTCCTTGCCCGCCTTGCTCCGTAGATTATTTCCGGGAAACCCCGCCCCCCTCCTTAAACCAGCTTTTTATTTCAAGTATAAAACTGGAATGATTAGAGGCTTCGTGTTTCGT